>NC_134949.1:104219677-106619677 GCF_965638725.1 Aptenodytes patagonicus
GCTGGATGTCGGAGGTGGCGTAAGATGGCAGCAAAGAGCGGAAGGAAGCGGAGTGTGCGTCAAACGAGAGAAGGAGGTGGCGGCAGGTGCGTAAAAGGAGAGGAGTAGTTGGGGGTGGAAGGTGGCAAACGAGAGAAGGAGGTGGCGTCAACTGCGTGAAACGAGAGGAGGAGTCGTGGGGGGAAGGCGTCAAAAGAGAGAAGGTGGCGGCAGATGAGTGAAAGGAGAGGAGGAGTCGTGGGGGGAAGGCGTCAAAAGAGAGAAGGTGGCGGCGGCAGCAGGCAGCGTGAAAGAAGAGGAGGAGTCGGCGCTGGAAGGGGCAAATGCGAGAATATGGTGGCAACTGCGTGACATGAGAGGAAAAGTCCACGCTGGAAGGCTGTAAACGCAAGTATATGGTAGCTGGTGAGTGAAAGGAGAGGAGGAGTTGCGGGGGGAAGGCGGCAAGTGAGATAAGGTGGCGGCGGCAGCATGCAGTGCGAAAGAAGAGGAGGAGGCGGCGGTGGAAGGCAGTGATAGGCAAAAAGAAGGCAGCGCCGGATGTCGGAGGCGGCGTAAGACAACAGGAAAGAGGAGAAGGAAGCGGCGTGTGCGCCAACCGAGAGCAGGAGGTGGCGGCAGGTGCGTGACACGAGAGGAAGAGTCCGCGCTGCAAGGCGACAAACGCGAGATTATGGCGGCAGCTGCGTGAAAGGAGAGGAAGGGTCAGCGATGGAAGGTGGTAAACGCGAGAATATGGCGGCAGGTGTATGAAAGTAGAGGAGGAGTCGGCAGTGGAAGGCGACAAACGCGAGAATGTGGCGGCAGGTGCGTGAAAGGAGAGGAGGAGTCAGCGGTGGAAGGCGGCAAACAAGAGAAGGAGGCGTCAGCTGCTTGAAACGAGAGGAAGAGTCGGCGTTGGACGGTGGCAAATGCGAGAACATGACGGCAGCTGCGTGAAAGGAGAGGAGGAGTCGGGGATGGGAGGCGGCAAACGAGAGAATTAGGCAGTGGAATCAGGCAGCACGAAAGAAGAGGAGGAGGTGTCCGTGGAAGGCGGCGGCAGGTGAGAAGTGGGAGGCGCCAGATGTCGGAGGCGGAGTAAGACGGCAGCAAAGAGCAGAAGGAGGTGGAGACAGCGGCATAGGCGAGAATATAGTGGCAGGTGCATGAAAGGAGAGGAGGAGTCGGGGGTGGAAGGCGGCAAATGCGAGAAGGAGGCGTCAACTGCGTGAAACGAGAGGAGGAGTCAGCGGTGGAAGGCGGCAAACGAGAGCAGGTGGCGGCAGCAGCAGGCAGCGTGAAAGAAGAGGAGGAGTCAGCGGTGGAAGGCAGCGATAGGCGAAGAGAATGCGGCGCCGGATGTCGGAGGCGGCGTAAGACAACAGGAAATGGGAGAAGGAAGCGGCATCTGCGCCAACCGAGAGGAGGAGGTGGCGTCAGGTGCGTGACACGAGAGGAAGAGTCGGCGCTGGATGGCGGCAAAGGCGAGAATATGGCGACAGCTGCGTGAAAGGGGAGGAGGAGTCAGCAGTGGAAGGTGGCAAACGCGAGAATATGGCGGCAGGTGAGTGAAAGGAGATGTGGAGTTGAGGGGGGAAAGCGTCACACGAGATGTCCTGGTTTAATCTCAGTCGGCAACTGAGCACCACGCAGCCGCTCGCTCACTCCCCCCCCGGTGGGATGGGGGAGAGAATCAGAAGGGCAAAAGTGAGTAAAACTCGTGGGTTGAGATAAAGGCAGTTTAATAGGTAAAGCAAAAACCACGCATGCAAGCAAAGCAAAACAGGGAATTCATTCACTACTTTCCATCGGCAGGCAGGTGTTCAGCCATCTCCAGGAAAGCATGGCTCCATCACACGTCACGGTTACTTGGGAAGACAAATGCCATCACTCCAAACGTCCCCCCCTTCCTTCTTCTTCCCCCAGCTTTATATACTGAGCATGACGTCCCATGGTATGGAATATCCCTTTGGCCAGTTTGGGTCAGCTGTCCTGGCTGTGCCCCCTCCCAGCTTCTTGTGCACCTCCAGCCTGCTCAGTCGGTAGAGCATGGGAAGGTGAAAAGTCCTTGACTAGTGTAAACACTACCTAGCAACAACTAAAACATCGGTGTGTTACCAACATTGTTCTCACCCTAAATCCAAAACACAGCACTGTACCAGCTACTAGGAAGGAAATTAACTCTATGCCTGCCGAAACCAGGACACGAGAGAAGGTGGCGGCGGCAGCAGGCAGCACGAAAGAAGAGGAGGAGGCGGCGGTGGAAGGCGGCGGCAGGCGTAGAGAAGGCGGCGCCGGATGACGGAGGCGGTGTAAGATGGCAGCAAAGAGCGGAAAGAAGCGGCATCTACGGCAAACGAGAGAAGGTGGCGGCGGCAGCAGGCAGAGCGAAAGGAGAGGAGGAGGCGGCGGTGGAAGACGGCAGCAGGAGAGAAGTGGGAGGCACCGGCTGACGGATGTGGAGTAAGACGGCACAAAAGAGCAAAAGGAGGTGGAGACGGCGGCAGAGGCGAAAATATGGTGGCAGGTGCATGAAAGGAGAGGAGTCGTTGGGGGTGGAAGGCGGCAAACGAGACAACATGACAGCAGCTGCATGAAAGGAGAGGCAGAGTCGGCGCTGGAAGGCGGCAAACGCAATAACATGACAGCAACTGCGTGAAAGGAGAGAAAGAGTCGGTGCTGGAAGGCGGCAAATGCGAGAATATGGCGGCAGGTGAGTGAAACCAGAGGAGGAGTCAGGGGTGGAAGGTGTCAAACGAGAGAAGGTGGCGGCGGCAGCAGGCAGCGCGAAAGAAGAGGAGGAGGCGACGGTGGAAGGCAGCGATAGGCGAACAGAAGGTGGCGCCGGATGTCGGAGGCGGCATAAGACAACAGGAAAGGGGAGAAGGAAGCGGCGTGTGAACCAACCGAGAGCAGGAGGTGGTGGCAGCTGCGTGACACGAGAGGAAGAGTCGGCGCTGGAAGGTGGCAAACGCGGGAATATGGCGGCAGGTGAGTGAAAGGAGAGGAGGAGTCGTGGGGGGAAGGCGGCAAACGAGAGAAGGTGGCGGTGGCAGCAGGCAGCGCGAAAGAAGAGGAGGAGGTGGCGGTGGAAGGCGGCGGCAGGCGAGAAGTGGTAGGCACCGGATGACGGAGGCGGAATAAGACGGCAGCAAAGAGCAGGATGAGGCGGAGACGGCGGCAGAGGCGAGAATATGGCGGCAGGTGTGTGAAAGAAGAGGAGGAGTCGGGGGTGGAAGGCGGCAAACGCGAGAAGGAGGCATCAACTGCGTGAAACGAGAGGAAGAGTCAGCGGTGGAAGGCAGCAAACGAGAGAAGGTGGTGGCGGCAGCAGGCAGCGCGAAAGAAGAGGAGGAGGCGGCAGTGGAAGGTAGCGATAGGCGAAAAGAAGGCGGTGCCGGATGTCGGAGGCGGCGTAAGATGGCAGCAAAGAGCGGAAAGAAGCGCTGTCTACGGTAAACGAGAGAAGGAGGTGGCGGCAGCTCCGTGACACGAGAGGAAGAGTCGGCGCTGGAAGGCGGAAAGGCGAGAATATGGCGGCAGGTGCGTGAAAGGAGAGGAGGAGTTGGGGGTGGAAGGCGGCAAACGCGAGAAGGAGGCATCAACTGCGTGAAAGGAGAGGAAGAGTCAGCGGTGGAAGGTGGCAAAGGCGAGAATGTGGCGGCGGCAGCAGGCAGCGCAAAAGAAGAGGAGGAGGTGGTGGTGGAAGGCAGAGATAGGCGAAAAGAAGGCGGCACGGGATGTCGGAGGCGGCGTAAGACAACAGGAAATGGGAGAAGGAAGCGGCGTGTACGGCAAATGAGAGGAGGAGGTGGGGGCAGGTGCGTGACACGAGAGGAAGAGTCGGCGCTGGAAGGCGACAAACGCGAGAATATGACGTCAGCTGCGTGAAAGGAGAGGAAGAGTCGGTGTTGGACGTGGCAAACGCGAGAACATGACAGCAGCTGCGTGAAAGGAGAGGAAGAGTAGGGGGTGGAAGACGGGAAACGCGAGAATATGTCGGCAGGTGAGTGAAAGGAGAGGAGGAGTTGCGGGGGTGGAAGGCGGCAAACGAGAGAAGGTGGCGGCGGCAGCAGGCAGCGCGTAGGAAGAGGAGGAGGTGGCGGTAGAAGGCAGCGATAGGTGAAAAGAAGGTGGCACCAGATGTCGGAGGCGGCGTAAGACAACAGGAAAGAGGAGAAGGAAGCGGTGTGTGTGCCAACCTAGAGCAGGAGGTGGTGGCAGCTGCGTGACACGAGACGAAGAGTCGGTGCTGGAAGGCCGACAGAGGGCCCGATATGCCGACCGGACCCCTCCCACAGGGAAGTCTGCTGCCTCCCTGGGGCCTGGGTCAGAGACATCACTAGGAAGCTCCCTGGTTTGGTACGGTCTTCTGATTACTACCCGCTGCTGGTTATACAGGCTGGTAGTGATGAGGTTGCAGAGAGAAGTCTTGCAGTGATCAAAAGGGACTTCAGGGCACTGGGGCGACTGGTTCAAGGATCGGGAGCACAGGTCGTGTTTTCCTCTATCCCTACAGTGGCAGGGAAGGATACTGAAAGGAGCAGGAAAACACACCTGATCAACACGTGGCTCAGGGGCTGGTGCCATCGGAGGAATTTTGGGTTTTTTGATCATGGGGAGGTTTAGACGGCACCGGGCCTGCTGGTGACAGATGGAGTTCAGCTGTCTCACAGGGGAAAAAGGATCATGGCTCATGAATTGGCAGGGCTCATTGAGAGGGCTTTAAACTAGGTTTGAAGGGGGAAGGGGATAAAACCAGGCTCGCTAGAGATGAGCCTAGGCATGGCGTGCCGATGCCGGGGGCGAAATCGATAGCCCAGCTCAAGTGCATCTACATCAATGCACGCAGCATGGGCGGCAAGCAGGAGGAGCTGGAAGCCATTGTGCAGCGGGAGAGATATGACTTAGTCGCCATCACAGAAACATGGTGGGGTGACTCTCATGACTGGAGTGCTGCAATGGATGGCTATGGACTCTTCAGAAGAGACAGGTGAGGAAGGAGAGGCGGTGGGGTGGCCCTGTACGTTAGGGAGTGTTTCGATTGTATAGAGCTCAACGATTGTGATGATGGTACGGTTGAGTGTTTATGGGTAAGGATGAGGGGGAAGGCCAACGAGGCAGATATCCTGCTGGGAGTCTGTTATAGACCACCCAACCAGGATGAAGGGGCGGATGAAGCGTTCTATAAGCAGCTGGCAGAAGTCTCTCAATCGCTAGCCCTTGTTCTCGTGGGGGACTTCAACTTCCCGGATGTCTGCTGGCAATACAACATGGCAGAGAGGAAGCAGTCTAGGAGGTTCCTGGAGTGTGTGGAAGACAACTTCCTGACACAGCTGGTAAGTGAGCCTACCAGGGGAGGTGCCTCGCTCGACCTGCTGTTTACAAACAGAGAAGGACTGGTGGGAGATGTGGTGGTCGGAGGCTGTCTTGGGCTTAGCGACCATGAAACGGTACAATTCTCAATTCTTGGTGAAGTAAGGAGGGGAGGCAGCAAAACCACAGCCATGGACTTCCGGAGGGCAGACTTTGGCCTGTTCAGGACGCTGGTTGAGAGAGTCCCTTGGGATACGGTCCTGAAGGGCAAAGGGGTCCAGGAAGGCTGGACGTTCTTCAAGAAGGAAGTCTTAAAGGCGCAGGAGCAGGCTGTCCCCGTACGCCGTAAGAAGAACGGGTGGGGAAGACGACCGGCCTGGCTGAACGGGGAGCTCTTGCTGGGACTCAGAAAAAAAAGGAGAGTTTACCGCTTGTGGAAGAAGGGGCAGGCGACTCAAGGAGAGTACAGGGATCTCGTTAGGTCATGCAGAGAAGAAATGAGAAAGGCAAAAGCCCAGCTAGAACGCAATCTGGCCGCTGTCGTTAAAGACAACAAAAAAAGCTTTTACAAATATATTAATGACAAGAAGAGAGCCAAGGAAAATCTCCATCCTTTATTGGATGCAGGGGGGAACATTGTCACCGAGGATGAGGAAAAGGCTGAGGTACTCAATGCCTTCTTTGCCTCAGTCTTTAACAGGCAGACCAGTTATCCTCAGGGTACTCGGCCCCCCGAGCTGAAAGACAGGGACGGCGAGCAGGATGAACCCCCCATAATCCAAGAGGAAGCAGTCAATGACCTGCTACGCCACCTGGATGCTCACAAGTCTATGGGGCCGGATGGGATCCGCCCGAGAGTGCTGAGGGAGCTGGCGGAGGTGCTCGCCAAGCCGCTCTCCATCATTTATCAGCGGTCCTGGTTGACAGGGGAGGTCCCGGACGACTGGAGGCTTGCCAATGTGACGCCCATCTACAAGAAGGGCCGGAAGGAGGATCCGGGGAACTACAGGCCTGTCAGCCTGACCTCGGTGCCGGGGAAGATTATGGAGCGGTTCATCTTGAGGGCGCTCACAAGGCATGTGTGGGACAACCAGGGGATACGGCCTAACCAGCACGGGTTCATGAGAGGCAGGTCCTGCTTGACCAACCTGATCTCCTTCTATGACCAGGTGACCCGCCCAGTGGATGAGGGAAAGGCTGTGGATGTGGTCTACCTGGACTTCAGTAAGGCCTTTGACACTGTTTCCCACAGCATTCTCTTAGAGAAGCTGGTGGCTCACGGCTTAGACAGGTGTACTCTGCGCTGGGTCAAAAACTGGCTGGACGGCCGGGCCCAGAGAGTTGTGGTGAATGGAGTTACATCCAGTTGGCGGCCAGTCACGAGCAGTGTTCCCCAGGGCTCAGTTTTGGGGCCGGTCTTGTTCAATATCTTTATCAATGATCTGGATGGGGGGATGGAGTGCACCCTCAGTAAGTTTGCAGACGACACCAAGTTGGGTGGGAGCGTTGATCTGCTCGAGGGTAGGAAGGCTCTGCAGAGGGACCTGGACAGGCTGGATCGATGGGCCCAGACCAATTGTATGAGGTTCAACAAGGCCAAGTGCCGGGTCCTGCACTTCGGCCACAACAACGCCATGCAGCGCTACAGGCTTGGGGAAGAGTGGCTGGAAAGCTGCCTGGCGGAAAAGGACCTGGGGGTGCTGGTCGACAGCCGGCTGAACATGAGCCAGCAGTGTGCCCAGGTGGCCAAGAAGGCCAATGGCATCCTGGCCTGTATCAGAAAGAGTGTGGCCAGCAGGAGTAGGGAAGTGATCGTGCCCCTGTACTCGGCACTGGTGAGGCCGCACCTCGAATACTGTGTTCAGTTTTGGGGCCCTCACTACAAGAAGGATGTTGAGGTGCTGAAGCGTGTCCAGAGAAGGGCAACGAGGCTGGTGAGGGGTCTGGAGAACAAGTACAGTGAGGAGCGGCTGAGGGAACTGGGGTTGTTTAGCCTGGAGAAAAGGAGGCTGAGGGGAGACCTCATCGCTCTCTACAACTACCTGAAAGGAGGTTGTAGCGAGGTGGGTGTTGGTCTCTTCTCCCAAGTAACTAGCGATAGGACGAGAGGAAATGGCCTCAAGTTGCGCCAGGGGAGGTTTAGATTGGATGTAAGGAAAAATTTCTTTACTGAAAGAGTGGTGAAACATTGGAACAGGCTGCCCAGGGAAGTGGTGGAGTCCCCATCCCTGGAAGTATTTAAAAGACGAGTAGATGAGGCACTTAGGGACATGGTTTAGTGGACATGGTGGTGTTGGGTCGACGGTTTCACTCGATGATCTTAGAGGTCTTTTCCAACCTCAATGATTCTATGCTTCTATGATTCTATGATTCTAAGGCGGCAAACGCGAGAATATGGTGGCAGGTGCGTGAAAGGGGAGGAGGAGTCGGGGGTGGAAGGCAGCAAACGAGCGAAGGAGGCATCAACTGCTTGTAACGACAGGAAGAGTCGGTGCTGGAGGGCGTCAAAGACGAGAATATGGCGGCAGGTGAGTGAAAGGAGAGGAAGAGTCGGCGTTGGAAGGTGGCAAAAGCGAGAATATGGCGGCTCTCCTTTTATGCACCTGCCGCCACCTCCTTCTCTCGTTTGCCATACACGCCGATTCCTTCCGCTCTTTGCTGCTGTCTTACGCCGCCTCCATCATCCGGCGCCACGTTCTCTTCGCCTATCGCTGCCTTCCACCGATGGCTCATCCTCTTCTTTCGCGCTGCCTGCTGCCGCCGCCACCTTCTATCGTTTGCCGCCTTCCACCCCGAACACCTCCTCTCCTTTCACACACCTGCCACCATATTCTCGCGTATGCCGCCTTCCACCCCCAACTACTCCTCTCCTTTCACGCACCTGCCGCCACCTCCTTCTCTCGTTTGACGCACAAGCCGCTTCTTTCCGCTCTTTCCTGCCGTCTTACGCTGCCTCCGTCATCCGGCGCCACCTTCTCTTCGCCTATCGCCGCCTTCCACAACCACCTCCTGCTCTTCGTTCGCGCTGCCTGCTGCCGCCACCACCTTCTCTCGTTTGCCGGCTTCCCCCCTCGACTCCTCCTCTCCTTCCACACACCTGCTGCCACATTCTCGCGTTTGCTGCTTCCAGCTCCAACTCTTCCTCCCCTTTCACGCACCTGCTGCAATATTCTCGCCTTTGCCGCCTTCCACCCGGACTCTTCCTCTCCTTTCACGCACCTGCCGCCATATTCTCGCCTTTGCCGCCTTCCACCTCTGACTCTTCCTCTCCTTTCACGCAGCTGCCTCCATACTCTCGCCTTTGCCTCCTTCCAGCGCCGAGTCTTCCTCTCCTTTCACGCACCTGCCACAATATTCTTGCCTTTGCCGCCTTCCACCGCCGACTCTTCCTCTCCTTTCACGCACCTGCCGCCATATTCTCAGTTTGCCGCCTTCCACCGCTGACTCCTCCTCTCCTTTCACGCACCTGCTGCCATATTCTGGCCTTTGCCGCCTTCCAGCGCCGACTCCTCGTCTCCTTTCACGCACCTGCCGCCTCCTACTCTCGTTTGCCGCCTTCACCCCCGACTCCTCCTCTCCTTTCATGCAGCTGCCGACATATTCTCTCTTTTACCGCCTTCCACCCCCAACTCCTCCTCTCCTTTCACAGACCTGCTGCTATATTCTCGCGTCTGCCGCTGTCTCCGCCTCCTTCTGCTCTTTGCTGCCGTCTTACTCCGCCTCCCTCATCCGGCGCCTCCCACTTCTCGCCTGCCGCCACCTTCCGCTGACGACTCCTCCCCTTCTTTCGTGCTACCTGATGCCCCTGCCACGTTCTCTCGTTCGCTGCCTCCCATTCCTGACTCCTCCTCTACTGTCACGCACCTGCCGCCGTATTCTCGCGTTTGCCGCCTTCCAGCACCGACTCTTCCTCTCCTTTCACACACCTGCCGCCATATTCTCGCCTTTGCCGCCTTCCAGCGCCGACTCTTCCTCTCCTTTCACGCAGCTACCGACATATTCTCTCTTTTGCCACCTTGAACCGCCGACTCTTCCTATACTTTCACGCACCTGCCGCTATATTCTCGCCTCTGCCGCTGTCTCCGCCTCCTTCTGCTCTTTGCTGCCGTCTTACTCCGCCTCCCTTATCCGGCGCCTCCCACTTCTCGCCTTCTGCCGCCTTCCAGCACCACCTCCTCCTCTTCTTTCGCGCTGCCTGCTGCGGCTGCGACCTTCTGCGAAGCCACCGAGGCGAAGGGCTCCAGAGCGGAGGATCGCGACGGGGGACCCTTCCTGAAGCGGCAAAACCGCGGCCAAACCCGCGAAAAGCAAAAGCGCAGGGAGCGAGAGGGAGCCCCAGCCCCCCCATTCCCCGAGCCGGAGGAGGGTGTTCCTGACGAGCGGCAGGTCTGACTCAGCGTGGGCGAGGACAAGAGGGGCGGCGGCCAAACCCCCTCACTTAGAAGAGCAGCCCCCAGGGAGCGCGAGCGACCCGGAGCGCGGCGAACAGGGCGGGCAAACAGGACGTGGCGCGTCAGAAGGGCGTGGCATGGCAGTTTGCGCGGCAGTTCGCGCGGCAGTTCGCGCAGGCAGGGCGTGCAGGGAAAGCGAGCGGGCAAGAAGCAGCCCCGCTCCCGGCTCTAGTGGCCAACTCAATTGGTAATCGTAGGCTTCCGAGAAGAGGACCAGCTATGGTTTCCACTCGGCCGAAAGCCATCGCCAGAAGGAATGTGGCGACCCAGACGGAGCTCACACACAGGCATACAGCTGTCCAGGTCTCTGGCTGCAGGGAGTGCCTGAGCCTGTCAGCTCTACCGGAGGGCAGCAGAGACACCACCTGTGTGCGGTGTGACCAGGTGGATGATCTGCTCGGCCTGGTGGCAGAGCTGAAGGAGGAGGTGGAAAGGTTGAGGAGTATCCGGGAGTGTGAGAGGGAGATAGATTGGTGGAGCCGCACCCTACCGTCCCTGAGGCAGAGGCAGCAGATGGAGGCTCCACGAGAAGCAGAGGATCCCCTGCCTTCTTGCCACCAGGTAGAAAGAGGGGACCTAAGCGACGGGGGGGAATGGAAACGGGTCCCTGCTCGGCGTGCCAGGCGAACCCCTGCCCGGCCTCCCTCACCTTCCCGGTTGCCTTTACACAACAGATATGGGACCCTCGAACTTGAGGGCGAGGCAAATGAGGATGGAGACGAAGGTCCATCCAGGGGGTCGCCTAGGGTGAGGCAGTCAGCCCCACGCATTATGACTGCCGCTGCTAAGAAAAAAAGGAGGGTAATTGTCATAGGCGATTCCCTTCTGAGGGGAACAGAGGGCCCGATATGCCGACCGGACCCCTCCCACAGGGAAGTCTGCTGCCTCCGTGGGGCCCGGGTCAGAGACATCACTAGGAAGCTCCCTGGTTTGGTACGGTCTTCTGATTACTACCCGCTGCTGGTTATACAGGCTGGTAGTGATGAGGTTGCAGAGAGAAGTCCTGCAGTGATCAAAAGGGACTTCAGGGCACTGGGGCGACTGGTTCAAGGATCGGGAGCACAGGTCGTGTTTTCCTCTATCCCTACAGTGGCAGGGAAGGATACTGAAAGGAGCAGGAAAACACACCTGATCAACACGTGGCTCAGGGGCTGGTGCCTTCGGAAGAATTTTGTTTTTTTTGATCATGGGGAGGTTTACATGGCACTGGGCCTGCTGGTGACAGATGGAGTTCAGCTGTCTCACAGGGGAAAAAGGATCATGGCTCATGAATTGGCAGGGCTCATTGAGAGGGCTTTAAACTAGGTTTGAAGGGGGAAGGGGATAAAACCAGGCTCGCTAGAGATGAGCCTAGGCATGGCGTGCCGATGCCGGGGGCGAAATCGATAGCCCAGCTCAAGTGCATCTACATCAATGCACGCAGCATGGGCGGCAAGCAGGAGGAGCTGGAAGCCATTGTGCAGCGGGAGAGATATGACTTAGTCGCCATCACAGAAACATGGTGGGGTGACTCTCATGACTGGAGTGCTGCAATGGATGGCTATGGACTCTTCAGAAGGGACAGGCGAGGAAGGAGAGGCGGTGGGGTGGCCCTGTACGTTAGGGAGTGTTTCGATTGTATAGAGCTCAACGATTGTGATGATGGTACGGTTGAGTGTTTATGGGTAAGGATGAGGGGGAAGGCCAACGAGGCAGATATCCTGCTGGGAGTCTGTTATAGACCACCCAACCAGGATGAAGGGGCGGATGAAGCGTTCTATAAGCAGCTGGCAGAAGTCTCTCAATCGCTAGCCCTTGTTCTCGTGGGGGACTTCAACTTCCCGGATGTCTGCTGGCAATACAACATGGCAGAGAGGAAGCAGTCTAGGAGGTTCCTGGAGTGTGTGGAAGACAACTTCCTGACACAGCTGGTAAGTGAGCCTGCCAGGGGAGGTGCCTCGCTCGACCTGCTGTTTACAAACAGAGAAGGACTGGTGGGAGATGTGGTGGTCGGAGGCTGTCTTGGGCTTAGCGACCATGAAACGGTACAATTCTCAATTCTTGGTGAAGTAAGGAGGGGAGGCAGCAAAACCACAGCCATGGACTTCCGGAGGGCAGACTTTGGCCTGTTCAGGACGCTGGTTGAGAGAGTCCCTTGGGATACGGTCCTGAAGGGCAAAGGGGTCCAGGAAGGCTGGACGTTCTTCAAGAAGGAAGTCTTAAAGGCGCAGGAGCAGGCTGTCCCCGTACGCCGTAAGAAGAACGGGTGGGGAAGACGACCGGCCTGGCTGAACGGGGAGCTCTTGCTGGGACTCAGAAAAAAAAGGAGAGTTTACCGCTTGTGGAAGAAGGGGCAGGCGACTCAAGGAGAGTACAGGGATCTCGTTAGGTCATGCAGAGAAGAAATGAGAAAGGCAAAAGCCCAGCTAGAACGCAATCTGGCCGCTGTCGTTAAAGACAACAAAAAAAGCTTTTACAAATATATTAATGACAAGAAGAGAGCCAAGGAAAATCTCCATCCTTTATTGGATGCAGGGGGGAACATTGTCACCGAGGATGAGGAAAAGGCTGAGGTACTCAATGCCTTCTTTGCCTCAGTCTTTAACAGGCAGACCAGTTATCCTCAGGGTACTCGGCCCCCCGAGCTGAAAGACAGGGACGGCGAGCAGGATGAACCCCCCATAATCCAAGAGGAAGCAGTCAATGACCTGCTACGCCACCTGGATGCTCACAAGTCTATGGGGCCGGATGGGATCCGCCCGAGAGTGCTGAGGGAGCTGGCGGAGGTGCTCGCCAAGCCGCTCTCCATCATTTATCAGCGGTCCTGGTTGACAGGGGAGGTCCCGGACGACTGGAGGCTTGCCAATGTGACGCCCATCTACAAGAAGGGCCGGAAGGAGGATCCGGGGAACTACAGGCCTGTCAGCCTGACCTCGGTGCCGGGGAAGATTATGGAGCGGTTCATCTTGAGGGCGCTCACAAGGCATGTGTGGGACAACCAGGGGATACGGCCTAACCAGCACGGGTTCATGAGAGGCAGGTCCTGCTTGACCAACCTGATCTCCTTCTATGACCAGGTGACCCGCCCAGTGGATGAGGGAAAGGCTGTGGATGTGGTCTACCTGGACTTCAGTAAGGCCTTTGACACTGTTTCCCACAGCATTCTCTTAGAGAAGATGGCGGCTCACGGCTTAGACAGGTGTACTCTGCGCTGGGTCAAAAACTGGCTGGACGGCCGGGCCCAGAGAGTTGTGGTGAATGGAGTTACATCCAGTTGGCGGCCAGTCACGAGCAGTGTTCCCCAGGGCTCAGTTTTGGGGCCGGTCTTGTTCAATATCTTTATCAATGATCTGGATGGGGGGATGGAGTGCACCCTCAGTAAGTTTGCAGACGACACCAAGTTGGGTGGGAGCGTTGATCTGCTCGAGGGTAGGAAGGCTCTGCAGAGGGACCTGGACAGGCTGGATCGATGGGCCCAGACCAATTGTATGAGGTTCAACAAGGCCAAGTGCCGGGTCCTGCACTTCGGCCACAACAACGCCATGCAGCGCTACAGGCTTGGGGAAGAGTGGCTGGAAAGCTGCCTGGCGGAAAAGGACCTGGGGGTGCTGGTCGACAGCCGGCTGAACATGAGCCAGCAGTGTGCCCAGGTGGCCAAGAAGGCCAATGGCATCCTGGCCTGTATCAGAAAGAGTGTGGCCAGCAGGAGTAGGGAAGTGATCGTGCCCCTGTACTCGGCACTGGTGAGGCCGCACCTCGAATACTGTGTTCAGTTTTGGGGCCCTCACTACAAGAAGGATGTTGAGGTGCTGAAGCGTGTCCAGAGAAGGGCAACGAGGCTGGTGAGGGGTCTGGAGAACAAGTACAGTGAGGAGCGGCTGAGGGAACTGGGGTTGTTTAGCCTGGAGAAAAGGAGGCTGAGGGGAGACCTCATCGCTCTCTACAACTACCTGAAAGGAGGTTGTAGCGAGGTGGGTGTTGGTCTCTTCTCCCAAGTAACTAGCGATAGGACGAGAGGAAATGGCCTCAAGTTGCGCCAGGGGAGGTTTAGATTGGATGTAAGGAAAAATTTCTTTACTGAAAGAGTGGTGAAACATTGGAACAGGCTGCCCAGGGAAGTGGTGGAGTCCCCATCCCTGGAAGTATTTAAAAGACGAGTAGATGAGGCACTTAGGGACATGGTTTAGTGGACATGGTGGTGTTGGGTCGACGGTTTCACTCGATGATCTTAGAGGTCTTTTCCAACCTCAATGATTCTATGCTTCTATGATTCTATGATTCTAAGGCGGCAAACGCGAGAATATGGTGGCAGGTGCGTGAAAGGGGAGGAGGAGTCGGGGGTGGAAGGCAGCAAACGAGCGAAGGAGGCATCAACTGCTTGTAACGACAGGAAGAGTCGGTGCTGGAGGGCGTCAAAGACGAGAATATGGCGGCAGGTGAGTGAAAGGAGAGGAAGAGTCGGCGTTGGAAGGTGGCAAAAGCGAGAATATGGCGGCTCTCCTTTTATGCACCTGCCGCCACCTCCTTCTCTCGTTTGCCATACACGCCGATTCCTTCCGCTCTTTGCTGCTGTCTTACGCCGCCTCCATCATCCGGCGCCACGTTCTCTTCGCCTATCGCTGCCTTCCACCGATGGCTCATCCTCTTCTTTCGCGCTGCCTGCTGCCGCCGCCACCTTCTATCGTTTGCCGCCTTCCACCCCCGCAACTCCTCCTCTCCTTTCACACACCTGCCACCATATTCTCGCGTATGCCGCCTTCCACCCCCAACTCCTCCTCTCCTTTCACGCACCTGCCGCCACCTCCTTCTCTCGTTTGACGCACAAGCCGCTTCTTTCCGCTCTTTCCTGCCGTCTTACGCTGCCTCCGTCATCCGGCGCCACCTTCTCTTCGCCTATCGCCGCCTTCCACAACCACCTCCTGCTCTTCGTTCGCGCTGCCTGCTGCCGCCACCACCTTCTCTCGTTTGCCGGCTTCCCCCCTCGACTCCTCCTCTCCTTCCACACACCTGCCGCCACATTCTCGTGTTTGCTGCTTCCAGCTCCAACTCTTCCTCCCCTTTCACGCACCTGCTGCAATATTCTCGCCTTTGCCGCCTTCCACCCGGACTCTTCCTCTCCTTTCACGCACCTGCCGCCATATTCTCGCCTTTGCCGCCTTCCACCTCTGACTCTTCCTCTCCTTTCACGCAGCTGCCTCCATACTCTCGCCTTTGCCTCCTTCCAGCGCCGAGTCTTCCTCTCCTTTCACGCACCTGCCGCAATATTCTTGCCTTTGCCGCCTTCCACCGCCGACTCTTCCTCTCCTTTCACGCACCTGCCGCCATATTCTCAGTTTGCCGCCTTCCACCGCTGACTCCTCCTCTCCTTTCACGCACCTGCTGCCATATTCTGGCCTTTGCCGCCTTCCAGCGCCGACTCCTCGTCTCCTTTCATGCACCTGCCGCCATCTTCTCGCCTTTGCCGCATTCCAGCGCCGACTCCTCCTCTCCTTTCATGCACCTGCCGCCTCCGACTATCGTTTGCCGCCTTCAACCCCCGACTCCTCCACTCCTTTCACGCACCTGCTGCCATATTCTCGCCTTCGCCGCCTTCCACCACCGACTCCTCCTCTCCTTTCACTCACCTGCCGCCATATTTTCGCCTTTGCCGCATTCCACCACCGACTCCTCCTCTGCTATCACGCAGCTGCCGCCATATTTTCGCCTTTGCCGCCTTGCAGCACCGACTCTTCCTCTCCTTTCATGCACCTACCACCATATTTTCCCCTTTGACGCCTTCCACCGCTGACTCTTCCTCTCCTTTCACGCAGCTGCCACCATATTCTCGTCTTTGCCGCCTTCCACCGCCGACTCCTTCTCTCCTTTCACGCACCTGCCGCCTCCTACTCTCGTTTGTCGACTTCTACGTCCGACTCTTCCTCTCCTTTCACGCACCTGCCGCCATCTTCTCGCCTTTGCCACATTCCAGCGCCGACTCTTCCTCTCCTTTCATGCACTTGCCGCCATATTCTCGCATTTGCCGCCTTCCACCGCCGGCTCTTCCTCTCCTTTCACGTACCTGCTCCCATATTTTCCCCTTTGCCGCCTTCCAACGACGACTCTTCCTCTCCTTTCACGCACCTGCCACCAGATTCTCGCCTTTGCCGCCTTCCACCCCGACTCTTCCTCTCCTTTCTCGCTCCTGCCGCCATATTCTCACCTTTGCCGCCTTGCAGCGCCGACTCTTCCTCTCCTTTCACGCACCTGCCGCCTCCTACTCTCGTTTGCCGCCTTCCACCCCCGACCCTTCCTCTTCTTTCACGCACCTGCCGTAATATTCTCACATTTGCTGCCTTCCACCGCCGACTCCTCCTCTCCTTTCACGCACCTGCCACCATCTTCTCGCGTTTACCGCCTTCCAGCGCCAACTCTTCCTCTCCTTTCACGCACCTGCCGCAATATTCTCAATTTTGCTGCCTTCCAGCGCCGATTCTTCCTCAACTTTAACACAGCTGCTGTCATATTCTCGTCTTTGCCGACTTCCAGCGCTGACTCCTCCTCTCCTTTCATGCACCTGCCGCCATATACTCGTCTTTGCCACCTTCCACCACTGACTCCTCCCCTCCTTTCACGCACCTGCCACCATATTCATGCCTTTGCCGCATTCCAGCGCCGACTCCTCCTCTCCTTTCACGCACCTGCCACCATATTTTCGCCTTTGCCGCCTTCCACCGCCGACTCTTCCTCTCCTTTCACGCACCTGCCGCCATCTTCTCGCCTTTGCCGCCTTCCACCGCAGACTCTTCCTCTCCTTTCACGCACCTGCCGCCATCTTCTCGCCTTTGCCGCCTTCCACCACTGACTCCCCTTCTCCTTTCACGCACCTGCCGCCATCTTCTCGCCTTTGCCGCCCTCCACCGCTGACTCTTCCTCTCCTTTCACGCAGCTACCGCCATCTTTTCCCCTTTGGCGCCTTCCACTTCCGACTCTTCCTCCCCTTTCACGCAGCTGCCACCATATTCTCGCCTTTGCCGTCTTCCACCCCGACTCTTCCTCTCCTTTCACGCAGCTGCTGCCATATTTTGCCTTTGCCGCCTTCCAGCGCCGTCTCCTCCTCTCCTTTCAGACACCTTCCGCCTGCTACTATCGTTTGCTGCCTTCCACCCCCAACTCTTCCTCTCCTTTCACGCAAGTGCCGCCATATTCTCGCCTTTGCCACCTTCCACCGCCGACTCCTCCTCTCCTTTCACGCACCTGCCACCATATTCTCGCCTTTGCCGACTTCCACCGCCGACTCCTGCTCTCCTTTCACGCAGCTGCCGCCATATTCTCGCGTTTACCGCCTTCCATCGCCAACTCTTCCTGTCCTTTCAAGCACCTGCTGCCATATTCTCGCCTTTGCCGCCTTCCACCGCTGACTCTTCCTTTCCTTTCATGCAGCTGTAGCCATACTCTCATTTTTGCCGCCTTCCACCGCCGAGTCTTCCTCTCCTTTCACGCAGCTACCGTCATATTCTCGCCTTTGCCGCCTTCCACCCCAACTCTTCCTCTCCTTTCACTCATCTGCCGCCATATTTTCCTCTTTGCCGACTTCCAGCGCCGACCCTTCCTCCCCTTTCACGCAGCTGCCACCATATTCTCGCCTTTGCCGCCTTCCACCCTGACTCTTCCTCTCCTTTCTCGCAGCTGTCGCCATAATCTCGCCTTTGCCGCCTTCCACCCCCGACTCGTCCTCTCCTTTCACGTACCTGCCGCCATCTTGTCGCCTTTGCCGCCTTGCAGCGCCGATTCTTCCTCGCCTTTCACGCACCTGCCGCCATATTCTCGCCTTTGCCGCCTTCCACCGCCGACTCTTCCTCTCCTTTCATGCACCTGCCGTCATATTCTCGCCTTTGCCGACTTCCAGAGCCGACTCTTCCTCTCCATTCACGCACCTTCAGCCATATTCTCGCCTTTGCCGCCTTCCACCCCGACTCTTCCTCTCCTTTCAGTCAGCTGCTGCCATATTTTCCTCTGTGCCGCCTTCCAGCGCCGACCCTTCCTCCCCTTTCACGCAGCTGCCACCATATTCTCGCCTTTGCCGCCTTCCAGCACCGACTCCTCCTCTCCTTTCATGCAGCTGCCGCCTCCTACTCTCGTTTGTCGCCTTCCAGCGCCGGCTCTTCCTCTCCTTTCACGCACCTGCCACCATATTCTCGCCTTTGCCGTCTTCCACCCCGACTCTTCCTCTCCTTTCACGCACCTGCCGCCATATTCTCGGCTTTGCCGCCTTCCAGAGCCAATTTTCCTCCTCTCCTTTCTCGCTCCTGCCGCCATATTCTCACCTTTGCCGCCTTGCAGCGCCGACTCTTCCTCTCCTTTCACGCACCTGCTGCCTCCTACTCTCGTTTGCCGCCTTCCACCCCCGACCCTTCCTCTTCTTTCACGCACCTGCCGTAATATTCTCACATTTGCTGCCTTCCACCGCCGACTCCTCCTCTCCTTTCACGCACCTGCCACCATCTTCTCGCGTTTACCGCCTTCCAGCGCCAACTCTTCCTCTCCTTTCACGCACCTGCCGCAATATTCTCAATTTTGCTGCCTTCCAGCGCCGATTCTTCCTCAACTTTAACGCAGCTGCTGTCATATTCTCGTCTTTGCCGCCTTCCAGCGCTGACTCCTCCTCTCCTTTCATGCACCTGCCGCCATATACTCGTCTTTGCCACCTTCCACCACTGACTCCTCCCCTCCTTTCACGCACCTGCCACCATATTCACGCCTTTGCCGCATTCCAGCGCCGACTCCTCCTCTCCTTTCACGCACCTGCCGCCATATTTTCGCCTTTGCCGCCTTCCACCGCTGACTCTTCCTCTCCTTTCACGCAGCTGCCGCCATATTCTCACTTTTGCCGCCTTCCAGCGCCGACTCTTCCTCTCCTTTCATGCACCTGCCGCCTCCCACTATCGTTTGCCGCCTTCCACCGCCGACTCTTCCTCTCCTTTCACGCACCTGCCGCCATCTTCTCGCCTTTGCCGCCCTCCACCGCTGACTCTTCCTCTCCTTTCACGCAGCTACCGCCATCTTTTCCCCTTTGGCGCCTTCCACTGCCGACTCTTCCTCCCCTTTCACGCAGCTGCCACCATATTCTCGACTTTGCCGTCTTCCACCCCGACTCTTCCTCTCCTTTCACGCAACTGCTGCCATATTGTGCCTTTGCCGCCTTCCAGCGCCGACTCCTCCTCTCCTTTCAGACACCTTCCGCCTGCTACTATCGTATGCTGCCTTCCACCCCCAACTCTTCCTCTCCTTTCACGCAGGTGCCACCATATTCTCGCCTTTGCCACCTTCCACCGCCGACTCCTCCTCTCCTTTCACGCACCTGCCACCATATTCTCGCCTTTGCCGACTTCCAGCGCCGACTCCTGCTCTCCTTTCACGCAGCTGCCGCCATATTCTCGCGTTGACCGCCTTCCATCGCCAACTCTTCCTGTCCTTTCAAGCACCTGCTGCCATATTCTCGCCTTTGCCGCCTTCCACCGCTGACTCTTCCTTTCCTTTCATGCAGCTGTAGCCATACTCTCGTTTTTGCCGCCTTCCACCGCCGAGTCTTCCTCTCCTTTCACGCAGCTACCGTCATATTCTCGCCTTTGCCGCCTTCCACCCCAACTCTTCCTCTCCTTTCACTCATCTGCCGCCATATTTTCCTCTTTGCCGACTTCCAGCGCCGACCCTTCCTCCCCTTTCACGCAGCTGCCACCATATTCTCGCCTTTGCCGCCTTCCACCCTGACTCTTCCTCTCCTTTCTCGCAGCTGTCGCCATAATCTCGCCTTTGCCACCTTCCACCCCCGACTCGTCCTCTCCTTTCACGTACCTGCCGCCATCTTGTCGCCTTTGCCGCCTTGCAGCGCCGATTCTTCCTCGCCTTTCACGCACCTGCCGCCATATTCTCGCCTTTGCCGCCTTCCACCGCCGACTCTTCCTCTCCTTTCATGCACCTGCCGTCATATTCTCGCCTTTGCCGACTTCCAGAGCCGAGTCTTCCTCTCCATTCACGCACCTTCAGCCATATTCTCGCCTTTGCCGCCTTCCACCCCGACTCTTCCTCTCCTTTCACTCAGCTGCTGCCATATTTTCCTCTTTGCCGCCTTCTAGCGCCGACCCTTCCTCCCCTTTCACGCAGCTGCCACCATATTCTCGCCTTTGCCGCCTTCCAGCACCGACTCCTCCTCTCCTTTCATGCAGCTGCCGCCTCCTACTCTCGTTTCTCGCCTTCCAGCGCCGGCTCTTCCTCTCCTTTCACGCACCTGCCACCATATTCTCGCCTTTGCCGTCTTCCACTCCGACTCTTCCTCTACTTTCACGCACCTGCCGCCACATTCTCGGCTTTGCCGCCTTCCAGAGCCAATTTTCCTCCTCTCCTTTCTCGCTCCTGCCGCCATATTCTCACCTTTGCCGCCTTGCAGCGCCGACTCTTCCTCTGCTTTCACGCACCTGCTGCCTCCTACTCTCGTTTGCCGCCTTCCACCCCCGACCCTTCCTCTTCTTTCACGCACCTGCCGTAATATTCTCACATTTGCTGCCTTCCACCGCCGACTCTTCCTCTCCTTTCACGCACCTGCCGCCATATTCTCAGTTTGCCGCCTTCCACCGCCGGCTCCTCCTCTCCTTTCACGCACCTGCTGCCATATTCTGGCCTTTGCCGCCTTCCAGCGCCGACTCCTCGTCTCCTTTCACGCAGCTGCCGCCATCTTCTCGCCTTTGCCGCATTCCAGCGCCGACTCCTCCTCTCCTTTCATGCACCTGCCGCCTCCGACTATCGTTTGCCGCCTTCAACCCCCGATTCCTCCACTCCTTTCACGCACCTGCTGCCATATTCTCGCCTTTGCCGCCTTCCACCACCGACTCCTCCTCTCCTTTCACGCACCTGCCGCCATATTTTCGCCTTTGCCGCATTCCACCGCCGACTCTTCCTCTCCTTTCACGCAGCTGCCGCCATATATTCGCCTTTGCCGCCTTGCATCACCGACTCTTCCTCTTCTTTAACGGAGCTGCCGCCATATTTTCCCCTTTGACGCCTTCCACCGCCGACTCCTCCTCTCCTTTCACGCACCTGCCGCCTCCTACTCTCGTTTGTCGAATTCTACGTCCGACTCTTCCTCTCCTTTCACGCACCTGACGCCATATTCTCACCTTTGCCACATTCCAGCGCCGACTCTTCCTCTCCTTTCATGCACTTTCCGCCATATTCTCGCCTTTGCCGCCTTCCACCTCCGAATCTTTCTCTCCTTTCACGTACCTGCTGCCATATTTTCCCCTTTGCCGCCTCCCACCGCCGACTCTTCCTCTCTTTTAACGCACCTGCCGCCATACTCTTGCCTTTGCCGCCTTCCACGCCGACTCTTCCTCTCCTTTCACGCAGCTGCAGGCATACTCTCGCCTTTGCATCCTTCCACCGCCGAATCTTCCTCTCCTTTAACGCAGCTGCCGCCATATTTTCCCCTTTGACGCCTTCCACCGCCGAGTCTTCCTCTCCATTCACGCACCTTCCGCCTTATTCTCGTCTTCGCCGCCTTCCACCGCCGACTCCTCGTCTCCTTTCACGCACCTGCCGCCTCCTACTCTCGTTTGCCGACTTCTACGGCCGACTCTTCCTCTCCTTTCACGCACCTGCCGCCATCTTTTCGCCTTTGCCACATTCCAGTGCCGACTGCTCCTCTCCTTTCATGCATCTGCCGCCTCCCACTATCGTTTGCCGCCTTCCACCCCCGACTCTTCCTCTACTTTCACGCACGTGCCGCCTCCTACTCTCATTTGCCGCCTTCCAACCCCGACTCTTCCTCTAGTTTCACGCACCAGCCGTAATATTTTGACATTTGCCGCCTTCCACGCCGACTCTTCCTCTCCTTTCACGCACCTGCCGCCATATTCTCGGCATTGCCGCCTTCCAGCGCCAATTTTCCTCCTCTCCTTTCTCGCTCCTGCCGCCATATTCTCACCTTTGCCGCCTTGCAGCGCCGACTCTTCCTCCCTTTTCACGCACCTGCCGCCTCCTACTCTCATTTGCCGCCTTCCAACCCCGACTCTTCCTCTAGTTTCACGCACCAGCCGTAATATTCTGACATTTGCTGCCTTCCACCGCCGACTCCTCCTCTCCTTTCACGCAGCTGCCGCCATATTCTCGCTTTTACCGCCTTCCAGCGCCAACTCTTCCTCTCCTTTCACGCACCTGCCGCAATATTCTCAAATTTCCTGCCTTCCAGCGCCGATTCTTCCTCACCTTTAACGCAGCTGCTGCCATATTCTCACGTTTGCCGCCTTCCAGCGCTGACTCCTCCTCTACTTCCATGCACCTGCCACCATATTCTCGCCTTTGCTGCCTTCCACCGCCGACTCCTCGTCTCCTTTCACGCAGATGCTGCCATGTTCTCGCGTTTACCACCTTCCAGCGCCAACTCTTCCTCTCCTTTCATGCAACTGCTGTCATATTCTCGCCTTTGCCACCTTCCACCACTGACTCTTCCTCTCCTTTCACGCAGCTGCCGCCATACTCTCGCCTTTGCCTCCTTCCACCGCCGAGTCTTCTTCTCGTTTCACGCAGCTGCCGCCATATTTTCACATTTGCCGCCTTCCACCGCCGACTCTTCCTCTCCTTTCACGCACCTGCCGCCATATTTTCGCCTTTGCCGCCTTCCAGCGCCGAGTCTTCCTCTCGTTTCATGCACCTGCCGCCATATTCTCGCATTTGCCGCCTTCCACCGCCGACTCTTCCTCTCCTTTCACGTACCTGCTGCCATATTTTCCCCTTTGCCACCTTCCAACACCGACTCTTCCTCTCCTTTCACGCAGCTGCCGCCATATTCTCGTCTTTGCCGCCTTCCACCGCCAATTCTCCTCCTCTCCTTTATCGCTCCTGCCGCCATATTCTCGCCTTTGCCGCCTTGCAGCACTGACTCTTCCTCTCTTTTCAGTCACCTGCCGCCTCCTACTCTCGTTTCCCGCCTTCCACCCCCGACTCTTCCTCTTCTTTCACGCACCTGCCGCCTCCTACTCTCGTTTGCCGCCTTCCACCCCCGACCCTTCCTCTTCTTTCACGCACCTGCCGTAATATTCTGACATTTGCTGCCTTCCACCGCCGACTCCTCCTCTCCTTTCACGCACCTGCCACCATCTTCTCGCGTTTACCGCCTTCCAGCGCCAACTCTTCCTCTCCTTTCACGCACCTGCCGCAATATTCTCAATTTTGCTGCCTTCCAGCGCCGATTCTTCCTCAACTTTAACGCAGCTGCTGTCATATTCTCGTCTTTGCCGCCTTCCAGCGCTGACTCCTCCTCTCCTTTCATGCACCTGCCGCCATATACTCGTCTTTGCCACCTTCCACCACTGACTCCTCCGCTCCTTTCACGCACCTGCCACCATATTCACGCCTTTGCCACATTCCAGCGCCGACTCCTCCTCTCCTTTCACGCACCTGCCGCCATATTTTCGCCTTTGCCGCCTTCCACCGCCGACTCTTCATCTCCTTTCACGCACCTGCCGCCTCCTACTCTCGTTGGCCGCGTTCAACCGCTGACTCTTCTTCTCCTTTCACGCAGCTGCCGCCATATTCTCACTTTTGCCGCCTTCCAGCACCGACTCTTCCTCTCGTTTCACGCACCTGCCTCCAGATTCTCGCTTTTGCTGCCTTCCGCCGCCGACTCTTCCTCTCCTTTCACGCACCTGCCGCCATCTTCTCGCCTTTGCCGCATTCCAGCGCCGACTCCTCCTCTCCTTTCATGCACCTGCCGCCTCCCACTATCGTTTGCCGCCTTCCACCGCCGACTCTTCCTCTCCTTTTACGCACCTGCCGCCATATTCTCACATTTGCCACCTTCCAGCGCTGACTCTTCCTCTCCTTTCATGCACCTGCCGCCATATTCTCGCCTTTGCCGCCTTCCACCGCCGAATCTTTCTCTCCTTTCACGTACCTGCTGCCATATTTTCCCCTTTGCCGCCTCCCACCGCCGACTCTTCCTCTCTTTTAACGCACCTGCCGCCATACTCTTGCCTTTGCCGCCTTCCACGCCGACTCTTCCTCTCCTTTCACGCAGCTGCAGGCATACTCTCGCCTTTGCATCCTTCCACCGCCGAATCTTCCTCTCCTTTAACGCAGCTGCCGCCATATTTTCCCCTTTGACGCCTTCCACCGCCGAGTCTTCCTCTCCATTCACGCACCTACCGCCTTATTCTCGTCTTCGCCGCCTTCCACCGCCGACTCCTCGTCTCCTTTCACGCACCTGCCGCCTCCTACTCTCGTTTGCCGACTTCTACGGCCGACTCTTCCTCTCCTTTCATGCAGCTGCCATCATATTCTCGCCTTTGCCACATTCCAGTGCCGACTGCTCCTATCCTTTCACGCACCTGCCGCCTCCCACTATCGTTTGCCGCCTTCCACCCCCGACTCTTCCTCTACTTTCACGCACCTGCCACCATATTCTCGCCTTTGCCGCCTTCCAGCGCCGACTCTTCCTCTCCTTTCATGCACTTGCCGCCATATTCTCGCCTTTGCCGCCTTCCACCGCCGACTCTTCCTCTCCTTTCACGTACCTGCTCCCATATTTTCCCCTTTGCCGCCTTCCATCGCCGACTCTTCCTCTCCTTTCACGCAGCTGCCTCCAGATTCTCGCCTTTCCCGCCTTCCACGCCGACTCTTCCTCTCCTTTCACGCACCTGCCGCCATATTCTCGGCATTGCCGCCTTCCAGCGCCAATTTTCCTCCTCTCCTTTCTCGCTCCTGCCGCCATATTCTCACCTTTGCCGCCTTGCAGCGCCGACTCTTCCTCCCTTTTCACGCACCTGCCGCCTCCTACTCTCATTTGCCGCCTTCCAACCCCGACTCTTCCTCTAGTTTCACGCACCAGCCGTAATATTCTGACATTTGCTGCCTTCCACCGCCGACTCCTCCTCTCCTTTCACGCAGCTGCCGCCATATTCTCGCTTTTACCGCCTTCCAGCGCCAACTCTTCCTCTCCTTTCACGCACTTGCCGCAATATTCTCAAATTTGCTGCCTTCCAGCGCCGATTCTTCCTCACCTTTAACGCAGCTGCTGTCATATTCTCACGTTTGCCGCCTTCCAGCGCTGACTCCTCCTCTACTTCCACGCACCTGCCACCATATTCTCGCCTTTGCTGCCTTCCACCGCCGACTCCTCGTCTCCTTTCACGCAGATGCTGCCATATTCTCGCGTTTACCACCTTCCAGCGCCAACTCTTCCTCTCCTTTCATGCAACTGCTGTCATATTCTCGCCTTTGCCACCTTCCACCACTGACTCTTCCTCTCCTTTCACACAGCTGCCGCCATACTCTCGCCTTTGCCTCCTTCCACCGCCGAGTCTTCCTCTCGTTTCACGCAGCTGCCGCCATATTTTCACATTTGCCGCATTCCACCGCCGACTCTTCCTCTCCTTTCACGCACCTGCCGCCATATTTTCGCCTTTGCCGCCTTCCAGCGCCGAGTCTTCCTCTCGTTTCATGCACCTGCCGCCATATTCTCGCCTTTGCCGCCTTCCACCGCCAATTCTCCTCCTCTCCTTTATCGCTCCTGCCGCCATATTCTCGCCTTTGCCGCCTTGCAGCACTGACTCTTCCTCTCCTTTCAGTCACCTGCCGCCTCCTACTCTCGTTTCGCGCCTTCCACCCCTGACTCTTCCTCTTCTTTCACGCACCTGCCGCCTCCTACTCTCGTTTGCCGCCTTCCACCCCCGACCCTTCCTCTTCTTTCACGCACCTGCCGTAATATTCTGACATTTGCTGCCTTCCACCGCCGACTCCTCCTCTCCTTTCACGCACCTGCCACCATCTTCTCGCGTTTACCGCCTTCCAGCGCCAACTCTTCCTCTCCTTTCACGCACCTGCCGCCATATTTTCGCCTTTGCCGCCTTCCACCGCCGACTCTTCATCTCCTTTCACGCACCTGCCGCCTCCTACTCTCGTTGGCCGCGTTCAACCGCTGACTCTTCTTCTCCTTTCACGCAGCTGCCGCCATATTCTCACTTTTGCCGCCTTCCAGCACCGACTCTTCCTCTCGTTTCACGCACCTGCCTCCAGATTCTCGCTTTTGCTGCCTTCCGCCGCCGACTCTTCCTCTCCTTTCACGCACCTGCCGCCATCTTCTCGCCTTTGCCGCATTCCAGCGCCGACTCCTCCTCTCCTTTCATGCACCTGCCGCCTCCCACTATCGTTTGCCGCCTTCCACCGCCGACTCTTCCTCTCCTTTTACGCACCTGCCGCCATATTCTCACATTTGCCACCTTCCAGCGCTGACTCTTCCTCTCCTTTCATGCACCTGCCGCCATATTCTCGCCTTTGCCGCCTTCCACCGCCGAATCTTTCTCTCCTTTCACGTACCTGCTGCCATATTTTCCCCTTTGCCGCCTCCCACCGCCGACTCTTCCTCTCTTTTAACGCACCTGCCGCCATACTCTTGCCTTTGCCGCCTTCCACGCCGACTCTTCCTCTCCTTTCACGCAGCTGCAGGCATACTCTCGCCTTTGCATCCTTCCACCGCCGAATCTTCCTCTCCTTTAACGCAGCTGCCGCCATATTTTCCCCTTTGACGCCTTCCACCGCCGAGTCTTCCTCTCCATTCACGCACCTACCGCCTTATTCTCGTCTTCGCCGCCTTCCACCGCCGACTCCTCGTCTCCTTTCACGCACCTGCCGCCTCCTACTCTCGTTTGCCGACTTCTACGGCCGACTCTTCCTCTCCTTTCATGCAGCTGCCATCATATTCTCGCCTTTGCCACATTCCAGTGCCGACTGCTCCTATCCTTTCACGCACCTGCCGCCTCCCACTATCGTTTGCCGCCTTCCACCCCCGACTCTTCCTCTACTTTCACGCACCTGCCACCATATTCTCGCCTTTGCCGCCTTCCAGCGCCGACTCTTCCTCTCCTTTCATGCACTTGCCGCCATATTCTCGCCTTTGCCGCCTTCCACCGCCGACTCTTCCTCTCCTTTCACGCACCTGCCGCCATATTTTCCCCTTTGCCGCCTTCCATCGCCGACTCTTCCTCTCCTTTCACGCAGCTGCCTCCAGATTCTCGCCTTTCCCGCCTTCCACGCCGACTCTTCCTCTCCTTTCACGCACCTGCCGCCATATTCTCGGCATTGCCGCCTTCCAGCGCCAATTTTCCTCCTCTCCTTTCTCGCTCCTGCCGCCATATTCTCACCTTTGCCGCCTTGCAGCGCCGACTCTTCCTCCCTTTTCACGCACCTGCCGCCTCCTACTCTCATTTGCCGCCTTCCAACCCCGACTCTTCCTCTAGTTTCACGCACCAGCCGTAATATTCTGACATTTGCTGCCTTCCACCGCCGACTCCTCCTCTCCTTTCACGCAGCTGCCGCCATATTCTCGCTTTTACCGCCTTCCAGCGCCAACTCTTCCTCTCCTTTCACGCACTTGCCGCAATATTCTCAAATTTGCTGCCTTCCAGCGCCGATTCTTCCTCACCTTTAACGCAGCTGCTGTCATATTCTCACGTTTGCCGCCTTCCAGCGCTGACTCCTCCTCTACTTCCACGCACCTGCCACCATATTCTCGCCTTTGCTGCCTTCCACCGCCGACTCCTCGTCTCCTTTCACGCAGATGCTGCCATATTCTCGCGTTTACCACCTTCCAGCGCCAACTCTTCCTCTCCTTTCATGCAACTGCTGTCATATTCTCGCCTTTGCCACCTTCCACCACTGACTCTTCCTCTCCTTTCACACAGCTGCCGCCATACTCTCGCCTTTGCCTCCTTCCACCGCCGAGTCTTCCTCTCGTTTCACGCAGCTGCCGCCATATTTTCACATTTGCCGCATTCCACCGCCGACTCTTCCTCTCCTTTCACGCACCTGCCGCCATATTTTCGCCTTTGCCGCCTTCCAGCGCCGAGTCTTCCTCTCGTTTCATGCACCTGCCGCCATATTCTCGCCTTTGCCGCCTTCCACCGCCAATTCTCCTCCTCTCCTTTATCGCTCCTGCCGCCATATTCTCGCCTTTGCCGCCTTGCAGCACTGACTCTTCCTCTCCTTTCAGTCACCTGCCGCCTCCTACTCTCGTTTCGCGCCTTCCACCCCTGACTCTTCCTCTTCTTTCACGCACCTGCCGCCTCCTACTCTCGTTTGCCGCCTTCCACCCCTGACCCTTCCTCTTCTTTCACGCACCTGCCGTAATATTCTGACATTTGCTGCCTTCCACCGCCGACTCCTCCTCTCCTTTCACGCACCTGCCACCATCTTCTCGCGTTTACCGCCTTCCAGCGCCAACTCTTCCTCTCCTTTCACGCACCTGCCGCAATATTCTCAATTTTGCTGCCTTCCAGCGCCGATTCTTCCTCAACTTTAACGCAGCTGCTGTCATATTCTCGTCTTTGCCGCCTTCCAGCGCTGACTCCTCCTCTCCTTTCATGCACCTGCCGCCATATACTCGTCTTTGCCACCTTACACCACTGACTCCTCCCCTCCTTTCACGCACCTGCCACCATATTCACGCCTTTGCCGCATTCCAGCGCCGACTCCTCCTCTCCTTTCACGCACCTGCCGCCATATTTTCGCCTTTGCCGCCTTCCACCGCCGACTCTTCATCTCCTTTCACGCACCTGCCGCCTCCTACTCTCGTTGGCCGCCTTCAACCGCTGACTCTTCCTCTCCTTTCACGCAGCTGCCGCCATATTCTCACTTTTGCCGCCTTCCAGCACCAACTCTTCCTCTCGTTTCACGCACCTGCCTCCAGATTCTCGCTTTTGCTGCCTTCCGCCGCCGACTCTTCCTCTCCTTTCACGCACCTGCCGCCATATTCTCGTGTTTACCGACTTCCAGCGCCAACTCTTGCTGTCCTTTCATGCACCTGCTGCCATATTCTCGCCTTTGCCACCTTCCACCGCTGACTCTTCCTCTCCTTTCACGCAGCTGCAGGCATACTCTCGCCTTTGCATCCTTCCACCGCCGAATCTTCCTCTCCTTTAACGCAGCTGCCGCCATATTTTCCCCTTTGACGCCTTCCACCGCCGACTCTTCCTCTCCTTTCTCGCTCCTGCCACCATATTCTCACCTTTGCCGCCTTGCAGCGCCGACTCTTCCTCCCTTTTCACGCACCTGCCGCCTCCTACTCTCATTTGCCGCCTTCCAACCCCGACTCTTCCTCTAGTTTCACGCACCAGCCGTAATATTCTGACATTTGCTGCCTTCCACCGCCGACTCCTCCTCTCCTTTCACGCAGCTGCCGCCATATTCTCGCTTTTACCGCCTTCCAGCGCCAACTCTTCCTCTCCTTTCACGCACCTGCCGCAATATTCTCAAATTTCCTGCCTTCCAGCGCCGATTCTTCCTCACCTTTAACGCAGCTGCTGCCATATTCTCACGTTTGCCGCCTTCCAGCGCTGACTCCTCCTCTACTTCCACGCACCTGCCACCATATTCTCGCCTTTGCTGCCTTCCACCGCCGACTCCTCGTCTCCTTTCACGCAGATGCCGCCATATTCTCGCGTTTACCACCTTCCAGCGCCAAATCTTCCTCTCCTTTCATGCAACTGCTGTCATATTCTCGCCTTTGCCACCTTCCACCACTGACTCTTCCTCTCCTTTCACGCAGCTGCCGCCATACTCTCGCCTTTGCCTCCTTCCACCGCTGAGTCTTCCTCTCGTTTCACGCAGCTGCCGCCATATTTTCACATTTGCCGCCTTCCACCGCCGACTCTTCCTCTCCTTTCACGCACCTGCCGCCATATTTTCGCCTTTGCCGCCTTCCAGCGCCGAGTCTTCCTCTCGTTTCATGCACCTGCCGCTATATTCTCGCCTTTGCCGCCTTCCACCGCCGACTCTTCCTCTCCTTTCACGTACCTGCTGCCATATTTTCCCCTTTGCCACCTTCCAACACCGACTCTTCCTCTCCTTTCACGCAGCTGCCACCATATTCTCGTCTTTGCCGCCTTCCACCGCCAATTCTCCTCCTCTCCTTTTTCGCTCCTGCCGCCATATTCTCGCCTTTGCCGCCTTGCAGCACCGACTCTTCCTCTCCTTTCAGTCACCTGCCGCCTCCTACTCTCGTTTCCCGCCTTCCACCCCTGACTCTTCCCCTTCTTTCACGCACCTGCTGCAATATTCTCACATTTGCTGCCTTCCAGCGCCGATTCTTCCTCACCTTTAATGCAGCTGCTGCCATATTCTCGTCTTTGCCGACTTACAGCGCTGACTCCTCCTCTCCTTTAACGCACCTGCCGCCATATTCTCGCCTTTGCCGCCTTCCAGCACCGACTCCTCCTCTCATTTCATGCACCTGCCGCCATATTCTCGCCTTTGCCGCCTTCCAGCGCCGACTCTTCCTCTCCTTTCACGCACCTGACGCCTCCTACTATCGTTTGCCGCCTTCCACCCCTGAGTCTTCCTCTCCTTTCACGCAGGTGCCGCCATATTCTCGCCTTTGCCGCCTTCCAGCGCCGACTCTTCCTCTCCTTTCACGCACCTGCCGCCATATTCTCGCCTTTGCCGCCTTCCACCGCCGAATCTTTCTCTCCTTTCACGTACCTGCTGCCATATTTTCCCCTTTGCCGCCTCCCACCGCCGACTCTTCCTCTCTTTTAACGCACCTGCCGCCATACTCTTGCCTTTGCCGCCTTCCACCGCCGACTCTTCCTCTCCTTTCACGCACCTGCCGCCATATTCTCGTGTTTACCGCCTTCCAGCGCCAACTCTTCCTGTCCTTTCATGCACCTGCTGCCATATTCTCGCCTTTGCCACCTTCCACCGCTGACTCTTCCTCTCCTTTCACGCAGCTGCAGGCATACTCTCGCCTTTGCATCCTTCCACCGCCGAATCTTCCTCTCCTTTAACGCAGCTGCCGCCATATTTTCCCCTTTGACGCCTTCCACCGCCGACTCTTCCTCTCCATTCACGCACCTTCCGCCATATTCTCGTCTTCGCCGCCTTCCACCGCCGACTCCTCCTCTCCTTTCACGCACCTGCCGCCATATTCTCACTTTTGCCGCCTTCCAGCACCGACTCTTCCTCTCGTTTCACGCACCTGCCTCCAGATTCTCGCTTTTACTGCCTGCCGCCGCCGACTCTTCCTCTCCTTTCACGCACCTGCCTCCATCTTCTCGCCTTTGCCGCATTCCAGCGCCGACTCCTCCTCTCCTTTCATGCACCTGCCGCCTCCCACTATCGTTTGCCGCCTTCCACCGCCGACTCTTCCTCTCCTTTTACGCACCTGCCGCCATATTCTCACATTTGCCACCTTCCAGCGCCGACTCTTCCTCTCCTTTCATGCACCTGCCGCCATATTCTCGCCTTTGCCGTCTTCCACCGCCGAATCTTTCTCTCCTTTCACGTACCAGCTGCCATATTTTCCCCTTTGCCGCCTCCCACCGCCGACTCTTTCTCTCTTTTAACGCACCTGCCGCCATACTCTTGCCTTTGCCGCCTTCCACGCCGACTCTTCCTCTCCTTTCACGCAGCTGCAGGCATACTCTCGCCTTTGCATCCTTCCAGCGCCGAATCTTCCTCTCCTTTAACGCAGCTGCCGCCATATTTTCCCCTTTGACGCCTTCCACCGCCGACTCTTCCTCTCCATTCACGCACCTTCCGCCATATTCTCGTCTTCGCCGCCTTCCACCGCCGACTCCTCCTCTCCTTTCACGCACCTGCCGCATCCTACTCTCGTTTGCCGACTTCTACGGCCAACTCTTCCTCTCCTTTCACGCACCTGCCGCCATCTTTTTGCCTTTGCCACATTCCAGTGCCGACTGCTCCTCTCCTTTCATGCACCTGCCGCCTCCCACTATCGTTTGATGCCTTCCACCCCCGACTCTTCCTCTACTTTCACGCACCTGCCATCATATTCTCGCCTTTGCCGCCTTCCAGCGCCGACTCTTCCTCTCCTTTCATGCACTTGCCGCCATATTCTCGCCTTTGCCGCCTTCCACCGCCGACTCTTCCTCTCCTTTCACGTACCTGCTCCCATATTTTCCCCTTTGCCGCCTTCCATCGCCGACTCTTCCTCTCCTTTCTCGCTCCTGCCACCATATTCTCACCTTTGCCGCCTTGCAGCGCCGACTCTTCCTCCCTTTTCACGCACCTGCCGCCTCCTACTCTCATTTGCCGCCTTCCAACCCCGACTCTTCCTCTAGTTTCACGCACCAGCCGTAATATTCTGACATTTGCTGCCTTCCACCGCCGACTCCTCCTCTCCTTTCACGCAGCTGCCGCCATATTCTCGCTTTTACCGCCTTCCAGCGCCAACTCTTCCTCTCCTTTCACGCACCTGCCGCAATATTCTCAAATTTGCTGCCTTCCACCGCCGACTCTTCCTCTCCTTTTACGCACCTGCCGGCATATTCTCACATTTGCCACCTTCCAGCGCCGACTCTTCCTCTCCTTTCATGCACCTGCCGCCATATTCTCGCCTTTGCCGCCTTCCACCGTCGAATCTTTCTCTCCTTTCACGTACCTGATGCCATATTTTCCCCTTTGCCTTCTCCCACCGCCGACTCTTCCTCTTTTTTAACGCACCTGCCGCCATACTCTTGCCTTTGCCGCCTTCCACCGCCGACTCTTCCTCTCCTTTCACGCACCTGCCGCCATATTCTCGTGTTTACCGCCTTCCAGCGCCAACTCTTCCTGTCCTTTCATGCACCTGCTGCCATATTCTCGCCTTTGCCACCTTCCACCGCTGACTCTTCCTCTCCTTTCACGCAGCTGCAGGCATACTCTCGCCTTTGCATCCTTCCACCGCCGAATCTTCCTCTCCTTTAACGCAGCTGCCGCCATATTTTCCCCTTTGACGCCTTCCACCGCCGACTCTTCCTCTCCATTCACGCACCTTCCGCCATATTCTCGTCTTCGCCGCCTTCCACCGCCGACTCCTCCTCTCCTTTCACGCACCTGCCGCCTCCTACTCTCGTTTGCCGACTTCTACGGCCAACTCTTCCTCTCCTTTCACGCACCTGCCGCCATCTTTTCGCCTTTGCCACATTCCAGTGCCGACTGCTCCTCTCCTTTCATGCACCTGCCGCCTCCCACTATCTTTTGCCGCCTTCCACCCCTGACTCTTCCTCTACTTTCACGCACCTGCCACCATATTCTCGCCTTTGCCGCCTTCCAGCGCCGACTCTTCCTCTCCTTTCATGTACTTGCCGTCATATTCTCGCCTTTGCCGCCTTCCACCGCCGACTCTTCCTCTCCTTTCACGTACCTGCTCCCATATTTTCCCCTTTGCCGCCTTCCATCGCCGACTCTTCCTCTACTTTCACGCACCTGCCGCCTCCTACTCTCATTTGCCGCCTTCCAACCCCGACTCTTCCTCTAGTTTCACGCACCAGCCGTAATATTTTGACATTTGCCGCCTTCCACGCCGACTCTTCCTCTCCTTTCACGCACCTGCCGCCATATTCTCGGCATTGCCGCCTTCCAGCGCCAATTTTCCTCCTCTCCTTTCTCGCTCCTGCCGCCATATTCTCACCTTTGCCGCCTTGCAGCGCCGACTCTTCCTCCCTTTTCACGCACCTGCCGCCTCCTACTCTCATTTGCCGCCTTCCAACCCCGACTCTTCCTCTAGTTTCACGCACCAGCCGTAATATTCTGACATTTGCTGCCTTCCACCGCCGACTCCTCCTCTCCTTTCACGCAGCTGCCGCCATATTCTCGCTTTTACCGCCTTCCAGCGCCAACTCTTCCTCTCCTTTCACGCACCTGCCGCAATATTCTCAAATTTCCTGCCTTCCAGCGCCGATTCTTCCTCACCTTTAACGCAGCTGCTGCCATATTCTCACGTTTGCCGCCTTCCAGCGCTGACTCCTCCTCTACTTCCATGCACCTGCCACCATATTCTCGCCTTTGCTGCCTTCCACCGCCGACTCCTCGTCTCCTTTCACGCAGATGCTGCCATATTCTCGCGTTTACCACCTTCCAGCGCCAACTCTTCCTCTCCTTTCATGCAACTGCTGTCATATTCTCGCCTTTGCCACCTTCCACCACTGACTCTTCCTCTCCTTTCACGCAGCTGCCGCCATACTCTCGCCTTTGCCTCCTTCCACCGCCGAGTCTTCTTCTCGTTTCACGCAGCTGCCGCCATATTTTCACATTTGCCGCCTTCCACCGCCGACTCTTCCTCTCCTTTCACGCACCTGCCGCCATATTTTCGCCTTTGCCGCCTTCCAGCGCCGAGTCTTCCTCTCGTTTCATGCACCTGCCGCCATATTCTCGCATTTGCCGCCTTCCACCGCCGACTCTTCCTCTCCTTTCACGTACCTGCTGCCATATTTTCCCCTTTGCCACCTTCCAACACCGACTCTTCCTCTCCTTTCACGCAGCTGCCACCATATTCTCGTCTTTGCCGCCTTCCACCGCCAATTCTCCTCCTCTCCTTTATCGCTCCTGCCGCCATATTCTCGCCTTTGCCGCCTTGCAGCACTGACTCTTCCTCTCCTTTCAGTCACCTGCCGCCTCCTACTCTCGTTTCCCGCCTTCCACCCCCGACTCTTCCTCTTCTTTCACGCACCTGCCGCCTCCTACTCTCGTTTGCCGCCTTCCACCCCCGACCCTTCCTCTTCTTTCACGCACCTGCCGTAATATTCTGACATTTGCTGCCTTCCACCGCCGACTCCTCCTCTCCTTTCACGCACCTGCCACCATCTTCTCACGTTTACCGCCTTCCAGCGCCAACTCTTCCTCTCCTTTCACGCACCTGCCGCAATATTCTCAATTTTGCTGCCTTCCAGCGCCGATTCTTCCTCAACTTTAACGCAGCTGCTGTCATATTCTCGTCTTTGCCGCCTTCCAGCGCTGACTCCTCCTCTCCTTTCATGCACCTGCCGCCATATACTCGTCTTTGCCACCTTACACCACTGACTCCTCCCCTCCTTTCACGCACCTGCCACCATATTCACGCCTTTGCCGCATTCCAGCGCCGACTCCTCCTCTCCTTTCACGCACCTGCCGCCATATTTTCGCCTTTGCCGCCTTCCACCGCCGACTCTTCATCTCCTTTCACGCACCTGCCGCCTCCTACTCTCGTTGGCCGCCTTCAACCGCTGACTCTTCCTCTCCTTTCACGCAGCTGCCGCCATATTCTCACTTTTGCCGCCTTCCAGCACCGACTCTTCCTCTCCTTTCACGCACCTGCCGCCATCTTCTCGCCTTTGCCGCCTTCCAGCGCCGACTCCTCCTCTCCTTTCATGCACCTGCCGCCTCCCACTATCGTTTGCCGCCTTCCACCGCCGACTCTTCCTCTCCTTTTACGCACCTGCCGCCATATTCTCACATTTGCCACCTTCCAGCGCTGACTCTTCCTCTCCTTTCATGCACCTGCCGCCATATTCTCGCCTTTGCCGCCTTCCACCGCCGAATCTTTCTCTCCTTTCACGTACCTGCTGCCATATTTTCCCCTTTGCCGCCTCCCACCGCCGACTCTTCCTCTCTTTTAACGCACCTGCCGCCATACTCTTGCCTTTGCCGCCTTCCACGCCGACTCTTCCTCTCCTTTCACGCAGCTGCAGGCATACTCTCGCCTTTGCATCCTTCCACCGCCGAATCTTCCTCTCCTTTAACGCAGCTGCCGCCATATTTTCCCCTTTGACGCCTTCCACCGCCGAGTCTTCCTCTCCATTCACGCACCTACCGCCTTATTCTCGTCTTCGCCGCCTTCCACCGCCGACTCCTCGTCTCCTTTCACGCACCTGCCGCCTCCTACTCTCGTTTGCCGAGTTCTACGGCCGACTCTTCCTCTCCTTTCATGCAGCTGCCATCATATTCTCGCCTTTGCCACATTCCAGTGCCGACTGCTCCTATCCTTTCACGCACCTGCCGCCTCCCACTATCGTTTGCCGCCTTCCACCCCCGACTCTTCCTCTACTTTCACGCACCTGCCACCATATTCTCGCCTTTGCCGCCTTCCAGCGCCGACTCTTCCTCTCCTTTCATGCACTTGCCGCCATATTCTCGCCTTTGCCGCCTTCCACCGCCGACTCTTCCTCTCCTTTCACGTACCTGCTCCCATATTTTCCCCTTTGCCGCCTTCCATCGCCGACTCTTCCTCTCCTTTCACGCAGCTGCCTCCAGATTCTCGCCTTTCCCGCCTTCCACGCCGACTCTTCCTCTCCTTTCACGCACCTGCCGCCATATTCTCGGCATTGCCGCCTTCCAGCGCCAATTTTCCTCCTCTCCTTTCTCGCTCCTGCCGCCATATTCTCACCTTTGCCGCCTTGCAGCGCCGACTCTTCCTCCCTTTTCACGCACCTGCCGCCTCCTACTCTCATTTGCCGCCTTCCAACCCCGACTCTTCCTCTAGTTTCACGCACCAGCCGTAATATTCTGACATTTGCTGCCTTCCACCGCCGACTCCTCCTCTCCTTTCACGCAGCTGCCGCCATATTCTCGCTTTTACCGCCTTCCAGCGCCAACTCTTCCTCTCCTTTCACCCACCTGCCGCAATATTCTCAAATTTCCTGCCTTCCAGCGCCGATTCTTCCTCACCTTTAACGCAGCTGCTGCCATATTCTCACGTTTGCCGCCTTCCAGCGCTGACTCCTCCTCTACTTCCATGCACCTGCCACCATATTCTCGCCTTTGCTGCCTTCCACCGCCGACTCCTCGTCTCCTTTCACGCAGATGCTGCCATATTCTCGCGTTTACCACCTTCCAGCGCCAACTCTTCCTCTCCTTTCATGCAACTGCTGTCATATTCTCGCCTTTGCCACCTTCCACCACTGACTCTTCCTCTCCTTTCACGCAGCTGCCGCCATACTCTCGCCTTTGCCTCCTTCCACCGCCGAGTCTTCTTCTCGTTTCACGCAGCTGCCGCCATATTTTCACATTTGCCGCCTTCCACCGCCGACTCTTCCTCTCCTTTCACGCACCTGCCGCCATATTTTCGCCTTTGCCGCCTTCCAGCGCCGAGTCTTCCTCTCGTTTCATGCACCTGCCGCCATATTCTCGCCTTTGCCGCCTTCCACCGCCAATTCTCCTCCTCTCCTTTATCGCTCCTGCCGCCATATTCTCGCCTTTGCCGCCTTGCAGCACTGACTCTTCCTCTCCTTTCAGTCACCTGCCGCCTCCTACTCTCGTTTCCCGCCTTCCACCCCTGACTCTTCCTCTTCTTTCACGCACCTGCCGCCTCCTACTCTCGTTTGCCGCCTTCCACCCCCGACCCTTCCTCTTCTTTCACGCACCTGCCGTAATATTCTGACATTTGCTGCCTTCCACCGCCGACTCCTCCTCTCCTTTCACGCACCTGCCACCATCTTCTCGCGTTTACCGCCTTCCAGCGCCAACTCTTCCTCTCCTTTCACGCACCTGCCGCAATATTCTCAATTTTGCTGCCTTCCAGCGCCGATTCTTCCTCAACTTTAACGCAGCTGCTGTCATATTCTCGTCTTTGCCGCCTTCCAGCGCTGACTCCTCCTCTCCTTTCATGCACCTGCCGCCATATACTCGTCTTTGCCACCTTCCACCACTGACTCCTCCCCTCCTTTCACGCACCTGCCACCATATTCACGCCTTTGCCGCATTCCAGCGCCGACTCCTCCTCTCCTTTCACGCACCTGCCGCCATATTTTCGCCTTTGCCGCCTTCAACCGCCGACTTTTCCTCTCCTTTCACGCACCTGCCGCCTCCTACTCTCGTTGGCCGCCTTCAACCGCTGACTCTTCCTCTCCTTTCACGCAGCTGCCGCCATATTCTCACTTTTGCCGCCTTCCAGCACCGACTCTTCCTCTCGTTTCACGCACCTGCCTCCAGATTCTCGCTTTTGCTGCCTTCCGCCGCCGACTCTTCCTCTCCTTTCACGCACCTGCCGCCATCTTCTCGCCTTTGCCGCATTCCAGCGCCGACTCCTCCTCTCCTTTCATGCACCTGACGCCTCCCACTATCGTTTGCCGCCTTCCACCGCCGACTCTTCCTCTCCGTTTACGCACCTGCCGGCATATTCTCACATTTGCCACCTTCCAGCGCCGACTCTTCCTCTCCTTTCATGCACCTGCCGCCATATTCTCGCCTTTGCCGCCTTCCACCGCCGAATCTTTCTCTCCTTTCACGTACCTGCTGCCATATTTTCCCCTTTGCCGCCTCCCACCGCCGACTCTTCCTCTCTTTTAACGCACCTGCCGCCATAATCTTGCCTTTGCCGCCTTCCACCGCCGACTCTTCCTCTCCTTTCACGCACCTGCCGCCATATTCTCGTGTTTACCGACTTCCAGCGCCAACTCTTCCTGTCCTTTCATGCACCTGCTGCCATATTCTCGCCTTTGCCACCTTCCACCGCTGACTCTTCCTCTCCTTTCACGCAGCTGCAGGCATACTCTCGCCTTTGCATCCTTCCACCGCCGAATCTTCCTCTCCTTTAACGCAGCTGCCGCCATATTTTCCCCTTTGACGCCTTCCACCGCCGACTCTTCCTCTCCTTTCTCGCTCCTGCCACCATATTCTCACCTTTGCCGCCTTGCAGCGCCGACTCTTCCTCCCTTTTCACGCACCTGCCGCCTCCTACTCTCATTTGCCGCCTTCCAACCCCGACTCTTCCTCTAGTTTCACGCACCAGCCGTAATATTCTGACATTTGCTGCCTTCCACCGCCGACTCCTCCTCTCCTTTCACGCAGCTGCCGCCATATTCTCGCTTTTACCGCCTTCCAGCGCCAACTCTTCCTCTCCTTTCACGCACCTGCCGCAATATTCTCAAATTTCCTGCCTTCCAGCGCCGATTCTTCCTCACCTTTAACGCAGCTGCTGCCATATTCTCACGTTTGCCGCCTTCCAGCGCTGACTCCTCCTCTACTTCCACGCACCTGCCACCATATTCTCGCCTTTGCTGCCTTCCACCGCCGACTCCTCGTCTCCCTTCACGCAGATGCCGCCATATTCTCGCGTTTACCACCTTCCAGCGCCAACTCTTCCTCTCCTTTCATGCAACTGCTGTCATATTCTCGCCTTTGCCACCTTCCACCACTGACTCTTCCTCTCCTTTCACGCAGCTGCCGCCATACTCTCGCCTTTGCCTCCTTCCACCGCTGAGTCTTCCTCTCGTTTCACGCAGCTGCCGCCATATTTTCACATTTGCCGCCTTCCACCGCCGACTCTTCCTCTCCTTTCACGCACCTGCCGCCATATTTTCGCCTTTGCCGCCTTCCAGCGCCGAGTCTTCCTCTCGTTTCATGCACCTGCCGCTATATTCTCGCCTTTGCCGCCTTCCACCGCCGACTCTTCCTCTCCTTTCACGTACCTGCTGCCATATTTTCCCCTTTGCCACCTTCCAACACCGACTCTTCCTCTCCTTTCACGCAGCTGCCACCATATTCTCGTCTTTGCCGCCTTCCACCGCCAATTCTCCTCCTCTCCTTTTTCGCTCCTGCCGCCATATTCTCGCCTTTGCCGCCTTGCAGCACCGACTCTTCCTCTCCTTTCAGTCACCTGCCGCCTCCTACTCTCGTTTCCCGCCTTCCACCCCTGACTCTTCCCCTTCTTTCACGCACCTGCTGCAATATTCTCACATTTGCTGCCTTCCAGCGCCGATTCTTCCTCACCTTTAATGCAGCTGCTGCCATATTCTCGTCTTTGCCGACTTACAGCGCTGACTCCTCCTCTCCTTTAACGCACCTGCCGCCATATTCTCGCCTTTGCCGCCTTCCAGCACCGACTCCTCCTCTCATTTCATGCACCTGCCGCCATATTCTCGCCTTTGCCGCCTTCCAGCGCCGACTCTTCCTCTCCTTTCACGCACCTGACGCCTCCTACTATCGTTTGCCGCCTTCCACCCCTGAGTCTTCCTCTCCTTTCACGCAGGTGCCGCCATATGCTCGCCTTTGCCGCCTTCCAGCGCCGACTCTTCCTCTCCTTTCACGCACCTGCCGCCATATTCTCGCCTTTGCCGCCTTCCACCGCCGAATCTTTCTCTCCTTTCACGTACCTGCTGCCATATTTTCCCCTTTGCCGCCTCCCACCGCCGACTCTTCCTCTCTTTTAACGCACCTGCCGCCATACTCTTGCCTTTGCCGCCTTCCACCACCGACTCTTCCTCTCCTTTCACGCACCTGCCGCCATATTCTCGTGTTTACCGCCTTCCAGCGCCAACTCTTCCTGTCCTTTCATGCACCTGCTGCCATATTCTCGCCTTTGCCACCTTCCACCGCTGACTCTTCCTCTCCTTTCACGCAGCTGCAGGCATACTCTCGCCTTTGCATCCTTCCACCGCCGAATCTTCCTCTCCTTTAACGCAGCTGCCGCCATATTTTCCCCTTTGACGCCTTCCACCGCCGACTCTTCCTCTCCATTCACGCACCTTCCGCCATATTCTCGTCTTCGCCGCCTTCCACCGCCGACTCCTCCTCTCCTTTCACGCACCTGCCGCCATATTCTCACTTTTGCCGCCTTCCAGCACCGACTCTTCCTCTCGTTTCACGCACCTGCCTCCAGATTCTCGCTTTTACTGCCTTCCACCGCCGACTCTTCCTCTCCTTTCACGCACCTGCCTCCATCTTCTCGCCTTTGCCGCATTCCAGCGCCGACTCCTCCTCTCCTTTCATGCACCTGCCGCCTCCCACTATCGTTTGCCGCCTTCCACCGCCGACTCTTCCTCTCCTTTTACGCACCTGCCGCCATATTCTCACATTTGCCACCTTCCAGCGCCGACTCTTCATCTCCTTTCATGCACCTGCCGCCATATTCTCGCCTTTGCCGCCTTCCACCGCCGAATCTTTCTCTCCTTTCACGTACCAGCTGCCATATTTTCCCCTTTGCCGCCTCCCACCGCCGACTCTTTCTCTCTTTTAACGCACCTGCCGCCATACTCTTGCCTTTGCCGCCTTCCACGCCGACTCTTCCTCTCCTTTCACGCAGCTGCAGGCATACTCTCGCCTTTGCATCCTTCCACCGCCGAATCTTCCTCTCCTTTAACGCAGCTGCCGCCATATTTTCCCCTTTGACGCCTTCCACCGCCGACTCTTCCTCTCCATTCACGCACCTTCCGCCATATTCTCGTCTTCGCCGCCTTCCACCGCCGACTCTTCCTCTCCTTTCACGCACCTGCCGCCATCTTTTTGCCTTTGCCACATTCCAGTGCCGACTGCTCCTCTCCTTTCATGCACCTGCCGCCTCCCACTATCGTTTGATGCCTTCCACCCCCGACTCTTCCTCTACTTTCACGCACCTGCCATCATATTCTCGCCTTTGCCGCCTTCCAGCGCCGACTCTTCCTCTCCTTTCATGCACTTGCCGCCATATTCTCGCCTTTGCCGCCTTCCACCGCCGACTCTTCCTCTCCTTTGACGTACCTGCTCCCATATTTTCCCCTTTGCCGCCTTCCATCGCCGACTCTTCCTCTCCTTTCTCGCTCCTGCCACCATATTCTCACCTTTGCCGCCTTGCAGCGCCGACTCTTCCTCCCTTTTCACGCACCTGCCGCCTCCTACTCTCATTTGCCGCCTTCCAACCCCGACTCTTCCTCTAGTTTCACGCACCAGCCGTAATATTCTGACATTTGCTGCCTTCCACCGCCGACTCCTCCTCTCCTTTCACGCAGCTGCCGCCATATTCTCGCTTTTACCGCCTTCCAGCGCCAACTCTTCCTCTCCTTTCACGCACCTGCCGCAATATTCTCAAATTTGCTGCCTTCCACCGCCGACTCTTCCTCTCCTTTTACGCACCTGCCGGCATATTCTCACATTTGCCACCTTCCAGCGCCGACTCTTCCTCTCCTTTCACGCACCTGCCGCCATATTCTCGCCTTTGCCGCCTTCCACCGCCGAATCTTTCTCTCCTTTCACGTACCTGCTGCCATATTTTCCCCTTTGCCGCCTCCCACCGCCGACTCTTCCTCTCTTTTAACGCACCTGCCGCCATACTCTTGCCTTTGCCGCCTTCCACCACCGACTCTTCCTCTCCTTTCACGCACCTGCCGCCATATTCTCGTGTTTACCGCCTTCCAGCGCCAACTCTTCCTGTCCTTTCATGCACCTGCTGCCATATTCTCGCCTTTGCCACCTTCCACCGCTGACTCTTCCTCTCCTTTCACGCAGCTGCAGGCATACTCTCGCCTTTGCATCCTTCCACCGCCGAATCTTCCTCTCCTTTAACGCAGCTGCCGCCATATTTTCCCCTTTGACGCCTTCCACCGCCGACTCTTCCTCTCCATTCACGCACCTTCCGCCATATTCTCGTCTTCGCCGCCTTCCACCGCCGACTCCTCCTCTCCTTTCACGCACCTGCCGCCATATTCTCACTTTTGCCGCCTTCCAGCACCGACTCTTCCTCTCGTTTCACGCACCTGCCTCCAGATTCTCGCTTTTACTGCCTTCCGCCGCCGACTCTTCCTCTCCTTTCACGCACCTGCCTCCATCTTCTCGCCTTTGCCGCATTCCAGCGCCGACTCCTCCTCTCCTTTCATGCACCTGCCGCCTCCCACTATCGTTTGCCGCCTTCCACCGCCGACTCTTCCTCTCCTTTTACGCACCTGCCGCCATATTCTCACATTTGCCACCTTCCAGCGCCGACTCTTCATCTCCTTTCATGCACCTGCCGCCATATTCTCGCCTTTGCCGCCTTCCACCGCCGAATCTTTCTCTCCTTTCACGTACCAGCTGCCATATTTTCCCCTTTGCCGCCTCCCACCGCCGACTCTTTCTCTCTTTTAACGCACCTGCCGCCATACTCTTGCCTTTGCCGCCTTCCACGCCGACTCTTCCTCTCCTTTCACGCAGCTGCAGGCATACTCTCGCCTTTGCATCCTTCCACCGCCGAATCTTCCTCTCCTTTAACGCAGCTGCCGCCATATTTTCCCCTTTGACGCCTTCCACCGCCGACTCTTCCTCTCCATTCACGCACCTTCCGCCATATTCTCGTCTTCGCCGCCTTCCACCGCCGACTCTTCCTCTCCTTTCACGCACCTGCCGCCATCTTTTTGCCTTTGCCACATTCCAGTGCCGACTGCTCCTCTCCTTTCATGCACCTGCCGCCTCCCACTATCGTTTGATGCCTTCCACCCCCGACTCTTCCTCTACTTTCACGCACCTGCCATCATATTCTCGCCTTTGCCGCCTTCCAGCGCCGACTCTTCCTCTCCTTTCATGCACTTGCCGCCATATTCTCGCCTTTGCCGCCTTCCACCGCCGACTCTTCCTCTCCTTTGACGTACCTGCTCCCATATTTTCCCCTTTGCCGCCTTCCATCGCCGACTCTTCCTCTCCTTTCTCGCTCCTGCCACCATATTCTCACCTTTGCCGCCTTGCAGCGCCGACTCTTCCTCCCTTTTCACGCACCTGCCGCCTCCTACTCTCATTTGCCGCCTTCCAACCCCGACTCTTCCTCTAGTTTCACGCACCAGCCGTAATATTCTGACATTTGCTGCCTTCCACCGCCGACTCCTCCTCTCCTTTCACGCAGCTGCCGCCATATTCTCGCTTTTACCGCCTTCCAGCGCCAACTCTTCCTCTCCTTTCACGCACCTGCCGCAATATTCTCAAATTTGCTGCCTTCCACCGCCGACTCTTCCTCTCCTTTTACGCACCTGCCGGCATATTCTCACATTTGCCACCTTCCAGCGCCGACTCTTCCTCTCCTTTCATGCACCTGCCGCCATATTCTCGCCTTTGCCGCCTTCCACCGCCGAATCTTTCTCTCCTTTCACGTACCTGATGCCATATTTTCCCCTTTGCCGTCTCCCACCGCCGACTCTTCCTCTTTTTTAACGCACCTGCCGCCATACTCTTGCCTTTGCCGCCTTCCACCGCCGACTCTTCCTCTCCTTTCACGCACCTGCCGCCATATTCTCGTGTTTACCGCCTTCCAGCGCCAACTCTTCCTGTCCTTTCATGCACCTGCTGCCATATTCTCGCCTTTGCCACCTTCCACCGCTGACTCTTCCTCTCCTTTCACGCAGCTGCAGGCATACTCTCGCCTTTGCATCCTTCCACCGCCGAATCTTCCTCTCCTTTAACGCAGCTGCCGCCATATTTTCCCCTTTGACGCCTTCCACCGCCGACTCTTCCTCTCCATTCACGCACCTTCCGCCATATTCTCGTCTTCGCCGCCTTCCACCGCCGACTCCTCCTCTCCTTTCACGCACCTGCCGCCTCCTACTCTCGTTTGCCGACTTCTACGGCCAACTCTTCCTCTCCTTTCACGCACCTGCCGCCATCTTTTCGCCTTTGCCACATTCCAGTGCCGACTGCTCCTCTCCTTTCATGCACCTGCCGCCTCCCACTATCTTTTGCCGCCTTCCAACCCCGACTCTTCCTCTAGTTTCACGCACCAGCCGTAATATTCTGACATTTGCTGCCTTCCACCGCCGACTCCTCCTCTCCTTTCACTCACCTGCCACCATCTTCTCGCCTTTGCCGCCTTCCACCGCCGACTCCTCCTCTCCTTTCACGCAGCTGCCGCCATATTCTCGCTTTTACCGCCTTCCAGCGCCAACTCTTCCTCTCCTTTCACGCACCTGCCGCAATATTCTCAAATTTGCTGCCTTCCAGCGCCGATTCTTCCTCACCTTTAACGCAGCTGCTGCCATATTCTCACGTTTGCCGCCTTCCAGCGCTGACTCCTCCTCTACTTCCACGCACCTGCCACCGTATTCTCGCCTTTGCTGCCTTCCACCGCCGACTCCTCGTCTCCTTTCACGCAGATGCCGCCATATTCTCGCGTTTACTACCTTCCAGCGCCAACTCTTCCTCTCCTTTCATGCAACTGCTGTCATATTCTCGCCTTTGCCACCTTCCACCACTGACTCTTCCTCTCCTTTCACGCACCTGCCGCCATATTCTCGCCTTTGCCGCCTTCCACCGCCGAATCTTTCTCTCCTTTCACGTACCTGCTGCCATATTTTCCCCTTTGCCGCCTCCCACCGCCGACTCTTCCTCTCTTTTAACGCACCTGCCGCCATACTGTTGCCTTTGCCGCATTCCACCGCCGACTCTTCCTCTCCTTTCACGCACCTGCCGCCATATTCTCGCCTTTGCCGCCTTCCAGCGCCAACTCTTCCTGTCCTTTCATGCACCTGCTGCCATATTCTCGCCTTTGCCACCTTCCACCGCTGACTCTTCCTCTCCTTTAACGCAGCTGCAGGCATACTCTCGCCTTTGCATCCTTCCACCGCCGAATCTTCCTCTCCTTTAACGCAGCTGCCGCCATATTTTCCCCTTTGACGCCTTCCACCGCCGACTCTTCCTCTCCATTCACGCACCTTCCGCCATATTCTCGTCTTCGCCGCCTTCCACCGCCGACTCCTCCTCTCCTTTCACGCACCTGCCGCCATATTCTCACTTTTGCCGCCTTCCAGCACCGACTCTTCCTCTCGTTTCACGCACCTGCCTCCAGATTCTCGCTTTTACTGCCGTCCGCCGCCGACTCTTCCTCTCCTTTCACGCACCTGCCGCCATCTTCTTGCCTTTGCCGCATTCCAGCGCCGACTCCTCCTCTCCTTTCATGCACCTGCCACCTCCCACTATCGTTTGCCGCCTTCCACCGCCGACTCTTCCTCTCCTTTTACGCACCTGCCGCCATATTCTCACATTTGCCACCTTCCAGCGCCGACTCTTCCTCTCCTTTCATGCACCTGCCGCCATATTCTCGCCTTTGCCGCCTTCCACCGCCGAATCTTTCTCTCCTTTCACGTACCAGCTGCCATATTTTCCCCTTTGCCGCCTCCCACCGCCGACTCTTCCTCTCCTTTCACGCAGCTGCAGGCATACTCTCGCCTTTGCATCCTTCCACCGCCGAATCTTCCTCTCCTTTAACGCAGCTGCCGCCATATTTTCCCCTTTGACGCCTTCCACCGCCGACTCTTCCTCTCCATTCACGCACCTTCCGCCATATTCTCGTCTTCGCCGCCTTCCACCGCCGACTCCTCCTCTCCTTTCACGCACCTGCTGCCTCCTACTCTCGTTTGCCGACTTCTACGGCCGACTCTTCCTCTCCTTTCACGCACCTGCCGCCATCTTTTCGCCTTTGCCACATTCCAGTGCCGACTGCTCCTCTGCTTTCATGCACCTGCCGCCTCCCACTATCGTTTGATGCCTTCCACCCCCGACTCTTCCTCTACTTTCACGGACCTGCCATCATATTCTCGCCTTTGCCGCCTTCCAGCGCCGACTCTTCCTCTCCTTTCATGCACTTGCCGCCATATTCTCGCCTTTGCCGCCTTCCACCCCGACTCTTCCTCTCCTTTCACGTACCTGCTCCCATATTTTCCCCTTTGCCGCCTTCCATCGCCGACTCTTCCTCTCCTTTCTCGCTCCTGCCACCATATTCTCACCTTTGCCGCCTTGCAGCGCCGACTCTTCCTCCCTTTTCACGCACCTGCCGCCTCCTACTCTCATTTGCCGCCTTCCAACCCCGACTCTTCCTCTAGTTTCACGCACCAGCCGTAATATTCTGACATTTGCTGCCTTCCACCGCCGACTCCTCCTCTCCTTTCACGCAGCTGCCGCCATATTCTCGCTTTTACCGCCTTCCAGCGCCAACTCTTCCTCTCCTTTCACGCACCTGCCGCAATATTCTCAAATTTGCTGCCTTCCAGCGCCGATTCTTCCTCACCTTTAACGCAGCTGCTACCATATTCTCACGTTTGCCGCCTTCCAGCGCTGACTCCTCCTCTCCTTTCACGCAGCTGCCGCCATATTCTCGCTTTTACCGCCTTCCAGCGCCAACTCTTCCTCTCCTTTCACGCACCTGCCGCAATATTCTCAAATTTGCTGCCTTCCAGCGCCGATTCTTCCTCACCTTTAACGCAGCTGCTGCCATATTCTCACGTTTGCCGCCTTCCAGCGCTGACTCCTCCTCTACTTCCACGCACCTGCCACCGTATTCTCGCCTTTGCTGCCTTCCACCGCCGACTCCTCGTCTCCTTTCACGCAGATGCCGCCATATTCTCGCGTTTACCACCTTCCAGCGCCAACTCTTCCTCTCCTTTCATGCAACTGCTGTCATATTCTCGCCTTTGCCACCTTCCACCACTGACTCTTCCTCTCCTTTCACGCAGCTGCCGCCATACTCTCGCCTTTGCCTCCTTCCACCGCCGAGTATTCTTCTCGTTTCACGCAGCTGCCGCCATATTTTCACATTTGCCGCCTTCCACCGCCGACTCTTCCTCTCCTTTCACGCACCTGCCGCCATATTTTCGCCTTTGCCGCCTTCCAGCGCCGAGTCTTCCTCTCGTTTCATGCACCTGCCGCCATATTCTCGCCTTTGCCGCCTTCCACCGCCAATTCTCCTCCTCTCCTTTATCGCTCCTGCCGCCATATTCTCGCCTTTGCCGCCTTGCAGCACTGACTCTTCCTCTCCTTTCAGTCACCTGCCGCCTCCTACTCTCGTTTCCCGCCTTCCACCCCTGACTCTTCCTCTTCTTTCACGCACCTGCCGCCTCCTACTCTCGTTTGCCGCCTTCCACCCCCGACCCTTCCTCTTCTTTCACGCACCTGCCGTAATATTCTGACATTTGCTGCCTTCCACCGCCGACTCCTCCTCTCCTTTCACGCACCTGCCACCATCTTCTCGCGTTTACCGCCTTCCAGCGCCAACTCTTCCTCTCCTTTCACGCACCTGCCGCAATATTCTCAATTTTGCTGCCTTCCAGCGCCGATTCTTCCTCAACTTTAACGCAGCTGCTGTCATATTCTCGTCTTTGCCGCCTTCCAGCGCTGACTCCTCCTCTCCTTTCATGCACCTGCCGCCATATACTCGTCTTTGCCACCTTCCACCACTGACTCCTCCCCTCCTTTCACGCACCTGCCACCATATTCACGCCTTTGCCGCATTCCAGCGCCGACTCCTCCTCTCCTTTCACGCACCTGCCGCCATATTTTCGCCTTTGCCGCCTTCAACCGCCGACTTTTCCTCTCCTTTCACGCACCTGCCGCCTCCTACTCTCGTTGGCCGCCTTCAACCGCTGACTCTTCCTCTCCTTTCACGCAGCTGCCGCCATATTCTCACTTTTGCCGCCTTCCAGCACCGACTCTTCCTCTCGTTTCACGCACCTGCCTCCAGATTCTCGCTTTTGCTGCCTTCCGCCGCCGACTCTTCCTCTCCTTTCACGCACCTGCCGCCATCTTCTCGCCTTTGCCGCATTCCAGCGCCGACTCCTCCTCTCCTTTCATGCACCTGACGCCTCCCACTATCGTTTGCCGCCTTCCACCGCCGACTCTTCCTCTCCGTTTACGCACCTGCCGGCATATTCTCACATTTGCCACCTTCCAGCGCCGACTCTTCCTCTGCTTTCATGCACCTGCCGCCATATTCTCGCCTTTGCCGCCTTCCACCGCCGAATCTTTCTCTCCTTTCACGTACCTGCTGCCATATTTTCCCCTTTGCCGCCTCCCACCGCCGACTCTTCCTCTCTTTTAACGCACCTGCCGCCATAATCTTGCCTTTGCCGCCTTCCACCGCCGACTCTTCCTCTCCTTTCACGCACCTGCCGCCATATTCTCGTGTTTACCGACTTCCAGCGCCAACTCTTCCTGTCCTTTCATGCACCTGCTGCCATATTCTCGCCTTTGCCACCTTCCACCGCTGACTCTTCCTCTCCTTTCACGCAGCTGCAGGCATACTCTCGCCTTTGCATCCTTCCACCGCCGAATCTTCCTCTCCTTTAACGCAGCTGCCGCCATATTTTCCCCTTTGACGCCTTCCACCGCCGACTCTTCCTCTCCTTTCTCGCTCCTGCCACCATATTCTCACCTTTGCCGCCTTGCAGCGCCGACTCTTCCTCCCTTTTCACGCACCTGCCGCCTCCTACTCTCATTTGCCGCCTTCCAACCCCGACTCTTCCTCTAGTTTCACGCACCAGCCGTAATATTCTGACATTTGCTGCCTTCCACCGCCGACTCCTCCTCTCCTTTCACGCAGCTGCCGCCATATTCTCGCTTTTACCGCCTTCCAGCGCCAACTCTTCCTCTCCTTTCACGCACCTGCCGCAATATTCTCAAATTTGCTGCCTTCCAGCGCCGATTCTTCCTCACCTTTAACGCAGCTGCTGCCATATTCTCACGTTTGCCGCCTTCCAGCGCTGACTCCTCCTCTACTTCCACGCACCTGCCACCGTATTCTCGCCTTTGCTGCCTTCCACCGCCGACTCCTCGTCTCCTTTCACGCAGATGCCGCCATATTCTCGCGTTTACCACCTTCCAGCGCCAACTCTTCCTCTCCTTTCATGCAACTGCTGTCATATTCTCGCCTTTGCCACCTTCCACCACTGACTCTTCCTCTCCTTTCATGCAGCTGCCACCATATTCTCGCCTTTGCCTCCTTCCAGCGCCGACTCCTCGTCTCCTTTCACGCAGCTGCCGCCATATTCTCGCCTTTGCCGCCTTCCACCACCGACTCCTCCTCTCCTTTCACGCACCTGCCACCATATTTTCGCCTTTGCCGCATTCCACCACCGACTCCTCCTCTGCTTTCACGCAGCTGCCGCCATATTTTCGCCTTTGCCGCCTTGCAGCACCGACTCTTCCTCTTCTTTAACGCAGCTTCCGCCATATTTTCCCCTTTGACGCCTTCCACCGCCGACTCCTCCTGTCCTTTCACGCACCTGCCGCCTCCTACTCTCGTTTGTCGACTTCTACGTCCGACTCTTCCTCTCCTTTCACGCACCTGCTGCCATCTTCTCGCCTTTGCCACATTCCAGCGCCGACTCTTCCTCTCCTTTCATGCACTTGCCGCCATATTCTTGCCTTTGCCGCCTTCCACCGCCGGCTCTTCCTCTCCTTTCACGTACCTGCTCCTATATTTTCCCCTTTGCCGCCTTCCAGCGCCGACTCTTCCTCTCCTTTCACGCAGCTGCCACCAGATTCTCGCCTTTGCCGCCTTCCACCCCTACTCTTCCTCTCCTTTCACGCACCTGCGGCCATATTCTCGGCTTTGTCGCCTTCCAGAGCCAATTTTCCTCCTCTCCTTTCTCGCTCCTGCCGCCATATTCTCACCTTTGCCGCCTTGCAGCGCCGACTCTTCCTCTCCTTTCACGCACCTGCCGCCTCCTACTCTCGTTTGCCGCCTTCCACCCCCGACCCTTCCTCTTCTTTCACGCACCTGCCGTAACATTCTGACATTTGCTGCCTTCCACCGCCGACTCCTCCTCTCCTTTCACGCACCTGCCACCATCTTCTCGCGTTTACCGCCTTCCAGCGCCAACTCTTCCTCTCCTTTCACACACCTGCCGCAATATTCTCAATTTTGCTGCCTTCCAGCGCCGATTCTTCCTCAACTTTAACGCAGCTGCTGTCATATTCTCGTCTTTGCCGCCTTCCACCACTGACTCCTCCCCTCCTTTCACGCACCTGCCACCATACTCACGCCTTTGCCGTAATTCCAGTGCCGACTCCTCCTCTCCTGTCACGTACCTGCCGCCATATTTTCGCCTTTGCCGCCTTCAACCGCCGACTCTTCCTCTCCTTTGACGCACCTGCCGCCTCCTACTCTCGTTGGCCGCCTTCAACCGCTGACTCTTCCTCTCCTTTCACGCAGCTGCCGCCATATTCTCACTTTTGCCGCCTTCCAGCACCGACTCTTCCTCTCGTTTCACGCACCTGCCTCCAGATTCTCGCTTTTGCTGCCTTCCGCCGCCGACTCTTCCTCTCCTTTCACGCACCTGCCGCCATCTTCTCGCCTTTGCCGCATTCCAGCGCCGACTCCTCCTCTCCTTTCATGCACCTGCCGCCTCCCACTATCGTTTGCCGCCTTGCACCGCCGACTCTTCCTCTCCTTTTACGCACCTGCCGGCATATTCTCACATTTGCCACCTTCCAGCGCCGACTCTTCCTCTCCTTTCATGCACCTGCCGCCATATTCTCGCCTTTGCCGCCTTCCACCGCCGAATCTTTCTCTCCTTTCACGTACCTGCTGCCATATTTTCCCCTTTGCCGCCTCCCACCGCCGACTCTTCCTCTCTTTTAACGCACCTGACGCCATACTCTTGCCTTTGCCGCCTTCCACCCTGACTCTTCCTCTCCTTTCACGCAGCTGCCGCAATATTTTGCCTTTGCCGCCTTCCAGCGCCGACTCTTCCTCTCCTTTAACGCAACTGCCGCCATATTCTCGCCTTTGCCATCTTCCACCGCCGACTCTTCCTCTCCTTTCACGCACCTGCTGCCATTTTCTTGCCTTTGCCGCCTTCCAGCGCCGACTCTTCCTCTCCTTTCACGCGCCTGCCGCCTCCTACTATCGTTTGCTGCCTTCCACCCCCGACTCTTCCTCTCCTTTCACGCAGGTGCCGCCATATTCTCGCCTTTGCCACCTTCCTCCACCGACCCTTCCTCTACTTTCACGCAGCTGCCGCCATAATCTCGCCTTTGCCGCCTTCCACCCCCGACTCGTGCTCTCCTTTCACGTACCTGCCGCCATCTTCTCGCCTTTGCCGCCTTGCAGCGCCGATTCTTCCTCGCCTTTCACGCACCTGCCACCATATTCTCGCCTTTGCCATCTTCCACCGCCGACTCCTGCTCTCCTTTCACGCACCTGCTGCCATTTTCTTGCCTTTGCCGCCTTCCAGCGCCGACTCTTCCTCTCCTTTCACGCACCTGCCGCCTCCTACTATCGTTTGGTGCCTTCCACCGCCGACTCTTCCTCTCCTTTCACGCACCTGCCGCCATCTTCTCGCCTTTGCCGCCTTCCACCGCAGACTCTTCCTCTCCTTTCACGCACCTGCCGCCATCTTCTCGCCTTTGCCGCCTTCCACCACTGACTCCCCTTCTCCTTTCACGCACCTGCCGCCATCTTCTCGCCTTTGCCGCCTTCCACCGCTGACTCTTCCTCTCCTTTCACGCAGCTACCGCCATCTTTTCCCCTTTGGCGCCTTCCACTGCCGACTCTTCCTCCCCTTTCACGCAGCTGCCACCATATTCTCGCCTTTGCCGTATTCCACCCCGACTCTTCCTCTCCTTTCACGTAGCTGCTGCCATATTTTGCCTTTGCCGCCTTCCAGCGCCGACTCCTCCTCTCCTTTCACGCAGCTGCCGCCATATTTTCGCCTTTGCCGCCTTGCAACGCCGACACTTCCTCTCCTTTCAGACACCTTCCGCCTGCTACTATCGTTTGCTGCCTTCCACCCCCGACTCTTCCTCTCCTTTCACGCAGGTGCCGCCATATTCTCGCCTTTGCCACCTTCCACCGCCGACTCCTCCTCTCCTTTAACGCACCTGCCACCATATTCTCGCCTTTGCCGTCTTCCACCGCCGACTCCTCCTCTCCTTTCACGCAGCTGCTGCCATATTCTCGCGTTTACCGCCTTCCATCGCCAACTCTTCCTGTCCTTTCATGCACCTGCTGCCATATTCTCGGCTTTGCCGCCTTCCACCGCTGACTCTTCCTTTCCTTTCATGCAGCTGCAGCCATACTCTCGCTTTTGCCGCCTTCCACCGCCGAGTCTTCCTCTCCTTTCACGCAGCTACCGTCATATTCTCGCCTTTGCCGCCTTCCACCCCAACTCTTCCTCTCCTTTCACTCATCTGCCGCCATTTTTTCCTCTTTGCCGACTTCCAGCGCCGACCCTTCCTCCCCTTTCACGCAGCTGCCACCATATTCTCGCCTTTGCCGCCTTCCAGCGTCGACTCTTCATCTCCTTTGACGCAGCTGCCGCCTCCTACACTCGTTTGCTCCCTTCCAGCGCCAACTCTTCGTCTCCTTTTACGCACCTGCCGCCATATTCTCGCCTTTGCCGCCTTCCAGCGCCGACTCTTTCTATCCATTCACGCTCCTGCCGCCATATTCTCGCCCTTGCCGCCTTCCACCCTGACTCTTCCTCTCCTTTCACTCATCTGCCGCCATATTTTCCTCTTTGCCGCCTTCCAGCGCCGACTCTTCCTCACTTTTCACGCAGCTGCCACCATATTCTCGCATTTGCCGCCTTCCACCCCGACTCTTCCTCTCCTTTCACGCACGTACCGCTATATTTTGCCTTTGCCGCCTTCCACCGCCGACTCTTCCTCTCCTTTCACTCAGCTGCCGCCATATTCTCGCCTTTGCCGCCTTCCAGCGCCGAATCCTCCTCTCCTTTCACGCACCTGCCACCATATTCTCGACTTTGCCGCCTTCCACCGCCGACTCCTCCTCTCCTTTCACGCAGCTGCCGCCATATTCTCGCGTTTACCGCCTTCCAGCGCCAACCCTTCCTCTCCTTTCATGCACCTTCTGCCATATACTCGTCTTTGCTGCCTTCCACCGCCGAATCGTTCTCTCTATTCACGCACCTGCCGCCATATTCTCGCCTTTGCCGCCTTCCAGCGTCGACTCTTCCTCTCCTTTCCCGCAGTTGCCGCCATATTTTAACCTTGCCGCTTTCCAGCGCCGACTCCTCCTCTCCTTTCACGCAGCTGCGGCCATATTCTCGCCTTTGCCGCATTCCACCCCAACTCTTCCTCTCCTTTCACGCATCTACGGTCATATTCTCGCCTTTGCCACCTTCCACAGCCGACCCTTCCTCTTCTTTCACGCAGCTACCGCCATAATCTCGCCTTCGCCGCCTTCCACCCCCGACTCGTCCTCTCCTTTCACGTACCTGCCGCCATCTTCTCGCATTTGCCGCCTTCCAGCGCCGACTCTTCCTATCCTTTCACGCACCTGCTGCCATTTTCTCGCCTTTGCCGCCTTCCAACGCCGACTGTTCCTCTCCGTTCACGCTCCTGCCGCCTCCTACTATCGTTTGCTGCCTTCCACCCCCGACTCTCCCTTTCCTTTCACGCAGGTGCCACCATATTCTCGCCTTTGCCATCTTCCACCCCGACTCTTCCTCTCCTTTCATGCACCTGTCGCCATATTCTCTCCTTTGCCGCCTTCTAGCGCCGATTCTTCCTCTCCTTTCACGCACCTGTCGCCATATTCTCTCCTTTGCCGCCTTCCAGCGCCGACTCTTCCTCTCCTTTCACGCACCTGCCGCCATGTTCTCGCCTTTGCCGCCTTCCACCCCAACTCTTTCTCTCCATTCACGCACCTGCCGCCATATTCTCGCCTTTGCCACCTTCCAGCGCCAACTCTTCGTCTTCTTTCACGCACCTGCCGCCATATTCTCGCCTTTGCCGCCTTCCAGCTACGATTCTTCCTCTCCTTTCACGCACCTGCCGTCATATTCAAGCCCTTGCCGCCTTCCACTCCGACTCTTCCTCTCCTTTCACTCAGCTGCCTCCATATTTTCCTCTTTGCCGCCTTCCAGCGCCGACTGTTCGTCCCTTTTCACGCAGCTGCCACCATATTCTCGCATTTGCCGCCTTCCAGCCCGACTCTTCCTCTCCTTTCACGCACCTATCGACATATTTTGCCTTTGCCGCCTTCCACCGCCGACTCTTCCTCTCCTTTCACTCAGCTGCCGCCATATTCTCGCCTTTGCCGCCTTCCAGCGCCGACTCTTCCTATCCTTTCACGCACCTGCTGCCATTTTCTCGCCTTTGCCGCCTTCCAACGCCGACTCTTCCTCTCCGTTCACGCACCTGCCGCCTCCTACTAGCGTTTGCTGCCTTCCACCCCCGACTCTTCCTCTCCTTTTACGCAGCAGCTGCCATATTCTCACCATTGCCGCCTTCCACTGCTGACTATTCCTCTCCTTTCACGCGCCTTCCACCATATTCTCGCCTTTGCCGCCTTCCACCCCAACTCTTCCTCTCCTTTCACGCACCTGCCACCATATTCTCGTTTGCTGCCTTCCACCGCCGACTCCTCCTCTCCTTTCATGCACCTGCCGCCTCCGACTATCGTTTGTCGCCTTCCAGCGCCAACTCTTCGTTTTCTTTCACGCACCTGCCGCCATATTCTCGCCTTTGCCGCCTTCCACCCCAACTCTTTCTCTCCATTCACGCACCGTCCGCCATATTCTCGCCTTTGCCGCCTTCTACCCCGACTCTTCCTCTCCTTTCACTCATCTGCCGCCATATTTTGCTCTTTGCCGCCTTCCAGCGCCGACCCTTCCTCCCCTTTCACGCAGCTGCCACCATATTGTCGCCTTTGCCGCCTACCACCCTGACTCTTCCTCTCCTTTCACGCAGCTGCCGCCATATTTTGCCTTTGCCGCCTTCCACCGCCGACTCTTCCACTCCTTTAACGCAACTGCCGCCATATTCTCGCCTTTGCCGCCTTCCAGCGCCGACTCTTCCTCTCCTTTCACGCACCTGCTGCCATTTTCTCGCCTTTGCCGCCTTCCAGCGCTGACTCTTCCTCTCCTTTCACGCACCTGCCGCCTCCTACTATCGTTTGCTGCCTTCCACCCCCGACTCTTCCTCTCCTTTCTCGCAGGTGCCGCCATATTCACGCCTTTGCCATCTTCCACCGCTGACTCTTCCTCTCCTTTCACGCACCTGCCGCCGTCTTGTCGCCTTTGCCGCCTTCTAGCGCCGATTCTTCCTCCCCTGTCACGCACCTGCCGCCATATTCTCGCCTTTGCCACCTTCCACCCCCGACTCGTCCTCTCCTTTCACGCACCTGCCGCCATATTCTCGCCTTTGCCGCCTTCCACCGCTGGCTCTTCCTCTCCTTTCACACACCTGCCGCCATATTCTCGCCTTTGCCGCCTTCCAGCGCCTACTCTTCCTCTCCTTTCAGGTACGTGCCGCCGTATTCTCGCCTTTGCCGCCTTCCAGCGCCGATTCTTCCTCTCCTTTCAGGTACGTGCCGCCATATTCTCGCCTTTGCCGCCTTCCAGCGCCGACTCTACCTCTCCTTTCAGGTACGTGACACCATATTCTCACGTTTGCCGCCTTCCACTGCCCACTCTTCCTCTCCTGTCACGCATCTGCCGCCATATCCACGACTTTGCCGCCTTCCAGCGCCGACTCTTCATCTCCTTTGACGCACCTGCCGCCTCCTACACTCGTTTGCTCCCTTCCAGCGCCAACTCTTCGTCTCCTTTCACGCACCTGCCGCCATATTCTCGCCTTTGCCGCCTTCCAGCGCCGACTCTTTCTATCCATTCACGCTCCTGCCGCCATATTCTCGCCCTTGCCGCCTTCCACCCCAACTCTTCCTCTCCTTTCACGCAGCTGCCACCATATTCTCGCCTTTGCCGCCTACCACCCTGACTCTTCCTCTCCTTTCACGCAGCTGCCGCAATATTTTGCCTTTGCCGCCTTCCAGCGCCGACTCTTCCTCTCCTTTAACGCAACTGCCGCCATATTCTCGCCTTTGCCGCCTTCCACCGCCGACTCTTCCTCTCCTTTCACGCACCTGCTGCCATTTTCTTGCCTTTGCCGCCTTCCAGCGCCGACTCTTCCTCTCCTTTCACGCGCCTGCCGCCTCCTACTATCTTTTGCTGCCTTCCACCCCCGACTCTTCCTCTCCTTTCACGCAGGTGCCGCCATATTCTCGCCTTTGCCACCTTCCTCCGCCGACCCTTCCTCTTCTTTCACGCAGCTGCCGCCATAATCTCGCCTTTGCCGCCTTCCACCGCCGACTCTTCCTCTCCTTTCACGTACCTGCCGCCATCTTCTCGCCTTTGCCGCCTTGCAGCGCCGATTCTTCCTCGCCTTTCACGCACCTGCCACCATATTCTCGCCTTTGCCATCTTCCACCGCCGACTCCTGCTCTCCTTTCACGCACCTGCCGCCTCCTACTATCGTTTGCTGCCTTCCACCGCCGACTCTTCCTCTCCTTTCACGCACCTGCCGCCATCTTCTCGCCTTTGCCGCCTTCCACCGCAGACTCTTCCTCTCCTTTCACGCACCTGCCGCCATCTTCTCGCCTTTGCCGCCTTCCACCACTGACTCCCCTTCTCCTTTCACGCACCTGCCGCCATCTTCTCGCCTTTCCCGCCTTCCACCGCTGACTCTTCCTCTCCTTTCACGCAGCTACCGCCATCTTTTCCCCTTTGGCGCCTTCCACTGCCGACTCTTCCTCCCCTTTCACGCAGCTGCCACCATATTCTCGCCTTTGCCGTATTCCACCCCGACTCTTCCTCTCCTTTCACGTAGCTGCTGCCATATTTTGCCTTTGCCGCCTTCCAGCGCCGACTCCTCCTCTCCTTTCACGCAGCTGCCGCCATATTTTCGCCTTTGCCGCCTTCCAACGCCGACACTTCCTCTCCTTTCAGACACCTTCCGCCTGCTACTATCGTTTGCTGCCTTCCACCCCCGACTCTTCCTCTCCTTTCACGCAGGTGCCGCCATATTCTCGCCTTTGCCACCTTCCAACGCCGACTCCTCCTCTCCTTTCACGCACCTGCCACCATATTCTCGCCTTTGCCGTCTTCCACCGCCGACTCCTCCTCTCCTTTCACGCAGCTGCTGCCATATTCTCGCGTTTACCGCCTTCCATCGCCAACTCTTCCTGTCCTTTCATGCACCTGCTGCCATATTCTCGCCTTTGCCGCCTTCCACCGCTGACTCTTCCTTTCCTTTCATGCAGCTGCAGCCATACTCTCGCTTTTGCCGCCTTCCACCGCCGAGTCTTCCTCTCCTTTCACGCAGCTAACGTCATATTGTCGCCTTTGCCGCCTTCCACCCCAACTCTTCCTCTCCTTTCACTCATCTGCCGCCATATTTTCCTCTTTGCCGACTTCCAGCGCCGACCCTTCCTCCCCTTTCACGCAGCTGCCACCATATTCTCGCCTTTGCCGCCTTCCAGCGCCGACTCTTCATCTCCTTTGATGCACCTGCCACCTCCTACACTCGTTTGCTCCCTTCCAGCGCCAACTCTTCGTCTCCTTTCACGCACCTGCCGCCATATTCTCGCCTTTGCCGCCTTCCAGCGCCGACTCTTTCTATCCATTCACGCTCCTGCCGCCATATTCTCGCCCTTGCCGCCTTCCACCCCGACTCTTCCTCTCCTTTCACTCATCTGCCGCCATATTTTCCTCTTTGCCGCCTTCCAGCGCCGACTCTTCCTCCCTTTTCACGCAGCTGCCACCATATTCTCGCATTTGCCGCCTTCCACCCCGACTCTTCCTCTCCTTTCACGCACGTACCGCTATATTTTGCCTTTGCCGCCTTCCACCGCCGACTCTTCCTCTCCTTTCACTCAGCTGCCGCCATATTCTCGCCTTTGCCGCCTTCCAGCGCCGAATCCTCCTCTCCTTTCACGCACCTGCCACCATATTCTCGACTTTGCCGCCTTCCACCGCCGACTCCTCCTCTCCTTTCACGCAGCTGCCGCCATATTCTCGCGTTTACCGCCTTCCAGCGCCAACCCTTCCTCTCCTTTCATGCACCTTCTGCCATATACTCGTCTTTGCTGCCTTCCACCGCCGACTCTTTCTCTCTATTCACGCACCTGCCGCCATATTCTCGCCTTTGCCGCCTTCCAGCGTCGACTCTTCCTCTCCTTTCCCGCATTTGCCGCCATATTTTAACCTTGCCGCTTTCCAGCGCCGACTCCTCCTCTCCTTTCACGCAGCTGCGGCCATATTCTCGCCTTTGCCGCATTCCACCCCAACTCTTCCTCTCCTTTCACGCATCTACGGTCATATTCTCGCCTTTGCCACCTTCCGCCCCAACTCTTCCTCTCCTTTCACGCACCTGCCGCCTCCTACTATCGTTTGCCGCCTTCCACCCCCGACTCTTCCTTTCCTTTCACGCACCTGCCGCCATATTCTCGCCTTTGCCGCCTTCTACCCCAACTCTTCCTCTCCTTTCACGCACCTGCCGCCATATTCTCGCCTTTGCCGCCTTCCACCGCCAACTCTTCCTCTCCTTTCACGCACCTGCCGCCTCTTACTATCGTTTGCTGCCTTCCACTCTCGACTCTTCCTCTCCTTTCACGCAGCTGCCACCATATTCTCGCCTTTGCCGCCTTCCACCGCCAACTCCTCCTCTCCTTTCACACACCTGCTGCCATATTCTCGCCTTTGCCGCCTTCCACCGCCGACTCTTTCTCTCTATTCACGCACCTGCCGCCATAATCTCGCCCTTGCCGCCTTCCACCCCGACTCTTCCTCTCCTTTCATTCAGCTACCGCCATATTTTCCCCTTTGGTGCCTTCCACTGCCGACCCTTCCTCCCCTTTCACGCAGCTGCCGCCATATTTTCCTCTTTGCCGTCTTCCACCCCGACTCTTCCTCTTCTTTCACGCAGCTGCTGCCATATTTTGCCTTTGCCTCCTTCCAGCGCCGACTCTTCCTCTCCTTTCACGCACCTGCCGCCATATTTTGCCTTTGCCGCCTTCCAGCGCCGACTCTTCCTCTCCTTTAACGCACCTGCCGCCATATTTTGCCTTTGCCGCCTTCCAGCGCCGACTCTTCCTCTCCTTTCACGCAGCTGCCGCCATATTTTGCCTTTGCCGCCTTCCACCGCCAACTCTTCCTCTCCTTTCACGCACCTGCTGCCATTTACTCACCTTTGCTGCCTTCCAGCGCTGAGTCTTCCTCTCCTTTCACGCACCTGCCGCCTCCTAGTATCGTTTGCTGCCTTCCACCCCCGACTCTTCCTCTCCTTTCACGCAGGTGCCGCCATATTCTCGCCTTTGCCAACTTCCACCGCCGACCCTTCCTCTTCTTTGACGCAGCTGCCGCCATAATCTCGCCTTCGCCGCCTTCCACCCCCGACTCGTCCTCTCCTTTCACGTACCTGCCGCCATCTTCTCGCCTTTGCCGCCTTCCAGCGCCGACTCTTCCTATCCTTTCACGCACCTGCAGCCATTTTCTCGCCTTTGCCGCCTTCCAACGCCGACTGTTCCTCTCCGTTCACACTCCTGCCGCCTCCTACTATCGTTTGCTGCCTTCCACCCCCGACTCTCCCTTTCCTTTCACGCAGGTGCCACCATATTCTCGCCTTTGCCATCTTCCACCGCCGACTCTTCCTCTCCTTTGATGCACCTGCTGCCATATTCTCGCCTTTGCCGCCTTCCAGCGCCGATTCTTCCTCTCCTTTCACGCACCTGTCGCCATATTCTCTCCTTTGCCGCCTTCTAGTGCCGACTCCTCCTCTCCTTTCACGCACCTGCCGCCATATTCTCGCCTTTGCCGCCTTCCAGCGCCGACTCTTCCTCTCCTTTCACGCACCTGCCGCCATATTCTCGCCTTTGCCGCCTTCCACCCCAACTCTTTCTCTCCATTCACGCACCTGCCGCCATATTCTCGCCTTTGCCACCTTCCAGCGCCAACTCTTCGTCTTCTTTCACGCACCTGCCGCCATATTCTCGCATTTGCCGCCTTCCAGCTACGATTCTTCCTCTCCTTTCACGCACCTGCCGTCATATTCAAGCCCTTGCCGCCTTCCACTCCGACTCTTCCTCTCCTTTCACTCAGCTGCCGCCATATTTTCCTCTTTGCCGCCTTCCAGCGCCGACTGTTCGTCCCTTTTCACGCAGCTGCCACCATATGCTCGCATTTGCCGCCTTCCAGCCCGACTCTTCCTCTCCTTTCACGCACCTATCGACATATTTTGCCTTTGCCGCCTTCCACCGCCGACTCTTCCTCTCATTTCTCTCAGCTGCCGCCATATTCTCGCCTTTGCCGCCTTCCAGCGCCGACTCTTCCTATCCTTTCACGCACCTGCTGCCATTTTCTCGCCTTTGCCGCCTTCCAACGCCGACTCTTCCTCTCCGTTCACGCACCTGCCGCCTCCTACTAGCGTTTGCTGCCTTCCACCCCCGACTCTTCCTCTCCTTTTACGCAGCTGCTGCCATATTCTCACCATTGCCGCCTTCCACTGCTGACTATTCCTCTCCTTTCACGCGCCTTCCACCATATTCTCGCCTTTGCCGCCTTCCACCCCAACTCTTCCTCTCCTTTCACGCACCTGCCACCATATTCTCGTTTGCTGCCTTCCACCGCCGACTCCTCCTCTCCTTTCATGCACCTGCCGCCTCCGACTATCGTTTGTCGCCTTCCAGCGCCAACTCTTCGTTTTCTTTCACGCACCTGCCGCCATATTCTCGCCTTTGCCGCCTTCCACCCCAACTCTTTCTCTCCCTTCACGCACCGTCCGCCATATTCTCGCCTTTGCCGCCTTCTACCCCGACTCTTCCTCTCCTTTCACTCATCTGCCGCCATATTTTGCTCTTTGCCGCCTTCCAGCGCTGACCCTTCCTCCCCTTTCACGCAGCTGCCACCATATTGTCGCCTTTGCCGCCTACCACCCTGACTCTTCCTCTCCTTTCACGCAGCTGCCGCCATATTTTGCGTTTGCCGCCTTCCACCGCCGACTCTTGCACTCCTTTAACGCAACTGCCGCCATATTCTCGCCTTTGCCGCCTTCCAGCGCCGACTCTTCCTCTCCTTTCACGCACCTGCTGCCATTTTCACGCCTTTGCCGCCTTCCAGCGCCGACTCTTCCTCTCCTTTCACGCACCTGCCGCCTCCTACTATCGTTTGCTGCCTTCCACCCCCGACTCTTCCTCTCCTTTCACGCAGGTGCCGCCATATTCTCGCCTTTGCCATCTTCCACCGCTGACTCTTCCTCTCCTTTCACGCACCTGCCGCCGTCTTGTCGCCTTTGCCGCCTTCTAGCGCCGATTCTTCCTCCCCTGTCACGCACCTGCCGCCATATTCTCGCCTTTGCCGCCTTCCACCCCCGACTCGTCCTCTCCTTTCACGCACCTGCCGCCATATTCTCGCCTTTGCCGCCTTCCAGCGCTGGCTCTTCCTCTCCTTTCACACACCTGCCGCCATATTCTCGCCTTTGCCGCCTTCCAGCGCCGACTCTTCCTCTCCTTTCAGGTACGTGCCGCCGTATTCTCGCCTTTGCCGCCTTCCAGCGCCGATTCTTCCTCTCCTTTCAGGTACGTGCCGCCATATTCTCGCCTTTGCCGCCTTCCAGCGCGGACTCTACCTCTCCTTTCAGGTACGTGACACCATATTCTCACGTTTGCCGCCTTCCACTGCCCACTCTTCCTCTCCTGTCACGCATCTGCCGCCATATCCACGCCTTTGCTGCCTTCCAGCGCCGACTCTTCATCTCCTTTGACGCACCTGCCGCCTCCTACACTCGTTTGCTCCCTTCCAGCGCCAACTCTTCGTCTCCTTTCACGCACCTGCCGCCATATTCTCGCCTTTGCCACCTTCCAGCGCCGACTCTTTCTATCCATTCACGCTCCTGCCGCCATATTCTCGCCCTTGCCGCCTTCCACCCCAACTCTTCCTCTCCTTTCATGCAGCTGCCACCATATTCTCGCCTTTGCCGCCTTCCACCCTGACTCTTCCTCTCCTTTCACGCAGCTGCCGCAATATTTTGCCTTTGCCGCCTTCCAGCGCCGACTCTTCCTCTCCTTTAACGCAACTGCCGCCATATTCTCGCCTTTGCCATCTTCCACCGCCGACTCTTCCTCTCCTTTCACGCGCCTGCCGCCTCCTACTATCTTTTGCTGCCTTCCACCCCCGACTCTTCCTCTCCTTTCACGCAGGTGCCGCCATATTCTCGCCTTTGCCACCTTCCTCCGCCGACCCTTCCTCTTCTTTCACGCAGCTGCCGCCATAATCTCGCCTTTGCCGCCTTCCACCGCCGACTCGTCCTCTCCTTTCACGTACCTGCCGCCATCTTCTCGCCTTTGCCGCCTTGCAGCGCCGATTCTTCCTCGCCTTTCACGCACCTGCCACCATATTCTCGCCTTTGCCATCTTCCACCGCCGACTCCTGCTCTCCTTTCACGCACCTGCCGCCTCCTACTATCGTTTGCTGCCTTCCACCGCCGACTCTTCCTCTCCTTTCACGCACCTGCCGCCATCTTCTCGCCTTTGCCGCCTTCCACCGCAGACTCTTCCTCTCCTTTCACGCACCTGCCGCCATCTTCTCGCCTTTGCCGCCTTCCACCACTGACTCCCCTTCTCCTTTCACGCACCTGCCGCCATCTTCTCGCCTTTGCCGCCTTCCACCGCTGACTCTTCCTCTCCTTTCACGCAGCTACCGCCATCTTTTCCCCTTTGGCGCCTTCCACTGCCGACTCTTCCTCCCCTTTCACGCAGCTGCCAGCATATTCTCGCCTTTGCCGTATTCCACCCCGACTCTTCCTCTCCTTTCACGTAGCTGCTGCCATATTTTGCCTTTGCCGCCTTCCAGCGCCGACTCCTCCTCTCCTTTCACGCAGCTGCCGCCATATTTTCGCCTTTGCCGCCTTCCAACGCCGACACTTCCTCTCCTTTCAGACACCTTCCGCCTGCTACTATCGTTTGCTGCCTTCCACCCCCGACTCTTCCTCTCCTTTCACGCAGGTGCCGCCATATTCTCGCCTTTGCCACCTTCCAACGCCGACTCCTCCTCTCCTTTCACGCACCTGCCACCATATTCTCGCCTTAGCCGTCTTCCACCGCCGACTCCTCCTCTCCTTTCACGCAGCTGCTGCCATATTCTCGCGTTTACCGCCTTCCATCGCCAACTCTTCCTGTCCTTTCATGCACCTGCTGCCATATTCTCGCCTTTGCCGCCTTCCACCGCTGACTCTTCCTTTCCTTTCATGCAGCTGCAGCCATACTCTCGCTTTTGCCGCCTTCCACCGCCGAGTCTTCCTCTCCTTTCACGCAGCTAACGTCATATTGTCGCCTTTGCCGCCTTCCACCCCAACTCTTCCTCTCCTTTCACTCATCTGCCGCCATATTTTCCTCTTTGCCGACTTCCAGCGCCGACCCTTCCTCCCCTTTCACGCAGCTGCCACCATATTCTCGCCTTTGCCGCCTTCCAGCGCCGACTCTTCATCTCCTTTGATGCACCTGCCACCTCCTACACTCGTTTGCTCCCTTCCAGCGCCAACTCTTCGTCTCCTTTTACGCACCTGCCGCCATATTCTCGCCTTTGCCGCCTTCCAGCGCCGACTCTTTCTATCCATTCACGCTCCTGCCGCCATATTCTCGCCCTTGCCGCCTTCCACCCCGACTCTTCCTCTCCTTTCACTCATCTGCCGCCATATTTTCCTCTTTGCCGCCTTCCAGCGCCGACTCTTCCTCCCTTTTCACGCAGCTGCCACCATATTCTCGCATTTGCCGCCTTCCACCCCGACTCTTCCTCTCCTTTCACGCACGTACCGCTATATTTTGCCTTTGCCGCCTTCCACCGCCGACTCTTCCTCTCCTTTCACTCAGCTGCCGCCATATTCTCGCCTTTGCCGCCTTCCAGCGCCGAATCCTCCTCTCCTTTCACGCACCTGCCACCATATTCTCGACTTTGCCGCCTTCCACCGCCGACTCCTCCTCTCCTTTCACGCAGCTGCCTCCATATTCTCGCGTTTACCGCCTTCCAGCGCCAACCCTTCCTCTCCTTTCATGCACCTTCTGCCATATACTCGTCTTTGCTGCCTTCCACCGCCGACTCTTTCTCTCTATTCACGCACCTGCCGCCATATTCTCGCCTTTGCCGCCTTCCAGCGTCGACTCTTCCTCTCCTTTCCCGCATTTGCCGCCATATTTTAACCTTGCCGCTTTCCAGCGCCGACTCCTCCTCTCCTTTCACGCAGCTGCGGCCATATTCTCGCCTTTGCCGCATTCCACCCCAACTCTTCCTCTCCTTTCACGCATCTACGGTCATATTCTCGCCTTTGCCACCTTCCGCCCCAACTCTTCCTCTCCTTTCACGCACCTGCCGCCTCCTACTATCGTTTGCCGCCTTCCACCCCCGACTCTTCCTTTCCTTTCACGCACCTGCCGCCATATTCTCGCCTTTGCCGCCTTCTACCCCAACTCTTCCTCTCCTTTCACGCACCTGCCGCCATATTCTCGCCTTTGCCGCCTTCCACCGCCAACTCTTCCTCTCCTTTCACGCACCTGCCGCCTCTTACTATCGTTTGCTGCCTTCCATTCTCGACTCTTCCTCTCCTTTCACGCAGCTGCCACCATATTGTCGCGTTTGCCGCCTTCCACCGCCAACTCCTCCTCTCCTTTCACACACCTGCTGCCATATTCTCGCCTTTGCCGCCTTCCACCGCCGACTCTTTCTCTCTATTCACGCACCTGCCGCCATAATCTCGCCCTTGCCGCCTTCCACCCCGACTCTTCCTCTCCTTTCATTCAGCTACCGCCATATTTTCCCCTTTGGTGCCTTCCACTGCCGACCCTTCCTCCCCTTTCACGCAGCTGCCGCCATATTTTCCTCTTTGCCGTCTTCCACCCCGACTCTTCCTCTTCTTTCACGCAGCTGCTGCCATATTTTGCCTTTGCCTCCTTCCAGCGCCGACTCTTCCTCTCCTTTCACGCACCTGCCGCCATATTTTGCCTTTGCCGCCTTCCAGCGCCGACTCTTCCTCTCCTTTAACGCACCTGCCGCCATATTTTGCCTTTGCCGCCTTCCAGCGCCGACTCTTCCTCTCCTTTCACGCAGCTGCCGCCATATTTTGCCTTTGCCGCCTTCCACCGCCAACTCTTCCTCTCCTTTCACGCACCTGCTGCCATTTACTCACCTTTGCTGCCTTCCAGCGCTGAGTCTTCCTCTCCTTTCACGCACCTGCCGCCTCCTAGTATCGTTTGCTGCCTTCCACCCCCGACTCTTCCTCTCCTTTCACGCAGGTGCCGCCATATTCTCGCCTTTGCCAACTTCCACCGCCGACCCTTCCTCTTCTTTGACGCAGCTGCCGCCATAATCTCGCCTTCGCCGCCTTCCACCCCCGACTCGTCCTCTCCTTTCACGTACCTGCCGCCATCTTCTCGCCTTTGCCGCCTTCCAGCGCCGACTCTTCCTATCCTTTCACGCACCTGCAGCCATTTTCTCGCCTTTGCCGCCTTCCAACGCCGACTGTTCCTCTCCGTTCACACTCCTGCCGCCTCCTACTATCGTTTGCTGCCTTCCACCCCCGACTCTCCCTTTCCTTTCACGCAGGTGCCACCATATTCTCGCCTTTGCCATCTTCCACCGCCGACTCTTCCTCTCCTTTGATGCACCTGCTGCCATATTCTCGCCTTTGCCGCCTTCCAGCGCCGATTCTTCCTCTCCTTTCACGCACCTGTCGCCATATTCTCTCCTTTGCCGCCTTCTAGTGCCGACTCCTCCTCTCCTTTCACGCACCTGCCGCCATATTCTCGCCTTTGCCGCCTTCCAGCGCCGACTCTTCCTCTCCTTTCACGCACCTGCCGCCATATTCTCGCCTTTGCCGCCTTCCACCCCAACTCTTTCTCTCCATTCACGCACCTGCCGCCATATTCTCGCCTTTGCCACCTTCCAGCGCCAACTCTTCGTCTTCTTTCACGCACCTGCCGCCATATTCTCGCATTTGCCGCCTTCCAGCTACGATTCTTCCTCTCCTTTCACGCACCTGCCGTCATATTCAAGCCCTTGCCGCCTTCCACTCCGACTCTTCCTCTCCTTTCACTCAGCTGCCGCCATATTTTCCTCTTTGCCGCCTTCCAGCGCCGACTGTTCGTCCCTTTTCACGCAGCTGCCACCATATGCTCGCATTTGCCGCCTTCCAGCCCGACTCTTCCTCTCCTTTCACGCACCTATCGACATATTTTGCCTTTGCCGCCTTCCACCGCCGACTCTTCCTCTCATTTCTCTCAGCTGCCGCCATATTCTCGCCTTTGCCGCCTTCCAGCGCCGACTCTTCCTATCCTTTCACGCACCTGCTGCCATTTTCTCGCCTTTGCCGCCTTCCAACGCCGACTCTTCCTCTCCGTTCACGCACCTGCCGCCTCCTACTAGCGTTTGCTGCCTTCCACCCCCGACTCTTCCTCTCCTTTTACGCAGCTGCTGCCATATTCTCACCATTGCCGCCTTCCACTGCTGACTATTCCTCTCCTTTCACGCGCCTTCCACCATATTCTCGCCTTTGCCGCCTTCCACCCCAACTCTTCCTCTCCTTTCACGCACCTGCCACCATATTCTCGTTTGCTGCCTTCCACCGCCGACTCCTCCTCTCCTTTCATGCACCTGCCGCCTCCGACTATCGTTTGTCGCCTTCCAGCGCCAACTCTTCGTTTTCTTTCACGCACCTGCCGCCATATTCTCGCCTTTGCCGCCTTCCACCCCAACTCTTTCTCTCCCTTCACGCACCGTCCGCCATATTCTCGCCTTTGCCGCCTTCTACCCCGACTCTTCCTCTCCTTTCACTCATCTGCCGCCATATTTTGCTCTTTGCCGCCTTCCAGCGCCGACCCTTCCTCCCCTTTCACGCAGCTGCCACCATATTGTCGCCTTTGCCGCCTACCACCCTGACTCTTCCTCTCCTTTCACGCAGCTGCCGCCATATTTTGCGTTTGCCGCCTTCCACCGCCGACTCTTGCACTCCTTTAACGCAACTGCCGCCATATTCTCGCCTTTGCCGCCTTCCAGCGCCGACTCTTCCTCTCCTTTCACGCACCTGCTGCCATTTTCACGCCTTTGCCGCCTTCCAGCGCCGACTCTTCCTCTCCTTTCACGCACCTGCCGCCTCCTACTATCGTTTGCTGCCTTCCACCCCCGACTCTTCCTCTCCTTTCACGCAGGTGCCGCCATATTCTCGCCTTTGCCATCTTCCACCGCTGACTCTTCCTCTCCTTTCACGCACCTGCCGCCGTCTTGTCGCCTTTGCCGCCTTCTAGCGCCGATTCTTCCTCCCCTGTCACGCACCTGCCGCCATATTCTCGCCTTTGCCGCCTTCCACCCCCGACTCGTCCTCTCCTTTCACGCACCTGCCGCCATATTCTCGCCTTTGCCGCCTTCCAGCGCTGGCTCTTCCTCTCCTTTCAGGTACGTGCCGCCGTATTCTCGCCTTTGCCGCCTTCCAGCGCCGATTCTTCCTCTCCTTTCAGGTACGTGCCGCCATATTCTCGCCTTTGCCGCCTTCCAGCGCGGACTCTACCTCTCCTTTCAGATACGTGACACCATATTCTCACGTTTGCCGCCTTCCACTGCCCACTCTTCCTCTCCTGTCACGCATCTGCCGCCATATCCACGCCTTTGCTGCCTTCCAGCGCCGACTCTTCATCTCCTTTGACGCACCTGCCGCCTCCTACACTCGTTTGCTCCCTTCCAGCGCCAACTCTTCGTCTCCTTTCACGCACCTGCCGCCATATTCTCGCCTTTGCCACCTTCCAGCGCCGACTCTTTCTATCCATTCACGCTCCTGCCGCCATATTCTCGCCCTTGCCGCCTTCCACCCCAACTCTTCCTCTCCTTTCATGCAGCTGCCACCATATTCTCGCCTTTGCCGCCTTCCACCCTGACTCTTCCTCTCCTTTCACGCAGCTGCCGCAATATTTTGCCTTTGCCGCCTTCCAGCGCCGACTCTTCCTCTCCTTTAACGCAACTGCCGCCATATTCTCGCCTTTGCCATCTTCCACCGCCGACTCTTCCTCTCCTTTCACGCGCCTGCCGCCTCCTACTATCTTTTGCTGCCTTCCACCCCCGACTCTTCCTCTCCTTTCACGCAGGTGCCGCCATATTCTCGCCTTTGCCACCTTCCTCCGCCGACCCTTCCTCTTCTTTCACGCAGCTGCCGCCATAATCTCGCCTTTGCCGCCTTCCACCGCCGACTCTTCCTCTCCTTTCACGTACCTGCCGCCATCTTCTCGCCTTTGCCGCCTTGCAGCGCCGATTCTTCCTCGCCTTTCACGCACCTGCCACCATATTCTCGCCTTTGCCATCTTCCACCGCCGACTCCTGCTCTCCTTTCACGCACCTGCCGCCTCCTACTATCGTTTGCTGCCTTCCACCGCCGACTCTTCCTCTCCTTTCACGCACCTGCCGCCATCTTCTCGCCTTTGCCGCCTTCCACCGCAGACTCTTCCTCTCCTTTCACGCACCTGCCGCCATCTTCTCGCCTTTGCCGCCTTCCACCACTGACTCCCCTTCTCCTTTCACGCACCTGCCGCCATCTTCTCGCCTTTGCCGCCTTCCACCGCTGACTCTTCCTCTCCTTTCACGCAGCTACCGCCATCTTTTCCCCTTTGGCGCCTTCCACTGCCGACTCTTCCTCCCCTTTCACGCAGCTGCCACCATATTCTCGCCTTTGCCGTATTCCACCCCGACTCTTCCTCTCCTTTCACGTAGCTGCTGCCATATTTTGCCTTTGCCGCCTTCCAGCGCCGACTCCTCCTCTCCTTTCACGCAGCTGCCGCCATATTTTCGCCTTTGCCGCCTTCCAACGCCGACACTTCCTCTCCTTTCAGACACCTTCCGCCTGCTACTATCGTTTGCTGCCTTCCACCCCCGACTCTTCCTCTCCTTTCACGCAGGTGCCGCCATATTCTCGCCTTTGCCACCTTCCAACGCCGACTCCTCCTCTCCTTTCACGCACCTGCCACCATATTCTCGCCTTTGCCGTCTTCCACCGCCGACTCCTCCTCTCCTTTCACGCAGCTGCTGCCATATTCTCGCGTTTACCGCCTTCCATCGCCAACTCTTCCTGTCCTTTCATGCACCTGCTGCCATATTCTCGCCTTTGACGCCTTCCACCGCTGACTCTTCCTTTCCTTTCATGCAGCTGCAGCCATACTCTCGCTTTTGCCGCCTTCCACCGCCGAGTCTTCCTCTCCTTTCACGCAGCTAACGTCATATTGTCGCCTTTGCCGCCTTCCACCCCAACTCTTCCTCTCCTTTCACTCATCTGCCGCCATATTTTCCTCTTTGCCGACTTCCAGCGCCGACCCTTCCTCCCCTTTCACGCAGCTGCCACCATATTCTCGCCTTTGCCGCCTTCCAGCGCCGACTCTTCATCTCCTTTGATGCACCTGCCACCTCCTACACTCGTTTGCTCCCTTCCAGCGCCAACTCTTCGTCTCCTTTCACGCACCTGCCGCCATATTCTCGCCTTTGCCGCCTTCCAGCGCCGACTCTTTCTATCCATTCACGCTCCTGCCGCCATATTCTCGCCCTTGTCGCCTTCCACCCCGACTCTTCCTCTCCTTTCACTCATCTGCCGCCATATTTTCCTCTTTGCCGCCTTCCAGCGCCGACTCTTCCTCCCTTATCACGCAGCTGCCACCATATTCTCGCATTTGCCGCCTTCCACCCCGACTCTTCCTCTCCTTTCACGCACGTACCGCCATATTTTGCCTTTGCCGCCTTCCACCGCCGACTCTTCCTCTCCTTTCACTCAGCTGCCGCCATATTCTCGCCTTTGCCGCCTTCCAGCGCCGAATCCTCCTCTCCTTTCACGCACCTGCCACCATATTCTCGACTTTGCCGCCTTCCACCGCCGACTCCTCCTCTCCTTTCACGCAGCTGCCGCCATATTCTCGCGTTTACCGCCTTCCAGCGCCAACCCTTCCTCTCCTTTCATGCACCTTCTGCCATATACTCGTCTTTGCTGCCTTCCACCGCCGACTCTTTCTCTCTATTCACGCACCTGCCGCCATATTCTCGCCTTTGCCGCCTTCCAGCGTCGACTCTTCCTCTCCTTTCCCGCATTTGCCGCCATATTTTAACCTTGCCGCTTTCCAGCGCCGACTCCTCCTCTCCTTTCACGCAGCTGCGGCCATATTCTCGCCTTTGCCGCATTCCACCCCAACTCTTCCTCTCCTTTCACGCATCTACGGTCATATTCTCGCCTTTGCCACCTTCCGCCCCAACTCTTCCTCTCCTTTCACGCACCTGCCGCCTCCTACTATCGTTTGCCGCCTTCCACCCCCGACTCTTCCTTTCCTTTCACGCACCTGCCGCCATATTCTCGCCTTTGCCGCCTTCTACCCCAACTCTTCCTCTCCTTTCACGCACCTGCCGCCTCTTACTATCGTTTGCTGCCTTCCACTCTCGACTCTTCCTCTCCTTTCACGCAGCTGCCACCATATTGTCGCGTTTGCCGCCTTCCACCGCCAACTCCTCCTCTCCTTTCACACACCTGCTGCCATATTCTCGCCTTTGCCGCCTTCCACCGCCGACTCTTTCTCTCTATTCACGCACCTGCCGCCATAATCTCGCCCTTGCCGCCTTCCACCCCGACTCTTCCTCTCCTTTCATTCAGCTACCGCCATATTTTCCCCTTTGGTGCCTTCCACTGCCGACCCTTCCTCCCCTTTCACGCAGCTGCCGCCATATTTTCCTCTTTGCCGTCTTCCACCCCGACTCTTCCTCTTCTTTCACGCAGCTGCTGCCATATTTTGCCTTTGCCTCCTTCCAGCGCCGACTCTTCCTCTCCTTTCACGCACCTGCCGCCATATTTTGCCTTTTCCGCCTTCCAGCGCCGACTCTTCCTCTCCTTTAACGCACCTGCCGCCATATTTTGCCTTTGCCGCCTTCCAGCGCCGACTCTTCCTCTCCTTTCACGCAGCTGCCGCCATATTTTGCCTTTGCCGCCTTCCACCGCCAACTCTTCCTCTCCTTTCACGCACCTGCTGCCATTTACTCACCTTTGCTGCCTTCCAGCGCCGAGTCTTCCTCTCCTTTCACGCACCTGCCGCCTCCTAGTATCGTTTGCTGCCTTCCACCCCCGACTCTTCCTCTCCTTTCACGCAGGTGCCGCCATATTCTCGCCTTTGCCAACTTCCACCGCCGACCCTTCCTCTTCTTTGACGCAGCTGCCGCCATAATCTCGCCTTCGCCGCCTTCCACCCCCGACTCGTCCTCTCCTTTCACGTACCTGCCGCCATCTTCTCGCCTTTGCCGCCTTCCAGCGCCGACTCTTCCTATCCTTTCACGCACCTGCAGCCATTTTCTCGCCTTTGCCGCCTTCCAACGCCGACTGTTCCTCTCCGTTCACACTCCTGCCGCCTCCTACTATCGTTTGCTGCCTTCCACCCCCGACTCTCCCTTTCCTTTCACGCAGGTGCCACCATATTCTCGCCTTTGCCAACTTCCACCGCCGACCCTTCCTCTTCTTTGACGCAGCTGCCGCCATAATCTCGCCTTCGCCGCCTTCCACCCCCGACTCGTCCTCTCCTTTCACGTACCTGCCGCCATCTTCTCGCCTTTGCCGCCTTCCAGCGCCGACTCTTCCTATCCTTTCACGCACCTGCAGCCATTTTCTCGCCTTTGCCGCCTTCCAACGCCGACTGTTCCTCTCCGTTCACACTCCTGCCGCCTCCTACTATCGTTTGCTGCCTTCCACCCCCGACTCTCCCTTTCCTTTCACGCAGGTGCCACCATATTCTCGCCTTTGCCATCTTCCACCGCCGACTCTTCCTCTCCTTTGATGCACCTGCTGCCATATTCTCGCCTTTGCCGCCTTCCAGCGCCGATTCTTCCTCTCCTTTCACGCACCTGTCGCCATATTCTCTCCTTTGCCGCCTTCTAGTGCCGACTCCTCCTCTCCTTTCACGCACCTGCCGCCATATTCTCGCCTTTGCCGCCTTCCAGCGCCGACTCTTCCTCTCCTTTCACGCACCTGCCGCCATATTCTCGCCTTTGCCGCCTTCCACCCCAACTCTTTCTCTCCATTCACGCACCTGCCGCCATATTCTCGCCTTTGCCACCTTCCAGCGCCAACTCTTCGTCTTCTTTCACGCACCTGCCGCCATATTCTCGCATTTGCCGCCTTCCAGCTACGATTCTTCCTCTCCTTTCACGCACCTGCCGTCATATTCAAGCCCTTGCCGCCTTCCACTCCGACTCTTCCTCTCCTTTCACTCAGCTGCCGCCATATTTTCCTCTTTGCCGCCTTCCAGCGCCGACTGTTCGTCCCTTTTCACGCAGCTGCCACCATATGCTCGCATTTGCCGCCTTCCAGCCCGACTCTTCCTCTCCTTTCACGCACCTATCGACATATTTTGCCTTTGCCGCCTTCCACCGCCGACTCTTCCTCTCATTTCTCTCAGCTGCCGCCATATTCTCGCCTTTGCCGCCTTCCAGCGCCGACTCTTCCTATCCTTTCACGCACCTGCTGCCATTTTCTCGCCTTTGCCGCCTTCCAACGCCGACTCTTCCTCTCCGTTCACGCACCTGCCGCCTCCTACTAGCGTTTGCTGCCTTCCACCCCCGACTCTTCCTCTCCTTTTACGCAGCTGCTGCCATATTCTCACCATTGCCGCCTTCCACTGCTGACTATTCCTCTCCTTTCACGCGCCTTCCACCATATTCTCGCCTTTGCCGCCTTCCACCCCAACTCTTCCTCTCCTTTCACGCACCTGCCACCATATTCTCGTTTGCTGCCTTCCACCGCCGACTCCTCCTCTCCTTTCATGCACCTGCCGCCTCCGACTATCGTTTGTCGCCTTCCAGCGCCAACTCTTCGTTTTCTTTCACGCACCTGCCGCCATATTCTCGCCTTTGCCGCCTTCCACCCCAACTCTTTCTCTCCCTTCACGCACCGTCCGCCATATTCTCGCCTTTGCCGCCTTCTACCCCGACTCTTCCTCTCCTTTCACTCATCTGCCGCCATATTTTGCTCTTTGCCGCCTTCCAGCGCCGACCCTTCCTCCCCTTTCACGCAGCTGCCACCATATTGTCGCCTTTGCCGCCTACCACCCTGACTCTTCCTCTCCTTTCACGCAGCTGCCGCCATATTTTGCGTTTGCCGCCTTCCACCGCCGACTCTTGCACTCCTTTAACGCAACTGCCGCCATATTCTCGCCTTTGCCGCCTTCCAGCGCCGACTCTTCCTCTCCTTTCACGCACCTGCTGCCATTTTCACGCCTTTGCCGCCTTCCAGCGCCGACTCTTCCTCTCCTTTCACGCACCTGCCGCCTCCTACTATCGTTTGCTGCCTTCCACCCCCGACTCTTCCTCTCCTTTCACGCAGGTGCCGCCATATTCTCGCCTTTGCCATCTTCCACCGCTGACTCTTCCTCTCCTTTCACGCACCTGCCGCCGTCTTGTCGCCTTTGCCGCCTTCTAGCGCCGATTCTTCCTCCCCTGTCACGCACCTGCCGCCATATTCTCGCCTTTGCCGCCTTCCACCCCCGACTCGTCCTCTCCTTTCACGCACCTGCCGCCATATTCTCGCCTTTGCCGCCTTCCACCGCTGGCTCTTCCTCTCCTTTCACACACCTGCCGCCATATTCTCGCCTTTGCCGCCTTCCAGCGCCGACTCTTCCTCTCCTTTCAGGTACGTGCCGCCGTATTCTCGCCTGTGCCGCCTTCCAGCGCCGATTCTTCCTCTCCTTTCAGGTACGTGCCGCCATATTCTCGCCTTTGCCGCCTTCCAGCGCGGACTCTACCTCTCCTTTCAGGTACGTGACACCATATTCTCACGTTTGCCGCCTTCCACTGCCCACTCTTCCTCTCCTGTCACGCATCTGCCGCCATATCCACGCCTTTGCTGCCTTCCAGCGCCGACTCTTCATCTCCTTTGACGCACCTGCCGCCTCCTACACTCGTTTGCTCCCTTCCAGCGCCAACTCTTCGTCTCCTTTCACGCACCTGCCGCCATATTCTCGCCTTTGCCACCTTCCAGCGCCGACTCTTTCTATCCATTCACGCTCCTGCCGCAATATTCTCGCCCTTGCCGCCTTCCACCCCAACTCTTCCTCTCCTTTCATGCAGCTGCCACCATATTCTCGCCTTTGCCGCCTTCCACCCTGACTCTTCCTCTCCTTTCACGCAGCTGCCGCAATATTTTGCCTTTGCCGCCTTCCAGCGCCGACTCTTCCTCTCCTTTAACGCAACTGCCGCCATATTCTCGCCTTTGCCATCTTCCACCGCCGACTCTTCCTCTCCTTTCACGCACCTGCTGCCATTTTCTCGCCTTTGCCGCCTTGCAGCGCCGATTCTTCCTCGCCTTTCACGCACCTGCCACCATATTCTCGCCTTTGCCATCTTCCACCGCCGACTCCTGCTCTCCTTTCACGCACCTGCCGCCTCCTACTATCGTTTGCTGCCTTCCACCGCCGACTCTTCCTCTCCTTTCACGCACCTGCCGCCATCTTCTCGCCTTTGCCGCCTTCCACCGCAGACTCTTCCTCTCCTTTCACGCACCTGCCGCCATCTTCTCGCCTTTGCCGCCTTCCACCACTGACTCCCCTTCTCCTTTCACGCACCTGCCGCCATCTTCTCGCCTTTGCCGCCTTCCACCGCTGACTCTTCCTCTCCTTTCACGCAGCTACCGCCATCTTTTCCCCTTTGGCGCCTTCCACTGCCGACTCTTCCTCCCCTTTCACGCAGCTGCCACCATATTCTCGCCTTTGCCGTATTCCACCCCGACTCTTCCTCTCCTTTCACGTAGCTGCTGCCATATTTTGCCTTTGCCGCCTTCCAGCGCCGACTCCTCCTCTCCTTTCACGCAGCTGCCGCCATATTTTCGCCTTTGCCGCCTTGCAACGCCGACACTTCCTCTCCTTTCAGACACCTTCCGCCTGCTACTATCGTTTGCTGCCTTCCACCCCCGACTCTTCCTCTCCTTTCACGCAGGTGCCGCCATATTCTCGCCTTTGCCACCTTCCACCGCCGACTCCTCCTCTCCTTTCACGCACCTGCCACCATATTCTCGCCTTTGCCGTCTTCCACCGCCGACTCCTCCTCTCCTTTAACGCAGCTGCTGCCATATTCTCGCGTTTACCGCCTTCCATCGCCAACTCTTCCTGTCCTTTCATGCACCTGCTGCCATATTCTCGCCTTTGCCGCCTTCCACCGCTGACTCTTCCTTTCCTTTCATGCAGCTGCAGCCATACTCTCGCTTTTGCCGCCTTCCACCGCCGAGTCTTCCTCTCCTTTCACGCAGCTACCGTCATATTCTCGCCTTTGCCGCCTTCCACCCCAACTCTTCCTCTCCTTTCACTCATCTGCCGCCATATTTTCCTCTTTGCCGACTTCCAGCGCCGACCCTTCCTCCCCTTTCACGCAGCTGCCACCATATTCTCGCCTTTGCCGCCTTCCAGCGCCGACTCTTCATCTCCTTTGACGCACCTGCCGCCTCCTACACTCGTTTGCTCCCTTCCAGCGCCAACTCTTCGTCTCCTTTCACGCACCTGCCGCCATATTCTCGCCTTTGCCGCCTTCCAGCGCCGACTCTTTCTATCCATTCACGCTCCTGCCGCCATATTCTCGCCCTTGCCGCCTTCCACCCCAACTCTTCCTCTCCTTTCACGCAGCTGCCACCATATTCTCGCCTTTGCCGCCTTCCACCCTGACTCTTCCTCTCCTTTCACGCAGCTGCCGCAATATTTTGCCTTTGCCGCCTTCCAGCGCCGACTCTTCCTCTCCTTTAACGCAGCTACCGTCATATTCTCGCCTTTGTCGCCTTCCACCCCAACTCTTCCTCTCCTTTCACTCATCTGCCGCCATATTTTCCTCTTTGCCGACTTCCAGCGCCGACCCTTCCTCCCCTTTCACGCAGCTGCCACCATATTCTCGCCTTTGCCGCCTTCCACCGCCAACTCTTCCTCTCCTTTCACGCACCTGCCGCCTCTTACTATCGTTTGCTGCCTTCCACTCTCGACTCTTCCTCTCCTTTCACGCAGCTGCCACCATATTGTCGCGTTTGCCGCCTTCCACCGCCAACTCCTCCTCTCCTTTCACGCACCTGCTGCCATATTCTCGCCTTTGCCGCCTTCCACCGCCGACTCTTTCTCTCTATTCACGCACCTGCCGCCATAATCTCGCCCTTGCCGCCTTCCACCCCGACTCTTCCTCTCCTTTCATTCAGCTACCGCCATATTTTCCCCTTTGGTGCCTTCCACTGCCGACTCTTCCTCGTCTTTCACGCAGCTGCTGCCATATTTTGCCTTTGCCTCCTTCCAGCGCCGACTCTTCCTCTCCTTTCACGCACCTGCCGCCATATTTTGCCTTTGCCGCCTTCCAGCGCCGACTCTTCCTCTCCTTTAACGCACCTGCCGCCATATTTTGCCTTTGCCGCCTTCCAGCGCCGACTCTTCCTCTCCTTTCACGCAGCTGCCGCCATATTTTGCCTTTGCCGCCTTCCACCGCCAACTCTTCCTCTCCTTTCACGCACCTGCTGCCATTTACTCACCTTTGCTGCCTTCCAGCGCCGAGTCTTCCTCTCCTTTCACGCACCTGCCGCCTCCTAGTATCGTTTGCTGCCTTCCACCCCCGACTCTTCCTCTCCTTTCACGCAGGTGCCGCCATATTCTCGCCTTTGCCAACTTCCACCGCCGACCCTTCCTCTTCTTTGACGCAGCTGCCGCCATAATCTCGCCTTCGCCGCCTTCCACCCCCGACTCGTCCTCTCCTTTCATGTACCTGCCGCCATCTTCTCGCCTTTGCCGCCTTCCAGCGCCGACTCTTCCTATCCTTTCACGCACCTGCTGCCATTTACTCGCCTTTGCCGCCTTCCAACGCCGACTGTTCCTCTCCGTTCACACTCTTGCCGCCTCCTACTATCGTTTGCTGCTTTCCACCCCCGACTCTCCCTTTCCTTTCACGCAGGTGCCACCATATTCTCGCCTTTGCCATCTTCCACCGCCGACTCTTCCTCTCCTTTGATGCACCTGCTGCCATATTCTCGCCTTTGCCGCCTTCCAGCGCCGATTCTTCCTCTCCTTTCACGCACCTGTCGCCATATTCTCTCCTTTGCCGCCTTCTAGTGCCGACTCTTCCTCTCCTTTCACGCACCTGCCGCCATATTCTCGCCTTTGCCGCCTTCCAGCGCCGACTCTTCCTCTCCTTTCACGCACCTGCCGCCATATTCTCGCCTTTGCCGCCTTCCACCCCAACTCTTTCTCTCCATTCACGCACCTGCCGCCATATTCTCGCCTTTGCCACCTTCCAGCGCCAACTCTTCGTCTTCTTTCACGCACCTGCCGCCATATTCTCGCATTTGCCGCCTTCCAGCTACGATTCTTCCTCTCCTTTCACGCACCTGCCGTCATATTCAAGCCCTTGCCGCCTTCCACTCCGACTCTTCCTCTCCTTTCACTCAGCTGCCGCCATATTTTCCTCTTTGCCGCCTTCCAGCGCCGACTGTTCGTCCCTTTTCACGCAGCTGCCACCATATGCTCGCATTTGCCGCCTTCCAGCCCGACTCTTCCTCTCCTTTCACGCACCTATCAACATATTTTGCCTTTGCCGCCTTCCACCGCCGACTCTTCCTCTCCTTTCACTCAGCTGCCGCCATATTCTCGCCTTTGCCACCTTCCACCGCCGACTCCTCCTCTCCTTTCACGCACCTGCCACCATATTCTCGCCTTTGCCGTCTTCCACCGCCGACTCTTCCTCTCCGTTCACGCACCTGCCGCCTCCTACTAGCGTTTGCTGCCTTCCACCCCCGACTCTTCCTCTCCTTTTACGCAGCTGCTGCCATATTCTCACCATTGCCGCCTTCCACTGCTGACTATTCCTCTCCTTTCACGCTCCTTCCACCATATTCTCGCCTTTGCCGCCTTCCACCCCAACTCTTCCTCTCCTTTCACGCACCTGCCACCATATTCTCGTTTGCTGCCTTCCACCGCCGACTCCTCCTCTCCTTTCATGCACCTGCCGCCTCCGACTATAGTTTGTCGCCTTCCAGCACCAACTCTTCGTTTTCTTTCACGCACCTGCCGCCATATTCTCGCCTTTGCCGCCTTCCACCCCAACTCTTTCTCTCCATTCACGCACCGTCCGCCATATTCTCGCCTTTGCCGCCTTCTACCCCGACTCTTCCTCTCCTTTCACTCATCTGCCGCCATATTTTGCTCTTTGCCGCCTTCCAGCGCCGACCCTTCCTCCCCTTTCACGCAGCTGCCACCATATTGTCGCCTTTGCCGCCTACCACCCTGACTCTTCCTCTCCTTTCACGCAGCTGCCGCCATATTTTGCCTTTGCCGCCTTCCACCGCCGACTCTTCCACTCCTTTAACGCAACTGCCGCCATATTCTCCCCTTTGCCGCCTTCCAGCGCCGACTCTTCCTCTCCTTTCACGCACCTGCTGCCATTTTCTCGCCTTTGCCGCCTTCCAGCGCCGACTCTTCCTCTCCTTTCACGCACCTGCCGCCTCCTACTATCGTTTGCTGCCTTCCACCCCCGACTCTTCCTCTCCTTTCACGCAGGTGCCGCCATATTCTCGCCTTTGCCATCTTCCACCGCTGACTCTTCCTCTCCTTTCACGCACCTGCCGCCGTCTTGTCGCCTTTGCCGCCTTCTAGCGCCGATTCTTCCTCCCCTGTCACGCACCTGCCGCCATATTCTCGCCTTTGCCGCCTTCCAGCGCTGGCTCTTCCTCTCCTTTCACACACCTGCCGCCATATTCTCGCCTTTGCCGCCTTCCAGCGCCGACTCTTCCTCTCCTTTCAGGTACGTGCCGCCGTATTCTCGCCTTTGCCGCCTTCCAGCGCCGACTCTTCCTCTCCTTTCAGGTACGTGCCTCCATATTCTCGCCTTTGCCGCCTTCCAGCGCGGACTCTACCTCTCCTTTCAGGTACGTGACACCATATTCTCACGTTTGCCGCCTTCCACTGCCCACTCTTCCTCTCCTGTCACGCATCTGCCGCCATATCCACGCCTTTGCTGCCTTCCAGCGCCGACTCTTCATCTCCATTGACGCACCTGCCGCCTCCTACACTCGTTTGCTCCCTTCCAGCGCCAACTCTTCGTCTCCTTTCACGCACCTGCCGCCATATTCTCGCCTTTGCCACCTTCCAGCGCCGACTCTTTCTATCCATTCACGCTCCTGCCGCCATATTCTCGCCCTTGCCGCCTTCCACCGCAACTCTTCCTCTCCTTTCACGCAGCTGCCACCATATTCTCGCCTTTGCCGCCTTCCACCCTGACTCTTCCTCTCCTTTCACGCAGCTGCCGCAATATTTTGCCTTTGCCGCCTTCCAGCGCCGACTCTTCCTCTCCTTTAACGCAACTGCCGCCATATTCTCGCCTTTGCCATCTTCCACCGCCGACTCTTCCTCTCCTTTCACGCACCTGCTGCCATTTTCTTGCCTTTGCCGCCTTCCAGCGCCGACTCTTCCTCTCCTTTCACGCGCCTGCCGCCTCCTACTATCGTTTGCTGCCTTCCACCCCCGACTCTTCCTCTCCTTTCACGCAGGTGCCGCCATATTCTCGCCTTTGCCACCTTCCTCCGCCGACCCTTCCTCTTCTTTCACGCAGCTGCCGCCATAATCTCGCCTTTGCCGCCTTCCACCGCCGACTCTTCCTCTCCTTTCACGTACCTGCCGCCATCTTCTCGCCTTTGCCGCCTTGCAGCGCCGATTCTTCCTCGCCTTTCACGCACCTGCCACCATATTCTCGCCTTTGCCATCTTCCACCGCCGACTCCTGCTCTCCTTTCACGCACCTGCCGCCTCCTACTATCGTTTGCTGCCTTCCACCGCTGACTCTTCCTCTCCTTTCACGCACCTGCCGCCATCTTCTCGCCTTTGCCGCCTTCCACCGCAGACTCTTCCTCTCCTTTCACGCACCTGCCGCCATCTTCTCGCCTTTGCCGCCTTCACCACTGACTCCCCTTCTCCTTTCACGCACCTGCCGCCATCTTCTCGCCTTTGCCGCCTTCCACCGCTGACTCTTCCTCTCCTTTCACGCAGCTACCGCCATCTTTTCCCCTTTGGCGCCTTCCACTGCCGACTCTTCCTCCCCTTTCACGCAGCTGCCACCATATTCTCGCCTTTGCCGTATTCCACCCCGACTCTTCCTCTCCTTTCACGTAGCTGCTGCCATATTTTGCCTTTGCCGCCTTCCAGCGCCGACTCCTCCTCTCCTTTCACGCAGCTGCCGCCATATTTTCGCCTTTGCCGCCTTGCAATGCCGACACTTCCTCTCCTTTCAGACACCTTCCGCCTGCTACTATCGTTTGCTGCCTTCCACCCCCGACTCTTCCTCTCCTTTCACGCAGGTGCCGCCATATTCTCGCCTTTGCCACCTTCCAACGCCGACTCCTCCTCTCCTTTCACGCACCTGCCACCATATTCTCGCCTTTGCCGTCTTCCACCGCCGACTCCTCCTCTCCTTTCACGCAGCTGCTGCCATATTCTCGCGTTTACCGCCTTCCATCGCCAACTCTTCCTGTCCTTTCATGCACCTGCTGCCATATTCTCGCCTTTGCCGCCTTCCACCGCTGACTCTTCCTTTCCTTTCATGCAGCTGCAGCCATACTCTCGCTTTTGCCGCCTTCCACCGCCGAGTCTTCCTCTCCTTTCACGCAGCTACCGTCATATTCTCGCCTTTGCCGCCTTCCACCCCAACTCTTCCTCTCCTTTCACTCATCTGCCGCCATATTTTCCTCTTTGCCGACTTCCAGCGCCGACTCTTCCTCCCCTTTCACGCAGCTGCCACCATATTCTCGCCTTTGCCGCCTTCCAGCGCCGACTCTTCATCTCCTTTGACGCACCTGCCGCCTCCTACACTCGTTTGCTCCCTTCCAGCGCCAACTCTTCGTCTCCTTTCACGCACCTGCCGCCATATTCTCGCCTTTGCCGCCTTCCAGCGCCAACTCTTTCTATCCATTCACGCTCCTGCCGCCATATTCTCGCCCTTGCTGCCTTCCACCCCGACTCTTCCTCTCCTTTCACTCATCTGCCGCCATGTTTTCCTCTTTGCCGCCTTCCAGCGCCGACTCTTCCTCCCTTTTCACGCAGCTGCCACCATATTCTCGCATTTGCCGCCTTCCACCCCGACTCTTCCTCTCCTTTCACGCACGTACCGCCATATTTTGCCTTTGCCGCCTTCCACCGCCGACTCTTCCTCTCCTTTAACTCAGCTGCCGCCATATTCTCGCCTTTGCCGCCTTCCAGTGCCGAATCCTACTCTCCTTTCACGCACCTGCCACCATATTCTCGACTTTGCCGCCTTCCACCGCCGACTCCTCCTCTCCTTTCACGCAGCTGCCGCCATATTCTCGCGTTTACCGCCTTCCAGCGCCAACCCTTCCTCTCCTTTCATGCACCTTCTGCCATATACTCGTCTTTGCTGCCTTCCACCGCCGACTCTTTCTCTCTATTCACGCACCTGCCGCCATATTCTCGCCTTTGCCGCCTTCCAGCGTCGACTCTTCCTCTCCTTTCCCGCAGTTGCCGCCATATTTTAACCTTGCCGCTTTCCAGCGCCGACTCCTCCTCTCCTTCCACGCAGCTGCGGCCATATTCTCGCCTATGCCGCATTCCACCCCAACTCTTCCTCTCCTTTCACGCATCTAGGCTCATATTCTCGCCTTTGCCACCTTCCGCCCCAACTCTTCCTCTCCTTTCACGCACCTGCCGCCTCCTAATATAGTTTGCCGCCTTCCACCCCCGACTCTTCCTTTCCTTTCACGCACCTGCCGCCATATTCTCGCCTTTGCCGCCTTCTACCCCAACTCTTCCTCTCCTTTCACGCACCTGCCGCCATATTCTCGCCTTTGCCGCCTTCCACCGCCAACTCTTCCTCTCCTTTCACGCACCTGCCGCCTCTTACTATCGTTTGCTGCCTTCCACTCTCGACTCTTCCTCTCCTTTCACGCAGCTGCCACCATATTCTCGCCTTTGCCGCCTTCCACCGCCAACTCCTCCTCTCCTTTCACGCACCTGCTGCCATATTCTCGCCTTTGCCGCCTTCCACCGCCGACTCTTTCTCTCTATTCACGCACCTGCCGCCATAATCTCGCCCTTGCCGCCTTCCACCCCGACTCTTCCTCTCCTTTCATTCAGCTACCGCCATATTTTCCCCTTTGGTGCCTTCCACTGCCAACCCTTCCTCCCCTTTCACGCAGCTGCCGCCATATTTTCCTCTTTGCCGTCTTCCACCCCGACTCTTCCTCTTCTTTCACGCAGCTGCTGCCATATTTTGCCTTTGCCTCCTTCCAGCGCCGACTCTTCCTCTCCTTTCACGCACCTGCCGCCATATTTTGCCTTTGCCGCCTTCCAGCGCCGACTCTTCCTCTCCTTTCACGCACCTGCCGCCATATTTTGCCTTTGCCGCCTTCCAGCGCCGACTCTTCCTCTCCTTTCACGCAGCTGCCGCCATATATTGCCTTTGCCGCCTTCCACCGCCAACTCTTCCTCTCCTTTCACGCACCTGCTGCCATTTACTCACCTTTGCTGCCTTCCAGCGCCGAGTCTTCCACTCCTTTCATGCACCTGCCGCCTCCTAGTATCGTTTGCTGCCTTCCACCCCCGACTCTTCCTCTCCTTTCACGCAGGTGCCGCCATATTCTCGCCTTTGCCAACTTCCACCGCCGACCCTTCCTCTTCTTTGACGCAGCTGCCGCCATAATCTCGCCTTCGCCGCCTTCCACCCCCGACTCGTCCTCTCCTTTCACGTACCTGCCGTCATCTTCTCGCATTTGCCGCCTTCCAGCGCCGACTCTTCCTATCCTTTCACGCACCTGCTGCCATTTTCTCGCCTTTGCCGCCTTCCAACGCCGACTGTTCCTCTCCGTTCACACTCCTGCCGCCTCCTACTATCGTTTGCTGCCTTCCACCCCCGACTCTCCCTTTCCTTTCACGCAGGTGCCACCATATTCTCGCCTTTGCCGCCTTCCAGCGCCGACTCTTCCTCTCCTTTCACGCACCTGCCGCCATATTCTCGCCTTTGCCGCCTTCCACCCCAACTCTTTCTCTCCATTCACGCACCTGCCGCCATATTCTCGCCTTTGCCACCTTCCAGCGCCAACTCTTCGTCTTCTTTCACGCACCTGCCGCCATATTCTCGCATTTGCCACCTTCCAGCTACGATTCTTCCTCTCCTTTCACGCACCTGCCGTCATATTCAAGCCCTTGCCGCCTTCCACTCCGACTCTTCCTCTCCTTTCACTCAGCTGCCGCCATATTTTCCTCTTTGCCGCCTTCCAGCGCCGACTGTTCGTCCCTTTTCACGCAGCTGCCACCATATTCTCGCATTTGCCGCCTTCCAGCCCGACTCTTCCTCTCCTTTCACGCACCTATCGACATATTTTGCCTTTGCCGCCTTCCAGCGCCGACTCTTCCTATCCTTTCACGCACCTGCTGCCATTTTCTCGCCTTTGCCGCCTCCCAACGCCGACTCTTCCTCTCCGTTCACGCACCTGCCGCCTCCTACTAGCGTTTGCTGCCTTCCACCCCCGACTCTTCCTCTCCTTTTACGCAGCTGCTGCCATATTCTCACCATTGCCGCCTTCCACTGCTGACTATTCCTCTCCTTTCACGCGCCTTCCACCGTATTCTCGCCTTTGCCGTCTTCTACCCCAACTCTTCCTCTCCTTTCACGCACCTGCCACCATATTCTCGTTTGCTGCCTTCCACCGCCGACTCCTCCTCTCCTTTCATGCACCTGCCGCCTCCGACTATCGTTTGTCGCCTTCCAGCGCCAACTCTTCGTTTTCTTTCACGCACCTGCCGCCATATTCTCGCCTTTGCCGCCTTCCACCCCAACTCTTTCTCTCCATTCACGCACCGTCCGCCATATTCTCGCCTTTGCCGCCTTCTACCCCGACTCTTCCTCTCCTTTCACTCATCTGCCGCCATATTTTGCTCTTTGCCGCCTTCCAGCGCCGACCCTTCCTCCCCTTTCACGCAGCTGCCACCATATTGTCGCCTTTGCCGCCTACCACCCTGACTCTTCCTCTCTTTTCACGCAGCTGCCGCCATATTTTGCCTTTGCCGCCTTCCACCGCCGACTCTTCCACTCCTTTAACGGAACTGCCGCCATATTCTCGCCTTTGCCACCTTCCACCCCCGACTCGTCCTCTCCTTTCACGCACCTGCCGCCATATTCTCGCCGTTGGCGCCTTCCAGCGCCGGCTCTTCCTCTCCTTTCACGCAGCTGCCACCATATTCTCGCCTTTGCCACCTTCCAGCACCGACTCTTCCTCTCCTTTCAGGTACGTGCCGCCATATTCTCGCCTTTGCCGCCTTCCAGCGCCGACTCTTCCTCTCCTTTCAGGTACGTGCCGCCATATTCTCGCCTTTGCCGCCTTCCAGCGCCGACTCTTACTCTCCTTTCATGCACCTGCCGCCATATTCTCGCCTTTGCCGCCTTCCAGCGCCGACTCCTCCTCTCCTTTCACGCACCTGCCGCCATATTCTCGCCTTTGCCGCCTTCCACCTCGACTCTTCCTCTCCTTTCACTCAGCTGCCGCCACATTTTCCTCTTTGCCGCCTTCCAGCGCCGACCCGTCATCCCCTTTCACGCAGCTGCCACCATATTCTCGCCTTTGCCGCCTTCCACCCCGACTCTTCCTCTCCTTTCATGGACCTGCCGCCATATTCTCACCTTTGCCACCTTCCAATGCCGACTCTTCCTCTCCTTTCATGGGCCTGCCGCCATATTCTCACCTTTGCCGCCTTCAACCACCGATTCCTCCTCTCCATTCACGCAGCTGTCACTATATTTTCCCCTTTGCCGCCTTCCACCGCCAATTCTCCTCCTCTCCTTTATCGCTCCTGCCGCCATATTCTCGCCTTTGCCGCCTTCCAGCGCCGGCTCTTCCTCTCCTTTCACGCACCTGACGCCATATTTTCGCCTTTGTTGCCTTCCACCGCTGGCTGTTCCTCTGCTTTCACTCAGCTGCCGCTATATTCTCGCCTTTGCCGCCTTCCAGCGCCGGCTCTTCCTCTCCTTTTAGGTACGTGCCGCCATATTCTCACCTTTGCCGCCTTCCAGCGCCGACTCTTCCTCTCCTTTCAGGTACGTGCCGCCATATTCTCGCCTTTGCCGCCTTCCAGCGCCGACTCTTCCTCTCCATTCAGGTACGTGACACCATATTCTCACGTTTGCCGCCTTCCACTGCCCACTCTTCCTCTCCTGTCACGCATCTGCCGCCATATTCTCGCCTTTGCCGCCTTCCAGCGCCGACTCTTCCTCTCCTTTCAGGTACGTGCCGCCATATTCTCGCCTTTGCGACCTTCCAGCGCCGACTCTTCCTCTCCTTTCACGCACCTGCCGCCATATTCTCGCCTTTGCCGCCTTCCAGCGCCGACTCTTCCTCTCCTATCAGGTACGTGCCGCCATATTCTCGCCTTTGCCGCATTCCACCCCCGACTCGTCCTCTCCTTTCACGCACCTGCCGCCATATTCTCTCCTTTGGCGCCTTCCAGCGCCGGCTCTTCCTCTCCTTTCACGCACCTGCCGCCATATTCTTGCCTTTGCTGCCTTCCACCGCTGGCTCTTCCTCTCCTTTCACGCAGCTGCCGCCATATTCTCGCCTTTGCCGCCTTCCAGCGCCGACTCTTCCTCTCCTTTCAGGTACGTGCCGCCGTATTCTCGCCTTTGCCGCCTTCCAGCGCCGATTCTTCCTATCCTTTCAGGTACGTGCCGCCATATTCTCGCCTTTGCCGCCTTCCAGCGCCGACTCTTCCTCTCCTTTCAGATACGTGACACCATATTGTCACGTTTGCCGCCTTCCACTGCCCAGTCTTCCTCTCCTGTCACGCATCTGCCGCCATATCCTCACCTTTGCCGCCTTCCAGCGCCGACTCTTCCTCTCCTTTTAGGTACGTGCCGCTATATTCTCGCCTTTGCCGCATTCCACCCCCGACTCGTCCTCTCCTTTCACGCACCTGCCGCCATATTCTCTCCTTTGGCGCCTTCCAGCGCCGGCTCTTCCTCTCCTTTCACGCACCTGCCGCCATATTCTCGCCTTTGCTGCCTTCCACCGCTGGCTCTTCCTCTCCTTTCACGCAGCTGCCGCCATATTCTCGCCTTTGCCGCCTTCCAGCGCCGACTCTTCCTCTCCTTTCAGGTACGTGCCGCCGTATTCTCGCCTTTGCCGCCTTCCAGCGCCGATTCTTCCTCTCCTTTCAGGTACGTGCCGCCATATTCTCGCCTTTGCCGCCTTCCAGCGCCGACTCTTCCTCTCCTTTCAGATACGTGACACCATATTCTCACGTTTGCCGCCTTCCACTGCCCAGTCTTCCTCTCCTGTCACGCATCTGCCGCCATATCCTCACCTTTGCCGCCTTCCAGCGCCGACTCTTCCTCTCCTTTCAGGTACGTGCCGCCATATTCTCGCATTTGCCAATTTCAAGCACCGACTCTTCCTCTCCTTTCATGCACCTGCCGCCATATTCTCACCTTTGCCGCCTTCCACCCCGACTCTTCCTCTCCTTTCACACACCTGCCGCCATCTTCTCGCCTTTGCCGCCTTCCAGCGCCGATTCTTCCTCTCCTTTCACGCACCTGCCACCTCCTACTCTCATTTGCCGCCTTCCAGCGCCAACTCTTCGTCTCCTTTCACGCACCTGCCGCCATATCCACGCCTTTGCTGCCTTCCAGCGCCGACTCTTCATCTCCTTTGACGCACCTGCCGCCTCCTACACTCGTTTGCTCCCTTCCAGCGCCAACTCTTCGTCTCCTTTCACGCACCTGCCGCCATATTCTCGCCTTTGCCGCCTTCCAGCGCCGACTCTTTCTATCCATTCACGCTCCTGCCGCCATATTCTCGCCCTTGCCGCCTTCCACCCCAACTCTTCCTCTCCTTTCACGCAGCTGCCACCATATTCTCGCCTTTGATGCCTTCCACCCTGACTCTTCCTCTCCTTTCACGCAGCTGCCGCAATATTTTGCCTTTGCCGCCTTCCAGCGCCGACTCTTCCTCTCCTTTAACGCAACTGCCGCCATATTCTCGCCTTTGCCATCTTCCACCGCCGACTCTTCCTCTCCTTTCACGCACCTGCTGCCATTTTCTTGCCTTTGCCGCCTTCCAGCGCCGACTCTTCCTCTCCTTTCACGCGCCTGCTGCCTCCTACTATCGTTTGCTGCCTTCCACCCCCGACTCTTCCTCTCCTTTCACGCAGGTGCCGCCATATTCTCGCCTTTGCCACCTTCCTCCGCCGACCCTTCCTCTTCTTTCACGCAGCTGCCGCCATAATCTCGCCTTTGCCGCCTTCCACCGCCGACTCCTGCTCTCCTTTCACGCACCTGCCGCCTCCTACTATCGTTTGCTGCCTTCCACCGCCGACTCTTCCTCTCCTTTCACGCACCTGCCGCCATCTTCTCGCCTTTGCCGCCTTCCACCGCAGACTCTTCCTCTCCTTTCACGCACCTGCCGCCATCTTCTCGCCTTTGCCGCCTTCCACCACTGACTCCCCTTCTCCTTTCACGCACCTGCCGCCATCTTCTCGCCTTTGCCGCCTTCCACCGCTGACTCTTCCTCTCCTTTCACGCAGCTACCGCCATCTTTTCCCCTTTGGCGCCTTCCACTGCCGACTCTTCCTCCCCTTTCACGCAGCTGCCACCATATTCTCGCCTTTGCCGTATTCCACCCCGACTCTTCCTCTCCTTTCACGTAGCTGCTGCCATATTTTGCCTTTGCCGCCTTCCAGCGCCGACTCCTCCTCTCCTTTCACGCAGCTGCCGCCATATTTTCGCCTTTGCCGCCTTCCAACGCCGACACTTCCTCTCCTTTCAGACACCTTCCGCCTGCTACTATCGTTTGCTGCCTTCCACCCCCGACTCTTCCTCTCCTTTCACGCAGGTGCCGCCATATTCTCGCCTTTGCCACCTTCCAACGCCGACTCCTCCTCTCCTTTCACGCACCTGCCACCATATTCTCGCCTTTGCCGTCTTCCACCGCCGACTCCTCCTCTCCTTTCACGCAGCTGCTGCCATATTCTCGCGTTTACCGCCTTCCATCGCCAACTCTTCCTGTCCTTTCATGCACCTGCTGCCATATTCTCGCCTTTGACGCCTTCCACCGCTGACTCTTCCTTTCCTTTCATGCAGCTGCAGCCATACTCTCGCTTTTGCCGCCTTCCACCGCCGAGTCTTCCTCTCCTTTCACGCAGCTAACGTCATATTCTCGCCTTTGCCGCCTTCCACCCCAACTCTTCCTCTCCTTTCACTCATCTGCCGCCATATTTTCCTCTTTGCCGACTTCCAGCGCCGACCCTTCCTCCCCTTTCACGCAGCTGCCACCATATTCTCGCCTTTGCCGCCTTCCAGCGCCGACTCTTTCTATCCATTCACGCTCCTGCCGCCATATTCTCGCCCTTGCTGCCTTCCACCCCGACTCTTCCTCTCCTTTCACTCATCTGCCGCCATATTTTCCTCTTTGCCGCCTTCCAGCGCCGACTCTTCCTCCCTTTTCACGCAGGTGCCACCATATTCTCGCATTTGCCGCCTTCCACGCCGACTCTTCCTCTCCTTTCACGCACGTACCGCCATATTTTGCCTTTGCCGCCTTCCACCGCCGACTCTTCCTCTCCTTTAACTCAGCTGCCGCCATATTCTCGCCTTTGCCGCCTTCCAGCGCCGAATCCTACTCTCCTTTCACGCACCTGCCACCATATTCTCGACTTTGCCGCCTTCCACCGCCGACTCCTCCTCTCCTTTCACGCAGCTGTCGCCATATTCTCGCGTTTACCGCCTTCCAGCGCCAACCCTTCCTCTCCTTTCATGCACCTTCTGCCATATACTCGTCTTTGCTGCCTTCCACCGCCGACTCTTTCTCTCTATTCACGCACCTGCCGCCATATTCTCGCCTTTGCCGCCTTCCAGCGTCGACTCTTCCTCTCCTTTCCCGCAGTTGCCGCCATATTTTAACCTTGCCGCTTTCCAGCGCCGACTCCTCCTCTCCTTTCACGCAGCTGCGGCCATATTCTCGCCTTTGCCGCATTCCACCCCAACTCTTCCTCTCCTTTCACGCATCTACGGTCATATTCTCGCCTTTGCCACCTTCCGCCCCAACTCTTCCTCTCCTTTCACGCACCTGCCGCCTCCTACTATCGTTTGCCGCCTTCCACCCCCGACTCTTCCTTTCCTTTCACGCACCTGCCGCCATATTCTCGCCTTTGCCGCCTTCTACCCCAACTCTTCCTCTCCTTTCACGCACCTGCCGCCATATTCTCGCCTTTGCCGCCTTCCACCGCCAACTCTTCCTCTCCTTTCACGCACCTGCCACCTCTTACTATCGTTTGCTGCCTTCCACTCTCGACTCTTCCTCTCCTTTCACGCAGCTGCCACCATATTGTCGCGTTTGCCGCCTTCCACCGCCAACTCCTCCTCTCCTTTCACACACCTGCTGCCATATTCTCGCCTTTGCCGCCTTCCACCGCCGACTCTTTCTCTCTATTCACGCACCTGCCGCCATAATCTCGCCCTTGCCGCCTTCCACCCCGACTCTTCCTCTCCTTTCATTCAGCTACCGCCATATTTTCCCCTTTGGTGCCTTCCACTGCCGACCCTTCCTCCCCTTTCACGCAGCTGCCGCCATATTTTCCTCTTTGCCGTCTTCCACCCCGACTCTTCCTCTTCTTTCACGCAGCTGCTGCCATATTTTGCCTTTGCCTCCTTCCAGCGCCGACTCTTCCTCTCCTTTCACGCACCTGCCGCCATATTTTGCCTTTGCCGCCTTCCAGCGCCGACTCTTCCTCTCCTTTAACGCACCTGCCGCCATATTTTGCCTTTGCCGCCTTCCAGCGCAGACTCTTCCTCTCCTTTCACGCAGCTGCCGCCATATTTTGCCTTTGCCGCCTTCCACCGCCAACTCTTCCTCTCCTTTCACGCACCTGCTGCCATTTACTCACCTTTGCTGCCTTCCAGCGCCGAGTATTCCTCTCCTTTCACGCACCTGCCGCCTCCTAGTATCGTTTGCTGCCTTCCACCCCCGACTCTTCCTCTCCTTTCATGCAGGTGCCGCCATATTATCGCCTCTGCCACCTTCCACCGCCGACCCTTCCTCTTCTTTGACGCAGCTGCCGCCATAATCTCGCCTTCGCCGCCTTCCACCCCCGACTCGTCCTCTCCTTTCACGTACCTGCCGCCATCTTCTCGCCTTTGCCGCCTTCCAGCGCCGACTCTTCCTATCCTTTCACGCACCTGCTGCCATTTTCTCGCCTTTGCCGCCTTCCAACGCCGACTGTTCCTCTCCGTTCACACTCCTGCCGCCTCCTACTATCGTTTGCTGCCTTCCACCCCCGACTCTCCCTTTCCTTTCACGCAGGTGCCACCATATTCTCGCCTTTGCCATCTTCCACCGCCGACTCTTCCTCTCCTTTGATGCACCTGCTGCCATATTCTCGCCTTTGCCGCCTTCCAGTGCCGATTCTTCCTCTCCTTTCACGCACCTGTCGCCATATTCTCGCCTTTGCCGCCTTCTAGTGCCGACTCTTCCTCTCCTTTCACGCACCTGCCGCCATATTCTCGCCTTTGCCGCCTTCCAGCGCCGACTCTTCCTCTCCTTTCACGCACCTGCCGCCATATTCTCGCCTTTGCCGCCTTCCACCCCAACTCTTTCTCTCCATTCACGCACCTGCCGCCATATTCTCGCCTTTGCCACCTTCCAGCTACGATTCTTCCTCTCCTTTCACGCACCTGCCGTCATATTCAAGCCCTTGCCGCCTTCCACTCCGACTCTTCCTCTCCTTTCACTCAGCTGCCGCCATATTTTCCTCTTTGCCGCCTTCCAGCGCCGACTGTTCGTCCCTTTTCACGCAGCTGCCACCATATTCTCGCATTTGCCGCCTTCCAGCCCGACTCTTCCTCTCCTTTCACGCACCTATCGACATATTTTGCCTTTGGCGCCTTCCACCGCCGACTCTTCCTCTCCTTTCACTCAGCTGCCGCCATATTCTCGCCTTTGCCGCCTTCCAGCGCCGACTCTTCCTATCCTTTCACGCACCTGCTGCCATTTTCTCGCCTTTGCCGCCTTCCAACGCCGACTCTTCCTCTCCGTTCACGCACCTGCCGCCTCCTACTAGCGTTTGCTGCCTTCCACCACCGACTCTTCCTCTCCTTTTACGCAGCTGCTGCCATATTCTCACCATTGCCGCCTTCCACTGCTGACTATTCCTCTCCTTTCACGCGCCTTCCACCGTGTTCTCGCCTTTGCCGCCTTCCACCCCAACTCTTCCTCTCCTTTCACGCACCTGCCACCATATTCTCGTTTGCTGCCTTCCACCGCCGACTCCTCCTCTCCTTTCATGCACCTGCCGCCTCCGACTATCGTTTGTCGCCTTCCAGCGCCAACTCTTCGTTTTCTTTCACGCACCTGCCGCCATATTCTCGCTTTGCCGCCTTCCACCCCAACTCTTTCTCTCCATTCACGCACCGTCCGCCATATTCTCGCCTTTGCCGCCTTCTACCCTGACTCTTCCTCTCCTTTCACGCAGCTGCCGCCATATTTTGCCTTTGCCGCCTTCCACCGCCGACTCTTCCACTCCTTTAACGCAACTGCCGCCATATTCTCGCCTTTGCCGCCTTCCATCGCTGACTCCTCCTCTCCTTTCACGCAGCTGCCGCCTCCTACTATCGTTTGCTGCCTTCCACCCCCGACTCTTCCTGTCCTTTCACGCAGGTGCCGCCATATTCTCGCCTTTGCCATCTTCCACCGCCGACTCTTCCTCTCCTTTCACGCACCTGCCGCCGTCTTGTCGCATTTCCCGCCTTCTAGCGCCGATTCTTCCTCCCCTGTCACGCACCTGCCACCATATTCTCGCCTTTGCCGACTTCCACCCCCGACTCGTCCTCTCCTTTCACGCACCTGCCGCCATATTCTCGCCTTTGCCGCCTTCCAGCGCCGGCTCTTCCTCTCCTTTCACGCACCTGCCGCCATATTCTCGCCTTTGCTGCCTTCCACCGCTGGCTCTTCCTCTCCTTTCACGCAGCTGCCACCATATTCTCGCCTTTGCCGCCTTCCAGCGCCGACTCTTCCTCTCCTTTCAGGTACGTGCCGCCATATTCTCGCCTTTGCCACCTTCCACCCCCGACTCGTCCTCTCCTTTCACGCACCTGCCGCCATATTCTCGCCGTTGGCGCCTTCCAGCGCCGGCTCTTCCTCTCCTTTCACGCACCTGCCGCCATATTCTCGCCTTTGCTGCCTTCCACCGCTGGCTCTTCCTCTCCTTTCACGCAGCTGCCACCATATTCTCGCCTTTCCTGCCTTCCAGCGCCGATTCTTCCTCTAGTTTCAGGTACGTGACACCATATTCTCGCCTTTACCTCCTTCCATTGCTGACTCTTCCTCTGCTTTCATGCACCTGCCGCCATATTCTCGCCTTTGCCGCCTTCCACCTCCGACTCTTCCTCTCCTTTCACGTACCTGCCCCCATATTCTCGCCTTTGCCGCCTTCCAGCGCCGACTCTTCCTCTCCTTTCACGCAGCGGCCGTCATATTCTCGCCTTTGCCGCCTTCCAGCGCCGACTCTTCCTCTCCTTTCACGCACCTGCCGCCATATTCTCGCCTTTGCCGCCTTCCACCTCGACTCTTCCTCTCCTTTCACTCAGCTGCCGCCACATTTTCCTCTTTGCCGCCTTCCAGCGCCGACCCTTCCTCCCCTTTCACGCAGCTGCCACCATATTCTCGCCTTTGCCGCCTTCCACCCCGACTCTTCCTCTCCTTTCATGGACCTGCCGCCATATTCTCACCTTTGCCACCTTCCAATGCTGACTCTTCCTCTCCTTTCATGGGCCTGCCGCCATATTCTCACCTTTGCCGCCTTCAACCACCGATTCCTCCTCTCCTTTCACGCAGCTGTCACTATATTTTCCCCTTTGCCGCCTTCCACCGCCAATTCTCCTCCTCTCCTTTATCGCTCCTGCCGCCATATTCTCGCCTTTGCTGCCTTCCAGCGCCGGCTCTTCCTCTCCTTTCACGCACCTGCCGCCATATTCTCGCCTTTGCTGCCTTCCACCGCTGGCTCTTCCTCTCCTTTCACGCAGCTGCCACCATATTCTCGCCTTTGCCGCCTTCCAGCGCCGACTCTTCCTCTCCTTTCAGGTACGTGCCGCCATATTCTCGCCTTTGCCACCTTCCACCCCCGACTCGTCCTCTCCTTTCACGCACCTGCCGCCATATTCTCGCCGTTGGCGCCTTCCAGCGCCGGCTCTTCCTCTCCTTTCACGCACCTTCCGCCATATTCTCGCCTTTGCTGCCTTCCACCGCTGGCTCTTCCTCTCGTTTCACGCAGCTGCCACCATATTCTCGCCTTTGCCACCTTCCAGCACCGACTCTTCCTCTCCTTTCAGGTACGTGCCGCCATATTCTCGCCTTTGCCGCCTTCCAGCGCCGACTCTTCCTCTCCTTTCAGGTACGTGCCGCCATATTCTCGCCTTTGCCGCCTTCCAGCGCCGACTCTTACTCTCCTTTCACGCACCTGCCGCAATATTCTCGCCTTTGCCGCCTTCCAGTGCCGACTCTTCCTCTCCTTTCACGTACCTGCCGCCATATTCTCGACTTTGCCGCCTTCCAGCGCCGATTCTTCCTCTAGTTTCAGGTACGTGACACCATATTCTCGCCTTTACCTCCTTCCATTGCTGACTCTTCCTCTGCTTTCATGCACCTGCCGCCATATTCTCGCCTTTGCCGCCTCCCACCTCCGACTCTTCCTCTCCTTTCACGTACCTGCCCCCATATTCTCGCCTTTGCCGCCTTCCAGCGCCGACTCTTCCTCTCCTTTCACGCAGCGGCCGTCATATTCTCGCCTTTGCCGCCTTCCAGCGCCGACTCTTCCTCTCCTTTCACGCACCTGCCGCCATATTCTCGCCTTTGCCGCCTTCCACCTCGACTCTTCCTCTCCTTTCACTCAGCTGCCGCCACATTTTCCTCTTTGCCGCCTTCCAGCGCCGACCCTTCCTCCCCTTTCACGCAGCTGCCACCATATTCTCGCCTTTGCCGCCTTCCAGCGCCGACTCTTCCTCTCCTATCAGGTACGTGCCGCTATATTCTCGCCTTTGCCGCATTCCACCCCCGACTCGTCCTCTCCTTTCATGGACCTGCCGCCATATTCTCTCCTTTGGCGCCTTCCAGCGCCGGCTCTTCCTCTCCTTTCACGCACCTGCCGCCATATTCTCGCCTTTGCTGCCTTCCACCGCTGGCTCTTCCTCTCCTTTCACGCAGCTGCCACCATATTCTCGCCTTTGCCGCCTTCCAGCGCCGACTCTTCCTCTCCTTTCAGGTACGTGCCGCCGTATTCTCGCCTTTGCCGCCTTCCAGCGCCGACTCTTCCTCTCCTTTCAGATACGTGACACCATATTCTCACGTTTGCCGCCTTCCACTGCCCAGTCTTCCTCTCCTGTCACGCATCTGCCGCCATATCCTCACCTTTGCCGCCTTCCAGCGCCGACTCTTCCTCTCCTTTCAGGTACGTGCCGCCATATTCTCGCATTTGCCAATTTCAAGCACCGACTCTTCCTCTCCTTTCATGCACCTGCTGCCATATTCTCACCTTTGCCGCCTTCCACCCCGACTCTTCCTCTCCTTTCACAAACCTGCCGCCATCTTCTCGCCTTTGCCGCCTTCCAGCGCCGATTCTTCCTCTCCTATCACGCACCTGCCACCTCCTACTCTCATTTGCCGCCTTCCAGCGCCAACTCTTCGTCTCCTTTCACGCACCTGCCACCATATTCTCGCCTTTGCCGCCTTCCACCCCGACTCTTCCTCTCCTTTCACTCAGCTGCCGCCATATTTTCCTCTTTGCCGCCTTCCAGCGCCGACCCTTCATCCCCTTTCACGCAGCTGCCACCATATTTCGCCTTTGATGCCTTCCACCACCGACTCTTCCTCTCCTTTCAAGCAGCTGCCGCCATATTCTCGCCTTTGCCACCTTCCAGCCCCGAGTCCTCCTCTCCTTTCACGAAGCTGCCGCATCCTACTCTCGTTTGTCGCTTTCCAGCGCCGACTCTTCCTCTGCTTTCACGCAGCTGCTGCCATACTCTCGGCTTTGCCGCCTGCCAGCGCCGACTCCTCGTCTTCTTTCCTGCACCGAACGCGAAATTTTCGCCTTTGCCGCCTTCCAGCGCCGGCTCTTCCTCTCCTTTCACGCACCTGCCACCATATTCTCGCGTTTGCCGCCTTCCAGCGCCGACTCTTCCTCTCCTTTTACGCAGCTGCCGCCATATTCTTGCATTTGCCGCCTTCCAGCACCGACTCTTCCTCTCCTTTCACAAACCTACCGCCATATTCTCGCTTTTGCCGCTTCCACCCCCGACTCTTCCTCTCCTTTCACACACCTGCCGCCATATTTTAACATTTGCCGCATTCCAGTGCCGACTCTTCCTCTCCTTTCACGCAGCTGCCGCCATATTGTCGCCTTTGCCGCCTTCCACCCCGACTCTTACTGTCCTTTCACGCACCTGCCGCCATATTCTCGCCTTTGACGGCTTCCAGCACCAATTCTCCTCCTCTCCTTTCTCGCTTCTGCCGCCATATTCTCGCCTTTGCCGCCTTCCAGCGCCGACTCTTCCTCTCCTTTCAGGTACGTGCCGCCGTATTCTCGCCTTTGCCGCCTTCCAGCGCCGATTCTTCCTCTCCTTTCAGGTACGTGCCGCCATATTCTCGCCTTTGCCGCCTTCCAGCAGCGACTCTTCCTATCCTTTCATGCACCTGCTGCCATATTCTCGCCTTTGCCGCCTTCCACCACTGACTCTTCCTTTCCTTTCATGCAGCTGCAGCCATACTCTCGCTTTTGCCGCCTTCCACCGCCGAGTCTTCCTCTCCTTTCACGCAGCTACCGTCATATTCTCGCCTTTGCGGCCTTCCACCCCGACTCTTCCTCTCCATTCACTCACCAGCCGCCATATTCTCGCCTTTGCCGCCATCCACCCCAACTCTTCCTCTGCTAGCACACAGCTGCCGCCATATTCTCGCCTTTGCCGCCTTCCAGCGCCGACTCTTCATCTCCTTTGACGCACCTGCCGCCTCCTACACTCGTTTGCTCCCTTCCAGCGCCAACTCTTCGTCTCCTTTCACGCACCTGCCGCCATATTCTCGCCTTTGCCGCCTTCCAGCGCCGACTCTTTCTATCCATTCACGCTCCTGCCGCCATATTCTCGCCCTTGCCGCCTTCCACCCCAACTCTTCCTCTCCTTTCACGCAGCTGCCACCATATTCTCGCCTTTGCCGCCTTCCACCCTGACTCTTCCTCTCCTTTCACGCAGCTGCCGCAATATTTTGCCTTTGCCGCCTTCCAGCGCCGACTCTTCCTCTCCTTTAACGCAACTGCCGCCATATTCTCGCCTTTGCCATCTTGCACCGCCGACTCTTCCTCTCCTTTCACGCACCTGCTGCCATTTTCTTTCCTTTGCCGACTTCCAGCGCCGACTCTTCCTCTCCTTTCACGCAGGTGCCGCCATATTCTCGCCTTTGCCACCTTCCACCGCCGACTCCTCCTCTCCTTTCACGCACCTGCCGCCATATTCTCGCCTTTGCCGTCTTCCACCGCCGACTCCTCCTCTCCTTTCACGCAGCTGCTGCCATATTCTTGCGTTTACCGCCTTCCATCGCCAACTCTTCCTGTCCTTTCATGCACCTGCTGCCATATTCTCGCCTTTGCCGCCTTCCACCGCTGACTCTTCCTTTCCTTTCATGCAGCTGCAGCCATACTCTCGGTTTTGCCGCCTTCCACCGCCGAGTCTTCCTCTCCTTTGACGCAGCTACCGTCATATTCTCGCCTTTGCCGCCTTCCACCCCAACTCTTCCTCTCCTTTCACTAATCTGCCGCCATATTTTCCTCTTTGCCGACTTCCAGCGCCGACCCTTCCTCTCCTTTCAGATACGTGACACCATATTCTCACGTTTGCCGCCTTCCACTGCCCAGTCTTCCTCTCCTGTCACGCATCTGCCGCCATATCCTCACCTTTGCCGCCTTCCAGCGCCGACTCTTCCTCTCCTATCAGGTACGTGCCGCCATATTCTTGCCTTTGCCGCCTTCCAGCGCCGACTCTTCCTCTCCTTTCAGGTACGTGCCGCCATATTCTCGCCTTTGCCGCCTTCCAGCGCCGACTCTTCCTCTCCTTTCAGGTACGTGCCGCCATATTCTCGCCTTTGCCGCCTTCCAGCGCCGACTCTTCCTCTCCTTTCAGGTACGTGACACCATATTCTCACGTTTGCCGCCTTCCACTGCCCACTCTTCCTCTCCTGTCACGCATCTGCCGCCATATCCTCGCCTTTGCCGCCTTGCAGCGCCGACTCTTCCTCTCCTTTCAGGTACGTGCCGCCATATTCTTGCCTTTGCCGCCTTCCAGCGCCGACTCTTCCTCTCCTTTCAGGTACGTGCCGCCATATTCTCGCTTTTGCCGCCTTCCAGCGCCGACTCTTCCTCTCCTTTCAGGTACGTGCCGCCATATTCTCGCCTTTGCCGCATTCCACCCCCGACTCGTCCTCTCCTTTCACGCCCCTGCCGCCATATTGTCGCCTTTGGCGCCTTCCAGCGCCGGCTCTTCCTCTCGTTTCACGCACCTGCCGCCATATTCTCGCCTTTGCTGCCTTCCACCGCTGGCTCTTCCTGTCCTTTCACGCAGCTGCCACCTTATTCTCGCCTTTGCCGCCTTCCAGCGCCGATTCTTCCTCTCCTTTCAGGTACGTGACACCATATTCTCACGTTTGCCGCCTTCCACTGCCCACTCTTCCTCTCCTGTCACGCATCTGCCGCCATATCCTCGCCTTTGCCGCCTTCCAGCGCCGAGTCTTCCTCTCCTTTCAGGTACGTGCCGCCGTATTCTCGCCTTTGCCGCCTTCCAGCGCCGATTCTTCCTCTCCTTTCAGGTACGTGCCGCCATATTCTCGCCTTTGCCGCCTTCCAGCGCCGACTCTTCCTCTCCTTTCACGCAGGTGCCGCCATATTCTCGCATTTGCCAATTTCAAGCACCGACTCTTCCTCACATTTCACGCACCTGCCGCCATATTCTCACCTTTGCCACCTTCCACCCCCGACTCTTCCTCTCCTTTCACTCACCTGCCGCCATATTTTCACCTTTGCTGCCTTCCACCCCGACTCTTCCTCTCCTTTCACACACCTGCCGCCATCTTGTCGCCTTTGCCCCCTTCCAGCGCCGATTCTTCCTCTCCTTTCACGCACCTGCCACCTCCTACTCTCATTTGCCGCCTTCCAGCGCCAACTCTTCGTCTCCTTTCACGCAGCTGCCGCCATATTCTTGCCTTTGCCGTGTTCCAGCGCCGACACTTCCTCTCTATTCACGCACCTGCCGCCATATTCTCTCATTTGCCGCCTTCCACCCCGACTCTTCCTCTCCTTTCACTCAGCTGCCGCCATATTTTCCTCTTTGCCGCCTTCCAGCGCCGACCCGTCATCCCCTTTCACGCAGCTGCCGCCATATTCTCGCTTTTGCCGCGTTCCACCCCAACTCTTCCTCTCTTTTCATGCAGCTGCCACCATATTTCGCCTTTGCCGCCTTCCACCACCGACTCTTCCTCTCCTTTCACGCAGCTGCCGCCATATTCTCGGCTTTGCCACCTTCCAGCGCCGACTCCTCCTCTCCTTTCACGAAGCTGCCGCACCTTACTCTCGTTTGTCGCCTTCCAGCGCTGACTCTTCCTCTCCTTTTACGCAGCTGCTGCCATACTCTCAGCTTTGCCGCCTATCAGCGCCGACTCCTCGTCTTCTTTCCCGCACCGGACGCGAAATTTTCGCCTTTGCCACCGTGCAGCGCTGACTCCTCCTCTCCTTTCACGCACCTGCCACCATATTCTCGCCTTTGCCGCCTTCCACCGCCGACTCCTCCTCTCCTTTCGCGCAGCTGCCGCCATATTCTCGCGTTTACCGCCTTCCAGCGCCAAACCTTCCTCTCCTTTCATGCACCTGCTGCCATATTCTCGCCTTTGCCGCCTTCCACCGCCGAATCTTCCTCTCCTTTTACGCAGCTGCCGCCATATTCTTGCATTTGCCGCCTTCCAGCACCGACTCTTCCTCTCCTTTCACAAACCTACCGCCATATTCTCGCCTTTGCCGCCTTCCACCCCCGACTCTTCCTCTCCTTTCACACACCTGCCGCCATATTTTCACATTTCCCGCATTCCAGCGCCGACTCTTCCTCTCCTTTCACGCAGCTGCCGCCATATTGTCGCCTTTACCGCCTTCCACCCCGACTCTTCCTCTCCTTGGACTCACCTGCCGCCATATTCTCGCCTTTGACGGCTTCCAGCACCAATTCTCCTCCTCTCCTTTCTCGCTTCTGCCGCCATATTCTCGCCTTTGCCGCCATCCACCGCCGAGTCATCGTCTCCTTTCACGCACCTGCCGCCTCCTACTCCCGTTTGCCGCCTTCTACCCCCGACTCCTCCTCTTCCTTCACGGACCTGCCGCAATATTGTCACATTTGCTGCCTTCCAGCGCCGATTCTTCCACACCTTTAATGCAGCTGCTGCCATATTCTCGCCTTTGCCGCCGTGCAGCGCTGACTCCTCCTCTCCTTTCACGCACCTGCCACCATATTCTCGCCTTTGCCGCCTTCCACCGCCGACTCCTCCTCTCCTTTCGCGCAGCTGCCGCTATATTCTCGCGTTTACCGCCTTCCAGCGCCAACCCTTCCTCTCCTTTCATGCACCTGCCGCCATATTCTCGCCTTTGCCTCCTTCCACCGCCGAGTCTTCCTCTCCTTTCATGCACCTGCCGCCATATTTTCACAGTTGCCGCCTTCCACCGCCGACTCTTCCTCTCCTTTCACGCACCTGCCGCCATATTTTCGCCTTTGCCGCCTTCCAGCGCCAATTCTCCTCCTCTCCTTTCACTCACCTGCTGCCATATTCTCGCCTTTGCCGCCTTCCACCGCCGACTCTTCCTCTCATTTCACGCAGCTGCCGCCATATTCTCGCCTTTGCCGCCTTCCAGCGCCGGCTCTTCCTCTCCTTTCAGGTACGTGCCGCCATATTCTCGCCTTTGCCGCCTTCCAGCGCCGACTCTTCCTCTCCTTTCAGGTACGTGCCGCCATATTCTCGCCTTTGACGCCTTCCAGCGCCGACTCTTCCTCTCCTTTCAGGTACGTGACACCATATTCTCACGTTTGCCGCCTTGCACTGCCCACTCTTCCTCTCCTGTCACGCATCTGCCGCCATATCCTCGCCTTTGCCGCCTTCCAGCGCCGACTCTTCCTCTCCTTTCAGGTACGTTGCGCCATATTCTCGCTTTTGCCGCCTTCCAGCGCCGACTCTTCCTCTCCTTTCAGGTACGTGCCGCCATATTCTCGCCTTTGCCGCCTTCCAGCGCCGACTCTTCCTCTCCTTTCACGCCCCTGCCGCCATATTCTCGCCTTTGGCGCCTTCCAGCGCCGGCTCTTCCTCTCCTTTCACGCACCTGCCGCCATATTCTCGCCTTTGCCGCCTTCCAGCGCCGACTCTTCCTCTCCTTTCACGCAGGTGCCGCCATATTCTCGCCTTTGCCGCCTTCCAGCGCCGGCTCTTCCTCTCCTTTCAGGTACGTGCCGCCATATTCTCGCCTTTGCCGCCTTCCAGCGCCGACTCTTCCTCTCCTTTCAGGTACGTGCCGCCATATTCTCGCCTTTGCCGCCTTCCAGCGCCGACTCTTCCTCTCCTTTCAGGTATGTGATACCATATTCTCAAGTTTGCCGCCTTGCACTGCCCACTCTTCCTCTCCTGTCACGCATCTGCTGCCATATCCTCGCCTTTGCCGCCTTCCAGCGCCGACTCTTCCTCTCCTTTCAGGTACGTGCCGCCATATTCTCGCTTTTGCCGCCTTCCAGCGCCGACTCTTCCTCTCCTTTCAGGTACGTGCCGCCATATTCTCGCCTTTGCCGCATTCCACCGCCGACTCGTCCTCCCCTTTCACGCCCCTGCCGCCATATTCTCGCCTTTGGCGCCTTCCAGCGCCGGCTCTTCCTCTCCTTTCACGCACCTGCCGCCATATTCTCGCCTTTGCTGCCTTCCACCGCTGGCTCTTCCTCTCCTTTCACGCAGGTGCCGCCATATTCTCGCCTTTGCCGCCTTCCAGCGCCGATTCTTCCTCTCCTTTCACGTACGTGCCGCCGTATTCTCGCCTTTGCCGCCTTCCACCGCCGACTCCTCGTCTCCTTTCGCGTAGCTGCCGCCATATTCTCGCGTTTACCGCCTTCCAGCGCCGAGTCTTCGTCTCCTTTCACGCACCTGCCGCCTCCTACTCCCGTTTGCCGCCTTCTACCCCCGACTCCTCCTCTTCCTTCACGGACCTGCCGCAATATTGTCACACTTGCTGCCTTCCAGCGCCGATTCTTCCACACCTTTAATGCAGCTGCTGCCATATTCTCGCCTTTGCCGCCGTGCAGCGCTGACTCCTCCTCTCCTTTCACGCACCTGCCACCATATTCTCGCCTTTGCCGCCTTCCACCGCCGACTCCTCCTCTCCTTTCGCGCAGCTGCCGCTATATTCTCGCGTTTACCGCCTTCCAGCGCCAACCCTTCCTCTCCTTTCATGCACCTGCCGCCATATTCTCGCCTTTGCCTCCTTCCACCGCCGAGTCTTCCTCTCCTTTCATGCACCTGCCGCCATATTTTCACAGATGCCGCCTTCCACCGCCGACTCTTCCTCTCCTTTCACGCACCTGCCGCCATATTTTCGCCTTTGCCGCCTTCCAGCGCCAATACTCCTCCTCTCCTTTCACTCACCTGCTGCCATATTCTCGCCTTTGCCGCCTTCCACCGCCGACTCTTCCTCTCATTTCACGCAGCTGCCGCCATATTCTCGCCTTTGCCGCCTTCCAGCGCCGGCTCTTCCTCTCCTTTCAGGTACGTGCCGCCATATTCTCGCCTTTGCCGCCTTCCAGCGCCGACTCTTCCTCTCCTTTCAGGTACGTGCCGCCATATTCTCGCCTTTGACGCCTTCCAGCGCCGACTCTTCCTCTCCTTTCAGGTACGTGACACCATATTCTCACGTTTGCCGCCTTGCACTGCCCACTCTTCCTCTCCTGTCACGCATCTGCCGCCATATCCTCGCCTTTGCCGCCTTCCAGCGCCGACTCTTCCTCTCCTTTCAGGTACGTGCCGCCATATTCTCGCTTTTGCCGCCTTCCAGCGCCGACTTTTCCTCTCCTTTCAGGTACGTGCCGCCATATTCTCACCTTTGCCGCCTTCCAGCGCCGACTCTTCCTCTCCTTTCACGCCCCTGCCGCCATATTCTCGCCTTTGGCGCCTTCCAGCGCCGGCTCTTCCTCTCCTTTCACGCACCTGCCGCCATATTCTCGCCTTTGCCGCCTTCCAGCGCCGGCTCTTCCTCTCCTTTCAGGTACGTGCCGCCATATTCTCGCCTTTGCCGCCTTCCAGCGCCGACTCTTCCTCTCCTTTCAGGTACGTGCCGCCATATTCTCGCCTTTGCCGCCTTCCAGCGCCGACTCTTCCTCTCCTTTCAGGTACGTGATACCATATTCTCACGTTTGCCGCCTTGCACTGCCCACTCTTCCTCTCCTGTCACGCATCTGCCGCCATATCCTCGCCTTTGCCGCCTTCCAGCGCCGACTCTTCCTCTCCTTTCAGGTACGTGCCGCCATATTCTCGCTTTTGCCGCCTTCCAGCGCCGACTCTTCCTCTCCTTTCAGGTACGTGCCGCCATATTCTCGCCTTTGCCGCATTCCACCCCCGACTCGTCCTCCCCTTTCACGCCCCTGCCGCCATATTCTCGCCTTTGGCGCCTTCCAGCGCCGGCTCTTCCTCTCCTTTCACGCACCTGCCGCCATATTCTCGCCTTTGCTGCCTTCCACCGCTGGCTCTTCCTCTCCTTTCACGCAGGTGCCGCCATATTCTCGCCTTTGCCGCCTTCCAGCGCCGATTCTTCCTCTCCTTTCACGTACGTGCCGCCGTATTCTCGCCTTTGCCGCCTTCCACCGCCGACTCCTCGTCTCCTTTCGCGCAGCTGCCGCCATATTCTCGCGTTTACCGCCTTCCAGCGCCAACCCTTCCTCTCCTTTCATGCACCTGCTGCCATATTCTCGCCTTTGCCGCCTTCCACCGCCGAATCTTCCTCTCCTTTTACGCAGCTGCCGCCATATTCTTGCATTTGCCGCCTTCCAGCACCGACTCTTCCTCTCCTTTCACAAACCTACCGCCATATTCTCGCCTTTGCCGCCTTCCACCCCCGACTCTTCCTCTCCTTTCACGCAGCTGCCGCCATATTGTCGCCTTTACCGCCTTCCACCCCGACTCTTCCTCTCCTTGGACTCACCTGCCGCCATATTCTCGCCTTTGACGGCTTCCAGCACCAATTCTCCTCCTCTCCTTTCTCGCTTCTGCCGCCATATTCTCGCCTTTGCCACCATCCACTGCCGAGTCTTCGTCTCCTTTCACGCACCTGCCGCCTCCTACTCCCGTTTGCCGCCTTCTACCCCCGACTCCTCCTCTTCCTTCACGGACCTGCCGCTATATTGTCACACTTGCTGCCTTCCAGCGCCGATTCTTCCACACCTTTAATGCAGCTGCTGCCATATTCTCGCCTTTGCCGCCGTGCAGCGCTGACTCCTCCTCTCCTTTCACGCACCTGCCACCATATTCTCGCCTTTGCCGCCTTCCACCGCCGACTCCTCCTCTCCTTTCGCGCAGCTGCCGCTATATTCTCGCGTTTAACGCCTTCCAGCGCCAACCCTTCCTCTCCTTTCATGCACCTGCCGCCATATTCTCGCCTTTGCCTCCTTCCACCGCCGAGTCTTCCTCTCCTTTCATGCACCTGCCGCCATATTTTCACAGTTGCCGCCTTCCACCGCCGACTCTTCCTCTCCTTTCACGCACCTGCCGCCATATTTTCGCCTTTGCCGCCTTCCAGCGCCAATTCTCCTCCTCTCCTTTCACTCACCTGCTGCCATATTCTCGCCTTTGCCGCCTTCCACCGCCGACTCTTCCTCTCATTTCACGCAGCTGCCGTCATATTCTCGCCTTTGCCGCCTTCCAGCGCCGGCTCTTCCTCTCCTTTCAGGTACGTGCCGCCATATTCTCGCCTTTGCCGCCTTCCAGCGCCGACTCTTCATCTCCTTTCAGGTACGTGCCGCCATATTCTCGCCTTTGCCGCCTTCCAGCGCCGACTCTTCCTCTCCTTTCAGGTACGTGACACCATATTCTCACGTTTGCCGCCTTGCACTGCCCACTCTTCCTCTCCTGTCACGCATCTGCCGCCATATCCTCGCCTTTGCCGCCTTCCAGCGCCGACTCTTCCTCTCCTTTCAGGTACGTGCCGCCATATTCTCGCCTTTGCCGCCTTCCAGCGCCGACTCTTCCTCTCCTTTCAGGTACGTGCCGCTATATTCTCGCCTTTGCCGCCTTCCAGCGCCGACTCTTCCTCTCCTTTCACGCCCCTGCCGCCATATTCTCGCCTTTGGCGCCTTCCAGCGCCGGCTCTTCCTCTCCTTTCACGCAGGTGCCGCCATATTCTCGCCTTTGCCGCCTTCCAGCGCCGGCTCTTCCTCTCCTTTCAGGTACGTGCCGCCATATTCTCGCCTTTGCCGCCTTCCAGCGCCGACTCTTCCTCTCCTTTCAGGTACGTGCCGCCATATTCTCGCCTTTGCCGCCTTCCAGCGCCGACTCTTCCTCTCCTTTCAGGTACGTGACACCATATTCTCACGTTTGCCGCCTTGCACTGCCCACTCTTCCTCTCCTGTCACGCATCTGCCGCCATATCCTCGCCTTTGCCGCCTTCCAGCGCCGACTCTTCCTCTCCTTTCAGGTACGTGCCGCCATATTCTCGCTTTTGCCGCCTTCCAGCGCCGACTCTTCCTCTCCTTTCAGGTACGTGCCGCCATATTCTCGCCTTTGCCGCATTCCACCCCCGACTCGTCCTCCCCTTTCACGCCCCTGCCGCCATATTCTCGCCTTTGGCGCCTTCCAGCGCCGGCTCTTCCTCTCCTTTCACGCACCTGCCGCCATATTCTCGCCTTTGCTGCCTTCCACCGCTGGCTCTTCCTCTCCTTTCACGCAGGTGCCGCCATATTCTCGCCTTTGCCGCCTTCCAGCGCCGATTCTTCCTCTCCTTTCACGTACGTGCCGCCGTATTCTCGCCTTTGCCGCCTTCCAGCGCCGATTCTTCCTCTCCTTTCAGGTACGTGCCGCCATATTCTCGCATTTGCCAATTTCAAGCACCGACTCTTCCTCACATTTCACGCACCTGCCGCCATATTCTCACCTTTGCCGCCTTCCACCCCCGACTCTTCCTCTCCTTTCACGCACCTGCCGCCATATTTTCACCTTTGCCGCCTTCCACCCCGACTCTTCCTCTCCTTTCACACACCTGCCGCCATCTTCTCGCCTTTGCCGCCTTCCAGCGCCGATTCTTCCTCTCCTTTCACGCACCTGCAACCTCCTACTCTCATTTGCCGCCTTCCAGCGCCAACTCTTCGTCTCCTTTCACGCACCTGCCGCCATATTCTTGCCTTTGCCGTCTTCCAGCGCCTACACTTCCTCTCTATTCACGCACCTGCCGCCATATTCTCGCATTTGCCGCCTTCCACCCAGACTCTTCCTCTCCTTTCACTCAGCTGCCGCCATATTTTCCTCTTTGCCGCCTTCCAGCGCCGACCCGTCATCCCCTTTCACGCAGCTGCCGCCATATTCTCGCCTTTGCCGCGTTCCACCCCAACTCTTCCTCTCTTTTCATGCAGCTGCCACCATATTTCGCCTTTGATGCCTTCCACGACCAACTCTTCCTCTCCTTTCACGCAGCTGCCGCCATATTCTCACCTTTGCCACCTTCCAGCTCCAACTCCTCCTTTCCTTTCACGAAGCTGCCGTATCATACTCTCGTTTGTCGCCTTCCACCCCGACTCTTCCTCTCCTATCACGCACCTGCCGCCATATTCTCAACATTACTGCCTTCTACCCCGACTCTTCCTCTCATTTCACGCACCTGCCACCATATTCTCGCCTTTACCTCCTTCAAGCGCCGACTCTTCCTCTCCTTTCACGCTCCTGCTGCCATATTCTCACCTTTGCCGCCTTCCAGCGCCGACTCATCCTCTCCTTTCACGCAGCTGCCGCCATATTCTCGCCTTTGCCGCCTTCCACCGCTGACTCTTCCTCTCCTTTCACGCTCCTGCCTCCATATTCTCGCCTTTGCCGCCTTCCACCGCCGACACTTCCTCTCCTTTCACGCATCTTCCGCCATATTCTCGCCTTTGCCGCCTTCCAGCGCCGACTCTTCCTCTCCTTTCACGCAGCTGCCACCATATTGTCGCGTTTACTGCCTTCCACCGCCGACTCTTCCTCTCATTTCACGCACCTGCCGCGATACTATTGCCTTTGCCGCCTTCCAGCGCAGACTCGTCCTCTCCTTTTACGAACCTGCCGTCATATTCTCACGTTTGCCGATTTCAACCGCCGACTCTTCCTCTCCTTTTATGCACCTGCCGCCATATGCTCACCTTTGCCGCCTTCCACCACCGACTCTCCCTCTCCTTTCACGCAGCTGCTTACATATTTTCCCCTTTGACGCCTTCCACCGCCGCCTCTTCCTCTCCTTTCATGCACCTGCCGCCTCCTACACTTGTTTACCGTCTTCCACCCCGACTCTTTCTCTCCTTTCACGCACCTGCCGCCATATTCTCGACTTTGCCGCCTTCCACCCAGACTCTTCCTCTCCTATCACACAGCTGCCACCATATTCTCACCATTACTACCTTCCACCGCGACTCTTCCTCTCCTTTCACGCACCTGCTACCATATTCTCGCCTTTACCTCCTTCCAGCGCCGACTCTTCCTCTCCTTTCACGCTCCTACTGCCATATTCTCGCCTTTGCCGCCTTCCACCCCGACTCTTCCTCTCTTTTCACACAGCTGCCGTCATATTCTCGCCTTTGCCGCCTTCCACCGCCGACTCTTCCTCTCCTTTCACACACCTGCCGCCATATTCTCGCCTTTGCTGCCTTCCACCGCCGACTTCCTCTACTTTTACGCAGCTGCTGCCATATTCGGGCCTTTACTTCCTTCCACAGCCAACTCTTCCGCTCCTTTCACGCAGCTGCCGCCATATTCTCGCCTTTACTGCCTTCCACAGCCAACTGTTCCTCTCCTTTGACGCACCTACGGCCATATTCTCGACTTTGCCGCCTTCCACCGCCGACTCTTCCTCTCCTTTCACGCACCTGCCGCCATATACTCGCGTTTGCCGCCTTCCAGCCCGACTCTTCCTCTCCTATGACGCACCTGCCGCCATATTCTCACCATTACTGCCTTCCACCGCGACTCTTCCTCTCCTTTCACGCACCTGCCGCCATATTCTCGCCTTTGCTGCCTTCCACCACCGACTTCCTCTACTTTTACGCAGCTGCCGCCATATTCTCGGCTTTACTGCCTTCCACAGCCAACTCTTCCGCTGCTTTCACGCAGCTGCCGCCATATTCTCGCCTTTGCCGCCTTCCACCGCCGACTCTTCCTCTCCTTTCACGCAGCTGCCGACATATACTCGCGTTTGCCAATTTCAAGCACCTACTCTTCCTCACATTTCACGCACCTGCCGCCATATTCTCACCTTTGCCGCCTTCCAGCGCCGACTGTTCCTCTCCTTTCACGCAGGTGCCGCCATATTCTCGCATTTGCCAATTTCAAGCACCGACTCTTCCTCACATTTCACGCACCTGCCGCCATATTCTCACCTTTGCCGCCTTCCACCCCCGACTCTTCCTCTCCTTTCACGCACCTGCCGCCATATTTTCACCTTTGCCGCCTTCCACCCCGACTCTTCCTCTCCTTTCACACACCTGCCGCCATCTTCTCGCCTTTGCCGCCTTCCAGCGCCGATTCTTCCTCTCCTTTCACGCACCTGCCACCTCCTACTCTCATTTGCCGCCTTCCAGCGCCAACTCTTCGTCTGCTTTCACGCACCTGCCGCCATATTCTTGCCTTTGCCGTCTTGCAGCGCCGACACTTCCTCTCTATTCACGCACCTGCCGCCATATTCTCGACTTTGCCGCCTTCCACCCCGACTCTTCCTCTCCTTTCACTCAGCTGCCGCCATATTTTCCTCTTTGCCGCCTTCCAGCGCCGACCCGTCATCCCCTTTCACGCAGCTGCCGCCATATTCTCGCATTTGCCGCCTTCCACCCCGACTCTTCCTCTCCTATCACGCAGCTGCCGCCATATTTTGCCTTTGCCGCCTTCCACCGCCGACTCTTCCTCTCCTTTCACTCAGCTGCCGCCATATTCTCGCCTTTGCCGCCTTCCACTGCCGACTCTTCCTCTCCTATCACGCACCTGCCGCCGTCTTCTCGCTTTTGCCGCCTTCCAGCGTCGATTCTTCCTCTCCTTTCACGCACCTGCCGCCATATTCTCGCGTTTGCTGCTTTCCACCCCCGACTTTTCCTCTCCTTTCACGCAGCTGCCACCATATTGTCGCCTTTGCCGCCTTCCAGCGCCGACCCTTCCTCCCCTTTCACGCACCTGCCACCATATTCTCGCCTTTGCCGCCTTCCACCCCGACTCTTCCTCTCCTTTCATGGACCTGCCGCCATAGTCTCACCTTTGCCACCTTCCAGCGCCGACTCTTCCTCTCCTTTCACGCAGCTGCCGCCTCCTACTCTCGTTTCCCGCCTTCCACTCCCCACTCTTCCTCTCCTTTCAGGTACGTGACACCATATTCTCACGTTTGCCGCCTTGCACTGCCCACTCTTCCTCTCCTATCACGCATCTGCCGCCATATCCTCGCCTTTGCCGCCTTCCAGCGTCGATTCTTCCTCTCCTTTCACGCACCTGCCGCCATATTCTCGCGTTTGCTGCTTTCCACCCCCGACTTTTCCTCTCCTTTCACGCAGCTGCCACCATATTGTCGCCTTTGCCGCCTTCCAGCGCCGACCCTTCCTCCCCTTTCACGCACCTGCCACCATATTCTCGCCTTTGCCGCCTTCCACCCCGACTCTTCCTCTCCTTTCATGGACCTGCCGCCATAGTCTCACCTTTGCCACCTTCCAGCGCCGACTCTTCCTCTCCTTTCACGCAGCTGCCGCCTCCTACTCTCGTTTCCCGCCTTCCACTCCCCACTCTTCCTCTTCTTTCACGCACCTGGCGCAATATTCTCAACTTTACTGCCTTCCAGCGCCGAATCTTCCTCAACTTTAACGCAGCTGCTGGCATATTCTCATGTTTGCCGCCTTCCAGCGCTGACTCCTCCTCTCCTTTCACGCACCTGCCACCATATTCTCGCCTTTGCCGCCTTCCACCGCCGACTCCTCCTCTCCTTTCGCGCAGCTGCCGCCATATTCTCGCGTTTACCGCCTTCCACCGCCGACTCTTCCTCTCCTTTCACGCACCTGCCGCCATATTCTCGCCTTTGCTGCCTTCGAGCGCCGACTCTTCCTCTCCTTTCACGCACCTGCCGCCATATTCTTGCATTTGCCGCCTTCCAGCACCGACTCTTCCTCTCCTTTCACAAACCTACCGCCATATTCTCGCCTTTGCCGCCTTCCACCCCCGACTCTTCCTCTCCTTTCACACACCTGCCGCCATATTTTCACATTTCCCGCATTCCAGCGCCGACTCTTCCTCTCCTTTCACGCAGCTGCCGCCATATTGTCGCCTTTACCGCCTTCCACCCCGACTCTTCCTCTCCTTGGACTCACCTGCCGCCATATTCTCGCCTTTGACGGCTTCCAGCACCAATTCTCCTCCTCTCCTTTCTCGCTTCTGCCGCCATATTCTCGCCTGTGCCGCCATCCACCGCCGAGTCTTCGTCTCCTTTCACGCACCTGCCGCCTCCTACTCCCGTTTGCCGCCTTCTACCCCCGACTCCTCCTCTTCCTTCACGCACCTGCCGCAATATTGTCACATTTGCTGCCTTCCAGCGCCGATTCTTCCACACCTTTAATGCAGCTGCTGCCATATTCTCGCCTTTGCCGCCGTGCAGCGCTGACTCCTCCTGTCCTTTCACGCACCTGCCACCATATTCTCGCCTTTGCCGCCTTCCACCGCCGACTCCTCCTCTCCTTTCGCGCAGCTGCCGCTATATTCTCGCGTTTACCGCCTTCCAGCGCCAACCCTTCCTGTCCTTTCATGCACCTGCTGCCATATTCTCGCCTTTGCCGCCTTCCACCGCTGACTCTTCCTCTCCTTTCACGCAGGTGCAGCCATACTCTCGCCTTTGCCTCCTTCCACCGCCGAGTCTTCCTCTCCTTTCATGCACCTGCCGCCATATTTTCACAGTTGCCGCCTTCCACCGCCGACTCTTCCTCTCCTTTCACGCACCTGCCGCCATATTTTCACCTTTGCCGCCTTCCAGCGCCAATTCTCCTCCTCTCCTTTCACTCACCTGCTGCCATATTCTAGCCTTTGCCGCCTTCCACCGCCGACTCTTCCTCTCATTTCACGCAGCTGCCGCCATATTCTCGCCTTTGCCGCCTTCCAGCGCCGGCTCTTCCTCTCCTTTCAGGTACGTGCCGCCATATTCTCGCCTTTGCCGCCTTCCAGCGCCGACTCTTCCTCTCCTTTCAGGTACGTGACACCATATTCTCACGTTTGCCGCCTTGCACTGCCCACTCTTCCTCTCCTATCACGCATCTGCCGCCATATCCTCGCCTTTGCCGCCTTCCAGCGTCGATTCTTCCTCTCCTTTCACGCACCTGCCGCCATATTCTCGCGTTTGCTGCTTTCCACCCCCGACTTTTCCTCTCCTTTCACGCAGCTGCCACCATATTGTCGCCTTTGCCGCCTTCCAGCGCCGACCCTTCCTCCCCTTTCACGCACCTGCCACCATATTCTCGCCTTTGCCGCCTTCCACCCCGACTCTTCCTCTCCTTTCATGGACCTGCCGCCATAGTCTCACCTTTGCCACCTTCCAGCGCCGACTCTTCCTCTCCTTTCACGCAGCTGCCGCCTCCTACTCTCGTTTCCCGCCTTCCACTCCCCACTCTTCCTCTTCTTTCACGCACCTGGCGCAATATTCTCAACTTTACTGCCTTCCAGCGCCGAATCTTCCTCAACTTTAACGCAGCTGCTGGCATATTCTCATGTTTGCCGCCTTCCAGCGCTGACTCCTCCTCTCCTTTCACGCACCTGCCACCATATTCTCGCCTTTGCCGCCTTCCACCGCCGACTCCTCCTCTCCTTTCGCGCAGCTGCCGCCATATTCTCGCGTTTACCGCCTTCCACCGCCGACTCTTCCTCTCCTTTCACGCACCTGCCGCCATATTCTCGCCTTTGCTGCCTTCGAGCGCCGACTCTTCCTCTCCTTTCACGCACCTGCCGCCATATTCTTGCATTTGCCGCCTTCCAGCACCGACTCTTCCTCTCCTTTCACAAACCTACCGCCATATTCTCGCCTTTGCCGCCTTCCACCCCCGACTCTTCCTCTCCTTTCACACACCTGCCGCCATATTTTCACATTTCCCGCATTCCAGCGCCGACTCTTCCTCTCCTTTCACGCAGCTGCCGCCATATTGTCGCCTTTACCGCCTTCCACCCCGACTCTTCCTCTCCTTGGACTCACCTGCCGCCATATTCTCGCCTTTGACGGCTTCCAGCACCAATTCTCCTCCTCTCCTTTCTCGCTTCTGCCGCCATATTCTCGCCTGTGCCGCCATCCACCGCCGAGTCTTCGTCTCCTTTCACGCACCTGCCGCCTCCTACTCCCGTTTGCCGCCTTCTACCCCCGACTCCTCCTCTTCCTTCACGCACCTGCCGCAATATTGTCACATTTGCTGCCTTCCAGCGCCGATTCTTCCACACCTTTAATGCAGCTGCTGCCATATTCTCGCCTTTGCCGCCGTGCAGCGCTGACTCCTCCTGTCCTTTCACGCACCTGCCACCATATTCTCGCCTTTGCCGCCTTCCACCGCCGACTCCTCCTCTCCTTTCGCGCAGCTGCCGCTATATTCTCGCGTTTACCGCCTTCCAGCGCCAACCCTTCCTGTCCTTTCATGCACCTGCTGCCATATTCTCGCCTTTGCCGCCTTCCACCGCTGACTCTTCCTCTCCTTTCACGCAGGTGCAGCCATACTCTCGCCTTTGCCTCCTTCCACCGCCGAGTCTTCCTCTCCTTTCATGCACCTGCCGCCATATTTTCACAGTTGCCGCCTTCCACCGCCGACTCTTCCTCTCCTTTCACGCACCTGCCGCCATATTTTCACCTTTGCCGCCTTCCAGCGCCAATTCTCCTCCTCTCCTTTCACTCACCTGCTGCCATATTCTAGCCTTTGCCGCCTTCCACCGCCGACTCTTCCTCTCATTTCACGCAGCTGCCGCCATATTCTCGCCTTTGCCGCCTTCCAGCGCCGGCTCTTCCTCTCCTTTCAGGTACGTGCCGCCATATTCTCGCCTTTGCCGCCTTCCAGCGCCGACTCTTCCTCTCCTTTCAGGTACGTGACACCATATTCTCACGTTTGCCGCCTTGCACTGCCCACTCTTCCTCTCCTGTCACGCATCTGCCGCCATATCCTCGCCTTTGCCGCCTTCCAGCGCCGACTCTTCCTCTCCTTTCAGGTACGTGCCGCCATATTCTCGCTTTTGCCGCCTTCCAGCGCCGACTCTTCCTCTCCTTTCAGGTACGTGCTGCCATATTCTCGCCTTTGCCGCATTCCACCCCCGACTCGTCCTCTCCTTTCACGCCCCTGCCGCCATATTCTCGCCTTTGGCGCCTTCCAGCGCCGGCTCTTCCTCTCCTTTCACGCACCTGCCGCCATATTCTCGCCTTTGCTGCCTTCCACCGCTGGCTCTTCCTCTCCTTTCACGCAGGTGCCGCCATATTCTCGCCTTTGCCGCCTTCCAGCGCCGAGTCTTCCTCTCCTTTCACGCACCTGCCGCCATATTCTCGCCTTTGCTGCCTTCGAGCGCCGACTCTTCCTCTCCTTTCACGCACCTGCCGCCATATTCTTGCATTTGCCGCCTTCCAGCACCGACTCTTCCTCTCCTTTCACAAACCTACCGCCATATTTTCACATTTCCCGCATTCCAGCGCCGACTCTTCCTCTCCTTTCACGCAGCTGCCGCCATATTGTCGCCTTTACCGCCTTCCACCCCGACTCTTCCTCTCCTTGGACTCACCTGCCGCCATATTCTCGCCTTTGACGGCTTCCAGCACCAATTCTCCTCCTCTCCTTTCTCGCTTCTGCCGCCATATTCTCGCCTTTGCCGCCATCCACCGCCGAGTCTTCGTCTCCTTTCACGCACCTGCCGCCTCCTACTCCCGTTTGCCGCCTTCTACCCCCGACTCCTCCTCTTCCTTCACGCACCTGCCGCAATATTGTCACATTTGCTGCCTTCCAGCGCCGATTCTTCCACACCTTTAATGCAGCTGCTGCCATATTCTCGCCTTTGCCGCCGTGCAGCGCTGACTCCTCCTGTCCTTTCACGCACCTGCCACCATATTCTCGCCTTTGCCGCCTTCCACCGCCGACTCCTCCTCTCCTTTCGCGCAGCTGCCGCTATATTCTCGCGTTTACCGCCTTCCAGCGCCAACCCTTCCTGTCCTTTCATGCACCTGCTGCCATATTCTCGCCTTTGCCGCCTTCCACCGCTGACTCTTCCTCTCCTTTCACGCAGGTGCAGCCATACTCTCGCCTTTGCCTCCTTCCACCGCCGAGTCTTCCTCTCCTTTCATGCACCTGCCGCCATATTTTCACAGTTGCCGCCTTCCACCGCCGACTCTTCCTCTCCTTTCACGCACCTGCCGCCATATTTTCACCTTTGCCGCCTTCCAGCGCCAATTCTCCTCCTCTCCTTTCACTCACCTGCTGCCATATTCTAGCCTTTGCCGCCTTCCACCGCCGACTCTTCCTCTCATTTCACGCAGCTGCCGCCATATTCTCGCCTTTGCCGCCTTCCAGCGCCGGCTCTTCCTCTCCTTTCAGGTACGTGCCGCCATATTCTTGCCTTTGCCGCCTTCCAGCGCCGACTCTTCCTCTCCTTTCAGGTACGTGACACCATATTCTCACGTTTGCCGCCTTGCACTGCCCACTCTTCCTCTCCTATCACGCATCTGCCGCCATATCCTCGCCTTTGCCGCCTTCCAGCGTCGATTCTTCCTCTCCTTTCACGCACCTGCCGCCATATTCTTGCGTTTGCTGCTTTCCACCCCCGACTTTTCCTCTCCTTTCACGCAGCTGCCACCATATTGTCGCCTTTGCCGCCTTCCAGCGCCGACCCTTCCTCCCCTTTCACGCACCTGCCACCATATTCTCGCCTTTGCCGCCTTCCACCCCGACTCTTCCTCTCCTTTCATGGACCTGCCGCCATAGTCTCACCTTTGCCACCTTCCAGCGCCGACTCTTCCTCTCCTTTCACGCAGCTGCCGCCTCCTACTCTCGTTTCCCGCCTTCCACTCCCCACTCTTCCTCTTCTTTCACGCACCTGGCGCAATATTCTCAACTTTACTGCCTTCCAGCGCCGAATCTTCCTCAACTTTAACGCAGCTGCTGGCATATTCTCATGTTTGCCGCCTTCCAGCGCTGACTCCTCCTCTCCTTTCACGCACCTGCCACCATATTCTCGCCTTTGCCGCCTTCCACCGCCGACTCCTCCTCTCCTTTCGCGCAGCTGCCGCCATATTCTCGCGTTTACCGCCTTCCACCGCCGACTCTTCCTCTCCTTTCACGCACCTGCCGCCATATTCTCGCCTTTGCTGCCTTCGAGCGCCGACTCTTCCTCTCCTTTCACGCACCTGCCGCCATATTCTTGCATTTGCCGCCTTCCAGCACCGACTCTTCCTCTCCTTTCACAAACCTACCGCCATATTCTCGCCTTTGCCGCCTTCCACCCCCGACTCTTCCTCTCCTTTCACACACCTGCCGCCATATTTTCACATTTCCCGCATTCCAGCGCCGACTCTTCCTCTCCTTTCACGCAGCTGCCGCCATATTGTCGCCTTTACCGCCTTCCACCCCGACTCTTCCTCTCCTTGGACTCACCTGCCGCCATATTCTCGCCTTTGACGGCTTCCAGCACCAATTCTCCTCCTCTCCTTTCTCGCTTCTGCCGCCATATTCTCGCCTGTGCCGCCATCCACCGCCGAGTCTTCGTCTCCTTTCACGCACCTGCTGCCTCCTACTCCCGTTTGCCGCCTTCTACCCCCGACTCCTCCTCTTCCTTCACGCACCTGCCGCAATATTGTCACATTTGCTGCCTTCCAGCGCCGATTCTTCCACACCTTTAATGCAGCTGCTGCCATATTCTCGCCTTTGCCGCCGTGCAGCGCTGACTCCTCCTGTCCTTTCACGCACCTGCCACCATATTCTCGCCTTTGCCGCCTTCCACCGCCGACTCCTCCTCTCCTTTCGCGCAGCTGCCGCTATATTCTCGCGTTTACCGCCTTCCAGCGCCAACCCTTCCTGTCCTTTCATGCACCTGCTGCCATATTCTCGCCTTTGCCGCCTTCCACCGCTGACTCTTCCTCTCCTTTCACGCAGGTGCAGCCATACTCTCGCCTTTGCCTCCTTCCACCGCCGAGTCTTCCTCTCCTTTCATGCACCTGCCGCCATATTTTCACAGTTGCCGCCTTCCACCGCCGACTCATCCTCTCCTTTCACGCACCTGCCGCCATATTTTCACCTTTGCCGCCTTCCAGCGCCAATTCTCCTCCTCTCCTTTCACTCACCTGCTGCCATATTCTAGCCTTTGCCGCCTTCCACCGCCGACTCTTCCTCTCATTTCACGCAGCTGCCGCCATATTCTCGCCTTTGCCGCCTTCCAGCGCCGGCTCTTCCTCTCCTTTCAGGTACGTGCCGCCATATTCTCGCCTTTGCCGCCTTCCAGCGCCGACTCTTCCTCTCCTTTCAGGTACGTGACACCATATTCTCACGTTTGCCGCCTTGCACTGCCCACTCTTCCTCTCCTGTCACGCATCTGCCGCCATATCCTCGCCTTTGCCGCCTTCCAGCGCCGACTCTTCCTCTCCTTTCAGGTACGTTGCGCCATATTCTCGCTTTTGCCGCCTTCCAGCGCCGACTCTTCCTCTCCTTTCAGGTACGTGCTGCCATATTCTCGCCTTTGCCGCATTCCACCCCCGACTCGTCCTCTCCTTTCACGCCCCTGCCGCCATATTCTCGCCTTTGGCGTCTTCCAGCGCCGGCTCTTCCTCTCCTTTCACGCACCTGCCGCCATATTCTCGCCTTTGCTGCCTTCCACCGCTGGCTCTTCCTCTCCTTTCACGCAGGTGCCGCCATATTCTCGCCTTTGCCGCCTTCCAGCGCCGAGTCTTCCTCTCCTTTCACGTACGTGCCGCCGTATTCTCGCATTTGCCGCCTTCCAGCGCCGATTCTTCCTCACCTTTCAGGTACGTGCCGCCATATTCTCGCCTTTGTCGCCTTCCAGCGCCGCCTGTTCCTCTCCTTTCACGCAGGTGCCGCCATATTCTCGCATTTGCCAATTTCAAGCACCGACTCTTCCTCACATTTCACGCACCTGCCGCCATATTCTCACCTTTGCCGCCTTCCACCCCCGACTCTTCCTCTCCTTTCACGCACCTGCCGCCATATTTTCACCTTTGCCGCCTTCCACCCCGACTCTTCCTCTCCTTTCACACACCTGCCGCCATCTTCTCGCCTTTGCCGCCTTCCAGCGCCGATTCTTCCTCTCCTTTCACGCACCTGCAACCTCCTACTCTCATTTGCCGCCTTCCAGCGCCAACTCTTCGTCTCCTTTCACGCACCTGCCGCCATATTCTTGCCTTTGCCGTCTTCCAGCGCCTACACTTCCTCTCTATTCACGCACCTGCCGCCATATTCTCGCATTTGCCGCCTTCCACCCAGACTCTTCCTCTCCTTTCACTCAGCTGCCGCCATATTTTCCTCTTTGCCGCCTTCCAGCGCCGACCCGTCATCCCCTTTCACGCAGCTGCCGCCATATTCTCGCCTTTGCCGCGTTCCACCCCAACTCTTCCTCTCTTTTCATGCAGCTGCCACCATATTTCGCCTTTGATGCCTTCCACGACCAACTCTTCCTCTCCTTTCACGCAGCTGCCGCCATATTCTCACCTTTGCCACCTTCCAGCTCCGACTCCTCCTTTCCTTTCACGAAGCTGCCGCATCATACTCTCGTTTGTCGCCTTCCACCGCGACTCTTCCTCTCCTTTCACGCTCCTGCTGCCATATTCTCACCTTTGCCGCCTTCCAGCACCGACTCATCCTCTCCTTTCACACAGGTGCCGCCATATTCTCGCCTTTGCCGCCTTCCACCGCTGACTCTTCCTCTCCTTTCACGCTCCTGCCTCCATATTCTCGCCTTTGCCGCCTTCCACCGCCGACACTTCCTCTCCTTTCACGCATCTTCCGCCATATTCTCGCCTTTGCCGCCTTCCAGCGCCTACTCTTCCTCTCCTTTCACGCAGCTGCCACCATATTGTCGCGTTTACTGCCTTCCACCGCCGACTCTTCCTCTCCTTTCACGCACCTGACGCGATATTATTGTCTTTGCCGCCTTCCAGCGCCGACTCGTCCTCTCCTTTTACGAACCTGCCGTCATATTCTCACGTTTGCCGATTTCAACCGCCGACTCTTCCTGTCCTTTTATGCACCTGCCGCCATATGCTCACCTTTGCCGCCTTCCACCACCGACTCTCCCTCTCCTTTCACGCAGCTGCTGACATATTCTCGCCTTTGCTGCCTTCCGCCGCCGACTCTTCCTCTCCTTTCATGCACCTGCCGCCTCCTACACTTGTTTACCGTCTTCCACGCCGACTCTTCCTCTCCTTTGACGCACCTGCCGCCATATTCTCGACTTTGCCGCCTTCCACCCAGACTCTTCCTCTCCTATCACACAGCTGCCACCATATTCTCACCATTACTACCTTCCACTGCGACTCTTCCTCTCCTTTCACGCACCTGCTACCATATTCTCGCCTTTACCTCCTTCCAGCGCCGACTCTTCCTGTCCTTTCACGCTCCTACTGCCATATTCTCGCCTTTGCCGCCTTCCACCCCGACTCTTCCTCTCTTTTCACACAGCTGCCGTCATATTCTCGCCTTTGCCGCCTTCCACCGCCGACTCTTCCTCTCCTTTCACACACCTGCCGCCATATTCTCGCCTTTGCTGCCTTCCACCGCCGTCTTCCTCTACTTTTACGCAGCTGCTGCCATATTCGGGCCTTTACTTCCTTCCACAGACAACTCTTCCGCTCCTTTCACGCAGCTGCCGCCATATTCTCGCCTTTGCCGCCTTCCAGCGCCGACTCTTCGTCTGCTTTCACGCACCTGCCGCCATATTCTCGCTTTTGCCGCCTTCCAGCGCGGACTCTTTCTCTCCTTTCACACAGCTGCCACCATATTCTCACCTTTGCCGCCTTCCACCGCCGACTTCCTCTCCTTTCACGCTCCTGCCTCCATACTCTCGCGTCTACTGCCTTCCAGCGCTGACTCTTCCTCTCCTTTCACGCAGCTTCCGCCATATTCTCGCGTTTGCCGACTTCCAGCGCTGACTCTTCCTCTCCTTTCACGCTCCTGCTGCCATACTCTCGCCTTTGCCGCCTTCCAGCGTAGACTCTTCCTCTCCTTTCACGCAGCTGCCGCCATATTCTCGCCTTTGCCGCCTTCAATCGTCGATTGTTCCTCTCTTTTCACGCACCTGCCGCCATATTCTCGCCTTTGCCGCCTTCCACCCCCGACTTTTCCTCTCCTTTCACGCAGCTGCCACCATATTCTCGCCTTTGCCGCCTTCCAGCGCCGACCCTTCCTCCCCTTTCACGCACCTGCCACCATATTCTCGCCTTTGCCGACTTCCACCCCGACTCTTCCTCTCCTTTCATGGACCTGCCGCCATATTCTCACCTTTGCCACCTTCCAGCGCCGACTCTTCCTCTCCTTTCACGCACCTGCCGCCTCCTACTCTCGTTTCCCGCCTTCCACCCCCGACTCTTCCTCTTCTTTAACGCACCTGCCGCAATATTCTCACCTTTGGTGCCTTCCAGCGCCGAATCTTCCTCAACTTCAACGCAGCTGCTGCCATATTCTCACGTTTGCCGCCTTCCAGCGCTGACTCCTCCTCTCCTTTCATGCACATGCCACCATATTCTCGCCTTTGCCGCCTTCCACCGCCGACTCCTCCTCTCCTTTCACGCACCTGCTGCCATTTTCTCGCTTTTGTTGCCTTCAATCGCCAACTCCTCCTCTCCTTTCACGCAGCTGCCGCCTCCTACTATCGTTTGCTGCCTTCCACCCCCGACTCTTCCTGTGCTTTCACGGAGGTGCCGCCATATTCTCGCCTTTGCCATCTTCCACCGCCGACTCTTCCTCTCCTTTCACGCACCTGCCGCCGTCTTGTCGCCTTTGCCGCCTTCCAGTGCCGATTCTTCCGCCCCTGTCACGCACCTGCCGCCATATTCTCGCCTTTGCCGCCTTCCACCCCCGACTTGTCCTCTCCTTTCACGCACCTGCCGCCATATTCTCACCTTTGGCGCCTTCCAGCGCCGGCTCTTCCTCTCCTTTCACGCACCTGCCGCCATATTCTCGCCTTTGCTGCCTTCCACCGCTGGCTCTTCCTCTCCTTTCACGCAGCTGCGGCCATATTCTCGCCTTTGCCACCTTCTACCCCGACTGTTCCTCTCTTTTCACGCAGCTGCCACCATATTCACGCCTTTGCCGCCTTCCACCGCTGACTCCTCCTCTCCATTCACGCACCTGCCGCCATATTCTCGCATTTGCCGCCTTCCACCCCGACTCTTCCTCTCCTTTCACTCAGCTGCCGACATATTTTCCTCTTTGCCGCCTTCCAGCGCCAATCCTTCCTCCCCTTTCACGCAGCTGCCACCATATTCTTGCCTTTGCCGCCTTCCACCCCGACTGTTCCTCTGTTTTCACGCAGCTGCCACCATATTCTCGCGTTTACCGCCTGCCAGCGCCGACTCCTCGTCTTCTTTCCCGCACCGGCTACCATATTTTCGCCTTTGCCGCCTTCCACCGCCGACTCTTCCTCTCCTTTCACGGAGCTGCCACCATATTCTCACGTTTGCCGACTTCCACCGCCAACCCTTCCTCTACTTTTACGGAGCTGCCGCCATATTTTCGCCTTTGCCGCCTTCTAGCGCCAATTCTCCTCCTCTCCTTTCACTCACCTGCTGCCATATTCTCGCCTTTGCCGCCTTCCACCCCCGACTCTTCCTCTCCTTTCACGCAGCTGCCGCCATATTTTCGCCTTTGCCACATTCCAGCGCTGACTCTTCCTCTCCTTTCACGCACCTGCCGCCGTCTTCTCGCCTTTGCCGCCTGCCAGCGCCGACTCCTCCTCTCCTTTCACTCAGCTGCCGCCATATTTTCTTCTTTGTCGCCTTCCAGCGCCGACCCTTCCTCCCCTTTCACGCAGCTGCGGCCATATTCTCGCCTTTGCCACCTTCTACCCCGACTGTTCCTCTCTTTTCACGCAGCTGCCACCATATTCACGCCTTTGCCGCCTTCCACCGCCGACTCCTCCTCTCCATTCACGCACCTGCCGCCATATTCTCGCATTTGCCGCCTTCCACCCCGACTCTTCCTCTCCTTTCACTCAGCTGCCGCCATATTTTCCTCTTTGCCGCCTTCCAGCGCCGATTCCTCCACTCCTTTCACGCAGCTGCCGCCATATTTTGCCTTTGCTGCCTTCCAACCCGACTCTTCCTCTCCTTTCACGCAGGTGCCGCCATATTCTCGCCTTTGCCACCTTCCACCGCCGACTCCTCCTCTCCTTTCACGCAGCTGTCACTATATTTTCCCCTTTGCCGCCTTCCACCGCCAATTCTCCTTCTCTCCTTTATCGCTCCTGCCGCCATATTATCGCCTTTGCCGCATTCCACCGCCGACTCCTCCTCTCCTTTCACGCACCTGCCGCCTCCTACACTCGTTTGCTGCCTTCCAGCGCCAACTCTTCGTCTCCTTTCACGCACCTGCCGCCATATTCTCGCCTTTGCTGCCTTCCACCGCCGACTTCCTGCACTTTCACGCAGCTGCCGCCATATTCTCGCCTTTGCCGCCTTCCAGCGCCGACTCTTCCTCTACTTTCACGCAGGTGCCGCCATGTTCTCGCCTTTGCCGCCTTCCAGCGCGGACTCTTTCTCTCCTTTCACGCAGCTGCCACCATATTCTCACCTTTGCCGCCTTCCACCGCCGACTTCCTCTCCTTTCACGCTCCTGCCTCCATATTCTCGCGTCTACTGCCTTCCAGCGCTGACTCTTCCTCTCCTTTCACGCAGCTTCCGCCATATTCTCGCGTTTGCCGACTACCAGCGCTGACTCTTCCTCTCCTTTCACGCTCCTGCTGCCATATTCTCGCCTTTGCCGCCTTCCAGCGCCGACTCTTCCTCTCCTTTCACGCAGCTGCCGTCATATTCTCGCCTTTGCTGACTTCCAGCGCCGACTCTTCCTCTCCTTTCACGCACCTGCCGCCATATACTCGCGTTTGCCGCCTTCCACCCCGACTCTTCCTGTCCTATCACGCACCTGCCGCCATATTCTCACCATTACTGTCTTCCACCCCGACTCTTCCTCTCCTTTCACGCACCTGCCACCATATTCTCGCCTTTGCTGCCTTCCAGCGCCGACTCTTCCTCTCCTTTCATGTACCTGCCGCCATATTCTCGGTATTGCCGCCTTCCAGCGCCGAGTCTTCGTCTCCTTTCACGCAGCTGCCACCATATTCTCACCTTTGCCACATTCCACCGCCGACTTCCTCTCCTTTCGCGCTCCTGCCTCCATATTCTCTCATTTACTGCCTTCCAGCACTGACTCTTCCTCTCCTTTCTCGCAGCTCCCGCCATATTCTCGCGTTTGCCGACTTCCAGCGCCGACTCTTCCTCTCCTTTCATTGACCTGCCACCATATTCTCCCCTTTGCCGCCTTCCACCGACGACTCTTCCTCTCCTTTCTCGCTCCTGCATCCATATTCTCGCGTTTACTGCCTTCCAGCACTGACTCTTCCTCTCCTTTCACGCAGCTGCTGCCATATTCTCGCGTTTACTGCCTTCCACCGCCGACTCTTCCTCTCCTTTCATGCAGCTGCCGCCATATTATTGCCTTTGCCGACTTCCAGCGCCGACTCTTCCTCTCCTTTCACGCACCTGCCGTCATATTCTCCCCTTTGCCTCCTTCCACCCCGACTCTTCCTCTCCTTTCACGCTCCTGCCTCCATATTCTCGCGTTTACTGCCTTCCAGCGCTGGCTCTTCCTCTCCTTTCACGCACCTGCCGCCATATTCTCGCCTTTGCCTCCTTCCACCCCGACTCTTCCTCTCCTTTCACGCTCCTGCCTCCATATTCTCGCGTTTACTGCCTTCCAGCGCTGGCTCTTCCTCTCCTTTCACGCACCTGCCGCCATATTCTCGCCTTTGCTGACTACCAGTGCCGACTCTTCCTCTCCTTTCACGCACCTGCTACCATATTATCGCCTTTACCTCCTTCAAGCGCCGACTCATCCTCTCCTTTCACGCAGCTGCCGTCATATTCTCACCTTTGCCGCCTTCCACCGCCGACTCTTCCTCTCCTTTCATGCACCTGCCGCCATATACTCGCGTTTGCCGCCTTCCACCCCGACTCTTCCTCTCCTATCACGCACCTGCCGCCATATTCTCAGCATTACTGTCTTCCACCCTGACTCTTCCTCTCCTTTCACGCACCTGCCACCATATTCTCGCCTTTACCTCCTTCAAGCGCCGACTCTTCCTCTCCTTTCACACACCTGCCGCCGTCTTCTCGCCTTTGCCGCCTTCCAGCGTCGATTCTTCCTCTCCTTTCACGCACCTGCCGCCATATTCTCGCCTTTGCCGCCTTCCACCCCCGACTTTTCGTCTCCTTTCACGCACCTGCCGCCTCCTACTCTCGTTTCCCGCCTTCCAACCCCGACTCTTCCTCTTCTTTCACGCACCTGCCTCAATATTCTCACCTTTGCTGCCTTCCAGCGCCGAATCTTTCTCAACTTTAACGCAGCAGCTGCCATATTCTCACGTTTGCCGCCTTCCACCGCCGACTCCTCCTCTCCTTTCACGCACCTGCTGCCATTTTCTCGCCTTCAACCGCCTTCAATCGCGAACTCCTCCTCTCCTTTCACGCAGCTGCCGCCTCCGACTATCGTTTGCTGCCCTCCACCCCCGACTCTTCCTGTCCTTTCACACAGGTGCCGCCATATTCTCGCCTTTGCCACCTTCCAGCGCCGACTCTTCCTCTCCTTTCACGCACCTGCCGCCGTCTTGTCGCCTTTGCCGCCTTCCAGTGCCGATTCTTCCTCCCCTGTCACGCACCTGCCGCCATATTCTCGCCTTTGCCGCCTTCCACCCCCGACTTGTCCTCTCCTTTCACGCACCTGCCGCCATATTCTCGCCTTGCCGCCTTCTAGCACCGGCTCTTCCTCTCCTTTCACGCACCTGCCGCCATATTCTCGCCTTTGCTGCCTTCCACCGCTGGCTCTTCCTCTCCTTTCACGCAGCTGCAGCCATATTCTCGCCTTTGCCGCCTTCCAGCGCCGATTATTCCTCTCCTTTCAGGTACGTGCCGCCGTATTCTTGCCTTTGCCGCCTTCCAGCGCCGACTCTTCCTCTCCTTTCAGGTACGTGACACCATATTCTCACGCTTGCCGCCTTCCACTGCCCACTCTTCCTCTCCTGTCACGCATCTGCCGCCATATCCTCGCCTTTGCCACATTCCAGCGCCGACTCTTCCTCTCCTTTCAGGTACGTGCCGCCATATTCTTGCCTTTGCCGCCTTCCAGCGCCGACTCTTCCTCTACTTTCAGGTACGTGCCGCCATATTCTCGCCTTTGCCATCTTCCAGCGCCGATTCCCCCTCTCCTGTCACGCATCTGCCGCCATATCCTCGCCTTTGCCGCCTTCCAGCGCCGACTCTTCCTCTCCTTTCTGGTACGTGCCGCCATATTCTCACCTCTGCCGCCTTCCAGCGCCGACTCTTCCTCTCTTTTCAGGTACGTGCCGCCATATTCTCGCCTTTGCCGCATTCCACCCCCGACTCGTCCTCTTCTTTCACGCACCTGCCGCCATATTCTCGCCTTTTGCGCCTTCCACCGCCGAGTCTTCCTCTCCTTTCACGCACCTGCCGCCATATTCTCGCCTTTGCTGCCTTCCACCGCTGGCTCTTCCTCTCCTTTCATGCAGCTGCCGCCATATTCTCGCCTTTGCTGCCTTCCAGCGCCGACTCTTCCTCTCCTTTCACGCACCTGCCGCCATATACTCGCGTTTGCCGCCTTCCACCCCGACTCTTCCTGTCCTATCACGCACCTGCCGCCATATTCTCACCATTACTGTCTTCCACCCCGACTCTTCCTCTCCTTTCACGCACCTGCCACCATATTCTCGGCATTGCCGCCTTCCAGCGCCGAGTCTTCCTCTCCTTTCACGCACCTGCCGCCATATTCTCGCCTTTGCTGCCTTCCAGCGCCGGCTCTTCCTCTCCTTTCAGGTACGTGCCACCATATTCTCGCCTTTGCCGCCTTCCAGCGCCGACTCTTCCTCTCCTTTCAGGTACGTTCTGCCGTATTCTCGCCTTTGCCGCCTTCCAGCGCCGATTCCCCCTCTCCTTTCACGCATCTGCCACCATATCCTCGCCTTTGCCGCCTTCCAGTGCCGACTCTTCCTCTCCTTTCAAGTACGTGCCGCCATATTCTCGCCTTTGCCGCCTTCCAGCGCCGACTCTTCCTCTCCTTTCAGGTACGTGCCGCCATATTTTCACCTTTGTCGCCTTCCATCGCCGACTCTTCCTCTCCTTTCACGCAGCTGCTGCCATACTCGCGGCTTTGCCGCCTGCCAGCGCCGACTCCTCGTCTCCTTTCCCGCACCGGCCGCCATATTTTCGCCTATGCCGCCTTCCACCGCCGACTCTTCCTCTCCTTTCACGCACCTGCCGCCATATTCTCGCATTTGCCGCCTTCCACCCCGACTCTTCCTCTCCTTTCACTCAGCTGCCGCCATATTTTCCTCTTTGCCGCCTTCCAGCGCCAATCCTTCCTCCCCTTTCACGCAGCTGACACCATATTCTCGCCTTTGCCGCCTTCCACCCCGACTCTTCCTCTGTTTTCACGCAGCTGCCACCATATTCTCGCGTTTACCGCCTGCCAGCGCCGACTCCTCGTCTTCTTTCCCGCACCGGCCACCATATTTTCGCCTTTGCCGCCTTCCACCGCCGACTCTTCCTCTCCTTTCACGGAGCTGCCGCCATATTCTCACGTTTGCCGACTTCCACCGCCAACTCTTCCTCTACTTTTACGGAGCTGCCGCCATATTTTCGCCTTTGCCGCCTTCTAGCGCCAATTCTCCTCCTCTCCTTTCACTCACCTGCTGCCATATTCTCGCCTTTGCCGCCTTCCACCCCCGACTCTTCCTCTCCTTTCACGCAGCTGCCGCCATATTTTCGCCTTTGCCACATTCCAGCGCTGACTCTTCCTCTCCTTTCACGCACCTGCCGCCGTCTTCTCGCCTTTGCCGCCTGCCAGCGCCGACTCCTCCTCTCCTTTCACTCAGCTGCCGCCATATTTTCGTCTTTGTCGCCTTCCAGCGCCGACCCTTCCTCCCCTTTCACGCAGCTGCGGCCATATTCTCGCCTTTGCGACATTCTACCCCGACTGTTCCTCTCTTTTCACGCAGCTGCCACCATATTCACGCCTTTGCCGCCTTCCACCGCCGACTCCTCCTCTCCATTCACGCACCTGCCGCCATATTCTCGCATTTGCCGCCTTCCACCCCGACTCTTCCTCTCCTTTCATGGACCTGCCACCATATTCTCCCCTTTGCTGCCTTCCACCGACGACTCTTCCTCTCCTTTCACGCTCCTGCCTCCATATTCTCGCGTTTACTGCCTTCCAGCACTGACTCTTCCTCTCCTTTCACGCAGCTGCCGCCATATTCTCCCCTTTGCCGTCTTCCAGCGCCGACTCTTCCTCTCCTTTCACGCAGCTGCCACCATATTCTCGCGTTTACTGCCTTCCACCGCCGACTCTTCCTCTCCTTTCATGCAGCTGCCACCATATTATTGCCTTTGCCGACTTCCAGCGCCGACTCTTCCTCTCCTTTCATGCACCTGCCGCCATATACTCGCGTTTGCCGCCTTCCACCCCGACTCTTCCTCTCCTATCACGCACCTGCCGCCATATTCTCAGCATTACTGTCTTCCACCCCGACTCTTCCTCTCCTTTCACGCACCTGCCACCATATTCTCGCCTTTACCTCCTTCAAGCGCCGACTCTTCCTCTCCTTTCACGCTCCTGCTGCCATATTCTCGCCTTTGCCGCCTTCCAGCGCCGACTCTTCCTCTCCTTTCATGTACCTGCCGTCATATTCTCGACTTTGCCGCCTTCCACCGCCGACTCTTCCTCTACTTTCACGCAGCTGCCGCCATATACTCGCCCTTGCTGCCTTCCACCGCCGACTTCCTCTACTTTCACGCAGCTGCCGCCATATTCTCGCCTTTACTGCCTTCCACAGCCAACTCTTCCTCTCCTTTGACGCACCTACCGCCATATTCTCGCCTTTGCCGCCTTCCACCGCCGACTCTTCCTCTCCTTTCACGCACCTGCCGCCATATACTCGCGTTTGCCGCCTTCCACCCCGACTCTTCCACTCCTATCACGCACCTGCCACCATATTCTCACCATTACTGCCTTCCACCGCGACTCTTCCTCTCCTTTCACGCAGCTGCCGCCATATTCTCGCCTTTGCTGCCTTCCACCACCGACTTCCTCTACTTTCACGCAGCTGATGCCATATCCTCGGCTTTACTGCCTTCCACAGCCAACTCTTCCGCTCCTTTCATGCAGCTGCCGCCATATTCTCGCCTTTGCCGCCTTCCACCGCCGACTCTTCCTCTCCTATCATGCACCTGCCACCATATTCTCACCATTACTGTCTTCCACCCCGACTCTTCCTCTCCTTTCACGCACCTGCCACCATATTCTCGTCTTTACCTCCTTCAAGCGCCGACTCTTCCTCTCCTTTCAGGTACGTGCCGCCATATTCTCGCGTTTGCCGCCTTCCAGCGCCGACTCTTCCTCTCCTTTCATGTACCTGCCGCCATATTCTCGACTTTGCCGCCTTCCAGCGCCGACTCTTCCTTTCCTTTCACGCACCTGCCGCCATATTCTCCCCGTTGCCGCCTTCCACCGCCGACTCTTCCTCTACTTTCACGCAGCTGCCGCCATATACTCGCCCTTGCTGCCTTCCACCGCCAACTTCCTCTACTTTCACGCAGCTGCCGCCATATTCTCGGCTTTACTGCCTTCCACAGCCAACTCTTCCGCTCCTTTCACGCAGCTGCCGCCATATTCTCGCCATTGCCGCCTTCCACCGCCGACTCTTCCTCTCCTTTCACGCAGCTGCCGACATATACTCGCGTTTGCCGCCTTCCACCCCGACTCTTCTTCTGTCACGCACCTGCCGCCATATTCTCACCATTACTGCCTTCCACCGCGACTCTTCCTCTCCTTTCACGCACCTGCCGCCATATTCTCGCCCTTGCTGCCTTCCACCGCCGACTTCCTCTACTTTCACGCAGCTGCCGCCATATTCTCGCCTTTGCAGCCTTCCACCGCCGACTCATCCTCTCCTTTCACGCAGCTGCCTTCATATTCTCGCCTTTGCCGCCTTCCACAGCCGACTCTTCCTCTCCTTTCACGCAGCTGCCGTCATATTCTCGCCTTTGCGGCCTTCCAGCGCCGACTCTTCCTCTCATTTCACTCACCTGCCGCCATATTCTCTATTTGCCGCCTTCCACCGCCGACTCTTCCTCTCCTTTCACGAACCTGCTGCCATATTCTCACCATTACTGCCTTCCACCCCGACTCTTCCTCTCCTTTCACGCAGCTGCCACCATATTATCGCCTTTACCTCCTTCCAGCGCCGACTCTTCCTCTCCTTTCACGCTCCTGCTGCCATATTCTCGCCTTTCCCGCCTTCCAGCGCCGACTCATCCTCTCCTTTCACGCAGCTGCCGTCATATTCTCGCCTTTGCCGCCTTCCACCGCCGACTCTTCCTCTCCTTTCATGCACCTGTGCCATATACTCGCGTTTGCCGCCTTCCATCCCGACTCTTCCTCTCCTATCATGCACCTGCCACAATATTCTCACCATTACTGTCTTCCACCCCGACTCTTCCTCTCCTTTCACGCACCTGCCACCATATTCTCGTCTTTACCTCCTTCAAGCGCCGACTCTTCCTCTCCTTTCACGGTCCTGCTGCCATATTCTCGCCTTTGCCGCCTTCCAGCGCCGAATCTTCCTCTCCTTTCATGTACCTGCCGCCATATTCTCGACTTTGCCGCCTTCCAGCGCCGACTCTTCCTCTCCTTTCACGCACCTGCCGCCATATTCTCGCCTTTGCCGCCTTCCACCGCCGACTCTTCCTCTCCTTTCACGCACCTGCCGCCATATACTCGCGTTTGCCGCCTTCCACCGCCGACTCTTCCTCTCCTTTCACGGACCTGCCACCATATTCTCCCCTTTGCCGCCTTCCACCGACGACTCTTCCTCTCCTTTCACGCTCCTGCCTCCATATTCTCGCGTTTACTGCCTTCCAGCGCTGACTCTTCCTCTCCTTTCACGCAGCTGCCGCCATATTCTCCCCTTTGCCGTCTTCCAGCGCCGACTCTTCCTCTCCTTTCACGCAGCTGCCAACATATTCTCGCGTTTACTGCCTTCCACCGCCGACTCTTCCTCTCCTTTCATGCAGCTGCCGCCATATTATTGCCTTTGCCGACTTCCAGCGCCGACTCTTCCTCTCCTTTCACGCACCTGCCGTCATATTCTCCCCTTTGCCTCCTTCCACCCCGACTCTTCCTCTCCTTTCACGCTCCTGCCTCCATATTCTCGCGTTTACTGCCTTCCAGCGCTGGCTCTTCCTCTCCTTTCACGCACCTGCCGCCATATTCTCACCTTTGCCTCCTTCCACCCCGACTCTTCCTCTCCTTTCATGCACCTGCCGCCATATACTCGCGTTTGCCGCCTTCCACCCCGACTCTTCCTCTCCTATCACGCACCTGCCACCATATTCTCGCCTTTACCTCCTTCAAGCGCCGACTCTTCCTCTCCTTTCACGCTCCTGCTGCCATATTCTCGCCTTTGCCGCCTTCCAGCGCCGACTCGTCCTCTCCTTTCATGTACCTGCCGCCATATTCTCGACTTTGCCGCCTTCCACCGCCGACTCTTCCTCTACTTTCACGCAGCTGCCGCCATATATTCGCCCTTGCTGCCTTCCACCGCCGACTTCCTCTCCTTTCACGCAGCTGCCGCCATATTCTCGCCTTTACTGCCTTCCACAGCCAACTCTTCCTCTCCTTTGACACACCTACCGCCATATTCTCGCCTTTGCCGCCTTCCACCGCCGACTCTTCCTCTCCTTTCACGCACCTGCCGCCATATACTCGCGTTTGCCGCCTTCCACCCCGACTCTTCCACTCCTATCACGCACCTGCCGCCATATTCTCACCATTACTGCCTTCCACCGCGACTCTTCCTCTCCTTTCAAGCACCTGCCGCCATATTCTCGCCTTTGCTGCCTTCCACCACCGACTTCCTCTACTTTCACGCAGCTGATGCCATATTCTCGGCTTTACTGCCTTCCACAGCCAACTCTTCCGCTCCTTTCACGCAGCTGCCACCATATTCTCGCCTTTGCCGCCTTCCACCGCCGACTCTTCCTCTCCATTCACGCAACTGCCGATATATACTCGTGTTTGCCGCCTTCCACCCCGACTCTTCCTCTCCTATCACGCACCTGCCGCCATATTCTCACCATTACTGCCTTCCACCCCGACTCTTCCTCTCCTTTCACGCACCTGCCACCATATTATCGCCTTTACCTCCTTCCAGCACCGACTCTTCCTCTCCTTTCACGCTCCTGCTGCCATATTCTCGCCTTTGCCGCCTTCCAGCGCCGACTCATCCTCTCCTTTCACGCAGCTGCCGTCATATTCTCGCCTTTGCCGCCTTCCACCGCCGACTCTTCCTCTCCTTTCATGCACCTGCCGCCATATACTCGCGTTTGCCGCCTTCCACCCCGACTCTTCCTCTCCTATCACGCACCTGCCGCCATATTCTCACCATTACTGCCTTCCACCCCGACTCTTCCTCTCCTTTCACGCACCTGCCACCATATTATCGCCTTTACCTCCTTCCAGCGCCGACTCTTCCTCTCCTTTCGCGCTCCTGCTGCCATATTCTCGCCTTTGCCGCCTTCCAGCGCCGACTCATCCTCTCCTTTCACGCAGCTGCCGTCATATTCACGCCTTTGCCGCCTTCCACCGCCGACTCTTCCTCTCCTTTCACGCACCTGCCGCCATATACTCGCGTTTGCCGCCTTCCACCCCGACTCTTCCACTCCTATCACGCACCTGCCGCCATATTCTCACCATTACTGCCTTCCACCGCGACTCTTCCTCTCCTTTCAAGCACCTGCCGCCATATTCTCGCCTTTGCTGCCTTCCACCACCGACTTCCTCTACTTTCACGCAGCTGATGCCATATTCTCGGCTTTACTGCCTTCCACAGCCAACTCTTCCGCTCCTTTCACGCAGCTGCCACCATATTCTCGCCTTTGCCGCCTTCCAGCGCCGACTCTTCCTCTCCATTCACGCAACTGCCGATATATACTCGTGTTTGCCGCCTTCCACCCCGACTCTTCCTCTCCTATCACGCACCTGCCGCCATATTCTCACCATTACTGCCTTCCACCCCGACTCTTCCTCTCCTTTCACGCACCTGCCACCATATTATCGCCTTTACCTCCTTCAAGCGCCGACTCTTCCTCTCCTTTCACGCTCCTGCTGCCATATTCTCGCCTTTGCCGCCTTCCAGCGCCGACTCATCCTCTCCTTTCACGCAGCTGCCGTCATATTCTCGCCTTTGCCGCCTTCCACCGCCGACTCTTCCTCTCCTTTCATGCACCTGCCGCCATATACTCGCGTTTGCCGCCTTCCAGCCCGACTCTTCCTCTCCTATCACGCACCTGCCGCCATATTCTCACCATTACTGCCTTCCACCCCGACTCTTCCTCTCCTTTCACGCACCTGCCACCATATTATCGCCTTTACCTCCTTCCAGCGCCGACTCTTCCTCTCCTTTCGCGCTCCTGCTGCCATATTCTCGCCTTTGCCGCCTTCCAGCGCCGACTCATCCTCTCCTTTCACGCAGCTGCCGTCATATTCTCGCCTTTGCCGCCTTCCACCGCCGACTCTTCCTCTCCTTTCCCGCACCTGCCTCCATATACTCGCGTTTGCCGCCTTCCACCCCGACTCTTCCTCTCCTATCATGCACCTGCCACCATATTCTCACCATTACTGTCTTCCACCCCGACTCTTCCTCTCCTTTCACGCACCTGCCACGATATTCTCGTCTTTACCTCCTTCAAGCGCCGACTCTTCCTCTCCTTTCACGGTCCTGCTGCCATATTCTCGCCTTTGCCGCCTTCCAGCGCCGACTCTTCCTCTCCTTTCATGTACCTGCCGCCATATTTTCGACTTTGCCGCCTTCCACCGCCGACTCTTCCTCTCCTTTCACGCGTCTGCCGCCATATTCTCCCCTTTGCCGCCTTCCACCGCCGACTCTTCCTGTACTTTCACGCAGCTGCCGCCATATACCCGCCCTTGCTGCCTTCCACCGCCGACTTCCTCTACTTTCACGCAGCTGCCGCATATTCTCGGCTTTACTGCCTTCCACAGCCAACTCTTCCGCTCCTTTCACGCAGCTGCCGCCATATTCTCGCATTTACCTACTTCAAGCGCCGACTCTTCCTCTCCTTTCACGCAGCTGCCGTCATATTCTCGCCTTTGCCGCCTTCCAGCGCCGACTCTTCCTCTCCTTTCACACACCTGCCGCCATATTCTCGACTTTGCCGCCTTCCACCGCCGACTCTTCCTCTCCTTTCACGAACCTGCCACCATATTCTCCCCTTTGCCGCCTTCCACCGCCGACTCTTCCTCTACTTTCACGCAGCTGCCGCCATATTCTCGCCCTTGCTGCCTTCCACCGCCGACTTCCTCTACTTTCACGCAGCTGATGCCATATTCTCGGCTTTACTGCCATCCACAGCCAACTCTTCCGCTCCTTTCACGCAGCTGCCACCATATTCTCGCCTTTGCCGCCTTCCACCGCCGACTCTTCCTCTCCTTTCACGCAGCTGCCGATATATACTCGTGTTTGCCGCCTTCCACCCCGACTCTTCCTCTCCTATCACGCACCTGCCGCCATATTCTCACCATTACTGCCTTCCACCCCGACTCTTCCTCTCCTTTCACGCACCTGCCACCATATTATCGCCTTTACCTCCTTCCAGCGCCGACTCTTCCTCTCCTTTCACGCTCCTGCTGCCATATTCTCGCCTTTGCCGCCTTCCAGCGCCGACTCATCCTCTCCTTTCACGCAGCTGCCGTCATATTCTCGCCTTTGCTGCCTTCCAGCGCCGACTCTTCCTCTCCTTTCATGCACCTGCCGCCATATACTCGCGTTTGCCGCCTTCCACCCCGACTCTTCCTCTCCTATCACGCACCTGCCGCCATATACTCGCGTTTGCCGCCTTCCACCCCGACTCTTCCTCTCCTTTCACGCACCTGCCACCATATTCTCTCCTTTACCTCCTTCAAGCGCCGACTCTTCCTCTCCTTTCCCGCTCCTGCCGCCATATTCTCGCCTTTGCCGCCTTCCAGCGCCGACTCATCCTCTCCTTTCACGCAGCTGCCGTCATATTCTCGCCTTTGCCGCGTTCCACCGCCGACTCTTCCTCTCCTTTCACGCACCTGCCGCCATATTCTCCCCTTTGCCGCCTTCCACCGCCGACTCTTCCTCTACTTTCACGCAGCTGCCGCCATATTCTCGCCCTTGCTGCCTTCCACCGACGAATTCCTCTACTTTCACGTAACTGCCGCCATATTCTCGCCTTTACTGCCTTCCACAGCCAACTCTTCCTCTCCTTTGACGCACCTACCGCCATATTCTCACCTTTGCCGCCTTCCACCGCCGACTCTTCCTCTCCTTTCACGCACCTGCTGCCATATACTCGCGTTTGCCGCCTTCCACCCCGACTCTTCCACTCCTATCACGCACCTGCCGCCATATTCTCACCATTACTGCCTTCCACCGCGACGCTTCCTCTCCTTTCACGCAGCTGCCGCCATATTCTCGCCTTTGCTGCCTTCCACCACCGACTTCCTCTACTTTCACGCAGCTGCCGCCATATTCTCGGTTTTGCCGCCTTCCACAGCCAACTCTTCCGCTCCTTTCACGCAGCTGCCGCCATAATCTCGCCTTTGCCGCCTTCCACCGCCGACTCTTCCTCTCCTTTCACGCAGCTGCCGACATATACTGACGTTTGCCGCCTTCCACCCCGACTCTTCCTCTCCTATCACGCACCTGCCGCCATATTCTCACCATTACTGCCTTCCACCCCGACTCTTCCTCTCCTTTCACGCACCTGCCACCATATTATCGCCTTTACCTCCTTCAAGCGCCGACTCTTCCTCTCCTTTCACGCTCCTGCTGCCATATTCTCAGCTTTGCCGCCTTCCACCGCCGACTCTTCCTCTCCTTTCATGCACCTGCCGCCATATACTCGCGTTTGCCGCCTTCCACCGCGACTCTTCCTCTCCTATCACGAACCTGCCGCCATATTCTCACCATTACTGTCTTCCACCCCGACTCTTCCCCTCCTTTCACGCACCTGCCACCATATTCTCGCCTTTACCTCCTTCAAGCGCCGACTCTTCCTCTCCTTTCACGCTCCTGCTGCCATATTCTCGCCTTTGCCGCCTTCCAGCGCCGACTCTTCCTCTCCTTTCATGTACCTGCCGCCATATATTCGACTTTGCCGCCTTCCACCGCCGACTCTTCCTCTCCTTTCACGCGTCTGCCGCCATATTCTCGCCTTTGCCGCCTTCCACCGCCGACTTCCTCTACTTTCACGCAGCTGCCGCCATATTCTCGCCTTTACTGCCTTCCACAGCCAACTCTTCCGCTCCTTTCACGCAGCTGCCGCCATAATCTCGCCTTTGCCGCCTTCCACCGCCGACTCTTCCTCTCCTTTCACGCAGCTGCCGACATATACTGACGTTTGCCGCCTTCCACCCCGACTCTTCCTCTCCTATCACGCACCTGCCGCCATATTCTCACCATTACTGCCTTCCACCCCGACTCTTCCTCTCCTTTCACGCACCTGCCACCATATTATCGCCTTTACCTCCTTCAAGCGCCGACTCTTCCTCTCCTTTCACGCTCCTGCTGCCATATTCTCAGCTTTGCCGCCTTCCACCGCCGACTCTTCCTCTCCTTTCATGCACCTGCCGCCATATACTCGCGTTTGCCGCCTTCCACCGCGACTCTTCCTCTCCTATCACGAACCTGCCGCCATATTCTCACCATTACTGTCTTCCACCCCGACTCTTCCCCTCCTTTCACGCACCTGCCACCATATTCTCGCCTTTACCTCCTTCAAGCGCCGACTCTTCCTCTCCTTTCACGCTCCTGCTGCCATATTCTCGCCTTTGCCGCCTTCCAGCGCCGACTCTTCCTCTCCTTTCATGTACCTGCCGCCATATATTCGACTTTGCCGCCTTCCACCGCCGACTCTTCCTCTCCTTTCACGCGTCTGCCGCCATATTCTCGCCTTTGCCGCCTTCCACCGCCGACTTCCTCTACTTTCACGCAGCTGCCGCCATATTCTCGCCTTTACTGCCTTCCACAGCCAACTCTTCCTCTCCTTTGACGCACCTACCGCCATATTCTCGCCCATGCCGCCTTCCACCGCCGACTCTTCCTCTCCTTTCACGCAGCTGCTGCCATATTCTCGCCTTTACTGCCTTCCATAGCCAACTCTTCCTCTCCTTTGACGCACCTACCGCCATATTCTCGCCCATGCCGCCTTCCACCGCCGACTCTTCCTCTCCTTTCACGCACCTGCCGCCATATACTCGCGTTTGCCGCCTTCCACCCCGACTCTTCCACTCCTATCACGCACCTGCCGCCATATTCTCACCATTACTGCCTTCCACCGCGACGCTTCCTCTCCTGTCACGCACCTGCCACCATATTATCGCCTTTACCTCCTTCAAGCGCCGACTCTTCCACTCCTTTCACGCTCCTGCTGCCATATTCTCGCCTTTGCCGCCTTCCAGCGTCGATTCTTCCTCTCCTTTCACACACCTGCCGCCATATTCTCGCCTTTGCCGCCTTCCACCCCCGACTTTTCGTCTCCTTTCACGCACCTGCCTCCTCCTACTCTCGTTTCCCGCCTTCCAACCCCGACTCTTCCTCTTCTTTCACGCACCTGCCTCAATATTCTCACCTTTGCTGCCTTCCAGCGCCGAATCTTTCTCAACTTTAACGCAGCAGCTGCCATATTCTCACGTTTGCCGCCTTCCACCGCCGACTCCTCCTCTCCTTTCACGCACCTGCTGCCATTTTCTCGCCTTCAACCGCCTTCAATCGCGAACTCCTCCTCTCCTTTCACGCAGCTGCCGCCTCCTACTATCGTTTGCTGCCCTCCACCCCCGACTCTTCCTGTCCTTTCACGCAGGTGCCGCCATATTCTCGCCTTTGCCACCTTCCAGCGCCGACTCTTCCTCTCCTTTCACGCACCTGCCGCCGTCTTGTCGCCTTTGCCGCCTTCCAGTGCCGATTCTTCCTCCCCTGTCACGCACCTGCCGCCATATTCTCGCCTTTGCCGCCTTCCACCCCCGACTTGTCCTCTCCTTTCACGCACCTGCCGCCATATTCTCGCCTTGCCGCCTTCCAGCACCGGCTCTTCCTCTCCTTTCACGCACCTGCCGCCATATTCTCGCCTTTGCTGCCTTCCACCGCTGGCTCTTCCTCTCCTTTCACGCAGCTGCAGCCATATTCTCGCCTTTGCCTCCTTCCAGCGCCGATTATTCCTCTCCTTTCAGGTACGTGCCGCCATATTCTTGCCTTTGCCGCCTTCCAGCGCCGACTCTTCCTCTCCTTTCAGGTACGTGACACCATATTCTCACGCTTGCCGCCTTCCACTGCCCACTCTTCCTCTCCTGTCACGCATCTGCCGCCATATCCTCGCCTTTGCCACATTCCAGCGCCGACTCTTCCTCTCCTTTCAGGTACGTGCCGCCATATTCTTGCCTTTGCCGCCTTCCAGCGCCGACTCTTCCTCTACTTTCAGGTACGTGCCGCCATATTCTCGCCTTTGCCATCTTCCAGCGCCGATTCCCCCTCTCCTGTCACGCATCTGCCGCCATATCCTCGCCTTTGCCGCCTTCCAGCGCCGACTCTTCCTCTCCTTTCTGGTACGTGCCGCCATATTCTCGCCTCTGCCGCCTTCCAGCGCCGACTCTTCCTCTCCTTTCAGGTACGTGCCGCCATATTCTCGCCTTTGCCGCATTCCACCCCCGACTCGTCCTCTTCTTTCACGCACCTGCCGCCATATTCTCGCCTTTTGCGCCTTCCACCGCCGAGTCTTCCTCTCCTTTCACGCACCTGCCGCCATATTCTCGCCTTTGCTGCCTTCCACCGCTGGCTCTTCCTCTCCTTTCATGCAGCTGCCGCCATATTCTCGCCTTTGCTGCCTTCCAGCGCCGACTCTTCCTCTCCTTTCACGCACCTGCCGCCATATACTCGCGTTTGCCGCCTTGCACCCCGACTCTTCCTGTCCTATCACGCACCTGCCGCCATATTCTCACCATTACTGTCTTCCACCCCGACTCTTCCTCTCCTTTCACGCACCTGCCACCATATTCTCGGCATTGCCGCCTTCCAGCGCCGAGTCTTCCTCTCCTTTCACGCACCTGCCGCCATATTCTCGCCTTTGCTGCCTTCCAGCGCCGGCTCTTCCTCTCCTTTCAGGTACGTGCCACCATATTCTCGCCTTTGCCGCCTTCCAGCGCCGACTCTTCCTCTCCTTTCAGGTACGTTCCGCCGTATTCTCGCCTTTGCCGCCTTCCAGCGCCGATTCCCCCTCTCCTTTCACGCATCTGCCGCCATATCCTCGCCTTTGCCGCCTTCCAGCGCCGACTCTTCCTCTCCTTTCAAGTACGTGCCGCCATATTCTCGCCTTTGCCGCCTTCCAGCGCCGACTCTTCCTCTCCTTTCAGGTACGTGCCGCCATATTTTCACCTTTGTCGCCTTCCACCGCCGACTCTTCCTCTCCTTTCACGCAGCTGCTGCCATACTCGCGGCTTTGCCGCCTGCCAGCGCCGACTCCTCGTCTCCTTTCCCGCACCGGCCGCCATATTTTCGCCTATGCCGCCTTCCACCGCCGACTCTTCCTCTCCTTTCACGGAGCTGCCACCATATTCTCACGTTTGCCGACTTCCACCGCCAACTCTTCCTCTACTTTTACGGAGCTGCCGCCATATTTTCGCCTTTGCCGCCTTCTAGCGCCAATTCTCCTCCTCTCCTTTCACTCACCTGCTGCCATATTCTCGCCTTTGCCGCCTTCCACCCCCGACTCTTCCTCTCCTTTCACGCAGCTGCCGCCATATTGTCGCCTTTGCCACATTCCAGCGCTGACTCTTCCTCTCCTTTCACGCAGCTGCCGCCGTCTTCTCGCCTTTGCCGCCTGCCAGCGCCGACTCCTCCTCTCCTTTCACTCAGCTGCCGCCATATTTTCGTCTTTGTCGCCTTCCAGCGCCGACCCTTCCTCCCCTTTCACGCAGCTGCGGCCATATTCTCGCCTTTGCGACATTCTACCCCGACTGTTCCTCTCTTTTCACGCAGCTGCCACCATATTCACGCCTTTGCCGCCTTCCACCGCCGACTCCTCCTCTCCATTCACGCACCTGCCGCCATATTCTCGCATTTGCCGCCTTCCACCCCGACTCTTCCTCTCCTTTCATGGACCTGCCACCATATTCTCCCCTTTGCTGCCTTCCACCGACGACTCTTCCTCTCCTTTCACGCTCCTGCCTCCATATTCTCGCGTTTACTGCCTTCCAGCACTGACTCTTCCTCTCCTTTCACGCAGCTGCCGCCATATTCTCCCCTTTGCCGTCTTCCAGCGCCGACTCTTCCTCTCCTTTCACGCAGCTGCCACCATATTCTCGCGTTTACTGCCTTCCACCGCCGACTCTTCCTCTCCTTTCATGCAGCTGCCACCATATTCTCACCATTACTGTCTTCCACCCCGACTCTTCCTCTCCTTTCACGCACCTGCCACCATATTCTCGTCTTTACCTCCTTCAAGCGCCGACTCTTCCTCTCCTTTCAGGTACGTGCCGCCATATTCTCGCCTTTGCCGCCTTCCAGCGCCGACTCTTCCTCTCCTTTCATGTACCTGCCGCCATATTCTCGACTTTGCCGCCTTCCAGCGCCGACTCTTCCTTTCCTTTCACGCACCTGCCGCCATATTCTCCCCGTTGCCGCCTTCCACCGCCGACTCTTCCTCTACTTTCACGCAGCTGCCGCCATATACTCGCCCTTGCTGCCTTCCACCGCCGACTTCCTCTACTTTCACGCAGCTGCCGCCATATTCTCGGCTTTACTGCCTTCCACAGCCAACTCTTCCGCTCCTTTCACGCAGCTGCCGCCATATTCTCGCCATTGCCGCCTTCCACCGCCGACTCTTCCTCTCCTTTCACGCAGCTGCCGACATATACTCGCGTTTGCCGCCTTCCACCCCGACTCTTCTTCTGTCACGCACCTGCCGCCATATTCTCACCATTACTGCCTTCCACCGCGACTCTTCCTCTCCTTTCACGCACCTGCCGCCATATTCTCGCCCTTGCTGCCTTCCACCGCCGACTTCCTCTACTTTCACGCAGCTGCCGCCATATTCTCGCCTTTGCAGCCTTCCACCGCCGACTCATCCTCTCCTTTCACGCAGCTGCCTTCATATTCTCGCCTTTGCCGCCTTCCACAGCCGACTCTTCCTCTCCTTTCACGCAGCTGCCGTCATATTCTCGCCTTTGCGGCCTTCCAGCGCCGACTCTTCCTCTCATTTCACTCACCTGCCGCCATATTCTCTATTTGCCGCCTTCCACCGCCGACTCTTCCTCTCCTTTCACGAACCTGCTGCCATATTCTCACCATTACTGCCTTCCACCCCGACTCTTCCTCTCCTTTCACGCAGCTGCCACCATATTATCGCCTTTCCCGCCTTCCAGCGCCGACTCTTCCTCTCCTTTCACGCTCCTGCTGCCATATTCTCGCCTTTCCCGCCTTCCAGCGCCGACTCATCCTCTCCTTTCACGCAGCTGCCGTCATATTCTCGCCTTTGCCGCCTTCCACCGCCGACTCTTCCTCTCCTTTCATGCACCTGTGCCATATACTCGCGTTTGCCGCCTTCCATCCCGACTCTTCCTCTCCTATCATGCACCTGCCACAATATTCTCACCATTACTGTCTTCCACCCCGACTCTTCCTCTCCTTTCACGCACCTGCCACCATATTCTCGTCTTTACCTCCTTCAAGCGCCGACTCTTCCTCTCCTTTCACGGTCCTGCTGCCATATTCTCGCCTTTGCCGCCTTCCAGCGCCGAATCTTCCTCTCCTTTCATGTACCTGCCGCCATATTCTCGACTTTGCCGCCTTCCAGCGCCGACTCTTCCTCTCCTTTCACGCACCTGCCGCCATATTCTCCCCTTTGCCGCCTTCCACCGCCGACTCTTCCTCTACTTTCACGCAGCTGCTGCCATATACTCGCCCTTGCTGCCTTCCACCGCCGACTTCCTCTACTTTCACGCAGCTGCCGCCATATTCTCGGCTTTACTGCCTTCCACAGCCAACTCTTCCGCTCCTTTCACGCAGCTGCCACCATATTCTCGCCTTTGCCGCCTTCCACCGCCGACTCTTCCTCTCCTTTCACGCACCTGCCGCCATATACTCGCGTTTGCCGCCTTCCACCGCCGACTCTTCCTCTCCTTTCACGGACCTGCCACCATATTCTCCCCTTTGCCGCCTTCCACCGACGACTCTTCCTCTCCTTTCACGCTCCTGCCTCCATATTCTCGCGTTTACTGCCTTCCAGCGCTGACTCTTCCTCTCCTTTCACGCAGCTGCCGCCATATTCTCCCCTTTGCCGTCTTCCAGCGCCGACTCTTCCTCTCCTTTCACGCAGCTGCCAACATATTCTCGCGTTTACTGCCTTCCACCGCTGACTCTTCCTCTCCTTTCATGCAGCTGCCGCCATATTATTGCCTTTGCCGACTTCCAGCGCCGACTCTTCCTCTCCTTTCACGCACCTGCCGTCATATTCTCCCCTTTGCCTCCTTCCACCCCGACTCTTCCTCTCCTTTCACGCTCCTGCCTCCATATTCTCGCGTTTACTGCCTTCCAGCGCTGGCTCTTCCTCTCCTTTCACGCACCTGCCGCCATATTCTCACCTTTGCCTCCTTCCACCCCGACTCTTCCTCTCCTTTCATGCACCTGCCGCCATATACTCGCGTTTGCCGCCTTCCACCCCGACTCTTCCTCTCCTATCACGCACCTGCCACCATATTCTCGCCTTTACCTCCTTCAAGCGCCGACTCTTCCTCTCCTTTCACGCTCCTGCTGCCATATTCTCGCCTTTGCCGCCTTCCAGCGCCGACTCGTCCTCTCCTTTCATGTACCTGCCGCCATATTCTCGCCTTTGCCGCCTTCCACCGCCGACTCTTCCTCCCCTTTCACGCACCTGCCGCCATATACTCGCGTTTGCCGCCTTCCACCCCGACTCTTCCACTCCTATCACGCACCTGCCGCCATATTCTCACCATTACTGCCTTCCACCGCGACTCTTCCTCTCCTTTCAAGCACCTGCCGCCATATTCTCGCCTTTGCTGCCTTCCACCACCGACTTCCTCTACTTTCACGCAGCTGATGCCATATTCTCGGCTTTACTGCCTTCCACAGCCAAATCTTCCGCTCCTTTCACGCAGCTGCCACCATATTCTCGCCTTTGCCGCCTTCCACCGCCGACTCTTCCTCTCCATTCACGCAACTGCCGATATATACTCGTGTTTGCCGCCTTCCACCCCGACTCTTCCTCTCCTATCACGCACCTGCCGCCATATTCTCACCATTACTGCCTTCCACCCCGACTCTTCCTCTCCTTTCACGCACCTGCCACCATATTATCGCCTTTACCTCCTTCCAGCGCCGACTCTTCCTCTCCTTTCACGCTCCTGCTGCCATATTCTCGCCTTTGCCGCCTTCCAGCGCTGACTCATCCTCTCCTTTCACGCAGCTGCCGTCATATTCTCGCCTTTGCCGCCTTCCACCGCCGACTCTTCCTCTCCTTTCATGCACCTGCCGCCATATACTCGCGTTTGCCGCCTTCCACCCCGACTCTTCCTCTCCTATCACGCACCTGCCGCCATATTCTCACCATTACTGCCTTCCACCCCGACTCTTCCTCTCCTTTCACGCACCTGCCGCCATATTCTCGCCTTTGCTGCCTTCCACCACCGACTTCCTCTACTTTCACGCAGCTGATGCCATATTCTCGGCTTTACTGCCTTCCACAGCCAACTCTTCCGCTCCTTTCACGCAGCTGCCACCATATTCTCGCCTTTGCCGCCTTCCAGCGCCGACTCTTCCTCTCCATTCACGCAACTGCCGATATATACTCGTGTTTGCCGCCTTCCACCCCGACTCTTCCTCTCCTATCACGCACCTGCCGCCATATTCTCACCATTACTGCCTTCCACCCCGACTCTTCCTCTCCTTTCACGCACCTGCCACCATATTATCGCCTTTACCTCCTTCCAGCGCCGACTCTTCCTCTCCTTTCACGCTCCTGCTGCCATATTCTCGCCTTTGCCGCCTTCCAGCGCCGACTCATCCTCTCCTTTCACGCAGCTGCCGTCATATTCTCGCCTTTGCCGCATTCCACCGCCGACTCTTCCTCTCCTTTCATGCACCTGCCGCCATATACTCGCGTTTGCCGCCTTCCACCCCGACTCTTCCTCTCCTATCACGCACCTGCCGCCATATTCTCACCATTACTGCCTTCCACCCCGACTCTTCCTCTCCTTTCACGCACCTGCCACCATATTATCGCCTTTACCTCCTTCCAGCGCCGACTCTTCCTCTCCTTTCGCGCTCCTGCTGCCATATTCTCGCCTTTGCCGCCTTCCAGCGCCGACTCATCCTCTCCTTTCACGCAGCTGCCGTCATATTCTCGCCTTTGCCGCCTTCCACCGCCGACTCTTCCTCTCCTTTCCCGCACCTGCCTCCATATACTCGCGTTTGCCGCCTTCCACCCCGACTCTTCCTCTCCTATCATGCACCTGCCACCATATTCTCACCATTACTGTCTTCCACCCCGACTCTTCCTCTCCTTTCACGCACCTGCCACCATATTCTCGTCTTTACCTCCTTCAAGCGCCGACTCTTCCTCTCCTTTCACGGTCCTGCTGCCATATTCTCGCCTTTGCCGCCTTCCAGCGCCGACTCTTCCTCTCCTTTCATGTACCTGCCGCCATATTTTCGACTTTGCCGCCTTCCACCGCCGACTCTTCCTCTCCTTTCACGCGTCTGCCGCCATATTCTCCCCTTTGCCGCCTTCCACCGCCGACTCTTCCTGTACTTTCACGCAGCTGCCGCCATATACCCGCCCTTGCTGCCTTCCACCGCCGACTTCCTCTACTTTCACGCAGCTGCCGCCATATTCTCGGCTTTACTGCCTTCCACAGCCAACTCTTCCGCTCCTTTCACGCAGCTGCCGCCATATTCTCGCATTTACCTACTTCAAGCGCCGACTCTTCCTCTCCTTTCACGCAGCTGCCGTCATATTCTCGCCTTTGCCGCCTTCCAGCGCCGACTCTTCCTCTCCTTTCACACACCTGCCGCTATATTCTCGACTTTGCCGCCTTCCACCGCCGACTCTTCCTCTCCTTTCACGAACCTGCCACCATATTCTCCCCTTTGCCGCCTTCCACCGCCGACTCTTCCTCTACTTTCACGCAGCTGCCGCCATATTCTCGCCCTTGCTGCCTTCCACCGCCGACTTCCTCTACTTTCACGCAGCTGATGCCATATTCTCGGCTTTACTGCCATCCACAGCCAACTCTTCCGCTCCTTTCACGCAGCTGCCACCATATTCTCGCCTTTGCCGCCTTCCACCGCCGACCCTTCCTCTCCTTTCACGCAGCTGCCGATATATACTCGTGTTTGCCGCCTTCCACCCCGACTCTTCCTCTCCTATCACGCACCTGCCGCCATATTCTCACCATTACTGCCTTCCACCCCGACTCTTCCTCTCCTTTCACGCACCTGCCACCATATTATCGCCTTTACCTCCTTCCAGCGCCGACTCTTCCTCTCCTTTCACGCTCCTGCTGCCATATTCTCGCCTTTGCCGCCTTCCAGCGCCGACTCATCCTCTCCTTTCACGCAGCTGCCGTCATATTCTCGCCTTTGCCGCCTTCCAGCGCCGACTCTTCCTCTCCTTTCATGCACGTGCCGCCATATACTCGCGTTTGCCGCCTTCCACCCCGACTCTTCCTCTCCTATCACGCACCTGCCGCCATATACTCGCGTTTGCCGCCTTCCACCCCGACTCTTCCTCTCCTTTCACGCACCTGCCACCATATTCTCTCCTTTACCTCCTTCAAGCGCCGACTCTTCCTCTCCTTTCCCGCTCCTGCCGCCATATTCTCGCCTTTGCCGCCTTCCAGCGCCGACTCATCCTCTCCTTTCACGCAGCTGCCGTCATATTCTCGCCTTTGCCGCCTTCCACCGCCGACTCTTCCTCTCCTTTCATGTACCTGCCGCCATATTCTCCCCTTTGCCGCCTTCCACCGCCGACTCTTCCTCTACTTTCACGCAGCTGCCGCCATATTCTCGCCCTTGCTGCCTTCCACCGACGAATTCCTCTACTTTCACGTAACTGCCGCCATATTCTCGCCTTTACTGCCTTCCACAGCCAACTCTTCCTCTCCTTTGACGCACCTACCGCCATATTCTCGCCTTTGCCGCCTTCCACCGCCGACTCTTCCTCTCCTTTCACGCACCTGCTGCCATATACTCGCGTTTGCCGCCTTCCACCCCGACTCTTCCACTCCTATCACGCACCTGCCGCCATATTCTCACCATTACTGCCTTCCACCGCGACGCTTCCTCTCCTTTCACGCAGCTGCCGCCATATTCTCGCCTTTGCTGCCTTCCACCACCGACTTCCTCTACTTTCACGCAGCTGCCGCCATATTCTCGGTTTTGCCGCCTTCCACAGCCAACTCTTCCGCTCCTTTCACGCAGCTGCCGCCATAATCTCGCCTTTGCCGCCTTCCACCGCCGACTCTTCCTCTCCTTTCACGCAGCTGCCGACATATACTGACGTTTGCCGCCTTCCACCCCGACTCTTCCTCTCCTATCACGCACCTGCCGCCATATTCTCACCATTACTGCCTTCCACCCCGACTCTTCCTCTCCTTTCACGCACCTGCCACCATATTATCGCCTTTACCTCCTTCAAGCGCCGACTCTTCCTCTCCTTTCACGCTCCTGCTGCCATATTCTCAGCTTTGCCGCCTTCCACCGCCGACTCTTCCTCTCCTTTCATGCACCTGCCGCCATATACTCGCGTTTGCCGCCTTCCACCGCGACTCTTCCTCTCCTATCACGAACCTGCCGCCATATTCTCACCATTACTGTCTTCCACCCCGACTCTTCCTCTCCTTTCACGCACCTGCCACCATATTCTCGCCTTTACCTCCTTCAAGCGCCGACTCTTCCTCTCCTTTCACGCTCCTGCTGCCATATTCTCGCCTTTGCCGCCTTCCAGCGCCGACTCTTCCTCTCCTTTCATGTACCTGCCGCCATATATTCGACTTTGCCGCCTTCCACCGCCGACTCTTCCTCTCCTTTCACGCGTCTGCCGCCATATTCTCGCCTTTGCCGCCTTCCACCGCCGACTTCCTCTACTTTCACGCAGCTGCCGCCATATTCTCGCCTTTACTGCCTTCCACAGCCAACTCTTCCTCTCCTTTGACGCACCTACCGCCATATTCTCGCCCATGCCGCCTTCCACCGCCGACTCTTCCTCTCCTTTCACGCAGCTGCTGCCATATTCTCGCCTTTACTGCCTTCCATAGCCAACTCTTCCTCTCCTTTGACGCACCTACCGCCATATTCTCGCCCATGCCGCCTTCCACCGCCGACTCTTCCTCTCCTTTCACGCACCTGCCGCCATATACTCGCGTTTGCCGCCTTCCACCCCGACTCTTCCACTCCTATCACGCACCTGCCGCCATATTCTCACCATTACTGCCTTCCACCGCGACGCTTCCTCTCCTGTCACGCACCTGCCACCATATTATCGCCTTTACCTCCTTCAAGCGCCGACTCTTCCTGTCCTTTCACGCTCCTGCTGCCATATTCTCGCCTTTGCCGCCTTCCAGCGTCGATTCTTCCTCTCCTTTCACACACCTGCCGCCATATTCTCGCCTTTGCCGCCTTCCACCCCCGACTTTTCGTCTCCTTTCACGCACCTGCCTCCTCCTACTCTCGTTTCCCGCCTTCCAACCCCGACTCTTCCTCTTCTTTCACGCACCTGCCTCAATATTCTCACCTTTGCTGCCTTCCAGCGCCGAATCTTTCTCAACTTTAACGCAGCAGCTGCCATATTCTCACGTTTGCCGCCTTCCACCGCCGACTCCTCCTCTCCTTTCACGCACCTTCTGCCATTTTCTCGCCTTCAACCGCCTTCAATCGCGAACTCCTCCTCTCCTTTCACGCAGCTGCCGCCTCCTACTATCGTTTGCTGCCCTCCACCCCCGACTCTTCCTGTCCTTTCACGCAGGTGCCGCCATATTCTCGCCTTTGCCACCTTCCAGCGCCGACTCTTCCTCTCCTTTCACGCACCTGCCGCCGTCTTGTCGCCTTTGCCGCCTTCCAGTGCCGATTCTTCCTCCCCTGTCACGCACCTGCCGCCATATTCTCGCCTTTGCCGCCTTCCACCCCCGACTTGTCCTCTCCTTTCACGCACCTGCCGCCATATTCTCGCCTTGCCGCCTTCCAGCACCGGCTCTTCCTCTCCTTTCACGCACCTGCCGCCATATTCTCGCCTTTGCTGCCTTCCACCGCTGGCTCTTCCTCTCCTTTCACGCAGCTGCAGCCATATTCTCGCCTTTGCCGCCTTCCAGCGCCGATTATTCCTCTCCTTTCAGGTACGTGCCGCCATATTCTTGCCTTTGCCGCCTTCCAGCGCCGACTCTTCCTCTCCTTTCAGGTACGTGACACCATATTCTCACGCTTGCCGCCTTCCACTGCCCACTCTTCCTCTCCTGTCACGCATCTGCCGCCATATCCTCGCCTTTGCCACATTCCAGCGCCGACTCTTCCTCTCCTTTCAGGTACGTGCCGCCATATTCTTGCCTTTGCCGCCTTCCAGCGCCGACTCTTCCTCTACTTTCAGGTACGTGCCGCCATATTCTCGCCTTTGCCATCTTCCAGCGCCGATTCCCCCTCTCCTGTCACGCATCTGCCGCCATATCCTCGCCTTTGCCGCCTTCCAGCGCCGACTCTTCCTCTCCTTTCTGGTACGTGCCGCCATATTCTCGCCTCTGCCGCCTTCCAGCGCCGACTCTTCCTCTCTTTTCAGGTACGTGCCGCCATATTCTCGCCTTTGCCGCATTCCACCCCCGACTCGTCCTCTTCTTTCACGCACCTGCCGCCATATTCTCGCCTTTTGCGCCTTCCACCGCCGAGTCTTTCTCTCCTTTCACGCACCTGCCGCCATATTCTCGCCTTTGCTGCCTTCCACCGCTGGCTCTTCCTCTCCTTTCATGCAGCTGCCGCCATATTCTCGCCTTTGCTGCCTTCCAGCGCCGACTCTTCCTCTCCTTTCACGCACCTGCCGCCATATACTCGCGTTTGCCGCCTTGCACCCCGACTCTTCCTGTCCTATCACGCACCTGCCGCCATATTCTCACCATTACTGTCTTCCACCCCGACTCTTCCTCTCCTTTCACGCACCTGCCACCATATTCTCGGCATTGCCGCCTTCCAGCGCCGAGTCTTCCTCTCCTTTCACGCACCTGCCGCCATATTCTCGCCTTTGCTGCCTTCCAGCGCCGGCTCTTCCTCTCCTTTCAGGTACGTGCCACCATATTCTCGCCTTTGCCGCCTTCCAGCGCCGACTCTTCCTCTCCTTTCAGGTACGTTCCGCCGTATTCTCGCCTTTGCCGCCTTCCAGCGCCGATTCCCCCTCTCCTTTCACGCATCTGCCGCCATATCCTCGCCTTTGCCGCCTTCCAGCGCCGACTCTTCCTCTCCTTTCAAGTACGTGCCGCCATATTCTCGCCTTTGCCGCCTTCCACCGCCGACTTCCTCTACTTTCACGCAGCTGCCGCCATATTCTCGCCTTTACTGCCTTCCACAGCCAACTCTTCCTCTCCTTTGACGCACCTACCGCCATATTCTCGCCCATGCCGCCTTCCACCGCCGACTCTTCCTCTCCTTTCACGCAGCTGCTGCCATATTCTCGCCTTTACTGCCTTCCATAGCCAACTCTTCCTCTCCTTTGACGCACCTACCGCCATATTCTCGCCCATGCCGCCTTCCACCGCCGACTCTTCCTCTCCTTTCACGCACCTGCCGCCATATACTCGCGTTTGCCGCCTTCCACCCCGACTCTTCCACTCCTATCACGCACCTGCCGCCATATTCTCACCATTACTGCCTTCCACCGCGACGCTTCCTCTCCTGTCACGCACCTGCCACCATATTATCGCCTTTACCTCCTTCAAGCGCCGACTCTTCCTGTCCTTTCACGCTCCTGCTGCCATATTCTCGCCTTTGCCGCCTTCCAGCGTCGATTCTTCCTCTCCTTTCACACACCTGCCGCCATATTCTCGCCTTTGCCGCCTTCCACCCCCGACTTTTCGTCTCCTTTCACGCACCTGCCTCCTCCTACTCTCGTTTCCCGCCTTCCAACCCCGACTCTTCCTCTTCTTTCACGCACCTGCCTCAATATTCTCACCTTTGCTGCCTTCCAGCGCCGAATCTTTCTCAACTTTAACGCAGCAGCTGCCATATTCTCACGTTTGCCGCCTTCCACCGCCGACTCCTCCTCTCCTTTCACGCACCTTCTGCCATTTTCTCGCCTTCAACCGCCTTCAATCGCGAACTCCTCCTCTCCTTTCACGCAGCTGCCGCCTCCTACTATCGTTTGCTGCCCTCCACCCCCGACTCTTCCTGTCCTTTCACGCAGGTGCCGCCATATTCTCGCCTTTGCCACCTTCCAGCGCCGACTCTTCCTCTCCTTTCACGCACCTGCCGCCGTCTTGTCGCCTTTGCCGCCTTCCAGTGCCGATTCTTCCTCCCCTGTCACGCACCTGCCGCCATATTCTCGCCTTTGCCGCCTTCCACCCCCGACTTGTCCTCTCCTTTCACGCACCTGCCGCCATATTCTCGCCTTGCCGCCTTCCAGCACCGGCTCTTCCTCTCCTTTCACGCACCTGCCGCCATATTCTCGCCTTTGCTGCCTTCCACCGCTGGCTCTTCCTCTCCTTTCACGCAGCTGCAGCCATATTCTCGCCTTTGCCGCCTTCCAGCGCCGATTATTCCTCTCCTTTCAGGTACGTGCCGCCATATTCTTGCCTTTGCCGCCTTCCAGCGCCGACTCTTCCTCTCCTTTCAGGTACGTGACACCATATTCTCACGCTTGCCGCCTTCCACTGCCCACTCTTCCTCTCCTGTCACGCATCTGCCGCCATATCCTCGCCTTTGCCACATTCCAGCGCCGACTCTTCCTCTCCTTTCAGGTACGTGCCGCCATATTCTTGCCTTTGCCGCCTTCCAGCGCCGACTCTTCCTCTACTTTCAGGTACGTGCCGCCATATTCTCGCCTTTGCCATCTTCCAGCGCCGATTCCCCCTCTCCTGTCACGCATCTGCCGCCATATCCTCGCCTTTGCCGCCTTCCAGCGCCGACTCTTCCTCTCCTTTCTGGTACGTGCCGCCATATTCTCGCCTCTGCCGCCTTCCAGCGCCGACTCTTCCTCTCTTTTCAGGTACGTGCCGCCATATTCTCGCCTTTGCCGCATTCCACCCCCGACTCGTCCTCTTCTTTCACGCACCTGCCGCCATATTCTCGCCTTTTGCGCCTTCCACCGCCGAGTCTTTCTCTCCTTTCACGCACCTGCCGCCATATTCTCGCCTTTGCTGCCTTCCACCGCTGGCTCTTCCTCTCCTTTCATGCAGCTGCCGCCATATTCTCGCCTTTGCTGCCTTCCAGCGCCGACTCTTCCTCTCCTTTCACGCACCTGCCGCCATATACTCGCGTTTGCCGCCTTGCACCCCGACTCTTCCTGTCCTATCACGCACCTGCCGCCATATTCTCACCATTACTGTCTTCCACCCCGACTCTTCCTCTCCTTTCACGCACCTGCCACCATATTCTCGGCATTGCCGCCTTCCAGCGCCGAGTCTTCCTCTCCTTTCACGCACCTGCCGCCATATTCTCGCCTTTGCTGCCTTCCAGCGCCGGCTCTTCCTCTCCTTTCAGGTACGTGCCACCATATTCTCGCCTTTGCCGCCTTCCAGCGCCGACTCTTCCTCTCCTTTCAGGTACGTTCCGCCGTATTCTCGCCTTTGCCGCCTTCCAGCGCCGATTCCCCCTCTCCTTTCACGCATCTGCCGCCATATCCTCGCCTTTGCCGCCTTCCAGCGCCGACTCTTCCTCTCCTTTCAAGTACGTGCCGCCATATTCTCGCCTTTGCCGCCTTCCAGCGCCGACTCTTCCTCTCCTTTCAGGTACGTGCCGCCATATTTTCACCTTTGTCGCCTTCCACCGCCGACTCTTCCTCTCCTTTCACGCAGCTGCTGCCATACTCGCGGCTTTGCCGCCTGCCAGCGCCGACTCCTCGTCTCCTTTCCCGCACCGGCCGCCATATTTTCGCCTATGCCGCCTTCCACCGCCGACTCTTCCTCTCCTTTCACGGAGCTGCCACCATATTCTCACGTTTGCCGACTTCCACCGCCAACTCTTCCTCTACTTTTACGGAGCTGCCGCCATATTTTCGCCTTTGCCGCCTTCTAGCGCCAATTCTCCTCCTCTCCTTTCACTCACCTGCTGCCATATTCTCGCCTTTGCCGCCTTCCACCCCCGACTCTTCCTCTCCTTTCACGCAGCTGCCGCCATATTGTCGCCTTTGCCACATTCCAGCGCTGACTCTTCCTCTCCTTTCACGCAGCTGCCGCCGTCTTCTCGCCTTTGCCGCCTGCCAGCGCCGACTCCTCCTCTCCTTTCACTCAGCTGCCGCCATATTTTCGTCTTTGTCGCCTTCCAGCGCCGACCCTTCCTCCCCTTTCACGCAGCTGCGGCCATATTCTCGCCTTTGCGACATTCTACCCCGACTGTTCCTCTCTTTTCACGCAGCTGCCACCATATTCACGCCTTTGCCGCCTTCCACTGCCGACTCCTCCTCTCCATTCACGCACCTGCCGCCATATTCTCGCATTTGCCGCCTTCCACCCCGACTCTTCCTCTCCTTTCATGGACCTGCCACCATATTCTCCCCTTTGCTGCCTTCCACCGACGACTCTTCCTCTCCTTTCACGCTCCTGCCTCCATATTCTCGCGTTTACTGCCTTCCAGCACTGACTCTTCCTCTCCTTTCACGCAGCTGCCGCCATATTCTCCCCTTTGCCGTCTTCCAGCGCCGACTCTTCGTCTCCTTTCACGCAGCTGCCACCATATTCTCGCGTTTACTGCCTTCCACCGCCGACTCTTCCTCTCCTTTCATGCAGCTGCCACCATATTATTGCCTTTGCCGACTTCCAGCGCCGACTCTTCCTCTCCTTTCATGCACCTGCCGCCATATACTCGCGTTTGCCGCCTTCCACCCCGACTCTTCCTCTCCTATCACGCACCTGCCGCCATATTCTCAGCATTACTGTCTTCCACCCCGACTCTTCCTCTCCTTTCACGCACCTGCCACCATATTCTCGCCTTTACCTCCTTCAAGCGCCGACTCTTCCTCTCCTTTCACGCTCCTGCTGCCATATTCTCGCCTTTGCCGCCTTCCAGCGCCGACTCTTCCTCTCCTTTCATGTACCTGCCGTCATATTCTCGACTTTGCCGCCTTCCACCGCCGACTCTTCCTCTACTTTCACGCAGCTGCCGCCATATACTCGCCCTTGCTGCCTTCCACCGCCGACTTCCTCTACTTTCACGCAGCTGCCGCCATATTCTCGCCTTTACTGCCTTCCACAGCCAACTCTTCCGCTCCTTTCACGCACCTACCGCCATATTCTCGCCTTTGCCGCCTTCCACCGCCGACTCTTCCTCTCCTTTCACGCACCTGCCGCCATATACTCGCGTTTGCCGCCTTCCACCCCGACTCTTCCACTCCTATCACGCACCTGCCACCATATTCTCACCATTACTGCCTTCCACCGCGACTCTTCCTCTCCTTTCACGCAGCTGCCGCCATATTCTCGCCTTTGCTGCCTTCCACCACCGACTTCCTCTACTTTCACGCAGCTGATGCCATATCCTCGGCTTTACTGCCTTCCACAGCCAACTCTTCCGCTCCTTTCATGCAGCTGCCGCCATATTCTCGCCTTTGCCGCCTTCCACCGCCGACTCTTCCTCTCCTATCATGCACCTGCCACCATATTCTCACCATTACTGTCTTCCACCCCGACTCTTCCTCTCCTTTCACGCACCTGCCACCATATTCTCGTCTTTACCTCCTTCAAGCGCCGACTCTTCCTCTCCTTTCAGGTACGTGCCGCCATATTCTCGCCTTTGCCGCCTTCCAGCGCCGACTCTTCCTCTCCTTTCATGTACCTGCCGCCATATTCTCGACTTTGCCGCCTTCCAGCGCCGACTCTTCCTTTCCTTTCACGCACCTGCCGCCATATTCTCCCCGTTGCCGCCTTCCACCGCCGACTCTTCCTCTACTTTCACGCAGCTGCCGCCATATACTCGCCCTTGCTGCCTTCCACCGCCGACTTCCTCTACTTTCACGCAGCTGCCGCCATATTCTCGGCTTTACTGCCTTCCACAGCCAACTCTTCCGCTCCTTTCACGCAGCTGCCGCCATATTCTCGCCATTGCCGCCTTCCACCGCCGACTCTTCCTCTCCTTTCACGCAGCTGCCGACATATACTCGCGTTTGCCGCCTTCCACCCCGACTCTTCTTCTGTCACGCACCTGCCGCCATATTCTCACCATTACTGCCTTCCACCGCGACTCTTCCTCTCCTTTCACGCACCTGCCGCCATATTCTCGCCCTTGCTGCCTTCCACCGCCGACTTCCTCTACTTTCACGCAGCTGCCGCCATATTCTCGCCTTTGCAGCCTTCCACCGCCGACTCATCCTCTCCTTTCACGCAGCTGCCTTCATATTCTCGCCTTTGCCGCCTTCCACAGCCGACTCTTCCTCTCCTTTCATGCAGCTGCCGTCATATTCTCGCCTTTGCGGCCTTCCAGCGCCGACTCTTCCTCTCATTTCACTCACCTGCCGCCATATTCTCTATTTGCCGCCTTCCACCGCCGACTCTTCCTCTCCTTTCACGAACCTGCTGCCATATTCTCACCATTACTGCCTTCCACCCCGACTCTTCCTCTCCTTTCACGCAGCTGCCACCATATTATCGCCTTTACCTCCTTCCAGCGCCGACTCTTCCTCTCCTTTCACGCTCCTGCTGCCATATTCTCGCCTTTCCCGCCTTCCAGCGCCGACTCATCCTCTCCTTTCACGCAGCTGCCGTCATATTCTCGCCTTTGCCGCCTTCCACCGCCGACTCTTCCTCTCCTTTCATGCACCTGTGCCATATACTCGCGTTTGCCGCCTTCCATCCCGACTCTTCCTCTCCTATCATGCACCTGCCACAATATTCTCACCATTACTGTCTTCCACCCCGACTCTTCCTCTCCTTTCACGCACCTGCCACCATATTCTCGTCTTTACCTCCTTCAAGCGCCGACTCTTCCTCTCCTTTCACGGTCCTGCTGCCATATTCTCGCCTTTGCCGCCTTCCAGCGCCGAATCTTCCTCTCCTTTCATGTACCTGCCGCCATATTCTCGACTTTGCCGCCTTCCAGCGCCGACTCTTCCTCTCCTTTCACGCACCTGCCGCCATATTCTCCCCTTTGCCGCCTTCCACCGCCGACTCTTCCTCTACTTTCACGCAGCTGCTGCCATATACTCGCCCTTGCTGCCTTCCACCGCCGACTTCCTCTACTTTCACGCAGCTGCCGCCATATTCTCGGCTTTACTGCCTTCCACAGCCAACTCTTCCGCTCCTTTCACGCAGCTGCCACCATATTCTCGCCTTTGCCGCCTTCCACCGCCGACTCTTCCTCTCCTTTCACGCACCTGCCGCCATATACTCGCGTTTGCCGCCTTCCACCGCCGACTCTTCCTCTCCTTTCACGGACCTGCCACCATATTCTCCCCTTTGCCGCCTTCCACCGACGACTCTTCCTCTCCTTTCACGCTCCTGCCTCCATATTCTCGCATTTACTGCCTTCCAGCGCTGACTCTTCCTCTCCTTTCACGCAGCTGCCGCCATATTCTCCCCTTTGCCGTCTTCCAGCGCCGACTCTTCCTCTCCTTTCACGCAGCTGCCAACATATTCTCGCGTTTACTGCCTTCCACCGCCGACTCTTCCTCTCCTTTCATGCAGCTGCCGCCATATTATTGCCTTTGCCGACTTCCAGCGCCGACTCTTCCTCTCCTTTCACGCACCTGCCGTCATATTCTCCCCTTTGCCTCCTTCCACCCCGACTCTTCCTCTCCTTTCACGCTCCTGCCTCCATATTCTCGCGTTTACTGCCTTCCAGCGCTGGCTCTTCCTCTCCTTTCACGCACCTGCCGCCATATTCTCACCTTTGCCTCCTTCCACCCCGACTCTTCCTCTCCTTTCATGCACCTGCCGCCATATACTCGCGTTTGCCGCCTTCCACCCCGACTCTTCCTCTCCTATCACGCACCTGCCACCATATTCTCGCCTTTACCTCCTTCAAGCGCCGACTCTTCCTCTCCTTTCACGCTCCTGCTGCCATATTCTCGCCTTTGCCGCCTTCCAGCGCCGACTCGTCCTCTCCTTTCATGTACCTGCCGCCATATTCTCGACTTTGCCGCCTTCCACCGCCGACTCTTCCTCTACTTTCACGCAGCTGCCGCCATATACTCGCCCTTGCTGCCTTCCACCGCCGACTTCCTCTCCTTTCACGCAGCTGCCGCCATATTCTCGCCTTTACTGCCTTCCACAGCCAACTCTTCCTCTCCTTTGACACACCTACCGCCATATTCTCGCCTTTGCCACCTTCCACCGCCGACTCTTCCTCTCCTTTCACGCACCTGCCGCCATATACTCGCGTTTGCCGCCTTCCACCCCGACTCTTCCACTCCTATCACGCACCTGCCGCCATATTCTCACCATTTCTGCCTTCCACCGCGACTCTTCCTCTCCTTTCAAGCACCTGCCGCCATATACTCGCGTTTGCCGCCTTCCACCGCGACTCTTCCTCTCCTATCACGAACCTGCCGCCATATTCTCACCATTACTGTCTTCCACCCCGACTCTTACTCTCCTTTCACGCACCTGCCACCATATTCTCGCCTTTACCTCCTTCAAGCGCCGACTCTTCCTCTCCTTTCACGCTCCTGCTGCCATATTCTCGCCTTTGCCGCCTTCCAGCGCCGACTCTTCCTCTCCTTTCATGTACCTGCCGCCATATATTCGACTTTGCCGCCTTCCACCGCCGACTCTTCCTCTCCTTTCACGCGTCTGCCGCCATATTCTCGCCTTTGCCGCCTTCCACCGCCGACTTCCTCTACTTTCACGCAGCTGCCGCCATATTCTCGCCTTTACTGCCTTCCACAGCCAACTCTTCCTCTCCTTTGACGCACCTACCGCCATATTCTCGCCCATGCCGCCTTCCACCGCCGACTCTTCCTCTCCTTTCACGCAGCTGCTGCCATATTCTCGCCTTTACTGCCTTCCATAGCCAACTCTTCCTCTCCTTTGACGCACCTACCGCCATATTCTCGCCCATGCCGCCTTCCACCGCCGACTCTTCCTCTCCTTTCACGCACCTGCCGCCATATACTCGCGTTTGCCGCCTTCCACCCCGACTCTTCCACTCCTATCACGCACCTGCCGCCATATTCTCACCATTACTGCCTTCCACCGCGACGCTTCCTCTCCTGTCACGCACCTGCCACCATATTATCGCCTTTACCTCCTTCAAGCGCCGACTCTTCCTCTCCTTTCACGCTCCTGCTGCCATATTCTCGCCTTTGCCGCCTTCCAGCGCCGACTCATCCTCTCCTTTCACGCAGCTGCCGTCATATTCTCGCCTTTGCCGCATTCCACCGCCGACTCTTCCTCTCCTTTCACGCACCTGCCGCCATATTCTCCCCTTTGCCGCATTCCACCGCCGACTCTTCGTCTCCTTTGACGCAGCTGCCGCCATATTCTCGCCCTTGCTGCCTTCCACCGCCGACTTCATCTACTTTCACGCAGCTGCCGCCATATTCTCGCCTTTACTGCCTTCCACAGCCAACTCTTCCTCTCCTTTGACGCACCTACCGCCATATTCTCGCCCATGCCGCCTTCCACCGCCGACTCTTCCTCTCCTTTCACGCACCTGCCGCCATATACCCGCGTTTGCCGCCTTCCACCCAGACTCTTCCACTCCTATCACGCACCTGCCGCCATATTCTCACCATTACTGCCTTCCACCCCGACTCTTCCTCTACTTTCATGCTCCTGCTGCCATATTCTTGCCTTTGCCGCCTTCCAGCGCCGACTCTTCCTCTACTTTCACGCAGCTGCCGCCATATTCTCGCCTTTGCCGCCTTCCAGCGCCGACTTATCCTCTCTTTTCACGCAGCTGACTTCATATTCTCGCCTTTGCCGCCTTCCACAGCCGACTCTTCCTCTCCTTTCACGCACCTGCCGGCATATACTCGCGTTTGCCGCCTTCCACCCCGACTCTTCCACTCCTATCACGCACCTGCCGCCATATTCTCACCTTTACTGCCTTCCAGCCCGACTCTTCCTCTCCTTTCACGCACCTGCCACCATATTCTCGCATTTACCTCCTTCAAGCACCGACTCTTCCTCTCCTTTCACGCAGCTGTCGTCATATTCTCGCCTTTGCCGCCTTCCAGCGCCGACTCTTCCTCTCCTTTCACACACCTGCCGCCATATTCTTGACTTTGCCGCCTTCCACCGCCGACTCTTCCTCTCCTTTCACGCACCTGCCGCCATATTCTCGCCCTTGCTGCCTTCCACCGCCGACTTCCTCTACTTTCACGCAGCTGCCGCCATATTCTCGCCTTTACTGCCTTCCACAGCCAACTCTTCCTCTCCTTTCACGCACCTGCCGCCATATACTCGCGTTTGCCGCCTTCCACCCCGACTCTTCCACTCCTATCACGCACCTGCCGCCATATTCTCACCATTACTGCCTTCCAGCCCGACTCTTCCTCTCCTTTCACGCACCTGCCACCATAATCTCGCCTTTACCTCCTTCAATCGTCGACTCTTCCTCTCCTTTCACGCTCCTGCTGCCATATTCTCGCCTTTGCCGCCTTCCAGCGCCGACTCATCCTCTCCTTTCACGCAGCTGCCGTCATATTCTCGCCTTTGCCGCCTTCCACCGCCGACTCTTCCTCTCCTTTCATGCACCTGCCGCCATATAGTCGCGTTTGCCGCCTTCCACCGCGACTCTTCCTCTCCTTTCACGCACCTGCTGCCATATTCTCGCCTTCGCCGCCTTCCAGCGCCGACTCTTCCTCTCCTTTCACGCACCTGCCGCCATATTCTCGACTTTGCCGCCTTCCACCGCCGACTCTTCCTCTCCTTTCATGCACCTGCCGCCATATTCTCCCCTTTGCCGCCTTCCACCGGCGACTCTTGCTCTACTTTCACGCAGCTTCCGCCATATTCTCGCCCTTGCTGCCTTCCACCGCCGACTTCCTCTACTTTCACGCAGCTGCCACCATATTCTCGCCTTTACTGCCTTCCACAGCCAACTCTTCCTCTCCTTTCACGCACCTGCCGCCATATACTCGCGTTTGCCGCCTTCCACCCCGACTCTTCCACTCCTATCACGCACCTGCCGCCATATTCTCACCATTACTGCCTTCCAGCCCGACTCTTCCTCTCCTTTCACGCACCTGCCACCATAATCTCGCCTTTACCTCCTTCAAGCGACGACTCCTGCTCTCCTTTCACGCTCCTGCTGCCATATTCTCGCCTTTGCCGCCTTCCAGCGCCGACTCATCCTCTCCTTTCACGCAGCTGCCGTCATATTCTCACCTTTGCCGCCTTCCACCGCCGACTCTTCCTCTCCTTTCATGCACCTGCCGCCATATACTCGCGTTTGCCGCCTTCCACCCCGACTCTTCCTCTACTTTCACGCAGCTGCCGCCATATTCTCACCATTACTGTCTTCCACCCCGACTCTTCCTCTCCTTTCACGCACCTGCCACCATATTCTCGCGTTTACCTCCTTCAAGCGCCGACTCTTCCTCTCCTTCCACGCTCCTGCTGCCATATTCTCGCCTTTGCCACCTTCCAGCGCCGACTCTTCCTCTCCTTTCATGTACCTGCCGCCATATTCTCCCCCTTGCCGCCTTCCACCGCCGACTCTTCCTCTAGTTTCACGCACCTGCCGCCATATTCTCGCCCGTGCTGCCTTCCATCGCCGACTTCCTCTACTTTCACGCAGCTGCCGCCATATTCTCGCCTTTACTGCCTTCCACAGCCAACTCTTCCGCTCCTTTCACGCACCTACCGCCATATTCTCGCCTTTGCCGCCTTCCACCGCCGACTCTTCCTCTCCTTTCACGCACCTGCCGCCATATACTCGCGTTTGCCGCCTTCCAGCCCGACTCTTCCACTCCTATCACGCTCCTGCCGCCATATTCTCACGATTACTGCCTTCCACCGCGACGCTTCCTCTCCTTTCACGCAGCTGCCGCCATATTCTCGCCTTTGCTGCCTTCCACCACCGACTTCCTCTACTTTCACGCAGCTGCCGCCATATTGTCGACTTTACTGCCTTCCACAGCCAACTCTTCCGCTCCTTTCACGCAGCTGCCGCCATATTCTCGCCTTTGCCGCCTTCCACCGCCGACTCTTCCTCTCCTTTCACGCAGCTGCCGACATATACTGACGTTTGACGCCTTCCACCCCGACTCTTCCTCTCCTATCACGCACCTGCCGCCATATTCTCACCATTACTGCCTTCCACCCCGACTCTTCCTCTCCTTTCACGCACCTGCCACCATATTATCGCCTTTACCTCCTTCAAGCGCCGACTCTTCCTCTCCTTTCATGTACCTGCCGCCACATTCTCACCTTTGCCGCCTTCCACCGCCGACTCTTCCTCTCCTTTCACGCGTCTGCCGCCATATTCTCGCCTTTGCCGCCTTCCACCGCCGACTTCCTCTACTTTCACGCAGCTGCCGCCATATTCTCCCCTTTACTGCCTTCCACAGCCTACTCTTCCGCTCCTTTGACGCACCTACCGCCATATTCTCGCCTTTGCCGCCTTCCACCGCCGACTCTTCCTCTCCTTTCACGCACCTGCCGCCATATACTCGCGTTTGCCGCCTTCCAGCCCGACTCTTCCACTCCTATCATGCACCTGCCGCCATATTCTCACCATTACTGCCTTCCACCGCGACGCTTCCTCTCCTTTCACGCACCTGCCACCATATTATCGCCTTTACCTCCTTCAAGCGCCGACTCTTCCTCTCCTTTCACGCTCCTGCTGCCATATTCTCGCCTTTGCCGCCTTCCAGCGCCGACTCATCCTCTCCTTTCACGCAGCTGCCGTCATATTCTCGCCTTTGCCGCCTTCCACCGCCGACTCTTCCTCTCCTTTCATGCACCTGCCGCCATATACTCGTGTTTGCCGCCTTCCACACCGACTCTTCCTCTCCTATCACGCACCTGACGCCATATTCTCACCATTACTGTTTTCCACCCCGACTCTTCCTCTCCTTTCACGCACCTGCCACCATATTCTCGCCTTTACCTCCTTCAAGCGCCGACTCTTCCTCTCCTTTCACGCTCCTGCTGCCATATTATCGCCTTTGCCGCCTTCCACCGCCGACTCTTCCTCTCCTTTCATGTACCTGCCGCCATATTCTCGAGTATACCGCCTTTCGCCGCCGACTCTTCCTCTCCTTTCACGCACCTGCCGCCATATTCTCCACTTTGCCGCCTTCCACCGCCGACTCTTCCTCTACTTTCACGCACCTGCCGCCATATTGTCGCCATTGCTGCCTTCCATCGCCGACTTCCTCTACTTTCACGCACCTGCCGCCATATTCTCACCTTTACTGCCTTCCACAGCCAACTCTTCCTCTCCTTTGACGCACCTACCGCCATATTCTCGCCTTTGCCGCCTTCCACCGCCGACTCTTCCTCTCCTTTCACGCACCTGCCGCCATATACTCGCGTTTGCCGCCTTCCAGCCCGACTCTTCCACTCCTATCACGCACCTGCCGCCATATTCTCACCATTACTGCCTTCCACCGCGACGCTTCCTCTCCTTTCACGCAGCTGCCGACATATTCTCGCCTTTGCTGCCTTCCACCACCGACTTCCTCTACTTTCACGCAGCTGCCGCCATATTCTCGACTTTACTGCCTTCCACAGCCAACTCTTCCGCTCCTTTCACGCAGCTGCCGCCATATTCTCGCCTTTGCCGCCTTCCACCGCCGACTCTTCCTCTCCTTTCACGCAGCTGCCGACATATACTGACGTTTGCCGCCTTCCGCCCCGACTCTTCCTCTCCTATCACGCACCTGCCGCCATATTCTCACAATTACTGCCTTCCACCCCGACTCTTCCTCTCCTTTCACGCACCTGCCACCATATTATCGCCTTTACCTCCTTCAAGCGCCGACTCTTCCTCTCCTTTCACGCTCCTGCTGCCAAATTCTCACCTTTGCCGCCTTCCAGCGCCGACTCATCCTCTCCTTTCACGCAGCTGCCGTCATATTCTCGCCTTTGCCGCCTTCCACCGCCGACTCTTCCTCTCCTTTCACGCACCTGCCGCCATATACTCGCGTTTGCCGCCTTCCAGCCCGACTCTTCCACTCCTATCATGCACCTGCCGCCATATTCTCACCATTACTGCCTTCCACCGCGACGCTTCCTCTCCTATCACGCACCTGCCGCCATATTCTCACTATTACTGCCTTCCAACCCGACTCTTCCTCTCCTATCACGCACCTGCCGCCATATTCTCGCCTTTACTGCCTTCCACAGCCAACTCTTCCTCTCCTTTGACGCACCTACCGCCATATTCTCGCCTTTGCCGCCTTCCACCGCCGACTCTTCCTCTCCTTTCACGCACCTGCCGCCATATACTCGCCTTTGCCGCCTTCCAGCCCGACTCTTCCACTCCTATCATGCACCTGCCGCCATATTCTCACCATTACTGCCTTCCACCGTGACGCTTCCTCTCCTATCACGCACCTGCCGCCATATTCTCACTATTACTGCCTTCCACCCCGACTCTTCCTCTCCTTTCACGCACCTGCCACCATATTATCGCCTTTACCTCCTTCAAGCGCCGACTCTTCCGCTCCTTTCACGCAGCTGCCGCCATATTCTCGCCTTTGCCGCCTTCCAGCGCCGACTCATCCTCTCCTTTCACGCAGCTGCCGTCATATTCTCGCCTTTGCCGCCTTCAACCCCGACTCTTCCTCTCCTATCACGCACCTGCCGCCATATTCTCACCATTACTGTTTTCCACCCCGAGTCTTCCTCTCCTTTCACGCACCTGCCACCATATTCTCGACTTTACCTCCTTCAAGCGCCGACTCTTCCTCTCCTTTCACGCTCCTGCTGCCATATTCTCGCCTTTGCCGCCTTCCAGCGCCGACTCTTCCTCTCCTTTCATGTACCTGCCGCCATATTCTCGACTTTGCCGCCTTTCACCGCCGACTCTTCCTCTCCTTTCACGCACCTGCCGCCATATTCTCCCCTTTGCCGCCTTCCACCGCCGACTCTTCATCTACTTTCACGCAGCTGCCGCCATATTCTTGCCTTTGCCGCCTTCCAGCACCGACTCTTCCTCTCCTTTCATGCACCTGCCGCCATATACTCGCCTTTGCCGCCTTCCACCGCCGAATCTTCCTCTCCTTTCACGCAGCTGCCGACATATACTCGCGTTTGCCGCCTTCCACCCCGACTCTTTCTCTCCTTTCACGCACCTGCCGCCATATTCTCGCCCTTGCTGCCTTCCACCGCCGACTTCCTCTCCTTTGACGCAGCTGCCGCCATATTCTCGCCTTTGCCGCCTTCCAGCGCCGACTTATCCTCTCTTTTCACGCAGCTGCCTTCATATTCTCGCCTTTGCCGCCTTCCACCGCCGACTTTTGCTCTCCTTTCACGCACCTGCCGCCATATTCTCACCATTACTGCCTTCCACCCCGACTATTCCTCTCCTTTCACGCACCTGCCACCATATTATCGCCTTTACCTCCTTCCAGCGCCGACTCTTCCTCTCCTTTCACGCTCCTGCTGCCATATTCTCGCCTTTGCCGCCTTCCAGCGCCGACTCTTCCTCTCCTTTCACGCACCTGCCGCCATATTCTCGACTTTGCCGCCTTCCGCCGCCGACTCTTCCTCTCCTTTCACGCACCTGCCGCCATATTCTCCCCTTTGCCGCCTTCCACCTCCGACTCTTCCTCTCCTTTCCCGCACCTGCCGCCATATACTCGCGTTTGCGGCCTTCCACCCTGACTCTTCCACTCCTATCACGCACCTGCCGCCATATTCTCGCCTTTACTGCCTTCCACAGCCAACTCTTCCTCTCCTTTCACGAAGCTGCCGCCATATTCTCGCCTTTGCTGCCTTCCACCCCCGACTCTTCCTCTCCTTTCATGCAGCTGCCGCCATATTCTCGCCTTTGCCGCCTTCCACCGCCGACTCTTCCTCTCCTTTCACGCAGCTGCCGACATATACTGACGTTTGCCGCCTTCCGCCCCGACTCTTCCTCTCCTATCACGCACCTGCCGCCATATTCTCACCATTACTGCCTTCCACCCCGACTCTTCCTCTCCTTTCACGCACCTGCCACCATATTATCGCCTTTACCTCCTTCAAGCGCCGACTCTTCCTCTCCTTTCACGCTCCTGCCGCCATATTCTCACCTTTGCCGCCTTCCAGCGCCGACTCATCCTCTCCTTTCACGCAGCTGCCGTCTTATTCTCGCCTTTGACGCCTTCCAACGCCGACTCTTCCTCTCCTTTCACACACCTGCCGACATATACTCGCGTTTGCCGCCTTCCACACCGACTCTTCCTCTCCTATCACGCACCTGCCGCCATATTCTCACCATTACTGTCTTCCACCCCGACTCTTCCTCTCCTTTCACGCACCTGCCACCATATTCTCGCCTTTACCTCCTTCAAGCGCCGACTCTTCCTCTTCTTTCACGCTCCTGCTGCCATATTCTCGTCTTTGCCGCCTTCCAGCGCCGACTCTTCCTCTCCTTTCATGTACCTGCCGCCATATTCTCGACTTTGCCGCCTTCCACCGCCGACTCTTCCTCTCCTTTCACGCACCTGCCGCCATATTCTCGACTTTGCCGCCTTCCACCGCCGACTTCCTCTACTTTCACGCAGCTGCCGCCATATTCTCGCCTTTACTGCCTTCCACAGCCAACTCTTCCTCTCCTTTGACGCACCTACCGCCATATACTCGCGTTTGCCGCCTTCCACCGCCGACTCTTCCTCTCCTTTCATGCACCTGACGCCATATACTCGCGTTTGCCGCCTTCCAGCCCGACTCTTCCACTCCTATCACGCACCTGCCGCCATATTCTCACCATTACTGCCTTCCACCGCGACGCTTCCTCTCCTTTCACGCACCTGCCGCCATATTCTCGCCTTTGCTGCCTTCCACTACCGTCTTCCTCTACTTTCACGGAGCTGCCGCCATATTCTCGGCTTTACTGCCGTCCACAGCAAACTCTTCCGCTCCTTTCACGCAGCTGCCGCCATATTCTCGCCTTTGCCGCCTTCCACCGCCGACTCTTCCTCTCCTTTCACGCAGCTGCCGATATATACTCGCGTTTGCCGCCTTCCACCCCGACTCTTCTTCTCCTATCACGCACCTGCCGCCATATTCTCACCATTACGGCCTTCCACCCCGACTCTTCCTCTCCTTTCACGCACCTGCCACCATATTATCGACTTTACCTCCTTCAAGCGCCGACTCTTCCTCTCCTTTCACGCTCCTGCTGCCATATTCTCGCCTTTGCCGCCTTCCAGCGCCGACTCATTCTCTCCTTTCACGCAGCTGCCGTCATATTCTCGCCTTTGCCGCCTTCCACCGCCGACTCTTCCTCTCCTTTCATGCACCTGCCGCCATATACCCGTGTTTGCCGCCTTCCACCCCGACTCTTCCTCTCCTATCACGCACCTGCCGCCATATTCTCACCATTACTGTCTTCCACCCCGACTCTTCCTCTCCTTTCACGCACCTGCCACCATATTCTCGCCTTTACCTCCTTCAAGCGCCGACTCTTCCTCTCCTTTGACGCTCCTGCTGCCATATTCTCGCCTTTGCCGCCTTCAAGCGCCGACTCTTCCTCTCCTTTCATGTACCTGCCGCCATATTCTCGACTTTGCCGCCTTCCACCGCCGACTCTTCCTCTCCTTTCACGCACCTGCCGCCATATTCTCGCCTTTGCCGCCTTCCACCGCCGACTCTTCCTCTCCTTTCACGCAGCTGCCGCCATATTCTCGCGTTTGCCGCCTTCCACTGCCGACTCTTCCTCTGCTTTCACGCAGCTGCCGCCATTTTCTCGCCTTTACTGCCTTCCACAGCCAACTCTTCCTCTGCTTTGACGCACCTACCGCCATATTCTCGCCTTTGCCGCCTTCCACCGCCGACTCTTCCTCTCCTTTCACGCACCTGCCGCCATATACTCGCGTTTGCCGCCTTCCACCCCGACTCTTCCACTCCTATCACACACCTGCCGCCATATTCTCACCATTACTGCCTTCCACCCCAACTCTTCCTCTCCTTTCACGCACCTGCCACCATATTCTCGCCTTTACCTCCTTCAAGCGCCGACTCTTCCTCTCCTTTCACGCTCCTGCTGCCATATTCTCGCCTTTGCCGCCTTCCAGCGCCGACTCTTCCTCTCCTTTCATGTACCTGCCGCCATATTCTCGACTTTGCCGCCTTCCACCACCGACTCTTCCTCTACTTTCACGCAGCTGCCGCCATATTCTCGCCCTTGCTGCCTTCCACCGCCGACTTCCTCTACTTTCACGCAGCTGCCGCCATATTCTCGCCTTTACTGCCTTCCACAGCCAACTCTTCCTCTCCTTTGACGCAGCTGCCGCCATATTCTCGCCTTTGCCGCCTTCCACCGCCGACTCTTCCTTTCCTTTCACGCACCTGCCGCCATATTCTCGCCTTTGCCGCCTTCCACCCCGACTCTTCCACTCCTATCACGCACCTGCCGCCATATGCTCACCATTACTGCCTTCCACCACGACTCTTCCTCTCCTTTCACGCAGCTGTCGCCATATTCTCGCCTTTGCTGCCTTCCACCACCGACTTCCTCTACTTTCACGCAGCTGACGCCATATTCTCGGCTCTACTGCCTTCCACAGCCAACTCTTCCGCTCCTTTCATGCAGCTGCCGCCATATTCTCGCCTTTGCCGCCTTCCACCGCCGACTCTTCCTCTCCTTTCACGCAGCTGCCGACATATACTCGCGTTTGCCGCCTTCCACCCCGACTCTTCCTCTCCTATCACGCACCTGCCGCCATATTCTCACCATTACTGCCTTCCACCGCTGACTCTTCCTCTCCTTTCACGAACCTGCCACCATATTATCGCCTTTACCTCCTTCAAGCGCCAACTCTTCCTCTCCTTTCACGCTCCTGCTGCCATATTCTCGCCTTTGCCGCCTTCCAGCGCCGACTCATCCTCTCCTTTCACGCAGCTGCCGTCATATTCTCGCCTTTGCCGCCTTCCACCGCGGACTCTTCCTCTCCTTTCATGCACCTGCCGCCATATACTCGTGTTTGCCGCCTTCCACCCCGACTCTTCCTCTCCTATCACGCACCTGCCGCCATATTCTCACCATTACTGCCTTCCACCCCGACTCTTCCTCTCCTTTCACGCACCTGCCACCATATTCTCGCCTTTACCTCCTTCAAGCGCCGACTCTTCCTCTCCTTTGACGCTCCTGCTGCCATATTCTCGCCTTCGCCGCCTTCCAGCACCGACTCTTCCTCTCCTTTCATGTACCTGCCGCCATATTCTCGACTTTGCCGCCTTTCACTGCCGACTCTTCCTCTCCTTTCACGCACCTGCCGCCATATTCTCCCCTTTGCCGCCTTCCACCGCCGACTCTTCCTCTACTTTCACGCAGCTGCCGCCATATGCTCGCCCTTGCTGCCTTCCACCGCCGACTTCCTCTACTTTCACGCAGCTGCCGCCATATTCTCGCCTTTACTGCCTTCCACAGCCAACTCTTCCTCTCCTTTGACGCACCTACCGCCATATTCTCGCCTTTGCCGCCTTCCACCGCCGACTCTTCCTCTCCTTTCACGCACCTGCCGCCATATACTAGCGTTTGCCGCCTTCCACCCCGACTCTTCCACTCCTATCACGCACCTGCCGCCATATGCTCACCATTACTGCCTTCCACCGCGACGCTTCCTCTCCTTTCACGCAGCTGCCGCCATATTCTCGCCTTTGCTGCCTTCCACCACCGACTTCCTCTACTTTCACGCAGCTGACGCCATATTCTCGGCTTTACTGCCTTCCACAGCCAACTCTTCCGCTCCTTTCACGCAGCTGCTGCCATATTCTCGCCTTTGCCGCCTTCCACCGCCGACTCTTCCTCTCCTTTCACGCAGCTGCCGACATATACTCGCGTTTGCCGCCTTCCACCCCGACTCTTCCTCTCCTATCACGCACCTGCCGCCATATTCTCACCATTACTGCCTTCCACCGCTGACTCTTCCTCTCCTTTCACGCACCTGCCACCATATTATCGTCTTTACCTCCTTCTAGCACCGACTCTTCCTCTCCTTTCACGCTCCTGCTGCCATATTCTCACCTTTGCCGCCTTCCAGCGCCGACTCATCCTCTCCTTTCACGCAGCTGCCGTCATATTCTCGCCTTTGCCGCCTTCCACCGCCGACTCTTCCTCTCCTTTCATGCACCTGCTGCCATATACTCGCCTTTGCCGCCTTCCACCCCGACTCTTCCTCTCCTATCACGCACCTGCCGCCATATTCTCACCATTACTGTCTTCCACCCCAACTCTTCCTCTCCTTTCACGCACCTGCCACCATATTCTCGCCTTTACCTCCTTCAAGCGCCGACTCTTCCTCTCCTTTCACGCTCCTGCTGCCATATTCTCGCCTTTGCCGTCTTCCAGCGCCGACTCTTCCTCTCCTTTCATGTACCTGCCGCCATATTCTCGACTTTGCCGCCTTCCACCCCGACTCTTCCTCTCCTTTCACGCACCTGCCGCCATATTCTCACCATTACTGCCTTCCACCGCGACTCTTCCTCTCCTTTCACGCAGCTGCCGCCATATTCTCGCCTTTGCCGCCTCCCACCCCGACTCTTCCTCTCCTTTCACGCACCTGCCGCCATATTCTCGGCTCTACTGCCTTCCACAGCCAACTCTTCCGCTCCTTTCACGCAGCTGCCGCCATATTCTCACCTTTGCTGCCTTCCACCACCGACTTCCTCTACTTTCACGCAGCTGCGGCCATATTCTCGGCTTTACTGCCTTCCACAGACAACTCTTCCGCTCCTTTCACGCAGCTGCCGCCATATTCTCGCCTTTGCCGCCTTCCACCGCCGACTCTTCCTCTCCTTTCACGCAGCTGCCGACATATACTCGCGTTTGTCGCCTTCCACCCCGACTCTTCCTCTCCTATCACGCACCTGCCGCAATATTCTCACCATTACTGCCTTCCACCCCGACTCTTCCTCTCCTTTCACGCACCTGCCACCATATTATCGCCTTTACCTCCTTCAAGCGCCGACTCTTCCTCTCCTTTCACGCTCCTGCTGCCATATTCTCACCTTTACCTCCTTCAAGCACCGACTCTTCCTCTTCTTTCACACTCCTGCTGCCATATTCTCACCATTCTTGCCTTCCACCCCGACTCTTCCTCTCCTTTCACGCACCTGCCACCATATTATCGCCTTTACCTCCTTCAAGCGCCGACTCATCCTCTCCTTTCACGCAGCTGCCGTCATATTCTCGCCTTTGCCGCCTTCTACCGCCGACTCTTCCTCTCCTTTCATGAAACTGCCGCCATATACTCGCGTTTGCCGCCTTCCACCCCGACTCTTCCTCTGCTATCACGCAGCTGCCGCCATATTCTCACCATTACTGTCTTCCACCCCGACTCTTCCTCTCCTTTCACGCACCTGCCACCATATTCTCGCGTTTACCTCCTTCAAGCGCCGACTCTTCCTCTCCTTCCACGCTCCTGCTGCCATATTCTCGCCTTTGCCACCTTCCAGCGCCGACTCTTCCTCTCCTTTCATGTACCTGCCGCCATATTCTCCCCCTTGCCGCCTTCCACCGCCGACTCTTCCTCTACTTTCACGCACCTGCCGCCATATTCTCGCCTTTACTGCCTTCCACAGCCAACTCTTCCGCTCCTTTCACGCACCTACCGCCATATTCTCGCCTTTGCCGCCTTCCACCGCCGACTCTTCCTCTCCTTTCACGCACCTGCCGCCATATACTCGCGTTTGCCGCCTTCCAGCCCGACTCTTCCACTCCTATCACGCTCATGCCGCCATATTCTCACGATTACTGCCTTCCACCGCGACGCTTCCTCTCCTTTCACGCAGCTGCCGCCATATTCTCGCCTTTGCTGCCTTCCACCACCGACTTCCTCTCCTTTCACGCAGCTGCCGCCATATTGTCGACTTTACTGCCTTCCACAGCCAACTCTTCCGCTCCTTTCACGCAGCTGCCGCCATATTCTCGCCTTTGCCGCCTTCCACCGCCGACTCTTCCTCTCCTTTCACGCAGCTGCCGACATATACTGACGTTTGCCGCCTTCCACCCCGACTCTTCCTCTCCTATCACGCACCTGACGCCATATTCTCACCATTACTGCCTTCCACCCCGACTCTTCCTCTCCTTTCACGCACCTGCCGTCATATTATCGCCTTTACCTCCTTCAAGCGCCGACTCTTCCTCTCCTTTCATGTACCTGCCGCCACATTCTCACCTTTGCCGCCTTCCACCGCCGACTCTTCCTCTCCTTTCATGCGTCTGCCGCCATATTCTCGCCTTTGCCGCCTTCCACCGCCGACTTCCTCTACTTTCACGCAGCTGCCGCCATATTCTCCCCTTTACTGCCTTCCACAGCCAACTCTTCCTCTCCTTTGACGCACCTACCGCCATATTCTCGCCTTTGCCGCCTTCCACCGCCGACTCTTCCTCTCCTTTCACGCACCTGCCGCCATATACTAGCGTTTGCCGCCTTCCACCCCGACTCTTCCACTCCTATCACGCACCTGCCGCCATATGCTCACCATTACTGCCTTCCACCGCGACGCTTCCTCTCCTTTCACGCAGCTGCCGCCATATTCTCGCCTTTGCTGCCTTCCACCACCGACTTCCTCTACTTTCACGCAGCTGACGCCATATTCTCGGCTTTACTGCCTTCCACAGCCAACTCTTCCGCTCCTTTCACGCAGCTGCTGCCATATTCTCGCCTTTGCCGCCTTCCACCGCCGACTCTTCCTCTCCTTTCACGCAGCTGCCGACATATACTCGCGTTTGCCGCCTTCCACCCCGACTCTTCCTCTCCTATCACGCACCTGCCGCCATATTCTCACCATTACTGCCTTCCACCGCTGACTCTTCCTCTCCTTTCACGCACCTGCCACCATATTATCGTCTTTACCTCCTTCTAGCACCGACTCTTCCTCTCCTTTCACGCTCCTGCTGCCATATTCTCACCTTTGCCGCCTTCCAGCGCCGACTCATCCTCTCCTTTCACGCAGCTGCCGTCATATTCTCGCCTTTGCCGCCTTCCACCGCCGACTCTTCCTCTCCTTTCATGCACCTGCTGCCATATACTCGCCTTTGCCGCCTTCCACCCCGACTCTTCCTCTCCTATCACGCACCTGCCGCCATATTCTCACCATTACTGTCTTCCACCCCAACTCTTCCTCTCCTTTCACGCACCTGCCACCATATTCTCGCCTTTACCTCCTTCAAGCGCCGACTCTTCCTCTCCTTTCACGCTCCTGCTGCCATATTCTCGCCTTTGCCGTCTTCCAGCGCCGACTCTTCCTCTCCTTTCATGTACCTGCCGCCATATTCTCGACTTTGCCGCCTTCCACCCCGACTCTTCCTCTCCTTTCACGCACCTGCCGCCATATTCTCACCATTACTGCCTTCCACCGCGACTCTTCCTCTCCTTTCACGCAGCTGCCGCCATATTCTCGCCTTTGCCGCCTTCCACCCCGACTCTTCCTCTCCTTTCACGCACCTGCCGCCATATTCTCGGCTCTACTGCCTTCCACAGCCAACTCTTCCGCTCCTTTCACGCAGCTGCCGCCATATTCTCACCTTTGCTGCCTTCCACCACCGACTTCCTCTACTTTCACGCAGCTGCGGCCATATTCTCGGCTTTACTGCCTTCCACAGACAACTCTTCCGCTCCTTTCACGCAGCTGCCGCCATATTCTCGCCTTTGCCGCCTTCCACCGCCGACTCTTCCTCTCCTTTCACGCAGCTGCCGACATATACTCGCGTTTGTCGCCTTCCACCCCGACTCTTCCTCTCCTATCACGCACCTGCCGCAATATTCTCACCATTACTGCCTTCCACCCCGACTCTTCCTCTCCTTTCACGCACCTGCCACCATATTATCGCCTTTACCTCCTTCAAGCGCCGACTCTTCCTCTCCTTTCACGCTCCTGCTGCCATATTCTCACCTTTACCTCCTTCAAGCACCGACTCTTCCTCTTCTTTCACACTCCTGCTGCCATATTCTCACCATTCTTGCCTTCCACCCCGACTCTTCCTCTCCTTTCACGCACCTGCCACCATATTATCGCCTTTACCTCCTTCAAGCGCCGACTCATCCTCTCCTTTCACGCAGCTGCCGTCATATTCTCGCCTTTGCCGCCTTCTACCGCCGACTCTTCCTCTCCTTTCATGAAACTGCCGCCATATACTCGCGTTTGCCGCCTTCCACCCCGACTCTTCCTCTGCTATCACGCAGCTGCCGCCATATTCTCACCATTACTGTCTTCCACCCCGACTCTTCCTCTCCTTTCACGCACCTGCCACCATATTCTCGCGTTTACCTCCTTCAAGCGCCGACTCTTCCTCTCCTTCCACGCTCCTGCTGCCATATTCTCGCCTTTGCCACCTTCCAGCGCCGACTCTTCCTCTCCTTTCATGTACCTGCCGCCATATTCTCCCCCTTGCCGCCTTCCACCGCCGACTCTTCCTCTACTTTCACGCACCTGCCGCCATATTCTCGCCCTTGCTGCCTTCCACCGCCGACTTCCTCTACTTTCACGCAGCTGCCGCCATATTCTCGCCTTTACTGCCTTCCACAGCCAACTCTTCCGCTCCTTTCACGCACCTACCGCCATATTCTCGCCTTTGCCGCCTTCCACCGCCGACTCTTCCTCTCCTTTCACGCACCTGCCGCCATATACTCGCGTTTGCCGCCTTCCAGCCCGACTCTTCCACTCCTATCACGCTCCTGCCGCCATATTCTCACGATTACTGCCTTCCACCGCGACGCTTCCTCTCCTTTCACGCAGCTGCCGCCATATTCTCGCCTTTGCTGCCTTCCACCACCGACTTCCTCTACTTTCACGCAGCTGCCGCCATATTGTCGACTTTACTGCCTTCCACAGCCAACTCTTCCGCTCCTTTCACGCAGCTGCCGCCATATTCTCGCCTTTGCCGCCTTCCACCGCCGACTCTTCCTCTCCTTTCACGCAGCTGCCGACATATACTGACGTTTGCCGCCTTCCACCCCGACTCTTCCTCTCCTATCACGCACCTGCCGCCATATTCTCACCATTACTGCCTTCCACCGCTGACTCTTCCTCTCCTTTCACGAACCTGCCACCATATTATCGCCTTTACCTCCTTCAAGCGCCAACTCTTCCTCTCCTTTCACGCTCCTGCTGCCATATTCTCGCCTTTGCCGCCTTCCAGCGCCGACTCATCCTCTCCTTTCACGCAGCTGCCGTCATATTCTCGCCTTTGCCGCCTTCCACCGCGGACTCTTCCTCTCCTTTCATGCACCTGCCGCCATATACTCGTGTTTGCCGCCTTCCACCCCGACTCTTCCTCTCCTATCACGCACCTGCCGCCATATTCTCACCATTACTGCCTTCCACCCCGACTCTTCCTCTCCTTTCACGCACCTGCCACCATATTCTCGCCTTTACCTCCTTCAAGCGCCGACTCTTCCTCTCCTTTGACGCTCCTGCTGCCATATTCTCGCCTTCGCCGCCTTCCAGCACCGACTCTTCCTCTCCTTTCATGTACCTGCCGCCATATTCTCGACTTTGCCGCCTTTCACTGCCGACTCTTCCTCTCCTTTCACGCACCTGCCGCCATATTCTCCCCTTTGCCGCCTTCCACCGCCGACTCTTCCTCTACTTTCACGCAGCTGCCGCCATATGCTCGCCCTTGCTGCCTTCCACCGCCGACTTCCTCTACTTTCACGCAGCTGCCGCCATATTCTCGCCTTTACTGCCTTCCACAGCCAACTCTTCCTCTCCTTTGACGCACCTACCGCCATATTCTCGCCTTTGCCGCCTTCCACCGCCGACTCTTCCTCTCCTTTCACGCACCTGCCGCCATATACTAGCGTTTGCCGCCTTCCACCCCGACTCTTCCACTCCTATCACGCACCTGCCGCCATATGCTCACCATTACTGCCTTCCACCGCGACGCTTCCTCTCCTTTCACGCAGCTGCCGCCATATTCTCGCCTTTGCTGCCTTCCACCACCGACTTCCTCTACTTTCACGCAGCTGACGCCATATTCTCGGCTTTACTGCCTTCCACAGCCAACTCTTCCGCTCCTTTCACGCAGCTGCTGCCATATTCTCGCCTTTGCCGCCTTCCACCGCCGACTCTTCCTCTCCTTTCACGCAGCTGCCGACATATACTCGCGTTTGCCGCCTTCCACCCCGACTCTTCCTCTCCTATCACGCACCTGCCGCCATATTCTCACCATTACTGCCTTCCACCGCTGACTCTTCCTCTCCTTTCACGCACCTGCCACCATATTATCGTCTTTACCTCCTTCTAGCACCGACTCTTCCTCTCCTTTCACGCTCCTGCTGCCATATTCTCACCTTTGCCGCCTTCCAGCGCCGACTCATCCTCTCCTTTCACGCAGCTGCCGTCATATTCTCGCCTTTGCCGCCTTCCACCGCCGACTCTTCCTCTCCTTTCATGCACCTGCTGCCATATACTCGCCTTTGCCGCCTTCCACCCCGACTCTTCCTCTCCTATCACGCACCTGCCGCCATATTCTCACCATTACTGTCTTCCACCCCAACTCTTCCTCTCCTTTCACGCACCTGCCACCATATTCTCGCCTTTACCTCCTTCAAGCGCCGACTCTTCCTCTCCTTTCACGCTCCTGCTGCCATATTCTCGCCTTTGCCGTCTTCCAGCGCCGACTCTTCCTCTCCTTTCATGTACCTGCCGCCATATTCTCGACTTTGCCGCCTTCCACCCCGACTCTTCCTCTCCTTTCACGCACCTGCCGCCATATTCTCACCATTACTGCCTTCCACCGCGACTCTTCCTCTCCTTTCACGCAGCTGCCGCCATATTCTCGCCTTTGCCGCCTTCCACCCCGACTCTTCCTCTCCTTTCACGCACCTGCCGCCATATTCTCGGCTCTACTGCCTTCCACAGCCAACTCTTCCGCTCCTTTCACGCAGCTGCCGCCATATTCTCACCTTTGCTGCCTTCCACCACCGACTTCCTCTACTTTCACGCAGCTGCGGCCATATTCTCGGCTTTACTGCCTTCCACAGACAACTCTTCCGCTCCTTTCACGCAGCTGCCGCCATATTCTCGCCTTTGCCGCCTTCCACCGCCGACTCTTCCTCTCCTTTCACGCAGCTGCCGACATATACTCGCGTTTGTCGCCTTCCACCCCGACTCTTCCTCTCCTATCACGCACCTGCCGCAATATTCTCACCATTACTGCCTTCCACCCCGACTCTTCCTCTCCTTTCACGCACCTGCCACCATATTATCGCCTTTACCTCCTTCAAGCGCCGACTCTTCCTCTCCTTTCACGCTCCTGCTGCCATATTCTCACCTTTACCTCCTTCAAGCACCGACTCTTCCTCTTCTTTCACACTCCTGCTGCCATATTCTCACCATTCTTGCCTTCCACCCCGACTCTTCCTCTCCTTTCACGCACCTGCCACCATATTATCGCCTTTACCTCCTTCAAGCGCCGACTCATCCTCTCCTTTCACGCAGCTGCCGTCATATTCTCGCCTTTGCCGCCTTCTACCGCCGACTCTTCCTCTCCTTTCATGAAACTGCCGCCATATACTCGCGTTTGCCGCCTTCCACCCCGACTCTTCCTCTGCTATCACGCAGCTGCCGCCATATTCTCACCATTACTGTCTTCCACCCCGACTCTTCCTCTCCTTTCACGCACCTGCCACCATATTCTCGCGTTTACCTCCTTCAAGCGCCGACTCTTCCTCTCCTTCCACGCTCCTGCTGCCATATTCTCGCCTTTGCCACCTTCCAGCGCCGACTCTTCCTCTCCTTTCATGTACCTGCCGCCATATTCTCCCCCTTGCCGCCTTCCACCGCCGACTCTTCCTCTACTTTCACGCACCTGCCGCCATATTCTCGCCCTTGCTGCCTTCCACCGCCGACTTCCTCTACTTTCACGCAGCTGCCGCCATATTCTCGCCTTTACTGCCTTCCACAGCCAACTCTTCCGCTCCTTTCACGCACCTACCGCCATATTCTCGCCTTTGCCGCCTTCCACCGCCGACTCTTCCTCTCCTTTCACGCACCTGCCGCCATATACTCGCGTTTGCCGCCTTCCAGCCCGACTCTTCCACTCCTATCACGCTCCTGCCGCCATATTCTCACGATTACTGCCTTCCACCGCGACGCTTCCTCTCCTTTCACGCAGCTGCCGCCATATTCTCGCCTTTGCTGCCTTCCACCACCGACTTCCTCTACTTTCACGCAGCTGCCGCCATATTGTCGACTTTACTGCCTTCCACAGCCAACTCTTCCGCTCCTTTCACGCAGCTGCCGCCATATTCTCGCCTTTGCCGCCTTCCACCGCCGACTCTTCCTCTCCTTTCACGCAGCTGCCGACATATACTGACGTTTGCCGCCTTCCACCCCGACTCTTCCTCTCCTATCACGCACCTGCCGCCATATTCTCACCATTACTGCCTTCCACCGCTGACTCTTCCTCTCCTTTCACGAACCTGCCACCATATTATCGCCTTTACCTCCTTCAAGCGCCAACTCTTCCTCTCCTTTCACGCTCCTGCTGCCATATTCTCGCCTTTGCCGCCTTCCAGCGCCGACTCATCCTCTCCTTTCACGCAGCTGCCGTCATATTCTCGCCTTTGCCGCCTTCCACCGCGGACTCTTCCTCTCCTTTCATGCACCTGCCGCCATATACTCGTGTTTGCCGCCTTCCACCCCGACTCTTCCTCTCCTATCACGCACCTGCCGCCATATTCTCACCATTACTGCCTTCCACCCCGACTCTTCCTCTCCTTTCACGCACCTGCCACCATATTCTCGCCTTTACCTCCTTCAAGCGCCGACTCTTCCTCTCCTTTGACGCTCCTGCTGCCATATTCTCGCCTTCGCCGCCTTCCAGCACCGACTCTTCCTCTCCTTTCATGTACCTGCCGCCATATTCTCGACTTTGCCGCCTTTCACTGCCGACTCTTCCTCTCCTTTCACGCACCTGCCGCCATATTCTCCCCTTTGCCGCCTTCCACCGCCGACTCTTCCTCTACTTTCACGCAGCTGCCGCCATATGCTCGCCCTTGCTGCCTTCCACCGCCGACTTCCTCTACTTTCACGCAGCTGCCGCCATATTCTCGCCTTTACTGCCTTCCACAGCCAACTCTTCCTCTCCTTTGACGCACCTACCGCCATATTCTCGCCTTTGCCGCCTTCCACCGCCGACTCTTCCTCTCCTTTCACGCACCTGCCGCCATATACTAGCGTTTGCCGCCTTCCTTCCCGACTCTTCCACTCCTATCACGCACCTGCCGCCATATGCTCACCATTACTGCCTTCCACCGCGACGCTTCCTCTCCTTTCACGCAGCTGCCGCCATATTCTCGCCTTTGCTGCCTTCCACCACCGACTTCCTCTACTTTCACGCAGCTGACGCCATATTCTCGGCTTTACTGCCTTCCACAGCCAACTCTTCCGCTCCTTTCACGCAGCTGCTGCCATATTCTCGCCTTTGCCGCCTTCCACCGCCGACTCTTCCTCTCCTTTCACGCAGCTGCCGACATATACTCGCGTTTGCCGCCTTCCACCCTGACTCTTCCTCTCCTATCACGCACCTGCCGCCATATTCTCACCATTACTGCCTTCCACCGCTGACTCTTCCTCTCCTTTCACGCACCTGCCACCATATTATCGTCTTTACCTCCTTCTAGCACCGACTCTTCCTCTCCTTTCACGCTCCTGCTGCCATATTCTCACCTTTGCCGCCTTCCAGCGCCGACTCATCCTCTCCTTTCATGCAGCTGCCGTCATATTCTCGCCTTTGCCGCCTTCCACCGCCGACTCTTCCTCTCCTTTCATGCACCTGCTGCCATATACTCGCCTTTGCCGCCTTCCACCCCGACTCTTCCTCTCCTATCACGCACCTGCCGCCATATTCTCACCATTACTGTCTTCCACCCCAACTCATCCTCTCCTTTCACGCACCTGCCACCATATTCTCGCCTTTACCTCCTTCAAGCGCCGACTCTTCCTCTCCTTTCACGCTCCTGCTGCCATATTCTCGCCTTTGCCGTCTTCCAGCGCCGACTCTTCCTCTCCTTTCATGTACCTGCCGCCATATTCTCGACTTTGCCGCCTTCCACCCCGACTCTTCCTCTCCTTTCACGCACCTGCCGCCATATTCTCACCATTACTGCCTTCCACCGCGACTCTTCCTCTCCTTTCACGCAGCTGCCGCCATATTCTCGCCTTTGCCGCCTTCCACCCCGACTCTTCCTCTCCTTTCACGCACCTGCCGCCATATTCTCGGCTCTACTGCCTTCCACAGCCAACTCTTCCGCTCCTTTCACGCAGCTGCCGCCATATTCTCACCTTTGCTGCCTTCCACCACCGACTTCCTCTACTTTCACGCAGCTGCGGCCATATTCTCGGCTTTACTGCCTTCCACAGACAACTCTTCCGCTCCTTTCACGCAGCTGCCGCCATATTCTCGCCTTTGCCGCCTTCCACCGCCGACTCTTCCTCTCCTTTCACGCAGCTGCCGACATATACTCGCGTTTGTCGCCTTCCACCCCGACTCTTCCTCTCCTATCACGCACCTGCCGCAATATTCTCACCATTACTGCCTTCCACCCCGACTCTTCCTCTCCTTTCACGCACCTGCCACCATATTATCGCCTTTACGTCCTTCAAGCGCCGACTCTTCCTCTCCTTTCACGCTCCTGCTGCCATATTCTCACCTTTACCTCCTTCAAGCACCGACTCTTCCTCTTCTTTCACACTCCTGCTGCCATATTCTCACCATTCTTGCCTTCCACCCCGACTCTTCCTCTCCTTTCACGCACCTGCCACCATATTATCGCCTTTACCTCCTTCAAGCGCCGACTCATCCTCTCCTTTCACGCAGCTGCCGTCATATTCTCGCCTTTGCCGCCTTCTACCGCCGACTCTTCCTCTCCTTTCATGAAACTGCCGCCATATACTCGCGTTTGCCGCCTTCCACCCCGACTCTTCCTCTGCTATCACGCAGCTGCCGCCATATTCTCACCATTACTGTCTTCCACCCCGACTCTTCCTCTCCTTTCACGCACCTGCCACCATATTCTCGCGTTTACCTCCTTCAAGCGCCGACTCTTCCTCTCCTTCCACGCTCCTGCTGCCATATTCTCGCCTTTGCCACCTTCCAGCGCCGACTCTTCCTCTCCTTTCATGTACCTGCCGCCATATTCTCCCCCTTGCCGCCTTCCACCGCCGACTCTTCCTCTACTTTCACGCACCTGCCGCCATATTCTCGCCCTTGCTGCCTTCCATCGCCGACTTCCTCTACTTTCACGCAGCTGCCGCCATATTCTCGCCTTTACTGCCTTCCACAGCCAACTCTTCCGCTCCTTTCACGCACCTACCGCCATATTCTCGCCTTTGCCGCCTTCCACCGCCGACTCTTCCTCTCCTTTCACGCACCTGCCGCCATATACTCGCGTTTGCCGCCTTCCAGCCCGACTCTTCCACTCCTATCACGCTCCTGCCGCCATATTCTCACGATTACTGCCTTCCACCGCGACGCTTCCTCTCCTTTCACGCAGCTGCCGCCATATTCTCGCCTTTGCTGCCTTCCACCACCGACTTCCTCTACTTTCACGCAGCTGCCGCCATATTGTCGACTTTACTGCCTTCCACAGCCAACTCTTCCGCTCCTTTCACGCAGCTGCCGCCATATTCTCGCCTTTGCCGCCTTCCACCGCCGACTCTTCCTCTCCTTTCACGCAGCTGCCGACATATACTGACGTTTGCCGCCTTCCACCCCGACTCTTCCTCTCCTATCACGCACCTGACGCCATATTCTCACCATTACTGCCTTCCACCCCGACTCTTCCTCTCCTTTCACGCACCTGCCACCATATTATCGCCTTTACCTCCTTCAAGCGCCGACTCTTCCTCTCCTTTCATGTACCTGCCGCCACATTCTCACCTTTGCCGCCTTCCACCGCCGACTCTTCCTCTCCTTTCATGCGTCTGCCGCCATATTCTCGCCTTTGCCGCCTTCCACCGCCGACTTCCTCTACTTTCACGCAGCTGCCGCCATATTCTCCCCTTTACTGCCTTCCACAGCCTACTCTTCCGCTCCTTTGACGCACCTACCGCCATATTCTCGCCTTTGCCGCCTTCCACCGCCGACTCTTCCTCTCCTTTCACGCACCTGCCGCCATATACTCGCGTTTGCCGCCTTCCAGCCCGACTCTTCCACTCCTATCATGCACCTGCCGCCATATTCTCACCATTACTGCCTTCCACCGCGACGCTTCCTCTCCTTTCACGCACCTGCCACCATATTATCGCCTTTACCTCCTTCAAGCGCCGACTCTTCCTCTCCTTTCACGCTCCTGCTGCCATATTCTCGCCTTTGCCGCCTTCCAGCGCCGACTCATCCTCTCCTTTCACGCAGCTGCCGTCATATTCTCGCCTTTGCCGCCTTCCACCGCCGACTCTTCCTCTCCTTTCATGCACCTGCCGCCATATACTCGTGTTTGCCGCCTTCCACACCGACTCTTCCTCTCCTATCACGCACCTGACGCCATATTCTCACCATTACTGTTTTCCACCCCGACTCTTCCTCTCCTTTCACGCACCTGCCACCATATTCTCGCCTTTACCTCCTTCAAGCGCCGACTCTTCCTCTCCTTTCACGCTCCTGCTGCCATATTATCGCCTTTGCCGCCTTCCACCGCCGACTCTTCCTCTCCTTTCATGTACCTGCCGCCATATTCTCGAGTATACCGCCTTTCGCCGCCGACTCTTCCTCTCCTTTCACGCACCTGCCGCCATATTCTCTACTTTGCCGCCTTCCACCGCCGACTCTTCCTCTACTTTCACGCACCTGCCGCCATATTGTCGCCATTGCTGCCTTCCATCGCCGACTTCCTCTACTTTCACGCACCTGCCGCCATATTCTCACCTTTACTGCCTTCCACAGCCAACTCTTCCTCTCCTTTGACGCACCTACCGCCATATTCTCGCCTTTGCCGCCTTCCACCGCCGACTCTTCCTCTCCTTTCACGCACCTGCCGCCATATACTCGCGTTTGCCGCCTTCCAGCCCGACTCTTCCACTCCTATCACGCACCTGCCGCCATATTCTCACCATTACTGCCTTCCACCGCGACGCTTCCTCTCCTTTCACGCAGCTGCCGACATATTCTCGCCTTTGCTGCCTTCCACCACCGACTTCCTCTACTTTCACGCAGCTGCCGCCATATTCTCGACTTTACTGCCTTCCACAGCCAACTCTTCCGCTCCTTTCACGCAGCTGCCGCCATATTCTCGCCTTTGCCGCCTTCCACCGCCGACTCTTCCTCTCCTTTCACGCAGCTGCCGACATATACTGACGTTTGCCGCCTTCCGCCCCGACTCTTCCTCTCCTATCACGCACCTGCCGCCATATTCTCACCATTACTGCCTTCCACCCCGACTCTTCCTCTCCTTTCACGCACCTGCCACCATATTATCGCCTTTACCTCCTTCAAGCGCCGACTCTTCCTCTCCTTTCACGCTCCTGCTGCCAAATTCTCACCTTTGCCGCCTTCCAGCGCCGACTCATCCTCTCCTTTCACGCAGCTGCCGCCATATTCTCGCCTTTACTGCCTTCCACAGCCAACTCTTCCTCTCCTTTGACGCACCTACCGCCATATTCTCGCCTTTGCCGCCTTCCACCGCCGACTCTTCCTCTCCTTTCACGCACCTGCCGCCATATACTAGCGTTTGCCGCCTTCCACCCCGACTCTTCCACTCCTATCACGCACCTGCCGCCATATGCTCACCATTACTGCCTTCCACCGCGACGCTTCCTCTCCTTTCACGCAGCTGCCGCCATATTCTCGCCTTTGCTGCCTTCCACCACCGACTTCCTCTACTTTCACGCAGCTGACGCCATATTCTCGGCTTTACTGCCTTCCACAGCCAACTCTTCCGCTCCTTTCACGCAGCTGCTGCCATATTCTCGCCTTTGCCGCCTTCCACCGCCGACTCTTCCTCTCCTTTCACGCAGCTGCCGACATATACTCGCGTTTGCCGCCTTCCACCCCGACTCTTCCTCTCCTATCACGCACCTGCCGCCATATTCTCACCATTACTGCCTTCCACCGCTGACTCTTCCTCTCCTTTCACGCACCTGCCACCATATTATCGTCTTTACCTCCTTCTAGCACCGACTCTTCCTCTCCTTTCACGCTCCTGCTGCCATATTCTCACCTTTGCCGCCTTCCAGCGCCGACTCATCCTCTCCTTTCACGCAGCTGCCGTCATATTCTCGCCTTTGCCGCCTTCCACCGCCGACTCTTCCTCTCCTTTCATGCACCTGCTGCCATATACTCGCCTTTGCCGCCTTCCACCCCGACTCTTCCTCTCCTATCACGCACCTGCCGCCATATTCTCACCATTACTGTCTTCCACCCCAACTCTTCCTCTCCTTTCACGCACCTGCCACCATATTCTCGCCTTTACCTCCTTCAAGCGCCGACTCTTCCTCTCCTTTCACGCTCCTGCTGCCATATTCTCGCCTTTGCCGTCTTCCAGCGCCGACTCTTCCTCTCCTTTCATGTACCTGCCGCCATATTCTCGACTTTGCCGCCTTCCACCCCGACTCTTCCTCTCCTTTCACGCACCTGCCGCCATATTCTCACCATTACTGCCTTCCACCGCGACTCTTCCTCTCCTTTCACGCAGCTGCCGCCATATTCTCGCCTTTGCCGCCTTCCACCCCGACTCTTCCTCTCCTTTCACGCACCTGCCGCCATATTCTCGGCTCTACTGCCTTCCACAGCCAACTCTTCCGCTCCTTTCACGCAGCTGCCGCCATATTCTCACCTTTGCTGCCTTCCACCACCGACTTCCTCTACTTTCACGCAGCTGCGGCCATATTCTCGGCTTTACTGCCTTCCACAGACAACTCTTCCGCTCCTTTCACGCAGCTGCCGCCATATTCTCGCCTTTGCCGCCTTCCACCGCCGACTCTTCCTCTCCTTTCACGCAGCTGCCGACATATACTCGCGTTTGTCGCCTTCCACCCCGACTCTTCCTCTCCTATCACGCACCTGCCGCAATATTCTCACCATTACTGCCTTCCACCCCGACTCTTCCTCTCCTTTCACGCACCTGCCACCATATTATCGCCTTTACCTCCTTCAAGCGCCGACTCTTCCTCTCCTTTCACGCTCCTGCTGCCATATTCTCACCTTTACCTCCTTCAAGCACCGACTCTTCCTCTTCTTTCACACTCCTGCTGCCATATTCTCACCATTCTTGCCTTCCACCCCGACTCTTCCTCTCCTTTCACGCACCTGCCACCATATTATCGCCTTTACCTCCTTCAAGCGCCGACTCATCCTCTCCTTTCACGCAGCTGCCGTCATATTCTCGCCTTTGCCGCCTTCTACCGCCGACTCTTCCTCTCCTTTCATGAAACTGCCGCCATATACTCGCGTTTGCCGCCTTCCACCCCGACTCTTCCTCTGCTATCACGCAGCTGCCGCCATATTCTCACCATTACTGTCTTCCACCCCGACTCTTCCTCTCCTTTCACGCACCTGCCACCATATTCTCGCGTTTACCTCCTTCAAGCGCCGACTCTTCCTCTCCTTCCACGCTCCTGCTGCCATATTCTCGCCTTTGCCACCTTCCAGCGCCGACTCTTCCTCTCCTTTCATGTACCTGCCGCCATATTCTCCCCCTTGCCGCCTTCCACCGCCGACTCTTCCTCTACTTTCACGCACCTGCCGCCATATTCTCGCCCTTGCTGCCTTCCATCGCCGACTTCCTCTACTTTCACGCAGCTGCCGCCATATTCTCGCCTTTACTGCCTTCCACAGCCAACTCTTCCGCTCCTTTCACGCACCTACCGCCATATTCTCGCCTTTGCCGCCTTCCACCGCCGACTCTTCCTCTCCTTTCACGCACCTGCCGCCATATACTCGCGTTTGCCGCCTTCCAGCCCGACTCTTCCACTCCTATCACGCTCCTGCCGCCATATTCTCACGATTACTGCCTTCCACCGCGACGCTTCCTCTCCTTTCACGCAGCTGCCGCCATATTCTCGCCTTTGCTGCCTTCCACCACCGACTTCCTCTACTTTCACGCAGCTGCCGCCATATTGTCGACTTTACTGCCTTCCACAGCCAACTCTTCCGCTCCTTTCACGCAGCTGCCGCCATATTCTCGCCTTTGCCGCCTTCCACCGCCGACTCTTCCTCTCCTTTCACGCAGCTGCCGACATATACTGACGTTTGCCGCCTTCCACCCCGACTCTTCCTCTCCTATCACGCACCTGACGCCATATTCTCACCATTACTGCCTTCCACCCCGACTCTTCCTCTCCTTTCACGCACCTGCCACCATATTATCGCCTTTACCTCCTTCAAGCGCCGACTCTTCCTCTCCTTTCATGTACCTGCCGCCACATTCTCACCTTTGCCGCCTTCCACCGCCGACTCTTCCTCTCCTTTCATGCGTCTGCCGCCATATTCTCGCCTTTGCCGCCTTCCACCGCCGACTTCCTCTACTTTCACGCAGCTGCCGCCATATTCTCCCCTTTACTGCCTTCCACAGCCTACTCTTCCGCTCCTTTGACGCACCTACCGCCATATTCTCGCCTTTGCCGCCTTCCACCGCCGACTCTTCCTCTCCTTTCACGCACCTGCCGCCATATACTCGCGTTTGCCGCCTTCCAGTCCGACTCTTCCACTCCTATCATGCACCTGCCGCCATATTCTCACCATTACTGCCTTCCACCGCGACGCTTCCTCTCCTTTCACGCACCTGCCACCATATTATCGCCTTTACCTCCTTCAAGCGCCGACTCTTCCTCTCCTTTCACGCTCCTGCTGCCATATTCTCGCCTTTGCCGCCTTCCAGCGCCGACTCATCCTCTCCTTTCACGCAGCTGCCGTCATATTCTCGCCTTTGCCGCCTTCCACCGCCGACTCTTCCTCTCCTTTCATGCACCTGCCGCCATATACTCGTGTTTGCCGCCTTCCACACCGACTCTTCCTCTCCTATCACGCACCTGACGCCATATTCTCACCATTACTGTTTTCCACCCCGACTCTTCCTCTCCTTTCACGCACCTGCCACCATATTCTCGCCTTTACCTCCTTCAAGCGCCGACTCTTCCTCTCCTTTCACGCTCCTGCTGCCATATTATCGCCTTTGCCGCCTTCCACCGCCGACTCTTCCTCTCCTTTCATGTACCTGCCGCCATATTCTCGAGTATACCGCCTTTCGCCGCCGACTCTTCCTCTCCTTTCACGCACCTGCCGCCATATTCTCCACTTTGCCGCCTTCCACCGCCGACTCTTCCTCTACTTTCACGCACCTGCCGCCATATTGTCGCCATTGCTGCCTTCCATCGCCAACTTCCTCTACTTTCACGCACCTGCCGCCATATTCTCACCTTTACTGCCTTCCACAGCCAACTCTTCCTCTCCTTTGACGCACCTACCGCCATATTCTCGCCTTTGCCGCCTTCCACCGCCGACTCTTCCTCTCCTTTCACGCACCTGCCGCCATATACTCGCGTTTGCCGCCTTCCAGCCCGACTCTTCCACTCCTATCACGCACCTGCCGCCATATTCTCACCATTACTGCCTTCCACCGCGACGCTTCCTCTCCTTTCACGCAGCTGCCGACATATTCTCGCCTTTGCTGCCTTCCACCACCGACTTCCTCTACTTTCACGCAGCTGCCGCCATATTCTCGACTTTACTGCCTTCCACAGCCAACTCTTCCGCTCCTTTCACGCAGCTGCCGCCATATTCTCGCCTTTGCCGCCTTCCACCGCCGACTCTTCCTCTCCTTTCACGCAGCTGCCGACATATACTGACGTTTGCCGCCTTCCGCCCCGACTCTTCCTCTCCTATCACGCACCTGCCGCCATATTCTCACCATTACTGCCTTCCACCCCGACTCTTCCTCTCCTTTCACGCACCTGCCACCATATTATCGCCTTTACCTCCTTCAAGCGCCGACTCTTCCTCTCCTTTCACGCTCCTGCTGCCAAATTCTCACCTTTGCCGCCTTCCAGCGCCGACTCATCCTCTCCTTTCACGCAGCTGCCGTCATATTCTCGCCTTTGCCGCCTTCCACCGCCGACTCTTCCTCTCCTTTCACGCACCTGCCGCCATATACTCGCGTTTGCCGCCTTCCAGCCCGACTCTTCCACTCCTATCATGCACCTGCCGCCATATTCTCACCATTACTGCCTTCCACCGCGACGCTTCCTCTCCTATCACGCACCTGCCGCCATATTCTCACTATTACTGCCTTCCAACCCGACTCTTCCTCTCCTATCACGCACCTGCCGCCATATTCTCGCCTTTACTGCCTTCCACAGCCAACTCTTCCTCTCCTTTGACGCACCTACCGCCATATTCTCGCCTTTGCCGCCTTCCACCGCCGACTCTTCCTCTCCTTTCACGCACCTGCCGCCATATACTCGCCTTTGCCGCCTTCCAGCCCGACTCTGCCACTCCTATCATGCACCTGCCGCCATATTCTCACCATTACTGCCTTCCACCGCGACGCTTCCTCTCCTATCACGCACCTGCCGCCATATTCTCACTATTACTGCCTTCCACCCCGACTCTTCCTCTCCTTTCACGCACCTGCCACCATATTATCGCCTTTACCTCCTTCAAGCGCCGACTCTTCCGCTCCTTTCACGCAGCTGCCGCCATATTCTCGCCTTTGCCGCCTTCCAGCGCCGACTCATCCTCTCCTTTCACGCAGCTGCCGTCATATTCTCGCCTTTGCCGCCTTCAACCCCGACTCTTCCTCTCCTATCACGCACCTGCCGCCATATTCTCACCATTACTGTTTTCCACCCCGAGTCTTCCTCTCCTTTCACGCACCTGCCACCATATTCTCGACTTTACCTCCTTCAAGCGCCGACTCTTCCTCTCCTTTCACGCTCCTGCTGCCATATTCTCGCCTTTGCCGCCTTCCAGCGCCGACTCTTCCTCTCCTTTCATGTACCTGCCGCCATATTCTCGACTTTGCCGCCTTTCACCGCCGACTCTTCCTCTCCTTTCACGCACCTGCCGCCATATTCTCCCCTTTGCCGCCTTCCACCGCCGACTCTTCATCTACTTTCACGCAGCTGCCGCCATATTCTTGCCTTGGCCGCCTTCCAGCACCGACTCTTCCTCTCCTTTCATGCACCTGCCGCCATATACTCGCCTTTGCCGCCTTCCACCGCCGAATCTTCCTCTCCTTTCACGCAGCTGCCGACATATACTCGCGTTTGCCGCCTTCCACCCCGACTCTTTCTCTCCTTTCACGCACCTGCCGCCATATTCTCGCCCTTGCTGCCTTCCACCGCCGACTTCCTCTCCTTTGACGCAGCTGCCGCCATATTCTCGCCTTTGCCGCCTTCCAGCGCCGACTTATCCTCTCTTTTCACGCAGCTGCCTTCATATTCTCGCCTTTGCCGCCTTCCACCGCCGACTTTTGCTCTCCTTTCACGCACCTGCCGCCATATTCTCACCATTACTGCCTTCCACCCCGACTATTCCTCTCCTTTCACGCACCTGCCACCATATTATCGCCTTTACCTCCTTCCAGCGCCGACTCTTCCTCTCCTTTCACGCTCCTGCTGCCATATTCTCGCCTTTGCCGCCTTCCAGCGCCGACTCTTCCTCTCCTTTCACGCACCTGCCGCCATATTCTCGACTTTGCCGCCTTCCACCGCCGACTCTTCCTCTCCTTTCACGCACCTGCCGCCATATTCTCCCCTTTGCCGCCTTCCACCTCCGACTCTTCCTCTCCTTTCCCGCACCTGCCGCCATATACTCGCGTTTGCGGCCTTCCACCCTGACTCTTCCACTCCTATCACGCACCTGCCGCCATATTCTCGCCTTTACTGCCTTCCACAGCCAACTCTTCCTCTCCTTTCACGAAGCTGCCGCCATATTCTCGCCTTTGCTGCCTTCCACCCCCGACTCTTCCTCTCCTTTCATGCAGCTGCCGCCATATTCTCGCCTTTGCCGCCTTCCACCGCCGACTCTTCCTCTCCTTTCACGCAGCTGCCGACATATACTGACGTTTGCCGCCTTCCGCCCCGACTCTTCCTCTCCTATCACGCACCTGCCGCCATATTCTCACCATTACTGCCTTCCACCCCGACTCTTCCTCTCCTTTCACGCACCTGCCACCATATTATCGCCTTTACCTCCTTCAAGCGCCGACTCTTCCTCTCCTTTCACGCTCCTGCCGCCATATTCTCACCTTTGCCGCCTTCCAGCGCCGACTCATCCTCTCCTTTCACGCAGCTGCCGTCTTATTCTCGCCTTTGACGCCTTCCAACGCCGACTCTTCCTCTCCTTTCACACACCTGCCGACATATACTCGCGTTTGCCGCCTTCCACCCCGACTCTTCCTCTCCTTTCACGCACCTGCCACCATATTCTCGCCTTTACCTCCTTCAAGCGCCGACTCTTCCTCTTCTTTCACGCTCCTGCTGCCATATTCTCGTCTTTGCCGCCTTCCAGCGCCGACTCTTCCTCTCCTTTCATGTACCTGCCGCCATATTCTCGACTTTGCCGCCTTCCACCGCCGACTCTTCCTCTCCTTTCACGCACCTGCCGCCATATTCTCGACTTTGCTGCCTTCCATCGCCGACTTCCTCTACTTTCACGCACCTGCCGCCATATTCTCGCCTTTACTGCCTTCCACAGCCAACTCTTCCTCTCCTTTGACGCACCTACCGCCATATACTCGCGTTTGCCGCCTTCCACCGCCGACTCTTCCTCTCCTTTCATGCACCTGACGCCATATACTCGCGTTTGCCGCCTTCCAGCCCGACTCTTCCACTCCTATCACGCACCTGCCGCCATATTCTCACCATTACTGCCTTCCACCGCGACGCTTCCTCTCCTTTCACGCACCTGCCGCCATATTCTCGCCTTTGCTGCCTTCCACTACCGTCTTCCTCTACTTTCACGGAGCTGCCGCCATATTCTCGGCTTTACTGCCGTCCACAGCAAACTCTTCCGCTCCTTTCACGCAGCTGCCGCCATATTCTCGCCTTTGCCGCCTTCCACCGCCGACTCTTCCTCTCCTTTCACGCAGCTGCCGATATATACTCGCGTTTGCCGCCTTCCACCCCGACTCTTCTTCTCCTATCACGCACCTGCCGCCATATTCTCACCATTACGGCCTTCCACCCCGACTCTTCCTCTCCTTTCACGCACCTGCCACCATATTATCGACTTTACCTCCTTCAAGCGCCGACTCTTCCTCTCCTTTCACGCAGCTGCCGTCATATTCTCGCCTTTGCCGCCTTCCAGCGCCGACTCTTCCTCTCCTTTCATGCACCTGCCGCCATATACCCGTGTTTGCCGCCTTCCACCCCGACTCTTCCTCTCCTATCACGCACCTGCCGCCATATGCTCAACATTACTGCCTTCCACCACGACTCTTCCTCTCCTTTCACGCAGCTGTCGCCATATTCTCGCCTTTGCTGCCTTCCACCACCGACTTCCTCTACTTTCACGCAGCTGACGCCATATTCTCACCTTTGCCGCCTTCCAGCGCCGACTCATCCTCTCCTTTCACGCAGCTGCCGTCGTATTCTCGCCTTTGACGCCTTCCAACGCCGACTCTTCCTCTCCTTTCACACACCTGCCGACATATACTCGCGTTTGCCGCCTTCCACACCGACTCTTCCTCTCCTATCACGCACCTGCCGCCATATTCTCACCATTACTGTCTTCCACCCCGACTCTTCCTCTCCTTTCACGCACCTGCCACCATATTCTCGCCTTTACCTCCTTCAAGCGCCGACTCTTCCTCTTCTTTCACGCTCCTGCTGCCATATTCTCGTCTTTGCCGCCTTCCAGCGCCGACTCTTCCTCTCCTTTCATGTACCTGCCGCCATATTCTCGACTTTGCCGCCTTCCACCGCCGACTCTTCCTCTCCTTTCACGCACCTGCCGCCATATTCTCGACTTTGCCGCCTTCCACCGCCGACTTCCTCTACTTTCACGCAGCTGCCGCCATATTCTCGCCTTTACTGCCTTCCACAGCCAACTCTTCCTCTCCTTTGACGCACCTACCGCCATATACTCGCGTTTGCCGCCTTCCACCGCCGACTCTTCCTCTCCTTTCATGCACCTGACGCCATATACTCGCGTTTGCCGCCTTCCAGCCCGACTCTTCCACTCCTATCACGCACCTGCCGCCATATTCTCACCATTACTGCCTTCCACCGCGACGCTTCCTCTCCTTTCACGCACCTGCCGCCATATTCTCGCCTTTGCTGCCTTCCACTACCGTCTTCCTCTACTTTCACGGAGCTGCCGCCATATTCTCGGCTTTACTGCCGTCCACAGCAAACTCTTCCGCTCCTTTCACGCAGCTGCCGCCATATTCTCGCCTTTGCCGCCTTCCACCGCCGACTCTTCCTCTCCTTTCACGCAGCTGCCGATATATACTCGCGTTTGCCGCCTTCCACCCCGACTCTTCTTCTCCTATCACGCACCTGCCGCCATATTCTCACCATTACGGCCTTCCACCCCGACTCTTCCTCTCCTTTCACGCACCTGCCACCATATTATCGACTTTACCTCCTTCAAGCGCCGACTCTTCCTCTCCTTTCACGCAGCTGCCGTCATATTCTCTCCTTTGCCGCCTTCCAGCGCCGACTCTTCCTCTCCTTTCATGCACCTGCCGCCATATACCCGTGTTTGCCGCCTTCCACCCCGACTCTTCCTCTCCTATCACGCACCTGCCGCCATATTCTCACCATTACTGTCTTCCACCCCGACTCTTCCTCTCCTTTCACGCACCTGCCACCATATTCTCGCCTTTACCTCCTTCAAGCGCCGACTCTTCCTCTCCTTTGACGCTCCTGCTGCCATATTCTCGCCTTTGCCGCCTTCAAGCGCCGACTCTTCCTCTCCTTTCATGTACCTGCCGCCATATTCTCGACTTTGCCGCCTTCCACCGCCGACTCTTCCTCTCCTTTCACGCACCTGCCGCCATATTCTCGCCTTTGCCGCCTTCCACCGCCGACTCTTCCTCTCCTTTCACGCAGCTGCCGCCATATTCTCGCGTTTGCCGCCTTCCACTGCCGACTCTTCCTCTGCTTTCACGCAGCTGCCGCCATTTTCTCGCCTTTACTGCCTTCCACAGCCAACTCTTCCTCTGCTTTGACGCACCTACCGCCATATTCTCGCCTTTGCCGCCTTCCACCGCCGACTCTTCCTCTCCTTTCACGCACCTGCCGCCATATACTCGCGTTTGCCGCCTTCCACCCCGACTCTTCCACTCCTATCACGCACCTGCCGCCATATTCTCACCATTACTGCCTTCCACCCCAACTCTTCCTCTCCTTTCACGCACCTGCCACCATATTCTCGCCTTTACCTCCTTCAAGCGCCGACTCTTCCTCTCCTTTCACGCTCCTGCTGCCATATTCTCGCCTTTGCCGCCTTCCAGCGCCGACTCTTCCTCTCCTTTCATGCACCTGCCGCCATATTCTCGACTTTGCCGCCTTCCACCACCGACTCTTCCTCTACTTTCACGCAGCTGCCGCCATATTCTCGCCCTTGCTGCCTTCCACCGCCGACTTCCTCTACTTTCACGCAGCTGCCGCCATATTCTCGCCTTTACTGCCTTCCACAGCCAACTCTTCCTCTCCTTTGACGCAGCTGCCGCCATATTCTCGCCTTTGCCGCCTTCCACCGCCGACTCTTCCTTTCCTTTCACGCACCTGCCGCCATATTCTCGCCTTTGCCGCCTTCCACCCCGACTCTTCCACTCCTATCACGCACCTGCCGCCATATGCTCAACATTACTGCCTTCCACCACGACTCTTCCTCTCCTTTCACGCAGCTGTCGCCATATTCTCGCCTTTGCTGCCTTCCACCACCGACTTCCTCTACTTTCACGCAGCTGACGCCATATTCTCGGCTCTACTGCCTTCCACAGCCAACTCTTCCGCTCCTTTCATGCAGCTGCCGCCATATTCTCGCCTTTGCCGCCTTCCACCGCCGACTCTTCCTCTCCTTTCACGCAGCTGCCGACATATACTCGCGTTTGCCGCCTTCCACCCCGACTCTTCCTCTCCTATCACGCACCTGCCGCCATATTCTCACCATTACTGCCTTCCACCGCTGACTCTTCCTCTCCTTTCACGAACCTGCCACCATATTATCGCCTTTACCTCCTTCAAGCGCCAACTCTTCCTCTCCTTTCACGCTCCTGCTGCCATATTCTCGCCTTTGCCGCCTTCCAGCGCCGACTCATCCTCTCCTTTCACGCAGCTGCCGTCATATTCTCGCCTTTGCCGCCTTCCACCGCGGACTCTTCCTCTCCTTTCATGCACCTGCCGCCATATACTCGTGTTTGCCGCCTTCCACCCCGACTCTTCCTCTCCTATCACGCACCTGCCGCCATATTCTCACCATTACTGCCTTCCACCCCGACTCTTCCTCTCCTTTCACGCACCTGCCACCATATTCTCGCCTTTACCTCCTTCAAGCGCCGACTCTTCCTCTCCTTTGACGCTCCTGCTGCCATATTCTCGCCTTCGCCGCCTTCCAGCACCGACTCTTCCTCTCCTTTCATGTACCTGCCGCCATATTCTCGACTTTGCCGCCTTTCACTGCCGACTCTTCCTCTCCTTTCACGCACCTGCCGCCATATTCTCCCCTTTGCCGCCTTCCACCGCCGACTCTTCCTCTACTTTCACGCAGCTGCCGCCATATGCTCGCCCTTGCTGCCTTCCACCGCCGACTTCCTCTACTTTCACGCAGCTGCCGCCATATTCTCGCCTTTACTGCCTTCCACAGCCAACTCTTCCTCTCCTTTGACGCACCTACCGCCATATTCTCGCCTTTGCCGCCTTCCACCGCCGACTCTTCCTCTCCTTTCACGCACCTGCCGCCATATACTAGCGTTTGCCGCCTTCCACCCCGACTCTTCCACTCCTATCACGCACCTGCCGCCATATGCTCACCATTACTGCCTTCCACCGCGACGCTTCCTCTCCTTTCACGCAGCTGCTGCCATATTCTCGCCTTTGCTGCCTTCCACCACCGACTTCCTCTACTTTCACGCAGCTGACGCCATATTCTCGGCTTTACTGCCTTCCACAGCCAACTCTTCCGCTCCTTTCACGCAGCTGCTGCCATATTCTCGCCTTTGCCGCCTTCCACCGCCGACTCTTCCTCTCCTTTCACGCAGCTGCCGACATATACTCGCGTTTGCCGCCTTCCACCCCGACTCTTCCTCTCCTATCACGCACCTGCCGCCATATTCTCACCATTACTGCCTTCCACCGCTGACTCTTCCTCTCCTTTCACGCACCTGCCACCATATTATCGTCTTTACCTCCTTCTAGCACCGACTCTTCCTCTCCTTTCACGCTCCTGCTGCCATATTCTCACCTTTGCCGCCTTCCAGCGCCGACTCATCCTCTCCTTTCACGCAGCTGCCGTCATATTCTCGCCTTTGACGCCTTCCAACGCCGACTCTTCCTCTCCTTTCATGCACCTGCTGCCATATACTCGCCTTTGCCGCCTTCCACCCCGACTCTTCCTCTCCTATCACGCACCTGCCGCCATATTCTCACCATTACTGTCTTCCACCCCAACTCTTCCTCTCCTTTCACGCACCTGCCACCATATTCTCGCCTTTACCTCCTTCAAGCGCCGACTCTTCCTCTCCTTTCACGCTCCTGCTGCCATATTCTCGCCTTTGCCGTCTTCCAGCGCCGACTCTTCCTCTCCTTTCATGTACCTGCCGCCATATTCTCGACTTTGCCGCCTTCCACCCCGACTCTTCCTCTCCTTTCACGCACCTGCCGCCATATTCTCACCATTACTGCCTTCCACCGCGACTCTTCCTCTCCTTTCACGCAGCTGCCGCCATATTCTCGCCTTTGCCGCCTTCCACCCCGACTCTTCCTCTCCTTTCACGCAGCTGCCGCCATATTCTCACCTTTGCTGCCTTCCACCACCGACTTCCTCTACTTTCACGCAGCTGCGGCCATATTCTCGGCTTTACTGCCTTCCACAGACAACTCTTCCGCTCCTTTCACGCAGCTGCCGCCATATTCTCGCCTTTGCCGCCTTCCACCGCCGACTCTTCCTCTCCTTTCACGCAGCTGCCGACATATACTCGCGTTTGTCGCCTTCCACCCCGACTCTTCCTCTCCTATCACGCACCTGCCGCAATATTCTCACCATTACTGCCTTCCACCCCGACTCTTCCTCTCCTTTCACGCACCTGCCACCATATTATCGCCTTTACCTCCTTCAAGCGCCGACTCTTCCTCTCCTTTCACGCTCCTGCTGCCATATTCTCACCTTTACCTCCTTCAAGCACCGACTCTTCCTCTTCTTTCACACTCCTGCTGCCATATTCTCACCATTCTTGCCTTCCACCCCGACTCTTCCTCTCCTTTCACGCACCTGCCACCATATTATCGCCTTTACCTCCTTCAAGCGCCGACTCATCCTCTCCTTTCACGCAGCTGCCGTCATATTCTCGCCTTTGCCGCCTTCTACCGCCGACTCTTCCTCTCCTTTCATGAAACTGCCGCCATATACTCGCGTTTGCCGCCTTCCACCCCGACTCTTCCTCTGCTATCACGCACCTGCCGCCATATTCTCACCATTACTGCCTTCCACCCCGACTCTTCCTCTCCTTTCACGCACCTGCCACCATATTATCGCCTTTACCTCCTTCAAGCGCCGACTCTTCCTCTCCTTTCACGTTCCTGCTGCCATATTCTCGCCTTTGCCGCCTTCCACCGCCGACTCCTCCTCTCCTTTCATGTACCTGCCGCCATATTCTCGCCTTTGCCGCCTTCCACCGCCGACTTCCTCTACTTTCACGCAGCTGCCGCCATATTCTCGCCTTTACTGCCTTCCACAGCCAACTCTTCCTCTCCTTTGACGCACCTACCGCCATATTCTCGCCTTTGCCGCCTTCCACCCCGACTTTTCCACTCCTATCACGCACCTGCTGCCATATTCTCACCATTACTGCCTTCCACCCCGACTCTTCCTCTCCTTTCACGCAGCTGCCGCCATATTCTCGCCTTTGCTGCCTTCCACCACCGACTTCCTCTACTTTCACGCAGCTGCCGCCATATTCTCGGCTCTACTGCCTTCCACCGCCGACTCTTCCTCTCCTTTCACGCAGCTGCCGACATGTACTCGCGTTTGCCGCTTTCCACCCCGACTCTTCCTCTCCTATCACGCACCTGCCGCCATATTCTCACCATTACTGCCTTCCACCCCGACTCTTCCTCTCCTTTCACGCACCTGTCACTATATTATCGCCTTTACCTCCTTCAAGCGCCGACTCTTCCTCTCCTTTCACGCTTGGCTGCCATATTCTCGCCTTTGCCGCCTTCCAGCGCCGACTCATCCTCTCCTTTCACGCAGCTGCCGTCATATTCTCGCCTTTGCCGCCTTCCACCGCGGACTCTTCCTCTCCTTTCATGCACCTGCCGCCATATACTCGTGTTTGCCGCCTTCCACCCCGACTCTTCCTCTCCTATCACGCACCTGCCGCCATATTCTCACCATTACTGCCTTCCACCCCGACTCTTCCTCTCCTTTCACGCACCTGCCACCATATTCTCGCCTTTACCTCCTTCAAGCGCCGACTCTTCCTCTCCTTTGACGCTCCTGCTGCCATATTCTCGCCTTCGCCGCTTTCCAGCGCCGACTCTTCCTCTCCTTTCATGTACCTGCCGCCATATTCTCGCCTTTGCCGCCTTCCAGCGCCGACTCTTCCTCTCCTTTCACGCACCTGCCGCCATATTCTCACCATTACTGCCTTCCACCGCGACTCTTCCTCTCCTTTCACGCAGCTGCCGCCATATTCTCGCCTTTGCCGCCTTCCACCCCGACTCTTCCTCTCCTTTCACGCACCTGCCGCCATATTCTCACCATTACTGCCTTCCACCGCGACTCTTCCTCTCCTTTCACGCAGCTGCCGCCATATTCTAACCTTTGCTGCCTTCCACCACCGACTTCCTCTACTTTCACGCAGGTGACGCCATATTCTCGGCTTTACTGCCTTCCACAGCCAACTCTTCCGCTCCTTTCACGCAGCTGCTGCCATATTCTCGCCTTTGCCGCCTTCCACCGCCGACTCTTCCTCTCCTTTCACGCAGCTGCCGACATATACTCGCGTTTGCCGCCTTCCACCCCGACTCTTCCTCTCCTATCACGCACCTGCCGCCATATTCTCACCATTACTGCCTTCCACCCCGACTCTTCCTCTCCTTTCACGCACCTGCCACCATATTATCGCCTTTACCTCCTTCAAGCGCCGACTCTTCCTCTCCTTTCACGCTCCTGCTGCCATATTCTCACCTTTGCCGCCTTCCAGCGCCGACTCTTCGTCTCCTTTCATGCACCTGCTGCCATATACTCGCCTTTGCCGCCTTCCACCCCGACTCTTCCTCTCCTATCACGCACCTGCCGCCATATTCTCACCATTACTGTCTTCCACCCCGACTCTTCCTCTCCTTTCACGCACCTGCCACCATATTCTCGCCTTTACCTCTTTCAAGCGCCGACTCTTCCTCTCCTTTCACGCTCCTGCTGCCATATTCTCGCCTTTGCCGCCTTCCACCGCCGACTCTTCCTCTCCTTTCATGTACCTGCCGCCATATTCTCGACTTTGCCGCCTTCCACCCCAACTCTTCCTCTCCTTTCACGCACCTGCCGCCATATTCTCACCATTACTGCCTTCCACCGCGACTCTTCCTCTCCTTTCACGCAGCTGCCGCCATATTCTCGCCTTTGCCGCCTTCCACCCCGACTCTTCCTCTCCTTTCACGCACCTGCCGCCATATTCTCACCATTACTGCCTTCCACCGCGACTCTTCCTCTCCTTTCACGCACCTGCCACCATATTATCGCCTTTACCTCCTTCAAGCGCCGACTCATCCTCTCCTTTCACGCAGCTGCCGTCATATTCTCGCCTTTGCCGCCTTCTACCGCCGACTCTTCCTCTCCTTTCATGAAACTGCCGCCATATACTCGCGTTTGCCGCCTTCCACCCCGACTCTTCCTCTGCTATCACGCACCTGCCGCCATATTCTCGCCTTTGCCGCCTTCCAGCGCCGACTCTTCCTCTCCTTTCACGCACTTGCCACCATATTCTCGCCTTTACCTCCTTCAAGCGCCGACTCTTCCTCTCCTTTCACGTTCCTGCTGCCATATTCTCGCCTTTGCCGCCTTCCAGCGCCGACTCTTCCTCTCCTTTCATGTACCTGCCGCCATATTCTCGACTTTGCCGCCTTTCACCGCCGACTCTTCCTCTCCTTTCACGCGTCTGCCGCCATATTCTCGCCTTTGCCGCCTTCCACCGCCGACTTCCTCTACTTTCACGCAGCTGTCGCCATATTCTCGCCTTTACTGCCTTCCACAGCCAACTCTTCCTCTCCTTTGACGCACCTACCGCTATATTCTCGCCTTTGCCGCCTCCCACCCCGACTCTTCCACTCCTATCACGCACCTGCTGCCATATGCTCACCATTACTGCCTTCCACCCCGACTCTTCCTCTCCTTTCACGCAGCTGCCGCCATATTCTCGCCTTTGCTGCCTTCCACCACCGACTTCCTCTACTTTCACGCAGCTGCCGCCATATTCTCGGCTCTACTGCCTTCCACAGCCAACTCTTCCGCTCCTTTCATGCAGCTGCCGCCATATTCTCGCCTTTGCCGCCTTCCACCGCCGACTCTTCCTCTCCTTTCACGCAGCTGCCGACATGTACTCGCGTTTGCCGCCTTCTACCCCGACTCTTCCTCTCCTATCACGCACCTGCCGCCATGTTCTCACCATTACTGCCTTCCACCCCGACTCTTCCTCTCCTTTCACGCACCTGCTACCATATTATCGCCTTTACCTCCTTCAAGCGCCGACTCTTCCTCTCCTTTCACGCTCCTGCTGCCATATTCTCACCTTTACCTCCTTCAAGCACCGACTCTTCCTCTCCTTTCACGCTCCTGCTGCCATATTCTCACCATTCTTGCCTTCCACCCCGACTCTTCCTCTCCTTTCACGCTCCTGCCGCCATATTCTCGCCTTTGCTGCCTTCCACCGCCGACTCTTCCTCTCCTTTGACGCACCTACCGCCATATACTCGCGTTTGCCGCCTTCCAGCCCGACTCTTCCACTCCTTTCACGCACCTGCAGTCATAGTCTCGCGTTTACCACATTCAGTCTCGACTCTTCCTCTCCTTTTATGCACCTGCCGCCATATTCTCACCATTCTTGCCTTCCACCCCGACTCTTCCTCTCCTTTCACGCTCCTGCCGCCATATACTCGCCTTTGCCGCCTTCCACCGCCGACTCTTCCTGTCCTTTAATGCAGCTGATGGCATATTCTTGCCTTTGCTGCCTTCCGCCGCTGACTCTTCCTCTCCATTCACACACCTGCCGCCTCCTACACTTGTTTACCGCCTTCCACCCCGAGTCTTCCTCTCCTTTGACGCAACTGCCACCATATTCTCGACTTTGCCGCCTTCCAACACCGACTCTTCCTCTCCTTTCACGCACTTGCCGCCATATTCTCGCGTTTGCTTCCTTCCACCCCGACTCTTCCTCTCCTTTCAAGCACCTGCGGCCATATACTCGCGTTTGCCGCCTTCCACCCCGACTCTTCCTCTCCTTTCACGCAGCTGCCGCCATATTCTCACCAGTACTGCCTTCCACCACGACTCTTCCTCTCCTTTCACGCACCTGCTACCATATTCTTGCCTTTACCTCCTTCCAGCGCCGACTCTTCCTCTCCTTTCACGCTCCTGCTGCCATATTCTCGCCTTTGCCGCCTTCCAGCGCCGACTCTTCCTCTCCTTTCATGCAGCTTCCGTCATATTCTCGCCTTTGCCGCCTTCCACCGCCGACTCTTCCTCTCCTTTCACGCAACTGCCGCCATATTCTCACCTTTGCTGCCTTCCACCGCCGACTTCCTCTACTTTCACGCAGCTGCCGCCATATTCTCGCCTTTACTGCGTTCCACAGCCAACTGTTCCGCTCCTTTCACGCAGCTGCCGCCATATTCTCGCCTTTGGCGCCTTCCACCGCCGACTCTTCCTCTCCTTTCACGCACCTGCCGCCATATTCTCACCATGACTGCCTTCCACCCCGACTCTTCCTCTCCTTTCACGCACCTGCCACCATATTCTCGCTTTTACCTCCTTCAAGCGCCAACTCTTCCTCTCCTTTCACGCAGCTGCCGTCATATTCTCGCCTTTGCCGCCTTCCACCGCCGACTCTTCCTCTCCTTCATGCACCTGACGCCATATACTCGCGTTTGCCGCCTTCGACCCCGACTCTTGCTCTCCTTTCACGCAGCTGCCGCCATAGTATTGCCTATGCCTCCTTCCAGCGCCGACTCTTCCTCTCCTTTCACGCAGCTGCCACCATATTCTCACCTTTGCCACCTTCCACCGCCGACTTCCTCTCCTTTCACGCACCTGCCGCCATATACTCGCGTTTGCCGCCTTCCACCAACGACTCTTCCTCTCCTTTCACGCACCTGCCACCATATTCTCCCCTTTGTCGCTTTGTACCGCTGACTCTTCCTCTCCTTTCACGCAGCTGCCTCCATATCGTCGCGTTTACTGCCTTCCAGCGCTGACTCTTCCTCTCCTTTCACGCAGCTGCCGCCATATTCTCGCCTTTGCCGCCTTCCACCCCGACTCTTCCTCTCCTTTCACGCACCTGCCACCATATTCTCGCCTTTGCCGCCTTCAATCGCCGACACTTCCTCTCCTTTCACGCAGCTGCCGCCATATTCTCGCGTTTGCCGACTTCTACCGCCAACTTCGTCACCTTTCACGCACCTGCCACCATAGTCTCGCCTTTGCCGCCTTCCATGGCCGACTCTTCCTCACCTTTCACGCAACTGCCGCCATATTCTCGCCTTTGCCGCCTTCCACCGCCGACTCCTGGTCTCCTTTCACGCAGCTGCCACCATATTCTCGCGTTTGCCGACTTCCACCGCCGACTTCCTCTCCTTTCACACAGCTGCCACCATATTCTCGCGTTTACTGTCTTCCAGTGCCGACTCTTCCTCTCCTTTCACGCAGCTGCCTTCATATTCTCGCCTTTGCCGCCTTCCACCTCCGACTCTTCCTCTCCTTTCAAGCAGCTGCCGCCATATTCTCGCCTTTACTGCCTTCCACAGCCAACTCTTCCTCTCCTTTCACGCACCTGCCGTCATATTTTCACGTTTGCCGCCTTCAACCGCCGACTCTTCCTCTGCTTTTATGCACCTGCCACCATATTCTCGCCTTTGCCGCCTTCCATGGCCGACTCTTCCTCACCTTTCACGCAACTGCCACCATATTCTCGCCTTTGCCGCCTTCCACCGCCGACTCCTGCTCTCATTTCACGCAGCTGCCGCCATATTCTCGCCCTTGCTGCCTTCCACCGCCGACTTCCTCTCCTTTCACGTAGCGGCCTCCATATTCTCGCGTTTATTACCTTCCACCGCCGACTCTTCCTCTCCTTTCACGCAGCTGCCTTCATATTCTCGCCTTTGCCGCCTTCGACCGCCGACGCTTCCTCTCCTTTCACGCACCTGCCGCCATATTCTTGCCTTTCCTGCCTTCCAGCGCCGACTTCCACTACTTTCACGCAGCTGCCGCCATATTCTCGCCTTTACTGCCTTCCACATCCAACTCTTCCGCTCCTTTCACACACCTGCCGCCATATTCTCGCCTTTACCGCCTTCCACCCCTACTCTTCCTCTCCTTTCACGCAGCTGCCGTCATATTCTCGCCTTTGCCGCCTTCTAGCGCCGACTCTTCCTCACCTTTCACGCAACTGCCGCCATATTCTCGCCTTTGCCGCCTTCCACCGCCGACTCCTGCTCTCCTTTCACGCAGCTGCCACCATATTCTCGCGTTTGCCGACTTCCACCGCCGACTTCCTCTGCTTTCACGCAGCAGCCACCATATTCTCGCGTTTACTACCTTCCAGTGCCAACTCTTCCTCTCCTTTCACGCAGCTGCCTTCATATTCTCGCCTTTGCCGCCTTCTAGCGCCGACTCCTCCTCTCCTTTCACGCAGCTGCCGCCACATTCTCGCCTTTACTGCCTTCCACAGCCAACTCTTCCGCTCCTTTCACGCAGCTGCCGCCATATTCTTGCCTTTGCCGTCTTCCACCCCGACTCTTCCTCTCCTTTCACGCACCTGCCGCCATATTCTTGCCTTTGCCGCCTTCCACCGCCGACTCTTCCTCTCCTTTCACGCGCCTGCCACCATATTCTCCCCGTTGTCGCTTTGTACCGCTGACTCTTCCTCTCCTTTCACGCACCTGCCGCCATATTCTCGCCTTTGCCGCCTTCCACCCCGACTCTTCCTCTCCTTTCACGCGCCTACCGCCATATTCTCGCCTTTGCCGCCTTCCACCGCCGACTCTTCCTCTCCTTTCACGCACCTGCCGCCATATACTCGCGTTTGCCACCTTCCACCACTGACTCTTCCTCTCCTTTCACGCACCTGCCGCCATATTCTCACCTTTCCCGCCTTCCAGCGCCAACTCTTCCTCTCCTTTCACGCTCCTGCCACCATATTCTCGCCTTTGCCGCCTTCCACCGCCGACTCTTCCTCTCCTTTCACGCAACTGCCACCATATTCTCGCCTTTGCCGCCTTCCACCGCCGACTCCTGCTCTCCTTTCACGCAGCTGCCACCATATTCTCGCGTTTGCCGACTTCCACCGCCGACTTCCTCTGCTTTCACGCATCAGCCACCATATTCTCGCGTTTACTACCTTCCAATGCCGACTCTTCCTCTCCTTTCACGCACCTGCCGCCATATTCTCGCTTTTGCTGCCTTCCACCACCGACTTCCTCTATTTTCACGTAGCTGCCGCCATATATCGCGTTTGCCGACTTCCACCACCGACTCTTTCTCTCCTTTCACGCACCTGCCGCCATATTCTCGCCTTTCCCGCCTTCCAGCGCCGACTCTTCCTCTCCTTTCACGCTCCTGCCGCCATATTCTCGCCTTTGCCGCCTTCCACCGCCGACTCCTGCACTCCTTTCACGCACCTGCCACCATATTCTCGCGTTTGCCGAATTCCACCGCCGACTTCCTCTCTTTTAACGCAGCTGCCACCATATTCTCGCGTTTACTACCTTCCACCGACGACTCTTCCTCTCCTTTCACGCAGCTGCCTTCATATTCTCGCCTTTGCCGACTTCCACCGCCGACTCTTCGTCTCCTTTCACACATCTGCCGTCATATTCTCGCATTTGCTGCCTTCCAGCGCCGACTCTTCCTCTCCTATCACGCAGCTGTCGCCATATTTTCGCGTTTGCCGTCTTCCAGCGCCGACTCTTCTTCTCCATTCACGCTCCTGCTGCCATATTCTCGCCATGACTGCCTTCCACCCCGACTCTTCCTCTCCTTTCACGCACCTGCCACCATATTCTCGCTTTTACCTCCTTCAAGCGCCAACTCTTCCTCTCCTTTCACGCAGCTGCCGTCATATTCTCGCCTTTGCCGCCTTCCACCGCCGACTCTTCCTCTCCTTCATGCACCTGACGCCATATACTCGCGTTTGCCGCCTTCGACCCCGACTCTTGCTCTCCTTTCACGCAGCTGCCGCCATAGTATTGCCTATGCCTCCTTCCAGCGCCGACTCTTCCTCTCCTTTCACGCAGCTGCCACCATATTCTCACCTTTGCCACCTTCCACCGCCGACTTCCTCTCCTTTCACGCACCTGCCGCCATATACTCGCGTTTGCCGCCTTCCACCAACGACTCTTCCTCTCCTTTCACGCACCTGCCACCATATTCTCCCCTTTGTCGCTTTGTACCGCTGACTCTTCCTCTCCTTTCACGCAGCTGCCTCCATATCGTCGCGTTTACTGCCTTCCAGCGCTGACTCTTCCTCTCCTTTCACGCAGCTGCCGCCATATTCTCGCCTTTGCCGCCTTCCACCCCGACTCTTCCTCTCCTTTCACGCGTCTGCCACCATATTCTCGCCTTTGCCGCCTTCAATCGCCGACACTTCCTCTCCTTTCACGCAGCTGCCGCCATATTCTCGCGTTTGCCGACTTCTACCGCCAACTTCGTCACCTTTCACGCACCTGCCACCATAGTCTCGCCTTTGCCGCCTTCCATGGCCGACTCTTCCTCACCTTTCACGCAACTGCCGCCATATTCTCGCCTTTGCCGCCTTCCACCGCCGACTCCTGGTCTCCTTTCACGCAGCTGCCACCATATTCTCGCGTTTGCCGACTTCCACCGCCAACTTCCTCTCCTTTCACACAGCTGCCACCATATTCTCGCGTTTACTGTCTTCCAGTGCCGACTCTTCCTCTCCTTTCACGCAGCTGCCTTCATATTCTCGCCTTTGCCGCCTTCCACCTCCGACTCTTCCTCTCCTTTCAAGCAGCTGCCGCCATATTCTCGCCTTTACTGCCTTCCACAGCCAACTCTTCCTCTCCTTTCACGCACCTGCCGTCATATTTTCACGTTTGCCGCCTTCAACCGCCGACTCTTCCTCTGCTTTTATGCACCTGCCACCATATTCTCGCCTTTGCCGCCTTCCATGGCCGACTCTTCCTCACCTTTCACGCAACTGCCACCATATTCTCGCCTTTGCCGCCTTCCACCGCCGACTCCTGCTCTCCTTTCACGCAGCTGCCGCCATATTCTCGCCCTTGCTGCCTTCCACCGCCGACTTCCTCTCCTTTCACGTAGCGGCCTCCATATTCTCGCGTTTATTACCTTCCACCGCCGACTCTTCCTCTCCTTTCACGCAGCTGCCTTCATATTCTCGCCTTTGCCGCCTTCGACCGCCGACGCTTCCTCTCCTTTGAAGCAACTGCCGCCATATACTCGCGTTTGCCGCTTTCCACCAACGACTCTTCCTCTCCTTTCACGCACCTGCCACCATATTCTCCCCTTTGTCGCTTTCTACCGCTGACTCTTCCTCTCCTTTCACGCTCCTGCCTGCATATCGTCGCGTTTACTGCCTTCTAGCGCTGACTCTTCCTCTCCTTTCACGCAGCTGCCGCCATATACGCGCGTTTGCCGCCTTCACCGCCAACTCTTCCTCTCCTTTCACGGAGCTGCCGCCATATTCTCGCCTTTGCCGCCTTCCACCGCCGAATCTTCCTCTCCTTTCACGCACCTGCCACCATATTTTCGCCTTTGCCGCCTTCCACCGCCGACCCTTCCTCTCCTTTCACGCACCTGCCGTCATATTCTCGCATTTACCGCCTTCAACCTCGACTCTTCCTCTCCTTTCACGCACCTGCCACCATATTCTCGCCTTTGCTGCCCTCCAGCCCCGACTCCTCCTCTCCTTTCACGCACCTGCCGCCATATTCTCGCATTTGTCGCCTTCCAGCGCCGACTCTTCGTCTGATTTCACGCATCTGCCGTCATATTCTCGCATTTGCCGCCTTCCAGCGCCGACTCTTCCTCTCCTATCACGCAGCTGCCGCCATATTTTCGCGTTTGCCGTCATCCAGCGCCGACTCTTCTTCTCCATTCACGCTCCTGCTGCCATATTCTCGCCTTTCCCGACTTCCACTGCCGACTCTTCCTCTCCTTTCACGCAGCTGCCGCCATATTATTGCGTATGCCGCCTTCCAGCGCCGACTCTTCCTCTCCTTTCACGCACTTGCCGCCATATTCTCACCATTACTGCCTTCCACCCCGACTCTTCCTCTCCTTTCACGCAGCTGCCACCATATTCTCGCCTTTACCTCCTTCCAGCGCCGACTCTTCCTCTCCATTCACGCTCCTGCTGCCATATTCTCGCATTTGCCGCCTTCCAGCGCCGACTCTTCCTCTCCTTTCACGCAGCTGCGGTCATATTCTCGCCTTTGCCGCCTTCCACCGCCGACTCTTCCTCTCCTTTAACGCAGCTGCGGTCATATTCTCGCCTTTACTGCCTTCCACAGCCAACTTTTCCTCTCCTTTCACGCAGCTGCCGCCATATTCTCGCCTTTGCCGTCTTCCACCCCGACTCTTCCTCTCCTTTCACGCACCTGCTGCCATATTCTTGCCTTTGCCGCCTTCCACCGCCGACTCTTCCTCTCCTTTCAAGCAACTGCCGCCATATACTCGCGTTTGCCGCCTTCCACCAACGACTCTTCCTCTCCTTTCACGCACCTGCCACTATATTCTCCCCTTTGTCGCTTTCTACCGCTGACTCTTCCTCTCCTTTCACGCTCCTGCCTGCATATCGTCGCGTTTACTGCCTTCCAGCGCTGACTCTTCCTCTCCTTTCACGCAGCTGCTGCCATATTCTCTCCTTTGCCGCCTTCCACCCCGACTCTTCCTCTCCTTTCACGCACCTGCGGCCATATTCTCGCATTTGCCGCCTTCCACCGCCGACCCTTCCTCTCCTTTCACGCACCTGCCGTCATATTCTCGCCTTTGCTGCCTTCCATCCCGACTCTTCCTCTCCTTTCATGCACCTGCCACCTTCTACAATCGTTTACCGTCTTCCACCCCGACTCTTCCTCTCCTTTCACGCTCCTGCCTCCATATTCTCGCGTTTACTGCCTTCCAGCGCTGACTCTTCCTCTCCTTTCACGCAGCTGCCGCCATATTCTCGCGTTTACTGCCTTCCACCGCCGACTCTTCCTCTCCTTCCATGCAGCTGCCGCCATATTATTGCCTTTGCCGCCTTCCAGCGCCGACTCTTCCTCTCCTTTCACGCACCTGCCGTCATATTCTCGCCTTTGCCACCTTCCACCGCCGACTCTTCCTCTCCTTTTATGCATTGCCGCCATATTCTCGCCTTTGCCGCCTTCCACCGCCGACTCTTCCTGTTCTTTCATGCAGCTGCTGGCATATTCTTGCCTTTGCTGCCTTCCGCCGCTGACTCTTCCTCTCCTTTCATGCACCTGACGCCATATACTCGCGTTTGCCGCCTTCGACCCCGACTCTTCCTCTCCTTTCACGCAGCTGCCGCCACAGTATTGCCTATGCCGCCTTCAAGCGCCGACTCTTCCTCTCCTTTCACGCAGCTGCCGTCATATTCTCGCCTTTGCCACCTTCCACCACCGACTCTTCCTCTCCTTTCATGCACCTGACGCCATATACTCGCGTTTGCCGCCTTCGACCACGACTCTTCCTCTCCTTTCACGCAGCTGCCGCCACAGTATTGCCTATGCCGCCTTCCAGCGCCGACTCTTCCTCTCCTTTCACGCACCTGCCACCATATTCTCACCTTTGCCACCTTCCACCGCCGACTTCCTCTCCTTTCACGCATCTGCGGCCATATACTCGCATTTGCCGCCTTCCACCCCGACTCTTCCTCTCCTTTCACGCAGCTGCCGCCATATTCACGACTTTGCCGCCTTCCAGCGCCGACTCTTCCTCTCCTCTCACGCAGCTGCCACCATATTCTCACCTTTGCCACCTTCCACCGCCGACTTCCTCTCCTTTCACGCTCCTGCCTCCATATTCTCGCATTTACTGCCTTCCAGCGCCGACTCTTCCTCTCCTTTCACGCACCTGCCGCCATATTCTCACTATTACTGCCTTCCACCCCTACTTTTCCTCTCCTTTCACGCTCCTGCTGCCATATTTTCGCCTTTTCCGACTTCCACCGCCGACTCTTCCTCTCCTTTCACGCAGCTGCCGCCATATTTTCGCCTTTGCCGCCTTCCACCGCCGACTCTTCGTCTCCTATAACGCACCTGCCGCCATATTCTCGCCTTTGCCGCCTTCCACCACAGACTCTTCCTCTCCTTTCATGCACCTGCCGTCATATTCTCGCCTTTGCCGCTTTCAACTGCCGACACTTCGTCTCCTTTTATGCACCTGCCGCCATATTCTTGCCTTTGCCGCCTTCCGCCGCCGCCTCTTCCTCTCCTTTCACGCAGAGATGCCATATTCTCGACTTTGCCGCCTTCCACCCCGACTCTTCCTCTCCTTTCAAGCAGCTGCCGCCATATTCTCGCCTTTGCCGCCCTCCACCCCGACTCTTCCTCTCCTTTCACGCACCTGATGCCATATTCTCGCCTTTGCCGCCTTCAACCGCCGACTCTTCCTGTCCTTTCACGCACCTGCCACCATATTCTCACCTTTCCCGCCGTCCACCCCCACTCTTCCACTCCTTTCACTCACCTGCCGCCCCCTACACTGGTTTACCGCCTTCCACCGCTGACTCTTCCTCTCCTTTCACGCAGCTGCCGCCATATTCTCGCCTTTGCCGCCTTCCACCGCCGACTCTTCCTGTCCTTTCATGCAGCTGCTGGCATATTCTTGCCTTTGCTGCCTTCCGCCGCTGACTCTTCCTCTCCATTCACACACCTGCCGCCTCCTACACTTGTTTACCGCCTTCCACCCCGACTCTTCCTCTCCTTTGACGCAACTGCCACCATATTCTCGACTTTGCCGCCTTCCAACACCGACTCTTCCTCTCCTTTCACGCACTTGCCACCATATTCTCGCGTTTGCCTCCTTCCACCCCGACTCTTCCTCTCCTTTCAAGCACCTGCGGCCATATACTCGCGTTTGCCGCCTTCCACCCCGACTCTTCCTCTCCTTTCACGCAGCTGCCGCCATATTCTCACCAGTACTGCCTTCCACCACGACTCTTCCTCTCCTTTCACGCACCTGCTACCATATTCTTGCCTTTACCTCCTTCCAGCGCCGACTCTTCCTCTCCTTTCACGCTCCTGCTGCCATATTCTCGCCTTTGCCGCCTTCCAGCGCCGACTCTTCCTCTCCTTTCACGAAGCTTCCGTCATATTCTCGCCTTTGCCGCCTTCCACCGCCGACTCTTCCTCTCCTTTCACACACCTGCCGCCATATTCTCGCCTTTGCTGCCTTCCACCGCCGACTTCCTCTACTTTCACGCAGCTGCCGCCATATTCTCGCCTTTACTGCGTTCCACAGCCAACTCTTCCGCTCCTTTCACGCAGCTGCCGCCATATTCTCGCCTTTGGCGCCTTCCACCGCCGACTCTTCCTCTCCTTTCACGCAGCTGCCGACATATACTCGCGTTTGCCGCCTTCCACCCCGACTCTTCCTCTCCTATCACGCACCTGCCGCCATATTCTCACCATGACTGCCTTCCAACCCGACTCTTCCTCTCCTTTCACGCACCTGCCACCATATAATCGCCTTTACCTCCTTCAAGCGCCGACTCTTCCTCTCCTTTCACGCTCCTGCTGCCATATTCTCACCTTTACCTCCTTCAAGCGCCGACTCTTCCTCTCCTTTCACGCTCCTGCCACCATATTATCGCCTTTACCTCCTTCAAGCGCCGACTCATCCCCTCCTTTCACGCAGCTGCCGTCATATTCTCGCCTTTGCCGCCTTCTACCTTGGACTCTTCCTCTCCTTTCATGAAACTGCCGCCATATACTCGCGTTTGCCGCGTTCCACCCCGACTCTTCCTCTCCTATCACGCACCTGCCGCCATATTCTCACCATTACTGTCTTCCACCCCGACTCTTCCTCTCCTTTCACGCACCTGCCACCATATTCTCGCCTTTACCTCCTTCAAGCGCCGACTCTTCCTCTCCTTTCACGCTCCTGCTGCCATATTCTCGCCTTTGCCGCCTTCCAGCGCCGACTCTTCCTCTCCTTTCATGTACCTGCCGCCATATTCTCGACTTTGCCGCCTTCCACCGCCGACTCTTCCTCTCCTTTCACGCGTCTGCCGCCATATTCTCGCCTTTGCCGCCTTCCACCGCCGACTTCCTCTACTTTCACGCAGCTGCCGCCATATTCTCGCCTTTACTGCCTTCCACAGCCAACTCTTCCGCTCCTTTGACGCAGCTGCCGCCATATTCTCGCCTTTGCCGCCTTCCACCGCCGACTCTTCCTCTCCTTTGACGCACCTACCGCCATATACTCGCGTTTGCCGCCTTCCACCCCGACTCTTCCACTCCTTTCACGAACCTGCAGTCATAGTCTCGCGTTTACCACATTCAGTCTCGACTCTTCCTCTCCTTTTATGCACCTGCTGCCATATTCTCGCCTTACCTGTGTTCCACGGCCGACTCTTCCTCTCCTGTCACGCAACTGCCACCATATTCTCTCCTTTGCCGCCTTCCACCCCGACTCTTCCTCTCCTTTCACGCACCTGCCGCCATATTCTCGCCTTTGCCGCCTTCCACCGCCGACCCTTCCTCTCCTTTCACGCAGCTGCCGACATATTCTCGCCTTTGCTGCCTTCCATCCCGACTCTTCCTCTCCTTTCACGCACCTGCCACCTTCTACAATCGTTTACCGTCTTCCACCCCGACTCTTCCTCTCCTTTCACGCTCCTGCCTCCATATTCTCGCCTTTGCCGCCTTCCAGCGCCGACTCTTCCTCTCCTTTCACGCGTCTGCCGCCATATTCTCGCCTTTGCCGCCTTCCACCGCCGACTCTTCCTCTCCTTTAACGCAGCTGCGGTCATATTCTCGCCTTTACTGCCTTCCACAGCCAACTCTTCCTCTCCTTTCACGCTCCTGCTGCCATATTCTCGCCTTTGCCGCCTTCCAGCGCCGACTCTTCCTCTCCTTTCACGAAGCTTCCGTCATATTCTCGCCTTTGCCGCCTTCCACCGCCGACTCTTCCTCTCCTTTCACGCACCTGCCGCCATATTCTCGCCTTTGCTGCCTTCCACCGCCGACTTCCTCTACTTTCACGCAGCTGCCGCCATATTCTCGCCTTTACTGCGTTCCACAGCCAACTCTTCCGCTCCTTTCACGCAGCTGCCGCCATATTCTCGCCTTTGGCGCCTTCCACCGCCGACTCTTCCTCTCCTTTCACGCAGCTGCCGACATATACTCGCGTTTGCCGCCTTCCACCCCGACTCTTCCTCTCCTATCACGCACCTGCCGCCATATTCTCACCATGACTGCCTTCCAACCCGACTCTTCCTCTCCTTTCACGCACCTGCCACCATATAATCGCGTTTGCCGCCTTCAAGCGCCGACTCTTCCTCTCCTTTCACGCTCCTGCTGCCATATTCTCACCTTTACCTCCTTCAAGCGCCGACTCTTCCTCTCCTTTCACGCTCCTGCCACCATATTATCGCCTTTACCTCCTTCAAGCGCCGACTCATCCCCTCCTTTCACGCAGCTGCCGTCATATTCTCGCCTTTGCCACCTTCTACCTTGGACTCTTCCTCTCCTTTCATGAAACTGCCGCCATATACTCGCGTTTGCCGCCTTCCACCCCGACTCTTCCTCTCCTATCACGCACCTGCCGCCATATTCTCACCATTACTGTCTTCCACCCCGACTCTTCCTCTCCTTTCACGCACCTGCCACCATATTCTCGCCTTTACCTCCTTCAAGCGCCGACTCTTCCTCTCCTTTCACGCTCCTGCTGCCATATTCTCGCCTTTGCCGCCTTCCAGCGCCGACTCTTCCTCTCCTTTCATGTACCTGCCGCCATATTCTCGACTTTGCCGCCTTCCACCGCCGACTCTTCCTCTCCTTTCACGCGTCTGCCGCCATATTCTCGCCTTTGCCGCCTTCCACCGCCGACTTCCTCTACTTTCACGCAGCTGCCGCCATATTCTCGCCTTTACTGCCTTCCACAGCCAACTCTTCCGCTCCTTTGACGCAGCTGCCGCCATATTCTCGCCTTTGCCGCCTTCCACCGCCGACTCTTCCTCTCCTTTGACGCACCTACCGCCATATACTCGCGTTTGCCGCCTTCCACCCCGACTCTTCCACTCCTTTCACGAACCTGCAGTCATAGTCTCGCGTTTACCACATTCAGTCTCGACTCTTCCTCTCCTTTTATGCACCTGCTGCCATATTCTCGCCTTACCTGTGTTCCACGGCCGACTCTTCCTCTCCTGTCACGCAACTGCCACCATATTCTCTCCTTTGCCGCCTTCCACCCCGACTCTTCCTCTCCTTTCACGCACCTGCCGCCATATTCTCGCCTTTGCCGCCTTCCACCGCCGACCCTTCCTCTCCTTTCACGCAGCTGCCGACATATTCTCGCCTTTGCTGCCTTCCATCCCGACTCTTCCTCTCCTTTCACGCACCTGCCACCTTCTACAATCGTTTACCGTCTTCCACCCCGACTCTTCCTCTCCTTTCACGCTCCTGCCTCCATATTCTCGCCTTTGCCGCCTTCCAGCGCCGACTCTTCCTCTCCTTTCACGCGTCTGCCGCCATATTCTCGCCTTTGCCGCCTTCCACCGCCGACTCTTCCTCTCCTTTAACGCAGCTGCGGTCATATTCTCGCCTTTACTGCCTTCCACAGCCAACTCTTCCTCTCCTTTCACGCAGCTGCCGCCATATTCTCGCCTTTGCCGTCTTCCACCCCGACTCTTCCTCTCCTTTCACGCACCTGCTGCCATATTCTTGCCTTTGCCGCCTTCCACCGCCGACTCTTCCTCTCCTTTCAAGCAACTGCCGCCATATACTCGCGTTTGCCGCCTTCCACCAACGACTCTTCCTCTCCTTTCACGCACCTGCCACTATATTCTCCCCTTTGTCGCTTTCTACCGCTGACTCTTCCTCTCCTTTCACGCTCCTGCCTGCATATCGTCGCGTTTACTGCCTTCCAGCGCTGACTCTTCCTCTCCTTTCACGCAGCTGCTGCCATATTCTCTCCTTTGCCGCCTTCCACCCCGACTCTTCCTCTCCTTTCACGCACCTGCGGCCATATTCTCGCCTTTGCCGCCTTCCACCGCCGACCCTTCCTCTCCTTTCACGCACCTGCCGTCATATTCTCGCCTTTGCTGCCTTCCATCCCGACTCTTCCTCTCCTTTCACGCACCTGCCACCTTCTACAATCGTTTACCGTCTTCCACCCCGACTCTTCCTCTCCTTTCACGCTCCTGCCTCCATATTCTCGCGTTTACTGCCTTCCAGCGCTGACTCTTCCTCTCCTTTCACGCAGCTGCCGCCATATTCTCGCCTTTGCCGACTTCCAGCGCCGACTCTTCCTCTGCTTTCACGCAGCTGCCACCATATTCTCGCGTTTACTGCCTTCCACCGCCGACTCTTCCTCTCCTTTCATGCAGCTGCCGCCATATTATTGCCTTTGCCGCCTTCCAGCGCCGACTCTTCCTCTCCTTTCACGCACCTGCCGTCATATTCTCGCCTTTGCCACCTTCCACCGCCGACTCTTCCTCTCCTTTTATGCATTGCCGCCATATTCTCGCCTTTGCCGCCTTCCACCGCCGACTCTTCCTGTCCTTTCATGCAGCTGCTGGCATATTCTTGCCTTTGCTGCCTTCCGCCGCTGACTCTTCCTCTCCTTTCATGCACCTGACGCCATATACTCGCGTTTGCCGCCTTCGACCCCGACTCTTCCTCTCCTTTCACGCAGCTGCCGCCACAGTATTGCCTTTGCCGCCTTCCACCGCCGACTCTTCCTCTCCTTTGACGCACCTACCGCCATATACTCGCGTTTGCCGCCTTCCACCCCGACTCTTCCACTCCTTTCATGCACCTGCAGTCATAGTCTCGCGTTTACCACATTCAGTCTCGACTCTTCCTCTCCTTTTATGCACCTGCTGCCATATTCTCGCCTTACCTGCGTTCCACGGCCGATTCTTCCTCTCCTGTCACGCAACTGCCACCATATTCTCGCCTTTGCCGCCTTCCACCGCCGACCCTTCCTCTCCTTTCACGCAGCTGCCGACATATTCTCGCCTTTGCTGCCTTCCATCCCGACTCTTCCTCTCCTTTCACGCACCTGCCACCTTCTACAATCGTTTACCGTCTTCCACCCCGACTCTTCCTGTCCTTTCACGCTCCTGCCTCCATATTCTCGCGTTTACTGCCTTCCAGCGCTGACTCTTCCTCTCCTTTCACGCAGCTGCCGCCATATTCTCGCCTTTGCCGACTTCCAGCGCCGACTCTTCCTCTGCTTTCACGCAGCTGCCACCATATTCTCGCGTTTACTGCCTTCCACCGCCGACTCTTCCTCTCCTTCCATGCAGCTGCCGCCATATTATTGCCTTTGCCGCCTTCCAGCGCCGACTCTTCCTCTCCTTTCACGCACCTGCCGTCATATTCTCGCCTTTGCCACCTTCCACCGCCGACTCTTCCTCTCCTTTTATGCATTGCCGCCATATTCTCGCCTTTGCCGCCTTCCACCGCCGACTCTTCCTGTCCTTTCATGCAGCTGCTGGCATATTCTTGCCTTTGCTGCCTTCCGCCGCTGACTCTTCCTCTCCTTTCACGCAGCTGCCACCAAATTCTCGCTTTTACCTCCTTCAAGCGCCGACTCTTCCTCTCCTTTCACGCAGCTGCCGTCATATTCTCGCCTTTGCCGCCTTCCACCGCCAACTCTTCCTCTCCTTTCATTCACCTGACGCCATATACTCGCGTTTGCCGCCTTCGACCCCGACTCTTCCTCTCCTTTCACGCAGCTGCCACCATATTCTCACCTTTGCCACCTTCCACCGCCGACTTCCTCTCCTTTCACGCACCTGCGGCCATATACTCGCATTTGCCGCCTTCCACCCCGACTCTTCCTCTCCTTTCACGCAGCTGCCGCCATATTCACGACTTTGCCGCCTTCCAGCGCCGACTCTTCCTCTCCTCTCACGCAGCTGCCACCATATTCTCACCTTTGCCACCTTCCACCGCCGACTTCCTCTCCTTTCACGCTCCTGCCTCCATATTCTCGCATTTACTGCCTTCCAGCGCCGACTCTTCCTCTCCTTTCACGCACCTGCCGCCATATTCTCACCATTACTGCCTTCCACCCCGACTTTTCCTCTCCTTTCACGCTCCTGCTGCCATATTCTCGCCTTTTCCGACTTCCACCGCTGACTCTTCCTCTCCTTTCACGCAGCTGCCGCCATATTTTCGCCTTTGCCGCCTTCCACCGCCGACTCTTCGTCTCCTATAACGCACCTGCCGCCATATTCTCGCCTTTGCCGCCTTCCACAACAGACTCTTCCTCTCCTTTCACGCAGCTGCCGTCATATTCTCGCCTTTGCCACCTTCCAGCGCTGACTCTTCCTCTCATTTCATGCACCTGCCGTCATATTCTCGCATTTGCCGCTTTCAACCGCCGACACTTCGTCTCCTTTTATGCACCTGCCGCCATATTCTTGCCTTTGCCGCCTTCCGCCGCCGCCTCTTCCTCTCCTTTCACGCAGAGATGCCATATTCTCGACTTTGCCGCCTTCCACCCCGACTCTTCCTCTCCTTTCAAGCAGCTGCCGCCATATTCTCGCCTTTGCCGCCCTCCACCCCGACTCTTCGTCTCCTTTTACGCACCTGACGCCATATTCTCGCCTTTGCCGCCTTCAACCGCCGACTCTTCCTGTCCTTTCACGCACCTGCCAGCATATTCTCACCTTTCCCGCCGTCCACCCCCACTCTTCCACTCCTTTCACTCACCTGCCGCCCCCTACACTGGTTTACCGCCTTCCACCGCTGACTCTTCCTCTCCTTTCACGCAGCTGCCGCCATATTCTCGCCTTTGCCGCCTTCCACCGCCGACTCTTCCTGTCCTTTCATGCAGCTGCTGGCATATTCTTGCCTTTGCTGCCTTCCGCCGCTGACTCTTCCTCTCCATTCACACACCTGCCGCCTCCTACACTTGTTTACCGCCTTCCACCCCGACTCTTCCTCTCCTTTGACGCAACTGCCACCATATTCTCGACTTTGCCGCCTTCCAACACCGACTCTTCCTCTCCTTTCACGCACTTGCCACCATATTCTCGCGTTTGCCTCCTTCCACCCCGACTCTTCCTCTCCTTTCAAGCACCTGCGGCCATATACTCGCGTTTGCCGCCTTCCACCCCGACTCTTCCTCTCCTTTCACGCAGCTGCTACCATATTCTTGCCTTTACCTCCTTCTAGCGCCGACTCTTCCTCTCCTTTCACGCTCCTGCTGCCATATTCTCGCCTTTCCCGCCTTCCAGCGCCGACTCTTCCTCTCCTTTCACGCAGCTTTCGTCATATTCTCGCCTTTGCCGCCTTCCACCGCCGACTCTTCCTCTCCTTTCTCGCACCTGCCGCCATATTCTCGCCATTGCTGCCTTCCACCGCCGACTTCCTCTACTTTCACGCAGCTGCCGCCATATTCTCGCCTTTACTGCGTTCCACAGCCAACTGTTCTGCTCCTTTCACGCAGCTGCCGCCATATTCTCGCCTTTGGCGCCTTCCACCGCCGACTCTTCCTCTCCTTTCACGCAGCTGCCGACATATACTCGCGTTTGCCGCCTTCCACCCCGACTCTTCCTCTCCTATCACGCACCTGCCGCCATATTCTCACCATTACTGCCTTCCACCCCGACTCTTCCTCTCCTTTCACGCACCTGCCACCATATTATCGCCTTTACCTCCTTCAAGCGCCGACTCTTCCTCTCCTTTCACGCTCCTACTGCCATATTCTCACCTTTACCTCCTTCAAGCGCCGACTCTTCCTCTCCTTTCACGCTCCTGCTGCAATATTCTCACCATTCTTGCCTTCCACCCCAACTCTTCCTCTCCTTTCACGCACCTGCCACCATATTATCGCCTTTACCACCTTCAAGCGCCGACTCATCCCCTCCTTTCACGCAGCTGCCGTCATATTCTCGCCTTTGCCGCCTTCTACCGTGGACTCTTCCTCTCCTTTCATGAAACTGCCGCCATATACTCGCGTTTGCCGCCTTCCACCCCGACTCTTCCTCTCCTATCACGCACCTGCCGCCATATTCTCACCATTACTGTCTTCCACCCCGACTCTTCCTCTCCTTTCACGCACCTGCCACCATATTCTCGCCTTTACCTCCTTCAAGCGCCGACTCTTCCTCTCCTTTCACGCTCCTGCTGCCATATTCCCGCCTTTGCCGCCTTCCAGCGCCGACTCTTCCTCTCCTTTCATGTACCTGCCGCCATATTCTCGACTTTGCCGCCTTCCACCGCCGACTCTTCCTCTCCTTTCACGCGTCTGCCGCCATATTCTCGCCTTTGCCGCCTTCCACCGCCGACTTCCTCTACTTTCACGCAGCTGCCGCCATATTCTCGCCTTTGCCGCCTTCCACCGCCGACTCTTCCTCTCCTTTGACGCACCTACCGCCATATACTCGCGTTTGCTGCCTTCCACCCCGACTCTTCCACTCCTTTCACGCACCTGCAGTCATAGTCTCGCGTTTACCACATTCAGTCTCGACTCTTCCTCTCCTTTTATGCACCTGCTGCCATATTCTCGCCTTACCTGCGTTCCACGGCCGACTCTTCCTCTCCTGTCACGCAACTGCCACCATATTGTCGCCTTTGCCGCCTTCCACCCCGACTCTTCCTCTCCTTTCACGCACCTGCCGCCATATTCTCGCCTTTGCTGCCTTCCACCGCCGACCCTTCCTCTCCTTTCACGCACCTGCCGTCATATTCTCGCCTTTGCTGCCTTCCATCCCGACTCTTCCTCTCCTTTCACGCATCTGCCACCTTCTACAATCGTTTACCGTCTTCCACCCCGACTCTTCCTCTCCTTTCACGCTCCTGCCTCCATATTGTCACGTTTACTGCCTTCCAGCGCTGACTCTTCCTCTCCTTTCACGCAGCTGCCGCCATATTCTCACGTTTACTGCCTTCCACCGCCGACTCTTCCTCTCCTTTCATGCAGCTGCCGCCATATTATTGCCTTTGTCGCCTTCCAGCGCCGACTCTTCCTCTCCTTTCACGCACCTGCCGTCATATTCTCGCCTTTGCCACCTTCCACCGCCGACTCTTCCTCTCCTTTTATGCATTGCCGCCATATTCTCGCCTTTGCCGCCTTCCACCGCCGACTCTTCCTGTCCTTTCATGCAGCTGCTGGCATATTCTTGCCTTTGCCACCTTCCACCGCCGACTTCCTCTCCTTTCACGCTCCTGCCTCCATATTCTCGCATTTACTGCCTTCCAGCGCCGACTCTTCCTCTCCTTTCACGCACCTGCCGCCATATTCTCACCATTACTGCCTTCCACCCCGACTTTTCCTCTCCTTTCACGCTCCTGCTGCCATATTCTCGCCTTTTCCGACTTCCACCGCCGACTCTTCCTCTCCTTTCACGCAGCTGCCGCCATATTTTCGCCTTTGCCGCCTTCCACCGCCGACTCTTCGTCTCCTATAACGCACCTGCCGCCATATTCTCGCCTTTGCCGCCTTCCACCACAGACTCTTCCTCTCCTTTCACGGAGCTGCCGTCATATTCTCGCCTTTGCCGCCTTCCAGCGCAGACTCTTCCTCTCCTTTCATGCACCTGCCGTCATATTCTCGCCTTTGCCGCTTTCAACCGCCGACACTTCGTCTCCTTTTATGCACCTGCCGCCATATTCTTGCCTTTGCCGCCTTCCGCCGCCGCCTCTTCCTCTCCTTTCACGCAGAGATGCCATATTCTCGACTTTGCCGCCTTCCACCCCGACTCTTCCTCTCCTTTCAAGCAGCTGCCGCCATATTCTCGCCTTTGCCGCCTTCAACCGCCGACTCTTCCTGTCCCTTCACGCACCTGCCACCATATTCTCACCTTTCCCGCCGTCCACCCCCACTCTTCCACTCCTTTCACTCACCTGCCGCCCCCTACACTGGTTTACCGCCTTCCACCGCTGACTCTTCCTCTCCTTTCACGCAGCTGCCGCCATATTCTCGCCTTTGCTGCCTTCAACCGCCGACTCTTCCTGTCCCTTCACGCACCTGCCACCATATTCTCACCTTTCCCGCCGTCCACCCCCACTCTTCCTCTCCATTCACACACCTGCCGCCTCCTACACTTGTTTACCGCCTTCCACCCCGACTCTTCCTCTCCTTTGACGCAACTGCCACCATATTCTCGCGTTTGCCTCCTTCCACCCCGACTCTTCCTCTCCTTTCAACCACCTGCGGCCATATACTCGCATTTGCCGCCTTCCACCCCGACTCTTCCTCTCCTTTCACGCAGCTGCCGCCATATTCTCACCAGTACTGCCTTCCACCACGACTCTTCCTCTCCTTTCACGCTCCTGCTGCCATATTCTCGCCTTTGCCGCCTTCCAGCGCCGACTCTTCCTCTCCTTTCACGCAGCTGCGGTCATATTCTCGCCTTTGCCGCCTTCCACCGCCGACTCTTCCTCTCCTTTCACGCACCTGCCGCCATATTCTCGCCTTTGCTGCCTTCCACCGCCGACTGCCTCTACTTTCACGCAGCTGCCGCCATATTCTCGCCTTTACTGCGTTCCACATTCAACTGTTCCGCTCCTTTCACGCAGCTGCCGCCATATTCTCGCCTTTGGCGCCTTCCACCGCCGACTCTTCCTCTCCTTTCACGCAGCTGCCGACCTATACTCGCGTTTGCCGCCTTCCACCCCGACTCTTCCTCTCCTATCACGTACCTGCCACCATATTCTCACCATGACTGCCTTCCACCCCGACTCTTCCTCTCCTTTCACGCACCTGCCACCATATTATCGCTTTTACCTCCTTCAAGCGCCGACTCTTCCTCTCCTTTCACGCAGCTGCCGTCATATTCTCGCCTTTGCCGCCTTCCACCGCCGACTCTTCTTCTCCTTTCATGCACCTGACGCCATATACTCGCGTTTGCCGCCTTCGACCCCGACTCTTCCTCTCCTTTCACGCAGGTGCCGCCATAGTATTGCCTATGCCGCCTTCCAGCGCCGACTCTTCCTCTCCTTTCACGCAGCTGCCACCATATTCTCACCTTTGCCAACTTCCACCGCCGACTTCCTCTCCTTTTACGCACCTGCCGTCATATACTCGCGTTTGCCGCCTTCCACCAACGACTCTTCCTCTCCTTTCACGCACCTGCCACCATATTCTCCCCTTTGTCGCTTTCTACCACTGTCTCTTCCTCTCCTTTCACGCAGCTGCCTCCATATCGTCGCGTTTACTGCCTTCCAGCGCTGACTCTTCCTCTCCTTTCACGCAGCTGCCGCCATATTCTCGCCTTTGCCGCCTTCCACCCCGACTCTTCCTCTCCTTTCACGCACCTGCCGCCATATTCTCACCATTACTGCCTTCCACCCCGACTCTTCCTCTCCTTTCACGCACCTGCCACCATATTATCGCCTTTACCTCCTTCAAGCGCCGACTCTTCCTCTCCTTTCACGCTCCTACTGCCATATTCTCACCTTTACCTCCTTCAAGCGCCGACTCTTCCTCTCCTTTCACGCTCCTGCTGCAATATTCTCACCATTCTTGCCTTCCACCCCAACTCTTCCTCTCCTTTCACGCACCTGCCACCATATTATCGCCTTTACCACCTTCAAGCGCCGACTCATCCCCTCCTTTCACGCAGCTGCCGTCATATTCTCGCCTTTGCCGCCTTCTACCGTGGACTCTTCCTCTCCTTTCATGAAACTGCCGCCATATACTCGCGTTTGCCGCCTTCCACCCCGACTCTTCCTCTCCTATCACGCACCTGCCGCCATATTCTCACCATTACTGTCTTCCACCCCGACTCTTCCTCTCCTTTCACGCACCTGCCACCATATTCTCGCCTTTACCTCCTTCAAGCGCAGACTCTTCCTCTCCTTTCACGCTCCTGCTGCCATATTCCCGCCTTTGCCGCCTTCCAGCGCCGACTCTTCCTCTCCTTTCATGTACCTGCCGCCATATTCTCGACTTTGCCGCCTTCCACCGCCGACTCTTCCTCTCCTTTCACGCGTCTGCCGCCATATTCTCGCCTTTGCCGCCTTCCACCGCCGACTTCCTCTACTTTCACGCAGCTGCCGCCATATTCTCGCCTTTACTGCCTTCCACAGCCAACTCTTCCGCTCCTTTGACGCAGCTGCCGCCATATTCTCGCCTTTGCCGCCTTCCACCGCCGACTCTTCCTCTCCTTTGACGCACCTACCGCCATATACTCGCGTTTGCTGCCTTCCACCCCGACTCTTCCACTCCTTTCACGCACCTGCAGTCATAGTCTCGCGTTTACCACATTCAGTCTCGACTCTTCCTCTCCTTTTATGCACCTGCTGCCATATTCTCGCCTTACCTGCGTTCCACGGCCGACTCTTCCTCTCCTGTCACGCAACTGCCACCATATTCTCGCCTTTGCCGCCTTCCACCCCGACTCTTCCTCTCCTTTCACGCTCCTGCTGCCATATTCTCGCCTTTGCTGCCTTCCACCGCCGACCCTTCCTCTCCTTTCACGCACCTGCCGTCATATTCTCGCCTTTGCTGCCTTCCATCCCGACTCTTCCTCTCCTTTCACGCATCTGCCACCTTCTACAATCGTTTACCGTCTTCCACCCCGACTCTTCCTCTCCTTTCACGCTCCTGCCTCCATATTGTCACGTTTACTGCCTTCCAGCGCTGACTCTTCCTCTCCTTTCACGCAGCTGCCGCCATATTCTCACGTTTACTGCCTTCCACCGCCGACTCTTCCTCTCCTTTCATGCAGCTGCCGCCATATTATTGCCTTTGCCGCCTTCCAGCGCCGACTCTTCCTCTCCTTTCACGCACCTGCCGTCATATTCTCGCCTTTGCCACCTTCCACCGCCGACTCTTCCTCTCCTTTTATGCATTGCCGCCATATTCTCGCCTTTGCCGCCTTCCACCGCCGACTCTTCCTGTCCTTTCATGCAGCTGCTGGCATATTCTTGCCTTTGCCACCTTCCACCGCCGACTTCCTCTCCTTTCACGCTCCTGCCTCCATATTCTCGCATTTACTACCTTCCAGCGCCGACTCTTCCTCTCCTTTCACGCACCTGCCGCCATATTCTCACCATTACTGCCTTCCACCCCGACTTTTCCTCTCCTTTCACGCTCCTGCTGCCATATTCTCGCCTTTTCCGACTTCCACCGCCGACTCTTCCTCTCCTTTCACGCAGCTGCCGCCATATTTTCGCCTTTGCCGCCTTCCACCGCCGACTCTTCGTCTCCTATAACGCACCTGCCGCCATATTCTCGCCTTTGCCGCCTTCCACCACAGACTCTTCCTCTCCTTTCACGGAGCTGCCGTCATATTCTCGCCTTTGCCGCCTTCCAGCGCAGACTCTTCCTCTCCTTTCATGCACCTGCCGTCATATTCTCGCCTTTGCCGCTTTCAACCGCCGACACTTCGTCTCCTTTTATGCACCTGCCGCCATATTCTTGCCTTTGCCGCCTTCCGCCGCCGCCTCTTCCTCTCCTTTCACGCAGAGATGCCATATTCTCGACTTTGCCGCCTTCCACCCCGACTCTTCCTCTCCTTTCAAGCAGCTGCCGCCATATTCTCGCCTTTGCCGCCTTCAACCGCCGACTCTTCCTGTCCCTTCACGCACCTGCCACCATATTCTCACCTTTCCCGCCGTCCACCCCCACTCTTCCACTCCTTTCACTCACCTGCCGCCCCCTACACTGGTTTACCGCCTTCCACCACTGACTCTTCCTCTCCTTTCACGCAGCTGCCGCCATATTCTCGCCTTTGCTGCCTTCAACCGCCGACTCTTCCTGTCCCTTCACGCACCTGCCACCATATTCTCACCTTTCCCGCCGTCCACCCCCACTCTTCCTCTCCATTCACACACCTGCCGCCTCCTACACTTGTTTACCGCCTTCCACCCCGACTCTTCCTCTCCTTTGACGCAACTGCCACCATATTCTCGCGTTTGCCTCCTTCCACCCCGACTCTTCCTCTCCTTTCAACCACCTGCGGCCATATACTCGCATTTGCCGCCTTCCACCCCGACTCTTCCTCTCCTTTCACGCAGCTGCCGCCATATTCTCACCAGTACTGCCTTCCACCACGACTCTTCCTCTCCTTTCACGCTCCTGCTGCCATATTCTCGCCTTTGCCGCCTTCCAGCGCCGACTCTTCCTCTCCTTTCACGCAGCTGCGGTCATATTCTCGCCTTTGCCGCCTTCCACCGCCGACTCTTCCTCTCCTTTCACGCACCTGCCGCCATATTCTCGCCTTTGCTGCCTTCCACCACCGACTTCCTCTACTTTCACGCAGCTGCCGCCATATTCTCGCCTTTACTGCGTTCCACAGCCAACTGTTCCGCTCCTTTCACGCAGCTGCCGCCATATTCTCGCCTTTGGCGCCTTCCACCACCGACTCTTCCTCTCCTTTCACGCAGCTGCCGACCTATACTCGCGTTTGCCGCCTTCCAGCCCGACTCTTCCTCTCCTATCACGTACCTGCCACCATATTCTCACCATGACTGCCTTCCACCCCGACTCTTCCTCTCCTTTCACGCACCTGCCACCATATTATCGCTTTTACCTCCTTCAAGCGCCGACTCTTCCTCTCCTTTCACGCAGCTGCCGTCATATTCTCGCCTTTGCCGCCTTCCACCGCCGACTCTTCTTCTCCTTTCATGCACCTGACGCCATATACTCGCGTTTGCCGCCTTCGACCCCGACTCTTCCTCTCCTTTCACGCAGGTGCCGCCATAGTATTGCCTATGCCGCCTTCCAGCGCCGACTCTTCCTCTCCTTTCACGCAGCTGCCACCATATTCTCACCTTTGCCAACTTCCACCGCCGACTTCCTCTCCTTTTACGCACCTGCCGCCATATACTCGCGTTTGCCGCCTTCCACCAACGACTCTTCCTCTCCTTTCACGCACCTGCCACCATATTCTCCCCTTTGTCGCTTTCTACCACTGACTCTTCCTCTCCTTTCACGCAGCTGCCTCCATATCGTCGCGTTTACTGCCTTCCAGCGCTGACTCTTCCTCTCCTTTCACGCAGCTGCCGCCATATTCTCGCCTTTGCCGCCTTCCACCCCGACTCTTCCTCTCCTTTCACGCACCTGCCACCATATTCTCGACTTTGCCGCCTTCCACCGCCGACTCTTCCTCTCCTTTCACGCAGCTGCCGCCATATTCTCGCGTTTGCCGACTTCCACCGCCAACTTCGTCACCTTTCACGCACCTGCCACCATAGTGTCGCCTTTGCCGCCTTCCATGGCCGACTCTTCCTCACCTTTCACGCAACTGCCGCCATATTCTCGCCTTTGCCGCCTTCCACCGCCGACTCCTGCTCTCCTTTCACGCTGCTGCCACCATATTCTCACGTTTGCCGACTTCCACCACCGACTTCCTCTCCTTTCACGCAGCTGCCACCATATTCTCACGTTTACTGTCTTCCAGTGCCGACTCTTCCTCTCCTTTCACGCAGCTGCCTTCATATTCTCGCCTTTGCCGCCTTCCACCTCCGACTCTTCCTCTCCTTTCAAGCAGCTGCCGCCATATTCTCGCCTTTACTGCCTTCCACAGCCAACTCTTCCTCTCCTTTCACGCAGCTGCCGTCATATTTTCACGTTTGCCGCCTTCAACCGCCGACTCCTCCTCTGCTTTTATGCACCTGCCACCATATTCTCTCTTTTGCCGCCTTGCACCGCCGACTTCCTCTCCTTTCACGCTCCTGCCTCCATATTGTCAAGTTTACTGCCTTCCAGCGCTGACACTTCCTGTCCTTTCACGCAGCTGCCGCCATATTCTCACCTTTGCCGCCTTCCACCGCCGACTCTTCCTCTCCTTTCACGCAGCTGCCGCCATATTCTCGCGTTTGCCGACTTCCACCGCCAACTTCGTCACCTTTCACGCAACTGCCGCCATATTCTCGCCTTTGCCGCCTTCCACCGCCGACTCCTGCTCTCCTTTCACGCCGCTGCCACCATATTCTCGCGTTTGCCGACTTCCACCGCCGACTTCCTCTCCTTTCACGCAGCTGCCACTATATTCTCGCGTTTACTGTCTTCCAGTGCCGACTCTTCCGGTCCTTTCACGCAGCTGCCGCCATATACTCGCGTTTGCCGCCTTCCACCAACGACTCTTCCTCTCCTTTCACGCACCTGCCACCATATTCTCCCCTTTGTCGCTTTCTACCGCTGACTCTTCCTCTCCTTTCACGCTCCTGCCTCCATATCGTCGCGTTTACTGCCTTCCAGCGCTGTCTCTTCCTCTCCTTTCACGCAGCTGCCGCCATATTCTCGCCTTTGCCGCCTTCCACGGCCGACTCTTCCTCTCCTTTCACGCGCCTGCCACCATATTCTCGCGTTTGCCGCCTTCAATCGCCGACTCTTCCTCTCCTTTCACGCAGCTGCCGCCATATTCTCGCGTTTGCCGACTTCCACCGCCAACTTCGTCACCTTTCACGCACCTGCCACCATATTCTCGACTTTGCCGCATTCAACCGCCGACTCTTCCTCTCCTTTAACGCAGCTGCTGGCATATTCTCGCCTTTGCCGCCTTCCACCGCCGACTCCTGCTCTCCTTTCACGCAGCTGCCACCATATTCTCGCGTTTGCCGACTTCCACCGCCGACTTCCTCTCCTTTCACGCAGCTGCCACCATACTCTCGCGTTTACTGCCTTCCAGTGCCGACTCTTCCTCTCCTTTCACGATCCTGCCTCCATATCGTCGCGTTTACTGCCTTCCAGCGCTGACTCTTCCTCTCCTTTCACGCAGCTGCCGCCATATTCTCGCCTTTGCCGCCTTCCACCCCGACTCTTCCTCTCCTTTCACGCACCTGCCACCATATTCTCGCCTTTGCCGCCTTCAACCGCCGACTCTTCCTCTCCTTTCACGCAGCTGCCGCTATATTCTCGCGTTTGCCGACATCCACCGCCGACTCTTCCCCTCCTTTCACGCACCTGCTGCCTCCTACACTTGTTTACCACCTTCCACCCTGACTTCCTCTCCTTTCACGCACCTGCCGCCATATTCTCGCCTTTGTCGCCTTGCACCGCCGACTCTTCCTCTCCTTTCACTCACCTGCCGCCATATACTCGCGTTTGCCGCATTCGACCACCAACTCTTCCTCTCCTTTCACGCACCTGCCGCCATGTTCTCGCCTTTCCCGCCTTCCAGCGCCTACTCTTCCTCTCCTTTCACGCTCCTGCCCCCATATTCTCGCCTTTGCCGTCTTCCATGGCCGACTCTTCCTCACCTTTCACGCAACTGCCGCCATATTCTCGCCTTTGCCGCCTTCCACCGCAGACTCCTGCTCTCCTTTCACGCAGCTGTCACCATATTCTCGCGTTTGCCGACTTCCACTGCCGACTTCCTCTCCTTTAACGTAGCGGCCTCCATATTCTCGCGTTTATTACCTTCCACCGCCGACTCTTCCTCTCCTTTCACGCAGCTGCCTTCATATTCTCGCCTTTGCCGCCTTCCACCGCCGACTCTTCCTCTCCTTTCACGCACCTGCCGCCATATTCTCGCCTTTCTGCCTTCCAGCGCCGACTTCCTCTACTTTCACGCAGCTGCCGCCATATTCTCGCCTTTACTGCCTTCCACAGCCAACTCTTCCTGTCCTTTCACGCACCTCGCGCCATATTCTCGCCTTTGCCGCCTTCAACCGCCGACTCTTCCTCTCCTTTCACGCAGCTGCCGCTATATTCTCGCGTTTGCCGACTTCCACCGCCGACTCTTCCTCTCCTTTAACGCAGCTGCTGGCATATTCTTGCCTTTGACACCTTCCGCCGCCGACTCTTCCCCTCCTTTCACGCACCTGCTGCCTCCTACACTTGTTTACCACCTTCCACCCTGACTTCCTCTCCTTTCACGCACCTGCCGCCATATTCTCGCCTTTGTCGCCTTGCACCGCCGACTCTTCCTCTCCTTTCACTCACCTACCGCCATATATTCGCGTTTGCCGCATTCGACCACGAACTCTTCCTCTCCTTTCACGCACCTGCCGCCATATTCTCGCCTTTCCCGCCTTCCAGCGCCTACTCTTCCTCTCCTTTCACGCTCCTGCCCCCATATTCTCGCCTTTGCCGCCTTCCATGGCCGACTCTTCCTCACCTTTCACGCAACTGCCGCCATATTCTCGTCTTTGCCGCCTTCCACCGCCGACTCCTGCTCTCCTTTCACGCAGCTGTCACCATATTCTCGCATTTGCCGCCTTCCACCGACGACTCTTCCTCTCCTTTCACGCACCTGCCACCATATTCTCGCCTTTGCCGCCTTCCAGCGCCGACTCTTCCTCTCCTTTCACGCACCTGCCGCCATATTCTCGCCTTTGCCGCCTTCCACCGCCGAGTCTTCCTCTCCTGTCACGCAGCTGCCGCCATATTCTCACTTTTGCCGCCTTCCACCGCCGACTCTTCGTCTCCTTTCACGCACCTGTCGCCATATACTCGCGTTTGCCGCCTTCCACCAACGACTCTTCCTCTCCTTTCACGCACCTGCCACCATATTCTCCCCTTTGTCACTTTCTACCGCTGACTCTTCCTCTCCTTTCACGCTCCTGCCTGCATATCGTCGCGTTTACTGCCTTCCAGCGCTAACTCTTCCCCTCCTTTCACACAGCTGCCGCCATATTCTCGCGTTTGCCGCCTTCCACCGCCGACTCTTCCTCTCCTTTAACGCAGCTGCTGGCATATTCTTGCCTTTGACACCTTCCACCGCCGACTCTTCCTCTCCTTTCACGCACCTGCTGCCTCCTACACTTTTTTACCACCTTCCACCCTGACTTCCTCTCCTTTCACGCACCTGCCGCCATATTCTCGCCTTTGCCGCCTTCCACCCCGACTCTTCCTCTCCTTTCACGCAACTGCCGCCATATTCTCGCATTTGCCGCCTCCCACCGGCGACTCCTGCTCTCCTTTCACGCAGCTGCCACCATATTCTCGCGTTTGCCGACTTCCACCGCCGACTCCTGCTCTCCTTTCACGCAGCTGTCACCATATTCTCGCGTTTGCCGCCTTCCACCAACGACTCTTCCTCTCCTTTCACGCACCTGCCACCATATTCTCGCCTTTGCCGCCTTCCAGCGCCGACTCTTCCTCTCCTTTCACGCACCTGCCGCCATATTCTCGCCTTTGCCGCCTTCCACCGCCGAGTCTTCCTCTCCTGTCACGCAGCTGCCGCCATATTCTCGCCTTTGCCGCCTTCCACCGCCGACTCTTCGTCTCCTTTCACGCACCTGCCGCCATATACTCGCGTTTGCCGCCTTCCACCAACGACTCTTCCTCTCCTTTCACGCACCTGCCGCCATATTCTCCCCTTTGTCACTTTCTACCGCTGACTCTTCCTCTCCTTTCACGCTCCTGCCTGCATATCGTCGCGTTTACTGCCTTCCAGCGCTAACTCTTCCCCTCCTTTCACGCAGCTGCCGCCATATTCTCGCCTTTGCCGAATTCCACTGCCAACTTCGTCACCTTTCACGCACCTGCCACCATATTCTCGCGTTTGCCGCCTTCCACCGCCGACTCTTCCTCTCCTTTAACGCAGCTGCTGGCATATTCTTGCCTTTGACACCTTCCGCCGCCGACTCTTCCTCTCCTTTCACGCACCTGCTGCCTCCTACACTTTTTTACCACCTTCCACCCTGACTTCCTCTCCTTTCACGCACCTGCCGCCATATTCTCGCCTTTGCCGCCTTCCACCGCGACTCTTCCTCTCCTTTCACGCTCCTGCCCCCATATTCTCGCCTTTGCCGCCTTCCATGGCCGACTCTTCCTCTCCTTTCACGCAACTGCCGCCATATTCTCGCATTTGCCGCCTCCCACCGCCGACTCCTGCTCTCCTTTCACGCAGCTGCCACCATATTCTCGCGTTTGCCGACTTCCACCGCCGACTTCCTCTCCTTTCACGCAGCTGCCACCATATTCTCGCCTTTGCCGCCTTCCAGCGCCGACTCTTCCTCTCCTTTCACGCACCTGCCGCCATATTCTCGCCTTTGCCGCCTTCCACCGCCGACTCTTCCTCTCCTTTCACGCAGCTGCCGCCATACTCTCGCCTTTACTGCCTTCCACAGCCAACTCTTCCTCTCCTTTCACGCAGCTGCCGCCATATACTCGCGTTTGCCGCCTTCCACCAACGACTCTTCCTCTCCTTTCACGCACCTGCCACCATATTCTCCCCTTTGTCACTTTCTACCGCTGACTCTTCCTCTCCTTTCACGCTCCTGCCTCCATATCGTCGCGTTTACTGCCTTCCAGCGCTGACTCTTCCTCTCCTTTCACGCAGCTGCCGCCATATTCTCGCCTTTGCCGCCTTCCACCCCGACTCTTCCTCTCCTTTCACGCGCCTGCCACCATATTCTCGCCTTTGCCGCCTTCAGTCGCCGACTCTTCCTCTCCTTTCACGCAGCTGCCGCCATATTCTCGCGTTTGCCGACTTCCACCGCCAACTTCGTCACCTTTCACGCACCTGCCACCATATTCTCTACTTTGCCGCATTCAACCGCCGACTCTTCCTCTCCTTTATCACAGCTGCTGGCATATTCTCGCCTTTGCCGCCTTCCACCGCCAACTCCTGCTCTCCTTTCACGCAGCTGCCACCATATTCTCGCGTTTGCCGACTTCCACCGCCGACTTCCTCTCCTTTCACGCAGCTGCCACCATATTCTCGCGTTTACTACCTTCCAGTGCCGACTCTTCCTCTCCTTTCACGCAGCTGCCTTCATTTTCTCGCCTTTGCCGCCTTCCACCGCTGACTCTTTCTCTCCTTTCACGCAGCTGCCGCCATATTCTCTCGTTTACTACCTTCCAGTGCCGACTCTTTCTCTCCTTTCACGCAGCTGCCACCATATTCTCGCGTTTGCCGACTTCCACCGCCGACTTCCTCTCCTTTCACGCAGCTGCCACCATATTCTCGCATTTACAACCTTCCAGTGCCGACTCTTCCTCTCCTTTCACGCAGCTGCCGCCATATTCTTGCATTTGCCGCCTTCCACCGCCGATTCTTCCTCTCCTTTCACGCACCTGCCACCATCTTCTCGCCTTTGCCGCCTTCAACCGACGACTCTTCCTCTCCTTTCACGCTCCTGCCTCCATATTGTCAAGTTTACTGCCTTCCAGCGCTGACACTTCCTCTCCTTTCACGCAGCTGCCGCCATATTCTCGCCTTTGCCGCCTTCCAGCGCCGACTGTTCCTCTACTTTCACTCACCTGCCGCCATATACTCGCGTTTGCCGCATTCGACCACCGACTCTTCGTCTCCTTTCACGCACCTGCCGCCATATTCTCGCCTTTCCTGCCTTCTAGCGCCTACTCTTCCTCTCCTTTCACGCTCCTGCCCCCATATTCTCGCCTTTGCCGCCTTCCATGGCCGAGTCTTCCTCACCTTTCACGCAACTGCCGCCATATTCTCGCCTTTGCCGCCTTCCACCGCCGACTCCTGCTCTCCTTTCACGCAGCTGCCACTATATTCTCGCGTTTGCCGACTCCCACCGCCGACTTCCTCTCCTTTCACGCAGCTGCCACCATATTCTCGCCTTTGCCGCCTTCCACCGCCGACTCTTCCTCTCCTTTCACGCAGCGGCCGCCATATTCTCGCCTTTACTGCCTTCCACAGCCGACTCTTCCGCTCCTTTCACGCAGCTGCCGCTATATTCTCGCCTTTGCCGCCTTCCAGCGCCGACTCTTCCTCTCCTTTCACGCACCTGCCGCCATATTCTCGCCTTTGCCGCCTTCCACCGCTGACTCTTCCTCTCCTTTCACGCACCTGCCGCCATATACTCGCGTTTGCCGCCTTCCACCAACGACTCTTCCTCTCCTTTCACGCAGGTGCCACCATATTCTCCCCTTTGTCGCTTTCTACCGCTGACTCTTCCTCTCCTTTCACGCTCCTGCCTCCATATCGTCGCGTTTACTGCCTTCCACAGCCAACTCCTCCGCTCCTTTCACACACCTGCCGCCATATTCTCGCCTTTACCGCCTTCCACCCCGACTCTTCCTCTCCTTTCACGCAGCTGCCACCATATTCTCGCCTTTGCCGCCTTCCATGGCCGACTCTTCCTCACCTTTCACGCAACTGCCGCCATATTCTCGCCTTTGCCGCCTTCCACCGCCGACTCCTGCTCTCCTTTCACGCAGCTGCCACCATATTCTCGCGTTTGCCGACTTCCACCGCCGACTTCCTCTGTTTTCACGCAGCTGCCACCATATTCTCGCGTTTACTACCTTCCAGTGCCGACTCTTCCTCTCCTTTCACGCAGCTGCCTTCATATTCTCGCCGTTGCCGCCTTCCAGCGCCGACTCTTCCTCTCCTTTCACGCACCTGCCGCCACATTCTCGCCTTTATTGCCTTCCACAGCGAACTCTTCCGCTCCTTTCACGCAGCTGCCGCCATATTCTCGCCTTTGCCGACTTCCACCGCCGACTCTTCCTCTCCTTTCACGCACCTGCCACCATATTCTCGCCTTTGCCGAATTCCACCGCCAACTTCGTCACCTTTCACGCACCTGCCACCATATTCTCGCCTTTGCCGCCTTCCACCGCCGACTCTTCCTGTCCTTTCACGCACCTGCCGCCATATTCTCGCCTTTGCTGCCTTCCACCGCTGACTTCCTCTACTTTCACGCAGCTGCCGCCATATTCTCCCCTTTGTCGCTTTCTACCGCTGACTCTTCCTCTCCTTTCACGCGCCTGCCTGCATATCGTCGCGTTTACTGCCTTCCAGCGCTGACTCTTCCTCTCCTTTCACGCACCTGCCGCCATATTCTCGCCTTTGCCGCCTTCCACCACCGACTCTTTCTCTCGTTTCACGCACCTGCCGCCATATTCTCGCCCTTCCCGCCTTCCAGCGCCTACTCTTCCTCTCCTTTCACTCTCCTGCCCCCATATTCTCACCTTTGCCGCCTTCCATGGCCGACTCTTCCTCACCTTTCACGGAACTGCCGCCATATTCTCGCCTTTGCCGCCTTCCACCGCCAACTCCTGCTCTCCTTTCACGCAGCTGCCACCATATTCTCGCGTTTACTTCCTTCCAGTGCCGACTCTTCCTCTCCTTTCACGCAGCTGCCTTCATATTCTCGCCTTTGCCGCCTTCCACCGCTGACTCTTCCTCTCCTTTCACGCAGCTGCCGCCATATTCTCGCCTTTACTGCCTTCCACGGCCAACTCTTCCGCTCCTTTCACGCAGCTGCCGCCATATTCTCGCCTTTGCCGTCTTCCACCCCGACTCTTCCTCTCCTTTCACGCACCTGCTGCCATATTCTTGCCTTTGCCGCCTTCCACCGCCGACTCTTCCTCTCCTTTCAAGCAACTGCCGCCATATACTCGCGTTTGCCGCCTTCCACCAACGACTCTTCCTCTCCTTTCACGCACCTGCCACCATATTCTCCCCTTTGTCGCTTTCTACCGCTGACTCTTCCTGTCCTTTCACGCTCCTGCCTGCATATCGTCGCGTTTACTGCCTTCCAGCGCTGACTCTTCCTCTCCTTTCACGCAGGTGCAGCCATATTCTCTCCTTTGCCGCCTCCAGCCCCGACTCCTCCTCTCCTTTCACGCACCTGCCGCCATATTCTCGCCTTTGCCGCCTTCCACCGCCGACTCTTCGTCTCCTTTCACGCATCTGTCGTCATATTCTTGCATTTGCCACCTTCCAGCGCCGACTCTTCCTCTCCTATCACGCAGCTGCCGCCATATTTTCAAGTTTGCCGTCTTCCAGCGCCGACTCTTCTTCTCCATTCACGCTCCTGCTGCCATATTCTCGCCTTTCCCGACTTCCACTGCGACTCTTCCTCTCCTTTCACGCAGCTGCCGCCATATTATTGTATATGCCGCCTTCCAGCGCCGACTCTTCCTCTCCTTTCACGCAGGTGCCTCCATATTCTCACGTTTGCCGCCTTCAACCGCCGACTCTTCCTCTGCTTTTATGAACCTGCCGCCATATTCTTGCCTTTGCCGCCTTCCGCAGCCGACTCTTCCTCTACTTTCACGCAGCTGCCGCCATATTCTCATGTTTGCCGCCTTCAACCGCCGACTCTTCCTCTCCTTTCACGCAGCTGCCGCCATATTCTCGCATTTGCCGCCTTCCACCCCCTACTCTTCCTCTCCTTTCAAGCAGGTGCCACCATATTCTCGCGTTTGCCGCCTTCCACCCCGTCTCTTCGTCTCCTTTCACGCAGCTGCCACGACATTCTCGCATTTGCCGCCTTGCACCCCGACTCTTCCTCTCCTTTCACGCACCTACCGCAATATTCTCGCCTTTGCCGCCTTCCACCGCCGACTCTTCCTCTCCTGTCACGCACCTGCCGCCATATACTCGCGTTTGACGCCTTCCACCACCGACACTTCCTCTACTTTCAAGCACCTGCCGTCATATTCTCGCCTTTCCCGCCTTCCAGCGCCGACTCTTCCTCTCCTTTCACGCTCCTGCCCCCATATTCTCGCCTTTGCCGCCTTCCACGGCCGACTCTTCCTCTCCTTTCACGCAACTGCCGCCATATTCTCGCCTTTGCCGTCTTCCACCGCCTACTCCTGCTCTCCTTTCACGCAGCTGGCACCATATTCTCGCGTTTGCCGCCTTCCACCGTCGACTTCCTCTCGTTTCACGCAGCTGCCACCATATTCTCGCCTTTGCCGCCTTCCACCGCCGACTCTTCCTCTCCTTTCACGCACCTGACGCCATATTCTCGCCTCTGCTGCCTTCCACCGCCGACTTCCTCTACTTTCACGCAGCTGCCGCCACATTCTCGCCTTTACTGCCTTCCACAGCCAACTCTTCCGCTCCTTTCACGCAGCTGCCGCCATATTCTCGCCTTTGCCACCTTCCACCCCGACTCTTCCTCTCCTTTCACGCACCTGCCGCCATATACTCGCCTTTGCCGCCTTCCACCCCGACTCTTCCTCTCCTTTCACGCACCTGCCGCCATATTCTCGCCTTTGCCGCCTTCCACCCCGACTCTTCCTCTCCTTTCACGCAGCTGCCACCATATTCTCGCCTTTGCCGCCTTCCACCGCCGACTCTTCCTCTCCTTTGACGCACCTACCGCCATATTCTCGCCTTTGCTGCCTTCCACCGCCGACTCTTCCTCTCCTTTCACGCACCTTCCGCCACATTCTCGCCTTTCCCGCCTTCCAGTGCCGACTCTTCCTCTCCTTTCACGCTCCTGCTGCCATATTCTCGCCTTTGCCGCCTTCCACCGCCGACTCTTCCTCACATTTCACGCAACTGCCGCCATATTCTCGCCTTTGCCACCTTCCACCGCCGACTCCTGCTCTCCTTTCACGCACCTGCCACCATATTCTCGCGTTTGCCAACTTCCACCGCCGACTTCCTCTCTTTTAACGCAGCTGCCGCCATATACTCGCGTTTGCCACCTTCCACCGCCGACCCTTCCTCTCCTTTCACGCACCTGCCGCCATATTCTCGCCTTTCCCGCCTTCCAGCGCCGACTCTTCCTCTCCTTTCACGCTCCTTCCCCCATATACTCGCCTTTGCCGCCTTCCACGGCCGACTCTTCCTCTCCTTTCACGCAACTGCCGCCATATTCTCGCCTTTGCCGACTTCCACCGCAGACTTCCTCTACTTTCATGCAGCTGCCACCATATTCTCGCGTTTACTACCTTCCAATGCCGACTCTTCCTCTCCTTTCATGCACCTACCGCCATATATTCAAATTTGCCGCCTTCCACCGCCGACTCTTCCTCTCCTTTCACGCAGCTGCCGCCATATTCTCACATTTGCCGCATTCCACCCTGACTCTTCCTCTCCGTTCACGCAGCTGGCACCATATTCTCACCATTACTGCCTTCCACCCCGACTCTTCCTCTCCTTTCACGCACCTACCACCATATTATCGCCTTTACCTCCTTCCAATGCTGACTCTCCCTCTCCTTTCACTCAGCTGCCGCCATATTCTCGCTTTTGCCGCCTTCCACCGCCGACTCTTCCTCTCTTTCACGCACCTGCCACCATATTCTCGCCTTTGCCGACTTCCACCGCCGACTTCCTCTCCTTTCACGCAGCTTCCATCATATTCTCGCTTTTGCCGCCTTCCAGCGCCGACTCTTCCTCTGCTTTCACGCAGCTGCCGACATATTGTCGCCTTTGCTGCCTTCCACCTCCGACTTCCTCTACTTTCACGAAGCTGCCGCCTCCTACACTTGTTAACCAACTTCCACCCAGACTCTTCCTCTCCTTTCACGCACCTGCCGTGATATTCTCGCCTTTGCCGCCTTCCAGCGCCGACTCCTCCTCTCCTTTTGGCAGCTGCCACCATATTCTTGCCTTTGCCGACTTCCACCGCCGACTTCCTCTCCTTTGACGCTCCTGCCACCATATTATCGCGTTTACTGCCTTCCAGCGCTGACTCTTCCTCTCGTTTCACGCACCTGCCGCCATATTCTCACATTTGCCGCCTTCCACCCCGACTCTTCCTCTCCCTTTACGCACCTGCCGCCATATTCTCGCCTTTGCCTCCTTCCACCCCGACTCTTCCTCTCCTTTCACGCAGCTGCCACCATATTCTCGCCTTTGCCGCCTTCCAGCGCCGACTCTTCGTCTCCTTTCACGCAGCTGCCGCCATATTCTCGCCTTTGCCGCCTTCCAGCGCCGACTGTTCCTCTCCTTTTATGCACCTGTCGCCATATTCTCGCGTTTGACTCATTCCACCCCGACTCTTCCTCTCCTTTCACGCAGCTGCCACCATATTCTCGCCTTTGCCAACTTCCACCGCCGACTCTTCCTCTCCTTTGACGCACTTACCGCCATATTCTCGCTTTTGCCGCCTTCCACCCCGACTCTTCCTCTCCTTTCACGCAGCTGCCACCTTCTACACTCACTTACTGCCTTCCACCCCGACTCTTCCTCTCCTTTCATTCTCCTGTTGCCATATTCTCACCTTTGCCGCCTTCCACCCTGACTCTTCTTCTCGTTTCACGCAGCTGCCGCCATATTCTCGCATTTGCCGCCTTCCACCCCAAGTCTTCCACTCCTTTCACGCAGCTGCCGCCATATACTCGCGTTTGCCGCCTTCCACCCCAACTCTTCCTCTCCTTTCACGCAGCTGCCGCCATATTCTCGCCTTTGCCGCCTTCCACCGCCGACTCTTCCTCTCCTTTCTCGCAGCTGCCACCATATTCTTGCCTTTGCCGACTTCCACCGTCGACTTCCTCTCCTTTCATGCTTCTGTCACCATGTTTTCGCGTTTACTGACTTCCAGCGCTGAGTCTTCCTCTCCTTTCACGCAGCTTCCGCCATATTCTCATGCTTGCCGACTTCCACCCCGACTCTTCCTCTCCTTTCACGCAGCTGCCGCCATATTCTAGCCTTTGCCGCCTTCCACCGCCGACTCTTCCTCTGCTTTGACGCACCTGCCGCCATATACTTGCTTTTGCCGCCTTCCACCACCGACTCTTCCTCTCCTTTCACGCACCTGCCACCATATTCTCGCCTTTACCTCCTTCAAGCGCCGACTCTTCCTCTCCTTTCACGCTCCTGCCACCATATTTTCGCTTTTACTGCCTTCCAGCGCTGAGTCTTCCTCTCCTTTAACGCAGCTGCCGCCATACTCTCGGCTTTGCCGCCTTCCACCACAACTCTTCCTCTCCTTTCACGATCCTGCTCCATATTCTCACCTATCCCGCGTTCCACCGCGACTATTCCTCTCCTTTCACTAACCTGGCGCCCCCTGCATTGTTTTACCGCCTTTCACCGCCGACTCTTCCTCTGCTTTCACGCACCTGCCGCCATATTCTCACCTTTGCCGCCTTCCAGCGCCTACTCTTCCTCTACTTTCACGCAGCTAGCACCGTATTCTCGCCTTTGTCGCGTTCCACCACTGACTCTTCCTCTCCTTTCACGCACCTGCCACCATATAATCGCATTTGCCGCCTTCCTGCGCCGACTCTTCCTCTCCTTTCACGCAGCTGCTGCCATATACTCGCGTTTGACGCCTTCCACCCCGACTCTTCCTCTCCTTTCACGCAGCTGCCTCCATATTCTCGCCTTTGCCACCTTCCAGCGCCGACTCTTCCTCTCTTTTCACGCACCTAGCGCCATATTCTCGCCTTTACCGCCTTCCAGCGCCGACTCTTCCTCTCCTTTCACGCACTTGCCGCCATATTCTCGCATTTGCCTCCTTCCACCCCGACTCTTCCTATCCTTTCACGCAGCTGCCACCATATTCTCACATTTGCCGCCTTCCAGAGCCGACTCTTCCTCTCCTTTGACGCTCTTACCGCCATATACTCGCCTTTCCCGCCTTCCACCGCTGACTCTTCCTCTCCTTTCACGCACCTGCCACAATATACTCGCGTTTGCCGCCTTCCACTACCGACTCTTCCTCTGCTTTCACGCACCTGCCATTATATTCTCGCCTTTGCCGCCTTCCAGCGCCGACACTTCCTCTCCTTTGGCGCACCTACCGCCATATTCTCACCTTTCCCGCCTTCCACCACTGACTCTTCCTCTCCTTTCATGCACCTGCCGCCATATTCTCGCCTTTCCCGCCTTCCAGCGCCGACTCTTCCTCTTCTTTCACGCACCTGACGCCATATTCTCACCTTTCCCGCCTTCCAGCGCCGACTCTTCCTCTCCTTTCACGCACCTGACGCCATATTCTCGCCTTTGCCGCCTTCCAGCGCCGACTCTTCCTCTCCTTTCACGCAGCTGCCGCCATATTCTCGCCTTTGCCGACTTCCACTGCCGACTTCCTCTCCTTTCATGCTTCTGTCACCATATTTTCGCGTTTACTTCCTTCCAGCGCTGAGTCTTCCTCTCCTTTCACGCAGCTTCCGCCATATTCTCGTGCTTGCCGACTTCCACCCCCACTCTTACTCTCCTGTCACGCAGCTGCCACCATATTCTCGCCTTTGCAGCCTTCCACCCCTACTCTTCCTCTCCTTTCACGCACCTGCCAACTTCTACACTCGTTTACCGCCTTCCACCGCCGACTCTTCTGTGGGAATGGGAGTCTCACTAACGGACATTCCTGAGTTTGATTTTAATGAGCAAACACTGCACCACCCGGCATAACAAGACACTTAAGCAGAAAACAACGGAGAAAGGAATGTGCAGCTGGAAGGAGAAAAAGAAGATAAAGGGCATGAAGGCATTTCGCATGATCAGAAAGAACGGGCCAATCTGCTAGAGGATAGATGCGCGTGAACACAAGGCTGTAACCTATCTGCAAGCTGCAGGTAGCGCGTGTCCATAGCAGTTAACTATATAAGCCGTGTTATAAGTGTAAATAAAGGAGAATGACCATACTCATATTGAGATCTGTCATTACTCCGGAATCGCAACTCCCGCTCCGTCCTTGACACTGAACAAAGGGAAACTCCGACACTCTTCCTCTCCTTTCACGCTCCTGCTGCCATATTCTCGCCTTTCCCGCCTTCCAACACCGACTCTTCCTCCCCTTTCATGCAGCTGCCGCCATATTCTCGCCTTTGCTGCCTTCCACCGCCGACCCTTCCTCTGCTTTCACGCACCTGCTATCATATTCTCGCGTTTGACGCCTTCAACCTCGACTCTTCCTCTCCTTTTATGTACCTGCCGCCATATTCTCGCCTTTGCCACACTCCACCGCGACTCCTCCTCTCCATTCACGCAGCTGCCGCCATATACTCGCCTTTGCCGCCTTCCACCGCCGACTCTTCCTCTCCTTTCACGCAGCTGCCTCCATATTCTCGCCTTTGCCGCCTTCCACCGCCGACTCTTCCTGTCCTTTCATGCAGCTGCCAACATATTCTCGCCTTTGCCGCCTTCCACCGCTGACTCTTCCTCTCCTTTCACGCACCTGCTGCCATATTCTCGCCTTTGCCGCCTTCCAGCGCCGACCCTTCCTCTCCTTTCATGCAGCTGCTGGTATATTCTTGCCATTGCCGCCTTCCGCCGCCGACTCTTCCTCTCCTTTCACGCACCTGCCGCCATATTCTCGCCTTTGCCGCCTTCCACTGCCGACTTCCTCTAATTTCACGCAGCTGCCGCCATATTATTGCCTTTGCCGCCTTCCAGCGCCAACTCTTCCTCTCCTTTCACGCACCTGCCGCCATATTTGCGCGTTTGCCACCTTCCACCCCGACTCTTCCTCTCCTTTCACGCAGCTGCCACCATATTCTCGCGTTTGCCGACTTCCACCCCCTACTCTTCCTCTCCTTTCACGGAGATGCCGCCATATTCTCGCCTTTGCCGCCTTCCACTGCCGACTTCCTCTCCTTTCATGCAGCTGCCGCCATATTCTCGCCTTTCCCGCCTTCCACTGCCGACTTCCTCTCCTTTCACGCAGCTGCCGCCATATTCTCGCCTTTCCCGCCTTCCAGCGCCGAGTCTTCCTCTCCTTTCATGCAGCTGCTGGCATATTCTTGCCTTTGCCGCCTTCCGCCGCCGACTCTTCCTCTCTTTTCACGCAGCTGCCGCCATATTCTCGACTTTGCCGCCTTCCAGCGCCGACTCTTCCTCTCCTTTCACGCACCTGCCGCCATATTCTCGCCTTTACTGCCTTCCACCTCCACTCTTCCTCTCCTTTCACGCACCTAACGCCATATTCTCGCCTTTGCCGCCTTCTACCCCTACTCTTCCTCTACTGTCACGCTCCTGCTGCCATATTCTCGCCTTTACCACCTTCCAGCGCCGACTCCTGCTCTGCTTTCACGCACCTGCCGCCATATTCTCGCCTTTGCCGCCTTCCACCGCCGACTTCCTCTAATTTCACGCAGCTGCCGCCATATTCTCGCCTTTGCCGCCTTCCACCGCCGACTCTTCTGTGGGAATGGGAGTCTTACTAACGGACATTCCTGAGTTTGATTTTAATGAGCAAACACTGCACCACCCGGCATAACAAGACACTTAAGCAGAAAACAATGGAGAAAGGAATGTGCAGCTGGAAGGAGAAAAAGAAGATAAAGGGCATGAAGGCATTTCGCATGATCAGAAAGAACGGGCCAATCTGCTAGAGGATAGATGCGCGTGAACACAAGGCTGTAACCTATCTGCAAGCTGCAGGTAGCACGTGTCCATAGCAGTTAACTATATAAGCCGTGTTATAAGTGTAAATAAAGGAGAATGATCATACTCATATTGAGATCTGTCATTACTCCGGAATCGCAACTCCCGCTCCGTCGTCGACACTGAACAAAGGGAAACTCCGACACTCTTCCTCTCCTTTCACGCTCCTGCTGCCATATTCTCGCTTTTGCCGCCTTCCAACACCGACTCTTCCTCTCCTATCACGCACCTTCCGCCATATTCCCGCCTTTGCTGCCTTCCACCGCCGACCCTTCCTCTGCTTTCACGCACCTGCCGTCATATTCTCGCGTTTGCCGCCTTCAACTTCGACTCTTCCTCTCCTTTTATGTACCTGCCGCCATATTCTCGCCTTTGCCACCCTCCACCGCGACTCCTCCTCTCCTTTCACGCAGCTGCCGCCATATTCTCGCCTTTGCCGCCTTCCACCGCCGACCCTTCCTCTCCTTTCACGCAGCTGCCTCCATATTCTCGCCTTTACCGCCTTCCACCGCCGACTCTTCCTCTCCTTTCACGCACCTGCCGCCATATTCTCGCCTTTGCCACCTTCCAGCGCCGACTCTTCCTCTCCTTTCACGCAGCTGCCGCCATATTCTCGCCTTTGCCGCCTTCCAGCGCCGACTCTTCCTCTCCCATCACGCAGCTGCCTTCATATTCTCGCCTTTGCCGCCTTCCAGCACCGACTCTTCCTCTCCTATCACGCAGCTGCCGCCATATTTTTGCATTTGCCGCATTCCAGCGCCGACTCTTCTTCTGCATTGACAAACCTGCCGCCATATTCTCGCCTTTGCCACCTTCCACCCCGACTCTTCCTCTCCTTTCACGCACCTGACGCCTCCTACACTCGTTTACCGCCTTCCACCACCGACTCTTCCTCTCCTTTCACGCAGCTGCCATCATATTCTCGCCTTTGCCACCTTCCAGCGCCGACTCCTGCTCTCCTTTCACGCACCTGCCGCCATAATCTCGCCTTTGCCGCCTTCCACCGCCGCCTTCCTCTAATTTCACGCAGCTGCCGCCATATTATTGCCTATTCCGCCTTCCAGCGTCGACTCTTCCTCTCCTTTCACGCACCTGCTGCCATATTCTCGCCTTTGCCGCCTTCCAGCGCCGACCCTTCCTCTCCTTTCATGCAGCTGCTGGTATATTCTTGCCTTTGCCGCCTTCCGCCGCCGACTCTTCCTCTCCTTTCACGCACCTGCCGCCATATTCTCGCCTTTGCTGCCTTCCACTGCTGACTTCCTCTAATTTCACGCAGCTGCCGCCATATTCTCGACTTTGCCGCGTTCCACCCCGACTCTTCCTCGCCTTTCACGCACCTGACGCCATATTCTCGCCTTTGCCGCCTTCTACCCCTACTCTTCCTCTACTGTCACGCTCCTGCTGCCATATTCTCGCCTCTCCCGCCTTCCACCGCCGACTCTTTCTCTCCTTTCACGCAGCTGCCACCATATTCTCGCCTTTCCCGCCTTCCACCGCCGACTCTTCTGTGGGAATGGGAGTCTCACTAACGGACATTCCTGAGTTTGATTTTAATGAGCGAACAGTGCACCACCCGGCATAACAAGACACTTAAGCAGAAAACAACGGAGAAAGGAATGTGCAGCTGGAAGGAGAAAAACAAGATAAAGGGCATGAAGGCATTTCGCATGATCAGAAAGAACGGGCCAATCTGCTAGAGGATAGATGCGCGTGAACACAAGGCTGTAAGCTATCTGCAAGCTGCAGGTAGCGCGTGTCCATAGCAGTTAACTATATAAGCCCTGTTATAAGTGTAAATAAAGGAGAATGACCATACTCATATTGAGATCTGTCATTACTCCGGAATCGCAACTCCCGCTCCGTCGTCGACACTGAACAAAGGGAAACTCCGACACTCTTCCTCTCCTTTCACGCACCTGCCGCCATATTTTCGCGTTTGCCACCTTCCACCCCGACTCTTCCTCTCCTTTCACGCAGCTGCCACCATATTCTCGCGTTTGCCGACTTCCACCCCCGACTCTTCCTCTCCTTTCACGCAGATGCCGCCATATTCTCGCCTTTGTCGCCTTACACTGCCGACTTCCTCTCCTTTCACGCAGCTGCCGCCATATTCTCTCCTTTCCCGCCTTCCACTGCCGACTTCCTCTCCTTTCACGCAGCTGCCGCCATATTCTCGCCTTTCCCGCCTTCCAGCGCCGACTCTTCCTCTCCTTTCATGCAGCTGCTGGCATATTCTTGCCTTTGCCGCCTTCCGCCGCCGACTCTTCTTCTCTTTTCACGCAGCTGCCGCCATATTCTCGACTTTGCCGCCTTCCAGCGCCGACTCTTCCTCTGCTTTCACGCACCTGCCGCCATATTCTCGCCTTTGCCGCCTTCCAGCGCCGACTCTTCCTCTCCTTTCACGAACCTGCCGCCATATTCTCGCCTTTGCTGCCTTCCACCCCGACTCTTCCTCTCCTTTCACGCACCTGACGCCATATTCTCGCCTTTGCCGCCTTCTACCCCTACTCTTCCTCTACTGTCACTCTCCTGCTGCCATATTCTCGCCTTTCCCGCCTTCCACCGCCGACTCTTTCTCTCCTTTCACGCAGCTGCCACCATATTCTCGCCTTTGCCACCTTCCACCGCCGACTCTTCTGTGGGAATGGGAGTCTCACTAACGGACATTCCTGAGTTTGATTTTAATGAGCAAACACTGCACCACCCGGCATAACAAGACACTTAAGCAGAAAACAACGGAGAAAGGAATGTGCAGCTGGAAGGAGAAAAACAAGATAAAGACCATGAACGCATTTCGCATGATCAGAAAGAACGGGCCAATCTGCTAGAGGATAAATGCGCGTGAACACAAGGCTGTAACCTATCTGCAAGCTGCAGGTAGCACGTGTCCATAGCAGTTAACTATATAAGCCCTGTTATAAGTGTAAATAAAGGAGAATGACCATACTCATATTGAGATCTGTCATTACTCCGGAATCGCAACTCCCGCTCCGTCGTCGACACAGAACAAAGGGAAACTCCGACACTCTTCCTCTCCTTTCACGCTCCTGCTGCCATATTCTTGCCTTTCCCGCCTTCCAACACCGACTCTTCCTCTCCTTTCACGCAGCTGCCGCCATATTCTCGCCTTTGCTGCCTTCCACCGCCGACCCTTCCTCTGCTTTCACGCACCTGCCACAATATTCTCGCCTTTGTCACCTTCCAACGCCACCTCTTCCTCTCCTATCACGCAGCTGCCTTCATATTCTCGCCTTTGCCGCCTTCCAGCACCGACTCTTCCTCTCCTATCACGCAGCTGCCGCCATATTTTTGCGTTTGCCGCCTTCCAGCGCCGACTCTTCTTCTGCATTGACGCACCTGCCGCCATATTCTCGCCTTTGCCACCTTCCACCCCGACTCTTCCTCTCCTTTCACGCACCTGACGCCTCCTACACTCGTTTACTGCCTTCCACCACCGACTCTTCCTCTCCTTTCATGCAGCTGCCATCATATTATTGCCTATACCACCTTCCAGCGCCGACTCCTGCTCTCCTTTCACGAACCTGCCGCCATATTCTCGCCTTTGCCGCCTTCCACCGCCGACTTCCTCTAATTTCACGCAGCTGCCGCCATATTATTGCCTTTGCCGCCTTCCAGCGCCGACTCTTCCTCTCCTTTCACGCACCTGACGCCTCCTACACTCGTTTACCGCCTTCCACCACCGACTCTTCCTCTCCTTTCACGCAGCTGCCACCATATTCTCGCGTTTGCCGACTTCCACCCCCGACTCTTCCTCTCCTTTCACGCAGATGCCGCCATATTCTCGCCTTTGCCGCCTTCCACTGCCGACTTCCTCTCCTTTCATGCAGCTGCCGCCATATTCTCGCCTTTCCCGCCTTCCACTGCCGACTTCCTCTCCTTTCACGCAGCTGCCGCCATATTCTCGCCTTTCCCGCCTTCCAGCGCCGAGTCTTCCTCTGCTTTCATGCAGCTGCTGGCATATTCTTGCCTTTGCCGCCTTCCGCCGCCGACTCTTCCTCTCTTTTCACGCAGCTGCCGCCATATTCTCGACTTTGCCGCCTTCCAGCGCCGACTCTTCCTCTCCTTTCACGCACCTGCCGCCATATTCTCGCCTTTACTGCCTTCCACCTCCACTCTTCCTCTCCTTTCACGCACCTAACGCCATATTCTCGCCTTTGCCGCCTTCTACCCCTACTCTTCCTCTACTGTCACGCTCCTGCTGCCATATTCTCGCCTTTGCCACCTTCCAGCGCCGACTCCTGCTCTGCTTTCACGCACCTGCCGCCATATTCTCGCCTTTGCCGCCTTCCACCGCCGACTTCCTCTCCTTTCACGCACCTGCCGCCATATTTTCGCCTTTGCCGCCTTCCAGCGCCGACTCTTCCTCTCCTTTCACGCACCTGCCACCATATTCTCGCGTTTGCCGACTTCCACCCCCGACTCTTCCTCTCCTTTCACGCAGCTGCCGCCATATTCTCGCCTTTGCCGACTTCCACTGCCGACTTGCTCTCCTTTCATGCAGGTGCCGCCATATTCTCGCCTTTCCCGCCTTCCATCCCAACTCTTCCTCTCCTTTCACGCTCCTGCTACCATATTATCGCCTTTCCCGCCTTCCACCGCCGACTCTTTCTCTCCTTTCACGCACCTGCCGCCATATTTTCGCGTTTGCCACCTTCCACCCCGACTCTTCCTCTCCTTTCACGCACCTGCCGCCATATTCTCGACTTTGCCGACTTCCAACACCGACTCTTCCTCTCCTTTCACGCAGATGCCGCCATATTCTCGCCTTTGCCGCCTTCCACTGCCGACTTCCTCTCCTTTCACGCAGCTGCCGCCATATTCTCGCCTTTGCCGCCTTCCAGCGCCGACTCTTCCTCTCCTTTCACGAACCTGCCGCCATATTCTCCCCTTTGCTGCCTTCCACCCCGACTCTTCCTCTCCTTTCACGCACCTGCCGCCATATTATTGCCTTTCCCGCCTTCCACCGCCGACTCTTTCTCTCCTTTCACGCAGCTGCCACCATATTCTCGCCTTTGCCGCCTTCCACCGCCGACTCTTCCTGTCCTTTCATGCAGCTGCCAACATATTCTCGCCTTTGCCACCTTCCACCGCTGACTCTTCCTCTGCTTTCACGCAGCTGCCAACATATTCTCGCCTTTGCCGCCTTCCAACGCCGACCGTTCCTCTCCTTTCACGCACCTGCCACAATATTCTCGCCTTTGCCGCCTTCCACCGCCGCCTCTTCCTCTCCTATCACGCAGCTGCCTTCATATTCTCGCCTTTGCCGCCTTCCAGCACCGACTCTTCCTCTCCTATCACGCAGCTGCCGCCATATTTTTGCGTTTGCCTCCTTCCAGCGCCGACTCTTCTTCTGCATTGACGCACCTGCCGCCATATTCTCGCCTTTGCCACCTTCCACCCTGACTCTTCCTCTCCTTTCACGCACCTGACGCCTCCTACACTCGTTTACTGCCTTCCACCACCGACTCTTCCTCTCCTTTCATGCACCTGCCATCATATTATTGCCTATGCCACCTTCCAGCGCCGACTCCTGCTCTCCTTTCATGCACCTGCCGCCATATTCTCGCCTTTGCCGCCTTCCACCGCCGACTTCCTCTAATTTCACGCAGCTGCCGCCATATTATTGCCTTTGCCGCCTTCCAGCGCCGACTCTTCCTCTCCTTTCACGCACCTGACGCCTCCTACACTCGTTTACTGCCTTCCACCACCGACTCTTCCTCTCCTTTCATGCAGCTGCCATCATATTATTGCTTATGCCACCTTCCAGCGCCGACTCCTGCTCTCCTTTCACGAACCTGCCGCCATATTCTCGCCTTTGCCGCCTTCAACCGCCGACTTCCTCTAATTTCACGCAGCTGCCGCCATATTATTGCCTTTGCCGCCTTCCAGCGCCGACTCTTCCTCTCCTTTCACGCACCTGACGCCTCCTACACTCGTTTACCGCCTTCCACCACCGACTCTTCCTCTCCTTTCACGCAGCTGCCATCATATTCTCGCCTTTGCCACCTTCCAGCGCCGACTCCTGCTCTCCTTTCACGCAGATGCCGCCATATTCTCGCCTTTGCCGCCTTCCACCGCCGACTTCCTCTAATTTCACGCAGCTGCCGCCATATTATTGCCTTTGCCGCCTTCCAGCGCCGACTCTTCCTCTCCTTTCACGCACCTGCCGCCATATTTTCGCGTTTGCCACCTTCCGCCCCGACTCTTCCTCTCCTTTCACGCACCTGCCACCATATTCTCGCGTTTGCCGACTTCCACACCCGACTCTTCCTCTCCTTTCACCCAGCTGCCGCCATATTCTCGCCTTTGCCGCCTTCCACTGCCGACTTGCTCTCCTTTCACGCAGCTGCCGCCATATTCTCGCCTTTCCCGCCTTCCATCCCAACTCTTCCTCTCCTTTCACGCTCCTGCCGCCATATTCTCGCCTTTGCCGCCTTCCAGCGCCGACTCTTCCTCTCCTTTCATGCAGCTGCTGGCATATTCTCGCCTTTCCCGCCTTCCACCCCGACTCTTCCTCTCCTTTCACGCACCTGCCGCCATATTCTCGACTTTGCCGCCTTCCAGCGCCGACTCTTCCTCTCCTTTCACGCACCTGACGCCATATTCTCGCCTTTACCGCCTTCTACCCCTACTCTTCCTCTACTGTCACGCTCCTGCTACCATATTATCTCCTTTCCCGCCTTCCACCGCCGACTCTTTCTCTCCTTTCACGCACCTGCCGCCATATTTTCGCGTTTGCCACCTTCCACCCCGACTCTTCCTCTCCTTTCACGCACCTGCCGCCATATTCTCGACTTTGCCGACTTCCACCCCCGACTCTTCCTCTCCTTTCACGCAGATGCCGCCATATTCTCGCCTTTGCCGCCTTCCACTGCCGACTTCCTCTCCTTTCACGCAGCTGCCGCCATATTCTCGCCTTTGCCGCCTTCCAGCGCCGACTCTTCCTCTCCTTTCACGAACCTGCCGCCATATTCTCCCCTTTGCTGCCTTCCACCCCGACTCTTCCTCTCCTTTCACGCACCTGCCGCCATATTATTGCCTTTCCCGCCTTCCACCGCCGACTCTTTCTCTCCTTTCACGCAGCTGCCACCATATTCTCGCCTTTGCCGCCTTCCACCGCCGACTCTTTCTCTCCTTTCACGCAGCTGCCACCATATTCTCGCCTTTCCCGCCTTCCACCGCCGACTCTTCTGTGGGAATGGGAGTCTCACTAACGGACATTCCTGAGTTTGATTTTAATGAGCAAACACTGCACCACCCGGCATAACAAGACACTTAAGCAGAAAACAATGGAGAAAGGAATGTGCAGCTGGAAGGAGAAAAACAAGATAAAGGGCATGAAGGCATTTCGCATGATCAGAAAGAACGGGCCAATCTGCTAGAGGATAGATGCGCGTGAACACAAGGCTGTAACCTATCGGCAAGCTGCAGGTAGCGCGTGTCCATAGCAGTTAACTATATAAGCCCTGTTATAAGTGTAAATAAAGGAGAATGACCATACTCATATTGAGATCTGTCATTACTCCGGAATCGCAACTCCCGCTCCGTCCTTGACACTGAACAAAGGGAAACTCTGAGACTCTTCCTCTCCTTTCACGCTCCTGCTGCCATATTCTCGCCTTTCCCGCCTTCCAACACCGACTCTTCCTCTCCTTTCACGCAGCTGCCGCCATATTCTCGCCTTTGCTGCCTTCCACCGCCGACCCTTCCTCTCCTTTCACGCACCTGCCACAATATTCTCGCCTTTGTCGCCTTCCAACGCCGCCTCTTCCTCTCCTATCACGCAGCTGCCTTCATATTCTCGCCTTTGCCGCCTTCCAGCACCGACTCTTCCTCTCCTTTCACGCACCTGACGCCTCCTACACTCGTTTACCGCCTTCCACCACCGACTCTTCCTCTCCTTTCACGCAGCTGCCATCATATTCTCGCCTTTGCCACCTTCCAGCGCCGACTCCTGCTCTCCTTTCACGCAGATGCCGCCATATTCTCGCCTTTGCCGCCTTCCACCGCCGACTTCCTCTAATTTCACGCAGCTGCCGCCATATTATTGCCTTTGCCGCCTTCCAGCGCCGACTCTTCCTCTCCTTTCACGCACCTGCCGCCATATTTTCGCGTTTGCCACCTTCCGCCCCGACTCTTCCTCTCCTTTCACGCACCTGCCGCCATATTCTCGCCCTTGCTGCCTTCCACACCCGACTCTTCCTCTCCTTTCACCCAGCTGCCGCCATATTCTCGCCTTTGCCGCCTTCCACTGCCGACTTGCTCTCCTTTCACGCAGCTGCCGCCATATTCTCGCCTTTCCCGCCTTCCATCCCAACTCTTCCTCTCCTTTCACGCTCCTGCCGCCATATTCTCGCCTTTGCCGCCTTCCAGCGCCGACTCTTCCTCTCCTTTCATCCAGCTGCTGGCATATTCTCGCCTTTCCCGCCTTCCACCCCGACTCTTCCTCTCCTTTCACGCACCTGCCGCCATATTCTCGACTTTGCCGCCTTCCAGCGCCGACTCTTCCTCTCCTTTCACGCACCTGACGCCATATTCTCGCCTTTACCGCCTTCTACCCCTACTCTTCCTCTACTGTCACGCTCCTGCTACCATATTATCTCCTTTCCCGCCTTCCACCGCCGACTCTTTCTCTCCTTTCACGCACCTGCCGCCATATTTTCGCGTTTGCCACCTTCCACCCCGACTCTTCCTCTCCTTTCACGCACCTGCCGCCATATTCTCGACTTTGCCGACTTCCACCCCCGACTCTTCCTCTCCTTTCACGCAGATGCCGCCATATTCTCGCCTTTGCCGCCTTCCACTGCCGACTTCCTCTCCTTTCACGCAGCTGCCGCCATATTCTCGCCTTTGCCGCCTTCCACCCCGACTCTTCCTCTCCTTTCACGCACCTGCCGCCATATTATTGCCTTTCCCGCCTTCCACCGCCGACTCTTTCTCTCCTTTCACGCAGCTGCCACCATATTCTCGCCTTTGCCGCCTTCCACCGCCGACTCTTTCTCTCCTTTCACGCAGCTGCCACCATATTCTCGCCTTTCCCGCCTTCCACCGCCGACTCTTCTGTGGGAATGGGAGTCTCACTAACGGACATTCCTGAGTTTGATTTTAATGAGCAAACACTGCACCACCCGGCATAACAAGACACTTAAGCAGAAAACAATGGAGAAAGGAATGTGCAGCTGGAAGGAGAAAAACAAGATAAAGGGCATGAAGGCATTTCGCATGATCAGAAAGAACGGGCCAATCTGCTAGAGGATAGATGCGCGTGAACACAAGGCTGTAACCTATCGGCAAGCTGCAGGTAGCGCGTGTCCATAGCAGTTAACTATATAAGCCCTGTTATAAGTGTAAATAAAGGAGAATGACCATACTCATATTGAGATCTGTCATTACTCCGGAATCGCAACTCCCGCTCCGTCCTTGACACTGAACAAAGGGAAACTCTGAGACTCTTCCTCTCCTTTCACGCTCCTGCTGCCATATTCTCGCCTTTCCCGCCTTCCAACACCGACTCTTCCTCTCCTTTCACGCAGCTGCCGCCATATTCTCGCCTTTGCTGCCTTCCACCGCCGACCCTTCCTCTCCTTTCACGCACCTGCCACAATATTCTCGCCTTTGTCGCCTTCCAACGCCGCCTCTTCCTCTCCTATCACGCAGCTGCCTTCATATTCTCGCCTTTGCCGCCTTCCAGCACCGACTCTTCCTCTCCTTTCACGCACCTGACGCCTCCTACACTCGTTTACTGCCTTCCACCACCGACTCTTCCTCTCCTTTCATGCAGCTGCCATCATATTATTGCTTATGCCACCTTCCAGCGCCGACTCCTGCTCTCCTTTCACGAACCTGCCGCCATATTCTCGCCTTTGCCGCCTTCCACCGCCGACTTCCTCTAATTTCACGCAGCTGCCGCCATATTATTGCCTTTGCCGCCTTCCAGCGCCGACTCTTCCTCTCCTTTCACGCACCTGACGCCTCCTACACTCGTTTACCGCCTTCCACCACCGACTCTTCCTCTCCTTTCACGCAGCTGCCATCATATTCTCGCCTTTGCCACCTTCCAGCGCCGACTCCTGCTCTCCTTTCACGCAGATGCCGCCATATTCTCGCCTTTGCCGCCTTCCACCGCCGACTTCCTCTAATTTCACGCAGCTGCCGCCATATTATTGCCTTTGCCGCCTTCCAGCGCCGACTCTTCCTCTCCTTTCACGCACCTGCCGCCATATTTTCGCGTTTGCCACCTTCCGCCCCGACTCTTCCTCTCCTTTCACGCACCTGCCACCATATTCTCGCGTTTGCCGACTTCCACACCCGACTCTTCCTCTCCTTTCACCCAGCTGCCGCCATATTCTCGCCTTTGCCGCCTTCCACTGCCGACTTGCTCTCCTTTCACGCAGCTGCCGCCATATTCTCGCCTTTCCCGCCTTCCATCCCAACTCTTCCTCTCCTTTCACGCTCCTGCCGCCATATTCTCGCCTTTGCCGCCTTCCAGCGCCGACTCTTCCTCTCCTTTCATGCAGCTGCTGGCATATTCTCGCCTTTCCCGCCTTCCACCCCGACTCTTCCTCTCCTTTCACGCACCTGCCGCCATATTCTCGACTTTGCCGCCTTCCAGCGCCGACTCTTCCTCTCCTTTCACGCACCTGACGCCATATTCTCGCCTTTACCGCCTTCTACCCCTACTCTTCCTCTACTGTCACGCTCCTGCTACCATATTATCTCCTTTCCCGCCTTCCACCGCCGACTCTTTCTCTCCTTTCACGCACCTGCCGCCATATTTTCGCGTTTGCCACCTTCCACCCCGACTCTTCCTCTCCTTTCACGCACCTGCCGCCATATTCTCGACTTTGCCGACTTCCACCCCCGACTCTTCCTCTCCTTTCACGCAGATGCCGCCATATTCTCGCCTTTGCCGCCTTCCACTGCCGACTTCCTCTCCTTTCACGCAGCTGCCGCCATATTCTCGCCTTTGCCGCCTTCCAGCGCCGACTCTTCCTCTCCTTTCACGAACCTGCCGCCATATTCTCCCCTTTGCTGCCTTCCACCCCGACTCTTCCTCTCCTTTCACGCACCTGCCGCCATATTATTGCCTTTCCCGCCTTCCACCGCCGACTCTTTCTCTCCTTTCACGCAGCTGCCACCATATTCTCGCCTTTGCCGCCTTCCACCGCCGACTCTTTCTCTCCTTTCACGCAGCTGCCACCATATTCTCGCCTTTCCCGCCTTCCACCGCCGACTCTTCTGTGGGAATGGGAGTCTCACTAACGGACATTCCTGAGTTTGATTTTAATGAGCAAACACTGCACCACCCGGCATAACAAGACACTTAAGCAGAAAACAATGGAGAAAGGAATGTGCAGCTGGAAGGAGAAAAACAAGATAAAGGGCATGAAGGCATTTCGCATGATCAGAAAGAACGGGCCAATCTGCTAGAGGATAGATGCGCGTGAACACAAGGCTGTAACCTATCGGCAAGCTGCAGGTAGCGCGTGTCCATAGCAGTTAACTATATAAGCCCTGTTATAAGTGTAAATAAAGGAGAATGACCATACTCATATTGAGATCTGTCATTACTCCGGAATCGCAACTCCCGCTCCGTCCTTGACACTGAACAAAGGGAAACTCTGAGACTCTTCCTCTCCTTTCACGCTCCTGCTGCCATATTCTCGCCTTTCCCGCCTTCCAACACCGACTCTTCCTCTCCTTTCACGCAGCTGCCGCCATATTCTCGCCTTTGCTGCCTTCCACCGCCGACCCTTCCTCTCCTTTCACGCACCTGCCACAATATTCTCGCCTTTGTCGCCTTCCAACGCCGCCTCTTCCTCTCCTATCACGCAGCTGCCTTCATATTCTCGCCTTTGCCGCCTTCCAGCACCGACTCTTCCTCTCCTATCACGCAGCTGCCGCCATATTTTTGCGTTTGCCGCCTTCCAGCGCCGACTCTTCTTCTGCATTGACGCACCTGCCGCCATATTCTCGCCTTTGCCACCTTCCACCCCGACTCTTCCTCTCCTTTCACGCACCTGACGCCTCCTACACTCGTTTACTGCCTTCCACCACCGACTCTTCCTCTCCTTTCATGCAGCTGCCATCATATTATTGCCTATGCCACCTTCCAGCGCCGACTCCTGCTCTCCTTTCACGAACCTGCCGCCATATTCTCGCCTTTGCCGCCTTCCACCGCCGACTTCCTCTAATTTCACGCAGCTGCCGCCATATTATTGCCTTTGCCGCCTTCCAGCGCCGACTCTTCCTCTCCTTTCACGCACCTGACGCCTCCTACACTCGTTTACCGCCTTCCACCACCGACTCTTCCCCTCCTTTCACGCAGCTGCCATCATATTCTCGCCTTTGCCACCTTCCAGCGCCGACTCCTGCTCTCCTTTCACGCACCTGCCGCCATATTCTCGCCTTTGCCGCCTTCCACCGCCGACTTCCTCTAATTTCACGCAGCTGCCGCCATATTTTTGCGTTTGTCGCCTTCCAGCGCCGACTCTTCCTCTCCTTTCACGCACCTGCCGCCATATTTTCGCGTTTGCCACCTTCCGCCCCGACTCTTCCTCTCTTTACACGCACCTGCCACCATATTCTCGCGTTTGCCGACTTCCACCCCCGACTCTTCCTCTCCTTTCACGCAGCTGCCGCCATATTGTCGCCTTTGCCGCCTTCCACTGCCGACTTCCTCTCCTTTCACGCAGCTGCCGCCATATTCTCGCCTTTCCCGCCTTCCATCCCGACACTTCCTCTCCTTTCACGCTCCTGCCGCCATATTCTCGCCTTTGCCGCCTTCCAGCGCCGACTCTTCCTCTCCTTTCATGCAGCTGCTGGCATATTCTCGCCTTTCCCGCCTTCCACCCCGACTCTTCCTCTCCTTTCACGCACCTGCCGCCATATTCTCGACTTTGCCGCCTTCCAGCGCCGACTCTTCCTCTCCTTTCACGCACCTGACGCCATATTCTCGCCTTTGCCGCCTTCTACCCCTACTCTTCCTCTACTGTCACGCTCCTGCTACCATATTATCGCCTTTCCCGCCTTCCACCGCCGACTCTTTCTCTCCTTTCACGCACCTGCCGCCATATTTTCGCGTTTGCCACCTTCCACCCCGACTCTTCCTCTCCTTTCACGCACCTGCCACCATATTCTCGCGTTTGCCGACTTCCACCCCCGACTCTTCCTCTCCTTTCACGCAGATGCCGCCATATTCTCGCCTTTGCCGCCTTCCACTGCCGACTTCCTCTCCTTTCACGCAGCTGCCGCCATATTCTCGCCATTGCCGCCTTCCAGCGCCGACTCTTCCTCTCCTTTCACGATCCTGCCGCCATATTCTCCCCTTTGCTGCCTTCCACCCCGACTCTTCCTCTCCTTTCACGCACCTGCCGCCATATTATTGCCTTTCCCGCCTTCCACCGCCGACTCTTTCTCTCCTTTCACGCAGCTGCCACCATATTCTCGCCTTTGCCGCCTTCCACCGCCGACTCTTCCTGTCCTTTCATGCAGCTGCCAACATATTCTCGCCTTTGCCACCTTCCACCGCTGACTCTTCCTCTCCTTTCACGCAGCTGCCAACATATTCTCGCCTTCGCCGCCTTCCAGCGCCGACCCTTCCTCTCCTTTCACGCACCTGCCACAATATTCTCGCCTTTGCCGCCTTCCACCGCCGCCTCTTCCTCTCCTATCACGCAGCTGCCTTCATATTCTCGCCTTTGCCGCCTTCCAGCACCGACTCTTCCTCTCCTATCACGCAGCTGCCGCCATATTTTTGCGTTTGCCGCCTTCCAGCGCCGACTCTTCTTCTGCATTGACGCACCTGCCGCCATATTCTCGCCTTTGCCACCTTCCACCCCGACTCTTCCTCTCCTTTCACGCACCTGACGCCTCCCACACTCGTTTACTGCCTTCTACCACCGACTCTTCCTCTCCTTTCATGCAGCTGCCATCATATTATTGCCTATGCCACCTTCCAGCGCCGACTCCTGCTCTCCTTTCACGAACCTGCCGCCATATTCTCGCCTTTGCCGCCTTCCACCGCCGACTTCCTCTAATTTCACGCAGCTGCCGCCATATTATTGCCTTTGCCGCCTTCCAGCGCCGACTCTTCCTCTCCTTTCACGCACCTGACGCCTCCTACACTCGTTTACCGCCTTCCACCACCGACTCTTCCCCTCCTTTCACGCAGCTGCCATCATATTCTCGCCTTTGCCACCTTCCAGCGCCGACTCCTGCTCTCCTTTCACGCACCTGCCGCCATATTCTCGCCTTTGCCGCCTTCCACCGCCGACTTCCTCTAATTTCACGCAGCTGCCGCCATATTATTGCCTTTGCCGCCTTCCAGCGCCGACTCTTCCTCTCCTTTCACGCACCTGCCGCCATATTTTCGCGTTTGCCACCTTCCGCCCCGACTCTTCCTCTCTTTTCACGCACCTGCCACCATATTCTCGCGTTTGCCGACTTCCACCCCCGACACTTCCTCTCCTTTCACGCAGCTGCCGCCATATTGTCGCCTTTGCCGCCTTCCACTGCCGACTTCCTCTCCTTTCACGCAGCTGCCGCCATATTCTCGCCTTTCCCGCCTTCCATCCCGACACTTCCTCTCCTTTCACGCTCCTGCCGCCATATTCTCGCCTTTGCCGCCTTCCAGCGCCGACTCTTCCTCTCCTTTCATGCAGCTGCTGGCATATTCTCGCCTTTCCCGCCTTCCACCCCGACTCTTCCTCTCCTTTCACGCACCTGCCGCCGTATTCTCGACTTTGCCGCCTTCCAGCGCCGACTCTTCCTCTCCTTTCACGCACCTGACGCCATATTCTCGCCTTTGCCGCCTTCTACCCCTACTCTTCCTCTACTGTCACGCTCCTGCTACCATATTATCGCCTTTCCCGCCTTCCACCGCTGACTCTTTCTCTCCTTTCACGCACCTGCCGCCATATTTTCACGTTTGCCACCTTCCACCACGACTCTTCCTCTCCTTTCACGCACCTGCCGCCATATTCTCGACTTTGCCGACTTCCACCCCCGACTCTTCCTCTCCTTTCACGCAGATGCCGCCATATTCTCGCCTTTGCCGCCTTCCACTGCCGACTTCCTCTCCTTTCACGCAGCTGCCGCCATATTCTCGCCATTGCCGCCTTCCAGCGCCGACTCTTCCTCTCCTTTCACGAACCTGCCGCCATATTCTCCCCTTTGCTGCCTTCCACCCCGACTCTTCCTCTCCTTTCACGCACCTGCCGCCATATTATTGCCTTTCCCGCCTTCCACCGCCGACTCTTTCTCTCCTTTCACGCAGCTGCCACCATATTCTCGCCTTTGCCGCCTTCCACCGCCGACTCTTCCTGTACTTTCATGCAGCTGCCAACATATTGTCGCGTTTGCCGCCTTCCAGCGCCGGCCCTTCCTCTCCTTTCACGAACCTGCCACCATATTCTCGCCTTTGCCGCCTTCCACCGCCGCCTCTTCCTCTCCTATCACGCAGCTGCCTTCATATTCTCGCCTTTGCCGCCTTCCAGCACCGACTCTTCCTCTCCTATCACGCAGCTGCCGCCATATTTTTGCGTTTGCCGCCTTCCAGCGCCGACTCTTCTTCTGCATTGACGCACCTGCCGCCATATTCTCGCCTTTGCCACCTTCCACCCCGACTCTTCCTCTCCTTTCACGCACCTGACGCCTCCTACGCTCGTTTACCGCCTTCCACCACCGACTCTTCCTCTCCTTTCATGCAGCTGCCATCATATTGTTACCTATGCCACCATCCAGCGCCGACTCCTGCTCTCCTTTCACGCACCTGCCGCCATATTCTCGCCTTTGCCGCCTTCCACCGCCGACTTCCTCTAATTTCACGCAGCTGCCGCCATATTATTGCCTTTGCCGCCTTCCAGCGCCGACTCTTCGTCTCCTTTCACGCACCTGCCGCCATATTGTCGCGTTTGCCACCTTCCACCCCGACTCTTCCTCTCCTTTCACGCACCTGCCACCATATTCTCGCGTTTGCCGACTTCCACCCCCGACTCTTCCTCTCCTTTCACGCAGATGCCGCCATATTCTCGCCTTTGCCGCCTTCCACTGCCGACTTCCTCTCCTTTCACGCTCCTGCCGCCATATTCTCGCCTTTGCCGCCTTCCAGCGCCGACTCTTCCTCTCCTTTCATGCAGCTGCTGGCATATTCTTGCCTTTGCCGCCTTCCGCCGCTGACTCTTCCTCTCCTTTCACACACCTGCCGCCATATTCTCGACTTTGCCGCCTTCCAGCGCCGACTCTTCCTCTCCTTTCACGCACCTGACGCCATATTCTCGCCTTTGCCGCCTTCTACCCCTACTCTTCCTCTACTGTCACGCTCCTGCTGCCATATTCTCGCCTTTCCCGCCTTCCACGGCCGACTCTTTCTCTCCTTTCACGCAGCTGCCACCATATTCTCGCCTTTGCCGCCTTCCACCGCCGACTCTTCTGTGGGAATGGGAGTCTCACTAACGGACATTCCTGAGTTTGATTTTAATGAGCAAACACTGCACCACCCGGCATAACAAGACACTTAAGCAGAAAACAAAGGAGAAAGGAATGTGCAGCTGGAAGGAGAAAAACAAGATAAAGGGCATGAAGGCATTTCGCATGATCAGAAAGAATGGGCCAATCTGCTAGAGGATAGATGCGCGTGAACACAAGGCTGTAACCTATCTGCAAGCTGCAGGTAGCGCGTGTCCATAGGAGTTAACTATGTAAGCCCTGTTATAAGTGTAAATAAAGGAGAATGACCATACTCATATTGAGATCTGTCATTACTCCGGAATCGCAACTCCCGCTCCGTCGTTGACACTGAACAAAGGGAAACTCCGACACTCTTCCTCTCCTTTCACGCTCCTGCTGCCATATTCTCGCCTTTCCCGCCTTCCAACACCGACTCTTCCTCTCCTTTCACGCAGCTGCCGCCATATTCTCGCCTTTGCTGCCTTCCACCGCCGACCCTTCCTCTGCTTTCACGCACCTGCTGTCATATTCTCGCCTTTGCCGCCTTCAACCTCGACTCTTCCTCTCCTTTTATGTACCTGCCGCCATATTCTCGCCTTTGCCACCCTCCACCGCGACTCCTCCTCTCCATTCACGCAGCTGCCGCCATATTCTCGCCTTTGCTGCCTTCCACCGCCGACCCTTCCTCTGCTTTCACGCAGCTGCCTCCATATTCTCGCCTTTGCCGCCTTCCACCGCCGACTCTTCCTGTCCTTTCATGCAGCTGCCAACATATTCTCGCCTTTGCACCTTCCACCGCTGACTCTTCCTCTCCTTTCACGCAGCTGCCAACATATTCTCGCGTTTGCCGCCTTCCAGCGCCGACCCTTCCTCTCCTTTCACGCACCTGCCACAATATTCTCGCCTTTGCCGCCTTCCACCGCCGCCTCTTCCTCTCCTATCACGCAGCTGCCTTCATATTCTCGCCTTTGCCGCCTTCCAGCACCGACTCTTCCTCTCCTATCACGCAGCTGCCGCCATATTTTTGCGTTTGCCGCCTTCCAGCGCCGACTCTTCTTCTGCATTGACGCACCTGCCGCCATATTCTCGCCTTTGCCACCTTCCACCCCGACTCTTCCTCTCCTTTCACGCACCTGACGCCTCCTACGCTCGTTTACCGCCTTCCACCACCGACTCTTCCTCTCCTTTCATGCAGCTGCCATCATATTGTTACCTATGCCACCATCCAGCGCCGACTCCTGCTCTCCTTTCACGCACCTGCCGCCATATTCTCGCCTTTGCCGCCTTCCACCGCCGACTTCCTCTAATTTCACGCAGCTGCCGCCATATTATTGCCTTTGCCGCCTTCCAGCGCCGACTCTTCGTCTCCTTTCACGCACCTGCCGCCATATTGTCGCGTTTGCCACCTTCCACCCCGACTCTTCCTCTCCTTTCACGCACCTGCCACCATATTCTCGCGTTTGCCGACTTCCACCCCCGACTCTTCCTCTCCTTTCACGCAGATGCCGCCATATTCTCGCCTTTGCCGCCTTCCACTGCCGACTTCCTCTCCTTTCACGCTCCTGCCGCCATATTCTCGCCTTTGCCGCCTTCCAGCGCCGACTCTTCCTCTCCTTTCATGCAGCTGCTGGCATATTCTTGCCTTTGCCGCCTTCCGCCGCTGACTCTTCCTCTCCTTTCACACACCTGCCGCCATATTCTCGACTTTGCCGCCTTCCAGCGCCGACTCTTCCTCTCCTTTCACGCACCTGACGCCATATTCTCGCCTTTGCCGCCTTCTACCCCTACTCTTCCTCTACTGTCACGCTCCTGCTGCCATATTCTCGCCTTTCCCGCCTTCCACGGCCGACTCTTTCTCTCCTTTCACGCAGCTGCCACCATATTCTCGCCTTTGCCGCCTTCCACCGCCGACTCTTCTGTGGGAATGGGAGTCTCACTAACGGACATTCCTGAGTTTGATTTTAATGAGCAAACACTGCACCACCCGGCATAACAAGACACTTAAGCAGAAAACAAAGGAGAAAGGAATGTGCAGCTGGAAGGAGAAAAACAAGATAAAGGGCATGAAGGCATTTCGCATGATCAGAAAGAATGGGCCAATCTGCTAGAGGATAGATGCGCGTGAACACAAGGCTGTAACCTATCTGCAAGCTGCAGGTAGCGCGTGTCCATAGCAGTTAACTATATAAGCCCTGTTATAAGTGTAAATAAAGGAGAATGACCATACTCATATTGAGATCTGTCATTACTCCGGAATCGCAACTCCCGCTCCGTCGTTGACACTGAACAAAGGGAAACTCCGACACTCTTCCTCTCCTTTCACGCTCCTGCTGCCATATTCTCGCCTTTCCCGCCTTCCAACACCGACTCTTCCTCTCCTTTCACGCAGCTGCCGCCATATTCTCGCCTTTGCTGCCTTCCACCGCCGACCCTTCCTCTGCTTTCACGCACCTGCTGTCATATTCTCGCCTTTGCCGCCTTCAACCTCGACTCTTCCTCTCCTTTTATGTACCTGCCGCCATATTCTCGCCTTTGCCACCCTCCACCGCGACTCCTCCTCTCCATTCACGCAGCTGCCGCCATATTCTCGCCTTTGCTGCCTTCCACCCCCGACCCTTCCTCTGCTTTCACGCAGCTGCCTCCATATTCTCGCCTTTGCCGCCTTCCACCGCCGACTCTTCCTGTCCTTTCATGCAGCTGCCAACATATTCTCGCCTTTGCACCTTCCACCGCTGACTCTTCCTCTCCTTTCACGCAGCTGCCAACATATTCTCGCGTTTGCCGCCTTCCAGCGCCGACCCTTCCTCTCCTTTCACGCACCTGCCACAATATTCTCGCCTTTGCCGCCTTCCACCGCCGCCTCTTCCTCTCCTATCACGCAGCTGCCTTCATATTCTCGCCTTTGCCGCCTTCCAGCACCGACTCTTCCTCTCCTATCACGCAGCTGCCGCCATATTTTTGCGTTTGCCGCCTTCCAGCGCCGACTCTTCTTCTGCATTGACGCACCTGCCGCCATATTCTCGCCTTTGCCACCTTCCACCCCGACTCTTCCTCTCCTTTCACGCACCTGACACCTCCTACACTCGTTTACTGCCTTCCACCACCGACTCTTCCTCTCCTTTCATGCAGCTGCCATCATATTATTGCCTATGCCACCTTCCAGCGCCGACTCCTGCTCTCCTTTCACGCACCTGCCGCCATATTCTCGCCTTTGCCGCCTTCCACCGCCGACTTCCTCTAATTTCACGCAGCTGCCGCCATATTATTGCCTTTGCCGCCTTCCAGCGCCGACTCTTCCTCTCCTTTCACGCACCTCACGCCTCCTACACTCGTTTACTGCCTTCCACCACCGACTCTTCCTCTCCTTTCATGCAGCTGCCATCATATTATTGCCTATGCCACCTTCCAGCGCCGACTCCTGCTCTCCTTTCACGAACCTGCCGCCATATTCTCGCCTTTGCCGCCTTCCACCGCCGACTTCCTCTAATTTCACGCAGCTGCCGCCATATTATTGCCTTTGCCGCCTTCCAGCGCCGACTCTTCCTCTCCTTTCACGCACCTGACGCCTCCTACACTCGTTTACCGCCTTCCACCACCGACTCTTCCTCTCCTTTCACGCAGCTGCCATCATATTCTCGCCTTTGCCACCTTCCAGCGCCGACTCCTGCTCTCCTTTCACGCACCTGCCGCCATATTCTCGCCTTTGCCGCCTTCCACCGCCGACTTCCTCTAATTTCACGCAGCTGCCGCCATATTATTGCCTTTGCCGCCTTCCAGCGCCGACTCTTCCTCTCCTTTCACGCACCTGCCGCCATATTTTCGCGTTTGCCACCTTCCGCCCCGACTCTTCCTCTCCTTTCACGCACCTGCCACCATATTCTCGCCTTTGCCGCCTTCCACTGCCGACTTCCTCTCCTTTCACGCAGCTGCCGCCATATTCTCGCCTTTGCCGCCTTCCATCCCAACTCTTCCTATCCTTTCACGCTCCTGCCGCCATATTCTCGCCTTTGCCGCCTTCCAGCGCCGACTCTTCCTCTCCTTTCATGCAGCTGCTGGCATATTCTCGCCTTTCCCGCCTTCCACCCCGACTCTTCCTCTCCTTTCACGCACCTGCCACCATATTCTCGCCTTTGCCGCCTTCCACCGCCGAGTCTTCCTCTCCTTTCACGCAGCTGCCTCCATATTCTCGCCTTTGCCGCCTTCCACCGCCGACTCTTCCTGTCCTTTCATGCAGCTGCCAACATATTCTCGCCTTTGCCACCTTCCACCGCTGACTCTTCCTCTCCTTTCACGCAGCTGCCAACATATTCTCGCGTTTGCCGCCTTCCAGCGCCGACCCTTCCTCTCCTTTCACGCACCTGCCACAATATTCTCGCCTTTGCCGCCTTCCACCGCCGCCTCTTCCTCTCCTATCACGCAGCTGCCTTCATATTCTCGCCTTTGCCGCCTTCCAGCACCGACTCTTCCTCTCCTATCACGCAGCTGCCGCCATATTTTTGCGTTTGCCGCCTTCCAGCGCCGACTCTTCTTCTGCATTGACGCACCTGCCGCCATATTCTCGCCTTTGCCAACTTCCACCCCGACTCTTCCTCTCCTTTCACGCACCTGACGCCTCCTACACTCGTTTACTGCCTTCCACCACCGACTCTTCCTCTCCTTTCATGCAGCTGCCATCATATTATTGCCTATGCCACCTTCCAGCGCCGACTCCTGCTCTCCTTTCACGCACCTGCCGCCATATTCTCGCCTTTGCCGCCTTCCAGCGCCGACTCTTCCTCTCCTTTCACGCAGCTGCCGCCATATTATTGCCTTTGCCGCGTTCCAGCGCCGACTCTTCCTCTCCTTTCACGCACCTGACGCCTCCTACACTCGTTTACCGCCTTCCACCACCGACTCTTCCTCTCCTTTCACGCAGCTGCCATCATATTCTCGCCTTTGCCATCTTCCAGCGCCGACTCCTGCTCTCCTTTCACGCACCTGCCGCCATATTCTCGCCTTTGCCGCCTTCCACCGCCGACTTCCTCTAATTTCACGCAGCTGCCGCCATATTATTGCCTTTGCCGCCTTCCAGCGCCGACTCTTCCTCTCCTTTCACGCACCTGCCGCCATATTTTCGCGTTTGCCACCTTCCGCCCCGACTCTTCCTCTCCTTTCACGCACCTGCCACAATATTCTCGCGTTTTCAGACTTCCACCCCGACTCTTCCTCTCCTTTCACGCAGCTGCCGCCATATTCTCGCCTTTGCCGCCTTCCACTGCCGACTTCCTCTCTTTCACGCAGCTGCCGCCATATTCTCGCCTTTCCCGCCTTCCATCCCAACTCTTCCTCTCCTTTCACGCTCCTGCCGCCATATTCTCGCCTTTGCCGCCTTCCAGCGCCGACTCTTCCTCTCCTTTCATGCAGCTGCTGGCATATTCTCGCCTTTCCCGCCTTCCACCCCGACTCTTCCTCTCCTTTCACGCACCTGCCGCCATATTCTCGCCTTTGCCGCCTTCCACTGCCGACTCTTCCTCTCCTTTTACGCACCTGACGCCATATTCTCGCCTTTGCCGCCTTCCAGCGCCGACTCTTCCTCTCCTTTCACGAACCTGCCGCCATATTCTCCCCTTTGCTGCCTTCCACCCCGACTCTTCCTCTCCTTTCACGCACCTGCCGCCATATTATTGCCTTTCCCGCCTTCCACCGCCGACTCTTTCTCTCCTTTCACGCAGCTGCCACCATATTCTCGCCTTTGCCGCCTTCCACCGCCGACTCTTCTGTGGGAATGGGAGTCTCACTAACGGACATTCCTGAGTTTGATTTTAATGAGCAAACACTGCACCACCCGGCATAACAAGACACTTAAGCAGAAAACAATGGAGAAAGGAATGTGCAGCTGGAAGGAGAAAAACAAGATAAAGGGCATGAAGGCATTTCGCATGATCAGAAAGAACGGGCCAATCTGCTAGAGGATAGATGCGCGTGAACACAAGGCTGTAACCTATCTGCAAGCTGCAGGTAGCGCGTGTCCATAGCAGTTAACTATATAAGCCCTGTTATAAGTGTAAATAAAGGAGAATGACCATACTCATATTGAGATCTGTCATTACTCCGGAATCGCAACTCCCGCTCCGTCCTTGACACTGAACAAAGGGAAACTCTGACACTCTTCCTCTCCTTTCACGCTCCTGCTGCCATATTCTCGCCTTTCCCGCCTTCCAACACCGACTCTTCCTCTCCTTTCACGCAGCTGCCGCCATATTCTCGCCTTTGCTGCCTTCCACCGCCGACCCTTCCTCTCCTTTCACGCACCTGCCACAATATTCTCGCCTTTGTCGCCTTCCAACGCCGCCTCTTCCTCTCCTATCACGCAGCTGCCTTCATATTCTCGCCTTTGCCGCCTTCCAGCACCGACTCTTCCTCTCCTATCACGCAGCTGCCGCCATATTTTTGCGTTTGCCGCCTTCCAGCGCCGACTCTTCTTCTGCATTGACGCACCTGCCGCCATATTCTCGCCTTTGCCACCTTCCACCCCGACTTTTCCTCTCCTTTCACGCACCTGACGCCTCCTACACTCGTTTACTGCCTTCCACCACCGACTCTTCCTCTCCTTTCATGCAGCTGCCATCATATTATTGCCTATGCCACCTTCCAGCGCCGACTCCTGCTCTCCTTTCACGAACCTGCCGCCATATTCTCGCCTTTGCCGCCTTCCACCGCCGACTTCCTCTAATTTCACGCAGCTGCCGCCATATTATTGCCTTTGCCGCCTTCCAGCGCCGACTCTTCCTCTCCTTTCACGCACCTGACGCCTCCTACACTCGTTTACCGCCTTCCACCACCGACTCTTCCTCTCCTTTCACGCAGCTGCCATCATATTCTCGCCTTTGCCACCTTCCAGCGCCGACTCCTGCTCTTCTTTCACGCACCTGCCGCCATATTCTCGCCTTTGCCGCCTTCCACCGCCGACTCTTCCTCTCCTTTCACGCAGCGGCCGCCATATTATTGCCTTTGCCGCCTTCCAGCGCCGACTCTTCCTCTCCTTTCACGCACCTGCCGCCATATTTTCGCGTTTGCGACTTCCACCCCCGACTCTTCCTCTCCTTTCACGCAGCTGCCGCCATATTCTCGCCTTTGCCGCCTTCCACTGCCGACTTCCTCTCCTTTCACGCAGCTGCCGCCATATTCTCGCCTTTCCCGCCTTCCATCCCGACTCTTCCTCTCCTTTCACGCTCCTGCCGCCATATTCTCGCCTTTGCCGCCTTCCAGCGCCGACTCTTCCTCTCCTTTCATGCAGCTGCTGCCATATTCTCGCCTTTCCCGCCTCCCACCCCGACTCTTCCTCTCCTTTCACGCACCTGCCGCCATATTCTCGACTTTGCCGCCTTCCAGCGCCGAATCTTCCTCTCCTTTCACGCACCTGACGCCATATTCTCGCCTTTGCCGCCTTCTACCCCTACTCTTCCTCTACTGTCACGCTCCTGATACCATATTATCGCCTTTCCCGCCTTCCACCGCCGACTCTTTCTCTCCTTTCACGCAGATGCCGCCATATACTCGCGTTTGCCGCCTTCCACCCCGACTCTTCCTCTCCTTTCACGCACCTGCCGCCATATTCTCGACTTTGCCGCCTTCCACCCCCGACTCTTCCTCTCCTTTCACGCACCTGACGCCATATTCTCGCCTTTGCCGCCTTCCACTGCCGACTTCCTCTCGTTTCACGCAGCTGCCGCCATATTCTCGCCTTTGCCGCCTTCCAGCGCCGACTCTTCCTCTCCTTTCACGAACCTGCCGCCATATTCTCCCCTTTGCTGCCTTCCACCCCGACTCTTCCTCTCCTTTCACGCACCTGCCGCCATATTATTGCCTTTCCCGCCTTCCACCGCCGACTCTTTCTCTCCTTTCACGCAGCTGCCACCATATTCTCGCCTTTGCCGCCTTCCACCGCCGACTCTTCTGTGGGAATGGGAGTCTCACTAACGGACATTCCTGAGTTTGATTTTAATGAGCAAACACTGCACCACCCGGCATAACAAGACACTTAAGCAGAAAACAATGGAGAAAGGAATGTGCAGCTGGAAGGAGAAAAAGAAGATAAAAGGCATGAAGGCATTTCGCATGATCAGAAAGAACGGGCCAATCTGCTAGAGAATAGATGCGCGTGAACACAAGGCTGTAACCTATCTGCAAGCTGCAGGTAGCGCGTGTCCATAGCAGTTAACTATATAAGCCCTGTTATAAGTGTAAATAAAGGAGAATGACCATACTCATATTGAGATCTGTCATTACTCCGGAATCGCAACTCCCGCTCCGTCGTCGACACTGAACAAAGGGAAACTCCGACACTCTTCCTCTCCTTTCACGCTCCTGCTGCCATATTCTCGCCTTTCCCGCCTTCCAACACCGACTCTTCCTCTCCTTTCACGCAGCTGCCGCCATATTCTCGCCTTTGCTGCCTTCCACCGCCGACCCTTCCTCTGCTTTCACGAACCTGCTGTCATATTCTCGCCTTTGCCGCCTTCAACCTCGACTCTTCCTCTCCTTTTATATACCTGCCGCCATATTCTCGCCTTTGCCACCCTCCACCGCGACTCCTCCTCTCCATTCACGCAGCTGCCTCCATATTCTCACCTTTGCTGCCTTCCACCGCCGACCCTTCCTCTGCTTTCACGCACCTGCCGTCATATTCTCGCCTTTGCCGCCTTCCACCGCCGACTCTTCCTGTACTTTCATGCAGCTGCCAACATATTGTCGCGTTTGCCGCCTTCCAGCGCCGACCCTTCCTCTCCTTTCACGAACCTGCCACCATATTCTCGCCATTGCCGCCTTCCACCGCCGCCTCTTCCTCTCCTATCACGCAGCTGCCTTCATATTCTCGCCTTTGCCGCCTTCCAGCACCGACTCTTCCTCTCCTATCACGCAGCTGCCGCCATATTTTTGCGTTTGCCGCCTTCCAGCGCCGACTCTTCTTCTGCATTGACGCACCTGCCGCCATATTCTCGCCTTTGCCACCTTCCACCCCGACTCTTCCTCTCCTTTCACGCACCTGACGCCTCCTACACTCGTTTTCCGCCTTCCACCGCCGACTCTTCCTCTCCTTTCATGCAGCTGCCATCATATTGTTACCTATGCCACCATCCAGCGCCGACTCCTGCTCTCCTTTCACGCACCTGCCGCCATATTCTCGCCTTTGCCGCCTTCCACCGCCGACTTCCTCTAATTTCACGCAGCTGCCGCCATATTATTGCCTTTGCCGCCTTCCAGCGCCGACTCTTCGTCTCCTTTCACGCACCTGCCGCCATATTGTCGCGTTTGCCACCTTCCACCCCGACTCTTCCTCTCCTTTCACGCACCTGCCACCATATTCTCGCGTTTGCCGACTTCCACCCCCGACTCTTCCTCTCCTTTCACGCAGATGCCGCCATATTCTCGCCTTTCCCGCCTTCCATCCCGACTCTTCCTCTCCTTTCACGCTCCTGCCGCCATATTCTCGCCTTTGCCGCCTTCCAGCGCCGACTCTTCCTCTCCTTTCATGCAGCTGCTGCCATATTCTCGCCTTTCCCGCCTCCCACCCCGACTCTTCCTCTCCTTTCACGCACCTGCCGCCATATTCTCGACTTTGCCGCCTTCCAGCGCCGAATCTTCCTCTCCTTTCACGCACCTGACGCCATATTCTCGCCTTTGCCGCCTTCTACCCCTACTCTTCCTCTACTGTCACGCTCCTGATACCATATTATCGCCTTTCCCGCCTTCCACCGCCGACTCTTTCTCTCCTTTCACGCAGATGCCGCCATATTTTCGCTTTTGCCACCTTCCACCCCGACTCTTCCTCTCCTTTCACGCACCTGCCGCCATATTCTCGACTTTGCCGCCTTCCACCCCCGACTCTTCCTCTCCTTTCACGCACCTGACGCCATATTCTCGCCTTTGCCGCCTTCCACTGCCGACTTCCTCTCGTTTCACGCAGCTGCCGCCATATTCTCGCCTTTGCCGCCTTCCAGCGCCGACTCTTCCTCTCCTTTCACGAACCTGCCGCCATATTCTCCCCTTTGCTGCCTTCCACCCCGACTCTTCCTCTCCTTTCACGCACCTGCCGCCATATTATTGCCTTTCCCGCCTTCCACCGCCGACTCTTTCTCTCCTTTCACGCAGCTGCCACCATATTCTCGCCTTTGCCGCCTTCCACCGCCGACTCTTCTGTGGGAATGGGAGTCTCACTAACGGACATTCCTGAGTTTGATTTTAATGAGCAAACACTGCACCACCCGGCATAACAAGACACTTAAGCAGAAAACAATGGAGAAAGGAATGTGCAGCTGGAAGGAGAAAAAGAAGATAAAAGGCATGAAGGCATTTCGCATGATCAGAAAGAACGGGCCAATCTGCTAGAGAATAGATGCGCGTGAACACAAGGCTGTAACCTATCTGCAAGCTGCAGGTAGCGCGTGTCCATAGCAGTTAACTATATAAGCCCTGTTATAAGTGTAAATAAAGGAGAATGACCATACTCATATTGAGATCTGTCATTACTCCGGAATCGCAACTCCCGCTCCGTCGTCGACACTGAACAAAGGGAAACTCCGACACTCTTCCTCTCCTTTCACGCTCCTGCTGCCATATTCTCGCCTTTCCCGCCTTCCAACACCGACTCCTCCTCTCCTTTCACGCAGCTGCCGCCATATTCTCGCCTTTGCTGCCTTCCACCGCCGACCCTTCCTCTGCTTTCACGAACCTGCTGTCATATTCTCGCCTTTGCCGCCTTCAACCTCGACTCTTCCTCTCCTTTTATGTACCTGCCGCCATATTCTCGCCTTTGCCACCCTCCACCGCGACTCCTCCTCTCCATTCACGCAGCTGCCGCCATATTCTCACCTTTGCTGCCTTCCACCGCCGACCCTTCCTCTGCTTTCACGCACCTGCCGTCATATTCTCGCCTTTGCCGCCTTCCACCGCCGACTCTTCCTGTACTTTCATGCAGCTGCCAACATATTGTCGCGTTTGCCGCCTTCCAGCGCCGACCCTTCCTCTCCTTTCACGAACCTGCCACCATATTCTCGCCATTGCCGCCTTCCACCGCCGCCTCTTCCTCTCCTATCACGCAGCTGCCTTCATATTCTCGCCTTTGCCGCCTTCCAGCACCGACTCTTCCTCTCCTATCACGCAGCTGCCGCCATATTTTTGCGTTTGCCGCCTTCCAGCGCCGACTCTTCTTCTGCATTGACGCACCTGCCGCCATATTCTCGCCTTTGCCACCTTCCACCCCGACTCTTCCTCTCCTTTCACGCACCTGACGCCTCCTACACTCGTTTTCCGCCTTCCACCGCCGACTCTTCCTCTCCTTTCATGCAGCTGCCATCATATTGTTACCTATGCCACCATCCAGCGCCGACTCCTGCTCTCCTTTCACGCACCTGCCGCCATATTCTCGCCTTTGCCGCCTTCCACCGCCGACTTCCTCTAATTTCACGCAGCTGCCGCCATATTATTGCCTTTGCCGCCTTCCAGCGCCGACTCTTCGTCTCCTTTCACGCACCTGCCGCCATATTGTCGCGTTTGCCACCTTCCACCCCGACTCTTCCTCTCCTTTCACGCACCTGCCACCATATTCTCGCGTTTGCCGACTTCCACCCCCGACTCTTCCTCTCCTTTCACGCAGATGCCGCCATATTCTCGCCTTTGCCGCCTTCCACTGCCGACTTCCTCTCCTTTCACGCTCCTGCCGCCATATTCTCGCCTTTGCCGCCTTCCAGCGCCGACTCTTCCTCTCCTTTCATGCAGCTGCTGGCATATTCTTGCCTTTGCCGCCTTCCGCCGCTGACTCTTCCTCTCCTTTCACACACCTGCCGCCATATTCTCGACTTTGCCGCCTTCCAGCGCCGACTCTTCCTCTCCTTTCACGCACCTGACGCCATATTCTCGCCTTTGCCGCCTTCTACCCCTACTCTTCCTCTACTGTCACGCTCCTGCTGCCATATTCTCGCCTTTCCCGCCTTCCACCGCCGACTCTTTCTCTCCTTTCACGCAGCTGCCACCATATTCTCGCCTTTTCCGCCTTCCACCGCCGACTCTTCTGTGGGAATGGGAGTCTCACTAACGGACATTCCTGAGTTTGATTTTAATGAGCGAACAGTGCACCACCCGGCATAACAAGACACTTAAGCAGAAAACAATGGAGAAAGGAATGTGCAGCTGGAAGGAGAAAAACAAGATAAAGGGCATGAAGGCATTTCGCATGATCAGAAAGAACGGGCCAATCTGCTAGAGGATAGATGCGCGTGAACACAAGGCTGTAACCTATCTGCAAGCTGCAGGTAGCGCGTGTCCATAGCAGTTAACTATATAAGCCCTGTTATAAGTGTAAATAAAGGAGAATGACCATACTCATATTGAGATCTGTCATTACTCCGGAATCGCAACTCCCGCTCCGTCGTTGACACTGAACAAAGGGAAACTCCGACACTCTTCCTCTCCTTTCACGCTCCTGCTGCCATATTCTCGCCTTTCCCGCCTTCCAACACCGACTCTTCCTCTCCTTTCACGCAGCTGCCGCCATATTCTCGCCTTTGCTGCCTTCCACCGCCGACCCTTCCTCTGCTTTCATGCACCTGCTGTCATATTCTCGCCTTTGCCGCCTTCAACCTCGACTCTTCCTCTCCTTTTATGTACCTGCCGCCATATTCTCGCCTTTGCCACCCTCCACCGCGACTCCTCCTCTCCATTCACGCAGCTGCCTCCATATTCTCGCCTTTGCCACCTTCCACCGCTGACTCTTCCTCTCCTTTCACGCAGCTGCCAACATATTCTCGCCTTTGCCGCCTTCCAGCGCCGACCCTTCCTCTCCTTTCACGCACCTGCCACAATATTCTCGCCTTTGCCGCCTTCCACCGCCGCCTCTTCCTCTCCTATCACGCAGCTGCCTTCATATTCTCGCCTTTGCCGCCTTCCAGCACCGACTCTTCCTCTCCTATCACGCAGCTGCCGCCATATTTTTGCGTTTGCCGCCTTCCAGCGCCGACTCTTCTTCTGCATTGACGCACCTGCCGCCATATTCTCGCCTTTGCCACCTTCCACCCCGACTCTTCCTCTCCTTTCACGCACCTGACGCCTCCTACACTCGTTTACTGCCTTCCACCACCGACTCTTCCTCTCCTTTCACGCAGCTGCCATCATATTATTGCCTATGCCACCTTCCAGCGCCGACTCCTGCTCTCCTTTCACGCACCTGCCGCCATATTCTCGCCTTTGCCGCCTTCCACCGCCGACTTCCTCTAATTTCACGCAGCTGCCGCCATATTATTGCCTTTGCCGCCTTCCAGCGCCGACTCTTCCTCTCCTTTCACGCACCTGACGCCTCCTACACTCGTTTACCGCCTTCCACCACCGACTCTTCCTCTCCTTTCATGCAGCTGCCATCATATTCTCGCCTTTGCCACCTTCCAGCGCCGACTCCTGCTCTCCTTTCACGCACCTGCCGCCATATTCTCGCCTTTGCCGCCTTCCACCGCCGACTTATCCTCTCTTTTCACGCAGCTGCCGCCATATTATTGCCTTTGCCGCCTTCCAGCGCCGACTCTTCCTCTCCTTTCACGCACCTGCCGCCATATTTTCGCGTTTACCGCCTTCCACCCCGACTCTTCCTCTCCTTTCACGCACCTGCCACCATATTCTCGCCTTTCCCGCCTTCCACCGCCGACTCTTCTGTGGGAATGGGAGTCTCACTAACGGACATTCCTGAGTTTGATTTTAATGAGCAAACACTGCACCACCCGGCATAACAAGACACTTAAGCAGAAAACAATGGAGAAAGGAATGTGCAGCTGGAAGGAGAAAAACAAGATAAAGGGCATGAAGGCATTTCGCATGATCAGAAAGAACGGGCCAATCTGCTAGAGGATAGATGCGCGTGAACACAAGGCTGTAACCTATCTGCAAGCTGCAGGTAGCGCGTGTCCATAGCAGTTAACTATATAAGCCCTGTTATAAGTGTAAATAAAGGAGAATGACCATACTCATATTGAGATCTGTCATTACTCCGGAATCGCAACTCCCGCTCCGTCGTTGACACTGAACAAAGGGAAACTCCGACACTCTTCCTCTCCTTTCACGCTCCTGCTGCCATATTCTCGCGTTTCCCGCCTTCCAACACCGACTCTTCCTCTCCTTTCACGCAGCTGCCGCCATATTCTCGCCTTTGCTGCCTTCCACCGCCGACCCTTCCTCTGCTTTCATGCACCTGCTGTCATATTCTCGCCTTTGCCGCCTTCAACCTCGACTCTTCCTCTCCTTTTATGTACCTGCCGCCATATTCTCGCCTTTGCCACCCTCCACCGCGACTCCTCCTCTCCATTCACGCAGCTGCCTCCATATTCTCGCCTTTGCCACCTTCCACCGCTGACTCTTCCTCTCCTTTCACGCAGCTGCCAACATATTCTCGCCTTTGCCGCCTTCCAGCGCCGACCCTTCCTCTCCTTTCACGCACCTGCCACAATATTCTCGCCTTTGCCGCCTTCCACCGCCGCCTCTTCCTCTCCTATCACGCAGCTGCCTTCATATTCTCGCCTTTGCCGCCTTCCAGCACCGACTCTTCCTCTCCTATCACGCAGCTGCCGCCATATTTTTGCGTTTGCCGCCTTCCAGCGCCGACTCTTCTTCTGCATTGACGCACCTGCCGCCATATTCTCGCCTTTGCCACCTTCCACCCCGACTCTTCCTCTCCTTTCACGCACCTGACGCCTCCTACACTCGTTTACTGCCTTCCACCGCCGACTCTTCCTCTCCTTTCATGCAGCTGCCATCATATTATTGCCTATGCCACCTTCCAGCGCCGACTCCTGCTCTCCTTTCACGCACCTGCCGCCATATTCTCGCCTTTGCCGCCTTCCACCGCCGACTTCCTCTAATTTCACGCAGCTGCCGCCATATTATTGCCTTTCCCGCCTTCCAGCGCCGACTCTTCCTCTCCTTTCACGCACCTGACGCCTCCTACACTCGTTTACCGCCTTCCACCACCGACTCTTCCTCTCCTTTCATGCAGCTGCCATCATATTCTCGCCTTTGCCACCTTCCAGCGCCGACTCCTGCTCTCCTTTCACGCACCTGCCGCCATATTCTCGCCTTTGCCGCCTTCCACCGCCGACTTATCCTCTCTTTTCACGCAGCTGCCGCCATATTATTGCCTTTGCCGCCTTCCAGCGCCGACTCTTCCTCTCCTTTCACGCACCTGCCGCCATATTTTCGCGTTTACCGCCTTCCACCCCGACTCTTCCTCTCCTTTCACGCACCTGCCACCATATTCTCGCGTTTGCCGACTTCCACCCCCGACTCTTCCTCTCCTTTCACGCAGATGCCGCCATATTATCGCCTTTCCCGCCTTCCATCCCGACTCTTCCTCTACTTTCACGCAGATGCCGCCATATTCTCGCCTTTGCCGCCTTCCACTGCCGACTTCCTCTCCTTTCACGCTCCTGCCGCCATATTCTCGCCTTTGCCGCCTTCCAGCGCCGACTCTTCCTCTCCTTTCATGGAGCTGCTGGCATATTCTTGCCTTTGCCGCCTTCCGCCGCCGACTCTTCCTCTCCTTTCACGCACCTGCCGCCATATTCTCGACTTTGCCGCCTTCCAGCGCCTACTCTTCCTCTCCTTTCACGAACCTGCCGCCATATTCTCGCCTTTGCCGCCTTCCAGCGCTGACTCTTCCTCTCCTTTTATGCACCTGACGCCATATTCTCGCCTTTGCCGCCTTCTACCCCTACTCTTCCTCTACTGTCACGCTTCTGCTGCCATTTTCTCGCCTTTGCCGCCTTCAACCTCGACTCTTCCTCTCCTTTTATGTACCTGCCGCCATATTCTCGCCTTTGCCACCCTCCACCGCGACTCCTCCTCTCCATTCACGCAGCTGCCGCCATATTCTCGCCTTTACCGCCTTCCACCGCCGACTGTTCCTCTCCTTTCACGCAGATGCCGCCATATTCTCGCCTTTGCCGCCTTCCACCGCCGACTCTTCCTGTCCTTTCATGCAGCTGCCAACATATTCTCGCCTTTGCCGCCTTCCACCGCTGACTCTTCCTCTCCTTTCACGCAGCTGCCAACATATTCTCGCGTTTGCCGCCTTCCACCGCTGACTCTTCCTCTCCTTTCACGCAGCTGCCAACATATTCTCGCCTTTGCCGCCTTCCAGCGCCGACCCTTCCTCTCCTTTCATGCACCTGCCTTCATATTTTCGCCTTTGCCGCCTTCCAGCACCGACTCTTCCTCTCCTATCACGCAGCTGCCGCCATATTTTTGCGTTTGCCGCCTTCCAGCGCCGACTCTTCTTCTGCATTGACGCACCTGCCGCCATATTCTTGCCTTTGCTGCCTTCCACCCCGACTCTTCCTCTCCTTTCACGCACCTGACGCCTCCTACACTCGTTTACTGCCTTCCACCACCGACTCTTCCTCTCCATTCATGCAGCTGCCATCATATTATTGCCTATGCCACCTTCCAGCGCCGACTCCTGCTCTCCTTTCACGCACCTGCCGCCATATTCTCGCCTTTGCCGCCTTCCACCGCCGACTTCCTCTAATTTCACGCAGCTGCCGCCATGTTATTGCCTTTGCCGCTTTCCAGCGCCGACTCTTCCTCTCCTTTCACGCACCTGCCGCCATATTTTCGCGTTTGCCACCTTCCACCCCGACTCTTCCTCTCCTTTCACGCACCTGCCACCATATTCTCGCGTTTGCCGACTTCCACCCCCGACTCTTCCTCTCCTTTCACGCAGATGCCGCCATATTCTCGCCTTTCCCGCCTTCCATCCCGACTCATCCTCTACTTTCACGCAGATGCCGCCATATTCTCGCCTTTGCCGCCTTCCACTGCCGACTTCCTCTCCTTTCACGCTCCTGCCGCCATATTCACGCCTTTGCCGCCTTCCAGCGCCGACTCTTCCTCTCCTTTCATGGAGCTGCTGGCATATTCTTGCCTTTGCCGCCTTCCAGCGCCGACTCTTCCTCTCCTTTCACGCACCTGCCGCCATATTCTCGACTTTGCCGCCTTCCAGCGCCGACTCTTCCTCTCCTTTTACGCACCTGACGCCATATTCTCGCCTTTGCCGCCTTCTACCCCTACTCTTCCTCTACTGTCACGCTCCTGCTGCCATTTTCTCGCCTTTCCCGCCTTCCACCGCCGACTCTTTCTCTCCTTTCACGCAGCTGCCACCATATTCTCGCCTTTCCCGCCTTCCACCGCCGACTCTTATGTGGGAATGGGAGTTTCACTAACGGACATTCCTGAGTTTGATTTTAATGAGCAAACACTGCACCACCCGGCATAACAAGACACTTAAGCAGAAAACAATGGAGAAAGGAATGTGCAGCTGGAAGGAGAAAAACAAGATAAAGGGCATGAAGGCATTTCGCATGATCAGAAAGAACGGGCCAATCTGCTAGAGGATAGATGCGCGTGAACACAAGGCTGTAACCTATCTGCAAGCTGCAGGTAGCGCGTGTCCATAGCAGTTAACTATATAAGCCCTGTTATAAGTGTAAATAAAGGAGAATGACCATACTCATATTGAGATCTGTCATTACTCCGGAATCGCAACTCCCGCTCCGTCGTTGACACTGAACAAAGGGAAACTCCGACACTCTTCCTCTCCTTTCACGCTCCTGCTGCCATATTCTCGCCTTTCCCGCCTTCCAACACCGACTCTTCCTCTCCTTTCACGCAGCTGCCGCCATATTCTCGCCTTTGCTGCCTTCCACCGCCGACCCTTCCTCTGCTTTCACGCACCTGCTGTCATATTCTCGCCTTTGCCGCCTTCAACCTCGACTCTTCCTCTCCTTTTATGTACCTGCCGCCATATTCTCGCCTTTGCCACCCTCCACCGCGACTCCTCCTCTCCATTCACGCAGCTGCCTCCATATTCTCGCCTTTGCCACCTTCCACCGCTGACTCTTCCTCTCCTTTCACGCAGCTGCCAACATATTCTCGCCTTTGCCGCCTTCCAGCGCCGACCCTTCCTCTCCTTTCACGCACCTGCCACAATATTCTCGCCTTTGCCGCCTTCCACCGCCGCCTCTTCCTCTCCTATCACGCAGCTGCCTTCATATTCTCGCCTTTGCCGCCTTCCAGCACCGACTCTTCCTCTCCTATCACGCAGCTGCCGCCATATTTTTGCGTTTGCCGCCTTCCAGCGCCGACTCTTCTTCTGCATTGACGCACCTGCCGCCATATTCTCGCCTTTGCCACCTTCCACCCCGACTCTTCCTCTCCTTTCACGCACCTGACGCCTCCTACAATCGTTTACCGCCTTCCACCACCGACTCTTCCTCTCCTTTCACGCAGCTGCCATCATATTCTCGCCTTTGCCACCTTCCAGCGCCGACTCCTGCTCTCCTTTCACGCACCTGCCGCCATATTCTCGCCTTTGCCGCCTTCCACCGCTGACTTCCTCTAATTTCACGCAGCTGCCGCCATATTCTCGACTTTGCCGCCTTCCACCGCCGACACTTCCTCTCCTTTCACGCACCTGCCGCCTCCTACACTTGTTTACCGCCTTCCACCCGTACTCTTCCTCTCCTTTCACGCACCTGCCGCCATATGCTCCCCTTTGACGCCTTCCTGCGCCGACTCTTCCTCTCCTTTCACGCAGCTGCCGCCATATTCTCGCCTTTGCCGCCTTCCAGCCCGACTCTTCCTCTCCTTTCACGCTCCTGCTGCCATATTCTCGCCTTTCCCGCCTTCCACTGCCGACTCTTCCTCTCCTTTCACGCACCTGCCGCCATATGCTCCCCTTTGACGCCTTCCAGCGCCGACTCTTCCTCTCCTTTCATGCAGCTGCTGGCATATTCTTGCCTTTGCCGCCTTCCGCCGCCGACTCTTCCTCTCCTTTCACGCATCTGCCGCGATATTGTCGACTTTGCCGCCTTCCAGCCCGACTCTTCCTCTCCTTTCACGCACCTGCCGCCATATTTTCGCGTTTGCCACCTTCCACCCCGACTCTTCCTCTCCTTATACACAGCTGCCACCATATTCTCGCGTTTGCCGACTTCCACCCCCGACTCTTCCTCTCCTTTCACTCAGATGCCGCCATATTCTCGCCTTTGCCGCCTTCCACTGCCGACTTCCTCTAATTTCACGCAGCTGCCGCGATATTCTCGCCTTTGCCGCCTTCCAGCCCGACTCTTCCTCTCCTTTCATGCTCCTGCTGCCATATTCTCGCCTTTGCCGCCTTCCACCCCGACTCTTCCTCTCCTTTCACGCACCTCCCGCCATATGCTCCCCTTTGACGCCTTCCAGCGCCGACTCTTCCTCTCCTTTCACGCACCTGCCGCCATAATCTCACCTTTGCCGCCTTCCAGCGCCGACCCTTCCTCTCCTTTCACGCAGCTACCACCATATTCTCACCTTTGCCGCCTTCCAGCGCCGACTCTTCCTCTCCTTTCACGCACCTGCCGCCATATTCTCGCCTTTGCCGCCTTCCACCGCCGACTCTTCCTCTCCTTTCACGCAGCTGTCGCCATATTCTCGTCTTTGCTGCCTTCCACCGCCGACAATTCCTCTCCTTTCACGCACCTGCCGCCTCCTACACTTGTTTACCGCCTTCCACCCAGACTCTTCCTCTCCTTTCACGCACCTGCCGCCATATGCTCCCCTTTGACGCCTTCCTGCGCCGACTCTTCCTCTCCTTTCATTCAGCTGCCGCCATATTCTCGCCTTTGCCGCCTTCCACTGCCGACTCTTCCTCTCCTTTAACGCACCTACCCCCATATGCTCCCCTTTGACGCCTTCCAGCGCCGACTCTTCCTCTCCTTTCATGCAGCTGCTGGCATATTCTTGCCTTTGCCGCCTTCCGCCGCCGACTCTTCCTCTCCTTTCACGCACCTGCCGCCATATTGTCGACTTTGCCGCCTTCCAGCCCGACTCTTCCTCTCCTTTCACGCACCTGACGCCATATTCTCACCTTTGCCGCCTTCCAGCGCCGACTCTTCCTCTCCTTTCACGCACCTGCCGCCATATTCTCGCCTTTGCCGCCTTCCACCGCCGACTCTTCCTCTCCTTTCACGAACCTGCCGCCATATTCTCGCCTTTGCCGTCTTCCACCCCGACTCTTCCTCTCCTTTCTCGCACCTGACGCCATATTCTCGCCTTTGCCGCCTTCTACCCCTACTCTTCCTCTACTGTCACGCTCCTGCTGCCATATTCTCGCCTGTCCCGCCTTCCACCGCCGACTCTTTCTCTCCTTTCACGCAGCTGCCGCCATATTCTCGTCTTTGCCGCCTTGCACCGCCGACTCTTCTGTGGGAATGGGAGTCTCACTAACGGACATTCCTGAGTTTGATTTTAATGAGCAAACACTGCACCACCCGGCATAACAAGACACTTAAGCAGAAAACAACGGAGAAAGGAATGTGCAGCTGGAAGGAGAAAAACAAGATAAAGGGCATGAAGGCATTTCGCATGATCAGAAAGAACGGGCCAATCTGCTAGAGGATAGATGCGCGTGAACACAAGGCTGTAACCTATCTGCAAGCTGCAGGTAGCGCGTGTCCATAGCAGTTAACTATATAAGCCCTGTTATAAGTGTAAATAAAGGAGAATGACCATACTCATATTGAGATCTGTCATTACTCCGGAATCGCAACTCCCGCTCCGTCGTCGACACTGAACAAAGGGAAACTCCGACACTCTTCCTCTCCTTTCACGCTCCTGCTGCCATATTCTCGCCTTTCCCGCCTTCCAACACCGACTCTTCCTCTCCTTTCACGCAGCTGCCGCCATATTCTCGCCTTTGCTGCCTTCCACCGCCGACCCTTCCTCTGCTTTCACGCACCTGCTGTCATATTCTCGCCTTTGCCGCCTTCAACCTCGACTCTTCCTCTCCTTTTATGTACCTGCCGCCATATTCTCGCCTTTGCCACCCTGCACCGCGACTCCTCCTCTCCATTCACACAGCTGCCGCCATATTCTCGCCTTTGCTGCCTTCCACCGCCGACCCTTCCTCTGCTTTCACGCACCTGCCGCCATATTCTCGCCTTTGCCGCCTTCACCGCCGACTCTTCCTGTCCTTTCATGCAGCTGCCACCATATTCTCGCCTTTGCCGCCTTCCACCGCTGACTCTCCTCTCCTTTCACACAGCTGCCAACATATTCTCGCGTTTGCCGCCTTCCAGCGCCGCCTCTTCCTCTCCTATCACGCAGCTGCCTTCATATTCTCGCCTTTGCCGCCTTCCAGCACCGACTCTTCCTCTCCTATCACGCAGCTGCCGCCATATTTTTGCGTTTGCCGCCTTCCAGCGCCGACTCTTCCTCTCCTTTCACGCAGCTGCCACCATATTCTCGCGTTTGCCGCCTTCCACCACCGACTCTTCTGTGGGAATGGGAGTCTCACTAACGGACATTCCTGAGTTTGATTTTAATGAGCAAACACTGCACCACCCGGCATAACAAGACACTTAAGCAGAAAACAATGGAGAAAGGAATGTGCAGCTGGAAGGAGAAAAACAAGATAAAGGGCATGAAGGCATTTCGCATGATCAGAAAGAACGGGCCAATCTGCTAGAGGATAGATGCGCGTGAACACAAGGCTGTAACCTATCTGCAAGCTGCAGGTAGCGCGTGTCCATAGCAGTTAACTATATAAGCCCTGTTATAAGTGTAAATAAAGGAGAATGACCATACTCATATTGAGATCTGTCATTACTCCGGAATCGCAACTCCCGCTCCGTCGTCGACACTGAACAAAGGGAAACTCCGACACTCTTCCTCTCCTTTCACGCTCCTGCTGCCATATTCTCGCCTTTCCCGCCTTCCAACACCGACTCTTCCTCTCCTTTCACGCAGCTGCCGCCATATTCTCGCCTTTGCTGCCTTCCACCGCCGACCTTCCTCTGCTTTCACGCACCTGCTGTCATATTCTCGCCTTTGCCGCCTTCAAACTCGACTCTTCCTCTCCTTTTATGTACCTGCCGCCATATTCTCGCCTTTGCCACCCTCCACCGCGACTCCTCCTCTCCATTCACGCAGCTGCCGCCATATTCTCGCCTTTGCCGCCTTACACCGCCGACCCTTCCTCTGCTTTCACGAACCTGCTGTCATATTCTCGCCTTTGCCGCCTTCAACCTCGACTCTTCCTCTCCTTTTATGTACCTGCCGCCATATTCTCGCCTTTGCCACCCTCCACCGTGACTCCTCCTCTCCATTCACGCAGCTGCCGCCATATTCTCGCCTTTGCTGCCTTCCACCGCCGACCCTTCCTCTGCTTTAACGCACCTGCCGTGATATTCTCGCCTTTGCCGCCTTCCACCGCCGACTCTTCCTGTCCTTTCATGCAGCTGCCAACATATTCTCGCCTTTGCCGCCTTCCAGCGCCGACTCTTCCTCTCCTTTCTCGCACCTGCCACCATATTCTCGCCTTTGCCGCCTTCTACCCCTACTCTTCCTCTACTGTCACGCTCCTGCTGCCATATTCTCGCCTCTCCCGCCTTCCACCGCCGACTCTTTCTCTCCTTTCACGCAGCTGCCGCCATATTCTCGTCTTTGCCGCCTTGCACCGCCGACTCTTCTGTGGGAATGGGAGTCTCGCTAACGGACATTCCTGAGTTTGATTTTAATGAGCAAACACTGTACCACCTGGCATAACAAGACACTTAAGCAGAAAACAACGGAGAAAGGAATGTGCAGCTGGAAGGAGAAAAAGAAGATAAAGGGCATGAAGGCATTTCGCATGATCAGAAAGAACGGGCCAATCTGCTAGAGGATAGATGCGCGTGAACACAAGGCTGTAACCTATCTGCAAGCTGCAGGTAGCGCGTGTCCATAGCAGTTAACTATATAAGCCCTGTTATAAGTGTAAATAAAGGAGAATGACCATACTCATATTGAGATCTGTCATTACTCCGGAATCGCAACTCCCGCTCCGTCGTCGACACTGAACAAAGGGAAACTCCGACACTCTTCCTCTCCTTTCACGCTCCTGCTGCCATATTCTCGCCTTTCCCGCCTTCCAACACCGACTCTTCCTCTCCTTTCACGCAGCTGCCGCCATATTCTCGCCTTTGCTGCCTTCCACCGCCGACCCTTCCTCTGCTTTCACGCACCTGCTGTCATATTCTCGCCTTTGCCGCCTTCAACCTCGACTCTTCCTCTCCTTTTATGTACCTGCCGCCATATTCTCGCCTTTGCCACCCTCCACCGCGACTCCTCCTCTCCATTCACGCAGCTGCCGCCATATTCTCGCCTTTGCTGCCTTCCACCGCCGACCCTTCCTCTGCTTTCACGCACCTGCCGCCATATTCTCGCCTTTGCCGCCTTCACCGCCGACTCTTCCTGTCCTTTCATGCAGCTGCCACCATATTCTCGCCTTTGCCGCCTTCCACCGCTGACTCTCCTCTCCTTTCAAGCAGCTGCCAACATATTCTCGCGTTTGCCGCCTTCCAGCGCCGCCTCTTCCTCTCCTATCACGCAGCTGCCTTCATATTCTCGCCTTTGCCGCCTTCCAGCGCCGACTCTTCCTCTCCTTTCACGCAGCTGCCACCATATTCTCGCGTTTGCCGCCTTCCACCACCGACTCTTCTGTGGGAATGGGAGTCTCACTAACGGACATTCCTGAGTTTGATTTTAATGAGCAAACACTGCACCACCCGGCATAACAAGACACTTAAGCAGAAAACAATGGAGAAAGGAATGTGCAGCTGGAAGGAGAAAAACAAGATAAAGGGCATGAAGGCATTTCGCATGATCAGAAAGAACGGGCCAATCTGCTAGAGGATAGATGCGCGTGAACACAAGGCTGTAACCTATCTGCAAGCTGCAGGTAGCGCGTGTCCATAGCAGTTAACTATATAAGCCCTGTTATAAGTGTAAATAAAGGAGAATGACCATACTCATATTGAGATCTGTCATTACTCCGGAATCGCAACTCCCGCTCCGTCGTCGACACTGAACAAAGGGAAACTCCGACACTCTTCCTCTCCTTTCACGCTCCTGCTGCCATATTCTCGCCTTTCCCGCCTTCCAACACCGACTCTTCCTCTCCTTTCACGCAGCTGCCGCCATATTCTCGCTTTTGCTGCCTTCCACCGCCGACCTTCCTCTGCTTTCACGCACCTGCTGTCATATTCTCGCCTTTGCCGCCTTCAACCTCGACTCTTCCTCTCCTTTTATGTACCTGCCGCCATATTCTCACCTTTGCCACCCTCCACCGCGACTCCTCCTCTCCATTCACGCAGCTGCCGCCATATTCTCGCCTTTGCCGCCTTACACCGCCGACCCTTCCTCTGCTTTCACGAACCTGCTGTCATATTCTCGCCTTTGCCGCCTTCAACCTCGACTCTTCCTCTCCTTTTATGTACCTGCCGCCATATTCTCGCCTTTGCCACCCTCCACCGTGACTCCTCCTCTCCATTCATGCAGCTGCCGCCATATTCTCGCCTTTGCTGCCTTCCACCGCCGACCCTTCCTCTGCTTTCACGCACCTGCCGTCATATTCTCGCCTTTGCCGCCTTCCACCGCCGACTCTTCCTGTCCTTTCATGCAGCTGCCAACATATTCTAGCCTTTGCCGCCTTCCAGCGCCGACCCTTCCTCTCCTTTCACGCACCTGCCACCATATTCTCGCCTTTGCCGCCTTCCACCGCCGCCTCTTCCTCTCCTATCACGCAGCTGCCTTCATATTCTCGCCTTTGCCGCCTTCCAGCACCGACTCTTCCTCTCCTATCACGCAGCTGCCGCCATAATTTTGCGTTTGCCGCCTTCCAGCGCCGACTCTTCTTCTGCATTGACGCACCTGCCGCCATATTCTCGCCTTTGCCACCTTCCACCCCGACTCTTCCTCTCCTTTCACGCACCTGACGCCTCCTACACTCGCTTACTGCCTTCCACCACCGACTCTTCCTCTCCTTTCATGCAGCTGCCATCATATTATTGCCTATGCCACCTTCCAGCGCCGACTCCTGCTCTCCTTTCACGCACCTGCCACCATATTCTCGCCTTTGCCGCCTTCCACCGCCGACTTCCTCTAATTTCACGCAGCTGCCGCCATATTATTGCCTATTCCGCCTTCCAGCGCCGACTCTTCCTCTCCTTTCACGCACCTGACGCCTCCTACACTCGTTTACCGCCTTCCACCACCGACTCTTCCTCTCCTTTCATGCAGCTGCCATCATATTCTCGCCTTTGCCACCTTCCAGCGCCGACTCCTGCTCTCCTTTCACGCACCTGCCGCCATATTCTCGCCTTTGCCGCCTTCCACCGCTGACTTCCTCTAATTTCACGCAGCTGCCGCCATATTCTCGCCTTTGCCACCTTCCACCGCCGACACTTCCTCTCCTTTCACGCACCTGCCGCCTCCTACACTTGTTTACCGCCTTCCACCCGTACTCTTCCTCTCCTTTCACGCACCTGCCGCCATATTCTCGCCTTTGCCGCCTTCCAGCCCAACTCTTCCTCTCCTTTCACGCTCCTGCTGCCATATTCTCGCCTTTCCCGCCTTCCACTGCCGACTCTTCCTCTCCTTTCACGCACCTGCCGCCATATGCTCCCCTTTGACGCCTTCCACCGCCGACTCTTCCTCTCCTTTCATGCAGCTGCTGGCATATTCTTGCCTTTGCCGCCTTCCGCCGCCGACTCTTCCTCTCCTTTCACGCATCTGCCGCGATATTGTCGACTTTGCCGCCTTCCAGCCCGACTCTTCCTCTCCTTTCACGCACCTGCCGCCATATTTTCACCTTTGCCGCCTTCCAGCGCCAACTCTTCCTCTCCTTTCACGAACCTGCCGCCATATTCTCGCCTTTGCCGCCTTCCACCCCGACTCTTCCTCTCCTTTCACGCACCTGACGCCATATTCTCGCCTTTGCCACCTTCTACCCCTACTCTTCCTCTACTGTCACGCTCCTGCTGCCATATTCTCGCCTTTCCCGCCTTCCACCGCCGACTCTTTCTCTCCTTTCACGCAGCTGCCACCATATTCTCGCCTTTGCCGCCTTCCACCGCCGACTCTTCTGTGGGAATGGGAGTCTCACTAACGGACATTCCTGAGTTTGATTTTAATGAGCAAACACTGCACCACCCGGCATAACAAGACACTTAAGCAGAAAACAATGGAGAAAGGAATGTGCAGCTGGAAGGAGAAAAACAAGATAAAGGGCATGAAGGCATTTCGCATGATCAGAAAGAACGGGCCAATCTGCTAGAGGATAGATGCGCGTGAACACAAGGCTGTAACCTATCTGCAAGCTGCAGGTAGCGCGTGTCCATAGCAGTTAACTATATAAGCCCTGTTATAAGTGTAAATAAAGGAGAATGACCATACTCATATTGAGATCTGTCATTACTCCGGAATCGCAACTCCCGCTCCGTCGTCGACACTGAACAAAGGGAAACTCCGACACTCTTCCTCTCCTTTCACGCTCCTGCTGCCATATTCTCGCCTTTCCCGCCTTCCAACACCGACTCTTCCTCTCCTTTCACGCAGCTGCCGCCATATTCTCGCCTTTGCTGCCTTCCACCGCCGACCTTCCTCTGCTTTCACGCACCTGCTGTCATATTCTCGCCTTTGCCGCCTTCAAACTCGACTCTTCCTCTCCTTTTATGTACCTGCCGCCATATTCTCGCCTTTGCCACCCTCCACCGCGACTCCTCCTCTCCATTCACGCAGCTGCCGCCATATTCTCGCCTTTGCCGCCTTACACCGCCGACCCTTCCTCTGCTTTCACGAACCTGCTGTCATATTCTCGCCTTTGCCGCCTTCAACCTCGACTCTTCCTCTCCTTTTATGTACCTGCCGCCATATTCTCGCCTTTGCCACCCTCCACCGTGACTCCTCCTCTCCATTCACGCAGCTGCCGCCATATTCTCGCCTTTGCTGCCTTCCACCGCCGACCCTTCCTCTGCTTTCACGCACCTGCCGCCATATTCTCGCCTTTGCCGCCTTCCACCGCCGACTCTTCCTGTCCTTTCATGCAGCTGCCAACATATTCTCGCCTTTGCCGCCTTCCAGCGCCGACTCTTCCTCTCCTTTCTCGCACCTGCCACCATATTCTCGCCTTTGCCGCCTTCTACCCCTACTCTTCCTCTACTGTCACGCTCCTGCTGCCATATTCTCGCCTCTCCCGCCTTCCACCGCCGACTCTTTCTCTCCTTTCACGCAGCTGCCGCCATATTCTCGTCTTTGCCGCCTTGCACCGCCGACTCTTCTGTGGGAATGGGAGTCTCACTAACGGACATTCCTGAGTTTGATTTTAATGAGCAAACACTGTACCACCTGGCATAACAAGACACTTAAGCAGAAAACAACGGAGAAAGGAATGTGCAGCTGGAAGGAGAAAAAGAAGATAAAGGGCATGAAGGCATTTCGCATGATCAGAAAGAACGGGCCAATCTGCTAGAGGATAGATGCGCGTGAACACAAGGCTGTAACCTATCTGCAAGCTGCAGGTAGCGCGTGTCCATAGCAGTTAACTATATAAGCCCTGTTATAAGTGTAAATAAAGGAGAATGACCATACTCATATTGAGATCTGTCATTACTCCGGAATCGCAACTCCCGCTCCGTCGTCGACACTGAACAAAGGGAAACTCCGACACTCTTCCTCTCCTTTCACGCTCCTGCTGCCATATTCTCGCCTTTCCCGCCTTCCAACACCGACTCTTCCTCTCCTTTCACGCAGCTGCCGCCATATTCTCACCTTTGCTGCCTTCCACCGCCAACCCTTCCTCTGCTTTCACGCACCTGCTGTCATATTCTCGCCTTTGCCGCCTTCAACCTCGACTCTTCCTCTCCTTTTATGTACCTGCCGCCATATTCTCGCCTTTGCCACCCTCCACCGCGACTCCTCCTCTCCATTCACGCAGCTGCCGCCATATTCTCGCCTTTGCTGCCTTCCACCGCCGACCCTTCCTCTGCTTTCACGCACCTGCCGCCATATTCTCGCCTTTGCCGCCTTCACCGCCGACTCTTCCTGTCCTTTCATGCAGCTGCCACCATATTCTCGCCTTTGCCGCCTTCCACCGCTGACTCTCCTCTCCTTTCACGCAGCTGCCAACATATTCTCGCGTTTGCCGCCTTCCAGCGCCGCCTCTTCCTCTCCTATCACGCAGCTGCCTTCATATTCTCGCCTTTGCCGCCTTCCAGCACCGACTCTTCCTCTCCTATCACGCAGCTGCCGCCATATTTTTGCGTTTGCCGCCTTCCAGCGCCGACTCTTCCTCTCCTTTCACGCAGCTGCCACCATATTCTCGCGTTTGCCGCCTTCCACCACCGACTCTTCTGTGGGAATGGGAGTCTCACTAACGGACATTCCTGAGTTTGATTTTAATGAGCAAACACTGCACCACCCGGCATAACAAGACACTTAAGCAGAAAACAATGGAGAAAGGAATGTGCAGCTGGAAGGAGAAAAACAAGATAAAGGGCATGAAGGCATTTCGCATGATCAGAAAGAACGGGCCAATCTGCTAGAGGATAGATGCGCGTGAACACAAGGCTGTAACCTATCTGCAAGCTGCAGGTAGCGCGTGTCCATAGCAGTTAACTATATAAGCCCTGTTATAAGTGTAAATAAAGGAGAATGACCATACTCATATTGAGATCTGTCATTACTCCGGAATCGCAACTCCCGCTCCGTCGTCGACACTGAACAAAGGGAAACTCCGACACTCTTCCTCTCCTTTCACGCTCCTGCTGCCATATTCTCGCCTTTCCCGCCTTCCAACACCGACTCTTCCTCTCCTTTCACGCAGCTGCCGCCATATTCTCGCCTTTGCTGCCTTCCACCGCCGACCTTCCTCTGCTTTCACGCACCTGCTGTCATATTCTCGCCTTTGCCGCCTTCAACCTCGACTCTTCCTCTCCTTTTATGTACCTGCCGCCATATTCTCACCTTTGCCACCCTCCACCGCGACTCCTCCTCTCCATTCACGCAGCTGCCGCCATATTCTCGCCTTTGCCGCCTTACACCGCCGACCCTTCCTCTGCTTTCACGAACCTGCTGTCATATTCTCGCCTTTGCCGCCTTCAACCTCGACTCTTCCTCTCCTTTTATGTACCTGCCGCCATATTCTCGCCTTTGCCACCCTCCACCGTGACTCCTCCTCTCCATTCACGCAGCTGCCGCCATATTCTCGCCTTTGCTGCCTTCCACCGCCGACCCTTCCTCTGCTTTCACGCACCTGCCGTCATATTCTCGCCTTTGCCGCCTTCCACCGCCGACTCTTCCTGTCCTTTCATGCAGCTGCCAACATATTCTCGCCTTTGCCGCCTTCCAGCGCCGACCCTTCCTCTCCTTTCACGCACCTGCCACCATATTCTCGCCTTTGACGCCTTCCACCGCCGACTCTTCCTCTCCTATCACGCAGCTGCCTTCATATTCTCGCCTTTGCCGCCTTCCAGCACCGACTCTTCCTCTCCTATCACGCAGCTGCCGCCATAATTTTGCGTTTGCCGCCTTCCAGCGCCGACTCTTCTTCTGCATTGACGCACCTGCCGCCATATTCTCGCCTTTGCCACCTTCCACCCCGACTCTTCCTCTCCTTTCACGCACCTGACGCCTCCTACACTCATTTACCGCCTTCCACCACCGACTATTCCTCTCCTTTCACGCAGCTGCCATCATATTATTGCCTATGCCACCTTCCAGCGCCGACTCCTGCTCTCCTTTCACGCACCTGCCACCATATTCTCGCCTTTGCCGCCTTCCACCGCCGACTTCCTCTAATTTCACGCAGCTGCCGCCATATTATTGCCTATTCCGCCTTCCAGCGCCGACTCTTCCTCTCCTTTCACGCACCTGACGCCTCCTACACTCGTTTACCGCCTTCCACCACCGACTCTTCCTCTCCTTTCATGCAGCTGCCACCATATTCTCGCCTTTGCCGCCTTCCACCGCCGACTCTTCTGTGGGAATGGGAGTCTCACTAACGGACATTCCTGAGTTTGATTTTAATGAGCAAACACTGCACCACCCGGCATAACAAGACACTTAAGCAGAAAACAATGGAGAAAGGAATGTGCAGCTGGAAGGAGAAAAACAAGATAAAGGGCATGAAGGCATTTCGCATGATCAGAAAGAACGGGCCAATCTGCTAGAGGATAGATGCGCGTGAACACAAGGCTGTAACCTATCTGCAAGCTGCAGGTAGCGCGTGTCCATAGCAGTTAACTATATAAGCCCTGTTATAAGTGTAAATAAAGGAGAATGACCATACTCATATTGAGATCTGTCATTACTCCGGAATCGCAACTCCCGCTCCGTCGTCGACACTGAACAAAGGGAAACTCCGACACTCTTCCTCTCCTTTCACGCTCCTGCTGCCATATTCTCGCCTTTCCCGCCTTCCAACACCGACTCTTCCTCTCCTTTCACGCAGCTGCCGCCATATTCTCGCCTTTGCTGCCTTCCACCGCCGACCTTCCTCTGCTTTCACGCACCTGCTGTCATATTCTCGCCTTTGCCGCCTTCAAACTCGACTCTTCCTCTCCTTTTATGTACCTGCCGCCATATTCTCGCCTTTGCCACCCTCCACCGCGACTCCTCCTCTCCATTCACGCAGCTGCCGCCATATTCTCGCCTTTGCCGCCTTACACCGCCGACCCTTCCTCTGCTTTCACGAACCTGCTGTCATATTCTCGCCTTTGCCGCCTTCAACCTCGACTCTTCCTCTCCTTTTATGTACCTGCCGCCATATTCTCGCCTTTGCCACCCTCCACCGTGACTCCTCCTCTCCATTCACGCAGCTGCCGCCATATTCTCGCCTTTGCTGCCTTCCACCGCCGACCCTTCCTCTGCTTTCACGCACCTGCCGCCATATTCTCGCCTTTGCCGCCTTCCACCGCCGACTCTTCCTGTCCTTTCATGCAGCTGCCAACATATTCTCGCCTTTGCCGCCTTCCAGCGCCGACTCTTCCTCTCCTTTCTCGCACCTGCCACCATATTCTCGCCTTTGCCGCCTTCTACCCCTACTCTTCCTCTACTGTCACGCTCCTGCTGCCATATTCTCGCCTCTCCCGCCTTCCACCGCCGACTCTTTCTCTCCTTTCACGCAGCTGCCGCCATATTCTCGTCTTTGCCGCCTTGCACCGCCGACTCTTCTGTGGGAATGGGAGTCTCACTAACGGACATTCCTGAGTTTGATTTTAATGAGCAAACACTGTACCACCTGGCATAACAAGACACTTAAGCAGAAAACAACGGAGAAAGGAATGTGCAGCTGGAAGGAGAAAAAGAAGATAAAGGGCATGAAGGCATTTCGCATGATCAGAAAGAACGGGCCAATCTGCTAGAGGATAGATGCGCGTGAACACAAGGCTGTAACCTATCTGCAAGCTGCAGGTAGCGCGTGTCCATAGCAGTTAACTATATAAGCCCTGTTATAAGTGTAAATAAAGGAGAATGACCATACTCATATTGAGATCTGTCATTACTCCGGAATCGCAACTCCCGCTCCGTCGTCGACACTGAACAAAGGGAAACTCCGACACTCTTCCTCTCCTTTCACGCTCCTGCTGCCATATTCTCGCCTTTCCCGCCTTCCAACACCGACTCTTCCTCTCCTTTCACGCAGCTGCCGCCATATTCTCGCCTTTGCTGCCTTCCACCGCCAACCCTTCCTCTGCTTTCACGCACCTGCTGTCATATTCTCGCCTTTGCCGCCTTCAACCTCGACTCTTCCTCTCCTTTTATGTACCTGCCGCCATATTCTCGCCTTTGCCACCCTCCACCGCGACTCCTCCTCTCCATTCACGCAGCTGCCGCCATATTCTCGCCTTTGCTGCCTTCCACCGCCGACCCTTCCTCTGCTTTCACGCACCTGCCGCCATATTCTCGCCTTTGCCGCCTTCACCGCCGACTCTTCCTGTCCTTTCATGCAGCTGCCACCATATTCTCGCCTTTGCCGCCTTCCACCGCTGACTCTCCTCTCCTTTCACGCAGCTGCCAACATATTCTCGCGTTTGCCGCCTTCCAGCGCCGCCTCTTCCTCTCCTATCACGCAGCTGCCTTCATATTCTCGCCTTTGCCGCCTTCCAGCACCGACTCTTCCTCTCCTATCACGCAGCTGCCGCCATATTTTTGCGTTTGCCGCCTTCCAGCGCCGACTCTTCCTCTCCTTTCACGCAGCTGCCACCATATTCTCGCGTTTGCCGCCTTCCACCACCGACTCTTCTGTGGGAATGGGAGTCTCACTAACGGACATTCCTGAGTTTGATTTTAATGAGCAAACACTGCACCACCCGGCATAACAAGACACTTAAGCAGAAAACAATGGAGAAAGGAATGTGCAGCTGGAAGGAGAAAAACAAGATAAAGGGCATGAAGGCATTTCGCATGATCAGAAAGAACGGGCCAATCTGCTAGAGGATAGATGCGCGTGAACACAAGGCTGTAACCTATCTGCAAGCTGCAGGTAGCGCGTGTCCATAGCAGTTAACTATATAAGCCCTGTTATAAGTGTAAATAAAGGAGAATGACCATACTCATATTGAGATCTGTCATTACTCCGGAATCGCAACTCCCGCTCCGTCGTCGACACTGAACAAAGGGAAACTCCGACACTCTTCCTCTCCTTTCACGCTCCTGCTGCCATATTCTCGCCTTTCCCGCCTTCCAACACCGACTCTTCCTCTCCTTTCACGCAGCTGCCGCCATATTCTCGCCTTTGCTGCCTTCCACCGCCGACCTTCCTCTGCTTTCACGCACCTGCTGTCATATTCTCGCCTTTGCCGCCTTCAACCTCGACTCTTCCTCTCCTTTTATGTACCTGCCGCCATATTCTCACCTTTGCCACCCTCCACCGCGACTCCTCCTCTCCATTCACGCAGCTGCCGCCATATTCTCGCCTTTGCCGCCTTACACCGCCGACCCTTCCTCTGCTTTCACGAACCTGCTGTCATATTCTCGCCTTTGCCGCCTTCAACCTCGACTCTTCCTCTCCTTTTATGTACCTGCCGCCATATTCTCGCCTTTGCCACCCTCCACCGTGACTCCTCCTCTCCATTCACGCAGCTGCCGCCATATTCTCGCCTTTGCTGCCTTCCACCGCCGACCCTTCCTCTGCTTTCACGCACCTGCCGTCATATTCTCGCCTTTGCCGCCTTCCACCGCCGACTCTTCCTGTCCTTTCATGCAGCTGCCAACATATTCTCGCCTTTGCCGCCTTCCAGCGCCGACCCTTCCTCTCCTTTCACGCACCTGCCACCATATTCTCGCCTTTGCCGCCTTCCACCGCCGCCTCTTCCTCTCCTATCACGCAGCTGCCTTCATATTCTCGCCTTTGCCGCCTTCCAGCACCGACTCTTCCTCTCCTATCACGCAGCTGCCGCCATAATTTTGCGTTTGCCGCCTTCCAGCGCCGACTCTTCTTCTGCATTGACGCACCTGCCGCCATATTCTCGCCTTTGCCACCTTCCACCCCGACTCTTCCTCTCCTTTCACGCACCTGACGCCTCCTACACTCGCTTACTGCCTTCCACCACCGACTCTTCCTCTCCTTTCATGCAGCTGCCATCATATTATTGCCTATGCCACCTTCCAGCGCCGACTCCTGCTCTCCTTTCACGCACCTGCCACCATATTCTCGCCTTTGCCGCCTTCCACCGCCGACTTCCTCTAATTTCACGCAGCTGCCGCCATATTATTGCCTATTCCGCCTTCCAGCGCCGACTCTTCCTCTCCTTTCACGCACCTGACGCCTCCTACACTCGTTTACCGCCTTCCACCACCGACTCTTCCTCTCCTTTCATGCAGCTGCCATCATATTCTCGCCTTTGCCACCTTCCAGCGCCGACTCCTGCTCTCCTTTCACGCACCTGCCGCCATATTCTCGCCTTTGCCGCCTTCCACCGCTGACTTCCTCTAATTTCACGCAGCTGCCGCCATATTCTCGCCTTTGCCACCTTCCACCGCCGACACTTCCTCTCCTTTCACGCACCTGCCGCCTCCTACACTTGTTTACCGCCTTCCACCCGTACTCTTCCTCTCCTTTCACGCACCTGCCGCCATATGCTCCCCTTTGACGCCTTCCATCGCCGACTCTTCCTCTCCTTTCACGCAGCTGCCGCCATATTCTCGCCTTTGCCGCCTTCCAGCCCGACTCTTCCTCTCCTTTCACGCTCCTGCTGCCATATTCTCGCCTTTCCCGCCTTCCACTGCCGACTCTTCCTCTCCTTTCACGCACCTGCCGCCATATGCTCCCCTTTGACGCCTTCCACCGCCGACTCTTCCTCTCCTTTCATGCAGCTGCTGGCATATTCTTGCCTTTGCCGCCTTCCGCCGCCGACTCTTCCTCTCCTTTCACGCATCTGCCGCGATATTGTCGACTTTGCCGCCTTCCAGCCCGACTCTTCCTCTCCTTTCACGCACCTGCCGCCATATTTTCAACTTTGCCGCCTTCCAGCGCCAACTCTTCCTCTCCTTTCACGAACCTGCCGCCATATTCTCGCCTTTGCCGCCTTCCACCCCGACTCTTCCTCTCCTTTCACGCACCTGACGCCATATTCTCGCCTTTGCCACCTTCTACCCCTACTCTTCCTCTACTGTCACGCTCCTGCTGCCATATTCTCGCCTTTCCCGCCTTCCACCGCCGACTCTTTCTCTCCTTTCACGCAGCTGCCACCATATTCTCGCCTTTGCCGCCTTCCACCGCCGACTCTTCTGTGGGAATGGGAGTCTCACTAACGGACATTCCTGAGTTTGATTTTAATGAGCAAACACTGCACCACCCGGCATAACAAGAGACTTAAGCAGAAAACAACGGAGAAAGGAATGTGCAGCTGGAAGGAGAAAAACAAGATAAAGACCATGAAGGCATTTCGCATGATCAGAAAGAACGGGCCAATCTGCTAGAGGATAGATGCGCGTGAACACAAGGCTGTAACCTATCTGCAAGCTGCAGGTAGCGCGTGTCCATAGCAGTTAACTATATAAGCCCTGTTATAAGTGTAAATAAAGGAGAATGACCATACTCATATTGAGATCTGTCATTACTCCGGAATCGCAACTCCTGCTCCGTCGTCGACACTGAACAAAGGGAAACTCCGACACTCTTCCTCTCCTTTCACGCTCCTGCTGCCATATTCTCGCCTTTGCCGCCTTCCAACACCGACTCTTCCTCTCCTTTCACGCAGCTGCCGCCATATTCTCGCCTTTGCTGCCTTCCACCGCCGACCCTTCCTCTCCATTCACGCTCCTGCTGCCATATTCTCGCCTTTGCCGCCTTCCAACACCGACTCTTCCTCTCCATTCACGCAGCTGCCGCCATATTCTCGCCTTTGCTGCCTTCCACCGCCGACCCTTCCTCTGCTTTCACGCACCTGCCGCCATATTCTCGCCTTTGCCGCCTTCCACCGCCGCCTCTTCCTCTCCTATCACGCAGCTGCCTTCATATTCTCGCCTTTGCCGCCTTCCAGCACCGACTCTTCCTCTCCTATCACGCAGCTGCCGCCATATTTTTGCGTTTGCCGCCTTCCAGCGCCGACTCTTCTTCTGCATTGACGCACCTGCCGCCATATTCTCGCCTTTGCCACCTTCCACCCCGACTCTTCCTCTCCTTTCACGCACCTGACGCCTCCTACACTCGCTTACTGCCTTCCACCACCGACTCTTCCTCTCCTTTCATGCAGCTGCCATCATATTATTGCCTATGCCACCTTCCAGCGCCGACTCCTGCTCTCCTTTCACGCACCTGCCACCATATTCTCGCCTTTGCCGCCTTCCACCGCCGACTCTTCTGTGGGAATGGGAGTCTCACTAACGGACATTCCTGAGTTTGATTTTAATGAGCAAACACTGCACCACCCGGCATAACAAGACACTTAAGCAGAAAACAACGGAGAAAGGAATGTGCAGCTGGAAGGAGAAAAACAAGATAAAGGGCATGAAGGCATCTCGCATGATCAGAAAGAACGGGCCAATCTGCTAGAGGATAGATGCGCGTGAACACAAGGCTGTAACCTATCTGCAAGCTGCAGGTAGCGCGTGTCCATAGCAGTTAACTATATAAGCCCTGTTATAAGTGTAAATAAAGGAGAATGACCATACTCATATTGAGATCTGTCATTACTCCGGAATCGCAACTCCCGCTCCGTCGTCGACACTGAACAAAGGGAAACTCCGACACTCTTCCTCTCCTTTCACGCTCCTGCTGCCATATTCTCGCCTTTCCCGCCTTCCAACACCGACTCTTCCTCTCCTTTCACGCAGCTGCCGCCATATTCTCGCCTTTGCTGCCTTCCACCGCCGACCCTTCCTCTGCTTTCACGCACCTGCTGTCATATTCTCGCCTTTGCCGCCTTCAACCTCGACTCTTCCTCTCCTTTTATGTACCTGCCTCCATATTCTCGCCTTTGCCACCCTCCACCGCGACTCCTCCTCTCCATTCACGCAGCTGCCGCCATATTCTCGCCTTTGCCGCCTTACACCGCCGACCCTTCCTCTGCTTTCACGAACCTGCTGTCATATTCTCGCCTTTGCCGCCTTCAACCTCGACTCTTCCTCTCCTTTTATGTACCTGCCGCCATATTCTCGCCTTTGCCACCCTCCACCGTGACTCCTCCTCTCCATTCACGCAGCTGCCGCCATATTCTCGCCTTTGCTGCCTTCCACCGCCTACCCTTCCTCTGCTTTCACGCACCTGCCGTCATATTCTCGCCTTTGCCGCCTTCCACCGCCGACTCTTCCTGTCCTTTCATGCAGCTGCCAACATATTCTCGCCTTTGCCGCCTTCCAGCGCCGACCCTTCCTCTCCTTTCACGCACCTGCCACCATATTCTCGCCTTTGCCGCCTTCCACCGCCGCCTCTTCCTCTCCTATCACGCAGCTGCCTTCATATTCTCGCCTTTGCCGCCTTCCAGCACCGACTCTTCCTCTCCTATCACGCAGCTGCCGCCATATTTTTGCGTTTGCCGCCTTCCAGCGCCGACTCTTCTTCTGCATTGACGCACCTGCCGCCATATTCTCGCCTTTGCCACCTTCCACCCCGACTCTTCCTCTCCTTTCACGCACCTGACGCCTCCTACACTCGCTTACTGCCTTCCACCACCGACTCTTCCTCTCCTTTCATGCAGCTGCCATCATATTATTGCCTATGCCACCTTCCAGCGCCGACTCCTGCTCTCCTTTCACGCACCTGCCACCATATTCTCGCCTTTGCCGCCTTCCACAGCTGACTTCCTCTAATTTCACGCAGCTGCCGCCATATTATTGCCTATTCCGCCTTCCAGCGCCGACTCTTCCTCTCCTTTCACGCACCTGACGCCTCCTACACTCGTTTACCGCCTTCCACCACCGACTCTTCCTCTCCTTTCATGCAGCTGCCATCATATTCTCGCCTTTGCCACCTTCCAGCGCCGACTCTTCCTCTCCTTTCACGCACCTGCCGCCATATTCTCGCCTTTGCCGCCTTCCACCGCTGACTTCCTCTAGTTTCACGCAGCTGCCGCCATATTCTCGCCTTTGCCACCTTCCACCGCCGACACTTCCTCTCCTTTCACGCACCTGCCGCCTCCTACACTTGTTTACCGCCTTCCACCCGTACTCTTCCTCTCCTTTCACGCACCTGCCGCCATATGCTCCCCTTTGACGCCTTCCATCGCCGACTCTTCCTCTCCTTTCACGCAGCTGCCGCCATATTCTCGCCTTTGCCGCCTTCCAGCCCGACTCTTCCTCTCCTTTCACGCTCCTGCTGCCATATTCTAGCCTTTCCCGCCTTCCACTGCCGACTCTTCCTCTCCTTTCACGCACCTGCCGCCATATTCTTGCCTTTGCCGCCTTCCGCCGCCGACTCTTCCTCTCCTTTCACGCATCTGCCGCGATATTGTCGACTTTGCCGCCTTCCAGCCCGACTCTTCCTCTCCTTTCACGCACCTGCCGCCATATTTTCACCTTTGCCGCCTTCCAGCGCCAACTCTTCCTCTCCTTTCACGAACCTGCCGCCATATTCTCGCCTTTGCCGCCTTCCAGCCCGACTCTTCCTCTCCTTTCACGCACCTGACGCCATATTCTCGCCTTTGCCACCTTCTACCCCTACTCTTCCTCTACTGTCACGCTCCTGCTGCCATATTCTCGCCTCTCCCGCCTTCCACCGCCGACTCTTTCTCTCCTTTCACGCAGCTGCCACCATATTCTCGCCTTTGCCGCCTTCCACCGCCGACTCTTCTGTGGGAATGGGAGTCTCACTAACGGACATTCCTGAGTTTGATTTTAATGAGCAAACACTGCACCACCCGGCATAACAAGACACTTAAGCAGAAAACAACGGAGAAAGGAATGTGCAGCTGGAAGGAGAAAAACAAGATAAAGGGCATGAAGGCATTTCGCATGATCAGAAAGAACGGGCCAATCTGCTAGAGGATAGATGCGCGTGAACACAAGGCTGTAACCTATCTGCAAGCTGCAGGTAGCGCGTGTCCATAGCAGTTAACTATATAAGCCCTGTTATAAGTGTAAATAAAGGAGAATGACCATACTCATATTGAGATCTGTCATTACTCCGGAATCGCAACTCCCGCTCCGTCGTCGACACTGAACAAAGGGAAACTCCGACACTCTTCCTCTCCTTTCACGCTCCTGCTGCCATATTCTCGCCTTTCCCGCCTTCCAACACCGACTCTTCCTCTCCTTTCACGCAGCTGCCGCCATATTCTCGCCTTTGCTGCCTTCCACCGCCGACCCTTCCTCTCCATTCACGCTCCTGCTGCCATATTCTCGCCTTTGCCGCCTTCCAACACCGACTCTTCCTCTCCATTCACGCAGCTGCCGCCATATTCTCGCCTTTGCCGCCTTACACCGCCGACCCTTCCTCTGCTTTCACGAACCTGCTGTCATATTCTCGCCTTTGCCGCCTTCAACCTCGACTCTTCCTCTCCTTTTATGTACCTGCCGCCATATTCTCGCCTTTGCCACCCTCCACCGTGACTCCTCCTCTCCATTCACGCAGCTGCCGCCATATTCTCGCCTTTGCTGCCTTCCACCGCCTACCCTTCCTCTGCTTTCACGCACCTGCCGTCATATTCTCGCCTTTGCCGCCTTCCACCGCCGACTCTTCCTGTCCTTTCATGCAGCTGCCAACATATTCTCGCCTTTGCCGCCTTCCAGCGCCGACCCTTCCTCTCCTTTCACGCACCTGCCACCATATTCTCGCCTTTGCCGCCTTCCACCGCCGCCTCTTCCTCTCCTATCACGCAGCTGCCTTCATATTCTCGCCTTTGCCGCCTTCCAGCACCGACTCTTCCTCTCCTATCACGCAGCTGCCGCCATATTTTTGCGTTTGCCGCCTTCCAGCGCCGACTCTTCTTCTGCATTGACGCACCTGCCGCCATATTCTCGCCTTTGCCACCTTCCACCCCGACTCTTCCTCTCCTTTCACGCACCTGACGCCTCCTACACTCGCTTACTGCCTTCCACCACCGACTCTTCCTCTCCTTTCATGCAGCTGCCATCATATTATTGCCTATGCCACCTTCCAGCGCCGACTCCTGCTCTCCTTTCACGCACCTGCCACCATATTCTCGCCTTTGCCGCCTTCCACAGCTGACTTCCTCTAATTTCACGCAGCTGCCGCCATATTATTGCCTATTCCGCCTTCCAGCGCCGACTCTTCCTCTCCTTTCACGCACCTGACGCCTCCTACACTCGTTTACCGCCTTCCACCACCGACTCTTCCTCTCCTTTCATGCAGCTGCCATCATATTCTCGCCTTTGCCACCTTCCAGCGCCGACTCTTCCTCTCCTTTCACGCACCTGCCGCCATATTCTCGCCTTTGCCGCCTTCCACCGCTGACTTCCTCTAGTTTCACGCAGCTGCCGCCATATTCTCGCCTTTGCCACCTTCCACCGCCGACACTTCCTCTCCTTTCACGCACCTGCCGCCTCCTACACTTGTTTACCGCCTTCCACCCGTACTCTTCCTCTCCTTTCACGCACCTGCCGCCATATGCTCCCCTTTGACGCCTTCCATCGCCGACTCTTCCTCTCCTTTCACGCAGCTGCCGCCATATTCTCGCCTTTGCCGCCTTCCAGCCCGACTCTTCCTCTCCTTTCACGCTCCTGCTGCCATATTCTAGCCTTTCCCGCCTTCCACTGCCGACTCTTCCTCTCCTTTCACGCACCTGCCGCCATATTCTTGCCTTTGCCGCCTTCCGCCGCCGACTCTTCCTCTCCTTTCACGCATCTGCCGCGATATTGTCGACTTTGCCGCCTTCCAGCCCGACTCTTCCTCTCCTTTCACGCACCTGCCGCCATATTTTCACCTTTGCCGCCTTCCAGCGCCAACTCTTCCTCTCCTTTCACGAACCTGCCGCCATATTCTCGCCTTTGCCGCCTTCCAGCCCGACTCTTCCTCTCCTTTCACGCACCTGACGCCATATTCTCGCCTTTGCCACCTTCTACCCCTACTCTTCCTCTACTGTCACGCTCCTGCTGCCATATTCTCGCCTCTCCCGCCTTCCACCGCCGACTCTTTCTCTCCTTTCACGCAGCTGCCACCATATTCTCGCCTTTGCCGCCTTCCACCGCCGACTCTTCTGTGGGAATGGGAGTCTCACTAACGGACATTCCTGAGTTTGATTTTAATGAGCAAACACTGCACCACCCGGCATAACAAGACACTTAAGCAGAAAACAACGGAGAAAGGAATGTGCAGCTGGAAGGAGAAAAACAAGATAAAGGGCATGAAGGCATTTCGCATGATCAGAAAGAACGGGCCAATCTGCTAGAGGATAGATGCGCGTGAACACAAGGCTGTAACCTATCTGCAAGCTGCAGGTAGCGCGTGTCCATAGCAGTTAACTATATAAGCCCTGTTATAAGTGTAAATAAAGGAGAATGACCATACTCATATTGAGATCTGTCATTACTCCGGAATCGCAACTCCCGCTCCGTCGTCGACACTGAACAAAGGGAAACTCCGACACTCTTCCTCTCCTTTCACGCTCCTGCTGCCATATTCTCGCCTTTCCCGCCTTCCAACACCGACTCTTCCTCTCCTTTCACGCAGCTGCCGCCATATTCTCGCCTTTGCTGCCTTCCACCGCCGACCCTTCCTCTCCATTCACGCTCCTGCTGCCATATTCTCGCCTTTGCCGCCTTCCAACACCGACTCTTCCTCTCCATTCACGCAGCTGCCGCCATATTCTCGCCTTTGCTGCCTTCCACCGCCGACCCTTCCTCTGCTTTCACGCACCTGCCGCCATATTCTCGCCTTTGCCGCCTTCCACCGCCGACTCTTCCTGTCCTTTCATGCAGCTGCCACCATATTCTCACCTTTGCCGCCTTCCACCGCTGACTCTTCCTCTCCTTTCACGCAGCTGCCAACATATTCTCGCGTTTGCCGCCTTCCAGTGCCGACCCTTCCTCTCCTTTCACGCACCTGCCACAATATTCTCGCCTTTGTCGACTTCCAACGCCGCCTCTTCCTCTCCTATCACGCAGCTGCCTTCATATTCTCGCCTTTGCCGCCTTCCAGCACCGACTCTTCCTCTCCTATCACGCAGCTGCCGCCATATTTTTGCGTTTGCCGCCTTCCAGCTCCGACTCTTCCTCTCCTTTCACACAGCTGCCACCATATTCTCGCGTTTGCCGCCTTCCACCACCGACTCTTCCTCTCCTTTCATGCAGCTGCCATCATATTATTGCCTATGCCACCTTCCAGCGCCGACTCCTGCTCTCCTTTCACGCACCTGCCGCCATATTCTCGCCTTTGCCGCCTTCCACAGCCGACTTCCTCTAATTTCACGCAGCTGCCGCCATATTATTGCCTATTCCGCCTTCCAGCGCCGACTCTTCCTCTCCTTTCACGCACCTGACGCCTCCGACACTCGTTTACCGCCTTCCACCACCAACTCTTCCTTTCCTTTCATGCAGCTGCCATCATATTCTCGCCTTTGCCACCTTCCAGCGCCGACTCCTGCTCTCCTTTCACGCACCTGCCGCCACATTCTCGCCTTTGCCGCCTTCCACCGCCGACTTCCTCTAATTTCACGCAGCTGCCGCCATATTATTGCCTTTGCCGCCTTCCAGCGCCGACTCTTCCTCTCCTTTCATGCTCCTGCTGCCATATTCTCGCCTTTGCCGCCTTCCACCCCGACTCTTCCTCTCCTTTCACGCACCTCCCGCCATATGCTCCCCTTTGACGCCTTCCAGCGCCGACTCTTCCTCTCCTTTCACGCACCTGCCGCCATAATCTCACCTTTGCCGCCTTCCAGCGCCGACCCTTCCTCTGCTTTCACGCAGCTGCCACCATATTCTCGCCTTTGCCGCCTTCCAGCGCCGACTCTTCCTCTCCTTTCACGCACCTGCCGCCATATTCTCGCCTTTGCCGCCTTCCACTGCCGACTCTTCCTCTCCTTTCACGCAGCTGTCGCCATATTCTCGCCTTTGCTGCCTTCCACCGCCGACAATTCCTCTCCTTTCACGCACCTGCCGCCTCCTACACTTGTTTACCGCCTTCCACCCAGACTCTTCCTCTCCTTTCACGCACCTGCCGCCATATGCTCCCCTTTGACGTCTTCCTGCGCCGACTCTTCCTCTCCTTTCATGCAGCTGCCACCATATTCTCGCCTTTGCCGCCTTCCACTGCCGACTCTTCCTCTCCTTTAACGCACCTGCCGCCATATGCTCCCCTTTGCCGCCTTCCAGCGCCGACTCTTCCTCTCCTTTCAGGCACCTGCCGCCATATTCTCGCCTTTGCCGCATTCAAGCGCCGACTCTTCCTCTCCTTTCACGCACCTGCCGCCATATTGTCGACTTTGCCGCCTTCCAGCCCGACTCTTCCTCTCCTTTCACGCACCTGCCGCCATATTATTGCCTTTGCCGCCTTCCAGCGCCGACTCTTCCTCTCCTTTCACGAACCTGCCGCCATATTCTCGCCTTTGCCGCCTTCCACCCCGACTCTTCCTCTCCTTTCACGCACCTGACGCCATATTCTCGCCTTTGCCACCTTCTACCCCTACTCTTCCTCTACTGTCACGCTCCTGCTGCCATATTCTCGCCTTTCCCGCCTTCCACCGCCGACTCTTTCTCTCCTTTCACGCAGCTGTCACCATATTCTCGCCTTTGCCGCCTTCCACCGCCGACTCTTCTGTGGGAATGGGAGTCTCACTAACGGACATTCCTGAGTTTGATTTTAATGAGCGAACAGTGCACCACCCGGCATAACAAGACACTTAAGCAGAAAACAACGGAGAAAGGAATGTGCAGCTGGAAGGAGAAAAACAAGATAAAGACCATGAAGGCATTTCGCATGATCAGAAAGAACGGGCCAATCTGCTAGAGGATAGATGCGCGTGAACACAAGGCTGTAACCTATCTGCAAGCTGCAGGTAGCGCGTGTCCATAGCAGTTAACTATATAAGCCCTGTTATAAGTGTAAATAAAGGAGAATGACCATACTCATATTGAGATCTGTCATTACTCCGGAATCGCAACTCCCGCTCCGTCGTCGACACTGAACAAAGGGAAACTCCGACACTCTTCCTCTCCTTTCACGCTCCTGCTGCCATATTCTCGCCTTTCCCGCCTTCCAACACCGACTCTTCCTCTCCTTTCACGCAGCTGCTGCCATATTCTTGCCTTTGCTGCCTTCCACCGCCGACACTTCCTCTGCTTTCACACACCTGCCGTCATATTCTCGCCTTTGCCGCCTTCAACCTCGACTCTTCCTCTCCTTTTATGTACCTGCCGCCATATTCTCGCCTTTGCCACCCTCCACCGCGACTCCTCCTCTCCATTCACGCAGCTGCCGCCATATTCTCGCCTTTGCCGCCTTCCACCGCCGACTCTTCCTCTCCTTTCACGCAGCTGCCTCCATATTCTCTCCTTTGCCGCCTTCCACCGCCGACTCTTCCTGTCCTTTCATGCAGCTGCCAACATATTCTCGCCTTTGCCGCCTTCCACCGCCGACTCTTCCTCTCCTTTCACGCATCTGACGCCTCCTACACTCGTTTACCGCCTTCCACCACCGACTCTTCCTCTCCTTTCACGCACCTGCCGCCATATTCTCGCCTTTGCCGTCTTCCACCGCCGACTTCCTCTAATTTCACGCAGCTGCCGCCATATTATTGCCTATTCCGCCTTCCACGGCCGACTCTTCCTCTCCTTTCACGCACCTGCCGCCATATTCTCGACTTTGCCGCCTTCCAGCGCCGACTCTTCCTCTCCTTTCACGCACCTGCCGCCATATTATTGCCTTTGCCGCCTTCTAGCGCTGACTCTTCCTCTCCTTTCACGAACCTGCCGCCATATTCTCGCCTTTGCCGCCTTCTACCCCTACTCTTCCTCTACTGTCACGCTCCTGCTGCCATATTCTCACCTTTCCCGCCTTCCACCGCCGACTCTTTCTCTCCTTTCACGCAGCTGCCAGCATATTCTCGCCTTTCCCGCCGTCCACCGCCGACTCTTCTGTGGGAATGGGAGTCTCACTAACGGACATTCCTGAGTTTGATTTTAATGAGCAAACACTGCACCACCCGGCATAACAAGACACTTAAGGAGAAAACAACGGAGAAAGGAATGTGCAGCTGGAAGGAGAAAAACAAGATAAAGACCATGAAGGCATTTCGCATGATCAGAAAGAACGGGCCAATCTGCTAGAGGATAGATGCGCGTGAACACAAGGCTGTAACCTATCTGCAAGCTGCAGGTAGCGCGTGTCCATAGCAGTTAACTATATAAGCCCTGTTATAAGTGTAAATAAAGGAGAATGACCATACTCATATTGAGATCTGTCATTACTCCGGAATCGCAACTCCCGCTCCGTCGTCGACACTGAACAAAGGGAAACTCCGACACCCTTCCTCTACTTTCACGCTCCTGCTGCCATATTCTCGCCTTTCCCGCCTTCCAACACCGACTCTTCCTCTCCTTTCACGCAGCTGCCGCCATATTCTCACCTTTGCCGCCTTTCACCGCCAACACTTCCTCTCCTTTCACGCAGCTGCCGCCATATTCTCGCCTTTGCCGCCTTCCACCACCGACACTTCCTCTCCTTTCACGCACCTGCCGCCTCCTACACTTGTTTACCGCCTTCGACCCAGACTCTTCCTCTCCTTTCATGCACCTGCCGTCATATTCTCGCCTTTGCCACCTTCCACCGCCGACTCTTCCTCTCCTTTCACGCACCCGCCGCCATATTCTCGCCTTTGCCGCCTTCCACCCTGACTCTTCCTCTCCTTTCACGCACCTGCCGCCATATGCTCCCCTTTGACTCCTTCCTGCACCGACTCTTCCTCTCCTTTCACGGAGCTGCCAACATATTCTCGCATTTGCCGCCTTCCAGCACCGACTCTTCCTCTCCTATCACGCAGCTGCCGCCATATTTTTGCGTTTGCCGCCTTCCAGCGCCGACTCTTCTTCTGCATTGACGCACCTGCCGCCATATTCTCGCCTTTGCCACCTTCCACCCCGACTCTTCCTCTCCTTTCACGCACCTGACGCCTCCTACACTCGCTTACTGCCTTCCACCACCGACTCTTCCTCTCCTTTCATGCAGCTGCCATCATATTATTGCCTATGCCACCTTCCAGCGCCGACTCCTGCTCTCCTTTCACGCACCTGCCACCATATTCTCGCCTTTGCCGCCTTCCACCGCCGACTTCCTCTAATTTCACGCAGCTGCCGCCATATTATTGCCTATTCCGCCTTCCAGCGCCGACTCTTCCTCTCCTTTCACGCACCTGACGCCTCCTACACTCGTTTACCGCCTTCCACCACCGACTCTTCCTCTCCTTTCATGCAGCTGCCATCATATTCTCGCCTTTGCCACCTTCCAGCGCCGACTCTTCCTCTCCTTTCACGCACCTGCCGCCATATTCTCGCCTTTGCCGCCTTCCACCGCTGACTTCCTCTAGTTTCACGCAGCTGCCGCCATATTCTCGCCTTTGCCACCTTCCACCGCCGACACTTCCTCTCCTTTCACGCACCTGCCGCCTCCTACACTTGTTTACCGCCTTCCACCCGTACTCTTCCTCTCCTTTCACGCACCTGCCGCCATATGCTCCCCTTTGACGCCTTCCATCGCCGACTCTTCCTCTCCTTTCACGCAGCTGCCGCCATATTCTCGCCTTTGCCGCCTTCCAGCCCGACTCTTCCTCTCCTTTCACGCTCCTGCTGCCATATTCTAGCCTTTCCCGCCTTCCACTGCCGACTCTTCCTCTCCTTTCACGCACCTGCCGCCATATGCTCCCCTTTGACGCCTTCCACCGCCGACTCTTCCTCTCCTTTCATGCAGCTGCTGGCATATTCTTGCCTTTGCCGCCTTCCGCCGCCGACTCTTCCTCTCCTTTCACGCACCTGCCGCCATATTTTCACCTTTGCCGCCTTCCACCCCGACTCTTCCTCTCCTTTCACGCACCTGCCGCCATATTATTGCCTTTGCCGCCTTCTAGCGCTGACTCTTCCTCTCCTTTCACGAACCTGCCGCCATATTCTCGCCTTTGCCGCCTTCTACCCCTACTCTTCCTCTACTGTCACGCTCCTGCTGCCATATTCTCACCTTTCCCGCCTTCCACCGCCGACTCTTTCTCTCCTTTCACGCAGCTGCCAGCATATTCTCGCCTTTCCCGCCGTCCACCGCCGACTCTTCTGTGGGAATGGGAGTCTCACTAACGGACATTCCTGAGTTTGATTTTAATGAGCAAACACTGCACCACCCGGCATAACAAGACACTTAAGGAGAAAACAACGGAGAAAGGAATGTGCAGCTGGAAGGAGAAAAACAAGATAAAGACCATGAAGGCATTTCGCATGATCAGAAAGAACGGGCCAATCTGCTAGAGGATAGATGCGCGTGAACACAAGGCTGTAACCTATCTGCAAGCTGCAGGTAGCGCGTGTCCATAGCAGTTAACTATATAAGCCCTGTTATAAGTGTAAATAAAGGAGAATGACCATACTCATATTGAGATCTGTCATTACTCCGGAATCGCAACTCCCGCTCCGTCGTCGACACTGAACAAAGGGAAACTCCGACACCCTTCCTCTACTTTCACGCTCCTGCTGCCATATTCTCGCCTTTCCCGCCTTCCAACACCGACTCTTCCTCTCCTTTCACGCAGCTGCCGCCATATTCTCACCTTTGCCGCCTTTCACCGCCAACACTTCCTCTCCTTTCACGCAGCTGCCGCCATATTCTCGCCTTTGCCGCCTTCCACCACCGACACTTCCTCTCCTTTCACGCACCTGCCGCCTCCTACACTTGTTTACCGCCTTCGACCCAGACTCTTCCTCTCCTTTCATGCACCTGCCGTCATATTCTCGCCTTTGCCACCTTCCACCGCCGACTCTTCCTCTCCTTTCACGCACCCGCCGCCATATTCTTGCCTTTGCCGCCTTCCAGCGCCGACTCTTCCTCTCCTTTCACGCACCCGCCGCCATATTCTCGCCTTTGCCGCCTTCCACCCTGACTCTTCCTCTCCTTTCACGCACCTGCCGCCATATGCTCCCCTTTGACTCCTTCCTGCACCGACTCTTCCTCTCCTTTCACGGAGCTGCCAACATATTCTCGCATTTGCCGCCTTCCAGCACCGACTCTTCCTCTCCTATCACGCAGCTGCCGCCATATTTTTGCGTTTGCCGCCTTCCAGCGCCGACTCTTCTTCTGCATTGACGCACCTGCCGCCATATTCTCGCCTTTGCCACCTTCCACCCCGACTCTTCCTCTCCTTTCACGCACCTGACGCCTCCTACACTCGCTTACTGCCTTCCACCACCGACTCTTCCTCTCCTTTCATGCAGCTGCCATCATATTATTGCCTATGCCACCTTCCAGCGCCGACTCCTGCTCTCCTTTCACGCACCTGCCACCATATTCTCGCCTTTGCCGCCTTCCACCGCCGACTTCCTCTAATTTCACGCAGCTGCCGCCATATTATTGCCTATTCCGCCTTCCAGCGCCGACTCTTCCTCTCCTTTCACGCACCTGACGCCTCCTACACTCGTTTACCGCCTTCCACCACCGACTCTTCCTCTCCTTTCATGCAGCTGCCATCATATTCTCGCCTTTGCCACCTTCCAGCGCCGACTCTTCCTCTCCTATCACGCAGCTGCCGCCATATTCTCGCCTTTGCCGCCTTCCACCGCTGACTTCCTCTAGTTTCACGCAGCTGCCGCCATATTCTCGCCTTTGCCACCTTCCACCGCCGACACTTCCTCTCCTTTCACGCACCTGCCGCCTCCTACACTTGTTTACCGCCTTCCACCCGTACTCTTCCTCTCCTTTCACGCACCTGCCGCCATATGCTCCCCTTTGACGCCTTCCATCGCCGACTCTTCCTCTCCTTTCACGCAGCTGCCGCCATATTCTCGCCTTTGCCGCCTTCCAGCCCGACTCTTCCTCTCCTTTCACGCTCCTGCTGCCATATTCTAGCCTTTCCCGCCTTCCACTGCCGACTCTTCCTCTCCTTTCACGCACCTGCCGCCATATGCTCCCCTTTGACGCCTTCCACCGCCGACTCTTCCTCTCCTTTCATGCAGCTGCTGGCATATTCTTGCCTTTGCCGCCTTCCGCCGCCGACTCTTCCTCTCCTTTCACGCACCTGCCGCCATATTTTCACCTTTGCCGCCTTCCACCCCGACTCTTCCTCTCCTTTCACGCACCTGACGCCATATTCTCGCCTTTGCCACCTTCTACCCCTACTCTTCCTCTACTGTCACGCTCCTGCTGCCATATTCTCGCCTTTCCCGCCTTCCACCGCCGACTCTTTCTCTCCTTTCACGCAGCTGCCACCATATTCTCGACTTTGCCGCCTTCCACCACCGACTCTTCTGTGGGAATGGGAGTCTCACTAACGGACATTCCTGAGTTTGATTTTAATGAGCAAACACTGCACCACCCGGCATAACAAGACACTTAAGCAGAAAACAACGGAGAAAGGAATGTGCAGCTGGAAGGAGAAAAACAAGATAAAGGGCATGAAGGCATTTCGCATGATCAGAAAGAACGGGCCAATCTGCTAGAGGATAGATGCGCGTGAACACAAGGCTGTAACCTATCTGCAAGCTGCAGGTAGCGCGTGTCCATAGCAGTTAACTATATAAGCCCTGTTATAAGTGTAAATAAAGGAGAATGACCATACTCATATTGAGATCTGTCATTACTCCGGAATCGCAACTCCCGCTCCGTCGTCGACACTGAACAAAGGGAAACTCCGACACTCTTCCTCTCCTTTCACGCTCCTGCTGCCATATTCTCGCCTTTCCCGCCTTCCAACACCGACTCTTCCTCTCCTTTCACGCAGCTGCCGCCATATTCTCGCCTTTGCTGCCTTCCACCGCCGACCCTTCCTCTGCTTTCACGCACCTGCTGTCATATTCTCGCCTTTGCCGCCTTCAACCTCGACTCTTCCTCTCCTTTTATGTACCTGCCTCCATATTCTCGCCTTTGCCACCCTCCACCGCGACTCCTCCTCTCCATTCACGCAGCTGCCGCCATATTCTCGCCTTTGCCGCCTTACACCGCCGACCCTTCCTCTGCTTTCACGAACCTGCTGTCATATTCTCGCCTTTGCCGCCTTCAACCTCGACTCTTCCTCTCCTTTTATGTACCTGCCGCCATATTCTCGCCTTTGCCACCCTCCACCGTGACTCCTCCTCTCCATTCACGCAGCTGCCGCCATATTCTCGCCTTTGCTGCCTTCCACCGCCGACCCTTCCTCTGCTTTCACGCACCTGCCGTCATATTCTCGCCTTTGCCGCCTTCCACCGCCGACTCTTCCTGTCCTTTCATGCAGCTGCCAACATATTCTCGCCTTTGCCGCCTTCCAGCGCCGACCCTTCCTCTCCTTTCACGCACCTGCCACCATATTCTCGCCTTTGCCGCCTTCCACCGCCGCCTCTTCCTCTCCTATCACGCAGCTGCCTTCATATTCTCGCCTTTGCCGCCTTCCAGCACCGACTCTTCCTCTCCTATCACGCAGCTGCCGCCATATTTTTGCGTTTGCCGCCTTCCAGCGCCGACTCTTCTTCTGCATTGACGCACCTGCCGCCATATTCTCGCCTTTGCCACCTTCCACCCCGACTCTTCCTCTCCTTTCACGCACCTGACGCCTCCTACACTCGCTTACTGCCTTCCACCACCGACTCTTCCTCTCCTTTCATGCAGCTGCCATCATATTATTGCCTATGCCACCTTCCAGCGCCGACTCCTGCTCTCCTTTCACGCACCTGCCACCATATTCTCGCCTTTGCCGCCTTCCACCGCTGACTTCCTCTAATTTCACGCAGCTGCCGCCATATTATTGCCTATTCCGCCTTCCAGCGCCGACTCTTCCTCTCCCTTCACGCACCTGACGCCTCCTACACTCGTTTACCGCCTTCCACCACCGACTCTTCCTCTCCTTTCACGCAGCTGCCATCATATTCTCGCCTTTGCCACCTTCCAGCGCCGACTCCTGCTCTCCTTTCACGCACCTGCCGCCATATTCTCGCCTTTGCCGCCTTCCACCGCTGACTTCCTCTAGTTTCACGCAGCTGCCGCCATATTCTCGCCTTTGCCACCTTCCACCGCCGACACTTCCTCTCCTTTCACGCACCTGCCGCCTCCTACACTTGTTTACCGCCTTCCACCCGTACTCTTCCTCTCCTTTCACGCACCTGCCGCCATATGCTCCCCTTTGACGCCTTCCATCGCCGACTCTTCCTCTCCTTTCACGCAGCTGCCGCCATATTCTCGCCTTTGCCGCCTTCCAGCCCGACTCTTCCTCTCCTTTCACGCTCCTGCTGCCATATTCTAGCCTTTCCCGCCTTCCACTGCCGACTCTTCCTCTCCTTTCACGCACCTGCCGCCATATGCTCCCCTTTGACGCCTTCCACCGCCGACTCTTCCTCTCCTTTCATGCAGCTGCTGGCATATTCTTGCCTTTGCCGCCTTCCGCCGCCGACTCTTCCTCTCCTTTCACGCATCTGCCGCGATATTGTCGACTTTGCCGCCTTCCAGCCCGACTCTTCCTCTCCTTTCACGCACCTGCCGCCATATTTTCACCTTTGCCGCCTTCCAGCGCCAACTCTTCCTCTCCTTTCACGAACCTGCCGCCATATTCTCGCCTTTGCCGCCTTCCACCCCGACTCTTCCTCTCCTTTCACGCACCTGACGCCATATTCTCGCCTTTGCCACCTTCTACCCCTACTCTTCCTCTACTGTCACGCTCCTGCTGCCATATTCTCGCCTTTCCCGCCTTCCACCGCCGACTCTTTCTCTCCTTTCACGCAGCTGCCACCATATTCTCGCCTTTCCCGCCTTCCACCGCCGACTCTTCTGTGGGAATGGGAGTCTCACTAACGGACATTCCTGAGTTTGATTTTAATGAGCAAACACTGCACCACCCGGCATAACAAGACACTTAAGCAGAAAACAACGGAGAAAGGAATGTGCAGCTGGAAGGAGAAAAACAAGATAAAGGGCATGAAGGCATTTCGCATGATCAGAAAGAACGGGCCAATCTGCTAGAGGATAGATGCGCGTGAACACAAGGCTGTAACCTATCTGCAAGCTGCAGGTAGCGCGTGTCCATAGCAGTTAACTATATAAGCCCTGTTATAAGTGTAAATAAAGGAGAATGACCATACTCATATTGAGATCTGTCATTACTCCGGAATCGCAACTCCCGCTCCGTCGTCGACACTGAACAAAGGGAAACTCCGACACTCTTCCTCTCCTTTCACGCTCCTGCTGCCATATTCTCGCCTTTGCCGCCTTCCAACACCGACTCTTCCTCTCCTTTCACGCAGCTGCCGCCATATTCTCGCCTTTGCTGCCTTCCACCGCCGACCCTTCCTCTCCATTCACGCTCCTGCTGCCATATTCTCGCCTTTGCCGCCTTCCAACACCGACTCTTCCTCTCCATTCACGCAGCTGCCGCCATATTCTCGCCTTTGCTGCCTTCCACCGCCGACCCTTCCTCTGCTTTCACGCACCTGCCGCCATATTCTCGCCTTTGCCGCCTTCCACCGCCGACTCTTCCTGTCCTTTCATGCAGCTGCCACCATATTCTCACCTTTGCCGCCTTCCACCGCTGACTCTTCCTCTCCTTTCACGCAGCTGCCAACATATTCTCGCGTTTGCCGCCTTCCAGTGCCGACCCTTCCTCTCCTTTCACGCACCTGCCACAATATTCTCGCCTTTGTCGACTTCCAACGCCGCCTCTTCCTCTCCTATCACGCAGCTGCCTTCATATTCTCGCCTTTGCCGCCTTCCAGCACCGACTCTTCCTCTCCTATCACGCAGCTGCCGCCATATTTTTGCGTTTGCCGCCTTCCAGCTCCGACTCTTCCTCTCCTTTCACACAGCTGCCACCATATTCTCGCGTTTGCCGCCTTCCACCACCGACTCTTCCTCTCCTTTCATGCAGCTGCCATCATATTATTGCCTATGCCACCTTCCAGCGCCGACTCCTGCTCTCCTTTCACGCACCTGCCGCCATATTCTCGCCTTTGCCGCCTTCCACAGCCGACTTCCTCTAATTTCACGCAGCTGCCGCCATATTATTGCCTATTCCGCCTTCCAGCGCCGACTCTTCCTCTCCTTTCACGCACCTGACGCCTCCGACACTCGTTTACCGCCTTCCACCACCAACTCTTCCTTTCCTTTCATGCAGCTGCCATCATATTCTCGCCTTTGCCACCTTTCAGCACCGACTCCTGCTCTCCTTTCACGCACCTGCCGCCACATTCTCGCCTTTGCCGCCTTCCACCGCCGACTTCCTCTAATTTCACGCAGCTGCCGCCATATTATTGCCTTTGCCGCCTTCCAGCGCCGACTCTTCCTCTCCTTTCACGCACCTGCCGCCATATTTTCGCGTTTGCCACCTTCCAGCCCGACTCTTCCTCTCCTTTCACACAGCTGCCACCATATTCTCGCGTTTGCCGACTTCCACCCCCGACTCTTCCTCTCCTTTCACGCAGCTGCCGCCATATTCTCGCCTTTGCCGCCTTCCACTGCCGACTTCCTCTAATTTCACGCAGCTGCCGCGATATTCTCGCCTTTGCCGCCTTCCAGCCCGACTCTTCCTCTCCTTTCATGCTCCTGCTGCCATATTCTCGCCTTTGCCGCCTTCCACCCCGACTCTTCCTCTCCTTTCACGCACCTCCCGCCATATGCTCCCCTTTGACGCCTTCCAGCGCCGACTCTTCCTCTCCTTTCACGCACCTGCCGCCATAATCTCACCTTTGCCGCCTTCCAGCGCCGACCCTTCCTCTGCTTTCACGCAGCTGCCACCATATTCTCGCCTTTGCCGCCTTCCAGCGCCGACTCTTCCTCTCCTTTCACGCACCTGCCGCCATATTCTCGCCTTTGCCGCCTTCCACCGCCGACTCTTCCTCTCCTTTCACGCAGCTGTCGCCATATTCTCGCCTTTGCTGCCTTCCACTGCCGACAATTCCTCTCCTTTCACGCACCTGCCGCCTCCTACACTTGTTTACCGCCTTCCACCCAGACTCTTCCTCTCCTTTCACGCACCTGCCGCCATATGCTCCCCTTTGACGCCTTCCTGCGCCGACTCTTCCTCTCCTTTCATGCAGCTGCCGCCATATTCTCGCCTTTGCCGCCTTCCACTGCCGACTCTTCCTCTCCTTTAACGCACCTGCCGCCATATGCTCCCCTTTGACGCCTTCCAGCGCCGACTCTTCCTCTCCTTTCACGCACCTGCCGCCATATTCTCGCCTTTGCCGCCTTCCACCGCCGACTCTTCCTCTCCTTTCACGCAGCTGTCGCCATATTCTCGCCTTTGCTGCCTTCCACCGCCGACAATTCCTCTCCTTTCACGCACCTGCCGCCTCCTACACTTGTTTACCGCCTTCCACCCAGACTCTTCCTCTCCTTTCACGCACCTGCCGCCATATGCTCCCCTTTGACGCCTTCCTGCGCCGACTCTTCCTCTCCTTTCATGCAGCTGCCGCCATATTCTCGCCTTTGCCGCCTTCCACTGCCGACTCTTCCTCTCCTTTAACGCACCTGCCGCCATATGCTCCCCTTTGACGCCTTCCAGCGCCGACTCTTCCTCTCCTTTCATGCAGCTGCTGGCATATTCTTGCCTTTGCCGCCTTCCGCCGCCGACTCTTCCTCTCCTTTCACGCACCTGCCACCATATTGTCGACTTTGCCGCCTTCCAGCCCGACTCTTCCTCTCCTTTCACGCACCTGCCGCCATATTATTGCCTTTGCCGCCTTCCAGCGCCGACTCTTCCTCTCCTTTCACGAACCTGCCGCCATATTCTCGCCTTTGCCGCCTTCCACCCCGACTCTTCCTCTCCTTTCACGCACCTGACGCCATATTCTCGCCTTTGCCACCTTCTACCCCTACTCTTCCTCTACTGTCACGCTCCTGCTGCCATATTCTCGCCTTTCCCGCCTTCCACCGCCGACTCTTTCTCTCCTTTCACGCAGCTGTCACCATATTCTCGCCTTTGCCGCCTTCCACCGCCGACTCTTCTGTGGGAATGGGAGTCTCACTAACGGACATTCCTGAGTTTGATTTTAATGAGCGAACAGTGCACCACCCGGCATAACAAGACACTTAAGCAGAAAACAACGGAGAAAGGAATGTGCAGCTGGAAGGAGAAAAACAAGATAAAGGGCATGAAGGCATTTCGCATGATCAGAAAGAACGGGCCAATCTGCTAGAGGATAGATGCGCGTGAACACAAGGCTGTAACCTATCTGCAAGCTGCAGGTAGCGCGTGTCCATAGCAGTTAACTATATAAGCCCTGTTATAAGTGTAAATAAAGGAGAATGACCATACTCATATTGAGATCTGTCATTACTCCGGAATCGCAACTCCCGCTCCGTCGTCGACACTGAACAAAGGGAAACTCCGACACTCTTCCTCTCCTTTCACGCTCCTGCTGCCATATTCTCGCCTTTCCCGCCTTCCAACACCGACTCTTCCTCTCCTTTCACGCAGCTGCTGCCATATTCTTGCCTTTGCTGCCTTCCACCGCCGACACTTCCTCTGCTTTCACACACCTGCCGTCATATTCTCGCGTTTGCCGCCTTCAACCTCGACTCTTCCTCTCCTTTTATGTACCTGCCGCCATATTCTCGCCTTTGCCACCCTCCACCGCGACTCCTCCTCTCCATTCACGCAGCTGCCGCCATATTCTCGCCTTTGCCGCCTTCCACCGCCGACTCTTCCTCTCCTTTCACGCAGCTGCCTCCATATTCTCTCCTTTGCCGCCTTCCACCGCCGACTCTTCCTGTCCTTTCATGCAGCTGCCAACATATTCTCGCCTTTGCCGCCTTCCACCGCCGACTCTTCCTCTCCTTTCACGCATCTGACGCCTCCTACACTCGTTTACCGCCTTCCACCACCGACTCTTCCTCTCCTTTCACGCAGCTGCCATCATATTCTCGCCTTTGCCACCTTCCACCGCCGACTTCCTCTAATTTCACGCAGCTGCCGCCATATTATTGCCTATTCCGCCTTCCACGGCCGACTCTTCCTCTCCTTTCACGCACCTGCCGCCATATTCTCGACTTTGCCGCCTTCCAGCGCCGACTCTTCCTCTCCTTTCACGCACCTGCCGCCATATTATTGCCTTTGCCGCCTTCCAGCGCTGACTCTTCCTCTCCTTTCACGAACCTGCCGCCATATTCTCGCCTTTGCCGCCTTCTACCCCTACTCTTCCTCTACTGTCACGCTCCTGCTGCCATATTCTCACCTTTCCCGCCTTCCACCGCCGACTCTTTCTCTCCTTTCACGCAGCTGCCAGCATATTCTCGCCTTTCCCGCCGTCCACCGCCGACTCTTCTGTGGGAATGGGAGTCTCACTAACGGACATTCCTGAGTTTGATTTTAATGAGCAAACACTGCACCACCCGGCATAACAAGACACTTAAGGAGAAAACAACGGAGAAAGGAATGTGCAGCTGGAAGGAGAAAAACAAGATAAAGACCATGAAGGCATTTCGCATGATCAGAAAGAACGGGCCAATCTGCTAGAGGATAGATGCGCGTGAACACAAGGCTGTAACCTATCTGCAAGCTGCAGGTAGCGCGTGTCCATAGCAGTTAAGTATATAAGCCCTGTTATAAGTGTAAATAAAGGAGAATGACCATACTCATATTGAGATCTGTCATTACTCCGGAATCGCAACTCCCGCTCCGTCGTCGACACTGAACAAAGGGAAACTCCGACACCCTTCCTCTCCTTTCACGCTCCTGCTGCCATATTCTCGCCTTTGCCGCCTTCCAACACCGACTCTTCCTCTCCATTCACGCAGCTGCCGCCATATTCTCGCCTTTGCTGCCTTCCACCGCCGACCCTTCCTCTGCTTTCACGCACCTGCCGCCATATTCTCGCCTTTGCCGCCTTCCACCGCCGACTCTTCCTGTCCTTTCATGCAGCTGCCACCATATTCTCACCTTTGCCGCCTTCCACCGCTGACTCTTCCTCTCCTTTCACGCAGCTGCCAACATATTCTCGCGTTTGCCGCCTTCCAGTGCCGACCCTTCCTCTCCTTTCACGCACCTGCCACAATATTCTCGCCTTTGTCGACTTCCAACGCCGCCTCTTCCTCTCCTATCACGCAGCTGCCTTCATATTCTCGCCTTTGCCGCCTTCCAGCACCGACTCTTCCTCTCCTATCACGCAGCTGCCGCCATATTTTTGCGTTTGCCGCCTTCCAGCTCCGACTCTTCCTCTCCTTTCACACAGCTGCCACCATATTCTCGCGTTTGCCGCCTTCCACCACCGACTCTTCCTCTCCTTTCATGCAGCTGCCATCATATTATTGCCTATGCCACCTTCCAGCGCCGACTCCTGCTCTCCTTTCACGCACCTGCCGCCATATTCTCGCCTTTGCCGCCTTCCACAGCCGACTTCCTCTAATTTCAAGCAGCTGCCGCCATATTATTGCCTATTCCGCCTTCCAGCGCCGACTCTTCCTCTCCTTTCACGCACCTGACGCCTCCGACACTCGTTTACCGCCTTCCACCACCAACTCTTCCTTTCCTTTCATGCAGCTGCCATCATATTCTCGCCTTTGCCACCTTCCAGCGCCGACTCCTGCTCTCCTTTCACGCACCTGCCGCCACATTCTCGCCTTTGCCGCCTTCCACCGCCGACTTCCTCTAATTTCACGCAGCTGCCGCCATATTATTGCCTTTGCCGCCTTCCAGCGCCGACTCTTCCTCTCCTTTCACGCACCTGCCGCCATATTTTCGCGTTTGCCACCTTCTAGCCCGACTCTTCCTCTCCTTTCACACAGCTGCCACCATATTCTCGCGTTTGCCGACTTCCACCCCCGACTCTTCCTCTCCTTTCACGCAGCTGCCGCCATATTCTCGCCTTTGCCGCCTTCCACTGCCGACTTCCTCTAATTTCACGCAGCTGCCGCGATATTCTCGCCTTTGCCGCCTTCCAGCCCGACTCTTCCTCTCCTTTCATGCTCCCGCTGCCATATTCTCGCCTTTGCCGCCTTCCACCCCGACTCTTCCTCTCCTTTCACGAACCTCCCGCCATATGCTCCCCTTTGACGCCTTCCAGCGCCGACTCTTCCTCTCCTTTCACGCACCTGCCGCCATAATCTCACCTTTGCCGCCTTCCAGCGCCGACCCTTCCTCTGCTTTCACGCAGCTGCCACCATATTCTCGCCTTTGCCGCCTTCCAGCGCCGACTCTTCCTCTCCTTTCACGCACCTGCCGCCATATTCTCGCCTTTGCCGCCTTCCACCGCCGACTCTTCCTCTCCTTTCACGCAGCTGTCGCCATATTCTCGCCTTTGCTGCCTTCCACCGCCGACAATTCCTCTCCTTTCACGCACCTGCCGCCTCCTACACTTGTTTACCGCCTTCCACCCAGACTCTTCCTCTCCTTTCACGCACCTGCCGCCATATGCTCCCCTTTGACGCCTTCCTGCGCCGACTCTTCCTCTCCTTTCATGCAGCTGCCGCCATATTCTCGCCTTTGCCGCCTTCCACTGCCGACTCTTCCTCTCCTTTAACGCACCTGCCGCCATATGCTCCCCTTTGACGCCTTCCAGCGCCGACTCTTCCTCTCCTTTCACGCACCTGCCGCCATATTCTCGCCTTTGCCGCCTTCCACCGCCGACTCTTCCTCTCCTTTCACGCAGCTGTTGCCATATTCTCGCCTTTGCTGCCTTCCACCGCCGACAATTCCTCTCCTTTCACGCACCTGCCGCCTCCTACACTTGTTTACCGCCTTCCACCCAGACTCTTCCTCTCCTTTCACGCACCTGCCGCCATATGCTCCCCTTTGACGCCTTCCTGCGCTGACTCTTCCTCTCCTTTCATGCAGCTGCCGCCATATTCTCGCCTTTGCCGCCTTCCACTGCCGACTCTTCCTCTCCTTTAACGCACCTGCCGCCATATGCTCCCCTTTGACGCCTTCCAGCGCCGACTCTTCCTCTCCTTTCATGCAGCTGCTGGCATATTCTTGCCTTTGCCGCCTTCCGCCGCCGACTCTTCCTCTCCTTTCACGCACCTGCCGCCATATTGTCGACTTTGCCGCCTTCCAGCCCGACTCTTCCTCTCCTTTCACGCACCTGCCGCCATATTATTGCCTTTGCCGCCTTCCAGCGCCGACTCTTCCTCTCCTTTCACGAACCTGCCGCCATATTCTCGCCTTTGCCGCCTTCCACCCCGACTCTTCCTCTCCTTTCACGCACCTGACGCCATATTCTCGCCTTTGCCACCTTCTACCCCTACTCTTCCTCTACTGTCACGCTCCTGCTGCCATATTCTCGCCTTTCCCGCCTTCCACCGCCGACTCTTTCTCTCCTTTCACGCAGCTGTCACCATATTCTCGCCTTTGCCGCCTTCCACCGCCGACTCTTCTGTGGGAATGGGAGTCTCACTAACGGACATTCCTGAGTTTGATTTTAATGAGCAAACACTGCACCACCCGGCATAACAAGACACTTAAGCAGAAAACAACGGAGAAAGGAATGTGCAGCTGGAAGGAGAAAAACAAGATAAAGGGCATGAAGGCATTTCGCATGATCAGAAAGAACGGGCCAATCTGCTAGAGGATAGATGCGCGTGAACACAAGGCTGTAACCTATCTGCAAGCTGCAGGTAGCGCGTGTCCATAGCAGTTAACTATATAAGCCCTGTTATAAGTGTAAATAAAGGAGAATGACCATACTCATATTGAGATCTGTCATTACTCCGGAATCGCAACTCCCGCTCCGTCGTCGACACTGAACAAAGGGAAACTCCGACACTCTTCCTCTCCTTTCACGCTCCTGCTGCCATATTCTCGCCTTTCCCGCCTTCCAACACCGACTCTTCCTCTCCTTTCACGCAGCTGCTGCCATATTCTTGACTTTGCTGCCTTCCACCGCCGACACTTCCTCTGCTTTCACACACCTGCCGTCATATTCTCGCGTTTGCCGCCTTCAACCTCGACCCTTCCTCTCCTTTTATGTACCTGCCGCCATATTCTCGCCTTTGCCACCCTCCACCGCGACTCCTCCTCTCCATTCACGCAGCTGCCGCCATATTCTCGCCTTTGCCGCCTTCCACCGCCGACTCTTCCTCTCCTTTCACGCAGCTGCCTCCATATTCTCTCCTTTGCCGCCTTCCACCGCCGACTCTTCCTGTCCTTTCATGCAGCTGCCAACATATTCTCGCCTTTGCCGCCTTCCACACCCGACTCTTCCTCTCCTTTCACGCATCTGACGCCTCCTACACTCGTTTACCGCCTTCCACCACCGACTCTTCCTCTCCTTTCACGCACCTGCCGCCATATTCTCGCCTTTGCCGTCTTCCACCGCCGACTTCCTCTAATTTCACGCAGCTGCCGCCATATTATTGCCTATTCCGCCTTCCAACGCCAACTCTTCCTCTCCTTTCACGCACCTGCCACCATATTCTCGACTTTGCCGCCTTCCAGCGCCGACTCTTCCTCTCCTTTCACGCACCTGCCGCCATATTATTGCCTTTGCCGCCTTCCAGCGCTGACTCTTCCTCTCCTTTCACACAGCTGCCGCCATATTCTCGCCTTTGCCGCCTTCTACCCCTACTCTTCCTCTACTGTCACGCTCCTGCTGCCATATTCTCACCTTTCCCGCCTTCCACCGCCGACTCTTTCTCTCCTTTCACGCAGCTGCCACCATATTCTCGCCTTTCCCGCCGTCCACCGCCGACTCTTCTGTGGGAATGGGAGTCTCACTAACGGACATTCCTGAGTTTGATTTTAATGAGCAAACACTGCACCACCCGGCATAACAAGACACTTAAGGAGAAAACAACGGAGAAAGGAATGTGCAGCTGGAAGGAGAAAAACAAGATAAAGACCATGAAGGCATTTCGCATGATCAGAAAGAACGGGCCAATCTGCTAGAGGATAGATGCGCGTGAACACAAGGCTGTAACCTATCTGCAAGCTGCAGGTAGCGCGTGTCCATAGCAGTTAACTATATAAGCCCTGTTATAAGTGTAAATAAAGGAGAATGACCATACTCATATTGAGATCTGTCATTACTCCGGAATCGCAACTCCCGCTCCGTCGTCGACACTGAACAAAGGGAAACTCCGACACCCTTCCTCTCCTTTCACGCTCCTGCTGCCATATTCTCGCCTTTCCCGCCTTCCAACACCGACTCTTCCTCTCCTTTCACGCAGCTGCCGCCATATTCTCACCTTTGCCGCCTTTCACCGCCAACACTTCCTCTCCTTTCACGCAGCTGCCGCCATATTCTCGCCTTTGCCGCCTTCCACCACCGACACTTCCTCTCCTTTCACGCACCTGCCGCCTCCTACACTTGTTTACCGCCTTCGACCCAGACTCTTCCTCTCCTTTCATGCACCTGCCGTCATATTCTCGCCTTTGCCACCTTCCACCGCCGACTCTTCCTCTCCTTTCACGCACCCGCCGCCATATTCTTGCCTTTGCCGCCTTCCAGCGCCGACTCTTCCTCTCCTTTCACGCACCCGCCGCCATATTCTCGCCTTTGCCGCCTTCCACCCTGACTCTTCCTCTCCTTTCACGCACCTGCCGCCATATGCTCCCCTTTGACTCCTTCCTGCACCGACTCTTCCTCTCCTTTCACGGAGCTGCCAACATATTCTCGCATTTGCCGCCTTCCAGCGCCGACCCTTCCTCTCCTTTCACGCACCTGCCACAATATTCTCGCCTTTGCCGCCTTCCACCGCCGCCTCTTCCTCTCCTATCACGCAGCTGCCTTCATATTCTCGCCTTTGCCGCCTTCCAGCACCGACTCTTCCTCTCCTATCACGCAGCTGCCGCCATATTTTTGCGTTTGCCGCCTTCCAGCGCAGACTCTTCTTCTGCATTGACGCACCTGCCGCCATATTCTCGCCTTTGCCACCTTCCACCCCGACTCTTCCTCTCCTTTCACGCACCTGACGCCTCCTACACTCGTTTACCGCCTTCCACCACTGATTCTTCCTCTCCTTTCATGCAGCTGCCATCATATTCTCGCCTTTGCCACCTTCCAGCGCCGACTCCTGCTCTCCTTTCATGCACCTGCCGCCATATTCTCGCCTTTGCCGCCTTCCACCGCCGACTTCCTCTAATTTCACACAGCTGCCGCCATATTATTGCCTATTCCGCCTTCCAGCGCCGACTCTTCCTCTCCTTTCACGCACCTGACGCCTCCTACACTCGTTTACCGCCTTCCACCACCGACTCTTCCTCTCCTTTCATGCAGCTGCCATCATATTCTAGCCTTTGCCACCTTCCAGCGCCGACTCCTGCTCTCCTTTCACGCACCTGCCGCCATATTTTCGCGTTTGCCACCTTCCACCCCGACTCTTCCTCTCCTTTCACGCACCTGCTGCCATATGCTCCCCTTTGACGCTTTCCTGCGCCGACTCTTCCTCTCCTTTCACGCAGCTGCCACCATATTCTCGCGTTTGCCGACTTCCACCCCCGACTCTTCCTCTCCTTTCCCGCAGATGCCGCCATATTCTCGCCTTTGCTGCCTTCCACCGCCGACTTCCTCTCCTTTCACGCAGCTGCCGCCATATTCTCGCCTTTGCCGCCTTCCACCGCCGACTTCCTCTCCTTTCACGCTCCTGCTGCCATATTCTCGCCTTTCCCGCCTTCCACCGCCGACTCTCCCTCTCCTATCACGCAGCTGCCGCCATATTTTTGCGTTTGCCGCCTTCCAGCGCCGACTCTTCTTCTGCATTGACGCACCTGCCGCCATATTCTCGCCTTTGCCACCTTCCACCCCGACTCTTCCTCTCCTTTCACGCATCTGACGCATCCTACACTCGTTTACCGCCTTCCACCACCGACTCTTCCTCTCCTTTCACGCAGCTGCCATCATATTCTCGCCTTTGCCACCTTCCAGCGCCGACTCCTGCTCTCCTTTCACGCACCTGCCGCCATATTCTCGCCTTTGCCGCCTTCCACCGCCGACTTCCTCTAATTTCACGCAGCTGCCGCCATATTATTGCCTATTCCACCTTCCAGCGCCGACTCTTCCTCTCCTTTCACGCTCCTGCTGCCATATTCTTGCCTTTGCCGCCTTCCAGCGCCGACTCTTCCTCTCCTTTCACGAACCTGCCGCCATATTCTCGCCTTTGCCGCCTTCCACCCCGACTCTTCCTCTCCTTTCACGCACCTGACGCTATATTCTCGCCTTTGCCGCCTTCTACCCCTACTCTTCCTCTACTGTCACGCTCCTGCTGCCATATTCTCGCCTCTCCCGCCTTCCACCGCCGACTCTTTCTCTCCTTTCACGCAGCTGCCACCATATTCTCGGCTTTCCCGCCTTCCACCGCCGACTCTTCTGTGGGAATGGGAGTCTCACTAACGGACATTCCTGAGTTTGATTTTAATGAGCAAACACTGCACCACCCGGCATAACAAGACACTTAAGCAGAAAACAACGGAGAAAGGAATGTGCAGCTGGAAGGAGAGAAACAAGATAAAGGGCATGAAGGCATTTCGCATGATCAGAAAGAACGGGCCAATCTGCTAGAGGATAGATGCGCGTGAACACAAGGCTGTAACCTATCTGCAAGCTGCAGGTAGCGCGTGTCCATAGCAGTTAACTATATAAGCCCTGTTATAAGTGTAAATAAAGGAGAATGACCATACTCATATTGAGATCTGTCATTACTCCGGAATCGCAACTCCCGCTCCGTCGTCGACACTGAACAAAGGGAAACTCCGACACTCTTCCTCTCCTTTCACGCTCCTGCTGCCATATTCTCGCCTTTCCCGCCTTCCAACACCGACTCTTCCTCTCCTTTCACGCAGCTGCCGCCATATTCTCGCCTTTGCTGCCTTCCACCGCCGACACTTCCTCTGCTTTCACGCACCTGCCGTCATATTCTCGCCTTTGCCGCCTTCAACCTCGACTCTTCCTCTCCTTTTATGTACCTGCCTCCATATTCTCGCCTTTGCCGCCTTCCACCGCCGACTCTTCCTGTACTTTCATGCAGCTGCCAACATATTCTCGCCTTTGCCGCCTTCCACCGCTGACTCTTCCTCTCCTTTCACGCATCTGCCAACATATTCTCGCGTTTGACGCCTTCCAGCGCCGACCCTTCCTCTCCTTTCACGCACCTGCCACAATATTCTCGCCTTTGCCGCCTTCCACCGCCGCCTCTTCCTCTCCTATCACGCAGCTGCCTTCATATTCTCGCCTTTGCCGCCTTCCAGCACCGACTCTTCCTCTCCTATCACGCAGCTGCCGCCATATTTTTGCGTTTGCCGCCTTCCAGCGCAGACTCTTCTTCTGCATTGACGTACCTGCCGCCATATTCTCGCCTTTGCCACCTTCCACCCCGACTCTTCCTCTCCTTTCACGCACCTGACGCCTCCTACACTCGTTTACCGCCTTCCACCACTGACTCTTCCTCTCCTTTCATGCAGCTGCCATCATATTATTGCCTATGCCACCTTCCAGCGCCGACTCCTGCTCACCTTTCATGCACCTGCCGCCATATTCTCGCCTTTGCCGCCTTCCACCGCCGACTTCCTCTAATTTCACACAGCTGCCGCCATATTATTGCCTATTCCGCCTTCCAGCGCCGACTCTTCCTCTCCCTTCACGCACCTGACGCCTCCTACACTCGTTTACCGCCTTCCACCACCGACTCTTCCTCTCCTTTCATGCAGCTGCCATCATATTCTCGCCTTTGCCACCTTCCACCCCGACTCTTCCTCTCCTTTCACGCACCTGCTGCCATATGCTCCCCTTTGACGCTTTCCTGCGCCGACTCTTCCTCTCCTTTCACGCAGCTGCCACCATATTCTCGCGTTTGCCGACTTCCACCCCCGACTCTTCCTCTCCTTTCACGCACCTGACGCCACATTCTCGCCTTTGCTGCCTTCCACCGCCGACTTCCTCTCCTTTCACGCAGCTGCCGCCATATTCTCGCCTTTGCCGCCTTCCACCGCCGACTTCCTCTAATTTCACGCAGCTGCCGCCATATTATTGCCTATTCTGCCTTCCACCACCGACTCTTCCTCTTCTATCACGCAGCTGCCTTCATATTCTCGCCTTTGCCGCCTTCTAGCACCGACTCTTCCTCTCCTATAACGCAGCTGCCGCCATATTTTTGCGTTTGCCGCCTTCCAGCGCCGACTCTTCTTCTGCATTGACGCACCTGCCGCCATATTCTCGCCTTTGCCACCTTCCACCCCGACTCTTCCTCTCCTTTCACGCATCTGACGCATCCTACACTCGTTTACCGCCTTCCACCACCGACTCTTCCTCTCCTTTCACGCAGCTGCCATCATATTCTCGCCTTTGCCACCTTCCAGCGCCGACTCCTGCTCTCCTTTCACGCACCTGCCGCCATATTCTCGCCTTTGCCGCCTTCCACCGCCGACTTCCTCTAATTTCACGCAGCTGCCGCCATATTATTGCCTATTCCGCCTTCCAGCGCCAACTCTTCCTCTCCTTTCACGCACCTGCCACCATATTCTTGCCTTTGCCGCCTTCCAGCGCCGACCCTTCCTCTCCTTTCATGCAGCTGCTGGCATATTCTTGCCTTTGCCGCCTTCCGCCGCCGACTCTTCCTCTCCTTTCACGCACCTGCCGCCATATTCTCGCCTTTGCCGCCTTCCACCCCGACTCTTCCTCTCCTTTCACGCACCTGACGCTATATTCTCGCCTTTGCCGCCTTCTACCCCTACTCTTCCTCTACTGTCACGCTCCTGCTGCCATATTCTCGGCTTTCCCGCCTTCCACCGCCGACTCTTCCTCTCCTTTCACGCAGCTGCCACCATATTCTCCCCTTTGCCGCCTTCCACCGCCGACTTCCTCTAATTTCACGCAGCTGCCGCCATATTAGTGCCTATTCCGCCTTCCAGCGCCGACTCTTCCTCTCCTTTCACGCACCTGCCGCCATATTCTTGCTTTTGCCGCCTTCCAGCGCCGACTCTTCCTCTCCTTTCATGCAGCTGCTGCCATATTCTTGCCTTTGCCGCCTTCCGCCGCCGACTCTTCCTCTCCTTTCACGCACCTGCCGCCATATTCTCGACTTTGCCGCCTTCCAGCGCCGACTCTTCCTCTACTTTCACGCACCTGCCGCCATATTCTCGCCTTTGCCGCCTTCCACCCCGACTCTTCCTCTCCTTTCACGCACGGGCTGCCATATTCTCGCCTTTGCCGCCTTCCACCGCCGACTCTTCCTCTCCTTTCACGCACCTGCCGTCATATTCTCGCCTTTGCCGCCTTCAACCTCGACTCTTCCTCTCCTTTTATGTACCTGCCTCCATATTCTCGCCTTTGCCACCCTCCACCGCGACTCCTCCTCTCCATTCACGCAGCTGCCGCCATATTCTCGCCTTTGCCGCCTTCCACCGCTGACTCTTCCTCTCCTTTCACGCAGCTGCCAACATATTCTCGCGTTTGACGCCTTCCAGCGCCGACCCTTCCTCTCCTTTCACGCACCTGCCACAATATTCTCGCCTTTGCCGCCTTCCACCGCCGCCTCTTCCTCTCCTATCACGCAGCTGCCTTCATATTCTCGCCTTTGCCGCCTTCCAGCGCCGACTCCTGCTCTCCTTTCACGCACCTGCCGCCATATTTTCGCGTTTGCCACCTTCCACCCCGACTCTTCCTCTCCGTTCACGCACCTGCTGCCATATGCTCCCCTTTGACGCTTTCCTGCGCCGACTCTTCCTCTCCTTTCACGCACCTGCCGCAATATTCTTGCCTTTGCCGCCTTCCAGCGCCGACTCTTCCTCTCCTTTCATGCAGCTGCTGCCATATTCTTGCCTTTGCCGCCTTCCGCCGCCGACTCTTCCTCTCCTTTCACGCACCTGCCGCCATATTCTCGACTTTGCCGCCTTCCAGCGCCGACTCTTCCTCTCCTTTCACGAACCTGCCGCCATATTCTCGCCTTTGCCGCCTTCCACCCCGACTCTTCCTCTCCTTTCACGCACGGGCTGCCATATTCTCGCCTTTGCCGCCTTCCACCGCCGACTCTTCCTCTCCTTTCACGCACCTGCCGCCATATTCTCGCCTTTGTCGCTTTCCACCACGACTCTTCCTCTCCTTTCACGCAGCTGCCGCCATATTCTCGCCTTTGCCGCCTTCCACCCCGACTCTTCCTCTCCTTTCACGCTCCTGCTGCCATGTTCTCGCCTTTCCCGCCTTCTACCGCCGCCTCTTCCTCTCCTATCACGCAGCTGCCTTCATATTCTCACCTTTGCCGCCTTCCAGCGCCGACTCTTCCTCTCCTATCACGCAGCTGCTGCCATATTTTTGCGTTTGCCGCCTTCCAGCGCCGACTCTTCTTCTGCATTGACGCACCTGCCGCCATATTCTCGCCTTTGCCACCTTCCACCCCGACTCTTCCTCTCCTTTCACGCATCTGACGCATCCTACACTCGTTTACCGCCTTCCACCACCGACTCTTCCTCTCCTTTCACGCAGCTGCCATCATATTCTCGCCTTTGCCACCTTCCAGCGCCGACTCCTGCTCTCCTTTCACGCAGCTGCCGCCATATTCTCGCCTTTGCCGCCTTCCACCGCCGACTTCCTCTAATTTCACGCAGCTGCCGCCATATTATTGCCTATTCCACCTTCCAGCGCCGACTCTTCCTCTCCTTTCACGCATCTGCTGCCATATTCTTGCCTTTGCCGCCTTCCAGTGCCGACTCTTCCTCTCCTTTCATGCAGCTGCTGGCATATTCTTGCCTTTGCCGCCTTCCGCCGCCGGCTCTTTCTCTCCTTTCACGCACCTGCCGCCATATTCTCGACTTTGCCGCCTTCTAGCGCCGACTCTTCGTCTCCTTTCACGCACCTGCCGCCATATTCTCGCCTTTGCCGCCTTCCAGCGCCGACTCTTCCTCTCCTTTCACGAACCTGCCGCCATATTCTCGCCTTTGCCGCCTTCCACCCCGACTCTTCCTCTCCTTTCACGCACCTGACGCTATATTCTCGCCTTTGCCGCCTTCTACCCCTACTCTTCCTCTACTGTCACGCTCCTGCTGCCATATTCTCGCCTCTCCCGCCTTCCACCGCCGACTCTTTCTCTCCTTTCACGCAGCTGCCACCATATTCTCGCCTTTGCCGCCTTCCACCGCCGACTCTTCTGTGGGAATGGGAGTCTCACTAACGGACATTCCTGAGTTTGATTTTAATGAGCAAACACTGCACCACCCGGCATAACAAGAGACTTAAGCAGAAAACAACGGAGAAAAGAATGTGCAGCTGGAAGGAGAAAAACAAGATAAAGACCATGAAGGCATTTCGCATGATCAGAAAGAACGGGCCAATCTGCTAGAGGATAGATGCGCGTGAACACAAGGCTGTAACCTATCGGCAAGCTGCAGGTAGCGCGTGTCCATAGCAGTTAACTATATAAGCCCTGTTATAAGTGTAAATAAAGGAGAATGACCATACTCATATTGAGATCTGTCATTACTCCGGAATCGCAACTCCCGCTCCGTCGTCGACACTGAACAAAGGGAAACTCCGACACTCTTCCTCTCCTTTCACGCTCCTGCTGCCATATTCTCGCCTTTCCCGCCTTCCAACACCGACTCTTCCTCTCCTTTCACGCAGCTGCCGCCATATTCTCGCCTTTGCTGCCTTCCACCGCCGACACTTCCTCTGCTTTCACGCACCTGCTGTCATATTCTCGCCTTTGCCGCCTTCAACCTCGACTCTTCCTCTCCTTTTATATACCTGCCGCCATATTCTCGCCTTTGCCACCCTCCACCGCCGACTCTTCCTGTCCTTTCATGCAGCTGCCAACATATTCTCGCCCTTGCCGCCTTCCACCGCTGACTCTTCCTCTCCTTTCACGCAGCTGCCAACATATTCTCGCGCTTGCCGTCTTCCAGCGCCGACCCTTCCTCTCCTTTCACGCACCTGCCACAATATTCTCGCCTTTGTCGCCTTCCAACGCCGCCTCTTCCTCTCCTATCACGCAGCTGCCTTCATATTTTTGCGTTTGCCGCCTTCCACCGCTGACTCTTCCTCTCCTTTCACGCAGCTGCCAACATATTCTCGCGCTTGCCGTCTTCCAGCGCCGACACTTCCTCTCCTTTCACGCACCTGACGCTTCCTACACTCGTTTACCGCCTTCCACCACCGACTCTTCCTTTCCTTTCATGCAGCTGCCATCATATTCTCGCCTTTGCCACCTTCCAGCGCCGACTCCTGCTCTCCTTTCACGCACCTGCCGCCATATTCTCGCATTTGCCGCCTTCCACCGCCGTCTTCCTCTAATTTCACGCAGCTGCCGCCATATTATTGCCTTTGCCGCCTTCCAGCGCCGACTCTTCCTCTCCTTTCACGCACCTGCCGCCATATTTTCGCGTTTGCCACCTTCCACCCCGACTCTTCCTCTCCTTTCACACAGCTGCCACCATATTCTCGCGTTTGCCGACTTCCACCCCCGACTCTTCCTCTCCTTTCACGCAGATGCCGCCATATTGTCGCCTTTGCCGCCTTCCACTGCCGACTTCCTCTAATTTCACGCAGCTGCCGCGATATTCTCGCCTTTGCCGCCTTCCAGCCCGACTCTTCCTCTCCTTTCATGCTCCTGCTGCCATATTCTCGCCTTTGCCGCCTTCCACCCCGACTCTTCCTCTCCTGTCACGCACCTCCCGCCATATGCTCCCCTTTGACGCCTTCCAGCGCCGACTCTTCCTCTCCTTTCACGCACCTGCCGCCATAATCTCACCTTTGCCGCCTTCCAGCGCCGACCCTTCCTCTCCTTTCACGCAGCTGCCACCATATTCTCGCCTTTGCCGCCTTCCAGCGCCGACTCTTCCTCTCCTTTCACGCACCTGCCGCCATATTCTCGCCTTTGCCGCCTTCCACCGCCGACTCTTCCTCTCCTTTCACGCAGCTGTCGCCATATTCTCGCCTTTGCTGCCTTCCACCGCCGACAATTCCTCTCCTTTCACGCACCTGCCGCCTCCTACACTTGTTTACCGCCTTCCAACCAGACTCTTCCTCTCCTTTCACGCACCTGCCGCCATATGCTCCCCTTTGACGCCTTCCTGCGCCGACTCTTCCTCTCCTTTCATGCAGCTGCCGCCATATTCTCGCCTTTGCCGCCTTCCACTGCCGACTCTTCCTCTCCTTTAACGCACCTGCCGCCATATGCTCCCCTTTGACGCCTTCCAGCGCCGACTCTTCCTCTCCTTTCATGCAGCTGCTGGCATATTCTTGCCTTTGCCGCCTTCCGCCGCCGACTCTTCCTCTCCTTTCACGCACCTGCCGCCATATTGTCGACTTTGCCGCCTTCCAGCCCGACTCTTCCTGTCCTTTCACGCACCTGACGCCATATTCTCACCTTTGCCGCCTTCCAGCGCCGACTCTTCCTCTCCTTTCACGCACCTGCCGCCATATTCTCGCCTTTGCCGCCTTCCACCCCGACTCTTCCTCTCCTTTCACGAACCTGCCGCCATATTCTCGCCTTTCCCGCCTTCCACCGCCGACTCTTTCTCTCCTTTCACGCAGCTGCCGCCATATTCTCGCCTTTGCCGCCTTCCAGCGCCGACTCTTCCTCTCCTTTCATGCAGCCGCTGGCATATTCTTGCCTTTGCCGCCTTCCGCCGCCGACTCTTCCTCTCGTTTCACGCAGCTGCCGCCATATTCTCGCCTTTGCCGCCTTCCACCCCGACTCTTCCTCTCCTTTCACGCACCTGATGCTATATTCTCGCCTTTGCCGCCTTCTACCCCTACTCTTCCTCTACTGTCACGCTCCTGCTGCCATATTCTCGCCTCTCCCGCCTTCCACCGCCGACTCTTTCTCTCCTTTCACGCAGCTGCCACCATATTCTCGCCTTTGCCGCCTTCCACCGCCGACTCTTCTGTGGGAATGGGAGTCTCACTAACGGACATTCCTGAGTTTGATTTTAATGAGCAAACACTGCACCACCCGGCATAACAAGACACTTAAGCAGAAAACAACGGAGAAAGGAATGTGCAGCTGGAAGGAGAAAAACAAGATAAAGACCATGAAGGCATTTCGCATGATCAGAAAGAACGGGCCAATCTGCTAGAGGATAGATGCGCGTGAACACAAGGCTGTAACCTATCGGCAAGCTGCAGGTAGCACGTGTCCATAGCAGTTAACTATATAAGCCCTGTTATAAGTGTAAATAAAGGAGAATGACCATACTCATATTGAGATCTGTCATTACTCCGGAATCGCAACTCCCGCTCCGTCGTCGACACTGAACAAAGGGAAACTCCGACACTCTTCCTCTCCTTTCACGCTCCTGCTGCCATATTCTCGCCTTTCCCGCCTTCCAACACCGACTCTTCCTCTCCTTTCACACAGCTGCCGCCATATTCTCGCCTTTGCTGCCTTCCACCGCCGACCCTTCCTCTGCTTTCACGCACCTGCTGTCATATTCTCGCCTTTGCCGCCTTCAACCTCGACTCTTCCTCTCCTTTTATATACCTGCCGCCATATTCTCGCCTTTGCCACCCTCCACCGCGACTCCTCCTCTCCATTCACGCAGCTGCCGCCATATTCTCGCCTTTGCTGCCTTCCACCGCCGACCCTTCCTCTGCTTTCACGCACCTGCCGCCATATTCTCGCCTTTGCCGCCTTCCACCGCCGACTCTTCCTGTCCTTTCATGCAGCTGCCAACATATTCTCGCCTTTGCCGCCTTCCACCGCTGACTCTTCCTCTCCTTTCACGCAGCTGCCAACATATTCTCGCGTTTGCCGCCTTCCAGCGCCGACCCTTCCTCTCCTTTCACGCACCTGCCACAATATTCTCGCCTTTGTCGCCTTCCAACGCCGCCTCTTCCTCTCCTATCACGCAGCTGCCTTCATATTCTCGCCTTTGCCGCCTTCCAGCACCGACTCTTCCTCTCCTATCACGCAGCTGCCGCCATATTTTTGCGTTTGCCGCCTTCCAGCGCCGACTCTTCCTCTCCTTTCACACAGCTGCCACCATATTCTCGCCTTTGCCGCCTTCCACCGCCGACTTCCTCTAATTTCACACAGCTGCCGCCATATTATTGCCTATTCCGCCTTCCAGCGCCGACTCTTCCTCTCCCTTCACGCACCTGACGCCTCCTACACTCGTTTACCGCCTTCCACCACCGACTCTTCCTCTCCTTTCATGCAGCTGCCATCATATTCTCGCCTTTGCCACCTTCCAGCGCCGACTCCTGCTCTCCTTTCACGCACCTGCCGCCATATTTTCGCATTTGCCACCTTCCACCCCGACTCTTCCTCTCCTTTCACGCACCTGCTGCCATATGCTCCCCTTTGACGCTTTCCTGCGCCGACTCTTCCTCTCCTTTCACGCAGCTGCCACCATATTCTCGCGTTTGCCGACTTCCACCCCCGACTCTTCCTCTCCTTTCACGCACCTGACGCCACATTCTCGCCTTTGCTGCCTTCCACCGCCGACTTCCTCTCCTTTCACGCAGCTGCCGCCATATTCTCGCCTTTGCCGCCTTCCACCGCCGACTTCCTCTAATTTCACGCAGCTGCCGCCATATTATTGCCTATTCTGCCTTCCACCACCGACTCTTCCTCTTCTATCACGCAGCTGCCTTCATATTCTCGCCTTTGCCGCCTTCTAGCACCGACTCTTCCTCTCCTATAACGCAGCTGCCGCCATATTTTTGCGTTTGCCGCCTTCCAGCGCCGACTCTTCTTCTGCATTGACGCACCTGCCGCCATATTCTCGCCTTTGCCACCTTCCACCCCGACTCTTCCTCTCCTTTCACGCATCTGACGCATCCTACACTCGTTTACCGCCTTCCACCACCGACTCTTCCTCTCCTTTCACGCAGCTGCCATCATATTCTCGCCTTTGCCACCTTCCAGCGCCGACTCCTGCTCTCCTTTCACGCACCTGCCGCCATATTCTCGCCTTTGCCGCCTTCCACCGCCGACTTCCTCTAATTTCACGCAGCTGCCGCCATATTATTGCCTATTCCGCCTTCCAGCGCCAACTCTTCCTCTCCTTTCACGCACCTGCCACCATATTCTTGCCTTTGCCGCCTTCCAGCGCCGACCCTTCCTCTCCTTTCATGCAGCTGCTGGCATATTCTTGCCTTTGCCGCCTTCCGCCGCCGACTCTTCCTCTCCTTTCACGCACCTGCCGCCATATTCTCGCCTTTGCCGCCTTCCACCCCGACTCTTCCTCTCCTTTCACGCACCTGACGCTATATTCTCGCCTTTGCCGCCTTCTACCCCTACTCTTCCTCTACTGTCACGCTCCTGCTGCCATATTCTCGGCTTTCCCGCCTTCCACCGCCGACTCTTCCTCTCCTTTCACGCAGCTGCCACCATATTCTCCCCTTTGCCGCCTTCCACCGCCGACTTCCTCTAATTTCACGCAGCTGCCGCCATATTAGTGCCTATTCCGCCTTCCAGCGCCGACTCTTCCTCTCCTTTCACGCACCTGCCGCCATATTCTTGCTTTTGCCGCCTTCCAGCGCCGACTCTTCCTCTCCTTTCATGCAGCTGCTGCCATATTCTTGCCTTTGCCGCCTTCCGCCGCCGACTCTTCCTCTCCTTTCACGCACCTGCCGCCATATTCTCGACTTTGCCGCCTTCCAGCGCCGACTCTTCCTCTACTTTCACGCACCTGCCGCCATATTCTCGCCTTTGCCGCCTTCCACCCCGACTCTTCCTCTCCTTTCACGCACGGGCTGCCATATTCTCGCCTTTGCCGCCTTCCACCGCCGACTCTTCCTCTCCTTTCACGCACCTGCCGTCATATTCTCGCCTTTGCCGCCTTCAACCTCGACTCTTCCTCTCCTTTTATGTACCTGCCTCCATATTCTCGCCTTTGCCACCCTCCACCGCGACTCCTCCTCTCCATTCACGCAGCTGCCGCCATATTCTCGCCTTTGCCGCCTTCCACCGCTGACTCTTCCTCTCCTTTCACGCAGCTGCCAACATATTCTCGCGTTTGACGCCTTCCAGCGCCGACCCTTCCTCTCCTTTCACGCACCTGCCACAATATTCTCGCCTTTGCCGCCTTCCACCGCCGCCTCTTCCTCTCCTATCACGCAGCTGCCTTCATATTCTCGCCTTTGCCGCCTTCCAGCGCCGACTCCTGCTCTCCTTTCACGCACCTGCCGCCATATTTTCGCGTTTGCCACCTTCCACCCCGACTCTTCCTCTCCGTTCACGCACCTGCTGCCATATGCTCCCCTTTGACGCTTTCCTGCGCCGACTCTTCCTCTCCTTTCACGCACCTGCCGCAATATTCTTGCCTTTGCCGCCTTCCAGCGCCGACTCTTCCTCTCCTTTCATGCAGCTGCTGCCATATTCTTGCCTTTGCCGCCTTCCGCCGCCGACTCTTCCTCTCCTTTCACGCACCTGCCGCCATATTCTCGACTTTGCCGCCTTCCAGCGCCGACTCTTCCTCTCCTTTCACGAACCTGCCGCCATATTCTCGCCTTTGCCGCCTTCCACCCCGACTCTTCCTCTCCTTTCACGCACGGGCTGCCATATTCTCGCCTTTGCCGCCTTCCACCGCCGACTCTTCCTCTCCTTTCACGCACCTGCCGCCATATTCTCGCCTTTGTCGCTTTCCACCACGACTCTTCCTCTCCTTTCACGCAGCTGCCGCCATATTCTCGCCTTTGCCGCCTTCCACCCCGACTCTTCCTCTCCTTTCACGCTCCTGCTGCCATGTTCTCGCCTTTCCCGCCTTCTACCGCCGCCTCTTCCTCTCCTATCACGCAGCTGCCTTCATATTCTCACCTTTGCCGCCTTCCAGCGCCGACTCTTCCTCTCCTATCACGCAGCTGCTGCCATATTTTTGCGTTTGCCGCCTTCCAGCGCCGACTCTTCTTCTGCATTGACGCACCTGCCGCCATATTCTCGCCTTTGCCACCTTCCACCCCGACTCTTCCTCTCCTTTCACGCATCTGACGCATCCTACACTCGTTTACCGCCTTCCACCACCGACTCTTCCTCTCCTTTCACGCAGCTGCCATCATATTCTCGCCTTTGCCACCTTCCAGCGCCGACTCCTGCTCTCCTTTCACGCAGCTGCCGCCATATTCTCGCCTTTGCCGCCTTCCACCGCCGACTTCCTCTAATTTCACGCAGCTGCCGCCATATTATTGCCTATTCCACCTTCCAGCGCCGACTCTTCCTCTCCTTTCACGCATCTGCTGCCATATTCTTGCCTTTGCCGCCTTCCAGTGCCGACTCTTCCTCTCCTTTCATGCAGCTGCTGGCATATTCTTGCCTTTGCCGCCTTCCGCCGCCGGCTCTTTCTCTCCTTTCACGCACCTGCCGCCATATTCTCGACTTTGCCGCCTTCTAGCGCCGACTCTTCGTCTCCTTTCACGCACCTGCCGCCATATTCTCGCCTTTGCCGCCTTCCAGCGCCGACTCTTCCTCTCCTTTCACGAACCTGCCGCCATATTCTCGCCTTTGCCGCCTTCCACCCCGACTCTTCCTCTCCTTTCACGCACCTGACGCTATATTCTCGCCTTTGCCGCCTTCTACCCCTACTCTTCCTCTACTGTCACGCTCCTGCTCCCATATTCTCGCCTCTCCCGCCTTCCACCGCCGACTCTTTCTCTCCTTTCACGCAGCTGCCACCATATTCTCGCCTTTGCCGCCTTCCACCGCCGACTCTTCTGTGGGAATGGGAGTCTCACTAACGGACATTCCTGAGTTTGATTTTAATGAGCAAACACTGCACCACCCGGCATAACAAGAGACTTAAGCAGAAAACAACGGAGAAAAGAATGTGCAGCTGGAAGGAGAAAAACAAGATAAAGACCATGAAGGCATTTCGCATGATCAGAAAGAACGGGCCAATCTGCTAGAGGATAGATGCGCGTGAACACAAGGCTGTAACCTATCGGCAAGCTGCAGGTAGCGCGTGTCCATAGCAGTTAACTATATAAGCCCTGTTATAAGTGTAAATAAAGGAGAATGACCATACTCATATTGAGATCTGTCATTACTCCGGAATCGCAACTCCCGCTCCGTCGTCGACACTGAACAAAGGGAAACTCCGACACTCTTCCTCTCCTTTCACGCTCCTGCTGCCATATTCTCGCCTTTCCCGCCTTCCAACACCGACTCTTCCTCTCCTTTCACGCAGCTGCCGCCATATTCTCGCCTTTGCTGCCTTCCACCGCCGACACTTCCTCTGCTTTCACGCACCTGCTGTCATATTCTCGCCTTTGCCGCCTTCAACCTCGACTCTTCCTCTCCTTTTATATACCTGCCGCCATATTCTCGCCTTTGCCACCCTCCACCGCCGACTCTTCCTGTCCTTTCATGCAGCTGCCAACATATTCTCGCCCTTGCCGCCTTCCACCGCTGACTCTTCCTCTCCTTTCACGCAGCTGCCAACATATTCTCGCGCTTGCCGTCTTCCAGCGCCGACCCTTCCTCTCCTTTCACGCACCTGCCACAATATTCTCGCCTTTGTCGCCTTCCAACGCCGCCTCTTCCTCTCCTATCACGCAGCTGCCTTCATATTTTTGCGTTTGCCGCCTTCCACCGCTGACTCTTCCTCTCCTTTCACGCAGCTGCCAACATATTCTCGCGCTTGCCGTCTTCCAGCGCCGACACTTCCTCTCCTTTCACGCACCTGACGCTTCCTACACTCGTTTACCGCCTTCCACCACCGACTCTTCCTTTCCTTTCATGCAGCTGCCATCATATTCTCGCCTTTGCCACCTTCCAGCGCCGACTCCTGCTCTCCTTTCACGCACCTGCCGCCATATTCTCGCATTTGCCGCCTTCCACCGCCGTCTTCCTCTAATTTCACGCAGCTGCCGCCATATTATTGCCTTTGCCGCCTTCCAGCGCCGACTCTTCCTCTCCTTTCACGCACCTGCCGCCATATTTTCGCGTTTGCCACCTTCCACCCCGACTCTTCCTCTCCTTTCACACAGCTGCCACCATATTCTCGCGTTTGCCGACTTCCACCCCCGACTCTTCCTCTCCTTTCACGCAGATGCCGCCATATTGTCGCCTTTGCCGCCTTCCACTGCCGACTTCCTCTAATTTCACGCAGCTGCCGCGATATTCTCGCCTTTGCCGCCTTCCAGCCCGACTCTTCCTCTCCTTTCATGCTCCTGCTGCCATATTCTCGCCTTTGCCGCCTTCCACCCCGACTCTTCCTCTCCTGTCACGCACCTCCCGCCATATGCTCCCCTTTGACGCCTTCCAGCGCCGACTCTTCCTCTCCTTTCACGCACCTGCCGCCATAATCTCACCTTTGCCGCCTTCCAGCGCCGACCCTTCCTCTCCTTTCACGCAGCTGCCACCATATTCTCGCCTTTGCCGCCTTCCAGCGCCGACTCTTCCTCTCCTTTCACGCACCTGCCGCCATATTCTCGCCTTTGCCGCCTTCCACCGCCGACTCTTCCTCTCCTTTCACGCAGCTGTCGCCATATTCTCGCCTTTGCTGCCTTCCACCGCCGACAATTCCTCTCCTTTCACGCACCTGCCGCCTCCTACACTTGTTTACCGCCTTCCAACCAGACTCTTCCTCTCCTTTCACGCACCTGCCGCCATATGCTCCCCTTTGACGCCTTCCTGCGCCGACTCTTCCTCTCCTTTCATGCAGCTGCCGCCATATTCTCGCCTTTGCCGCCTTCCACTGCCGACTCTTCCTCTCCTTTAACGCACCTGCCGCCATATGCTCCCCTTTGACGCCTTCCAGCGCCGACTCTTCCTCTCCTTTCATGCAGCTGCTGGCATATTCTTGCCTTTGCCGCCTTCCGCCGCCGACTCTTCCTCTCCTTTCACGCACCTGCCGCCATATTGTCGACTTTGCCGCCTTCCAGCCCGACTCTTCCTGTCCTTTCACGCACCTGACGCCATATTCTCACCTTTGCCGCCTTCCAGCGCCGACTCTTCCTCTCCTTTCACGCACCTGCCGCCATATTCTCGCCTTTGCCGCCTTCCACCCCGACTCTTCCTCTCCTTTCACGAACCTGCCGCCATATTCTCGCCTTTCCCGCCTTCCACCGCCGACTCTTTCTCTCCTTTCACGCAGCTGCCGCCATATTCTCGCCTTTGCCGCCTTCCAGCGCCGACTCTTCCTCTCCTTTCATGCAGCCGCTGGCATATTCTTGCCTTTGCCGCCTTCCGCCGCCGACTCTTCCTCTCGTTTCACGCAGCTGCCGCCATATTCTCGCCTTTGCCGCCTTCCACCCCGACTCTTCCTCTCCTTTCACGCACCTGATGCTATATTCTCGCCTTTGCCGCCTTCTACCCCTACTCTTCCTCTACTGTCACGCTCCTGCTGCCATATTCTCGCCTCTCCCGCCTTCCACCGCCGACTCTTTCTCTCCTTTCACGCAGCTGCCACCATATTCTCGCCTTTGCCGCCTTCCACCGCCGACTCTTCTGTGGGAATGGGAGTCTCACTAACGGACATTCCTGAGTTTGATTTTAATGAGCAAACACTGCACCACCCGGCATAACAAGACACTTAAGCAGAAAACAACGGAGAAAGGAATGTGCAGCTGGAAGGAGAAAAACAAGATAAAGACCATGAAGGCATTTCGCATGATCAGAAAGAACGGGCCAATCTGCTAGAGGATAGATGCGCGTGAACACAAGGCTGTAACCTATCGGCAAGCTGCAGGTAGCACGTGTCCATAGCAGTTAACTATATAAGCCCTGTTATAAGTGTAAATAAAGGAGAATGACCATACTCATATTGAGATCTGTCATTACTCCGGAATCGCAACTCCCGCTCCGTCGTCGACACTGAACAAAGGGAAACTCCGACACTCTTCCTCTCCTTTCACGCTCCTGCTGCCATATTCTCGCCTTTCCCGCCTTCCAACACCGACTCTTCCTCTCCTTTCACACAGCTGCCGCCATATTCTCGCCTTTGCTGCCTTCCACCGCCGACCCTTCCTCTGCTTTCACGCACCTGCTGTCATATTCTCGCCTTTGCCGCCTTCAACCTCGACTCTTCCTCTCCTTTTATATACCTGCCGCCATATTCTCGCCTTTGCCACCCTCCACCGCGACTCCTCCTCTCCATTCACGCAGCTGCCGCCATATTCTCGCCTTTGCTGCCTTCCACCGCCGACCCTTCCTCTGCTTTCACGCACCTGCCGCCATATTCTCGCCTTTGCCGCCTTCCACCGCCGACTCTTCCTGTCCTTTCATGCAGCTGCCAACATATTCTCGCCTTTGCCGCCTTCCACCGCTGACTCTTCCTCTCCTTTCACGCAGCTGCCAACATATTCTCGCGTTTGCCGCCTTCCAGCGCCGACCCTTCCTCTCCTTTCACGCACCTGCCACAATATTCTCGCCTTTGTCGCCTTCCAACGCCGCCTCTTCCTCTCCTATCACGCAGCTGCCTTCATATTCTCGCCTTTGCCGCCTTCCAGCACCGACTCTTCCTCTCCTATCACGCAGCTGCCGCCATATTTTTGCGTTTGCCGCCTTCCAGCGCCGACTCTTCCTCTCCTTTCACACAGCTGCCACCATATTCTCGCCTTTGCCGCCTTCCACCGCCGACTTCCTCTAATTTCACTCAGCTGCCGCCATATTATTGCCTATTCCGCCTTCCTGCGCCCACTCTTCCTCTCCTTTCACGCACCTGACGCCTCCTACACTCGTTTACCGCCTTACACCACCGACTCTTCCTTTCCTTTCATGCAGCTGCCATCATATTCTCGCCTTTGCCACCTTCCAGCGCCGACTCCTGCTCTCCTTTCACGCACCTGCCGCCATATTCTCGCCTTTGCCGCCTTCCACCGCCGTCTTCCTCTAATTTCAAGCAGCTGCCGCCATATTATTGCCTTTGCCGCCTTCCAGCGCCGACTCTTCCTCTCCTTTCACGCACCTGCCGCCATATTTTCGCGTTTGCCACCTTCCACCCCGACTCTTCCTCTCCTTTCATACAGCTGCCACCATATTCTCGCGTTTGCCGACTTCCACCCCCGACTCTTCCTCTCCTTTCACGCAGATGCCGCCATATTGTCGCCTTTGCCGCCTTCCACTGCCGACTTCCTCTAATTTCACGCAGCTGCCGCGATATTCTCGCCTTTGCCGCCTTCCAGCCCGACTCTTCCTCTCCTTTCATGCTCCTGCTGCCATATTCTTGCCTTTGCCGCCTTCCACCCCGACTCTTCCTCTCCTTTCACGCACCTCCCGCCATATGCTCCCCTTTGACGCCTTCCAGCGCCGACTCTTCCTCTCCTTTCACGCACCTGCCGCCATAATCTCACCTTTCCCGCCTTGCAGCGCCGACCCTTCCTCTCCTTTCACGCAGCTGCCACCATATTCTCGCCTTTGCCGCCTTCCACCGCCGACTCTTCCTCTCCTTTCACGCAGCTGTCGCCATATTCTCACCTTTGCTGCCTTCCACCGCCGACAATTCCTCTCCTTTCACGCACCTGCCGCCTCCTACACTTGTTTACCGCCTTCCACCCAGACTCTTCCTCTCCTTTCACGCACCTGCCGCCATATGCTCCCCTTTGACGCCTTCCTGCGCCGACTCTTCCTCTCCTTTCATGCAGCTGCCACCATATTCTCGCGTTTGCCGACTTCCACCCCCGACTCTTCCTCTCCTTTAACGCACCTGCCGCCATATGCTCCCCTTTGACGCCTTCCAGCGCCGACTCTTCCTCTCCTTTCACGCAGCTGCCACCATATTCTCGCGTTTGCCGACTTCCACCCCCGACTCTTCCTCTCCTTTCACGCACCTGACGCCACATTCTCGCCTTTGCTGCCTTCCACCGCCGACTTCCTCTCCTTTCACGCAGCTGCCGCCATATTCTCGCCTTTGCCGCCTTCCACCGCCGACTTCCTCTCCTTTCACGCTCCTGCTGCCATATTCTCGCTTTTCCCGCCTTCCACCGCCGACTCTTCCTCTCCTTTCACGCAGCTGCCACCATATTCTCGCCTTTGCCGCCTTCCACCGCCGACTTCCTCTAATTTCACGCAGCTGCCGCCATATTATTGCCTATTCCGCCTTCCAGCGCCGACTCTCCCTCTCCATTCATGCATCTGCTGCCATATTCTTGACTTTGCCGCCTTCCGCCGCCGACTCTTCCTCTCCTTTCACGCACCTGCCGCCATATTCTCGACTTTGCCGCCTTCCAGCGCCGACTCTTCCTCTCCTTTCCTGCAGATGCCTCCATATTCTCGCCTTTGCTGCCTTCCACCGCCGACTTCCTCTCCTTTCACGCAGCTGCCGCCATATTCTCGCCTTTGCCGCCTTCCACCCCGACTCTTCCTCTCCTTTAACGCTCCTGCTGCCATATTCTCGCCTTTCCCGCCTTCCACCGCCGACTCTTCCTCTCCTTTCACGCAGCTGCTGCCATATTCTCGCCTTTGCTGCCTTCCAGCGCCGACTCTTCCTCTCCTTTCACGCACGGGCTGCCATATTCTCGCCTTTGCCGCCTTCCAGCGCCGACTCTTCCTCTCCTTTCATGCAGCTGCCAACATACTCTCGCCTTTGCCGCCTTCCACCGCCGACGCTTCCTCTCCTTTCACGCAGCTGCCAACATATTCTCGCGTTTGCCGCCTTCCAGCGCCGACCCTTCCTCTCCTTTCACGCACCTGCCACCATATTCTCGCCTTTGCCGCCTTCCACCGCCGACTCTTCCTCTCCTTTCACGCACCTGCTGCCATATTCTTGCCTTTGCCGCCTTCCAGCGCCGACTCTTCCTCTCCTTTCATGCAGCTGCTGGCATATTCTTGCCTTTGCCGCCTTCCGCCGCCGACTCTTTCTCTCCTTTCACGCACCTGCCGCCATATTCTCGACTTTGCCGCCTTCTAGCGCCGACTCTTCGTCTCCTTTCACGCACCTGCCGCCATATTCTCGCCTTTGCCGCCTTCCAGCGCCGACTCTTCCTCTCCTTTCATGAACCTGCCGCCATATTCTCGCCTTTGCCGCCTTCCACCCCGACTCTTCCTCTCCTTTCACGCACCTGACGCTATATTCTCGCCTTTGCCGCCTTCTACCCCTACTCTTCCTCTACTGTCACGCTCCTGCTGCCATATTCTCGCCTCTCCCGCCTTCCACCGCCGACTCTTTCTCTCCTTTCACGCAGCTGCCACCATATTCTCGCCTTTGCCGCCTTCCACCGCCGACTCTTCTGTGGGAATGGGAGTCTCACTAACGGACATTCCTGAGTTTGATTTTAATGAGCAAACACTGCACCACCCGGCATAACAAGACACTTAAGCAGAAAACAACGGAGAAAGGAATGTGCAGCTGGAAGGAGAAAAACAAGATAAAGACCATGAAGGCATTTCGCATGATCAGAAAGAACGGGCCAATCTGCTAGAGGATAGATGCGCGTGAACACAAGGCTGTAACCTATCGGCAAGCTGCAGGTAGCACGTGTCCATAGCAGTTAACTATATAAGCCCTGTTATAAGTGTAAATAAAGGAGAATGACCATACTCATATTGAGATTTGTCATTACTCCGGAATCGCAACTCCCGCTCCGTCGTCGACACTGAACAAAGGGAAACTCCGACACTCTTCCTCTCCTTTCACGCTCCTGCTGCCATATTCTCGCCTTTCCCGCCTTCCAACACCGACTCTTCCTCTCCTTTCACGCAGCTGCCGCCATATTCTCGCCTTTGCTGCCTTCCACCGCCGACCCTTCCTCTGCTTTCACGCACCTGCTGTCATATTCTCGCCTTTGCCGCCTTCAACCTCGACTCTTCCTCTCCTTTTATATACCTGCCGCCATATTCTCGCCTTTGCCACCCTCCACCGCGACTCCTCCTCTCCATTCACGCAGCTGCCGCCATATTCTCGCCTTTGCTGCCTTCCACCGCCGACCCTTCCTCTGCTTTCACGCACCTGCCGCCATATTCTCGCCTTTGCCGCCTTCCACCGCCGACTCTTCCTCTCCTTTCATGCAGCTGCCAACATATTCTCGCCTTTGCCGCCTTCCACCGCTGACTCTTCCTCTCCTTTCACGCAGCTGCCAACATATTCTCGCGTTTGCCGCCTTCCAGCGCCGACCCTTCCTCTCCTTTCACGCACCTGCCACAATATTCTCGCCTTTGTCGCCTTCCAACGCCGCCTCTTCCTCTCCTATCACGCAGCTGCCTTCATATTCTCGCCTTTGCCGCCTTCCAGCACCGACTCTTCCTCTCCTATCACGCAGCTGCCACCATATTTTTGCGTTTGCCGCCTTCCAGCGCCGACTCTTCCTCTCCTTTCACACAGCTGCCACCATATTCTCGCGTTTGCCGCCTTCCACCACCGACTCTTCCTCTCCTTTCATGCAGCTGCCATCATATTATTGCCTATGCCACCTTCCAGCGCCGACTCCTGCTCTCCTTTCACGCACCTGCCGCCATATTCTCGCCTTTGCCGCCTTCCACCGCCGACTTCCTCTAATTTCACGCAGCTGCCGCCATATTATTGCCTATTCCGCCTTCCAGCGCCGACTCTTCCTCTCCTTTCACGCACCTGACGCCTCCTACACTCGTTTACCGCCTTCCACCACCAACTCTTCCTTTCCTTTCATGCAGCTGCCGCCATATTATTGCCTTTGCCGCCTTCCAGCGCCGACTCTTCCTCTCCTTTCACGCACCTGCCGCCATATTTTCGCGTTTGCCACCTTCCACCCCGACTCTTCCTCTCCTTTCACACAGCTGCCACCATATTCTCGCGTTTGCCGACTTCCACCCCCGACTCTTCCTCTCCTTTCACGCAGATGCCGCCATATTCTCGCCTTTGCCGCCTTCCACTGCCGACTTCCTCTAATTTCACGCAGCTGCCGCGATATTCTCGCCTTTGCCGCCTTCCAGCCCGACTCTTCCTCTCCTTTCATGCTCCTGCTGCCATATTCTCGCCTTTGCCGCCTTCCACCCCGACTCTTCCTCTCCTGTCACGCACCTCCCGCCATATGCTCCCCTTTGACGCCTTCCAGCGCCGACTCTTCCTCTCCTTTCACGCACCTGCCGCCATAATCTCACCTTTGCCGCCTTCCAGCGCCGACCCTTCCTCTCCTTTCACGCAGCTGCCACCATATTCTCGCCTTTGCCGCCTTCCACCGCCGACTCTTCCTCTCCTTTCACGCAGCTGTCGCCATATTCTCGCCTTTGCTGCCTTCCACCGCCGACAATTCCTCTCCTTTCACGCACCTGCCGCCTCCTACACTTGTTTACCGCCTTCCACCCAGACTCTTCCTCTCCTTTCACGCACCTGCCGCCATATGCTCCCCTTTGACGCCTTCCTGCGCCGACTCTTCCTCTCCTTTCATGCAGCTGCCGCCATATTCTCGCCTTTGCCGCCTTCCACTGCCGACTCTTCCTCTCCTTTAACGCACCTGCCGCCATATGCTCCCCTTTGACGCCTTCCAGCGCCGACTCTTCCTCTCCTTTCATGCAGCTGCTGGCATATTCTTGCCTTTGCCGCCTTCCGCCGCCGACTCTTCCTCTCCTTTCACGCACCTGCCGCCATATTCTCGCCTTTGCCGCCTTCCAGCCCGACTCTTCCTGTCCTTTCACGCACCTGACGCCATATTCTCACCTTTGCCGCCTTCCAGCGCCGACTCTTCCTCTCCTTTCACGCACCTGACGCCATATTCTCGCGTTTACCGCCTTCCACCGCCGACTCTTTCTCTCCTTTCACGCAGCTGTCAGCATATTCTCGCCTTTGCCGCCTTCCACCGCCGACTCTTCTGTGGGAATGGGAGTCTCACTAACGGACATTCCTGAGTTTGATTTTAATGAGCAAACACTGCACCACCCGGCATAACAAGACACTTAAGCAGAAAACAACGGAGAAAGGAATGTGCAGCTGGAAGGAGAAAAACAAGATAAAGACCATGAAGGCATTTCGCATGATCAGAAAGAACGGGCCAATCTGCTAGAGGATAGATGCGCGTGAACACAAGGCTGTAACCTATCGGCAAGCTGCAGGTAGCGCGTGTCCATAGCAGTTAACTATATAAGCCCTGTTATAAGTGTAAATAAAGGAGAATGACCATACTCATATTGAGATCTGTCATTACTCCGGAATCGCAACTCCCGCTACGTCGTCGACACTGAACAAAGGGAAACTCCGACACTCTTCCTCTCCTTTCACGCTCCTGCTGCCATATTCTCGCCTTTCCCGCCTTCCAACACCGACTCTTCCTCTCCTTTCACGCAGCTGCCGCCATATTCTCGCCTTTGCTGCCTTCCACCGCCGACCCTTCCTCTGCTTTCACACACCTGCCGTCATATTCTCGCGTTTGCCGCCTTCAACCTCGACTCTTCCTCTCCTTTTATGTACCTGCCGCCATATTCTCGCCTTTGCCACCCTCCACCGCGACTCCTCCTCTCCATTCACGCAGCTGCCGCCATATTCTCGCCTTTGCCGCCTTCCACCGCCGAGTCTTCCTCTCCTTTCACGCAGCTGCCTCCATATTCTCTCCTTTGCCGCCTTCCACCGCCGACTCTTCCTGTCCTTTCATGCAGCTGCCAACATATTCTCGCCTTTGCCGCCTTCCACTGCCGACTCTTCCTCTCCTTTCACGCACCTGCCGCCTCCTACACTTGTTTACCGCCTTCGACCCAGACTCTTCCTCTACTGTCACGCTCCTGCTGCCATATTCTCGCCTTTGCCACCTTCCACCCCGACTCTTCCTCTCCTTTCACGCATCTGACGCCTCCTACACTAGTTTACCGCCTTCCAGCACCGACTCTTCCTCTCCTTTCACGCACCTGCCGCCATATTCTCGCCTTTGCCGTCTTCCACCGCCGACTTCCTCTAATTTCACGCAGCTGCCGCCATATTATTGCCTATTCCGCCTTCCACGGCCGACTCTTCCTCTCCTTTCACGCACCTGCCACCATATTCTCGCCTTTGCCGCCTTCCACCACCGCCTCTTCCTCTCCTTTAACGCACCTGCCGCCATATTATTGCCTTTGCCGCCTTCCAGCGCTGACTCTTCCTCTCCTTTCACGAACCTGCCGCCATATTCTCGCCTTTGCCGCCTTCTACCCCTACTCTTCCTCTACTGTCACGCTCCTGCTGCCATATTCTCACCTTTCCCGCCTTCCACCGCCGACTCTTCCTCTCCTTTCATGCAGCTGCCAGCATATTCTCGCCTTTCCCGCCGTCCACCGCCGACTCTTCTGTGGGAATGAGAGTCTCACTAACGGACATTCCTGAGTTTGATTTTAATGAGCAAACACTGCACCACCCGGCATAACAAGACACTTAAGGAGAAAACATCGGAGAAAGGAATGTGCAGCTGGAAGGAGAAAAACAAGATAAAGACCATGAAGGCATTTCGCATGATCAGAAAGAACGGGCCAATCTGCTAGAGGATAGATGCGCGTGAACACAAGGCTGTAACCTATCTGCAAGCTGCAGGTAGCGCGTGTCCATAGCAGTTAACTATATAAGCCCTGTTATAAGTGTAAATAAAGGAGAATGACCATACTCATATTGAGATCTGTCATTACTCCGGAATCGCAACTCCCGCTACGTCGTCGACACTGAACAAAGGGAAACTCCGACACCCTTCCTCTCCTTTCACGCTCCTGCTGCCATATTCTCGCCTTTCCCGCCTTCCAACACCGACTCTTCCTCTCCTTTCACGCAGCTGCCGCCATATTCTCGCCTTTGCTGCCTTGCACCGCCGACTCTTTCTCTCCTTTCACGCAGCTGCCACCATATTCTCGCCTTTGCCGCCTTCCACCGCCGACTCTTCTGTGGGAATGGGAGTCTCACTAACGGACATTCCTGAGTTTGATTTTAATGAGCAAACACTGCACCACCCGGCATAACAAGACACTTAAGGAGAAAACAACGGAGAAAGGAATGTGCAGCTGGAAGGAGAAAAACAAGATAAAGACCATGAAGGCATTTCGCATGATCAGAAAGAACGGGCCAATCTGCTAGAGGATAGATGCGCGTGAACACAAGGCTGTAACCTATCGGCAAGCTGCAGGTAGCGCGTGTCCATAGCAGTTAACTATATAAGCCCTGTTATAAGTGTAAATAAAGGAGAATGACCATACTCATATTGAGATCTGTCATTACTCCGGAATCGCAACTCCCGCTCCGTCGTCGACACTGAACAAAGGGAAACTCCGACACCCTTCCTCTCCTTTCACGCTCCTGCTGCCATATTCTCGCCTTTCCCGCCTTCCAACACCGACTCTTCCTCTCCTTTCACGCAGCTGCTGCCATATTCTCACCTTTGCCGCCTTTCACCGCCAACACTTCCTCTCCTTTCACGCAGCTGCCGCCATATTCTCGCCTTTGCCGCCTTCCACCACCGACACTTCCTCTCCTTTCACGCACCTGCCGCCTCCTACACTTGTTTACCGCCTTCGACCCAGACTCTTCCTCTCCTTTCATGCACCTGCCGTCATATTCTCGCCTTTGCCACCTTCCACCGCCGACTCTTCCTCTCCTTTCACGCACCCGCCGCCATATTCTTGCCTTTGCCGCCTTCCAGCGCCGACTCTTCCTCTCCTTTCACGCACCCGCCGCCATATTCTCGCCTTTGCCGCCTTCCACCCTGACTCTTCCTCTCCTTTCACGCACCTGCCGCCATATGCTCCCCTTTGACTCCTTCCTGCGCCGACTCTTCCTCTCCTTTCACGCAGCTGCCGCCATATTCTCGCCTTTGCCGCCTTCCACTGCCGACTTCCTCTCCTTTCACGCAGCTGCCGCCATATTCTCGCCTTTCCCGCCTTCCAGCCCGACTCTTCCTCTCCTTTCACGCTCCTGCTGCCATATTCTCGCCTTTCCCGTCTTCCACCGCCGACTCTTCCTCTCCTTTCACGCAGCTGCCACCATATTCTCGCCTTTGCCGCCTTCCACCGCCGACTCTTCCTCTCCTTTCACGCAGCTGCCGCCATATCATTGCCTATGCCTCCTTCCACCGCCGACTTCCTCTCCTTTCACGCACCTGCCGCCATATACTCGCCTTTAATGCCTTCCAGCACCGATTCTTCCTCTCCTTTCACGCAACTGCCACCATATTCTCACCTTTGCCGCCTTCCAGCACCGACTCTTCCTCTCCTTTCACGCACCTGACGCCATATTTTCGCGTTTGCCACCTTCCACCCCGACTCTTCCTCTCCTTTCACGCACCTGCCACCATATTCTCGCCTTTGCCACCTTCCACCGCCGACTCTTCCTCTCCTTTCACGCAGCTGCCGCCATATTCTCCCTTATGCTGCCTTCCAGCCCGACTCTTACTCTCCTTTCACGCAGCTGCCGCCATATTCTCCCTTATGCTGCCTTCCAGCCCGACTCTTACTCTCCTTTCACGCTCCTGCTACCATATTCGCGCCTTTGCCGCCTTCCACCGCCGACTCTTCCTCTCCTTTCACGCTCCTGCTGCCATATTCTCGCCTTTCCCGCCTTCCACCATCGACTCTTCCTCTCCTTTCACGCAGCTGCCGCCATATTCTCGCCTTTGCTGCCTTCCACCGCCGACACTTCCTCTGCTTTCACGCACCTGCCGTCATATTCTCGCCTTTGCCGCCTTCAACCTCGAATCTTCCTCTCCTTTTATGTACCTGCCGCCATATTCTCGCCTTTGCCACCCTCCACCACGACTCCTCCTCTCCATTCACGCAGCTGCCGCCATATTCTCGCCTTTGCCGCCTTCCACCGCCGACTCTTCCTCTCCTTTCACGCAGCTGCCGCCATATTCTCGCCTTTGCCGCCTTCCACCGCCGACTCTTCCTGTACTTCCATGCAGCTGCCAACATATTCTCGCCTTTGCTGCCTTCCACCGCCGACACTTCCTCTGCTTTCACGCAGCTGCCGCCATATTCTCGCCTTTGCCGCCTTCCACCGCCGACTCTTCCTGTACTTCCATGCAGCTGCCAACATATTCTCGCCTTTGCCGCCTTCCACCGCTGACTCTTCCTCTCCTTTCACGCAGCTGCCAATATATTCTCGCGTTTGACGCCTTCCAGCGCCGACCCTTCCTCTCCTTTCACGCACCTGCCACAATATTCTCGCCTTTGTCGCCTTCCAACGCCGACTCTTCCTCTCCTATCACGCAGCTGCCTTCATATTCTCGCCTTTGCCGCCTTCCAGCACCGACTCTTCCTCTCCTATCACGCAGCTGCCGCCATATTTTTGCGTTTGCCGCCTTCCAGCGCAGACTCTTCTTCTGCATTGACGCACCTGCCGCCATATTCTCGCCTTTGCCACCTTCCACCCCGACTCTTCCTCTCCTTTCACGCACCTGACGCCTCCTACACTCGTTTACCGCCTTCCACCACTGACTCTTCCTCTCCTTTCATGCAGCTGCCATCATATTCTCGCCTTTGCCACCTTCCAGCGCCGACTCCTGCTCTCCTTTCATGCACCTGCCGCCATATTCTCGCCTTTGCCGCCTTCCACCGCCGACTTCCTCTAATTTCACACAGCTGCCGCCATATTATTGCCTATTCCGCCTTCCAGCGCCGACTCTTCCTCTCCTTTCACGCACCTGACGCCTCCTACACTCGTTTACCGCCTTCCACCACCGACTCTTCCTCTCCTTTCGTGCAGCTGCCATCATATTCTCGCCTTTGCCACCTTCCAGCGCCGACTCCTGCTCTCCTTTCACGCACCTGCCGCCATATTTTCGCGTTTGCCGACTTCCACCACCGACTCTTCCTCTCCTTTCCCGCAGATGCCGCCATATTCTCGCCTTTGCTGCCTTCCACCGCCGACTTCCTCTCCTTTCACGCAGCTGCCGCCATATTCTCACCTTTGCCGCGTTCCACCGCCGACTTCCTCTCCTTTCACGCTCCTGCTGCCATATTCTCGCCTTTCCAGCCTTCCACCGCCGACTCTTCCTCTCCTTTCACGCAGCTGCCACCATATTCTCGCCTTTGCCGCCTTCCACCGCCGACTTCCTCTAATTTCACGCAGCTGCCGCCATATTATTGCCTATTCCGCCTTCCTGCGCCGACTCTTCCTCTCCTTTCACGCACCTGCCGCCATATTCTTGCCTTTGCCGCCTTCCAGCGCCGACTCTTCCTCTCCTTTCATGCAGCTGCTGGCATATTCTTGCCTTTGCCGCCTTCCGCCGCCGACTCTTTCTCTCCTTTCACGCACCTGCCGCCATATTGTCGACTTTGCCGCCTTCCAGCCCGACTCTTCCTCTCCTTTCACGCACCTGCCGCCATATTCTCGCCTTTGCCGCCTTCCAGCGCCGACTCTTCCTCTCCTTTCACGAACCTGCCGCCATATTCTCGCCTTTGCCGCCTTCCACCCCGACTCTTCCTCTCCTTTCACGCACCTGACGCTATATTCTCGCCTTTGCCGCCTTCTACCCCTACTCTTCCTCTACTGTCACGCTCCTGCTGCCATATTATCGCCTCTCCCGCCTTCCACCGCCGACTCTTTCTCTCCTTTCACGCAGCTGCCAGCATATTCTCGCCTTTCCCGCCTTCCACCGCCGACTCTTCTGTGGGAATGGGAGTCTCACTAACGGACATTCCTGAGTTTGATTTTAATGAGCAAACACTGCACCACCCGGCATAACAAGACACTTAAGCAGAAAACAATGGAGAAAGGAATGTGCAGCTGGAAGGAGAAAAACAAGATAAAGGGCATGAAGGCATTTCGCATGATCAGAAAGAACGGGCCAATCTGCTAGAGGATAGATGCGCGTGAACACAAGGCTGTAACCTATCTGCAAGCTGCAGGTAGCGCGTGTCCATAGGAGTTAACTATGTAAGCCCTGTTATAAGTGTAAATAAAGGAGAATGACCATACTCATATTGAGATCTGTCATTACTCCGGAATCGCAACTCCCGCTCCGTCGTCGACACTGAACAAAGGGAAACTCCGACACTCTTCCTCTCCTTTCACGCTCCTGCTGCCATATTCTCGCCTTTCCCGCCTTCCAACACCGACTCTTCCTCTCCTTTCACGCAGCTGCCGCCATATTCTCGCGTTTGCCGCCTTCCACCCCGACTCTTCCACTCCTATCACGCACCTGCCGCCATATTCTCACCATTACTGCCTTCCACCCCAACTCTTCCTCTCCTTTCACGCACCTGCCACCATATTCTCGCCTTTGCCACCCTCCACCACGACTCCTCCTCTCCATTCACGCAGCTGCCGCCATATTCTCGCCTTTGCCGCCTTCCAGCGCCGACTCTTCCTCTCCTTTCACGCAGCTGCCGCCATATTCTCGCCTTTGCCGCCTTCCACCGCCGACTCTTCCTGTACTTTCATGCAGCTGCCAACATATTCTCGCCTTTGCCGCCTTCCACCGCTGACTCTTCCTCTCCTTTCACGCAGCTGCCAACATATTCTCGCGTTTGACGCCTTCCAGCGCCGACCCTTCCTCTCCTTTCACGCACCTGCCACAATATTCTCGCCTTTGCCGCCTTCCACCGCCGCCTCTTCCTCTCCTATCACGCAGCTGCCTTCATATTCTCGCCTTTGCCGCCTTCCAGCACCGACTCTTCCTCTCCTATCACGCAGCTGCCGCCATATTTTTGCGTTTGCCGCCTTCCAGCGCAGACTCTTCTTCTGCATTGACGCACCTGCCGCCATATTCTCGCCTTTGCCACCTTCCACCCCGACTCTTCCTCTCCTTTCACGCATCTGACGCATCCTACACTCGTTTACCGCCTTCCACCACCGACTCTTCCTCTCCTTTCACGCAGCTGCCATCATATTCTCGCCTTTGCCACCTTCCAGCGCCGACTCCTGCTCTCCTTTCACGCACCTGCCGCCATATTCTCGCCTTTGCCACCTTCCACCGCCGACTTCCTCTAATTTCACGCAGCTGCCGCCATATTATTGCCTATTCCACCTTCCAGCGCCGACTCTTCCTCTCCTTTGACGCTCCTGCTGCCATATTCTTGCCTTTGCCGCCTTCCGCCGCCGACTCTTTCTCTCCTTTCACGCACCTGACGCCATATTCTTGACTTTGCCGCCTTCCAGCGCCGACTCTTCCTCTCCTTTCACGCACCTGCCGCCATATTCTCGCCTTTGCCGCCTTCCAGCGCCGACTCCTCCTCTCCTTTCACGCACCTGACGCTATATTCTCGCCTTTGCCGCCTTCTACCCCTACTCTTCCTCTACTGTCACGCTCCTGCTGCCATATTCTCGCCTCTCCCGCCTTCCACCGCCGACTCTTCCTCTCCTTTGACGTTAGTGCTGCCATATTCTTGCCTTTGCCGCCTTCCAGCGCCGACTCTTCCTCTCCTTTCATGCAGCTGCTGGCATATTCTTGCCTTTGCCGCCTTCCGCCGCCGACTCTTTCTCTCCTTTCACGCACCTGCCGCCATATTCTCGACTTTGCCGCCTTCCAGCGCCGACTCTTCCTCTCCTTTCACGCACCTGCCGCCATATTCTCGCCTTTGCCGCCTTCCAGCGCCGACTTCCTCTAATTTCACACAGCTGCCGCCATATTATTGCCTATTCCGCCTTCCAGCGCCGACTCTTCCTCTCCTTTCACGCACCTGACGCCTCCTACACTCGTTTACCGCCTTCCACCACCGACTCTTCCTCTCCTTTCACGCAGCTGCCATCATATTCTCGCCTTTGCCACCTTCCAGCGCCGACTCCTGCTCTCCTTTCACGCACCTGCCGCCATATTCTCGCCTTTGCCGCCTTCCACCGCCAACTTCCTCTAATTTCACGCAGCTGCCGCCATATTATTGCCTATTCCGCCTTCCAGCGCCGACTCTTCCTCTCCTTTCACGCACCTGCCGCCATATTCTTGCCTTTGCCGCCTTCCAGCGCCGACTCTTCCTCTCCTTTCACGCACCTGCCACAATATTCTCGCCTTTGCCGCCTTCCACCGCCGCCTCTTCCTCTCCTATCACGCAGCTGCCTTCACATTCTCGCCTTTGCCGCCTTCCAGCACCGACTCTTCCTCTCCTATCACGCAGCTGCCGCCATATTTTTGCGTTTGTCGCCTTCCAGCGCCGACTCTTCTTCTGCATTGACGCACCTGCCGCCATATTCTCGCCTTTGCCACCTTCCACCCCGACTCTTCCTCTCCTTTCACGCACCTGACGCCTCCTATACTCGTTTACCGCCTTCCACCACTGACTCTTCCTCTCCTTTCATGCAGCTGCCATCATATTCTCGCCTTTGACACCTTCCAGCGCCGACTCTTCCTCTCCTTTCACGAACCTGCCGCCATATTCTCGCCTTTGCCGCCTTCCACCCCGACTCTTCCTCTCCTTTCACGCACCTGACGCTATATTCTCGCCTTTGCCGCCTTCTACCCCTACTCTTCCTCTACTGTCACGCTCCTGCTGCCATATTCTCGCCTCTCCCGCCTTCCACCGCCGACTCTTTCTCTCCTTTCACGCAGCTGCCACCATATTCTCGCCTTTGCCGCCTTCCACCGCCGACTCTTCTGTGGGAATGGGAGTCTCACTAACGGACATTCCTGAGTTTGATTTTAATGAGCAAACACTGCACCACCCGGCATAACAAGACACTTAAGCAGAAAACAACGGAGAAAGGAATGTGCAGCTGGAAGGAGAAAAACAAGATAAAGACCATGAAGGCATTTCGCATGATCAGAAAGAACGGGCCAATCTGCTAGAGGATAGATGCGCGTGAACACAAGGCTGTAACCTATCGGCAAGCTGCAGGTAGCACGTGTCCATAGCAGTTAACTATATAAGCCCTGTTATAAGTGTAAATAAAGGAGAATGACCATACTCATATTGAGATCTGTCATTACTCCGGAATCGCAACTCCCGCTCCGTCGTCGACACTGAACAAAGGGAAACTCCGACACTCTTCCTCTCCTTTCACGCTCCTGCTGCCATATTCTCGCCTTTCCCGCCTTCCAACACCGACTCTTCCTCTCCTTTCACGCAGCTGCCGCCATATTCTCGCCTTTGCTGCCTTCCACCGCCGACCCTTCCTCTGCTTTCACGCACCTGCCGTCATATTCTCGCCTTTGCCGCCTTCAACCTCGACTCTTCCTCTCCTTTTATGTACCTGCCTCCATATTCTCGCCTTTGCCACCCTCCACCGCGACTCCTCCTCTCCATTCACGCAGCTGCCGCCATATTCTCGCCTTTGCCGCCTTCCACCGCCGACTCTTCCTCTCCTTTCACGCAGCTGCCGCCATATTCTCGCCTTTGCCGCCTTCCACCGCCGACTCTTCCTCTACTTTCATGCAGCTGCCAACATATTCTCGCCTTTGCCGCCTTCCACCGCCGACTCTTCCTCTACTTTCACGCAGCTGCCAACATATTCTCGCGTTTGACGCCTTCCAGCGCCGACCCTTCCTCTCCTTTCACGCACCTGCCACAATATTCTCGCCTTTGCCGCCTTCCACCGCCGCCTCCTCCTCTCCTATCACGCAGCTGCCGCCATATTCTCGCCTTTGCCGCCTTCCAGCACCGACTCTTCCTCTCCTATCACGCAGCTGCCGCCATATTTTTGCGTTTGCCGCCTTCCAGCGCAGACTCTTCTTCTGCATTGACGCACCTGCTGCCATATTCTCGCCTTTGCCAACTTCCACCCCGACTCTTCCTCTCCTTTCACGCACCTGACACCTCCTACACTCGTTTACCACCTTCCACCACTGACTCTTCCTCTCCTTTCATGCAGCTGCCATCATATTCTCGCCTTTGACACCTTCCAGCGCCGACTCCTGCTCTCCTTTCATGCACCTGCCGCCATATTCTCGCCTTTGCCGCCTTCCACTGCAGACTTCCTCTAATTTCACACAGCTGCCGCCATATTATTGCCTATTCCGCCTTCCAGCGCCGACTCTTCCTCTCCTTTCACGCACCTGACGCCTCCTACACTCGTTTACCGCCTTCCACCACCGACTCTTCCTCTCCTTTCATGCAGCTGCCATCATATTCTCGCCTTGGCCACCTTCCAGCGCCGACTCCTGCTCTCCTTTCACGCACCTGCCGCCATATTTTCGCGTTTGCCACCTTCCACCCCGACTCTTCCTCTCCTTTCACGCACCTGCTGCCATATGCTCCCCTTTGACGCTTTCCTGCGCCGACTCTTCCTCTCCTTTCACGCAGCTGCCACCATATTCTCGCCTTTGCCGCCTTCCACGGCCGACTCTTCCTCTCCTTTCACGCACCTGACGCCACATTCTCGCCTTTGCTGCCTTCCACCGCCAACTTCCTCTCCTTTCACGCAGCTGCCGTCATATTCTCGCCTTTGCCGCCTTCCACCGCCGACTTCCTCTCCTTTCACGCTCCTGCTGCCATATTCTCGCCTTTCCCGCCTTCAACCCCGACTCTTCTGTGGGAATGGGAGTCTCACTAACGGACATTCCTGAGTTTGATTTTAATGAGCAAACACTGCACCACCCGGCATAACAAGACACTTAAGCAGAAAACAACGGAGAAAGGAATGTGCAGCTGGAAGGAGAAAAACAAGATAAAGACCATGAAGGCATTTCGCATGATCAGAAAGAACGGGCCAATCTGCTAGAGGATAGATGCGCGTGAACACAAGGCTGTAACCTATCGGCAAGCTGCAGGTAGCACGTGTCCATAGCAGTTAACTATATAAGCCCTGTTATAAGTGTAAATAAAGGAGAATGACCATACTCATATTGAGATCTGTCATTACTCCGGAATCGCAACTCCCGCTCCGTCGTCGACACTGAACAAAGGGAAACTCCGACACTCTTCCTCTCCTTTCACGCTCCTGCTGCCATATTCTCGCCTTTCCCGCCTTCCAACACCGACTCTTCCTCTCCTTTCACGCAGCTGCCGCCATATTCTCGCCTTTGCTGCCTTCCACCGCCGACCCTTCCTCTGCTTTCACGCACCTGCCGTCATATTCTCGCCTTTGCCGCCTTCAACCTCGACTCTTCCTCTCCTTTTATGTACCTGCCTCCATATTCTCGCCTTTGCCACCCTCCACCGCGACTCCTCCTCTCCATTCACGCAGCTGCCGCCATATTCTCGCCTTTGCCGCCTTCCACCGCCGACTCTTCCTCTCCTTTCACGCAGCTGCCGCCATATTCTCGCCTTTGCCGCCTTCCACCGCCGACTCTTCCTCTACTTTCATGCAGCTGCCAACATATTCTCGCCTTTGCCGCCTTCCACCGCCGACTCTTCCTCTACTTTCACGCAGCTGCCAACATATTCTCACGTTTGACGCCTTCCAGCGCCGACCCTTCCTCTCCTTTCACGCACCTGCCACAATATTCTCGCCTTTGCCGCCTTCCACCGCCGCCTCCTCCTCTCCTATCACGCAGCTGCCGCCATATTCTCGCCTTTGCCGCCTTCCAGCACCGACTCTTCCTCTCCTATCACGCAGCTGCCGCCATATTTTTGCGTTTGCCGCCTTCCAGCGCAGACTCTTCTTCTGCATTGACGCACCTGCTGCCATATTCTCGCCTTTGCCAACTTCCACCCCGACTCTTCCTCTCCTTTCACGCACCTGACACCTCCTACACTCGTTTACCACCTTCCACCACTGACTCTTCCTCTCCTTTCATGCAGCTGCCATCATATTCTCGCCTTTGACACCTTCCAGCGCCGACTCCTGCTCTCCTTTCATGCACCTGCCGCCATATTCTCGCCTTTGCCGCCTTCCACTGCAGACTTCCTCTAATTTCACACAGCTGCCGCCATATTATTGCCTATTCCGCCTTCCAGCGCCGACTCTTCCTCTCCTTTCACGCACCTGACGCCTCCTACACTCGTTTACCGCCTTCCACCACCGACTCTTCCTCTCCTTTCATGCAGCTGCCATCATATTCTCGCCTTGGCCACCTTCCAGCGCCGACTCCTGCTCTCCTTTCACGCACCTGCCGCCATATTTTCGCGTTTGCCACCTTCCACCCCGACTCTTCCTCTCCTTTCACGCACCTGCTGCCATATGCTCCCCTTTGACGCTTTCCTGCGCCGACTCTTCCTCTCCTTTCACGCAGCTGCCACCATATTCTCGCCTTTGCCGCCTTCCACGGCCGACTCTTCCTCTCCTTTCACGCACCTGACGCCACATTCTCGCCTTTGCTGCCTTCCACCGCCGACTTCCTCTCCTTTCACGCAGCTGCCGCCATATTCTCGCCTTTGCCGCCTTCCACCGCCGACTTCCTCTCCTTTCACGCTCCTGCTGCCATATTCTCGCCTTTCCCGCCTTCAACCCCGACTCTTCTGTGGGAATGGGAGTCTCACTAACGGACATTCCTGAGTTTGATTTTAATGAGCAAACACTGCACCACCCGGCATAACAAGACACTTAAGCAGAAAACAACGGAGAAAGGAATGTGCAGCTGGAAGGAGAAAAACAAGATAAAGACCATGAAGGCATTTCGCATGATCAGAAAGAACGGGCCAATCTGCTAGAGGATAGATGCGCGTGAACACAAGGCTGTAACCTATCTGCAAGCTGCAGGTAGCGCGTGTCCATAGGAGTTAACTATGTAAGCCCTGTTATAAGTGTAAATAAAGGAGAATGACCATACTCATATTGAGATCTGTCATTACTCCGGAATCGCAACTCCCGCTCCGTCGTCGACACTGAACAAAGGGAAACTCCGACACTCTTCCTCTCCTTTCACGCTCCTGCTGCCATATTCTCGCCTTTCCCGCCTTCCAACACCGACTCCTCCTCTCCTTTCACGCAGCTGCCGCCATATTCTCGCCTTTGCCGCCTTCCACCGCCGACTCTTCCTGTACTTTCATGCAGCTGCCAACATATTCTCGCCTTTGCCGCCTTCCACCGCTGACTCTTCCTCTCCTTTCACGCAGCTGCCAACATATTCTCGCGTTTGACGCCTTCCAGCGCCGACCCTTCCTCTCCTTTCACGCACCTGCCACAATATTCTCGCCTTTGCCGCCTTCCACCGCCGCCTCTTCCTCTCCTATCACGCAGCTGCCTTCATATTCTCGCCTTTGCCGCCTTCCAGCACCGACTCTTCCTCTCCTATCACGCAGCTGCCGCCATATTTTTGCGTTTGCCGCCTTCCAGCGCAGACTCTTCTTCTGCATTGACGCACCTGCCGCCATATTCTCGCCTTTGCCACCTTCCACCCCGACTCTTCCTCTCCTTTCACGCACCTGACGCCTCCTACACTCGTTTACCGCCTTCCACCACTGACTCTTCTTATCCTTTCATGCAGCTGCCATCATATTCTCGCCTTTGACACCTTCCAGCGCCGACTCCTGCTCTCCTTTCATGCACCTGCCGCCATATTCTCGCCTTTGCCGCCTTCCACCGCCGACTTCCTCTAATTTCACACAGCTGCCGCCATATTATTGCCTATTCCGCCTTCCAGCGCCGACTCTTCCTCTCCTTTCACGCACCTGACGCCTCCTACACTCGTTAACCGCCTTCCACCACCGACTCTTCCTCTCCTTTCATGCAGCTGCCATCATATTCTCGCCTTTGCCACCTTCCAGCGCCGACTCCTGCTCTCCTTTCACGCACCTGCCGCCATATTTTCGCGTTTGCCACCTTCCACCCCGACTCTTCCTCTCCTATCACGCACCTGCTGCCATATGCTCCCCTTTGACGCTTTCCTGCGCCGACTCTTCCTCTCCTTTCACGCAGCTGCCACCATATTCTCGCGTTTGCCGACTTCAACCCCCGACTCTTCCTCTCCTTTCACGCACCTGACGCCACATTCTCGCCTTTGCTGCCTTCCACCGCCGACTTCCTCTCCTTTCACGCAGCTGCCGCCATATTCTCGCCTTTGCCGCCTTCCACCGCCGACTTCCTCTCCTTTCACGCTCCTGCTGCCATATTCTCGCCTTTCCCGCCTTCCACCGCCGACTCTTCCTCTCCTTTCACGCACCTGCCGCCATATTCTCGCCTTTGCCGTCTTCCACCGCCGACTTCCTCTAATTTCACGCAGCTGCCGCCATATTATTGCCTATTCCGCCTTCCACGGCCGACTCTTCCTCTCCTTTCACGCACCTGCTGCCATATTCTCGACTTTGCCGCCTTCCAGCGCCGACTCTTCCTCTCCTTTCACGCACCTGCCGCCATATTCTCGCCTTTGCCGCCTTCCAGCGCCGACTCTTCCTCTCCTTTCACGAACCTGCCGCCATATTCTCGCCTTTGCCGCCTTCCACCCCGACTCTTCCTCTCCTTTCACGCACGGGCTGCCATATTCTCGCCTTTGCCGCCTTCCAGCGCCGACTCTTCCTCTCCTTTCACGCACCTTCCGCCATATTCTCGCCTTTGTCGCTTTCCACCACGACTCTTCCTCTCCTTTCACGCAGCTGCCGCCATATTCTCGCCTTTGCCGCCTTCCACCCCGACTCTTCCTCTCCTTTCACGCTCCTGCTGCCATGTTCTCGCCTTTCCCGCCTTCCACCGCCGCCTCTTCCTCTCCTATCACGCAGCTGCCTTCATATTCTCGCCTTTGCCGCCTTCCAGCGCCGACTCTTCCTCTCCTATCACGCAGCTGCCGCCATTTTTTTGCATTAGCCGCCTTCCAGCGCCGACTCTTCTTCTGCATTGACGCACCTGCCGCCATATTCTCGCCTTTGCCACCTTCCACCCCGACTCTTCCTCTCCTTTCACGCATCTGACGCATCCTACACTCGTTTACCGCCTTCCACCACCGACTCTTCCTCTCCTTTCACGCAGCTGCCATCATATTCTCGCCTTTGCCACCTTCCAGCGCCGACTCCTGCTCTCCTTTCACGCACCTGCCGCCATATTCTCGCCTTTGCCGCCTTCCACCGCCGACTTCCTCTAATTTCACGCAGCTGCCGCCATATTATTGCCTATTCCACCTTCCAGCGCCGACTCTTCCTCTCCTTTTACGCTCCTGCTGCCATATTCTTGCCTTTGCCGCCTTCCGCCGCCGACTCTTTCTCTCCTTTCACGCACCTGACGCCATATTCTTGACTTTGCCGCCTTCCAGCGCCGACTCTTCCTCTCCTTTCACGCACCTGCCGCCATATTCTCGCCTTTGCCGCCTTCCAGCGCCGACTCCTCCTCTCCTTTCACGCACCTGACGCTATATTCTCGCCTTTGCCGCCTTCTACCCCTACTCTTCCTCTACTGTCACGCTCCTGCTGCCATATTCTCGCCTCTCCCGCCTTCCACCGCCGACTCTTCCTCTCCTTTGACGTTAGTGCTGCCATATTCTTGCCTTTGCCGCCTTCCAGCGCCGACTCTTCCTCTCCTTTCATGCAGCTGCTGGCATATTCTTGCCTTTGCCGCCTTCCGCCGCCGACTCTTTCTCTCCTTTCACGCACCTGCCGCCATATTCTCGACTTTGCCGCCTTCCAGCGCCGACTCTTCCTCTCCTTTCACGCACCTGCCGCCATATTCTCGCCTTTGCCGCCTTCCAGCGCCGACTTCCTCTAATTTCACACAGCTGCCGCCATATTATTGCCTATTCCGCCTTCCAGCGCCGACTCTTCCTCTCCTTTCACGCACCTGACGCCTCCTACACTCGTTTACCGCCTTCCACCACCGACTCTTCCTCTCCTTTCACGCAGCTGCCATCATATTCTCGCCTTTGCCACCTTCCAGCGCCGACTCCTGCTCTCCTTTCACGCACCTGCCGCCATATTCTCGCCTTTGCCGCCTTCCACCGCCAACTTCCTCTAATTTCACGTAGCTGCCGCCATATTATTGCCTATTCCGCCTTCCAGCGCCGACTCTTCCTCTCCTTTCACGCACCTGCCGCCATATTCTTGCCTTTGCCGCCTTCCAGCGCCGACTCTTCCTCTCCTTTCACGCACCTGCCACAATATTCTCGCCTTTGCCGCCTTCCACCGCCGCCTCTTCCTCTCCTATCACGCAGCTGCCTTCACATTCTCGCCTTTGCCGCCTTCCAGCACCGACTCTTCCTCTCCTATCACGCAGCTGCCGCCATATTTTTGCGTTTGCCGCCTTCCAGCGCCGACTCTTCTTCTGCATTGACGCACCTGCCGCCATATTCTCGCCTTTGCCACCTTCCACCCCGACTCTTCCTCTCCTTTCACGCACCTGACGCCTCCTATACTCGTTTACCGCCTTCCACCACTGACTCTTCCTCTCCTTTCATGCAGCTGCCATCATATTCTCGCCTTTGCCGCCTTCCAGCGCCGACTCTTCCTCTCCTTTCACGAACCTGCCGCCATATTCTCGCCTTTGCCGCCTTCCACCCCGACTCTTCCTCTCCTTTCACGCACCTGACGCTATATTCTCGCCTTTGCCGCCTTCTACCCCTACTCTTCCTCTACTGTCACGCTCCTGCTGCCATATTCTCGCCTCTCCCGCCTTCCACCGCCGACTCTTTCTCTCCTTTCACGCAGCTGCCACCATATTCTCGCCTTTGCCGCCTTCCACCGCCGACTCTTCTGTGGGAATGGGAGTCTCACTAACGGACATTCCTGAGTTTGATTTTAATGAGCAAACACTGCACCACCCGGCATAACAAGACACTTAAGCAGAAAACAACGGAGAAAGGAATGTGCAGCTGGAAGGAGAAAAACAAGATAAAGACCATGAAGGCATTTCGCATGATCAGAAAGAACGGGCCAATCTGCTAGAGGATAGATGCGCGTGAACACAAGGCTGTAACCTATCGGCAAGCTGCAGGTAGCACGTGTCCATAGCAGTTAACTATATAAGCCCTGTTATAAGTGTAAATAAAGGAGAATGACCATACTCATATTGAGATCTGTCATTACTCCGGAATCGCAACTCCCGCTCCGTCGTCGACACTGAACAAAGGGAAACTCCGACACTCTTCCTCTCCTTTCACGCTCCTGCTGCCATATTCTCGCCTTTCCCGCCTTCCAACACCGACTCTTCCTCTCCTTTCACGCAGCTGCCGCCATATTCTCGCCTTTGCTGCCTTCCACCGCCGACCCTTCCTCTGCTTTCACGCACCTGCCGTCATATTCTCGCCTTTGCCGCCTTCAACCTCGACTCTTCCTCTCCTTTTATGTACCTGCCTCCATATTCTCGCCTTTGCCACCCTCCACCGCCGACTCCTCCTCTCCATTCACGCAGCTGCCGCCATATTCTCGCCTTTGCCGCCTTCCACCGCCGACTCTTCCTCTCCTTTCACGCAGCTGCCGCCATATTCTCGCCTTTGCCGCCTTCCACCGCCGACTCTTCCTCTACTTTCATGCAGCTGCCAACATATTCTCGCCTTTGCCGCCTTCCACCGCTGACTCTTCCTCTCCTTTCACGCAGCTGCCAACATATTCTCGCGTTTGACGCCTTCCAGCGCCGACCCTTCCTCTCCTTTCACGCACCTGCCACAATATTCTCGCCTTTGCCGCCTTCCACCGCCGCCTCCTCCTCTCCTATCACGCAGCTGCCGCCATATTCTCGCCTTTGCCGCCTTCCAGCACCGACTCTTCCTCTCCTATCACGCAGCTGCCGCCATATTTTTGCGTTTGCCGCCTTCCAGCGCAGACTCTTCTTCTGCATTGACGCACCTGCTGCCATATTCTCGCCTTTGCCAACTTCCACCCCGACTCTTCCTCTCCTTTCACGCACCTGACACCTCCTACACTCGTTTACCACCTTCCACCACTGACTCTTCCTCTCCTTTCATGCAGCTGCCATCATATTCTCGCCTTTGACACCTTCCAGCGCCGACTCCTGCTCTCCTTTCATGCACCTGCCGCCATATTCTCGCCTTTGCCGCCTTCCACCGCAGACTTCCTCTAATTTCACACAGCTGCCGCCATATTATTGCCTATTCCGCCTTCCAGCGCCGACTCTTCCTCTCCTTTCACGCACCTGACGCCTCCTACACTCGTTTACCGCCTTCCACCACCGACTCTTCCTCTCCTTTCATGCAGCTGCCATCATATTCTCGCCTTGGCCACCTTCCAGCGCCGACTCCTGCTCTCCTTTCACGCACCTGCCGCCATATTTTCGCGTTTGCCACCTTCCACCCCGACTCTTCCTCTCCTTTCACGCACCTGCTGCCATATGCTCCCCTTTGACGCTTTCCTGCGCCGACTCTTCCTCTCCTTTCACGCAGCTGCCACCATATTCTCGCCTTTGCCGCCTTCCACGGCCGACTCTTCCTCTCCTTTCACGCACCTGACGCCACATTCTCGCCTTTGCTGCCTTCCACCGCCGACTTCCTCTCCTTTCACGCAGCTGCCGCCATATTCTCGCCTTTGCCGCCTTCCACCGCCGACTTCCTCTCCTTTCACGCTCCTGCTGCCATATTCTCGCCTTTCCCGCCTTCCACCGCCGACTCTTCCTCTCCTTTCACGCAGCTGCCACCATATTCTCGCCTTTGCCGCCTTCCACCGCCGACTTCCTCTAATTTCACGCAGCTGCCGCCATATTATTGCCTATTCCGCCTTCCAGCGCCGACTCTTCCTCTCCCTTCATGCATCTGCTGCCATATTCTTGACTTTGCCGCCTTCCGCCGCCGACTCTTCCTCTCCTTTCACGCACCTGCCGCCATATTCTCGACTTTGCCGCCTTCCAGCGCCGACTCTTCCTCTCCTTTCCCGCAGATGCCTCCATATTCTCGCCTTTGCTGCCTTCCACCGCCGACTTCCTCTCCTTTCACGCAGCTGCCAGCATATTCTCGCCTTTCCCGCCTTCCACCCCGACTCTTCTGTGGGAATGGGAGTCTCACTAACGGACATTCCTGAGTTTGATTTTAATGAGCAAACACTGCACCACCCGGCATAACAAGACACTTAAGCAGAAAACAACGGAGAAAGGAATGTGCAGCTGGAAGGAGAAAAACAAGATAAAGACCATGAAGGCATTTCGCATGATCAGAAAGAACGGGCCAATCTGCTAGAGGATAGATGCGCGTGAACACAAGGCTGTAACCTATCTGCAAGCTGCAGGTAGCGCGTGTCCATAGGAGTTAACTATGTAAGCCCTGTTATAAGTGTAAATAAAGGAGAATGACCATACTCATATTGAGATCTGTCATTACTCCGGAATCGCAACTCCCGCTCCGTCGTCGACACTGAACAAAGGGAAACTCCGACACTCTTCCTCTCCTTTCACGCTCCTGCTGCCATATTCTCGCCTTTCCCGCCTTCCAACACCGACTCCTCCTCTCCTTTCACGCAGCTGCCGCCATATTCTCGCCTTTGCCGCCTTCCACCGCCGACTCTTCCTGTACTTTCATGCAGCTGCCAACATATTCTCGCCTTTGCCGCCTTCCACCGCTGACTCTTCCTCTCCTTTCACGCAGCTGCCAACATATTCTCGCGTTTGACGCCTTCCAGCGCCGACCCTTCCTCTCCTTTCACGCACCTGCCACAATATTCTCGCCTTTGCCGCCTTCCACCGCCGCCTCTTCCTCTCCTATCACGCAGCTGCCTTCATATTCTCGCCTTTGCCGCCTTCCAGCACCGACTCTTCCTCTCCTATCACGCAGCTGCCGCCATATTTTTGCGTTTGCCGCCTTCCAGCGCAGACTCTTCTTCTGCATTGACGCACCTGCCGCCATATTCTCGCCTTTGCCACCTTCCACCCCGACTCTTCCTCTCCTTTCACGCACCTGACGCCTCCTACACTCGTTTACCGCCTTCCACCACTGACTCTTCTTATCCTTTCATGCAGCTGCCATCATATTCTCACCTTTGACACCTTCCAGCGCCGACTCCTGCTCTCCTTTCATGCACCTGCCGCCATATTCTCGCCTTTGCCGCCTTCCACCGCCGACTTCCTCTAATTTCAGACAGCTGCCGCCATATTATTGCCTATTCCGCCTTCCAGCGCCGACTCTTCCTCTCCTTTCACGCACCTGACGCCTCCTACACTCGTTAACCGCCTTCCACCACCGACTCTTCCTCTCCTTTCATGCAGCTGCCATCATATTCTCGCCTTTGCCACCTTCCAGCGCCGACTCCTGCTCTCCTTTCACGCACCTGCCGCCATATTTTCGCGTTTGCCACCTTCCACCCCGACTCTTCCTCTCCTATCACGCACCTGCTGCCATATGCTCCCCTTTGACGCTTTCCTGCGCCGACTCTTCCTCTCCTTTCACGCAGCTGCCACCATATTCTCGCGTTTGCCGACTTCCACCCCCGACTCTTCCTCTCCTTTCACGCACCTGACGCCACATTCTCGCCTTTGCTGCCTTCCACCGCCGACTTCCTCTCCTTTCACGCAGCTGCCGCCATATTCTCGCCTTTGCCGCCTTCCACCGCCGACTTCCTCTCCTTTCACGCTCCTGCTGCCATATTCTCGCCTTTCCCGCCTTCCACCGCCGACTCTTCCTCTCCTTTCACGCACCTGCCGCCATATTCTCGCCTTTGCCGTCTTCCACCGCCGACTTCCTCTAATTTCACGCAGCTGCCGCCATATTATTGCCTATTCCGCCTTCCACGGCCGACTCTTCCTCTCCTTTCACGCACCTGCCGCCATATTCTCGACTTTGCCGCCTTCCAGCGCCGACTCTTCCTCTCCTTTCACGCACCTGCCGCCATATTCTCGCCTTTGCCGCCTTCCAGCGCCGACTCTTCCTCTCCTTTCACGAACCTGCCGCCATATTCTCGCCTTTGCCGCCTTCCACCCCGACTCTTCCTCTCCTTTCACGCACGGGCTGCCATATTCTCGCCTTTGCCGCCTTCCAGCGCCGACTCTTCCTCTCCTTTCACGCACCTTCCGCCATACTCTCGCCTTTGTCGCTTTCCACCACGACTCTTCCTCTCCTTTCACGCAGCTGCCGCCATATTCTCGCCTTTGCCGCCTTCCACCCCGACTCTTCCTCTCCTTTCACGCTCCTGCTGCCATGTTCTCGCCTTTCCCGCCTTCCACCGCCGCCTCTTCCTCTCCTATCACGCAGCTGCCTTCATATTCTCGCCTTTGCCGCCTTCCAGCGCCGGCTCTTCCTCTCCTATCACGCAGCTGCCGCCATATTTTTGCGTTTGCCGCCTTCCAGCGCCGACTCTTCTTCTGCATTGACGCACCTGCCGCCATATTCTCGCCTTTGCCACCTTCCACCCCGACTCTTCCTCTCCTTTCACGCATCTGACGCATCCTACACTCGTTTACCGCCTTCCACCACCGACTCTTCCTCTCCTTTCACGCAGCTGCCATCATATTCTCGCCTTTGCCACCTTCCAGCGCCGACTCCTGCTCTCCTTTCACGCACCTGCCGCCATATTCTCGCCTTTGCCGCCTTCCACCGCCGACTTCCTCTAATTTCACGCAGCTGCCGCCATATTATTGCCTATTCCACCTTCCAGCGCCGACTCTTCCTCTCCTTTGACGCTCCTGCTGCCATATTCTTGCCTTTGCCGCCTTCCGCCGCCGACTCTTTCTCTCCTTTCACGCACCTGACGCCATATTCTTGACTTTGCCGCCTTCCAGCGCCGACTCTTCCTCTCCTTTCACGCACCTGCCGCCATATTCTCGCCTTTGCCGCCTTCCAGCGCCGACTCCTCCTCTCCTTTCACGCACCTGACGCTATATTCTCGCCTTTGCCGCCTTCTACCCCTACTCTTCCTCTACTGTCACGCTCCTGCTGCCATATTCTCGCCTCTCCCGCCTTCCACCGCCGACTCTTCCTCTCCTTTGACGCTCCTGCTGCCATATTCTTGCCTTTGCCGCCTTCCAGCGCCGACTCTTCCTCTCCTTTCATGCAGCTGCTGGCATATTCTTGCCTTTGCCACCTTCCGCCGCCGACTCTTTCTCTCCTTTCACGCACCTGCCGCCATATTCTCGACTTTGCCGCCTTCCAGCGCCGACTCTTCCTCTCCTTTCACGCACCTGCCGCCATATTCTCGCCTTTGCCGCCTTCCAGCGCCGACTTCCTCTAATTTCACACAGCTGCCGCCATATTCTCGCCTTTGCCGCCTTCCACCCCGACTCTTCCTCTCCTTTCACGCACCTGACGCCTCCTACACTCGTTTACCGCCTTCCACCACCGACTCTTCCTATCCTTTCACGCAGCTGCCATCATATTCTCGCCTTTGCCACCTTCCAGCGCCAACTCCTGCTCTCCTTTCACGCACCTGCCGCCATATTCTCGCCTTTGCCGCCTTCCACCGCCAACTTCCTCTAATTTCACGTAGCTGCCGCCATATTATTGCCTATTCCGCCTTCCAGCGCCGACTCTTCCTCTCCTTTCACGCACCTGCCGCCATATTCTTGCCTTTGCCGCCTTCCAGCGCCGACTCTTCCTCTCCTTTCACGCACCTGCCACAATATTCTCGCCTTTGCCGCCTTCCACCGCCGCCTCTTCCTCTCCTATCACGCAGCTGCCTTCACATTCTCGCCTTTGCCGCCTTCCAGCACCGACTCTTCCTCTCCTATCACGCAGCTGCCGCCATATTTTTGCGTTTGCCGCCTTCCAGCGCCGACTCTTCTTCTGCATTGACGCACCTGCCGCCATATTCTCGCCTTTGCCACCTTCCACCCCGACTCTTCCTCTCCTTTCACGCACCTGACGCCTCCTATACTCGTTTACCGCCTTCCACCACTGACTCTTCCTCTCCTTTCATGCAGCTGCCATCATATTCTCGCCTTTGCCGCCTTCCAGCGCCGACTCTTCCTCTCCTTTCACGAACCTGCCGCCATATTCTCGCCTTTGCCGCCTTCCACCCCGACTCTTCCTCTCCTTTCACGCACCTGACGCTATATTCTCGCCTTTGCCGCCTTCTACCCCTACTCTTCCTCTACTGTCACGCTCCTGCTGCCATATTCTCGCCTCTCCCGCCTTCCACCGCCGACTCTTTCTCTCCTTTCACGCAGCTGCCAGCATATTCTCGCCTTTGCCGCCTTCCACCGCCGACTCTTCTGTGGGAATGGGAGTCTCACTAACGGACATTCCTGAGTTTGATTTTAATGAGCAAACACTGCACCACCCGGCATAACAAGACACTTAAGCAGAAAACAACGGAGAAAGGAATGTGCAGCTGGAAGGAGAAAAACAAGATAAAGACCATGAAGGCATTTCGCATGATCAGAAAGAACGGGCCAATCTGCTAGAGGATAGATGCGCGTGAACACAAGGCTGTAACCTATCGGCAAGCTGCAGGTAGCACGTGTCCATAGCAGTTAACTATATAAGCCCTGTTATAAGTGTAAATAAAGGAGAATGACCATACTCATATTGAGATCTGTCATTACTCCGGAATCGCAACTCCCGCTCCGTCGTCGACACTGAACAAAGGGAAACTCCGACACTCTTCCTCTCCTTTCACGCTCCTGCTGCCATATTCTCGCCTTTCCCGCCTTCCAACACCGACTCTTCCTCTCCTTTCACGCAGCTGCCGCCATATTCTCGCCTTTGCTGCCTTCCACCGCCGACCCTTCCTCTGCTTTCACGCACCTGCCGTCATATTCTCGCCTTTGCCGCCTTCAACCTCGACTCTTCCTCTCCTTTTATGTACCTGCCTCCATATTCTCGCCTTTGCCACCCTCCACCGCGACTCCTCCTCTCCATTCACGCAGCTGCCGCCATATTCTCGCCTTTGCCGCCTTCCACCGCCGACTCTTCCTCTCCTTTCACGCAGCTGCCGCCATATTCTCGCCTTTGCCGCCTTCCACCGCCGACTCTTCCTGTACTTTCATGCAGCTGCCAACATATTCTCGCCTTTGCCGCCTTCCACCGCTGACTCTTCCTCTCCTTTCACGCAGCTGCCAACATATTCTCGCGTTTGACGCCTTCCAGCGCCGACCCTTCCTCTCCTTTCACGCACCTGCCACAATATTCTCGCCTTTGCCGCCTTCCACCGCCGCCTCCTCCTCTCCTATCACGCAGCTGCCGCCATATTCTCGCCTTTGCCGCCTTCCAGCACCGACTCTTCCTCTCCTTTCACGCAGCTGCCGCCATATTCTCGCCTTTGCCGCCTTCCACCGCCGACTTCCTCTCCTTTCACGCTCCTGCTGCCATATTCTCGCCTTTCCCGCCTTCCACCGCTTACTCTTCCTCTCCTTTCACGCAGCTGCCACCATATTCTCGCCTTTGCCGCCTTCCACCGCCGACTTCCTCTAATTTCACGCAGCTGCCGCCATATTATTGCCTATTCCGCCTTCCAGCGCCGACTCTTCCTCTCCATTCATGCATCTGCTGCCATATTCTTGACTTTGCCGCCTTCCAGCGCCGACTCTTCCTCTCCTTTCACGCACCTGCCGCCATATTCTCGACTTTGCCGCCTTCCAGCGCCGACTCTTCCTCTCCTTTCCCGCAGATGCCTCCATATTCTCGCTTTTCCCGCCTTCCACCACCGACTCTTCCTCTCCTTTCACGCAGCTGCCATCATATTCTCGCCTTTGCCACCTTCCAGCGCCGACTCCTGCTCTCCTTTCACGCACCTGCCGCCATATTCTCGCCTTTGCCGCCTTCCACCGCCGACTTCCTCTAATTTCACGCAGCTGCCGCCATATTATTGCCTATTCCGCCTTCCAGCGCCGACTCTTCCTCTCCTTTCATGCAGCTGCTGGCATATTCTTGCCTTTGCCGCCTTCCGCTGCCGACTCTTCCTCTCCTTTCACGCACCTGCCGCCATATTCTCGCCTTTGCCGCCTTCCACCCTGACTCTTCCTCTCCTTTCACGCTCCTGCTGCCATATTCTCGCCTTTCCAGCCTTCCACCGCCGACTCTTCCTCTCCTTTCACGCAGCTGCCACCATATTCTCGCCTTTGCCGCCTTCCACCGCCGACTTCCTCTAATTTCACGCAGCTGCCGCCATATTATTGCGTATTCCGCCTTCCAGAGCCGACTCTTCCTCTCCTTTCACGCACCTGCCGCCATATTCTTGCCTTTGCCGCCTTCCACCCCGACTCTTCCTCTCCTTTCACGCACCTGCCGCCATATTCTCGACTATTCCGCCTTCCAGCGCCGACTCTTCCTCTCCTTTCACGAACCTGCCGCCATATTCTCGCCTTTGCCGCCTTCCAGCGCCGACTCTTCCTCTCCTTTCACGCACCTGCCGCCATATTCTCGCCTTTGTCGCTTTCCACCACGACTCTTCCTCTCCTTTCACGCAGCTGCCGCCATATTCTCGCCTTTGCCGCCTTCCACCCCGACTCTTCCTCTCCTTTCACGCTCCTGCTGCCATGTTCTCGCCTTTCCCGCCTTCCACCGCCGCCTCTTCCTCTCCTATCACGCAGCTGCCTTCATATTCTCGCCTTTGCCGCCTTCCAGCGCCGACTCTTCCTCTCCTATCACGCAGCTGCTGCCATATTTTTGCGTTTGCCGCCTTCCAGCGCCGACTCTTCTTCTGCATTGATGCACCTGCCGCCATATTCTCGCCTTTGCCACCTTCCACCCCGACTCTTCCTCTCCTTTCACGCATCTGACGTATACTACACTCGTTTACCGCCTTCCACCACCGACTCTTCCTCTCCTTTCACGCAGCTGCCATCATATTCTCGCCTTTGCCACCTTCCAGCGCCGACTCCTGCTCTCCTTTCACGCACCTGCCGCCATATTCTCGCCTTTGCCGCCTTCCACTGCCGACTTCCTCTAATTTCACGCAGCTGCCGCCATATTATTGCCTATTCCGCCTTCCAGCGCCGACTCTTCCTCTCCTTTCACGCACCTGCTGCCATATTTTTGCCTTTGCCGCCTTCCAGCGCCGACTCTTCCTGTCCTTTCATGCAGCTGCTGGCATATTCTTGCCTTTGCCTCCTTCCGCCGCCGACTCTTTCTCTCCTTTCACGCACCTGCCGCCATATTCTCGACTTTGCCGCCTTCCAGCGCCGACTCTTCCTCTCCTTTCACGCACCTGCCGCCATATTCTCGCCTTTGCCGCCTTCCAGCGCCGACTCTTCCTCTCGTTTCACGAACCTACCGCCATATTCTCGCCTTTGCCGCCTTCCACCCCGACTCTTCCTCTCCTTTCACGCACCTGACGCTATATTCTCGCCTTTGCCGCCTTCTACCCCTACTCTTCCGCTACTGTCACGCTCCTGCTGCCATATTCTCGCCTCTCCCGCCTTCCACCGCCGACTCTTTCTCTCCTTTCACGCACCTGACGCCATATTCTCGCCTTTACCGCCTTCCACCGCCGACTCTTCTGTGGGAATGGGAGTCTCACTAACGGACATTCCTGAGTTTGATTTTAATGAGCAAACACTGCACCACCCGGCATAACAAGACACTTAAGCAGAAAACAACGGAGAAAGGAATGTGCAGCTGGAAGGAGAAAAACAAGATAAAGACCATGAAGGCATTTCGCATGATCAGAAAGAACGGGCCAATCTGCTAGAGGATAGATGCGCGTGAACACAAGGCTGTAACCTATCTGCAAGCTGCAGGTAGCGCGTGTCCATAGCAGTTAACTATATAAGCCCTGTTATAAGTGTAAATAAAGGAGAATGACCATACTCATATTGAGATCTGTCATTACTCCGGAATCGCAACTCCCGCTCCGTCGTCGACACTGAACAAAGGGAAACTCCGACACTCTTCCTCTCCTTTCACGCTCCTGCTGCCATATTCTCGCCTTTCCCGCCTTCCAACACCGACTCTTCCTCTCCTTTCACGCACCTGCCGCCATATTCTCGCCTTTGATGCCTTCCACCGCCGACACTTCCTCTGCTTTCACGCACCTGCCGTCATATTCTCGCGTTTGCCGCCTTCAACCTCGACTCTTCCTCTCCTTTTATGTACCTGCCGCCATATTCTCGCCTTTGCCACCCTCCACCGCGACTCCTCCTCTCCATTCACGCAGCTGCCGCCATATTCTCGCCTTTGCCGCCTTCCACCGCCGACTCTTCCTCTCCTTTAACGCAGCTGCCGCCATATTCTCGCCTTTGCCGCCTTCCACCGCCGACTTCCTCTGATTTCACACAGCTGCCGCCATATTATTGCCTATTCCGCCTTCCAGCGCCGACTCTTCCTCTCCTTTCACGCACCTGACGCCTCCGACACTCGTTTACCGCCTTCCACCACCAACTCTTCCTCTACTTTCATGCAGCTGCCATCATATTCTCGCCTTTGCCACCTTCCAGCGCCGACTCCTGCTCTCCTTTCACGCACCTGCCGCCATATTCTCGCCTTTGCCGCCTTCCACCGCCGACTTCCTCTAATTTCACGCAGCTGCCGCCATATTATTGCCTTTGCCGCCTTCCAGCGCCGACTCTTCCTCTCCTTTCACGCACCTGCCGCCATATTTTCGCGTTTGCCACGTTCCACCCCGACTCTTCCTCTCCTTTCACGCAGCTGCCACCATATTCTCGCGTTTGCCGACTTCCACCCCCGACTCTTCCTCTCCTTTCATGCAGATGCCTCCATATTCTCGCCTTTGCTGCCTTCCACCGCCGACTTCCTCTCCTTTCACGCAGCTGCCGCCATATTCTCGCCTTTGCCGCCTTCCAGCGCCGACTCTTCCTCTCCTTTCATGCAGCTGCCAACATATTCTCGCCTTTGCCGCCTTCCACCGCCGACTCTTCCTCTCCTTTCACGCAGCTGCCAACATATTCTCGCGTTTGCCGCCTTCCAGCGCCGACCCTTCCTCTCCTTTCACGCACCTGCCACCATATTCTCGCCTTTGCCGCCTTCCACCACCGCCTCTTCCTCTCCTATCACGCAGCTGCCTTCATATTCTCGCCTTTGCCGCCTTCCAGCACCGACTCTTCCTCTCCTATAACGCAGCTGCCGCCATATTTTTGCGTTTGCCGCCTTCCAGCGCCGACTCTTCTTCTGCATTGACGCACCTGCCGCCATATTCTCGCCTCTCCCGCCTTCCACCGCCGACTCTTTCTCTCCTTTCACGCACCTGACGCCATATTCTCGCCTTTACCGCCTTCCACCGCCGACTCTTCTGTGGGAATGGGAGTCTCACTAACGGACATTCCTGAGTTTGATTTTAATGAGCAAACACTGCACCACCCGGCATAACAAGACACTTAAGCAGAAAACAACGGAGAAAGGAATGTGCAGCTGGAAGGAGAAAAAAAAGATAAAGGGCATGAAGGCATTTCGCATGATCAGAAAGAACAGGCCAATCTGCTAGAGGATAGATGCTCGTGAACACAAGGCTGTAACCTATCTGCAAGCTGCAGGTAGCGCGTGTCCATAGCAGTTAACTATATAAGCCCTGTTATAAGTGTAAATAAAGGAGAATGACCATACTCATATTGAGATCTGTCATTACTCCGGAATCACAACTCCCGCTCCGTCGTCGACACTGAACAAAGGGAAACTCCGACACTCTTCCTCTCCTTTCACGCTCCTGCTGCCATATTCTCGCCTTTCCCGCCTTCCAACACCGACTCTTCCTCTCCTTTCACGCACCTGCCGTCATATTCTCGCCTTTGCCGCCTTCAACCTCGACTCTTCCTCTCCTTTTATGTACCTGCCGCCATATTCTCACCTTTGCCACCCTCCACCGCGACTCCTCCTCTCCATTCACGCAGCTGCCGCCATCTTCTCGCCTTTGCCGCCTTCCACCGCCGACTCTTCCTCTCCTTTCACGCACCTGACGCCTCCTACACTCGTTTACCGCCTTCCACCACCGACTCTTCCTCTCCTTTCACGCAGCTGCCATCATATTCTCGCCTTTGCCACCTTCCAGCGCCGACTCCTGCTCTCCTTTCACGCACCTGCCACCATATTCTCGCCTTTGCCGCCTTCCACCGCCGACTTCCTCTAATTTCACGCAGCTGCCTTCATATTCTCGCCTTTGCCGCCTTCCAGCGCCGACTCTTCCTGTCCTTTCACGCACATGCCGCCATATTCTTGCCTTTGCCGCCTTCCAGCGCCGACTCTTCCTCTCCTTTCATGCAGCTGCTGGCATATTCTTGCTTTTGCCGCCTTCCGCCGCCGACTCTTCCTCTCCTTTCACGCACCTGCCGCCATATTCTCGCCTTTGCCGCCTTCCACCCCGACTCTTCCTCTCCTTTCACGCACCTGACGCTATATTCTCGCCTTTGCCGCCTTCTACCCCTACTCTTCCTCTACTGTCACGCTCCTGCTGCCATATTCTCGCCTCTCCCGCCTTCCACCGCCGACTCTTTCTCTCCTTTCACGCAGCTGCCAGCATATTCTCGCCTTTCCCGCCTTCCACCGCCGACTCTTCTGTGGGAATGGGAGTCTCACTAACGGACATTCCTGAGTTTGATTTTAATGAGCAAACACTGCACCACCCGGCATAACAAGACACTTAAGCAGAAAACAACGGAGAAAGGAATGTGCAGCTGGAAGGAGAAAAACAAGATAAAGGGCATGAAGGCATTTCGCATGATCAGAAAGAACAGGCCAATCTGCTAGAGGATAGATGCGCGTGAACACAAGGCTGTAAGCTATCGGCAAGCTGCAGGTAGCACGTGTCCATAGCAGTTAACTATATAAGCCCTGTTATAAGTGTAAATAAAGGAGAATGACCATACTCATATTTAGATCTGTCATTACTCCGGAATCGCAACTCCCGCTCCGTCGTCGACACTGAACAAAGGGAAACTCCGACACTCTTCCTCTCCTTTCACGCTCCTGCTGCCATATTCTCGCCTTTCCCGCCTTCCAACACCGACTCTTCCTCTCCTTTCACGCACCTGCCGTCATATTCTCGCCTTTGCCGCCTTCAACCTCGACTCTTCCTCTCCTTTTATGTACCTGCCGCCATATTCTCACCTTTGCCACCCTCCACCGCGACTCCTCCTCTCCATTCACGCAGCTGCCGCCATCTTCTCGCCTTTGCCGCCTTCCACCGCCGACTCTTCCTCTCCTTTCACGCAGCTGCCGCCATATTCTCGCCTTTGCCGCCTTCCAGCGCCGACCCTTCCTCTCCTTTCATGCACCTGCCACAATATTCTCGCCTTTGCCGCCTTCCACCGCCGCCTCTTCCACTCCTATCACGCAGCTGCCTTCATATTCTCGCCTTTGCCGCCTTCCAGCACCGACTCTTCCTCTCCTATCACGCAGCTGCCGCCATATTTTTGCGTTTGCCGCCTTCCAGCGCCGACTCTTCTTCTGCATTGACGCACCTGCTGCCATATTCTCGCCTTTGCCGCCTTCCACCCCGACTCTTCCTCTCCTTTCACGCACCTGACGCCTCCTACACTTGTTTACCGCCTTCCACCACCGACTCTTCCTCTCCTTTCATGCAGCTGCCATCATATTATTACCTATGCCACCTTCCAGCGCCGACTCCTCCTCACCTTTCACGCACCTGCCGCCATATTCTCGCCTTTGCCGCCTTCCACCGCCGACTCTTCCTCTCCTTTCACGCACCTGACGCCTCCTACACTCGTTTACCGCCTTCCACCACCGACTCTTCCTCTCCTTTCATGCAGCTGCCATCATATTCTCGCCTTTGCCACCTTCCAGCGCCGACTCCTGCTCTCCTTTCACGCACCTGCCGCCATATTCTCGCCTTTGTCGCCTTCCACCGCCGACTTCCTCTAATTTCACGCAGCTGCCGCCATATCATTGCCTTTGCCGCCTTCCAGCGCCGACTCTTCCTCTCCTTTCACGCACCTGCCGCCATATTTTCGCGTTTGCCACCTTCCACCCCGACTCTTCCTCTCCTTTCACGCACCTGCTGTCATATGCTCCCCTTTGACGCCTTCCTGCGCCGACTCTTCCTCTCCTTTCACGCAGCTGCCACCATATTCTCGCGTTTGCCGACGTCCACCCCCGACTCTTCCTCTCCTTTCCCGCAGATGCTGCCATATTCTCGCCTTTCCCGCCTTCCACCGCCGACTCTTCCTCTCCTTTCACGCAGCTGCCACCATATTCTCACCTTTGCCGCCTTCCAGCGCCGACTCTTCCTCTCCTTTCACGCACGGGCTGCCATATGCTCCCCTTTGACGCCTTCCAGCGCCGACTCTTCCTCTCCTTTCATGCAGCTGCCAACATATTCTCGCCTTTGCCGCCTTCCAGCGCCGACTCTTCCTCTCTTTTCATGCAGCTGCCAACATATTCTCGCCTTTGCCGCCTTCAAACGCCGACTCTTCCTCTCCTTTCACGCAGCTGCCAACATATTCTCGCGTTTGCAGCCTTCCAGCACCGACTCTTCCTCTCCTTTCACGCAGCTGCCGCCATATTTTTGCGTTTGCCGCCTTCCAGCGCCGACTCTTCTTCTGCATTGACGCACCTGCCGCCATATTCTCGCCTTTGCCACCTTCCAGCGCCGACTCTTCCTCTCCTTTCACGCACCTTCCGCCATATTCTCGCCTTTGCCGCCTTCCAGCGCCGACTCTTCCTCTCCTTTCATGAACCTGCCGCCATATTCTCGCCTTTGCCGCCTTCCACCCCGACTCTTCCTCTCCTTTCACGCACCTGACGCTATATTCTCGCCTTTGCCGCCTTCTACCCCTACTCTTCCGCTACTGTCACGCTCCTGCTGCCATATTCTCGCCTCTCCCGCCTTCCACTGCCGACTCTTTCTCTCCTTTCACGCAGCTGCCAGCATATTCTCGCCTTTACCGCCTTCCACCGCCGACTCTTCTGTGGGAATGGGAGTCTCACTAACGGACATTCCTGAGTTTGATTTTAATGAGCAAACACTGCACCACCCGGCATAACAAGACACTTAAGCAGAATACAACGGAGAAAGGAATGTGCAGCTGGAAGGAGAAAAACAAGATAAAGACCATGAAGGCATTTCGCATGATCAGAAAGAACGGGCCAATCTGCTAGAGGATAGATGCGCGTGAACACAAGGCTGTAACCTATCTGCAAGCTGCAGGTAGCGCGTGTCCATAGCAGTTAACTATATAAGCCCTGTTATAAGTGTAAATAAAGGAGAATGACCATACTCATATTGAGATCTGTCATTACTCCGGAATCGCAACTCCCGCTCCGTCGTCGACACTGAACAAAGGGAAACTCCGACACTCTTCCTCTCCTTTCACGCTCCTGCTGCGATATTCTCGCCTTTCCCGCCTTCCAACACCGACTCTTCCTCTCCTTTCACGCAGCTGCCGCCATATTCTCGCCTTTGCTGCCTTCCAGCGCCAACCCTTCCTCTCCTTTCACGCACCTGCCACAATATTCTCGCCTTTGCCGCCTTCCAACGCCGCCTCTTCCTCTCCTATCACGCAGCTGCCTTCACATTCTCGCCTTTGCCGCCTTCCAGCACCGACTCTTCCTCTCCTATCACGCAGCTGCCGCCATATTTTTGCGTTTGCCGCCTTCCAGCGCCGACTCTTCTTCTGCATTGACGCACCTGCTGCCATATTCTCGCCTTTGCCACCTTCCACCCCGACTCTTCCTCTCCTTTCACGCACCTGACACCTCCTACACTCGTTTACCACCTTCCACCACCGACTCTTCCTCTCCTTTCATGCAGCTGCCATCATATTCTCGCCTTTGCTACCTTCCAGCACCGACTCCTGCTCTCCTTTCACGCACCTGCCGCCATATTCTCGCCTTTGCCGCCTTCCACCGCCGACTTCCTCTAATTTCACGCAGCTGCCGCCATATTATTGCCTATTCCGCCTTCCAGCGCCGACTCTTCCTCTCCTTTCACGCACCTGATGCCTCCTACACTCATTTACCGCCTTCCACCACCGACTCTTCCTCTCCTTTCACGCAGCTGCCATCATATTCTCGCCTTTGCCACCTTCCACCGCCGACTCTTCCTCTCCTTTCATGCAGCTGCCAACATATTCTCGCCTTTGCCGCCTTCCACCGCCGACTCTTCCTCTCCTTTCACGCAGCTGCCAACATATTCTCGCGTTTGCCGCCTTCCAGCGCCAACCCTTCCTCCCCTTTCACGCAGCTGCCACCATATTCTCGCCTTTGCCGCCTTCCAACGCCGCCTCTTCCTCTCCTATCACGCAGCTGCCTTCATATTCTCGCGTTTGCCGCCTTCCAGCACCGACTCTTCCTCTCCTATCACGCAGCTGCCGCCATATTTTTGCGTTTGCCGCCTTCCAGCGCCGACTCTTCTTCTGCATTGACGCACCTGCCGCCATATTCTCGCCTTTGCCGTCTTCCACCGCCGACTTCCTCTAATTTCACGCAGCTGCCGCCATATTATTGCCTATTCCGCCTTCCACGGCCGACTCTTCCTCTCCTTTCACGCACCTGCCGCCATATTCTCGACTTTGCCGCCTTCCAGCGCCGACTCTTCCTCTCCTTTCACGCACCTGCCGCCATATTCTCGCCTTTGCCGCCTTCCAGCGCCGACTCTTCCTCTCCTTTCACGAACCTGCCGCCATATTCTCGCCTTTGCCGCCTTCCACCCCGACTCTTCCTCTCCTTTCACGCACGGGCTGCCATATTCTCGCCTTTGCCGCCTTCCAGCGCCGACTCTTCCTCTCCTTTCACGCACCTTCCGCCATACTCTCGCCTTTGTCGCTTTCCACCACGACTCTTCCTCTCCTTTCACGCAGCTGCCGCCATATTCTCGCCTTTGCCGCCTTCCACCCCGACTCTTCCTCTCCTTTCACGCTCCTGCTGCCATGTTCTCGCCTTTCCCGCCTTCCACCGCCGCCTCTTCCTCTCCTATCACGCAGCTGCCTTCATATTCTCGCCTTTGCCGCCTTCCAGCGCCGGCTCTTCCTCTCCTATCACGCAGCTGCCGCCATATTTTTGCGTTTGCCGCCTTCCAGCGCCGACTCTTCTTCTGCATTGACGCACCTGCCGCCATATTCTCGCCTTTGCCACCTTCCACCCCGACTCTTCCTCTCCTTTCACGCACCTGACGCCTCCTACACTCGTTTACCACCTTCCACCACCGACTCTTCCTCTCCTTTCATGCAGCTGCCATCATATTCTCGCCTTTGCCACCTTCCAGCACCGACTCCTGCTCTCCTTTCACGCACCTGCCGCCATATTCTCGCCTTTGCCGCCTTCCACCGCCGACTTCCTCTAATTTCACGCAGCTGCCGCCATATTATTGCCTATTCCGCCTTCCAGCGCCGACTCTTCCTCTCCTTTCACGCACCTGACGCCTCCTACACTCATTTACCGCCTTCCACCACCGACTATTCCTCTCCTTTCACGCAGCTGCCATCATATTCTCGCCTTTGCCACCTTCCAGCGCCGACTCCTGCTCTCCTTTCACGCACCTGCCGCCATATTCTCGCCTTTGCCGCCTTCCACCGCCGACTTCCTCTAATTTCACGCAGCTGCCGCCATATTATTGCCTTTGCCGCCTTCCAGCGCCGACTCTTCCTCTCCATTCACGGAGCTGCCGCCATATTTTCGCGTTTGCCACCTTCCACCCCGACTCTTCCTCTCCTTTCACGCACCTGCCGCCATATTCTCACCTTTGCTGCCTTCCACCCCGACTCTTCCTCTCCTTTCACGCACCTGCCGCCTCCTACACTTGTTTACCGCCTTCCACACAGACTCTTCCTCTCCTTTCATGCACCTGCCGTCATATTCTCGCCTTTGCCGCCTTCCACCGCCGACTCTTCCTCTCCTTTCATGCACCTGCCACCATATTCTCGCATTTGCCGCCTTCCACCGCCAACTCTTCCTCTCCTTTCACCCAGCTGCCGCCATATGCTCGCCTTTGACGCCTTCCTGCGCCGACTCTTCCTCTCCTTTCACGCAGATGCCGCCATATTCTCGCCTTTGCCGCCTTCCAGCGCCGACTCTTCCTCTCCTTTCACGCACCTGCCGTCATACTCTCACGTTTGCTGCCTTCCACCACCGACTCTTCCTCTCCTTTCACGCAGCTGCTGGCATATTCTTGCCTTTGTCGCCTTCCGCCGCCGACTCTTCCTCTGCTTTCACGCACCTGCCACCATATTCTCGCCTTTGCCGCCTTCCTGCGCCGCCTCTTCCTCTCCTTCCACGCAGCTGCCGCCATATTCTCGCCTTTGCCGCCTTCCAGCACCGACTCTTCCTCTCCTATAACGGAGCTGCCGCCATATTTTTGCGTTTGCCGCCTTCCAGCGCCGACTCTTCTTCTGCATTGACGCACCTGCCGCCATATTCTCGCCTTTGCCGCCTTCCACCCCGACTCTTCCTCTCCTTTCACGCACCTGACGCCTCCTACACTCGTTTACCGCCTTCCACCACCGACTCTTCCTCTCCTTTCACGCAGCTGCCATCATATTCTCGCCTTTGCCACCTTCCAGCGCCGACTCCTGCTCTCCTTTCACGCACCTGCCGCCATATTCTTGCCTTTGCCGCCTTCCAGCGCCGACTCTTCCTCTCCTTTCATGCAGCTGCCGCCATATTATTGCCTTTGCCGCCTTCCAGCGCCGACTCTTCCTCTCCTTTCACGCACCTGCCGCCATATTCTCGCCTTTGCCGCCTTCCACCCCGACTCTTCCTCTCCTTTCACGCACCTGACGCTATATTCTCGCCTTTGCCGCCTTCTACCCCTACTCTTCCTCTACTGTCACGCTCCTGCTGCCATATTCTCGCCTCTCACGCCTTCCACCGCCGACTCTTTCTCTCCTTTCACGCACCTGACGCCATATTCTCGCCTTTCCCGCCTTCCACCGCCGACTCTTCTGTGGGAATGGGAGTCTCACAAACGGACATTCCTGAGTTTGATTTTAATGAGCAAACACTGCACCACCCGGCATAACAAGACACTTAAGCAGAAAACAACGGAGAAAGGAATGTGCAGCTGGAAGGAGAAAAACAAGATAAAGGGCATGAAGGCATTTCGCATGATCAGAAAGAACAGGCCAATCTGCTAGAGGATAGATGCGCGTGAACACAAGGCTGTAACCTATCGGCAAGCTGCAGGTAGCACGTGTCCATAGCAGTTAACTATATAAGCCCTGTTATAAGTGTAAATAAAGGAGAATGACCATACTCATATTGAGATCTGTCATTACTCCGGAATCGCAACTCCCGCTCCGTCGTCGACACTGAACAAAGGGAAACTCCGACACTCTTCCTCTCCTTTCACGCTCCTGCTGCCATATTCTCGCCTTTCCCGCCTTCCAACACCGACTCTTCCTCTCCTTTCACGCACCTGCCGTCATATTCTTGCCTTTGCCGCCTTCAACCTCTACTCTTCCTCTCCTTTTATGTACCTGCCGCCATACTCTCACCTTTGCCACCCTCCACCGCGACTCCTCCTCTCCATTCACGCAGCTGCCGCCATCTTCTCGCCTTTGCCGCCTTCCACCGCCGACTCTTCCTCTCCTTTCACGCAGCTGCCGCCATATTCTCGCCTTTGCCGCCTTCCAGCGCCGACCCTTCCTCTCCTTTCATGCACCTGCCACAATATTCTCGCCTTTGCTGCCTTCCACCGCCGCCTCTTCCTCTCCTATCACGCAGCTGCCTTCATATTCTCGCCTTTGCCGCCTTCCAGCACCGACTCTTCCTCTCCTATCACGCAGCTGCCGCCATATTTTTGCGTTTGCCGCCTTCCAGCGCAGACTCTTCTTCTGCATTGACGCACCTGCCGCCATATTCTCGCCTTTGCCACCTTCCACCCCGACTCTTCCTCTCCTTTCACGCACCTGACGCCTCCTACACTCGTTTACCGCCTTCCACCACCGACTCTTCCTCTCCTTTCATGCAGCTGCCATCATATTATTACCTATGCCACCTTCCAGCGCCGACTCCTGCTCTCCTTTCATGCACCTGCCGCCATATTCTCGCCTTTGCCGCCTTCCACCACCGACTCTTCCTCTCCTTTCACGCACCTGACGCCTCCTACACTCGTTTACCGCCTTCCACCACCGACTCTTCCTCTCCTTTCATGCAGCTGCCATCATATTCTCGCCTTTGCCACCTTCCAGCGCCGACTCTTCCTCTCCTTTCACGAACCTGCCGCCATATTCTCGCGTTTGCCGCCTTCCACCCCGACTCTTCCTCTCCTTTCACGCACGGGCTGCCATATTCTCGCCTTTGCCGCCTTCCAGCGCCGACTCTTCCTCTCCTTTCACGCACCTTCCGCCATATTCTCGCCTTTGTCGCTTTCCACCACGACTCTTCCTCTCCTTTCACGCAGCTGCCGCCATATTCTCGCCTTTGCCGCCTTCCACCCCGACTCTTCCTCTCCTTTCACGCTCCTGCTGCCATGTTCTCGCCTTTCCCGCCTTCCACCGCCGCCTCTTCCTCTCCTATCACGCAGCTGCCTTCATATTCTCGCCTTTGCCGCCTTCCAGCGCCGACTCTTCCTCTCCTATCACGCAGCTGCCGCCATATTTTTGCGTTTGCCGCCTTCCAGCGCCGACTCTTCTTCTGCATTGACGCACCTGCCGCCATATTCTCGCCTTTGCCACCTTCCACCCCGACTCTTCCTCTCCTTTCACGCATCTGACGCATCCTACACTCGTTTACCGCCTTCCACCACCGACTCTTCCTCTCCTTTCACGCAGCTGCCATCATATTCTCGCCTTTGCCACCTTCCAGCGCCGACTCCTGCTCTCCTTTCACGCACCTGCCGCCATATTCTCGCCTTTGCCGCCTTCCACCGCCGACTTCCTCTAATTTCACGCAGCTGCCGCCATATTATTGCCTATTCCACCTTCCAGCGCCGACTCTTCCTCTCCTTTGACGCTCCTGCTGCCATATTCTTGCCTTTGCCGCCTTCCGCCGCCGACTCTTTCTCTCCTTTCACGCACCTGACGCCATATTCCTGACTTTGCCGCCTTCCAGCGCTGACTCTTCCTCTCCTTTCACGCACCTGCCGCCATATTCTCGCCTTTGCCGCCTTCCAGCGCCGACTCTTCCTCTCCTTTCACGAACCTGCCGCCATATTCTCGCCTTTGCCACCCTCCACCACGACTCCTCCTCTCCTTTCACGCACCTGACGCTATATTCTCGCCTTTGCCGCCTTCTACCCCTACTCTTCCTCTACTGTCACGCTCCTGCTGCCATATTCTCGCCTCTCCCGCCTTCCACCGCCGACTCTTCCTCTCCTTTGACGCTCCTGCTGCCATATTCTTGCCTTTGCCGCCTTCCAGCGCCGACACTTCCTCTCCTTTCATGCAGCTGCTGGCATATTCTTGCCTTTGCCGCCTTCCGCCGCCGACTCTTTCTCTCCTTTCACGCACCTGCCGCCATATTCTCGCCTTTGCCGTCTTCCACTGCCGACTCTTCCTCTCCTTTCACGCACCTGCCGCCATATTCTCGCCTTTGCCGCCTTCCAGCGCCAACTTCCTCTAATTTCACACAGCTGCCGCCATATTATTGCCTATTCCGCCTTCCAGAGCCGACTCTTCCTCTCCTTTCACGCACCTGACGCCTCCTACACTCGTTTACCGCCTTCCACCACCGACTCTTCCTCTCCTTTCACGCAGCTGCCATCATATTCTCGCCTTTGCCACCTTCCAGCGCCGACTCCTGCTCTCCTTTCACGCACCTGCCGCCATATTCTCGCCTTTGCCGCCTTCCACCGCCAACTTCCTCTAATTTCACGCAGCTGCCGCCATATTATTGCCTATTCCGCCTTCCAGCGCCGACTCTTCCTCTCCTTTCACGCACCTGCCGCCATATTCTTGCCTTTGCCGCCTTCCAGCGCCGACTCTTCCTCTCCTTTCACGCACCTGCCACAATATTCTCGCCTTTGCCGCCTTCCAACGCCGCCTCTTCCTCTCCTATCACGCAGCTGCCTTCACATTCTCGCCTTTGCCGCCTTCCAGCACCGACTCTTCCTCTCCTATCACGCAGCTGCCGCCATATTTTTGCGTTTGCCGCCTTCCAGCGCCGACTCTTCTTCTGCATTGACGCACCTGCCGCCATATTCTCGCCTTTGCCACCTTCCACCCCGACTCTTCCTCTCCTTTCACGCACCTGACGCCTCCTATACTCGTTTACCGCCTTCCACCACTGACTCTTCCTCTCCTTTCATGCAGCTGCCATCATATTCTCGCCTTTGCCGCCTTCCAGCGCCGACTCTTCCTCTCCTTTCACGAACCTGCCGCCATATTCTCGCCTTTGCCGCCTTCCACCCCGACTCTTCCTCTCCTTTCACGCACCTGACGCTATATTCTCGCCTTTGCCGCCTTCTACCCCTACTCTTCCTCTACTGTCACGCTCCTGCTGCCATATTCTCGCCTCTCCCGCCTTCCACCGCCGACTCTTTCTCTCCTTTCACGCAGCTGCCAGCATATTCTCGCCTTTGCCGCCTTCCACCGCCGACTCTTCTGTGGGAATGGGAGTCTCACTAACGGACATTCCTGAGTTTGATTTTAATGAGCAAACACTGCACCACCCGGCATAACAAGACACTTAAGCAGAAAACAACGGAGAAAGGAATGTGCAGCTGGAAGGAGAAAAACAAGATAAAGACCATGAAGGCATTTCGCATGATCAGAAAGAACGGGCCAATCTGCTAGAGGATAGATGCGCGTGAACACAAGGCTGTAACCTATCGGCAAGCTGCAGGTAGCACGTGTCCATAGCAGTTAACTATATAAGCCCTGTTATAAGTGTAAATAAAGGAGAATGACCATACTCATATTGAGATCTGTCATTACTCCGGAATCGCAACTCCCGCTCCGTCGTCGACACTGAACAAAGGGAAACTCCGACACTCTTCCTCTCCTTTCACGCTCCTGCTGCCATATTCTCGCCTTTCCCGCCTTCCAACACCGACTCCTCCTCTCCTTTCACGCAGCTGCCGCCATATTCTCGCCTTTGCTGCCTTCCACCGCCGACCCTTCCTCTGCTTTCACGCACCTGCCGTCATATTCTCGCCTTTGCCGCCTTCAACCTCGACTCTTCCTCTCCTTTTATGTACCTGCCTCCATATTCTCGCCTTTGCCACCCTCCACCGCGACTCCGCCTCTCCATTCACGCTGCTGCCGCCATATTCTCGCCTTTGCCGCCTTCCACCGCCGACTCTTCCTCTCCTTTCACGCAGCTGCCGCCATATTCTCGCCTTTGCCGCCTTCCACCGCCGACTCTTCCTGTACTTTCATGCAGCTGCCAACATATTCTCGCCTTTGCCGCCTTCCACCGCTGACTCTTCCTCTCCTTTCACGCAGCTGCCAACATATTCTCGCGTTTGACGCCTTCCAGCGCCGACCCTTCCTCTCCTTTCACGCACCTGCCACAATATTCTCGCCTTTGCCGCCTTCCACCGCCGCCTCTTCCTCTCCTATCACGCAGCTGCCTTCATATTCTCGCCTTTGCCGCCTTCCAGCACCGACTCTTCCTCTCCTATCACGCAGCTGCCGCCATATTTTTGCGTTTGCCGCCTTCCAGCGCAGACTCTTCTTCTGCATTGACGCACCTGCTGCCATATTCTCGCCTTTGCCAACTTCCACCCCGACTCTTCCTCTCCTTTCACGCACCTGACACCTCCTACACTCGTTTACCACCTTCCACCACTGACTCTTCCTCTCCTTTCATGCAGCTGCCATCATATTCTCGCCTTTGACACCTTCCAGCGCCGACTCCTGCTCTCCTTTCATGCACCTGCCGCCATATTCTCGCCTTTGCCGCCTTCCACCGCAGACTTCCTCTAATTTCACACAGCTGCCGCCATATTATTGCCTATTCCGCCTTCCAGCGCCGACTCTTCCTCTCCTTTCACGCACCTGACGCCTCCTACACTCGTTTACCGCCTTCCACCACCGACTCTTCCTCTCCTTTCACGCAGCTGCCATCATATTCTCGCCTTGGCCACCTTCCAGCGCCGACTCCTGCTCTCCTTTCACGCACCTGCCGCCATATTCTCGCCTTTGCCGCCTTCCACCGCCGACTTCCTCTAATTTCACGCAGCTGCCGCCATATTATTGCCTATTCCACCTTCCAGCGCCGACTCTTCCTCTCCTTTGACGCTCCTGCTGCCATATTCTTGCCTTTGCCGCCTTCCGCCGCCGACTCTTTCTCTCCTTTCACGCACCTGACGCCATATTCCTGACTTTGCCGCCTTCCAGCGCCGACTCTTCCTCTCCTTTCACGCACCTGCCGCCATATTCTCGCCTTTGCCGCCTTCCAGCGCCGACTCTTCCTCTCCTTTCACGAACCTGCCGCCATATTCTCGCCTTTGCCACCCTCCACCACGACTCCTCCTCTCCTTTCACGCACCTGACGCTATATTCTCGCCTTTGCCGCCTTCTACCCCTACTCTTCCTCTACTGTCACGCTCCTGCTGCCATATTCTCGCCTCTCCCGCCTTCCACCGCCGACTCTTCCTCTCCTTTGACGCTCCTGCTGCCATATTCTTGCCTTTGCCGCCTTCCAGCGCCGACACTTCCTCTCCTTTCATGCAGCTGCTGGCATATTCTTGCCTTTGCCGCCTTCCGCCGCCGACTCTTTCTCTCCTTTCACGCACCTGCCGCCATATTCTCGCCTTTGCCGTCTTCCACTGCCGACTCTTCCTCTCCTTTCACGCACCTGCCGCCATATTCTCGCCTTTGCCGCCTTCCAGCGCCGACTTCCTCTAATTTCACACAGTTGCCGCCATATTATTGCCTATTCCGCCTTCCAGAGCCGACTCTTCCTCTCCTTTCACGCACCTGACGCCTCCTACACTCGTTTACCGCCTTCCACCACCGACTCTTCCTCTCCTTTCACGCAGCTGCCATCATATTCTCGCCTTTGCCACCTTCCAGCGCCGACTCCTGCTCTCCTTTCACGCACCTGCCGCCATATTCTCGCCTTTGCCGCCTTCCACCGCCAACTTCCTCTAATTTCACGCAGCTGCCGCCATATTATTGCCTATTCCGCCTTCCAGCGCCGACTCTTCCTCTCCTTTCACGCACCTGCCGCCATATTCTTGCCTTTGCCGCCTTCCAGCGCCGACTCTTCCTCTCCTTTCACGCACCTGCCACAATATTCTCGCCTTTGCCGCCTTCCAACGCCGCCTCTTCCTCTCCTATCACGCAGCTGCCTTCACATTCTCGCCTTTGCCGCCTTCCAGCACCGACTCTTCCTCTCCTATCACGCAGCTGCCGCCATATTTTTGCGTTTGCCGCCTTCCAGCGCCGACTCTTCTTCTGCATTGACGCACCTGCCGCCATATTCTCGCCTTTGCCACCTTCCACCCCGACTCTTCCTCTCCTTTCACGCACCTGACGCCTCCTATACTCGTTTACCGCCTTCCACCACTGACTCTTCCTCTCCTTTCATGCAGCTGCCATCATATTCTCGCCTTTGCCGCCTTCCAGCGCCGACTCTTCCTCTCCTTTCACGAACCTGCCGCCATATTCTCGCCTTTGCCGCCTTCCACCCCGACTCTTCCTCTCCTTTCACGCACCTGACGCTATATTCTCGCCTTTGCCGCCTTCTACCCCTACTCTTCCTCTACTGTCACGCTCCTGCTGCCATATTCTCGCCTCTCCCGCCTTCCACCGCCGACTCTTTCTCTCCTTTCACGCAGCTGCCAGCATATTCTCGCCTTTGCCGCCTTCCACCGCCGACTCTTCTGTGGGAATGGGAGTCTCACTAACGGACATTCCTGAGTTTGATTTTAATGAGCAAACACTGCACCACCCGGCATAACAAGACACTTAAGCAGAAAACAACGGAGAAAGGAATGTGCAGCTGGAAGGAGAAAAACAAGATAAAGACCATGAAGGCATTTCGCATGATCAGAAAGAACGGGCCAATCTGCTAGAGGATAGATGCGCGTGAACACAAGGCTGTAACCTATCGGCAAGCTGCAGGTAGCGCGTGTCCATAGCAGTTAACTATATAAGCCCTGTTGTAAGTGTAAATAAAGGAGAATGACCATACTCATATTGAGATCTGTCATTACTCCGGAATCGCAACTCCCGCTCCGTCGTCGACACTGAACAAAGGGAAACTCCGACACTCTTCCTCTCCTTTCACGCTCCTGCTGCCATATTCTCGCCTTTCCCGCCTTCCAACACCGACTCCTCCTCTCCTTTCACGCAGCTGCCGCCATATTCTCGCCTTTGCTGCCTTCCACCGCCGACCCTTCCTCTGCTTTCACGCACCTGCCGTCATATTCTCGCCTTTGCCGCCTTCAACCTCGACTCTTCCTCTCCTTTTATGTACCTGCCTCCATATTCTCGCCTTTGCCACCCTCCACCGCGACTCCGCCTCTCCATTCACGCTGCTGCCGCCATATTCTCGCCTTTGCCGCCTTCCACCGCCGACTCTTCCTCTCCTTTCACGCAGCTGCCGCCATATTCTCGCCTTTGCCGCCTTCCACCGCCGACTCTTCCTCTACTTTCATGCAGCTGCCAACATATTCTCGCCTTTGCCGCCTTCCACCGCTGACTCTTCCTCTCCTTTCACGCAGCTGCCAACATATTCTCGCGTTTGACGCCTTCCAGCGCCGACCCTTCCTCTCCTTTCACGCACCTGCCACAATATTCTCGCCTTTGCCGCCTTCCACCGCCGCCTCTTCCTCTCCTATCACGCAGCTGCCTTCATATTCTCGCCTTTGCCGCCTTCCAGCACCGACTCTTCCTCTCCTATCACGCAGCTGCCGCCATATTTTTGCGTTTGCCGCCTTCCAGCGCAGACTCTTCTTCTGCATTGACGCACCTGCTGCCATATTCTCGCCTTTGCCAACTTCCACCCCGACTCTTCCTCTCCTTTCACGCACCTGACACCTCCTACACTCGTTTACCACCTTCCACCACTGACTCTTCCTCTCCTTTCATGCAGCTGCCATCATATTCTCGCCTTTGACACCTTCCAGCGCCGACTCCTGCTCTCCTTTCATGCACCTGCCGCCATATTCTCGCCTTTGCCGCCTTCCACCGCAGACTTCCTCTAATTTCACACAGCTGCCGCCATATTATTGCCTATTCCGCCTTCCAGCGCCGACTCTTCCTCTCCTTTCACGCACCTGACGCCTCCTACACTCGTTTACCGCCTTCCACCACCGACTCTTCCTCTCCTTTCACGCAGCTGCCATCATATTCTCGACTTGGCCACCTTCCAGCGCCGACTCCTGCTCTCCTTTCACGCATCTGCCGCCATATTTTCGCGTTTGCCACCTTCCACCCCGACTCTTCCTCTCCTTTCACGCACCTGCTGCCATATGCTCCCCTTTGACGTTTTCCTGCGCCGACTCTTCCTCTCCTTTCACGCAGCTGCCACCATATTCTCGCGTTTGCCGACTTCCACCCCCGACTCTTCCTCTCCTTTCACGCACCTGACGCCACATTCTCGCCTTTGCTGCCTTCCACCGCCGACTTCCTCTCCTTTCACGCAGCTGCCGCCATATTCTCGCCTTTGCCGCCTTCCACCGCCGACTTTCTCTCCTTTCACGCTCCTGCTGCCATATTCTCGCCTTTCCCGCCTTCCACCGCCGACTCTTCCTCTCCTTTCACGCAGCTGCCACCATATTCTCGCCTTTGCCGCCTTCCACCGCCGACTTCCTCTAATTTCACGCAGCTGCCGCCATATTATTGCCTATTCCGCCTTCCAGCGCCGACTCTTCCTCTCCCTTCATGCATCTGCTGCCATATTCTTGACTTTGCCGCCTTCCGCCGCCGACTCTTCCTCTCCTTTCACGCACCTGCCGCCATATTCTCGACTTTGCCGCCTTCCAGCGCCGACTCTTCCTCTCCTTTCCCGCAGATGCCTCCATATTCTCGCCTTTGCTGCCTTCCACCGCCGACTTCCTCTCCTTTCACGCAGCTGCCGCCATATTCTCGCCTTTGCCGCCTTCCACCCCGACTCTTCCTCTCCTTTAACGCTCCTGCTGCCATATTCTCGCCTTTCCCGCCTTCCACCGCTGACTCTTCCTCTCCTTTCACGCAGCTGCCACCATATTCTCGCCTTTGCCGCCTTCCAGCGCCGACTCTTCCTCTCCTTTCACGCACGGGCTGCCATATTCTCGCCTTTGCCGCCTTCCAGCGCCGACTCTTCCTCTCCTTTCATGCAGCTGCCAACATATTTTCGCCTTTGCCGCCTTCCACCGCCGACTCTTCCTCTCCTTTCACGCAGCTGCCAACATATTCTCGCGTTTGACGCCTTCCAGCGCCGACCCTTCCTCTCCTTTCACGCACCTGCCACAATATTCTCGCCTTTGCCGCCTTCCACCGCCGCCTCTTCCTCTCCTATCACGCAGCTGCCTTCATATTCTCGCCTTTGCCGCCTTCTAGCACCGACTCTTCCTCTCCTATCACGCAGCTGCCGCCATATTTTTGCGTTTGCCGCCTTCCAGCGCCGACTCTTCTTCTGCATTGACGCACCTGCCGCCATATTCTCGCCTTTGCCACCTTCCACCCCGACTCTTCCTCTCCTTTCACGCACCTGACGCCTCCTACACTCGTTTACCGCCTTCCACCACCGACTCTTCCTCTCCTTTCACGCAGCTGCCATCATATTCTCACCTTTGCCACCTTCCAGCGCCGACTCCTGCTCTCCTTTCACGCACCTGCCGCCATATTCTCGCCTTTGCCGCCTTCCACCGCCGACTTCCTCTAATTTCACGCAGCTGCCGCCATATTATTGCCTATTCCGCCTTCCAGCGCCGACTCTTCCTCTCGTTTCACGCATCTGCCACCATATTCTTGCCTTTGCCGCCTTCCAGCGCCGACCCTTCCTCTCCTTTCATGCAGCTGCTGGCATATTCTTGCCTTTGCCGCCTTCCGCCGCCGACTCTTCCTCTCCTTTCACGCACCTGCCGCCATATTCTCGCCTTTGCCGCCTTCCACCCCGACTCTTCCTCTCCTTTCACGCACCTGACGCTATATTCTCGCCTTTGCCGCCTTCTACCCCTACTCTTCCTCTACTGTCACGCTCCTGCTGCCATATTCTCGCCTCTCCCGCCTTCCCTGCCGACTCTTTCTCTCCTTTCACGCAGCTGCCAGCATATTCTCGCCTTTGCCGCCTTCCACCGCCGACTCTTCTGTGGGAATGGGAGTCTCACTAACGGACATTCCTGAGTTTGATTTTCATGAGCAAACACTGCACCACCCGGCATAACAAGACACTTAAGCAGAAAACAACGGAGAAAGGAATGTGCAGCTGGAAGGAGAAAAACAAGATAAAGACCATGAAGGCATTTCGCATGATCAGAAAGAACGGGCCAATCTGCTAGAGGATAGATGCGCGTGAACACAAGGCTGTAACCTATCTGCAAGCTGCAGGTAGCGCGTGTCCATAGCAGTTAACTATATAAGCCCCGTTATAAGTGTAAATAAAGGAGAATGACCATACTCATATTGAGATCTGTCATTACTCCGGAATCACAACTCCCGCTCCGTCGTCGACACTGAACAAAGGGAAACTCCGACACTCTTCCTCTCCTTTCACGCTCCTGCTGCCATATTCTCGCCTTTCCCGCCTTCCAACACCGACTCTTCCTCTCCTTTCACGCAGCTGCCGCCATATTCTCGCCTTTGCTGCCTTCCACCGCCGACACTTCCTCTGCTTTCACGCACCTGCCGTCATATTCTCGCCTTTGCCGCCTTCAACCTCGACTCTTCCTCTCCTTTTATGTACCTGCCTCCATATTCTCGCCTTTGCCACCCTCCACCGCGACTCCTCCTCTCCATTCACGCAGCTGCCGCCATATTCTCGCCTTTGCCGCCTTCCACCGCCGACTCTTCCTCTCCTTTCACGCAGCTGCCGCCATATTCTCGCCTTTGCCGCCTTCCACCGCCGACTCTTCCTGTACTTTCATGCAGCTGCCAACATATTCTCGCCTTTGCCGCCTTCCACCGCTGACTCTTCCTCTCCTTTCACGCAGCTGCCAACATATTCTCGCGTTTGACGCCTTCCAGCGCCGACCCTTCCTCTCCTTTCACGCACCTGCCACAATATTCTCGCCTTTGCCGCCTTCCACCGCCGCCTCTTCCTCTCCTATCACGCAGCTGCCTTCATATTCTCGCCTTTGCCGCCTTCCAGCACCGACTCTTCCTCTCCTATCACGCAGCTGCCGCCATATTTTTGCGTTTGCCGCCTTCCAGCGCAGACTCTTCTTCTGCATTGACGCACCTGCTGCCATATTCTCGCCTTTGCCACCTTCCACCCCGACTCTTCCTCTCCTTTCACGCACCTGCCGCCATATGCTCCCCTTTGACGCTTTCCTGCGCCGACTCTTCCTCTCCTTTCACGCAGCTGCCACCATATTCTCGCGTTTGCCGACTTCCACCCCCGACTCTTCCTCTCCTTTCACGCACCTGACGCCACATTCTCGCCTTTGCTGCCTTCCACCACCGACTTCCTCTCCTTTCATGCAGCTGCCGCCGTATTCTCGCCTTTGCCGCCTTCCACCGCCGACTTCCTCTCCTTTCACGCTCCTGCTGCCATATTCTCGCCTTTCCCGCCTTCCACCGCTGACTCTTCCTCTCCTTTCACGCAGCTGCCACCATATTCTCGCCTTTGCCGCCTTCCACCGCCGACTTCCTCTAATTTCACGCAGCTGCCGCCATATTATTGCCTATTCCGCCTTCCAGCGCCGACTCTTCCTCTCCATTCATGCATCTGCCATCATATTCTCGCCTTTGCCGCCTTCCAGCGCCGACTCTTCCTCTCCTTTCACGCACCTGCCGCCATATTCTCGACTTTGCCGCCTTCCAGCGCCGACTCTTCCTCTCCTTTCCCGCAGATGCCTCCATATTCTCGCCTTTCCCGCCTTCCACCGCCGACTCTTCCTCTCCTTTCACGCAGCTGCCACTATATTCTCGCCTTTCCCGCCTTCCACCGCCGACTCTTCCTCTCCTTTCACGCAGCTGCCAACATATTCTCGCGTTTGCCGCCTTCCAGCGCCGACCCTTCCTCTCCTTTCACGCACCTGCCACCATATTCTCGACTTTGCCGCCTTCCACCGCCGCCTCTTCCTCTCCTATCACGCAGCTGCCTTCATATTCTCGCCTTTGCCGCCTTCTAGCACCGACTCTTCCTCTCCTATCACGCAGCTGCTGCCATATTTTTGCGTTTGCCGCCTTCCAGCGCCGACTCTTCTTCTGCATTGACGCACCTGCCGCCATATTCTCGCCTTTGCCACCTTCCACCCCGACTCTTCCTCTCCTTTCACGCATCTGACGCATCCTACACTCGTTTACCGCCTTCCACCACCGACTCTTCCTCTCCGTTCACGCAGCTGCCATCATATTCTCGCCTTTGCCACCTTCCAGCGCCGACTCCTGCTCTCCTTTCACGCACGTGCCGCCATATTCTCGCCTTTGCCGCCTTCCACCGCCGACTTCCTCTAATTTCACGCAGCTGCCGCCATATTATTGCCTATTCCGCCTTCCAGCGCCGACTCTTCCTCTCCTTTCATGCAGCTGCTGGCATATTCTTGCCTTTGCCGCCTTCCGCTGCCGACTCTTCCTCTCCTTTCACGCACCTGCCGCCATATTCTCGCCTTTGCCGCTTTCCACCCTGACTCTTCCTCTCCTTTCACGCTCCTGCTGCCATATTCTCGCCTTTCCCGCCTTCCACCGCCGACTCTTCCTCTCCTTTCACGCAGCTGCCACCATATTCTCGCCTTTGCCGCCTTCCACCTCCGACTTCCTCTAATTTCACGCAGCTGCCGCCATATTATTGCGTATTCCGCCTTCCAGAACCGACTCTTCCTCTCCTTTCACGCACCTGCCGCCATATTCTTGCCTTTGCCGCCTTCCACCACCGACTCTTCCTCTCCTTTCACGCACCTGCCGCCATATTCTCGACTATTCCGCCTTCCAGCGCCGCCTCTTCCTCTCCTTTCACGAACCTGCCGCCATATTCTCGCCTTTGCCGCCTTCCAGCGCCGACTCTTCCTCTCCTTTCTGGTCCGTGCCGCCATATTCTCGCCTTTGTCGCTTTCCACCACGACTCTTCCTCTCCTTTCACGCAGCTGCCGCCATATTCTCGCCTTTGTCGCCTTCCACCCCGACTCTTCCTCTCCTTTCACGCTCCTGCTGCCATGTTCTCGCCTTTCCCGCCTTCCACCGCCGCCTCTTCCTCTCCTATCACGCAGCTGCCTTCATATTCTCGCCTTTGCCGCCTTCCAGCGCCGACTCTTCCTCTCCTATCACGCAGCTGCTGCCATATTTTTGCGTTTGCCGCCTTCCAGCGCCGACTCTTCTTCTGCATTGATGCACCTGCCGCCATATTCTCGCCTTTGCCACCTTCCACCCCGACTCTTCCTCTCCTTTCACGCACCTGACGCATCCTACACTCGTTTACCGCCTTCCACCACCGACTCTTCCTCTCCGTTCACGCAGCTGCCATCATATTCTCGCCTTTGCCACCTTCCAGCGCCGACTCCTGCTCTCCTTTCACGCACGTGCCGCCATATTCTCGCCTTTGCCGCCTTCCACCGCCGACTTCCTCTAATTTCACGCAGCTGCCGCCATATTATTGCCTATTCCGCCTTCCAGCGCCGACTCTTCCTCTCCTTTCATGCAGCTGCTGGCATATTCTTGCCTTTGCCGCCTTCCGCTGCCGACTCTTCCTCTCCTTTCACGCACCTGCCGCCATATTCTCGCCTTTGCCGCTTTCCACCCTGACTCTTCCTCTCCTTTCACGCTCCTGCTGCCATATTCTCGCCTTTCCCGCCTTCCACCGCCGACTCTTCCTCTCCTTTCACGCAGCTGCCACCATATTCTCGCCTTTGCCGCCTTCCACCTCCGACTTCCTCTAATTTCACGCAGCTGCCGCCATATTATTGCGTATTCCGCCTTCCAGAACCGACTCTTCCTCTCCTTTCACGCACCTGCCGCCATATTCTTGCCTTTGCCGCCTTCCACCACCGACTCTTCCTCTCCTTTCACGCACCTGCCGCCATATTCTCGACTATTCCGCCTTCCAGCGCCGCCTCTTCCTCTCCTTTCACGAACCTGCCGCCATATTCTCGCCTTTGCCGCCTTCCAGCGCCGACTCTTCCTCTCCTTTCTGGTCCGTGCCGCCATATTCTCGCCTTTGTCGCTTTCCACCACGACTCTTCCTCTCCTTTCACGCAGCTGCCGCCATATTCTCGCCTTTGTCGCCTTCCACCCCGACTCTTCCTCTCCTTTCACGCTCCTGCTGCCATGTTCTCGCCTTTCCCGCCTTCCACCGCCGCCTCTTCCTCTCCTATCACGCAGCTGCCTTCATATTCTCGCCTTTGCCGCCTTCCAGCGCCGACTCTTCCTCTCCTATCACGCAGCTGCTGCCATATTTTTGCGTTTGCCGCCTTCCAGCGCCGACTCTTCTTCTGCATTGATGCACCTGCCGCCATATTCTCGCCTTTGCCACCTTCCACCCCGACTCTTCCTCTCCTTTCACGCACCTGACGCCTCCTACACTCGTTTACCGCCTTCCACCACCGACTCTTCCTCTCCTTTCACGCAGCTGCCATCATATTCTCGCCTTTGCCACCTTCCAGCGCCGACTCCTGCTCTCCTTTCACGCACCTGCCGCCATATTCTCGCCTTTGCCGCCTTCCACTGCCGACTTCCTCTAATTTCACGCAGCTGCCGCCATATTATTGCCTATTCCGCCTTCCAGCGCCGACTCTTCCTCTCCTTTCACTCACCTGCTGCCATATTCTTGCCTTTGCCGCCTTCCAGCGCCGACTCTTCCTGTCCTTTCATGCAGCTGCTGGCATATTCTTGCCTTTGCCCCCTTCCGCCGCCGACTCTTTCTCTCCTTTCACGCACCTGCCGCCATATTCTCGACTTTGCCGCCTTCCAGCGCCGACTCTTCCTCTCCTTTCACGCACCTGCCGCCATATTCTCGCCTTTGCCGCCTTCCAGCGCCGACTCTTCCTCTCCTTTCACGAACCTGCCGCCATATTCTCGCCTTTGCCGCCTTCCACCCCGACTCTTCCTCTCCTTTCACGCACCTGACGCTATATTCTCGCCTTTGCCGCCTTCTACCCCTACTCTTCCTCTACTGTCACGCTCCTGCTGCCATATTCTCGCCTCTCCCGCCTTCCACCGCCGACTCTTTCTCTCCTTTCACGCAGCTGCCACCATATTCTCGCCTTTGCCGCCTTCCACCGCCGACTCTTCTGTGGGAATGGGAGTCTCACTAACGGACATTCCTGAGTTTGATTTTAATGAGCGAACAGTGCACCACCCGGCATAACAAGACACTTAAGCAGAAAACAACGGAGAAAGGAATGTGCAGCTGGAAGGAGAAAAACAAGATAAAGACCATGAAGGCATTTCGCATGATCAGAAAGAACGGGCCAATCTGCTAGAGGATAGATGCGCGTGAACACAAGGCTGTAACCTATCTGCAAGCTGCAGGTAGCGCGTGTCCATAGCAGTTAACTATATAAGCCCTGTTATAAGTGTAAATAAAGGAGAATGACCATACTAATATTGAGATCTGTCATTACTCCGGAATCGCAACTCCCGCTCCGTCGTCGACACTGAACAAAGGGAAACTCCGACACTCTTCCTCTCCTTTCACGCTCCTGCTGCCATATTCTCGCCTTTCCCGCCTTCCAACACCGACTCTTCCTCTCCTTTCACGCAGCTGCCGCCATATTCTCGCCTTTGATGCCTTCCACCGCCGACACTTCCTCTGCTTTCACGCACCTGCCGTCATATTCTCGCGTTTGCCGCCTTCAACCTCGACTCTTCCTCTCCTTTTATGTACCTGCCGCCATACTCTCGCCTTTGCCACCCTCCACCGCGACTCCTCCTCTCCATTCACGCAGCTGCCGCCATATTCTCGCCTTTGCCGCCTTCCACCGCCGACTCTTCCTCTCCTTTAACGCAGCTGCCGCCATATTCTCGCCTTTGCCGCCTTCCACCGCCGACTTCCTCTGATTTCACACAGCTGCCGCCATATTATTGCCTATTCCGCCTTCCAGCGCCGACTCTTCCTCTCCTTTCACGCACCTGACGCCTCCTATACTCATTTACCGCCTTCCACCACCGACTCTTCCTCTACTTTCATGCAGCTGCCATCATATTCTCGCCTTTGCCACCTTCCAGCGCCGACTCCTGCTCTCCTTTCACGCACCTGCCGCCATATTCTCGCCTTTGCCGCCTTCCACCGCCGACTTCCTCTAATTTCACGCAGCTGCCGCCATATTATTGCCTATTCCGCCTTCCAGCGCCGACTCTTCCTCTCCTTTCACGCACCTGCCGCCATATTCTTGCCTTTGCCGCCTTCCAGCGCCGACCCTTCCTCTCCTTTCATGCAGCTGCTGGCATATTCTTGCCTTTGCCGCCTTCCGCCGCCGACTCTTCCTCTCCTTTCACGCACCTGCCGCCATATTCTCGCCTTTGCCGCCTTCCACCCCGACTCTTCCTCTCCTTTCACGCACCTGACGCTATATTCTCGCCTTTGCCGCCTTCTACCCCTACTCTTTCTCTACTGTCACGCTCCTGCCGCCATATTCTCGCCTTTCCCGCCTTCCACCGCCGACTCTTCCTCTCCTTTCACGCAGCTGCCACCATATTCTCGCCTTTGCCGCCTTCCACCGCCGACTTCCTCTAATTTCACGCAGCTGCCGCCATATTATTGCCTATTCCGTCTTCCAGCGCCGACTCTTCCTCTCCTTTCACGCACCTGCCGCCATATTCTTGCCTTTGCCGCCTTCCAGCGCCGACTCTTCCTCTCCTTTCATGCAGCTGCCGCCATATTCTTGCCTTTGCCGCCTTCCACCCCGACTCTTCCTCTCCTTTCACGCACCTGCCGCCATATTCTCGCCTTTGCCGCCTTCCAGCGCCGACTCTTCCTCTCCTTTCACGCACCTGCCGCCATATTCTCGCCTTTGCTGCCTTCCAGCGCCGACTCTTCCTCTCCTTTCACGCAGTTGCCGCCATATTCTCGCCTTTGCCGCCTTCCACCCCGACTCTTCCTCTCCTTTCACGCACCTGACGCTATATTCTCGCCTTTGCCGCCTTCTACCCCTACTCTTCCTCTACTGTCACGCTCCTGCTGCCATATTCTCACCTCTCCCGTCTTCCACCGCCGACTCTTTCTCTCCTTTCACGCAGCTGCCAGCATATTCTCGCCTTTTCCGCCTTCCACCGCCGACTCTTCTGTGGGAATGGGAGTCTCACTAACGGACATTCCTGAGTTTGATTTTAATGAGCAAACACTGCACCACCCGGCATAACAAGACACTTAAGCAGAAAACAACGGAGAAAGGAATGTGCAGCTGGAAGGAGAAAAACAAGATAAAGACCATGAAGGCATTTCGCATGATCAGAAAGAACGGGCCAATCTGCTAGAGGATAGATGCGCGTGAACACAAGGCTGTAACCTATCGGCAAGCTGCAGGTAGCACGTGTCCATAGCAGTTAACTATATAAGCCCTGTTATAAGTGTAAATAAAGGAGAATGACCATACTCATATTGAGATCTGTCATTACTCCGGAATCGCAACTCCCGCTCCGTCGTCGACACTGAACAAAGGGAAACTCCGACACTCTTCCTCTCCTTTCACGCTCCTGCTGCCATATTCTCGCCTTTCCCGCCTTCCAACACCGACTCTTCCTCTCCTTTCACGCACCTGCCGTCATATTCTTGCCTTTGCCGCCTTCAACCTCGACTCTTCCTCTCCTTTTATGTACCTGCCGCCATATTCTCACCTTTGCCACCCTCCACCGCGACTCCTCCTCTCCATTCACGCAGCTGCCGCCATCTTCTCGCCTTTGCCGCCTTCCACCGCCGACTCTTCCTCTCCTTTCACGCAGCTGCCGCCATATGCTTGCCTTTGCCGCCTTCCAGCGCCGACCCTTCCTCTCCTTTCATGCACCTGCCACAATATTCTCGCCTTTGCCGCCTTCCACCGCCGCCTCTTCCACTCCTATCACGCAGCTGCCTTCATATTCTCGCCTTTGCCGCCTTCCAGCACCGACTCTTCCTCTCCTTTCACGCACCTGACGCCTCCTACACTCGTTTACCGCCTTCCACCACCGACTCTTCCTCTCCTTTCATGCAGCTGCCATCATATTATTACCTATGCCACCTTCCAGCGCCGACTCCTCCTCACCTTTCACGCACCTGCCGCCATATTCTCGCCTTTGCCGCCTTCCACCGCCGACTCTTCCTCTCCTTTCACGCACCTGACGCCTCCTACACTCGTTTACCGCCTTCCACCACCGACTCTTCCTCTCCTTTCATGCAGCTGCCATCATATTCTCGCCTTTGCCACCTTCCAGCGCCGACTCCTGCTCTCCTTTCACGCACCTGCCGCCATATTCTCGCCTTTGTCGCCTTCCACCGCCGACTTCCTCTAATTTCACGCAGCTGCCGCCATATCATTGCCTTTGCCGCCTTCCAGCGCCGACTCTTCCTCTCCTTTCACGCACCTGCCGCCATATTTTCGCGTTTGCCACCTTCCACCCCGACTCTTCCTCTCCTTTCACGCACCTGCTGTCATATGCTCCCCTTTGACGCCTTCCTGCGCCGACTCTTCCTCTCCTTTCACGCAGCTGCCACCATATTCTCGCGTTTGCCGACGTCCACCCCCGACTCTTCCTCTCCTTTCCCGCAGATGCTGCCATATTCTCGCCTTTCCCGCCTTCCACCGCCGACTCTTCCTCTCCTTTCACGCAGCTGCCACCATATTCTCGCCTTTGCCGCCTTCCAGCGCCGACTCTTCCTCTCCTTTCACGCAGCTGCCGCCATATGCTCCCCTTTGACGCCTTCCAGCGCCGACTCTTCCTCTCCTTTCATGCAGCTGCCAACATATTCTCGCCTTTGCCGCCTTCCAGCGCCGACTCTTCCTCTCCTTTCATGCAGCTGCCAACATATTCTCGCCTTTGCCGCCTTCAAACGCCGACTCTTCCTCTCCTTTCACGCAGCTGCCAACATATTCTCGCGTTTGCAGCCTTCCAGCACCGACTCTTCCTCTCCTTTCACACAGCTGCCGCCATATTTTTGCGTTTGCCGCCTTCCAGCGCCGACTCTTCTTCTGCATTGACGCACCTGCCGCCATATTCTCGCCTTTGCCACCTTCCAGCGCCGACTCTTCCTCTCCTTTCACGCACCTGCCGCCATATTCTCGCCTTTGCCGCCTTCCAGCGCCGACTCTTCCTCTCGTTTCATGAACCTACCGCCATATTCTCGCCTTTGCCGCCTTCCACCCCGACTCTTCCTCTCCTTTCACGCACCTGACGCTATATTCTCGCCTTTGCCGCCTTCTACCTCTACTCTTCCGCTACTGTCACGCTCCTGCTGCCATATTCTCGCCTCTCCCGCCTTCCACCGCCGACTCTTTCTCTCCTTTCACGCACCTGACGCCATATTCTCGCCTTTACCGCCTTCCACCGCCGACTCTTCTGTGGGAATGGGAGTCTCACTAACGGACATTCCTGAGTTTGATTTTAATGAGCAAACACTGCACCACCCGGCATAACAAGACACTTAAGCAGAAAACAACGGAGAAAGGAATGTGCAGCTGGAAGGAGAAAAACAAGATAAAGACCATGAAGGCATTTCGCATGATCAGAAAGAACGGGCCAATCTGCTAGAGGATAGATGCGCGTGAACACAAGGCTGTAACCTATCTGCAAGCTGCAGGTAGCGCGTGTCCATAGCAGTTAACTATATAAGCCCTGTTATAAGTGTAAATAAAGGAGAATGACCATACTCATATTGAGATCTGTCATTACTCCGGAATCGCAACTCCCGCTCCGTCGTCGACACTGAACAAAGGGAAACTCCGACACTCTTCCTCTCCTTTCACGCTCCTGCTGCGATATTCTCGCCTTTCCCGCCTTCCAACACCGACTCTTCCTCTCCTTTCACGCAGCTGCCGCCATATTCTCGCCTTTGCTGCCTTCCAGCGCCAACCCTTACTCTCCTTTCACGCACCTGCCACAATATTCTCGCCTTTGCCGCCTTCCAACGCCGCCTCTTCCTCTCCTATCACGCAGCTGCCTTCATATTCTCGCCTTTGCCACCTTCCAGCACCGACTCTTCCTCTCCTATCACGCAGCTGCCGCCATATTTTTGCGTTTGCCGCCTTCCAGCGCCGACTCTTCTTCTGCATTGACGCACCTGCTGCCATATTCTCGCCTTTGCCACCTTCCACCCCAACTCTTCCTCTCCTTTCACGCACCTGACGCCTCCTACACTCGTTTACCACCTTCCACCACCGACTCTTCCTCTCCTTTCATGCAGCTGCCATCATATTCTCGCCTTTGCCACCTTCCAGCACCGACTCCTGCTCTCCTTTCACGCACCTGCCGCCATATTCTCGCCTTTGCCGCCTTCCACCGCCGACTTCCTCTAATTTCACGCAGCTGCCGCCATATTATTGCCTATTCCGCCTTCCAGCGCCGACTCTTCCTCTCCTTTCACGCAGCTGCCATCATATTCTCGCCTTTGCCACCTTCCACCGCCGACTCTTCCTCTCCTTTCATGCAGCTGCCAACATATTCTCGACTTTGCCGCCTTCCACCGCCGACTCTTCCTCTCCTTTCACGCAGCTGCCAACATATTCTCGCGTTTGCCGCCTTCCAGCGCCAACCCTTCCTCCCCTTTCACGCACCTGCCACCATATTCTCGCCTTTGCCGCCTTCTAACGCCGCCTCTTCCTCTCCTATCACGCAGCTGCCTTCATATTCTCGCCTTTGCCGCCTTCCAGCACCGACTCTTCCTCTCCTATCACGCAGCTGCCGCCATATTTTTGCGTTTGCCGCCTTCCAGCGCCGACTCTTCTTCTGCATTGACGCACCTGCCGCCATATTCTCGCCTTTGCCACCTTCCACCCCGACTCTTCCTCTCCTTTCACGCACCTGACGCCTCCTACACTCGTTTACCACCTTCCATCACCGACTCTTCCTCTCCTTTCATGCAGCTGCCATCATATTCTCGCCTTTGCCACCTTCCAGCACCGACTCCTGCTCTCCTTTCACGCACCTGCCGCCATATTCTCACCTTTGCCGCCTTCCACCGCCGACTTCCTCTAATTTCACGCAGCTGCCGCCATATTATTGCCTATTCCGCCTTCCAGCGCCGACTCTTCCTCTCCTTTCACGCACCTGACGCCTCCTACACTCATTTACCGCCTTCCACCACCGACTATTCCTCTCCTTTCACGCAGCTGCCATCATATTCTCGCTTTGCCACCTTCCAGCGCCGACTCCTGCTCTCCTTTCACGCACCTGCCGCCATATTCTCGCCTTTGCCGCCTTCCAGCGCCGACTTCCTCTACTTTCACGCAGCTGCCGCCATATTATTGCCTTTGCCGCCTTCCAGCGCCGACTCTTCCTCTCCTTTCACGCAGCTGCCGCCATATTTTCGCGTTTGCCACCTTCCACCCCGACTCTTCCTCTCCTTTCACGCAGCTGCCGCCATATTCTCAACTTTGCTGCCTTCCACCCCGACTCTTCCTCTCCTTTCACGCACCTGCCGCCTCCTACACTTGTTTACCGCCTTCCACACAGACTCTTCCTCTCCTTTCATGCACCTGCCGTCATATTCTCGCCTTTGCCGCCTTCCACCGCCGACTCTTCCTCTCCTTTCATGCACCTGCCACCATATTCTCGCATTTGCCGCCTTCCACCGCCAACTCTTCCTCTCCTTTCACCCAGCTGCCGCCATATGCTCGCCTTTGACGCCTTCCTGCGCCGAAACTTCCTCTCCTTTCACGCAGATGCCGCCATATTCTCGCCTTTGCCGCCTTCCAGCGCCGACTCTTCCTCTCCTTTCACGCACCTGCCGTCATACTCTCACGTTTGCTGCCTTCCACCACCGACTCTTCCTCTCCTTTCACGCAGCTGCTGGCATATTCTTGCCTTTGTCGCCTTCCGCCGCCGACTCTTCCTCTGCTTTCACGCACCTGCCACCATATTCTCGCCTTTGCCGCCTTCCCGCGCCGCCTCTTCCTCTCCTTCCACGCAGCTGCCGCCATATTCTCGCCTTTGCCGCCTTCCAGCACCGACTCTTCCTCTCCTATAACGCAGCTGCCACCATATTTTTGCGTTTGCCGCCTTCCAGCGCCGACTCTTCTTCTGCATTGACGCACCTGCCGCCATATTCTCGCCTTTGCCGCCTTCCACCCCGACTCTTCCTCTCCTTTCACGCACCTGACGCCTCCTACACTCGTTTACCGCCTTCCACCACCGACTCTTCCTCTCCTTTCACGCAGCTGCCATCATATTCTCGCCTTTGCCACCTTCCAGCGCCGACTCCTGCTCTCCTTTCACGCACCTGCCGCCATATTCTTGCCTTTGCCGCCTTCCAGCGCCGACTCTTCCTCTCCTTTCATGCAGCTGCTGGCATATTCTTGCCTTTGCCGCCTTCCGCCGCCGACTCTTCCTCTCCTTTCACGCACCTGCCGCCATATTCTCGCCTTTGCCGCCTTCCACCCCGACTCTTCCTCTCCTTTCACGCACCTGACGCTATATTCTCGCCTTTGCCGCCTTCTACCCCTACTCTTCCTCTACTGTCACGCTCCTGCTGCCATATTTTCGCCTCTCACGCCTTCCACCGCCGACTCTTTCTCTCCTTTCACGCACCTGACGCCATATTCTCGCCTTTCCCGCCTTCCACCGCCGACTCTTCTGTGGGAATGGGAGTCTCACAAACGGACATTCCTGAGTTTGATTTTAATGAGCAAACACTGCACCACCCGGCATAACAAGACACTTAAGCAGAAAACAACGGAGAAAGGAATGTGCAGCTGGAAGGAGAAAAACAAGATAAAGGGCATGAAGGCATTTCGCATGATCAGAAAGGACAGGCCAATCTGCTAGAGGATAGATGCGCGTGAACACAAGGCTGTAACCTATCGGCAAGCTGCAGGTAGCACGTGTCCATAGCAGTTAACTATATAAGCCCTGTTATAAGTGTAAATAAAGGAGAATGACCATACTCATATTGAGATCTGTCATTACTCCGGAATCGCAACTCCCGCTCCGTCGTCGACACTGAACAAAGGGAAACTCCGACACTCTTCCTCTCCTTTCACGCTCCTGCTGCCATATTCTCGCCTTTCCCGCCTTCCAACACCGACTCCTCCTCTCCTTTCACGCACCTGCCGTCATATTCTTGCCTTTGCCGCCTTCAACCTCGACTCTTCCTCTCCTTTTATGTACCTGCCGCCATATTCTCACCTTTGCCACCCTCCACCGCGACTCCTCCTCTCCATTCACGCAGCTGCCGCCATCTTCTCGCCTTTGCCGCCTTCCACCGCCGACTCTTCCTCTCCTTTCACGCAGCTGCCGCCATATTCTCGCCTTTGCCGCCTTCCAGCGCCGACCCTTCCTCTCCTTTCATGCACCTGCCACAATATTCTCGCTTTTGCCGCCTTCCACCGCCGCCTCTTCCTCTCCTATCACGCAGCTGCCTTCATATTCTCGCCTTTGCCGCCTTCCAGCACCGACTCTTCCTCTCCTATCACGCAGCTGCCGCCATATTTTTGCGTTTGCCGCCTTCCAGCGCAGACTCTTCTTCTGCATTGACGCACCTGCCGCAATATTCTCGCCTTTGCCACCTTCCACCCCGACTCTTCCTCTCCTTTCACGCACCTGACGCCTCCTACACTCGTTTACCGCCTTCCACCACCGACTCTTCCTCTCCTTTCATGCAGCTGCCATCATATTATTACCTATGCCACCTTCCAGCGCCGACTCCTCCTCACCTTTCATGCACCTGCCGCCATATTCTCGCCTTTGCCGCCTTCCACCACCGACTCTTCCTCTCCTTTCACGCACCTGACGCCTCCTACACTCGTTTACCGCCTTCCACCACCGACTCTTCCTCTCCTTTCATGCAGCTGCCATCATATTCTCGCCTTTGCCACCTTCCAGCGCCGACTCCTGCTCTCCTTATACGCACCTGCCGCCATATTCTCGCCTTTGCCGCCTTCCACCGCCGACTTCCTCTAATTTCACGCAGCTGCCGCCATATTATTGCCTTTGCCGCCTTCCAGCGCCGACTCTTCCTCTCCTTTCACGCACCTGCCGCCATATTTTCGCGTTTGCCACCTTCCACCCCGACTCTTCCTCTCCTTTCACGCACCTGCTGTCATATGCTCCCCTTTGACGCCTTCCTGCGCCGACTCTTCCTCTCCTTTCACGCAGCTGCCACCATATTCTCGCGTTTGCCGACGTCCACCCCCGACTCTTCCTCTCCTTTCCCGCAGATGCTGCCATATTCTCGCCTTTCCCGCCTTCCACCGCCGAGTCTTCCTCTCCTTTCACGCAGCTGCCACCATATTCTCGCCTTTGCCGCCTTCCAGCGCCGACTCTTCCTCTCCTTTCACGCAGCTGCCGCCATATGCTCCCCTTTGACGCCTTCCAGCGCCGACTCTTCCTCTCCTTTCATGCAGCTGCCAACATATTCTCGCCTTTGCCGCCTTCCAGCGCCGACTCTTCCTCTCCTTTCATGCAGCTGCCAACATATTCTCGCCTTTGCCGCCTTCAAACGCCGACTCTTCCTCTCCTTTCACGCAGCTGCCAACATATTCTCGCGTTTGCAGCCTTCCAGCACCGACTCTTCCTCTCCTTTCACACAGCTGCCGCCATATTTTTGCGTTTGCCGCCTTCCAGCGCCGACTCTTCTTCTGCATTGACGCACCTGCCGCCATATTCTCGCCTTTGCCACCTTCCAGCGCCGACTCTTCCTCTCCTTTCACGCACCTGCCGCCATATTCTCGCCTTTGCCGCCTTCCAGCGCCGACTCTTCCTCTCGTTTCATGAACCTGCCGCCATATTCTCGCCTTTGCCGCCTTCCACCCCGACTCTTCCTCTCCTTTCACGCACCTGACGCTATATTCTCGCCTTTGCCGCCTTCTACCTCTACTCTTCCGCTACTGTCACGCTCCTGCTGCCATATTCTCGCCTCTCCCGCCTTCCACCGCCGACTCTTTCTCTCCTTTCACGCACCTGACGCCATATTCTCGCCTTTACCGCCTTCCACCGCCGACTCTTCTGTGGGAATGGGAGTCTCACTAACGGACATTCCTGAGTTTGATTTTAATGAGCAAACACTGCACCACCCGGCATAACAAGACACTTAAGCAGAAAACAACGGAGAAAGGAATGTGCAGCTGGAAGGAGAAAAACAAGATAAAGACCATGAAGGCATTTCGCATGATCAGAAAGAACGGGCCAATCTGCTAGAGGATAGATGCGCGTGAACACAAGGCTGTAACCTATCTGCAAGCTGCAGGTAGCGCGTGTCCATAGCAGTTAACTATATAAGCCCTGTTATAAGTGTAAATAAAGGAGAATGACCATACTCATATTGAGATCTGTCATTACTCCGGAATCGCAACTCCCGCTCCGTCGTCGACACTGAACAAAGGGAAACTCCGACACCCTTCCTCTCCTTTCACGCTCCTGCTGCCATATTCTCGCCTTTCCCGCCTTCCAACACCGACTCTTCCTCTCCTTTCACGCAGCTGCCGCCATATTCTCACCTTTGCCGCCTTCCACCGCCGCCTCTTCCTCTCCTATCACGCAGCTGCCTTCATATTCTCGCCTTTGCCACCTTCCAGCACCGACTCTTCCTCTCCTATCACGCAGCTGCCGCCATATTTTTGCGTTTGCCGCCTTCCAGCGCCGACTCTTCTTCTGCATTGACGCACCTGCCGCCATATTCTCGCCTTTGCCACCTTCCACCCCGACTCTTCCTCTCCTTTCACGCACCTGACGCCTCCTACACTCGTTTACCACCTTCCACCACCGACTCTTCCTCTCCTTTCATGCAGCTGCCATCATATTCTCGCCTTTGCCATCTTCCAGCACCGACTCCTGCTCTCCTTTCACGCACCTGCCGCCATATTCTCGCCTTTGCCGCCTTCCACCGCCGACTTCCTCTAATTTCACGCAGCTGCCGCCATATTATTGCCTATTCCGCCTTCCAGCGCCGACTCTTCCTCTCCTTTCACGCACCTGACGCCTCCTACACTCATTTACCGCCTTCCACCACCGACTCTTCCTCTCCTTTCACGCAGCTGCCATCATATTCTCGCCTTTGCCACCTTCCACCGCCGACTCTTCCTCTCCTTTCATGCAGCTGCCAACATATTCTCGCCTTTGCCGCCTTCCACCGCTGACTCTTCCTCTCCTTTCACGCAGCTGCCAACATATTCTCGCGTTTGCCGCCTTCCAGCGCCAACCCTTCCTCTCCTTTCACGCACCTGCCACCATATTCTCGCCTTTGCCGCCTTCCAACGCCGCCTCTTCCTCTCCTATCACGCAGCTGCCTTCATATTCTCGCCTTTGCCGCCTTCCATCGCCGACTCTTCCTCTCCTATCACGCAGCTGCCGCCATATTTTTGCGTTTGCCGCCTTCCAGCGCCGACTCTTCTTCTGCATTGACGCACCTGCCATCATATTCTCGCCTTTGCCACCTTCCACCCCGACTCTTCCTCTCCTTTCACGCACCTGACGCCTCCTACACTCGTTTACCACCTTACACCACCGACTCTTCCTCTCCTTTCATGCAGCTGCCATCATATTCTCGCCTTTGCCACGTTCCAGCACCGACTCCTACTCTCCTTTCACGCACCTGCCGCCATATTCTCGCCTTTGCCGCCTTCCACCGCCGACTTCCTCTAATTTCACGCAGCTGCCGCCATATTATTGCCTATTCCGCCTTCCAGCGCCGACTCTTCCTCTCCTTTCACGCACCTGACGCCTCCTACACTCATTTACCGCCTTCCACCACCGACTATTCCTCTCCTTTCACGCAGCTGCCATCATATTCTCGCCTTTGCCACCTTCCAGCGCCGACTCCTGCTCTCCTTTCACGCACCTGCCGCCATATTCTCGCCTTTTCCGCCTTCCACCGCCGACTTCCTCTAATTTCACGCAGCTGCCGCCATATTATTGCCTTTGCCCCCTTCCAGCGCCGACTCTTCCTCTCCATTCACGGAGCTGCCGCCATATTTTCGCGTTTGCCACCTTCCACCCCGACTCTTCCTCTCCTTTCACGCACCTGCCGCCATATTCTCACCTTTGCTGCCTTCCACCCCGACTCTTCCTCTCCTTTCACGCACCTGCCGCCTCCTACACTTGTTTACCGCCTTCCACACAGACTCTTCCTCTCCTTTCATGCACCTGCTGTCATATTCTCGCCTTTGCCGCCTTCCACCGCCGACTCTTCCTCTCCTTTCATGCACCTGCCACCATATTCTCGCGTTTGCCGCCTTCCACCGCCAACTCTTCCTCTCCTTTCACCCAGCTGCCGCCATATGCTCGCCTTTGACGCCTTCCTGCGCCGACTCTTCCTCTCCTTTCACGCAGATGCCGCCATATTCTCGCCTTTGCCGTCTTCCAGCGCCGACTCTTCCTCTCCTTTCACGCACCTGCCGTCATATTCTCACGTTTGCTGCCTTCCACCACCGACTCTTCCTCTCCTTTCACGCAGCTGCTGGCATATTCTTGCCTTTGCCGCCTTCCGCCGCCGACTCTTCCTCTGATTTCACGCACCTGCCGCCTCCTACACTTGTTTACTGCCTTCCACCCCGACTCTTCCTCTCCTTTCACGCACCTGCCGCCATATTCTCTCCTTTGCCGCCGTCCAACACCGACTCTTCCTCTCCTTTCACGCAGCTGCTGGCATATTCTTGCCTTTGCCGCCTTCCGCCGCCGACTCTTCCTCTGATTTCACGCACCTGCCGCCTCCTACACTTGTTTACTGCCTTCCACCCCGACTCTTCCTCTCCTTTCACGCACCTGCCGCCATATTCTCTCCTTTGCCGCCTTCCAACACCGACTCTTCCTCTCCTTTCACGCACTTGCCGCCATATTCTCGCCTTTGCCGCCTTCCACCCTGAATCTTCCTCTCCTTTCACGCACCTGCCACCATATTCTCGCCTTTGCTGCCTTCTACCCCTACTCTTCCTCTACTGTCACGCAGCTGCCGCCATATTCTCGCCTTTACCGCCTTCCACCGCCGACTCTTCTGTGGGAATGGGAGTCTCACTAACGGACATTCCTGAGTTTGATTTTAATGAGCAAACACTGCACCACCCGGCATAACAAGACACTTAAGCAGAAAACAACGGAGAAAGGAATGTGCAGCTGGAAGGAGAAAAACAAGATAAAGGGCATGAAGGCATTTCGCATGATCAGAAAGAACGGGCCAATCTGCTAGAGGATAGATGCGCGTGAACACAAGGCTGTAACCTATCGGCAAGCTGCAGGTAGCGCGTGTCCATAGCAGTTAACTATATAAGCCCTGTTATAAGTGTAAATAAAGGAGAATGACCATACTCATATTGAGATCTGTCATTACTCCGGAATCGCAACTCCCGCTCCGTCGTCGACACTGAACAAAGGGAAACTCCGACACCCTTCCTCTCCTTTCACGCTCCTGCTGCCATATTCTCGCCTTTCCCGCCTTCCAACACCGACTCTTCCTCTCCTTTCACGCAGCTGCCACCATATTCTCACCTTTGCCGCCTTCCACCGCCGCCTCTTCCTCTCCTATCACGCAGCTGCCTTCATATTCTCGCCTTTGCCACCTTCCAGCACCGACTCTTCCTCTCCTATCACGCAGCTGCCGCCATATTTTTGCGTTTGCCGCCTTCCAGCGCCGACTCTTCTTCTGCATTGACGCACCTGCCGCCATATTCTCGCCTTTGCCACCTTCCACCCCGACTCTTCCTCTCCTTTCACGCACCTGACGCCTCCTACACTCGTTTACCACCTTCCACCACCGACTCTTCCTCTCCTTTCATGCAGCTGCCATCATATTCTCGCCTTTGCCATCTTCCAGCACCGACTCCTGCTCTCCTTTCACGCACCTGCCGCCATATTCTCGCCTTTGCCGCCTTCCACCGCCGACTTCCTCTAATTTCACGCAGCTGCCGCCATATTATTGCCTATTCCGCCTTCCAGCGCCGACTCTTCCTCTCCTTTCACGCACCTGACGCCTCCTACACTCATTTACCGCCTTCCACCACCGACTCTTCCTCTCCTTTCACGCAGCTGCCATCATATTCTCGCCTTTGCCACCTTCCACCGCCGACTCTTCCTCTCCTTTCATGCAGCTGCCAACATATTCTCGCCTTTGCCGCCTTCCACCGCTGACTCTTCCTCTCCTTTCACGCAGCTGCCAACATATTCTCGCGTTTGCCGCCTTCCAGCGCCAACCCTTCCTCTCCTTTCACGCACCTGCCACCATATTCTCGCCTTTGCCGCCTTCCAACGCCGCCTCTTCCTCTCCTATCACGCAGCTGCCTTCATATTCTCGCCTTTGCCGCCTTCCATCGCCGACTCTTCCTCTCCTATCACGCAGCTGCCGCCATATTTTTGCGTTTGCCGCCTTCCAGCGCCGACTCTTCTTCTGCATTGACGCACCTGCCATCATATTCTCGCCTTTGCCACCTTCCACCCCGACTCTTCCTCTCCTTTCACGCACCTGACGCCTCCTACACTCGTTTACCACCTTACACCACCGACTCTTCCTCTCCTTTCATGCAGCTGCCATCATATTCTCGCCTTTGCCACGTTCCAGCACCGACTCCTACTCTCCTTTCACGCACCTGCCGCCATATTCTCGCCTTTGCCGCCTTCCACCGCCGACTTCCTCTAATTTCACGCAGCTGCCGCCATATTATTGCCTATTCCGCCTTCCAGCGCCGACTCTTCCTCTCCTTTCACGCACCTGACGCCTCCTACACTCATTTACCGCCTTCCACCACCGACTATTCCTCTCCTTTCACGCAGCTGCCATCATATTCTCGCCTTTGCCACCTTCCAGCGCCGACTCCTGCTCTCCTTTCACGCACCTGCCGCCATATTCTCGCCTTTTCCGCCTTCCACCGCCGACTTCCTCTAATTTCACGCAGCTGCCGCCATATTATTGCCTTTGCCCCCTTCCAGCGCCGACTCTTCCTCTCCATTCACGGAGCTGCCGCCATATTTTCGCGTTTGCCACCTTCCACCCCGACTCTTCCTCTCCTTTCACGCACCTGCCGCCATATTCTCACCTTTGCTGCCTTCCACCCCGACTCTTCCTCTCCTTTCACGCACCTGCCGCCTCCTACACTTGTTTACCGCCTTCCACACAGACTCTTCCTCTCCTTTCATGCACCTGCTGTCATATTCTCGCCTTTGCCGCCTTCCACCGCCGACTCTTCCTCTCCTTTCATGCACCTGCCACCATATTCTCGCGTTTGCCGCCTTCCACCGCCAACTCTTCCTCTCCTTTCACCCAGCTGCCGCCATATGCTCGCCTTTGACGCCTTCCTGCGCCGACTCTTCCTCTCCTTTCACGCAGATGCCGCCATATTCTCGCCTTTGCCGTCTTCCAGCGCCGACTCTTCCTCTCCTTTCACGCACCTGCCGTCATATTCTCACGTTTGCTGCCTTCCACCACCGACTCTTCCTCTCCTTTCACGCAGCTGCTGGCATATTCTTGCCTTTGCCGCCTTCCGCCGCCGACTCTTCCTCTGATTTCACGCACCTGCCGCCTCCTACACTTGTTTACTGCCTTCCACCCCGACTCTTCCTCTCCTTTCACGCACCTGCCGCCATATTCTCTCCTTTGCCGCCGTCCAACACCGACTCTTCCTCTCCTTTCACGCAGCTGCTGGCATATTCTTGCCTTTGCCGCCTTCCGCCGCCGACTCTTCCTCTGATTTCACGCACCTGCCGCCTCCTACACTTGTTTACTGCCTTCCACCCCGACTCTTCCTCTCCTTTCACGCACCTGCCGCCATATTCTCTCCTTTGCCGCCTTCCAACACCGACTCTTCCTCTCCTTTCACGCACTTGCCGCCATATTCTCGCCTTTGCCGCCTTCCACCCTGAATCTTCCTCTCCTTTCACGCACCTGCCACCATATTCTCGCCTTTGCTGCCTTCTACCCCTACTCTTCCTCTACTGTCACGCAGCTGCCGCCATATTCTCGCCTTTACCGCCTTCCACCGCCGACTCTTCTGTGGGAATGGGAGTCTCACTAACGGACATTCCTGAGTTTGATTTTAATGAGCAAACACTGCACCACCCGGCATAACAAGACACTTAAGCAGAAAACAACGGAGAAAGGAATGTGCAGCTGGAAGGAGAAAAACAAGATAAAGGGCATGAAGGCATTTCGCATGATCAGAAAGAACGGGCCAATCTGCTAGAGGATAGATGCGCGTGAACACAAGGCTGTAACCTATCGGCAAGCTGCAGGTAGCGCGTGTCCATAGCAGTTAACTATATAAGCCCTGTTGTAAGTGTAAATAAAGGAGAATGACCATACTCATATTGAGATCTGTCATTACTCCGGAATCGCAACTCCCGCTCCGTCGTCGACACTGAACAAAGGGAAACTCCGACACTCTTCCTCTCCTTTCACGCTCCTGCTGCCATATTCTCGCCTTTCCCGCCTTCCAACACCGACTCTTCCTCTCCTTTCACGCAGCTGCCGCCATATTCTCGCATTTGCTGCCTTCCACCCAAACTCCTCCTCTCCTTTCACGATCCTCCTTCCATATTCTTACCTTTCCCGCCTTTCACCGCTAACTCTTCCTCTCCTTTCACGCAGCTGCCGCCATATTCTCGCCTTTGTCGCTGTCCACCGCGGACTCTTCCTGTCCTTTCACGCAGCTGCCGCCATATTTTTGCGATTGCCACATTCCACCGCCGAACCTTCCTCTCCTTTCACGCACCTGCCACCATATTCTCGCTTTTGCCGCCTTCCAGCGCCGACTCTACCTCTCCTATCACGCAGCTGCCTTCATTTTCTCGCCTTTGCCGCCTTCCAGCACCAACTCTTCCTCTCCTTTCACGCTCCTGCTGCCATATTCTCGCCTATGCCACCTTCCACCGCCGACTCTTCCTCTCCTTTCATGCACCTGCCGCCATATTCTCGCCTTTGCCGACTTCCACCGCCGACTCTTCCTCTCCTTTCAGGCAACTGCCAACAAATTCTCACCTTTGCCGACTTCCAATACCGACTTCCTCACCTTTCACGCTCCTGCCACCATATTTTCGAGGTTACTGCCTTCCAGCGCTGACTCTTCCTCTCCTTTCAAGCAGCTTCCGCCATATTCTCGCGTTTGCCGACTTCCACCGCCGACTCTTACTCTCCTTTCATGCTGCTGTCGCCTCCTACACTTGTTTACCGCCTTCCACCCCGACTCTTCCTCTCCTTTCACGCACCTGCCGCCATATTCTCGCCTTTCCCGCCTTCCAACACCGACTCTTCCTCTCCTTTCACGCAGCTGCCGCCATATTCTCGCCTTTGCTGCCTTCCAGCGCCGACTCTTACTCTCCTTTCACGCACCTGCCGTCATATTCTCGCCTTTGCCGCCTTCAACCTCTACTCTTCCTCTCCTTTTATGTACCTGCCGCCATATTCTCGCCTTTGCCACCCTCCACCGCGACTCCTCCTCTCCATTCACGCAGCTGCTGCCATATTCTCGCCTTTGCCGCCTTCCAGCGCCGACCCTTCCTCTCCTTTCACGCACCTGCCACAATATTCTCGCCTTTGCCGCCTTCCACCGCCGCCTCTTCCTCTCCTATCACGCAGCTGCCTTCATTTTCTCGCCTTTGCCACCCTCCAGCACCGACTCTTCCTCTCCTTTCACGCACCTGACGCCTCCTACACTCGTTTACCGCCTTCCACCACCGACTCTTCCTCTCCTTTCATGCAGCTGCCATCATATTATTACCTATGCCACCTTCCAGCGCCGACTCCTCCTCACCTTTCATGCACCTGCCGCCATATTCTCGCCTTTGCCGCCTTCCACCACCGACTCTTCCTCTCCTTTCACGCACCTGACGCCTCCTACACTCGTTTACCGCCTTCCACCACCGACTCTTCCTCTCCTTTCATGCAGCTGCCATCATATTCTCGCCTTTGCCACCTTCCAGCGCCGACTCCTGCTCTCCTTATACGCACCTGCCGCCATATTCTCGCCTTTGCCGCCTTCCACCGCCGACTTCCTCTAATTTCACGCAGCTGCCGCCATATTATTGCCTTTGCCGCCTTCCAGCGCCGACTCTTCCTCTCCTTTCACGCACCTGCCGCCATATTTTCGCGTTTGCCACCTTCCACCCCGACTCTTCCTCTCCTTTCACGCACCTGCCGTCATATGCTCCCCTTTGACGCCTTCCTGCGCCGACTCTTCCTCTCCTTTCACGCAGCTGCCACCATATTCTCGAGTTTGCCGACTTCCACCCCCGACTCTTCCTCTCCTTTCCCGCAGATGCCGCCATATTCTCGCCTTTGCTGCCTTCCACCGCCGACTTCCTCTCCTTTCACGCAGCGGCCGCCATATTCTCGCCTTTGCCGCCTTCCACCCCGACTCTTCCTCTCCTTTCATGCACCTGACGCCTCCTACACTCGTTTACCGCCTTCCACCGCCGACTCTTCCTCTCCTTTCACGCACCTGCCACCATATTCTCGCCTTTGCCGCCTTCCAGCGCCGCCTCTTCCTCTCCTATCACGCAGCTGCCTTCATATTCTCGCCTTTACCGCCTTCCAGCACCGACTCTTCCTCTCCTATAACGCAGCTGCCGCCATATTTTTGCGTTTGCCGCCTTCCAGCGCCGACTCTTCTTCTGCATTGACGCACCTGCCGCCATATTCTCGCCTTTGCCACCTTCCACCCCGACTCTTCCTCTCCTTTCACGCACCTGACGCCTCCTACACTCGTTTACCGCCTTCCACCACCGACTCTTCCTCTCCTTTCACGCAGCTGCCATCATATTCTCGCCTTTGCCACCTTCCAGCGCCGACTCCTGCTCTCCTTTCACGCACCTGCCGCCATATTCTTGCCTTTGCCGCCTTCCAGCGCCGACTCTTCCTCTCCTTTCATGCAGCTGCTGGCATATTCTTGCCTTTGCCGCCTTCCGCCGCCGACTCTTCCTCTCCTTTCACGCACCTGACGCCATATTCTCGCCTTTACCGCCTTCCACCGCCGACTCTTCTGTGGGAATGGGAGTCTCACTAACGGACATTCCTGAGTTTGATTTTAATGAGCAAACACTGCACCACCCGGCATAACAAGACACTTAAGCAGAAAACAACGGAGAAAGGAATGTGCAGCTGGAAGGAGAAAAACAAGATAAAGACCATGAAGGCATTTCGCATGATCAGAAAGAACGGGCCAATCTGCTAGAGGATAGATGCGCGTGAACACAAGGCTGTAACCTATCTGCAAGCTGCAGGTAGCGCGTGTCCATAGCAGTTAACTATATAAGCCCTGTTATAAGTGTAAATAAAGGAGAATGACCATACTCATATTGAGATCTGTCATTACTCCGGAATCGCAACTCCCGCTCCGTCGTCGACACTGAACAAAGGGAAACTCCGACACCCTTCCTCTCCTTTCACGCTCCTGCTGCCATATTCTCGCCTTTCCCGCCTTCCAACACCGACTCTTCCTCTCCTTTCACGCAGCTGGGGCCATATTCTCGCCTTTGCTGCCTTCCAGCGCCAACCCTTCCTCTCCTTTCACGCACCTGCCACAATATTCTCGCCTTTGCCGCCTTCCAACGCCGCCTCTTCCTCTCCTATCACGCAGCTGCCTTCATATTCTCGCCTTTGCCACCTTCCAGCACCGACTCTTCCTCTCCTATCACGCAGCTGCCGCCATATTTTTGCGTTTGCCGCCTTCCAGCGCCGACTCTTCTTCTGCATTGACGCACCTGCCGCCATATTCTCGCCTTTGCCACCTTCCACCCCGACTCTTCCTCTCCTTTCACGCACCTGACGCCTCCTACACTCGTTTACCACCTTCCACCACCGACTCTTCCTCTCCTTTCATGCAGCTGCCATCATATTCTCGCCTTTGCCATCTTCCAGCACCGACTCCTGCTCTCCTTTCACGCACCTGCCGCCATATTCTCGCCTTTGCCGCCTTCCACCGCCGACTTCCTCTAATTTCACGCAGCTGCCGCCATATTATTGCCTATTCCGCCTTCCAGCGCCGACTCTTCCTCTCCTTTCACGCACCTGACGCCTCCTACACTCATTTACCGCCTTCCACCACCGACTCTTCCTCTCCTTTCACGCACCTGCTGCCATATGCTCCCCTTTGCCACCTTCCACCGCCGACTCTTCCTCTCCTTTCATGCAGCTGCCAACATATTCTCGCCTTTGCCGCCTTCCACCGCTGACTCTTCCTCTCCTTTCACGCAGCTGCCAACATATTCTCGCGTTTGCCGCCTTCCAGCGCCAACCCTTCCTCTCCTTTCACGCACCTGCCACCATATTCTCGCCTTTGCCGCCTTCCAACGCCGCCTCTTCCTCTCCTATCACGCAGCTGCCTTCATATTCTCGCCTTTGCCGCCTTCCATCGCCGACTCTTCCTCTCCTATCACGCAGCTGCCGCCATATTTTTGCGTTTGCCGCCTTCCAGCGCCGACTCTTCTTCTGCATTGACGCACCTGCCATCATATTCTCGCCTTTGCCACCTTCCACCCCGACTCTTCCTCTCCTTTCACGCACCTGACGCCTCCTACACTCGTTTACCACCTTACACCACCGACTCTTCCTCTCCTTTCATGCAGCTGCCATCATATTCTCGCCTTTGCCACGTTCCAGCACCGACTCCTACTCTCCTTTCACGCACCTGCCGCCATATTCTCGCCTTTGCCGCCTTCCACCGCCGACTTCCTCTAATTTCACGCAGCTGCCGCCATATTATTGCCTATTCCGCCTTCCAGCGCCGACTCTTCCTCTCCTTTCACGCACCTGACGCCTCCTACACTCATTTACCGCCTTCCACCACCGACTATTCCTCTCCTTTCACGCAGCTGCCATCATATTCTCGCCTTTGCCACCTTCCAGCGCCGACTCCTGCTCTCCTTTCACGCACCTGCCGCCATATTCTCGCCTTTTCCGCCTTCCACCGCCGACTTCCTCTAATTTCACGCAGCTGCCGCCATATTATTGCCTTTGCCCCCTTCCAGCGCCGACTCTTCCTCTCCATTCACGGAGCTGCCGCCATATTTTCGCGTTTGCCACCTTCCACCCCGACTCTTCCTCTCCTTTCACGCACCTGCCGCCATATTCTCACCTTTGCTGCCTTCCACCCCGACTCTTCCTCTCCTTTCACGCACCTGCCGCCTCCTACACTTGTTTACCACCTTCCACACAGACTCTTCCTCTCCTTTCATGCACCTGCTGTCATATTCTCGCCTTTGCCGCCTTCCACCGCCGACTCTTCCTCTCCTTTCATGCACCTGCCACCATATTCTCGCGTTTGCCGCCTTCCACCGCCAACTCTTCCTCTCCTTTCACCCAGCTGCCGCCATATGCTCGCCTTTGACGCCTTCCTGCGCCGACTCTTCCTCTCCTTTCACGCAGATGCCGCCATATTCTCGCCTTTGCCGTCTTCCAGCGCCGACTCTTCCTCTCCTTTCACGCACCTGCCGTCATATTCTCACGTTTGCTGCCTTCCACCACCGACTCTTCCTCTCCTTTCACGCAGCTGCTGGCATATTCTTGCCTTTGCCGCCTTCCGCCGCCGACTCTTCCTCTGATTTCACGCACCTGCCGCCTCCTACACTTGTTTACTGCCTTCCACCCCGACTCTTCCTCTCCTTTCACGCACCTGCCGCCATATTCTCTCCTTTGCCGCCTTCCAACACCGACTCTTCCTCTCCTTTCACGCAGCTGCTGGCATATTCTTGCCTTTGCCGCCTTCCGCCGCCGACTCTTCCTCTGATTTCACGCACCTGCCGCCTCCTACACTTGTTTACTGCCTTCCACCCCGACTCTTCCTCTCCTTTCACGCACCTGCCGCCATATTCTCTCCTTTGCCGCCTTCCAACACCGACTCTTCCTCTCCTTTCACGCACTTGCTGCCATATTCTCGCCTTTGCCGCCTTCCACCCTGAATCTTCCTCTCCTTTCACGCACCTGCCACCATATTCTCGCCTTTGCTGCCTTCTACCCCTACTCTTCCTCTACTGTCACGCAGCTGCCGCCATATTCTCGCCTTTACCGCCTTCCACCGCCGACTCTTCTGTGGGAATGGGAGTCTCACTAACGGACATTCCTGAGTTTGATTTTAATGAGCAAACACTGCACCACACGGCATAACAAGACACTTAAGCAGAAAACAACGGAGAAAGGAATGTGCAGCTGGAAGGAGAAAAACAAGATAAAGGGCATGAAGGCATTTCGCATGATCAGAAAGAACGGGCCAATCTGCTAGAGGATAGATGCGCGTGAACACAAGGCTGTAACCTATCGGCAAGCTGCAGGTAGCGCGTGTCCATAGCAGTTAACTATATAAGCCCTGTTGTAAGTGTAAATAAAGGAGAATGACCATACTCATATTGAGATCTGTCATTACTCCGGAATCGCAACTCCCGCTCCGTCGTCGACACTGAACAAAGGGAAACTCCGACACTCTTCCTCTCCTTTCACGCTCCTGCTGCCATATTCTCGCCTTTCCCGCCTTCCAACACCGACTCTTCCTCTACTTTCACGCCCCTGCTGCCATATTCTCGCCTTTGTCGCCTTCCACCGTGACTCTTCCTCTCCTTTCACGATCCTCCTTCCATATTCTTACCTTTCCCGCCTTTCACCGCCAACTCTTCCTCTCCTTTCACGCAGCTGCCGCCATATTCTCGCCTTTGTCGCAGTCCACCGCGGACTCTTCCTGTCCTATCACGCAGCTGCCGCCATATTTTTGCGATTGCCACATTCCACCGCCGAACCTTCCTCTCCTTTCACGCACCTGCCACCATATTCTCGCTTTTGCCGCCTTCCAGCGCCGACTCTACCTCTCCTATCACGCAGCTGCCTTCATTTTCTCGCCTTTGCCGCCTTCCAGCACCAACTCTTCCTCTCCTTTCACGCTCCTGCTGCCATATTCTCGCCTATGCCACCTTCCACCGCCGACTCTTCCTCTCCTTTCATGCACCTGCCGCCATATTCTCGCCTTTGCCGACTTCCACCGCCGACTCTTCCTCTCCTTTCAGGCAACTGCCAACAAATTCTCACCTTTGCCGACTTCCAATACCGACTTCCTCACCTTTCACGCTCCTGCCACCATATTTTCGAGGTTACTGCCTTCCAGCGCTGACTCTTCCTCTCCTTTCACGCAGCTTCCGCCATATTCTCGCGTTTGCCGACTTCCACCGCCGACTCTTACTCTCCTTTCATGCTGCTGTCGCCTCCTACACTTGTTTACCGCCTTCCACCCCGACTCTTCCTCTCCTTTCACGCACCTGCCGCCATATTCTCGCCTTTCCCGCCTTCCAACACCGACTCTTCCTCTCCTTTCACGCAGCTGCCGCCATATTCTCGCCTTTGCTGCCTTCCAGCGCCGACTCTTACTCTCCTTTCACGCACCTGCCGTCATATTCTCGCCTTTGCCGCCTTCAACCTCTACTCTTCCTCTCCTTTTATGTACCTGCCGCCATATTCTCGCCTTTGCCACCCTCCACCGCGACTCCTCCTCTCCATTCACGCAGCTGCTGCCATATTCTCGCCTTTGCCGCCTTCCAGCGCCGACCCTTCCTCTCCTTTCACGCACCTGCCACAATATTCTCGCCTTTGCCGCCTTCCACCGCCGCCTCTTCCTCTCCTATCACGCAGCTGCCTTCATTTTCTCGCCTTTGCCACCCTCCAGCACCGACTCTTCCTCTCCTATCACGCAGCTGCCGCCATATTTTTGCGTTTGTCGCCTTCCAGCGCCGACTCTTCTTCTGCATTGAAGCACCTGCCGTCATATTCTCGCCTTTGCCACCTTCCACCCCGACTCTTCCTCTCCTTTCACGCACCTGACGCCTCCTACACTCGTTTACCGCCTTCCACCACCGACTCTTCCTCTCCTTTCATGCAGCTGCCATCATATTCTCGCCTTTGCCACCTTCCAGTGCCGACTCCTGCTCTCCTTTCACGCACCTGCCGCCATATTCTCGCCTTTGCCGCCTTCCACCGCCGACTTCCTCTAATTTCACGCAGCTGCCGCCATATTATTGCCTTTGCCGCCTTCCAGCGCCGACTCTTCCTCTCCTTTCACGCTCCTGCCGCCATATTTTCGCGTTTGCCACCTTCCACCCCGACTCTTCCTCTCCTTTCACGCACCTGCCGTCATATGCTCCCCTTTGACGCCTTCCATCGCCGACTCTTCCTCTCCTTTCACGCAGCTGCCGCCATATTCTCGCGTTTGCCGAATTCCACCCCCGACTCTTCCTCTCCTTTCCTGCAGATGCTGCCATATTCTCGCCTTTCCCGCCTTCCACCGCCGACTCTTCCTCTCCTTTCACGCAGCTGCCACCATATTCTCGCCTTTACCGCCTTCCAGCACCGACTCTTCCTCTCCTTTCACGCAGCTGCCGCCATATGCTCCCCTTTGACGCCTTCCAGTGACGACTCTTCCTCTCCTTTCATGCAGCTGCCAACATATACTCGCCTTTGCCGCCTTCCAGCGCCGACTCTTCCTCTCCTTTCATGCAGCTGCCAACATATTCTCGCCTTTGCCGCCTTCCACCGCCGACTCTTCCTCTCCTTTCACGCAGCTGCCAACATATTCTCGCCTTTGCCACCTTCCAGCGCCGACTCCTGCTCTCCTTTCACGCACCTGCCGCCATATTCTCGCCTTTGCCGCCTTCCAGCGCCGACTCTTCCTCTCCTTTCATGAACCTGCCGCCATATTCTCGCCTTTGCCGCCTTCCACCCCGACTCTTCCTCTCTTTTCACGCACCTGACGCTATATTCTCGCCTTTACCGCCTTCCACCGCCGACTCTTCTGTGGGAATGGGAGTCTCACTAACGGACATTCCTGAGTTTGATTTTAATGAGCAAACACTGCACCACCCGGCATAACAAGACACTTAAGCAGAAAACAACGGAGAAAGGAATGTGCAGCTGGAAGGAGAAAAACAAGATAAAGACCATGAAGGCATTTCGCATGATCAGAAAGAACGGGCCAATCTGCTAGAGGATAGATGCGCGTGAACACAAGGCTGTAACCTATCTGCAAGCTGCAGGTAGCGCGTGTCCATAGCAGTTAACTATATAAGCCCTGTTATAAGTGTAAATAAAGGAGAATGACCATACTCATATTGAGATCTGTCATTACTCCGGAATCGCAACTCCCGCTCCGTCGTCGACACTGAACAAAGGGAAACTCCGACACTCTTCCTCTCCTTTCACGCTCCTGCTGCCATATTCTCGCCTTTCCCGCCTTCCAACACCGACTCTTCCTCTCCTTTCACGCAGCTGCCGCCATATTCTCGCATTCGCTGCCTTCCACCGCCGACTCTTCCTCTGCTTTCACGCACCTGCCGTCATATTCTCGCGTTTGCCGCCTTCAACCTCGACTCTTCCTCTCCTTTTATGTACCTGCCGCCATATTCTCGCCTTTGCCACCCTCCACCGCGACTCCTCCTCTCCATTCACGCAGCTGCCGCCATATTCTCGCCTTTGCCGCCTTCCACCGCTGACTCTTCCTCTCCTTTCACGCAGCTGCCTCCATATTCTCGCCTTTGCCGCCTTCCACCGCCGACTCTTCCTCTCCTTTCATGCAGCTGCCAACATATTCTCGCCTTTGCCGCCTTCCACCGCCGACTCTTCCTCTCCTTTCACGCAGCTGCCAACATATTCTCGCGTTTGCCGCCTTCCACCGCCAACTCTTGCTCTCCTTTCATGCACCTGCCACCATATTCTCGCGTTTGCCGCCTTCCACCGCCAACTCTTCCTCTCCTTTCACCCAGCTGCCGCCATATGCTCGCCTTTGACGCCTTCCTGCGCCGACTCTTCCTCTCCTTTCACGCAGATGCCGCCATATTCTCGCCTTTGCCGTCTTCCAGCGCCGACTCTTCCCCTCCTTTCACACACCTGCCGTCATATTCTCACGTTTGCTGCCTTCCACCACCGACTCTTCCTCTCCTTTCACGCAGCTGCTGGCATATTCTTGCCTTTGCCGCCTTCCGCCGCCGACTCTTCCTCTGATTTCACGCACCTGCCGCCTCCTACACTTGTTTACTGCCTTCCACCCCGACTCTTCCTCTCCTTTCACGCACCTGCCGCCATATTCTCTCTTTTGCCGCCTTCCAACACCGACTCTTCCTCTCCTTTCACGCACTTGCCGCCATATTCTCGCCTTTGCCGCCTTCCACCCTGCATCTTCCTCTCCTTTCACGCACCTGCCACCATATTCTCGCCTTTACCGCCTTCCACCGCCGACTCTTCTGTGGGAATGGGAGTCTCACTAACGGACATTCCTGAGTTTGATTTTAATGAGCAAACACTGCACCACCCGGCATAACAAGACACTTAAGCAGAAAACAACGGAGAAAGGAATGTGCAGCTGGAAGGAGAAAAACAAGATAAAGACCATGAAGGCATTTCGCATGATCAGAAAGAACGGGCCAATCTGCTAGAGGATAGATGCGCGTGAACACAAGGCTGTAACCTATCTGCAAGCTGCAGGTAGCGCGTGTCCATAGCAGTTAACTATATAAGCCCTGTTATAAGTGTAAATAAAGGAGAATGACCATACTCATATTGAGATCTGTCATTACTCCGGAATCGCAACTCCCGCTCCGTCGTCGACACTGAACAAAGGGAAACTCCGACACTCTTCCTCTCCTTTCACGCTCCTGCTGCCATATTCTCGCCTTTCCCGCCTTCCAACCCGACTCTTCCTCTACTTTCACGCCCCTGCTGCCATATTCTCGCCTTTGTCGCCTTCCACCGTGACTCTTCCTCTCCTTTCACGATCCTCCTTCCATATTCTTACCTTTCCCGCCTTTCACCGCCAACTCTTCCTCTCCTTTCACGCAGCTGCCGCCATATTCTCGCCTTTGTCGCTGTCCACCGCGGACTCTTCCTGTCCTATCACGCAGCTGCCGCCATATTTTTGCGATTGCCACATTCCACCGCCGAACCTTCCTCTCCTTTCACGCACCTGCCACCATATTCTCGCTTTTGCCGCCTTCCAGCGCCGACTCTACCTCTCCTATCACGCAGCTGCCTTCATTTTCTCGCCTTTGCCGCCTTCCAGCACCGACTCTTCCTCTCCTTTCACGCTCCTGCTGCCATATTCTCGCCTATGCCACCTTCCACCGCCGACTCTTCCTCTCCTTTCATGCACCTGCCGCCATATTCTCGCCTTTGCCGACTTCCACCGCCGACTCTTCCTCTCCTTTCAGGCAACTGCCAACAAATTCTCACCTTTGCCGACTTCCAATACCGACTTCCTCACCTTTCACGCTCCTGCCACCATATTTTCGAGGTTACTGCCTTCCAGCGCTGACTCTTCCTCTCCTTTCACGCAGCTTCCGCCATATTCTCGCGTTTGCCGACTTCCACCGCCGACTCTTACTCTCCTTTCATGCTGCTGTCGCCTCCTACACTTGTTTACCGCCTTCCACCCCGACTCTTCCTCTCCTTTCACGCACCTGCCGCCATATTGTCGCGTTTGCCGCCTTCCACCGCCGACTCTTCCTCTCCTTTCACGCAGCTGCCGCTATATTCTCGCCTTTGCCGCCTTCCACCCTGACTCTTCCTCTCCTTTCACGCACCTGCTGCCATATTCTCGCCTTTCCCGCCTTCCAACACCGACTCTTCCTCTCCTTTCACGCAGCTGCCGCCATATTCTCGCCTTTGCTGCCTTCCAGCGCCAACTCTTACTCTCCTTTCACGCACCTGCCGTCATATTCTCGCCTTTGCCGCCTTCAACCTCGACTCTTCCTCTCCTTTTATGTACCTGCCGCCATATTCTCGCCTTTGCCACCCTCCACCGCGACTCCTCCTCTCCATTCATGCAGCTGCTGCCATATTCTCGCCTTTGCCGCCTTCCAGCGCCGACTCTTCCTCTCCTTTCACGCACCTGCCGCCATATTCTCGCCTTTGCCGCCTTCCACCCCGACCCTTCCTCTCGTTTCACGCACCTGCTGCCATATTCTCGCCTTTGCCGCCTTCCAGCGCTGACTCTTCCTCTCCTTTCACGCACCTGCCACCTTCTACCCTCGTTTACCGCCTTCCACCCCGACTCTTCCTCTCCTTTCACGCACCTGCCGGCATATTCTCGCCTTTGCCGCCTTCCACCGCCGACTCTTCCTCTGCTTTCACGCACCTGCCGCCTCCTACACTTGTTTACCGCCTTCCACCTCGACTCTTCCTCTCCTTTCACGCACATGCCGCCATATTCTCACGTTTACTGTCTTCCATCGCCGACTCTTCCTCTCCTTTCACGCACCTGCCGCCATATTCTCGCCTTTCCCGCCTTCCACACCGACTCTTCCTCTACTTTCACGCTCCTGCTGCCATATTCTCGCCTTTCCCGCCTTCCACCCCGACTCTTCCTCTCCTTTCACACAGCTGCCGCCATATTCTCGTCTTTGCCGCCTTCCACTGCCGACTCTTCCTCTCCTTTCACGCACCTGATGCCACATTCTCGCCTTTCCCGCCTTCCACCCTGACTCTTCCTCTCTTTTCACGGACCTGACGCCATATCCTCGCCTTTGCCGCCTTCCAGTGCTGACTCTTCCTCTCCTTTAACGCACGTGACGCCATACTCTCGCCTTTGCCGCCTTCCAGCGCCGACTCTTCCTCTCCTTTCACGCACCTGCCGCCTCCTACACTTGTTTACCGCCTTCCACCCCGACTCTTCCTCTCCTTTCACGCACCTTAATGCACATTCTCGCATTTCCCGCCTTACACCACAGACTCTTCCTCTCCTTTCACGCACCTTAATGCACATTCTCGCATTTCCCGCCTCACACCACAGACTCTTCCTCTCCTTTCACGCACCTGCCGCCATATTCTCGCCTTTGCTGCCTTCCACCCCGACTCTTCCTCTCCTTTCACGCACCTGACGCCATATTCTCGCTTTTGCCGCCTTCCACCGCCGCCTCTTCCTCTCCTTTCACGCACCTGCCGCCATATTCTCGACTTTGGCGCCTTCCACCGCCGACTCTTCCTCTCCTTTCACGCACCTGCCGTCATATTATCGCGTTTGCCGCCTTCAACCACCGACTCTTCCTCTCCTTTCACGCACCTGCCGCCATATTCTCGCCTTTGCCGCCTTCCACCCCGACTCTTCCTGTCCTTTCACGCAGCTGCCGCCATATTCTCACCTTTGCCGCCTTCCACCCCGACTCTTCCTCTCCTTTCACGCACCTGCCGCCATATTCTCACATTTGCCGCCTTCAACCGCCGACTCTTCCTCGCCTTTCACACAGCTGCCCCCATATTCTCGCCTTTGCCGCCTTCCACCCCGACTCTTCCTCTCCTTTCACGCAGGTGCCGTCATCTTCTCGCCTTTGCCACCTTCCACCCCGACTCTTCCTCTCCTTTCACGCACCTGCCGCCATATTCTCGACTTTGCCGCCTTCCACCGCCGACTCTTCCTCTCCTTTCACGCACCTGCCGCCATATTCTCGCCTTTGCTGCCTTCGACCTCTGACTCTTCCTCTCCTTTCACGCACCTGCCGCCATATTCTCGCCTTTGCCGCCTTCCACCCCGACCCTTCCTCTCATTTCACGCACCTGCTGCCATATTCTCGCCTTTGCCGCCTTCCAGCGCTGACTCTTCCTCTCCTTTCACGCACCTGCCACCTTCTACACTCGTTTACCGCCTTCCACCCCGACTCTTCCTCTCCTTTCACGCACCTGCCGGCATATTCTCGCCTTTGCCGCCTTCCACCGCCGACTCTTCCTCTGCTTTCACGCACCTGCCGCCTCCTACATTTGTTTACCGCCTTCCACCTCGACTCTTCCTCTCCTTTCACGCACATGCCGCCATATTCTCACGTTTACTGTCTTCCACTGCCGACTCTTCCTCTCATTTCACGCACCTGCCGCCATATTCTCGCCTTTCCCGCCTTCCACCCCGACTCTTCCTTTACTTTCACGCTCCTGCTGCCATATTCTCGCCTTTGTCGCCTTCCACCCCGACTCTTCCTCTCCTTTCACGCACCTGACGCCACATTCTCGCCTTTCCCGCCTTACACCACAGACTGTTCCTCTGCTTTCACGCACCTGCCGCCATATTCTCGCCTTTCCCGCCTTCCACCCCGACTCTTCCTCTCCTTTCACACAGCTGCCGCCATATTCTCGCCTTTGCCGCCTTCCAGCGCCGACTCTTCCTCTCCTTTCACACACCTGCTGCCATATTCTCGCCTTTGCCGCCTTCCAGCGCCGACTCTTCCTCTCCGTTCACGCAGGTGCCGCCATATTCTCGCCTTTGCCGACTTCCACCTCGACTCTTCCTCTCCTTTCACGCACCTGCCGCCATATTCTCGCCTTTGCCGCCTTCCACCCCGACTCTTCCTCTGCTTTCACGCACCTGCCGCCTCCTACACTTGTTTAAGGCCTTCCACCTCGACTTTTCCTCTCCTTTCACGCAAATGCCGCCATATTCTCACGTTTACTGTCTTCTACCCCGACTCTTCCTCTACTTTCACGCTCCTGCTGCCATATTCTCGCCTTTGCCGCCTTCCAGCGCTGACTCTTCCTCTCCTTTCACGCACCTCCAACCTTCTACACTCGTTTACCGCCTTCCACCCAGACTCTTCCTCTCCTTTCACGCACCTGCCGCCATATTCTCGCCTTTGCCGCCTTCCACCGCCGACTCTTCCTCTGCTTTCATGCACCTGCTGCCTCCTACACTTGTTTACCGCCTTCCACCTCGACTCTTCCTCTCCTTTCACGCACATGCCGCCATATTCTCACGTTTACTGTCTTCCATCGCCGACTCTTCCTCTCCTTTCACGCACCTGCCGCCATATTCTCGACTTTCCCGCCTTCCAAACCGACTCTTCCTCTACTTTCACGCTCCTGCTGCCATATTCTCGCCTTTCCCGCCTTCCACCCCGACTCTTCCTCTCCTTTCACACAGCTGCCGCCATATACTCGCCTTTGCCGCCTTCCACCCCGACTCTTCCTCTCCTTTCACGAACCTGATGCCACATTCTCGCCTTTCCCGCCTTCCACCCTGACTCTTCCTCTCTTTTCACGGACCTGACGCCATATCCTCGCCTTTGCCGCCTTCCAGTGCCTACTCTTCCTCTCCTTTCACGCACCTGACGCCATACTCTCGCCTTTGCCGCCTTCCAGCGCCGACTCTTCCTCTCCTTTCACGCACCTGCCGCCATATTCTCGCCTTTACTGCCTTCCAGCACCGACTCTTCCTCTCCTTTCACGCACCTGCCGCCATATTCTCGCCTTTGCCACCTTCCACCCCGACTCTTCCTCTCCTTTCACGCACCTGCTGCCATATTCTCGACTTTGCCGCCTTCCACCGCCGACTCTTCCTCTCCTTTCACGCACCTGCCGCCATATTCTCGCCTTTGCTGCCTTCGACCGCCTAGTCTTCCTGTCCTTTCACGCACCTGCCGCCATATTCTCGCCTTTACTGCCTTCCAGCACCGACTCTTCCTCTCCTTTCACGCACGTGCCGTCATCTTCTCGCCTTTGCCACCTTCCACCCCGCCTCTTCCTCTCCTTTCACGCACCTGCCGGCATATTCTCGCCTTTCCCGCCTTCCACCCCGACCCTTCCTCTCCTTTCACGCACCTGCTGCCATATTCTCGCCTTTGCCGCCTTCCAGCGCTGACTCTTCCTCTCCTTTCACGCACCTGCATCCTTCTACACACGTTTACCGCCTTCCACCCCGACTCTTCCTCTCCTTTCACGCACCTGACGCCATATTCTTGCCTTTGCCGCCTTCCACCGCCGACTCTTCCTCTGCTTTCACGCACCTGCCGCCTCCTACACTTGTTTACCGCCTTCCACCCCTACTCTTCCTCTCCTTTCATGCACCTTAATGCACATTCTCGCATTTCCCGCCTTACACGACAGACTCTTCCTCTCCTTTCACGCACCTTAATGCACATTCTCGCATTTCCCGCCTTACACCACAGACTCTTCCTCTCCTTTCACGCACCTGCCGCCATATTCTCGCCTTTGCTGCCTTCCACCCCGACTCTTCCTCTCCTTTCACGCACCTGACGCCATATTCTCGCTTTTGCCGCCTTCCACCCCGACTCTTCCTCTCCTTTCACGCACCTGCCGCCATATTCTCGACTTTGACGCCTTCCACCGCCGACTCTTCCTCTCCTTTCACGCACCTGCCGTCATATTATCGCGTTTGCCGCCTTCAACCACCGACTCTTCCTCTCCTTTCACGCACCTGCCGCCATATTCTCGCCTTTGCCGCCTTCCACCCCGACTCTTCCTGTCCTTTCACGCAGCTGCCGCCATATTCTCACCTTTGCCGCCTTCCACCCCGACTCTTCCTCTCCTTTCACGCACCTGCCGCCATATTCTCACGTTTGCCGCCTTCAACCGCCGACTCTTCCTCGCCTTTCACACAGCTGCCCCCATATTCTCGCCTTTGCCGCCTTCCACCCCGACTCTTCCTCTCCTTTCACGCACCTGATGCCACATTCTCGTCTTTCCCGCCTTCCACCCCGACTCTTCCTCTCTTTTCACGCACCTGCCGCCATATTCTCGCATTTACTGCCTTCCAGCACCGACTCTTCCTCTCCTTTCACGCAGGTGCCGTCATCTTCTCGCCTTTGCCACCTTCCACCCCGACTCTTCCTCTCCTTTCACGCACCTGCCACCATATTCTCGACTTTGCCGCCTTCCACCGCCGACTCTTCCTCTCTTTTCACGCACCTGCCGCCATATTCTCGCCTTTGCTGCCTTCGACCTCCGACTCTTCCTCTCCTTTCACGCACCTGCCGCCATATTCTCGCCTTTGCCGCCTTCCACCCCGACCCTTCCTCTCGTTTCACGCACCTGCTGCCATATTCTCGCCTTTGCCGCCTTCCAGCGCTGACTCTTCCTCTCCTTTCACGCACCTGCCACCTTCTACACTCGTTTACCGCCTTCCACCCCGACTCTTCCTCTCCTTTCACGCACCTGCCGGCATATTCTCGCCTTTGCCGCCTTCCACCGCCGACTCTTCCTCTGCTTTCACGCACCTGCCGCCTCCTACACTTGTTTACCGCCTTCCACCTCGACTCTTCCTCTCCTTTCACGCACATGCCGCCATATTCTCACGTTTACTGTCTTCCACCGCCGACTCTTCCTCTCCTTTCACGCACCTGCCGCCATATTCTCGCCTTTCCCGCCTTCCACCCCGACTCTTCCTCTACTTTCACGCTCCTGCTGCCATATTCTCGCCTTTGTCGCCTTCCACCCCGACTCTTCCTCTCCTTTCACGCACCTGGCGCCACATTCTCGCCTTTCCCGCCTTACACCAGACTCTTCCTCTGCTTTCACGCACCTGCCGCCATATTCTCGCCTTTGCCGCCTTACACCACAGACTCTTCCTCTCCTTTCACGCACCTGACGCCATATTCTTGCCTTTGCCGCCTTCCACCGCCGACTCTTCCTCTGCTTTCACGCACCTGCCGCCTCCTACACTTGTTTACCGCCTTCCACCCCTACTCTTCCTCTCCTTTCATGCACCTTAATGCACATTCTCGCATTTCCCGCCTTACACCACAGACTCTTCCTCTCCTTTCACGCACCTTAATGCACATTCTCGCATTTCCCGCCTTACACCACAGACTCTTCCTCTCCTTTCACGCACCTGCCGCCATATTCTCGCCTTTGCTGCCTTCCACCCCGACTCTTCCTCTCCTTTCACGCACCTGACGCCATATTCTCGCTTTTGCCGCCTTCCACCCCGACTCTTCCTCTCCTTTCACGCACCTGCCGCCATATTCTCGACTTTGGCGCCTTCCACCGCCGACTCTTCCTCTCCTTTCACGCACCTGCCGTCATATTATCGCGTTTGCCGCCTTCAACCACCGACTCTTCCTCTCCTTTCACGCACCTGCCGCCATATTCTCGCCTTTGCCGCCTTCCATCCCGACTCTTCCTGTCCTTTCACGCAGCTGCCGCCATATTCTCACCTTTGCCGCCTTCCACCCCGACTCTTCCTCTCCTTTCACGCACCTGCCGCCATATTCTCACGTTTGCCGCCTTCAACCGCCGACTCTTCCTCGCCTTTCACACAGCTGCCCCCATATTCTCGCCTTTGCCGCCTTCCACCCCGACTCTTCCTCTCCTTTCACGCACCTGATGCCACATTCTCGTCTTTCCTGCCTTCCACCCCGACTCTTCCTCTCTTTTCACGCACCTGCCGCCATATTCTCGCATTTACTGCCTTCCAGCACCGACTCTTCCTCTCCTTTCACGCAGGTGCCGTCATCTTCTCGCCTTTGCCACCTTCCACCCCGACTCTTCCTCTCCTTTCACGCACCTGCCACCATATTCTCGACTTTGCCGCCTTCCACCGCCGAATCTTCCTCTCTTTTCACGCACCTGCCGCCATATTCTCGCCTTTGCTGCCTTCGACCTCCGACTCTTCCTCTCCTTTCACGCACCTGCCGCCATATTCTCGCCTTTGCCGCCTTCCACCCCGACCCTTCCTCTCGTTTCACGCACCTGCTGCCATATTCTCGCATTTGCCGCCTTCCAGCGCTGACTCTTCCTCTCCTTTCACGCACCTGCCACCTTCTACACTCGTTTACCGCCTTCCACCCCGACTCTTCCTCTCCTTTCACGCACCTGCCGGCATATTCTCGCCTTTGCCGCCTTCCACCGCCGACTCTTCCTCTGCTTTCACGCACCTGCCGCCTCCTACACTTGTTTACCGCCTTCCACCTCGACTCTTCCTCTCCTTTCACGCACATGCCGCCATATTCTCACGTTTACTGTCTTTCACCGCCGACTCTTCCTCTCCTTTCACGCACCTGCCGCCATATTCTCGCCTTTCCCGCCTTCCACCCCGACTCTTCCTCTACTTTCACGCTCCTGCTGCCATATTCTCGCCTTTGTCGCCTTCCACCCCGACTCTTCCTGTCCTTTCACGCACCTGGCGCCACATTCTCGCCTTTCCCGCCTTACACCACAGACTCTTCCTCTGCTTTCACGCACCTGCCGCCATATTCTCGCCTTTGCCGCCTTCCACCCCGACTCTTCCTCTCCTTTCACGCACCTGCCGGCATATTCTCGCCTTTGCCGCCTTCCACCGCCGACTCTTCCTCTGCTTTCACGCACCTGCCGCCTCCTACACTTGTTTACCGCCTTCCACCTCGACTCTTCCTCTCCTTTCACGCACATGCCGCCATATTCTCACGTTTACTGTCTTCCACCGCCGACTCTTCCTCTCCTTTCACGCACCTGCCGCCATATTCTCGCCTTTCCCGCCTTCCACCCCGACTCTTCCTCTACTTTCACGCTCCTGCTGCCATATTCTCGCCTTTGTCGCCTTCCACCCCGACTCTTCCTCTCCTTTCACGCACCTGGCGCCACATTCTCGCCTTTCCCACCTTACACCAGACTCTTCCTCTGCTTTCACGCACCTGCCGCCATATTCTCGCCTTTGCCGCCTTACACCACAGACTCTTCCTCTCCTTTCACGCACCTGACGCCATATTCTTGCCTTTGCCGCCTTCCACCGCCGACTCTTCCTCTGCTTTCACGCACCTGCCGCCTCCTACACTTGTTTACCGCCTTCCACCCCTACTCTTCCTCTCCTTTCATGCACCTTAATGCACATTCTCGCATTTCCCGCCTTACACCACAGACTCTTCCTCTCCTTTCACGCACCTTAATGCACATTCTCGCATTTCCCGCCTTACACCACAGACTCTTCCTCTCCTTTCACGCACCTGCCGCCATATTCTCGCCTTTGCTGCCTTCCACCCCGACTCTTCCTCTCCTTTCACGCACCTGACGCCATATTCTCGCTTTTGCCGCCTTCCACCCCGACTCTTCCTCTCCTTTCACGCACCTGCCGCCATATTCTCGACTTTGGCGCCTTCCACCGCCGACTCTTCCTCTCCTTTCACGCACCTGCCGTCATATTATCGCGTTTGCCGCCTTCAACCACCGACTCTTCCTCTCCTTTCACGCACCTGCCGCCATATTCTCGCCTTTGCCGCCTTCCATCCCGACTCTTCCTGTCCTTTCACGCAGCTGCCGCCATATTCTCACCTTTGCCGCCTTCCACCCCGACTCTTCCTCTCCTTTCACGCACCTGCCGCCATATTCTCACGTTTGCCGCCTTCAACCGCCGACTCTTCCTCGCCTTTCACACAGCTGCCCCCATATTCTCGCCTTTGCCGCCTTCCACCCCGACTCTTCCTCTCCTTTCACGCACCTGATGCCACATTCTCGTCTTTCCTGCCTTCCACCCCGACTCTTCCTCTCTTTTCACGCACCTGCCGCCATATTCTCGCATTTACTGCCTTCCAGCACCGACTCTTCCTCTCCTTTCACGCAGGTGCCGTCATCTTCTCGCCTTTGCCACCTTCCACCCCGACTCTTCCTCTCCTTTCACGCACCTGCCACCATATTCTCGACTTTGCCGCCTTCCACCGCCGAATCTTCCTCTCTTTTCACGCACCTGCCGCCATATTCTCGCCTTTGCTGCCTTCGACCTCCGACTCTTCCTCTCCTTTCACGCACCTGCCGCCATATTCTCGCCTTTGCCGCCTTCCACCCCGACCCTTCCTCTCGTTTCACGCACCTGCTGCCATATTCTCGCCTTTGCCGCCTTCCAGCGCTGACTCTTCCTCTCCTTTCACGCACCTGCCACCTTCTACACTCGTTTACCGCCTTCCACCCCGACTCTTCCTCTCCTTTCACGCACCTGCCGGCATATTCTCGCCTTTGCCGCCTTCCACCGCCGACTCTTCCTCTGCTTTCACGCACCTGCCGCCTCCTACACTTGTTTACCGCCTTCCACCTCGACTCTTCCTCTCCTTTCACGCACATGCCGCCATATTCTCACGTTTACTGTCTTTCACCGCCGACTCTTCCTCTCCTTTCACGCACCTGCCGCCATATTCTCGCCTTTCCCGCCTTCCACCCCGACTCTTCCTCTACTTTCACGCACCTGCCGCCATATTCTCGCCTTTGTCGCCTTCCACCCCGACTCTTCCTCTCCTTTCACGCACCTGGCGCCACATTCTCGCCTTTCCCGCCTTACACCACAGACTCTTCCTCTGCTTTCACGCACCTGCCGCCATATTCTCGCCTTTGCCGCCTTCCACCCCGACTCTTCCTCTCCTTTCACACAGCTGCCGCCATATTCTCGCCTTTGCCGCCTTCCACCGCCGACTCTTCCTCTCTTTTCACGCACCTGACGCCATATTCTCACCTTTGCCGCCTTCCAGCGCCGACTCTTCCTCTCCTTTCACGCACCTGCCGCCATATTCTCGCCTTTGCCGCCTTCCAGCGCCGACTCTTCCTCTCCGTTCACGCAGGTGCCGCCATATTCTCGCCTTTGCCGACTTCCACCTCGACTCTTCCTCTCCTTTCACGCACCTGCCGCCATATTCTCGCCTTTGCCGCCTTCCACCCCGACTCTTCCTCTGCTTTCACGCACCTGCCGCCTCCTACACTTGTTTAAGGCCTTCCACCTCGACTCTTCCTCTCCTTTCACGCACATGCCGCCATATTCTCACGTTTACTGTCTTCTACCCCGACTCTTCCTCTACTTTCACGCTCCTGCTGCCATATTCTCGCCTTTGTCGCCTTCCACCCCGACTCTTCCTCTCCTTTCACGAACCTGACGCCACATTCTCGCCTTTCCCGCCTTACACCACAGACTCTTCCTCTCCTTTCATGCACCTGCCACCATATTCTCGCATTTGCCGCCTTCCACCCCGACTCTTCCTCTCTTTTCACGCACCTGACGCCATATTCTCGCCTTTGCCGCCTTCCACCCCCACTCTTCCTCTCCTTTCACGCACCTGCCGCCATATTCTCGACTTTGGCGCCTTCCACCGCCGACTCTTCCTCTCCTTTCACGCACCTGCCGTCATATTATCGCGTTTGCCGCCTTCAACCACCGACTCTTCCTCTCCTTTCACGCACCTGCCGCCATATTCTCGCCTTTGCCGCCTTCCACCCCGACTCTTCCTCTCCTTTCACGCAGCTGCCGCCATATTCTCACCTTTGCCGCCTTCCACCCCGACTCTTCCTCTCCTTTCACGCACCTGCCGCCATATTCTCACGTTTGCCGCCTTCAACCGCCGACTCTTCCTCGACTTTCACACAGCTGCCCCCATATTCTCGCCTTTGCCGCCTTCCACCCCGACTCTTCCTCTCCTTTCACGCACCTGATGCCACATTCTCGCCTTTCCCGCCTTCCACCCCGACTCTTCCTCTCTTTTCACGCACCTGCCGCCATATTCTCGCATTTACTGCCTTCCAGCACCGACTCTTCCTCTCCTTTCACGCAGGTGCCGTCATCTTCTCGCCTTTGCCACCTTCCACCCCGACTCTTCCTCTCCTTTCACGCACCTGCCGCCATATTCTCGCCTTTCCCGCCTTCCACCGCCGACTCTTCCTCTCCTTTCACGCACCTGACGCCATATTCTCGCCTTTGCCGCCTTCCACCCCGACTCTTCCTCTGCTTTCACGCACCTGCCGCCTCCTACACTTGTTTAAGGCCTTCCACCTCGACTCTTCCTCTCCTTTCACGCAAATGCCGCCATATTCTCACGTTTACTGTCTTCTACCCCGACTCTTCCTCTACTTTCACGCTCCTGCTGCCATATTCTCGCCTTTGCCGCCTTCCAGCGCTGACTCTTCCTCTCCTTTCACGCACCTCCAACCTTCTACACTCGTTTACCGCCTTCCACCCAGACTCTTCCTCTCCTTTCACGCACCTGCCGCCATATTCTCGCCTTTGCCGCCTTCCACCGCCGACTCTTCCTCTGCTTTCATGCACCTGCTGCCTCCTACACTTGTTTACCGCCTTCCACCTCGACTCTTCCTCTCCTTTCACGCACATGCCGCCATATTCTCACGTTTACTGTCTTCCATCGCCGACTCTTCCTCTCCTTTCACGCACCTGCCGCCATATTCTCGACTTTCCCGCCTTCCAAACCGACTCTTCCTCTACTTTCACGCTCCTGCTGCCATATTCTCGCCTTTCCCGCCTTCCACCCCGACTCTTCCTCTCCTTTCACACAGCTGCCGCCATATACTCGCCGTTGCCGCCTTCCACCCCGACTCTTCCTCTCCTTTCACGAACCTGATGCCACATTCTCGCCTTTCCCGCCTTCCACCCTGACTCTTCCTCTCCTTTCACGCACCTGACGCCATACTCTCGCCTTTGCCGCCTTCCAGCGCCGACTCTTCCTCTCCTTTCACGCACCTGCCGCCATATTCTCGCCTTTACTGCCTTCCAGCACCGACTCTTCCTCTCCTTTCACGCAGGTGCCGCCATATTCTCGCCTTTGCCACCTTCCACCCCGACTCTTCCTCTCCTTTCACGCACCTGCTGCCATATTCTCGACTTTGCCGCCTTCCACCGCCGACTCTTCCTCTCCTTTCACGCACCTGCCGCCATATTCTCACCTTTGCTGCCTTCGACCGCCTAGTCTTCCTGTCCTTTCACGCACCTGCCGCCATATTCTCGCCTTTACTGCCTTCCAGCACCGACTCTTCCTCTCCTTTCACGCAGGTGCCGTCATCTTCTCGCCTTTGCCACCTTCCACCCCGACTCTTCCTCTCCTTGCACGCACCTGCCGGCATATTCTCGCCTTTGCCACCTTCCACCCCGCCTCTTCCTCTCCTTTCACGCACCTGCCGCCATATTCTCGCCTTTGCCGCCTTCCACCCCGACCCTTCCTCTCCTTTCACGCACCTGCTGCCATATTCTCGCCTTTGCCGCCTTCCAGCGCTGACTCTTCCTCTCCTTTCACGCACCTGCATCCTTCTACACACGTTTACCGCCTTCCACCCCGACTCTTACTCTCCTTTCACGCACCTGACGCCATATTCTTGCCTTTGCCGCCTTCCTCCGCCGACTCTTCCTCTGCTTTGACGCACCTGCCGCCTCCTACACTTGTTTACCGCCTTCCACCCCTACTCTTCCTCTCCTTTCATGCACCTTAATGCACATTCTCGCATTTCCCGCCTTACACCACAGACTCTTCCTCTCCTTTCACGCACCTTAATGCACATTCTCGCATTTCCCGCCTTACACCACAGACTCTTCCTCTCCTTTCACGCACCTGCCGCCATATTCTCGCCTTTGCTGCCTTCCACCCCGACTCTTCCTCTCCTTTCACGCACCTGACGCCATATTCTCGCTTTTGCCGCCTTCCACCCCGACTCTTCCTCTCCTTTCACGCACCTGCCGCCATATTCTCGACTTTGGCGCCTTCCACCGCCGACTCTTCCTCTCCTTTCACGCACCTGCCGTCATATTATCGCGTTTGCCGCCTTCAACCACCGACTCTTCCTCTCCTTTCACGCACCTGCCGCCATATTCTCGCCTTTCCCGCCTTCCACCCCGACTCTTCCTCTCCTTTCACGCACCTGACGCCATATTCTCGCTTTTGCCGCCTTCCACCCCGACTCTTCCTCTCCTTTCACGCACCTGCCGCCATATTCTCGACTTTGGCACCTTCCACCGCCGACTCTTCCTCTCCTTTCACGCACCTGCCGCCATATTATCGCGTTTGCCGCCTTCAACCACCGACTCTTCCTCTCCTTTCACGCACCTGCCGCCATATTCTCGCCTTTGCCGCCTTCCACCCCGACTCTTCCTGTCCTTTCACGCAGCTGCCGCCATATTCTCACCTTTGCCGCCTTCCATCCCGACTCTTCCTCTCCTTTCACGCACCTGCCGCCATATTCTCACGTTTGCCGCCTTCAACCGCCGACTCTTCCTCGCCTTTCACACAGCTGCCCCCATATTCTCGCCTTTGCCGCCTTCCACCCCGACTCTTCCTCTCCTTTCACGCACCTGATGCCACATTCTCGCCTTTCCCGCCTTCAACCCCGACTCTTCCTCTCTTTTCACGCACATGCCGCCATATTCTCGCATTTACTGCCTTCCAGCACCGACTCTTCCTCTCCTTTCACGCAGGTGCCGTCATCTTCTCGCCTTTGCCACCTTCCACCCCGACTCTTCCTCTCCTTTCACGCACCTGCCACCATATTCTCGACTTTGCCGCCTTCCACCGCCGACTCTTCCTCTCCTTTCACGCACCTGCCGCCATATTCTCGCCTTTCCTGCCTTCCAGCACCGACTCTTCCTCTCCTTTCACGCAGGTGCCGTCATCTTCTCGCCTTTGCCACCTTCCACCCCGACTCTTCCTCTCCTTGCACGCACCTGCCGGCATATTCTCGCCTTTGCCACCTTCCACCCCGACCCTTCCTCTCCTTTCACGCACCTGCTGCCATGTTCTCGCCTTTGCCGCCTTCCAGCGCTGACTCTTCCTCTCCTTTCACGCACCTGCAACCTTCTACACTCGTTTACCGCCTTCCACCCAGACTCTTCCTCTCCTTTCACGCACCTGCCGCCATATTCTCGCCTTTGCCGCCTTCCACCCCGACTCTTCCTCTGCTTTCATGCACCTGCTGCCTCCTACACTTGTTTACCGCCTTCCACCTCGACTCTTCCTCTCCTTTCACGCACATGCCGCCATATTCTCACATTACTGTCTTCCATCGCGACTCTTCCTCTCCTTTCACGCACCTGCCGCCATATTCTCGACTTTCCCGCCTTCCAAACCGACTCTTCCTCTACTTTCACGCTCCTGCTGCCATATTCTCGCCTTTCCCGCCTTCCACCCCGACTCTTCCTCTCCTTTCACACAGCTGCCGCCATATTCTCGCCTTTGCCGCCTTCCACCCCGACTCTTCCTCTCCTTTCACGCACCTGATGCCACATTCTCGCCTTTCCCGCCTTCCACCCTGACTCTTCCTCTCTTTTCACGGACCTGACGCCATATCCTCGCCTTTGCCGCCTTCCAGTGCCGACTCTTCCTCTCCTTTCACGCACCTGACGCCATATTCTCGCCTTTGCCGCCTTCCACCGCCGACTCTTCCTCTCCTTTCACGCACCTGCCGCCATATTCTCGCCTTTACTGTCTTCCAGCACCGACTCTTCCTCTCCTTTTACGCAGGTGCCGTCATCTTCTCGCCTTTGCCACCTTCCACCCCGACTCTTCCTCTCCTTTCACTCACCTGCCGCCATATTCTCGCCTTTGCCGCCTTCCACCCCGACCCTTCCTCTCCTTTGACGCACCTGCTGCCATATTCTCGCCTTTGCCGCCTTCCAGCGCTGACTCTTCCTCTCCTTTCACGCACCTGCATCCTTCTACACACGTTTACCGCCTTCCACCCCGACTCTTCCTCTCCTTTCACGCACCTGATGCCATATTCTTGCCTTTGCCGCCTTCCACCGCCGACTCTTCCTCTGCTTTCACGCACCTGCCGCCTCCTACACTTGTTTACCGCCTTCCACCCCGACTCTTCCTCTCCTTTCACGCACCTTAATGCACATTCTCGCATTTCCCGCCTTACACCACAGACTCTTCCTCTCCTTTCACGCACCTTAATGCACATTCTCGCATTTCCCGCCTCACACCACAGACTCTTCCTCTCCTTTCACGCACCTGCCGCCATATTCTCGCCTTTGCTGCCTTCCACCCCGACTCTTCCTCTCCTTTCACGCACCTGACGCCATATTCTCGCTTTTGCCGCCTTCCACCGCCGCCTCTTCCTCTCCTTTCACGCACCTGCCGCCATATTCTCGACTTTGGCGCCTTCCACCGCCGACTCTTCCTCTCCTTTCACGCACCTGCCGTCATATTATCGCGTTTGCCGCCTTCAACCACCGACTCTTCCTCTCCTTTCACGCACCTGCCGCCATATTCTCGCCTTTGCCGCCTTCCACCCCGACTCTTCCTCTCCTTTCACGCAGCTGCCGCCATATTCTCACCTTTGCCGCCTTCCACCCCGACTCTTCCTCTCCTTTCACGCACCTGCCGCCATATTCTCACATTTGCCGCCTTCAACCGCCGACTCTTCCTCGCCTTTCACACAGCTGCCCCCATATTCTCGCCTTTGCCGCCTTCCACCCCGACTCTTCCTCTCCTTTCACGCACCTGCCGCCATATTCTCGCCTTTGCCACCTTCCACCCCGACTCTTCCTCTCCTTTCACGCACCTGCCGCCATATTCTCGACTTTGCCGCCTTCCACCGCCGACTCTTCCTCTCCTTTCACGCACCTGCCGCCATATTCTCGCCTTTGCTGCCTTCGACCTCTGACTCTTCCTCTCCTTTCACGCACCTGCCGCCATATTCTCGCCTTTGCCGCCTTCCACCCCGACCCTTCCTCTCATTTCACGCACCTGCCGCCATATTCTCGCCTTTGCCGCCTTCCACCCCGACTCTTCCTGTCCTTTCACGCAGCTGCCGCCATATTCTCACCTTTGCCGCCTTCCATCCCGACTCTTCCTCTCCTTTCACGCACCTGCCGCCATATTCTCACGTTTGCCGCCTTCAACCGCCGACTCTTCCTCGCCTTTCACACAGCTGCCCCCATATTCTCGCCTTTGCCGCCTTCCACCCCGACTCTTCCTCTCCTTTCACGCACCTGATGCCACATTCTCGCCTTTCCCGCCTTCAACCCCGACTCTTCCTCTCTTTTCACGCACATGCCGCCATATTCTCGCATTTACTGCCTTCCAGCACCGACTCTTCCTCTCCTTTCACGCAGGTGCCGTCATCTTCTCGCCTTTGCCACCTTCCACCCCGACTCTTCCTCTCCTTTCACGCACCTGCCACCATATTCTCGACTTTGCCGCCTTCCACCGCCGACTCTTCCTCTCCTTTCACGCACCTGCCGCCATATTCTCGCCTTTCCTGCCTTCCAGCACCGACTCTTCCTCTCCTTTCACGCAGGTGCCGTCATCTTCTCGCCTTTGCCACCTTCCACCCCGACTCTTCCTCTCCTTGCACGCACCTGCCGGCATATTCTCGCCTTTGCCACCTTCCACCCCGACCCTTCCTCTCCTTTCACGCACCTGCTGCCATGTTCTCGCCTTTGCCGCCTTCCAGCGCTGACTCTTCCTCTCCTTTCACGCACCTGCAACCTTCTACACTCGTTTACCGCCTTCCACCCAGACTCTTCCTCTCCTTTCACGCACCTGCCGCCATATTCTCGCCTTTGCCGCCTTCCACCCCGACTCTTCCTCTGCTTTCATGCACCTGCTGCCTCCTACACTTGTTTACCGCCTTCCACCTCGACTCTTCCTCTCCTTTCACGCACATGCCGCCATATTCTCACATTACTGTCTTCCATCGCGACTCTTCCTCTCCTTTCACGCACCTGCCGCCATATTCTCGACTTTCCCGCCTTCCAAACCGACTCTTCCTCTACTTTCACGCTCCTGCTGCCATATTCTCGCCTTTCCCGCCTTCCACCCCGACTCTTCCTCTCCTTTCACACAGCTGCCGCCATATTCTCGCCTTTGCCGCCTTCCACCCCGACTCTTCCTCTCCTTTCACGCACCTGATGCCACATTCTCGCCTTTCCCGCCTTCCACCCTGACTCTTCCTCTCTTTTCACGGACCTGACGCCATATCCTCGCCTTTGCCGCCTTCCAGTGCCGACTCTTCCTCTCCTTTCACGCACCTGACGCCATATTCTCGCCTTTGCCGCCTTCCACCGCCGACTCTTCCTCTCCTTTCACGCACCTGCCGCCATATTCTCGCCTTTACTGTCTTCCAGCACCGACTCTTCCTCTCCTTTTACGCAGGTGCCGTCATCTTCTCGCCTTTGCCACCTTCCACCCCGACTCTTCCTCTCCTTTCACTCACCTGCCGCCATATTCTCGCCTTTGCCGCCTTCCACCCCGACCCTTCCTCTCCTTTGACGCACCTGCTGCCATATTCTCGCCTTTGCCGCCTTCCAGCGCTGACTCTTCCTCTCCTTTCACGCACCTGCATCCTTCTACACACGTTTACCGCCTTCCACCCCGACTCTTCCTCTCCTTTCACGCACCTGACGCCATATTCTTGCCTTTGCCGCCTTCCACCGCCGACTCTTCCTCTGCTTTCACGCACCTGCCGCCTCCTACACTTGTTTACCGCCTTCCACCCCGACTCTTCCTCTCCTTTCACGCACCTTAATGCACATTCTCGCATTTCCCGCCTTACACCACAGACTCTTCCTCTCCTTTCACGCACCTTAATGCACATTCTCGCATTTCCCGCCTCACACCACAGACTCTTCCTCTCCTTTCACGCACCTGCCGCCATATTCTCGCCTTTGCTGCCTTCCACCCCGACTCTTCCTCTCCTTTCACGCACCTGACGCCATATTCTCGCTTTTGCCGCCTTCCACCGCCGCCTCTTCCTCTCCTTTCACGCACCTGCCGCCATATTCTCGACTTTGGCGCCTTCCACCGCCGACTCTTCCTCTCCTTTCACGCACCTGCCGTCATATTATCGCGTTTGCCGCCTTCAACCACCGACTCTTCCTCTCCTTTCACGCACCTGCCGCCATATTCTCGCCTTTGCCGCCTTCCACCCCGACTCTTCCTGTCCTTTCACGCAGCTGCCGCCATATTCTCACCTTTGCCGCCTTCCACCCCGACTCTTCCTCTCCTTTCACGCACCTGCCGCCATATTCTCACATTTGCCGCCTTCAACCGCCGACTCTTCCTCGCCTTTCACACAGCTGCCCCCATATTCTCGCCTTTGCCGCCTTCCACCCCGACTCTTCCTCTCCTTTCACGCAGGTGCCGTCATCTTCTCGCCTTTGCCACCTTCCACCCCGACTCTTCCTCTCCTTTCACGCACCTGCCGCCATATTCTCGCCTTTGCCGCCTTCCACCGCCGACTCTTCCTCTGCTTTCACGCACCTGCCGCCTCCTACACTTGTTTACCGCCTTCCACCTCGACTCTTCCTCTCCTTTCACGCACATGCCGCCATATTCTCACGTTTACTGTCTTCCACTGCCGACTCTTCCTCTCATTTCACGCACCTGCCGCCATATTCTCGCCTTTCCCGCCTTCCACCCCGAATCTTCCTCTACTTTCACGCTCCTGCTGCCATATTCTCGCCTTTGTCGCCTTCCACCCTGACTCTTCCTCTCCTTTCACGCACCTGACGCCACATTCTCGCCTTTCCCGCCTTACACCACAGACAGTTCCTCTGCTTTCACGCACCTGCCGCCATATTCTCGCCTTTCCCGCCTTCCACCCCGACTCTTCCTCTCCTTTCACACAGCTGCCGCCATATTCTCGCCTTTGCCGCCTTCCAGCGCCGACTCTTCCTCTCCTTTCACACACCTGCTGCCATATTCTCGCCTTTGCCGCCTTCCAGCGCCGACTCTTCCTCTCCGTTTACGCAGGTGCCGCCATATTCTCGCCTTTGCCGACTTCCACCTCGACTCTTCCTCTCCTTTCACGCACCTGCCGCCATATTCTCGCCTTTGCCGCCTTCCACCCCGACTCTTCCTCTGCTTTCACGCACCTGCCGCCTCCTACACTTGTTTAAGGCCTTCCACCTCGACTCTTCCTCTCCTTTCACGCACATGCCGCCATATTCTCACGTTTACTGTCTTCCACCCCGACTCTTCCTCTACTTTCACGCTCCTGCTGCCATATTCTCGCCTTTGTCGCCTTCCACCCCGACTCTTCCTCTCCTTTCACGCACCTGACGCTACATTCTCGCCTTTCCCGCCTTACACCACAGACTCTTCCGCTCCTTTCACGCACCTGCCGCCATATTATCGCCTTTCCCGCCTTCCAGCCCGACTCTTCCTCTCCTTTCACGCAGCTGATGCCACATTCTCGCCTTTCCCGCCTTCCACCCCGACTCTTCCTCTCTTTTCACGCACCTGACGCCATATTCTCGCCTTAGCCGCCTTCCAGCGCCAACTCTTCCTCTCCTTTCACGCACCTGACGCCATATTCTCACGTTTGCCACCTTCCAGCGCCGACTCTTCCTCTCCTTTCACGCACCTGCCGCCATATTCTCGACTTTGCCGCCTTCCACCGCCGACTCTTCCTCTCCTTTCACGCACATGCCGCCATATTCTCACGTTTACTGTCTTCCATCGCCGACTCTTCCTCTCCTTTCACGCACCTGCCGCCATATTCTCGCCTTTCCCGCCTTCCAAACCGACTCTTCCTCTACTTTCACGATCCTGCTGCCATATTCCCGCCTTTGCCGCCTTCCACCCCGACTCTTCCTCTCCTTTCACGCACCTGATGCCACATACTCGCCTTTCCCGCCTTCCACCCTGACTCTTCCTCTCTTTTCACGGACCTGACGCCATATCCTCGCCTTTGCCGCCTTCCAGTGCCGACTCTTCCTCTCCTTTCACGCACCTGACGCCGTACTCTCGCCTTTGCCGCCTTCCAGCGCCGACTCTTCCTCTCCTTTCACGCACCTGCCGCCATATTCTCGCCTTTACTGCCTTCCAGCACCGACTCTTCCTCTCCTTTCACGCAGGTGCCGCCATATTCTCGCCTTTGCCACCTTCCACCCCGACTCTTCCTCTCCTTTCACGTACCTGCCGCCATATTCTCGACTTTGCCGCCTTCCACCGCCGACTCTTCCTCTGCTTTCACGCACCTGCCGCCATATTCTCGCCTTTGCTGCCTTCGACCGCCTAGTCTTCCTGTCCTTTCACGCAGCTGCCGCCATATTCTCGCCTTTACTGCCTTCCAGCACCGACTCTTCCTCTCCTTTCACGCAGGTGCCGTCATCTTCTCGCCTTTGCCACCTTCCACCCCGACTCTTCCTCTCCTTTCACGCACCTGCCGCCATATTCTCGCCTTTGCCGCCTTCCACCCCGACCCTTCCTCTCCTTTCACGCACCTGCTGCCATATTCTCGCCTTTGCCGCCTTCCAGCGCTGACTCTTCCTCTCCTTTCACGCACCTGCATCCTTCTACACACGTTTACCGCCTTCCACCCCGACTCTTCCTCTCCTTTCACGCACCTGACGCCATATTCTTGCCTTTTCCGCCTTCCACCGCCGACTCTTCCTCTGCTTTCACGCACCTGCCGCCTCCTACACTTGTTTACCGCCTTCCACCCCTACTCTTCCTCTCCTTTCACGCACCTTAATGCACATTCTCGCATTTCCCGCCTTACACCACAGACTCTTCCTCTCCTTTCACGCACCTTAATGCACATTCTCGCATTTCCCGCCTTACACCACAGACTCTTCCTCTCCTTTCACGCACCTGCCGCCATATTCTCGCCTTTGCTGCCTTCCACCCCGACTCTTCCTCTCCTTTCACGCACCTGACGCCATATTCTCGCTTTTGCCGCCTTCCACCCCGACTCTTCCTCTCCTTTCACGCACCTGCCGCCATATTCTCGACTTTGGCACCTTCCACCGCCGACTCTTCCTCTCCTTTCACGCACCTGCCGTCATATTATCGCGTTTGCCGCCTTCAACCACCGACTCTTCCTCGCCTTTCACGCACCTTAATGCACATTCTCGCATTTCCCGCCTTACACCACAGACTCTTCCTCTCCTTTCACGCACCTTAATGCACATTCTCGCATTTCCCGCCTTACACCACAGACTCTTCCTCTCCTTTCACGCACCTGCCGCCATATTCTCGCCTTTGCCGCCTTCCACCCCGACTCTTCCTGTCCTTTCACGCAGCTGCCGCCATATTCTCACCTTTGCCGCCTTCCACCCCGACTCTTCCTCTCCTTTCACGCACCTGCCGCCATATTCTCACGTTTGCCGCCTTCAACCGCCGACTCTTCCTCGCCTTTCACACAGCTGCCCCCATATTCTCGCATTTGCCGCCTTCCACCCCGACTCTTCCTCTCCTTTCACGCACCTGCCACCATATTCTCGACTTTGCCGCCTTCCACCGCCGACTCTTCCTCTCCTTTCACGCACCTGCCGCCATATTCTCGCCTTTGCTGCCTTCGACCTCCGACTCTTCCTCTCCTTTCACGCACCTGCCGCCATATTCTCGCCTTTGCCGCCTTCCACCCCGACCCTTCCTCTCGTTTCACGCACCTGCTGCCATATTCTCGCCTTTGCCGCCTTCCAGCGCTGACTCTTCCTCTCCTTTCATGCACCTGCCACCTTCTACACTCGTTTACCGCCTTCCACCCCGACTCTTCCTCTCCTTTCACGCACCTGCCGGCATATTCTCGCCTTTGCCGCCTTCCACCGCCGACTCTTCCTCTGCTTTCACGCACCTGCCACCTCCTACACTTGTTTACCGCCTTCCACCTCGACTCTTCCTCTCCTTTCACGCACATGCCGCCATATTCTCACGTTTACTGTCTTCCACCGCCGACTCTTCCTCTCCTTTCACGCACCTGCTGCCATATTCTCGCCTTTCCCGCCTTCCACCCCGACTCTTCCTCTACTTTCACGCTCCTGCTGCCATATTCTCGCCTTTGTCGCCTTCCACCCCGACTCTTCCTCTCCTTTCACGCACCTGGCGCCACATTCTCGCCTTTCCCGCCTTACACCACAGACTCTTCCTCTGCTTTCACGTACCTGCCGCCATATTCTCGCCTTTGCCGCCTTCCACCCCGACTCTTCCTCTCCTTTCACACAGCTGCCGCCATATTCTCGCCTTTGCCGCCTTCCACCGCCGACTCTTCCTCTCTTTTCACGCACCTGACGCCATATTCTCACCTTTGCCGCCTTCCAGCGCCGACTCTTCCTCTCCTTTCACGCACCTGCTGCCATATTCTCGCCTTTGCCGCCTTCCAGCGCCGACTCTTCCTCTCCGTTCACGCAGGTGCCGCCATATTCTCGCCTTTGCCGACTTCCACCTCGACTCTTCCTCTCCTTTCACGCACCTGACGCCATATTCTCGCCTTTGCCGCCTTCCACCCCGACTCTTCCTCTGCTTTCACGCACCTGCCGCCTCCTACACTTGTTTAAGGCCTTCCACCTCGACTCTTCCTCTCCTTTCACGCAAATGCCGCCATATTCTCACGTTTACTGTCTTCTACCCCGACTCTTCCTCTACTTTCACGCTCCTGCTGCCATATTCTCGCCTTTGCCGCCTTCCAGCGCTGACTCTTCCTCTCCTTTCACGCACCTCCAACCTTCTACACTCGTTTACCGCCTTCCACCCAGACTCTTCCTCTCCTTTCACGCACCTGCCGCCATATTCTCGCCTTTGCCGCCTTCCACCGCCGACTCTTCCTCTGCTTTCATGCACCTGCTGCCTCCTACACTTGTTTACCGCCTTCCACCTCGACTCTTCCTCTCCTTTCACGCACATGCCGCCATATTCTCACGTTTACTGTCTTCCATCGCCGACTCTTCCTCTCCTTTCACGCACCTGCCGCCATATTCTCGCCTTTGTCGCCTTCCAAACCGACTCTTCCTCTACTTTCACGCTCCTGCTGCCATATTCTCGCCTTTCCCGCCTTCCACCCCGACTCTTCCTCTCCTTTCACACAGCTGCCGCCATATACTCGCCTTTGCCGCCTTCCACCCCGACTCTTCCTCTCCTTTCACGAACCTGATGCCACATTCTCGCCTTTCCCGCCTTCCACCCTGACTCTTCCTCTCTTTTCACGGACCTGACGCCATATCCTCGCCTTTGCCGCCTTCCAGTGCCTACTCTTCCTCTCCTTTCACGCACCTGACGCCATACTCTCGCCTTTGCCGCCTTCCAGCGCCGACTCTTCCTCTCCTTTCACGCACCTGCCGCCATATTCTCGCCTTTACTGCCTTCCAGCACCGACTCTTCCTCTCCTTTCACGCAGGTGCCGCCATATTCTCGCCTTTGCCACCTTCCACCCCGACTCTTCCTCTCCTTTCACGCACCTGCTGCCATATTCTCGACTTTGCCGCCTTCCACCGCCGACTCTTCCTCTCCTTTCACGCACCTGCCGCCATATTCTCGCCTTTGCTGCCTTCGACCGCCTAGTCTTCCTGTCCTTTCACGCACCTGCCGCCATATTCTCGCCTTTACTGCCTTCCAGCACTGACTCTTCCTCTCCTTTCACGCAGGTGCCGTCATATTCTCGCCTTTGCCACCTTCCACCCCGCCTCTTCCTCTCCTTTCACGCACCTGCCGCCATATTCTCGCCTTTGCCGCCTTCCACCCCGACCCTTCCTCTCCTTTCACGCACCTGCTGCCATATTCTCGCCTTTGCCGCCTTCCAGCGCTGACTCTTCCTCTCCTTTCACGCACCTGCATCCTTCTACACACGTTTACCGCCTTCCACCCCGACTCTTACTCTCCTTTCACGCACCTGACGCCATATTCTTGCCTTTGCCGCCTTCCACCGCCGACTCTTCCTCTGCTTTCACGCACCTGCCGCCTCCTACACTTGTTTACCGCCTTCCACCCCTACTCTTCCTCTCCTTTCATGCACCTTAATGCACATTCTCGCATTTCCCGCCTTACACCACAGACTCTTCCTCTCCTTTCACGCACCTTAATGCACATTCTCGCATTTCCCGCCTTACACCACAGACTCTTCCTCTCCTTTCACGCACCTGCCGCCATATTCTCGCCTTTGCTGCCTTCCACCCCGACTCTTCCTCTCCTTTCACGCACCTGACGCCATATTCTCGCTTTTGCCGCCTTCCACCCCGACTCTTCCTCTCCTTTCACGCACCTGCCGCCATATTCTCGACTTTGGCGCCTTCCACCGCCGACTCTTCCTCTCCTTTCACGCACCTGCCGTCATATTATCGCGTTTGCCGCCTTCAACCACCGACTCTTCCTCTCCTTTCACGCACCTGCCGCCATATTCTCGCCTTTCCCGCCTTCCACCCCGACTCTTCCTCTCCTTTCACGCACCTGACGCCATATTCTCGCTTTTGCCGCCTTCCACCCCGACTCTTCCTCTCCTTTCACGCACCTGCCGCCATATTCTCGACTTTGGCACCTTCCACCGCTGACTCTTCCTCTCCTTTCACGCACCTGCCGTCATATTATCGCGTTTGCCGCCTTCAACCACCGACTCTTCCTCTCCTTTCACGCACCTGCCGCCATATTCTCGCCTTTGCCGCCTTCCACCCCGACTCTTCCTGTCCTTTCACGCAGCTGCCGCCATATTCTCACCTTTGCCGCCTTCCACCCCGACTCTTCCTCTCCTTTCACGCACCTGCCGCCATATTCTCACGTTTGCCGCCTTCAACCGCCGACTCTTCCTCGCCTTTCACACAGCTGCCCCCATATTCTCGCCTTTGCCGCCTTCCACCCCGACTCTTCCTCTCCTTTCACGCACCTGATGCCACATTCTCGCCTTTCCCGCCTTCCACCCCGACTCTTCCTCTCTTTTCACGCACATGCCGCCATATTCTCGCATTTACTGCCTTCCAGCACCGACTCTTCCTCTCCTTTCACGCAGGTGCCGTCATATTCTCGCCTTTGCCACCTTCCACCCCGACTCTTCCTCTCCTTTCACGCACCTGCCACCATATTCTCGACTTTGCCGCCTTCCACCGCCGACTCTTCCTCTCCTTTCACGCACCTGCCGCCATATTCTCGCCTTTGCTGCCTTCGACCTCCGACTCTTCCTCTCCTTTCACGCACCTGCCGCCATATTCTCGCCTTTGCCGCCTTCCACCCCGACCCTTCCTCTCGTTTCACGCACCTGCTGCCATATTCTCGCCTTTGCCGCCTTCCAGCGCTGACTCTTCCTCTCCTTTCACGCACCTGCCACCTTCTACACTCGTTTACCGCCTTCCACCCCGACTCTTCCTCTCCTTTCACGCACCTGCCGGCATATTCTCGCCTTTGCCGCCTTCCACCGCCGACTCTTCCTCTGCTTTCACGCACCTGCCACCTCCTACACTTGTTTACCGCCTTCCACATCGACTCTTCCTCTCCTTTCACGCAGATGCCGCCATATTCTCACGTTTACTGTCTTCCACCGCCGACTCTTCCTCTCCTTTCACGCACCTGCTGCCATATTCTCGCCTTTCCCGCCTTCCACCCCGACTCTTCCTCTACTTTCACGCTCCTGCTGCCATATTCTCGCCTTTGTCGCCTTCCACCCCGACTCTTCCTCTCCTTTCACGCACCTGGCGCCACATTCTCGCCTTTCCCGCCTTACACCACAGACTCTTCCTCTGCTTTCACGTACCTGCCGCCATATTCTCGCCTTTGCCGCCTTCCACCCCGACTCTTCCTCTCCTTTCACACAGCTGCCGCCATATTCTCGCCTTTGCCGCCTTCCACCGCCGACTCTTCCTCTCTTTTCACGCACCTGACGCCATATTCTCACCTTTGCCGCCTTCCAGCGCCGACTCTTCCTCTCCTTTCACGCACCTGCTGCCATATTCTCGCCTTTGCCGCCTTCCAGCGCCGACTCTTCCTCTCCGTTCACGCAGGTGCCGCCATATTCTCGCCTTTGCCGACTTCCACCTCGACTCTTCCTCTCCTTTCACGCACCTGACGCCATATTCTCGCCTTTGCCGCCTTCCACCCCGACTCTTCCTCTGCTTTCACGCACCTGCCGCCTCCTACACTTGTTTAAGGCCTTCCACCTCGACTCTTCCTCTCCTTTCACGCAAATGCCGCCATATTCTCACGTTTACTGTCTTCCACCCCGACTCTTCCTCTACTTTCACGCTCCTGCTGCCATATTCTCGCCTTTGCCGCCTTCCAGCGCTGACTCTTCCTCTCCTTTCACGCACCTCCAACCTTCTACACTCGTTTACCGCTTTCCACCCAGACTCTTCCTCTCCTTTCACGCACCTGCCGCCATATTCTCGCCTTTGCCGCCTTCCACCGCCGACTCTTCCTCTGCTTTCATGCACCTGCTGCCTCCTACACTTGTTTACCGCCTTCCACCTCGACTCTTCCTCTCCTTTCACGCACATGCCGCCATATTCTCACGTTTACTGTCTTCCATCGCCGACTCTTCCTCTCCTTTCACGCACCTGCCGCCATATTCTCGACTTTCCCGCCTTCCAAACCGACTCTTCCTCTACTTTCACGCTCCTGCTGCCATATTCTCGCCTTTCCCGCCTTCCACCCCGACTCTTCCTCTCCTTTCACACAGCTGCCGCCATATACTCGCCGTTGCCGCCTTCCACCCCGACTCTTCCTCTCCTTTCACGAACCTGATGCCACATTCTCGCCTTTCCCGCCTTCCACCCTGACTCTTCCTCTCTTTTCACGGACCTGACGCCATATCCTCGCCTTTGCCGCCTTCCAGTGCCTACTCTTCCTCTCCTTTCACGCACCTGACGCCATACTCTCGCCTTTGCCGCCTTCCAGCGCCGACTCTTCCTCTCCTTTCACGCACCTGCCGCCATATTCTCGCCTTTACTGCCTTCCAGCACCGACTCTTCCTCTCCTTTCACGCAGGTGCCGCCATATTCTCGCCTTTGCCACCTTCCACCCCGACTCTTCCTCTCCTTTCACGCACCTGCTGCCATATTCTCGACTTTGCCGCCTTCCACCGCCGACTCTTCCTCTCCTTTCACGCACCTGCCGCCATATTCTCGCCTTTGCTGCCTTCGACCGCCTAGTCTTCCTGTCCTTTCACGCACCTGCCGCCATATTCTCGCCTTTACTGCCTTCCAGCACCGACTCTTCCTCTCCTTTCACGCACGTGCCGTCATCTTCTCGCCTTTGCCACCTTCCACCCCGCCTCTTCCTCTCCTTTCACGCACCTGCCGGCATATTCTCGCCTTTCCCGCCTTCCACCCCGACCCTTCCTCTCCTTTCACGCACCTGCTGCCATATTCTCGCCTTTGCCGCCTTCCAGCGCTGACTCTTCCTCTCCTTTCACGCACCTGCATCCTTCTACACACGTTTACCGCCTTCCACCCCGACTCTTCCTCTCCTTTCACGCACCTGACGCCATATTCTTGCCTTTGCCGCCTTCCACCGCCGACTCTTCCTCTGCTTTCACGCACCTGCCGCCTCCTACACTTGTTTACCGCCTTCCACCCCTACTCTTCCTCTCCTTTCATGCACCTTAATGCACATTCTCGCATTTCCCGCCTTACACGACAGACTCTTCCTCTCCTTTCACGCACCTTAATGCACATTCTCGCATTTCCCGCCTTACACCACAGACTCTTCCTCTCCTTTCACGCACCTGCCGCCATATTCTCGCCTTTGCTGCCTTCCACCCCGACTCTTCCTCTCCTTTCACGCACCTGCCGCCATATTCTCGACTTTGACGCCTTCCACCGCCGACTCTTCCTCTCCTTTCACGCACCTGCCGTCATATTATCGCGTTTGCCGCCTTCAACCACCGACTCTTCCTCTCCTTTCACGCACCTGCCGCCATATTCTCGCCTTTGCCGCCTTCCACCCCGACTCTTCCTGTCCTTTCACGCAGCTGCCGCCATATTCTCACCTTTGCCGCCTTCCACCCCGACTCTTCCTCTCCTTTCACGCACCTGCCGCCATATTCTCACGTTTGCCGCCTTCAACCGCCGACTCTTCCTCGCCTTTCACACAGCTGCCCCCATATTCTCGCCTTTGCCGCCTTCCACCCCGACTCTTCCTCTCCTTTCACGCACCTGATGCCACATTCTCGTCTTTCCCGCCTTCCACCCCGACTCTTCCTCTCTTTTCACGCACCTGCCGCCATATTCTCGCATTTACTGCCTTCCAGCACCGACTCTTCCTCTCCTTTCACGCAGGTGCCGTCATCTTCTCGCCTTTGCCACCTTCCACCCCGACTCTTCCTCTCCTTTCACGCACCTGCCACCATATTCTCGACTTTGCCGCCTTCCACCGCCGACTCTTCCTCTCTTTTCACGCACCTGCCGCCATATTCTCGCCTTTGCTGCCTTCGACCTCCGACTCTTCCTCTCCTTTCACGCACCTGCCGCCATATTCTCGCCTTTACCGCCTTCCACCCCGACCCTTCCTCTCGTTTCACGCACCTGCTGCCATATTCTCGCCTTTGCCGCCTTCCAGCGCTGACTCTTCCTCTCCTTTCACGCACCTGCCACCTTCTACACTCGTTTACCGCCTTCCACCCCGACTCTTCCTCTCCTTTCACGCACCTGCCGGCATATTCTCGCCTTTGCCGCCTTCCACCGCCGACTCTTCCTCTGCTTTCACGCACCTGCCGCCTCCTACACTTGTTTACCGCCTTCCACCTCGACTCTTCCTCTCCTTTCACGCACATGCCGCCATATTCTCACGTTTACTGTCTTCCACCGCCGACTCTTCCTCTCCTTTCACGCACCTGCCGCCATATTCTCGCCTTTCCCGCCTTCCACCCCCACTCTTCCTCTACTTTCACGCTCCTGCTGCCATATTCTCGCCTTTGTCGCCTTCCACCCCGACTCTTCCTCTCCTTTCACGCACCTGGCGCCACATTCTCGCCTTTCCCGCCTTACACCACAGACTCTTCCTCTGCTTTCACGCACCTGCCGCCATATTCTCGCCTTTGCCGCCTTACACCACAGACTCTTCCTCTCCTTTCACGCACCTGACGCCATATTCTTGCCTTTGCCGCCTTCCACCGCCGACTCTTCCTCTGCTTTCACGCACCTGCCGCCTCCTACACTTGTTTACCGCCTTCCACCCCTACTCTTCCTCTCCTTTCATGCACCTTAATGCACATTCTCGCATTTCCCGCCTTACACCACAGACTCTTCCTCTCCTTTCACGCACCTTAATGCACATTCTCGCATTTCCCGCCTTACACCACAGACTCTTCCTCTCCTTTCACGCACCTGCCGCCATATTCTCGCCTTTGCTGCCTTCCACCCCGACTCTTCCTCTCCTTTCACGCACCTGACGCCATATTCTCGCATTTGCCGCCTTCCACCCCGACTCTTCCTCTCCTTTCACGCACCTGCCGCCATATTCTCGACTTTGGCGCCTTCCACCGCCGACTCTTCCTCTCCTTTCACGCACCTGCCGTCATATTATCGCGTTTGCCGCCTTCAACCACCGACTCTTCCTCTCCTTTCACGCACCTGCCGCCATATTCTCGCCTTTGCCGCCTTCCATCCCGACTCTTCCTGTCCTTTCACGCAGCTGCCGCCATATTCTCACCTTTGCCGCCTTCCACCCCGACTCTTCCTCTCCTTTCACGCACCTGCCGCCATATTCTCACGTTTGCCGCCTTCAACCGCCGACTCTTCCTCGCCTTTCACACAGCTGCCCCCATATTCTCGCCTTTGCCGCCTTCCACCCCGACTCTTCCTCTCCTTTCACGCACCTGATGCCACATTCTCGTCTTTCCCGCCTTCCACCCCGACTCTTCCTCTCTTTTCACGCACCTGCCGCCATATTCTCGCATTTACTGCCTTCCAGCACCGACTCTTCCTCTCCTTTCACGCAGGTGCCGTCATCTTCTCGCCTTTGCCACCTTCCACCCCGACTCTTCCTCTCCTTTCACGCACCTGCCACCATATTCTCGACTTTGCCGCCTTCCACCGCCGAATCTTCCTCTCTTTTCACGCACCTGCCGCCATATTCTCGCCTTTGCTGCCTTCGACCTCCGACTCTTCCTCTCCTTTCACGCACCTGCCGCCATATTCTCGCCTTTGCCGCCTTCCACCCCGACCCTTCCTCTCGTTTCACGCACCTGCTGCCATATTCTCGCCTTTGCCGCCTTCCAGCGCTGACTCTTCCTCTCCTTTCACGCACCTGCCACCTTCTACACTCGTTTACCGCCTTCCACCCCGACTCTTCCTCTCCTTTCACGCACCTGCCGGCATATTCTCGCCTTTGCCGCCTTCCACCGCCGACTCTTCCTCTGCTTTCACGCACCTGCCGCCTCCTACACTTGTTTACCGCCTTCCACCTCGACTCTTCCTCTCCTTTCACGCACATGCCGCCATATTCTCACGTTTACTGTCTTCCACCGCCGACTCTTCCTCTCCTTTCACGCACCTGCCGCCATATTCTCGCCTTTCCCGCCTTCCACCCCGACTCTTCCTCTACTTTCACGCTCCTGCTGCCATATTCTCGCCTTTGTCGCCTTCCACCCCGACTCTTCCTGTCCTTTCACGCACCTGGCGCCACATTCTCGCCTTTCCCGCCTTACACCACAGACTCTTCCTCTGCTTTCACGCACCTGCCGCCATATTCTCGCCTTTGCCGCCTTCCACCCCGACTCTTCCTCTCCTTTCACACAGCTGCCGCCATATTCTCGCCTTTGCCGCCTTCCACCGCCGACTCTTCCTCTCTTTTCACGCACCTGACGCCATATTCTCACCTTTGCCGCCTTCCAGCGCCGACTCTTCCTCTCCTTTCACGCACCTGCCGCCATATTCTCGCCTTTGCCGCCTTCCAGCGCCGACTCTTCCTCTCCGTTCACGCAGGTGCCGCCATATTCTCGCCTTTGCCGACTTCCACCTCGACTCTTCCTCTCCTTTCACGCACCTGCCGCCATATTCTCGCCTTTGCCGCCTTCCACCCCGACTCTTCCTCTGCTTTCACGCACCTGCCGCCTCCTACACTTGTTTAAGGCCTTCCACCTCGACTCTTCCTCTCCTTTCACGCACATGCCGCCATATTCTCACGTTTACTGTCTTCTACCCCGACTCTTCCTCTACTTTCACGCTCCTGCTGCCATATTCTCGCCTTTGTCGCCTTCCACCCCAACTCTTCCTCTCCTTTCACGAACCTGACGCCACATTCTCGCCTTTCCCGCCTTACACCACAGACTCTTCCTCTCCTTTCATGCACCTGCCACCATATTCTCGCATTTGCCGCCTTCCACCCCGACTCTTCCTCTCTTTTCACGCACCTGACGCCATATTCTCGCCTTTGCCGCCTTCCACCCCCACTCTTCCTCTCCTTTCACGCACCTGCCGCCATATTCTCGACTTTGGCGCCTTCCACCGCCGACTCTTCCTCTCCTTTCACGCACCTGCCGTCATATTATCGCGTTTGCCGCCTTCAACCACCGACTCTTCCTCTCCTTTCACGCACCTGCCGCCATATTCTCGCCTTTGCCGCCTTCCACCCCGACTCTTCCTCTCCTTTCACGCAGCTGCCGCCATATTCTCACCTTTGCCGCCTTCCACCCCGACTCTTCCTCTCCTTTCACGCACCTGCCGCCATATTCTCACGTTTGCCGCCTTCAACCGCCGACTCTTCCTCGACTTTCACACAGCTGCCCCCATATTCTCGCCTTTGCCGCCTTCCACCCCGACTCTTCCTCTCCTTTCACGCACCTGATGCCACATTCTCGCCTTTCCCGCCTTCCACCCCGACTCTTCCTCTCTTTTCACGCACCTGCCGCCATATTCTCGCATTTACTGCCTTCCAGCACCGACTCTTCCTCTCCTTTCACGCAGGTGCCGTCATCTTCTCGCCTTTGCCACCTTCCACCCCGACTCTTCCTCTCCTTTCACGCACCTGCCGCCATATTCTCGCCTTTGCCGCCTTCCACCGCCGACTCTTCCTCTCCTTTCACGCACCTGACGCCATATTCTCGCCTTTGCCGCCTTCCACCCCGACTCTTCCTCTGCTTTCACGCACCTGCCGCCTCCTACACTTGTTTAAGGCCTTCCACCTCGACTCTTCCTCTCCTTTCACGCAAATGCCGCCATATTCTCACGTTTACTGTCTTCTACCCCGACTCTTCCTCTACTTTCACGCTCCTGCTGCCATATTCTCGCCTTTGCCGCCTTCCAGCGCTGACTCTTCCTCTCCTTTCACGCACCTCCAACCTTCTACACTCGTTTACCGCCTTCCACCCAGACTCTTCCTCTCCTTTCACGCACCTGCCGCCATATTCTCGCCTTTGCCGCCTTCCACCGCCGACTCTTCCTCTGCTTTCATGCACCTGCTGCCTCCTACACTTGTTTACCGCCTTCCACCTCGACTCTTCCTCTCCTTTCACGCACATGCCGCCATATTCTCACGTTTACTGTCTTCCATCGCCGACTCTTCCTCTCCTTTCACGCACCTGCCGCCATATTATCGACTTTCCCGCCTTCCAAACCGACTCTTCCTCTACTTTCACGCTCCTGCTGCCATATTCTCGCCTTTCCCGCCTTCCACCCCGACTCTTCCTCTCCTTTCACACAGCTGCCGCCATATACTCGCCGTTGCCGCCTTCCACCCCGACTCTTCCTCTCCTTTCACGAACCTGATGCCACATTCTCGCCTTTCCCGCCTTCCACCCTGACTCTTCCTCTCTTTTCACGGACCTGACGCCATATCCTCGCCTTTGCCGCCTTCCAGTGCCTACTCTTCCTCTCCTTTCACGCACCTGCCGCCATATTCTCGCCTTTACTGCCTTCCAGCACCGACTCTTCCTCTCCTTTCACGCAGGTGCCGCCATATTCTCGCCTTTGCCACCTTCCACCCCGACTCTTCCTCTCCTTTCACGCACCTGCTGCCATATTCTCGACTTTGCCGCCTTCCACCGCCGACTCTTCCTCTCCTTTCACGCACCTGCCGCCATATTCTCACCTTTGCTGCCTTCGACCGCCTAGTCTTCCTGTCCTTTCACACACCTGCCGCCATATTCTCGCCTTTACTGCCTTCCAGCACCGACTCTTCCTCTCCTTTCACGCAGGTGCCGTCATCTTCTCGCCTTTGCCACCTTCCACCCCGCCTCTTCCTCTCCTTTCACGCACCTGCCGCCATATTCTCGCCTTTGCCGCCTTCCACCCCGACCCTTCCTCTCCTTTCACGCACCTGCTGCCATATTCTCGCCTTTGCCGCCTTCCAGCGCTGACTCTTCCTCTCCTTTCACGCACCTGCATCCTTCTACACACGTTTACCGCCTTCCACCCCGACTCTTACTCTCCTTTCACGCACCTGACGCCATATTCTTGCCTTTGCCGCCTTCCACCGCCGACTCTTCCTCTGCTTTCACGCACCTGCCGCCTCCTACACTTGTTTACCGCCTTCCACCCCTACTCTTCCTCTCCTTTCATGCACCTTAATGCACATTCTCGCATTTCCCGCCTTACACCACAGACTCTTCCTCTCCTTTCACGCACCTTAATGCACATTCTCGCATTTCCCGCCTTACACCACAGACTGTTCCTCTCCTTTCACGCACCTGCCGCCATATTCTCGCCTTTGCTGCCTTCCACCCCGACTCTTCCTCTCCTTTCACGCACCTGACGCCATATTCTCGCTTTTGCCGCCTTCCACCCCGACTCTTCCTCTCCTTTCACGCACCTGCCGCCATATTCTCGACTTTGGCGCCTTCCACCGCCGACTCTTCCTCTCCTTTCACGCACCTGCCGTCATATTATCGCGTTTGCCGCCTTCAACCACCGACTCTTCCTCTCCTTTCACGCACCTGCCGCCATATTCTCGCCTTTCCCGCCTTCCACCCCGACTCTTCCTCTCCTTTCACGCACCTGACGCCATATTCTCGCCTTTGTCGCCTTCCACCCCGACTCTTCCTCTCCTTTCACGCACCTGCCGCCATATTCTCGACTTTGGCACCTTCCACCGCCGACTCTTCCTCTCCTTTCACGCACCTGCCGTCATATTATCGCGTTTGCCGCCTTCAACCACCGACTCTTCCTCTCCTTTCACGCACCTGCCGCCATATTCTCGCCTTTGCCGCCTTCCACCCCGACTCTTCCTGTCCTTTCACGCAGCTGCCGCCATATTCTCACCTTTGCCGCCTTCCACCCCGACTCTTCCTCTCCTTTCACGCACCTGCCGCCATATTCTCACGTTTGCCGCCTTCAACCGCCGACTCTTCCTCGCCTTTCACACAGCTGCCCCCATATTCTCGCCTTTGCCGCCTTCCACCCCGACTCTTCCTCTCTTTTCACGCACCTGCCGCCATATTCTCGCATTTACTGCCTTCCAGCACCGACTCTTCCTCTCCTTTCACGCAGGTGCCGTCATCTTCTCGCCTTTGCCACCTTCCACCCCGACTCTTCCTCTCCTTTCACGCACCTGCCACCATATTCTCGACTTTGCCGCCTTCCACCGCCGACTCTTCCTCTCTTTTCACGCACCTGCCGCCATATTCTCGCCTTTGCTGCCTTCGACCTCCGACTCTTCCTCTCCTTTCACGCACCTGCCGCCATATTCTCGCCTTTGCCGCCTTCCACCCCGACCCTTCCTCTCGTTTCACGCACCTGCTGCCATATTCTCGCCTTTGCCGCCTTCCAGCGCTGACTCTTCCTCTCCTTTCACGCACCTGCCACCTTCTACACTCGTTTACCGCCTTCCACCCCGACTCTTCCTCTCCTTTCACACAGCTGCCGCCATATACTCGCCGTTGCCGCCTTCCACCCCGACTCTTCCTCTCCTTTCACGAACCTGATGCCACATTCTCGCCTTTCCCGCCTTCCACCCTGACTCTTCCTCTCTTTTCACGGACCTGACGCCATATCCTCGCCTTTGCCGCCTTCCAGTGCCTACTCTTCCTCTCCTTTCACGCACCTGACGCCATACTCTCGCCTTTGCCGCCTTCCAGCGCCGACTCTTCCTCTCCTTTCACGCACCTGCCGCCATATTCTCGCCTTTACTGCCTTCCAGCACCGACTCTTCCTCTCCTTTCACGCAGGTGCCGCCATATTCTCGCCTTTGCCACCTTCCACCCCGACTCTTCCTCTCCTTTCACGCACCTGCTGCCATATTCTCGACTTTGCCGCCTTCCACCGCCGACTCTTCCTCTCCTTTCACGCACCTGCCGCCATATTCTCACCTTTGCTGCCTTCGACCGCCTAGTCTTCCTGTCCTTTCACGCACCTGCCGCCATATTCTCGCCTTTACTGCCTTCCAGCACCGACTCTTCCTCTCCTTTCACGCAGGTGCCGTCATCTTCTCGCCTTTGCCACCTTCCACCCCGCCTCTTCCTCTCCTTTCACGCACCTGCCGCCATATTCTCGCCTTTGCCGCCTTCCACCCCGACCCTTCCTCTCCTTTCACGCACCTGCTGCCATATTCTCGCCTTTGCCGCCTTCCAGCGCTGACTCTTCCTCTCCTTTCACGCACCTGCATCCTTCTACACACGTTTACCGCCTTCCACCCCGACTCTTACTCTCCTTTCACGCACCTGACGCCATATTCTTGCCTTTGCCGCCTTCCACCGCCGACTCTTCCTCTGCTTTCACGCACCTGCCGCCTCCTACACTTGTTTACCGCCTTCCACCCCTACTCTTCCTCTCCTTTCATGCACCTTAATGCACATTCTCGCATTTCCCGCCTTACACCACAGACTCTTCCTCTCCTTTCACGCACCTTAATGCACATTCTCGCATTTCCCGCCTTACACCACAGACTCTTCCTCTCCTTTCACGCACCTGCCGCCATATTCTCGCCTTTGCTGCCTTCCACCCCGACTCTTCCTCTCCTTTCACGCACCTGACGCCATATTCTCGCTTTTGCCGCCTTCCACCCCGACTCTTCCTCTCCTTTCACGCACCTGCCGCCATATTCTCGACTTTGGCGCCTTCCACCGCCGACTCTTCCTCTCCTTTCACGCACCTGCCGTCATATTATCGCGTTTGCCGCCTTCAACCACCGACTCTTCCTCTCCTTTCACGCACCTGCCGCCATATTCTCGCCTTTCCCGCCTTCCACCCCGACTCTTCCTCTCCTTTCACGCACCTGACGCCATATTCTCGCTTTTGCCGCCTTCCACCCCGACTCTTCCTCTCCTTTCACGCACCTGCCGCCATATTCTCGACTTTGGCACCTTCCACCGCCGACTCTTCCTCTCCTTTCACGCACCTGCCGTCATATTATCGCGTTTGCCGCCTTCAACCACCGACTCTTCCTCTCCTTTCACGCACCTGCCGCCATATTCTCGCCTTTGCCGCCTTCCACCCCGACTCTTCCTGTCCTTTCACGCAGCTGCCGCCATATTCTCACCTTTGCCGCCTTCCACCCCGACTCTTCCTCTCCTTTCACGCACCTGCCGCCATATTCTCACGTTTGCCGCCTTCAACCGCTGACTCTTCCTCGCCTTTCACACAGCTGCCCCCATATTCTCGCCTTTGCCGCCTTCCACCCCGACTCTTCCTCTCCTTTCACGCACCTGATGCCACATTCTCGCCTTTCCCGCCTTCCACCCCGACTCTTCCTCTCTTTTCACGCACCTGCCGCCATATTCTCGCATTTACTGCCTTCCAGCACCGACTCTTCCTCTCCTTTCACGCAGGTGCCGTCATCTTCTCGCCTTTGCCACCTTCCACCCCGACTCTTCCTCTCCTTTCACGCACCTGCCACCATATTCTCGACTTTGCCGCCTTCCACCGCCGACTCTTCCTCTCTTTTCACGCACCTGCCGCCATATTCTCGCCTTTGCTGCCTTCGACCTCCGACTCTTCCTCTCCTTTCACGCACCTGCCGCCATATTCTCGCCTTTGCCGCCTTCCACCCCGACCCTTCCTCTCGTTTCACGCACCTGCTGCCATATTCTCGCCTTTGCCGCCTTCCAGCGCTGACTCTTCCTCTCCTTTCACGCACCTGCCACCTTCTACACTCGTTTACCGCCTTCCACCCCGACTCTTCCTCTCCTTTCACGCACCTGCCGGCATATTCTCGCCTTTGCCGCCTTCCACCGCCGACTCTTCCTCTGCTTTCACGCACCTGCCGCCTCCTAGACTTGTTTACCGCCTTCCACCTCGACTCTTCCTCTCCTTTCACGCACATGCCGCCATATTCTCACGTTTACTGTCTTCCACCGCCGACTCTTCCTCTCCTTTCACGCACCTGCCGCCATATTCTCGCCTTTCCCGCCTTCCACCCCGACTCTTCCTCTACTTTCACGCTCCTGCTGCCATATTCTCGCCTTTGTCGCCTTCCACCCCGACTCTTCCTCTCCTTTCACGCACCTGGCGCCACATTCTCGCCTTTCCCACCTTACACCACAGACTCTTCCTCTGCTTTCACGCACCTGCCGCCATATTCTCGCCTTTGCCGCCTTCCACCCCGACTCTTCCTCTCCTTTCACACAGCTGCCGCCATATTCTCGCCTTTGCCGCCTTCCACCGCCGACTCTTCCTCTCTTTTCACGCACCTGACGCCATATTCTCACCTTTGCCGCCTTCCAGCGCCGACTCTTCCTCTCCTTTCACGCACCTGCCGCCATATTCTCGCCTTTGCCGCCTTCCAGCGCCGACTCTTCCTCTCCGTTCACGCAGGTGCCGCCATATTCTCGCCTTTGCCGACTTCCACCTCGACTCTTCCTCTCCTTTCACGCACCTGCCGCCATATTCTCACCTTTGCCGCCTTCCACCCCGACTCTTCCTCTGCTTTCACGCACCTGCCGCCTCCTACACTTGTTTAAGGCCTTCCACCTCGACTCTTCCTCTCCTTTCACGCACATGCCGCCATATTCTCACGTTTACTGTCTTCTACCCCGACTCTTCCTCTACTTTCACGCTCCTGCTGCCATATTCTCGCCTTTGTCGCCTTCCACCCCGACTCTTCCTCTCCTTTCACGAACCTGACGCCACATTCTCGCCTTTCCCGCCTTACACCACAGACTCTTCCTCTCCTTTCATGCACCTGCCACCATATTCTCGCCTTTGCCGCCTTCCACCCCCACTCTTCCTCTCCTTTCACGCACCTGCCGCCATATTCTCGACTTTGGCGCCTTCCACCGCCGACTCTTCCTCTCCTTTCACGCACCTGCCGTCATATTATCGCGTTTGCCGCCTTCAACCACCGACTCTTCCTCTCCTTTCACGCACCTGACGCCATATTCTCGCCTTTGCCGCCTTCCACCCCGACTCTTCCTCTCCTTTCACGCAGCTGCCGCCATATTCTCACCTTTGCCGCCTTCCACCCCGACTCTTCCTCTCCTTTCACGCACCTGCCGCCATATTCTCACGTTTGCCGCCTTCAACCGCCGACTCTTCCTCGACTTTCACACAGCTGCCCCCATATTCTCGCCTTTGCCGCCTTCCACCCCGACTCTTCCTCTCCTTTCACGCACCTGATGCCACATTCTCGCCTTTCCCGCCTTCCACCCCGACTCTTCCTCTCTTTTCACGCACCTGCCGCCATATTCTCGCATTTACTGCCTTCCAGCACCGACTCTTCCTCTCCTTTCACGCAGGTGCCGTCATCTTCTCGCCTTTGCCACCTTCCACCCCGACTCTTCCTCTCCTTTCACGCACCTGCCGCCATATTCTCGCCTTTGCCGCCTTCCACCGCCGACTCTTCCTCTCCTTTCACGCACCTGCCGCCATATTCTCGCCTTTGCTGCCTTCGACCTCCGACTCTTCCTCTCCTTTCACGCACCTGCCGCCATATTCTCGCCTTTGCCGCCTTCCACTCCGACCCTTCCTCTCGTTTAACGCACCTGCTGCCATATTCTCACCTTTGCCGCCTTCCAGCGCTGACTCTTCCTCTCCTTTCACGCACCTGCCACCTTCTACACTCGTTTACCGCTTTCCACCCAGACTCTTCCTCTCCTTTCACGCACCTGCCGGCATATTCTCGCCTTTGCCGCCTTCCACCGCCGACTCTTCCTCTGCTTTCACGCACCTGCCGCCTCATACACTTGTTTACCGCCTTCCACCTCGACTCTTCCTCTCCTTTCACGCACATGCCGCCATATTCTCACGTTTACTGTCTTCCACCGCCGACTCTTCCTCTCCTTTTATGCACCAACCGCCATATTCTCGCCTTTCCCGCCTTCCACCCCGACTCTTCCTCTACTTTCACGCTCCTGCTGCCATATTCTCGCCTTTGTCGCCTTCCACCCCGACTCTTCCTCTCCTTTCACGCACCTGACGCCACATTCTCGCCTTTCCCGCCTTACACCACAGACTCTTCCTCTGCTTTCACGCACCTGCCGCCATATTCTCGCCTTTGCCGCCTTCCACCCCGACTCTTCCTCTCCTTTCACGCACCTGACGCCATATTCTCGCCTTTGCCGCCTTCCACCGCCGACTCTTCCTCTCCTTTCACGCACCTGACGCCATATTCTCACCTTTGCCGCCTTCCAGCGCTGACTCTTCCTCTCCTTTCACGCACCTGCCGCCATATTCTCCCCTTTGCTGCCTTCCAGCGCCGACTCTTCCTCTCCGTTCACGCAGGTGCCGCCATATTCTCGCCTTTGCCGACTTCCACCTCGACTCTTCCTCTCCTTTCACGCACCTGACGCCATATTCTCGCCTTTGCCGCCTTCCACCCCGACTCTTCCTCTGCTTTCACGCACCTGCCGCCTCCTACACTTGTTTACCGCCTTCCACCTCGACTCTTCCTCTCCTTTCACGCAGCTGCCGCCATATTCTCACGTTTACTGTCTTCCACCCCGACTCTTCCTCTACTTTCACGCTCCTGCTGCCATATTCTCGCCTTTGTCGCCTTCCACCACGACGCTTCCTCTCCTTTCACGCACCTGACGCCACATTCTCGCCTTTCCCGCCTTACACCACAGACTCTTCCTCTCCTTTCACGCACCTGCCGCCATATTCTCGCCTTTCCCGCCTTCCACCCCGACTCTTCCTCTCTTTTCACGCACCTGACGCCATATTCTCGCCTTAGCTGCCTTCCAGCGCCAACTATTCCTCTCCTTTCACGCACCTGACGCCATATTCTCACGTTTGCCGCCTTCCACCGCCGACACTTCCTCTCCTTTCACGCACCTGCTGCCATATTCTCGCCTTTACCGCCTTCGACCGCCGACTCTTCCTCTCCTTTCACGCACCTGCCGCCATATTCTCGCCTTTGCCGCCTTCCACCCCGACCCTTCCTCTCCTTTCACGCACCTGCTGCCATATTCTCGCCTTTGCCGCCTTCCACCCCGACTCTTCCTCTCCTTTCACGCACCTGCCACCTTCTACACTCGTTTACCCCCTTCCACCCAGACTCTTCGTCTCCTTTCACGCACCTGCCGCCATATTCTCACCTTTACTGTCTTCCATCGCCGACTCTTCCTCTCCTTTCACGCACCTGCCGCCATATTCTCGCCTTTCCCGCCTTCCACCCCGACTCTTCCTCTACTTTCACGCTCCTGCTGCCATATGCTCGCCTTTGTCGCCTTCCACCCCGACTCTTCCTCTCCTTTCACGCACCTGACGCAACATTCTCGCCTTTCCCGCCTTACACCACAGACTCTTCCTCTGCTTTTACGCACCTGCCGCCATATTCTCGCCTTTCCCGCCTTCCACCGCCGACTCTTCCTCTCCTTTCACGCACCTGCCGTCATATTATCGCGTTTGCCGCCTTCAACCACCGACTCTTCCTCTCCTTTCACGCACCTGCCGCCATATTCTCGCCTTTGCCGCCTTCCACCCCGACTCTTCCTGTCCTTTCACGCAGCTGCCGCCATATTCTCACCTTTGCCGCCTTCCACCCCGACTCTTCCTCTCCTTTCACGCACCTGCCGCCATATTCTCACGTTTGCCGCCTTCAACCGCCGACTCTTCCTCGCCTTTCACACAGCTGCCCCCATATTCTCGCCTTTGCCGCCTTCCACCCCGACTCTTCCTCTCCTTTCACGCACCTGATGCCACATTCTCGCCTTTCCCGCCTTCCACCCCGACTCTTCCTCTCTTTTCACGCACCTGCCACCATATTCTCGCATTTACTGCCTTCCAGCACCGACTCTTCCTCTCCTTTCACGCAGGTGCCGTCATCTTCTCGCCTTTGCCACCTTCCACCCCGACTCTTCCTCTCCTTTCACGCACCTGCCACCATATTCTCGACTTTGCCGCCTTCCACCGCCGACTCTTCCTCTCTTTTCACGCACCTGCCGCCATATTCTCGCCTTTGCTGCCTTCGACCTCCGACTCTTCCTCTCCTTTCACGCACCTGCCGCCATATTCTCGCCTTTGCCGCCTTCCACCCCGACCCTTCCTCTCGTTTCACGCACCTGCTGCCATATTCTCGCCTTTGCCGCCTTCCAGCGCTGACTCTTCCTCTCCTTTCACGCACCTGCCACCTTCTACACTCGTTTACCGCCTTCCACCCCGACTCTTCCTCTCCTTTCACGCACCTGCCGGCATATTCTCGCCTTTGCCGCCTTCCACCGCCGACTCTTCCTCTGCTTTCACGCACCTGCCGCCTCCTACACTTGTTTACCGCCTTCCACCTCGACTCTTCCTCTCCTTTCACGCACATGCCGCCATATTCTCACGTTTACTGTCTTCCACCGCCGACTCTTCCTCTCCTTTCACGCACCTGCCGCCATATTCTCGCCTTTCCCGCCTTCCACCCCGACTCTTCCTCTACTTTCACGCTCCTGCTGCCATATTCTCGCCTTTGTCGCCTTCCACCCCGACTCTTCCTCTCCTTTCACGCACCTGGCGCCACATTCTCGCCTTTCCCACCTTACACCACAGACTCTTCCTCTGCTTTCACGCACCTGCCGCCATATTCTCGCCTTTGCCGCCTTCCACCCCGACTCTTCCTCTCCTTTCACACAGCTGCCGCCATATTCTCGCCTTTGCCGCCTTCCACCGCCGACTCTTCCTCTCTTTTCACGCACCTGACGCCATATTCTCACCTTTGCCGCCTTCCAGCGCCGACTCTTCCTCTCCTTTCACGCACCTGCCGCCATATTCTCGCCTTTGCCGCCTTCCAGCGCCGACTCTTCCTCTCCGTTCACGCAGGTGCCGCCATATTCTCGCCTTTGCCGACTTCCACCTCGACTCTTCCTCTCCTTTCACGCACCTGCCGCCATATTCTCGCCTTTGCCGCCTTCCACCCCGACTCTTCCTCTGCTTTCACGCACCTGCCGCCTCCTACACTTGTTTAAGGCCTTCCACCTCGACTCTTCCTCTCCTTTCACGCACATGCCGCCATATTCTCACGTTTACTGTCTTCTACCCCGACTCTTCCTCTACTTTCACGCTCCTGCTGCCATATTCTCGCCTTTGTCGCCTTCCACCCCGACTCTTCCTCTCCTTTCACGAACCTGACGCCACATTCTCGCCTTTCCCGCCTTACACCACAGACTCTTCCTCTCCTTTCATGCACCTGCCACCATATTCTCGCATTTGCCGCCTTCCACCCCGACTCTTCCTCTCTTTTCACGCACCTGACGCCATATTCTCGCCTTTGCCGCCTTCCACCCCCACTCTTCCTCTCCTTTCACGCACCTGCCGCCATATTCTCGACTTTGGCGCCTTCCACCGCCGACTCTTCCTCTCCTTTCACGCACCTGCCGTCATATTATCGCGTTTGCCGCCTTCAACCACCGACTCTTCCTCTCCTTTCACGCACCTGACGCCATATTCTCGCCTTTGCCGCCTTCCACCCCGACTCTTCCTCTCCTTTCACGCAGCTGCCGCCATATTCTCACCTTTGCCGCCTTCCACCCCGACTCTTCCTCTCCTTTCACGCACCTGCCGCCATATTCTCACGTTTGCCGCCTTCAACCGCCGACTCTTCCTCGACTTTCACACAGCTGCCCCCATATTCTCGCCTTTGCCGCCTTCCACCCCGACTCTTCCTCTCCTTTCACGCACCTGATGCCACATTCTCGCCTTTCCCGCCTTCCACCCCGACTCTTCCTCTCTTTTCACGCACCTGCCGCCATATTCTCGCATTTACTGCCTTCCAGCACCGACTCTTCCTCTCCTTTCACGCAGGTGCCGTCATCTTCTCGCCTTTGCCACCTTCCACCCCGACTCTTCCTCTCCTTTCACGCACCTGCCGCCATATTCTCGCCTTTGCCGCCTTCCACCGCCGACTCTTCCTCTCCTTTCACGCACCTGCCGCCATATTCTCGCCTTTGCTGCCTTCGACCTCCGACTCTTCCTCTCCTTTCACGCACCTGCCGCCATATTCTCGCCTTTGCCGCCTTCCACTCCGACCCTTCCTCTCGTTTAACGCACCTGCTGCCATATTCTCACCTTTGCCGCCTTCCAGCGCTGACTCTTCCTCTCCTTTCACGCACCTGCCACCTTCTACACTCGTTTACCGCTTTCCACCCAGACTCTTCCTCTCCTTTCACGCACCTGCCGGCATATTCTCGCCTTTGCCGCCTTCCACCGCCGACTCTTCCTCTGCTTTCACGCACCTGCCGCCTCATACACTTGTTTACCGCCTTCCACCTCGACTCTTCCTCTCCTTTCACGCACATGCCGCCATATTCTCACGTTTACTGTCTTCCACCGCCGACTCTTCCTCTCCTTTTATGCACCAACCGCCATATTCTCGCCTTTCCCGCCTTCCACCCCGACTCTTCCTCTACTTTCACGCTCCTGCTGCCATATTCTCGCCTTTGTCGCCTTCCACCCCGACTCTTCCTCTCCTTTCACGCACCTGACGCCACATTCTCGCCTTTCCCGCCTTACACCACAGACTCTTCCTCTGCTTTCACGCACCTGCCGCCATATTCTCGCCTTTGCCGCCTTCCACCCCGACTCTTCCTCTCCTTTCACGCACCTGACGCCATATTCTCGCCTTTGCCGCCTTCCACCGCCGACTCTTCCTCTCCTTTCACGCACCTGACGCCATATTCTCACCTTTGCCGCCTTCCAGCGCTGACTCTTCCTCTCCTTTCACGCACCTGCCGCCATATTCTCCCCTTTGCTGCCTTCCAGCGCCGACTCTTCCTCTCCGTTCACGCAGGTGCCGCCATATTCTCGCCTTTGCCGACTTCCACCTCGACTCTTCCTCTCCTTTCACGCACCTGACGCCATATTCTCGCCTTTGCCGCCTTCCACCCCGACTCTTCCTCTGCTTTCACGCACCTGCCGCCTCCTACACTTGTTTACCGCCTTCCACCTCGACTCTTCCTCTCCTTTCACGCAGCTGCCGCCATATTCTCACGTTTACTGTCTTCCACCCCGACTCTTCCTCTACTTTCACGCTCCTGCTGCCATATTCTCGCCTTTGTCGCCTTCCACCACGACGCTTCCTCTCCTTTCACGCACCTGACGCCACATTCTCGCCTTTCCCGCCTTACACCACAGACTCTTCCTCTCCTTTCACGCACCTGCCGCCATATTCTCGCCTTTCCCGCCTTCCACCCCGACTCTTCCTCTCTTTTCACGCACCTGACGCCATATTCTCGCCTTAGCTGCCTTCCAGCGCCAACTCTTCCTCTCCTTTCACGCACCTGACGCCATATTCTCACGTTTGCCGCCTTCCACCGCCGACACTTCCTCTCCTTTCACGCACCTGCTGCCATATTCTCGCCTTTACCGCCTTCGACCGCCGACTCTTCCTCTCCTTTCACGCACCTGCCGCCATATTCTCGCCTTTGCCGCCTTCCACCCCGACCCTTCCTCTCCTTTCACGCACCTGCTGCCATATTCTCGCCTTTGCCGCCTTCCACCCCGACTCTTCCTCTCCTTTCACGCACCTGCCACCTTCTACACTCGTTTACCCCCTTCCACCCAGACTCTTCGTCTCCTTTCACGCACCTGCCGCCATATTCTCACCTTTACTGTCTTCCATCGCCGACTCTTCCTCTCCTTTCATGCACCTGCCGCCATATTCTCGCCTTTCCCGCCTTCCACCCCGACTCTTCCTCTACTTTCACGCTCCTGCTGCCATATGCTCGCCTTTGTCGCCTTCCACCCCGACTCTTCCTCTCCTTTCACGCACCTGACGCAACATTCTCGCCTTTCCCGCCTTACACCACAGACTCTTCCTCTGCTTTTACGCACCTGCCGCCATATTCTCGCCTTTCCCGCCTTCCACCCCGACTCTTCCTCTCCTTTCACGCACCTGATGCCACATTCTCGCCTTTCCCGCCTTCCACCCTGACTCTTCCTCTCTTTTCACGCACCTGACGCCATATCCTCGCCTTTGCCGCCTTCCCGCGCCGACTCTTCCTCTCCTTTCACGCACCTGACGCCATATTCTCGCCTTTGCCGCCTTCCACCCCGACCCTTCCTCTCCTTTCACGCACTTGCTGCCATATTCTCGCCTTTGCAGCCTTCCAGCGCTGACTCTTCCTCTCCTTCCACGCACCTGCCACCTTCTACACTCGTTTACCGCCTTCCACCCCGACTCTTCCTCTCCTTTCACGCACCTGCCGCCATATTCTCGCCTTTGCCGCCTTCCACCGCCGACTCTTCCTCTGCTTTCACGCACCTGCCGCCTCCTACACTTGTTTACCGCCTTACACCTCGACTCTTCCTCTCCTTTCACGCACATGCCGCCATATTCTCGCGTTTACTGTCTTCCACCCCGACTCTTCCTCTACTTTCACGCTCCTGCTGCCATATTCTCGCCTTTGTCGCCTTCCACCCCGACTCTTCCTCTCCTTTCACGCACCTGATGCCACATTCTCGCCTTTCCCGCCTTACACCACAGAGTCTTCCTCTCCTTTCACGCACCTGCCGCCATATTCTCGCCTTTGCTGCCTTCCACCCCGACTCTTCCTCTCCTTTCACGCACCTGCCACCTTCTACACTCGTTTACCGCCTTCCACCCCGACTCTTCCTCTCCTTTAACGCATCTGCCGCCATATTCTCGCCTTTGCCGCCTTCCACCTTGACTCTTCCTCTCCTTTCACGCACCTTAATGCACATTGTCGCATTTCCCGCCTTACACCACAGACTCTTCCTCTCCTTTCACGCACCTGCCTCCATATTCTCGCCGTTGCTGCCTTCCACCCCGACTCTTCCTGTCCTTTCACGCAGCTGCCGCCATATTCTCGCCTTTGCCGCCTTCCACCCCGACTCTTCCTCTCCTTTCACGCACCTGACGCCATATTCTCGCCTTTGCCGCCTTCCACCCCGACTCTTCCTGTCCTTTCACGCAGCTGCCGCCATATTCTCACCTTTGCCGCCTTCCACCCCGACTCTTCCTCTCCTTGCACGCACATGCCGCCATATTCTCACGTTTACTGTCTTCCACCGCCGACTCTTCCTCTCCTTTCACGCACCTGCCGCCATATTCTCGCCTTTCCCACCTTCCACCCCGACTCTTCCTCTCCTTTCACGCACCTGACGCCACATTCTCGCCTTTCCCGCCTTCCACCCCGACTCTTCCTCTCCTTTCACGCACCTGACGCCATATTCTCGCCTTTGCCGCCTTCCACCGCCGACTCTTCCTCTCCTTTCACGTACCTGATGCCATATTCTCACCTTTGCCGCCTTCCAGCGCCGACTCTTCCTCTCCTTTCACGCAGGTGCCGCCATATTCTCGCCTTTCCCGCCTTACACCACAGACTCTTCCTCTCCTTTCACGCACCTGCCACCATATTCTCGCCTTTCCCGCCTTCCACCCCGACTCTTCCTCTCCTTTCACACAGCTGCCGCCATATTCTCGCCTTTGTCGCCTTCCACCCCGACTCTTCCTCTCCTTTCACGCACCTGATGCCACATTCTCGCCTTTCCCGCCTTACACCACAGACTCTTCCTCTCCTTTCACGCACCTGCCGCCATATTCTCACATTTCCCGCCTTCCACCCCGACTCTTCCTCTCCTTTCACACAGCTACCCCATATTCTCACCTTTGCCGCCTTCCACCCCGACTCTTCCTCTCCTTTCACGCACCTGATGCCACATTCTCGCCTTTCCCGCCTTCCACCCCGACCCTTCCTCTCCTTTCACGCACCTGCTGCCATATTCTCGCCTTTGCCGCCTTCCAGCGCTGACTCTTCCTCTCCTTTCACGCACCTGCATCCTTCTACACACGTTTACCGCCTTCCACCCCGACTCTTCCTCTCCTTTCACGCACCTGCCGGCATATTCTCGCCTTTGCCGCCTTCCACCGCCGACTCTTCCTCTGCTTTCACGCACCTGCCGCCTCCTACACTTGTTTACCGCCTTCCACCCCTACTCTTCCTCTCCTTTCATGCACCTTAATGCACATTCTCGCATTTCCCGCCTTACACCACAGACTCTTCCTCTCCTTTCACGCACCTTAATGCACATTCTCGCATTTCCCGCCTTACACCACAGACTCTTCCTCTCCTTTCACGCACCTGCCGCCATATTCTCGCCTTTGCTGCCTTCCACCCCGACTCTTCCTCTCCTTTCACGCACCTGACGCCATATTCTCGCTTTTGCCGCCTTCCACCCCGACTCTTCCTCTCCTTTCACGCACCTGCCGCCATATTCTCGACTTTGACGCCTTCCACCGCCGACTCTTCCTCTCCTTTCACGCACCTGCCGTCATATTATCGCGTTTGCCGCCTTCAACCACCGACTCTTCCTCTCCTTTCACGCACCTGCCGCCATATTCTCGCCTTTGCCGCCTTCCACCCCGACTCTTCCTGTCCTTTCACGCAGCTGCCGCCATATTCTCACCTTTGCCGCCTTCCACCCCGACTCTTCCTCTCCTTTCACGCACCTGCCGCCATATTCTCACGTTTGCCGCCTTCAACCGCCGACTCTTCCTCGCCTTTCACACAGCTGCCCCCATATTCTCGCCTTTGCCGCCTTCCACCCCGACTCTTCCTCTCCTTTCACGCACCTGATGCCACATTCTCGTCTTTCCCGCCTTCCACCCCGACTCTTCCTCTCTTTTCACGCACCTGCCGCCATATTCTCGCATTTACTGCCTTCCAGCACCGACTCTTCCTCTCCTTTCACGCAGGTGCCGTCATCTTCTCGCCTTTGCCACCTTCCACCCCGACTCTTCCTCTCCTTTCACGCACCTGCCACCATATTCTCGACTTTGCCGCCTTCCACCGCCGACTCTTCCTCTCTTTTCACGCACCTGCCGCCATATTCTCGCCTTTGCTGCCTTCGACCTCCGACTCTTCCTCTCCTTTCACGCACCTGCCGCCATATTCTCGCCTTTGCCGCCTTCCACCCCGACCCTTCCTCTCGTTTCACGCACCTGCTGCCATATTCTCGCCTTTGCCGCCTTCCAGCGCTGACTCTTCCTCTCCTTTCACGCACCTGCCACCTTCTACACTCGTTTACCGCCTTCCACCCCGACTCTTCCTCTCCTTTCACGCACCTGCCGGCATATTCTCGCCTTTGCCGCCTTCCACCGCCGACTCTTCCTCTGCTTTCACGCACCTGCCGCCTCCTACACTTGTTTACCGCCTTCCACCTCGACTCTTCCTCTCCTTTCACGCACATGCCGCCATATTCTCACGTTTACTGTCTTCCACCGCCGACTCTTCCTCTCCTTTCACGCACCTGCCGCCATATTCTCGCCTTTCCCGCCTTCCACCCCGACTCTTCCTCTACTTTCACGCTCCTGCTGCCATATTCTCGCCTTTGTCGCCTTCCACCCCGACTCTTCCTCTCCTTTCACGCACCTGGCGCCACATTCTCGCCTTTCCCACCTTACACCACAGACTCTTCCTCTGCTTTCACGCACCTGCCGCCATATTCTCGCCTTTGCCGCCTTCCACCCCGACTCTTCCTCTCCTTTCACACAGCTGCCGCCATATTCTCGCCTTTGCCGCCTTCCACCGCCGACTCTTCCTCTCTTTTCACGCACCTGACGCCATATTCTCACCTTTGCCGCCTTCCAGCGCCGACTCTTCCTCTCCTTTCACGCACCTGCCGCCATATTCTCGCCTTTGCCGCCTTCCAGCGCCGACTCTTCCTCTCCGTTCACGCAGGTGCCGCCATATTCTCGCCTTTGCCGACTTCCACCTCGACTCTTCCTCTCCTTTCACGCACCTGACGCCATATTCTCACCTTTGCCGCCTTCCACCCCGACTCTTCCTCTGCTTTCACGCACCTGCCGCCTCCTACACTTGTTTAAGGCCTTCCACCTCGACTCTTCCTCTCCTTTCACGCACATGCCGCCATATTCTCACGTTTACTGTCTTCTACCCCGACTCTTCCTCTACTTTCACGCTCCTGCTGCCATATTCTCGCCTTTGTCGCCTTCCACCCCGACTCTTCCTCTCCTTTCACGAACCTGACGCCACATTCTCGCCTTTCCCGCCTTACACCACAGACTCTTCCTCTCCTTTCATGCACCTGCCACCATATTCTCGCATTTGCCGCCTTCCACCCCGACTCTTCCTCTCTTTTCACGCACCTGACGCCATATTCTCGCCTTTGCCGCCTTCCACCCCCACTCTTCCTCTCCTTTCACGCACCTGCCGCCATATTCTCGACTTTGGCGCCTTCCACCGCCGACTCTTCCTCTCCTTTCACGCACCTGCCGTCATATTATCGCGTTTGCCGCCTTCAACCACCGACTCTTCCTCTCCTTTCACGCACCTGACGCCATATTCTCGCCTTTGCCGCCTTCCACCCCGACTCTTCCTCTCCTTTCACGCAGCTGCCGCCATATTCTCACCTTTGCCGCCTTCCACCCCGACTCTTCCTCTCCTTTCACGCACCTGCCGCCATATTCTCACGTTTGCCGCCTTCAACCGCCGACTCTTCCTCGACTTTCACACAGCTGCCCCCATATTCTCGCCTTTGCCGCCTTCCACCCCGACTCTTCCTCTCCTTTCACGCACCTGATGCCACATTCTCGCCTTTCCCGCCTTCCACCCCGACTCTTCCTCTCTTTTCACGCACCTGCCGCCATATTCTCGCATTTACTGCCTTCCAGCACCGACTCTTCCTCTCCTTTCACGCAGGTGCCGTCATCTTCTCGCCTTTGCCACCTTCCACCCCGACTCTTCCTCTCCTTTCACGCACCTGCCGCCATATTCTCGCCTTTGCCGCCTTCCACCGCCGACTCTTCCTCTCCTTTCACGCACCTGCCGCCATATTCTCGCCTTTGCTGCCTTCGACCTCCGACTCTTCCTCTCCTTTCACGCACCTGCCGCCATATTCTCGCCTTTGCCGCCTTCCACTCCGACCCTTCCTCTCGTTTAACGCACCTGCTGCCATATTCTCACCTTTGCCGCCTTCCAGCGCTGACTCTTCCTCTCCTTTCACGCACCTGCCACCTTCTACACTCGTTTACCGCTTTCCACCCAGACTCTTCCTCTCCTTTCACGCACCTGCCGGCATATTCTCGCCTTTGCCGCCTTCCACCGCCGACTCTTCCTCTGCTTTCACGCACCTGCCGCCTCATACACTTGTTTACCGCCTTCCACCTCGACTCTTCCTCTCCTTTCACGCACATGCCGCCATATTCTCACGTTTACTGTCTTCCACCGCCGACTCTTCCTCTCCTTTTATGCACCAACCGCCATATTCTCGCCTTTCCCGCCTTCCACCCCGACTCTTCCTCTCCTTTCACGCACCTGACGCCATATTCTCGCCTTTGCCGCCTTCCACCGCCGACTCTTCCTCTCCTTTCACGCACCTGACGCCATATTCTCACCTTTCCCGCCTTCCAGCGCTGACTCTTCCTCTCCTTTCACGCACCTGCCGCCATATTCTCCCCTTTGCTGCCTTCCAGCGCCGACTCTTCCTCTCCGTTCACGCAGGTGCCGCCATATTCTCGCCTTTGCCGACTTCCACCTCGACTCTTCCTCTCCTTTCACGCACCTGACGCCATATTCTCGCCTTTGCCGCCTTCCACCCCGACTCTTCCTCTGCTTTCACGCACCTGCCGCCTCCTACACTTGTTTACCGCCTTCCACCTCGACTCTTCCTCTCCTTTCACGCAGCTGCCGCCATATTCTCACGTTTACTGTCTTCCACCCCGACTCTTCCTCTACTTTCACGCTCCTGCTGCCATATTCTCGCCTTTGTCGCCTTCCACCACGACGCTTCCTCTCCTTTCACGCACCTGACGCCACATTCTCGCCTTTCCCGCCTTACACCACAGACTCTTCCTCTCCTTTCACGCACCTGCCGCCATATTCTCGCCTTTCCCGCCTTCCACCCCGACTCTTCCTCTCTTTTCACGCACCTGACGCCATATTCTCGCCTTAGCTGCCTTCCAGCGCCAACTCTTCCTCTCCTTTCACGCACCTGACGCCATATTCTCACGTTTGCCGCCTTCCACCGCCGACACTTCCTCTCCTTTCACGCACCTGCTGCCATATTCTCGCCTTTACCGCCTTCGACCGCCGACTCTTCCTCTCCTTTCACGCACCTGCCGCCATATTCTCGCCTTTGCCGCCTTCCACCCCGACCCTTCCTCTCCTTTCACGCACCTGCTGCCATATTCTCGCCTTTGCCGCCTTCCACCCCGACTCTTCCTCTCCTTTCACGCACCTGCCACCTTCTACACTCGTTTACCCCCTTCCACCCAGACTCTTCGTCTCCTTTCACGCACCTGCCGCCATATTCTCACCTTTACTGTCTTCCATCGCCGACTCTTCCTCTCCTTTCACGCACCTGCCGCCATATTCTCGCCTTTCCCGCCTTCCACCCCGACTCTTCCTCTACTTTCACGCTCCTGCTGCCATATGCTCGCCTTTGTCGCCTTCCACCCCGAATCTTCCTCTCCTTTCACGCACCTGACGCAACATTCTCGCCTTTCCCGCCTTACACCACAGACTCTTCCTCTGCTTTTACGCACCTGCCGCCATATTCTCGCCTTTCCCGCCTTCCACCGCCGACTCTTCCTCTCCTTTCACGCACCTGCCGTCATATTATCGCGTTTGCCGCCTTCAACCACCGACTCTTCCTCTCCTTTCACGCACCTGCCGCCATATTCTCGCCTTTGCCGCCTTCCACCCCGACTCTTCCTGTCCTTTCACGCAGCTGCCGCCATATTCTCACCTTTGCCGCCTTCCACCCCGACTCTTCCTCTCCTTTCACGCACCTGCCGCCATATTCTCACGTTTGCCGCCTTCAACCGCCGACTCTTCCTCGCCTTTCACACAGCTGCCCCCATATTCTCGCCTTTGCCGCCTTCCACCCCGACTCTTCCTCTCCTTTCACGCACCTGATGCCACATTCTCGCCTTTCCCGCCTTCCACCCCGACTCTTCCTCTCTTTTCACGCACCTGCCGCCATATTCTCGCATTTACTGCCTTCCAGCACCGACTCTTCCTCTCCTTTCACGCAGGTGCCGTCATCTTCTCGCCTTTGCCACCTTCCACCCCGACTCTTCCTCTCCTTTCACGCACCTGCCACCATATTCTCGACTTTGCCGCCTTCCACCGCCGACTCTTCCTCTCTTTTCACGCACCTGCCGCCATATTCTCGCCTTTGCTGCCTTCGACCTCCGACTCTTCCTCTCCTTTCACGCACCTGCCGCCATATTCTCGCCTTTGCCGCCTTCCACCCCGACCCTTCCTCTCGTTTCACGCACCTGCTGCCATATTCTCGCCTTTGCCGCCTTCCAGCGCTGACTCTTCCTCTCCTTTCACGCACCTGCCACCTTCTACACTCGTTTACCGCCTTCCACCCCGACTCTTCCTCTCCTTTCACGCACCTGCCGGCATATTCTCGCCTTTGCCGCCTTCCACCGCCGACTCTTCCTCTGCTTTCACGCACCTGCCGCCTCCTACACTTGTTTACCGCCTTCCACCTCGACTCTTCCTCTCCTTTCACGCACATGCCGCCATATTCTCACGTTTACTGTCTTCCACCGCCGACTCTTCCTCTCCTTTCACGCACCTGCCGCCATATTCTCGCCTTTCCCGCCTTCCACCCCGACTCTTCCTCTACTTTCACGCTCCTGCTGCCATATTCTCGCCTTTGTCGCCTTCCACCCCGACTCTTCCTCTCCTTTCACGCACCTGGCGCCACATTCTCGCCTTTCCCACCTTACACCACAGACTCTTCCTCTGCTTTCACGCACCTGCCGCCATATTCTCGCCTTTGCCGCCTTCCACCCCGACTCTTCCTCTCCTTTCACACAGCTGCCGCCATATTCTCGCCTTTGCCGCCTTCCACCGCCGACTCTTCCTCTCTTTTCACGCACCTGACGCCATATTCTCACCTTTGCCGCCTTCCAGCGCCGACTCTTCCTCTCCTTTCACGCACCTGCCGCCATATTCTCGCCTTTGCCGCCTTCCAGCGCCGACTCTTCCTCTCCGTTCACGCAGGTGCCGCCATATTCTCGCCTTTGCCGACTTCCACCTCGACTCTTCCTCTCCTTTCACGCACCTGCCGCCATATTCTCGCCTTTGCCGCCTTCCACCCCGACTCTTCCTCTGCTTTCACGCACCTGCCGCCTCCTACACTTGTTTAAGGCCTTCCACCTCGACTCTTCCTCTCCTTTCACGCACATGCCGCCATATTCTCACGTTTACTGTCTTCTACCCCGACTCTTCCTCTACTTTCACGCTCCTGCTGCCATATTCTCGCCTTTGTCGCCTTCCACCCCGACTCTTCCTCTCCTTTCACGAACCTGACGCCACATTCTCGCCTTTCCCGCCTTACACCACAGACTCTTCCTCTCCTTTCATGCACCTGCCACCATATTCTCGCATTTGCCGCCTTCCACCCCGACTCTTCCTCTCTTTTCACGCACCTGACGCCATATTCTCGCCTTTGCCGCCTTCCACCCCCACTCTTCCTCTCCTTTCACGCACCTGCCGCCATATTCTCGACTTTGGCGCCTTCCACCGCCGACTCTTCCTCTCCTTTCACGCACCTGCCGTCATATTATCGCGTTTGCCGCCTTCAACCACCGACTCTTCCTCTCCTTTCACGCACCTGACGCCATATTCTCGCCTTTGCCGCCTTCCACCCCGACTCTTCCTCTCCTTTCACGCAGCTGCCGCCATATTCTCACCTTTGCCGCCTTCCACCCCGACTCTTCCTCTCCTTTCACGCACCTGCCGCCATATTCTCACGTTTGCCGCCTTCAACCGCCGACTCTTCCTCGACTTTCACACAGCTGCCCCCATATTCTCGCCTTTGCCGCCTTCCACCCCGACTCTTCCTCTCCTTTCACGCACCTGATGCCACATTCTCGCCTTTCCCGCCTTCCACCCCGACTCTTCCTCTCTTTTCACGCACCTGCCGCCATATTCTCGCATTTACTGCCTTCCAGCACCGACTCTTCCTCTCCTTTCACGCAGGTGCCGTCATCTTCTCGCCTTTGCCACCTTCCACCCCGACTCTTCCTCTCCTTTCACGCACCTGCCGCCATATTCTCGCCTTTGCCGCCTTCCACCGCCGACTCTTCCTCTCCTTTCACGCACCTGCCGCCATATTCTCGCCTTTGCTGCCTTCGACCTCCGACTCTTCCTCTCCTTTCACGCACCTGCCGCCATATTCTCGCCTTTGCCGCCTTCCACTCCGACCCTTCCTCTCGTTTAACGCACCTGCTGCCATATTCTCACCTTTGCCGCCTTCCAGCGCTGACTCTTCCTCTCCTTTCACGCACCTGCCACCTTCTACACTCGTTTACCGCTTTCCACCCAGACTCTTCCTCTCCTTTCACGCACCTGCCGGCATATTCTCGCCTTTGCCGCCTTCCACCGCCGACTCTTCCTCTGCTTTCACGCACCTGCCGCCTCATACACTTGTTTACCGCCTTCCACCTCGACTCTTCCTCTCCTTTCACGCACATGCCGCCATATTCTCACGTTTACTGTCTTCCACCGCCGACTCTTCCTCTCCTTTTATGCACCAACCGCCATATTCTCGCCTTTCCCGCCTTCCACCCCGACTCTTCCTCTACTTTCACGCTCCTGCTGCCATATTCTCGCCTTTGTCGCCTTCCACCCCGACTCTTCCTCTCCTTTCACGCACCTGACGCCACATTCTCGCCTTTCCCGCCTTACACCACAGACTCTTCCTCTGCTTTCACGCACCTGCCGCCATATTCTCGCCTTTGCCGCCTTCCACCCCGACTCTTCCTCTCCTTTCACGCACCTGACGCCATATTCTCGCCTTTGCCGCCTTCCACCGCCGACTCTTCCTCTCCTTTCACGCACCTGACGCCATATTCTCACCTTTGCCGCCTTCCAGCGCTGACTCTTCCTCTCCTTTCACGCACCTGCCGCCATATTCTCCCCTTTGCTGCCTTCCAGCGCCGACTCTTCCTCTCCGTTCACGCAGGTGCCGCCATATTCTCGCCTTTGCCGACTTCCACCTCGACTCTTCCTCTCCTTTCACGCACCTGACGCCATATTCTCGCCTTTGCCGCCTTCCACCCCGACTCTTCCTCTGCTTTCACGCACCTGCCGCCTCCTACACTTGTTTACCGCCTTCCACCTCGACTCTTCCTCTCCTTTCACGCAGCTGCCGCCATATTCTCACGTTTACTGTCTTCCACCCCGACTCTTCCTCTACTTTCACGCTCCTGCTGCCATATTCTCGCCTTTGTCGCCTTCCACCACGACGCTTCCTCTCCTTTCACGCACCTGACGCCACATTCTCGCCTTTCCCGCCTTACACCACAGACTCTTCCTCTCCTTTCACGCACCTGCCGCCATATTCTCGCCTTTCCCGCCTTCCACCCCGACTCTTCCTCTCTTTTCACGCACCTGACGCCATATTCTCGCCTTAGCTGCCTTCCAGCGCCAACTCTTCCTCTCCTTTCACGCACCTGACGCCATATTCTCACGTTTGCCGCCTTCCACCGCCGACACTTCCTCTCCTTTCACGCACCTGCTGCCATATTCTCGCCTTTACCGCCTTCGACCGCCGACTCTTCCTCTCCTTTCACGCACCTGCCGCCATATTCTCGCCTTTGCCGCCTTCCACCCCGACCCTTCCTCTCCTTTCACGCACCTGCTGCCATATTCTCGCCTTTGCCGCCTTCCACCCCGACTCTTCCTCTCCTTTCACGCACCTGCCACCTTCTACACTCGTTTACCCCCTTCCACCCAGACTCTTCGTCTCCTTTCACGCACCTGCCGCCATATTCTCACCTTTACTGTCTTCCATCGCCGACTCTTCCTCTCCTTTCACGCACCTGCCGCCATATTCTCGCCTTTCCCGCCTTCCACCCCGACTCTTCCTCTACTTTCACGCTCCTGCTGCCATATGCTCGCCTTTGTCGCCTTCCACCCCGACTCTTCCTCTCCTTTCACGCACCTGACGCAACATTCTCGCCTTTCCCGCCTTACACCACAGACTCTTCCTCTGCTTTTACGCACCTGCCGCCATATTCTCGCCTTTCCCGCCTTCCACCCCGACTCTTCCTCTCCTTTCACGCACCTGATGCCACATTCTCGCCTTTCCCGCCTTCCACCCTGACTCTTCCTCTCTTTTCACGCACCTGACGCCATATCCTCGCCTTTGCCGCCTTCCCGCGCCGACTCTTCCTCTCCTTTCACGCACCTGACGCCATATTCTCGCCTTTGCCGCCTTCCACCCCGACCCTTCCTCTCCTTTCACGCACTTGCTGCCATATTCTCGCCTTTGCAGCCTTCCAGCGCTGACTCTTCCTCTCCTTCCACGCACCTGCCACCTTCTACACTCGTTTACCGCCTTCCACCCCGACTCTTCCTCTCCTTTCACGCACCTGCCGCCATATTCTCGCCTTTGCCGCCTTCCACCGCCGACTCTTCCTCTGCTTTCACGCACCTGCCGCCTCCTACACTTGTTTACCGCCTTACACCTCGACTCTTCCTCTCCTTTCACGCACATGCCGCCATATTCTCGCGTTTACTGTCTTCCACCCCGACTCTTCCTCTACTTTCACGCTCCTGCTGCCATATTCTCGCCTTTGTCGCCTTCCACCCCGACTCTTCCTCTCCTTTCACGCACCTGATGCCACATTCTCGCCTTTCCCGCCTTACACCACAGAGTCTTCCTCTCCTTTCACGCACCTGCCGCCATATTCTCGCCTTTGCTGCCTTCCACCCCGACTCTTCCTCTCCTTTCACGCACCTGCCACCTTCTACACTCGTTTACCGCCTTCCACCCCGACTCTTCCTCTCCTTTAACGCATCTGCCGCCATATTCTCGCCTTTGCCGCCTTCCACCTTGACTCTTCCTCTCCTTTCACGCACCTTAATGCACATTGTCGCATTTCCCGCCTTACACCACAGACTCTTCCTCTCCTTTCACGCACCTGCCTCCATATTCTCGCCGTTGCTGCCTTCCACCCCGACTCTTCCTGTCCTTTCACGCAGCTGCCGCCATATTCTCGCCTTTGCCGCCTTCCACCCCGACTCTTCCTCTCCTTTCACGCACCTGACGCCATATTCTCGCCTTTGCCGCCTTCCACCCCGACTCTTCCTGTCCTTTCACGCAGCTGCCGCCATATTCTCACCTTTGCCGCCTTCCACCCCGACTCTTCCTCTCCTTGCACGCACATGCCGCCATATTCTCACGTTTACTGTCTTCCACCGCCGACTCTTCCTCTCCTTTCACGCACCTGCCGCCATATTCTCGCCTTTCCCACCTTCCACCCCGACTCTTCCTCTCCTTTCACGCACCTGACGCCACATTCTCGCCTTTCCCGCCTTCCACCCCGACTCTTCCTCTCCTTTCACGCACCTGACGCCATATTCTCGCCTTTGCCGCCTTCCACCGCCGACTCTTCCTCTCCTTTCACGTACCTGATGCCATATTCTCACCTTTGCCGCCTTCCAGCGCCGACTCTTCCTCTCCTTTCACGCAGGTGCCGCCATATTCTCGCCTTTCCCGCCTTACACCACAGACTCTTCCTCTCCTTTCACGCACCTGCCACCATATTCTCGCCTTTCCCGCCTTCCACCCCGACTCTTCCTCTCCTTTCACACAGCTGCCGCCATATTCTCGCCTTTGTCGCCTTCCACCCCGACTCTTCCTCTCCTTTCACGCACCTGATGCCACATTCTCGCCTTTCCCGCCTTACACCACAGACTCTTCCTCTCCTTTCACGCACCTGCCGCCATATTCTCACATTTCCCGCCTTCCACCCCGACTCTTCCTCTCCTTTCACACAGCTACCCCATATTCTCACCTTTGCCGCCTTCCACCCCGACTCTTCCTCTCCTTTCACGCACCTGATGCCACATTCTCGCCTTTCCCGCCTTCCACCCCGACCCTTCCTCTCCTTTCACGCACCTGCTGCCATATTCTCGCCTTTGCCGCCTTCCAGCGCTGACTCTTCCTCTCCTTTCACGCACCTGCATCCTTCTACACACGTTTACCGCCTTCCACCCCGACTCTTCCTCTCCTTTCACGCACCTGACGCCATATTCTTGCCTTTGCCGCCTTCCACCGCCGACTCTTCCTCTGCTTTCACGCACCTGCCGCCTCCTACACTTGTTTACCGCCTTCCACCCCTACTCTTCCTCTCCTTTCATGCACCTTAATGCACATTCTCGCATTTCCCGCCTTACACCACAGACTCTTCCTCTCCTTTCACGCACCTTAATGCACATTCTCGCATTTCCCGCCTTACACCACAGACTCTTCCTCTCCTTTCACGCACCTGCCGCCATATTCTCGCCTTTGCTGCCTTCCACCCAGACTCTTCCTCTCCTTTCACGCACCTGACGCCATATTCTCGCTTTTGCCGCCTTCCACCCCGACTCTTCCTCTCCTTTCACGCACCTGCCGCCATATTCTCGACTTTGGCGCCTTCCACCGCCGACTCTTCCTCTCCTTTCACGCACCTGCCGTCATATTATCGCGTTTGCCGCCTTCAACCACCGACTCTTCCTCTCCTTTCACGCACCTGCCGCCATATTCTCGCCTTTGCCGCCTTCCATCCCGACTCTTCCTGTCCTTTCACGCAGCTGCCGCCATATTCTCACCTTTGCCGCCTTCCACCCCGACTCTTCCTCTCCTTTCACGCAGCTGCCGCCATATTCTCACCTTTGCCGCCTTCAACCGCCGACTCTTCCTCGCCTTTCACACAGCTGCCCCCATATTCTCGCCTTTGCCGCCTTCCACCCCGACTCTTCCTCTCCTTTCACGCACCTGATGCCACATTCTCGTCTTTCCCGCCTTCCACCCCGACTCTTCCTCTCTTTTCACGCACCTGCCGCCATATTCTCGCATTTACTGCCTTCCAGCACCGACTCTTCCTCTCCTTTCACGCAGGTGCCGTCATCTTCTCGCCTTTGCCACCTTCCACCCCGACTCTTCCTCTCCTTTCACGCACCTGCCACCATATTCTCGACTTTGCCGCCTTCCACCGCCGACTCTTCCTCTCTTTTCACGCACCTGCCGCCATATTCTCGCCTTTGCTGCCTTCGACCTCCGACTCTTCCTCTCCTTTCACGCACCTGCCGCCATATTCTCGCCTTTGCCGCCTTCCACCCCGACCCTTCCTCTCGTTTCACGCACCTGCTGCCATATTCTCGCCTTTGCCGCCTTCCAGCGCTGACTCTTCCTCTCCTTTCACGCACCTGCCACCTTCTACACTCGTTTACCGCCTTCCACCCCGACTCTTCCTCTCCTTTCACGCACCTGCCGGCATATTCTCGCCTTTGCCGCCTTCCACCGCCGACTCTTCCTCTGCTTTCACGCACCTGCCGCCTCCTACACTTGTTTACCGCCTTCCACCTCGACTCTTCCTCTCCTTTCACGCACATGCCGCCATATTCTCACGTTTACTGTCTTCCACCGCCGACTCTTCCTCTCCTTTCACGCACCTGCCGCCATATTCTCGCCTTTCCCGCCTTCCACCCCGACTCTTCCTCTACTTTCACGCTCCTGCTGCCATATTCTCGCCTTTGTCGCCTTCCACCCCGACTCTTCCTCTCCTTTCACGCACCTGGCGCCACATTCTCGCCTTTCCCGCCTTACACCACAGACTCTTCCTCTGCTTTCACGCACCTGCCGCCATATTCTCGCCTTTGCCGCCTTCCACCCCGACTCTTCCTCTCCTTTCACACAGCTGCCGCCATATTCTCGCCTTTGCCGCCTTCCACCGCCGACTCTTCCTCTCTTTTCACGCACCTGACGCCATATTCTCACCTTTGCCGCCTTCCAGCGCCGACTCTTCCTCTCCTTTCACGCACCTGCCGCCATATTCTCGCCTTTGCCGCCTTCCAGCGCCGACTCTTCCTCTCCGTTCACGCAGGTGCCGCCATATTCTCGCCTTTGCCGACTTCCACCTCGACTCTTCCTCTCCTTTCACGCACCTGCCGCCATATTCTCGCCTTTGCCGCCTTCCACCCCGACTCTTCCTCTGCTTTCACGCACCTGCCGCCTCCTACACTTGTTTAAGGCCTTCCACCTCGACTCTTCCTCTCCTTTCACGCACATGCCGCCATATTCTCACGTTTACTGTCTTCTACCCCGACTCTTCCTCTACTTTCACGCTCCTGCTGCCATATTCTCGCCTTTGTCGCCTTCCACCCCGACTCTTCCTCTCCTTTCACGAACCTGACGCCACATTCTCGCCTTTCCCGCCTTACACCACAGACTCTTCCTCTCCTTTCATGCACCTGCCACCATATTCTCGCATTTGCCGCCTTCCACCCCGACTCTTCCTCTCTTTTCACGCACCTGACGCCATATTCTCGCCTTTGCCGCCTTCCACCCCCACTCTTCCTCTCCTTTCACGCACCTGCCGCCATATTCTCGACTTTGGCGCCTTCCACCGCCGACTCTTCCTCTCCTTTCACGCACCTGCCGTCATATTATCGCGTTTGCCGCCTTCAACCACCGACTCTTCCTCTCCTTTCACGCACCTGCCGCCATATTCTCGCCTTTGCCGCCTTCCACCCCGACTCTTCCTCTCCTTTCACGCAGCTGCCGCCATATTCTCACCTTTGCCGCCTTCCACCCCGACTCTTCCTCTCCTTTCACGCACCTGCCGCCATATTCTCACGTTTGCCGCCTTCAACCGCTGACTCTTCCTCGACTTTCACACAGCTGCCCCCATATTCTCGCCTTTGCCGCCTTCCACCCCGACTCTTCCTCTCCTTTCACGCACCTGATGCCACATTCTCGCCTTTCCCGCCTTCCACCCCGACTCTTCCTCTCTTTTCACGCACCTGCCGCCATATTCTCGCATTTACTGCCTTCCAGCACCGACTCTTCCTCTCCTTTCACGCAGGTGCCGTCATCTTCTCGCCTTTGCCACCTTCCACCCCGACTCTTCCTCTCCTTTCACGCACCTGCCGCCATATTCTCGCCTTTGCCGCCTTCCACCGCCGACTCTTCCTCTCCTTTCACGCACCTGCCGCCATATTCTCGCCTTTGCTGCCTTCGACCTCCGACTCTTCCTCTCCTTTCACGCACCTGCCGCCATATTCTCGCCTTTGCCGCCTTCCACTCCGACCCTTCCTCTCGTTTAACGCACCTGCTGCCATATTCTCACCTTTGCCGCCTTCCAGCGCTGACTCTTCCTCTCCTTTCACGCACCTGCCACCTTCTACACTCGTTTACCGCTTTCCACCCAGACTCTTCCTCTCCTTTCACGCACCTGCCGGCATATTCTCGCCTTTGCCGCCTTCCACCGCCGACTCTTCCTCTGCTTTCACGCACCTGCCGCCTCATACACTTGTTTACCGCCTTCCACCTCGACTCTTCCTCTCCTTTCACGCACATGCCGCCATATTCTCACGTTTACTGTCTTCCACCGCCGACTCTTCCTCTCCTTTCACGCACCTGCCGCCATATTCTCGCCTTTCCCGCCTTCCACCCCGACTCTTCCTCTACTTTCACGCTCCTGCTGCCATATTCTCGCCTTTGTCGCCTTCCACCCCGACTCTTCCTCTCCTTTCACGCACCTGACGCCACATTCTCGCCTTTCCCGCCTTACACCACAGACTCTTCCTCTGCTTTCACGCACCTGCCGCCATATTCTCGCCTTTGCCGCCTTCCACCCCGACTCTTCCTCTCCTTTCACGCACCTGACGCCATATTCTCGCCTTTGCCGCCTTCCACCGCCGACTCTTCCTCTCCTTTCACGCACCTGACGCCATATTCTCACATTTGCCGCCTTCCAGCGCCGACTCTTCCTCTCCTTTCACGCACCTGCCGCCATATTCTCCCCTTTGCTGCCTTCCAGCGCCGACTCTTCCTCTCCGTTCACGCAGGTGCCGCCATATTCTCGCCTTTGCCGACTTCCACCTCGACTCTTCCTCTCCTTTCACGCACCTGACGCCATATTCTCGCCTTTGCCGCCTTCCACCCCGACTCTTCCTCTGCTTTCACGCACCTGCCGCCTCCTACACTTGTTTACCGCCTTCCACCTCGACTCTTCCTCTCCTTTCACGCAGCTGCCACCATATTCTCACGTTTACTGTCTTCCACCCCGACTCTTCCTCTACTTTCACGCTCCTGCTGCCATATTCTCGCCTTTGTCGCCTTCCACCCCGACGCTTCCTCTCCTTTCACGCACCTGACGCAACATTCTCGCCTTTCCCGCCTTACACCACAGACTCTTCCTCTCCTTTCACGCACCTGCCGCCATATTCTCGCCTTTCCCGCCTTCCACCCCGACTCTTCCTCTCTTTTCACGCACCTGACGCCATATTCTCGCCTTAGCTGCCTTCCAGCGCCAACTCTTCCTCTCCTTTCATGCACCTGACGCCATATTCTCACGTTTGCCGCCTTCCACCGCCGACACTTCCTCTCCTTTCACGCACCTGCTGCCATATTCTCGCCTTTACCGCCTTCGACCGCCGACTCTTCCTCTCCTTTCACGCACCTGCCGCCATATTCTCGCCTTTGCCGCCTTCCACCCCGACCCTTCCTCTCCTTTCACGCACCTGCTGCCATATTCTCGCCTTTGCCGCCTTCCACCCCGACTCTTCCTCTCCTTTCACGCACCTGCCACCTTCTACACTCGTTTACCCCCTTCCACCCAGACTCTTCGTCTCCTTTCACGCACCTGCCGCCATATTCTCACCTTTACTGTCTTCCATCGCCGACTCTTCCTCTCCTTTCACGCACCTGCCGCCATATTCTCGCCTTTCCCGCCTTCCACCCCGACTCTTCCTCTACTTTCACGCTCCTGCTGCCATATGCTCGCCTTTGTCGCCTTCCACCCCGACTCTTCCTCTCCTTTCACGCACCTGACGCAACATTCTCGCCTTTCCCGCCTTACACCACAGACTCTTCCTCTGCTTTCACGCACCTGCCGCCATATTCTCGCCTTTCCCGCCTTCCACCCCGACTCTTCCTCTCCTTTCACGCACCTGATGCCACATTCTCGCCTTTCCCGCCTTCCACCCTGACTCTTCCTCTCTTTTCACGCACCTGACGCCATATCCTCGCCTTTGCCGCCTTCCCGCGCCGACTCTTCCTCTCCTTTCACGCACCTGACGCCATATTCTCGCCTTTGCCGCCTTCCACCCCGACCCTTCCTCTCCTTTCACGCACTTGCTGCCATATTCTCGCCTTTGCAGCCTTCCAGCGCTGACTCTTCCTCTCCTTCCACGCACCTGCCACCTTCTACACTCGTTTACCGCCTTCCACCCCGACTCTTCCTCTCCTTTCACGCACCTGCCGCCATATTCTCGCCTTTGCCGCCTTCCACCGCCGACTCTTCCTCTGCTTTCACGCACCTGCCGCCTCCTACACTTGTTTACCGCCTTCCACCTCGACTCTTCCTCTCCTTTCACGCACATGCCGCCATATTCTCGCGTTTACTGTCTTCCACCCCGACTCTTCCTCTACTTTCACGCTCCTGCTGCCATATTCTCGCCTTTGTCGCCTTCCACCCCGACTCTTCCTCTCCTTTCACGCACCTGATGCCACATTCTCGCCTTTCCCGCCTTACACCACAGAGTCTTCCTCTCCTTTCACGCACCTGCCGCCATATTCTCGCCTTTGCTGCCTTCCACCCCGACTCTTCCTCTCCTTTCACGCACCTGCCACCTTCTACACTCGTTTACCGCCTTCCACCCCGACTCTTCCTCTCCTTTCACGCATCTGCCGCCATATTCTCGCCTTTGCCGCCTTCCACCTTGACTCTTCCTCTCCTTTCACGCACCTTAATGCACATTGTCGCATTTCCCGCCTTACACCACAGACTCTTCCTCTCCTTTCACGCACCTGCCTCCATATTCTCGCCGTTGCTGCCTTCCACCCCGACTCTTCCTCTCCTTTCACGCACCTGACGCCATATTCTCGCCTTTGCCTCCTTCCACCCCGACTCTTCCTCTCCTTTCACGCACCTGCCGCCATATTCTCGCCTTTGCCGCCTTCCACCCCGACTCTTCCTGTCCTTTTACGCAGCTGCCGCCATATTCTCACCTTTGCCGCCTTCCACCCCGACTCTTCCTCTCCTTGCACGCACATGCCGCCATATTCTCACGTTTACTGTCTTCCACCGCCGACTCTTCCTCTCCTTTCACGCACCTGCCGCCATATTCTCGCCTTTCCCACCTTCCACCCCGACTCTTCCTCTCCTTTCACGCACCTGACGCCACATTCTCGCCTTTCCCGCCTTCCACCCCGACTCTTCCTCTCCTTTCACGCACCTGACGCCATATTCTCGCCTTTGCCGCCTTCCACCGCCGACTCTTCCTCTCCTTTCACGCACCTGATGCCATATTCTCACCTTTGCCGCCTTCCAGCGCCGACTCTTCCTCTCCTTTCACGCAGGTGCCGCCATATTCTCGCCTTTCCCGCCTTACACCACAGACTCTTCCTCTCCTTTCACGCACCTGCCACCATATTCTCGCCTTTCCCGCCTTCCACCCCGACTCTTCCTCTCCTTTCACACAGCTGCCGCCATATTCTCGCCTTTGTCGCCTTCCACCCCGACTCTTCCTCTCCTTTCACGCACCTGATGCCACATTCTCGCCTTTCCCGCGTTACACCACAGACTCTTCCTCTCCTTTCACGCACCTGCCGCCATATTCTCACATTTCCCGCCTTCCACCCCGACTCTTCCTCTCCTTTCACACAGCTACCCCATATTCTCGCCTTTCCCGCCTTCCACCCCGACTCTTCCTCTCCTTTCACGCACCTGACGCCATATTCTCGCCTTTGCCGCCTTCCAGCGCCGACTCTTCCTATCCTTTCACGCACCTGCCGCCATATTCTCGCCTTTGCTGCCTTGGACCGCCGACTCTTCCTCTCCTTTCACGCACCTGCCGCCATATTCTCGCCTTTGCTGCCTTCCAGCGCCGACTCTTACTCTCCTTTCACGCACCTGCCGCCATATTCTCGCCTTTGCCGCCTTCCAGCGCTGACTCTTCCTCTCCTTTCACGCAGCTGCAACCATCTACACTCGTTTAACGCCTTCCACCCAGACTCTTCCTCTCCTTTCACGCACATGCCGCCATATTCTCACGTTTACTGTCTTCCACCGCCGACTCTTCCTCCCCTTTCACGCACCTGCCGCCATATTCTCGCCTTTGCCGCCTTCCACCGCCGACTCTTCCTCTGCTTTCACGCACCTGCTGCCTCCTACACTTGTTTACCGCCTTCCACCTCGACTCTTCCTCTCCTTTCACGCACATGCCGCCATATTCTCACGTTTACTGTCTTCCACCGCCGACTCTTCCTCTCCTTTCACGCACCTGCCGCCATATTCTCGCCTTTCCCACCTTCCACCCCGACTCTTCCTCTCCTTTTACGCACCTGACGCCACATTCTCGCCTTTCCCGCCTTACACCACAGACTCTTCCTCTCCTTTCACGCACCTGACGCCATATTCTCGCCTTTCCCGCCTTCCACCCCGACTCTTCCTCTCCTTTCACACAGCTGCCGCCATATTCTCGCCTTTGCCGCATTCCACCCCGACTCTTCCTCTCATTTCACGCACCTGATGCCACATTCTCGCCTTTCCCGCCTTCCACCCCGACTCTTCCTCTCCTTTCACGCACCTGATGCCACATTCTCGCCTTTCCCGTCTTCCACCCCGACTCTTCCTCTCCTATCACGCACCTGACGCCATATTCTCGCCTTTCCCGCCTTCCACCGCCGACTCTTCCTCTCCTTTCACGCACCTGATGCCATATTCTCACCTTTGCCGCCTTCCAGCGCCGACTCTTCCTCTCCTTTCACGCAGGTGCCGCCATATTCTCGCCTTTGCCGACTTCCACCTCGACTCTTCCTTTCCTTTCACGCACCTGCCACCTTCTACACTCGTTTACCGCCTTCCACCCCGACTCTTCCTCTCCTTTCACGCACCTGCCGCCATATTCTCGCCTTTGCCGCCTTCCACCGCCGACTCTTCCTCTGCTTTCACGCACCTGCCGCCTCCTACACTTGTTTACCGCCTTCCACCTCGACTCTTCCTCTCCTTTCACGCACATGCCGCCGTATTCTCATGTTTACTCTCTTCCACCCCGACTCTTCCTCTACTTTCACGCTCCTGCTGCCATATTCTCGCCTTTGTCGCCTTCCACCCCGACTCTTCCTCTCCTTTCACGCACCTGACGCCACATTCTCGCCTTTCCCGCCTTATACCACAGACTCTTCCTCTCCTTTCACGCACCTGACGCCATATTCTCGCCTTTCCCGCCTTCCACCCCGACTCTTCCTCTCCTTTCACACAGCTGCCCCCATATTCTCGCCTTTGCCGCCTTCCACCCCGACTCTTCCTCTCCTTTCACGCACCTGATGCCACATTCTCGCCTTTGCCGCCTTCCACCGCCGAGTCTTCCTCTCTTTTCACGAACCTGACGCCATATTCTCGCCTTTGCCGCCTTCCACCGCCAACTCTTCCTCTCCTCTCACGCACCTGCTGCCATATTCTCGACTTTGCCGCCTTCCACCGCCGACTCTTCCTCTCCTTTCACGCACCTGCCGCCATATTCTCGCCTTTGCTGCCTTCGACCGCCGACTCTTCCTTCCCTTTCACGCACCTGCCGCCATATTCTCACCTTTCCCGCCTTCCACCCCGACTCTTCCTCTCCTTTCACGCACCTGCTGCCATATTCTCGCCTTTGCCGCCTTCCAGCGCTGACTCTTCCTCTCCTTTCACGCACCTGCAACCTTCTACACTCGTTTACCGCCTTCCACCCAGACTCTTCCTCTCCTTTCACGCACCTGCCGCCATATTCTCGCCTTTGCCGCCTTCCACCGCCGACTCTTCCTCTGCTTTCATGCACCTGCTGCCTCCTACACTTGTTTATCGCCTTCCAACTCGACTCTTCCTCTCCTTTCACGCACATGCCGCCATATTCTCACGTTTACTGTCTTCCACCGCCGTGTCTTCCTCTCCTTTCACGCACCTGCCGCCATATTCTCGCCTTTGTCGCCTTCCACCCTGACTCTTCCTCTCCTTTCACGCACCTGACGCCACATTCTCGCCTTTGCCGCCTTACACCACAGACTCTTCCTCTGCTTTCACGCACCTGCCGCCATATTCTCGCCTTTCCCGCCTTCCACCCCGACTCTTCCTCTCCTTTCACACAGCTGCCGCCATATTCTCGGCTTTGCCGCCTTCCACCGCCGACTCTTACTCTCCTTTCACGCACCTGATGCCACATTCTCGCCTTTCCCGCCTTACACCACAGACTCTTCCTCTCTTTTCACGCACCTGACGCCATATTCTCGCCTTTGCCGCCTTCCACCCCGGCCCTTCCTCTCCTTTCACGCACTTGCTGCCATATTCTCGCCTTTGCCGCCTTCCAGCGCTGACTCTTCCTCTCCTTTCACGCACCTGCCACCTTCTACACTCGTTTACCGCCTTCCACCCCGACTCTTCCTCTCCTTTCACGCAGCTGCCGTCATATTCTCGCCTTTGCCGCCTTCCACCGCCGACTCTTCCTCTGCTTTCACGCACCTGCCGCCTCCTACACTTGTTTACCGATTTCCACCTCGACTCTTCCTCTCCTTTCACACACATGCCGCCATATTCTCATGTTTACGGTCTTCCACCCCGACTCTTCCTCTCCTTTCACGCACCTGATGCCACATTCTCGCCTTTCCCGCCTTCCACCCCGACTCTTCCTCTCTTTTCACGCACTTGACGCCATATTCTCGCCTTAGCCGCCTTCCAGCGCCGACTCTTCCTCTCCTTTCACGCACCTGACGCAATATTCTCGCCTTTGCCGCCTTCCAGCGCCGACTCTTCCTCTCCTTTCACGCACCTGCCTCCGTATTCTCGCCTTTACTGCCTTCCAGCACCGACTCTTCCTCTCCTTTCATGCAGGTGCCGTCATCTTCTCGCCTTTGCCACCTTCCACCCCGACTCTTCCTCTCCTTTCACGCACCTGCCGCCATATTCTCGACTTTCCGCCTTCCACCCCGACCCTTCCTCTCCTTTCACGCACCTGCTGCCATATTCTCGCCTTTGCCGCCTTCCAGCGCCGACTCTTCCTCTCCTTTTATGCACCTGCCGCTATATTCTCGCGTTTGCCGCCTTCCACTGCCGACTCTTCCTCTCCTTTCACGCACCTGCCGCCATATTCTAGCCTTTGCTGCCTTCGACCTCCGACTCTTCCTCTCCTTTCACGCACCTGCCGCCATATTCTCGCCTTTGCCGCCTTCCACCCCGACCCTTCCTCTCCTTTCACGCACTTGCTGCCATATTCTCGCCTTTGCCGCCTTCCAGCGCTGACACTTCCTCTCCTTTCACGCACCTGCCACCTTCTACACTCGTTTACCGCTTTCAACCTCGAGTCTTCCTCTCCTTTCACGCACCTGCCGCCATATTCTCGCCTTTGCCGCCTTCCACCGCCGACTCTTCCTCTGCTTTCACGCACCTGCCGCCTCCTACACTTGTTTACCGCCTTCCACCTCGACTCTTCCTCTCCTTTCACGCAGATGCCGCCATATTCTCACGTTTACTGTCTTCCACCCCGATTCTTCCTCTACTTTCACGCACCTGCCGCCATATTCTCGCCTTTGTCGCCTTCCACCCCGACTCTTCCTCTCCTTTCACGCACCTGACGCCACATTCTCGCCTTTCCCGCCTTACACCACAGACTCTTCCTCTCCTTTCACGCACCTGCCGCCATATTCTCACCTTTCCCGCCTTCCACCCCGAGTCTTCCTCTCCTTTCACACAGCTGCCCCCATATTCTCGCCTTTGCCGCCTTCCACCCCGACTCTTCCTCTCCTTTCACGCACCTGATGCCACATTCTCACCTTTCCCGCCTTCCACCCCGACTCTTCCTCTCTTTTCACGCACCTGACGCCATATTCTCGCCTTAGCCGCCTTCCAGCGCTGACCCTTCCTCTCCTTTCACGCACTTGCTGCCATATTCTCACCTTTGCCGCCTTCCAGCGCTGACTCTTCCTCTCCTTTCACGCACCTGCCACCTTCTACACTCGTTTACCGCCTTCCACCCCGACTCTTCCTCTCCTTTCACGCACCTGCCGGCATATTCTCGCCTTTGCTGCCTTCCACCGCCGACTCTTCCTCTGCTTTCACGCACCTGCCGCATCCTACACTTGTTTACCGCCTTCCACCTCGACTCTTCCTCTCCTTTCACGCACATGCCGCCATATTCTCACGTTTACTGTCTTCCACCGCCGACTCTTCCTCTCCTTTCACGCACCTGCCGCCATATTCTCGCCTTTCCCGCCTTCCACCCCGACTCTTCCTCTACTTTCACGCTCCTGCTGCCATATTCTCGCCTTTGTCGCCTTCCACCCCGACTCTTCCTCTCCTTTCACGCACCTGACGCCACATTCTCGCCTTTCCCTCCTTACACCACAGACTCTTCCTCTGCTTTCACGCACCTGCCGCCATATTCTCGCCTTTGCCGCCTTCCACCCCGACTCTTCCTCTCCTTTCACACAGCTGCCGCCATATTCTCGCCTTTGCCGCCTTCCACCGCCGACTCTTCCTCTCTTTTCACGCACCTGACGCCATATTCTCACCTTTGCCGCCTTCCAGCGCCGACTCTTCCTCTCCTTTCACGCACCTGCCGCCATATTCTCGCCTTTGCCGCCTTCCAGCGCCGACTCTTCCTCTCCGTTCACGCAGGTGCCGCCATATTCTCGCCTTTGCCGACTTCCACCTCGACTCTTCCTCTCCTTTCACGCACCTGCCGCCATATTCTCGCCTTTGCCGCCTTCCACCCCGACTCTTCCTCTGCTTTCACGCACCTGCCGCCTCCTACACTTGTTTAAGGCCTTCCACCTCGACTCTTCCTCTCCTTTCACGCACATGCCGCCATATTCTCACGTTTACTGTCTTCTACCCCGACTCTTCCTCTACTTTCACGCTCCTGCTGCCATATTCTCGCCTTTGTCGCCTTCCACCCCGACTCTTCCTCTCCTTTCACGAACCTGACGCCACATTCTCGCCTTTCCCGCCTTACACCACAGACTCTTCCTCTCCTTTCATGCACCTGCCGCCATATTCTCGCCTTTCCCGCATTCCACCCCGACTCTTCCTCTCTTTTCACGCACCTGACGCCATATTCTCGCCTTTGCCGCCTTCCACCCCCACTCTTCCTCTCCTTTCACGCACCTGCCGCCATATTCTCGACTTTGGCGCCTTCCACCGCCGACTCTTCCTCTCCTTTCACGCACCTGCCGTCATATTATCGCGTTTGCCGCCTTCAACCACCGACTCTTCCTCTCCTTTCACGCACCTGCCGCCATATTCTCGCCTTTGCCGCCTTCCACCCCGACTCTTCCTCTCCTTTCACGCAGCTGCCGCCATATTCTCTCCTTTGCCGCCTTCCACCCCGACTCTTCCTCTCCTTTCACGCACCTGCCGCCATATTCTCACGTTTGCCGCCTTCAACCGCCGACTCTTCCTCGACTTTCACACAGCTGCCCCCATATTCTCGCCTTTGCCGCCTTCCACCCCGACTCTTCCTCTCCTTTCACGCACCTGATGCCACATTCTCGCCTTTCCCGCCTTCCACCCCGACTCTTCCTCTCTTTTCACGCACCTGCCGCCATATTCTCGCATTTACTGCCTTCCAGCACCGACTCTTCCTCTCCTTTCACGCAGGTGCCGTCATCTTCTCGCCTTTGCCACCTTCCACCCCGACTCTTCCTCTCCTTTCACGCACCTGCCGCCATATTCTCGCCTTTGCCGCCTTCCACCGCCGACTCTTCCTCTCCTTTCACGCACCTGCCGCCATATTCTCGCCTTTGCTGCCTTCGACCTCCGACTCTTCCTCTCCTTTCACGCACCTGCCGCCATATTCTCGCCTTTGCCGCCTTCCACTCCGACCCTTCCTCTCGTTTAACGCACCTGCTGCCATATTCTCACCTTTGCCGCCTTCCAGCGCTGACTCTTCCTCTCCTTTCACGCACCTGCCACCTTCTACACTCGTTTACCGCTTTCCACCCAGACTCTTCCTCTCCTTTCACGCACCTGCCGGCATATTCTCGCCTTTGCCGCCTTCCACCGCCGACTCTTCCTCTGCTTTCACGCACCTGCCGCCTCATACACTTGTTTACCGCCTTCCACCTCGACTCTTCCTCTCCTTTCACGCACATGCCGCCATATTCTCACGTTTACTGTCTTCCACCGCCGACTCTTCCTCTCCTTTTATGCACCAACCGCCATATTCTCGCCTTTCCCGCCTTCCATCCCGACTCTTCCTCTACTTTCACGCTCCTGCTGCCATATTCTCGCCTTTGTCGCCTTCCACCCCGACTCTTCCTCTCCTTTCACGCACCTGACGCCACATTCTCGCCTTTCCCGCCTTACACCACAGACTCTTCCTCTGCTTTCACGCACCTGCCGCCATATTCTCGCCTTTGCCGCCTTCCACCCCGACTCTTCCTCTCCTTTCACGCACCTGACGCCATATTCTCGCCTTTGCCGCCTTCCACCGCCGACTCTTCCTCTCCTTTCACGAACCTGACGCCACATTCTCGCCTTTCCCGCCTTACACCACAGACTCTTCCTCTCCTTTCATGCACCTGCCGCCATATTCTCGCCTTTGCCGCCTTCCACCCCGACTCTTCCTCTCTTTTCACGCACCTGACGCCATATTCTCGCCTTTGCCGCCTTCCACCCCCACTCTTCCTCTCCTTTCACGCACCTGCCGCCATATTCTCGACTTTGGCGCCTTCCACCGCCGACTCTTCCTCTCCTTTCACGCACCTGCCGTCATATTATCGCGTTTGCCGCCTTCAACCACCGACTCTTCCTCTCCTTTCACGCACCTGCCGCCATATTCTCGCCTTTGCCGCCTTCCACCCCGACTCTTCCTCTCCTTTCACGCAGCTGCCGCCATATTCTCACCTTTGCCGCCTTCCACCACGACTCTTCCTCTCCTTTCACGCACCTGCCGCCATATTCTCACGTTTGCCGCCTTCAACCGCCGACTCTTCCTCGACTTTCACACAGCTGCCCCCATATTCTCGCCTTTGCCGCCTTCCACCCTGACTCTTCCTCTCCTTTCACGCACCTGATGCCACATTCTCGCCTTTCCCGCCTTCCACCCCGACTCTTCCTCTCTTTTCACGCACCTGCCGCCATATTCTCGCATTTACTGCCTTCCAGCACCGACTCTTCCTCTCCTTTCACGCAGGTGCCGTCATCTTCTCGCCTTTGCCACCTTCTACCCCGACTCTTCCTCTCCTTTCACGCACCTGCCGCCATATTCTCGCCTTTGCCGCCTTCCACCGCCGACTCTTCCTCTGCTTTCACGCACCTGCCGCCTCATACACTTGTTTACCGCCTTCCACCTCGACTCTTCCTCTCCTTTCACGCACATGCCGCCATATTCTCACGTTTACTGTCTTCCACCGCCGACTCTTCCTCTCCTTTTATTCACCAACCGCCATATTGTCGCCTTTCCCGCCTTCCACCCCGACTCTTCCTCTACTTTCACGCTCCTGCTGCCATATTCTCGCCTTTGTCGCCTTCCACCCCGACTCTTCCTCTCCTTTCACGCACCTGACGCCACATTCTCGCCTTTCCCGCCTTACACCACAGACTCTTCCTCTGCTTTCACGCACCTGCCGCCATATTCTCGCCTTTGCCGCCTTCCACCCCGACTCTTCCTCTCCTTTCACACAGCTGCCGCCATATTCTCGCCTTTGCCGCCTTCCACCGCCGACTCTTCCTCTCCTTTCACGAACCTGACGCCACATTCTCGCCTTTCCCGCCTTACACCACAGACTCTTCCTCTCCTTTCATGCACCTGCCGCCATATTCTCGCCTTTGCCGCCTTCCACCCCGACTCTTCCTCTCTTTTCACGCACCTGACGCCATATTCTCGCCTTTGCCGCCTTCCACCCCCACTCTTCCTCTCCTTTCACGCACCTGCCGCCATATTCTCGACTTTGGCGCCTTCCACCGCCGACTCTTCCTCTCCTTTCACGCACCTGCCGTCATATTATCGCGTTTGCCGCCTTCAACCACCGACTCTTCCTCTCCTTTCACGCAGGTGCCGCCATATTCTCACTTTTGCCGCCTTCCACCCCGACTCTTCCTCTCCTTTCACGCACCTGCCGCCATATTCTCACGTTTGCCGCCTTCAACCGCCGACTCTTCCTCGACTTTCACACAGCTGCCCCCATATTCTCGCCTTTGCCGCCTTCCACCCTGACTCTTCCTCTCCTTTCACGCACCTGATGCCACATTCTCGCCTTTCCCGCCTTCCACCCCGACTCTTCCTCTCTTTTCTCGCACCTGCCGCCATATTCTCGCATTTACTGCCTTCCAGCACCGACTCTTCCTCTCCTTTCACGCAGGTGCCGTCATCTTCTCGCCTTTGCCACCTTCTACCCCGACTCTTCCTCTCCTTTCACGCACCTGCCGCCATATTCTCGCCTTTGCCGCCTTCCACCGCCGACTCTTCCTCTCCTTTCACGCACCTGCCGCCATATTCTCGCCTTTGCTGCCTTCGACCTCCGACTCTTCCTCTCCTTTCACGCACCTGCCGCCATATTCTCGCCTTTGCCGCCTTCCACTCCGACCCTTCCTCTCGTTTAACGCACCTGCTGCCATATTCTCACCTTTGCCGCCTTCCAGCGCTGACTCTTCCTCTCCTTTCACGCACCTGCCACCTTCTACACTCGTTTACCGCTTTCCACCCCGACTCTTCCTCTCCTTTCACGCACCTGCCGGCATATTCTCGCCTTTGCCGCCTTCCACCGCCGACTCTTCCTCTGCATTCACGCACCTGCCGCCTCATACACTTGTTTACCGCCTTCCACCTCGACTCTTCCTCTCCTTTCACGCACATGCCGCCATATTCTCACGTTTACTGTCTTCCACCGCCGACTCTTCCTCTCCTTTTATGCACCAACCGCCATATTCTCGCCTTTCCCGCCTTCCATCCCGACTCTTCCTCTGCTTTCACGCACCTGCCGCCATATTCTCGCCTTTGCCGCCTTCCACCCCGACTCTTCCTCTCCTTTCACACAGCTGCCGCCATATTCTCGCCTTTGCCGCCTTCCACCGCCGACTCTTCCTCTCCTTTCACGAACCTGACGCCACATTCTCGCCTTTCCCGCCTTACACCACAGACTCTTCCTCTCCTTTCATGCACCTGCCGCCATATTCTCGCCTTTGCCGCCTTCCACCCCGACTCTTCCTCTCTTTTCACGCACCTGACGCCATATTCTCGCCTTTGCCGCCTTCCACCCTCACTCTTCCTCTCCTTTCACGCACCTGCCGCCATATTCTCGACTTTGGCGCCTTCCACCGCCGACTCTTCCTCTCCTTTCACGCACCTGCCGTCATATTATCGCGTTTGCCGCCTTCAACCACCGACTCTTCCTCTCCTTTCACGCAGGTGCCGCCATATTCTCACTTTTGCCGCCTTCCACCCCGACTCTTCCTCTCCTTTCACGCACCTGCCGCCATATTCTCACGTTTGCCGCCTTCAACCGCCGACTCTTCCTCGACTTTCACACAGCTGCCCCCATATTCTCGCCTTTGCCGCCTTCCACCCTGACTCTTCCTCTCCTTTCACGCACCTGATGCCACATTCTCGCCTTTCCCGCCTTCCACCCCGACTCTTCCTCTCTTTTCTCGCACCTGCCGCCATATTCTCGCATTTACTGCCTTCCAGCACCGACTCTTCCTCTCCTTTCACGCAGGTGCCGTCATCTTCTCGCCTTTGCCACCTTCTACCCCGACTCTTCCTCTCCTTTCACGCACCTGCCGCCATATTCTCGCCTTTGCCGCCTTCCACCGCCGACTCTTCCTCTCCTTTCACGCACCTGCCGCCATATTCTCGCCTTTGCTGCCTTCGACCTCCGACTCTTCCTCTCCTTTCACGCACCTGCCGCCATATTCTCGCCTTTGCCGCCTTCCACTCCGACCCTTCCTCTCGTTTAACGCACCTGCTGCCATATTCTCACCTTTGCCGCCTTCCAGCGCTGACTCTTCCTCTCCTTTCACGCACCTGCCACCTTCTACACTCGTTTACCGCTTTCCACCCCGACTCTTCCTCTCCTTTCACGCACCTGCCGGCATATTCTCGCCTTTGCCGCCTTCCACCGCCGACTCTTCCTCTGCATTCACGCACCTGCCGCCTCATACACTTGTTTACCGCCTTCCACCTCGACTCTTCCTCTCCTTTCACGCACATGCCGCCATATTCTCACGTTTACTGTCTTCCACCGCCGACTCTTCCTCTCCTTTTATGCACCAACCGCCATATTCTCGCCTTTCCCGCCTTCCATCCCGACTCTTCCTCTACTTTCACGCTCCTGCTGCCATATTCTCGCCTTTGTCGCCTTCCACCCCGACTCTTCCTCTCCTTTCACGCACCTGACGCCACATTCTCGCCTTTCCCGCCTTACACCACAGACTCTTCCTCTGCTTTCACGCACCTGCCGCCATATTCTCGCCTTTGCCGCCTTCCACCCCGACTCTTCCTCTCCTTTCACGCACCTGACGCCATATTCTCGCCTTTGCCGCCTTCCACCGCCGACTCTTCCTCTCCTTTCACGAACCTGACGCCACATTCTCGCCTTTCCCGCCTTACACCACAGACTCTTCCTCTCCTTTCATGCACCTGCCGCCATATTCTCGCCTTTGCCGCCTTCCACCCCGACTCTTCCTCTCTTTTCACGCACCTGACGCCATATTCTCGCCTTTGCCGCCTTCCACCCCCACTCTTCCTCTCCTTTCACGCACCTGCCGCCATATTCTCGACTTTGGCGCCTTCCACCGCCGACTCTTCCTCTCCTTTCACGCACCTGCCGTCATATTATCGCGTTTGCCGCCTTCAACCACCGACTCTTCCTCTCCTTTCACGCACCTGCCGCCATATTCTCGCCTTTGCCGCCTTCCACCCCGACTCTTCCTCTCCTTTCACGCAGCTGCCGCCATATTCTCACCTTTGCCGCCTTCCACCCCGACTCTTCCTCTCCTTTCACGCACCTGCCGCCATATTCTCACGTTTGCCGCCTTCAACCGCCGACTCTTCCTCGACTTTCACACAGCTGCCCCCATATTCTCGCCTTTGCCGCCTTCCACCCTGACTCTTCCTCTCCTTTCACGCACCTGATGCCACATTCTCGCCTTTCCCGCCTTCCACCCCGACTCTTCCTCTCTTTTCACGCACCTGCCGCCATATTCTCGCATTTACTGCCTTCCAGCACCGACTCTTCCTCTCCTTTCACGCAGGTGCCGTCATCTTCTCGCCTTTGCCACCTTCTACCCCGACTCTTCCTCTCCTTTCACGCACCTGCCGCCATATTCTCGCCTTTGCCGCCTTCCACCGCCGACTCTTCCTCTGCTTTCACGCACCTGCCGCCTCATACACTTGTTTACCGCCTTCCACCTCGACTCTTCCTCTCCTTTCACGCACATGCCGCCATATTCTCACGTTTACTGTCTTCCACCGCCGACTCTTCCTCTCCTTTTATTCACCAACCGCCATATTCTCGCCTTTCCCGCCTTCCACCCCGACTCTTCCTCTACTTTCACGCTCCTGCTGCCATATTCTCGCCTTTGTCGCCTTCCACCCCGACTCTTCCTCTCCTTTCACGCACCTGACGCCACATTCTCGCCTTTCCCGCCTTACACCACAGACTCTTCCTCTGCTTTCACGCACCTGCCGCCATATTCTCGCCTTTGCCGCCTTCCACCCCGACTCTTCCTCTCCTTTCACACAGCTGCCGCCATATTCTCGCCTTTGCCGCCTTCCACCGCCGACTCTTCCTCTCCTTTCACGAACCTGACGCCACATTCTCGCCTTTCCCGCCTTACACCACAGACTCTTCCTCTCCTTTCATGCACCTGCCGCCATATTCTCGCCTTTGCCGCCTTCCACCCCGACTCTTCCTCTCTTTTCACGCACCTGACGCCATATTCTCGCCTTTGCCGCCTTCCACCCCCACTCTTCCTCTCCTTTCACGCACCTGCCGCCATATTCTCGACTTTGGCGCCTTCCACCGCCGACTCTTCCTCTCCTTTCACGCACCTGCCGTCATATTATCGCGTTTGCCGCCTTCAACCACCGACTCTTCCTCTCCTTTCACGCAGCTGCCGCCATATTCTCACTTTTGCCGCCTTCCACCCCGACTCTTCCTCTCCTTTCACGCACCTGCCGCCATATTCTCACGTTTGCCGCCTTCAACCGCCGACTCTTCCTCGACTTTCACAGAGCTGCCCCCATATTCTCGCCTTTGCCGCCTTCCACCCTGACTCTTCCTCTCCTTTCACGCACCTGATGCCACATTCTCGCCTTTCCCGCCTTCCACCCCGACTCTTCCTCTCTTTTCTCGCACCTGCCGCCATATTCTCGCATTTACTGCCTTCCAGCACCGACTCTTCCTCTCCTTTCACGCAGGTGCCGTCATCTTCTCGCCTTTGCCACCTTCTACCCCGACTCTTCCTCTCCTTTCACGCACCTGCCGCCATATTGTCGCCTTTGCCGCCTTCCACCGCCGACTCTTCCTCTCCTTTCACGCACCTGCCGCCATATTCTCGCCTTTGCTGCCTTCGACCTCCGACTCTTCCTCTCCTTTCACGCACCTGCCGCCATATTCTCGCCTTTGCCGCCTTCCACTCCGACCCTTCCTCTCGTTTAACGCACCTGCTGCCATATTCTCACCTTTGCCGCCTTCCAGCGCTGACTCTTCCTCTCCTTTCACGCACCTGCCACCTTCTACACTCGTTTACCGCTTTCCACCCAGACTCTTCCTCTCCTTTCACGCACCTGCCGGCATATTCTCGCCTTTGCCGCCTTCCACCGCCGACTCTTCCTCTGCTTTCACGCACCTGCCGCCTCATACACTTGTTTACCGCCTTCCACCTCGACTCTTCCTCTCCTTTCACGCACATGCCGCCATATTCTCACGTTTACTGTCTTCCACCGCCGACTCTTCCTCTACTTTCACGCTCCTGCTGCCATATTCTCGCCTTTGTCGCCTTCCACCCCGACGCTTCCTCTCCTTTCACGCACCTGACGCCACATTCTCGCCTTTCCCGCCTTACACCACAGACTCTTCCTCTCCTTTCACGCACCTGCCGCCATATTCTCGCCTTTCCCGCCTTCCACCCCGACTCTTCCTCTCTTTTCACGCACCTGACGCCATATTCTCGCCTTAGCTGCCTTCCAGCGCCAACTCTTCCTCTCCTTTCACGCACCTGACGCCATATTCTCACGTTTGCCGCCTTCCACCGCCAACTCTTCGTCTTCTTTCACGCACCTGCCGCCATATTCTCGCCTTTACCGCCTTCGACCGCCGACTCTTCCTCTCCTTTCACGCACCTGCCGCCATATTCTCGCCTTTGCCGCCTTCCACCCCGACCCTTCCTCTCCTTTCACGCACCTGCTGCCATATTCTCGCCTTTGCCGCCTTCCACCCCGACTCTTCCTCTCCTTTCACGCACCTGCCACCTTCTACACTCGTTTACCCCCTTCCACCCAGACTCTTCGTCTCCTTTCACGCACCTGCCGCCATATTCTCACCTTTACTGTCTTCCATCGCCGACTCTTCCTCTCCTTTCACGCACCTGCCGCCATATTCTCGCCTTTCCCGCCTTCCACCCCGACTCTTCCTCTACTTTCACGCTCCTGCTGCCATATGCTCGCCTTTGTCGCCTTCCACCCCGACTCTTCCTCTCCTTTCACGCACCTGACGCAACATTCTCGCCTTTCCCGCCTTACACCACAGACTCTTCCTCTGCTTTCACGCACCTGCCGCCATATTCTCGCCTTTCCCGCCTTCCACCCCGACTCTTCCTCTCCTTTCACGCACCTGATGCCACATTCTCGCCTTTCCCGCCTTCCACCTCGACTCTTCCTCTCTTTTCACGCACCTGACGCCATATTCTCGCCTTTGCCGCCTTCCACCCCGACCCTTCCTCTCCTTTCACGCACCTGATGCCACATTCTCGCCTTTCCCGCCTTCCACCCCGACTCTTCCTCTCCTTTCACGCACCTGCCGCCATATTCTCGCCTTTGCCGCCTTCCACCCCGACTCTTCCTCTCCTTTCACGCACCTGATGCCACATTCTCGCCTTTGCCGCCTTCCACCGCCGAGTCTTCCTCTCTTTTCACGAACCTGACGCCATATTCTCGCCTTTGCCGCCTTCCAGCGCCGACTCTTCCTCTCCTCTCACGCACCTGCTGCCATATTCTCGACTTTGCCGCCTTCCACCGCCGACTCTTCCTCTCCTTTCACGCACCTGCCGCCATATTCTCGCCTTTGCTGCCTTCGACCGCCGACTCTTCCTTCCCTTTCACGCACCTGCCGCCATATTCTCACCTTTCCCGCCTTCCACCCCGACTCTTCCTCTCCTTTCACGCACCTGCTGCCATATTCTCGCCTTTGCCGCCTTCCAGCGCTGACTCTTCCTCTCCTTTCACGCACCTGCAACCTTCTACACTCGTTTACCGCCTTCCACCCAGACTCTTCCTCTCCTTTCACGCACCTGCCGCCATATTCTCGCCTTTGCCGCCTTCCACCGCCGACTCTTCCTCTGCTTTCATGCACCTGCTGCCTCCTACACTTGTTTATCGCCTTCCAACTCGACTCTTCCTCTCCTTTCACGCACATTCCGCCATATTCTCACGTTTACTGTCTTCCACCGCCGACTCTTCCTCTCCTTTCACGCACCTGCCGCCATATTCTCGCCTTTCCCGCCTTCCACCCCGACTCTTCCTCTCCTTTCACACAGCTGCCGCCATATTCTCGGCTTTGCCGCCTTCCACCCCGACTCTTACTCTCCTTTCACGCACCTGATGCCACATTCTCGCCTTTCCCGCCTTCCACCCCGACTCTTCCTCTCTTTTCACGCACCTGACGCCATATTCTCGCCTTTGCCGCCTTCCACCCCGGCCCTTCCTCTCCTTTCACGCACTTGCTGCCATATTCTCGCCTTTGCCGCCTTCCAGCGCTGACTCTTCCTCTCCTTTCACGCACCTGCCACCTTCTACACTCGTTTACCGCCTTCCACCCCGACTCTTCCTCTCCTTTCACGCACCTGCCGCCATATTCTCGCCTTTGCCGCCTTCCACCGCCGACTCTTCCTCTGCTTTCACGCACCTGCCGCCTCCTACACTTGTTTACCGATTTCCACCTCAGACTCTTCCTCTCCTTTCACACACATGCCGCCATATTCTCATGTTTACGGTCTTCCACCCCGACTCTTCCTCTCCTTTCACGCACCTGATGCCACATTCTCGCCTTTCCCGCCTTCCACCCCGACTCTTCCTCTCTTTTCACGCACCTGACGCCATATTCTCACCTTTGCCGCCTTCCACCCCGGCCCTTCCTCTCCTTTCACGCACTTGCTGCCATATTCTCGCCTTTGCCGCCTTCCAGCGCTGACTCTTCCTCTCCTTTCACGCACCTGCCACCTTCTACACTCGTTTACCGCCTTCCACCCCGACTCTTCCTCTCCTTTCACGCACCTGCCGCCATATTCTCGCCTTTGCCGCCTTCCACCGCCGACACTTCCTCTGCTTTCACGCACCTGCCGCCTCCTACACTTGTTTACCGATTTCCACCTCGACTCTTCCTCTCCTTTCACACACATGCCGCCATATTCTCATGTTTACGGTCTTCCACCCCGACTCTTCCTCTCCTTTCACGCACCTGATGCCACATTCTCGCCTTTCCCGCCTTCCACCCCGACTCTTCCTCTCTTTTCACGCACTTGACGCCATATTCTCGCCTTAGCCGCCTTCCAGCGCCGACTCTTCCTCTCCTTTCACGCACCTGACGCAATATTCTCGCCTTTGCCGCCTTCCAGCGCCGACTCTTCCTCTCCTTTCACGCACCTGCCTCCGTATTCTCGCCTTTACTGCCTTCCAGCACCGACTCTTCCTCTCCTTTCATGCAGGTGCCGTCATCTTCTCGCCTTTGCCACCTTCCACCCCGACTCTTCCTCTCCTTTCACGCACCTGACGCCATATTCTCGACTTTCCGCCTTCCACCCCGACCCTTCCTCTCCTTTCACGCACCTGCTGCCATATTCTCGCCTTTGCCGCCTTCCAGCGCCGACTCTTCCTCTCCTTTCACGCACCTGCCGCCATATTATCACGTTTGCCGCCTTCAACCGCCGACTCTTCATCTCCTTTTATGCACCTGCCGCTATATTCTCGCGTTTGCCGCCTTCCACTGCCGACTCTTCCTCTCCTTTCACGCACCTGCCGCCATATTCTCGCCTTTGCTGCCTTCGACCTCCGACTCTTCCTCTCCTTTCACGCACCTGCCGCCATATTCTCGCCTTTGCCGCCTTCCACCCCGACCCTTCCTCTCCTTTCACGCACTTGCTGCCATATTCTCGCCTTTGCCGCCTTCCAGCGCTGACTCTTCCTCTCCTTTCACGCACCTGCCACCTTCTACACTCGTTTACCGCCTTCAACCTCGAGTCTTCCTCTCCTTTCACGCACCTGCCGCCATATTCTCGCCTTTGCCGCCTTCCACCGCCGACTCTTCCTCTGCTTTCACGCACCTGCCGCCTCCTACACTTGTTTACCGCCTTCCACCTCGACTCTTCCTCTCCTTTCACGCACATGCCGCCATATTCTCACGTTTACTGTCTTCCACCCCGACTCTTCCTCTACTTTCACGCTCCTGCTGCCATATTCTCGCCTTTGTCGCCTTCCACCCCGACTCTTCCTCTCCTTTCACGCACCTGACGCCACATTCTCGCCTTTCCCGCCTTACACCACAGACTCTTCCTCACCTTTCACGCACCTGCCGCCATATTCTCACCTTTCCCGCCTTCCACCCCGACTCTTCCTCTCCTTTCACACAGCTGCCCCCATATTCTCGCCTTTGCCGCCTTCCACCCCGACTCTTCCTCTCCTTTCACGCACCTGATGCCACATTCTCGCCTTTCCCGCCTTCCACCCCGACTCTTCCTCTCTTTTCACGCACCTGACGCCATATTCTCGCCTTAGCCGCCTTCCAGCGCTGACCCTTCCTCTCCTTTCACGCACTTGCTGCCATATTCTCGCCTTTGCCGCCTTCCAGCGCCGACTCTTCCTCTCCTTTCACGCACCTGCCGCCATATTCTCGCCTTTGCTGCCTTCGACCGCCGACTATTCCTCTCCTTTCACGCACCTGCCGCCATATTTTCGCCTTTGCCGCCTTCCACCCCGACCCTTCCTCTCCTTTCACGCACCTGCTGCCATATTCTCGCCTTTGCCGCCTTCCAGCGCTGACTCTTCCTCTCCTTTCACGCACCTGCAACCTTCTACACTCGTTTACCGCCTTCCACCCAGACTCTTCCTCTCCTTTCACGCACCTGCCGCCATATTCTCGCCTTTCCCAGTTTCCACCCCGACTCTTCCTCTACTTTCACGCTCCTGCTGCCATATTCTCGCCTTTGTCGCCTTCCACCCCGACTCTTCCTCTCCTTTCACGCACCTGACGCCACATTCTCGCCTTTCCCGCCTTACACCACAGACTCTTCCTCTGCTTTCACGCACCTGCCGCCATATTCTCGCCTTTGCCGCCTTCCACCCCGACTCTTCCTCTCCTTTCACACAGCTGCCGCCATATTCTCGCCTTTGCCGCCTTCCACCGCCGACTCTTCCTCTGCTTTCACGCACCTGCTGCCTCCTACACTTGTTTACCGCCTTCCACCTCGACTCTTCCTCTCCTTTCACGCACATGCCGCCATATTCTCACGTTTACTGTCTTCCACCGCCGACTCTTCCTCTCCTTTCACGCACCTGCCGCCATATTCTCGCCTTTCCCACCTTGCACCCCGACTCTTCCTCTACTTTCACGCTCCTACTGCCATATTCTCGCCTTTGTCGCCTTCCACCCCGACTCTTCCTCTCCTTTCACGCACCTGACGCCACATTCTCGCCTTTCCCGCCTTACACCACAGACTCTTCCTCTGCTTTCACGCACCTGCCGCCATATTCTCGCCTTTCCCACCTTCCACCCCGACTCTTCCTCTCCTTTCACACAGCTGCCGCCATATTCTCGCCTTTGCCGCCTTCCACCCCGACTCTTCCTCTCCTTTCACGCACCTGATGCCACATTCTCGCCTTTCCCGCCTTCCACCCCGACTCTTCCTCTCCTTTCACGCACCTGACGCCATATTCTCGCCTTTGCCGCCTTCCACCGCCGACTCTTCCTCTCCTTTCACGCACCTGGTGCCATATTCTCACCTTTGCCGCCTTCCAGCGCCGACTCTTCCTCTCCTTTCACGCAGGTGCCGCCATATTCTCGCCTTTGCCGACTTCCACCCCGACTCTTCCTCTCCTTTCACGCACCTGCAACCTTCTACACTCGTTTACCGCCTTCCACCCAGACTCTTCCTCTCCTTTCACGCACCTGCCGCCATATTCTCGCCTTTGCCGCCTTACACCGCCGACTCTTCCTCTGCTTTCACGCACCTGCTGCCTCCTACACTTGTTTACCGCCTTCCACCTCGACTCTTCCTCTCCTTTCACGCACATGCCGCCATATTCTCACGTTTACTGTCTTCCACCGCCGACTCTTCCTCTCCTTTCACGCACCTGCCGCCATATTCTCGCCTTTCCCACTTTCCACCCCGACTCTTCCTCTACTTTCACGCTCCTGCTGCCATATTCTCGCCTTTGTCGCCTTCCACCCCGACTCTTCCTCTCCTTTCACGCACCTGACGCCACATTCTCGCCTTTCCCTCCTTACACCACAGACTCTTCCTCTGCTTTCACGCACCTGCCGCCATATTCTCGCCTTTCCCGCATTCCACCCCGACTCTTCCTCTCCTTTCACACAGCTGCCGCCATATTCTCGCCTTTGCCGCCTTCCACCGCCGACTCTTCCTCTGCTTTCACGCACCTGGTGCCTCCTACACTTGTTTACCGCCTTCCACCTCGACTCTTCCTCTCCTTTCACGCACATGCCGCCATATTCTCACGTTTACTGTCTTCCACCGCCGACTCTTCCTCTCCTTTCACGCACCTGCCGCCATATTCTCGCCTTTCCCACCTTGCACCCCGACTCTTCCTCTACTTTCACTCTCCTACTGCCATATTCTCGCCTTTGTCGCCTTCCACCCCGACTCTTCCTCTCCTTTCACGCACCTGACGCCACATTCTCGAATTTCCCGCCTTACACCACAGACTCTTCCTCTGCTTTCACGCACCTGCCGCCATATTCTCGCCTTTCCCGCCTTCCACCCCGACTCTTCCTCTCCTTTCACACAGCTGCCGCCATATTCTCGCCTTTGCCGCCTTCCACCCCGACTCTTCCTCTCCTTTCACGCACCTGATGCCACATTCTCGCCTTTCCCGCCTTCCACCCCGACTCTTCCTCTCCTTTCACGCACCTGACGCCATATTCTCGCCTTTGCCGCCTTCCACCGCCGACTCTTCCTCTCCTTTCACGCACCTGGTGCCATATTCTCACCTTTGCCGCCTTCCAGCGCCGACTCTTCCTCTCCTTTCACGCACCTGCCGCCATATTCTCGCTTTTGCCGACTTCCACCCCGACTCTTCCTCTCCTTTCACACAGCTGCCGCCATATTGTCGCCTTTGCCGCCTTCCAGCGCCGACTCTTCCTCTCCTTTCACGCACCTGCCGCCATATTCTCGCCTTTGCTGCCCTCCACCACCGACCCATCCTCTCCTTTCACGCACTTGCTGCCATATTCTCGCCTTTGCCGCCTTCCACCGCCGACTCTTCCTCTGCTTTCACGCACCTGGTGCCTCCTACACTTGTTTACCGCCTTCCACCTCGACTCTTCCTCTCCTTTCACGCACATGCCTCCATATTCTCACGTTTACTGTCTTCCACCGCCGACTCTTCCTCTCCTTTCACGCACCTGCTGCCATATTCTCGCCTTTCCCACCTTGCACCCCGACTCTTCCTCTACTTTCACTCTCCTACTGCCATATACTCGCCTTTGTCGCCTTCCACCCCGACTCTTCCTCTCCTTTCACGCACCTGACGCCACATTCTCGAATTTCCCGCCTTACACCACAGACTCTTCCTCTGCTTTCACGCACCTGCCGCCATATTCTCGCCTTTCCCGCCTTCCACCCCGACTCTTCCTCTCCTTTCACACAGCTGCCGCCATATTCTCGCCTTTGCCGCCTTCCACCCCGACTCTTCCTCTCCTTTCACGCACCTGATGCCACATTCTCGCCTTTCCCGCCTTCCACCCCGACTCTTCCTCTCCTTTCACGCACCTGACGCCATATTCTCGCCTTTGCCGCCTTCCACCGCCGACTCTTCCTCTCCTTTCACGCACCTGCCGCCATATTCTCACCTTTGCCGCCTTCCAGCGCCGACTCTTCCTCTCCTTTCACGCACCTGCCGCCATATTCTCGCGTTTGCCGCCTTTAACCTAGACACTTCCTCTCCTTTCACGCACCTGCCTCCATATTCTCGCCTTTGCCGACTTCCAGCGCTGACTCTTCCTCTCCTTTCACGCACCTGCAACCTTCTACACACGTTTACCGCCTTCCACCCCGACTCTTCCTCTGCTTTCACGCACCTGCCGCCATATTCTCGCCTTTGCCGCCTTCCACCGCCGACTCATCCTCTGCTTTCACGCACCTGCCGCCTCCTACACTTGTTTAACGCCTTCCACCTCGACTCTTCCTCTCCTTTCACGCACTTGCTGCCATATTCTCGCCTTTGCCGCCTTCCAGCGCTGACTCTTCCTCTCCTTTCACGCACCTGCCACCTTCTACACTCGTTTACCGCCTTCCACCCCGACTCTTCCTCTCCTTTCACGCACCTGCCGCCATATTCTCACGTTTGCCGCTTTCAACCGCCGACTCTTCCTCTCCTTTTATGCACCAACCGCCATATTCTCGCCTTTGCCGCCTTCCACTGCCGACTCTTCCTCTCCTTTCACGCAGCTGCTGGCATATTCTTGCCTTTGCCGCCTTCGACCGCCGACTCTTCCTCTCCTTTCACGCACCTGCCGCCATATTCTCGCCTTTGCCGTCTTCCACCCCGACCCTTCCTCTCCTTTCACGCACTTGCTGCCATATTCTCGCCTTTGCCGCCTTCCAGCGCTGACTCTTCCTCTCCTTTCACGCACCTGCCACCTTCTACACTCGTTTACCGCCTTCCACCCCGACTCTTCCTCTCCTTTCACGCACCTGCCGCCATATTCTCGACTTTGCCGCCTTGCACCGCCGACTCTTCCTCTGCTTTCACGCACCCGCCGCCTCCTACTCTTGTTTACCGCCTTCCACCTCGACTCCTCCTCTCCTTTCACGCACATGCCGCCATATTCTCACGTTTACTGTCTTCCACCCCGACTCTTCCTCTACTTTCACGCTCCTGCCACCTTCTACACTCGTTTACCGCCTTCCACTGCCGACTCTTCCTCTCCTTTCACGCAGCTGCTGGCATATTCTTGCCTTTGCCGCCTTCGACCGCCGACTCTTCCTCTCCTTTCACGCACCTGCCGCCATATTCTCGCCTTTGCCGTCTTCCACCCCGACCCTTCCTCTCCTTTCACGCACTTGCTGCCATATTCTCGCCTTTGCCGCCTTCCAGCGCTGACTCTTCCTCTCCTTTCACGCACCTGCCACCTTCTACACTCGTTTACCGCCTTCCACCCCGACTCTTCCTCTCCTTTCACGCAGCTGCCGTCATATTCTCGCCTTTGCCGCCTTCCACCGCCGACTCTTCCTCTCCTTTCACGCACATGCCGCCTCCTACACTCGTTTACCGCCTTCCACCTCGACTCCTCCTCTCCTTTCACGCACATGCCGCCATATTCTCACGTTTCCTGTCTTCCACCCCGACTCTTCCTCTACTTTCACGCTCCTGCTGCCATATTCTCGCCTTTGTCGCCTTCCACCCCGACTCTTCCTCTCCTATCACGCACCTGCCGCCATATTCTCGACTTTGCCGCCTTGCTCCGCCGACTCTTCCTCTGCTTTCACGCACCTGCCGCCTCCTACACTTGTTTACCGCCTTCCACCTCGACTCTTCCTCTCCTTTCACGCACTTGCTGCCATATTCTCGCCTTTGCCGCCTTCCAGCGCTGACTCTTCCTCTCCTTTCACGCACCTGCCACCTTCTACACTCGTTTACCGCCTTCCACCCCGACTCTTCCTCTCCTTTCACGCACCTGCCGCCATATTCTCACGTTTGCCGCTTTCAACCGCCGACTCTTCCTCTCCTTTTATGCACCAACCGCCATATTCTCGCCTTTGCCGCCTTCCACCCCGACCCTTCCTCTCCTTTCACGCACTTGCTGCCATATTCTCGCCTTTGCCGCCTTCCAGCGCTGACTCTTCCTCTCCTTTCACGCACCTCCAACCTTCTACACTCGTTTACCGCCTTCCACCCCGACTCTTCCTCTCCTTTCACGCACCTGCCGCCATATTCTCGACTTTGCCGCCTTGCACCGCCGACTCTTCCTCTGCTTTTACGCACCCGCCGCCTCCTACACTTGTTTACCGCCTTCCACCTCGACTCCTCCTCTCCTTTCACGCACATGCCGCCATATTCTCACGTTTACTGTCTTCCACCCCGACTCTTCCTCTACTTTCACGCTCCTGCTGCCATATTCTCGCCTTTCCCGCCTTACACCACAGAGTCTTCCTCTCCTTTCACGCACCTGCCGCCATATTCTCGCCTTTGTCGCCTTCCACCCCGACCCTTCCTCTCCTTTCACGCACCTGCCGCCATATTCTCGCCTTTGCCGCCTTCCACCCCGACTCTTCCTCTCCTTTCACGCACCTGCAACCTTCTACACACGTTTACCGCCTTCCACCCCGACTCTTCCTCTCCTTTCACGCACCTGCCGCCATATTCTCACGTTTGCCGCATTCAACCGCCGACTCTTCCTCTCCTTTTATGCACCAACCGCCATATTCTCGCCTTTGCCGCCTTCCACTGCCGACTCTTCCTCTCCTTTCACGCAGCTGCTGGCATATTCTTGCCTTTGCCGCCTTCGACCGCCGACTCTTCATCTCCTTTCACGCAGCTGCCAGCATATTCTCGCCTTTGCCGTCTTCCACCCCGACCCTTCCTCTCCTTTCACGCACTTGCTGCCATATTCTCGCCTTTGCCGCCTTCCAGCGCTGACTCTTCCTCTCCTTTCACGCACCTGCCACCTTCTACACTCGTTTACCGCCTTCCACCCCGACTCTTCCTCTCCTTTCACGCAGCTGCCGTCATATTCTCGCCTTTGCCGCCTTCCACCGCCGACTCTTCCTCTCCTTTCACGCACATGCCGCCTCCTACACTCGTTTACCGCCTTCCACCTCGACTCCTCCTCTCCTTTCACGCACATGCCGCCATATTCTCACGTTTCCTGTCTTCCACCCCGACTCTTCCTCTACTTTCACGCTCCTGCTGCCATATTCTCGCCTTTGTCGCCTTCCACCCCGACTCTTCCTCTCCTATCACGCACCTGCCGCCATATTCTCGACTTTGCCGCCTTGCTCCGCCGACTCTTCCTCTGCTTTCACGCACCTGCCGCCTCCTACACTTGTTTACCGCCTTCCACCTCGACTCTTCCTCTCCTTTCACGCACTTGCTGCCATATTCTCGCCTTTGCCGCCTTCCAGCGCTGACTCTTCCTCTCCTTTCACGCACCTGCCACCTTCTACACTCGTTTACCGCCTTCCACCCCGACTCTTCCTCTCCTTTCACGCACCTGCCGCCATATTCTCACGTTTGCCGCTTTCAACCGCCGACTCTTCCTCTCCTTTTATGCACCAACCGCTATATTCTCGCCTTTGCCGCCTTCCACTGCTGACTCTTCCTCTCCTTTCACGCAGCTGCTGGCATATTCTTGCCTTTGCCGCCTTCGACCGCCGACTCTTCCTCTCCTTTCACGCACCTGCCGCCATATTCTCGCCTTTGCCGTCTTCCACCCCGACCCTTCCTCTCCTTTCACGCACTTGCTGCCATATTCTCGCCTTTGCCGCCTTCCAGCGCTGACTCTTCCTCTCCTTTCACGCACCTGCCACCTTCTACACTCGTTTACCGCCTTCCACCCCGACTCTTCCTCTCCTTTCACGCACCTGCCGCCATATTCTCAACTTTGCCGCCTTGCACCGCCGACTCTTCCTCTGCTTTTACGCACCCGCCGCCTCCTATACTTGTTTACCGCCTTCCACCTCGACTCCTCCTCTCCTTTCACGCACATGCCGCCTTATTCTCACGTTTACTGTCTTCCACCCCGACTCTTCCTCTCCTTTCACGCTCCTGCTGCCATATTCTCGCCTTTCCCGCCTTACACCACAGAGTCTTCCTCTCCTTTCACGCACCTGCCGCCATATTCTCGCCTTTGTCGCCTTCCACCCCGACCCTTCCTCTCCTTTCACGCACCTGCCGCCATATTCTCGCCTTTGCCGCCTTCCACCCCGACTCTTCCTCTCCTTTCACGCACCTGCAACCTTCTACACACGTTTACCGCCTTCCACCCCGACTCTTCCTCTCCTTTCACGCACCTGCCGCCATATTCTCGCCTTTGCCGCATTCCACCACCGACTCTTCCTCTGCTTTCACGCACCTGCCGCCTCCTACACTTGTTTACCGCCTTCCACCTCGACTCTTCCTCTCCTTTCACGCACTTGCTGCCATATTCTCGCCTTTGCCGCCTTCCAGCGCTGACTCTTCCTCTCCTTTCACGCACCTGCCACCTTCTACACTCGTTTACCGCCTTCCACCCCGACTCTTCCTCTCCTTTCACGCACCTGCCGCCATATTCTCACGTTTGCCGCCTTCAACCGCCGACTCTTCCTCTCCTTTTATGCACCAACCGCCATATTCTCGCCTTTGCCGCCTTCCACTGCCGACTCTTCCTCTCCTTTCACGCAGCTGCTGGCATATTCTTGCCTTTGCCGCCTTCGACCGCCGACTCTTCCTCTCCTTTCACGCACCTGCCGCCATATTCTCGCCTTTGCCGTCTTCCACCCCGACCCTTCCTCTCCTTTCACGCACTTGCTGCCATATTCTCGCCTTTGCCGCCTTCCAGCGCTGACTCTTCCTCTCCTTTCACGCACCTGCCACCTTCTACACTCGTTTACCGCCTTCCACCCCGACTCTTCCTCTCCTTTCACGCAGCTGCCGTCATATTCTCGCCTTTGCCGCCTTCCAGCGCCGACTCTTCCTCTCCTTTCACGCACATGCCGCCTCCTACACTCGTTTACCGCCTTCCACCTCGACTCCTCCTCTCCTTTCACGCACATGCCGCCATATTCTCACGTTTCCTGTCTTCCACCCCGACTCTTCCTCTACTTTCACGCTCCTGCTGCCATATTCTCGCCTTTGTCGCCTTCCACCCCGACTCTTCCTCTCCTATCACGCACCTGCCGCCATATTCTCGACTTTGCCGCCTTGCTCCGCCGACTCTTCCTCTGCTTTCACGCACCTGCCGCCTCCTACACTTGTTTACCGCCTTCCACCTCGACTCTTCCTCTCCTTTCACGCACATGCCGCCATATTCTCACGTTTACTGTCTTCCACCCCGACTCTTCCTCTCCTTTCACACAGCTGCCGCCATATTCTCGCCTTTGCCGCCTTCCACCCCGACTCTTCCTCTCATTTCACGCACCTGATGCCACATTCTCGCCTTTCCCGCCTTCCACCCCGACTCTTCCTCTCCTTTCATGCACCTGCCGCTATATTCTCGCCTTTGCCGCCTTCCACCGCCGACTCTTCCTCTCCTTTCACGCACCTGCCGCCATATTGTCGCCTTTGCCGCCTTCCACCGCCGACTCTTCCTCTCCTTTCACGCACCTGCCGCCATATTCTCGCCTTTGCTGCCCTCCACCACCGACCCATCCTCTCCTTTCACGCACCTGCCGTCATATTCTCGCGTTTGCCGCCTTCAAGCACGACTCCTCCTCTCCTTTCACGCACCTGCCGCCATATTCTCGCCTTTGCCGCCTTCCAGCGCTGATTCTTCCTCTCCTTTCACGCACCTGCAACCTTCTATACACGTTTACCGCCTTCCACCCCGACTCTTCCTCTCCTTTCACGCACCTGCCGCAATATTCTCGACTTTGCCGCCTTCCACCGCCGACTCTTCCTCTCCTATCACGCACCTGCCGCCATATTCTCGCCTTTGCTGCCTTCGACCGCCGACTCTTCCTCTCCTTTCACGCACCTGCCGCCATATTCTCACCTTTCCCGCCTTCCACCCCGACTCTTCCTCTCCTTTCACGCACCTGCTGCCATATTCTCGCCTTTGCCGCCTTCCAGCGCTGACTCTTCCTCTCCTTTCACGCACCTGCAACCTTCTACACTCGTTTACCGCCTTCCACCCAGACTCTTCCTCTCCTTTCACGCACCTGCCGCCATATTCTCGCCTTTGCCGCCTTCCACCGCCGACTCTTCCTCTGCTTTCATGCACCTGCTGCCTCCTACACTTGTTTACCGCCTTCCACCTCGACTCTTCCTCTCCTTTCACGCACATGCCGCCATATTCTCAAGTTTACTGTCTTCCACCGCCGACTCTTCCTCTCCTTTCAGGCACCTGCCGCCATATTCTCGCCTTTCCCGCCTTCCAACCCGACTCTTCCTCTCCTTTCACGCACCTGCTGCCATATTCTCGCCTTTGTCGCCTTCCACCCTGACTCTTCCTCTCCTTTCACGCACCTGACGCCACATTCTCGCCTTTCCCGCCTTACACCACAGACTCTTCCTCTGCTTTCACGCACCTGCCGCCATATTCTCGCCTTTCCCGCCTTCCACCCCGACTCTTCCTCTCCTTTCACACAGCTGCCGCCATATTCACGGCTTTGCCGCCTTCCACCGCGACTCTTCCTCTCCTTTCACACAGCTGCCGCCATATTCACGGCTTTGCCGCCTTCCACCGCGACTCTTACTCTCCTTTCACGCACCTGCCGCCATTTTCCCGACTTTCCGCCTTCCACCCCGACCCTTCCTCTCCTTTCACGCACCTGATGCCATATTCTCGCCTTTGCCGCCTTCCAGCGCCGACTCTTCCTCTCCTTTCACGCACCTGCCGCCATATTCTCACGTTTGCCGCCTTCAACCGCCGACTCTTCATCTCCTTTTATGCACCTGCCGCTATATTCTCGCCTTTGCCGCCTTCCACTGCCGACTCTTCCTCTTCTTTCACGCAGCTGCTGGCATATTCTCGCCTTTGCTGCCTTCGACCGCCGACTCTTCCTCTCCTTTCACGCACCTGCCGCCATATTCTCGCCTTTGCCGCCTTACACCACAGACTCTTCCTCTCCTTTCACGCACCTGACGCCATATTCTCGCCTTTCCCGCCTTACACCACAGACTCTTCCTCTGCTTTCACGCACCTGCCGCCATATTCTCGCCTTTCCCGCCTTCCACCCCGACTCTTCCTCTCCTTTCACACAGCTGCCGCCATATTCTCGCCTTTGCCGCCTTCCACCCCGACTCTTCCTCTGATTTCACGCACCTGATGCCACATTCTCGCCTTTCCCGCCTTCCACCCCGACTCTTCCTCTCCTTTCACGCACCTGACGCCATATTCTCGCCTTTGCCGCCTTCCACCCCGACTCTTCCTCTCCTTTCACGCACCTGCCGCCATATTGTCGCCTTTGCCGCCTTCCACCGCCGACTCTTCCTCTCCTTTCACGTACCTGCCGCCATATTCTCGCATTTGCTGCCCTCCACCACCGACCCATCGTCTCCTTTCACGCACCTGCCGTCATATTCTCGCGTTTGCCGCCTTCAACCACGACTCCTCCTCTCCTTTCACGCACCTGCCGCCATATTCTCGCCTTTGCCGCCTTCCAGCGCTGATTCTTCCTCTCCTTTCACGCACCTGCAACCTTCTACACACGTTTACCGCCTTCCACCCCGACTCTTCCTCTCCTTTCACGCACCTGTCGCCATATTCTCGCCTTTGCCGCCTTCCACCGCCGACTCATCCTCTGCTTTCACGCACATGCCGCCTCCTACAGTTGTTTAAGGCATTCTACCTCGACTCTTCCTCTCCTTTCACGCACTTGCTGCCATATTCTCGCCTTTGCCGCCTTCCAGCGCTGACTCTTCCTCTCCTTTCACGCACCTGCCACCTTCTACACTCGTTTACCGCCTTCCACCCCGACTCTTCCTCTCCTTTCACGCACCTGCCGCCATATTCTCGACTTTGCCGCCTTGCACCGCCGACTCTTCCTCTCCTTTCACGCACCTGCCGCCTCCTACACTTTTTTACCGCCTTCCACCTCGACTCCTCCTCTCCTTTCACGCACATGCCGCCATATTCTCACGTTTACTGTCTTCCACCCCGACTCTTCCTCTACTTTCACGCTCCTGCTGCCATATTCTCGCCTTTCCCGCCTTACACCACAGACTCTTCCTCTCCTTTCACGCACCTGCCGCCATATTCTCGCCTTTGTCGCCTTCCACCCCGACCCTTCCTCTCCTTTCACGTACCTGCCGCCATATTCTCGCCTTTGCCGCCTTCCACCCCGACTCTTCCTCTCCTTTCACGCACCTGCAACCTTCTACACACGTTTACCGCCTTCCACCCCGACTCTTCCTCTCCTTTCACGCACCTGCCGCCATATTCTCGCCTTTGCCGCCTTCCACCACCGACTCTTCCTCTGCTTTCACGCACCTGCCGCCTCCTACACTTGTTTACCGCCTTCCACCTCGACTCTTCCTCTCCTTTCACGCACTTGCTGCCATATACTCGCCTTTGCCGCCTTCCAGCGCTGACTCTTCCTCTCCTTTCACGCACCTGCCACCTTCTACACTCGTTTACCGCCTTCCACCCCGACTCTTCCTCTCCTTTCTCGCACCTGCCGCCATATTCTCACGTTTGCCGCCTTCAACCGCCGACTCTTCCTCTCCTTTCACGCAGCTGCTGGCATATTCTTGCCTTTACCGCCTTCGACCGCCGACTCTTCCTCTCCTTTCACGCACCTGCCGCCATATTCTCGCCTTTGCCGTCTTCCACCCCGACCCTTCCTCTCCTTTCACGCACTTGCTGCCATATTCTCGCCTTTGCCGCCTTCCAGCGCTGACTCTTCCTCTCCTTTCACGCACCTGCCACCTTCTACACTTGTTTACCGCCTTCCACCCTGACTCTTCCTCTCCTTTCACGCAGCTGCCATAATATTCTCGCCTTTGCTGCCTTCCACCGCCGACTCTTCCTCTCCTTTCACGCACCTGCCGCCTCCTACACTTGTTTATCGCCTTCCACCTCGACTCCTCCTCTCCTTTCACGCACATGCCGCCATATTCTCACGTTTCCTGTCTTCCACCCCGAGTCATCCTCTACTTTCACGCTCCTGCTGCCATATTCTCGCCTTTGTCGCCTTCCACCCTGACTCTTCCTCTCCTTTCACGCACCTGACGCCACATTCTCGCCTTTCCCGCCTTACATCACACAGACTCGTCCTCTCCTTTCACGCACCTGCCGCCATATTCTCACCTTTCCCGCCTTCCACCCCGACTCTTCCTCTCCTTTCACACAGCTGCCCCCATATTCTCGCCTTTGCCGCCTTCCACCCCGATTCTTCCTCTCCTTTCACGCACCTGATGCCACATTCTCGCCTTTCCCGCCTTCCACCCCGACTCTTCCTCTCTTTTCACGCACCTGACGCCATATTCTCGCCTTAGCCGCCTTCCAGCGCCGACTCTTCCTCTCCTTTCACGCACCTGACGCCATATTCTCGCCTTTGCCGCCTTCCAGCGCCGACTCTTCCTCTCCTTTCACGCACCTGCCGCCATATTCTCGCCTTTGCTGCCTTCGACCGCCGACTCTTCCTGTCCTTTCACGCACCTGCCGCCATATTCTCGCCTTTGCCGCCTTCCACCCCGACCCTTCCTCTCCTTTCACGCACCTGCTGCCATATTCTCGCCTTTGCCGCCTTCCAGCGCTGACTCTTCCTCTCCTATCACGCACCTGCAATCATCTACACTCGTTTATCGCCTTCCACCCAGACTCTTCCTCTCCTTTCACGCACCTGCCGCAATATTCTCGCCTTTGCCGCCTTCCACCGCCGACTCTTCCTCTGCTTTCACGCACCTGCTGCCTCCTACACTTGTTTACCGTCTTCCACCTCGACTCTTCCTCTCCTTTCACGCACATGCCGCCATATTCTCACGTTTACTGTCTTCCACCGCCGACTCTTCCTCTCCTTTCACGCACCTGCCGCCATATTCTCGCCTTTCCCACCTTGCACCCCGACTCTTCCTCTACTTTCACGCTCCTGCTGCCATATTCTCGCGTTTGCCGCCTTCCACCCCGACTCTTCCTCTCCTTTCACGCACCTGACGCCACATTCTCGCCTTTTCCGCCTTACACCACAGACTCTTCCTGTGCTTTCACGCACCTGCCGCCATATTCTCGCCTTTCCCGCCTTCCACCCCGACTCTTCCTCTCCTTTCACACAGCTGCCCCCATATTCTCGCCTTTGCCGCCTTCCACCCCGACTCTTCCTCTCCTTTCACGCACCTGATGCCACATTCTCGCCTTTCCCGTCTTCCACCCCGACTCTTCCTCTCCTATCACGCACCTGACGCCATATTCTCACCTTTCCCGCCTTCCACCCCGACTCTTCCTCTCCTTTCACGCACCTGCTGCCATATTCTCGCCTTTGCCGCCTTCCACCCCGACTCTTCCTCTCTTTTCACGCACCTGACGCCATATTCTCGCCTTAGCCGCCTTCCAGCGCCGACTCTTCCTCTCCTTTCACGCACCTGACACCATATTCTCGCCTTTGCCGCCTTCTAGCGCCAACTCTTCCTCTCCTTTCACGCACCTGCCGCCATTTTCTCGCCTTTGCTGCCTTCGACCGCCGACTCTTCCTGTCCTTTCACGCACCTGCCGCCATATTCTCGCCTTTGCCGCCTTCCACCCCGACCCTTCCTCTCCTTTCACGCACCTGCTGGCATATTCTCGCCTTTGCCGCCTTCCAGCGCTGACTCTTCCTCTCCTATCACGCACCTGCAACCATCTACACTCGTTTATCGCCTTCCACCCAGACTCTTCCTCTCCTTTCACGCACCTGCCGCCATATTCTCGCCTTTGCCGCCTTCCACCGCCGACTCTTCCTCTGCTTTCACGCACCTGCTGCCTCCTACACTTGTTTACCGCCTTCCACCTCGACTCTTCCTCTCCTTTCACGCACATGCCGCCATATTCTCACGTTTACTGTCTTCCACCGCCGACTCTTCCTCTCCTTTCACGCACCTGCCGCCATATATTCGCCTTTCCCACCTTGCACCCCGACTCTTCCTCTACTTTCACGCTCCTGCTGCCATATTCTCGCGTTTGCCGCCTTCCACCCCGACTCTTCCTCTCCTTCCACGCACCTGACGCCACATTCTCGCCTTTCCCGCCTTACACCACAGACTCTTCCTGTGCTTTCACGCACCTGCCGCCATATTCTCGCCTTTCCCGCCTTCCACCCCGACTCTTCCTCTCCTTTCACACAGCTGCCGCCATATTCTCGCTTTTGCCGCCTTCCACCCCGACTCTTCCTCTCCTTTCACGCACCTGATGCCACATTCTCACCTTTCCCGTCTTCCACCCCGACTCTTCCTCTCCTATCACGCACCTGACGCCATATTCTCGCCTTTGCCGCCTTCCACCGCCGACTCTTCCTCTCCTTTCACGCACCTGCCGCCATATTCTCGCCTTTGCCGCCTTCCACCGCCGACTCTTCCTCTGCTTTCACGCACCTGCCGCCTCCTACACTTGTTTACCGCCTTCCACCTCGACTCTTCCTCTCCTTTCACGCACATGCCGCCGTATTCTCACGTTTACTCTCTTCCACCCCGACTCTTCCTCTACTTTCACGCTCCTGCTGCCATATTCTCGCCTTTGTCGCCTTCCACCCCGACTCTTCCTCTCCTTTCACGCACCTGACGCCACATTCTCGCCTTTCCCGCCTTACACCACAGACTCTTCCTCTCCTTTTACGCACCTGCCGCCATATTCTCGCCTTTCCCGCCTTCCACCCCGACTCTTCCTCTCCTTTCACACAGCTGCCCCCATATTCTCGCCTTTGCCGCCTTCCACCCCGACTCTTCCTCTCCTTTCACGCACCTGATGCCACATTCTCGCCTTTCCCGCCTTCCACCGCCGAGTCTTCCTCTCTTTTCACGCACCTGACGCCATATTCTCGCCTTTGCCGCCTTCCAGCGCCGACTCTTCCTCTCCTCTCACGCACCTGCTGCCATATTCTCGACTTTGCCGCCTTCCACCGCCGACTCTTCCTCTCCTTTCACGCACCTGCCGCCATATTCTCGCCTTTGCTGCCTTCGAGCGCCGACTCTTCCTCTCCTTTCACGCACCTGCCGCCATATTCTCACCTTTCCCGCCTTCCACCCCGACCCTTCCTCTCCTTTCACGCACCTGCTGCCATATTCTCGGCTTTGCCGCCTTCCACCCCGACCCTTCCTCTCATTTCACGCACCTGATGCCACATTCTCGACTTTCCTGCCTTCCACCCCGACTCTTCCTCTCTTTTCACGCACCTGACGCCATATTCTCGCCTTAGCCGCCTTCCAGCGCCGACTCTTCCTCTCCTTTCACGCACCTGACGCCATATTCTCGCCTTTGCCGCCTTCCAGCGCCGACTCTTCCTCTCCTTTCACGCACCTGCCGCCATATTCTCGCCTTTGCTGCCTTCGACCGGCGACTCTTCCTGTCCTTTCACGCACCTGCCGCCATATTCTCGCCTTTGCCGCCTTCCACCCCGACCCTTCCTCTCCTTTCACGCACCTGCTGCCATATTCTCGCCTTTGCCGCCTTCCAGCGCTGACTCTTCCTCTCCTATCACGCACCTGCAACCATCTACACTCGTTTATCGCCTTCCACCCAGACTCTTCCTCTCCTTTCACGCACCTGCCGCCATATTCTCGCCTTTGCCGCCTTCCACCGCCGACTCTTCCTCTGCTTTCACGCACCTGCTGCCTCCTACACTTGTTTACCGCCTTCCACCTCGACTCTTCCTCTCCTTTCACGCACATGCCGCCATATTCTCACGTTTACTGTCTTCCACCGCCGACTCTTCCTCTCCTTTCACGCACCTGCCGTCATATTCTCGCCTTTCCCACCTTGCACCCCGACTCTTCCTCTACTTTCACGCTCCTGCTGCCATATTCTCGCCTTTGTCGCCTTCCACCCCGACTCTTCCTCTCCTTTCACGCACCTGACGCCACATTCTCGCCTTTCCCGCCTTACACCACAGACTCTTCCTGTGCTTTCACGCACCTGCCGCCATATTCTCGCCTTTCCCGCCTTCCACCCCGACTCTTCCTCTCCTTTCACACAGCTGCCGCCATATTCTCGCCTTTGCCGCCTTCCACCCCGACTCTTCCTCTCCTTTCACGCACCTGATGCCACATTCTCGCCTTTCCCGTCTTCCACCCCGACTCTTCCTCTCCTATCACGCACCTGACGCCACATTCTCGCCTTTGCCGCCTTCCACCGCCGACTCTTCCTCTCCTTTCACGCACCTGCCGCCATATTCTCGCCTTTGCCGCCTTCCACCGCCGACTCTTCCTCTGCTTTCACGCACCTGCCGCCTCCTACACTTGTTTACCGCCTTCCACCTCGACTCTTCCTCTCCTTTCACGCACATGCCGCCGTATTCTCACGTTTACTCTCTTCCACCCCGACTCTTCCTCTACTTTCACGCTCCTGCTGCCATATTCTCGCCTTTGTCGCCTTCCACCCCGACTCTTCCTCTCCTTTCATGCACCTGACGCCACATTCTCGCCTTTCCCGCCTTACACCACAGACTCTTCCTCTCCTTTCACGCACCTGCCGCTATATTCTCGCCTTTCCCGCCTTCCACCCCGACTCTTCCTCTCCTTTCACACAGCTGCCCCCATATTCTCGCCTTTGCCGCCTTCCACCCCGACTCTTCCTCTCCTTTCACGCACCTGATGCCACATTCTCGCCTTTGCCGCCTTCCACCGCTGAGTCTTCCTCTCTTTTCACGCACCTGACGCCATATTCTCGCCTTTGCCGCCTTCCAGCGCCGACTCTTCCTCTCCTCTCACGCACCTGCTGCCATATTCTCGACTTTGCCGCCTTCCACCGCCGACTCTTCCTCTCCTTTCACGCACCTGCCGCCATATTCTCGCCTTTGCTGCCTTCGAGCGCCGACTCTTCCTGTCCTTTCACGCACCTGCCGCCATATTCTCGCCTTTGCCGCCTTCCACCCCGACCCTTCCTCTCCTTTCACGCACCTGCTGCCATATTCTCGCCTTTGCCGCCTTCCAGCGCTGACTCTTCCTCTCCTTTCACGCACCTGCAACCTTCTACACTCGTTTACCGCCTTCCACCCAGACTCTTCCTCTCCTTTCACGCACCTGCCGCCATATTCTCGCCTTTGCCGCCTTCCACCGCCGACTCTTCCTCTGCTTTCATGCACCTGCTGCCTCCTACACTTGTTTACCGCCTTCCAACTCGACTCTTCCTCTCCTTTCACGCACATGCCGCCATATTCTCACGTTTACTGTCTTCCACCGCCGACTCTTCCTCTCCTTTCACGCACCTGCCGCCATATTCTCGCCTTTCCCGCCTTCCAAACCGACTCTTCCTCTACTTTCACGCTCCTGCTGCCATATTCTCGCCTTTGTCGCCTTCCACCCTGACTCTTCCTCTCCTTTCACGTACCTGACGCCACATTCTCGCCTTTCCCGCCTTACACCACAGACTCTTCCTCTGCTTTCACGCACCTGCCGCCATATTCTCGCCTTTCCCGCCTTCCACCCCGACTCTTCCTCTCCTTTCACACAGCTGCCGCCATATTCTCGGCTTTGCCGCCTTCCACCCCGACTCTTACTCTCCTTTCACTCACCTGATGCCACATTATCGTCTTTCCCGCCTTCCACCCCGACTCTTCCTCTCTTTTCACGCACCTGACGCCATATTCTCGCCTTTGCCGCCTTCCACCCCGGCCCTTCCTCTCCTTTCACGCACTTGCTGCCATATTCTCGCCTTTGCCGCCTTCCAGCGCTGACTCTTCCTCTCCTTTCACGCACCTGCCACCTTCTACACTCGTTTACCACATTCCACCCCGACTCTTCCTTTCCTTTCACGCACCTGCCGCCATATTCTCGCCTTTGCTGCCTTCCGCCGCCGACTCTTCCTCTGCTTTCACGCACCTGACGCCACATTCTCGCCTTTCCCGCCTTACACCACAGACTCTTCCTCTGCTTTCACGCACCTGCCGCCATATTCTCGCCTTTCCCGCCTTCCACCCCGACTCTTCCTCTCCTTTCACACAGCTGCCGCCATATTCTCGCCTTTGCCGCCTTCCAACCCGACTCTTCCTCTCCTTTCACGCACCTGATGCCACATTCTCGCCTTTCCCGTCTTCCACCCCGACTCTTCCTCTCCTATCACGCACCTGACGCCATATTCTCGCCTTTGCCGCCTTCCACCGCCGACTCTTCCTCTCCTTTCACGCACCTGCCGCCATATTCTCGCCTTTGCCGCCTTCCACCGCCGACTCTTCCTCTGCTTTCACGCACCTGCCGCCTCCTACACTTGTTTACCGCCTTCCACCTCGACTCTTCCTCTCCTTTCACGCACATGCCGCCGTATTCTCACGTTTACTCTCTTCCACCCCGACTCTTCCTCTACTTTCACGCTCCTGCTGCCATATTCTCGCCTTTGTCGCCTTCCACCCCGACTCTTCCTCTCCTTTCACGCACCTGACGCCACATTCTCGCCTTTCCCGCCTTACACCACAGACTCTTCCTCTGCTTTCACGCACCTGCCGCCATATTCTCGCCTTTCCCGCCTTCCACCCCGACTCTTCCTCTCCTTTCACACAGCTGCCCCCATATTCTCGCCTTTGCCGCCTTCCACCCCGACTCTTCCTCTCCTTTCACGCACCTGATGCCACATTCTCGCCTTTGCCGCCTTCCACCGCCGAGTCTTCCTCTCTTTTCACGCACCTGACGCCATATTCTCGCCTTTGCCGCCTTCCAGCGCCGACTCTTCCTCTCCTCTCACGCACCTGCTGCCATATTCTCGACTTTGCCGCCTTCCACCGCCGACTCTTCCTCTCCTTTCACGCACCTGCCGCCATATTCTCGCCTTTGCTGCCTTCGAGCGCCGACTCTTCCTCTCCTTTCACGCACCTGCCGCCATATTCTCACCTTTCCCGCCTTCCAACCCGACCCTTCCTCTCCTTTCACGCACCTGCTGCCATATTCTCGCCTTTGCCGCCTTCCACCCCGATTCTTCCTCTCCTTTCACGCACCTGATGCCACATTCTCGCCTTTCCCGCCTTCCACCCCGACTCTTCCTCTCTTTTCACGCACCTGACGCCATATTCTCGCCTTAGCCGCCTTCCAGCGCCGACTCTTCCTCTGCTTTCACGCACCTGACGCCATATTCTCGCCTTTGCCGCCTTCCAGCGCCGACTCTTCCTCTCCTTTCACGCACCTGCCGCCATATTCTCGCCTTTGCTGCCTTCGACCGCCGACTCTTCCTGTCCTTTCACGCACCTGCCGCCATATTCTCGCCTTTGCCGCCTTCCACCCCGACCCTTCCTCTCCTTTCACGCACCTGCTGCCATATTCTCGCCTTTGCCGCCTTCCAGCGCTGACTCTTCCTCTCCTATCACGCACCTGCAACCATCTACACTCGTTTATCGCCTTCCACCCAGACTCTTCCTCTCCTTTCACGCACCTGCCGCAATATTCTCGCCTTTGCCGCCTTCCACCGCCGACTCTTCCTCTGCTTTCACGCACCTGCTGCCTCCTACACTTGTTTACCGCCTTCCACCTCGACTCTTCCTCTCCTTTCACGCACATGCCGCCATATTCTCACGTTTACTGTCTTCCACCGCCGACTCTTCCTCTCCTTTCACGCACCTGCCGCCATATTCTCGCCTTTCCCACCTTGCACCCCGACTCTTCCTCTACTTTCACGCTCCTGCTGCCATATTCTCGCGTTTGCCGCCTTCCACCCCGACTCTTCCTCTCCTTCCACGCACCTGACGCCACATTCTCGCCTTTCCCGCCTTACACCACAGACTCTTCCTGTGCTTTCACGCACCTGCCGCCATATTCTCGCCTTTCCCGCCTTCCACCCCGACTCTTCCTCTCCTTTCACACAGCTGCCGCCATATTCTCGCCTTTGCCGCCTTCCACCCCGACTCTTCCTCTCCTTTCACGCACCTGATGCCACATTCTCGCCTTTCCCGTCTTCCACCCCGACTCTTCCTCTCCTATCACGCACCTGACGCCATATTCTCGCCTTTGCCGCCTTCCACCGCCGACTCTTCCTCTCCTTTCACGCACCTGCCGCCATATTCTCGCCTTTGCCGCCTTCCACCGCCGACTCTTCCTCTGCTTTCACGCACCTGCCGCCTCCTACACTTGTTTACCGCCTTCCACCTCAACTCTTCCTCTCCTTTCACGCACATGCTGCCGTATTCTCACGTTTACTCTCTTCCACCCCGACTCTTCCTCTACTTTCACGCTCCTGCTGCCATATTCTCGCCTATGTCGCCTTCCACCCCGACTCTTCCTCTCCTTTCACGCACCTGACGCCACATTCTCGCCTTTCCCGCCTTACACCACAGACTCTTCCTCTCCTTTCACGCACCTGCCGCCATATTCTCGCCTTTCCCGCCTTCCACCGCCGACTCTTCCTCTCCTTTCACACAGCTGCCGCCATATTCTCGCCTTTGCCGCCTTCCACCCCGACTCTTCCTCTCCTTTCACGCACCTGATGCCACATTCTCGCCTTTGCCGTCTTCCACCGCCGAGTCTTCCTCTCTTTTCACGCACCTGACGCCATATTCTCGCCTTTGCCGCCTTCCACCCCGACCCTTCCTCTCCTTTCACGCACCTGCTGCCATATTCTCGCCTTTACCGCCTTCCAGCGCTGACTCTTCCTCTCCTATCACGCACCTGCAACCATCTACACTCGTTTATCGCCTTCCACCCAGACTCTTCCTCTCCTTTCACGCACCTGCCGCAATATTCTCGCCTTTACCGCCTTCCACCGCCGACTCTTCCTCTGCTTTCACGCACCTGCTGCCTCCTACACTTGTTTACCGCCTTCCACCTCGACTCTTCCTCTCCTTTCACGCACATGCCGCCATATTCTCACGTTTACTGTCTTCCACCGCCGACTCTTCCTCTCCTTTCACGCACCTGCCGCCATATTCTCGCCTTTCCCACCTTGCACCCCGACTCTTCCTCTACTTTCACGCTCCTGCTGCCATATTCTCGCGTTTGCCGCCTTCCACCCCGACTCTTCCTCTCCTTCCACGCACCTGCCGCCATATTCTCGCCTTTCCCGTCTTCCACCCCGACTCTTCCTCTCCTATCACGCACCTGACGCCATATTCTCGCCTTTGCCGCCTTCCACCGCCGACTCTTCCGCTCCTTTCACGCACCTGCCACCTTCTACACTCGTTTACCACCTTCCACCCCGACTCTTCCTTTCCTTTCACGCACCTGCCGCCATATTCTCGCCTTTGCCGCCTTCCACCGCCGACTCTTCCTCTGCTTTCACGCACCTGCCGCCTCCTACACTTGTTTACCGCCTTCCACCTCAACTCTTCCTCTCCTTTCACGCACATGCCGCCGTATTCTCACGTTTACTCTCTTCCACCCCGACTCTTCCTCTACTTTCACGCTCCTGCTGCCATATTCTCGCCTTTGTCGCCTTCCACCCCGACTCTTCCTCTCCTTTCACGCACCTGACGCCACATTCTCGCCTTTCCCGCCTTACACCACAGACTCTTCCTCTGCTTTCACGCACCTGCCGCCATATTCTCGCCTTTCCCGCCTTCCACCCCGACTCTTCCTCTCCTTTCACACAGCTGCCCCCATATTCTCGCCTTTGCCGCCTTCCACCCCGACTCTTCCTCTCCTTTCACGCACCTGATGCCACATTCTCGCCTTTGCCGCCTTCCACCGCCGAGTCTTCCTCTCTTTTCACGCACCTGACGCCATATTCTCGCCTTTGCCGCCTTCCAGCGCCGACTCTTCCTCTCCTCTCACGCACCTGCTGCCATATTCTCGACTTTGCCGCCTTCCACCGCCGACTCTTCCTCTCCTTTCACGCACCTGCCGCCATATTCTCGCCTTTGCTGCCTTCGAGCGCCGACTCTTCCTCTCCTTTCACGCACCTGCCGCCATATTCTCACCTTTCCCGCCTTCCACCACGACCCTTCCTCTCCTTTCACGCACCTGCTGCCATATTCTCGCCTTTGCCGCCTTCCACCCCGATTCTTCCTCTCCTTTCACGCACCTGATGCCACATTCTCGCCTTTCCCGCCTTCCAGCGCTGACTCTTCCTCTCCTTTCACGCACCTGACGCCATATTCTCGCCTTAGCCGCCTTCCAGCGCCGACTCTTCCTCTGCTTTCACGCACCTGACGCCATATTCTCGCCTTTGCCGCCTTCCAGCGCCGAGTCTTCCTCTCCTTTCACGCACCTGCCGCCATATTCTTGCCTTTGCTGCCTTCGACCGCCGACTCTTCCTGTCCTTTCACGCACCTGCCGCCATATTCTCGCCTTTGCCGCCTTCCACCCCGACCCTTCCTCTCCTTTCACGCACCTGCTGCCATATTCTCGCCTTTGCCGCCTTCCAGCGCTGACTCTTCCTCTCCTATCACGCACCTGCAACCATCTACACTCGTTTATCGCCTTCCACCCAGACTCTTCCTCTCCTTTCACGCACCTGCCGCAATATTCTCGCCTTTGCCGCCTTCCACCGCCGACTCTTCCTCTGCTTTCACGCACCTGCTGCCTCCTACACTTGTTTACCGCCTTCCACCTCGACTCTTCCTCTCCTTTCACGCACATGCCGCCATATTCTCACGTTTACTGTCTTCCACCGCCGACTCTTCCTCTCCTTTCACGCACCTGCCGCCATATTCTCGCCTTTCCCACCTTGCACCCCGACTCTTCCTCTACTTTCACGCTCCTGCTCCATATTCTCGCGTTTGCCGCCTTCCACCCCGACTCTTCCTCTCCTTCCACGCACCTGACGCCACATTCTCGCCTTTCCCGCCTTACACCACAGACTCTTCCTGTGCTTTCACGCACCTGCCGCCATATTCTCGCCTTTCCCGCCTTCCACCCCGACTCTTCCTCTCCTTTCACACAGCTGCCGCCATATTCTCGCCTTTGCCGCCTTCCACCCCGACTCTTCCTCTCCTTTCACGCACCTGATGCCACATTCTCGCCTTTGCCGCCTTCCACCGCCGAGTCTTCCTCTCTTTTCACGCACCTGACGCCATATTCTCGCCTTTGCCGCCTTCCACCCCGACCCTTCCTCTCCTTTCACGCACCTGCCGCCATATTCTCGCCTTTGCCGCCTTCCAGCGCTGACTCTTCCTCTCCTATCACGCACCTGCAACCATCTACACTCGTTTATCGCCTTCCACCCAGACTCTTCCTCTCCTTTCACGCACCTGCCGCAATATTCTCGCCTTTGCCGCCTTCCACCGCCGACTCTTCCTCTGCTTTCACGCACCTGCTGCCTCCTACACTTGTTTACCGCCTTCCACCTCGACTCTTCCTCTACTTTCACGCTCCTGCTGCCATATTCTCGCGTTTGCCGCCTTCCACCCCGACTCTTCCTCTCCTTCCACGCACCTGCCGCCATATTCTCGCCTTTCCCGCATTCCACCCCGACTCTTCCTCTCCTTTCACACAGCTGCCGCCATATTCTCGCTTTTGCCGCCTTCCACCCCGACTCTTCCTCTCCTTTCACGCACCTGATGCCACATTCTCGCCTTTCCCGTCTTCCACCCCGACTCTTCCTCTCCTATCACGCACCTGACGCCATATTCTCGCCTTTGCCGCCTTCCACCGCCGACTCTTCCTCTCCTTTCACGCACCTGCCGCCATATTCTCGCCTTTGCCGCCTTCCACCGCCGACTCTTCCTCTGCTTTCACGCACCTGCCGCCTCCTACACTTGTTTACCGCCTTCCACCTCGACTCTTCCTCTCCTTTCACGCACATGCCGCCGTATTCTCACGTTTACTCTCTTCCACCCCGACTCTTCCTCTACTTTCACGCTCCTGCTGCCATATTCTCGCCTTTGTCGCCTTCCACCCCGACTCTTCCTCTCCTTTCACGCACCTGACGCCACATTCTCGCCTTTCCCGCCTTACACCACAGACTCTTCCTCTGCTTTCACGCACCTGCCGCCATATTCTCGCCTTTCCCGCCTTCCACCCAGACTCTTCCTCTCCTTTCACACAGCTGCCCCCATATTCTCGCCTTTGCCGCCTTCCACCCCGACTCTTCCTCTCCTTTCACGCACCTGATGCCACATTCTCGCCTTTGCCGCCTTCCACCGCCGACTCTTCCTCTCCTCTCACGTACCTGCTGCCATATTCTCGACTTTGCCGCCTTCCACCGCCGACTCTTCCTCTCCTTTCACGCACCTGCCGCCATATTCTCGCCTTTACTGCCTTCGAGCGCCGACTCTTCCTCTCCTTTCACGCACCTGCCGCCATATTCTCACCTTTCCCGCCTTCCACCCCGACCCTTCCTCTCCTTTCACGCACCTGCTGCCATATTCTCGCCTTTGCCGCCTTCCACCCCGATTCTTCCTCTCCTTTCACGCACCTGATGCCACATTCTCGCCTTTCCCGCCTTCCACCCCGACTCTTCCTCTCTTTTCACGCACCTGACGCCATATTCTCGCCTTAGCCGCCTTCCAGCGCCGACTCTTCCTCTGCTTTCACGCACCTGACGCCATATTCTCGCCTTTGCCGCCTTCCAGCGCCGACTCTTCCTCTCCTTTCACGCACCTGCCGCCATATTCTCGCCTTTGCTGCCTTCGACCGCCGACTCTTCCTGTCCTTTCACGCACCTGCCGCCATATTCTCGCCTTTGCCGCCTTCCACCCCGACCCTTCCTCTCATTTCACGCACCTGCTGCCATATTCTCGCCTTTGCCGCCTTCCAGCGCTGACTCTTCCTCTCCTATCACGCACCTGCAACCATCTACACTCGTTTATCGCCTTCCACCCAGACTCTTCCTCTCCTTTCACGCACCTGCCGCAATATTCTCGCCTTTGCCGCCTTCCACCGCCGACTCTTCCTCTGCTTTCACGCACCTGCTGCCTCCTACACTTGTTTACCGCCTTCCACCTCGACTCTTCCTCTCCTTTCACGCACATGCCGCCATATTCTCACGTTTACTGTCTTCCACCGCCGACTCTTCCTCTCCTTTCACGCACCTGCCGCCATATTCTCGCCTTTCCCACCTTGCACCCCGACTCTTCCTCTGCTTTCACGCACCTGCCGCCATATTCTCGCCTTTCCCGCATTCCACCCCGACTCTTCCTCTCCTTTCACACAGCTGCCGCCATATTCTCGCTTTTGCCGCCTTCCACCCCGACTCTTCCTCTCCTTTCACGCACCTGATGCCACATTCTCGCCTTTCCCGTCTTCCACCCCGACTCTTCCTCTCCTATCACGCACCTGACTCCATATTCTCGCCTTTGCCGCCTTCCACCGCCGACTCTTCCTCTCCTTTCACGCACCTGCCGCCATATTCTCGCCTTTGCCGCCTTCCACCGCCGACTCTTCCTCTGCTTTCACGCACATGCCGCCGTATTCTCACGTTTACTCTCTTCCACCCCGACTCTTCCTCTACTTTCACGCTCCTGCTGCCATATTCTCGCCTTTGTCGCCTTCCACCCCGACTCTTCCTCTCCTTTCACGCACCTGACGCCACATTCTCGCCTTTCCCGCCTTACACCACAGACTCTTCCTCTCCTTTCACGCACCTGCCGCCATATTCTCGCCTTTCCCGCCTTCCACCCCGACTCTTCCTCTCCTTTCACACAGCTGCCCCCATAGTCTCGCCTTTGCCGCCTTCCACCCCGACTCTTCCTCTCCTTTCACGCACCTGATGCCACATTCTCGCCTTTACCGCCTTCCACCGCCGAGTCTTCCTCTCTTTTCACGCACCTGACGCCATATTCTCGCCTTTGCCGCCTTCCACCCCGACTCTTCCTCTCCTTTCACGCACCTGATGCCACATTCTCGCCTTTGCCGCCTTCCACCGCCGAGTCTTCCTCTCTTTTCACGCACCTGACGCCATATTCTCACCTTTGCCGCCTTCCACCCAGACTCTTCCTCTCCTTTCACGCACCTGCCGCAATATTCTCGCCTTTGCCGCCTTCCACCGCCGACTCTTCCTCTCCTTTCACGCACCTGCTGCCTCCTACACTTGTTTACCGCCTTCCACCTCGACTCTTCCTCTCCTTTCACGCACATGCCGCCATATTCTCAAGTTTACTGTCTTCCACCGCCGACTCTTCCTCTCCTTTCACGCACCTGCCGCCATATTCTCGCCTTTCCCACCTTGCACCCCGACTCTTCCTCTACTTTCACGCTCCTGCTGCCATATTCTCGCGTTTGCCGCCTTCCACCCCGACTCTTCCTCTCCTTCCACGCACCTGCCGCCATATTCTCGCCTTTCCCGCATTCCACCCCGACTCTTCCTCTCCTTTCACACAGCTGCCGCCATATTCTCGCTTTTGCCGCCTTCCACCCCGACTCTTCCTCTCCTTTCACGCACCTGATGCCACATTCTCGCTTTTGCCGCCTTCCACCCCGACTCTTCCTCTCCTATCACGCACCTGACGCCATATTCTCGCCTTTGCCGCCTTCCACCGCCAACTCTTCCTCTCCTTTCACGCACCTGCTGCCATATTCTCGCCTTTGCCGCCTTCCACCGCCGACTCTTCCTCTGCTTTCACGCACCTGCCGCCTCCTACACTTGTTTACCGCCTTCCACCTCAACTCTTCCTCTCCTTTCACGCACATGCCGCCGTATTCTCACGTTTACTCTCTTCCACCCCGACTCTTCCTCTCCTTTCACGCACCTGCCGCCATATTCTCGCCTTTCCCGCCTTCCACCCCGACTCTTCCTCTCCTTTCACACAGCTGCCCCCATATTCTCGCCTTTGCCGCCTTCCACCCCGACTCTTCCTCTCCTTTCACGCACCTGATGCCACATTCTCGCCTTTGCCGCCTTCCACCGCCGAGTCTTCCTCTCTTTTCACGCACCTGACGCCATATTCTCGCCTTTGCCGCCTTCCAGCGCCGACTCTTCCTCTCCTCTCACGCACCTGCTGCCATATTCTCGACTTTGCTGCCTTCGAGCGCCGACTCTTCCTCTCCTTTTACGCACCTGCTGCCATATTCTCGCCTTTGCTGCCTTCGAGCGCCGACTCTTCCTCTCCTTTCACGCACCTGCCGCCATATTCTCACCTTTCCCGCCTTCCACCCCGACCCTTCCTCTCCTTTCACGTACCTGCTGCCATATTCTCGCCTTTGCCGCCTTCCACCCCGACCCTTCCTCTCATTTCACGCACCTGATGCCACATTCTCGCCTTTCCCGCCTTCCACCCCGACTCTTCCTCTCTTTTCACGCACCTGACGCCATATTCTCGCCTTAGCCGCCTTCCAGCGCCGACTCTTCCTCTCCTTTCACGCACCTGATGCCATATTCTCGCCTTTGCCGCCTTCCAGCGCCGACTCTTCCTCTCCTTTCACGCACCTGCCGCCATATTCTCGCCTTTGCTGCCTTCGACCGCCGACTCTTCCTGTCCTTTCACGCACCTGCCGCCATATTCTCGCCTTTGCCGCCTTCCACCCCGACCCTTCCTCTCCTTTCACGCACCTGCTGCCATATTCTCGCCTTTGCCGCCTTCCAGCGCTGACTCTTCCTCTCCTATCACGCACCTGCAACCATCTACACTCGTTTATCGCCTTCCACCCAGACTCTTCCTCTCCTTTCACGCACCTGCCGCCATATTCTCGCCTTTGCCGCCTTCCACCGCCGACTCTTCCTCTGCTTTCACGCACCTGCTGCCTCCTACACTTGTTTACCGCCTTCCACCTCGACTCTTCCTCTCCTTTCACGCACATGCCGACATATTCTCACGTTTACTGTCTTCCACCGCCGACTCTTCCTCTCCTTACACGCACCTGCCGCCATATTCTCGCCTTTCCCACCTTGCACCCCGACTCTTCCTCTACTTTCACGCACCTGCTGCCATATTCTCGCCTTTGTCGCCTTCCACCCCGACTCTTCCTCTCCTTTCACGCACCTGACGCCACATTCTCGCCTTTCCCGCCTTACACCACAGACTCTTCCTGTGCTTTCACGCACCTGCCGCCATATTCTCGCCTTTCCCGCCTTCCACCCCGACTCTTCCTCTCCTTTCACACAGCTGCCGCCATATTCTCGCCTTTCCCTTCTTCCACCCCGACTCTTCCTCTACTATCACGCACCTGACGCCATATTCTCGCCTTTGCCGCCTTCCACCGCCGACTCTTCCTCTCCTTTCACGCACCTGCCGCCATATTCTCGCCTTTGCCGCCTTCCACCGCCGACTCTTCCTCTGCTTTCACGCACCTGCCGCCTCCTACACTTGTTTAACGCCTTCCACCTCGACTCTTCCTCTCCTTTCACGCACATGCCGCCGTATTCTCACGTTTACTCTCTTCCACCCCGACTCTTCCTCTACTTTCACGCTCCTGCTGCCATATTCTCGCCTTTGTCGCCTTCCACCCCGACTCTTCCTCTCCTTTCACGCACCTGACGCCACATTCTCGCCTTACCCGCCTTACACCACAGACTCTTCCTCTCCTTTCACGCACCTGCCGCCATATTCTCGCCTTTCCCGCCTTCCACCCCGACTCTTCCTCTCCTTTCACACAGCTGCCCCCATATTCTCGCCTTTGCCGCCTTCCACCCCGACTCTTCCTCTCCTTTCACGCACCTGATGCCACATTCTCGCCTTTGCCGCCTTCCACCGCCGAGTCTTCCTCTCTTTTCACGCACCTGACGCCATATTCTCGCCTTTGCCGCCTTCCAGCGCCGACTCTTGCTCTCCTCTCACGCACCTGCTGCCATATTCTCGACTTTGCCGCCTTCCACCGCCGACACTTCCTCTCCTTTCACGCACGTGCCGCCATATTCTCGCCTTTGCTGCCTTCGAGCGCCGACTCTTCCTCTCCTTTCACGCACCTGCCGCCATATTCTCACCTTTCCCGCCTTCCACCCCGACCCTTCCTCTCCTTTCACGCACCTGCTGCCATATTCTCGCCTTTGCCGCCTTCCAGCGCTGACTCTTCCTCTCCTTTCACGCACCTGCCGCCATATTCTCGCCTTTGCCGCCTTCCACCGCCGACTCTTCCTCTGCTTTCATGCACCTGCTGCCTCCTACACTTGTTTACCGCCTTCCAACTCGACTCTTCCTCTCCTTTCACGCACATGCCGCCATATTCTCACGTTTACAGTCTTCCACCGCCGACTCTTCCTCTCCTTTCACGCACCTGCCGCCATAATCTCGCCTTTCCCGCCTTCCACCCCGACTCTTCCTCTCCTTTCACACAGCTGCCGCCATATTCTCGGCTTTGCCGCCTTCCACCCCGACTCTTACTCTCCTTTCACGCACCTGATGCCACATTCTCGCCTTTCCCGCCTTCCACCCCGACTCTTCCTCTCTTTTCACGCACCTGACGCCATATTCTCGCCTTTGCCGCCTTCCACCCCGGCCCTTCCTCTCCTTTCACGCACTTGCTGCCATATTCTCGCCTTTGCCGCCTTCCAGCGCTGACTCTTCCTCTCCTTTCACGCACCTGCCACCTTCTACACTCGTTTACCGCCTTCCACCCCGACTCTTCCTCTCCTTTCACGCACCTGCCGCCATATTCTCGCCTTTCCCGCCTTACACCACAGACTCTTCCTCTGCTTTCACGCACCTGCCGCCTCCTACACTTGTTTACCGCCTTCCACCTCGACTCTTCCTCTCCTTTCACGCACATGCCGCCATATTCTCATGTTTACTGTCTTCCACCCCGACTCTTCCTCTCCTTTCACGCACCTGATGCCACATTCTCGCCTTTCCCGCCTTCCACCCCGACTCTTCCTCTCTTTTCACGCACTTGACGCCATATTCTCGCCTTAGCCGCCTTCCAGCGCCGACTCTTCCTCTCCTTTCACGCACCTGACGCCATATTCTCGCCTTTCCTGCCTTCCAGCGCCGACTCTTCCTCTCCTTTCACGCACCTGCCTCCGTATTCTCGCCTTTACTGCCTTCCAGCACCGACTCTTCCTCTCCTTTCCTGCAGGTGCCGTCATCTTCTCGCCTTTGCCACCTTCCACCCCGACTCTTCCTCTCCTTTCACGCACCTGCCGCCATATTCTCGACTTTCCGCCTTCCACCCCGACCCTTCCTCTCCTTTCACGCACCTGCTGCCATATTCTCGCCTTTGCCGCCTTCCAGCGCCGACTCTTCCTCTCCTTTCACGCACCTGCCGCCATATTCTCACGTTTGCCGCCTTCAACCACCGACTCTTCTTCTCCTTTTATGCACCTGCCGCTATATTCTCGCGTTTGCCGCCTTCCACTGCCGACTCTTCCTCTTCTTTCACGTAGCTGCTGGCATATTCTTGCCTTTGCCGCCTTCAACCGCCGACTCTTCCTCTCCTTTCACGCACCTGCCGCCATATTCTCGCCTTTGCCGCCTTCCACCCCGACCCTTCCTCTCCTTTCACGCACCTGCCGCCATATTCTCGCCTTTGCCGCCTTCCACCGCCGACTCTTCCTCTGCTTTCACGCACCTGCCGCCTCCTACACTTGTTTACCGCCTTCCACCTCGACTCTTCCTCTCCTTTCACGCACATGCTGCCATATTCTCATGTTTATTGTCTTCCACCCCGACTCTTCCTCTCCTTTCACGCACCTGATGCCACATTCTCGCCTTTCCCGCCTTCCACCCCGACTCTTCCTCTCTTTTCACGCACTTGACGCCATATTCTCGCCTTTCCCGCCTTCCAGCGCCGACTCTTCCTCTCCTTTCACGCACCTGCCTCCGTATTCTCGCCTTTACTGCCTTCCAGCACCGACTCTTCCTCTCCTTTCCTGCAGGTGCCGTCATCTTCTCGCCTTTGCCACCTTCCACCCCGACTCTTCCTCTCCTTTCACGCACCTGCCGCCATATTCTCGACTTTCCGCCTTCCACCCCGACCCTTCCTCTCCTTTCACGCACCTGCTGCCATATTCTCGCCTTTGCCGCCTTCCAGCGCCGACTCTTCCTCTCCTTTCACGCACCTGCCGCCATATTCTCACGTTTGCCGCCTTCAACCACCGACTCTTCTTCTCCTTTTATGGACCTGCCGCTATATTCTCGCGTTTGCCGCCTTCCACTGCCGACTCTTCCTCTTCTTTCACGTAGCTGCTGGCATATTCTTGCCTTTGCCGCCTTCAACCGCCGACTCTTCCTCTCCTTTCACGCACCTGCCGCCATATTCTCGCCTTTGCCGCCTTCCACCCCGACCCTTCCTCTCCTTTCACGCACTTGCTGCCATATTCTCGCCTTTGCCGCCTTCCAGCGCTGACTCTTCCTCTCCTTTCACGCACCTGCCACCTTCTACACTCGTTTACCGCCTTCAACCTCGAGTCTTCCTCTCCTTTCACGCACCTGCCGCCATATTCTCGCCTTTGCCGCCTTCCACCGCCGACTCTTCCTCTGCTTTCACGCACCTGCCGCCTCCTACACTTGTTTACCGCCTTCCACCTCGACTCTTCCTCTCCTTTCACGCACATGCCGCCATATTCTCACGTTTACTGTCTTCCACCCCGACTCTTCCTCTACTTTCACGCTCCTGCTGCCATATTCTCGCCTTTGTCGCCTTCCACCCCGACTCTTCCTCTCCTTTCACGCACCTGACACCACATTCTCGCCTTTCCCGCCTTACACCACAGACTCTTCCTCTCCTTTCACGCACCTGCCGCCATATTCTCGCCTTTCCCGCCTTCCACCCCGACTCTTCCTCTCCTTTCACACAGCTGCCCCCATAGTCTCGCCTTTGCCGCCTTCCACCCCGACTCTTCCTCTCCTTTCACGCACCTGATGCCACATTCTCGCCTTTGCCGCCTTCCACCGCCGAGTCTTCCTCTCTTTTCACGCACCTGCCGCCATATTCTCGCCTTTGCCGCCTTCCACCCCGACTCTTCCTCTCCTTTCACGCACCTGATGCCACATTCTCGCCTTTGCCGCCTTCCACCGCCGAGTCTTCCTCTCTTTTCACGCACCTGACGCCATATTCTCGCCTTTGCCGCCTTCCACCCAGACTCTTCCTCTCCTTTCACGCACCTGCCGCAATATTCTCGCCTTTGCCGCCTTCCACCGCCGACTCTTCCTCTCCTTTCACGCACCTGCTGCCTCCTACACTTGTTTACCGCCTTCCACCTCGACTCTTCCTCTCCTTTCACGCACATGCCGCCATATTCTCAAGTTTACTGTCTTCCACCGCCGACTCTTCCTCTCCTTTCACGCACCTGCCGCCATATTCTCGCCTTTCCCACCTTGCACCCCGACTCTTCCTCTACTTTCACGCTCCTGCTGCCATATTCTCGCGTTTGCCGCCTTCCACCCCGACTCTTCCTCTCCTTCCACGCACCTGCCGCCATATTCTCGCCTTTCCCGCATTCCACCCCGACTCTTCCTCTCCTTTCACACAGCTGCCGCCATATTCTCGCTTTTGCCGCCTTCCACCCCGACTCTTCCTCTCCTTCCACGCACCTGATGCCACATTCTCGCCTTTCCCGTCTTCCACCCCGACTCTTCCTCTCCTATCACGCACCTGACGCCATATTCTCGCCTTTGCCACCTTCCACCGCCAACTCTTCCTCTCCTTTCACGCACCTGCTGCCATATTCTCGCCTTTGCCGCCTTCCACCGCCGACTCTTCCTCTGCTTTCACGCACCTGCCGCCTCCTACACTTGTTTACCGCCTTCCACCTCAACTCTTCCTCTCCTTTCACGCACATGCCGCCGTATTCTCACGTTTACTCTCTTCCACCCCGACTCTTCCTCTCCTTTCACGCACCTGCCGCCATATTCTCGCCTTTCCCGCCTTCCACCCCGACTCTTCCTCTCCTTTCACACAGCTGCCCCCATATTCTCGCCTTTGCCGCCTTCCACCCCGACTCTTCCTCTCCTTTCACGCACCTGATGCCACATTCTCGCCTTTGCCGCCTTCCACCGCCGAGTCTTCCTCTCTTTTCACGCACCTGACGCCATATTCTCGCCTTTGCCGCCTTCCAGCGCCGACTCTTCCTCTCCTCTCACGCACCTGCTGCCATATTCTCGACTTTGCCGCCTTCCACCGCCGACTCTTCCTCTCCTTTCACGCACCTGCTGCCATATTCTCGCCTTTGCTGCCTTCGAGCGCCGACTCTTCCTCTCCTTTCACGCACCTGCCGCCATATTCTCACCTTTCCCGCCTTCCACCCCGACCCTTCCTCTCCTTTCACGTACCTGCTGCCATATTCTCGCCTTTGCCGCCTTCCACCCCGACCCTTCCTCTCATTTCACGCACCTGATGCCACATTCTCGCCTTTCCCGCCTTCCACCCCGACTCTTCCTCTCTTTTCACGCACCTGACGCCATATTCTCGCCTTAGCCGCCTTCCAGCGCCGACTCTTCCTCTCCTTTCACGCACCTGATGCCATATTCTCGCCTTTGCCGCCTTCCAGCGCCGACTCTTCCTCTCCTTTCACGCACCTGCCGCCATATTCTCGCCTTTGCTGCCTTCGACCGCCGACTCTTCCTGTCCTTTCACGCACCTGCCGCCATATTCTCGCCTTTGCCGCCTTCCACCCCGACCCTTCCTCTCCTTTCACGCACCTGCTGCCATATTCTCGCCTTTGCCGCCTTCCAGCGCTGACTCTTCCTCTCCTATCACGCACCTGCAACCATCTACACTCGTTTATCGCCTTCCACCCAGACTCTTCCTCTCCTTTCACGCACCTGCCGCCATATTCTCGCCTTTGCCGCCTTCCACCGCCGACTCTTCCTCTGCTTTCACGCACCTGCTGCCTCCTACACTTGTTTACCGCCTTCCACCTCGACTCTTCCTCTCCTTTCACGCACATGCCGACATATTCTCACGTTTACTGTCTTCCACCGCCGACTCTTCCTCTCCTTTCACGCACCTGCCGCCATATTCTCGCCTTTCCCACCTTGCACCCCGACTCTTCCTCTACTTTCACGCACCTGCTGCCATATTCTCGCCTTTGTCGCCTTCCACCCCGACTCTTCCTCTCCTTTCACGCACCTGACGCCACATTCTCGCCTTTCCCGCCTTACACCACAGACTCTTCCTGTGCTTTCACGCACCTGCCGCCATATTCTCGCCTTTCCCGCCTTCCACCCCGACTCTTCCTCTCCTTTCACACAGCTGCCGCCATATTCTCGCCTTTCCCTTCTTCCACCCCGACTCTTCCTCTCCTATCACGCACCTGACGCCATATTCTCGCCTTTGCCGCCTTCCACCCCGACCCTTCCTCTCCTTTCACGCACCTGCCGCCATATTCTCGCCTTTGCCGCCTTCCACCGCCGACTCTTCCTCTGCTTTCACGCACCTGCCGCCTCCTACACTTGTTTACCGCCTTCCACCTCGACTCTTCCTCTCCTTTCACGCACATGCCGCCGTATTCTCACGTTTACTCTCTTCCACCCCGACTCTTCCTCTACTTTCACGCTCCTGCTGCCATATTCTCGCCTTTGTCGCCTTCCACCCCGACTCTTCCTCTCCTTTCACGCACCTGACGCCACATTCTCGCCTTACCCGCCTTACACCACAGACTCTTCCTCTCCTTTCACGCACCTGCCGCCATATTCTCGCCTTTCCCGCCTTCCACCCCGACTCTTCCTCTCCTTTCACACAGCTGCCCCCATATTCTCGCCTTTGCCGCCTTCCACCCCGACTCTTCCTCTCCTTTCACGCACCTGATGCCACATTCTCGCCTTTGCCGCCTTCCACCGCCGAGTCTTCCTCTCTTTTCACGCACCTGACGCCATATTCTCGCCTTTGCCGCCTTCCAGCGCCGACTCTTGCTCTCCTCTCACGCACCTGCTGCCATATTCTCGACTTTGCCGCCTTCCACCGCCGACTCTTCCTCTCCTTTCACGCACGTGCCGCCATATTCTCGCCTTTGCTGCCTTCGAGCGCCGACTCTTCCTCTCCTTTCACGCACCTGCCGCCATATTCTCACCTTTCCCGCCTTCCACCCCGACCCTTCCTCTCCTTTCACGCACCTGCTGCCATATTCTCGCCTTTGCCGCCTTCCAGCGCTGACTCTTCCTCTCCTTTCACGCACCTGCCGCCATATTCTCGCCTTTGCCGCCTTCCACCGCCGACTCTTCCTCTGCTTTCATGCACCTGCTGCCTCCTACACTTGTTTACCGCCTTCCAACTCGACTCTTCCTCTCCTTTCACGCACATGCCGCCATATTCTCACGTTTACTGTCTTCCACCGCCGACTCTTCCTCTCCTTTCACGCACCTGCCGCCATAATCTCGCCTTTCCCGCCTTACACCACAGACTCTTCCTCTGCTTTCACGCACCTGCCGCCATATTCTCGCCTTTCCCGCCTTCCACCCCGACTCTTCCTCTCCTTTCACACAGCTGCCGCCATATTCTCGGCTTTGCCGCCTTCCACCCCGACTCTTACTCTCCTTTCACGCACCTGATGCCACATTCTCGCCTTTCCCGCCTTCCACCCCGACTCTTCCTCTCTTTTCACGCACCTGACGCCATATTCTCGCCTTTGCCGCCTTCCACCCCGGCCCTTCCTCTCCTTTCACGCACTTGCTGCCATATTCTCGCCTTTGCCGCCTTCCAGCGCTGACTCTTCCTCTCCTTTCACGTACCTGCCACCTTCTACACTCGTTTACCGCCTTCCACCCCGACTCTTCCTCTCCTTTCACGCACCTGCCGCCATATTCTCGCCTTTCCCGCCTTACACCACAGACTCTTCCTCTGCTTTCACGCACCTGCCGCCTCCTACACTTGTTTACCGCCTTCCACCTCGACTCTTCCTCTCCTTTCACGCACATGCCGCCATATTCTCATGTTTACTGTCTTCCACCCCGACTCTTCCTCTCCTTTCACGCACCTGATGCCACATTCTCGCCTTTCCCGCCTTCCACCCCGACTCTTCCTCTCTTTTCACGCACTTGACGCCATATTCTCGCCTTAGCCGCCTTCCAGCGCCGACTCTTCCTCTCCTTTCACGCACCTGACGCCATATTCTCGCCTTTCCTGCCTTCCAGCGCCGACTCTTCCTCTCCTTTCACGCACCTGCCTCCGTATTCTCGCCTTTACTGCCTTCCAGCACCGACTCTTCCTCTCCTTTCCTGCAGGTGCCGTCATCTTCTCGCCTTTGCCACCTTCCACCCCGACTCTTCCTCTCCTTTCACGCACCTGCCGCCATATTCTCGACTTTCCGCCTTCCACCCCGACCCTTCCTCTCCTTTCACGCACCTGCTGCCATATTCTCGCCTTTGCCGCCTTCCAGCGCCGACTCTTCCTCTCCTTTCACGCACCTGCCGCCATATTCTCACGTTTGCCGCCTTCAACCACCGACTCTTCTTCTCCTTTTATGCACCTGCCGCTATATTCTCGCGTTTGCCGCCTTCCACTGCCGACTCTTCCTCTTCTTTCACGTAGCTGCTGGCATATTCTTGCCTTTGCCGCCTTCAACCGCCGACTCTTCCTCTCCTTTCACGCACCTGCCGCCATATTCTCGCCTTTGCCGCCTTCCACCCCGACCCTTCCTCTCCTTTCACGCACTTGCTGCCATATTCTCGCCTTTGCCGCCTTCCAGCGCTGACTCTTCCTCTCCTTTCACGCACCTGCCACCTTCTACACTCGTTTACCGCCTTCAACCTCGAGTCTTCCTCTCCTTTCACGCACCTGCCGCCATATTCTCGCCTTTGCCGCCTTCCACCGCCGACTCTTCCTCTGCTTTCACGCACCTGCCGCCTCCTACACTTGTTTACCGCCTTCCACCTCGACTCTTCCTCTCCTTTCACGCACATGCCGCCATATTCTCATGTTTACTGTCTTCCACCCCGACTCTTCCTCTCCTTTCACGCACCTGATGCCACATTCTCGCCTTTCCCGCCTTCCACCCCGACTCTTCCTCTCTTTTCACGCACTTGACGCCATATTCTCGCCTTAGCCGCCTTCCAGCGCCGACTCTTCCTCTCCTTTCACGCACCTGACGCCATATTCTCGCCTTTCCCGCCTTCCAGCGCCGACTCTTCCTCTCCTTTCACGCACCTGCCTCCGTATTCTCGCCTTTACTGCCTTCCAGCACCGACTCTTCCTCTCCTTTCCTGCAGGTGCCGTCATCTTCTCGCCTTTGCCACCTTCCACCCCGACTCTTCCTCTCCTTTCACGCACCTGCCGCCATATTCTCGACTTTCCGCCTTCCACCCCGACCCTTCCTCTCCTTTCACGCACCTGCTGCCATATTCTCGCCTTTGCCGCCTTCCAGCGCCGACTCTTCCTCTCCTTTCACGCACCTGCCGCCATATTCTCACGTTTGCCGCCTTCAACCACCGACTCTTCTTCTCCTTTTATGGACCTGCCGCTATATTCTCGCGTTTGCCGCCTTCCACTGCCGACTCTTCCTCTTCTTTCACGTAGCTGCTGGCATATTCTTGCCTTTGCCGCCTTCAACCGCCGACTCTTCCTCTCCTTTCACGCACCTGCCGCCATATTCTCGCCTTTGCCGCCTTCCACCCCGACCCTTCCTCTCCTTTCACGCACTTGCTGCCATATTCTCGCCTTTGCCGCCTTCCAGCGCTGACTCTTCCTCTCCTTTCACGCACCTGCCACCTTCTACACTCGTTTACCGCCTTCAACCTCGAGTCTTCCTCTCCTTTCACGCACCTGCCGCCATATTCTCGCCTTTGCCGCCTTCCACCGCCGACTCTTCCTCTGCTTTCACGCACCTGCCGCCTCCTACACTTGTTTACCGCCTTCCACCTCGACTCTTCCTCTCCTTTCACGCACATGCCGCCATATTCTCACGTTTACTGTCTTCCACCCCGACTCTTCCTCTACTTTCACGCTCCTGCTGCCATATTCTCGCCTTTGTCGCCTTCCACCCCGACTCTTCCTCTCCTTTCACGCACCTGACACCACATTCTCGCCTTTCCCGCCTTACACCACAGACTCTTCCTCTCCTTTCACGCACCTGCCACCATATTCTCACCTTTCCCGCCTTCCACCCCGACTCTTCCTCTCCTTTCACACAGCTGCCCCCATATTCTCGCCTTTGCCGCCTTCCACCCCGACTCTTCCTCTCCTTTCACGCACCTGCCGCCATATTCTCACGTTTGCCGCCTTCAACCGCCGACTCTTCCTCTCCTTTTATGCACCAACCGCCATATTCTCGCCTTTGCCGCCTTCCACTGCCGACTCTTCCTCTCCTTTCACGCAGCTGCTGGCATATTCTTGCCTTTGCCGCCTTCGACCGCCGACTCTTCCTCTCCTTTCACGCACCTGCCGCCATATTCTCGCCTTTGCCGTCTTCCACCCCGACCCTTCCTCTCCTTTCATGCACTTGCTGCCATATTCTCGCCTTTGCCGCCTTCCAGCGCTGACTCTTCCTCTCCTTTCACGCACCTGCCGCCTCCTACACTCGTTTACCGCCTTCCACCTCGACTCCTCCTCTCCTTTCACGCACATGCCGCCATATTCTCACGTTTCCTGTCTTCCACCCCGACTCTTCCTCTCCTTTCACGCACCTGACGCCACATTCTCGCCTTTCCCGCCTTACACCACAGACTCTTCCTCTCCTTTCACGCACCTGCCGCCATATTCTCGCGTTTGCCGCCTTCCACCCCGACTCTTCCTCTCCTTTCACACAGCTGCCCCCATATTCTCGCCTTTGCCGCCTTCCACCCCGATTCTTCCTCTCCTTTCACGCACCTGATGCCACATTCTCGCCTTTCCCGCCTTCCACCCCGACTCTTCCTCTCCTTATACGCACCTGACGCCATATTCTCGCCTTAGCCGCCTTCCAGCGCCGACTCTTCCTCTCCTTTCACGCACCTGCTGCCATATTCTCGCCTTTGCCGCCTTCCAGCGCCGACTCTTCCTCTCCTTTCACGCACCTGCCGCCATATTCTCACGTTTGCCGCCTTCAACCACCGACTCTTCTTCTCCTTTTATGGACCTGCCGCTATATTCTCGCGTTTGCCGCCTTCCACTGCCGACTCTTCCTCTTCTTTCACGTAGCTGCTGGCATATTCTTGCCTTTGCCGCCTTCAACCGCCGACTCTTCCTCTCCTTTCACGCACCTGCCGCCATATTCTCGCCTTTGCCGCCTTCCACCCCGACCCTTCCTCTCCTTTCACGCACTTGCTGCCATATTCTCGCCTTTGCCGCCTTCCAGCGCTGACTCTTCCTCTCCTTTCACGCACCTGCCACCTTCTACACTCGTTTACCGCCTTCAACCTCGAGTCTTCCTCTCCTTTCACGCACCTGCCGCCATATTCTCGCCTTTGCCGCCTTCCACCGCCGACTCTTCCTCTGCTTTCACGCACCTGCCGCCTCCTACACTTGTTTACCGCCTTCCACCTCGACTCTTCCTCTCCTTTCACGCACATGCCGCCATATTCTCACGTTTACTGTCTTCCACCCCGACTCTTCCTCTACTTTCACGCTCCTGCTGCCATATTCTCGCCTTTGTCGCCTTCCACCCCGACTCTTCCTCTCCTTTCACGCACCTGACACCACATTCTCGCCTTTCCCGCCTTACACCACAGACTCTTCCTCTCCTTTCACGCACCTGCCACCATATTCTCACCTTTCCCGCCTTCCACCCCGACTCTTCCTCTCCTTTCACACAGCTGCCCCCATATTCTCGCCTTTGCCGCCTTCCACCCCGACTCTTCCTCTCCTTTCACGCACCTGCCGCCATATTCTCACGTTTGCCGCCTTCAACCGCCGACTCTTCCTCTCCTTTTATGCACCAACCGCCATATTCTCGCCTTTGCCGCCTTCCACTGCCGACTCTTCCTCTCCTTTCACGCAGCTGCTGGCATATTCTTGCCTTTGCCGCCTTCGACCGCCGACTCTTCCTCTCCTTTCACGCACCTGCCGCCATATTCTCGCCTTTGCCGTCTTCCACCCCGACCCTTCCTCTCCTTTCATGCACTTGCTGCCATATTCTCGCCTTTGCCGCCTTCCAGCGCTGACTCTTCCTCTCCTTTCACGCACCTGCCGCCTCCTACACTCGTTTACCGCCTTCCACCTCGACTCCTCCTCTCCTTTCACGCACATGCCGCCATATTCTCACGTTTCCTGTCTTCCACCCCGACTCTTCCTCTCCTTTCACGCACCTGACGCCACATTCTCGCCTTTCCCGCCTTACACCACAGACTCTTCCTCTCCTTTCACGCACCTGCCGCCATATTCTCGCGTTTGCCGCCTTCCACCCCGACTCTTCCTCTCCTTTCACACAGCTGCCCCCATATTCTCGCCTTTGCCGCCTTCCACCCCGATTCTTCCTCTCCTTTCACGCACCTGATGCCACATTCTCGCCTTTCCCGCCTTCCACCCCGACTCTTCCTCTCCTTACACGCACCTGACGCCATATTCTCGCCTTAGCCGCCTTCCAGCGCCGACTCTTCCTCTCCTTTCACGCACCTGACGCCATATTCTCGCCTTTGCCGCCTTCCAGCGCCGAGTCTTCCTCTCCTTTCACGCACCTGCCGCCATATTCTCGCCTTTGCTGCCTTCGACCACCGACTCTTCCTCTCCTTTCACGCACCTGCCGCCATATTCTCGCCTTTGCCGCCTTCCACCCCGACCCTTCCTCTCCTTTCACGCACCTGACGTCATATTCTCGCCTTTGCCGCGTTCCACCGCCGACTCTTCCTCTCCTTTCACGCACCTGATGCCATATTCTCACCTTTGCCGCCTTCCAGCGCCGACTCTTCCTCTCCTTTCACGCAGGTGCTGCCATATTCTCGCCTTTCCCGCCTTACACCACAGACTCTTCCTCTCCTTTCACGCACCTGCCGCCATATTCTCGCCTTTCCCGCCTTCCACCCCGACTCTTCCTCTCCTTTCACACAGCTGCCGCCATATTCTCGCCTTTGTCGCCTTCCACCCCGACTCTTCCTCTCCTTTCACGCACCTGACGCCACATTCTCGCCTTTCCCGCCTTACACCACAGACTCTTCCTCTCCTTTCACGCACCTGCCGCCATATTCTCACCTTTCCCGCCTTCCACCCCGACTCTTCCTCTCCTTTCACGCACCTGACGCCATATTCTCGCCTTAGCCGCCTTCCAGCGCCGACTCTTCCTCTCCTTTCACGCACCTGACGCCACATTCTCGCCTTTCCCGCCTTCCAGCACCGACTCTTCCTCTCCTTTCACGCACCTGCCGCCATATTCTCGCCTTTGCCGCCTTCCACCCCGACTCTTCCTCTCCTTTCACGCACCTGCTGCCATATTCTCGCCTTTGCCGCCTTCAAGCGCTGACTCTTCCTCTCCTTTCACGCACCTGCAACCTTCTACACTCGTTTACCGCCTTCCACCCAGACTCTTCCTCTCCTTTCACGCACCTGCCGCCATATTCTCGCCTTTGCCGCCTTCCACCGCCGACTCTTCCTCTGCTTTCATGCACCTGCTGCCTCCTACACTTGTTTACCCCCTTCCAACTCGACTCTTCCTCTCCTTTCACGCACATGCCGCCATATTCTCACGTTTACTGTCTTCCACCGCCGACTCTTCCTCTCCTTTCACGGACCTGCCGCCATATTCTCGCCTTTCCCACCTTGCACCCCGACTCTTCCTCTACTTTCACGCTCCTGCTGCCATATTCTCGCCTTTGTCGCCTTCCACCCCGACTCTTCCTCTCCTTTCACGCACCTCACGCCACATTCTCGCCTTTCCCGCCTTACACCACAGACTCTTCCTCTGCTTTCACGCACCTGCCGCCATATTCTCGCCTTTGCCGCCTTCCACCACGACTCTTCCTCTCCTTTCACACAGCTGCCGCCATAATCTCGCCTTTGCCGCCTTCCACCCCGACTCTTCCTCTCCTTTCACGCACCTGCCGCCACATTCTCGCCTTTCCCGCCTTCCAACCCGACTCTTCCTCTCCTATCACGCACCTGACGCCATATTCTCGCCTTTGCCGCCTTCCACCGCCGACTCTTCCTCTCCTTTCACGCACCTGGTGCCATATTCTCACCTTTGCCGCCTTCCAGCGCCGACTCTTCCTCTCCTTTCACGCAGGTGCCGACATATTCTCGCCTTTGCCGACTTCCACCTCGACTCTTCCTTTCCTTTCACGCACCTGCCACCTTCTACACTCGTTTACCGCCTTCCACCCCGACTCTTCCTCTCCTTTCACGCACCTGCCGCCATATTCTCGCCTTTGCCGCCTTCCACCGCCGACTCTTCCTCTGATTTCACGCACCTGCTGCCTCCTACACTTGTTTACCGCCTTCCACCCCGAGTCTTCCTCTACTTTCACGCTCCTGCTGCCATATTCTCGCCTTTGTCGCCTTCCACCCCGACTCTTCCTCTCCTTTCACGCACCTGACGCCACATTCTCGCCTTTCCCGCCTTACACCACAGACTCTTCCTCTCCTTTCACACAGCTGCCCCCATATTCTCGCCTTTGCCGCCTTCCACCCCGATTCTTCCTCTCCTTTCACGCACCTGACGCCATATTCTCGCCTTTGCCGCCTTCCAGCGCCGACTCTTCCTCTCCTCTCACGCACCTGCTGCCATATTCTCGACTTTGCCGCCTTCCACCGCCGACTCTTCCTCTCCTTTCACGCACCTGCCGCCATATTCTTGCCTTTGCTGCCTTCGACCGCCGACTCTTCCTCTCCTTTCACGCACCTGCCGCCATATTCTCACCTTTGCCGCCTTCCACCCCGACTCTTCCTCTCCTTTCACGCACCTGCTGCCATATTCTCGCCTTTGCCGCCTTCAAGCGCTGACTCTTCCTCTCCTTTCACGCACCTGCAACCTTCTACACTCGTTTACCGCCTTCCACCCAGACTCTTCCTCTCCTTTCACGCACCTGCCGCCATATTCTCGCCTTTGCCGCCTTCCACCGCCGACTCTTCCTCTGCTTTCATGCACCTGCTGCCTCCTACACTTGTTTACCCCCTTCCAACTCGACTCTTCCTCTCCTTTCACGCACATGCCGCTATATTCTCACATTTACTGTCTTCCACCGCCGACTCTTCCTCTCCTTTCACGCACCTGCCGCCATATTCTCGCCTTTCCCGCCTTCCAACCTGACTCTTCCTCTACTTTCACGCTCCTGCTGCCATATTCTCGCCTTTGTCGCCTTCCACCCTGACTCTTCCTCTCCTTTCACGCACCTGACGCCACATTCTCGCCTTTCCCGCCTTCCACCCCGACTCTTCCTCTCTTTTCACGCACCAGACGCCATATTCTCGCCTTTGCCGCCTTCCACCCCGGTCCTTCCTCTCCTTTCACGCACTTGCTGCCATATTCTCGCCTTTGCCGCCTTCCAGCGCTGACTCTTCCTCTCCTTTCACGTACCTGCCACCTTCTACACTCGTTTACCGCCTTCCACCCCGACTCTTCCTCTCCTTTCACGCACCTGCCGCCATATTCTCGCCTTTGCCGCCTTCCACCGCCGACTCTTCCTCTGCTTTCACGCACCTGCTGCCTCCTACACTTGTTTACCGCCTTCCACCTCGACTCTTCCTCTCCTTTCACGCACATGCCGCCATATTCTCATGTTTACTGTCTTCCACCCCGACTCTTCCTCTCCTTTCACGCACCTGATGCCACATTCTCGCCTTTCCCGCCTTCCACCCCGAGTCTTCCTCTCTTTTCACGCACTTGACGCCATATTCTCGCCTTAGCCGCCTTCCAGCGCCGACTCTTCCTCTCCTTTCACGCACCTGACGCTATATTCTCGCCTTTGCCGCCTTCCAGCGCCGACTCTTCCTCTCCTTTCACGCACCTGCCTCCGTATTCTCGCCTTTACTGCCTTCCAGCACCGACTCTTCCTCTCCTTTCATGCAGGTGCCGTCATCTTCTCGCCTTTGCCACCTTCCACCCCGACTCTTCCTCTCGTTTCACGAACCTGCCGCCATATTCTCGACTTTCCGCCTTCCACCCCGACCCTTCCTCTCCTTTCACGCACCTGCTGCCATATTCTCACGTTTGCCGCCTTCAACCGCCGACTCTTCATCTCCTTTTATGCACCTGCCGCTATATTCTCGCGTTTGCCGCCTTCCACTGCCGACTCTTCCTCTTCTTTCACGTAGCTGCTGGCATATTCTTGCCTTTGCCGCCTTCAACCGCGGACTCTTCCTCTCCTTTCACGCACCTGCCGCCATATTCTCGCCTTTGCCGCCTTCCACCCCGACCCTTCCTCTCCTTTCTCGCACTTGCTGCCATATTCTCGCCTTTGCCGCCTTCCAGCGCTGACTCTTCCTCTCCTTTCACGCACCTGCCACCTTCTACACTCGTTTACCGCCTTCAACCTCGAGTCTTCCTCTCCTTTCACGCACCTGCCGCCATATTCTCGCCTTTGCTGCCTTCCACCGCCGACTCTTCCTCTGCTTTCACGCACCTGCCGCCTCCTACACTTGTTTACCGACTTCCACCTCGACTCTTCCTCTCCTTTCACGCACATGCCGCCGTATTCTCACGTTTACTCTCTTCCACCCCGACTCTTCCTCTACTTTCACGCTCCTGCTGCCATATTCTCGCCTTTGTCACCTTCCACCCCGACTCTTCCTCTCCTTTCACGCACCTGACGCCACATTCTCGCCTTTCCCGCCTTACACCACAGACTCTTCCTCTCCTTTCACGCACCTGCCGCCATATTCTCACCTTTCCCGCCTTCCACCCCGACTCTTCCTCTCCTTTCACACAGCTGCCCCCATATTCTCGCCTTTGCCGCCTTCCACCCCGACTCTTCCTCTCCTTTCACGCACCTGATGCCAAATTCTCGCCTTTCCCGCCTTCCACCCCGACTCTTCCTCTCTTTTCACGCACCTGACGCCATATTCTCGCCTTAGCCGCCTTCCAGCGCCGACTCTTCCTCTCCTTTCACGCACCTGACGCCATATTCTCGCCTTTGCCGCCTTCCAGCGCTGACTCTTCCTCTCCTTTCACGCACCTGCCGCCATATTCTCGCCTTTGCTGCCTTCGACCGCCGACTCTTCCTCTCCTTTCACGCACCTGCCGCCATATTCTCGCCTTTGCCGCCTTCCTCCCCGACCCTTCCTCACCTTTCACGCACCTGCTGCCATATTCTCGCCTTTGCCGCCTTCCAGCGCTGACTCTTCCTCTCCTTTAACGCACCTGCAACCTTCTACACTCGTTTACCGCCTTCCACCCAGACTCTTCCTCTCCTTTCACGCACCTGCCGCCATATTCTCGCCTTTGCCGCCTTCCACCGCCGACTCTTCCTCTGCTTTCACGCACCTGCTGCCTCCTACACTTGTTTACCGCCTTCCACCTCGACTCTTCCTCTGATTTCACGCACATGCCGCCATATTCTCACGTTTACTGTCTTCCACCGCCGACTCTTCCTCTCCTTTCACGCATCTGCCGCCATATTCTCGCCTTTCCCACTTTCCACCCCGACTCTTCCTCTACTTTCACGCTCCTGCTGCCATATTCTCGCCTTTGTCGCCTTCCACCCCGACTCTTCCTCTCCTTTCACGCACCTGACGCCACATTCTCGCCTTTCCCGCCTTACACCACAGACTCTTCCTCTCCTTTCACGCACCTGCCGCCATATTCTCGCCTTTCCCGCCTTCCACCCCGACTCTTCCTCTCCTTTCACACAGCTGCCGCCATATTCTCGCCTTTGCCGCCTTCCACCCCGACTCTTCCTCTCATTTCACGCACCTGATGCCACATTCTCGCCTTTCCCGCCTTCCACCCCGACTCTTCCTATCTTTTCACGCACCTGACGCCATATTCTCGCCTTAGCCGCCTTCCAGCGCCGACTCTTCCTCTCCTTTCACGCACCTGACGCCATATTCTCGCCTTTGCCGCCTTCAGCGCCGACTCTTCCTCTCCTTTCACGCACCTGCCGCCATATTCTTGCCTTTGCTGCCTTCGACCGCCGACTCTTCCTCTCCTTTCACGCACCTGCCGCCATATTCTCACCTTTCCCGCCTTCCACCCCGACCCTTCCTCTCCTTTCACGCACCTGCTGCCATATTCTCGCCTTTGCCGCCTTCCACCCCGACTCTTCCTCTCCTTTCACGCACCTGATGCCACATTCTCGCCTTTCCCGCCTTCCACCCCGACTCTTCCTCTCCTTTCACGCACATGCCGCCTCCTACACTCGTTTACCGCCTTCCACCTCGACTCCTCCTCTCCTTTCACGCACATGCCGCCATATTCTCACGTTTCCTGTCTTCCACCCCGAGTCTTCCTCTACTTTCACGCTCCTGCTGCCATATTCTCGCCTTTGTCGCCTTCCACCCCGACTCTTCCTCTCCTTTCACGCACCTGACGCCACATTCTCGCCTTTCCCGCCTTACACCACAGACTCTTCCTCTCCTTTCACGCACCTGCCGCCATATTCTCACCTTTCCCGCCTTCCACCCCGACTCTTCCTCTCCTTTCACACAGCTGCCCCCATATTCTCGCCTTTGCCGCCTTCCACCCCGATTCTTCCTCTCCTTTCACGCACCTGATGCCACATTCTCGCCTTTCCCGCCTTCCACCCCGACTCTTCCTCTCTTTTCACGCACCTGACGCCATATTCTCGCCTTAGCCGCCTTCCAGCGCCGACTCTTCCTCTCCTTTCACGCACCTGCCGCCATATTCTCGCCTTTGCCGCCTTCCACCCCGACCCTTCCTCTCCTTTCACGCACCTGACGTCATATTCTCGCCTTTGCCGCCTTCCACCGCCGACTCTTCCTCTCCTTTCACGCACCTGATGCCATATTCTCACCTTTGCCGCCTTCCAGCGCCGACTCTTCCTCTCCTTTCACGAACCTGACGCCACATTCTCGCCTTTCCCGCCTTACACCACAGACTCTTCCTCTCCTTTCAAGCACCTGCCGCCATATTCTCACCTTTGCCGCCTTCCACCCCGACTCTTCCTCTCCTTTCACACAGCTACCCCATATTCTCGCCTTTGCCACCTTCCACGCCGACTCTTCCTCTCCTTTCACGCACCTGATGCCACATTCTCGCCTTTCCCGCCTTCCACCGCCGACTCTTCCTCTCCTTTCACGCACCTGACGCCATATTCTCGCCTTAGCCGCCTTCCAGCGCCGACTCTTCCTCTCCTTTCACGCACCTGACGCCACATTCTCGCCTTTCCCGCCTTCCAGCGCCGACTCTTCCTCTCCTTTCACGCACCTGCCGCCATATTCTCGCCTTTGCTGCCTTCGACCGCCGACTCTTCCTCTCCTTTCACACAGCTGCCGCCATATTCTCGGCTTTGCCGCCTTCCACCCCGACTCTTCCTCTCCTTTCACGCACCTGATGCCACATTCTCGCCTTTCCCGCCTTCCACCCCGACTCTTCCTCTCCTTTCACGCACCTGCCGCCATATTCTCGCCTTTGCCGCCTTCCACCCCGACCCTTCCTCTCCTTTCACGCACCTGCTGCCATATTCTCGCCTTTGCCGCCTTCCAGCGCCGACTCTTCCTCTCCTTTCACGCACCTGCTGCCATATTCTCACGTTTGCCGCCTTCAACCGCCGACTCTTCATCTCCTTTTATGCACCTGCCGCTATATTCTCGCCTTTGCCGCCTTCCACTGCCGACTCTTCCTCTTCTTTCACGCAGCTGCTGGCATATTCTTGCCTTTGCCGCCTTCAACCGCCGACTCTTCCTCTCCTTTCACGCACCTGCCGCCATATTCTCGCCTTTGCCGCCTTCCACCCCGACCCTTCCTCTCCTTTCACGCACCTGCTGCCATATTCTCGCCTTTGCCGCCTTCCAGCGCTGACTCTTCCTCTCCTTTCACGCACCTGCCACCTTCTACACTCGTTTACCGCCTTCAACCTCGAGTCTTCCTCTCCTTTCACGCACCTGCCGCCATATTCTCGCCTTTGCCGCCTTCCACCGCCGACTCTTCCTCTGCTTTCACGCACCTGCCGCCTCCTACACTTGTTTACCGCCTTCCACCTCGACTCTTCCTCTCCTTTCACGCACATGCCGCCATATTCTCACGTTTACTGTCTTCCACCGCCAACTCTTCCTCTCCTTTCACGCACCTGCCGCCATATTCTCGCCTTTCCCACTTTCCACCCCGACTCTTCCTCTACTTTCACGCTCCTGCTGCCATATTGTCGCCTTTGTCGCCTTCCACCCCGACTCTTCCTCTCCTTTCACGCACCTGACGCCATATTCTCGCCTTTGCCGCCTTCCTCCCCGACCCTTCCTCACCTTTCACGCACCTGCTGCCATATTCTCGCCTTTGCCGCCTTCCAGCGCTGACTCTTCCTCTCCTTTAACGCACCTGCAACCTTCTACACTCGTTTACCGCCTTCCACCCAGACTCTTCCTCTCCTTTCACGCACCTGCCGCCATATTCTCGCCTTTGCCGCCTTCCACCGCCGACTCTTCCTCTGCTTTCACGCACCTGCTGCCTCCTACACTTGTTTACCGCCTTCCACCTCGACTCTTCCTCTGATTTCACGCACATGCCGCCATATTCTCACGTTTACTGTCTTCCACCGCCGACTCTTCCTCTCCTTTCACGCATCTGCCGCCATATTCTCGCCTTTCCCACTTTCCACCCCGACTCTTCCTCTACTTTCACGCTCCTGCTGCCATATTCTCGCCTTTGTCGCCTTCCACCCCGACTCTTCCTCTCCTTTCACGCACCTGACGCCACATTCTCGCCTTTCCCGCCTTACACCACAGACTCTTCCTCTCCTTTCACGCACCTGCCGCCATATTCTCGCCTTTCCCGCCTTCCACCCCGACTCTTCCTCTCCTTTCACACAGCTGCCGCCATATTCTCGCCTTTGCCGCCTTCCACCCCGGCTCTTCCTCTCATTTCACGCACCTGATGCCACATTCTCGCCTTTCCCGCCTTCCACCCCGACTCTTCCTATCTTTTCACGCACCTGACGCCATATTCTCGCCTTAGCCGCCTTCCAGCGCCGACTCTTCCTCTCCTTTCACGCACCTGACGCCATATTCTCGCCTTTGCCGCCTTCAGCGCCGACTCTTCCTCTCCTTTCACGCACCTGCCGCCATATTCTTGCCTTTGCTGCCTTCGACCGCCGACTCTTCCTCTCCTTTCACGCACCTGCCGCCATATTCTCACCTTTCCCGCCTTCCACCCCGACCCTTCCTCTCCTTTCACGCACCTGCTGCCATATTCTCGCCTTTGCCGCCTTCCACCCCGACTCTTCCTCTCCTTTCACGCACCTGATGCCACATTCTCGCCTTTCCCGCCTTCCACCCCGACTCTTCCTCTCCTTTCACGCACATGCCGCCTCCTACACTCGTTTACCGCCTTCCACCTCGACTCCTCCTCTCCTTTCACGCACATGCCGCCATATTCTCACGTTTCCTGTCTTCCACCCCGAGTCTTCCTCTACTTTCACGCTCCTGCTGCCATATTCTCGCCTTTGTCGCCTTCCACCCCGACTCTTCCTCTCCTTTCACGCACCTGACGCCACATTCTCGCCTTTCCCGCCTTACACCACAGACTCTTCCTCTCCTTTCACGCACCTGCCGCCATATTCTCACCTTTCCCGCCTTCCACCCCGACTCTTCCTCTCCTTTCACACAGCTGCCCCCATATTCTCGCCTTTGCCGCCTTCCACCCCGATTCTTCCTCTCCTTTCACGCACCTGATGCCACATTCTCGCCTTTCCCGCCTTCCACCCCGACTCTTCCTCTCTTTTCACGCACCTGACGCCATATTCTCGCCTTAGCCGCCTTCCAGCGCCGACTCTTCCTCTCCTTTCACGCACCTGCCGCCATATTCTCGCCTTTGCCGCCTTCCACCCCGACCCTTCCTCTCCTTTCACGCACCTGACGTCATATTCTCGCCTTTGCCGCCTTCCACCGCCGACTCTTCCTCTCCTTTCACGCACCTGATGCCATATTCTCACCTTTGCCGCCTTCCAGCGCCGACTCTTCCTCTCCTTTCACGCACCTGACGCCACATTCTCGCCTTTCCCGCCTTACACCACAGACTCTTCCTCTCCTTTCAAGCACCTGCCGCCATATTCTCACCTTTCCCGCCTTCCACCCCGACTCTTCCTCTCCTTTCACACAGCTACCCCATATTCTCGCCTTTGCCGCCTTCCACGCCGACTCTTCCTCTCCTTTCACGCACCTGATGCCACATTCTCGCCTTTCCCGCCTTCCACCGCCGACTCTTCCTCTCCTTTCACGCACCTGACGCCATATTCTCGCCTTAGCCGCCTTCCAGCGCCGACTCTTCCTCTCCTTTCACGCACCTGACGCCACATTCTCGCCTTTCCCGCCTTCCAGCGCCGACTCTTCCTCTCCTTTCACGCACCTGCCGCCATATTCTCGCCTTTGCTGCCTTCGACCGCCGACTCTTCCTCTCCTTTCACACAGCTGCCGCCATATTCTCGGCTTTGCCGCCTTCCACCCCGACTCTTACTCTCCTTTCACGCACCTGATGCCACATTCTCGCCTTTCCCGCCTTCCACCCCGACTCTTCCTCTCCTTTCACGCACCTGCCGCCATATTCTCGCCTTTGCCGCCTTCCACCCCGACCCTTCCTCTCCTTTCACGCACCTGCTGCCATATTCTCGCCTTTGCCGCCTTCCAGCGCCGACTCTTCCTCTCCTTTCACGCACCTGCTGCCATATTCTCACGTTTGCCGCCTTCAACCGCCGACTCTTCATCTCCTTTTATGCACCTGCCGCTATATTCTCGCCTTTGCCGCCTTCCACTGCCGACTCTTCCTCTTCTTTCACGCAGCTGCTGGCATATTCTTGCCTTTGCCGCCTTCAACCGCCGACTCTTCCTCTCCTTTCACGCACCTGCCGCCATATTCTCGCCTTTGCCGCCTTCCACCCCGACCCTTCCTCTCCTTTCACGCACCTGCTGCCATATTCTCGCCTTTGCCGCCTTCCAGCGCTGACTCTTCCTCTCCTTTCACGCACCTGCCACCTTCTACACTCGTTTACCGCCTTCAACCTCGAGTCTTCCTCTCCTTTCACGCACCTGCCGCCATATTCTCGCCTTTGCCGCCTTCCACCGCCGACTCTTCCTCTGCTTTCACGCACCTGCCGCCTCCTACACTTGTTTACCGCCTTCCACCTCGACTCTTCCTCTCCTTTCACGAACATGCCGCCATATTCTCACGTTTACTGTCTTCCACCGCCAACTCTTCCTCTCCTTTCACGCACCTGCCGCCATATTCTCGCCTTTCCCACTTTCCACCCCGACTCTTCCTCTACTTTCACGCTCCTGCTGCCATATTCTCGCCTTTGTCGCCTTCCACCCCGACTCTTCCTCTCCTTTCACGCACCTGACGCCATATTCTCGCCTTTCCCGCCTTACACCACAGACTCTTCCTCTGCTTTCACGCACCTGCCGCCATATTCTCGCCTTTCCCGCCTTCCACCCCGACTCTTCCTCTCCTTTCACGCACCTGACGCCATATTCTCGCCTTTGCCGCCTTCCACCGCCGACTCTTCCTCTCCTTTCACGCACCTGCCGCCATATTCTCGCCTTTGCCGCCTTCCACCGCCGACTCTTCCTCTCCTTTCACGCAGGTGCCGCCATATTCTCGCCTTTGCCGACTTCCACCTCGACTCTTCCTTTCCTTTCACGCACCTGACGCCATATTCTCGCCTTTGCCGCCTTCCACCCCGACTCTTCCTCTCCTTTCACGCACCTGCCGCGATATTCTCGACTTTGCCGCCTTCCACCGCCGACTCTTCCTCTCCTTTCACGCACCTGCCGCCATATTCTCGCCTTTGCTGCCTTCGACCGCCTACTCTTCCTCTCCTTTCACGCACCTGCCGCCATATTCTCACCTTTCCCGCCTTCCACCCCGACTCTTCCTCTCCTTTCACGCACCTGCTGCCATATTCTCGCCTTTGCCGCCTTCCAGCGCTGACTCTTCCTCTCCTTTCACGCACCTGCAACCTTCTACACTCGTTTACCGCCTTCACCCAGACTCTTCCTCTCCTTTCACGCACCTGCCGCCATATTCTCGCCTTTGCCGCCTTCCACCGCCGACTCTTCCTCTGCTTTCATGCACCTGCTGCCTCCTACACTTGTTTACCGCCTTCCACCTCGACTCTTCCTCTCCTTTCACGCACATGCCGCCATATTCTCAAGTTTACTGTCTTCCACCGCCGACTCTTCCTCTCCTTTCACGCACCTGCCGCCATATTCTCGCCTTTCCCGCCTTCCAACCCGACTCTTCCTCTACTTTCACGCTCCTGCTGCCATATTCTCGCCTTTGTCGCCTTCCACCCTGACTCTTCCTCTCCTTTCACGCACCTGACGCCACATTCTCGCCTTTCCCGCCTTACACCACAGACTCTTCCTCTGCTTTCACGCACCTGCCGCCATATTCTCGCCTTTCCCGCCTTCCACCCCGACTCTTCCTCTCCTTTCACACAGCTGCCGCCATATTCACGGCTTTGCCGCCTTCCACCCCGACTCTTACTCTCCTTTCACACACCTGATGCCACATTCTCGCCTTTCCCGCCTTCCACCCCGACTCTTCCTCTCCTTTCACGCACCTGCCGCCTCCTACACTTGTTTACCGCCTTCCACCCCGACTCTTCCTCTACTTTCACGCTCCTGCTGCCATATTCTCGGCTTTGCCGCCTTCCACCCCGACTCTTCCTCTCCTTTCACGCACCTGACGCCACATTCTCGCCTTTCCCGCCTTACACCACAGACTCTTCCTCTCCTTTCACGCACCTGCCGCCATATTCTCGCCTTTCCCGCCTTCCACCCCGACTCTTCCTCTCCTTTCACACAGCTGCCCCCATATTCTCGCCTTTGCCGCCTTCCACCCCGACTCTTCCTCTCCTTTCACGCACCTGATGCCACATTCTCGCCTTTGCCGCCTTCCACCGCCGAGTCTTCCTCTCTTTTCACGAACCTGACGCCATATTCTCGCCTTTGCCGCCTTCCAGCGCCGACTCTTCCTCTCCTCTCACGCACCTGCTGCCATATTCTCGACTTTGCCGCCTTCCACCGCCGACTCTTCCTCTCCTTTCACGCACCTGCCGCCATATTCTTGCCTTTGCTGCCTTCGACCGCCGACTCTTCCTCTCCTTTCACGCACCTGCCGCCATATTCTCACCTTTGCCGCCTTCCACCCCGACTCTTCCTCTCCTTTCACGCACCTGCTGCCATATTCTCGCCTTTGCCGCCTTCAAGCGCTGAGTCTTCCTCTCCTTTCACGCACCTGCAACCTTCTACACTCGTTTACCGCCTTCCACCCAGACTCTTCCTCTCCTTTCACGCACCTGCCGCCATATTCTCGCCTTTGCCGCCTTCCACCGCCGACTCTTCCTCTGCTTTCATGCACCTGCTGCCTCCTACACTTGTTTACCCCCTTCCAACTCGACTCTTCCTCTCCTTTCACGCACATGCCGCTATATTCTCACGTTTACTGTCTTCCACCGCCGACTCTTCCTCTCCTTTCACGCACCTGCCGCCATATTCTCGCCTTTCCCGCCTTCCAACCCGACTCTTCCTCTACTTTCACGCTCCTGCTGCCATATTCTCGCCTTTGTCGCCTTCCACCCTGACTCTTCCTCTCCTTTCACGCACCTGACGCCACATTCTCGCCTTTCCCGCCTTCCACCCCGACTCTTCCTCTCTTTTCACGCACTAGACGCCATATTCTCGCCTTTGCCGCCTTCCACCCTGGTCCTTCCTCTCCTTTCACGCACTTGCTGCCATATTCTCGCCTTTGCCGCCTTCCAGCGCTGACTCTTCCTCTCCTTTCACGCACCTGCCACCTTCTACACTCGTTTACCGCCTTCCACCCCGACTCTTCCTCTCCTTTCACGCACCTGCCGCCATATTCTCGCCTTTGCCGCCTTCCACCGCCGACTCTTCCTCTGCTTTCACGCACCTGCCGCATCCTACACTTGTTTACCGCCTTCCACCTCGACTCTTCCTCTCCTTTCACGCACATGCCGCCATATTCTCATGTTTACTGTCTTCCACCCCGACTCTTCCTCTCCTTTCACGCACCTGATGCCACATTCTCGCCTTTCCCGCCTTCCACCCCGAGTCTTCCTCTCTTTTCACGCACTTGACGCCATATTCTCGCCTTAGCCGCCTTCCAGCGCCGACTCTTCCTCTCCTTTCACGCACCTGACGCCATATTCTCGCCTTTGCCGCCTTCCAGCGCCGACTCTTCCTCTCCTTTCACGCACCTGCCTCCGTATTCTCGCCTTTACTGCCTTCCAGCACCGACTCTTCCTCTCCTTTCATGCAGGTGCCGTCATCTTCTCGCCTTTGCCACCTTCCACCCCGACTCTTCCTCTCGTTTCACGAACCTGCCGCCATATTCTCGACTTTCCGCCTTCCACCCCGACCCTTCCTCTCCTTTCACGCACCTGCTGCCATATTCTCACGTTTGCCGCCTTCAACCGCCGACTCTTCATCTCCTTTTATGCACCTGCCGCTATATTCTCGCGTTTGCCGCCTTCCACTGCCGACTCTTCCTCTTCTTTCACGTAGCTGCTGGCATATTCTTGCCTTTGCCGCCTTCAACCGCGGACTCTTCCTCTCCTTTCACGCACCTGCCGCCATATTCTCGCCTTTGCCGCCTTCCACCCCGACCCTTCCTCTCCTTTCTCGCACTTGCTGCCATATTCTCGCCTTTGCCGCCTTCCAGCGCTGACTCTTCCTCTCCTTTCATGCACCTGCCACCTTCTACACTCGTTTACCGCCTTCAACCTCGAGTCTTCCTCTCCTTTCACGCACCTGCCGCCATATTCTCGCCTTTGCTGCCTTCCACCGCCGACTCTTCCTCTGCTTTCACGCACCTGCCGCCTCCTACACTTGTTTACCGACTTCCACCTCGACTCTTCCTCTCCTTTCACGCACATGCCGCCGTATTCTCACGTTTACTCTCTTCCACCCCGACTCTTCCTCTACTTTCACGCTCCTGCTGCCATATTCTCGCCTTTGTCGCCTTCCACCCCGACTCTTCCTCTCCTTTCACGCACCTGACGCCACATTCTCGCCTTTCCCGCCTTACACCACAGACTCTTCCTCTCCTTTCACGCACCTGCCGCCATATTCTCACCTTTCCCGCCTTCCACCCCGACTCTTCCTCTCCTTTCACACAGCTGCCCCCATATTCTCGCCTTTGCCGCCTTCCACCCCGACTCTTCCTCTCCTTTCACGCACCTGATGCCAAATTCTCGCCTTTCCCGCCTTCCACCCCGACTCTTCCTCTCTTTTCACGCACCTGACGCCATATTCTCGCCTTAGCCGCCTTCCAGCGCCGACTCTTCCTCTCCTTTCACGCACCTGACGCCATATTCTCGCCTTTGCCGCCTTCCAGCGCTGACTCTTCCTCCCTTTCACGCACCTGCCGCCATATTCTCGCCTTTGCTGCCTTCGACCGCCGACTCTTCCTCTCCTTTCACGCACCTGCCGCCATATTCTCGCCTTTGCCGCCTTCCACCCCGACCCTTCCTCTCCTTTCACGCACCTGCTGCCATATTCTCGCCTTTGCCGCCTTCCAGCGCTGACTCTTCCTCTCCTTTCACGCACCTGCAACCTTCTACACTCGTTTACCGCCTTCCACCCAGACTCTTCCTCTCCTTTCACGCACCTGCCGCCATATTCTCGCCTTTGCCGCCTTCCACCGCCGACTCTTCCTCTGCTTTCACGCACCTGCTGCCTCCTACACTTGTTTACCGCCTTCCACCTCGACTCTTCCTCTGATTTCACGCACATGCCGCCATATTCTCACGTTTACTGTCTTCCACCGCCGACTCTTCCTCTCCTTTCACGCATCTGCCGCCATATTCTCGCCTTTCCCACTTTCCACCCCGACTCTTCCTCTACTTTCACGCTCCTGCTGCCATATTCTCGCCTTTGTCGCCTTCCACCCCGACTCTTCCTCTCCTTTCACACACCTGACGCCACATTCTCGCCTTTACCGCATTCCACCCCGACTCTTCCTCTCCTTTCACACAGCTGCCGCCATATTCTCGCCTTTGCCGCCTTCCACCCCGACTCTTCCTCTCATTTCACGCACCTGATGCCACATTCTCGCCTTTCCCGCCTTCCACCCCGACTCTTCCTCTCCTTTCACGCACCTGCCGCCATATTCTTGCCTTTGCTGCCTTCGACCGCCGACTCTTCCTCTCCTTTCACGCACCTGCCGCCATATTCTCACCTTTCCCGCCTTCCACCCCGACCCTTCCTCTCCTTTCACGCACCTGCTGCCATATTCTCGCCTTTGCCGCCTTCCAGCGCTGACTCTTCCTCTCCTATCACGCACCTGCAACCATCTACACTCGTTTATCGCCTTCCACCCAGACTCTTCCTCTCCTTTCACGCACCTGCCGCCATATTCTCGCCTTTGCCGCCTTCCACCGCCGACTCTTCCTCTGCTTTCACGCACCTACTTCCTCCTACACTTGTTTACCGCCTTCCACCTCGACTCTTCCTCTCCTTTCACGCACATGCCCCCATATTCTCACGTTTACTGTCTTCCACCGCCGACTCTTCCTCTCCTTTCACGCACCTGCCGCCATATTCTCGCCTTTCCCACCTTGCACCCCGACTCTTCCTCTACTTTCACGCTCCTGCTGCCATATTCTCGCCTTTGTCGCTTTCCACCCCGACTCTTCCTCTCCTTTCACGCACCTGACGCCACATTCTCGCCTTTCCCGCCTTACACCACAGACTCTTCCTCTGCTTTCACGCACCTGCCGCCATATTCTCGCCTTTGCCGCCTTCCACCCCGACTCTTCCTCTCCTTTCACACAGCTGCCGCCATATTCTCGCCTTTGCCGCCTTCCACCCCGACTCTTCCTCTCCTTTCACGCACCTGATGCCACATTCTCGCCTTTCCCGCCTTCCACCCCGACTCTTCCTCTCCTTTCACGCACATGCCGCCTCCTACACTCGTTTACCGCCTTCCACCTCGACTCCTCCTCTCCTTTCACGCACATGCCGCCATATTCTCACGTTTCCTGTCTTCCACCCCGAGTCTTCCTCTACTTTCACGCTCCTGCTGCCATATTCTCGCCTTTGTCGCCTTCCACCCCGACTCTTCCTCTCCTTTCACGCACCTGACGCCACATTCTCGCCTTTCCCGCCTTACACCACAGACTCTTCCTCTCCTTTCACGCACCTGCCGCCATATTCTCACCTTTCCCGCCTTCCACCCCGACTCTTCCTCTCCTTTCACACAGCTGCCCCCATATTCTCGCCTTTGCCGCCTTCCACCCCGATTCTTCCTCTCCTTTCACGCACCTGATGCCACATTCTCGCCTTTCCCGCCTTCCACCCCGACTCTTCCTCTCTTTTCACGCACCTGACGCCATATTCTCGCCTTAGCCGCCTTCCAGCGCCGACTCTTCCTCTCCTATCACGCACCTGCCGCCATATTCTCGCCTTTGCCGCCTTCCACCCTGACCCTTCCTCTCCTTTCACGCACCTGACGTCATATTCTCGCCTTTGCCGCCTTCCACCGCCGACTCTTCCTCTCCTTTCACGCACCTGATGCCATATTCTCACCTTTGCCGCCTTCCAGCGCCGACTCTTCCTGTCCTTTCACGCACCTGACGCCACATTCTCGCCTTTCCCGCCTTACACCACAGACTCTTCCTCTCCTTTCAAGCACCTGCCGCCATATTCTCACCTTTCCCGCCTTCCACCCCGACTCTTCCTCTCCTTTCACACAGCTACCCCATATTCTCGCCTTTGCCGCCTTCCACGCCGACTCTTCCTCTCCTTTCACGCACCTGATGCCACATTCTCGCCTTTCCCGCCTTCCACCGCCGACTCTTCCTCTCCTTTCACGCACCTGACGCCATATTCTCGCCTTAGCCGCCTTCCACCGCCGACTCTTCCTCTCCTTTCACGCACCTGACGCCACATTCTCGCCTTTCCCGTCTTCCAGCGCCGACTCTTCCTCTCCTTTCACGCACCTGCCGCCATATTCTCGCCTTTGCTGCCTTCCACCCCGACTCTTCCTCTCCTTTCACGCACCTGCCGCCATATTCTCGCCTTTGCCGCCTTCAACCGCCGACTCTTCCTCTGCTTTCACGCACCTGCCGCCTCCTACACTTGTTTACCGCCTTCCACCTCGACTCTTCCTCTCCTTTCACGCACCTGCCGCCATATTCTCGCCTTTCCCGCCTTCCACCCCGACCCTTCCTCTCCTTTCACGCACCTGCTGCCATATTCTCGCCTTTACCGCCTTCCAGCGCCGACTCTTCCTCTCCTTTCACGCACCTGCTGCCATATGCTCACGTTTGCCGCCTTCAACCGCCGACTCTTCATCACCTTTTATGCACCTGCCGCTATATTCTCGCCTTTGCCGCCTTCCACTGCCGACTCTTCCTCTTCTTTCACGCAGCTGCTGGCATATTCTTGCCTTTGCCGCCTTCAACTGCCGACTCTTCCTCTCCTTTCACGCACCTGCCGCCATATTCTCGCCTTTGCCGCCTTCCACCCCGACCCTTCCTCTCCTTTCACGCACTTGCTGCCATATTCTCGCCTTTGCCGCCTTCCAGCGCTGACTCTTCCTCTCCTTTCACGCACCTGCCACCTTCTACACTCGTTTACCGCCTTCAACCTCGAGTCTTCCTCTCCTTTCACGCACCTGCCGCCATATTCTCGCCTTTGCCGCCTTCCACCGCCGACTCTTCCTCTGCTTTCACGCACCTGCCGCCTCCTACACTTGTTTACCGCCTTCCACCTCGACTCTTCCTCTCCTTTCACGCACATGCCGCCATATTCTCACGTTTCCTGTCTTCCACCGCCAACTCTTCCTCTCCTTTCACGCACCTGCCGCCATATTCTCGCCTTTCCCACTTTCCACCCCGACTCTTCCTCTACTTTCACGCTCCTGCTGCCATATTCTCGCCTTTGTCGCCTTCCACCCCGACTCTTCCTCTCCTTTCACGCACCTGACGCCATATTCTCGCCTTTCCCGCCTTACACCACAGACTCTTCCTCTGCTTTCACGCACCTGCCGCCATATTCTCGCCTTTCCCGCCTTCCACCCCGACTCTTCCTCTCCTTTCACGCACCTGACGCCATATTCTCGCCTTTGCCGCCTTCCACCGCCGACTCTTCCTCTCCTTTCACGCACCTGCCGCCATATTCTCGCCTTTGCCGCCTTCCACCGCCGACTCTTCCTCTCCTTTCACGCAGGTGCCGCCATATTCTCGCCTTTGCCGACTTCCACCTCGACTCTTCCTTTCCTTTCACGCACCTGACGCCATATTCTCGCCTTTGCCGCCTTCCACCCCGACTCTTCCTCTCCTTTCACGCACCTGCCGCCATATTCTCGCCTTTGCTGCCTTCGACCGCCTACTCTTCCTCTCCTTTCACGCACCTGCCGCCATATTCTCACCTTTCCCGCCTTCCACCCCGACTCTTCCTCTCCTTTCACGCACCTGCTGCCATATTCTCGCCTTTGCCGCCTTCCAGCGCTGACTCTTCCTCTCCTTTCACGCACCTGCAACCTTCTACACTCGTTTACCGCCTTCCACCCAGACTCTTCCTCTCCTTTCACGCACCTGCCGCCATATTCTCGCCTTTGCCGCCTTCCACCGCCGACTCTTCCTCTGCTTTCATGCACCTGCTGCCTCCTACACTTGTTTACCGCCTTCCACCTCGACTCTTCCTCTCCTTTCACGCACATGCCGCCATATTCTCAAGTTTACTGTCTTCCACCGCCGACTCTTCCTCTCCTTTCACGCACCTGCCGCCATATTCTCGCCTTTCCCGCCTTCCAACCCGACTCTTCCTCTACTTTCACGCTCCTGCTGCCATATTCTCGCCTTTGTCGCCTTCCACCCTGACTCTTCCTCTCCTTTCACGCACCTGCCGCCATATTCTCACCTTTGCCGCCTTCCACCGCCGACTCATCCTCTGCTTTCACGCACCTGCCGCCTCCTACACTTGTTTAACGCCTTCCACCTCGACTCTTCCTCTCCTTTCACGCACTTGCTGCCATATTCTCGCCTTTGCGGCATTCCAGCGCTGACTCTTCCTCTCCTTTCACGCACCTGCCACCTTCTACACTCGTTTACCGCATTCCACCCCGACTCTTCCTCTCCTTTCACGCACCTGCCGCCATATTCTCGACTTTGCCGCCTTCCACCGCCGACTCTTCCTCTGCTTTCACGCACCTGCCGCCTCCTACACTTGTTTACCGCCTTCCACCTCGACTCCTCCTCTCCTTTCACGCACATGCCGCCATATTCTTATGTTTACTGTCTTCCACCCCGACTCTTCCTCTACTTTCACGCTCCTGCTGCCATATTCTCGCCTTTCCCGCCTTACACCACAGACTCTTCCTCTCCTTTCACGCACCTGCCGCCATATTCTCGCCTTTGTCGCCTTCCACCCCGACCCTTCCTCTCCTTTCACGCACCTGCCACCATATTCTCGCCTTTGCCGCCTGGCACCCCGACTCTTCCTCTCCTTTCACGCACCTGCAACCTTCTACACACGTTTACCGCCTTCCACCCCGACTCTTCCTCTCCTTTCACGCACCTGTCGCCTCCTACACTTGTTTACCGCCTTCCACCCCGACTCTTCCTCTCCTTTCACACAGCTGCCGCCATATTCACGGCTTTGCCGCCTTCCACCCCGACTCTTACTCTCCTTTCACGCACCTGATGCCACATTCTCGCCTTTGCCGCCTTCCACCCCGACTCTTCCTCTCCTTTCACGCATCTGCCGCCATATTCTCGACTTTCCGCCTTCCACCCCGACCCTTCCTCTCCTTTCACGCACCTGCTGCCATATTCTCGCCTTTGCCGCCTTCCAGCGCCGACTCTTCCTCTCCTTTCACGCACCTGCCGCCATATTCTCACGTTTGCCGCCTTCAACCGCCGACTCTTCATCTCCTTTTATGCACCTGCCGCTATATTCTCGCCTTTCCGCCTTCCACTGCCGACTCTTCCTCTTCTTTCACGCAGCTGCTGGCATATTCTTGCCTTTGCCGCCTTCAACCGCCGACTCTTCCTCTCCTTTGACGCACCTGCCGCCATATTCTCGCCTTTGCCGCCTTCCACCCCGACCCTTCCTCTCCTTTCACGCTCCTGCCGCCATATTCTCGCCTTTGCCGCCTTCCAGCGCTGACTCTTCCTCTCCTTTCACGTACCTGCCACCTTCTACACTCGTTTACCGCCTTCCACCCCGACTCTTCCTCTCCTTTCACGCACCTGCCGCCATATACTCGCCTTTGCCGCCTTCCACCGCCGACTCTTCCTCTGCTTTCACGCACCTGCCGCCTCCTACACTTGTTTAACGCCTTCCACCTCGACTCTTCCTCTCCTTTCACGCACTTGCTGCCATATTCTCGCCTTTGCCGCCTTCCAGCGCTGACTCTTCCTCTCCTTTCACGCACCTGCCACCTTCTACACTCGTTTACCGCCTTCCACCCCGACTCTTCCTCTCCTTTCACGCACCTGCCGCCATATTCTCGCCTTTGCCGCCTTCCACCACCGACTCTTCCTCTGCTTTCACGCACCTGCCGCCTCCTACACTTCTTTACCGCCTTCCACCTCGACTCTTCCTCTCCTTTCACGCACTTGCTGCCATATTCTCGCCTTTGCCGCCTTCCAGCGCTGACTCTTCCTCTCCTTTCACGCACCTGCCACCTTCTACACTCGTTTACCGCCTTCCACCCCGACTCTTCCTCTCCTTTCACGCAGCTGCCGTAATATTCTCGACTTTGCCGCCTTCCACCGCCGACTCTTCCTCTCCTTTCACGCACATGCCACCTCCTACACTTGTTTACCGCCTTCCAGCTCGACTCCTCCTCTCCTTTCACGCACATGCCGCCATATTCTCACGTTTCCTGTCTTCCACCCCGACTCTTCCTCTACTTTCACGCTCCTGCTGCCATATTCTCGCATTTGTCGCCTTCCACCCCGACTGTTCCTCTCCTTTCACGCACCTGACGCCACATTCTCGCCTTTCCCGCCTAACACCACAGACTCTTCCTCTCCTTTCACGCACCTGCCGCCATATTCTCACCTTTCCCGCCTTCCACCCCGACTCTTCCTCTCCTTTCACACAGCTGCCCCCATATTCTCGCCTTTGCCGCCTTCCACCCCGATTCTTCCTCTCCTTTCACGCACCTGATGCCACATTCTCGCCTTTTCCGCCTTCCACCCCGACTCTTCCACTCTTTTCACGCACCTGACGCCATATTCTCGCCTTTGCCGCCTTCCACCCCGACCCTTCCTCTCCTTTCACGCACCTGCCGCCATATTCTCGCCTTTGCCGCCTTCCAGCGCCGAGTCTTCCTCTCCTTTCACACACCTGCCGCCATATTCTCGCCTTTGCCGCCTTCCACCCCGACCCTTCCTCTCCTTTCACGCACCTGCCGCCATATTCTCGCCTTTGCCGCCTTCCACCGCCGACTCTTCCTCTGCTTTCACGCACCTGCTGCCTCCTACACTTGTTTACCGCCTTCCACCTCGACTCTTCCTCTCCTTTCACGCACATGCCGCCATATTCTCAAGTTTACTGTCTTCCACCGCCGACTCTTCCTCTCCTTTCATGCACCTGCCGCCATATTCTCGTCTTTCCCACCTTGCACCCCGACTCTTCCTCTACTTTCACGCTCCTGCTGCCATATTCTCGCCTTTGTCGCCTTCCACCCCGACTCTTCCTCTCCTTTCACGCACCTGACGCCACATTCTCGCCTTTCCCGCCTTACACCACAGACTCTTCCTCTGCTTTCACGCACCTGATGCCACATTCTCGCCTTTCCCGCCTTCCACCCCGACTCTTCCTCTCCTTTCACGCAACTGACGCCATATTCTCGCCTTAGCCGCCTTCCAGCGCTGACTCTTCCTCTCCTTTCCCGCACCTGACGCCATATTCTCGCCTTTGCCGCCTTCCAGCGCAGACTCTTCCTCTCCTTTCACGCACCTGCCGCCATATTCTCGCCTTTGCTGCCTTCGACCGCCGACTCTTCCTCTCCTTTCACGCACCTGCCGCCATATTCTCGCCTTTGCCACCTTCCACCCCGACCCTTCCTCTCCTTTCACGCACCTGCTGCCATATTCTCGCCTTTGCCGCCTTCCAGCGCCGACTCTTCCTCTCCTTTCACGCACCTGCAACCTTCTACACTCGTTTACCGCCTTCCACCCAGACTCTTCCTCTCCTTTCACGCACCTGCCGCCATATTCTCGCCTTTGCCGCCTTCCACCGCCGACTCTTCCTCTCCTTTCACGCACCTGCCGCCATATTCTCGCCTTTGCCGCCTTCCAGCGCCGACTCTTCCTCTCCTTTCATGCAGCTGCCGCCATATTCTCGCCTTTGCCGACTTCCACCTCGACTCTTCCTTTCCTTTCACGCACCTGACGCCATATTCTCGCCTTTGCCGCCTTCCACCCCGACTCTTCCTCTCCTTTCACGCACCTGACGCCATATTGTCGCCTTTGCCGCCTTCCAGCGCCGACTCTTCCTCTCCTTTCACGCACCTGCCGCCATATTCTCGCCTTTGCTGCCCTCCACCACCGACCCATCCTCTCCTTTCACGCACCTGCCGTCATATTCTCGCGTTTGCCGCCTTCAACCACGACTCCTCCTCTCCTTTCATGCACCTGCCGCCATATTCTCACGTTTACTGTCTTCCACCCCGACTCTTCCTCTACTTTCACGCTCCTGCTGCCATATTCTCGCCTTTCCCGCCTTACAACACAGACTCTTCCTCTCCTTTCACGCACCTGCCGCCACATTCTCGCCTTTGTCGCCTTCCACCCCGACCCTTCCTCTCCTTTCACTCACCTGCCGCCATATTCTCGCCTTTGCCGCCTTCCACCCCGACTCTTCCTCTCCTTTCACGCACCTGCAACCTTCTACACACGTTTACCGCCTTCCACCCCGACTCTTCCTCTCCTTTCACACAGCTGCCCCCATATTCTCGCCTTTGCCGCCTTCCACCACCGACTCTTCCTCTGCTTTCACGCACCTGCCGCCTCCTACACTTGTTTACCGCCTTCCACCTCGACTCTTCCTCTCCTTTCACGCACCTGATGCCACATTCTCGCCTTTCCCGCCTTCCACCCCGACTCTTCCTCTCCTTTCACGCACCTGCCGCCATATTCTTGCCTTTGCTGCCTTCGACCGCCGACTCTTCCTCTCCTTTCACGCACCTGCCGCCATATTCTCACCTTTCCCGCCTTCCACCCCGACCCTTCCTCTCCTTTCACGCACCTGCTGCCATATTCTCGCCTTTGCCGCCTTCCAGCGCTGACTCTTCCTCTCCTATCACGCACCTGCAACCATCTACACTCGTTTATCGCCTTCCACCCAGACTCTTCCTCTCCTTTCACGCACCTGCCGCCATATTCTCGCCTTTGCCGCCTTCCACCGCCGACTCTTCCTCTGCTTTCACGCACCTACTTCCTCCTACACTTGTTTACCGCCTTCCACCTCGACTCTTCCTCTCCTTTCACGCACATGCCCCCATATTCTCACGTTTACTGTCTTCCACCGCCGACTCTTCCTCTCCTTTCACGCACCTGCCGCCATATTCTCGCCTTTCCCACCTTGCACCCCGACTCTTCCTCTACTTTCACGCTCCTGCTGCCATATTCTCGCCTTTGTCGCTTTCCACCCCGACTCTTCCTCTCCTTTCACGCACCTGACGCCACATTCTCGCCTTTCCCGCCTTACACCACAGACTCTTCCTCTGCTTTCACGCACCTGCCGCCATATTCTCGCCTTTGCCGCCTTCCACCCCGACTCTTCCTCTCCTTTCACACAGCTGCCGCCATATTCTCGCCTTTGCCGCCTTCCACCCCGACTCTTCCTCTCCTTTCACGCACCTGATGCCACATTCTCGCCTTTCCCGCCTTCCACCCCGACTCTTCCTCTCCTTTCACGCACATGCCGCCTCCTACACTCGTTTACCGCCTTCCACCTCGACTCCTCCTCTCCTTTCACGCACATGCCGCCATATTCTCACGTTTCCTGTCTTCCACCCCGAGTCTTCCTCTACTTTCACGCTCCTGCTGCCATATTCTCGCCTTTGTCGCCTTCCACCCCGACTCTTCCTCTCCTTTCACGCACCTGACGCCACATTCTCGCCTTTCCCGCCTTACACCACAGACTCTTCCTCTCCTTTCACGCACCTGCCGCCATATTCTCACCTTTCCCGCCTTCCACCCCGACTCTTCCTCTCCTTTCACACAGCTGCCCCCATATTCTCGCCTTTGCCGCCTTCCACCCCGATTCTTCCTCTCCTTTCACGCACCTGATGCCACATTCTCGCCTTTCCCGCCTTCCACCCCGACTCTTCCTCTCTTTTCACGCACCTGACGCCATATTCTCGCCTTAGCCGCCTTCCAGCGCCGACTCTTCCTCTCCTATCACGCACCTGCCGCCATATTCTCGCCTTTGCCGCCTTCCACCCTGACCCTTCCTCTCCTTTCACGCACCTGACGTCATATTCTCGCCTTTGCCGCCTTCCACCGCCGACTCTTCCTCTCCTTTCACGCACCTGATGCCATATTCTCACCTTTGCCGCCTTCCAGCGCCGACTCTTCCTGTCCTTTCACGCACCTGACGCCACATTCTCGCCTTTCCCGCCTTACACCACAGACTCTTCCTCTCCTTTCAAGCACCTGCCGCCATATTCTCACCTTTCCCGCCTTCCACCCCGACTCTTCCTCTCCTTTCACACAGCTACCCCATATTCTCGCCTTTGCCGCCTTCCACGCCGACTCTTCCTCTCCTTTCACGCACCTGATGCCACATTCTCGCCTTTCCCGCCTTCCACCGCCGACTCTTCCTCTCCTTTCACGCACCTGACGCCATATTCTCGCCTTAGCCGCCTTCCAGCGCCGACTCTTCCTCTCCTTTCACGCACCTGACGCCACATTCTCGCCTTTCCCGTCTTCCAGCGCCGACTCTTCCTCTCCTTTCACGCACCTGCCGCCATATTCTCGCCTTTGCTGCCTTCCACCCCGACTCTTCCTCTCCTTTCACGCACCTGCCGCCATATTCTCGCCTTTGCCGCCTTCAACCGCCGACTCTTCCTCTGCTTTCACGCACCTGCCGCCTCCTACACTTGTTTACCGCCTTCCACCTCGACTCTTCCTCTCCTTTCACGCACCTGCCGCCATATTCTCGCCTTTCCCGCCTTCCACCCCGACCCTTCCTCTCCTTTCACGCACCTGCTGCCATATTCTCGCCTTTGCCGCCTTCCAGCGCCGACTCTTCCTCTCCTTTCACGCACCTGCTGCCATATGCTCACGTTTGCCGCCTTCAACCGCCGACTCTTCATCACCTTTTATGCACCTGCCGCTATATTCTCGCCTTTGCCGCCTTCCACTGCCGACTCTTCCTCTTCTTTCACGCAGCTGCTGGCATATTCTTGCCTTTGCCGCCTTCAACCGCCGACTCTTCCTCTCCTTTCACGCACCTGCCGCCATATTCTCGCCTTTGCCGCCTTCCACCCCGACCCTTCCTCTCCTTTCACGCACTTGCTGCCATATTCTCGCCTTTGCCGCCTTCCAGCGCTGACTCTTCCTCTCCTTTCACGCACCTGCCACCTTCTACACTCGTTTACCGCCTTCAACCTCGAGTCTTCCTCTCCTTTCACGCACCTGCCGCCATATTCTCGCCTTTGCCGCCTTCCACCGCCGACTCTTCCTCTGCTTTCACGCACCTGCCGCCTCCTACACTTGTTTACCGCCTTCCACCTCGACTCTTCCTCTCCTTTCACGCACATGCCGCCATATTCTCACGTTTCCTGTCTTCCACCGCCAACTCTTCCTCTCCTTTCACGCACCTGCCGCCATATTCTCGCCTTTCCCACTTTCCACCCCGACTCTTCCTCTACTTTCACGCTCCTGCTGCCATATTCTCGCCTTTGTCGCCTTCCACCCCGACTCTTCCTCTCCTTTCACGCACCTGACGCCATATTCTCGCCTTTCCCGCCTTACACCACAGACTCTTCCTCTGCTTTCACGCACCTGCCGCCATATTCTCGCCTTTCCCGCCTTCCACCCCGACTCTTCCTCTCCTTTCACGCACCTGACGCCATATTCTCGCCTTTGCCGCCTTCCACCGCCGACTCTTCCTCTCCTTTCACGCACCTGCCGCCATATTCTCGCCTTTGCCGCCTTCCACCGCCGACTCTTCCTCTCCTTTCACGCAGGTGCCGCCATATTCTCGCCTTTGCCGACTTCCACCTCGACTCTTCCTTTCCTTTCACGCACCTGACGCCATATTCTCGCCTTTGCCGCCTTCCACCCCGACTCTTCCTCTCCTTTCACGCACCTGCCGCCATATTCTCGCCTTTGCTGCCTTCGACCGCCTACTCTTCCTCTCCTTTCACGCACCTGCCGCCATATTCTCACCTTTCCCGCCTTCCACCCCGACTCTTCCTCTCCTTTCACGCACCTGCTGCCATATTCTCGCCTTTGCCGCCTTCCAGCGCTGACTCTTCCTCTCCTTTCACGCACCTGCAACCTTCTACACTCGTTTACCGCCTTCCACCCAGACTCTTCCTCTCCTTTCACGCACCTGCCGCCATATTCTCGCCTTTGCCGCCTTCCACCGCCGACTCTTCCTCTGCTTTCATGCACCTGCTGCCTCCTACACTTGTTTACCGCCTTCCACCTCGACTCTTCCTCTCCTTTCACGCACATGCCGCCATATTCTCAAGTTTACTGTCTTCCACCGCCGACTCTTCCTCTCCTTTCACGCACCTGCCGCCATATTCTCGCCTTTCCCGCCTTCCAACCCGACTCTTCCTCTACTTTCACGCTCCTGCTGCCATATTCTCGCCTTTGTCGCCTTCCACCCTGACTCTTCCTCTCCTTTCACGCACCTGCCGCCATATTCTCGCCTTTGCCGCCTTCCACCGCCGACTCATCCTCTGCTTTCACGCACCTGCCGCCTCCTACACTTGTTTAACGCCTTCCACCTCGACTCTTCCTCTCCTTTCACGCACTTGCTGCCATATTCTCGCCTTTGCGGCATTCCAGCGCTGACTCTTCCTCTCCTTTCACGCACCTGCCACCTTCTACACTCGTTTACCGCATTCCACCCCGACTCTTCCTCTCCTTTCACGCACCTGCCGCCATATTCTCGACTTTGCCGCCTTCCACCGCCGACTCTTCCTCTGCTTTCACGCACCTGCCGCCTCCTACACTTGTTTACCGCCTTCCACCTCGACTCCTCCTCTCCTTTCACGCACATGCCGCCATATTCTTATGTTTACTGTCTTCCACCCCGACTCTTCCTCTACTTTCACGCTCCTGCTGCCATATTCTCGCCTTTCCCGCCTTACACCACAGACTCTTCCTCTCCTTTCACGCACCTGCCGCCATATTCTCGCCTTTGTCGCCTTCCACCCCGACCCTTCCTCTCCTTTCACGCACCTGCCACCATATTCTCGCCTTTGCCGCCTGGCACCCCGACTCTTCCTCTCCTTTCACGCACCTGCAACCTTCTACACACGTTTACCGCCTTCCACCCCGACTCTTCCTCTCCTTTCACGCACCTGTCGCCTCCTACACTTGTTTACCGCCTTCCACCCCGACTCTTCCTCTCCTTTCACACAGCTGCCGCCATATTCACGGCTTTGCCGCCTTCCACCCCGACTCTTACTCTCCTTTCACGCACCTGATGCCACATTCTCGCCTTTGCCGCCTTCCACCCCGACTCTTCCTCTCCTTTCACGCATCTGCCGCCATATTCTCGACTTTCCGCCTTCCACCCCGACCCTTCCTCTCCTTTCACGCACCTGCTGCCATATTCTCGCCTTTGCCGCCTTCCAGCGCCGACTCTTCCTCTCCTTTCACGCACCTGCCGCCATATTCTCACGTTTGCCGCCTTCAACCGCCGACTCTTCATCTCCTTTTATGCACCTGCCGCTATATTCTCGCCTTTCCGCCTTCCACTGCCGACTCTTCCTCTTCTTTCACGCAGCTGCTGGCATATTCTTGCCTTTGCCGCCTTCAACCGCCGACTCTTCCTCTCCTTTGACGCACCTGCCGCCATATTCTCGCCTTTGCCGCCTTCCACCCCGACCCTTCCTCTCCTTTCACGCTCCTGCCGCCATATTCTCGCCTTTGCCGCCTTCCAGCGCTGACTCTTCCTCTCCTTTCACGTACCTGCCACCTTCTACACTCGTTTACCGCCTTCCACCCCGACTCTTCCTCTCCTTTCACGCACCTGCCGCCATATACTCGCCTTTGCCGCCTTCCACCGCCGACTCTTCCTCTGCTTTCACGCACCTGCCGCCTCCTACACTTGTTTAACGCCTTCCACCTCGACTCTTCCTCTCCTTTCACGCACTTGCTGCCATATTCTCGCCTTTGCCGCCTTCCAGCGCTGACTCTTCCTCTCCTTTCACGCACCTGCCACCTTCTACACTCGTTTACCGCCTTCCACCCCGACTCTTCCTCTCCTTTCACGCACCTGCCGCCATATTCTCGCCTTTGCCGCCTTCCACCACCGACTCTTCCTCTGCTTTCACGCACCTGCCGCCTCCTACACTTCTTTACCGCCTTCCACCTCGACTCTTCCTCTCCTTTCACGCACTTGCTGCCATATTCTCGCCTTTGCCGCCTTCCAGCGCTGACTCTTCCTCTCCTTTCACGCACCTGCCACCTTCTACACTCGTTTACCGCCTTCCACCCCGACTCTTCCTCTCCTTTCACGCAGCTGCCGTAATATTCTCGACTTTGCCGCCTTCCACCGCCGACTCTTCCTCTCCTTTCACGCACATGCCACCTCCTACACTTGTTTACCGCCTTCCAGCTCGACTCCTCCTCTCCTTTCACGCACATGCCGCCATATTCTCACGTTTCCTGTCTTCCACCCCGACTCTTCCTCTACTTTCACGCTCCTGCTGCCATATTCTCGCATTTGTCGCCTTCCACCCCGACTGTTCCTCTCCTTTCACGCACCTGACGCCACATTCTCGCCTTTCCCGCCTAACACCACAGACTCTTCCTCTCCTTTCACGCACCTGCCGCCATATTCTCACCTTTCCCGCCTTCCACCCCGACTCTTCCTCTCCTTTCACACAGCTGCCCCCATATTCTCGCCTTTGCCGCCTTCCACCCCGATTCTTCCTCTCCTTTCACGCACCTGATGCCACATTCTCGCCTTTTCCGCCTTCCACCCCGACTCTTCCACTCTTTTCACGCACCTGACGCCATATTCTCGCCTTTGCCGCCTTCCACCCCGACCCTTCCTCTCCTTTCACGCACCTGCCGCCATATTCTCGCCTTTGCCGCCTTCCAGCGCCGAGTCTTCCTCTCCTTTCACACACCTGCCGCCATATTCTCGCCTTTGCCGCCTTCCACCCCGACCCTTCCTCTCCTTTCACGCACCTGCCGCCATATTCTCGCCTTTGCCGCCTTCCACCGCCGACTCTTCCTCTGCTTTCACGCACCTGCTGCCTCCTACACTTGTTTACCGCCTTCCACCTCGACTCTTCCTCTCCTTTCACGCACATGCCGCCATATTCTCAAGTTTACTGTCTTCCACCGCCGACTCTTCCTCTCCTTTCATGCACCTGCCGCCATATTCTCGTCTTTCCCACCTTGCACCCCGACTCTTCCTCTACTTTCACGCTCCTGCTGCCATATTCTCGCCTTTGTCGCCTTCCACCCCGACTCTTCCTCTCCTTTCACGCACCTGACGCCACATTCTCGCCTTTCCCGCCTTACACCACAGACTCTTCCTCTGCTTTCACGCACCTGATGCCACATTCTCGCCTTTCCCGCCTTCCACCCCGACTCTTCCTCTCCTTTCACGCAACTGACGCCATATTCTCGCCTTAGCCGCCTTCCAGCGCTGACTCTTCCTCTCCTTTCCCGCACCTGACGCCATATTCTCGCCTTTGCCGCCTTCCAGCGCAGACTCTTCCTCTCCTTTCACGCACCTGCCGCCATATTCTCGCCTTTGCTGCCTTCGACCGCCGACTCTTCCTCTCCTTTCACGCACCTGCCGCCATATTCTCGCCTTTGCCACCTTCCACCCCGACCCTTCCTCTCCTTTCACGCACCTGCTGCCATATTCTCGCCTTTGCCGCCTTCCAGCGCCGACTCTTCCTCTCCTTTCACGCACCTGCAACCTTCTACACTCGTTTACCGCCTTCCACCCAGACTCTTCCTCTCCTTTCACGCACCTGCCGCCATATTCTCGCCTTTGCCGCCTTCCACCGCCGACTCTTCCTCTCCTTTCACGCACCTGCCGCCATATTCTCGCCTTTGCCGCCTTCCAGCGCCGACTCTTCCTCTCCTTTCATGCAGCTGCCGCCATATTCTCGCCTTTGCCGACTTCCACCTCGACTCTTCCTTTCCTTTCACGCACCTGACGCCATATTCTCGCCTTTGCCGCCTTCCACCCCGACTCTTCCTCTCCTTTCACGCACCTGACGCCATATTGTCGCCTTTGCCGCCTTCCAGCGCCGACTCTTCCTCTCCTTTCACGCACCTGCCGCCATATTCTCGCCTTTGCTGCCCTCCACCACCGACCCATCCTCTCCTTTCACGCACCTGCCGTCATATTCTCGCGTTTGCCGCCTTCAACCACGACTCCTCCTCTCCTTTCATGCACCTGCCGCCATATTCTCACGTTTACTGTCTTCCACCCCGACTCTTCCTCTACTTTCACGCTCCTGCTGCCATATTCTCGCCTTTCCCGCCTTACAACACAGACTCTTCCTCTCCTTTCACGCACCTGCCGCCACATTCTCGCCTTTGTCGCCTTCCACCCCGACCCTTCCTCTCCTTTCACTCACCTGCCGCCATATTCTCGCCTTTGCCGCCTTCCACCCCGACTCTTCCTCTCCTTTCACGCACCTGCAACCTTCTACACACGTTTACCGCCTTCCACCCCGACTCTTCCTCTCCTTTCACACAGCTGCCCCCATATTCTCGCCTTTGCCGCCTTCCACCACCGACTCTTCCTCTGCTTTCACGCACCTGCCGCCTCCTACACTTGTTTACCGCCTTCCACCTCGACTCTTCCTCTCCTTTCACGCACTTGCTGCCATATTCTCGCCTTTGCCGCCTTCCAGCGCTGACTCTTCCTCTCCTTTCACGCACCTGCCACCTTCTACACTCGTTTACCGCCTTCCACCCCGACTCTTCCTCTCCTTTCACGCACCTGCCGCCATATTCTCACGTTTGCCGCCTTCAACCGCCGACTCTTCCTCTCCTTTTATGCACCAACCGCCATATTCTCGCCTTTGCCGCCTTCCACTGCCGACTCTTCCTCTCCTTTCACGCAGCTGCCGCCATATTCTTGCCTTTACCGCCTTCGACCGCCGACTCTTCCTCTCCTTTCACGCACCTGCCGCCATATTCTCGCCTTTGCCGTCTTCCACCCCGACCCTTCCTCTCCTTTCACGCACTTGCTGCCATATTCTCGCCTTTGCCGCCTTCCAGCGCTGACTCTTCCTCTCCTTTCACGCACCTGCCACCTTCTACACTCGTTTACCGCCTTCCACCCCGACTCTTCCTCTCCTTTCACGCAGCTGCCGTCATAATCTCGCCTTTGCCGCCTTCCACCGCCGACTCTTCCTCTCCTTTCACGCACATGCCGCCTCCTACACTTGTTTACCGCCTTCCACCTCGACTCCTCCTCTCCTTTCACGCACATGCCGCCATATTCTCACGTTTCCTGTCTTCCACCCCGACTCTTCCTCTACTTTCACGCTCCTGCTGCCATATTCTCGCCTTTGTCGCCTTCCACCCCGACTCTTCCTCTCCTTTCACGCACCTGACGCCACATTCTCGCCTTTCCCGCCTTACACCACAGACTCTTCCTCTCCTTTCACGCACCTGCCGCCATATTCTCACCTTTCCCGCCTTCCACCCCGACTCTTCCTCTCCTTTCACACAGCTGCCCCCATATTCTCGCCTTTGCCGCCTTCCACCCCGATTCTTCCTCTCCTTTCACGCACCTGATGCCACATTCTCGCATTTCCCGCCTTCCACCCCGACTCTTCCTCTCCTTTCACGCACCTGACGCCATATTCTCGCCTTAGCCGCCTTCCAGCGCCGACTCTTCCTCTCCTTTCACGCACCTGACGCCATATTCTCGCCTTTGCCGCCTTCCAGCGCCGAGTCTTCCTCTCCTTTCACGCACCTGCCGCCATATTCTCGCCTTTGCTGCCTTCCACCGCCGACTCTTCCTCTCCTTTCACGCACCTGCCGCCATATTCTCGCCTTTGCCGCCTTCCACCCCGACCCTTCCTCTCCTTTCACGCTCCTGCCGCCATATTCTCGCCTTTGCCGCCTTCCACCCCAACTCTTCCTCTCCTTTCACGCACCTGACGCCACATTCTCGCCTTTCCCACCTTACACCACAGACTCTTCCTCTACTTTCACGCACCTGCCGCCATATTCTCGCCTTTCCCGCCTTCCACTCCGACTCTTCCTCTCCTTTCACACAGCTGCCGCCATATTATCGCCTTTGCCGCCTTCCACCCCGACTCTTCCTCTCATTTCACGCACCTGACGCCACATTCTCGCCTTTCCCGCCTTCCACCCCGACTCTTCCTCTCCTTTCACGCACCTGACGCCATATTCTCGCCTTTGCCGCCTTCCACCGCCGAGTCTTCCTCTCCTTTCACGCACCTGATGCCATATTCTCGCCTTTGCCGCCTTCCAGCGCCGACTCTTCCTCTCCTTTCACGCAGGTGCCGCCATATTCTCGCCTTTGCCGACTTCCACCTCGACTCTTCCTCTCCTTTCATGCACCTGACGCCATATTCTCGCCTTTGCCGCCTTCCACCCCGACTCTTCCTCTCCTTTCACACAGCTGCCCCCATATTCTCGCGTTTGCCGCCTTCAACCTAGGCACTTCCTCTCCTTTCACGCACCTGCCGCCATATTCACGGCTTTGCCGCCTTCCACCCCGACTCTTACTCTCCTTTCACGCACCTGATGCCACATTCTCGCCTTTGCCGCCTTCCACCCCGACTCTTCCTCTCCTTTCACGCATCTGCCGCCATATTCTCGACTTTCCGCCTTCCACCCCGACCCTTCCTCTCCTTTCACGCACCTGCTGCCATATTCTCGCCTTTGCCGCCTTCCAGCGCCGACTCTTCCTCTCCTTTCACGCACCTGCCGCCATATTCTCACGTTTGCCGCCTTCAACCGCCGACTCTTCATCTCCTTTTATGCACCTGCCGCTATATTCTCGCCTTTCCGCCTTCCACTGCCGACTCTTCCTCTTCTTTCACGCAGCTGCTGGCATATTCTTGCCTTTGCCGCCTTCAACCGCCGACTCTTCCTCTCCTTTGACGCACCTGCCGCCATATTCTCGCCTTTGCCGCCTTCCACCCCGACCCTTCCTCTCCTTTCACGCACCTGCCGCCATATTCTCGCCTTTGCCGCCTTCCAGCGCTGACTCTTCCTCTCCTTTCACGTACCTGCCACCTTCTACACTCGTTTACCGCCTTCCACCCCGACTCTTCCTCTCCTTTCACGCACCTGCCGCCATATACTCGCCTTTGCCGCCTTCCACCGCCGACTCTTCCTCTGCTTTCACGCACCTGCCGCCTCCTACACTTGTTTAACGCCTTCCACCTCGACTCTTCCTCTCCTTTCACGCACTTGCTGCCATATTCTCGCCTTTGCCGCCTTCCAGCGCTGACTCTTCCTCTCCTTTCACGCACCTGCCACCTTCTACACTCGTTTACCGCCTTCCACCCCGACTCTTCCTCTCCTTTCACGCACCTGCCGCCATATTCTCGACTTTGCCGCCTTCCACCGCCGACTCTTCCTCTGCTTTCACGCACCTGCCGCCTCCTACACTTGTTTACCGCCTTCCACCTCGACTCCTCCTCTCCTTTCACGCACATGCCGCCATATTCTTACGTTTACTGTCTTCCACCCCGACTCTTCCTCTACTTTCACGCTCCTGCTGCCATATTCTCGCCTTTCCCGCCTTACACCACAGACTCTTCCTCTCCTTTCACGCACCTGCCGCCATATTCTCGCCTTTGTCGCCTTCCACCCCGACCCTTCCTCTCCTTTCACGCACCTGCCGCCATATTCTCGCCTTTGCCGCCTTCCACCCCGACTCTTCCTCTCCTTTCACGCACCTGCAACCTTCTACACACGTTTACCGCCTTCCACCCCGACTCTTCCTCTCCTTTCACGCACCTGCCGCCATATTCTCACCTTTCCCGCCTTCCACCACCGACTCTTCCTCTGCTTTCACGCACCTGCCGCCTCCTACACTTCTTTACCGCCTTCCACCTCGACTCTTCCTCTCCTTTCACGCACTTGCTGCCATATTCTCGCCTTTGCCGCCTTCCAGCGCTGACTCTTCCTCTCCTTTCACGCACCTGCCACCTTCTACACTCGTTTACCGCCTTCCACCCCGACTCTTCCTCTCCTTTCACGCAGCTGCCGTAATATTCTCGACTTTGCCGCCTTCCACCGCCGACTCTTCCTCTCCTTTCACGCACATGCCGCCTCCTACACTTGTTTACCGCCTTCCACCTCGACTCCTCCTCTCCTTTCACGCACATGCCGCCATATTCTCACGTTTCCTGTCTTCCACCCCGACTCTTCCTCTACTTTCACGCTCCTGCTGCCATATTCTCGCATTTGTCGCCTTCCACCCCGACTCTTCCTCTCCTTTCACGCACCTGACGCCACATTCTCGCCTTTCCCGCCTAACACCACAGACTCTTCCTCTCCTTTCACGCACCTGCCGCCATATTCTCACCTTTCCCGCCTTCCACCCCGACTCTTCCTCTCCTTTCACACAGCTGCCCCCATATTCTCGCCTTTGCCGCCTTCCACCCCGATTCTTCCTCTCCTTTCACGCACCTGATGCCACATTCTCGCCTTTTCCGCCTTCCACCCCGACTCTTCCACTCTTTTCACGCACCTGACGCCATATTCTCGCCTTTGCCGCCTTCCACCCCGACCCTTCCTCTCCTTTCACGCACCTGCCGCCATATTCTCGCCTTTGCCGCCTTCCAGCGCCGAGTCTTCCTCTCCTTTCACACACCTGCCGCCATATTCTCGCCTTTGCCGCCTTCCACCCCGACCCTTCCTCTCCTTTCACGCACCTGCCGCCATATTCTCGCCTTTGCCGCCTTCCACCGCCGACTCTTCCTCTGCTTTCACGCACCTGCTGCCTCCTACACTTGTTTACCGCCTTCCACCTCGACTCTTCCTCTCCTTTCACGCACATGCCGCCATATTCTCAAGTTTACTGTCTTCCACCGCCGACTCTTCCTCTCCTTTCATGCACCTGCCGCCATATTCTCGTCTTTCCCACCTTGCACGCCGACTCTTCCTCTACTTTCACGCTCCTGCTGCCATATTCTCGCCTTTGTCGCCTTCCACCCCGACTCTTCCTCTCCTTTCACGCACCTGACGCCACATTCTCGCCTTTCCCGCCTTACACCACAGACTCTTCCTCTGCTTTCACGCACCTGATGCCACATTCTCGCCTTTCCCGCCTTCCACCCCGACTCTTCCTCTCCTTTCACGCACCTGACGCCATATTCTCGCCTTAGCCGCCTTCCAGCGCTGACTCTTCCTCTCCTTTCCCGCACCTGACGCCATATTCTCGCCTTTGCCGCCTTCCAGCGCAGACTCTTCCTCTCCTTTCACGCACCTGCCGCCATATTCTCGCCTTTGCTGCCTTCGACCGCCGACTCTTCCTCTCCTTTCACGCACCTGCCGCCATATTCTCGCCTTTGCCACCTTCCACCCCGACCCTTCCTCTCCTTTCACGCACCTGCTGCCATATTCTCGCCTTTGCCGCCTTCCAGCGCCGACTCTTCCTCTCCTTTCACGCACCTGCAACCTTCTACACTCGTTTACCGCCTTCCACCCAGACTCTTCCTCTCCTTTCACGCACCTGCCGCCATATTCTCGCCTTTGCCGCCTTCCACCGCCGACTCTTCCTCTCCTTTCACGCACCTGCCGCCATATTCTCGCCTTTGCCGCCTTCCAGCGCCGACTCTTCCTCTCCTTTCACGCAGCTGCCGCCATATTCTCGCCTTTGCCGACTTCCACCTCGACTCTTCCTTTCCTTTCACGCACCTGACGCCATATTCTCGCCTTTGCCGCCTTCCACCCCGACTCTTCCTCTCCTTTCACGCACCTGACGCCATATTGTCGCCTTTGCCGCCTTCCAGCGCCGACTCTTCCTCTCCTTTCACGCACCTGCCGCCATATTCTCGCCTTTGCTGCCCTCCACCACCGACCCATCCTCTACTTTCACGCACCTGCAACCTTCTACACACGTTTACCGCCTTCCACCCCGACTCTTCCTCTCCTTTCACACAGCTGCCCCCATATTCTCGCCTTTGCCGCCTTCCACCACCGACTCTTCCTCTGCTTTCACGCACCTGCCGCCTCCTACACTTGTTTACCGCCTTCCACCTCGACTCTTCCTCTCCTTTCACGCACTTGCTGCCATATTCTCGCCTTTGCCGCCTTCCAGCGCTGACTCTTCCTCTCCTTTCACGCACCTGCCACCTTCTACACTCGTTTACCGCCTTCCACCCCGACTCTTCCTCTCCTTTCACGCACCTGCCGCCATATTCTCACGTTTGCCACCTTCAACCGCCGACTCTTCCTCTCCTTTTATGCACCAACCGCCATATTCTCGCCTTTGCCGCCTTCCACTGCCGACTCTTCCTCTCCTTTCACGCAGCTGCCGCCATATTCTTGCCTTTACCGCCTTCGAGCGCCGACTCTTCCTCTCCTTTCACGCACCTGCCGCCATATTCTCGCCTTTGCCGTCTTCCACCCCGACCCTTCCTCTCCTTTCACGCACTTGCTGCCATATTCTCGCCTTTGCCGCCTTCCAGCGCTGACTCTTCCTCTCCTTTCACGCACCTGCCACCTTCTACACTCGTTTACCGCCTTCCACCCCGACTCTTCCTCTCCTTTCACGCAGCTGCCGTCATAATCTCGCCTTTGCCGCCTTCCACCGCCGACTCTTCCTCTCCTTTCACGCACATGCCGCCTCCTACACTTGTTTACCGCCTTCCACCTCGACTCCTCCTCTCCTTTCACGCACATGCCGCCATATTCTCACGTTTCCTGTCTTCCACCCCGACTCTTCCTCTACTTTCACGCTCCTGCTGCCATATTCTCGCCTTTGTCGCCTTCCACCCCGACTCTTCCTCTCCTTTCACGCACCTGACGCCACATTCTCGCCTTTCCCGCCTTACACCACAGACTCTTCCTCTCCTTTCACGCACCTGCCGCCATATTCTCACCTTTCCCGCCTTCCACCCCGACTCTTCCTCTCCTTTCACACAGCTGCCCCCATATTCTCGCCTTTGCCGCCTTCCACCCCGATTCTTCCTCTACTTTCACGCACCTGATGCCACATTCTCGCCTTTCCCGCCTTCCACCCCGACTCTTCCTCTCCTTTCACGCACCTGACGCCATATTCTCGCCTTAGCCGCCTTCCAGCGCCGACTCTTCCTCTCCTTTCACGCACCTGACGCCATATTCTCGCCTTTGCCGCCTTCCAGCGCCGAGTCTTCCTCTCCTTTCACGCACCTGCCGCCATATTCTCGCCTTTGCTGCCTTCCACCGCCGACTCTTCCTCTCCTTTCACGCACCTGCCGCCATATTCTCGCCTTTGCCGCCTTCCACCCCGACCCTTCCTCTCCTTTCACGCTCCTGCCGCCATATTCTCGCCTTTGCCGCCTTCCACCCCAACTCTTCCTCTCCTTTCACGCACCTGACGCCACATTCTCGCCTTTCCCACCTTACACCACAGACTCTTCCTCTACTTTCACGCACCTGCCGCCATATTCTCGCCTTTCCCGCCTTCCACCCCGACTCTTCCTCTCCTTTCACACAGCTGCCGCCATATTATCGCCTTTGCCGCCTTCCACCCCGACTCTTCCTCTCATTTCACGCACCTGACGCCACATTCTCGCCTTTCCCGCCTTCCACCCCGACTCTTCCTCTCCTTTCACGCACCTGACGCCATATTCTCGCCTTTGCCGCCTTCCACCGCCGACTCTTCCTCTCCTTTCACGCACCTGATGCCATATTCTCGCCTTTGCCGCCTTCCAGCGCCGACTCTTCCTCTCCTTTCACGCAGGTGCCGCCATATTCTCGCCTTTGCCGACTTCCACCTCGACTCTTCCTCTCCTTTCATGCACCTGACGCCATATTCTCGCCTTTGCCGCCTTCCACCCCGACTCTTCCTCTCCTTTCACACAGCTGCCCCCATATTCTCGCGTTTGCCGCCTTCAACCTAGGCACTTCCTCTCCTTTCACGCACCTGCCGCCATATTCTCGCCTTTGCTGCCCTCCACCACCGACCCATCCTCTCCTTTCACGCACCTGCCGTCATATTCTCGCGTTTGCCGCCTTCAACCTAGACACTTCCTCTCCTTTCACGCACCTGCCGCCATATTCTCGCCTTTGCCGCCTTCCAGCGCTGACTCTTCCTCTCCTTTCACGCACCTGCAACCTTCTACACACGTTTACCGCCTTCCACCCCGACTCTTCCTTTCCTTTCACGCACCTGCCGCCATATTCTCGCCTTTGCCGCCTTCCACCACCGACTCTTCCTCTCCTTTTATGCACGTGCCGCCATATTCTCGCCTTTGCCGCCTTCCACTGCCGACTCCTCCTCTCCTTTCACGTAGCTGCTGGCATATTCTTGCATTTGCCGCCTTCGACCGCCGACTCTTCCTCTCCTTTCACGTACCTGCCACCATATTCTCGCCTTTGCCGCCTTCCACCCCGACCCTTCCTCTCCTTTCACGCACTTGCTGCCATATTCTCGCCTTTGCCGCCTTCCAGCGCTGACTCTTCCTCTCCTTTCACGCACCTGCCACCTTCTACACTCGTTTACCGCCTTCCACCCCGACTCTTCCTCTCCTTTCACGCAGCTGCCGTCATATTCTCGACTTTGCCGCCTTCCACCGCCGACTCTTCCTCTGCTTTCACGCACCTGCCGCCTCCTACACTTGTTTATCGCCTTCCACCTCGACTCCTCCTCTCCTTTCACGCACATGCCGCCATATTCTCACGTTTACTGTCTTCCACCCCGACTCTTCCTCTACTTTCACACTCCTGCTGCCATATTCTCGCCTTTGTCGCCTTCCACCCCGACTCTTCCTCTCCTTTCACGCACCTGACGCCACATTCTCGCCTTTCCCGCCTTACACCACAGACTCTTCCTCTCCTTTCACGCACCTGCCGCCATATTCTCACCGTTCCCGCCTTCCACCCCGACTCTTCCTCTCCTTTCACACAGCTGCCCCCATATTCTCGCCTTTGCCGCCTTCCACCCCGACTCTTCCTCTCCTTTCACGCACCTGATGCCACATTCTCGCCTTTCCAGCCTTCCACCCCGACTCTTCCTCTCTTTTCACGCACCTGACGCCATATTCTCGCCTTAGCCGCCTTCCAGCGCCGACTCTTCCTCTCCTTTCACGCACCTGACGCCATATTCTCGCCTTTGCCGCCTTCCAGCGCTGACTCTTCCTCTCCTTTCACGCACCTGCCGCCATATTCTCGCCTTTGCTGCCTTCGACCGCCGACTCTTCCTCTCCTTTCACGCACCTGCCGCCATATTCTCGCCTTTGCCGCCTTCCACCCCGACCCTTCCTCTCCTTTCACGCACCTGCTGCCATATTCTCGCCTTTGCCGCCTTCCAGCGCTGACTCTTCCTCTACTTTCACGCACCTGCAACCTTCTACACTCGTTTACCTCCTTCCACCCAGACTCTTCCTCTCCTTTCACGCACCTGCCGCCATATTCTCGCCTTTGCCGCCTTCCACCGCCGACTTTTCCTCTGCTTTCATGCACCTGCTGCCTCCTACACTTGTTTACCGCCTTCCACCTCGACTCTTCCTCTCCTTTCACGCACATGCCGCCATATTCTCACGTTTACTGTCTTCCACCGCCGACTCTTCCTCTCCTTTCACGCACCTGACGCCATATTCTCGCCTTTCCCACTTTCCACCCCGACTCTTCCTCTACTTTCACGCTCCTGCTGCCATATTCTCGCCTTTGTCGCCTTCCACCCCGACTCTTCCTCTCCTTTCACGCACCTGACGCCATATTCTCGCCTTTCCCGCCTTACACCACAGACTCTTCCTCTGCTTTCACGCACCTGACGCCATATTCTCGCCTTTCCCGCCTTCCACCCCGACTCTTCCTCTCCTTTCACGCACCTGACGCCATATTCTCGCCTTTGCAGCCTTCCACCGCCGACTCTTCCTCTCCTTTCACGCACCTGCCGCCATATTCTCGCCCTTGCCGCCTTCCAGCGCCGACTCTTCCTCTCCTTTCACGCACCTGCCGCCATATTCTCGCCTTTGCCGACTTCCACCTCGACTCTTCCTTTCCTTTCACGCACCTGACGCCATATTCTCGCCTTTGCCGCCTTCCACCCCGACTCTTCCTCTCCTTTCACGCACCTGACGCCATATTGTCGCATTTGCCGCCTTCCAGCGCCGACTCTTCCTCTCCTTTCACGCACCTGCCGCCATATTCTCGCCTTTGCTGCCCTCCACCACCGACCCATACTCTCCTTTCACGCACCTGCCGTCATATTCTCGCGTTTGCCGCCTTCAACCTAGACACTTCCTCTCCTTTCACGCACCTGCCGCCATATTCTCGCCTTTGCCGCCTTCCAGCGCTGACTCTTCCTCTCCTTTCACGCACCTGCAACCTTCTACACACGTTTACCGCCTTCCACCCCGACTCTTCCTCTCCTTTCACGCACCTGCCGCCATATTCTCGACTTTGCCGCCTTGCACCGCCGAGTCTTCCTCTGCTTTCACGCACCTGCCGCCTCCTACACTTGTTTACCGCCTTCCACCTCGACTCCTCCTCTCCTTTCACGCACATGCCGCCATATTCTCACGTTTACTGTCTTCCACCCCGACTCTTCCTCTACTTTCACGCTCCTGCTGCCATATTCTCGCCTTTCCCGCCTTACACCACAGACTCTTCCTCTCCTTTCACGCACCTGCCGCCATATTCTCGCCTTTGTCGCCTTCCACCCCGACCCTTCCTCTCCTTTCACGCACCTGCCGCCATATTCTCGCCTTTGCCGCCTTCCACCACCGACTCTTCCTCTGCTTTCACGCACCTGCCGCCTCCTACACTTGTTTACCCGCCTTCCACCTCGACTCTTCCTCTCCTTTCACGTAGCTGCTGGCATATTCTCGCCTTTGCCGCCTTCCAGCGCTGACTCTTCCTCTCCTTTCACGCACCTGCCACCTTCTACACTCGTTTACCGCCTTCCACCCCGACTCTTCCTCTCCTTTCACGCACCTGCCGCCATATTCTCACGTTTGCCGCCTTCAACCGCTGACTCTTCCTCTCCTTTTATGCACCAACCGCCATATTCTCGCCTTTGCCGCCTTCCACCGCCGACTCTTCCTCTCCTTTCACGCAGCTGCTGGCATATTCTTGCCTTTACCGCCTTCGACCGCCGACTCTTCCTCTCCTTTCACGCACCTGCCGCCATATTCTCGCCTTTGCCGTCTTCCACCCCGACCCTTCCTCTCCTTTCACGCACTTGCTGCCATATTCTCGCCTTTGCCGCCTTCCAGCGCTGACTCTTCCTCTCCTTTCACGCACCTGCCACCTTCTACACTCGTTTACCGCCTTCCACCCCGACTCTTCCTCTCCTTTCACGCAGCTGCCGTCATATTCTCGCCTTTGCCGCCTTCCACCGCCGACTCTTCCTCTCCTTTCACGCACATGCCGCCTCCTACACTTGTTTACCGCCTTCCACCTCGACTCCTCCTCTCCTTTCACGCACCTGACGCCACATTCTCGCCTTTCCCGCCTTACACCACAGACTCTTCCTCTGCTTTCACGCACCTGACGCCATATTCTCGCCTTTCCCGCCTTCCACCCCGACTCTTCCTCTCCTTTCACACAGCTGCCGCCATATTCTCGCCTTTGCCACCTTCCACCCCGACTCTTCCCCTCATTTCACGCACCTGATGCCACATTCTCGCCTTTCCCGCATTCCACCCCGACTCTTCCTCTCCTTTCACGAACCTGACGCAATATTCTCGCCTTTGCCGCCTTCCACCGCCGACTCTTCCTCTCCTTTCACGCACCTGACGCCATATTCTCGCCTTTCCCGCCTTCCACCCCGACTCTTCCTCTCCTTTCACACAGCTGCCCCCATATTCTCGCGTTTGCCACCTTCAACCTAGACACTTCCTCTCCTTTGACGCACCTGCCGCCATATTCTCACCTTTCCTGCCCTCCACCACCGACCCATGCTCTCCTTTCACGCACCTGCCGCCATATTCTCGCCTTTGCCACCTTCCACCACGACTCCTCCTCTCCTTTCACACACCTGCCGCCATATTCTCGCCTTTGCCGCCTTCCAGCGCTGACTCTTCCTCTCCTTTCACGCACCCGCAACCTTCTACACACGTTTACCGCCTTCCACCCCGACCCTTCCTTTCCTTTCACGCACCTGCCGCCACATTCTCGCCTTTGCCGCCTTCCACCACAGACTCTTCCTCTCCTTTCACGCACCTGCCGCCATATTCTCGCCTTTCCCGCCTTCCACCCCGACTCTTCCTCTCCTTTCACACAGCTGCCCCCATATTCTCGCCTTTGCCGCCTTCCACCCCGACTCTTCCTCTCCTTTCACGCACCTGATGCCACATTCTCGCCTTTCCAGCCTTCCACCCCGACTCTTCCTCTCTTTTCACGCACCTGACGCCATATTCTCGCCTTAGCCGCCTTCCAGCGCCGACTCTTCCTCTCCTTTCACGCACCTGACGCCATATTCTCGCCTTTGCCGCCTTCCAGCGCTGACTCTTCCTCTCCTTTCACGCACCTGCCGCCATATTCTCGCCTTTGCTGCCTTCGACCGCCGACTCTTCCTCTCCTTTCACGCACCTGCCGCCATATTCTCGCCTTTGCCGCCTTCCACCCCGACCCTTCCTCTCCTTTCACGCACCTGCTACCATATTCTCGCCTTTGCCGCCTTCCAGCGCTGACTCTTCCTCTACTTTCACGCACCTGCAACCTTCTACACTCGTTTACCGCCTTCCACCCAGACTCTTCCTCTCCTTTCACGCACCTGCCGCCATATTCTCGCCTTTGCCGCCTTCCACCGCCGACTCTTCCTCTGCTTTCACGCACCTGCCGCCTCCTACACTTGTTTACCGCCTTCCACCTCGACTCTTCCTCTCCTTTCACGCACATGCCGCCATATTCTCACGTTTACTGTCTTCCACCGCCGACTCTTCCTCTCCTTTCACGCACCTGCCGCCATATTCTCGCCTTTCCCACCTTCCACCCCGACTCTTCCTCTACTTTGACGCTCCTGCTGCCATATTCTCGCCTTTGTCGCCTTCCACCCCGACTCTTCCTCTCCTTTCACGGACCTGACGCCACATTCTCGCCTTTCCCGCCTTACACCGCAGACTCTTCCTCTGCTTTCACGCACCTGACGCCATATTCTCGCCTTTCCCGCCTTCCACCCCGACTCTTCCTCTCCTTTCACACAATTGCCGCCATATTCTCGCCTTTGCCGCCTTCCACCCCGACTCTTCCTCTCATTTCACGCACCTGATGCTACATTCTCGCCTTTCCCGCCTTCCACCCCGACTCTTCCTCTCCTTTCACGCTCCTGACGCCATATTCTCGCCTTTGCCGCCTTCCACCCCGACTCTTCCTCTCCTTTCACGCACCTGCCGCCATATTCTCGCCTTTGCTGCCCTACACCACCGACCCATCGTCTCCTTTCACGCACCTGCCGTCAAATTCTCGCGTTTGCCGCCTTCAACCTAGACACTTCCTCTCCTTTCACGCACCTGCAACCTTCTACACACGTTTCCCGCCTTACACCACAGACTCTTCCTCTCCTTTCACGCACCTGCCGCCATATTCTCGCCTTTGCCGCCTTCCAGCACTGACTCTTCCTCTCCATTCACGCAGGTGCCACCTTCTACACTCGTTTACCGCCTTCCACCCAGACTCTTCCTCTCCTTTAACGCACCTGCCGCCATATTCTCACGTTTGCCGCCTTCAACCGCCGACTCTTCCTCTCCTTTTATGCACCAACCGCCATATTCTCGCCTTTGCCGCCTTCCACCCCGACCCTTACTCTCCTTTCACGCACCTGCTGCCATATTCTCGCCTTTGCCGCCTTCCAGCGCTGACTCTTCCTCTCCTTTCACGCACCTGCCACCTTCTACACTCGTTTACCGCCTTCCACCCCGACTCTTCCTCTCCTTTCACGCACCTGCCGCCATATTCTCGACTTTGCCGCCTTCCACCGCCGACTCTTCCTCTGCTTTCACGCACCTGCCGCCTCCTACACTTGTTTATCGCCTTCCACCTCGACTCCTCCTCTCCTTTCACGCACATGCCGCCATATTCTCACGTTTACTGTCTTCCACCCCGACTATTCCTCTACTTTCACACTCCTGCTGCCATATTCTCGCCTTTGTCGCCTTCCACCCCGACTCTTCCTCTCCTTTCACGCACCTGACGCCACATTCTCGCCTTTCCCGCCTTACACCACAGACTCTTCCTCTCCTTTCACGCACCTGCCGCCATATTCTCACCTTTCCCGCCTTCCACCCCGACTCTTCCTCTCCTTTCACACAGCTGCCCCGATATTCTCGCCTTTGCCGCCTTCCACCCCGACTCTTCCTCTCCTTTCACTCACCTGATGCCACATTCTCGCCTTTGCCGCCTTCCACCCCGACTCTTCCTCTCTTTTCACGCACCTGACGCCATATTCTCGCCTTAGCCGCCTTCCAGCGCCGACTCTTCCTCTCCTTTCACGCACCTGACGCCATATTCTCGCCTTTGCCGCCTTCCAGCGCCGACTCTTCCTCTCCTTTCACGCACCTGCCGCCATATTCTCGCCTTTGCTGCCTTCGACCGCCGACTCTTCCTCTCCTTTCACGCACCTGCCGCCATATTCTCGCCTTTGCCGCCTTCCACCGCCGACTCTTCCTCTGCTTTCACGCACCTGCTGCCTCCTACACTTGTTTACCGCCTTCCACCTCGACTCTTCCTCTCCTTTCACGGACATGCCGCCATATTCTCACGCTTACTGTCTTCCACCACCGACTCTTCCTCTCCTTTCACGCACCTTCCGCCATGTTCTCGCCTTTCCCACCTTCCACCCCGACTCTTCCTCTACTTTGACTCTCCTGCTGCCATATTCTCGCCTTTGTCGCCTTCCACCCCGACTCTTCCTCTCCTTTCACGGACCTGACGCCACATTCTCGCCTTTCCCGCCTTACACCACATAGTCTTCCTCTCCTTTCACGCACCTGAAGCCACATTCTCGCCTTTCCCGCCTTACACCACAGACTCTTCCTCTCCTTTCACGCACCTGCCGCCATATTCTCACCTTTCCCGCCTTCCACCCCGACTCTTCCTCTCCTTTCACACAGCTGCCGCCATATTCTCGTCTTTGCCGCCTTCCACCCCGACTCTTCCTCTCCTTTCACTCACCTGATGCCACATTCTCGCCTTTCCCGCCTTCCACCCCGACTCTTCCTCTCTTTTCACGCACCTGACGCCATATTCTCGCCTTAGCCACCTTCCAGCGCCGACTCTTCCTCTCCTTTCACGCACCTGACGCCATATTCTCGCCTTTGCCGCCTTCCAGCGCCGACTCTTCCTCTCCTTTCACGCACCTGCCGCCATATTCTCGCCTTTGCTGCCTTGGACCGCCGACTCTTCCTCTCCTTTCACGCACCTGCTGCCATATTCTCGCCTTTGCCGCCTTCCAGCGCTGACTCTTCCTCTACTTTCACGCACCTGCAACCTTCTACACTCGTTTACCGCCTTCCACCCAGACTCTTCCACTCCTTTCACGCACCTGCCGCCATATTCTCGCCTTTGCCGCCTTCCACCGCCGACTCTTCCTCTGCTTTCACGCACCTGCTGCCTCCTACACTTGTTTACCGCCTTCCACCTCGACTCTTCCTCTCCTTTCACGCACATGCCACCATATTCTCACGTTTACTGTCTTCCACCACCGACTCTTCCTCTCCTTTCACGCACCTTCCGCCATGTTCTCGCCTTTCCCACCTTCCACCCCGACTCTTCCTCTACTTTGACTCTCCTGCTGCCATATTCTCGCCTTTGTCGCCTTCCACCCCGACTCTTCCTCTCCTTTCACGGACCTGACGCCACATTCTCGCCTTTCCCGCCTTACACCACATAGTCTTCCTCTCCTTTCACGCACCTGCCGCCATATTCTCGCCTTTCCCGCCTTCCACCCCGACCCTTCCTCTCCTTTCACGCACCTGCTGCCATATTCTCGCCTTTGCCGCCTTCCACCCCGACTCTTCCTCTCATTTCACACACCTGATGCCACATTCTCGCCTTTCCCGCCTTCCACCCCGACTCTTCCTCTCCTTTCACGCTCCTGACGCCATATTCTCGCCTTTGCCGCCTTCCACCGCCGACTCTTCCTCTCCTTTCACGCACCTGATGCCATATTCTCACCTTTGCCGCCTTCGACCGCCGACTCTTCCTCTCCTTTCACGCAGGTGCCGCCATATTCTCGCCTTTGCCGACTTCCACCTCGACTCTTCCTCTCCTTTCACGCACCTGACGCCATATTCTCGCCTTTGCTGCCTTCCACCCCGACTCTTCCTCTCCTTTCATGCACCTGACGCCATATTGTCGCCTTTGCCGCCTTCCAGCGCCGACTCTTCCTCTCCTTTCACGCACCTGCCGCCATATTCTCGCCTTTGCTGCCCTCCAACACCGACCCATCGTCTCCTTTCACGCACCTGCCGTCATATTCTCGCGTTTGCCGCCTTCAACCTAGACACTTCCTCTCCTTTCACGCACCTGCAACCTTCTACACACGTTTACCGCCTTCCACCCCGACTCTTCCTCTCCTTTCACGCACCTGCCGCCATATTTTCGCGTTTGCCGCCTTCAACCTAGACACTTCCTCTCCTTTCACGCACCTGCAACCTTCTACACACGTTTACCGCCTTACACCACCGACTCTTCCTCTGCTTTCATGCACCTGCCGCCTCCTACACTTGTTTACCGCCTTCCACCTCGACTCTTCCTCTCCTTTCACGCACTTGCTGCCATATTCTCAACTTTGCCGCCTTCCAGCGCTGACTCTTCCTCTCCTTTCACGCAGGTGCCACCTTCTACACTCGTTTACCGCCTTCCACCCCGACTCTTCCTCTCCTTTCACGCACCTGCCGCCATATTCTCACGTTTGCCGCCTTCAACCGCCGATTCTTCCTCTCCTTTCACGCACCTGCCGCCATATTCTCGCCTTTGCCGCCTTCCACTGCCGACTCTTCCTCTCCTTTCACGCAGCTGCCGCCATATTCTCGCCTTTGCCGCCTTCCACCCCGACCCTTCCTCTCCTTTCACGCACTTGCTGCCATATTCTCGCCTTTGCCGCCTTCCAGCGCTGACTCTTCCTCTCCTTTCACGCACCTGCCACCTTCTACACTCGTTTACCGCATTCCACCCCGACTCTTCCTCTCCTTTCACGCACCTGCCGCCATATTCTCGACTTTGCCGCCTTCCACCGCCGACTCTTCCTCTGCTTTCACGCACCTGCCGCCTCCTACACTTGTTTACCGCCTTCCACCTCGACTCCTCCTCTCCTTTCACGCACATGCCGCCATATTCTCGCCTTTGCCGCCTTCCACCCTGACCCTTCCTCTCCTTTCACGCACCTGCCGCCATATTCTCGCCTTTGCCGCCTTCCACCCCGACTCTTCCTCTCCTTTCACGCACCTGCAACCTTCTACACACGTTTACCGCCTTCCACCCCGACTCTTCCTCTCCTTTGACGCAGCTGCCGCCATATTCTCGCCTTTGCCGCCTTCCACCGCCGACTCTTCCTCTGCTTTCACGCACCTGCCGCCTCCTACACTTGTTTACCGCCTTCCACCTCGACTCTTCCTCTCCTTTCACGCACTTGCTGCCATATTCTCGCCTTTGCCGCCTTCAACCGCCGACTCTTCCTCTCCTTTTATGCAGCTGCCGCCATATTCTCGCCTTTCCCGCCTTCCACTGCCGACTCTTCCTCTCCTTTCACGCAGCTGCTGGCATATTCTTGCCTTTGCCGCCTTCGACCGCCGACTCTTCCTCTCCTTTCACGCACCTGCCGCCATATTCTCGCCTTTGCCGCCTTCCACCCCGACCCTTCCTCTCCTTTCACGCACTTGCTGCCATATTCTCGCCTTTGCCGCCTTCCAGCGCTGACTCTTCCTCTCCTTTCACGCACCTGCCACCTTCTACACTCGTTTACCGCCTTCCACCCCGACTCTTCCTCTCCTTTCACGCACCTGCCGCCATACTCTCGACTTTGCCGCCTTCCACCGCCTACTCTTCCTCTGCTTTCACGCACCTGCCGCCTCCTACACTTGTTTACCGCCTTCCACCTCGACTCCTCCTCTCCTTTCACGCACATGCCGCCATATTCTCACGTTTACTGTCTTCCACCCCGACTCTTCCTCTACTTTCTCGCTCCTGCTGCCATATTCTCGCCTTTGTCGCCTTCCAGCGCCGACTCTTCCTCTACTTTCACGCACCTGACGCCACATTCTCGCCTTTCCCGCCTTCCACCCCGACTCTTCCTCTCCTTTCACACAGCTGCCCCCATATTCTCGCCTTTGCCGCCTTCCACCCCGACTCTTCCTCTCCTTTCACGCTCCTGACGCCATATTCTCGCCTTTGCCGCCTTCCACCGCCGACTCTTCCTCTCCTTTCACGCACCTGATGCCATATTCTCACCTTTGCCGCCTTCCAGCGCCGACTCTTCCTCTCCTTTCACGCACCTGCCGCCATATTCTCGCCTTTCCCACCTTCCATCCCGACTCTTCCTCTCCTTTCACACAGCTGCCGCCATATTCTCGCCTTTGCCGCCTTCCACCCCGACTCTTCCTCTCCTTTCACTCACCTGATGCCACATTCTCGCCTTTCCCGCCTTCCACCCCGACTCTTCCTCTCTTTTCACGCACCTGACGCCATATTCTCGCCTTAGCCGCCTTCCAGCGCCGACTCTTCCTCTCCTTTCACGCACCTGACGCCATATTCTCGCCTTTGCCGCCTTCCAGCGCCGACTCTTCCTCTCCTTTCACGCACCTGCCGCCATATTCTCGCCTTTGCTGCCTTGGACCGCCGACTCTTCCTCTCCTTTCACGCACCTGCTGCCATATTCTCGCCTTTGCCGCCTTCCAGCGCTGACTCTTCCTCTACTTTCACGCACCTGCAACCTTCTACACTCGTTTACCGCCTTCCACCCAGACTCTTCCTCTCCTTTCACGCACCTGCCGCCATATTCTCGCCTTTGCCGCCTTCCACCGCCGACTCTTCCTCTGCTTTCACGCACCTGCTGCCTCCTACACTTGTTTACCGCCTTCCACCTCGACTCTTCCTCTCCTTTCACGCACATGCCGCCATATTCTCACGTTTACTGTCTTCCACCACCGACTCTTCCTCTCCTTTCACGCACCTTCCGCCATGTTCTCGCCTTTCCCACCTTCCACCCCGACTCTTCCTCTACTTTGACTCTCCTGCTGCCATATTCTCGCCTTTGTCGCCTTCCACCCCGACTCTTCCTCTCCTTTCACGGACCTGACGCCACATTCTCGCCTTTCCCGCCTTACACCACATAGTCTTCCTCTCCTTTCACGCACCTGCCGCCATATTCTCGCCTTTCCCGCCTTCCACCCCGACCCTTCCTCTCCTTTCACGCACCTGCTGCCATATTCTCGCCTTTGCCGCCTTCCACCCCGACTCTTCCTCTCATTTCACACACCTGATGCCACATTCTCGCCTTTCCCGCCTTCCACCCCGACTCTTCCTCTCCTTTCACGCTCCTGACGCCATATTCTCGCCTTTGCCGCCTTCCACCGCCGACTCTTCCTCTCCTTTCACGCACCTGATGCCATATTCTCACCTTTGCCGCCTTCGACCGCCGACTCTTCCTCTCCTTTCACGCAGGTGCCGCCATATTCTCGCCTTTGCCGACTTCCACCTCGACTCTTCCTCTCCTTTCACGCACCTGACGCCATATTCTCGCCTTTGCTGCCTTCCACCCCGACTCTTCCTCTCCTTTCATGCACCTGACGCCATATTGTCGCCTTTGCCGCCTTCCAGCGCCGACTCTTCCTCTCCTTTCACGCACCTGCCGCCATATTCTCGCCTTTGCTGCCCTCCACCACCGACCCATCGTCTCCTTTCACGCACCTGCCGTCATATTCTCGCGTTTGCCGCCTTCAACCTAGACACTTCCTCTCCTTTCACGCACCTGCAACCTTCTACACACGTTTACCGCCTTCCACCCCGACTCTTCCTCTACTTTCACGCACCTGCCGCCATATTTTCGCGTTTGCCGCCTTCAACCTAGACACTTCCTCTCCTTTCACGCACCTGCAACCTTCTACACACGTTTACCGCCTTCCACCACCGACTCTTCCTCTGCTTTCATGCACCTGCCGCCTCCTACACTTGTTTACCGCCTTCCACCTCGGCTCTTCCTCTCCTTTCACGCACTTGCTGCCATATTCTCAACTTTGCCGCCTTCCAGCGCTGACTCTTCCTCTCCTTTCACGCAGGTGCCACCTTCTACACTCGTTTACCGCCTTCCACCCCGACTCTTCCTCTCCTTTCACGCACCTGCCGCCATATTCTCGCCTTTGCCGCCTTCCACCGCCGACTCTTCCTCTCCTTTCACGCACCTGATGCCATATTCTCACCTTTGCCGCCTTCCAGCGCCGACTCTTCCTCTCCTTTCACGCACCTGACGCCATATTCTCGCCTTTGCCGACTTCCACCTCGACTCTTCCTCTCCTTTCACGCACCTGCCGCCATATTCTCGCCTTTGCTGCCTTCCACCGCCGACTCTTCCTCTCCTTTCATGCACCTGACGCTATATTGTTGCATTTGCCGCCTTCCAGCGCCGACTCTTCCTCTCCTTTCACGCACCTGACGCCATATTCTCGCGTTTGCCGCCTTCAACCTAGACACTTCCTCTCCTTTCACGCACCTGCAACCTTCTACACACGTTTACCGCCTTCCACCCCGACTCTTCCTCTCCTTTTACGCACCTGCCGCCATATTCTCGCCTTTGCCGCCTTCCACCACCGACTCTTCCTCTGCTTTCATGCACCTGCCGCCTCCTACACTTGTTTACCGCTTTCCACCTCGACTCTTCCTCTCCTTTCACGCACTTGCTGCCATATTCTCGCCTTTGCCGCCTTCCAGCGCTGACTCTTCCTCTCGTTTCACGCACCTGCCACCTTCTACACTCGTTTACCGCCTTCCACCCCGACTCTTCCTCTCCTTTCACGCACCTGCCGCCATATTCTCACGTTTGCCGCCTTCAACCGCCGACTCTTCCTCTCCTTTTATGCACCAACCGCCATATTCTCGCCTTTGCCGCCTTCCACTGCCGACTCTTCCTCTCCTTTCACGCAGCTGCTGGCATATTCTTGCCTTTGCCGCCTTCGACCGCCGACTCTTCCTCTCCTTTCACGCACCTGCCGCCATATTCTCGCCTTTGCCGCCTTCCACCCCGACCCTTCCTCTCCTTTCACGCACTTGCTGCCATATTCTCGCCTTTGCCGCCTTCCAGCGCTGACTCTTCCTCTCCTTTCACGCACCTGCCACCTTCTACACTCGTTTACCGCATTCCACCCCGACTGTTCCTCTCCTTTCACGCACCTGCCGCCATATTCTCGACTTTGCCGCCTTCCACCGCCGACTCTTCCTCTGCTTTCACGCACCTGCCGCCTCCTACACTTGTTTACCGCCTTCCACCTCGACTCCTCCTCTCCTTTCACGCACATGCCGCCATATTCTCACGTTTACTGTCTTCCACCCGGACTCTTCCTCTACTTTCACGCTCCTGCTGCCATATTCTCGCCTTTCCCGCCTTACACCACAGACTCTTCCTCTCCTTTCACGCACCTGCCGCCATATTCTCGCCATTGCCGCCTTCAACCCCGACCCTTCCTCTCCTTTCACGCACCTGCCGCCATATTCTCGCCTTTGCCGCCTTCCACCCCGACTCTTCCGCTCCTTTCACGCACCTGCAACCTTCTACACACGTTTACCGCCTTCCACCCCGACTCTTCCTCTCCTTTCACGCACCTTCCGCCATATTCTCGCCTTTGCCGCCTTCCACCGCCGACTCTTCCTCTGCTTTCACGCACCTGCCGCCTCCTACACTTGTTTACCGCCTTCCACCTCGACTCTTCCTCTCCTTTCACGCACTTGCTGCCATATTCTCGCCTTTGCCGCCTTCAACCGCCGACTCTTCCTCTCCTTTTATGCAGCTGCCGCCATATTCTCGCCTTTGCCGCCTTCCACCTCGACTCTTCCTCTCCTTTCACGCAGCTGCTGGCATATTCTTGCCTTTGCCGCCTTCGACCGCCGACTCTTCCTCTCCTTTCACGCACCTGCCGCCATATTCTCGCCTTTGCCGCCTTCCACCCCGACCGTTCCTCTCCTTTCACGCACTTGCTGACATATTCTCGCCTTTGCCGCCTTCCAGCGCTGACTCTTCCTCTCCTTTCACGCACCTGCCACCTTCTACACTCGTTTACCGCCTTCCACCCCGACTCTTCCTCTCCTTTCACGCACCTGCCGCCATACTCTCGACTTTGCCGCCTTCCACCGCCGACTCTTCCTCTGCTTTCATGCACCTGCCGCCTCCTACACTTGTTTACCGCCTTCCACCTCGACTCCTCCTCTCCTTTCACGCACATGCCGCCATATTCTCACGTTTACTGTCTTCCACCCCGACTCTTCCTCTACTTTCACGCTCCTGCTGCCATATTCTCGCCTTTGTCGCCTTCCACCCCGACTCTTCCTGTGCTTTCACGCACCTGACGCCACATTCTCGCCTTTCCCGCCTTACACCACAGACTCTTCCTCTCCTTTCACGCACCTGCCGCCATATTCTCGCCTTTCCCGCCTTCCACCCCGACTCTTCCTCTCCTTTCACACAGCTGCACCCATATTCTCGCCTTTGCCGCCTTCCACCCCGACTCTTCCTCTCCTTTCACGCACCTGATGCCACATTCTCGCCTTTCCCGCCTTCCACCCCGACTCTTCCTCTCTTTTCACGCACCTGACGCCATATTCTCGCCTTAGCCGCCTTCCAGCGCCGACTCTTCCTCTCCTTTCACGCACCTGCCGCCATATTCTCGCCTTTGCCGCCTTCCACCCCGACTCTTCCTCTCCTTTCACGCACCTGCCGCCATATTCTCACCTTTAATGCCTTCCAGCACCGACTCTTCCTCTCCTTTCACGCACCTGCCACCTTCTACACTCTTTTACCGCCTTCCACCCCGACTCTTCCTCTCCTTTCACGCACCTGCCGCCATATTCTCGACTTTGCCGCATTCCACCGCCGACTCTTCCTCTCCTTTCACGCACCTGCCACCTTCTACACTCTTTTACCGCCTTCCACCTCGACTCCTCCTCTCCTTTCACGCACATGCCGCCATATTCTCACGTTTACTGTCTTCCACCCCGACTCTTCCTCTACTTTCACGCTCCTGCTGCCATATTCTCGCCTTTCCCGCCTTACACCACAGACTCTTCCTCTCCTTTCACGCACCTGCCGCCATATTCTCGCCTTTGCCGCCTTCCACCCCGACCCTTCCTCTCCTTTCACGCACCTGCCGCCATATTCTCGCCTTTGCCGCCTTCCACCCCGACTCTTCCACTCCTTTCACGCACCTGCAACCTTCTACACACGTTTACCGCCTTCCACCCCGACTCTTCCTCTCCTTTCACGCACCTGCCGCCATATTCTCGACTTTGCCGCCTTCCACCGCCGACTCTTCCTCTGCTTTCACGCACCTGCCGCCTCCTACACTTGTTTACCGCCTTCCACCTCGACTCCTCCTCTCCTTTCACGCACATGCCGCCATATTCTCACGTTTACTGTCTTCCACCCGGACTCTTCCTCTACTTTCACGCTCCTGTCGCCATATTCTCGCCTTTGCCGCCTTCCACCCCGACTCTTCCTCTCCTTTCACGCACCTGCAACCTTCTACACACGTTTACCGCCTTCCACCCCGACTCTTCCTCTCCTTTCACGCAGCTGCCGCCATATTCTCGCCTTTGCCGCCTTCCACCGCCGACTCTTCCTCTGCTTTCACGCACCTGCCGCCTCCTACACTTGTTTACCGCCTTCCACCTCGACTCTTCCTCTCCTTTCACGCACTTGCTGCCATATTCTCGCCTTTGCCGCCTTCAACCGCCGACTCTTCCTCTCCTTTTATGCAGCTGCCGCCATATTCCCGCCTTTGCCGCCTTCCACCGCCGACTCTTCCTCTGCTTTCACGCATCTGCCGCCTCCTACACTTGTTTACCGCCTTCCACCTCGACTCTTCCTCTCCTTTCAAGCACTTGCTGCCATATTCTCGCCTTTGCCGCCTTCCAGCGCTGACTCTTCCTCTCCTTTCACGCACGTGCCACCTTCTACACTCGTTTACCGCCTTCCACCCCGACTCTTCCTCTCCTTTCACGCACCTGCCGCCATATTCTCACGTTTGCCGCCTTCAACCACCGACTCTTCCTCTCCTTTTATGCACCTGCCGACATATTCTCGCCTTTGCCGCCTTCCACCCCGACCCTTCCTCTCCTTTCACGCACCTGCTGCCATATTCTCGCCTTTGCCGCCTTCCAGCGCTGACTCTTCCTCTCCTTTCACGCACCTGCAACCTTCTACACTCGTTTACCGCCTTCCGCCCAGACTCTTCCTCTCCTTTCACGCACCTGCCGCCATATTCTCGCCTTTGCCGCCTTCCACCGCCGACTCTTCCTCTGCTTTCACGCACCTGCTGCCTCCTACACTTGTTTACCGCCTTCCACCTCGACTCTTCCTCTCCTTTCACTCACATGCCGCCATATTCTCACGTTTACTGTCTTCCACCGCCGACTCTTCCTCTCGTTTCACGCACCTGCCGCCATATTCTCGCCTTTCCCACCTTCCACCCCGACTCTTCCTCTCCTTTCACACAGCTGCCGCCATATTCTCGCCTTTGTCGCCTTCCACCCCGACTCTTCCTCTCCTTTCACGCACCTGACGCCACATTCTCGCCTTTCCCGCCTTACACCACAGACTCTTCCTCTGCTTTCACGCACCTGCCGCCATATTCTCGCCTTTGCCGCCTTCCACCCCGACTCTTCCTCTCCTTTCACACAGCTGCCGCCATATTCTCGCCTTTGCCGCCTTCCACCCCGACTCTTCCTCTCATTTCACGCACCTGATGCCACATTCTCGCCTTTCCCGCCTTCCACCCCGACTCTTCCTCTCCTTTCACGAACCTGACGCCATATACTCGCCTTTGCCGCCTTCCACCGCCGACTCTTCCTCTCCTTTCACGCACCTGATGCCATATTCTCACCTTTGCCGCCTTCCACCCCGACTCTTCCTCTCCTTTCACGCACCTGACGCCATATTGTCGCCTTTGCCGCCTTCCAGCGCCGACTCTTCCTCTCCTTTCACGCACCTTCCGCCATATTCTCGCCTTTGCTGCCCTCCACCACCGACCCATCGTCTCCTTTCACGCACCTCCCGTCATATTCTTGCGTTTGCCGCCTTCAACCTAGACACTTCCTCTCCTTTCACGCACCTGCAACCTTCTACACATGTTTACCGCCTTCCACCCCGACTCTTCCTCTCCTTTCACGCACCTGCCGCCATATTCTCGCCTTTGCCGCCTTCCACCACCGACTCTTCCTCTCCTTTTATGCACCAACCGCCATATTCTCGCCTTTGCCGCCTTCCACTGCCGACTCTTCCTCTCCTTTCACGCAGCTGCTGGCATATTCTTGCCTTTACCGCCTTCGACCGCCGACCCTTCCTCTCCTTTCACGCACTTGCTGCCATATTCTCGCCTTTGCCACCTTCCAGCGCTGACTCTTCCTCTCCTTTCACGCACCTGCCACCTTCTACACTCGTTTACCGCCTTAAACCTCGACTCTTCCTCTCCTTTCACGCACCTGCCGCCATATTCTCGCCTTTGCCGCCTTCCACCGCCGACTCTTCCTCTGCTTTCACGCACCTGCCGCCTCCTACACTTGTTTACCGCCTTCCACCTCGACTCCTCCTCTCCTTTCACGCACATGCCGCCATATTCTCAAGTTTACTGTCTTCCACCCGGACTCTTCTTCTACTTTCACGCTCCTGCTACCATATTCTCGCCTTTCCCGCCTTATACCACAGACTCTTCCTCTCCTTTCACGCACCTGCCGCCATATTGTCGCCTTTGCCGCCTTCCACCCCGACCCTTCCTCTCCTTTCACGCACCTGCCGCCATATTCTCGCCTTTGCCGCCTTCCACCCCGACTCTTCCTCTCCTTTCACGCACCTGCAACCTTCTACACACGTTTACCGCCTTCCACCCCGACTCTTCCTCTCCTTTCACGCAGCTGCCGCCATATTCTCGCCTTTGCCGCCTTCCACCGCCGACTCTTCCTCTGCTTTCACGCACCTGCCGCCTCCTACACTTGTTTACCGCCTTCCACCTCGACTCTTCCTCTCCTTTCACGCACTTGCTGCCATATTCTCGCCTTTGCCGCCTTCAACCGCCGACTCTTCCTCTCCTTTTATGCACCAACCGCCATATTCTCGCCTTTGCCGCCTTCCACTGCCGACTCTTCCTCTCCTTTCACGCAGCTGCTGGCATATTCTTGCCTTTGCCGCCTTCGACCGCCGACTCTTCCTCTCCTTTCACGCACCTGCCGCCATATTCTCGCCTTTGCCGCCTTCCACCCCGACCCTTCCTCTCCTTTCACGCACTTGCTGCCACATTCTCGCCTTTGCCGCCTTCCAGCGCTGACTCTTCCTCTCCTTTCACGCACCTGCCACCTTCTACACTCGTTTACCGCCTTCCACCCCGACCCTTCCTCTCCTTTCACGCACCTGATGCCACATTCTCACCTTTCCCGCCTTCCACCCCGACTCTTCCTCTCTTTTCACGCACCTGACGCCATATTCTCGCCTTAGCCGCCTTCCACCCCGACTCTTCCTCTCCTTTCACGCACCTGCCGCCATATTCTCGCCTTTAATGCCTTCCAGCACCGACTCTTCCTCTCCTTTCACGCACCTGCCACCTTCTACACTCGTTTACCGCCTTCCACCCCGACTCTTCCTCTCCTTTCACGCACCTGCCGCCATATTCTCGCCTTTGCCGCCTTCCACCGCCGACTCTTCCTCTGCTTTCACGCACCTGCCGCCTCCTACACTTGTTTACCGCCTTCCACCTCGACTCCTCCTCTCCTTTCACGCACATGCCGCCATATTCTCACGTTTACTGTCTTCCACCCCGACTCTTCCTCTACTTTCACGCTCCTGCTGCCATATTCTCGCCTTTCCCGCCTTATACCAGAGACTATTCCTCTCCTTTCACGCACCTGCCGCCATATTCTCGCCTTTGCCGCCTTCCACCCCGACCCTTCCTCTCCTTTCACGCACCTGCCGCCATATTCTCGCCTTTGCCGCCTTCCACCCCGACTCTTCCTCTCCTTTCACGCACCTGCAACCTTCTACACACGTTTACCGCCTTCCACCCCGACTCTTCCTCTCCTTTCACGCACCTGCCGCCATATTCTCGCCTTTGCCGCCTTCCACCGCCGACTCTTCCTCTGCTTTCACGCACCTGCCGCCTCCTACACTTGTTTACCGCTTTCCACCTCGACTCTTCCTCTCCTTTCACGCACTTGCTGCCATATTCTCGCCTTTGCCGCCTTCCAGCGCTGACTCTTCCTCTCGTTTCACGCACCTGCCACCTTCTACACTCGTTTACCGCCTTCCACCCCGACTCTTCCTCTCCTTTCACGCACCTGCCGCCATATTCTCACGTTTGCCGCCTTCAACCGCCGACTCTTCCTCTCCTTTTATGCACCAACCGCCATATTCTCGCCTTTGCCGCCTTCCACTGCCGACTCTTCCTCTCCTTTCACGCAGGTGCTGGCATATTCTTGCCTTTGCCGCCTTCGACCGCCGACTCTTCCTCTCCTTTCACGCACCTGCCGCCATATTCTCGCCTTTGCCGCCTTCCACCCCGACCCTTCCTCTCCTTTCACGCACTTGCTGCCATATTCTCGCCTTTGCCGCCTTCCAGCGCTGACTCTTCCTCTCCTTTCACGCACCTGCCACCTTCTACACTCGTTTACCGCATTCCACCGCCGACTCTTCCTCTGCTTTCACGCACCTGCCGCCTCCTACACTTGTTTACCGCCTTCCACCTCGACTCCTCCTCTCCTTTCACGCACATGCCGCCATATTCTCACGTTTACTGTCTTCCACCCGGACTCTTCCTCTACTTTCACGCTCCTGCTGCCATATTCTCGCCTTTCCCGCCTTACACCACAGACTCTTCCTCTCCTTTCACGCACCTGCCGCCATATTCTCGCCATTGCCGCCTTCCACCCCGACCCTTCCTCTCCTTTCACGCACCTGCCGCCATATTCTCGCCTTTGCCGCCTTCCACCCCGACTCTTCCTCTCCTTTCACGCACCTGCAACCTTCTACACACGTTTACCGCCTTCCACCCCGACTCTTCCTCTCCTTTCACGCACCTGCCGCCATATTCTCGCCTTTGCCGCCTTCCACCGCCGACTCTTCCTCTGCTTTCACGCACCTGCCGCCTCCTACACTTGTTTACCGCTTTCCACCTCGACTCTTCCTCTCCTTTCACGCACTTGCTGCCATATTCTCGCCTTTGCCGCCTTCCAGCGCTGACTCTTCCTCTCGTTTCACGCACCTGCCACCTTCTACACTCGTTTACCGCCTTCCACCCCGACTCTTCCTCTCCTTTCACGCACCTGCCGCCATATTCTCACGTTTGCCGCCTTCAACCGCCGACTCTTCCTCTCCTTTTATGCACCAACCGCCATATTCTCGCCTTTGCCGCCTTCCACTGCCGACTCTTCCTCTCCTTTCACGCAGCTGCTGGCATATTCTTGCCTTTGCCGCCTTCGACCGCCGACTCTTCCTCTCCTTTCACGCACCTGCCGCCATATTCTCGCCTTTGCCGCCTTCCACCCCGACCCTTCCTCTCCTTTCACGCACTTGCTGCCATATTCTCGCCTTTGCCGCCTTCCAGCGCTGACTCTTCCTCTCCTTTCACGCACCTGCCACCTTCTACACTCGTTTACCGCATTCCACCGCCGACTCTTCCTCTGCTTTCACGCACCTGCCGCCTCCTACACTTGTTTACCGCCTTCCACCTCGACTCCTCCTCTCCTTTCACGCACATGCCGCCATATTCTCACGTTTACTGTCTTCCACCCGGACTCTTCCTCTACTTTCACGCTCCTGCTGCCATATTCTCGCCTTTCCCGCCTTACACCACAGACTCTTCCTCTCCTTTCACGCACCTGCCGCCATATTCTCGCCATTGCCGCCTTCAACCCCGACCCTTCCTCTCCTTTCACGCACCTGCCGCCATATTCTCGCCTTTGCCGCCTTCCACCCCGACTCTTCCGCTCCTTTCACGCACCTGCAACCTTCTACACACGTTTACCGCCTTCCACCCCGACTCTTCCTCTCCTTTCACGCACCTTCCGCCATATTCTCGCCTTTGCCGCCTTCCACCGCCGACTCTTCCTCTGCTTTCACGCACCTGCCGCCTCCTACACTTGTTTACCGCCTTCCACCTCGACTCTTCCTCTCCTTTCACGCACTTGCTGCCATATTCTCGCCTTTGCCGCCTTCAACCGCCGACTCTTCCTCTCCTTTTATGCAGCTGCCGCCATATTCTCGCCTTTGCCGCCTTCCACCTCGACTCTTCCTCTCCTTTCACGCAGCTGCTGGCATATTCTTGCCTTTGCCGCCTTCGACCGCCGACTCTTCCTCTCCTTTCACGCACCTGCCGCCATATTCTCGCCTTTGCCGCCTTCCACCCCGACCGTTCCTCTCCTTTCACGCACTTGCTGACATATTCTCGCCTTTGCCGCCTTCCAGCGCTGACTCTTCCTCTCCTTTCACGCACCTGCCACCTTCTACACTCGTTTACCGCCTTCCACCCCGACTCTTCCTCTCCTTTCACGCACCTGCCGCCATACTCTCGACTTTGCCGCCTTCCACCGCCGACTCTTCCTCTGCTTTCATGCACCTGCCGCCTCCTACACTTGTTTACCGCCTTCCACCTCGACTCCTCCTCTCCTTTCACGCACATGCCGCCATATTCTCACGTTTACTGTCTTCCACCCCGACTCTTCCTCTACTTTCACGCTCCTGCTGCCATATTCTCGCCTTTGTCGCCTTCCACCCCGACTCTTCCTGTGCTTTCACGCACCTGACGCCACATTCTCGCCTTTCCCGCCTTACACCACAGACTCTTCCTCTCCTTTCACGCACCTGCCGCCATATTCTCGCCTTTCCCGCCTTCCACCCCGACTCTTCCTCTCCTTTCACACAGCTGCACCCATATTCTCGCCTTTGCCGCCTTCCACCCCGACTCTTCCTCTCCTTTCACGCACCTGATGCCACATTCTCGCCTTTCCCGCCTTCCACCCCGACTCTTCCTCTCTTTTCACGCACCTGACGCCATATTCTCGCCTTAGCCGCCTTCCAGCGCCGACTCTTCCTCTCCTTTCACGCACCTGCCGCCATATTCTCGCCTTTGCCGCCTTCCACCCCGACTCTTCCTCTCCTTTCACGCACCTGCCGCCATATTCTCACCTTTAATGCCTTCCAGCACCGACTCTTCCTCTCCTTTCACGCACCTGCCACCTTCTACACTCTTTTACCGCCTTCCACCCCGACTCTTCCTCTCCTTTCACGCACCTGCCGCCATATTCTCGACTTTGCCGCATTCCACCGCCGACTCTTCCTCTCCTTTCACGCACCTGCCACCTTCTACACTCTTTTACCGCCTTCCACCTCGACTCCTCCTCTCCTTTCACGCACATGCCGCCATATTCTCACGTTTACTGTCTTCCACCCCGACTCTTCCTCTACTTTCACGCTCCTGCTGCCATATTCTCGCCTTTCCCGCCTTACACCACAGACTCTTCCTCTCCTTTCACGCACCTGCCGCCATATTCTCGCCTTTGCCGCCTTCCACCCCGACCCTTCCTCTCCTTTCACGCACCTGCCGCCATATTCTCGCCTTTGCCGCCTTCCACCCCGACTCTTCCACTCCTTTCACGCACCTGCAACCTTCTACACACGTTTACCGCCTTCCACCCCGACTCTTCCTCTCCTTTCACGCACCTGCCGCCATATTCTCGACTTTGCCGCCTTCCACCGCCGACTCTTCCTCTGCTTTCACGCACCTGCCGCCTCCTACACTTGTTTACCGCCTTCCACCTCGACTCCTCCTCTCCTTTCACGCACATGCCGCCATATTCTCACGTTTACTGTCTTCCACCCGGACTCTTCCTCTACTTTCACGCTCCTGCCGCCATATTCTCGCCTTTGCCGCCTTCCACCCCGACTCTTCCTCTCCTTTCACGCACCTGCAACCTTCTACACACGTTTACCGCCTTCCACCCCGACTCTTCCTCTCCTTTCACGCAGCTGCCGCCATATTCTCGCCTTTGCCGCCTTCCACCGCCGACTCTTCCTCTGCTTTCACGCACCTGCCGCCTCCTACACTTGTTTACCGCCTTCCACCTCGACTCTTCCTCTCCTTTCACGCACTTGCTGCCATATTCTCGCCTTTGCCGCCTTCAACCGCCGACTCTTCCTCTCCTTTTATGCAGCTGCCGCCATATTCCCGCCTTTGCCGCCTTCCACCGCCGACTCTTCCTCTGCTTTCACGCATCTGCCGCCTCCTACACTTGTTTACCGCCTTCCACCTCGACTCTTCCTCTCCTTTCAAGCACTTGCTGCCATATTCTCGCCTTTGCCGCCTTCCAGCGCTGACTCTTCCTCTCCTTTCACGCACGTGCCACCTTCTACACTCGTTTACCGCCTTCCACCCCGACTCTTCCTCTCCTTTCACGCACCTGCTGGCATATTCTTGCCTTTGCCGCCTTCGACCGCCGACTCTTCCTCTGCTTTCACGCACCTGCCGCCATATTCTCGCCTTTGCCGCCTTCCACCCCGACCCTTCCTCTCCTTTCACGCACCTGCCGCCATATTCTTGCCTTTGCCGCCTTCCACCGCCGACTCTTCCTCTGCTTTCACGCACCTGCTGCCTCCTACACTTGTTTACCGCCTTCCACCTCGACTCTTCCTCTCCTTTCACTCACATGCCGCCATATTCTCACGTTTACTGTCTTCCACCGCCGACTCTTCCTCTCGTTTCACGCACCTGCCGCCATATTCTCGCCTTTCCCACCTTCCACCCCGACTCTTCCTCTCCTTTCACACAGCTGCCGCCATATTCTCGCCTTTGTCGCCTTCCACCCCGACTCTTCCTCTCCTTTCACGCACCTGACGCCACATTCTCGCCTTTCCCGCCTTACACCACAGACTCTTCCTCTGCTTTCACTCACCTGCCGCCATATTCTCGCCTTTGCCGCCTTCCACCCCGACTCTTCCTCTCCTTTCACACAGCTGCCGCCATATTCTCGCCTTTGCCGCCTTCCACCCCGACTCTTCCTCTCATTTCACGCACCTGATGCCACATTCTCGCCTTTCCCGCCTTCCACCCCGACTCTTCCTCTCCTTTCACGCACCTGACGCCATATACTCGCCTTTGCCGCCTTCCACCGCCGACTCTTCCTCTCCTTTCACGCACCTGATGCCATATTCTCACCTTTGCCGCCTTCCACCCCGACTCTTCCTCTGCTTTCACGCACCTGACGCCATATTGTCGCCTTTGCCGCCTTCCAGCGCCGACTCTTCCTCTCCTTTCACGCACCTTCCGCCATATTCTCGCCTTTGCTGCCCTCCACCACCGACCCATCGTCTCCTTTCACGCACCTCCCGTCATATTCTTGCGTTTGCCGCCTTCAACCTAGACACTTCCTCTCCTTTCACGCACCTGCAACCTTCTACACATGTTTACCGCCTTCCACCCCGACTCTTCCTCTCCTTTCACGCACCTGCCGCCATATTCTCGCCTTTGCCGCCTTCCACCACCGACTCTTCCTCTGCTTTCATGCACCTGCCGCCTCCTACACTTGTTTACCGCCTTCCACCTCGACTCTTCCTCTCCTTTCACGCACTTGCTGCCATATTCTCGCCTTTGCCGCCTTCCAGCGCTGACTCTTCCTCTCCTTTCACGCAGGTGCCACCTTCTACACTCGTTTACCGCCTTCCACCCCGACTCTTCCTCTCCTTTCACGCACCTGCCGCCATATTCTCAAGTTTGCCGCCTTCAACCGCCGACTCTTCCTCTCCTTTTATGCACCAACCGCCATATTCTCGCCTTTGCCGCCTTCCACTGCCGACTCTTCCTCTCCTTTCACGCAGCTGCTGGCATATTCTTGCCTTTGCCGCCTTCGACCGCCGACCCTTCCTCTCCTTTCACGCACTTGCTGCCATATTCTCGCCTTTGCCACCTTCCAGCGCTGACTCTTCCTCTCCTTTCACGCACCTGCCACCTTCTACACTCGTTTACCGCCTTAAACCTCGACTCTTCCTCTCCTTTCACGCACCTGCCGCCATATTCTCGCCTTTGCCGCCTTCCACCGCCGACTCTTCCTCTGCTTTCACGCACCTGCCGCCTCCTACACTTGTTTACCGCCTTCCACCTCGACTCCTCCTCTCCTTTCACGCACATGCCGCCATATTCTCACGTTTACTGTCTTCCACCCGGACTCTTCTTCTACTTTCACGCTCCTGCTACCATATTCTCGCCTTTCCCGCCTTATACCACAGACTCTTCCTCTCCTTTCACGCACCTGCCGCCATATTGTCGCCTTTGCCGCCTTCCACCCCGACCCTTCCTCTCCTTTCACGCACCTGCCGCCATATTCTCGCCTTTGCCGCCTTCCACCCCGACTCTTCCTCTCCTTTCACGCACCTGCAACCTTCTACACACGTTTACCGCCTTCCACCCCGACTCTTCCTCTCCTTTCACGCAGCTGCCGCCATATTCTCGCCTTTGCCGCCTTCCACCGCCGACTCTTCCTCTGCTTTCACGCACCTGCCGCCTCCTACACTTGTTTACCGCCTTCCACCTCGACTCTTCCTCTCCTTTCACGCACTTGCTGCCATATTCTCGCCTTTGCCGCCTTCAACCGCCGACTCTTCCTCTCCTTTTATGCACCAACCGCCATATTCTCGCCTTTGCCGCCTTCCACTGCCGACTCTTCCTCTCCTTTCACGCAGCTGCTGGCATATTCTTGCCTTTGCCGCCTTCGACCGCCGACTCTTCCTCTCCTTTCACGCACCTGCCGCCATATTCTCGCCTTTGCCGCCTTCCACCCCGACCCTTCCTCTCCTTTCACGCACTTGCTGCCACATTCTCGCCTTTGCCGCCTTCCAGCGCTGACTCTTCCTCTCCTTTCACGCACCTGCCACCTTCTACACTCGTTTACCGCCTTCCACCCCGACCCTTCCTCTCCTTTCACGCACCTGATGCCACATTCTCACCTTTCCCGCCTTCCACCCCGACTCTTCCTCTCTTTTCACGCACCTGACGCCATATTCTCGCCTTAGCCGCCTTCCACCCCGACTCTTCCTCTCCTTTCACGCACCTGCCGCCATATTCTCGCCTTTAATGCCTTCCAGCACCGACTCTTCCTCTCCTTTCACGCACCTGCCACCTTCTACACTCGTTTACCGCCTTCCACCCCGACTCTTCCTCTCCTTTCACGCACCTGCCGCCATATTCTCGCCTTTGCCGCCTTCCACCGCCGACTCTTCCTCTGCTTTCACGCACCTGCCGCCTCCTACACTTGTTTACCGCCTTCCACCTCGACTCCTCCTCTCCTTTCACGCACATGCCGCCATATTCTCACGTTTACTGTCTTCCACCCCGACTCTTCCTCTACTTTCACGCTCCTGCTGCCATATTCTCGCCTTTCCCGCCTTATACCACAGACTATTCCTCTCCTTTCACGCACCTGCCGCCATATTCTCGCCTTTGCCGCCTTCCACCCCGACCCTTCCTCTCCTTTCACGCACCTGCCGCCATATTCTCGCCTTTGCCGCCTTCCACCCCGACTCTTCCTCTCCTTTCACGCACCTGCAACCTTCTACACACGTTTACCGCCTTCCACCCCGACTCTTCCTCTCCTTTCACGCACCTGCCGCCATATTCTCGCCTTTGCCGCCTTCCACCGCCGACTCTTCCTCTGCTTTCACGCACCTGCCACCTCCTACACTTGTTTACCGCCTTCCACCTCGACTCTTCCTCTCCTTTCACACACTTGCTGCCATATTCTCGCCTTTGCCGCCTTCAACCGCCGACTCTTCCTCTCCTTTTATGCACCAACCGCCATATTCTCGCCTTTGCCGCCTTCCACTGCCGACTCTTCCTCTCCTTTCACGCAGCTGCTGGCATATTCTTGCCTTTGCCGCCTTCGACCGCCGACTCTTCCTCTGCTTTCACGCACTTGCTGCCACATTCTCGCCTTTGCCGCCTTCCAGCGCTGACTCTTCCTCTCCTTTCACGCACCTGCCACCTTCTACACTCGTTTACCGCCTTCCACCCCGACCCTTCCTCTCCTTTCACGCACGTGATGCCACATTCTCACCTTTCCCGCCTTCCACCCCGACTCTTCCTCTCTTTTCACGCACCTGACGCCATATTCTCGCCTTAGCCGCCTTCCACCCCGACTCTTCCTCTCCTTTCACGCACCTGCCGCCATATTCTCGCCTTTAATGCCTTCCAGCACCGACTCTTCCTCTCCTTTCACGCACCTGCCACCTTCTACACTCGTTTACCGCCTTCCACCCCGACTCTTCCTCTCCTTTCACGCACCTGCCGCCATATTCTCGCCTTTGCCGCCTTCCACCGCCGACTCTTCCTCTGCTTTCACGCACCTGCCGCCTCCTACACTTGTTTACCGCCTTCCACCTCGACTCCTCCTCTCCTTTCACGCACATGCCGCCATATTCTCACGTTTACTGTCTTCCACCCCGACTCTTCCTCTACTTTCACGCTCCTGCTGCCATATTCTCGCCTTTCCCGCCTTACACCACAGACTCTTCCTCTCCTTTCACGCAGCTGCCGCCATATTCTCGCCTTTGCCGCCTTCCACCCCGACCCTTCCTCTCCTTTCACGCACCTGCCGCCATATTCTCGCCTTTGCCGCCTTCCACCCCGACTCTTCCTCTCCTTTCACGCACCTGCAACCTTCTACACACGTTTACCGCCTTCCACCCCGACTCTTCCTCTCCTTTCACGCACCTGCCGCCATATTCTCGCCTTTGCCGCCTTCCACCGCCGACTCTTCCTCTGCTTTCACGCACCTGCCACCTCCTAACTTGTTTACCGCCTTCCACCTCGACTCTTCCTCTCCTTTCAAGCACTTGCTGCCATATTCTCGCCTTTGCCGCCTTCCAGCGCTGACTCTTCCTCTCCTTTCACGCACCTGCCACCTTCTACACTCGTTTACCGCCTTCCACCCCGACTCTTCCTCTCCTTTCACGCACCTGCCGCCATATTCTCACGTTTGCCGCCTTCTACCACCGACTCTTCCTCTCCTTTCACGCAGCTGCCGACATATTCTCGCCTTTGCCGCCTTCCACCCCGACCCTTCCTCTCCTTTCACGCACCTGCTGCCATATTCTCGCCTTTGCCGCCTTCCAGCGCTGACTCTTCCTCTCCTTTCACGCACCCGCAACCTTCTACACTCGTTTACCGCCTTCCACCCAGACTCTTCCTCTCCTTTCACGCACCTGCCGCCATATTCTCGCCTTTGCCGCCTTCCACCGCCGACTCTTCCTCTGCTTTCACGCACCTGCTGCCTCCTACACTTGTTTACCGCCTTCCACCTCGACTCTTCCTCTCCTTTCACGCACATGCCGCCATATTCTCACGTTTACTGTCTTCCACCGCCGACTCTTCCTCTCCTTTCACGCACCTGCCGCCATATTCTCGCCTTTCTCACCTTCCATCCCGACTCTTCCTCTCCTTTCACAGAGCTGCCGCCATATTCTCGCCTTTCCCGCCTTCCACCCCGACTCTTCCTCTCATTTCACGCACCTGATGCCATATTCTCACCTTTGCCGCCTTCCACCGCCGACTCTTACTCTCCTTTCACGCAGGTGCCGCCATATTCTCGCCTTTGCCGACTTCCACCTCGACTCTTCCTCTCCTTTCACGCACCTGACGCCATATTCTCGCCTTTGCCGCCTTCCACCCCGACTCTTCCTCTCCTTTCACGCACCTGACGCCATATTGTCGCCTTTGCCGCCTTCCAGCGCCGACTCTTCCTCTCCTTTCACGCACCTGCCGCCATATTCTCGCCTTTGCTGCCCTCCACCACCGACCCATCGTCTCCTTTCACGCACCTGCCGTCATATTCTTGCGTTTGCCGCCTTCAACCTAGACACTTCCTCTCCTTTCACGCACCTGCAACCTTCTACACACGTTTACCGCCTTCCACCCCGACTCTTCCTCTCCTTTCACGCACCTGCCGCCATATTCTCGCCTTTGCTGCCTTCGAGCGCCGACTCTTCCTCTCCTTTCACGCACCTGCCGCCTCCTACACTTGTTTACCGCCTTCCACCTCGACTCTTCCTCTCCTTTCACGCACTTGCTGCCATATTCTCGCATTTGCCGCCTTCCAGCGCTGACTCTTCCTCTCCTTTCACGCAGGTGCCACCTTCTACACTCGTTTAGCGCCTTCCACCCCGACTCTTCCTCTCCTTTCACGCACCTGCCGCCATATTCTCACGTTTGCCGCCTTCAACCGCCGACTCTTCCTCTCCTTTTATGCAGCTGCCGCCATATTCTCGCCTTTCCCGCCTTCCACTGCCGACTCTTCCTCTCCTTTCACGCAGCTGCTGGCATATTCTTGCCTTTGCCGCCTTCGACCGCCGACTCTTCCTCTCCTTTCACGCACCTGCCGCCATATTCTCGCCTTTGCCGCCTTCCACCCCGACCCTTCCTCTCCTTTCACGCACTTGCTGCCACATTCTTGCCTTTGCCGCCTTCCAGCGCTGACTCTTCCTCTCCTTTCACGCACCTGCCACCTTCTACACTCGTTTACCGCCTTCCACCCCGACCCTTCCTCTCCTTTCACGCACCTGATGCCACATTCTCACCTTTCCCGCCTTCCACCCCGACTCTTCTGCTCCTTTCACGCACCTCACGCCATATTCTCGCCTTAGCCGCCTTCCACCCCGACTCTTCCTCTCCTTTCACGCACCTGCCGCCATATTCTCGCCTTTAATGCCTTCCAGCACCGACTCTTCCTCTCCTTTCACACACCTGCCACCTTCTACACTCGTTTACCGCCTTCCACCCCGACTCTTCCTCTCCTTTCACGCACCTGCCGCCATATTCTCGCCTTTGCCGCCTTCCACCGCCGACTCTTCCTCTCCTTTCACGCACATGCCGCCTCCTACACTTGTTTACCGCCTTCCACCTCGACTCCTCCTCTCCTTTCACGCACATGCCGCCATATTCTCACGTTTACTGTCTTCCACCCCGACTCTTCCTCTACTTTCACGCTCCTGCTGCCATATTCTCACCTTTCCCGCCTTACACCACAGACTCTTCCTCTCCTTTCACGCACCTGCCGCCATATTCTCGCCTTTGCCGTCTTCCACCCCGACCCTTCCTCTCCTTTCACGCACCTGCCGCCATATTCTCGCCTTTGCCGCCTTCCACCCCGACTCTTCCTCTCCTTTCACGCACCTGCAACCTTCTACACACGTTTACCGCCTTCCACCCCGACTCTTCCTCTCCTTTCACGCACCTGCCGCCATATTCTCGCCTTTGCCGCCTTCCACCGCCGACTCTTCCTCTGCTTTCACGCACCTGCCGCCTCCTACACTTCTTGACCGCCTTCCACCTCGACTCTTCCTCTCCTTTCAAGCACTTGCTGCCATATTCTCGCCTTTGCCGCCTTCCAGCGCTGACTCTTCCTCTCCTTTCACGCACCTGCCACCTTCTACACTCGTTTACCGCCTTCCACCCCGACTCTTCCTCTCCTTTCACGCACCTGCCGCCATATTCTCACGTTTGCCGCCTTCAACCACCGACTCTTCCTCTCCTTTTATGCACCTGCCGACATATTCTCGCCTTTGCCGCCTTCCACCCCGACCCTTCCTCTCCTTTCACACACCTGCTGCCATATTCTCGCCTTTGCCGCCTTCCAGCTCTGACTCTTCCTCTACTTTCACGCACCTGCAACCTTCTACACTCGTTTACCGCCTTCCACCCAGACTCTTCCTCTCCTTTCACGCACCTGCCGCCATATTCTCGCGTTTGCCGCCTTCCACCGCCGACTCTTCCTCTGCTTTCACGCACCTGCTGCCTCCTACACTTGTTTACCGCCTTCCACCTCGACTCTTCCTCTCCTTTCACGCACATGCCGCCATATTCTCACGTTTACTGTCTTCCACCGCCGACTCTTCCTCTGCTTTCACGGACCTGACGCCACATTCTCGCCTTTCCCGCCTTACACCACAGACTCTTCCTCTGCTTTCACGCACCTGCCGCCATATTCTCGCCTTTCCCGCCTTCCACCCCAACTCTTCCTCTCCTTTCACACAGCTGCCCCCATATTCTCGCCTTTCCCGCCTTCCACCCCGACTCTTCCTCTCATTTCACGCACCTGATGCCATATTCTCACCTTTGCCGCCTTCCACCGCCGACTCTTCCTCTCCTTTCACGCAGGTGCCGCCATATTCTCGCCTTTGCCGACTTCCACCTCGACTCTTCCTCTCTTTTCACGCACCTGACGCCATATTCTCGCCTTTGCCGCCTTCCACCCCGACTCTTCCTCTCCTTTTACGCACCTGCCGCCATATTCTCGCCTTTGCTGCCCTCCACCACCGACCCATCATCTCCTTTCACGCACCTGCCGTCAGATTCTTGCGTTTGCCACCTTCAACCTAGACACTTCCTCTCCTTTCACGCACCTGCAACCTTCTACACACGTTTACCGCCTTCCACCCCGACTCTTCCTCTCCTATCACGCACCTGCCGCCATATTCTCGCCTTTGCTGCCTTCGAGCGCCGACTCTTCCTCTCCTTTCACGCACCTGCCGCCTCCTACACTTGTTTACCGCCTTCCACCTCGACTCTTCCTCTCCTTTCACGCACTTGCTGCCATATTCTCGCATTTGCCGCCTTCCAGCGCTGACTCTTCCTCTCCTTTCACGCAGGTGCCACCTTCTACACTCGTTTACCGCCTTCCACCCCGACTCTTCCTCTCCTTTCACGCACCTGCCGCCATATTCTCACGTTTGCCGCCTTCAACCGCCGACTCTTCCTCTCCTTTTATGCACCAACCCCCATATTCTCGCCTTTGCCGCCTTCCACTGCCGACCCTTCCTCTCCTTTCACGCACTTGCTGCCATATTCTCGCATTTGCCGCCTTCCAGCGCTGACTCTTCCTCTCCTTTCACGCACCTGCCACCTTCTACACTCGTTTACCGCCTTCCACCCCGACCCTTCCTCTCCTTTCACGCACTTACTGCCATATTATCGCCTTTGCCGCCTTCCAGCGCTGACTCTTCCTCTCCTTTCACGCACCTGCCACCTTCTACACTCGTTTACCGCCTTCCACCTCGACTCCTCCTCTCCTTTCACGCACATGCCGCCATATTCTCACGTTTACTGTCTTCCACCCCGACTCTTCCTCTACTTTCACGCTCCTGCTGCCATATTCTCGCCTTTGTCGCCTTCCACCCCGACTCTTCCTCTCCTTTCACGCACCTGATGCCACATTCTCGCCTTTCCCGCCTTACACCACAGACTCTTCCTCTCCTTTCACGCACCTGCCGCCATATTCTCGCCTTTCCCGCCTTCCACCCCTACTCTTCCTCTCCTTTCACACAGCTGCCCCCATATTCTCGCCTTTGCCGCCTTCCACCCCGGCTCTTCCTCTCCTTTCACGCACCTAATGCCACATTCTCGCCTTTCCCTCCTTCCACCCCGACTCTTCCTCTCTTTTCACGCACCTGACGCCATATTCTCGCCTTAGCCGCCTTCCAGCGCCGACTCTTCCTCTCCTTTCACGCACCTGCCGCCATATTCTCACCTTTGCCGCCTTCCACCCCGACTCTTCCTCTCCTTTCACGCACCTGCCACCTTCTACACTCGTTTACCGCCTTCCACCGCCGACTCTTCCTCTCCTTTCACGCACCTGCCGCCATATTCTCGCCTTTGCCGCCTTCCACCGCCAACTCTTCCTCTGCTTTCACGCACCTGCCGCCTCCTACACTTGTTTACCGCCTTCCACCTCGACTCCTCCTCTCCTTTCACGCACATGCCGCCATATTCTCACGTTTACTGTCTTCCACCCCGACTCTTCCTCTACTTTCACGCTCCTGCTGCCATATTCTCGCCTTTCCCGCCTTACACCACAGACTCTTCCTCTCCTTTCGCGCACCTGCCGCCATATTCTCGCCTTTGCCGCCTTCCACCCCGACCCTTCCTCTCCTTTCACGCACCTGCCGCCATATTCTCGCCTTTGCCACCTTCCACCACGACTCTTCCTCTCCTTTCACGCACCTGCAACCTTCTACACACGTTTACCGCCTTCCACCCCGACTCTTCCTCTCCTTTCACGCACCTGCCGCCATATTCTTGCCTTTTCCGCCTTCCACCGCCGACTCTTCCTCTGCTTTCACGCACCTGCCGCCTCCTACACTTGTTTACCGCCTTCCACCTCGACTCTTCCTCTCCTTTCAAGCACTTGCTGCCATATTCTTGCCTTTTCCGCCTTCCACCGCCGACTCTTCCTCTCCTTTCACGCACCTGCCACCTTCTACACTCGTTTACCGCCTTCCACCCCGACTCTTCCTCTACTTTCACGCACCTGACGCCATATTCTCACGTTTGCCGCCTTCAACCACCGACTCTTCCTCTCCTTTTATGCACCTGCCGCCATATTCTCGCCTTTGCCGCCTTCCACTGCCGACTCTTCCTCTCCTTTCACGCACATGCCGCCATATTCTCACGTTTACTGTCTTCCACCCCGACTCTTCCTCTACTTTCATGCTCCTGCTGCCATATTCTCGCCTTTGTCGCCTTCAACCCAGACTCTTCCTCTCCTTTCACGCACCTGACACCACATTCTCGCCTTTCCCGCCTTACACCACAGACTCTTCCTCTCCTTTCACGCACCTGCCGCCATATTCTCGCCTTTCCCGCTTTCCACCCCGACTCTTCCTCTCCTTTCACGCAGGTGCCGCCATATTCTCGCCTTTGCCGACTTCCACCTCGACTCTTCCTCTTCTTTCACGCACCTGACGCCATATTCTCACCTTTGCCGCCTTCCACCCCGACTCTTCCTCTCCTTTCACGCACCTGACGCCATATTGTCGCCTTTGCCGCCTTCCAGCGCCGACTCTTCCTCTCCTTTCACGCACCTGCCGCCATATTCTCGCCTTTGCTGCCTTCCACCACCGACCCATCCTCTCCTTTCACGCGCCTGCCGCCATATTCTCGCCTTTGCCGCCTTCCACCACGACTCCTCCTCTCCTTTCACGCACCTGCCGCCATATTCTCGCCATTGCCGCCTTCCAGCACCTACTCTTCCTCTCCTTTCAAGCAGCTGCCACCTTCTACACTCGTTTACCGCCTTCCACCCCGACTCTTCCTCTCCTTTCACGCACCTGCCACCATATTCTCGCCTTTGCCGCTTTCCACCGCCGACTCTTCCTCTCCTATCACGCAGCTGCTGCCATATTATTGCCTATGCCGCCTTCCAGCGCCGACCCTTCCTCTCCTTTCACGCACCTGCCGCCATATTCTCACGTTTGCCGCCTTCAACTGCCGACTCTTCCTCTCCTTTTTTGCATCTGCCGCCATATTCTCGTCTTTGCCGCCTTCCACCCCCTACTCTTCCTCTCCTTTCATGCAGCTGCTGGCATATTCTCGCCTTTGCCGCCTTCGACCGCCGACAATTCCTCTCCTTTCACGCACCTGCCGCCATATTCTCACCTTTGCCGACTTCAACCGCTGACTTCCTCTTCTTTCACGCTCCTGCCTCCATATTCTCGTGTTTGCCGCCTTCAACCTCGACTCTTCCTCTCCTTTCACGCACCTGCCGCCATATTCTCGCCTTTGTCGCCTTCCACCCCGACTCTTCCTCTCCTTTCACGCACCTGACACCATATTCTCGCCTTTCCCGCCTTACACCACAGACTCTTCCTCTGCTTTCACGCACCTGACGCCATATTCTCGCCTTTCCCGCCTTCCACCCCGAGTCTTCCTCTCCTTTCACACAGCTGCCCCCATATTCTCGCCTTTGCCGCCTTCCACCCCGACTCTTCCTCTCATTTCACGCACCTGATGCCACATTCTCGCCTTTCCCGCCTTCCACCCCGACTCTTCCTCTCCTTTCACGAACCTGCAACCTTCTACACACGTTTACCGCCTTCCACCCCGACTCTTCCTCTCCTTTCACGCAGCTGCCGCCATATTCTCGCCTTTGCCGCCTTCCAGCGCCGACTCTTCCTCTCCTTTCACGCAGGTGCCGCCATATTCTCGCCTTTGCCGACTTCCACCTCGACTCTTCCTTTCCTTTCACGCACCTGACGCCATATTCTCGCCTTTGCCGCCTTCCACCCCGACTCTTCCTCTCCTTTCACGCACCTGACGCCATATTGTCGCCTTTGCCGCCTTCCAGCGCCGACTCTTCCTCTCCTTTCACGCACCTGCCGCCATATTCTCGCCTTTGCTGCCCTCCACCACCGACCCATCCTCTCCTTTCACGCACCTGCCGTCATATTCTCGCGTTTGCCGCCTTCAACCTAGACACTTCCTCTCCTTTCACGCACCTGCCGCCATATTCTCGCCTTTGCCGCCTTCCACCGCCGACTCATCCTCTGCTTTCACGCACCTGCCGCCTCCTACACTTGTTTAACGCCTTCCACCTCGACTCTTCCTCTCCTTTCACGCACTTGCTGCCATATTCTCGCCTTTGCCGCCTTCCACCCCGACTCTTCCTCTCCTTTCACGCACCTGCCACCTTCTACACTCGTTTACCGCCTTCCACCCCGACTCTTCCTGTCCTTTCACGCACCTGCCGCCATATTCTCGACTTTGCCGCCTTGCACCACCGACTCTTCCTCTGCTTTCACGTACCTGCCGCCTCCTACACTTGTTTACCGCCTTCCACCTCGACTCCTCCTCTCCTTTCACGCACATGCCGCCATATTCTCACGTTTACTGTCTTCCACCCCGACTCTTCCTCTACTTTCACGCTCCTGCTGCCATATTCTCGCCTTTCCCGCCTTACACCACAGACTCTTCCTCTCCTTTCACGCACCTGCTGCCATATTCTCGCCTTTGCCGCCTTCCACCCCGACCCTTCCTCTCCTTTCACGCACCTGCTGCCATATTCTCGCCTTTGCCGCCTTCCAGCGCTGACTCTTCCTCTCCTTTCACGCACCTGCAACCTTCTACACTCGTTTACTGCCTTCCACCCAGACTCTTCCTCTCCTTTCACGCACCTGCCGCCATATTCTCGCCTTTGCCGCCTTCCACCGCCGACTCTTCCTCTGCTTTCACGCACCTGCTGCCTCCTACACTTGTTTACCGCCTTCCACCTCGACTCTTCCTCTCCTTTCACGCACCTGCCGCCATATTCTCGCCTTTGCCGCCTTCCACCGCCGACTCTTCCTCTGCTTTCACGCACCTGCTGCCTCCTACACTTGTTTACCGCCTTCCACCTCGACTCTTCCTCTCCTTTCACGCACATGCCGCCATATTCTCACGTTTACTGTCTTCCACCGCCGACTCTTCCTCTCCTTTCATGCACCTGCCGCCATATTCTCGCCTTTCCCACCTTGCACCCCGACTCTTCCTCTACTTTCACGCTCCTGCTGCCATATTCTCGCCTTTGTCGCCTTCCACCCCGACTCTTCCTCTCCTTTCACGCACCTGACGCCACATTCTCGCCTTTCCCGCCTTACACCACAGACTCTTCCTCTGCTTTCACGCACCTGCCGCCATATTCTCGCCTTTGCCGCCTTCCACCCCGACTCTTCCTCTCCTTTCACACAGCTGCCGCCATATTCTCGCCTTTGCCGCCTTCCACCCCGACTCTTCCTCTCATTTCACGCACCTGATGCCACATTCTCGCCTTTCCCGCCTTCCACCCCGACTCTTCCTCTACTTTCACGCACCTGACGCCATATTCTCGCCTTTGCCGCCTTCCACCGCTGACTCTTCCTCTCCTTTCACGCACCTGATGCCATATTCTCACCTTTGCCGCCTTCCAGCGCCGACTCTTCCTCTCCTTTCACGCAGGTGCCGCCATATTCTCGCCTTTGCCGACTTCCACCTCGAACCTTCCTCTCCTTTCACGCACCTGCCGCCATATTCTCGCCTTTCCCGCCTTCCACCCCGACTCTTCCTCTCCTTTCACACAGCTGCCCCCATATTCTCGCGTTTGCCGCCTTCAACCTAGACACTTCCTCTCCTTTCACGCACCTGTCGCCATATTCTCGCCTTTGCTGCCCTCCACCACCGACCCATGCTCTCCTTTCACGCACCTGCCGCCATATTCTCGCCTTTGCCGCCTTCCACCACGACTCCTCCTCTCCTTTCACGCACCTGCCGCCATATTCTCGCCTTTGCCGCCTTCCAGCGCTGACTCTTCCTCTCCTTTCACGCACCTGCAACCTCTACACACGTTTACCGCCTTCCACCCCGACTCTTCCTTTCCTTTCACGCACCTGACGCCATATTCTCGCCTTTGTCGCCTTCCACCCCGACTCTTCCTCTCCTTTCACGCACCTGACGCCATATTCTCGCCTTTCCCGCCTTACACCACAGACTCTTCCTCTGCTTTCACGCACCTGACGCCATATTCTCGCCTTTCCCGCCTTCCACCCCGAGTCTTCCTCTCCTTTCACACAGCTGCCCCCATATTCTCGCCTTTGCCGCCTTCCACCCCGACTCTTCCTCTCATTTCACGCACCTGATGCCACATTCTCGCCTTTCCCGCCTTCCACCCCGACTCTTCCTCTCCTTTCACGCACCTGCAACCTTCTACACACGTTTACCGCCTTCCACCCCGACTCTTCCTCTCCTTTCACGCACCTGCCGCCATATTCTCGCCTTTGCCGCCTTCCAGCGCCGACTCTTCCTCTCCTTTCACGCAGGTGCCGCCATATTCTCGCCTTTGCCGACTTCCACATCGACTCTTCCTTTCCTTTCACGCACCTGACGCCATATTCTCGCCTTTGCCGCCTTCCACCCCGACTCTTCCTCTCCTTTCACGCACCTGACGCCATATTATCGCCTTTGCCGCCTTCCAGCGCCGACTCTTCCTCTCCTTTCACGCACCTGCCGCCACATTCTCGCCTTTGCTGCCCTCCACCACCGACCCATCCTCTCCTTTCACGCACCTGCCGTCATATTCTCGCGTTTGCCGCCTTCAACCTAGACACTTCCTCTCCTTTCACGCACCTGCCGCCATATTCTCGCCTTTGCCGCCTTCCACCACGACTCCTCCTATCCTTTCACGCACCTGCCGCCATATTCTCGCCTTTGCCGCCTTCCAGCGCTGACTCTTCCTCTCCTTTCACGCACCTGCAACCTTCTACACACGTTTACCGCCTTCCACCCCGACTCTTCCTCTCCTTTCACGCACCTGCCGCCATATTCTCGCCTTTGCCGCCTTCCACCGCCGACTCATCCTCTGCTTTCACGCACCTGCCGCCTCCTACACTTGTTTAACGCCTTCCACCTCGACTCTTCCTCTCCTTTCACGCACTTGCTGCCATATTCTCGCCTTTGCTGCCTTCGAGCGCCGACTCTTCCTCTCCTTTCACGCACCTGCCGCCTCCTACACTTGTTTACCGCCTTCCACCTCGACTCTTCCTCTCCTTTCACGCACTTGCTGCCATATTCTCGCATTTGCCGCCTTCCAGCGCTGACTCTTCCTCTCCTTTCACGCAGGTGCTACCTTCTACACTCGTTTACCGCCTTCCACCCCGACTCTTCCTCTCCTTTCACGCACCTGCCGCCATATTCTCACGTTTGCCGCCTTCAACCGCCGACTCTTCCTCTCCTTTTATGCACCAACCGCCATATTCTCGCCTTTGCCGCCTTCCACTGCCGACTCTTCCTCTCCTTTCACGCAGCTGCTGGCATATTCTTGCCTTTGCCGCCTTCGACCGCCGACTCTTCCTCTCCTTTCACGCACCTGCCGCCATATTCTCGCCTTTGCCGCCTTCCACCCCGACCCTTCCTCTCCTTTCACGCACTTGCTGCCATATTCTCGCCTTTGCCGCCTTCCAGCGCTGACTCTTCCTCTCCTTTCACGCACCTGCCACCTTCTACACTCGTTTACCGCCTTCCACCCCGACCCTTCCTCTCCTTTCACGCACTTACTGCCATATTATCGCCTTTGCCGCCTTCCAGCGCTGACTCTTCCTCTCCTTTCACGCACCTGCCACCTTCTACACTCGTTTACCGCCTTCCACCTCGACTCCTCCTCTCCTTTCACGCACATGCCGCCATATTCTCACGTTTACTGTCTTCCACCCCGACTCTTCCTCTACTTTCACGCTCCTGCTGCCATATTCTCGCCTTTGTCGCCTTCCACCCCGACTCTTCCTCTCCTTTCACGCACCTGACGCCACATTCTCGCCTTTCCCGCCTTACACCACAGACTCTTCCTCTCCTTTCACGCACCTGCCGCCATATTCTCGCCTTTCCCGCCTTCCACCCCGACTCTTCCTCTCCTTTCACACAGCTGCCCCCATATTCTCGCCTTTGCCGCCTTCCACCCCGGCTCTTCCTCTCCTTTCACGCACCTAATGCCACATTCTCGCCTTTCCCTCCTTCCACCACGACTCTTCCTCTCTTTTCACGCACCTGACGCCATATTCTCGCCTTAGCCGCCTTCCAGCGCCGACTCTTCCTCTCCTTTCACGCACCTGCCGCCATATTCTCACCTTTGCCGCCTTCCACCCCGACTCTTCCTCTCCTTTCACGCACCTGCCACCTTCTACACTCGTTTACCGCCTTCCACCGCCGACTCTTCCTCTCCTTTCACGCACCTGCCGCCATATTCTCGCCTTTGCCGCCTTCCACCGCCGACTCTTCCTCTGCTTTCACGCACCTGCCGCCTCCTACACTTGTTTACCGCCTTCCACCTCGACTCCTCCTCTCCTTTCACGCACATGCCGCCATATTCTCACGTTTACTGTCTTCCACCCCGACTCTTCCTCTACTTTCACGCTCCTGCTGCCATATTCTCGCCTTTCCCGCCTTACACCACAGACTCTTCCTCTCCTTTCGCGCACCTGACGCCATATTCTCGCCTTTGCCGCCTTCCACCCCGACCCTTCCTCTCCTTTCACGCACCTGCCGCCATATTCTCGCCTTTGCCACCTTCCACCACGACTCTTCCTCTCCTTTCACGCACCTGCAACCTTCTACACACGTTTACCGCCTTCCACCCCGACTCTTCCTCTCCTTTCACGCACCTGCCGCCATATTCTCGCCTTTGCCGCCTTCCACCGCCGACTCTTCCTCTGCTTTCACGCACCTGCCGCCTCCTACACTTGTTTACCGCCTTCCACCTCGACTCTTCCTCTCCTTTCATGCACTTGCTGCCATATTCTCGCCTTTGCCGCCTTCCAGCGCTGACTCTTCCTCTCCTTTCACGCACCTGCCACCTTCTACACTCGTTTACCGCCTTCCACCCCGACTCTTCCTCTACTTTCACGCACCTGACGCCATATTCTCACGTTTGCCGCCTTCAACCACCGACTCTTCCTCTCCTTTTATGCACCTGCCGCCATATTCTCGCCTTTGCCGCCTTCCACTGCCGACTCTTCCTCTCCTTTCACGCACATGCCGCCATATCCTCACGTTTACTGTCTTCCACCCCGACTCTTCCTCTACTTTCACGCTCCTGCTGCCATATTCTCGCCTTTGTCGCCTTCAACCCAGACTCTTCCTCTCCTTTCACGCACCTGACACCACATTCTCGCCTTTCCCGCCTTACACCACAGACTCTTCCTCTCCTTTCACGCACCTGCCGCCATATTCTCGCCTTTCCCGCTTTCCACCCCGACTCTTCCTCTCCTTTCACGCAGGTGCCGCCATATTCTCGCCTTTGCCGACTTCCACCTCGACTCTTCCTCTTCTTTCACGCACCTGACGCCATATTCTCACCTTTGCCGCCTTCCACCCCGACTCTTCCTCTCCTTTCACGCACCTGACGCCATATTGTCGCCTTTGCCGCCTTCCAGCGCCGACTCTTCCTCTCCTTTCACGCACCTGCCGCCATATTCTCGCCTTTGCTGCCTTCCACCACCGACCCATCCTCTCCTTTCACGCGCCTGCCGCCATATTCTCGCCTTTGCCGCCTTCCACCACGACTCCTCCTCTCCTTTCACGCACCTGCCGCCATATTCTCGCCATTGCCGCCTTCCAGCACCTACTCTTCCTCTCCTTTCAAGCAGCTGCCACCTTCTACACTCGTTTACCGCCTTCCACCCCGACTCTTCCTCTCCTTTCACGCACCTGCCACCATATTCTCGCCTTTGCCGCTTTCCACCGCCGACTCTTCCTCTCCTATCACGCAGCTGCTGCCATATTATTGCCTATGCCGCCTTCCAGCGCCGACCCTTCCTCTCCTTTCACGCACCTGCCGCCATATTCTCACGTTTGCCGCCTTCAACCGCCGACTCTTCCTCTCCTTTTATGCATCTGCCGCCATATTCTCGTCTTTGCCGCCTTCCACCCCCTACTCTTCCTCTCCTTTCATGCAGCTGCTGGCATATTCTCGCCTTTGCCGCCTTCGACCGCTGACAATTCCTCTCCTTTCACGCACCTGCCGCCATATTCTCACCTTTGCCGACTTCAACCGCTGACTTCCTCTTCTTTCACGCTCCTGCCTCCATATTCTCGTGTTTGCCGCCTTCAACCTCGACTCTTCCTCTCCTTTCACGCACCTGCCGCCATATTCTCGCCTTTGCCGCCTTCCACCCCGACTCTTCCTCTCCTTTCACGCACCTGACACCATATTCTCGCCTTTCCCGCCTTACACCACAGACTCTTCCTCTGCTTTCACGCACCTGACGCCATATTCTCGCCTTTCCCGCCTTCCACCCCGAGTCTTCCTCTCCTTTCACAAAGCTGCCCCCATATTCTCGCCTTTGCCGCCTTCCACCGCTGACTCTTCCTCTCCTTTCACGCACCTGATGCCATATTCTCACCTTTGCCGCCTTCCAGCGCCGACTCTTCCTCTCCTTTCACGCAGGTGCCGCCATATTCTCGCCTTTGCCGACTTCCACCTCGACCCTTCCTCTCCTTTCACGCACCTGCCGCCATATTCTCGCCTTTCCCGCCTTCCACCCCGACTCTTCCTCTCCTTTCACACAGCTGCCCCCATATTCTCGCGTTTGCCGCCTTCAACCTAGACACTTCCTCTCCTTTCACGCACCTGTCGCCATATTCTCGCCTTTGCTGCCCTCCACCACCGACCCATGCTCTCCTTTCACGCACCTGCCGCCATATTCTCGCCTTTGCCGCCTTCCACCACGACTCCTCCTCTCCTTTCACGCACCTGCCGCCATATTCTCGCCTTTGCCGCCTTCCAGCGCTGACTCTTCCTCTCCTTTCACGCACCTGCAACCTCTACACACGTTTACCGCCTTCCACCCCGACTCTTCCTTTCCTTTCACGCACCTGCCGCCATATTCTCGCCTTTCCCACTTTCCACCCCGACTCTTCCTCTAGTTTCACGCTCCTGCTGCCATATTCTCGCCTTTGTCGCCTTCCACCCCGACTCTTCCTCTCCTTTCACGCACCTGACGCCATATTCTCGCCTTTCCCGCCTTACACCACAGACTCTTCCTCTGCTTTCACGCACCTGACGCCATATTCTCGCCTTTCCCGCCTTCCACCCCGAGTCTTCCTCTCCTTTCACACAGCTGCCCCCATATTCTCGCCTTTGCCGCCTTCCACCCCGACTCTTCCTCTCATTTCACGCACCTGATGCCACATTCTCGCCTTTCCCGCCTTCCACCCCGACTCTTCCTCTCCTTTCACGCACCTGCAACCTTCTACACACGTTTACCGCCTTCCACCCCGACTCTTCCTCTCCTTTCACGCACCTGCCGCCATATTCTCGCCTTTGCCGCCTTCCAGCGCCGACTCTTCCTCTCCTTTCACGCAGGTGCCGCCATATTCTCGCCTTTGCCGACTTCCACCTCGACTCTTCCTTTCCTTTCACGCACCTGACGCCATATTCTCGCCTTTGCCGCCTTCCACCCCGACTCTTCCTCTCCTTTCACGCACCTGACGCCATATTGTCGCCTTTGCCGCCTTCCAGCGCTGACTCTTCCTCTCCTTTCACGCACCTGCCGCCACATTCTCGCCTTTGCTGCCCTCCACCACCGACCCATCCTCTCCTTTCACGCACCTGCCGTCATATTCTCGCGTTTGCCGCCTTCAACCTAGACACTTCCTCTCCTTTCACGCACCTGCCGCCATATTCTCGCCTTTGCCGCCTTCCACCACGACTCCTCCTATCCTTTCACGCACCTGCCGCCATATTCTCGCCTTTGCCGCCTTCCAGCGCTGACTCTTCCTCTCCTTTCATGCACCTGCAACCTTCTACACACGTTTACCGCCTTCCACCCCGACTCTTCCTCTCCTTTCACGCACCTGCCGCCATATTCTCGCCTTTGCCGCCTTCCACCGCCGACTCATCCTCTGCTTTCACGCACCTGCCGCCTCCTACACTTGTTTAACGCCTTCCACCTCGACTCTTCCTCTCCTTTCACGCACTTGCTGCCATATTCTCGCCTTTGCCGCCTTCCAGCGCTGACTCTTCCTCTCCTTTCACGCACCTGCCACCTTCTACACTCGTTTACCGCCTTCCACCCCGACTCTTCCTCTCCTTTCACGCAGCTGCCGCCATATTCTCGACTTTGCCGCCTTGCACCGCCGACTCTTCCTCTGCTTTCACGCACCTGCCGCCTCCTACACTTGTTTACCGCCTTCCACCTCGACTCCTCCTCTCCTTTCACGCACATGCCGCCATATTCTCACGTTTACTGTCTTCCACCCTGACTCTTCCTCTACTTTCACGCTCCTGCTGCCATATTCTCGCCTTTCCCGCCTTACACCACAGACTCTTCCTCTCCTTTCACGCACCTGCTGCCATATTCTCGCCTTTGTCGCCTTCCACCCCGACCCTTCCTCTCCTTTCACGCACCTGACGCCATATTGTCGCCTTTGCCGCCTTCCAGCGCCGACTCTTCCTCTCCTTTCACGCACCTGCCGCCATATTCTCGCCTTTGCTGCCTTCCACCACCGACCCATCCTCTCCTTTCACGCGCCTGCCGCCATATTCTCGCCTTTGCCGCCTTCCACCACGACTCCTCCTCTCCTTTCACGCACCTGCCGCCATATTCTCGCCATTGCCGCCTTCCAGCACCTACTCTTCCTCTCCTTTCAAGCAGCTGCCACCTTCTACACTCGTTTACCGCCTTCCACCCCGACTCTTCCTCTCCTTTCACGCACCTGCCACCATATTCTCGCCTTTGCCGCTTTCCACCGCCGACTCTTCCTCTCCTATCACGCAGCTGCTGCCATATTATTGCCTATGCCGCCTTCCAGCGCCGACCCTTCCTCTCCTTTCACGCACCTGCCGCCATATTCTCACGTTTGCCGCCTTCAACCGCCGACTCTTCCTCTCCTTTTATGCATCTGCCGCCATATTCTCGTCTTTGCCGCCTTCCACCCCCTACTCTTCCTCTCCTTTCATGCAGCTGCTGGCATATTCTCGCCTTTGCCGCCTTCGACCGCTGACAATTCCTCTCCTTTCACGCACCTGCCGCCATATTCTCACCTTTGCCGACTTCAACCGCTGACTTCCTCTTCTTTCACGCTCCTGCCTCCATATTCTCGTGTTTGCCGCCTTCAACCTCGACTCTTCCTCTCCTTTCACGCACCTGCCGCCATATTCTCGCCTTTGCCGCCTTCCACCCCGACTCTTCCTCTCCTTTCACACAGCTGCCGCCATATTCTCGCCTTTCCCGCCTTACACCACAGACTCTTCCTCTGCTTTCACGCACCTGACGCCATATTCTCGCCTTTCCCGCCTTCCACCCCGAGTCTTCCTCTCCTTTCACACAGCTGCCCCCATATTCTCGCCTTTGCCGCCTTCCACCGCTGACTCTTCCTCTCCTTTCACGCACCTGATGCCATATTCTCACCTTTGCCGCCTTCCAGCGCCGACTCTTCCTCTCCTTTCACGCAGGTGCCGCCATATTCTCGCCTTTGCCGACTTCCACCTCGACCCTTCCTCTCCTTTCACGCACCTGCCGCCATATTCTCGCCTTTCCCGCCTTCCACCCCGACTCTTCCTCTCCTTTCACACAGCTGCCCCCATATTCTCGCGTTTGCCGCCTTCAACCTAGACACTTCCTCTCCTTTCACGCACCTGTCGCCATATTCTCGCCTTTGCTGCCCTCCACCACCGACCCATGCTCTCCTTTCACGCACCTGCCGCCATATTCTCGCCTTTGCCGCCTTCCACCACGACTCCTCCTCTCCTTTCACGCACCTGCCGCCATATTCTCGCCTTTGCCGCCTTCCAGCGCTGACTCTTCCTCTCCTTTCACGCACCTGCAACCTCTACACACGTTTACCGCCTTCCACCCCGACTCTTCCTTTCCTTTCACGCACCTGCCGCCATATTCTCGCCTTTCCCACTTTCCACCCCGACTCTTCCTCTAGTTTCACGCTCCTGCTGCCATATTCTCGCCTTTGTCGCCTTCCACCCCGACTCTTCCTCTCCTTTCACGCACCTGACGCCATATTCTCGCCTTTCCCGCCTTACACCACAGACTCTTCCTCTGCTTTCACGCACCTGACGCCATATTCTCGCCTTTCCCGCCTTCCACCCCGAGTCTTCCTCTCCTTTCACACAGCTGCCCCCATATTCTCGCCTTTGCCGCCTTCCACCCCGACTCTTCCTCTCATTTCACGCACCTGATGCCACATTCTCGCCTTTCCCGCCTTCCACCCCGACTCTTCCTCTCCTTTCACGCACCTGCAACCTTCTACACACGTTTACCGCCTTCCACCCCGACTCTTCCTCTCCTTTCACGCACCTGCCGCCATATTCTCGCCTTTGCCGCCTTCCAGCGCCGACTCTTCCTCTCCTTTCACGCAGGTGCCGCCATATTCTCGCCTTTGCCGACTTCCACCTCGACTCTTCCTTTCCTTTCACGCACCTGACGCCATATTCTCGCCTTTGCCGCCTTCCACCCCGACTCTTCCTCTCCTTTCACGCACCTGACGCCATATTGTCGCCTTTGCCGCCTTCCAGCGCTGACTCTTCCTCTCCTTTCACGCACCTGCCGCCACATTCTCGCCTTTGCTGCCCTCCACCACCGACCCATCCTCTCCTTTCACGCACCTGCCGTCATATTCTCGCGTTTGCCGCCTTCAACCTAGACACTTCCTCTCCTTTCACGCACCTGCCGCCATATTCTCGCCTTTGCCGCCTTCCACCACGACTCCTCCTATCCTTTCACGCACCTGCCGCCATATTCTCGCCTTTGCCGCCTTCCAGCGCTGACTCTTCCTCTCCTTTCATGCACCTGCAACCTTCTACACACGTTTACCGCCTTCCACCCCGACTCTTCCTCTCCTTTCACGCACCTGCCGCCATATTCTCGCCTTTGCCGCCTTCCACCGCCGACTCATCCTCTGCTTTCACGCACCTGCCGCCTCCTACACTTGTTTAACGCCTTCCACCTCGACTCTTCCTCTCCTTTCACGCACTTGCTGCCATATTCTCGCCTTTGCCGCCTTCCAGCGCTGACTCTTCCTCTCCTTTCACGCACCTGCCACCTTCTACACTCGTTTACCGCCTTCCACCCCGACTCTTCCTCTCCTTTCACGCAGCTGCCGCCATATTCTCGACTTTGCCGCCTTGCACCGCCGACTCTTCCTCTGCTTTCACGCACCTGCCGCCTCCTACACTTGTTTACCGCCTTCCACCTCGACTCCTCCTCTCCTTTCACGCACATGCCGCCATATTCTCACGTTTACTGTCTTCCACCCTGACTCTTCCTCTACTTTCACGCTCCTGCTGCCATATTCTCGCCTTTCCCGCCTTACACCACAGACTCTTCCTCTCCTTTCACGCACCTGCTACCATATTCTCGCCTTTGTCGCCTTCCACCCCGACCCTTCCTCTCCTTTCACGCACCTGCCGCCATATTCTCGCCTTTGCCGCCTTCCACCCTGACTCTTCCTCTCCTTTCACGCACTTGCAACCTTCTACACACGTTTACCGCCTTCCACCCCGACTCTTCCTCTCCTTTCACGCACCTGCCGCCATATTCTCGCCTTTGCCGCCTTCCACCACCGACTCTTCCTCTGCTTTCACGCACCTGCCGCCTCCTACACTTGTTTACCGCCTTCCACCTCGACTCTTCCTCTCCTTTCACGTAGCTGCTGGCATATTCTCGCCTTTGCCGCCTTCCACCGCTGACTCTTCCTCTCCTTTCACGCACCTGCCACCTTCTACACTAGTTTACCACCTTCCACCCCGACTCTTCCTCTCCTTTCACGCACCTGCCGCCATATTCTCACGTTTGCCGCCTTCAACCGCTGACTCTTCCTCTCCTTTTATGCACCAACCGCCATATTCTCGCCTTTGCCGCCTTCCACCCCGACTCTTCCTCTCCTTTCACGCACCTGCCGCCACATTCTCGCCTTTCCCGCCTTACACCACAGACTCTTCCTCTCCTTTCACGCACCTGCCGCCATATTCTCACCTTTCCCGCCTTCCACCCCGACTCTTCCTCTCCTTTCACACAGCTGCCCCCATATTCTCGCCTTTCCCGCCTTCCACCCCGACTCTTCCTCTCCTTTCACGCACCTGACGCCACATTCTCGCCTTTCCCGCCTTACACGACAGACTCTTCCTCTCCTTTCACGCACCTGCCGCCATATTCTCACCTTTCCCGCCTTCCACCCCGACTCTTCCTCTCCTTTCACGCACCTGATGCCACATTCTCGCCTTTCCAGCCTTCCACCCCGACTCTTCCTCTCTTTTCACGCACCTGACGCCATATTCTCGCCTTAGCCGCCTTCCAGCGCCGAATCTTCCTCTCCTTTCACGCACCTGACGCCATATTCTCGCCTTTGCCGCCTTCCAGCGCTGACTCTTCCTCTCCTTTCACGCACCTGCCGCCATATTCTCGCCTTTGCCGCCTTCCACCGCCGACTCTTCCTCTGCTTTCACGCACCTGCTGCCTCCTACACTTGTTTACCGCCTTCCACCTCGACTCTTCCTCTCCTTTCACGCACATGCCGCCATATTCTCACGTTTACTGTCTTCCACCGCCGACTCTTCCTCTCCTTTCACGCACCTGCCGCCATATTCTCGCCTTTCCCACCTTCCACCCCGACTCTTCCTCTACTTTGACGCTCCTGCTGCCATATTCTCGCCTTTGTCGCCTTCCACCCCGACTCTTCCTCTGCTTTCACGCACCTGACGCCACATTCTCGCCTTTCCCGCCTTACACCACAGACTCTTCCTCTCCTTTCACGCACCTGCCGCCATATTCTCGCCTTTCCCGCCTTCCACCCCGACTCTTCCTCTCCTTTCACGCACCTGATGCCACATTCTCGCCTTTCCAGCCTTCCACCCCGACTCTTCCTCTCATTTCACGCACCTGATGCCACATTCTCGCCTTTCCCGCCTTCCACCCCGACTCTTCCTCTCCTTTCACGCACCTGACGCCACATTCTCGCCTTTGCCGCCTTCCACCGCCGACTCTTCCTCTCCTTTCACGCACCTGATGCCATATTCTCGCCTTTGCCGACTTCCAGCGCCGACTCTTCCTCTCCTTTCACGCAGGTGCCGCCATATTCTCGCCTTTGCCGACTTCAACATCGACTCTTCCTCTCCTTTCACGCACCTGACGCCATATTCTCGCCTTTGCCGCCTTCCACCCCGACTCTTCCTCTCCTTTCACGCACCTGCTGCCATATTCTCGCCTTTGCTGCCCTCCACCACCGACCCATCGTCTCCTTTCACGCACTTGCTGCCATATTCTCGCCTTTGCCGCCTTCCAGCGCTGACTCTTCCTCTCCTTTCACGCACCTGCCACCTTCTACACTCGTTTACCGCCTTCCACCCCGACCCTTCCTCTCCTTTCACGCACTTGCTGCCATATTCTCGCCTTTGCCGCCTTCCAGCGCTGACTCTTCCTCTGCTTTCACGCACCTGCCACCTTCTACACTCGTTTACCGCCTTCCACCTCGACTCCTCCTCTCCTTTCACGCACATGCCGCCATATTCTCACGTTTACTGTCTTCCACCCCGACTCTTCCTCTACTTTCACGCTCCTGCTGCCATATTCTCGCCTTTGTCGCCTTCCACCCCGACTCTTCCTCTCCTTTCACGCACCTGATGCCACATTCTCGCCTTTCCCGCCTTACACCACAGACTCTTCCTCTCCTTTCACGCACCTGCCGCCATATTCTCACCTTTCCCGCCTTCCACCCCGACTCTTCCTCTCCTTTCACACAGCTGCCCCCATATTCTCGCCTTTGCCGCCTTCCACCCCGACTCTTCCTCTCCTTTCACGCACCTGATGCCACATTCTCGCCTTTCCCGCCTTCCACCCCGACTCTTCCTCTCTTTTCACGCACCTGACGCCATATTCTCGCCTTTGCCGCCTTCCAGCGCCGAGTCTTCCTCTCCGTTCACGCAGGTGCCGCCATATTCTCGCCTTTGCCGCCTTCCACCCCGACTCTTCCTCTCCTTTCACGCACCTGGGGCCATATTCTCGCCTTTAATGCCTTCCAGCACCGACTCTTCCTCTCCTTTCACGCACCTGCCACCTTCTACACTCGTTTACCGCCTTCCACCCCGACTCTTCCTCTCCTTTCACGCACCTGCCGCCATATTCTCGACTTTGCCGCCTTCCACCGCCGACTCTTCCTCTGCTTTCACGCACCTGCCGCCTCCTACACTTGTTTACCGCCTTCCACCTCGACTCCTCCTCTCCTTTCACGCACATGCCGCCATATTCTCACGTTTACTGTCTTCCACCCCGACTCTTCCTCTCCTTTCACGCACCTGCCGCCATATTCTCGCCTTTGCCGCCTTCCACCCCGACCCTTCCTCTCCTTTCACGCACCTGCCGTCATATTCTCGCCTTTGCCGCCTTCTACCCCGACTCTTCCTCTCCTTTCACGCACCTGCAACCTTCTACACACGTTTACCGCCTTCCACCCCGACTCTTCCTCTCCTTTCACGCACCTGCCGCCATATTCTCGCCTTTGCCGCCTTCCACCGCCGACTCTTCCTCTGCTTTCACGCACCTGCCGCCTCCTACACTTGTTTACCGCCTTCCACCTCGACTCTTCCTCTCCTTTCAAGCACTTGCTGCCATATTCTCGCCTTTGCCGCCTTCCAGCGCTGACTCTTCCTCTCCTTTCACGCACCTGCCACCTTCTACACTCGTTTACCGCCTTCCACCCCGACTCTTCCTCTCCTTTCACGCACCTGCCGCCATATTCTCACGTTTGCCGCCTTCAACCACCGACTCTTCCTCTCCTTTTATGCACCAGCCGACATATTCTCGCCTTTGCCGCCTTCCACCCCGACCCTTCCTCTCCTTTCACGCACCTGCTGCCATATTCTCGCCTTTGCCGCCTTCCAGCGCTGACTCTTCCTCTACTTTCACGCACCTGCAACCTTCTACACTCGTTTACCGCCTTCCGCCCAGACTCTTCCTCTCCTTTCACGCACCTGCCGCCATATTCTCGCCTTTGCCGCCTTCCACCGCCGACTCTTCCTCTGCTTTCACGCACCTGCTGCCTCCTACACTTGTTTACCGCCTTCCACCTCGACTCTTCCTCTCCTTTCACTCACATGCCGCCATATTCTCACGTTTACTGTCTTCCACCGCCGACTCTTCCTCTCCTTTCACGCACCTGCCGCCATATTCTCGCCTTTCCCACCTTCCACCCCGACTCTTCCTCTCCTTTCAGACAGCTGCCGCCATATTCTCGCCTTTGTCGCCTTCCACCCCAACTCTTCCTCTCCTTTCACGGACCTGACGCCACATTCTCGCCTTTCCCGCCTTACACCACAGACTCTTCCTCTGCTTTCACGCACCTGCCACCATATTCTCGCCTTTCCCGCCTTCCACCCCGACTCTTCCTCTCCTTTCACACAGCTGCCGCCATATTCTCGCCTTTGCCGCCTTCCACCCCGACTCTTCCTCTCATTTCACGCACCTGATGCCACATTCTCGCCTTTCCGACCTTCCACCCCGACTCTTCCTCTACTTTCACGCTCCTGACGCCATATTCTCGCCTTTGCCGCCTTCCACCGCCGACTCTTCCTCTCCTTTCACGCACCTGATGCCATATTCTCACCTTTGCCGCCTTCCAGCGCCGACTCTTCCTCTCCTTTCACGCACCTGCCGCCATATTCTCGCCTTTGCTGCCTTCCACCACCGACCCATCCTCTCCTTTCACGCGCCTGCCGCCATATTCTCGCCTTTGCCGCCTTCCACCACGACTCCTCCTCTCCTTTCACGCACCTGCCGCCATATTCTCGCCATTGCCACCTTCCAGCACCTACTCTTCCTCTCCTTTCAAGCAGCTGCCACCTTCTACACTCGTTTACCGCCTTCCACCCCGACTCTTCCTCTCCTTTCACGCACCTGCCACCATATTCTCGCCTTTGCCGCTTTCCACCGCCGACTCTTCCTCTCCTATCACGCAGCTGCTGCCATATTATTGCCTATGCCGCCTTCCAGCGCCGACCCTTCCTCTCCTTTCACGCACCTGCCGCCATATTCTCACGTTTGCCGCCTTCAACCGCCGACTCTTCCTCTCCTTTTATGCATCTGCCGCCATATTCTCGTCTTTGCCGCCTTCCACCCCCTACTCTTCCTCTCCTTTCATGCAGCTGCTGGCATATTCTCGCCTTTGCCGCCTTTGACCGCCGACAATTCCTCTCCTTTCACGCACCTGCCGCCATATTCTCACCTTTGCCGACTTCAACCGCTGACTTCCTCTTCTTTCACGCTCCTGCCTCCATATTCTCGTGTTTGCCGCCTTCAACCTCGACTCTTCCTCTCCTTTCACGCACCTGCCGCCATATTCTCGCCATTGCCGCCTTCCACCCCGACTCTTCCTCTCCTTTCACGCACCTGACACCATATTCTCGCCTTTCCCGCCTTACACCACAGACTCTTCCTCTGCTTTCACGCACCTGACGCCATATTCTCGCCTTTCCCGCCTTCCACCCCGAGTCTTCCTCTCCTTTCACACAGCTGCCCCCATATTCTCGCCTTTGCCGCCTTCCACCGCTGACTCTTCCTCTCCTTTCACGCACCTGATGCCATATTCTCACCTTTGCCGCCTTCCAGCGCCGACTCTTCCTCTCCTTTCACGCAGGTGCCGCCATATTCTCGCCTTTGCCGACTTCCACCTCGACCCTTCCTCTCCTTTCACGCACCTGCCGCCATATTCTCGCCTTTCCCGCCTTCCACCCCGACTCTTCCTCTCCTTTCACACAGCTGCCCCCATATTCTCGCGTTTGCCGCCTTCAACCTAGACACTTCCTCTCCTTTCACGCACCTGTCGCCATATTCTCGCCTTTGCTGCCCTCCACCACCGACCCATGCTCTCCTTTCACGCACCTGCCGCCATATTCTCGCCTTTGCCGCCTTCCACCACGACTCCTCCTCTCCTTTCACGCACCTGCCGCCATATTCTCGCCTTTGCCGCCTTCCAGCGCTGACTCTTCCTCTCCTTTCACGCACCTGCAACCTCTACACACGTTTACCGCCTTCCACCCCGACTCTTCCTTTCCTTTCACGCACCTGCCGCCATATTCTCGCCTTTCCCACTTTCCACCCCGACTCTTCCTCTAGTTTCACGCTCCTGCTGCCATATTCTCGCCTTTGTCGCCTTCCACCCTGACTCTTCCTCTCCTTTCACGCACCTGACGCCATATTCTCGCCTTTCCCGCCTTACACCACAGACTCTTCCTCTGCTTTCACGCACCTGACGCCATATTCTCGCCTTTCCCGCCTTCCACCCCGAGTCTTCCTCTCCTTTCACACAGCTGCCCCCATATTCTCGCCTTTGCCGCCTTCCACCCCGACTCTTCCTCTCATTTCACGCACCTGATGCCACATTCTCGCCTTTCCCGCCTTCCACCCCGACTCTTCCTCTCCTTTCACGCACCTGCAACCTTCTACACACGTTTACCGCCTTCCAGCGCCGAGTCTTCCTCTCCGTTCACGCAGGTGCCGCCATATTCTCGCCTTTGCCGCCTTCCAGCGCCGACTCTTCCTCTCCTTTCACGCAGGTGCCGCCATATTCTCGCCTTTGCCGACTTCCACCTCGACTCTTCCTTTCCTTTCACGCACCTGACGCCATATTCTCGCCTTTGCCGCCTTCCACCCCGACTCTTCCTCTCCTTTCACGCACCTGACGCCATATTGTCGCCTTTGCCGCCTTCCAGCGCCGACTCTTCCTCTCCTTTCACGCACCTGCCGTCACATTCTCGCCTTTGCTGCCCTCCACCACCGACCCATCCTCTCCTTTCACGCACCTGCCGTCATATTCTCGCGTTTGCCGCCTTCAACCTAGACACTTCCTCTCCTTTCACGCACCTGCCGCCATATTCTCGCCTTTGCCGCCTTCCACCACGACTCCTCCTATCCTTTCACGCACCTGCCGCCATATTCTCGCCTTTGCCGCCTTCCAGCGCTGACTCTTCCTCTCCTTTCACGCACCTGCAACCTTCTACACACGTTTACCGCCTTCCACCCCGACTCTTCCTCTCCTTTCACGCACCTGCCGCCATATTCTCGCCTTTGCCGCCTTCCACCGCCGACTCATCCTCTGCTTTCACGCACCTGCCGCCTCCTACACTTGTTTAACGCCTTCCACCTCGACTCTTCCTCTCCTTTCACGCACTTGCTGCCATATTCTCGCCTTTGCCGCCTTCCAGCGCTGACTCTTCCTCTCCTTTCACGCACCTGCCACCTTCTACACTCGTTTACCGCCTTCCACCCCGACTCTTCCTCTCCTTTCACGCAGCTGCCGCCATATTCTCGACTTTGCCGCCTTGCACCGCCGACTCTTCCTCTGCTTTCACGCACCTGCCGCCTCCTACACTTGTTTACCGCCTTCCACCTCGACTCCTCCTCTCCTTTCACGCACATGCCGCCATATTCTCACGTTTACTGTCTTCCACCCTGACTCTTCCTCTACTTTCACGCTCCTGCTGCCATATTCTCGCCTTTCCCGCCTTACACCACAGACTCTTCCTCTCCTTTCACGCACCTGCTGCCATATTCTCGCCTTTGTCGCCTTCCACCCCGACCCTTCCTCTCCTTTCACGCACCTGCCGCCATATTCTCGCCTTTGCCGCCTTCCACCCTGACTCTTCCTCTCCTTTCACGCACTTGCAACCTTCTACACACGTTTACCGCCTTCCACCCCGACTCTTCCTCTCCTTTCACGCACCTGCCGCCATATTCTCGCCTTTGCCGCCTTCCACCACCGACTCTTCCTCTGCTTTCACGCACCTGCCGCCTCCTACACTTGTTTACCGCCTTCCACCTCGACTCTTCCTCTCCTTTCACGTAGCTGCTGGCATATTCTCGCCTTTGCCGCCTTCCACCGCTGACTCTTCCTCTCCTTTCACGCACCTGCCACCTTCTACACTAGTTTACCACCTTCCACCCCGACTCTTCCTCTCCTTTCACGCACCTGCCGCCATATTCTCACGTTTGCCGCCTTCAACCGCTGACTCTTCCTCTCCTTTTATGCACCAACCGCCATATTCTCGCCTTTGCCGCCTTCCACCCCGACTCTTCCTCTACTTTCACGCTCCTGCTGCCATATTCTCGCCTTTGTCGCCTTCCACCCCGACTCTTCCTCTCCTTTCACGCACCTGCCGCCACATTCTCGCCTTTCCCGCCTTACACCACAGACTCTTCCTCTCCTTTCACGCACCTGCCGCCATATTCTCACCTTTCCCGCCTTCCACCCCGACTCTTCCTCTCCTTTCACACAGCTGCCCCCATATTCTCGCCTTTCCCGCCTTCCACCCCGACTCTTCCTCTCCTTTCACGCACCTGACGCCACATTCTCGCCTTTCCCGCCTTACACGACAGACTCTTCCTCTCCTTTCACGCACCTGCCGCCATATTCTCACCTTTCCCGCCTTCCACCCCGACTCTTCCTCTCCTTTCACGCACCTGATGCCACATTCTCGCCTTTCCAGCCTTCCACCCCGACTCTTCCTCTCTTTTCACGCACCTGACGCCATATTCTCGCCTTAGCCGCCTTCCAGCGCCGAATCTTCCTCTCCTTTCACGCACCTGACGCCATATTCTCGCCTTTGCCGCCTTCCAGCGCTGACTCTTCCTCTCCTTTCACGCACCTGCCGCCATATTCTCGCCTTTGCCGCCTTCCACCGCCGACTCTTCCTCTGCTTTCACGCACCTGCTGCCTCCTACACTTGTTTACCGCCTTCCACCTCGACTCTTCCTCTCCTTTCACGCACATGCCGCCATATTCTCACGTTTACTGTCTTCCACCGCCGACTCTTCCTCTCCTTTCACGCACCTGCCGCCATATTCTCGCCTTTCCCACCTTCCACCCCGACTCTTCCTCTACTTTGACGCTCCTGCTGCCATATTCTCGCCTTTGTCGCCTTCCACCCCGACTCTTCCTCTGCTTTCACGCACCTGACGCCACATTCTCGCCTTTCCCGCCTTACACCACAGACTCTTCCTCTCCTTTCACGCACCTGCCGCCATATTCTCGCCTTTCCCGCCTTGCACCCCGACTCTTCCTCTCCTTTCACGCACCTGATGCCACATTCTCGCCTTTCCAGCCTTCCACCCCGACTCTTCCTCTCATTTCACGCACCTGATGCCACATTCTCGCCTTTCCCGCCTTCCACCCCGACTCTTCCTCTCCTTTCACGCACCTGACGCCACATTCTCGCCTTTGCCGCCTTCCACCGCCGACTCTTCCTCTCCTTTCACGCACCTGATGCCATATTCTCGCCTTTGCCGACTTCCAGCGCCGACTCTTCCTCTCCTTTCATGTACCTGCCGCCATATTCTCGACTTTGCCGCCTTTCACCGCCGACTCTTCCTCTCCTTTCACGCGTCTGCCGCCATATTCTCGCCTTTGCCGCCTTCCACCCCGACTCTTCCTCTCCTTTCACGCACCTGCCGCCATATTCTCGCCTTTGCTGCCCTCCACCACCGACCCATCGTCTCCTTTCACGCACCTGCCGTCAAATTCTCGCGTTTGCCGCCTTCAACCTAGACACTTCCTCTCCTTTCACGCACCTGCAACCTTCTACACACGTTTCCCGCCTTACACCACAGACTCTTCCTCTCCTTTCACGCACCTGCCGCCATATTCTCGCCTTTGCCGCCTTCCACCACCGACTCTTCCTCTGCTTTCATGCACCTGCCGCCTCCTACACTTGTTTACCGCCTTCCACCTCGACTCTTCCTCTCCTTTCACGCACTTGCTGCCATATTCTCGCCTTTGCCGCCTTCCAGCGCTGACTCTTCCTCTCCTTTCACGCAGGTGCCACCTTCTACACTCGTTTACCGCCTTCCACCCAGACTCTTCCTCTACTTTCACGCACCTGCCGCCATATTCTCACGTTTGCCGCCTTCAACCGCCGACTCTTCCTCTCCTTTTATGCACCAACCGCCATATTCTCGCCTTTGCCGCCTTCCACTGCCGACTCTTCCTCTCCTTTCACGCAGCTGCTGGCATATTCTTGCCTTTGCCGCCTTCGACCGCCGACTCTTCCTCTCCTTTCACGCACCTGCCGCCATATTCTCGCATTTGCCGCCTTCCACCCCGACCCTTCCTCTACTTTCACGCACTTGCTGCCATATTCTCGCCTTTGCCGCCTTCCAGCGCTGACTCTTCCTCTCCTTTCACGCACCTGCCACCTTCTACACTCGTTTACCGCCTTCCACCCCGACCCTTCCTCTCCTTTCACGCACCTGCCGCCATATTCTCGACTTTGCCGCCTTCCACCGCCGACTCTTCCTCTGCTTTCACGCACCTGCCGCATCCTACACTTGTTTATCGCCTTCCACATCGACTCCTCCTCTCCTTTCACGCACATGCCGCCATATTCTCACGTTTACTGTCTTCCACCCCGACTATTCCTCTACTTTCACACTCCTGCTGCCATATTCTCGCCTTTGTCGCCTTCCACCCCGACTCTTCCTCTCCTTTCACGCACCTGACGCCACATTCTCGCCTTTCCCGCCTTACACCACAGACTCTTCCTCTCCTTTCACGCACCTGCCCCCATATTCTCACCTTTCCCGCCTTCCACCCCGACTCTTCCTCTCCTTTCACACAGCTGCCCCCATATTCTCGCCTTTGCCGCCTTCCACCCCGACTCTTCCTCTCCTTTCACTCACCTGATGCCACATTCTCGACTTTCCCGCCTTCCACCCCGACTCTTCCTCTCTTTTCACGCACCTGACGCCATATTCTCGCCTTAGCGGCCTTCCAGCGCCGACTCTTCCTCTCCTTTGACGCAGTTGCCGCCATATTCTCGCCTTTGCCGCCTTCCAGCGCCGACTCTTCCTCTCCTTTCACGCACCTGCCGCCATATTCTCGCCTTTGCTGCCTTCGACTGCCGACTCTTCCTCTCCTTTCACGCACCTGCCGCCATATTCTCGCCTTTGCCGCCTTCCACCCCGACCCTTCCTCTCCTTTCACGCAACTGCCGCCATATTCTCGCCTTTGCCGCCTTCCAGCGCTGACTCTTCCTCTACTTTCACGCACCTGCAACCTTCTACACTCGTTTACCGCCTTCCACCCAGACTCTTCCTCTCCTTTCACGCACCTGCCGCCATATTCTCGCCTTTGCCGCCTTCCACCGCCGACTCTTCCTCTGCTTTCACGCACCTGCCGCCTCCTACACTTGTTTACCGCCTTCCACCTCGACTCTTCCTCTCCTTTCAAGCACTTGCTGCCATATTCTCGCCTTTGCCGCCTTCCAGCGCTGACTCTTCCTCTCCTTTCACGCACCTGCCACATTCTACACTCGTTTACCGCCTTCCACTGCCGACTCTTCCTCTCCTTTCACGCACCTGACGCCATATTCTCGCCTTTGCCGCCTTCCACCCCGACTCTTCCTCTCCTTTCATGCACCTGACGCCATATTGTCGCCTTTGCCGCCTTCCAGCGCCGACTCTTCCTCTCCTTTCACGCACCTGCTGCCATATTCTCGCCTTTGCTGCCCTCCACCACCGACCCATCGTCTCCTTTCACGCACTTGCTGCCATATTCTCGCCTTTGCCGCCTTCCAGCGCTGACTCTTCCTCTCCTTTCACGCACCTGCCACCTTCTACACTCGTTTACCGCCTTCCACCCCGACCCTTCCTCTCCTTTCACGCACTTGCTGCCATATTCTCGCCTTTGCCGCCTTCCAGCGCTGACTCTTCCTCTGCTTTCACGCACCTGCCACCTTCTACACTCGTTTACCGCCTTCCACCTCGACTCCTCCTCTCCTTTCACGCACATGCCGCCATATTCTCACGTTTACTGTCTTCCACCCCGACTCTTCCTCTACTTTCACGCTCCTGCTGCCATATTCTCGCCTTTGTCGCCTTCCACCCCGACTCTTCCTCTCCTTTCACGCACCTGACGCCACATTCTCGCCTTTCCCGCCTTACACCACAGACTCTTCCTCTCCTTTCACGCACCTGCCGCCATATTCTCGCCTTTCCCGCCTTCCACCCCGACTCTTCCTCTCCTTTCACACAGCTGCCCCCATATTCTCGCCTTTCCCGCCTTCCACCCCGACTCTTCCTCTCCTTTCACGCACCTGATGCCACATTCTCGCCTTTCCCGCCTTCCACCCCGACTCTTCCTCTCTTTTCACGCACCTGACGCCATATTCTCGCCTTTGCCGCCTTCCAGCGCCGAGTCTTCCTCTCCGTTCACGCAGGTGCCGCCATATTCTCGCCTTTGCCGCCTTCCACCCCGACTCTTCCTCTCCTTTCACGCACCTGGGGCCATATTCTCGCCTTTAATGCCTTCCAGCACCGACTCTTCCTCTCCTTTCACGCACCTGCCACCTTCTACACTCGTTTACCGCCTTCCACCCCGACTCTTCCTCTCCTTTCACGCACCTGCCGCCATATTCTCGACTTTGCCGCCTTCCACCGCCGACTCTTCCTCTGCTTTCACGCACCTGCCGCCTCCTACACTTCTTTACCGCCTTCCACCTCGACTCCTCCTCTCCTTTCACGCACATGCCGCCATATTCTCACGTTTACTGTCTTCCACCCCGACTCTTCCTCTACTTTCACGCTCCTGCTGCCATATTCTCGCCTTTCCCGCCTTACACCACAGACTCTTCCTCTCCTTTCACGCAGCTGCCGCCATATTCTCGCCTTTGCCGCCTTCCACCCCGACCCTTCCTCTCCTTTCACGCACCTGCCGTCATATTCTCGCCTTTGCCGCCTTCTACCCCGACTCTTCCTCTCCTTTCACGCACCTGCAACCTTCTACACACGTTTACCGCCTTCCACCCCGACTCTTCCTCTCCTTTCACGCACCTGCCGCCATATTCTCGCCTTTGCCGCCTTCCACCGCCGACTCTTCCTCTGCTTTCACGCACCTGCCGCCTCCTACACTTGTTTACCGCCTTCCACCTCGACTCTTCCTCTCCTTTCAAGCACTTGCTGCCATATTCTCGCCTTTGCCGCCTTCCAGCGCTGACTCTTCCTCTCCTTTCACGCACCTGCCACCTTCTACACTCGTTTACCGCCTTCCACCCCGACTCTTCCTCTCCTTTCACGCACCTGCCGCCATATTCTCACGTTTGCCGCCTTCAACCACCGACTCTTCCTCTCCTTTTATGCACCAGCCGACATATTCTCGCCTTTGCCGCCTTCCACCCCGACCCTTCCTCTCCTTTCACGCACCTGCTGCCATATTCTCTCCTTTGCCGCCTTCCAGCGCTGACTCTTCCTCTACTTTCACGCACCTGCAACCTTCTACACTCGTTTACCGCCTTCCGCCCAGACTCTTCCTCTCCTTTCACGCACCTGCCGCCATATTCTCGCCTTTGCCGCCTTCCACCGCCGACTCTTCCTCTGCTTTCACGCACCTGCTGCCTCCTACACTTGTTTACCGCCTTCCACCTCGACTCTTCCTCTCCTTTCACTCACATGCCGCCATATTCTCACGTTTACTGTCTTCCACCGCCGACTCTTCCTCTCCTTTCACGCACCTGCCGCCATATTCTCGCCTTTCCCACCTTCCACCCCGACTCTTCCTCTCCTTTCAGACAGCTGCCGCCATATTCTCGCCTTTGTCGCCTTCCACCCCAACTCTTCCTCTCCTTTCACGGACCTGACGCCACATTCTCGCCTTTCCCGCCTTACACCACAGACTCTTCCTCTGCTTTCACGCACCTGCCACCATATTCTCGCCTTTCCCGCCTTCCACCCCGACTCTTCCTCTCCTTTCACACAGCTGCCGCCATATTCTCGCCTTTGCCGCCTTCCACCCCGACTCTTCCTCTCATTTCACGCACCTGATGCCACATTCTCGCCTTTCCGACCTTCCACCCCGACTCTTCCTCTACTTTCACGCTCCTGACGCCATATTCTCGCCTTTGCCGCCTTCCACCGCCGACTCTTCCTCTCCTTTCACGCACCTGATGCCATATTCTCACCTTTGCCGCCTTCCAGCGCCGACTCTTCCTCTCTTTTCACGCAGGTGCCGCCATATTCTCGCCTTTGCTGACTTCCACCTCGACTCTTCCTCTCCTTTCACGCACCTGCCGCCATATTCTCGCCTTTGCCGCCTTCCACCCCGACCCTTCCTCTCCTTTCACGCACTTGCTGCCATATTCTCGCCTTTGCCGCCTTCCAGCGCTGACTCTTCCTCTCCTTTCACGCACCTGCCACCTTCTACACTCGTTTACCGCCTTCCACCCCGACCCTTCCTCTCCTTTCACGCACTTGCTGCCATATTCTCGCCTTTGCCGCCTTCCAGCGCTGACTCTTCCTCTGCTTTCACGCACCTGCCACTTTCTACACTCGTTTACCGCCTTCCACCTCGACTCCTCCTCTCCTTTCACGCACATGCCGCCATATTCTCACGTTTACTGTCTTCCACCCCGACTCTTCCTCTACTTTCACGCTCCTGCTGCCATATTCTCGCCTTTGTCGCCTTCCACCCCGACTCTTCCTCTCCTTTCACGCACCTGACGCCACATTCTCGCCTTTCCCGCCTTACACCACAGACTCTTCCTCTCCTTTCACGCACCTGCCGCCATATTCTCTCCTTTCCCGCCTTCCACCCCGACTCTTCCTCTCCTTTCACACAGCTGCCCCCATATTCTCGCCTTTGCCACCTTCCACCCCGACTCTTCCTCTCCTTTCACGCACCTGATGCCACATTCTCGCCTTTCCCGCCTTCCACCCCGACTCTTCCTCTCTTTTCACGCACCTGACGCCATATTCTCGCCTTTGCCGCCTTCCAGCGCCGAGTCTTCCTCTCCGTTCACGCAGGTGCCGCCATATTCTCGCCTTTGCCGCCTTCCACCCCGACTCTTACTCTCCTTTCACGCACCTGGGGCCATATTCTCGCCTTTAATGCCTTCCAGCACCGACTCTTCCTCTCCTTTCACGCACCTGCCACCTTCTACACTCGTTTACCGCCTTCCACCCCGACTCTTCCTCTCCTTTCACGCACCTGCCGCCATATTCTCGACTTTGCCGCCTTCCACCGCCAACTCTTCCTCTGCTTTCACGCACCTGCCGCCTCCTACACTTCTTTACCGCCTTCCACCTCGACTCCTCCTCTCCTTTCACGCACATGCCGCCATATTCTCACGTTTACTGTCTTCCACCCCGACTCTTCCTCTACTTTCACGCTCCTGCTGCCATATTCTCGCCTTTCCCGCCTTACACCACAGACTCTTCCTCTCCTTTCACGCACCTGCCGCCATATTCTCGCCTTTGCCGCCTTCCACCCCGACCCTTCCTCTCCTTTCACGCACCTGCCGTCATATTCTCGCCTTTGCCGCCTTCCACCCCGACTCTTCCTCTCCTTTCACGCACCTGCAACCTTCTACACACGTTTACCGCCTTCCACCCCGACTCTTCCTCTCCTTTCACGCACCTGCCGCCATATTCTCGCCTTTGCCGCCTTCCACCGCCGACTCTTCCTCTGCTTTCACGCACCTGCCGCCTCCTACACTTGTTTACCGCCTTCCACCTCGACTCTTCCTCTCCTTTCAAGCACTTGCTGCCATATTCTCGCCTTTGCCGCCTTCCAGCGCTGACTCTTCCTCTCCTTTCACGCACCTGCCACCTTCTACACTCGTTTACCGCCTTCCACCCCGACTCTTCCTCTCCTTTGACGCACCTGCCGCCATATTCTCACGTTTGCCGCCTTCAACCACCGACTCTTCCTCTCCTTTTATGCACCAGCCGACATATTCTCGCCTTTGCCGCCTTCCACCCCGACCCTTCCTCTCCTTTCACGCACCTGCTGCCATATTCTCGCCTTTGCCGCCTTCCAGCGCTGACTCTTCCTCTACTTTCACGCACCTGCAACCTTCTACACTCGTTTACCGCCTTCCGCCCAGACTCTTCCTCTCCTTTCACGCACCTGCCGCCATATTCTCGCCTTTGCCGCCTTCCACCGCCGACTCTTCCTCTGCTTTCACGCACCTGCTGCCTCCTACACTTGTTTACCGCCTTCCACCCCGACCCTTCCTCTCCTTTCACTCACATGCCGCCATATTCTCACGTTTACTGTCTTCCACCGCCGACTCTTCCTCTCCTTTCACGCACCTGCCGCCATATTCTCGCCTTTCCCACCTTCCACCCCGACTCTTCCTCTCCTTTCACACAGCTGCCGCCATATTCTCGCCTTTGTCGCCTTCCACCCCGACTCTTCCTCTCCTTTCACGGACCTGACGCCACATTCTCGCCTTTCCCGCCTTACACCACAGACTCTTCCTCTGCTTTCACGCACCTGCCACCATATTCTCGCCTTTCCCGCCTTCCACCCCGACTCTTCCTCTCCTTTCACACAGCTGCCGCCATATTCTCGCCTTTGCCGCCTTCCACCCCGACTCTTCCTCTCATTTCACGCACCTGATGCCACATTCTCGCCTTTCCGACATTCCACCCCGACTCTTCCTCTACTTTCACGCTCCTGACGCCATATTCTGGCCTTTGCCGCCTTCCACCGCCGACTCTTCCTCTCCTTTCACGCACCTGATGCCATATTCTCACCTTTGCCGCCTTCCAGCGCCGACTCTTCCTCTCCTTTCACGCAGGTGCCGCCATATTCTCGCCTTTGCTGACTTCCACCTCGACTCTTCCTCTCCTTTCACGCACCTGACGCCATATTCTCGCCTTTGCCGCCTTCCACCCCGACTCTTCCTCTCCTTTCACGCACCTGACGCCATATTGTCGCCTTTGCCGCCTTCCAGCGCCGACTCTTCCTCTCCTTTCACGCACCTTCCGCCATATTCTCGCCTTTGCTGCCCTCCAACACCGACCCATCGTCTCCTTTCACGCACCTGCCGTCATATTCTCGCGTTTGCCGCCTTCAACCTAGACACTTCCTCTCCTTTCACGCACCTGCAACCTTCTACACACGTTTACCGCCTTCCACCCCGACTCTTCCTCTCCTTTCACGCACCTGCCGCCATATTCTCGCCTTTGCCGCCTTCCACCACCGACTCTTCCTCTGCTTTCATGCACCTGTCGCCTCCTACACTTGTTTACCGCCTTCCACCTCGACTCTTCCTCTCCTTTCACGCACTTGCTGCCATATTCTCGCCTTTGCCGCCTTCCAGCGCTGACTCTTCCTCTCCTTTCACGCAGGTGCCACCTTCTACACTCGTTTACCGCCTTCCACCCCGACTCTTCCTCTCCTTTCACGCACCTGCCGCCATATTCTCAAGTTTGCCGCCTTCAACCGCCGACTCTTCCTCTCCTTTTATGCACCAACCGCCATATTCTCGCCTTTGCCGCCTTCCACTGCCGACTCTTCCTCTCCTTTCACGCAGCTGCTGGCATATTCTTGCCTTTGCCGCCTTCGACCGCCGACTCTTCCTCTCCTTTCACGCACCTGCCGCCATATTCTCGCCTTTGCCGCCTTCCACCCTGACCCTTCCTCTCCTTTCACGCACTTGCTGCCATATTCTCGCCTTTGCCGCCTTCCAGCGCTGACTCTTCCTCTCCTTTCACGCACCTGCCACCTTCTACACTCGTTTACCGCCTTCAACCTCGACTCTTCCTCTCCTTTCACGCACCTGCCGCCATATTCTCGCCTTTGCCGCCTTCCACCGCCGACTCTTCCTCTGCTTTCACGCACCTGCCGCCTCCTACACTTGTTTACCGCCTTCCACCTCGACTCCTCCTCTCCTTTCACGCACATGCCGCCATATTCTCACGTTTACTGTCTTCCACCCGGACTCTTCTTCTACTTTCACGCTCCTGCTACCATATTCTCGCCTTTCCCGCCTTATACCACAGACTCTTCCTCTCCTTTCACGCACCTGCCGTCATATTCTCGCCTTTGCCGCCTTCCACCCCGACTCTTCCTCTCCTTTCGCGCACCTGATGCCACATTCTCGCCTTTCCCGCCTTCCACCCCGACTCTTCCTCTCTTTTCACGCACCTGACGCCATATTCTCGCCTTAGCCGCCTTCCAGCGCCGACTCTTCCTCTCCTTTCACGCACCTGCCGCCATATTCTCGCCTTTAATGCCTTCCAGCACCGACTCTTCCTCTCCTTTCACGCAGGTGCCGCCATATTCTCGCCTTTGCTGCCTTCGACCGCCGACTCTTCCTCTCCTTTCACGCACCTGCCGCCATATCCTCGCCTTTGACGCCTTCCACCCCGACTCTTCCTCTCCTTTCACGCACCTGACGCCACATTCTCGCCTTTCCCGCCTTACACCACAGACTCTTCCTCTGCTTTCACGCACCTGCCGCCATATTCTCGCCTTTCCCGCCTTCCACCCTGACTCTTCCTCTCCTTTCACGCACCTGACGCCATATTCTCGCATTTGCCGCCTTCCAGCGCCGACTCTTCCTCTCCTTTCACGCACCTGCCGCCATATTCTCGCCTTTGCTGCCTTCCACCACCGACTCTTCCTCTCCTTTCACGCACCTGCCGCCATATTCTCGCCTTTGCCGACTTCCACCTCGACTCTTCCTCTTCTTTCACGCACCTGACGCCATATTCTCGCCTTTGCCGCCTTCCAGCGCCGACTCTTCCTCTCCTTTCACGCACCTGCTGCCATATTCTCGCCTTTGCCGCCTTCCAGCGCTGACTCTTCCTCTACTTTCACGAACCTGCAACCTTCTACACTCGTTTACCGCCTTCCGCCCAGACTCTTCCTCTCCTTTCACGCACCTGCCGCCATATTCTCGCCTTTGCCGCCTTCCACCGCCGACTCTTCCTCTGCTTTCACGCACCTGCTGCCTCCTACACTTGTTTACCGCCTTCCACCTCGACTCTTCCTCTCCTTTCACTCACATGCCGCCATATTCTCACGTTTACTGTCTTCCACCGCCGACTCTTCCTCTCCTTTCACGCACCTGCCGCCATATTGTCGCCTTTCCCACCTTCCACCCCGACTCTTCCTCTCCTTTCACACAGCTGCCGCCATATTCTCGCCTTTGTCGCCTTCCACCCCGACTCTTCCTCTCCTTTCACGGACCTGACGCCACATTCTCGCCTTTCCCGCCTCACACCACAGACTCTTCCTCTGCTTTCACGCACCTGCCACCATATTCTCGCCTTTCCCGCCTTCCACCCCGACTCTTCCTCTCCTTTCACACAGCTGCCGCCATATTCCCGCCTTTGCCGCCTTCCACCCCGACTCTTCCTCTCATTTCACGCACCTGATGCCACATTCTCGCCTTTCCGACCTTCCACCCCGACTCTTCCTCTACTTTCACGCTCCTGACGCCATATTCTCGCCTTTGCCGCCTTCCACCGCCGACTCTTCCTCTCCTTTCACGCACCTGATGCCATATTCTCACCTTTGCCGCCTTCCAGCGCCGACTCTTCCTCTCCTTTCACGCAGGTGCCGCCATATTCTCGCCTTTGCTGACTTCCACCTCGACTCTTCCTCTCCTTTCACGCACCTGACGCCATATTCTCGCCTTTGCCGCCTTCCACCCCGACTCTTCCTCTCCTTTGACGCACCTGACGCCATATTGTCGCCTTTGCCGCCTTCCAGCGCCGACTCTTCCTCTCCTTTCACGCACCTTCCGCCATATTCTCGCCTTTGCTGCCCTCCACCACCGACCCATCGTCTCCTTTCACGCACCTGCCGTCATATTCTTGCGTTTGCCGCCTTCAACCTAGACACTTCCTCTCCTTTCACGCACCTGCAACCTTCTACACACGTTTACCGCCTTCCACCCCGACTCTTCCTCTCCTTTCACGCACCTGCCGCCATATTCTCGCCTTTGCCGCCTTCCACCACCGACTCTTCCTCTGCTTTCATGCACCTGCCGCCTCCTACACTTGTTTACCGCCTTCCACCTCGACTCTTCGTCTCCTTTCACGCACTTGCTGCCATATTCTCGCCTTTGCCGCCTTCCAGCGCTGACTCTTCCTCTCCTTTCACGCAGGTGCCACCTTCTACACTCGTTTACCGCCTTCCACCCCGACTCTTCCTCTCCTTTCACGCACCTGACGCCATATTCTGAAGTTTGCCGCCTTCAACCGCCAACTCTTCCTCTCCTTTTATGCACCAACCGCCATATTCTCGCCTTTGCCGCCTTCCACTGCCGACTCTTCCTCTCCTTTCAGGTACGTGCCGCCATATACTCGCCTTTCCGCCTTCCAGCGCCGACTCTTCCTCTACTTTCACGCAGTTGCCGCCATATTCTCGCCTTTGCCGCCTTCCACCGCCGACTCTTCCTCTCCTTTCACGCAGCTGCCGCCATATTCTCGCCTTTGCCGCCTTCCCGCGCCGACTCTTCCTCTCCTTTCACGCACGGGCTGCCATATTCTCGCCTTTGCCGCCTTCCAGCGCCAAATCTTCCTCTACTTTCACGCAGTTGCCGCCATATTCTCGCCTTTGCCGTCTTCCACCGCCGACTCTTCCTCTCCTTTCACGCAGCTGCCGCCATATTGTCGCCTTTGCCGCCTTCCAGCACCGACTCTTCCTGTCCTTTCAGGTACTTGCCGCCATATTCTCGCCTTTGCCGCCTTCCAGCGCCGACTCTTCCTCTCCTTTCACGCACCTGCCTCCATATTCTCGCCTTTGCTGGCTTCCTGCGCCGACTCTTCCTGTCCTTTCACGTGCGTGCCGCCATATTCTCGCCTTTGCCGCCTTCCAGCGCCGACTCTTCCTCTCCTTTCACGCACCTGCCGCCATATTCTCGCCTTTGCTGCCTTCCACCACCGACTCTTCCTCGCCTTTCACGCACCTGCCGCCATATTCTTGACTTTGACGCCTTCCAGCGCCGACTCTTCCTCTCCTTTCAGGAACGTGCCGCCATATTCTCGCCTTTGCCGCCTTCCAGCGCCGACTCTTCCTCTCCTTTCACGCAGCTGCCGCAATATTCTCGCCTTTGCCGCCTAACAGCGCCGACTCTTCCTCTCCTTTCACGCACGGGCTGCCATAATCTCGCCTTTGCCGCCTTCTAGCGCCAAATCTTCCTCTACTTTCACGCAGTTGCCGCCATATTCTCGCCTTTGCCGCCTTCCACTGCCGACTCTTCCTCTCCTTTCACGCACGGGCTGCCATATTCTCGCCTTTGCCGCCTTCCAGCGCCAAATCTTCCTCTACTTTCACACAGTTGCCACCATATTCTCGCCTTTGCCGCCTTCCACTGCCGACTCTTCCTCTCCTTTCACGCAGCTGCCGCCATATTCTCGCCTTTGCCGCCTTCCAGCGCCAAATCTTCCTCTCCTTTCAGGTACTTGCCGCCATATTCTCGCCTTTGCTGCCTTCCAGCGCCGACTCTTCCTCTCCTTTCACGCAGTTGCCGCCATATTCTCGCCTTTGCCGCCTTCCAGCGCCAAATCTTCCTCTCCTTTCAGGTACTTGCCGCCATATTCTCGCCTTTGCTGCCTTCCAGCGCCGACTCTTCCTCTCCTTTCACGCAGCTGCCGCCATATTCTCGCCTTTGCCGCCTAAGAGCGCCGACTCTTCCTCTCCTTTCACGCACGGGCTGCCATATTCTCGCCTTTGCCGCCTTCTAGCGCCAAATCTTCCTCTACTTTCACGCAGTTGCCACCATATTCTCGCCTTTGCCGCCTTCCACTGCCGACTCTTCCTCTCCTTTCACGCACGGGCTGCCATATTCTCGCCTTTGCCGCCTTCCAGCGCCAAATCTTCCTCTACTTTCACGCAGTTGCCGCCATATTCCCGCCTTTGCCGCCTTCCACCGCCGACTCTTCCTCTCCTTTCACGCAGCTGCCGCCATATTCTCGACTTTGCCGCCTTCCAGCGCCAAATCTTCCTCTCCTTTCAGGTACTTGCCGCCATATTCTCGCCTTTGCTGCCTTCCAGCGCCGACTCTTCCTCTCCTTTCACGCAGTTGCCACCATATTCTCGCCTTTGCCGCCTTCCAGCGCCGACTCTACCTCTCCTTTCACGCAGGTGCCGCCATATTCTCGCCTTTGCCGCCTTCCAGCGCCGACTCTTCCTCTACTTTCAGGTACGTGCCGCCATATTCCCGCCTTTGCCGCCTTCCAGCGCCGACTTTTCCTGTCCTTTCAGGTGCGTGCTGCCATATTCTCGACTTTGCCGCCTTCCACTGCCGATTCTTCCTCTCCTTTCACGCACCTGCCGCCATATTCTCTCGTTTGCCGCCTTCCAGCGCCAAATCTTCCTCTCCTTTCAGGTACGTGCCGCCATATTCTCGCCTTTGCCGTCTTCCACCGCCGACTCTTCCTCTCCTTTCACGCAGCTGCCGCCATATTCTCGCATTTCCCGCCTTCCACCGCCGACTCTTCCTCTCCTTTCAGGTACTTGCCGCCATATTCTTGCCTTTGCCGCCTTCCACCGCCGACTCTTCCTCTCCTTTCAGGTACTTGCCGCCATATTCTCACCTTTGCCGCCTTCCAGCGCCAAATCTTCCTCTACTTTCACGCAGTTGCTGCCATATTCTCGCCTTTGCCGCCTTCCACCGCCGACTCTTCCTCTCCTTTCACGCAGCTGCCGCCATATTCTCGCCTTTGCCGCCTTCCAGCGCCAAATCTTCCTCTCCTTTCAGGCAGTTGCCGCCATATTCTCACCTTTGCCGCCTTCCAGCGCCGACTCTTCCTCTCCTTTCACGCAGTTGCCGCCATATTCTCGCCTTTGCCGCCTTCCAGCGCCGACTCTTCCTCTCCTTTCACGCAGTTGCCGCCATATTCTCGCCTTTGCCATCTTCCACCGCCGACTCTTCCTGTCCTTTCACGTGCGTGCCGCCATATTCTCGCCTTTGCCGCCTAACAGCGCCGACTCTTCCTCTCCTTTCACGCACCTGCCGCCATATTCTCGCCTTTGCCGCCTTCCACTGCCGATTCTTCCTCTCCTTTCACGCACCTGCCGCCATATTCTCTCGTTTGCCGCCTTCCAGCGCCAAATCTTCCTCTCCTTTCAGGTACGTGCCGCCATATTCTCGCCTTTGCCGTCTTCCACTGCCGACTCTTCCTCTCCTTTCACGCAGCTGCCGCCATATTCTCGCATTTCCCGCCTTCAACCGCCGACTCTTCCTCTGCTTTCAGGTACGTGCCGCCATATTCTCGCCTTTGCCGCCTTCCAGCGCCAAATCTTCCTCTACTTTCACGCAGTTGCCGCCATATTCTCGCCTTTGCCGCCTTCCACCGCCGACTCTTCCTCTCCTTTCACGCAGCTGCCGCCATATTCTCGCCTTTGCCGCCTTCCAGCGCCAAATCTTCCTCTACTTTCAGGTACTTGCCGCCATATTCTCACCTTTGCCGCCTTCCAGCGCCGACTCTTCCTCTCCTTTCACGCAGTTGCCGCCATATTCTCGCCTTTGCCGCCTTCCAGCGCCGACTCTTCCTCTCCTTTCACGCACCTGCCTCCATATTCTCGCCTTTGCTGCCTTCCTGCGCCGACTCTTCCTGTCCTTTCACGTGCGTGCCGCCATATTCTCGCCTTTGCCGCCTTCCAGCGCCGACTCTTCCTCTCCTTTCACGCACCTGCCGCCATATTCTCGCCTTTGCTGCCTTCCAGCGCCGACTCTTCCTCTCCTTTCACGCACCTGCCGCCATATTCTCGACTTTGCCGCCTTCCAGCGCTGACTCTTCCTCTCCTTTCAGGTACGTGCCGCCATATTCTCGCCTTTGCCGCCTTCGAGCGCCGACTCTTCCTCTCCTTTCAGGTACGTGCCGCCATATTCTCGCCTTTGCTGCCTTCCAGTGCCGACTCTTCCTCTCCTTTCACGCACGGGCTGCCATATTCTCGCCTTTGCCGCCTTCTAGCGCCAAATCATCCTCTACTTTCACGCAGTTGCCGCCATATTCTCGCCTTTGCCGCCTTCCACCGCCGACTCTTCCTCTCCTTTCACGCAGCTGCCGCCATATTCTCGCCTTTGCCGCCTTCCACTGCCGACTCTTCCTCTCCTTTCACGCACGGGCTGCCATATTCTCGCCTTTGCCGCCTTCCAGTGCCGACTCTTCCTCTCCTTTCACGCACCTGCCTCCATATTCTCGCCTTTGCTGCCTTCCTGCGCCGACTCTTCCTGTCCTTTCACGTGCGTGCCGCCATATTCTCGCCTTTGCCGCCTTCCAGCGCCGACTCTTCCTCTCCTTTCACGCACCTGCCGCCATATTCTCGCCTTTGCTGCCTTCCACCACCGACTCTTCCTCTCCTTTCACGCACCTGCCGCCATATTCTTGACTTTGCCGCCTTCCAGCGCCGACTCTTCCTCTCCTTTCAGGAACGTGCCGCCATATTCTCGCCTTTGCCGCCTTCCAGCGCCGACTCTTCCTCTCCTTTCAGGTACGTGCCGCCATATTCTCGCCTTTGCCGCCTAACAGCGCCGACTCTTCCTCTCCTTTCACGCACGGGCTGCCATATTCTCGCCTTTGCCGCCTTCTAGCGCCAAATCTTCCTCTACTTTCACGCAGTTGCCGCCATATTCTCGCCTTTGCCGCCTTCCAGCGCCGACTCTTCCTCTCCTTTCACGCACGGGCTGCCATATTCTCGCCTTTGCCGCCTTCCAGCGCCGACTCTTCCTCTCCTTTCACGCAGTTGCCGCCATATTCTCGCCTTTGCCGCCTTCCACCGCCGACTCTTCCTCTCCTTTCACGCAGCTGCCGCCATATTCTCGCCTTTGCCGCCTTCCAGCGCCAAATCTTCCTCTCCTTTCAGGTACTTGCCGCCATATTCTCGCCTTTGCCGCCTTCCAGCGCCGAATCTTCCTCTCGTTTCTCGCACCTGCCGCCATATTCTCGCCTTTGCCGCCTTCCTGCGCCGACTCTTCCTCTCCTTTCCGGTACGTGCCGCCATATTCTTGCCTTTGCCGCCTTCCAGCGCCAAATCTTCCTCTACTTTCAGGTACGTGCCGCCATATTCTCGCCTTTGCCGCCTTCCAGCGCCGACTCTTCCTCTCCTTTCACGCACGGGCTGCCATATTCTCGCCTTTGCCGCCTTCCAGCGCCGACTCTTCCTCTCCTTTGAGGTACGTGTCGCCATATTCTCGCCTTTGCCGCATTCCACCGCCGGCACTTCCTCTCCTTTCAGGTACGTGCTGCCATATTCTCGCCTTTGCCGCCTTCCAGCGCCGACTCTTCCTCTCCTTTCACGCAGTTGCCGCCATATTCTCGCCTTTGCCGCCTTCCAGCGCCGACTCTTCCTCTCCTTTCACGCACGTGCCGCCATATTCTCGCCTTTGCCGCCTTCCAGCGCCGACTCTTCCTCTCCTTTCACGCAGCTGCCGCCATATTCTCGCATTTGCCGCCTTCCAGCGCCGACTCTTCCTGTCCTTTCAGGTGCGTGCTGCCATATTCTCGACTTTGCCGCCTTCCACTGCCGATTCTTCCTCTCCTTTCACGCACCTGCCGCCATATTCTCTCGTTTGCCGCCTTCCAGCGCCAAATCTTCCTCTCCTTTCAGGTACGTGCCGCCATATTCTCGCCTTTGCCGTCTTCCACTGCCGACTCTTCCTCTCCTTTCACGCAGCTGCCGCCATATTCTCGCATTTCCCGCCTTCAACCGCCGACTCTTCCTCTGCTTTCAGGTACGTGCCGCCATATTCTCGCCTTTGCCGCCTTCCAGCGCCAAATCTTCCTCTACTTTCACGCAGTTGCCGCCATATTCTCGCCTTTGCCGCCTTCCACGGCCGACTCTTCCTCTCCTTTCACGCAGCTGCCGCCATATTCTCGCCTTTGCCGCCTTCCAGCGCCAAATCTTCCTCTACTTTCAGGTACTTGCCGCCATATTCTCACCTTTGCCGCCTTCCAGCGCCGACTCTTCCTCTCCTTTCACGCTGTTGCCGCCATATTCTCGCCTTTGCCGCCTTCCAGCGCCGACTCTTCCTCTCCTTTCACGCACCTGCCTCCATATTCTCGCCTTTGCTGCCTTCCTGCGCCGACTCTTCCTGTCCTTTCACGTGCGTGCCGCCATATTCTCGCCTTTGCCGCCTTCCAGCGCCGACTCTTCCTCTCCTTTCACGCACCTGCCGCCATATTCTCGCCTTTGCTGCCTTCCAGCGCCGACTCTTCCTCTCCTTTCACGCACCTGCCGCCATATTCTCGACTTTGCCGCCTTCCAGCGCCAAATCTTCCTCTCCTTTCAGGTACTTGCCGCCATATTCTCGCCTTTGCTGCCTTCCAGCGCCGACTCTTCCTCTCCTTTCACGCAGTTGCCGCCATATTCTCGCCTTTGCCGCCTTCCAGCGCCAAATCTTCCTCTCCTTTCAGGTACTTGCCGCCATATTCTCGCCTTTGCTGCCTTCCAGCGCCGACTCTTCCTCTCCTTTCACGCAGCTGCCGCCATATTCTCGCCTTTGCCGCCTAAGAGCGCCGACTCTTCCTCTCCTTTCACGCACGGGCTGCCATATTCTCGCCTTTGCCGCCTTCTAGCGCCAAATCTTCCTCTACTTTCACGCAGTTGCCACCATATTCTCGCCTTTGCCGCCTTCCACTGCCGACTCTTCCTCTCCTTTCACGCACGGGCTGCCATATTCTCGCCTTTGCCGCCTTCCAGCGCCAAATCTTCCTCTACTTTCACGCAGTTGCCGCCATATTCCCGCCTTTGCCGCCTTCCACCGCCGACTCTTCCTCTCCTTTCACGCAGCTGCCGCCATATTCTCGACTTTGCCGCCTTCCAGCGCCAAATCTTCCTCTCCTTTCAGGTACTTGCCGCCATATTCTCGCCTTTGCTGCCTTCCAGCGCCGACTCTTCCTCTCCTTTCACGCAGTTGCCACCATATTCTCGCCTTTGCCGCCTTCCAGCGCCGACTCTACCTCTCCTTTCACGCAGGTGCCGCCATATTCTCGCCTTTGCCGCCTTCCAGCGCCGACTCTTCCTCTACTTTCAGGTACGTGCCGCCATATTCCCGCCTTTGCCGCCTTCCAGCGCCGACTTTTCCTGTCCTTTCAGGTGCGTGCTGCCATATTCTCGACTTTGCCGCCTTCCACTGCCGATTCTTCCTCTCCTTTCACGCACCTGCCGCCATATTCTCTCGTTTGCCGCCTTCCAGCGCCAAATCTTCCTCTCCTTTCAGGTACGTGCCGCCATATTCTCGCCTTTGCCGTCTTCCACCGCCGACTCTTCCTCTCCTTTCACGCAGCTGCCGCCATATTCTCGCATTTCCCGCCTTCCACCGCCGACTCTTCCTCTCCTTTCAGGTACTTGCCGCCATATTCTTGCCTTTGCCGCCTTCCACCGCCGACTCTTCCTCTCCTTTCAGGTACTTGCCGCCATATTCTCACCTTTGCCGCCTTCCAGCGCCAAATCTTCCTCTACTTTCACGCAGTTGCCGCCATATTCTCGCCTTTGCCGCCTTCCACCGCCGACTCTTCCTCTCCTTTCACGCAGCTGCCGCCATATTCTCGCCTTTGCCGCCTTCCAGCGCCAAATCTTCCTCTCCTTTCAGGCAGTTGCCGCCATATTCTCACCTTTGCCGCCTTCCAGCGCCGACTCTTCCTCTCCTTTCACGCAGTTGCCGCCATATTCTCGCCTTTGCCGCCTTCCAGCGCCGACTCTTCCTCTCCTTTCACGCAGTTGCCGCCATATTCTCGCCTTTGCCATCTTCCACCGCCGACTCTTCCTGTCCTTTCACGTGCGTGCCGCCATATTCTCGCCTTTGCCGCCTAACAGCGCCGACTCTTCCTCTCCTTTCACGCACCTGCCGCCATATTCTCGCCTTTGCCGCCTTCCACTGCCGATTCTTCCTCTCCTTTCACGCACCTGCCGCCATATTCTCTCGTTTGCCGCCTTCCAGCGCCAAATCTTCCTCTCCTTTCAGGTACGTGCCGCCATATTCTCGCCTTTGCCGTCTTCCACTGCCGACTCTTCCTCTCCTTTCACGCAGCTGCCGCCATATTCTCGCATTTCCCGCCTTCAACCGCCGACTCTTCCTCTGCTTTCAGGTACGTGCCGCCATATTCTCGCCTTTGCCGCCTTCCAGCGCCAAATCTTCCTCTACTTTCACGCAGTTGCCGCCATATTCTCGCCTTTGCCGCCTTCCACCGCCGACTCTTCCTCTCCTTTCACGCAGCTGCCGCCATATTCTCGCCTTTGCCGCCTTCCAGCGCCAAATCTTCCTCTACTTTCAGGTACTTGCCGCCATATTCTCACCTTTGCCGCCTTCCAGCGCCGACTCTTCCTCTCCTTTCACGCAGTTGCCGCCATATTCTCGCCTTTGCCGCCTTCCAGCGCCGACTCTTCCTCTCCTTTCACGCACCTGCCTCCATATTCTCGCCTTTGCTGCCTTCCTGCGCCGACTCTTCCTGTCCTTTCACGTGCGTGCCGCCATATTCTCGCCTTTGCCGCCTTCCAGCGCCGACTCTTCCTCTCCTTTCACGCACCTGCCGCCATATTCTCGCCTTTGCTGCGTTCCAGCGCCGACTCTTCCTCTCCTTTCACGCACCTGCCGCCATATTCTCGACTTTGCCGCCTTCCAGCGCTGACTCTTCCTCTCCTTTCAGGTACGTGCCGCCATATTCTCGCCTTTGCCGCCTTCGAGCGCCGACTCTTCCTCTCCTTTCAGGTACGTGCCGCCATATTCTCGCCTTTGCTGCCTTCCAGTGCCGACTCTTCCTCTCCTTTCACGCACGGGCTGCCATATTCTCGCCTTTGCCGCCTTCTAGCGCCAAATCATCCTCTACTTTCACGCAGTTGCCGCCATATTCTCGCCTTTGCCGCCTTCCACCGCCGACTCTTCCTCTCCTTTCACGCAGCTGCCGCCATATTCTCGCCTTTGCCGCCTTCCACTGCCGACTCTTCCTCTCCTTTCACGCACGGGCTGCCATATTCTCGCCTTTGCCGCCTTCCAGTGCCGACTCTTCCTCTCCTTTCACGCACCTGCCTCCATATTCTCGCCTTTGCTGCCTTCCTGCGCCGACTCTTCCTGTCCTTTCACGTGCGTGCCGCCATATTCTCGCCTTTGCCGCCTTCCAGCGCCGACTCTTCCTCTCCTTTCACGCACCTGCCGCCATATTCTCGCCTTTGCTGCCTTCCACCACCGACTCTTCCTCTCCTTTCACGCACCTGCCGCCATATTCTTGACTTTGCCGCCTTCCAGCGCCGACTCTTCCTCTCCTTTCAGGAACGTGCCGCCATATTCTCGCCTTTGCCGCCTTCCAGCGCCGACTCTTCCTCTCCTTTCAGGTACGTGCCGCCATATTCTCGCCTTTGCCGCCTAACAGCGCCGACTCTTCCTCTCCTTTCACGCACGGGCTGCCATATTCTCGCCTTTGCCGCCTTCTAGCGCCAAATCTTCCTCTACTTTCACGCAGTTGCCGCCATATTCTCGCCTTTGCCGCCTTCCAGCGCCGACTCTTCCTCTCCTTTCACGCACGGGCTGCCATATTCTCGCCTTTGCCGCCTTCCAGCGCCGACTCTTCCTCTCCTTTCACGCAGTTGCCGCCATATTCTCGCCTTTGCCGCCTTCCACCGCCGACTCTTCCTCTCCTTTCACGCAGCTGCCGCCATATTCTCGCCTTTGCCGCCTTCCAGCGCCAAATCTTCCTCTCCTTTCAGGTACTTGCCGCCATATTCTCGCCTTTGCCGCCTTCCAGCGCCGACTCTTCCTCTCGTTTCTCGCACCTGCCGCCATATTCTCGCCTTTGCCGCCTTCCTGCGCCGACTCTTCCTCTCCTTTCCGGTACGTGCCGCCATATTCTTGCCTTTGCCGCCTTCCAGCGCCAAATCTTCCTCTACTTTCAGGTACGTGCCGCCATATTCTCGCCTTTGCCGCCTTCCAGCGCCGACTCTTCCTCTCCTTTCACGCACGGGCTGCCATATTCTCGCCTTTGCCGCCTTCCAGCGCCGACTCTTCCTCTCCTTTGAGGTACGTGTCGCCATATTCTCGCCTTTGCCGCATTCCACCGCCGGCACTTCCTCTCCTTTCAGGTACGTGCTGCCATATTCTCGCCTTTGCCGCCTTCCAGCGCCGACTCTTCCTCTCCTTTCACGCAGTTGCCGCCATATTCTCGCCTTTGCCGCCTTCCAGCGCCGACTCTTCCTCTCCTTTCACGCACGTGCCGCCATATTCTCGCCTTTGCCGCCTTCCACCGCCGACTCTTCCTCTCCTTTCACGCAGCTGCCGCCATATTCTCGCATTTGCCGCCTTCCAGCGCCGACTCTTCCTGTCCTTTCAGGTGCGTGCTGCCATATTCTCGACTTTGCCGCCTTCCACTGCCGATTCTTCCTCTCCTTTCACGCACCTGCCGCCATATTCTCTCGTTTGCCGCCTTCCAGCGCCAAATCTTCCTCTCCTTTCAGGTACGTGCCGCCATATTCTCGCCTTTGCCGTCTTCCACTGCCGACTCTTCCTCTCCTTTCACGCAGCTGCCGCCATATTCTCGCATTTCCCGCCTTCAACCGCCGACTCTTCCTCTGCTTTCAGGTACGTGCCGCCATATTCTCGCCTTTGCCGCCTTCCAGCGCCAAATCTTCCTCTACTTTCACGCAGTTGCCGCCATATTCTCGCCTTTGCCGCCTTCCACCGCCGACTCTTCCTCTCCTTTCACGCAGCTGCCGCCATATTCTCGCCTTTGCCGCCTTCCAGCGCCAAATCTTCCTCTACTTTCAGGTACTTGCCGCCATATTCTCACCTTTGCCGCCTTCCAGCGCCGACTCTTCCTCTCCTTTCACGCAGTTGCCGCCATATTCTCGCCTTTGCCGCCTTCCAGCGCCGACTCTTCCTCTCCTTTCACGCACCTGCCTCCATATTCTCGCCTTTGCTGCCTTCCTGCGCCGACTCTTCCTGTCCTTTCACGTGCGTGCCGCCATATTCTCGCCTTTGCCGCCTTCCAGCGCCGACTCTTCCTCTCCTTTCACGCACCTGCCGCCATATTCTCGCCTTTGCTGCCTTCCAGCGCCGACTCTTCCTCTCCTTTCACGCACCTGCCGCCATATTCTCGACTTTGCCGCCTTCCAGCGCTGACTCTTCCTCTCCTTTCAGGTACGTGCCGCCATATTCTCGCCTTTGCCGCCTTCGAGCGCCGACTCTTCCTCTCCTTTCAGGTACGTGCCGCCATATGTCTCGCCTTTGCTGCCTTCCAGCGCCGACTCTTCCTCTCCTTTCACGCAGTTGCCGCCATATTCTCGCCTTTGCCGCCTTCCAGCGCCAAATCTTCCTCTCCTTTCAGGTGCGTACTGCCATATTCTCGACTTTGCCGCCTTCCACTGCCGATTCTTCCTCTCCTTTCACGCACCTGCCGCCATATTCTCGACTTTGCCGCCTTCCAGTGCCGACTCTTCCTCTCCTTTCAGGTACGTGCCGCCATATACTCGCCTTTCCGCCTTCCAGCGCCGACTCTTCCTCTACTTTCACGCAGTTGCCGCCATATTCTCGCCTTTGCCGCCTTCCACCGCCGACTCTTCCTCTCCTTTCACGCAGCTGCCGCCATATTCTCGCCTTTGCCGCCTTCCCGCGCCGACTCTTCCTCTCCTTTCACGCACGGGCTGCCATATTCTCGCCTTTGCCGCCTTCCAGCGCCAAATCTTCCTCTACTTTCACGCAGTTGCCGCCATATTCTCGCCTTTGCCGTCTTCCACCGCCGACTCTTCCTCTCCTTTCACGCAGCTGCCGCCATATTGTCGCCTTTGCCGCCTTCCAGCACCGACTCTTCCTGTCCTTTCAGGTACTTGCCGCCATATTCTCGCCTTTGCCGCCTTCCAGCGCCGACTCTTCCTCTCCTTTCACGCACCTGCCTCCATATTCTCGCCTTTGCTGGCTTCCTGCGCCGACTCTTCCTGTCCTTTCACGTGCGTGCCGCCATATTCTCGCCTTTGCCGCCTTCCAGCGCCGACTCTTCCTCTCCTTTCACGCACCTGCCGCCATATTCTCGCCTTTGCTGCCTTCCACCACCGACTCTTCCTCGCCTTTCACGCACCTGCCGCCATATTCTTGACTTTGACGCCTTCCAGCGCCGACTCTTCCTCTCCTTTCAGGAACGTGCCGCCATATTCTCGCCTTTGCCGCCTTCCAGCGCCGACTCTTCCTCTCCTTTCACGCAGCTGCCGCAATATTCTCGCCTTTGCCGCCTAACAGCGCCGACTCTTCCTCTCCTTTCACGCACGGGCTGCCATAATCTCGCCTTTGCCGCCTTCTAGCGCCAAATCTTCCTCTACTTTCACGCAGTTGCCGCCATATTCTCGCCTTTGCCGCCTTCCACTGCCGACTCTTCCTCTCCTTTCACGCACGGGCTGCCATATTCTCGCCTTTGCCGCCTTCCAGCGCCAAATCTTCCTCTACTTTCACACAGTTGCCACCATATTCTCGCCTTTGCCGCCTTCCACTGCCGACTCTTCCTCTCCTTTCACGCAGCTGCCGCCATATTCTCGCCTTTGCCGCCTTCCAGCGCCAAATCTTCCTCTCCTTTCAGGTACTTGCCGCCATATTCTCGCCTTTGCTGCCTTCCAGCGCCGACTCTTCCTCTCCTTTCACGCAGTTGCCGCCATATTCTCGCCTTTGCCGCCTTCCAGCGCCAAATCTTCCTCTCCTTTCAGGTACTTGCCGCCATATTCTCGCCTTTGCTGCCTTCCAGCGCCGACTCTTCCTCTCCTTTCACGCAGCTGCCGCCATATTCTCGCCTTTGCCGCCTAAGAGCGCCGACTCTTCCTCTCCTTTCACGCACGGGCTGCCATATTCTCGCCTTTGCCGCCTTCTAGCGCCAAATCTTCCTCTACTTTCACGCAGTTGCCACCATATTCTCGCCTTTGCCGCCTTCCACTGCCGACTCTTCCTCTCCTTTCACGCACGGGCTGCCATATTCTCGCCTTTGCCGCCTTCCAGCGCCAAATCTTCCTCTACTTTCACGCAGTTGCCGCCATATTCCCGCCTTTGCCGCCTTCCACCGCCGACTCTTCCTCTCCTTTCACGCAGCTGCCGCCATATTCTCGACTTTGCCGCCTTCCAGCGCCAAATCTTCCTCTCCTTTCAGGTACTTGCCGCCATATTCTCGCCTTTGCTGCCTTCCAGCGCCGACTCTTCCTCTCCTTTCACGCAGTTGCCACCATATTCTCGCCTTTGCCGCCTTCCAGCGCCGACTCTACCTCTCCTTTCACGCAGGTGCCGCCATATTCTCGCCTTTGCCGCCTTCCAGCGCCGACTCTTCCTCTACTTTCAGGTACGTGCCGCCATATTCCCGCCTTTGCCGCCTTCCAGCGCCGACTTTTCCTGTCCTTTCAGGTGCGTGCTGCCATATTCTCGACTTTGCCGCCTTCCACTGCCGATTCTTCCTCTCCTTTCACGCACCTGCCGCCATATTCTCTCGTTTGCCGCCTTCCAGCGCCAAATCTTCCTCTCCTTTCAGGTACGTGCCGCCATATTCTCGCCTTTGCCGTCTTCCACCGCCGACTCTTCCTCGCCTTTCACGCAGCTGCCGCCATATTCTCGCATTTCCCGCCTTCCACCGCCGACTCTTCCTCTCCTTTCAGGTACTTGCCGCCATATTCTTGCCTTTGCCGCCTTCCACCGCCGACTCTTCCTCTCCTTTCAGGTACTTGCCGCCATATTCTCACCTTTGCCGCCTTCCAGCGCCAAATCTTCCTCTACTTTCACGCAGTTGCCGCCATATTCTCGCCTTTGCCGCCTTCCACCGCCGACTCTTCCTCTCCTTTCACGCAGCTGCCGCCATATTCTCGCCTTTGCCGCCTTCCAGCGCCAAATCTTCCTCTCCTTTCAGGCAGTTGCCGCAATATTCTCACCTTTGCCGCCTTCCAGCGCCGACTCTTCCTCTCCTTTCACGCAGTTGCCGCCATATTCTCGCCTTTGCCGCCTTCCAGCGCCGACTCTTCCTCTCCTTTCACGCAGTTGCCGCCATATTCTCGCCTTTGCCATCTTCCACCGCCGACTCTTCCTGTCCTTTCACGTGCGTGCCGCCATATTCTCGCCTTTGCCGCCTAACAGCGCCGACTCTTCCTCTCCTTTCACGCACCTGCCGCCATATTCTCGCCTTTGCCGCCTTCCACTGCCGATTCTTCCTCTCCTTTCACGCACCTGCCGCCATATTCTCTCGTTTGCCGCCTTCCAGCGCCAAATCTTCCTCTCCTTTCAGGTACGTGCCGCCATATTCTCGCCTTTGCCGTCTTCCACTGCCGACTCTTCCTCTCCTTTCACGCAGCTGCCGCCATATTCTCGCATTTCCCGCCTTCAACCGCCGACTCTTCCTCTGCTTTCAGGTACGTGCCGCCATATTCTCGCCTTTGCCGCCTTCCAGCGCCAAATCTTCCTCTACTTTCACGCAGTTGCCGCCATATTCTCGCCTTTGCCGCCTTCCAGCGCCGACTCTTCCTCTCCTTTCAGGTACGTGCCGCCATATTCTCGCCTTTGCCGCCTTCCAGCGCCAAATCTTCCTCTACTTTCAGGTACTTGCCGCCATATTCTCACCTTTGCCGCCTTCCAGCGCCGACTCTTCCTCTCCTTTCACGCAGTTGCCGCCATATTCTCGCCTTTGCCGCCTTCCAGCGCCGACTCTTCCTCTCCTTTCACGCACCTGCCTCCATATTCTCGCCTTTGCTGCCTTCCTGCGCCGACTCTTCCTGTCCTTTCACGTGCGTGCCGCCATATTCTCGCCTTTGCCGCCTTCCAGCGCCGACTCTTCCTCTCCTTTCACGCACCTGCCGCCATATTCTCGCCTTTGCTGCCTTCCAGCGCCGACTCTTCCTCTCCTTTCACGCACCTGCCGCCATATTCTCGACTTTGCCGCCTTCCAGCGCTGACTCTTCCTCTCCTTTCAGGTACGTGCCGCCATATTCTCGCCTTTGCCGCCTTCGAGCGCCGACTCTTCCTCTCCTTTCAGGTACGTGCCGCCATATTCTCGCCTTTGCTGCCTTCCAGTGCCGACTCTTCCTCTCCTTTCACGCACGGGCTGCCATATTCTCGCCTTTGCCGCCTTCTAGCGCCAAATCATCCTCTACTTTCACGCAGTTGCCGCCATATTCTCGCCTTTGCCGCCTTCCACCGCCGACTCTTCCTCTCCTTTCACGCAGCTGCCGCCATATTCTCGCCTTTGCCGCCTTCCACTGCCGACTCTTCCTCTCCTTTCACGCACGGGCTGCCATATTCTCGCCTTTGCCGCCTTCCAGTGCCGACTCTTCCTCTCCTTTCACGCACCTGCCTCCATATTCTCGCCTTTGCTGCCTTCCTGCGCCGACTCTTCCTGTCCTTTCACGTGCGTGCCGCCATATTCTCGCCTTTGCCGCCTTCCAGCGCCGACTCTTCCTCTCCTTTCACGCACCTGCCGCCATATTCTCGCCTTTGCTGCCTTCCACCACCGACTCTTCCTCTCCTTTCACGCACCTGCCGCCATATTCTTGACTTTGCCGCCTTCCAGCGCCGACTCTTCCTCTCCTTTCAGGAACGTGCCGCCATATTCTCGCCTTTGCCGCCTTCCAGCGCCGACTCTTCCTCTCCTTTCAGGTACGTGCCGCCATATTCTCGCCTTTGCCGCCTAACAGCGCCGACTCTTCCTCTCCTTTCACGCACGGGCTGCCATATTCTCGCCTTTGCCGCCTTCTAGCGCCAAATCTTCCTCTACTTTCACGCAGTTGCCGCCATATTCTCGCCTTTGCCGCCTTCCAGCGCCGACTCTTCCTCTCCTTTCACGCACGGGCTGCCATATTCTCGCCTTTGCCGCCTTCCAGCGCCGACTCTTCCTCTCCTTTCACGCAGTTGCCGCCATATTCTCGCCTTTGCCGCCTTCCACCGCCGACTCTTCCTCTCCTTTCACGCAGCTGCCGCCATATTCTCGCCTTTGCCGCCTTCCAGCGCCAAATCTTCCTCTCCTTTCAGGTACTTGCCGCCATATTCTCGCCTTTGCCGCCTTCCAGCGCCGACTCTTCCTCTCGTTTCTCGCACCTGCCGCCATATTCTCGCCTTTGCCGCCTTCCTGCGCCGACTCTTCCTCTCCTTTCCGGTACGTGCCGCCATATTCTTGCCTTTGCCGCCTTCCAGCGCCAAATCTTCCTCTACTTTCAGGTACGTGCCGCCATATTCTCGCCTTTGCCGCCTTCCAGCGCCGACTCTTCCTCTCCTTTCACGCACGGGCTGCCATATTCTCGCCTTTGCCGCCTTCCAGCGCCGACTCTTCCTCTCCTTTGAGGTACGTGTCGCCATATTCTCGCCTTTGCCGCATTCCACCGCCGGCACTTCCTCTCCTTTCAGGTACGTGCTGCCATATTCTCGCCTTTGCCGCCTTCCAGCGCCGACTCTTCCTCTCCTTTCACGCAGTTGCCGCCATATTCTCGCCTTTGCCGCCTTCCAGCGCCGACTCTTCCTCTCCTTTCACGCACGTGCCGCCATATTCTCGCCTTTGCCGCCTTCCAGCACCGACTCTTCCTCTCCTTTCACGCAGCTGCCGCCATATTCTCGCATTTGCCGCCTTCCAGCGCCGACTCTTCCTGTCCTTTCAGGTGCGTGCTGCCATATTCTCGACTTTGCCGCCTTCCACTGCCGATTCTTCCTCTCCTTTCACGCACCTGCCGCCATATTCTCTCGTTTGCCGCCTTCCAGCGCCAAATCTTCCTCTCCTTTCAGGTACGTGCCGCCATATTCTCGCCTTTGCCGTCTTCCACTGCCGACTCTTCCTCTCCTTTCACGCAGCTGCCGCCATATTCTCGCATTTCCCGCCTTCAACCGCCGACTCTTCCTCTGCTTTCAGGTACGTGCCGCCATATTCTCGCCTTTGCCGCCTTCCAGCGCCAAATCTTCCTCTACTTTCACGCAGTTGCCGCCATATTCTCGCCTTTGCCGCCTTCCACCGCCGACTCTTCCTCTCCTTTCACGCAGCTGCCGCCATATTCTCGCCTTTGCCGCCTTCCAGCGCCAAATCTTCCTCTACTTTCAGGTACTTGCCGCCATATTCTCACATTTGCCGCCTTCCAGCGCCGACTCTTCCTCTCCTTTCACGCTGTTGCCGCCATATTCTCGCCTTTGCCGCCTTCCAGCGCCGACTCTTCCTCTCCTTTCACGCACCTGCCTCCATATTCTCGCCTTTGCTGCCTTCCTGCGCCGACTCTTCCTGTCCTTTCACGCAGTTGCCGCCATATTCTCGCCTTTGCCGCCTTCCAGCGCCGACTCTTCCTCTCCTTTCACGCACCTGCCGCCATATTCTCGCCTTTGCTGCCTTCCAGCGCCGACTCTTCCTCTCCTTTCACGCACCTGCCGCCATATTCTCGACTTTGCCGCCTTCCAGCGCCAAATCTTCCTCTCCTTTCAGGTACTTGCCGCCATATTCTCGCCTTTGCTGCCTTCCAGCGCCGACTCTTCCTCTCCTTTCACGCAGTTGCCGCCATATTCTCGCCTTTGCCGCCTTCCAGCGCCAAATCTTCCTCTCCTTTCAGGTACTTGCCGCCATATTCTCGCCTTTGCTGCCTTCCAGCGCCGACTCTTCCTCTCCTTTCACGCAGCTGCCGCCATATTCTCGCCTTTGCCGCCTAAGAGCGCCGACTCTTCCTCTCCTTTCACGCACGGGCTGCCATATTCTCGCCTTTGCCGCCTTCTAGCGCCAAATCTTCCTCTACTTTCACGCAGTTGCCACCATATTCTCGCCTTTGCCGCCTTCCACTGCCGACTCTTCCTCTCCTTTCACGCACGGGCTGCCATATTCTCGCCTTTGCCGCCTTCCAGCGCCAAATCTTCCTCTACTTTCACGCAGTTGCCGCCATATTCCCGCCTTTGCCGCCTTCCACCGCCGACTCTTCCTCTCCTTTCACGCAGCTGCCGCCATATTCTCGACTTTGCCGCCTTCCAGCGCCAAATCTTCCTCTCCTTTCTGGTACTTGCCGCCATATTCTCGCCTTTGCTGCCTTCCAGCGCCGACTCTTCCTCTCCTTTCACGCAGTTGCCACCATATTCTCGCCTTTGCCGCCTTCCAGCGCCGACTCTACCTCTCCTTTCACGCAGGTGCCGCCATATTCTCGCCTTTGCCGCCTTCCAGCGCCGACTCTTCCTCTACTTTCAGGTACGTGCCGCCATATTCCCGCCTTTGCCGCCTTCCAGCGCCGACTTTTCCTGTCCTTTCAGGTGCGTGCTGCCATATTCTCGACTTTGCCGCCTTCCACTGCCGATTCTTCCTCTCCTTTCACGCACCTGCCGCCATATTCTCTCGTTTGCCGCCTTCCAGCGCCAAATCTTCCTCTCCTTTCAGGTACGTGCCGCCATATTCTCGCCTTTGCCGTCTTCCACCGCCGACTCTTCCTCTCCTTTCACGCAGCTGCCGCCATATTCTCGCATTTCCCGCCTTCCACCGCCGACTCTTCCTCTCCTTTCAGGTACTTGCCGCCATATTCTTGCCTTTGCCGCCTTCCACCGCCGACTCTTCCTCTCCTTTCAGGTACTTGCCGCCATATTCTCACCTTTGCCGCCTTCCAGCGCCAAATCTTCCTCTACTTTCACGCAGTTGCCGCCATATTCTCGCCTTTGCCGCCTTCCACCGCCGACTCTTCCTCTCCTTTCACGCAGCTGCCGCCATATTCTCGCCTTTGCCGCCTTCCAGCGCCAAATCTTCCTCTCCTTTCAGGCAGTTGCCGCCATATTCTCACCTTTGCCGCCTTCCAGCGCCGACTCTTCCTCTCCTTTCACGCAGTTGCCGCCATATTCTCGCCTTTGCCGCCTTCCAGCGCCGACTCTTCCTCTCCTTTCACGCAGTTGCCGCCATATTCTCGCCTTTGCCATCTTCCACCGCCGACTCTTCCTGTCCTTTCACGTGCGTGCCGCCATATTCTCGCCTTTGCCGCCTAACAGCGCCGACTCTTCCTCTCCTTTCACGCACCTGCCGCCATATTCTCGCCTTTGCCGCCTTCCACTGCCGATTCTTCCTCTCCTTTCACGCACCTGCCGCCATATTCTCTCGTTTGCCGCCTTCCAGCGCCAAATCTTCCTCTCCTTTCAGGTACGTGCCGCCATATTCTCGCCTTTGCCGTCTTCCACTGCCGACTCTTCCTCTCCTTTCACGCAGCTGCCGCCATATTCTCGCATTTCCCGCCTTCAACCGCCGACTCTTCCTCTGCTTTCAGGTACGTGCCGCCATATTCTCGCCTTTGCCGCCTTCCAGCGCCAAATCTTCCTCTACTTTCACGCAGTTGCCGCCATATTCTCGCCTTTGCCGCCTTCCACCGCCGACTCTTCCTCTCCTTTCACGCAGCTGCCGCCATATTCTCGCCTTTGCCGCCTTCCAGCGCCAAATCTTCCTCTACTTTCAGGTACTTGCCGCCATATTCTCACCTTTGCCGCCTTCCAGCGCCGACTCTTCCTCTCCTTTCACGCAGTTGCCGCCATATTCTCGCCTTTGCCGCCTTCCAGCGCCGACTCTTCCTCTCCTTTCACGCACCTGCCTCCATATTCTCGCCTTTGCTGCCTTCCTGCGCCGACTCTTCCTGTCCTTTCACGTGCGTGCCGCCATATTCTCGCCTTTGCCGCCTTCCAGCGCCGACTCTTCCTCTCCTTTCACGCACCTGCCGCCATATTCTCGCCTTTGCTGCCTTCCAGCGCCGACTCTTCCTCTCCTTTCACGCACCTGCCGCCATATTCTCGACTTTGCCGCCTTCCAGCGCTGACTCTTCCTCTCCTTTCAGGTACGTGCCGCCATATTCTCGCCTTTGCCGCCTTCGAGCGCCGACTCTTCCTCTCCTTTCAGGTACGTGCCGCCATATTCTCGCCTTTGCTGCCTTCCAGTGCCGACTCTTCCTCTCCTTTCACGCACGGGCTGCCATATTCTCGCCTTTGCCGCCTTCTAGCGCCAAATCATCCTCTACTTTCACGCAGTTGCCGCCATATTCTCGCCTTTGCCGCCTTCCACCGCCGACTCTTCCTCTCCTTTCACGCAGCTGCCGCCATATTCTCGCCTTTGCCGCCTTCCACTGCCGACTCTTCCTCTCCTTTCACGCACGGGCTGCCATATTCTCGCCTTTGCCGCCTTCCAGTGCCGACTCTTCCTCTCCTTTCACGCACCTGCCTCCATATTCTCGCCTTTGCTGCCTTCCTGCGCCGACTCTTCCTGTCCTTTCACGTGCGTGCCGCCATATTCTCGCCTTTGCCGCCTTCCAGCGCCGACTCTTCCTCTCCTTTCACGCACCTGCCGCCATATTCTCGCCTTTGCTGCCTTCCACCACCGACTCTTCCTCTCCTTTCACGCACCTGCCGCCATATTCTTGACTTTGCCGCCTTCCAGCGCCGACTCTTCCTCTCCTTTCAGGAACGTGCCGCCATATTCTCGCCTTTGCCGCCTTCCAGCGCCGACTCTTCCTCTCCTTTCAGGTACGTGCCGCCATATTCTCGCCTTTGCCGCCTAACAGCGCCGACTCTTCCTCTCCTTTCACGCACGGGCTGCCATATTCTCGCCTTTGCCGCCTTCTAGCGCCAAATCTTCCTCTACTTTCACGCAGTTGCCGCCATATTCTCGCCTTTGCCGCCTTCCAGCGCCGACTCTTCCTCTCCTTTCACGCACGGGCTGCCATATTCTCGCCTTTGCCGCCTTCCAGCGCCGACTCTTCCTCTCCTTTCACGCAGTTGCCGCCATATTCTCGCCTTTGCCGCCTTCCACCGCCGACTCTTCCTCTCCTTTCACGCAGCTGCCGCCATATTCTCGCCTTTGCCGCCTTCCAGCGCCAAATCTTCCTCTCCTTTCAGGTACTTGCCGCCATATTCTCGCCTTTGCCGCCTTCCAGCGCCGACTCTTCCTCTCGTTTCTCGCACCTGCCGCCATATTCTCGCCTTTGCCGCCTTCCTGCGCCGACTCTTCCTCTCCTTTCCGGTACGTGCCGCCATATTCTTGCCTTTGCCGCCTTCCAGCGCCAAATCTTCCTCTACTTTCAGGTACGTGCCGCCATATTCTCGCCTTTGCCGCCTTCCAGCGCCGACTCTTCCTCTCCTTTCACGCACGGGCTGCCATATTCTCGCCTTTGCCGCCTTCCAGCGCCGACTCTTCCTCTCCTTTGAGGTACGTGTCGCCATATTCTCGCCTTTGCCGCATTCCACCGCCGGCACTTCCTCTCCTTTCAGGTACGTGCTGCCATATTCTCGCCTTTGCCGCCTTCCAGCGCCGACTCTTCCTCTCCTTTCACGCAGTTGCCGCCATATTCTCGCCTTTGCCGCCTTCCAGCGCCGACTCTTCCTCTCCTTTCACGCACGTGCCGCCATATTCTCGCCTTTGCCGCCTTCCAGCGCCGACTCTTCCTCTCCTTTCACGCAGCTGCCGCCATATTCTCGCATTTGCCGCCTTCCAGCGCCGACTCTTCCTGTCCTTTCAGGTGCGTGCTGCCATATTCTCGACTTTGCCGCCTTCCACTGCCGATTCTTCCTCTCCTTTCACGCACCTGCCGCCATATTCTCTCGTTTGCCGCCTTCCAGCGCCAAATCTTCCTCTCCTTTCAGGTACGTGCCGCCATATTCTCGCCTTTGCCGTCTTCCACTGCCGACTCTTCCTCTCCTTTCACGCAGCTGCCGCCATATTCTCGCATTTCCCGCCTTCAACCGCCGACTCTTCCTCTGCTTTCAGGTACGTGCCGCCATATTCTCGCCTTTGCCGCCTTCCAGCGCCAAATCTTCCTCTCCTTTCACGCAGCTGCCGCCATATTCTCGCCTTTGCCGCCTTCCAGCGCCAAATCTTCCTCTACTTTCAGGTACTTGCCGCCATATTCTCACCTTTGCCGCCTTCCAGCGCCGACTCTTCCTCTCCTTTCACGCAGTTGCCGCCATATTCTCGCCTTTGCCGCCTTCCAGCGCCGACTCTTCCTCTCCTTTCACGCACCTGCCTCCATATTCTCGCCTTTGCTGCCTTCCTGCGCCGACTCTTCCTGTCCTTTCACGTGCGTGCCGCCATATTCTCGCCTTTGCCGCCTTCCAGCGCCGACTCTTCCTCTCCTTTCACGCACCTGCCGCCATATTCTCGCCTTTGCTGCCTTCCAGCGCCGACTCTTCCTCTCCTTTCACGCACCTGCCGCCATATTCTCGACTTTGCCGCCTTCCAGCGCCGACTCTTCCTCTCCTTTCAGGTACGTGCCGCCATATTCTCGCCTTTGCCGCCTTCGAGCGCCGACTCTTCCTCTCCTTTCAGGTACGTGCCGCCATATTCTCGCCTTTGCCGCCTTCCACTGCCGACTCTTCCTCTCCTTTCACGCACGGGCTGCCATATTCTCGCCTTTGCCGCCTTCTAGCGCCAAATCTTCCTATACTTTCACGCAGTTGCCGCCATATTCTCGCCTTTGCCGCCTTCCACTGCCGACTCTTCCTCTCCTTTCACGCACGGGCTGCCATATTCTCGCCTTTGCCGCCTTCCAGTGCCGACTCTTCCTCTCCTTTCACGCACCTGCCTCCATATTCTCGCCTTTGCTGCCTTCCTGCGCCGACTCTTCCTGTCCTTTCACGTGCGTGCCGCCATATTCTCGCCTTTGCCGCCTTCCAGCGCCGACTCTTCCTCTCCTTTCACGCACCTGCCGCCATATTCTCGCCTTTGCTGCCTTCCACCACCGACTCTTCCTCTCCTTTCACGCACCTGCCGCCATATTCTTGACTTTGCCGCCTTCCAGCGCCGACTCTTCCTCTCCTTTCAGGAACGTGCCGCCATATTCTCGCCTTTGCCGCCTTCCAGCGCCGACTCTTCCTCTCCTTTCAGGTACGTGCCGCCATATTCTCGCCTTTGCCGCCTAACAGCGCCGACTCTTCCTCTCCTTTCACGCACGGGCTGCCATATTCTCGCCTTTGCCGCCTTCCAGCGCCAAATCTTCCTCTACTTTCACGCAGTTGCCGCCATATTCTCGCCTTTGCCGCCTTCCAGCGCCGACTCTTCCTCTCCTTTCACGCACGGGCTGCCATATTCTCGCCTTTGCCGCCTTCCAGCGCCGACTCTTCCTCTCCTTTCACGCAGTTGCCGCCGTATTCTCGCCTTTGCCGCCTTCCACCGCCGACTCTTCCTCTCCTTTCACGCAGCTGCCGCCATATTCTCGCCTTTGCCGCCTTCCAGCGCCAAATCTTCCTCTCCTTTCAGGTACTTGCCGCCATATTCTCGCCTTTGCCGCCTTCCAGCGCCGACTCTTCCTCTCGTTTCTCGCACCTGCCGCCATATTCTCGCCTTTGCCGCCTTCCTGCGCCGACTCTTACTCTCCTTTCCGGTACGTGCCGCCATATTCTTGCCTTTGCCGCCTTCCAGCGCCAAATCTTCCTCTCCTTTCAGGTACGTGCCGCCATATTCTCGCCTTTGCCGCCTTCCAGCGCCGACTCTTCCTCTCCTTTCACGCACGGGCTGCCATATTCTCGCCTTTGCCGCCTTCCAGCGCCGACTCTTCCTCTCCTTTGAGGTACGTGTCGCCATATTCTCGCCTTTGCCGCATTCCACCGCCGGCACTTCCTCTCCTTTCAGGTACGTGCTGCCATATTCTCGCCTTTGCCGCCTTCCAGCGCCGACTCTTCCTCTCCTTTCAGGTACGTGCCGCCATATTCTCGCCTTTGCCGCCTTCCAGCGCCGACTCTTCCTCTCCTTTCACGCACGTGCCGCCATATTCTCGCCTTTGCCGCCTTCCAGCGCCGACTCTTCCTCTCCTTTCAGGTACGTGCCGCCATATTCCCGCCTTTGCCGCCTTCCAGCGCCGACTCTTCCTGTCCTTTCAGGTGCGTGCTGCCATATTCTCGACTTTGCCGCCTTCCACTGCCGATTCTTCCTCTCCTTTCACGCACCTGCCGCCATATTCTCTCGTTTGCCGCCTTCCAGCGCCAAATCTTCCTCTCCTTTCAGGTACGTGCCGCCATATTCTCGCCTTTGCCGTCTTCCACTGCCGACTCTTCCTCTCCTTTCACGCAGCTGCCGCCATATTCTCGCATTTCCCGCCTTCAACCGCCGACTCTTCCTCTGCTTTCAGGTACGTGCCGCCATATTCTCGCCTTTGCCGCCTTCCAGCGCCAAATCTTCCTCTACTTTCACGCAGTTGCCGCCATATTCTCGCCTTTGCCGCCTTCCACCGCCGACTCTTCCTCTCCTTTCACGCAGCTGCCGCCATATTCTCGCCTTTGCCGCCTTCCAGCGCCAAATCTTCCTCTACTTTCAGGTACGTGCCGCCATATTCTCGCCTTTGCCGCCTTCCAGCGCCGACTCTTCCTCTCCTTTCACGCACGGGCTGCCATATTCTCGCCTTTGCCGCCTTCCAGCGCCGACTCTTCCTCTCCTTTGAGGTACGTGTCGCCATATTCTCGCCTTTGCCGCATTCCACCGCCGGCACTTCCTCTCCTTTCAGGTACGTGCTGCCATATTCTCGCCTTTGCCGCCTTCCAGCGCCGACTCTTCCTCTCCTTTCACGCAGTTGCCGCCATATTCTCGCCTTTGCCGCCTTCCAGCGCCGACTCTTCCTCTCCTTTCACGCACGTGCCGCCATATTCTCGCCTTTGCCGCCTTCCAGCGCCGACTCTTCCTCTCCTTTCACGCAGCTGCCGCCATATTCTCGCATTTGCCGCCTTCCAGCGCCGACTCTTCCTGTCCTTTCAGGTGCGTGCTGCCATATTCTCGACTTTGCCGCCTTCCACTGCCGATTCTTCCTCTCCTTTCACGCACCTGCCGCCATATTCTCTCGTTTGCCGCCTTCCAGCGCCAAATCTTCCTCTCCTTTCAGGTACGTGCCGCCATATTCTCGCCTTTGCCGTCTTCCACTGCCGACTCTTCCTCTCCTTTCACGCAGCTGCCGCCATATTCTCGCATTTCCCGCCTTCAACCGCCGACTCTTCCTCTGCTTTCAGGTACGTGCCGCCATATTCTCGCCTTTGCCGCCTTCCAGCGCCAAATCTTCCTCTCCTTTCACGCAGCTGCCGCCATATTCTCGCCTTTGCCGCCTTCCAGCGCCAAATCTTCCTCTACTTTCAGGTACTTGCCGCCATATTCTCACCTTTGCCGCCTTCCAGCGCCGACTCTTCCTCTCCTTTCACGCAGTTGCCGCCATATTCTCGCCTTTGCCGCCTTCCAGCGCCGACTCTTCCTCTCCTTTCACGCACCTGCCTCCATATTCTCGCCTTTGCTGCCTTCCTGCGCCGACTCTTCCTGTCCTTTCACGTGCGTGCCGCCATATTCTCGCCTTTGCCGCCTTCCAGCGCCGACTCTTCCTCTCCTTTCACGCACCTGCCGCCATATTCTCGCCTTTGCTGCCTTCCAGCGCCGACTCTTCCTCTCCTTTCACGCACCTGCCGCCATATTCTCGACTTTGCCGCCTTCCAGCGCCGACTCTTCCTCTCCTTTCAGGTACGTGCCGCCATATTCTCGCCTTTGCCGCCTTCGAGCGCCGACTCTTCCTCTCCTTTCAGGTACGTGCCGCCATATTCTCGCCTTTGCCGCCTTCCACTGCCGACTCTTCCTCTCCTTTCACGCACGGGCTGCCATATTCTCGCCTTTGCCGCCTTCTAGCGCCAAATCTTCCTATACTTTCACGCAGTTGCCGCCATATTCTCGCCTTTGCCGCCTTCCAGCGCCGACTCTTCCTCTCCTTTCACGCACGGGCTGCCATATTCTCGCCTTTGCCGCCTTCCAGTGCCGACTCTTCCTCTCCTTTCACGCACCTGCCTCCATATTCTCGCCTTTGCTGCCTTCCTGCGCCGACTCTTCCTGTCCTTTCACGTGCGTGCCGCCATATTCTCGCCTTTGCCGCCTTCCAGCGCCGACTCTTCCTCTCCTTTCACGCACCTGCCGCCATATTCTTGACTTTGCCGCCTTCCAGCGCCGACTCTTCCTCTCCTTTCAGGAACGTGCCGCCATATTCTCGCCTTTGCCGCCTTCCAGCGCCGACTCTTCCTCTCCTTTCAGGTACGTGCCGCCATATTCTCGCCTTTGCCGCCTAACAGCGCCGACTCTTCCTCTCCTTTCACGCACGGGCTGCCATATTCTCGCCTTTGCCGCCTTCCAGCGCCAAATCTTCCTCTACTTTCACGCAGTTGCCGCCATATTCTCGCCTTTGCCGCCTTCCAGCGCCGACTCTTCCTCTCCTTTCACGCACGGGCTGCCATATTCTCGCCTTTGCCGCCTTCCAGCGCCGACTCTTCCTCTCCTTTCACGCAGTTGCCGCCGTATTCTCGCCTTTGCCGCCTTCCACCGCCGACTCTTCCTCTCCTTTCACGCAGCTGCCGCCATATTCTCGCCTTTGCCGCCTTCCAGCGCCAAATCTTCCTCTCCTTTCAGGTACTTGCCGCCATATTCTCGCCTTTGCCGCCTTCCAGCGCCGACTCTTCCTCTCGTTTCTCGCACCTGCCGCCATATTCTCGCCTTTGCCGCCTTCCTGCGCCGACTCTTACTCTCCTTTCCGGTACGTGCCGCCATATTCTTGCCTTTGCCGCCTTCCAGCGCCAAATCTTCCTCTCCTTTCAGGTACGTGCCGCCATATTCTCGCCTTTGCCGCCTTCCAGCGCCGACTCTTCCTCTCCTTTCACGCACGGGCTGCCATATTCTCGCCTTTGCCGCCTTCCAGCGCCGACTCTTCCTCTCCTTTGAGGTACGTGTCGCCATATTCTCGCCTTTGCCGCATTCCACCGCCGGCACTTCCTCTCCTTTCAGGTACGTGCTGCCATATTCTCGCCTTTGCCGCCTTCCAGCGCCGACTCTTCCTCTCCTTTCAGGTACGTGCCGCCATATTCTCGCCTTTGCCGCCTTCCAGCGCCGACTCTTCCTCTCCTTTCACGCACGTGCCGCCATATTCTCGCCTTTGCCGCCTTCCAGCGCCGACTCTTCCTCTCCTTTCAGGTACGTGCCGCCATATTCCCGCCTTTGCCGCCTTCCAGCGCCGACTCTTCCTGTCCTTTCAGGTGCGTGCTGCCATATTCTCGACTTTGCCGCCTTCCACTGCCGATTCTTCCTCTCCTTTCACGCACCTGCCGCCATATTCTCTCGTTTGCCGCCTTCCAGCGCCAAATCTTCCTCTCCTTTCAGGTACGTGCCGCCATATTCTCGCCTTTGCCGTCTTCCACTGCCGACTCTTCCTCTCCTTTCACGCAGCTGCCGCCATATTCTCGCATTTCCCGCCTTCAACCGCCGACTCTTCCTCTGCTTTCAGGTACGTGCCGCCATATTCTCGCCTTTGCCGCCTTCCAGCGCCAAATCTTCCTCTACTTTCACGCAGTTGCCGCCATATTCTCGCCTTTGCCGCCTTCCACCGCCGACTCTTCCTCTCCTTTCACGCAGCTGCCGCCATATTCTCGCCTTTGCCGCCTTCCAGCGCCAAATCTTCCTCTACTTTCAGGTACTTGCCGCCATATTCTCACCTTTGCCGCCTTCCAGCGCCGACTCTTCCTCTCCTTTCACGCAGTTGCCGCCATATTCTCGCCTTTGCCGCCTTCCAGCGCCGACTCTTCCTCTCCTTTCACGCACCTGCCTCCATATTCTCGCCTTTGCTGCCTTCCTGCGCCGACTCTTCCTGTCCTTTCACGTGCGTGCCGCCATATTCTCGCCTTTGCCGCCTTCCAGCGCCGACTCTTCCTCTCCTTTCACGCACCTGCCGCCATATTCTCGCCTTTGCTGCCTTCCAGCGCCGACTCTTCCTCTCCTTTCACGCACCTGCCGCCATATTCTCGACTTTGCCGCCTTCCAGCGCTGACTCTTCCTCTCCTTTCAGGTACGTGCCGCCATATTCTCGCCTTTGCCGCCTTCGAGCGCCGACTCTTCCTCTCCTTTCAGGTACGTGCCGCCATATTCTCGCCTTTGCTGCCTTCCAGTGCCGACTCTTCCTCTCCTTTCACGCACGGGCTGCCATATTCTCGCCTTTGCCGCCTTCTAGCGCCAAATCTTCCTATACTTTCACGCAGTTGCCGCCATATTCTCGCCTTTGCCGCCTTCCACCGCCGACTCTTCCTCTCCTTTCACGCAGCTGCCGCCATATTCTCGCCTTTGCCGCCTTCCACTGCCGACTCTTCCTCTCCTTTCACGCACGGGCTGCCATATTCTCGCCTTTGCCGCCTTCCAGCGCCGACTCTTCCTCTCCTTTCACGCAGTTGCCGCCATATTCTCGCCTTTGCCGCCTTCCAGCGCCAAATCTTCCTCTCCTTTCAGGTGCGTACTGCCATATTCTCGACTTTGCCGCCTTCCACTGCCGATTCTTCCTCTCCTTTCACGCACCTGCCGCCATATTCTCGACTTTGCCGCCTTCCAGTGCCGACTCTTCCTCTCCTTTCAGGTACGTGCCGCCATATACTCGCCTTTCCGCCTTCCAGCGCCGACTCTTCCTCTACTTTCACGCAGTTGCCGCCATATTCTCGCCTTTGCCGCCTTCCACCGCCGACTCTTCCTCTCCTTTCACGCAGCTGCCGCCATATTCTCGCCTTTGCCGCCTTCCCGCGCCGACTCTTCCTCTCCTTTCACGCACGGGCTGCCATATTCTCGCCTTTCCCGCCTTCCAGCGCCAAATCTTCCTCTACTTTCACGCAGTTGCCGCCATATTCTCGCCTTTGCCGTCTTCCACCGCCGACTCTTCCTCTCCTTTCACGCAGCTGCCGCCATATTGTCGCCTTTGCCGCCTTCCAGCACCGACTCTTCCTGTCCTTTCAGGTACTTGCCGCCATATTCTCGCCTTTGCCGCCTTCCAGCGCCGACTCTTCCTCTCCTTTCACGCACCTGCCTCCATATTCTCGCCTTTGCTGGCTTCCTGCGCCGACTCTTCCTGTCCTTTCACGTGCGTGCCGCCATATTCTCGCCTTTGCCGCCTTCCAGCGCCGACTCTTCCTCTCCTTTCACGCACCTGCCGCCATATTCTCGCCTTTGCTGCCTTCCACCACCGACTCTTCCTCGCCTTTCACGCACCTGCCGCCATATTCTTGACTTTGACGCCTTCCAGCGCCGACTCTTCCTCTCCTTTCAGGAACGTGCCGCCATATTCTCGCCTTTGCCGCCTTCCAGCGCCGACTCTTCCTCTCCTTTCACGCAGCTGCCGCAATATTCTCGCCTTTGCCGCCTAACAGCGCCGACTCTTCCTCTCCTTTCACGCACGGGCTGCCATAATCTCGCCTTTGCCGCCTTCTAGCGCCAAATCTTCCTCTACTTTCACGCAGTTGCCGCCATATTCTCGCCTTTGCCGCCTTCCACTGCCGACTCTTCCTCTCCTTTCACGCACGGGCTGCCATATTCTCGCCTTTGCCGCCTTCCAGCGCCAAATCTTCCTCTACTTTCACGCAGTTGCCGCCATATTCCCGCCTTTGCCGTCCTTCCACTGCCGACTCTTCCTCTCCTTTCACGCAGCTGCCGCCATATTCTCGCCTTTGCCGCCTTCCAGCGCCAAATCTTCCTCTCCTTTCAGGTACTTGCCGCCATATTCTCGCCTTTGCTGCCTTCCAGCGCCGACTCTTCCTCTCCTTTCACGCAGTTGCCGCCATATTCTCGCCTTTGCCGCCTTCCAGCGCCAAATCTTCCTCTCCTTTCAGGTACTTGCCGCCATATTCTCGCCTTTGCTGCCTTCCAGCGCCGACTCTTCCTCTCCTTTCACGCAGCTGCCGCCATATTCTCGCCTTTGCCGCCTAAGAGCGCCGACTCTTCCTCTCCTTTCACGCACGGGCTGCCATATTCTCGCCTTTGCCGCCTTCTAGCGCCAAATCTTCCTCTACTTTCACGCAGTTGCCACCATATTCTCGCCTTTGCCGCCTTCCACTGCCGACTCTTCCTCTCCTTTCACGCACGGGCTGCCATATTCTCGCCTTTGCCGCCTTCCAGCGCCAAATCTTCCTCTACTTTCACGCAGTTGCCGCCATATTCCCGCCTTTGCCGCCTTCCAGCGCCGACTCTACCTCTCCTTTCACGCACGTGCCGCCATATTCTCGCCTTTGCCGCCTTCCAGCGCCGACTCTTCCTCTACTTTCAGGTACGTGCCGCCATATTCCCGCCTTTGCCGCCTTCCAGCGCCGACTCTTCCTGTCCTTTCAGGTGCGTGCTGCCATATTCTCGACTTTGCCGCCTTCCACTGCCGATTCTTCCTCTCCTTTCACGCACCTGCCGCCATATTCTCTCGTTTGCCGCCTTCCAGCGCCAAATCTTCCTCTCCTTTCAGGTACGTGCCGCCATATTCTCGCCTTTGCCGTCTTCCACCGCCGACTCTTCCTCTCCTTTCACGCAGCTGCCGCCATATTCTCGCATTTCCCGCCTTCCACCGCCGACTCTTCCTCTCCTTTCAGGTACTTGCCGCCATATTCTCGCCTTTGCCGCCTTCCAGCGCCGACTCTTCCTCTCCTTTCAGGTACTTGCCGCCATATTCTCACCTTTGCCGCCTTCCAGCGCCAAGTCTTCCTCTACTTTCACGCAGTTGCCGCCATATTCTCGCCTTTGCCGCCTTCCACCGCCGACTCTTCCTCTCCTTTCACGCAGCTGCCGCCATATTCTCGCCTTTGCCGCCTTCCAGCGCCAAATCTTCCTCTCCTTTCAGGTACTTGCCGCCATATTCTCACCTTTGCCGCCTTCCAGCGCCGACTCTTCCTCTCCTTTCACGCAGTTGCCGCCATATTCTCGCCTTTGCCGCCTTCCAGCGCCGACTCTTCCTCTCCTTTCACGCAGTTGCCGCCATATTCTCGCCTTTGCCATCTTCCACCGCCGACTCTTCCTGTCCTTTCACGTGCGTGCCGCCATATTCTCGCCTTTGCCGCCTAACAGCGCCGACTCTTCCTCTCCTTTCACGCACCTGCCGCCATATTCTCGCCTTTGCCGCCTTCCACTGCCGATTCTTCCTCTCCTTTCACGCACCTGCCGCCATATTCTCTCGTTTGCCGCCTTCCAGCGCCAAATCTTCCTCTCCTTTCAGGTACGTGCCGCCATATTCTCGCCTTTGCCGTCTTCCACTGCCGACTCTTCCTCTCCTTTCACGCAGCTGCCGCCATATTCTCGCATTTCCCGCCTTCAACCGCCGACTCTTCCTCTGCTTTCAGGTACGTGCCGCCATATTCTCGCCTTTGCCGCCTTCCAGCGCCAAATCTTCCTCTACTTTCACGCAGTTGCCGCCATATTCTCGCCTTTGCCGCCTTCCACCGCCGACACTTCCTCTCCTTTCACGCAGCTGCCGCCATATTCTCGCCTTTGCCGCCTTCCAGCGCCAAATCTTCCTCTACTTTCAGGTACTTGCCGCCATATTCTCACCTTTGCCGCCTTCCAGCGCCGACTCTTCCTCTCCTTTCACGCAGTTGCCGCCATATTCTCGCCTTTGCCGCCTTCCAGCGCCGACTCTTCCTCTCCTTTCACGCACCTGCCTCCATATTCTCGCCTTTGCTGCCTTCCTGCGCCGACTCTTCCTGTCCTTTCACGTGCGTGCCGCCATATTCTCGCCTTTGCCGCCTTCCAGCGCCGACTCTTCCTCTCCTTTCACGCACCTGCCGCCATATTCTCGCCTTTGCTGCCTTCCAGCGCCGACTCTTCCTCTCCTTTCACGCACCTGCCGCCATATTCTCGACTTTGCCGCCTTCCAGCGCTGACTCTTCCTCTCCTTTCAGGTACGTGCCGCCATATTCTCGCCTTTGCCGCCTTCGAGCGCCGACTCTTCCTCTCCTTTCAGGTACGTGCCGCCATATTCTCGCCTTTGCTGCCTTCCAGTGCCGACTCTTCCTCTCCTTTCACGCACGGGCTGCCATATTCTCGACTTTGCCGCCTTCTAGCGCCAAATCTTCCTATACTTTCACGCAGTTGCCGCCATATTCTCGCCTTTGCCGCCTTCCACCGCCGACTCTTCCTCTCCTTTCACGCAGCTGCCGCCATATTCTCGCCTTTGCCGCCTTCCACCACCGACTCTTCCTCTCCTTTCACGCACCTGCCGCCATATTCTTGACTTTGCCGCCTTCCAGCGCCGACTCTTCCTCTCCTTTCAGGAACGTGCCGCCATATTCTCGCCTTTGCCGCCTTCCAGCGCCGACTCTTCCTCTCCTTTCAGGTACGTGCCGCCATATTCTCGCCTTTGCCGCCTAACAGCGCCGACTCTTCCTCTCCTTTCACGCACGGGCTGCCATATTCTCGCCTTTGCCGCCTTCTAGCGCCAAATCTTCCTCTACTTTCACGCAGTTGCCGCCATATTCTCGCCTTTGCCGCCTTCCAGCGCCGACTCTTCCTCTCCTTTCACGCACGGGCTGCCATATTCTCGCCTTTGCCGCCTTCCAGCGCCGACTCTTCCTCTCCTTTCACGCAGTTGCCGCCATATTCTCGCCTTTGCCGCCTTCCACCGCCGACTCTTCCTCTCCTTTCACGCAGCTGCCGCCATATTCTCGCCTTTGCCGCCTTCCAGCGCCAAATCTTCCTCTCCTTTCAGGTACTTGCCGCCATATTCTCGCCTTTGCCGCCTTCCAGCGCCGACTCTTCCTCTCGTTTCTCGCACCTGCCGCCATATTCTCGCCTTTGCCGCCTTCCTGCGCCGACTCTTCCTCTCCTTTCCGGTACGTGCCGCCATATTCTTGCCTTTGCCGCCTTCCAGCGCCAAATCTTCCTCTCCTTTCAGGTACGTGCCGCCATATTCTCGCCTTTGCCGCCTTCCAGCGCCGACTCTTCCTCTCCTTTCACGCACGGGCTGCCATATTCTCGCCTTTGCCGCCTTCCAGCGCCGACTCTTCCTCTCCTTTGAGGTACGTGTCGCCATATTCTCGCCTTTGCCGCATTCCACCGCCGGCACTTCCTCTCCTTTCAGGTACGTGCCGCCATATTCTCGCCTTTGCCGCCTTCCAGCGCCGACTCTTCCTCTCCTTTCACGCAGTTGCCGCCATATTCTCGCCTTTGCCGCCTTCCAGCGCCGACTCTTCCTCTCCTTTCACGCACGTGCCGCCATATTCTCGCCTTTGCCGTCTTCCAGCGCCGACTCTTCCTCTCCTTTCACGCAGTTGCCGCCATATTCTCGCCTTTGCCGCCTTCCAGCGCCGACTCTTCCTCTCCTTTCACGCACGTGCCGCCATATTCTCGCCTTTGCCGCCTTCCAGCGCCGACTCTTCCTCTCCTTTCACGCAGCTGCCGCCATATTCTCGCCTTTGCCGCCTTCCAGCGCCGACTCTTCCTCTCCTTTCAGGTACGTGCCGCCATATTCTCGCCTTTGCCGCCTAACAGCGCCGACTCTTCCTCTCCTTTCACGCACGGGCTGCCATATTCTCGCCTTTGCCGCCTTCTAGCGCCAAATCTTCCTCTACTTTCACGCAGTTGCCGCCATATTCTCGCCTTTGCCGCCTTCCAGCGCCGACTCTTCCTCTCCTTTCACGCACGGGCTGCCATATTCTCGCCTTTGCCGCCTTCCAGCGCCGACTCTTCCTCTCCTTTCACGCAGTTGCCGCCATATTCTCGCCTTTGCCGCCTTCCACCGCCGACTCTTCCTCTCCTTTCACGCAGCTGCCGCCATATTCTCGCCTTTGCCGCCTTCCAGCGCCAAATCTTCCTCTCCTTTCAGGTACTTGCCGCCATATTCTCGCCTTTGCCGCCTTCCAGCGCCGACTCTTCCTCTCGTTTCTCGCACCTGCCGCCATATTCTCGCCTTTGCCGCCTTCCTGCGCCGACTCTTCCTCTCCTTTCCGGTACGTGCCGCCATATTCTTGCCTTTGCCGCCTTCCAGCGCCAAATCTTCCTCTCCTTTCAGGTACGTGCCGCCATATTCTCGCCTTTGCCGCCTTCCAGCGCCGACTCTTCCTCTCCTTTCACGCACGGGCTGCCATATTCTCGCCTTTGCCGCCTTCCAGCGCCGACTCTTCCTCTCCTTTGAGGTACGTGTCGCCATATTCTCGCCTTTGCCGCATTCCACCGCCGGCACTTCCTCTCCTTTCAGGTACGTGCCGCCATATTCTCGCCTTTGCCGCCTTCCAGCGCCGACTCTTCCTCTCCTTTCACGCAGTTGCCGCCATATTCTCGCCTTTGCCGCCTTCCAGCGCCGACTCTTCCTCTCCTTTCACGCACGTGCCGCCATATTCTCGCCTTTGCCGTCTTCCAGCGCCGACTCTTCCTCTCCTTTCACGCAGTTGCCGCCATATTCTCGCCTTTGCCGCCTTCCAGCGCCGACTCTTCCTCTCCTTTCACGCACGTGCCGCCATATTCTCGCCTTTGCCGCCTTCCAGCGCCGACTCTTCCTCTCCTTTCACGCAGCTGCCGCCATATTCTCGCATTTGCCGCCTTCCAGCGCCGACTCTTCCTGTCCTTTCAGGTGCGTGCTGCCATATTCTCGACTTTGCCGCCTTCCACTGCCGATTCTTCCTCTCCTTTCACGCACCTGCCGCCATATTCTCTCGTTTGCCGCCTTCCAGCGCCAAATCTTCCTCTCCTTTCAGGTACGTGCCGCCATATTCTCGCCTTTGCCGTCTTCCACTGCCGACTCTTCCTCTCCTTTCACGCAGCTGCCGCCATATTCTCGCATTTCCCGCCTTCAACCGCCGACTCTTCCTCTGCTTTCAGGTACGTGCCGCCATATTCTCGCCTTTGCCGCCTTCCAGCGCCAAATCTTCCTCTACTTTCACGCAGTTGCCGCCATATTCTCGCCTTTGCCGCCTTCCACGGCCGACTCTTCCTCTCCTTTCACGCAGCTGCCGCCATATTCTCGCCTTTGCCGCCTTCCAGCGCCAAATCTTCCTCTACTTTCAGGTACTTGCCGCCATATTCTCACCTTTGCCGCCTTCCAGCGCCGACTCTTCCTCTCCTTTCACGCAGTTGCCGCCATATTCTCGCCTTTGCCGCCTTCCAGCGCCGACTCTTCCTCTCCTTTCACGCACCTGCCTCCATATTCTCGCCTTTGCTGCCTTCCTGCGCCGACTCTTCCTGTCCTTTCACGTGCGTGCCGCCATATTCTCGCCTTTGCCGCCTTCCAGCGCTGACTCTTCCTCTCCTTTCAGGTACGTGCCGCCATATTCTCGCCTTTGCCGCCTTCGAGCGCCGACTCTTCCTCTCCTTTCAGGTACGTGCCGCCATATTCTCGCCTTTGCTGCCTTCCAGTGCCGACTCTTCCTCTCCTTTCACGCACGGGCTGCCATATTCTCGCCTTTGCCGCCTTCTAGCGCCAAATCTTCCTATACTTTCACGCAGTTGCCGCCATATTCTCGCCTTTGCCGCCTTCCACCGCCGACTCTTCCTCTCCTTTCACGCAGCTGCCGCCATATTCTCGCCTTTGCCGCCTTCCACTGCCGACTCTTCCTCTCCTTTCACGCACGGGCTGCCATATTCTCGCCTTTGCCGCCTTCCAGTGCCGACTCTTCCTCTCCTTTCACGCACCTGCCGCCATATTCTCGCCTTTGCTGCCTTCCTGCGCCGACTCTTCCTGTCCTTTCACGTGCGTGCCGCCATATTCTCGCCTTTGCCGCCTTCCAGCGCCGACTCTTCCTCTCCTTTCACGCACCTGCCGCCATATTCTCGCCTTTGCTGCCTTCCACCACCGACTCTTCCTCTCCTTTCACGCACCTGCCGCCATATTCTTGACTTTGCCGCCTTCCAGCGCCGACTCTTCCTCTCCTTTCAGGAACGTGCCGCCATATTCTCGCCTTTGCCGCCTTCCAGCGCCGACTCTTCCTCTCCTTTCAGGTACGTACCGCCATATTCTCGCCTTTGCCGCCTAACAGCGCCGACTCTTCCTCTCCTTTCACGCACGGGCTGCCATATTCTCGCCTTTGCCGCCTTCTAGCGCCAAATCTTCCTCTACTTTCACGCAGTTGCCGCCATATTCTCGCCTTTGCCGCCTTCCAGCGCCGACTCTTCCTCTCCTTTCACGCACGGGCTGCCATATTCTCGCCTTTGCCGCCTTCCAGCGCCGACTCTTCCTCTCCTTTCACGCAGTTGCCGCCATATTCTCGCCTTTGCCGCCTTCCACCGCCGACTCTTCCTCTCCTTTCACGCAGCTGCCGCCATATTCTCGCCTTTGCCGCCTTCCAGCGCCAAATCTTCCTCTCCTTTCAGGTACTTGCCGCCATATTCTCGCCTTTGCCGCCTTCCAGCGCCGACTCTTCCTCTCGTTTCTCGCACCTGCCGCCATATTCTCGCCTTTGCCGCCTTCCTGCGCCGACTCTTCCTCTCCTTTCCGGTACGTGCCGCCATATTCTTGCCTTTGCCGCCTTCCAGCGCCAAATCTTCCTCTACTTTCAGGTACGTGCCGCCATATTCTCGCCTTTGCCGCCTTCCAGCGCCGACTCTTCCTCTCCTTTCACGCACGGGCTGCCATATTCTCGCCTTTGCCGCCTTCCAGCGCCGACTCTTCCTCTCCTTTGAGGTACGTGTCGCCATATTCTCGCCTTTGCCGCATTCCACCGCCGGCACTTCCTCTCCTTTCAGGTACGTGCCGCCATATTCTCGCCTTTGCCGCCTTCCAGCGCCGACTCTTCCTCTCCTTTCACGCAGTTGCCGCCATATTCTCGCCTTTGCCGCCTTCCAGCGCCGACTCTTCCTCTCCTTTCACGCACGTGCCGCCATATTCTCGCCTTTGCCGTCTTCCAGCGCCGACTCTTCCTCTCCTTTCACGCAGTTGCCGCCATATTCTCGCCTTTGCCGCCTTCCAGCGCCGACTCTTCCTCTACTTTCACGCACGTGCCGCCATATTCTCGCCTTTGCCGCCTTCCAGCGCGGACTCTTCCTCTCCTTTCACGCAGCTGCCGCCATATTCTCGCATTTGCCGCCTTCCAGCGCCGACTCTTCCTGTCCTTTCAGGTGCGTGCTGCCATATTCTCGACTTTGCCGCCTTCCACTGCCGATTCTTCCTCTCCTTTCACGCACCTGCCGCCATATTCTCTCGTTTGCCGCCTTCCAGCGCCAAATCTTCCTCTCCTTTCAGGTACGTGCCGCCATATTCTCGCCTTTGCCGTCTTCCACTGCCGACTCTTCCTCTCCTTTCACGCAGCTGCCGCCATATTCTCGCATTTCCCGCCTTCAACCGCCGACTCTTCCTCTGCTTTCAGGTACGTGCCGCCATATTCTCGCCTTTGCCGCCTTCCAGCGCCAAATCTTCCTCTACTTTCACGCAGTTGCCGCCATATTCTCGCCTTTGCCGCCTTCCACGGCCGACTCTTCCTCTCCTTTCACGCAGCTGCCGCCATATTCTCGCCTTTGCCGCCTTCCAGCGCCAAATCTTCCTCTACTTTCAGGTACTTGCCGCCATATTCTCACCTTTGCCGCCTTCCAGCGCCGACTCTTCCTCTCCTTTCACGCAGTTGCCGCCATATTCTCGCCTTTGCCGCCTTCCAGCGCCGACTCTTCCTCTCCTTTCACGCACCTGCCTCCATATTCTCGCCTTTGCTGCCTTCCTGCGCCGACTCTTCCTGTCCTTTCACGTGCGTGCCGCCATATTCTCGCCTTTGCCGCCTTCCAGCGCCGACTCTTCCTCTCCTTTCACGCACCTGCCGCCATATTCTCGCCTTTGCTGCCTTCCAGCGCCGACTCTTCCTCTCCTTTCACGCACCTGCCGCCATATTCTCGACTTTGCCGCCTTCCAGCGCCGACTCTTCCTCTCCTTTCAGGTACGTGCCGCCATATTCTCGCCTTTGCCGCCTTCGAGCGCCGACTCTTCCTCTCCTTTCAGGTACGTGCCGCCATATTCTCGCCTTTGCCGCCTTCCACTGCCGACTCTTCCTCTCCTTTCACGCACGGGCTGCCATATTCTCGCCTTTGCCGCCTTCCAGTGCCGACTCTTCCTCTCCTTTCACGCACCTGCCTCCATATTCTCGCCTTTGCTGCCTTCCTGCGCCGACTCTTCCTGTCCTTTCACGTGCGTGCCGCCATATTCTCGCCTTTGCCGCCTTCCAGCGCCGACTCTTCCTCTCCTTTCACGCACCTGCCGCCATATTCTCGCCTTTGCTGCCTTCCACCACCGACTCTTCCTCTCCTTTCACGCACCTGCCGCCATATTCTTGACTTTGCCGCCTTCCAGCGCCGACTCTTCCTCTCCTTTCAGGAACGTGCCGCCATATTCTCGCCTTTGCCGCCTTCCAGCGCCGACTCTTCCTCTCCTTTCAGGTACGTGCCGCCATATTCTCGCCTTTGCCGCCTAACAGCGCCGACTCTTCCTCTCCTTTCACGCACGGGCTGCCATATTCTCGCCTTTGCCGCCTTCCACCGCCGACTCTTCCTCTCCTTTCACGCAGCTGCCGCCATATTCTCGCCTTTGCCGCCTTCCACTGCCGACTCTTCCTCTCCTTTCACGCACGGGCTGCCATATTCTCGCCTTTGCCGCCTTCCAGTGCCGACTCTTCCTCTCCTTTCACGCACCTGCCGCCATATTCTCGCCTTTGCTGCCTTCCTGCGCCGACTCTTCCTGTCCTTTCACGTGCGTGCCGCCATATTCTCGCCTTTGCCGCCTTCCAGCGCCGACTCTTCCTCTCCTTTCACGCACCTGCCGCCATATTCTCGCCTTTGCTGCCTTCCACCACCGACTCTTCCTCTCCTTTCACGCACCTGCCGCCATATTCTTGACTTTGCCGCCTTCCAGCGCCGACTCTTCCTCTCCTTTCAGGAACGTGCCGCCATATTCTCGCCTTTGCCGCCTTCCAGCGCCGACTCTTCCTCTGCTTTCAGGTACGTGCCGCCATATTCTCGCCTTTGCCGCCTAACAGCGCCGACTCTTCCTCTCCTTTCACGCACGGGCTGCCATATTCTCGCCTTTGCCGCCTTCTAGCGCCAAATCTTCCTCTACTTTCACGCAGTTGCCGCCATATTCTCGCCTTTGCCGCCTTCCAGCGCCGACTCTTCCTCTCCTTTCACGCACGGGCTGCCATATTCTCGCCTTTGCCGCCTTCCAGCGCCGACTCTTCCTCTCCTTTCACGCAGTTGCCGCCATATTCTCGCCTTTGCCGCCTTCCACCGCCGACTCTTCCTCTCCTTTCACGCAGCTGCCGCCATATTCTCGCCTTTGCCGCCTTCCAGCGCCAAATCTTCCTCTCCTTTCAGGTACTTGCCGCCATATTCTCGCCTTTGCCGCCTTCCAGCGCCGACTCTTCCTCTCGTTTCTCGCACCTGCCGCCATATTCTCGCCTTTGCCGCCTTCCTGCGCCGACTCTTCCTCTCCTTTCCGGTACGTGCCGCCATATTCTTGCCTTTGCCGCCTTCCAGCGCCAAATCTTCCTCTACTTTCAGGTACGTGCCGCCATATTCTCGCCTTTGCCGCCTTCCAGCGCCGACTCTTCCTCTCCTTTCACGCACGGGCTGCCATATTCTCGCCTTTGCCGCCTTCCAGCGCCGACTCTTCCTCTCCTTTGAGGTACGTGTCGCCATATTCTCGCCTTTGCCGCATTCCACCGCCGGCACTTCCTCTCCTTTCAGGTACGTGCTGCCATATTCTCGCCTTTGCCGCCTTCCAGTGCCGACTCTTCCTCTCCTTTCACGCACCTGCCTCCATATTCTCGCCTTTGCTGCCTTCCTGCGCCGACTCTTCCTGTCCTTTCACGTGCGTGCCGCCATATTCTCGCCTTTTCCGCCTTCCAGCGCCGACTCTTCCTCTCCTTTCACGCACCTGCCGCCATATTCTCGCCTTTGCTGCCTTCCACCACCGACTCTTCCTCTCCTTTCACGCACCTGCCGCCATATTCTTGACTTTGCCGCCTTCCAGCGCCGACTCTTCCTCTCCTTTCAGGAACGTGCCGCCATATTCTCGCCTTTGCCGCCTTCCAGCGCCGACTCTTCCTCTCCTTTCAGGTACGTGCCGCCATATTCTCGCCTTTGCCGCCTAAGAGCGCCGACTCTTCCTCTCCTTTCACGCACGGGCTGCCATATTCTCGCCTTTGCCGCCTTCTAGCGCCAAATCTTCCTCTACTTTCACGCAGTTGCCGCCATATTCTCGCCTTTGCCGCCTTCCAGCGCCGACTCTTCCTCTCCTTTCACGCACGGGCTGCCATATTCTCGCCTTTGCCGCCTTCCAGCGCCGACTCTTCCTCTCCTTTCACGCAGTTGCCGCCGTATTCTCGCCTTTGCCGCCTTCCACCGCCGACTCTTCCTCTCCTTTCACGCAGCTGCCGCCATATTCTCGCCTTTGCCGCCTTCCAGCGCCAAATCTTCCTCTCCTTTCAGGTACTTGCCGCCATATTCTCGCCTTTGCCGCCTTCCAGCGCCGACTCTTCCTCTCGTTTCTCGCACCTGCCGCCATATTCTCGCCTTTGCCGCCTTCCTGCGCCGACTCTTACTCTCCTTTCCGGTACGTGCCGCCATATTCTTGCCTTTGCCGCCTTCCAGCGCCAAATCTTCCTCTCCTTTCAGGTACGTGCCGCCATATTCTCGCCTTTGCCGCCTTCCAGCGCCGACTCTTCCTCTCCTTTCACGCACGGGCTGCCATATTCTCGCCTTTGCCGCCTTCCAGCGCCGACTCTTCCTCTCCTTTGAGGTACGTGTCGCCATATTCTCGCCTTTGCCGCATTCCACCGCCGGCACTTCCTCTCCTTTCAGGTACGTGCTGCCATATTCTCGCCTTTGCCGCCTTCCAGCGCCGACTCTTCCTCTCCTTTCAGGTACGTGCCGCCATATTCTCGCCTTTGCCACCTTCCAGCGCCGACTCTTCCTCTCCTTTCACGCAGCTGCCGCCATATTCTCGCCTTTGCTGCCTTCCACCACCGACTCTTCCTCTCCTTTCACGCACCTGCCGCCATATTCTTGACTTTGACGCCTTCCAGCGCCGACTCTTCCTCTCCTTTCAGGAACGTGCCGCCATATTCTCGCCTTTGCCGCCTTCCACCGCCGACTCTTCCTCTCCTTTCACGCAGCTGCCGCCATATTCTCGCCTTTGCCGCCTTCCAGCGCCAAATCTTCCTCTACTTTCAGGTACTTGCCGCCATATTCTCACCTTTGCCGCCTTCCAGCGCCGACTCTTCCTCTCCTTTCACGCAGTTGCCGCCATATTCTCGCCTTTGCCGCCTTCCAGCGCCGACTCTTCCTCTCCTTTCACGCACCTGCCTCCATATTCTCGCCTTTGCTGCCTTCCTGCGCCGACTCTTCCTGTCCTTTCACGTGCGTGCCGCCATATTCTCGCCTTTGCCGCCTTCCAGCGCCGACTCTTCCTCTCCTTTCACGCACCTGCCGCCATATTCTCGCCTTTGCTGCCTTCCAGCGCCGACTCTTCCTCTCCTTTCACGCACCTGCCGCCATATTCTCGACTTTGCCGCCTTCCAGCGCTGACTCTTCCTCTCCTTTCAGGTACGTGCCGCCATATTCTCGCCTTTGCCGCCTTCCAGCGCCGACTCTTCCTCTCCTTTCAGGTACGTGCCGCCATATTCTCGCCTTTGCTGCCTTCCAGTGCCGACTCTTCCTCTCCTTTCACGCACGGGCTGCCATATTCTCGCCTTTGCCGCCTTCTAGCGCCAAATCTTCCTATACTTTCACGCAGTTGCCGCCATATTCTCGCCTTTGCCGCCTTCCACCGCCGACTCTTCCTCTCCTTTCACGCAGCTGCCGCCATATTCTCGCCTTTGCCGCCTTCCACTGCCGACTCTTCCTCTCCTTTCACGCACGGGCTGCCATATTCTCGCCTTTGCCGCCTTCCAGCGCCGACTCTTCCTGTCCTTTCACGTGCGTGCCGCCATATTCTCGCCTTTGCCGCCTTCCAGCGCCGACTCTTCCTCTCCTTTCACGCACCTGCCGCCATATTCTCGCCTTTGCTGCCTTCCACCACCGACTCTTCCTCTCCTTTCACGCACCTGCCGCCATATTCTTGACTTTGCCGCCTTCCAGCGCCGACTCTTCCTCTCCTTTCAGGAACGTGCCGCCATATTCTCGCCTTTGCCGCCTTCCAGCGCCGACTCTTCCTCTCCTTTCAGGTACGTGCCGCCATATTCTCGCCTTTGCCGCCTAACAGCGCCGACTCTTCCTCTCCTTTCACGCACGGGCTGCCATATTCTCGCCTTTGCCGCCTTCTAGCGCCAAATCTTCCTCTACTTTCACGCAGTTGCCGCCATATTCTCGCCTTTGCCGCCTTCCAGCGCCGACTCTTCCTCTCCTTTCACGCACGGGCTGCCATATTCTCGCCTTTGCCGCCTTCCAGCGCCGACTCTTCCTCTCCTTTCACGCAGTTGCCGCCATATTCTCGCCTTTGCCGCCTTCCACCGCCGACTCTTCCTCTCCTTTCACGCAGCTGCCGCCATATTCTCGCCTTTGCCGCCTTCCAGCGCCAAATCTTCCTCTCCTTTCAGGTACTTGCCGCCATATTCTCGCCTTTGCCGCCTTCCAGCGCCGACTCTTCCTCTCGTTTCTCGCACCTGCCGCCATATTCTCGCCTTTGCCGCCTTCCTGCGCCGACTCTTCCTCTCCTTTCCGGTACGTGCCGCCATATTCTTGCCTTTGCCGCCTTCCAGCGCCAAATCTTCCTCTACTTTCAGGTACGTGCCGCCATATTCTCGCCTTTGCCGCCTTCCAGCGCCGACTCTTCCTCTCCTTTCACGCACGGGCTGCCATATTCTCGCCTTTGCCGCCTTCCAGCGCCGACTCTTCCTCTCCTTTGAGGTACGTGTCGCCATATTCTCGCCTTTGCCGCATTCCACCGCCGGCACTTCCTCTCCTTTCAGGTACGTGCTGCCATATTCTCGCCTTTGCCGCCTTCCAGCGCCGACTCTTCCTCTCCTTTCACGCAGTTGCCGCCATATTCTCGCCTTTGCCGCCTTCCAGCGCCGACTCTTCCTCTCCTTTCACGCACGTGCCGCCATATTCTCGCCTTTGCCGCCTTCCAGCGCCGACTCTTCCTCTCCTTTCACGCAGCTGCCGCCATATTCTCGCATTTGCCGCCTTCCAGCGCCGACTCTTCCTGTCCTTTCAGGTGCGTGCTGCCATATTCTCGACTTTGCCGCCTTCCACTGCCGATTCTTCCTCTCCTTTCACGCACCTGCCGCCATATTCTCTCGTTTGCCGCCTTCCAGCGCCAAATCTTCCTCTCCTTTCAGGTACGTGCCGCCATATTCTCGCCTTTGCCGTCTTCCACTGCCGACTCTTCCTCTCCTTTCACGCAGCTGCCGCCATATTCTCGCATTTCCCGCCTTCAACCGCCGACTCTTCCTCTGCTTTCAGGTACGTGCCGCCATATTCTCGCCTTTGCCGCCTTCCAGCGCCAAATCTTCCTCTACTTTCACGCAGTTGCCGCCATATTCTCGCCTTTGCCGCCTTCCACCGCCGACTCTTCCTCTCCTTTCACGCAGCTGCCGCCATATTCTCGCCTTTGCCGCCTTCCAGCGCCAAATCTTCCTCTACTTTCAGGTACTTGCCGCCATATTCTCACCTTTGCCGCCTTCCAGCGCCGACTCTTCCTCTCCTTTCACGCAGTTGCCGCCATATTCTCGCCTTTGCCGCCTTCCAGCGCCGACTCTTCCTCTCCTTTCACGCACCTGCCTCCATATTCTCGCCATTGCTGCCTTCCTGCGCCGACTCTTCCTGTCCTTTCACGTGCGTGCCGCCATATTCTCGCCTTTGCCGCCTTCCAGCGCCGACTCTTCCTCTCCTTTCACGCACCTGCCGCCATATTCTCGCCATTGCTGCCTTCCAGCGCCGACTCTTCCTCTCCTTTCACGCACCTGCCGCCATATTCTCGACTTTGCCGCCTTCCAGCGCCGACTCTTCCTCTCCTTTCAGGTACGTGCCGCCATATTCTCGCCTTTGCCGCCTTCGAGCGCCGACTCTTCCTCTCCTTTCAGGTACGTGCCGCCATATTCTCGCCTTTGCTGCCTTCCAGTGCCGACTCTTCCTCTCCTTTCACGCACGGGCTGCCATATTCTCGCCTTTGCCGCCTTCTAGCGCCAAATCTTCCTCTACTTTCACGCAGTTGCCGCCATATTCTCGCCTTTGCCGCCTTCCACTGCCGACTCTTCCTCTCCTTTCACGCACGGGCTGCCATATTCCCGCCTTTGCCACCTTCCAGCGCCAAATCTTCCTCTACTTTCACGCAGTTGCCGCCATATTCTCGCCTTTGCCGCCTTCCACCGCCGACTCTTCCTCTCCTTTCACGCAGCTGCCGCCATATTCTCGCCTTTGCCGCCTTCCAGCGCCAAATCTTCCTCTCCTTTCAGGTACGTGCCGCCATATTCTCGCCTTTGCCGCCTTCCACCGCCGACTCTTCCTCTCCTTTCACGCACCTGCCGCCATATTCTCGCCTTTGCCGCCTTCCAGCGCCGACTCTTCCTCTCCTTTCAGGTACGTGCCGCCATATTCCCGCCTTTGCCGCCTTCCAGCGCCAAATCTTCCTCTCCTTTGACGCAGTTGCCGCCATATTCTCGCCTTTGCCGCCTTCCAGCACCGACTCTTCCTCTCCTTTCACGCAGTTGTCGCCATATTCTCGCCTTTGCCGCCTTCCAGCGCCAAATCTTCCTCTCCTTTGAGGTACGTGTCGCCATATTCTCGCGTTTGCCGCATTCCACTGCCGGCTCTTCCTCTCCTTTCAGGTACGTGCCGCCATATTCTCGCCTTTGCCGCCTTCCAGCGCCGACTCTTCCTCTCCTTTCAGGTACGTGCCGCCATATTCTCGCCTTTGCCGCCTTCCACCGCCGACTCTTCCTGTACTTTCAGGTGCGTGCTGCCATATTCTCGCCTTTGCCGCCTTCCACTGCCGATTCTTCCTCTCCTTTCACGCAGTTGCCGCCATATTCTCGCCTTTGCCGCCTTCCACCGCCGACTCTTCCTCTCCTTTCACGCAGCTGCCGCCATATTCTCGCCTTTGCCGCCTTCCAGCGCCAAATCTTCCTCTCCTTTCAGGTACTTGCCGCCATATTCTCGCCTTTGCCGCCTTCCAGCGCCGACTCTTCCTCTCGTTTCTCGCACCTGCCGCCATATTCTCGCCTTTGCCGCCTTCCTGCGCCGACTCTTCCTCTCCTTTCCGGTACGTGCCGCCATATTCTTGCCTTTGCCGCCTTCCAGCGCCAAATCTTCCTCTACTTTCAGGTACGTGCCGCCATATTCTCGCCTTTGCCGCCTTCCAGCGCCGACTCTTCCTCTCCTTTCACGCACGGGCTGCCATATTCTCGCCTTTGCCGCCTTCCAGCGCCGACTCTTCCTCTCCTTTGAGGTACGTGTCGCCATATTCTCGCCTTTGCCGCATTCCACCGCCGGCACTTCCTCTCCTTTCAGGTACGTGCTGCCATATTCTCGCCTTTGCCGCCTTCCAGCGCCGACTCTTCCTCTCCTTTCACGCAGTTGCCGCCATATTCTCGCCTTTGCCGCCTTCCAGCGCCGACTCTTCCTCTCCTTTCACGCACGTGCCGCCATATTCTCGCCTTTGACGCCTTCCAGCGCCGACTCTTCCTCTCCTTTCACGCAGCTGCCGCCATATTCTCGCATTTGCCGCCTTCCAGCGCCGACTCTTCCTGTCCTTTCAGGTGCGTGCTGCCATATTCTCGACTTTGCCGCCTTCCACTGCCGATTCTTCCTCTCCTTTCACGCACCTGCCGCCATATTCTCTCGTTTGCCGCCTTCCAGCGCCAAATCTTCCTCTCCTTTCAGGTACGTGCCGCCATATTCTCGCCTTTGCCGTCTTCCACTGCCGACTCTTCCTCTCCTTTCACGCAGCTGCCGCCATATTCTCGCATTTCCCGCCTTCAACCGCCGACTCTTCCTCTGCTTTCAGGTACGTGCCGCCATATTCTCGCCTTTGCCGCCTTCCAGCGCCGACTCTTCCTCTACTTTCACGCAGTTGCCGCCATATTCTCGCCTTTGCCGCCTTCCACCGCCGACTCTTCCTCTCCTTTCACGCAGCTGCCGCCATATTCTCGCCTTTGCCGCCTTCCAGCGCCAAATCTTCCTCTACTTTCAGGTACTTGCCGCCATATTCTCACCTTTGCCGCCTTCCAGCGCCGACTCTTCCTCTCCTTTCACGCAGTTGCCGCCATATTCTCGCCTTTGCCGCCTTCCAGCGCCGACTCTTCCTCTCCTTTCACGCACCTGCCTCCATATTCTCGCCTTTGCTGCCTTCCTGCGCCGACTCTTCCTGTCCTTTCACGTGCGTGCCGCCATATTCTCGCCTTTGCCGCCTTCCAGCGCCGACTCTTCCTCTCCTTTCACGCACCTGCCGCCATATTCTCGCCTTTGCTGCCTTCCAGCGCCGACTCTTCCTCTCCTTTCACGCACCTGCCGCCATATTCTCGACTTTGCCGCCTTCCAGCGCCGACTCTTCCTCTCCTTTCAGGTACGTGCCGCCATATTCTCGCCTTTGCCGCCTTCGAGCGCCGACTCTTCCTCTCCTTTCAGGTACGTGCCGCCATATTCTCGCCTTTGCTGCCTTCCAGTGCCGACTCTTCCTCTCCTTTCACGCACGGGCTGCCATATTCTCGCCTTTGCCGCCTTCTAGCGCCAAATCTTCCTCTACTTTCACGCAGTTGCCGCCATATTCTCGCCTTTGCCGCCTTCCACCACCGACTCTTCCTCTCCTTTCACGCACGGGCTGCCATATTCCCGCCTTTGCCACCTTCCAGCGCCAAATCTTCCTCTACTTTCACGCAGTTGCCGCCATATTCTCGCCTTTGCCGCCTTCCACCGCCGACTCTTCCTCTCCTTTCACGCAGCTGCCGCCATATTCTCGCCTTTGCCGCCTTCCAGCGCCAAATCTTCCTCTCCTTTCAGGTACGTGCCGCCATATTCTCGCCTTTGCCGCCTTCCAGCGCCGACTCTTCCTCTCCTTTCACGCACCTGCCGCCATATTCTCGCCTTTGCCGCCTTCCAGCGCCGACTCTTCCTCTCCTTTCAGGTACGTGCCGCCATATTCCCGCCTTTGCCGCCTTCCAGCGCCAAATCTTCCTCTCCTTTGACGCAGTTGCCGCCATATTCTCGCCTTTGCCGCCTTCCAGCACCGACTCTTCCTCTCCTTTCACGCAGTTGTCGCCATATTCTCGCCTTTGCCGCCTTCCAGCGCCGACTCTTCCTCTCCTTTGAGGTACGTGTCGCCATATTCTCGCGTTTGCCGCATTCCACCGCCGGCTCTTCCTCTCCTTTCAGGTACGTGCCGCCATATTCTCGCCTTTGCCGCCTTCCAGCGCCGACTCTTCCTCTCCTTTCAGGTACGTGCCGCCATATTCTCGCCTTTGCCGCCTTCCACCGCCGACTCTTCCTGTACTTTCAGGTGCGTGCTGCCATATTCTCGCCTTTGCCGCCTTCCACTGCCGATTCTTCCTCTCCTTTCACGCACCTGCCGCCATATTCTCGCCTTTGCCGCCTTCCAGCGCCAAATCTTCCTCTCCTTTCAGGTACGTGCCGCCATATTCTCGCCTTTGCCGCCTTCCAGCGCCGACTCTTCCTCTCCTTTCACGCAGTTGTCGCCATATTCTCGCCTTTGCCGCCTTCCAGCGCCGACTCTTCCTCTCCTTTGAGGTACGTGTCGCCATATTCTCGCGTTTGCCGCATTCCACCGCCGGCTCTTCCTCTCCTTTCAGCTACGTGCCGCCATATTCTCGCCTTTGCCGCCTTCCACCGCCGACTCTTCCTGTACTTTCAGGTGCGTGCTGCCATATTCTCGCCTTTGCCGCCTTCCACTGCCGATTCTTCCTCTCCTTTCACGCACCTGCCGCCATATTCTCGCCTTTGCCGCCTTCCAGCGCCAAATCTTCCTCTCCTTTCAGGTACGTGCCGCCATATTCTCGCCTTTGCCGCCTTCCAGCGCCGACTCTTCCTCTCCTTTCAGGTACGTGCCGCCATATTCTCGCCTTTGCCGCCTTCCAGCGCCGACTCTTCCTCTCCTTTGAGGTACGAGTCGCCATATTCTCGCGTTTGCCGCATTCCACCGCCGGCTCTTCCTCTCCTTTCAGGTACGTGCTGCCATGTTCTCGCCTTTGCTGCCTTCCAGCGCCGACTCTTCCTCTCCTTTCACGCAGTTGCCGCCATATTCTCGCCTTTGCCGCCTTCCAGCGCCAAATCTTCCTCTCCTTTGACGCAGTTGCCGCCATATTCTCGCCTTTGCCGCCTTCCAGTACCGACTCTTCCTCTCCTTTCACGCAGTTGTCGCCATATTCTCGCCTTTGCCGCCTTCCAGCGCCGACTCTTCCTCTCCTTTGAGGTACGTGTCGCCATATTCTCGCGTTTGCCGCCTTCCAGCGCCGACTCTTCCTCTCCTTTCAGGTACGTGCCGCCATATTCTCGCCTTTGCCGCCTTCCAGCGCCGACTCTTCCTCTCCTTTCACGCACCTGCCGCCATATTCTCGCCTTTGCCGCCTTCCAGCGCCAAATCTTCCTCTACTTTCAGGTACTTGCCGCCATATTCTCGCCTTTGCCGCCTTCCAGCGCCGACTCTTCCTCTCCTTTCACGCAGTTGCCGCCATATTCTCGCCTTTGCCGCCTTCCAGCGCCGACTCTTCCTCTCCTTTCACGCACCTGCCTCCATATTCTCGCCTTTGCTGCCTTCCTGCGCCGACTCTTCCTGTCCTTTCACGTGCGTGCCGCCATATTCTCGCCTTTGCCGCCTTCCAGCGCCGACTCTTCCTCTCCTTTCACGCACCTGCCGCCATATTCTCGCCTTTGCTGCCTTCCAGCGCCGACTCTTCCTCTCCTTTCACGCACCTGCCGCCATATTCTCGACTTTGCCGCCTTCCAGCGCTGACTCTTCCTCTCCTTTCAGGTACGTGCCGCCATATTCTCGCCTTTGCCGCCTTCGAGCGCCGACACTTCCTCTCCTTTCAGGTACGTGCCGCCATATTCTCGCCTTTGCTGCCTTCCAGTGCCGACTCTTCCTCTCCTTTCACGCACGGGCTGCCATATTCTCGCCTTTGCCGCCTTCTAGCGCCAAATCTTCCTATACTTTCACGCAGTTGCCGCCATATTCTCGCCTTTGCCGCCTTCCACCGCCGACTCTTCCTCTCCTTTCACGCAGCTGCCGCCATATTCTCGCCTTTGCCGCCTTCCACTGCCGACTCTTCCTCTCCTTTCACGCACGGGCTGCCATATTCTCGCCTTTGCCGCCTTCCAGTGCCGACTCTTCCTCTCCTTTCACGCACCTGCCTCCATATTCTCGCCTTTGCTGCCTTCCTGCGCCGACTCTTCCTGTCCTTTCACGTGCGTGCCGCCATATTCTCGCCTTTGCCGCCTTCCAGCGCCGAGTCTTCCTCTCCTTTCACGCACCTGCCGCCATATTCTCGCCTTTGCTGCCTTCCACCACCGACTCTTCCTCTCCTTTCACGCACCTGCCGCCATATTCTTGACTTTGCCGCCTTCCAGCGCCGACTCTTCCTCTCCTTTCAGGAACGTGCCGCCATATTCTCGCCTTTGCCGCCTTCCAGCGCCGACTCTTCCTCTCCTTTCAGGTACGTGCCGCCATATTCTCGCCTTTGCCGCCTAACAGCGCCGACTCTTCCTCTCCTTTCACGCACGGGCTGCCATATTCTCGCCTTTGCCGCCTTCCAGCGCCGACTCTTCCTCTCCTTTCACGCAGTTGCCGCCATATTCTCGCCTTTGCCGCCTTCCACCGCCGACTCTTCCTCTCCTTTCACGCAGCTGCCGCCATATTCTCGCCTTTGCCGCCTTCCAGCGCCAAATCTTCCTCTCCTTTCAGGTACTTGCCGCCATATTCTCGCCTTTGCCGCCTTCCAGCGCCGACTCTTCCTCTCGTTTCTCGCACCTGCCGCCATATTCTCGCCTTTGCCGCATTCCTGCGCCGACTCTTCCTCTCCTTTCCGGTACGTGCCGCCATATTCTCGCCTTTGCCGCCTTCCAGCGCCAAATCTTCCTCTACTTTCAGGTACGTGCCGCCATATTCTCGCCTTTGCCGCCTTCCAGCGCCGACTCTTCCTCTCCTTTCACGCACGGGCTGCCATATTCTCGCCTTTGCCGCCTTCCAGCGCCGACTCTTCCTCTACTTTGAGGTACGTGTCGCCATATTCTCGCCTTTGCCGCATTCCACCGCCGGCACTTCCTCTCCTTTCAGGTACGTGCTGCCATATTCTCGCCTTTGCCGCCTTCCAGCGCCGACTCTTCCTCTCCTTTCACGCAGTTGCCGCCATATTCTCGCCTTTGCCGCCTTCCAGCGCCGACTCTTCCTCTCCTTTCACGCACGTGCCGCCATATTCTCGCCTTTGCCGCCTTCCAGCGCCGACTCTTCCTCTCCTTTCACGCAGCTGCCGCCATATTCTCGCATTTGCCGCCTTCCAGCGCCGACTCTTCCTGTCCTTTCAGGTGCGTGCTGCCATATTCTCGACTTTGCCGCCTTCCACTGCCGATTCTTCCTCTCCTTTCACGCACCTGCCGCCATATTCTCTCGTTTGCCGCCTTCCAGCGCCAAATCTTCCTCTCCTTTCAGGTACGTGCCGCCATATTCTCGCCTTTGCCGTCTTCCACTGCCGACTCTTCCTCTCCTTTCACGCAGCTGCCGCCATATTCTCGCATTTCCCGCCTTCAACCGCCGACTCTTCCTCTGCTTTCAGGTACGTGCCGCCATATTCTCGCCTTTGCCGCCTTCCAGCGCCAAATCTTCCTCTACTTTCACGCAGTTGCCGCCATATTCTCGCCTTTGCCGCCTTCCACCGCCGACTCTTCCTCTCCTTTCACGCAGCTGCCGCCATATTCTCGCCTTTGCCGCCTTCCAGCGCCAAATCTTCCTCTACTTTCAGGTACTTGCCGCCATATTCTCACCTTTGCCGCCTTCCAGCGCCGACTCTTCCTCTCCTTTCACGCAGTTGCCGCCATATTCTCGCCTTTGCCGCCTTCCAGCGCCGACTCTTCGTCTCCTTTCACGCACCTGCCTCCATATTCTCGCCTTTGCTGCCTTCCTGCGCCGACTCTTCCTGTCCTTTCACGTGCGTGCCGCCATATCCTCGCCTTTGCCGCCTTCCAGCGCCGACTCTTCCTCTCCTTTCACGCACCTGCCGCCATATTCTCGCCTTTGCTGCCTTCCAGCGCCGACTCTTCCTCTCCTTTCACGCACCTGCCGCCATATTCTCGACTTTGCCGCCTTCCAGCGCCGACTCTTCCTCTCCTTTCAGGTACGTGCCGCCATATTCTCGCCTTTGCCGCCTTCGAGCGCCGACTCTTCCTCTCCTTTCAGGTACGTGCCGCCATATTCTCGCCTTTGCTGCCTTCCAGTGCCGACTCTTCCTCTCCTTTCACGCACGGGCTGCCATATTCTCGCCTTTGCCGCCTTCTAGCGCCAAATCTTCCTCTACTTTCACGCAGTTGCCGCCATATTCTCGCCTTTGCCGCCTTCCACTGCCGACTCTTCCTCTCCTTTCACGCACGGGCTGCCATATTCCCGCCTTTTCCACCTTCCAGCGCCAAATCTTCCTCTACTTTCACGCAGTTGCCGCCATATTCTCGCCTTTGCCGCCTTCCACCGCCGACTCTTCCTCTCCTTTCACGCAGCTGCCGCCATATTCTCGCCTTTGCCGCCTTCCAGCGCCAAATCTTCCTCTCCTTTCAGGTACGTGCCGCCATATTCTCGCCTTTGCCGCCTTCCAGCGCCGACTCTTCCTCTCCTTTCACGCACCTGCCGCCATATTCTCGCCTTTGCCGCCTTCCAGCGCCGACTCTTCCTCTCCTTTCAGGTACGTGCCCCCATATTCCCGCCTTTGCCGCCTTCCAGCGCCAAATCTTCCTCTCCTTTGACGCAGTTGCCGCCATATTCTCGCCTTTGCCGCCTTCCAGCACCGACTCTTCCTCTCCTTTCACGCAGTTGTCGCCATATTCTCGCCTTTGCCGCCTTCCAGCGCCAAATCTTCCTCTCCTTTGAGGTACGTGTCGCCATATTCTCGCGTTTGCCGCATTCCACTGCCGGCTCTTCCTCTCCTTTCAGGTACGTGCCGCCATATTCTCGCCTTTGCCGCCTTCCAGCGCCGACTCTTCCTCTCCTTTCAGGTACGTGCCGCCATATTCTCGCCTTTGCCGCCTTCCACCGCCGACTCTTCCTGTACTTTCAGGTGCGTGCTGCCATATTCTCGCCTTTGCCGCCTTCCACTGCCGATTCTTCCTCTCCTTTCACGCAGTTGCCGCCATATTCTCGCCTTTGCCGCCTTCCACCGCCGACTCTTCCTCTCCTTTCACGCAGCTGCCGCCATATTCTCGCCTTTGCCGCCTTCCAGCGCCAAATCTTCCTCTCCTTTCAGGTACTTGCCGCCATATTCTCGCCTTTGCCGCCTTCCAGCGCCGACTCTTCCTCTCGTTTCTCGCACCTGCCGCCATATTCTCGCCTTTGCCGCCTTCCTGCGCCGACTCTTCCTCTCCTTTCCGGTACGTGCCGCCATATTCTTGCCTTTGCCGCCTTCCAGCGCCAAATCTTCCTCTACTTTCAGGTACGTGCCGCCATATTCTCGCCTTTGCCGCCTTCCAGCGCCGACTCTTCCTCTCCTTTCACGCACGGGCTGCCATATTCTCGCCTTTGCCGCCTTCCAGCGCCGACTCTTCCTCTCCTTTGAGGTACGTGTCGCCATATTCTCGCCTTTGCCGCATTCCACCGCCGGCACTTCCTCTCCTTTCAGGTACGTGCTGCCATATTCTCGCCTTTGCCGCCTTCCAGCGCCGACTCTTCCTCTCCTTTCACGCAGTTGCCGCCATATTCTCGCCTTTGCCGCCTTCCAGCGCCGACTCTTCCTCTCCTTTCACGCACGTGCCGCCATATTCTCGCCTTTGACGCCTTCCAGCGCCGACTCTTCCTCTCCTTTCACGCAGCTGCCGCCATATTCTCGCATTTGCCGCCTTCCAGCGCCGACTCTTCCTGTCCTTTCAGGTGCGTGCTGCCATATTCTCGACTTTGCCGCCTTCCACTGCCGATTCTTCCTCTCCTTTCACGCACCTGCCGCCATATTCTCTCGTTTGCCGCCTTCCAGCGCCAAATCTTCCTCTCCTTTCAGGTACGTGCCGCCATATTCTCGCCTTTGCCGTCTTCCACTGCCGACTCTTCCTCTCCTTTCACGCAGCTGCCGCCATATTCTCGCATTTCCCGCCTTCAACCGCCGACTCTTCCTCTGCTTTCAGGTACGTGCCGCCATATTCTCGCCTTTGCCGCCTTCCAGCGCCGACTCTTCCTCTACTTTCACGCAGTTGCCGCCATATTCTCGCCTTTGCCGCCTTCCACCGCCGACTCTTCCTCTCCTTTCACGCAGCTGCCGCCATATTCTCGCCTTTGCCGCCTTCCAGCGCCAAATCTTCCTCTCCTTTCAGGTACTTGCCGCCATATTCTCACCTTTGCCGCCTTCCAGCGCCGACTCTTCCTCTCCTTTCACGCAGTTGCCGCCATATTCTCGCCTTTGCCGCCTTCCAGCGCCGACTCTTCCTCTCCTTTCACGCACCTGCCTCCATATTCTCGCCTTTGCTGCCTTCCTGCGCCGACTCTTCCTGTCCTTTCACGTGCGTGCCGCCATATTCTCGCCTTTGCCGCCTTCCAGCGCCGACTCTTCCTCTCCTTTCACGCACCTGCCGCCATATTCTCGCCTTTGCTGCCTTCCAGCGCCGACTCTTCCTCTCCTTTCACGCAGCTGCCGCCATATTCTCGCCTTTGCCGCCTTCCAGCGCCAAATCTTCCTCTCCTTTCAGGTACGTGCCGCCATATTCTCGCCTTTGCCGCCTTCCAGCGCCGACTCTTCCTCTCCTTTCAGGTACGTGCCGCCATATTCTCGCCTTTGCCGCCTTCCAGCGCCGACTCTTCCTCTCCTTTGAGGTACGTGTCGCCATATTCTCGCGTTTGCCGCATTCCACCGCCGGCTCTTCCTCTCCTTTCAGGTACGTGCCGCCATATTCTCGCCTTTGCCGCCTTCCAGCGCCGACTCTTCCTCTCCTTTCACGCACCTGCCGCCATATTCTCGCCTTTGCCGCCTTCCAGCGCCAAATCTTCCTCTCCTTTCAGGTACTTGCCGCCATATTCTCGCCTTTGCCGCCTTCCAGCGCCGACTCTTCCTCTCCTTTCACGCACCTGCCGCCCTATTCTCGCCTTTGCCGCCTTCCTGCACCGACTCTTCCTCTCCTTTCAGGTACGTGCCGCCATATTCTTGCCTTTGCCGCCTTCCAGCGCCGACTCTTCCTCTCCTTTCACGCAGCTGCCGCCATATTCTCGCCTTTGCCGCCTTCCAGCGCCGACTCTTCCTCTCCTTTCACGCACCTGCCGCCATATTCTCGCCTTTGCCGCCTTCCTGCACCGACTCTTCCTCTCCTTTCAGGTACGTGCCGCCATATTCTCGCCTTTGCCGTCTTCGAGCGCCAAATCTTCCTCTCCTTTCAGGTACGTGCCGCCATATTCTCGCCTTTGCCGCCTTCCAGCGCCGACTCTTCCTCTCCTTTCACGCACGGGCGGCCATATTCTCGCCTTTGCCGCCTTCTAGCGCCAAATCTTCCTCTACTTTCACGCAATTGCCGCCATATTCTCGCCTTTGCCGCCTTCCACTGCCGACTCTTCCTCTCCTTTCACGCACCTGCCGCCATATTCTCGCCTTTGCCACCTTCCTGCGCCGACTCTTCCTCTCCTTTCCGATACGTGCCGCCATATTCTTGCCTTTGCCACCTTCCAGCGCCAAATCTTCCTCTCCTTTCAGGTACGTGCCGCCATATTCTCGCCTTTGCCGCCTTCCAGCGCCAAATCTTCCTCTACTTTCACAAAGTTGCCGCCATATTCTCGACTTTGCCACCTTCCACCGCCGACTCTTCCTCTCCTTTCACGCAGCTGCCGCCATATTCTCGCCTTTGCCGCCTTCCAGCGCCAAGTCTTCTTCTACTTTCAGGTACTTGCCGCCATATTCTCGCCTTTGCCGCCTTCCAGCGCCGACTCTTCCTCTCCTTTCACGCACCTGCCGCCATATTCTCGCCTTTGCCGCCTTCCTGCGCCAACTCTTCCTCTCCTTTCAGGTACGTGCCGCCATATTCTTGCCTTTGCCGCCTTCCAGCGCCAAATCTTCCTCTCCTTTCAGGTACGTGCCGCCATATTCTCGCCTTTGCCGCCTTCCAGCGCCGACTCTTCCTCTCCTTTCACGCACGGGCTGCCATATTCTCACCTTTGCCGCCTTCCAGCGCCGACTCTTCCTCTCCTTTCAGGTACGTGCCGCCATATTCCCGCCTTTGCCGCCTTCCAGCGCCGACTCTTCCAGTCCTTTCAGGTGCGTACTGCCATATTCTCGCCTTTGCCGCCTTCCACTGCCGTTCTTCCTCTCCTTTCACGCACCTGCCGCCATATTCTCTCGTTTGCCGCCTTCCAGCGCCAAATCTTCCTCTCCTTTCAGGTACGTGCCGCCATATTCTCGCCTTTGCCGTCTTCCAATGCCGACTCTTCCTCTCCTTTCACGCAGCTGCCGCCATATTCTCACATTTCCCGCCTTCCAGCGCCGACTCTTCCTCTCCTTTCAGGTACGTGCCGCCATATACTCGCCTTTGCCGCCTTCCAGCACCGACTCTTCCTCTCCTTTGACGCAGTTGCCGCCATATTCTCGCCTTTGCCGCCTTCCAGCGCCGACTCTTCCTCTCCTTTGAGGTACGTGTCGCCATATTCTCGCGTTTGCCGCATTCCACCGCCGGCTCTTCCTCTCCTTTCAGGTACGTGCCGCCATATTCTCGCCTTTGCCGCCTTCCAGCGCCGACTCTTCCTCTACTTTCAGGTACGTGCCGCCATATTCTCGCGTTTGCCGCCTTCCAGCGCCGACTCTTCCTGTACTTTCAGGTGCGTGCTGCCATATTCTCGCCTTTGCCGCCTTCCACTGCCGATTCTTCCTCTACTTTCAGGTACGTGCCGCCATATTCTCGCCTTTGCCGCCTTCCAGCGCCAAATCTCCTCTCCTTTGAGGTACGTGCCGCCATATTCTCGCCTTTGCCGCCTTCCAGCGCCGACTCTTCCTCTCCTTTCAGGTACGTGCCGCCATATTCTCGCCTTTGCCGCCTTCCAGCGCCGACTCTTCCTGTCCTTTCACGTGCGTGCCGCCATATTCTCGCCTTTGCCGCCTTCCAGCGCCGACTCTTCCTCTCCTTTCACGCACCTGCCGCCATATTCTCGCCTTTGCTGCCTTCCACCACCGACTATTCCTCTCCTTTCACGCACGTGCCGCCATATTCTTGACTTTGACGCCTTCCAGCGCCGACTCTTCCTCTCCTTTCAGGAACGTGCCGCCATATTCTCGCCTTTGCCGCCTTCCAGCGCCGACTCTTCCTCTCCTTTCAGGTACGTGCCGCCATATACTCGCCTTTCCGCCTTCCAGCGCCGACACTTCCTCTACTTTCACGCAGTTGCCGCCATATTCTCGCCTTTGCCGCCTTCCACCGCCGACTCTTCCTCTCCTTTCACGCAGCTGCCGCCATATTCTCGCCTTTGCCGCCTTCCACTGCCGACTCTTCCTCTCCTTTCAGGCACGGGCTGCCATATTCTCGCCTTTGCCGCCTTCCAGCGCCGACTCTTCCTCTCCTTTCACGCACCTGCCTCCATATTCTCGCCTTTGCTGCCTTCCTGCGCCGACTCTTCCTGTCCTTTCACGTGCGTGCCGCCATATTCTCGCCTTTGCCGCCGTCCAGCGCCGACTCTTCCTCTCCTTTCACGCACCTGCCGCCATATTCTCGCCTTTGCTGCCTTCCACCACCGACTCTTCCTCTCCTTTCACGCACCTGCCGCCATATTCTTGACTTTGCCGCCTTCCAGCGCCGACTCTTCCTCTCCTTTCAGGAACGTGCCGCCATATTCTCGCCTTTGCCGCCTTCCAGCGCCGACTCTTCCTCTCCTTTCACGCACGGGCTGCCATATTCTCGCCTTTGCCGCCTTCCAGCGCCAAATCTTCCTCTCCTTTGAGGTACGTGTCGCCATATTCTCGCCTTTGCCGCATTCCACCGCCGGCACTTCCTCTCCTTTCAGGTACGTGCTGCCATATTCTCGCCTTTGCCGCCTTCCAGCGCCGACTCTTCCTCTCCTTTCACGCAGTTGCCGCCATATTCTCGCCTTTGCCGCCTTCCAGCGCCGACTCTTCCTCTCCTTTCACGCACCTGCCGCCATATTCTCGCCTTTGCCGCCTTCCAGCGCCGACTCTTCCTCTCCTTTCAGGTACGTGCCGCCATATTCCCGCCTTTGCCGCCTTCCAGCGCCGACTCTTCCTGTCCTTTCAGGTGCGTGCTGCCATATTCTCGACTTTGCCGCCTTCCACTGCCGATTCTTCCTCTCCTTTCACGCACCTGCCGCCATATTCTCTCGTTTGCCACCTTCCAGCGCCAAATCTTCCTCTCCTTTCAGGTACGTGCCGCCATATTCTCGCCTTTGCCGTCTTCCACTGCCGACTCTTCCTCTCCTTTCACGCAGCTGCCGCCATATTCTCGCATTTCCCGCCTTCAACCGCCGACTCTTCCTCTGCTTTCAGGTACGTGCCGCCATATTCTCGCCTTTGCCGCCTTCCAGCGCCAAATCTTCCTCTACTTTCACGCAGTTGCCGCCATATTCTCGCCTTTGCCGCCTTCCAGCGCCGACTCTTCCTCTCCTTTCACGCACCTGCCGCCCTATTCTCGCCTTTGCCGCCTTCCTGCACCGACTCTTCCTCTCCTTTCAGGTACGTGCCGCCATATTCCTGCCTTTGCCGCCTTCCAGCGCCGACTCTTCCTCTCCTTTCACGCAGCTGCCGCCATATTCTCGCCTTTGCCGCCTTCCAGTGCCGACTCTTCCTCTCCTTTCACGCACCTGCCGCCATATTCTCGCCTTTGCCGCCTTCCTGCACCGACTCTTCCTCTCCTTTCAGGTACGTGCCGCCATATTCTCGCCTTTGCCGCCTTCCAGCGCCAAATCTTCCTCTCCTTTCAGGTACGTGCCGCCATATTCTCGCCTTTGCCGCCTTCCAGCGCCGACTCTTCCTCTCCTTTCACGCACGGGCGGCCATATTCTCGCCTTTGCCGCCTTCTAGCGCCAAATCTTCCTCTACTTTCACGCAATTGCCGCCATATTCTCGCCTTTGCCGCCTTCCACTGCCGACTCTTCCTCTCCTTTCACGCACCTGCCGCCATATTCTCGCCTTTGCCACCTTCCTGCGCCGACTCTTCCTCTCCTTTCCGATACGTGCCGCCATATTCTTGCCTTTGCCACCTTCCAGCGCCAAATCTTCCTCTCCTTTCAGGTACGTGCCGCCATATTCTCGCCTTTGCCGCCTTCCAGCGCCAAATCTTCCTCTACTTTCACAAAGTTGCCGCCATATTCTCGACTTTGCCACCTTCCACCGCCGACTCTTCCTCTCCTTTCACGCAGCTGCCGCCATATTCTCGCCTTTGCCGCCTTCCAGCGCCAAGTCTTCTTCTACTTTCAGGTACTTGCCGCCATATTCTCGCCTTTGCCGCCTTCCAGCGCCGACTCTTCCTCTCCTTTCACGCACCTGCCGCCATATTCTCGCCTTTGCCGCCTTCCTGCGCCAACTCTTCCTCTCCTTTCAGGTACGTGCCGCCATATTCTTGCCTTTGCCGCCTTCCAGCGCCAAATCTTCCTCTCCTTTCAGGTACGTGCCGCCATATTCTCGCCTTTGCCGCCTTCCAGCGCCGACTCTTCCTCTCCTTTCACGCACGGGCTGCCATATTCTCGCCTTTGCCGCCTTCCAGCGCCGACTCTTCCTCTCCTTTCAGGTACGTGCCGCCATATTCCCGCCTTTGCCGCCTTCCAGCGCCGACTCTTCCAGTCCTTTCAGGTGCGTACTGCCATATTCTCGCCTTTGCCGCCTTCCACTGCCGTTCTTCCTCTCCTTTCACGCACCTGCCGCCATATTCTCTCGTTTGCCGCCTTCCAGCGCCAAATCTTCCTCTCCTTTCAGGTACGTGCCGCCATATTCTCGCCTTTGCCGTCTTCCAATGCCGACTCTTCCTCTCCTTTCACGCAGCTGCCGCCATATTCTCACATTTCCCGCCTTCCAGCGCCGACTCTTCCTCTCCTTTCAGGTACGTGCCGCCATATACTCGCCTTTGCCGCCTTCCAGCACCGACTCTTCCTCTCCTTTCACGCAGTTGTCGCCATATTCTCGCCTTTGCCGCCTTCCAGCGCCGACTCTTCCTCTCCTTTGAGGTACGTGTCGCCATATTCTCGCGTTTGCCGCATTCCACCGCCGGCTCTTCCTCTCCTTTCAGGTACGTGCCGCCATATTCTCGCCTTTGCCGTCTTCCAGCGCCGACTCTTCCTCTACTTTCAGGTACGTGCCGCCATATTCTCGCGTTTGCCGCCTTCCAGCGCCGACTCTTCCTGTACTTTCAGGTGCGTGCTGCCATATTCTCGCCTTTGCCGCCTTCCACTGCCGATTCTTCCTCTCCTTTCACGCACCTGCCGCCATATTCTCGCCTTTGCCGCCTTCCAGCGCCAAATCTTCCTCTCCTTTCAGGTACGTGCCGCCATATTCTCGCCTTTGCCGCCTTCCAGCGCCGACTCTTCCTCTCCTTTCAGGTACGTGCCGCCATATTCTCGCCTTTGCCGCCTTCCAGCGCCGACTCTTCCTGTCCTTTCACGTGCGTGCCGCCATATTCTCGCCTTTGCCGCCTTCCAGCGCCGACTCTTCCTCTCCTTTCACGCACCTGCCGCCATATTCTCGCCTTTGCTGCCTTCCACCACCGACTCTTCCTCTCCTTTCACGCACGTGCCGCCATATTCTTGACTTTGACGCCTTCCAGCGCCGACTCTTCCTCTCCTTTCAGGAACGTGCCGCCATATTCTCGCCTTTGCCGCCTTCCAGCGCCGACTCTTCCTCTCCTTTCAGGTACGTGCCGCCATATACTCGCCTTTCCGCCTTCCAGCGCCGACACTTCCTCTACTTTCACGCAGTTGCCGCCATATTCTCGCCTTTGCCGCCTTCCACCGCCGACTCTTCCTCTCCTTTCACGCAGCTGCCGCCATATTCTCGCCTTTGCCGCCTTCCACTGCCGACTCTTCCTCTCCTTTCAGGCACGGGCTGCCATATTCTCGCCTTTGCCGCCTTCCAGCGCCGACTCTTCCTCTCCTTTCACGCACCTGCCTCCATATTCTCGCCTTTGCTGCCTTCCTGCGCCGACTCTTCCTCTCCTTTCACGTGCGTGCCGCCATATTCTCGCCTTTGCCGCCGTCCAGCGCCGACTCTTCCTCTCCTTTCACGCACCTGCCGCCATATTCTCGCCTTTGCTGCCTTCCACCACCGACTCTTCCTCTCCTTTCACGCACCTGCCGCCATATTCTTGACTTTGCCGCCTTCCAGCGCCGACTCTTCCTCTCCTTTCAGGAACGTGCCGCCATATTCTCGCCTTTGCCGCCTTCCAGCGCCGACTCTTCCTCTCCTTTCACGCACGGGCTGCCATATTCTCGCCTTTGCCGCCTTCCAGCGCCAAATCTTCCTCTCCTTTGAGGTACGTGTCGCCATATTCTCGCCTTTGCCGCATTCCACCGCCGGCACTTCCTCTCCTTTCAGGTACGTGCTGCCATATTCTCGCCTTTGCCGCCTTCCAGCGCCGACTCTTCCTCTCCTTTCACGCAGTTGCCGCCATATTCTCGCCTTTGCCGCCTTCCAGCGCCGACTCTTCCTCTCCTTTCACGCACCTGCCGCCATATTCTCGCCTTTGCCGCCTTCCAGCGCCGACTCTTCCTCTCCTTTCAGGTACGTGCCGCCATATTCCCGCCTTTGCCGCCTTCCAGCGCCGACTCTTCCTGTCCTTTCAGGTGCGTGCTGCCATATTCTCGACTTTGCCGCCTTCCACTGCCGATTCTTCCTCTCCTTTCACGCACCTGCCGCCATATTCTCTCGTTTGCCACCTTCCAGCGCCAAATCTTCCTCTCCTTTCAGGTACGTGCCGCCATATTCTCGCCTTTGCCGTCTTCCACTGCCGACTCTTCCTCTCCTTTCACGCAGCTGCCGCCATATTCTCGCATTTCCCGCCTTCAACCGCCGACTCTTCCTCTGCTTTCAGGTACGTGCCGCCATATTCTCGCCTTTGCCGCCTTCCAGCGCCAAATCTTCCTCTACTTTCACGCAGTTGCCGCCATATTCTCGCCTTTGCCGCCTTCCAGCGCCGACTCTTCCTCTCCTTTCACGCACCTGCCGCCATATTCTCGCCTTTGCCGCCTTCCTGCACCGACTCTTCCTCTCCTTTCAGGTACGTGCCGCCATATTCTTGCCTTTGCCGCCTTCCACTGCCGACTCTTCCTCTCCTTTCACGCACCTGCCGCCATATTCTCGCCTTTGCCACCTTCCTGCGCCGACTCTTCCTCTCCTTTCCGATACGTGCCGCCATATTCTCGCCTTTGCCGCCTTCCACTGCCGACTCTTCCTCTCCTTTCAGGTACGTGCCGCCATATTCTCGCCTTTGCCGCCTTCCAGCGCCAAATCTTCCTCTACTTTCACAAAGTTGCCGCCATATTCTCGACTTTGCCACCTTCCACCGCCGACTCTTCCTCTCCTTTCACGCAGCTGCCGCCATATTCTCGCCTTTGCCGCCTTCCAGCGCCAAGTCTTCTTCTACTTTCAGGTACTTGCCGCCATATTCTCGCCTTTGCCGCCTTCCAGCGCCGACTCTTCCTCTCCTTTCACGCACCTGCCGCCATATTCTCGCCTTTGCCGCCTTCCTGCGCCAACTCTTCCTCTCCTTTCAGGTACGTGCCGCCATATTCTTGCCTTTGCCGCCTTCCAGCGCCAAATCTTCCTCTCCTTTCAGGTACGTGCCGCCATATTCTCGCCTTTGCCGCCTTCCAGCGCCGACTCTTCCTCTCCTTTCACGCACGGGCTGCCATATTCTCGCCTTTGCCGCCTTCCAGCGCCGACTCTTCCTCTCCTTTCAGGTACGTGCCGCCATATTCCCGCCTTTGCCGCCTTCCAGCGCCGACTCTTCCAGTCCTTTCAGGTGCGTACTGCCATATTCTCGCCTTTGCCGCCTTCCACTGCCGTTCTTCCTCTCCTTTCACGCACCTGCCGCCATATTCTCTCGTTTGCCGCCTTCCAGCGCCAAATCTTCCTCTCCTTTCAGGTACGTGCCGCCATATTCTCGCCTTTGCCGTCTTCCAATGCCGACTCTTCCTCTCCTTTCACGCAGCTGCCGCCATATTCTCACATTTCCCGCCTTCCAGCGCCGACTCTTCCTCTCCTTTCAGGTACGTGCCGCCATATACTCGCCTTTGCCGCCTTCCAGCACCGACTCTTCCTCTCCTTTCACGCAGTTGTCGCCATATTCTCGCCTTTGCCGCCTTCCAGCGCCGACTCTTCCTCTCCTTTGAGGTACGTGTCGCCATATTCTCGCGTTTGCCGCATTCCACCGCCGGCTCTTCCTCTCCTTTCAGGTACGTGCCGCCATATTCTCGCCTTTGCCGTCTTCCAGCGCCGACTCTTCCTCTACTTTCAGGTACGTGCCGCCATATTCTCGCGTTTGCCGCCTTCCAGCGCCGACTCTTCCTGTACTTTCAGGTGCGTGCTGCCATATTCTCGCCTTTGCCGCCTTCCACTGCCGATTCTTCCTCTCCTTTCACGCACCTGCCGCCATATTCTCGCCTTTGCCGCCTTCCAGCGCCAAATCTTCCTCTCCTTTCAGGTACGTGCCGCCATATTCTCGCCTTTGCCGCCTTCCAGCGCCGACTCTTCCTCTCCTTTCAGGTACGTGCCGCCATATTCTCGCCTTTGCCGCCTTCCAGCGCCGACTCTTCCTGTCCTTTCACGTGCGTGCCGCCATATTCTCGCCTTTGCCGCCTTCCAGCGCCGACTCTTCCTCTCCTTTCACGCACCTGCCGCCATATTCTCGCCTTTGCTGCCTTCCACCACCGACTCTTCCTCTCCTTTCACGCACGTGCCGCCATATTCTTGACTTTGACGCCTTCCAGCGCCGACTCTTCCTCTCCTTTCAGGAACGTGCCGCCATATTCTCGCCTTTGCCGCCTTCCAGCGCCGACTCTTCCTCTCCTTTCAGGTACGTGCCGCCATATACTCGCCTTTCCGCCTTCCAGCGCCGACACTTCCTCTACTTTCACGCAGTTGCCGCCATATTCTCGCCTTTGCCGCCTTCCACCGCCGACTCTTCCTCTCCTTTCACGCAGCTGCCGCCATATTCTCGCCTTTGCCGCCTTCCACTGCCGACTCTTCCTCTCCTTTCAGGCACGGGCTGCCATATTCTCGCCTTTGCCGCCTTCCAGCGCCGACTCTTCCTCTCCTTTCACGCACCTGCCTCCATATTCTCGCCTTTGCTGCCTTCCTGCGCCGACTCTTCCTCTCCTTTCACGTGCGTGCCGCCATATTCTCGCCTTTGCCGCCGTCCAGCGCCGACTCTTCCTCTCCTTTCACGCACCTGCCGCCATATTCTCGCCTTTGCTGCCTTCCACCACCGACTCTTCCTCTCCTTTCACGCACCTGCCGCCATATTCTTGACTTTGCCGCCTTCCAGCGCCGACTCTTCCTCTCCTTTCAGGAACGTGCCGCCATATTCTCGCCTTTGCCGCCTTCCAGCGCCGACTCTTCCTCTCCTTTCACGCACGGGCTGCCATATTCTCGCCTTTGCCGCCTTCCAGCGCCAAATCTTCCTCTCCTTTGAGGTACGTGTCGCCATATTCTCGCCTTTGCCGCATTCCACCGCCGGCACTTCCTCTCCTTTCAGGTACGTGCTGCCATATTCTCGCCTTTGCCGCCTTCCAGCGCCGACTCTTCCTCTCCTTTCACGCAGTTGCCGCCATATTCTCGCCTTTGCCGCCTTCCAGCGCCGACTCTTCCTCTCCTTTCACGCACCTGCCGCCATATTCTCGCCTTTGCCGCCTTCCAGCGCCGACTCTTCCTCTCCTTTCAGGTACGTGCCGCCATATTCCCGCCTTTGCCGCCTTCCAGCGCCGACTCTTCCTGTCCTTTCAGGTGCGTGCTGCCATATTCTCGACTTTGCCGCCTTCCACTGCCGATTCTTCCTCTCCTTTCACGCACCTGCCGCCATATTCTCTCGTTTGCCACCTTCCAGCGCCAAATCTTCCTCTCCTTTCAGGTACGTGCCGCCATATTCTCGCCTTTGCCGTCTTCCACTGCCGACTCTTCCTCTCCTTTCACGCAGCTGCCGCCATATTCTCGCATTTCCCGCCTTCAACCGCCGACTCTTCCTCTGCTTTCAGGTACGTGCCGCCATATTCTCGCCTTTGCCGCCTTCCAGCGCCAAATCTTCCTCTACTTTCACGCAGTTGCCGCCATATTCTCGCCTTTGCCGCCTTCCAGCGCCGACTCTTCCTCTCCTTTCACGCACCTGCCGCCATATTCTCGCCTTTGCCGCCTTCCTGCACCGACTCTTCCTCTCCTTTCAGGTACGTGCCGCCATATTCTTGCCTTTGCCGCCTTCCACTGCCGACTCTTCCTCTCCTTTCACGCACCTGCCGCCATATTCTCGCCTTTGCCACCTTCCTGCGCCGACTCTTCCTCTCCTTTCCGATACGTGCCGCCATATTCTCGCCTTTGCCGCCTTCCACTGCCGACTCTTCCTCTCCTTTCAGGTACGTGCCGCCATATTCTCGCCTTTGCCGCCTTCCAGCGCCAAATCTTCCTCTACTTTCACAAAGTTGCCGCCATATTCTCGACTTTGCCACCTTCCACCGCCGACTCTTCCTCTCCTTTCACGCAGCTGCCGCCATATTCTCGCCTTTGCCGCCTTCCAGCGCCAAGTCTTCTTCTACTTTCAGGTACTTGCCGCCATATTCTCGCCTTTGCCGCCTTCCAGCGCCGACTCTTCCTCTCCTTTCACGCACCTGCCGCCATATTCTCGCCTTTGCCGCCTTCCTGCGCCAACTCTTCCTCTCCTTTCAGGTACGTGCCGCCATATTCTTGCCTTTGCCGCCTTCCAGCGCCAAATCTTCCTCTCCTTTCAGGTACGTGCCGCCATATTCTCGCCTTTGCCGCCTTCCAGCGCCGACTCTTCCTCTCCTTTCACGCACGGGCTGCCATATTCTCGCCTTTGCCGCCTTCCAGCGCCGACTCTTCCTCTCCTTTCAGGTACGTGCCGCCATATTCCCGCCTTTGCCGCCTTCCAGCGCCGACTCTTCCAGTCCTTTCAGGTGCGTACTGCCATATTCTCGCCTTTGCCGCCTTCCACTGCCGTTCTTCCTCTCCTTTCACGCACCTGCCGCCATATTCTCTCGTTTGCCGCCTTCCAGCGCCAAATCTTCCTCTCCTTTCAGGTACGTGCCGCCATATTCTCGCCTTTGCCGTCTTCCAATGCCGACTCTTCCTCTCCTTTCACGCAGCTGCCGCCATATTCTCACATTTCCCGCCTTCCAGCGCCGACTCTTCCTCTCCTTTCAGGTACGTGCCGCCATATACTCGCCTTTGCCGCCTTCCAGCACCGACTCTTCCTCTCCTTTCACGCAGTTGTCGCCATATTCTCGCCTTTGCCGCCTTCCAGCGCCGACTCTTCCTCTCCTTTGAGGTACGTGTCGCCATATTCTCGCGTTTGCCGCATTCCACCGCCGGCTCTTCCTCTCCTTTCAGGTACGTGCCGCCATATTCTCGCCTTTGCCGTCTTCCAGCGCCGACTCTTCCTCTACTTTCAGGTACGTGCCGCCATATTCTCGCGTTTGCCGCCTTCCAGCGCCGACTCTTCCTGTACTTTCAGGTGCGTGCTGCCATATTCTCGCCTTTGCCGCCTTCCACTGCCGATTCTTCCTCTCCTTTCACGCACCTGCCGCCATATTCTCGCCTTTGCCGCCTTCCAGCGCCAAATCTTCCTCTCCTTTCAGGTACGTGCCGCCATATTCTCGCCTTTGCCGCCTTCCAGCGCCGACTCTTCCTCTCCTTTCAGGTACGTGCCGCCATATTCTCGCCTTTGCCGCCTTCCAGCGCCGACTCTTCCTGTCCTTTCACGTGCGTGCCGCCATATTCTCGCCTTTGCCGCCTTCCAGCGCCGACTCTTCCTCTCCTTTCACGCACCTGCCGCCATATTCTCGCCTTTGCTGCCTTCCACCACCGACTCTTCCTCTCCTTTCACGCACGTGCCGCCATATTCTTGACTTTGACGCCTTCCAGCGCCGACTCTTCCTCTCCTTTCAGGAACGTGCCGCCATATTCTCGCCTTTGCCGCCTTCCAGCGCCGACTCTTCCTCTCCTTTCAGGTACGTGCCGCCATATACTCGCCTTTCCGCCTTCCAGCGCCGACACTTCCTCTACTTTCACGCAGTTGCCGCCATATTCTCGCCTTTGCCGCCTTCCACCGCCGACTCTTCCTCTCCTTTCACGCAGCTGCCGCCATATTCTCGCCTTTGCCGCCTTCCACTGCCGACTCTTCCTCTCCTTTCACGTGCGTGCCGCCATATTCTCGCCTTTGCCGCCGTCCAGCGCCGACTCTTCCTCTCCTTTCACGCACCTGCCGCCATATTCTCGCCTTTGCTGCCTTCCACCACCGACTCTTCCTCTCCTTTCACGCACCTGCCGCCATATTCTTGACTTTGCCGCCTTCCAGCGCCGACTCTTCCTCTCCTTTCAGGAACGTGCCGCCATATTCTCGCCTTTGCCGCCTTCCAGCGCCGACTCTTCCTCTCCTTTCACGCACGGGCTGCCATATTCTCGCCTTTGCCGCCTTCCAGCGCCAAATCTTCCTCTCCTTTGAGGTACGTGTCGCCATATTCTCGCCTTTGCCGCATTCCACCGCCGGCACTTCCTCTCCTTTCAGGTACGTGCTGCCATATTCTCGCCTTTGCCGCCTTCCAGCGCCGACTCTTCCTCTCCTTTCACGCAGTTGCCGCCATATTCTCGCCTTTGCCGCCTTCCAGCGCCGACTCTTCCTCTCCTTTCACGCACCTGCCGCCATATTCTCGCATTTCCCGCCTTCAACCGCCGACTCTTCCTCTGCTTTCAGGTACGTGCCGCCATATTCTCGCCTTTGCCGCCTTCCAGCGCCAAATCTTCCTCTACTTTCACGCAGTTGCCGCCATATTCTCGCCTTTGCCGCCTTCCAGCGCCGACTCTTCCTCTCCTTTCACGCACCTGCCGCCATATTCTCGCCTTTGCCGCCTTCCTGCACCGACTCTTCCTCTCCTTTCAGGTACGTGCCGCCATATTCTTGCCTTTGCCGCCTTCCACTGCCGACTCTTCCTCTCCTTTCACGCACCTGCCGCCATATTCTCGCCTTTGCCACCTTCCTGCGCCGACTCTTCCTCTCCTTTCCGATACGTGCCGCCATATTCTTGCCTTTGCCACCTTCCAGCGCCAAATCTTCCTCTCCTTTCAGGTACGTGCCGCCATATTCTCGCCTTTGCCGCCTTCCAGCGCCAAATCTTCCTCTACTTTCACAAAGTTGCCGCCATATTCTCGACTTTGCCACCTTCCACCGCCGACTCTTCCTCTCCTTTCACGCAGCTGCCGCCATATTCTCGCCTTTGCCGCCTTCCAGCGCCAAGTCTTCTTCTACTTTCAGGTACTTGCCGCCATATTCTCGCCTTTGCCGCCTTCCAGCGCCGACTCTTCCTCTCCTTTCACGCACCTGCCGCCATATTCTCGCCTTTGCCGCCTTCCTGCGCCAACTCTTCCTCTCCTTTCAGGTACGTGCCGCCATATTCTTGCCTTTGCCGCCTTCCAGCGCCAAATCTTCCTCTCCTTTCAGGTACGTGCCGCCATATTCTCGCCTTTGCCGCCTTCCAGCGCCGACTCTTCCTCTCCTTTCACGCACGGGCTGCCATATTCTCGCCTTTGCCGCCTTCCAGCGCCGACTCTTCCTCTCCTTTCAGGTACGTGCCGCCATATTCCCGCCTTTGCCGCCTTCCAGCGCCGACTCTTCCAGTCCTTTCAGGTGCGTACTGCCATATTCTCGCCTTTGCCGCCTTCCACTGCCGTTCTTCCTCTCCTTTCACGCACCTGCCGCCATATTCTCTCGTTTGCCGCCTTCCAGCGCCAAATCTTCCTCTCCTTTCAGGTACGTGCCGCCATATTCTCGCCTTTGCCGTCTTCCAATGCCGACTCTTCCTCTCCTTTCACGCAGCTGCCGCCATATTCTCACATTTCCCGCCTTCCAGCGCCGACTCTTCCTCTCCTTTCAGGTACGTGCCGCCATATACTCGCCTTTGCCGCCTTCCAGCACCGACTCTTCCTCTCCTTTCACGCAGTTGTCGCCATATTCTCGCCTTTGCCGCCTTCCAGCGCCGACTCTTCCTCTCCTTTGAGGTACGTGTCGCCATATTCTCGCGTTTGCCGCATTCCACCGCCGGCTCTTCCTCTCCTTTCAGGTACGTGCCGCCATATTCTCGCCTTTGCCGTCTTCCAGCGCCGACTCTTCCTCTACTTTCAGGTACGTGCCGCCATATTCTCGCGTTTGCCGCCTTCCAGCGCCGACTCTTCCTGTACTTTCAGGTGCGTGCTGCCATATTCTCGCCTTTGCCGCCTTCCACTGCCGATTCTTCCTCTCCTTTCACGCACCTGCCGCCATATTCTCGCCTTTGCCGCCTTCCAGCGCCAAATCTTCCTCTCCTTTCAGGTACGTGCCGCCATATTCTCGCCTTTGCCGCCTTCCAGCGCCGACTCTTCCTCTCCTTTCAGGTACGTGCCGCCATATTCTCGCCTTTGCCGCCTTCCAGCGCCGACTCTTCCTGTCCTTTCACGTGCGTGCCGCCATATTCTCGCCTTTGCCGCCTTCCAGCGCCGACTCTTCCTCTCCTTTCACGCACCTGCCGCCATATTCTCGCCTTTGCTGCCTTCCACCACCGACTCTTCCTCTCCTTTCACGCACGTGCCGCCATATTCTTGACTTTGACGCCTTCCAGCGCCGACTCTTCCTCTCCTTTCAGGAACGTGCCGCCATATTCTCGCCTTTGCCGCCTTCCAGCGCCGACTCTTCCTCTCCTTTCAGGTACGTGCCGCCATATACTCGCCTTTCCGCCTTCCAGCGCCGACACTTCCTCTACTTTCACGCAGTTGCCGCCATATTCTCGCCTTTGCCGCCTTCCACCGCCGACTCTTCCTCTCCTTTCACGCAGCTGCCGCCATATTCTCGCCTTTGCCGCCTTCCACTGCCGACTCTTCCTCTCCTTTCAGGCACGGGCTGCCATATTCTCGCCTTTGCCGCCTTCCAGCGCCGACTCTTCCTCTCCTTTCACGCACCTGCCTCCATATTCTCGCCTTTGCTGCCTTCCTGCGCCGACTCTTCCTCTCCTTTCACGTGCGTGCCGCCATATTCTCGCCTTTGCCGCCGTCCAGCGCCGACTCTTCCTCTCCTTTCACGCACCTGCCGCCATATTCTCGCCTTTGCTGCCTTCCACCACCGACTCTTCCTCTCCTTTCACGCACCTGCCGCCATATTCTTGACTTTGCCGCCTTCCAGCGCCGACTCTTCCTCTCCTTTCAGGAACGTGCCGCCATATTCTCGCCTTTGCCGCCTTCCAGCGCCGACTCTTCCTCTCCTTTCACGCAGCTGCTGCCATATTATCGCCTTTGCCGCCTTCCAGCGCCAAATCTTCCTCTCCTTTGAGGTACGTGTCGCCATATTCTCGCCTTTGCCGCATTCCACCGCCGGCACTTCCTCTCCTTTCAGGTACGTGCTGCCATATTCTCGCCTTTGCCGCCTTCCAGCGCCGACTCTTCCTCTCCTTTCACGCAGTTGCCGCCATATTCTCGCCTTTGCCGCCTTCCAGCGCCGACTCTTCCTCTCCTTTCACGCACCTGCCGCCATATTCTCGCCTTTGCCGCCTTCCAGCGCCGACTCTTCCTCTCCTTTCAGGTACGTGCCGCCATATTCCCGCCTTTGCCGCCTTCCAGCGCCGACTCTTCCTGTCCTTTCAGGTGCGTGCTGCCATATTCTCGACTTTGCCGCCTTCCACTGCCGATTCTTCCTCTCCTTTCACGCACCTGCCGCCATATTCTCTCGTTTGCCACCTTCCAGCGCCAAATCTTCCTCTCCTTTCAGGTACGTGCCGCCATATTCTCGCCTTTGCCGTCTTCCACTGCCGACTCTTCCTCTCCTTTCACGCAGCTGCCGCCATATTCTCGCATTTCCCGCCTTCAACCGCCGACTCTTCCTCTGCTTTCAGGTACGTGCCGCCATATTCTCGCCTTTGCCGCCTTCCAGCGCCAAATCTTCCTCTACTTTCACGCAGTTGCCGCCATATTCTCGCCTTTGCCGCCTTCCAGCGCCGACTCTTCCTCTCCTTTCACGCACCTGCCGCCATATTCTCGCCTTTGCCGCCTTCCTGCACCGACTCTTCCTCTCCTTTCAGGTACGTGCCGCCATATTCTTGCCTTTGCCGCCTTCCAGCGCCGACTCTTCCTCTCCTTTCACGCACCTGCCGCCATATTCTCGCCTTTGCCGCCTTCCAGCGCCGACTCTTCCTCTCCTTTCACGCACCTGCCGCCATATTCTCGCCTTTGCCGCCTTCCTGCACCGACTCTTCCTCTCCTTTCAGGTACGTGCCGCCATATTCTCGCCTTTGCCGCCTTCCAGCGCCAAATCTTCCTCTCCTTTCAGGTACGTGCCGCCATATTCTCGCCTTTGCCGCCTTCCAGCGCCGACTCTTCCTCTCCTTTCACGCACGGGCGGCCATATTCTCGCCTTTGCCGCCTTCTAGCGCCAAATCTTCCTCTACTTTCACGCAATTGCCGCCATATTCTCGCCTTTGCCGCCTTCCACTGCCGACTCTTCCTCTCCTTTCACGCACCTGCCGCCATATTCTCGCCTTTGCCACCTTCCTGCGCCGACTCTTCCTCTCCTTTCCGATACGTGCCGCCATATTCTTGCCTTTGCCACCTTCCAGCGCCAAATCTTCCTCTCCTTTCAGGTGCGTGCTGCCATATTCTCGCCTTTGCCGCCTTCCAGCGCCAAATCTTCCTCTACTTTCACAAAGTTGCCACCATATTCTCGACTTTGCCACCTTCCACCGCCGACTCTTCCTCTCCTTTCACGCAGCTGCCGCCATATTCTCGCCTTTGCCGCCTTCCAGCGCCAAGTCTTCTTCTACTTTCAGGTACTTGCCGCCATATTCTCGCCTTTGCCGCCTTCCAGCGCCGACTCTTCCTCTCCTTTCACGCACCTGCCGCCATATTCTCGCCTTTGCCGCCTTCCTGCGCCAACTCTTCCTCTCCTTTCAGGTACGTGCCGCCATATTCTTGCCTTTGCCGCCTTCCAGCGCCAAATCTTCCTCTCCTTTCAGGTACGTGCCGCCATATTCTCGCCTTTGCCGCCTTCCAGCGCCGACTCTTCCTCTCCTTTCACGCACGGGCTGCCATATTCTCGCCTTTGCCGCCTTCCAGCGCCGACTCTTCCTCTCCTTTCAGGTACGTGCCGCCATATTCCCGCCTTTGCCGCCTTCCAGCGCCGACTCTTCCAGTCCTTTCAGGTGCGTACTGCCATATTCTCGCCTTTGCCGCCTTCCACTGCCGTTCTTCCTCTCCTTTCACGCACCTGCCGCCATATTCTCTCGTTTGCCGCCTTCCAGCGCCAAATCTTCCTCTCCTTTCAGGTACGTGCCGCCATATTCTCGCCTTTGCCGTCTTCCAATGCCGACTCTTCCTCTCCTTTCACGCAGCTGCCGCCATATTCTCACATTTCCCGCCTTCCAGCGCCGACTCTTCCTCTCCTTTCAGGTACGTGCCGCCATATACTCGCCTTTGCCGCCTTCCAGCACCGACTCTTCCTCTCCTTTCACGCAGTTGTCGCCATATTCTCGCCTTTGCCGCCTTCCAGCGCCGACTCTTCCTCTCCTTTGAGGTACGTGTCGCCATATTCTCGCGTTTGCCGCATTCCACCGCCGGCTCTTCCTCTCCTTTCAGGTACGTGCCGCCATATTCTCGCCTTTGCCGCCTTCCAGCGCCGACTCTTCCTCTACTTTCAGGTACGTGCCGCCATATTCTCGCGTTTGCCGCCTTCCAGCGCCGACTCTTCCTGTACTTTCAGGTGCGTGCTGCCATATTCTCGCCTTTGCCGCCTTCCACTGCCGATTCTTCCTCTCCTTTCACGCACCTGCCGCCATATTCTCGCCTTTGCCGCCTTCCAGCGCCAAATCTTCCTCTCCTTTCAGGTACGTGCCGCCATATTCTCGCCTTTGCCGCCTTCCAGCGCCGACTCTTCCTCTCCTTTCAGGTACGTGCCGCCATATTCTCGCCTTTGCCGCCTTCCAGCGCCGACTCTTCCTGTCCTTTCACGTGCGTGCCGCCATATTCTCGCCTTTGCCGCCTTCCAGCGCCGACTCTTCCTCTCCTTTCACGCACCTGCCGCCATATTCTCGCCTTTGCCGCCTTCCACCACCGACTCTTCCTCTCCTTTCACGCACGTGCCGCCATATTCTTGACTTTGACGCCTTCCAGCGCCGACTCTTCCTCTCCTTTCAGGAACGTGCCGCCATATTCTCGCCTTTGCCGCCTTCCAGCGCCGACTCTTCCTCTCCTTTCAGGTACGTGCCGCCATATACTCGCCTTTCCGCCTTCCAGCGCCGACACTTCCTCTACTTTCACGCAGTTGCCGCCATATTCTCGCCTTTGCCGCCTTCCACCGCCGACTCTTCCTCTCCTTTCACGCAGCTGCCGCCATATTCTCGCCTTTGCCGCCTTCCACTGCCGACTCTTCCTCTCCTTTCAGGCACGGGCTGCCATATTCTCGCCTTTGCCGCCTTCCAGCGCCGACTCTTCCTCTCCTTTCACGCACCTGCCTCCATATTCTCGCCTTTGCTGCCTTCCTGCGCCGACTCTTCCTGTCCTTTCACGTGCGTGCCGCCATATTCTCGCCTTTGCCGCCGTCCAGCGCCGACTCTTCCTCTCCTTTCACGCACCTGCCGCCATATTCTCGCCTTTGCTGCCTTCCACCACCGACTCTTCCTCTCCTTTCACGCACCTGCCGCCATATTCTTGACTTTGCCGCCTTCCAGCGCCGACTCTTCCTCTCCTTTCAGGAACGTGCCGCCATATTCTCGCCTTTGCCGCCTTCCAGCGCCGACTCTTCCTCTCCTTTCACGCAGCTGCCGCCATATTCTCGCCTTTGCCGCCTTCCAGCGCCAAGTCTTCTTCTACTTTCAGGTACTTGCCGCCATATTCTCGCCTTTGCCGCCTTCCAGCGCCGACTCTTCCTCTCCTTTCACGCACCTGCCGCCATATTCTCGCCTTTGCCGCCTTCCTGCGCCAACTCTTCCTCTCCTTTCAGGTACGTGCCGCCATATTCTTGCCTTTGCCGCCTTCCAGCGCCAAATCTTCCTCTCCTTTCAGGTACGTGCCGCCATATTCTCGCCTTTGCCGCCTTCCAGCGCCGACTCTTCCTCTCCTTTCACGCACGGGCTGCCATATTCTCGCCTTTGCCGCCTTCCAGCGCCGACTCTTCCTCTCCTTTCAGGTACGTGCCGCCATATTCCCGCCTTTGCCGCCTTCCAGCGCCGACTCTTCCAGTCCTTTCAGGTGCGTACTGCCATATTCTCGCCTTTGCCGCCTTCCACTGCCGTTCTTCCTCTCCTTTCACGCACCTGCCGCCATATTCTCTCGTTTGCCGCCTTCCAGCGCCAAATCTTCCTCTCCTTTCAGGTACGTGCCGCCATATTCTCGCCTTTGCCGTCTTCCAATGCCGACTCTTCCTCTCCTTTCACGCAGCTGCCGCCATATTCTCACATTTCCCGCCTTCCAGCGCCGACTCTTCCTCTCCTTTCAGGTACGTGCCGCCATATACTCGCCTTTGCCGCCTTCCAGCACCGACTCTTCCTCTCCTTTCACGCAGTTGTCGCCATATTCTCGCCTTTGCCGCCTTCCAGCGCCGACTCTTCCTCTCCTTTGAGGTACGTGTCGCCATATTCTCGCGTTTGCCGCATTCCACCGCCGGCTCTTCCTCTCCTTTCAGGTACGTGCCGCCATATTCTCGCCTTTGCCGCCTTCCAGCGCCGACTCTTCCTCTACTTTCAGGTACGTGCCGCCATATTCTCGCGTTTGCCGCCTTCCAGCGCCGACTCTTCCTGTACTTTCAGGTGCGTGCTGCCATATTCTCGCCTTTGCCGCCTTCCACTGCCGATTCTTCCTCTCCTTTCACGCACCTGCCGCCATATTCTCGCCTTTGCCGCCTTCCAGCGCCAAATCTTCCTCTCCTTTCAGGTACGTGCCGCCATATTCTCGCCTTTGCCGCCTTCCAGCGCCGACTCTTCCTCTCCTTTCAGGTACGTGCCGCCATATTCTCGCCTTTGCCGCCTTCCAGCGCCGACTCTTCCTGTCCTTTCACGTGCGTGCCGCCATATTCTCGCCTTTGCCGCCTTCCAGCGCCGACTCTTCCTCTCCTTTCACGCACCTGCCGCCATATTCTCGCCTTTGCCGCCTTCCACCACCGACTCTTCCTCTCCTTTCACGCACGTGCCGCCATATTCTTGACTTTGACGCCTTCCAGCGCCGACTCTTCCTCTCCTTTCAGGAACGTGCCGCCATATTCTCGCCTTTGCCGCCTTCCAGCGCCGACTCTTCCTCTCCTTTCAGGTACGTGCCGCCATATACTCGCCTTTCCGCCTTCCAGCGCCGACACTTCCTCTACTTTCACGCAGTTGCCGCCATATTCTCGCCTTTGCCGCCTTCCACCGCCGACTCTTCCTCTCCTTTCACGCAGCTGCCGCCATATTCTCGCCTTTGCCGCCTTCCACTGCCGACTCTTCCTCTCCTTTCAGGCACGGGCTGCCATATTCTCGCCTTTGCCGCCTTCCAGCGCCGACTCTTCCTCTCCTTTCACGCACCTGCCTCCATATTCTCGCCTTTGCTGCCTTCCTGCGCCGACTCTTCCTGTCCTTTCACGTGCGTGCCGCCATATTCTCGCCTTTGCCGCCGTCCAGCGCCGACTCTTCCTCTCCTTTCACGCACCTGCCGCCATATTCTCGCCTTTGCTGCCTTCCACCACCGACTCTTCCTCTCCTTTCACGCACCTGCCGCCATATTCTTGACTTTGCCGCCTTCCAGCGCCGACTCTTCCTCTCCTTTCAGGAACGTGCCGCCATATTCTCGCCTTTGCCGCCTTCCAGCGCCGACTCTTCCTCTCCTTTCACGCAGCTGCTGCCATATTATCGCCTTTGCCGCCTTCCAGCGCCAAATCTTCCTCTCCTTTGAGGTACGTGTCGCCATATTCTCGCCTTTGCCGCATTCCACCGCCGGCACTTCCTCTCCTTTCAGGTACGTGCTGCCATATTCTCGCCTTTGCCGCCTTCCAGCGCCGACTCTTCCTCTCCTTTCACGCAGTTGCCGCCATATTCTCGCCTTTGCCGCCTTCCAGCGCCGACTCTTCCTCTCCTTTCACGCACCTGCCGCCATATTCTCGCCTTTGCCGCCTTCCAGCGCCGACTCTTCCTCTCCTTTCAGGTACGTGCCGCCATATTCCCGCCTTTGCCGCCTTCCAGCGCCGACTCTTCCTGTCCTTTCAGGTGCGTGCTGCCATATTCTCGCCTTTGCCGCCTTCCACTGCCGATTCTTCCTCTCCTTTCACGCACCTGCCGCCATATTCTCTCGTTTGCCACCTTCCAGCGCCAAATCTTCCTCTCCTTTCAGGTGCGTGCTGCCATATTCTCGCCTTTGCCGTCTTCCACTGCCGACTCTTCCTCTCCTTTCACGCAGCTGCCGCCATATTCTCGCATTTCCCGCCTTCAACCGCCGACTCTTCCTCTGCTTTCAGGTACGTGCCGCCATATTCTCGCCTTTGCCGCCTTCCAGCGCCAAATCTTCCTCTACTTTCACGCAGTTGCCGCCATATTCTCGCCTTTGCCGCCTTCCACCACCGACTCTTCCTCTCCTTTCACGCAGCTGCCGCCATATTCTCGCCTTTGCCGCCTTCCAGCGCCAAATCTTCCTCTACTTTCAGGTACTTGCCGCCATATTCTCACCTTTGCCGCCTTCCAGCGCCGACTCTTCCTCTCCTTTCACGCAGTTGCCGCCATATTCTCGCCTTTGCCGCCTTCCAGCGCCGACTCTTCCTGTCCTTTCACGCACCTGCCTCCATATTCTCGCCTTTGCTGCCTTCCTGCGCCGACTCTTCCTGTCCTTTCACGTGCGTGCCGCCATATTCTCGCCTTTGCCGCCTTCCAGCGCCGACTCTTCCTCTCCTTTCACGCACCTGCCGCCATATTCTCGCCTTTGCTGCCTTCCAGCGCCGACGCTTCCTCTCCTTTCACGCAGCTGCCGCCATATTCTCGCCTTTGCCGCCTTCCAGCGCCGACTCTTCCTCTCCTTTCAGGTACGTGCCGCCATATTCCCGCCTTTGCCGCCTTCCAGCGCCGACTCTTCCTGTCCTTTCAGGTGCGTGCTGCCATATTCTCGCCTTTGCCGCCTTCCACTGCCGATTCTTCCTCTCCTTTCACGCACCTGCCGCCATATTCTCTCGTTTGCCACCTTCCAGCGCCAAATCTTCCTCTCCTTTCAGGTGCGTGCTGCCATATTCTCGCCTTTGCCGTCTTCCACTGCCGACTCTTCCTCTCCTTTCACGCAGCTGCCGCCATATTCTCGCATTTCCCGCCTTCAACCGCCGACTCTTCCTCTGCTTTCAGGTACGTGCCGCCATATTCTCGCCTTTGCCGCCTTCCAGCGCCAAATCTTCCTCTACTTTCACGCAGTTGCCGCCATATTCTCGCCTTTGCCGCCTTCCACCACCGACTCTTCCTCTCCTTTCACGCAGCTGCCGCCATATTCTCGCCTTTGCCGCCTTCCAGCGCCAAATCTTCCTCTACTTTCAGGTACTTGCCGCCATATTCTCACCTTTGCCGCCTTCCAGCGCCGACTCTTCCTCTCCTTTCACGCAGTTGCCGCCATATTCTCGCCTTTGCCGCCTTCCAGCGCCGACTCTTCCTGTCCTTTCACGCACCTGCCTCCATATTCTCGCCTTTGCTGCCTTCCTGCGCCGACTCTTCCTGTCCTTTCACGTGCGTGCCGCCATATTCTCGCCTTTGCCGCCTTCCAGCGCCGACTCTTCCTCTCCTTTCACGCACCTGCCGCCATATTCTCGCCTTTGCTGCCTTCCAGCGCCGACGCTTCCTCTCCTTTCACGCAGCTGCCGCCATATTCTCGCCTTTGCCGCCTTCCAGCGCCGACTCTTCCTCTCCTTTCAGGTACGTGCCGCCATATTCTCGCCTTTGCCGCCTTCGAGCGCCGACTCTTCCTCTCCTTTCAGGTACGTGCCGCCATATTCTCGCCTTTGCCGCCTTCCAGTGCCGACTCTTCCTCTCCTTTCACGCACGGGCTGCCATATTCTCGCCTTTGCCGCCTTCTAGCGCCAAATCTTCCTATACTTTCACGCAGTTGCCGCCATATTCTCGCCTTTGCCGCCTTCCACTGCCGACTCTTCCTCTCCTTTCACGCACGGGCTGCCATATTCTCGCCTTTGCCGCCTTCCAGCGCCAAATCTTCCTCTACTTTCACGCAGTTGCCGCCATATTCTCGCCTTTGCCGCCTTCCACCGCCGACTCTTCCTCTCCTTTCACGCAGCTGCCGCCATATTCTCGCCTTTGCCGCCTTCCAGCGCCAAATCTTCCTGTCCTTTCAGGTACTTGCCGCCATATTCTCGCCTTTGCCGCCTTCCAGCGCCGACTCTTCCTCTCCTTTCACGCACCTGCCGCCATATTCTCGCCTTTGCCGCCTTCCAGCGCCGACTCTTCCTCTCCTTTCAGGTACGTGCCGCCATATTCCCGCCTTTGCTGCCTTCCAGCGCCAAATCTTCCTCTCCTTTGACGCAGTTGCCGCCATATTCTCGCCTTTGCCGCCTTCCAGCACCGACTCTTCCTCTCCTTTCACGCAGTTGTCGCCATATTCTCGCCTTTGCCGCCTTCCAGCGCCGACTCTTCCTCTCCTTTGAGGTACGTGTCGCCATATTCTCGCGTTTGCCGCATTCCACCGCCGGCTCTTCCTCTCCTTTCAGGTACGTGCCGCCATATTCTCGCCTTTGCCGCCTTCCAGCGCCGACTCTTCCTTTCCTTTCAGGTACGTGCCGCCATATTCTCGCCTTTGCCGCCTTCCAGCGCCGACTCTTCCTGTACTTTCAGGTGCGTGCTGCCATATTCTCGACTTTGCCGCCTTCCACTGCCGATTCTTCCTCTCCTTTCACGCACCTGCCGCCATATTCTCTCGTTTGCCACCTTCCAGCGCCAAATCTTCCTCTCCTTTCAGGTGCGTGCTGCCATATTCTCGCCTTTGCCGTCTTCCACTGCCGACTCTTCCTCTCCTTTCACGCAGCTGCCGCCATATTCTCGCATTTCCCGCCTTCAACCGCCGACTCTTCCTCTGCTTTCAGGTACGTGCCGCCATATTCTCGCCTTTGCCGCCTTCCAGCGCCAAATCTTCCTCTACTTTCACGCAGTTGCCGCCATATTCTCGCCTTTGCCGCCTTCCACCGCCGACTCTTCCTCTCCTTTCACGCAGCTGCCGCCATATTCTCGCCTTTGCCGCCTTCCAGCGCCAAATCTTCCTCTACTTTCAGGTACTTGCCGCCATATTCTCACCTTTGCCGCCTTCCAGCGCCGACTCTTCCTCTCCTTTCACGCAGTTGCCGCCATATTCTCGCCTTTGCCGCCTTCCAGCGCCGACTCTTCCTCTCCTTTCACGCACCTGCCTCCATATTCTCGCCTTTGCTGCCTTCCTGCGCCGTCTCTTCCTGTCCTTTCACGTGCGTGCCGCCATATTCTCGCCTTTGCCGCCTTCCAGCGCCGACTCTTCCTCTCCTTTCACGCACCTGCCGCCATATTCTCGCCTTTGCTGCCTTCCAGCGCCGACGCTTCCTCTCCTTTCACGCAGCTGCCGCCATATTCTCGCCTTTGCCGCCTTCCAGCGCCGACTCTTCCTCTCCTTTCAGGTACGTGCCGCCATATTCTCGCCTTTGCCGCCTTCGAGCGCCGACTCTTCCTCTCCTTTCAGGTACGTGCCGCCATATTCTCGCCTTTGCCGCCTTCCAGTGCCGACTCTTCCTCTCCTTTCACGCACGGGCTGCCATATTCTCGCCTTTGCCGCCTTCTAGCGCCAAATCTTCCTATACTTTCACGCAGTTGCCGCCATATTCTCGCCTTTGCCGCCTTCCACTGCCGACTCTTCCTCTCCTTTCACGCACGGGCTGCCATATTCTCGCCTTTGCCGCCTTCCAGCGCCAAATCTTCCTCTACTTTCACGCAGTTGCCGCCATATTCTCGCCTTTGCCGCCTTCCACCGCCGACTCTTCCTCTCCTTTCACGCAGCTGCCGCCATATTCTCGCCTTTGCCGCCTTCCAGCGCCAAATCTTCCTCTCCTTTCAGGTACTTGCCGCCATATTCTCGCCTTTGCCGCCTTCCAGCGCCGACTCTTCCTCTCCTTTCACGCACCTGCCGCCATATTCTCGCCTTTGCCGCCTTCCAGCGCCGACTCTTCCTCTCCTTTCAGGTACGTGCCGCCATATTCCCGCCTTTGCTGCCTTCCAGCGCCAAATCTTCCTCTCCTTTGACGCAGTTGCCGCCATATTCTCGCCTTTGCCGCCTTCCAGCACCGACTCTTCCTCTCCTTTCACGCAGTTGTCACCATATTCTCGCCTTTGCCGCCTTCCAGCGCCGACTCTTCCTCTCCTTTGAGGTACGTGTCGCCATATTCTCGCGTTTGCCGCATTCCACCGCCGGCTCTTCCTCTCCTTTCAGGTACGTGCCGCCATATTCTCGCCTTTGCCGCCTTCCTGCGCCGACTCTTCCTCTCCTTTCAGGTACGTGCCGCCATATTCTCGCCTTTGCCGCCTTCCAGCGCCGACTCTTCCTGTACTTTCAGGTGCGTGCTGCCATATTCTCGCCCTTGCCGCCTTCCACTGCCGATTCTTCCTCTCCTTTCACGCACCTGCCGCCATATTCTCGCCTTTGCCGCCTTCCAGCGCCAAATCTTCCTCTCCTTTCAGGTACGTGCCGCCATATTCTCGCCTTTGCCGCCTTCCAGCGCCGACTCTTCCTCTCCTTTCAGGTACGTGCCGCCATATTCTCGCCTTTGCCGCCTTCCAGCGCCGACTCTTCCTCTCCTTTGAGGTACGTGTCGCCATATTCTCGCGTTTGCCGCATTCCACCGCCGACTCTTCCTCTCCTTTCACGCAGCTGCCGCCATATTCCCGCCTTTGCCACCTTCCAGCGCCAAATCTTCCTCTCCTTTCAGGTGCTTGCCGCCATATTCTCGCCTTTGCCGCCTTCCAGCGCCGACTCTTCCTCTACTTTCACGCACCTGCCGCCATATTCTCGCCTTTGCCGCCTTCCTGCGCCGACTCTTCCTCTCCTTTCCGGTACGTGCCGCCATATTCTTGCCTTTGCTGCCTTCCAGCGCCAAATCTTCCTCTCCTTTCAGGTACGTGTCGCCATATTCTCGCCTTTGCCGCCTTCCAGCGCCGACTCTTCCTCTCCTTTCAGGTACTTGCCGCCATATTCTCGCCTTTGCCGCCTTCCAGCGCCGACTCTTCCTCTCCTTTCACTCACCTGCCGCCATATTCTCGCCTTTGCCGTCTTCCTGCGCCTACTCTTCCTCTCCTTTCAGGTACGTGCCGCCATATTCTCGCCTTTGCCGCCTTCCAGCGCCGACTCTTCCTCTCCTTTCAGGTACGTGCCGCCATATTCTCGCCTTTGCCGCCTTCCAGCGCCGACTCTTCCTCTCCTTTCACGCTCCTGCTGCCATATACTCGCCTTTGCCGCCTTCTAGCGCCAAATCATCCTCTACTTTCACGCAGTTGCCGCCATATTCTCGCCTTTGCCGCCTTCCACTGCCGACTCTTCCTCTCCTTTCACGCACGGGCTGCCATATTCTCGCCTTTGCCGCCTTCCAGCGCCAACTCTTCCTCTCCTTTCACGCAGCTGCCACCATATTCTCGCCTTTGCCGCCTTCCAGCGCCAAATCTTCCTCTCCTTTCAGGTACTTGCCGCCATATTCTCGCCTTTGCCGCCTTCCAGCGCCGACTCTTCCTCTCCTTTCCGGTACGTGCCGCCATATTCTCGCCTTTGCCGCCTTCCAGCGCCGACTCTTCCTCTCCTTTCAGGTACGTGCCGCCATATTCCCGCCTTTGCCGCCTTCCAGCGCCGACTCTTCCAGTCCTTTCAGGTGCGTACTGCCATATTATCGACTTTGCCGCCTTCCACTGCCGATTCTTCCTCTCCTTTCACGCACCTGCCGCCATATTCTCTCGTTTGCCGCCTTCCAGCGCCAAATCTTCCTCTCCTTTCAGGTACGTGCTGCCATATTCTCGCCTTTGCCGTCTTCCACTGCCGACTCTTCCTCTCCTTTCACACAGCTGCCGCCATATTCTCGCATTTCCCGCCTTCCAGCGCCGACTCTTCCTCTCCTTTCAGGTACGTGCCGCCATATACTCGCCTTTCCGCCTTCCAGCGCCGACTCTTCCTCTCCTTTCAGGTACGTGCCGCCATATTCCCGCCTTTGCCGCCTTCCAGCGCCAGATCTTCCTCTCCTTTGACGCAGTTGCCACCATATTCTCGCCTTTGCCGCCTTCCAGCACCGACTCTTCCTCTCCTTTCACGCAGTTGTCGCCATATTCTCGCCTTTGCCGCCTTCCAGCGCCGACTCTTCCTCTCCTTTGAGGTACGTGTCGCCATATTCTCGCGTTTGCCGCATTCCACCGCCGGCTCTTCCTCTCCTTTCAGGTACGTGCCGCCATATTCTCGCCTTTGCCGCCTTCCAGCGCCGACTCTTCCTCTCCTTTGAGGTACGTGTCGCCATATTCTCGCGTTTGCCGCATTCCACCGCCGACTCTTCCTCTCCTTTCACGCAGCTGCCGCCATATTCCCGCCTTTGCCACCTTCCAGCGCCAAATCTTCCTCTCCTTTCAGGTGCTTGCCGCCATATTCTCGCCTTTGCCGCCTTCCAGCGCCGACTCTTCCTCTACTTTCACGCACCTGCCGCCATATTCTCGCCTTTGCCGCCTTCCTGCGCCGACTCTTCCTCTCCTTTCCGGTACGTGCCGCCATATTCTTGCCTTTGCTGCCTTCCAGCGCCAAATCTTCCTCTCCTTTCAGGTACGTGTCGCCATATTCTCGCCTTTGCCGCCTTCCAGCGCCGACTCTTCCTCTCCTTTCAGGTACTTGCCGCCATATTCTCGCCTTTGCCGCCTTCCAGCGCCGACTCTTCCTCTCCTTTCACTCACCTGCCGCCATATTCTCGCCTTTGCCGTCTTCCTGCGCCTACTCTTCCTCTCCTTTCAGGTACGTGCCGCCATATTCTCGCCTTTGCCGCCTTCCAGCGCCGACTCTTCCTCTCCTTTCAGGTACGTGCCGCCATATTCTCGCCTTTGCCGCCTTCCAGCGCCGACTCTTCCTCTCCTTTCACGCTCCTGCTGCCATATACTCGCCTTTGCCGCCTTCTAGCGCCAAATCATCCTCTACTTTCACGCAGTTGCCGCCATATTCTCGCCTTTGCCGCCTTCCACTGCCGACTCTTCCTCTCCTTTCACGCACGGGCTGCCATATTCTCGCCTTTGCCGCCTTCCAGCGCCAACTCTTCCTCTCCTTTCACGCAGCTGCCACCATATTCTCGCCTTTGCCGCCTTCCAGCGCCAAATCTTCCTCTCCTTTCAGGTACTTGCCGCCATATTCTCGCCTTTGCCGCCTTCCAGCGCCGACTCTTCCTCTCCTTTCCGGTACGTGCCGCCATATTCTCGCCTTTGCCGCCTTCCAGCGCCGACTCTTCCTCTCCTTTCAGGTACGTGCCGCCATATTCCCGCCTTTGCCGCCTTCCAGCGCCGACTCTTCCAGTCCTTTCAGGTGCGTACTGCCATATTATCGACTTTGCCGCCTTCCACTGCCGATTCTTCCTCTCCTTTCACGCACCTGCCGCCATATTCTCTCGTTTGCCGCCTTCCAGCGCCAAATCTTCCTCTCCTTTCAGGTACGTGCTGCCATATTCTCGCCTTTGCCGTCTTCCACTGCCGACTCTTCCTCTCCTTTCACACAGCTGCCGCCATATTCTCGCATTTCCCGCCTTCCAGCGCCGACTCTTCCTCTCCTTTCAGGTACGTGCCGCCATATACTCGCCTTTCCGCCTTCCAGCGCCGACTCTTCCTCTCCTTTCAGGTACGTGCCGCCATATTCCCGCCTTTGCCGCCTTCCAGCGCCAGATCTTCCTCTCCTTTGACGCAGTTGCCACCATATTCTCGCCTTTGCCGCCTTCCAGCACCGACTCTTCCTCTCCTTTCACGCAGTTGTCGCCATATTCTCGCCTTTGCCGCCTTCCAGCGCCGACTCTTCCTCTCCTTTGAGGTACGTGTCGCCATATTCTCGCGTTTGCCGCATTCCACCGCCGGCTCTTCCTCTCCTTTCAGGTACGTGCCGCCATATTCTCGCCTTTGCCGCCTTCCAGCGCCGAGTCTTCCTCTCCTTTCACGCACCTGCCGCCATATTCTCGCCTTTGCCGCCTTCCAGCGCCAAATCTTCCTCTCCTTTCAGGTACTTGCCGCCATATTCTCGCCTTTGCCGCCTTCCAGCGCCGACTCTTCCTCTCCTTTCACGCACCTGCCGCCATATTCTCGCCTTTGCCGCCTTCCTGCACCGACTCTTCCTCTCCTTTCAGGTACGTGCCGCCATATTCTTGCCTTTGCCGCCTTCCAGCGCCGACTCTTCCTTTCCTTTCACGCAGCTGCCGCCATATTCTCGCCTTTGCCGCCTTCCAGCGCCGACTCTTCCTCTCCTTTCACGCATCTGCCGCCATATTCTCGCCTTTGCCGCCTTCCAGCGCCGACTGTTCCTCTCCTTTCACGCACCTGCCGCCATATTCTCGACTTTGCCGCCTTCCTGCACCGACTCTTCCTCTCCTTTCAGGTACGTGCCGCCATATTCTCGCCTTTGCCGCCTTCCAGCGCCAAATCTTCCTCTCCTTTCAGGTACGTGCCGCCATATTCTCGCCTTTGCCGCCTTCCAGCGCCGACTCTTCCTCTCCTTTCACGCACGGGCGGCCATATTCTCGCCTTTGCCGCCTTCTAGCGCCAAATCTTCCTCTACTTTCACGCAATTGCCGCCATATTCTCGCCTTTGCCGCCTTCCACTGCCGACTCTTCCTCTCCTTTCACGCACCTGCCGCCATATTCTCGCCTTTGCCACCTTCCTGCGCCGACTCTTCCTCTCCTTTCCGATACGTGCCGCCATATTCTTGCCTTTGCCACCTTCCAGCGCCAAATCTTCCTCTCCTTTCAGGTACGTGCCGCCATATTCTCGCCTTTGCCGCCTTCCAGCGCCAAATCTTCCTCTCCTTTCACGCACGGGCTGCCATATTCTCGCCTTTGCCGCCTTCTAGCGCCAAATCATCCTCTACTTTCACGCAGTTGCCGCCATATTCTCGACTTTGCCGCCTTCCACCGCCGACTCTTCCTCTCCTTTCACGCAGCTGCCGCCATATTCTCGCCTTTGCCGCCTTCCAGCGCCAAGTCTTCTTCTACTTTCAGGTACTTGCCGCCATATTCTCGCCTTTGCCGCCTTCCTGCGCCGACTCTTCCTCTCCTTTCACGCAGCTGCCGCCATATTCTCGCCTTTGCCGCCTTCCAGCGCCAAATCTTCCTCTCCTTTCAGGTACTTGCCGCCATATTCTCGCCTTTGCTGCCTTCCAGCGCCGACTCTTCCTCTCCTTTCACGCACGGGCTGCCATATTCTCGCCTTTGCCGCCTTCCAGCGCCGACTCTTCCTCTCCTTTGAGGTACGTGCCGCCATATTCCCGCCTTTGCCGCCTTCCTAGCGCCGACTCTTCCTGTCCTTTCAGGGGCGTACTGCCATATTCTCGCCTTTGCCGCCTTCCACTGCCGATTCTTCCTCTCCTTTCACGCACCTGCCGCCATATTCTCTCGTTTGCCGCCTTCCAGCGCCAAATCTTCGTCTCCTTTCAGGTACGTGCCGCCATATTCTCGCCTTTGTCGTCTTCCAATGCCGACTCTTCCTCTCCTTTCACGCAGCTGCCGCCATATTCTCACATTTCCCGCCTTCCAGCGCCGACTCTTCCTCTCCTTTCAGGTACGTGCCGCCATATACTCGCCTTTCCGCCTTCCAGCGCCGACTCTTCCTCTACTTTCACGCAGTTGCCGCCATATTCTCGCCTTTGCCGCCTTCCACCGCCGACTCTTCCTCTCCTTTCACGCAGCTGCCGCCATATTCTCGCCTTTGCCGCCTTCCACTGCCGACTCTTCCTCTCCTTTCACGCACGGGCTGCCATATTCTCGCCTTTGCCGCCTTCCAGCGCCAAATCTTCCTCTACTTTGACGCACCTGCCGCCATATTCTCGCCTTTGCCGCCTTCCAGCGCCGACTCTTCCTGTCCTTTCACGTGCGTGCCGCCATATTCTCGCCTTTGCCGCCTTCCACTGCCGACTCTTCCTGTCCTTTCACGTGCGTGCCGCCATATTCTCGCCTTTGCTGCCTTCCACCACCGACTCTTCCTCTCCTTTCACGCACGTGCCGCCATATTCTTGACTTTGACGCCTTCCAGCGCCGACTCTTCCTCTCCTTTCAGGAACGTGCCGCCATATTCTCGCCTTTGCCGCCTTCCAGCGCCGACTCTTCCTCTCCTTTCAGGTACGTGCCGCCATATTCTCGCCTTTGCCGCCTTCCAGCGCCGTCTCTTCCTCTCCTTTCACGCACGGGCTGCCATATTCTCGCCTTTGCCGCCTTCTAGCTCTAAATCTTCCTCTACTTTCACGCAGTTCCCGCCATATTCTCGCCTTTGCCGCCTTCCACTGCCGACTCTTCCTCTCCTTTCACGCACGGGCTGCCATATTCTCGCCTTTGCCGCCTTCCAGCGCCAAATCTTCCTCTCCTTTCACGCACCTGCCGCCATATTCTCGCCTTTGCCGCCTTCCAGCGCCGACTCTTCCTGTCCTTTCACGTGCGTGCCGCCATATTCTCGCCTTTGCCGCCTTCCACTGCCGACTCTTCCTGTCCTTTCAGGTACTTGCCGCCATATTCTCGCCTTTGCCGCCTTCCAGCGCCGACTCTTCCTCTCCTTTCACGCACCTGCCTCCATATTCTCGCCTTTGCTGCCTTCCTGCGCCGACTCTTCCTGTCCTTTCACGTGCGTGCCGCCATATTCTCGCCTTTGCCGCCTTCCAGCGCCGACTCTTCCTCTCCTTTCACGCACCTGCCGCCATATTCTCGCCTTTGCTGCCTTCCACCACCGACTCTTCCTCGCCTTTCACGCACCTGCCGCCATATTCTTGACTTTGACGCCTTCCAGTGCCGACTCTTCCTCTCCTTTTAGGAACGTGCCGCCATTTTCTCGCCTTTGCCGCCTTCCAGCGCCGACTCTTCCTCTACTTTCACGCAGTTGCCGCCATATTCTCGCCTTTGCCGCCTTGCACTGCCGACTCTTCCTCTCCTTTAACGCACGGGCTGCCATATTCTCGCCTTTGCCGCCTTCCAGCGCCAAATCTTCCCCTACTTTCACGCAGTTGCCGCCATATTCTCGCCTTTGCCGCCTTCCACCGCCGACTCTTCCTCTACTTTCACGCACCTGCCGCCATATTCTCGCCTTTGCCGCCTTCCAGCGCCGACTCTTCCTCTCCTTTCCGGTACGTGCCGCCATATTCTTGCCTTTGCCGCCTTCCAGCGCCAAATCTTCCTCTCCTTTCAGGTACGTGCCGCCATATTCTCGCCTTTGCCGCCTTCCAGCGCCGACTCTTCCTCTCCTTTCACGCACCTGCCGCCATATTCTCGCCTTTGCCGCCTTCCACCGCCGACTCTTCCTCTCCTTTCCGGTACGTGCCGCCATATTCTTGCCTTTGCCGCCTTCCAGCGCCAAATCTTCCTCTCCTTTCAGGTACGTGCCGCCATATTCTCGCCTTTGCCGCCTTCCAGCGCCGACTCTTCCTCTCCTTTCACGCACCTGCCGCCATATTCTCGCCTTTGCCGCCTTCCAGCGCCGACTCTTCCTCTCCTTTCACGCACCTGCCGCCATATTCTCGCCTTTGCCGTCTTCCTGCGCCTACTCTTCCTCTCCTTTCAGGTACGTGCCGCCATATTCTCGCCTTTGCCGCCTTCCAGCGCCGACTCTTCCTCTACTTTCAGGTACGTGCCGCCATATTCTCGCCTTTGCCGCCTTCCAGCGCCGACTCTTCCTCTCCTTTCACGCTCCTGCTGCCATATACTCGCCTTTGCCGCCTTCTAGCGCCAAATCATCCTCTACTTTCACGCAGTTGCCGCCATATTCTCGCCTTTGCCGCCTTCCACTGCCGACTCTTCCTCTCCTTTCACGCACGGGCTGCCATATTCTCGCCTTTGCCGCCTTCCAGCGCCAAATCTTCCTCTCCTTTCACGCAGCTGCCACCATATTCTCGCCTTTGCCGCCTTCCAGCGCCAAATCTTCCTCTACTTTCAGGTACGTGCCGCCATATTCTCGCCTTTGCCGCCTTCCACTGCCGACTCTTCCTCTCCTTTCACGCACGGGCTGCCATATTCTCGCCTTTGCCGCCTTCTAGCGCCAAATCATCCTCTACTTTCACGCAGTTGCCGCCATATTCTCGCCTTTGCCGCCTTCCACTGCCGACTCTTCCTCTCCTTTCACGCACGGGCTGCCATATTGTCGCCTTTGCCGCCTTCCAGCGCCAAATCTTCCTCTACTTTCACAAAGTTGCCACCATATTCTCGACTTTGCCGCCTTCCACCGCCGACTCTTCCTCTCCTTTCACGCAGCTGCCGCCATATTCTCGCCTTTGCCGCCTTCCAGCGCCGACTCTTCCTCTACTTTCAGGTACTTGCCGCCATATTCTCGCCTTTGCCGCCTTCCAGCGCCAAATCTTCCTCTCCTTTCATGCACCTGCCGCCATATTCTCGCCTTTGCCGCCTTCCTGCGCCGACTCTTCCTCTCCTTTCAGGTACGTGCCGCCATATTCTTGCCTTTGCCGCCTTCCAGCGCCAAATCTTCCTCTCCTTTCAGGTACGTGCCGCCATATTCTTGCCTTTGCCGCCTTCCAGCGCCGACTCTTCCTCTCCTTTCACGCACGGGCTGCCATATTCTCGCCTTTGCCGCCTTCCAGCGCCAAATCTTCCTCTCCTTTCAGGTACGTGCCGCCATATTCTCGCCTTTGCCGTCTTCCACTGCCGACTCTTCCTCTCCTTTCACGCAGCTGCCGCCATATTCTCACATTTCCCGCCTTCCAGCGCCGACTCTTCCTCTCCTTTCAGGTACGTGCCGCCATATACTCGCCTTTCCGCCTTCCAGCGCCGACTCTTCCTCTACTTTCACGCAGTTGCCGCCATATTCTCGCCTTTGCCGCCTTCCACCGCCGACTCTTCCTCTCCTTTCACGCAGCTGCCGCCATATTCTCGCCTTTGCCGCCTTCCACTGCCGACTCTTCCTCTCCTTTCACGCACGGGCTGCCATATTCTCGCCTTTGCCGCCTTCCAGCGCCAAATCTTCCTCTACTTTCACGCACCTGCCGCCATATTCTCGCCTTTGCCGCCTTCCAGCGCCGACTCTTCCTGTCCTTTCACGTGCGTGCCGCCATATTCTCGCCTTTGCCGCCTTCCACTGCCGACTCTTCCTGTCCTTTAACGTGCGTGCCGCCATATTCTCGCCTTTGCCGCCTTCCAGCGCCGACTCTTCCTCTCCTTTCACGCACCTGCCGCCATATTCTCGCCTTTGCTGCCTTCCACCACCGACTCTTCCTCTCCTTTCACGCACCTGCCGCCATATTCTTGACTTTGACGCCTTCCAGCGCCGACTCTTCCTCTCCTTTCAGGAACGTGCCGCCATATTCTCGCCTTTGCCGCCTTCCAGCGCCGACTCTTCCTCTCCTTTCACGCACGGGCGGCCATATTCTCGCCTTTGCCGCCTTCTAGCGCCAAATCTTCCTCTACTTTCACGCAATTGCCGCCATATTCTCGCCTTTGCCGCCTTCTAGCGCTAAATCTTCCTCTACTTTCACGCAGTTGCCGCCATATTCTCGCCTTTGCCGCCTTCCACTGCCGACTCTTCCTCTCCTTTCACGCACGGGCTGCCATATTCTTGCCTTTGCCACCTTCCAGCGCCAAATCTTCCTCTCCTTTCAGGTACGTGCCGCCATATTCTCGCCTTTGCCGCCTTCCAGCGCCAAATCTTGCTCTACTTTCAGGTACGTGCCGCCATATTCTCGCCTTTGCCGCCTTCCACTGCCGACTCTTCCTCTCCTTTCACGCACGGGCTGCCATATTCTCGCCTTTGCCGCCTTCTAGCGCCAAATCATCCTCTACTTTCACGCAGTTGCCGCCATATTCTCGCCTTTGCCGCCTTCCACTGCCGACTCTTCCTCTCCTTTCACGCACGGGCTGCCATATTCTCGCCTTTGCCGCCTTCCAGCGCCAAATCTTCCTCTACTTTCACAAAGTTGCCACCATATTCTCGACTTTGCCGCCTTCCACCGCCGACTCTTCCTCTCCTTTCACGCATCTGCCGCCATATTCTCGCCTTTGCCGCCTTCCAGCGCCAAATCTTCCTCTACTTTCAGGTACTTGGCGCCATATTCTCGCCTTTGCCGCCTTCCAGCGCCAAATCTTCCTCTCCTTTCACGCACCTGCCGCCATATTCTCGCCTTTGCCGCCTTCCTGCGCCGACTCTTCCTCTCCTTTCAGGTACGTGCCGCCATATTCTTGCCTTTGCCGCCTTCCAGCGCCAAATCTTCCTCTCCTTTCAGGTACGTGCCGCCATATTCTCGCCTTTGCCGCCTTCCAGCGCCGACTCTTCCTCTCCTTTCACGCACGGGCTGCCATATTCTCGCCTTTGCCGCCTTCCAGCGCCGACTCTTCCTCTCCTTTCAGGTACGTGCCGCCATATTCCCGCCTTTGCCGCCTTCCAGCGCCGACTCTTCCAGTCCTTTCAGGTGCGTACTGCCATATTCTCGCCTTTGCCGCCTTCCACTGCCGATTCTTCCTCTCCTTTCACGCACCTGCCGCCATATTCTCTCGTTTGCCGCCTTCCAGCGCCAAATCTTCCTCTCCTTTCAGGTACGTGCCGCCATATTCTCGCCTTTGCCGTCTGCCAATGCCGACTCTTCCTCTCCTTTCACGCAGCTGCCGCCATATTCTCACATTTCCCGCCTTCCAGCGCCGACTCTTCCTCTCCTTTCAGGTACGTGCCGCCATATACTCGCCTTTCCGCCTTCCAGCGCCGACTCTTCCTCTACTTTCACGCAATTGCCGCCATATTCTCGCCTTTGCCGCCTTCCACCGCCGACTCTTCCTCTCCTTTCACGCAGCTGCCGCCATATTCTCGCCTTTGCCGCCTTCCAGCGCCGACTCTTCCTCTCCTTTCACGCACGGGCTGCCATATTCTCGCCTTTGCCGCCTTCCAGCGCCAAATCTTCCTCTACTTTCACGCACCTGCCGCCATATTCTCGCCTTTGCCGCCTTCCACTGCCGACTCTTCCTGTCCTTTCACGTGCGTGCCGCCATATTCTCGCCTTTGCCGCCTTCCAGCGCCGACTCTTCCTCTCCTTTCACGCACCTGCCTCCATATTCTCGCCTTTGCTGCCTTCCACCACCGACTCTTCCTCTCCTTTCACGCACGTGCCGCCATATTCTTGACTTTGACGCCTTCCAGCGCCGACTCTTCCTCTCCTTTCAGGAACGTGCCGCCATATTCTCGCCTTTGCCGCCTAACAGCGCCAAATCTTCCTCTCCTTTCAGGTACGTGCCGCCATATTCTCGCCTTTGCCGCCTAACAGCGCCGACTCTTCCTCTCCTTTCACGCACGGGCTGCCATATTCTCGCCTTTGCCGCCTTCTAGCGCTAAATCTTCCTCTACTTTCACGCAGTTGCCGCCATATTCTCGCCTTTGCCGCCTTCCAGCGCCAAATCTTCCTCTCCTTTCAGGTACTTGCCGCCATATTCTCGCCTTTGCCGCCTTCCAGCGCCGACTCTTCCTCTACTTTCACGCACCTGCCGCCATATTCTCGCCTTTGCCGCCTTCCTGCGCCGACTGTTCCTCTCCTTTCCGGTACGTGCCGCCATATTCTTGCCTTTGCCGCCTTCCAGCGCCAAATCTTCCTCTCCTTTCAGGTACGTGCCGCCATATTCTCGCCTTTGCCGCCTTCCAGCGCCGACTCTTCCTCTCCTTTCAGGTACTTGCCGCCATATTCTCGCCTTTGCCGCCTTCCAGCGCCGACTCTTCCTCTCCTTTCACGCACCTGCCGCCATATTCTCGCCTTTGCCGTCTTCCTGCGCCTACTCTTCCTCTCCTTTCAGGTACGTGCCGCCATATTCTCGCCTTTGCCGCCTTCCAGCGCCGACTCTTCCTCTACTTTCAGGTACGTGCCGCCATATTCTCGCCTTTGCCGCCTTCCACTGCCGACTCTTCCTCTCCTTTCACGCTCCTGCTGCCATATACTCGCCTTTGCCGCCTTCTAGCGCCAAATCATCCTCTACTTTCACGCAGTTGCCGCCATATTCTCGCCTTTGCCGCCTTCCACTGCCGACTCTTCCTCTCCTTTCACGCACGGGCTGCCATATTCTCGCCTTTGCCGCCTTCCAGCGCCAAATCTTCCTCTACTTTCACACAGTTGCCACCATATTCTCGCCTTTGCCGCCTTCCACCGCCGACTCTTCCTCTCCTTTCACGCAGCTGCCGCCATATTCTCGCATTTGCCGCCTTCCAGCGCCAAATCTTCCTCTCCTTTCACGCACCTGCCGCCATATTCTCGCCTTTGCCGCCTTCCTGCGCCGACTCTTCCTCTCCTTTCAGGTACGTGCCGCCATATTCTTGCCTTTGCCGCCTTCCAGCGCCAAATCTTCCTCTCCTTTCAGGTACGTGCCGCCATATTCTCGCCTTTGCCGCCTTCCAGCGCCGACTCTTCCTCTCCTTTCACGCACGGGCTGCCATATTCTCGCCTTTGCCGCCTTCCAGCGCCGACTCTTCCTCTCCTTTCAGGTACGTGCCGCCATATTCCCGCCTTTGCCGCCTTCCAGCGCCGACTCTTCCAGTCCTTTCAGGTGCGTACTGCCATATTCTCGCCTTTGCCGCCTTCCACTGCCGATTCTTCCTCTCCTTTCACGCACCTGCCGCCATATTCTCTCGTTTGCCGCCTTCCAGCGCCAAATCTTCCTCTCCTTTCAGGTACGTGCCGCCATATTCTCGCCTTTGCCGTCTGCCAATGCCGACTCTTCCTCTCCTTTCACGCAGCTGCCGCCATATTCTCACATTTCCCGCCTTCCAGCGCCGACTCTTCCTCTCCTTTCAGGTACGTGCCGCCATATACTCGCCTTTCCGCCTTCCAGCGCCGACTCTTCCTCTACTTTCACGCAATTGCCGCCATATTCTCGCCTTTGCCGCCTTCCACCGCCGACTCTTCCTCTCCTTTCACGCAGCTGCCGCCATATTCTCGCCTTTGCCGCCTTCCAGCGCCGACTCTTCCTCTCCTTTCACGCACGGGCTGCCATATTCTCGCCTTTGCCGCCTTCCCGCGCCAAATCTTCCTCTACTTTCACGCACCTGCCGCCATATTCTCGCCTTTGCCGCCTTCCACTGCCGACTCTTCCTGTCCTTTCACGTGCGTGCCGCCATATTCTCGCCTTTGCCGCCTTCCAGCGCCGACTCTTCCTCTCCTTTCACGCACCTGCCGCCATATTCTCGCCTTTGCCGCCTAACAGCGCCGACTCTTCCTCTCCTTTCACGCACGGGCTGCCATATTCTCGCCTTTGCCGCCTTCTAGCGCTAAATCTTCCTCTACTTTCACGCAGTTGCCGCCATATTCTCGCCTTTGCCGCCTTCCAGCGCCAAATCTTCCTCTCCTTTCAGGTACTTGCCGCCATATTCTCGCCTTTGCCGCCTTCCAGCGCCAAATCTTCCTCTACTTTCACGCACCTGCCGCCATATTCTCGCCTTTGCCGCCTTCCTGCGCCGACTGTTCCTCTCCTTTCCGGTACGTGCCGCCATATTCTTGCCTTTGCCGCCTTCCAGCGCCAAATCTTCCTCTCCTTTCAGGTACGTGCCGCCATATTCTCGCCTTTGCCGCCTTCCAGCGCCGACTCTTCCTCTCCTTTCAGGTACTTGCCGCCATATTCTCGCCTTTGCCGCCTTCCAGCGCCGACTCTTCCTCTCCTTTCACGCACCTGCCGCCATATTCTCGCCTTTGCCGTCTTCCTGCGCCTACTCTTCCTCTCCTTTCAGGTACGTGCCGCCATATTCTCGCCTTTGCCGCCTTCCAGCGCCGACTCTTCCTCTACTTTCAGGTACGTGCCGCCATATTCTCGCCTTTGCCGCCTTCCAGCGCCGACTCTTCCTCTCCTTTCACGCTCCTGCTGCCATATACTCGCCTTTGCCGCCTTCTAGCGCCAAATCATCCTCTACTTTCACGCAGTTGCCGCCATATTCTCGCCTTTGCCGCCTTCCACTGCCGACTCTTCCTCTCCTTTCACGCACGGGCTGCCATATTCTCGCCTTTGCCGCCTTCCAGCGCCAAATCTTCCTCTACTTTCACACAGTTGCCACCATATTCTCGCCTTTGCCGCCTTCCACCGCCGACTCTTCCTCTCCTTTTACGCAGCTGCTGCCATATTCTCGCATTTGCCGCCTTCCAGCGCCAAATCTTCCTCTCCTTTCAGGTACTTGCCGCCATATTCTCGCCTTTGCCGCCTTCCAGCGCCGACTCTTCCTCTCCTTTCAGGTACGTGCCGCCATATTCTTGCCTTTGCCGCCTTCCAGCGCCAAATCTTCCTCTCCTTTCAGGTACGTGCCGCCATATTCTCGCCTTTGCCCCTTCCAGCGCCGACTCTTCCTCTACTTTCACGCACGGGCTGCCATATTCTCGCCTTTGCCGCCTTCCAGCGCCGACTCTTCCTCTCCTTTCAGGTACGTGCCGCCATATTCCCGCCTTTGCCGCATTCCAGCGCCGACTCTTCCAGTCCTTTCAGGTGCGTCCTGCCATATTCTCGACTTTGCCGCCTTCCACTGCCGATTCTTCCTCTCCTTTCACGCACCTGCCGCCATATTCTCTCGTTTGCCGCCTTCCAGCGCCAAATCTTCCTCTCCTTTCAGGTACGTGCCGCCATATTCTCGCCTTTGCCGTCTTCCAATGCCGACTCTTCCTCTCCTTTCACGCAGCTGCCGCCATATTCTCGCATTTCCCGCCTTCCAGCGCCGACTCTTCCTCTCCTTTCAGGTACGTGCCGCCATATACTCGCCTTTCCGCCTTCCAGCGCCGACTCTTCCTCTACTTTCACGCAGTTGCCGCCATATTCTCGCCTTTGCCGCCTTCCACCGCCGACTCTTCCTCTCCTTTCACGCAGCTGCCGCCATATTCTCTCCTTTGCCGCCTTCCACTGCCGACTCTTCCTCTCCTTTCACGCACGGGCTGCCATATTCTCGCCTTTGCCGCCTTCCAGCGCCAAATCTTCCTCTACTTTCACGCAGTTGCCGCCATATTCTCGCCTTTGCCGTCTTCCACCGCCGACTCTTCCTCTCCTTTCACGCAGCTGCCGCCATATTCTCGCCTTTGCCGCCTTCCAGCGCCGACTCTTCCTGTCCTTTCAGGTACTTGCCGCCATATTCTCGCCTTTGCCGCCTTCCAGCGCCGACTCTTCCTCTCCTTTCACGCACCTGCCTCCATATTCTCGCCTTTGCTGCCTTCCTGCGCCGACTCTTCCTGTCCTTTCACGTGCGTGCCGCCATATTCTCGCCTTTGCCGCCTTCCAGCGCCGACTCTTCCTCTCCTTTCACGCACGTACCGCCATATTCTCGCCTATGCTGCCTTCCAGCGCCGACTCTTCCTCTCCTTTCACGCACCTGCCGCCATATTCCTGACTTTGACGCCTTCCAGCGCCAAATCTTCCTCTCCTTTCAGGAACGTGCCGCCATATTCTCGCCTTTGCCGCCTTCCAGCGCCGACTCTTCCTCTCCTTTCAGGTACGTGCCGCCATATTCTCGCCTTTGCCGCCTAACAGCGCCGACTCTTCCTCTCCTTTCACGCACGGGCTGCCATATTCTCGCCTTTGCCGCCTTCTAGCGCCAAATCTTCCTCTACTTTCACGCAGTTGCGGCCATATTCTCGCCTTTGCCGCCTTCCAGCACCGACTCTTCCTCTCCTTTCACGCACGGGCTGCCATATTCTCGCCTTTGCCGCCTTCCACCGCCGACTCTTCCTCTCCTTTCACGCAGTTGCCGCCATATTCTCGCCTTTGCCGCCTTCCACCGCCGACTCTTCCTCTCCTTTCACGCAGCTGCCGCCATATTCCCGCCTTTGCCACCTTCCAGCGCCAAATCTTCCTCTCCTTTCAGGTACTTGCCGCCATATTCTCGCCTTTGCCGCCTTCCAGCGCCGACTCTTCCTCTACTTTCACGCACCTGCCGCCATATACTCGCCTTTGCCGCCTTCCTGCGCCGACTCTTCCTCTCCTTTCACGCACCTGCCGCCATATTCTCGCCTTTGCCGCCTTCCAGCGCCGACTCTTCCTCTCCTTTCCGGTACGTGCCGCCATATTTCCACCTTTGCTGCCTTCCAGCGCCAAATCTTCCTCTCCTTTGACGCAGTTGCCGCCATATTCTCGCCTTTGCCGCCTTCCAGCACCGACTCTTCCTCTCCTTTCACGCAGTTGTCGCCATATTCTCGCCTTTGCCGCCTTCCAGCGCCGACTCTTCCTCTCCTTTGAGGTACGTGTCGCCATATTCTCGTGTTTGCCGCATTCCACCGCCGGCTCTTCCTCTCCTTTCACGCAGCTGCCGCCATATTCTCGACTTTGCCACCTTCCAGCGCCAAATCTTCTTCTACTTTCAGGTACTTGCCGCCATATTCTCGCTTTTGCCGCCTTCCAGCGCCGACTCTTCCTCTCCTTTCACGCACCTGCCGCCATATTCTCGCCTTTGCCGCCTTCCAGCGCCAAATCTTCCTCTACTTTCACGCAGTTGCCGCCATATTCTCGCCTTTGCCGCCTTCCAGCGCCGACTCTTCCTCTCCTTTCAGGTACGTGCCGCCATATTCTTGCCTTTGCCGCCTTCCAGCGCCAAATCTTCCTCTCCTTTCAGGTACGTGCCGCCATATTCTGGCCTTTGCTGCCTTCCAGCGCCGACTCTTCCTCTCCTTTCACGCACGGGCTGCCATATTCTCGCCTTTGCCGCCTTCCAGCGCCGACTCTTCCTCTCCTTTGAGGTACGTGTCGCCATATTCTCGCCTTTGCCGCATTCCACCGCCGGCTCTTCCTCTCCTTTCAGGTACGTGCTGCCATATTCTCGCCTTTGCTGCCTTCCAGCGCCGACTCTTCCTCTCCTTTCACGCAGTTGCCGCCATATTCTCGCCTTTCCCGCCTTCCAGCGCCGACTCTTCCTCTCCTTTCACGCACGTGCCGCCATATTCTCGCCTTTGCCGCCTTCCAGCGCCGACTCTTCCTCTCCTTTCAGGTACGTGCCGCCATATTCCCGCCTTTGCCGCCTTCCAGCGCCGACTCTTCCTGTCCTTTCAGGTGCGTGCTGCCATATTCTCGACTTTGCCGCCTTCCACTGCCGATTCTTCCTCTCCTTTCACGCACCTGCCGCCATATTCTCTCGTTTGCCGCCTTACAGCGCCAAATCTTCCTCTCCCTTCAGGTACGTGCCGCCATATTCTCGCCTTTGCCGTCTTCCACTGCCGACTCTTCCTCTCCTTTCACGCAGCTGCCGCCATATTCTCGCATTTCCCGCCTTCAACCGCCGACTCTTCCTCTGCTTTCAGGTACGTGCCGCCATATTCTCGCCTTTGCCGCCTTCCAGCGCCGACTCTTCCTCTACTTTCACGCAGTTGCCGCCATATTCTCGCCTTTGCCGTCTTCCAGCGCCGACTCTTCCTCTCCTTTCACGCAGCTGCCGCCATATTCTCGCCTTTGCCGCCTTCCAGCGCCAAATCTTCCTCTCCTTTCAGGTACTTGCCGCCATATTCTCACCTTTGCCGCCTTCCAGCGCCGACTCTTCCTCTCCTTTCACGCAGTTGCCGCCATATTCTCGCCTTTGCCGCCTTCCAGCGCCAACTCTTCCTCTCCTTTGAGGTACGTGTCGCCATATTCTCGCGTTTGCCGTATTCCACCGCCGGCTCTTCCTCTCCTTTCAGGTACGTGCCGCCATATTCTGGCCTTTGCTGCCTTCCAGCGCCGACTCTTCCTCTCCTTTCACGCAGTTGCCGCCATATTCTCTCGTTTGCCGCCTTCCAGCGCCGACTCTTCCTCTCCTTTCACGCAGTTGCCGCCATATTCTCGCCTTTGCCGCCTAACAGCGCCGACTCTTCCTGTCCTTTCACGTGCGTGCCGCCATATTCTCGCCTTTGCCGCCTAACAACGCCGACTCTTCCTCTCCTTTCACGCACCTGCCGCCATATTCTCGCCTATGCTGCCTTCCAGCGCCGACTCTTCCTCTCCTTTCACGCACCTGCCGGAATATTCTCGACTTTGCCGCCTTCCAGCGCCGACTCTTCCTCTCCTTTCAGGTACGTGCCGCCATATTCTCGCCTTTGACGCCTTCGAGCGCCGACCCTTCCTCTCCTTTCAGGTACGTGCCGCCATATTCTCGCCTTTGCCGCCTTCCAGTGCCGACTCTTCCTTTCCTTTCACGCACGGGCTGCCATATTCTCGCCTTTGCCGCCTTCTAGCGCCAAATCTTCCTATACTTTCATGCAGTTGCCGCCATATTCTCGCCTTTGCCGCCTTCCACTGCCGACTCTTCCTCTCCTTTAACGCACGGGCTGCCATATTCTCGCCTTTGCCGCCTTCCAGCGCCAAATCTTCCTCTACTTTCATGCACGTGCCGCCATATTCTCGCCTTTGCCGCCTTCCACCGCCGACTCTTCCTCTCCTTTCACGCAGCTGCCGCCATATTCTCGCCTTTGCCGCCTTCCAGCGCCAAATCTTCCTCTCCTTTCAGGTACTTGCCGCCATATTCTCGCCTTTGCCGCCTTCCAGCGCCGACTCTTCCTCTCCTTTCACGCACCTGCCGCCATATTCTCGCCTTTGCCGCCTTCCAGCGCCGACTCTTCCTCTCCTTTCACGCAGCTGCCGCCATATTCCCGCCTTTGCCGCCTTCCAGCGCCAAATCTTCCTCTCCTTTCACGCAGCTGCCGCCATATTCTCGCCTTTGCCGCCTTCCACTGCCGACTCTTCCTCTCCTTTCACGCACGGGCTGCCATATTCTCGCCTTTGCCGCCTTCTAGCGCCAAATCTTCCTCTACTTTCACGCAGTTGCCGCCATATTCTCGCCTTTGCCGCCTTCCACTGCCGACTCTTCCTCTCCTTTCACGCACGGGCTGCCATATTCTCGCCTTTGCCGCCTTCCAGCGCCAAATCTTCCTCTATTTTCACGCAGTTGCCGCCATATTCTCGCCTTTGCCGCCTTCCACCGCCGACTCTTCCTCTCCTTTCACGCATCTGCCGCAATATTCTCGCCTTTGCCGCCTTCCAGCGCCATATCTTCCTCTCCTTTCACGCAGTTGCCGCCATATTCTCGCCTTTGCCGCCTTCCAGCGCCGACTCTTCCTCTCCTTTCACGCACCTGCCGCCATATTCTCGCCTTTGCCGCCTTCCTGCGCCGACTCTTCCTCTCCTTTCAGGTACGTGCCGCCGTATTCTTGCCTTTGCCGCCTTCCAGCGCCAAATCTTCCTCTCCTTTCAGGTACGTGCCGCCATATTCTCGCCTTTGCCGCCTTCCAGCGCCGACTCTTCCTCTACTTTCACGCAAGGGCTGCCATATTCTCGCCTTTGCCGCCTTCCAGCGCCGACTCTTCCTGTCCTTTCAGGTACGTGCCGCCATATTCCCGCCTTTGCCGCCTTCCAGCGCCGACTCTTCCAGTCCTTTCAGGTGCGTGCTGCCATATTCTCGACTTTGACGCCTTGCACTGCCGATTCTTCCTCTCCTTTCACGCACCTGCCGCCATATTCTCTCGTTTGCCGCCTTCCAGCGCCAAATCTTCCTCTACTTTCAGGTATGTGCCGCCATATTCTCGCCTTTGCCGTCTTCCACTGCCGACTCTTCCTCTCCTTTCAGGTACGTTCCGCCATGTTCTCCCCTTTGCCGCGTTCCTGCGCCGACTCTTCCTCTCCTTTCCGATACGTGCCGCCATATTCTTGCCTTTGCCGCCTTCCAGCGCCAAATCTTCCTCTCCTTTCAGGTACGTGCCGCCATATTCTCGCCTTTGCCGCCTTCCAGCGCCGACTCTTCCTCTCCTTTCACGCAGTTGCCGCCATATTCTCGCCTTTGCCGCCTTCCACCGCCGACTCTTCCTCTCCTTTCACGCAGCTGCCGCCATATTCTCGCATTTCCCGCCTTCCACTGCCGACTCTTCCTCTCCTTTCACGCAGTTGCCGCCATATTCTCGCCTTTGCCGCCTTCCAGCGCCAAATCTTCCTCTCCTTTCACGCACGTGCTGCCATATTCTCGCCTTTGCCGCCTTCTAGCGCCAAATCTTCCTCTACTTTCACGTAGTTGCCGCCATATTCTCGCCTTTGCCGCCTTCCAGCGCCAAATCTTCCTCTCCTTTCAGGTACGTGCCGCCATATTCTCGCCTTTGCCGCCTTCCAGCGCCGACTCTTCCTCTCCTTTCAGGTACGTGCCGCCATATTCCCGCCTTTGCCGCCTTCCAGCGCCGACTCTTCCTGTCCTTTCAGGTGCGTGCTGTCATATTCTCGACTTTGCCGCCTTCCACTGCCGATTCTTCCTCTCCTTTCACGCACCTGCCACCATATTCTCTCGTTTGCCGCCTTCCAGTGCCAAATCTTCCTCTCCTTTCAGGTACGTGCCGCCATATTCTCGCCTTTGCCGCCTTCCACCGCCGACTCTTCCTCTCCTTTCACACACCTGCCGCCATATTCTCGCCTTTGCCGTCTTCCAGCGCCGACTCTTCCTCTCCTTTCAGGTACGTGCCGCCATATTCTCGCCTTTGCCGCCTTCCAGCGCCGACTCTTCCTCTCCTTTCACGCAGCTGCCGCCATATTCTCGCCTTTGCCGCCTTCCTGCACCGACTCTTCCTCTCCTTTCAGGTACGTGCCGCCATATTCTTGCCTTTGCCGCCTTCCAGCGCCGACTCTTCCTCTCCTTTCACGCAGCTGCCGCCATATTCTCGCCTTTGCCGCCTTCCAGCGCCGACTCTTCCTCTCCTTTCACGCAGTTGCCGCCATATTCTCGCCTTTGCCGTCTAACAGCGCCGACTCTTCCTGTCCTTTCAGGTACGTCCCGCCATATTCTCGCCTTTGACGCCTTCCAGCGCCGACTCTTCCTCTCCTTTCACGCACGGGCGGCCATATTCTCGCCTTTGCCGCCTTCTAGCGCTAAATCTTCCTCTACTTTCACGCAGTTGCCGCCATATTCTCGCCTTTGCCGCCTTCCAGCGCCAAATCTTCCTCTCCTTTCAGGTACTTGCCGCCATATTCTCGACTTTGCCGCCTTCCAGCGCCGACTCTTCCTCTCCTTTCACGCACCTGCCGCCATATTCTGGCGGTAAACAAGTGTACGAGGCGGCAGCTGCGTGAAAGGAGAGGAAGAGTCGGCGGTGGAAGGTTGCAAAGGCGAGAATATGGCGGAAGCTGCGTGAAAGGAGAGGAAGAGTCAGCGCTGGAAGGCAGTAAACGTGAGAATATGGCGGCAGCTGCGTGAAAGGAGAGGAGGAGTCGGGGTGGAAGGTAACAAAGGCGAGAATATGGCGGCAGCTGCGTGAAAGGAGAGGAAAAGTCAGGGTAGAAGGCAGCATAGGCGAGAATATGGCGGCAGCTGCGTGGAAGGAGAGGAAGACTCGGGGTGGAAGGCGGCAAAGGCGAGAATATGGCGGCAGGTGCATAAAAGCAGAGGAAGAGTCAGCGGCTGAAGGCGGGAAACGTGAGATTATGGCAGCAGCTGCGTGAAAGGAGAGGAAGAGTCGGCGCTGGAAGGCGGTAAAGGCAAGAATATGCCAGCAGCTGCGTGAAAGGAGAGGAAGAGTCGGCGGTGGACGGCGGCAAAGGCGAGAATATGGCTTCAGGTGCATAAAAGGAGAGGAAGAGTCGGCGGCGGAAGGCGGGAAGCGTGAGATTATGACAGCAGCTGCGTGAAAGGAGAGGAAGAGTCGGCCGTGGAAGGCAGGAAAGGCGATAATATGGCAGCAGGAGCGTGAAAGGAGAGGAATATCGGAGTGGAAGGCGGTAAACAATTGTACGAGGCGGCAGCTACGTGAAAGGAGAGGAAGAGTCGGCGGCGGAAGGCGGCAAAGGCAAGAATATGTCAGCAGCTGCGTGAAAGGAGAGGAAGAGTCGGCGGTGGAAGGCGGCAAAGGCGAGAATATGGCGGCAAGTGCGTGAAAGGAGAGGAAGAGTCGTGGTGGAAGGCGGCAAAGGCAAGAATATGGCGGCAGGTGCGTGAAAGGAGAGGAAGAGTCAGCGGTGGAAGGCGGGAAAGGCGAGAATATGGCAGCAGGAGCACGAAAGGAGAGGAGGAGTCGGCGCTGGAAGGCGGTAAAGGGGAGAATATGGCGGCAGCTGCATGAAAGCAGAGGAAGAGTCGGCCATGGAAGGCAGTAAAGGCGAGAATATGGCGGCAGCTGTGTGAAAGGAGAGGAAGAGTCGGAGTGGAAGGCGGTAAACAAGTGTACGAGGCGGCAGCTGCGTGAAAGGAGAGGAAGAGTCGGCGGTGGAAGGTTGCAAAGGCGAGAATATGGCGGAAGCTGCGTGAAAGGAGAGGAAGAGTCAGCGCTGGAAGGCAGTAAACGTGAGAATATGGCGGCAGCTGCGTGAAAGGAGAGGAGGAGTCGGGGTGGAAGGCAACAAAGGCGAGAATATGGCGGCAGCTGCGTGAAAGGAGAGGAAAAGTCAGGGTGGAAGGCAGCAAAGGCGAGAATATGGCGGCAGCTGCGTGGAAGGAGAGGAAGAGTCAGCGGTGGAAGGCGGGAAAGGCGAGAATATGGCAGCAGGAGCACGAAAGGAGTGGAGGAGTCGGCGGCGGAAGGCGGCAAAGGCGAGAATATCGCCGCAGGTGCGTGAAAGGAGAGGAAGAGTCGGGGTGGAAGGCAGTAAAAAAGTGTAGGAGGCGGCAGGTGTGTGAAAGGAGAGGAAGAGTCGGGGTGGAAGGCGGCAAAGTCGAGAATATAGCAGCAGGAGCGTGATAGGAGAGGATGAGTCGGTGGTGGAAGGCAATAAACCCGAGAATATGGAGGCAGGAGCGTGAAAGGAGACGAAGTCAGCGGTGGAAGGCGGCAAAGGCGAGAATATGGCGTTAGGTGCGAGAAAGGAGAGGAAGAGTCGTCGATGGAAGGCGGCAAAGGCGAGACAATGGCGGAAGCTGCGTGAAAGGAGAGGAAGATTCGGCGGTTGAAGGCGGCAAAGGCGAGAATACGGCGGTAGGTGCGTGAAAGGAGAGGAAGAGTCGGCGGTGGAAGTCGGCAAACGCGAGAATATGGCGGCAGGTGCGTGAAAGGAGAGGAAGTCGGTGGTGGAAGGCGGCAAAGGCGAGAATATGGCGGTAGGTGCGTGAAAGGAGAGGAAGACTCGGGGTGGAAGGCGGCAAAGGCGAGAATATGGCGGCAGGTGCATAAAAGCAGAGGAAGAGTCAGCGGCTGAAGGCGGGAAACGTCAGATTATGGCAGCAGCTGCGTGAAAGGAGAGGAAGAGTCGGCGCTGGAAGGTGGTAAAGGCAAGAATATGCCACCAGCTGCGTGAAAGGAGAGGAAGAGTCGGCGGTGGACGGCGGCAAAGGCGAGAATATGGCTTCAGGTGCATAAAAGCAGAGGAAAAGTCGGCGGCGGAAGGCGGGAAGCGTGAGATTATGAGAGCAGCTGCGTGAAAGGAGAGGAAGAGTCGGCCGTGGAAGGCAGGAAAGGCGATAATATGGCAGCAGGAGCGTGAAAGGAGAGGAAGAGTTGGGGTGGAAGGCGGCAAAGTTGATAATATGGCGGCAGGTGCGTGAAAGGAGACGAAGAGTCGGCGGTGGAAGTCGGCAAAGGCGAGAATATGGTGACAGCTGCGTGATAGGAGAGGAAGAGTCGGCGCTGGAAGGCGGCAAAGGCGAGAATATGGTGGCAGATGCGTGAAAGCAGAGGAAGAGTCAGCCATGGAAGGCAGTAAAGGCGAGAATATGGCGGCAGGTGCGTGAAAGGAGAGGAAGAGTCGGGGTGGAAGGCGGCAAAGGCGAGAATATGGCGGCAGGTGCGTGAAAGCAGAGGAAGAGTCAGCCATGGAAGGCAGTAAAGGCGAGAATATGGCAGCAGGAGCGTGAAAGGAGAGGAAGAGTCGGCGCTGGAAGGCGGCAAAGGTGAGAATATGGTGGCAGATGCGTGAAAGCAGAGGAAGAGTCAGCCATGGAAGGCAGTAAAGGCGAGAATATGGCAGCAGGAGCGTGAAAGGAGAGGAAGAGTCGGGGTGGAAGGCGGCAAAGGCGAGAATATGGCGGCAGGTGCGTGAAAGGAGAGGAATATCGGAGTGGAAGGCGGTAAACAAGTGTACGAGGCGGCAGCTACATGAAAGGAGAGGAAGAGTCGGCGGCGGAAGGCGGCAAAGGCGAGAATATGGCAGGAGCTGCGTGACAGGAGAGGAAGAGTCGGGGTGGAAGGCGGTAAAGGCGAGAATATGGTGGCAGGTGTGTGAAAGGAGAGGAAGAGTCGGGGTGGAATGCGGTAAAGGCGAGAATATGGTGGCAGCTGCGTGATAGGAGAGGAAGATTTGGCGCTGGAAGGCGGCAAAGGCGAGAATATGGCGGCAGGTGCGTGAAAGGAGAGGAAGAGTCAGGGTGGAAGGCGGCAAATGCGAGAATATGGCGGCAGGTGCGTGAAAGGAGAGGAAGAGTCGGAGGTCGAAGGCGGCAAACGCGAAAATATGGTGTCAGGAGCGTGAAAGGAGAGGAAGTCGGCACTGGAAGCGGCAAAGGTGAGAATATGGCGGCAGGTGCGTGAAAGGAGAGGAAGAGTCGGGGCTGGAAGGCGGAAAAGGCGAGAATATGGCGGCAGGTGCGTGAAAGGAGAGGAAGAGTCAGCGGTGGAAGGCGGCAAAGGCGAGAATATGGTGGCAGCTGCGTGAAAGGAGAGGAAGAGTCGGGGTGGAAGGCGGCAAAGGCGAGAGTATGGCGGCAGATGCCTGAAAGGAGAGGAAGAGTCGGCGCTGGAAGGCGGCAAAGGCGAGAATATGGCGGCAGCAGCGTGAAGGAAGAGGAAGAGTCGGCGGTGGAAGGCGGCAAAGTCGAGAATAAGGCGGCAGCTGTGTGAAAGGAGAATAAGAGTCGGCGCTGGAAGGCGGCAAAGGTGAGAATATAGCGGCAGGTGCGTGAAAGGAGAGGAAGAGTCGGGGTGGAAGGCGCAAAGGCGAGAATATGGCAGCAGGTGCGTGAAAGGAGAGGAAGAGTTGGGGTGGAAGGCGGCAAACGCGTAAATATGGCGGGAAGTGCGTGAAAGGAGAGGAAGAGTCGGTGTTGGAAGGCGGCAAAGTAGAGAATATGGCGGCAGGTGCGTCAAAGGAGAGGAAGAGTCGGGGTGGAAGGTGGCAAAGGCGAGAATATGGCGGCAGGTGCGTGAAAGGACATGAACAGTCGGCGGTCGAAGGTGGCAAAGGCGAGAATATGGCGGCAGGTGCGTGAAAGGAGAGGAAGAGTCGGCGGTGGAAGGCGGCAAAGGCGAGAATATCGCCGCAGGTGCGTGAAAGGAGAGGAAGAGTTTGGGGGGAAGGCGGCAAAGGCAAGAATATGGTGGCAGCTGCGTGATAGGAGAGGAAGAGTCGGCGCTGGAAGGCGGCAAAGGCGACAATATGGCGGCAGGTGCGTGAAAGGAGAGGAAGAGTCAGCGCTGGAAGGCGGCAAAGGCGATAATATGGTGGCAGCTGCGTGAAAGGTGAGGAAGAGTCGGCCGTGGAAGGCAGTAAAGTCGAGAATATGGCGGCAGGTGCGTGAAAGGAGAGGAAGAGTCGGGGTGGAAGGCGGCAAAGGCGAGAATATGGCGGCAGCTGCGTGAAAGGAGAGGAAGAGTCGGCGGTGGAAGGCGGCAAAGGCGAGAATATGGCGGCAGGTGTGTGAAAGGAGAGGAAGAGGCGGAGTGGAAGGCGGTAAACAAGTGTCGGAGGCGGCAGGTGCGTGAAAGGAGAGGAAGAGTCGGTGTGGAAGGCGGCAAAGGCGAGAATATTGCGGCAGGTGCATAAAAGGAGAGGAAGATTCGGCGGTGGAAGGCGGCAAGTGCGAGAATATAGCGGCAGCTGTGTGAAAGGAGAGGAAGTGTCGGCGCTGGAAGGCGGCATAGGCAATAATATGGCAGCAGGTGAGTGAAATTAGAGGAAGTCGGCGGTGGAAGGCGGCAAAGTCGAGAATATGGCGGCAGGTGCGTGAAAGGAGAGGAAGAGTCAGCGGTGGAAGGAGGGAAAGCCGAGAATATGGCAGCAGGAGCACGAAAGGAGAGGAGGAGTCGGGGTGGAAGGCGGTAAAGGCAAGAATATGGCGGCAGGTGCGTGAAAGGAGAGGAAGAGTCAGCGGTGGAAGGCGGGAAAGGCGAGAATATGGCAGCAGGAGCACGAAAGGAGAGGAGGAGTCGGCGCTGGAAGGCGGCAAAGGGGAGAATATGGCGGCAGCTGCATGAAAGCAGAGGAAGAGTCGGCCATGGAAGGCAGTAAAGGCGAGAATATGGCGGCAGCTGTGTGAAAGGAGAGGAAGAGTCGGAGTGGAAGGCGGTAAACAAGTGTACGAGGCGGCAGCTGCGTGAAAGGAGAGGAAGAGTCGGCGGTGGAAGGTTGCAAAGGCGAGAATATGGCGGAAGCTGCGTGAAAGGAGAGGAAGAGTCAGCGCTGGAAGGCAGTAAACGTGAGAATATGGCGGCAGCTGCGTGAAAGGAGAGGAGGAGTCGGGGTGGAAGGCAACAAAGGCGAGAATATGGCGGCAGCTGCGTGAAAGGAGAGGAAAAGTCAGGGTGGAAGGCAGCAAAGGCGAGAATATGGCGGCAGCTGCGTGGAAGGAGAGGAAGAGTCAGCGGTGGAAGGCGGGAAAGGCGAGAATATGGCAGCAGGAGCACGAAAGGAGTGGAGGAGTCGGCGGCGGAAGGCGGCAAAGGCGAGAATATCGCCGCAGGTGCGTGAAAGGAGAGGAAGAGTCGGGGTGGAAGGCAGTAAAAAAGTGTAGGAGGCGGCAGGTGTGTGAAAGGAGAGGAAGAGTCGGGGTGGAAGGCGGCAAAGTCGAGAATATAGCAGCAGGAGCGTGATAGGAGAGGATGAGTCGGTGGTGGAAGGCAATAAACCCGAGAATATGGAGGCAGGAGCGTGAAAGGAGACGAAGTCAGCGGTGGAAGGCGGCAAAGGCGAGAATATGGCGTTAGGTGCGAGAAAGGAGAGGAAGAGTCGTCGATGGAAGGCGGCAAAGGCGAGACAATGGCGGAAGCTGCGTGAAAGGAGAGGAAGATTCGGCGGTGGAAGTCGGCAAAGGCGAGAATATGGCAGCAGGAGCATGAAAGGAGAGGAGGAGTCGGGGTGGAAGGCGGCAAAGACAAGAATATGGCGGCAGCTGCGAGAAAGGAGAGGAAGATTCGGCGGTGGAAGTCGGCAAAGGCGAGAATATGGCGGCACCTGCGTGACAGGAGAGGAAGAGTAGGGGGTGGAAGGCAGCAAACAAGTGGAGGAGGCGGCACGTGCATGAAAGGAGAGGAAGAGTCGGCGCTGGAAGGCGGCATAGGCAATAATATGGCGGCAGCTTCTTGAAATTAGAGGAAGTCGGTAGCGGAAGGCGGCAAAGGCATGAACATGGCGGTAGGTGCGTGAAAGGAGAGGAAGAGTCGGCGTTGGAAGGCAGTAAACGCGAGAATATGGTGGCAGCTGCGTGAAAGGAAACAGCAGTCGGCGCTGGAAGGCGGCAAAAGCGAGAATATGGCAGCAGGAGCATGAAAGGAGAGGAAGAGTCGGGGTGGAAGGCAGCAAAGGCGACAATATGGCGGCAGGTGCGTGAAAGGAGAGGAAGAGTCGGAGTGGAAGGCGGTAAACAAGTGTAGGAGGCGGCAGGTACGTGAAAGGAGAGGAAGAGTCGGCGGCGGAAGGCGGCAATGGCAAGAATATGCCAGCAGCTGCGTGAAAGGAGAGGAAGAATCGGCGCTGGAAGGCGGCAAAGACGAGAATATGGCGGCAGGTGCATAAAAGGAGAGGAAGATTCGGCGGTTGAAGGCGGCAAGGGCGAGAATATAGCGCCAGGCTTGTCAAACTCGAGGAAGGGTCGACGCTGGAAGGCGGCATAGGGAATAATATGGCAGCAGCTGCGTGAAATTAGAGGAAGTCGGCGGTGGAAGGCGGCAAAGGCAAGAATATGGCGGCAGCTGAGTGAAAGGAGAGGAAGAGTCGGCGGTGGAAGGCGGAAAGTCGAGAATATGGCAGCAGGAGCACTAAAGGAGAGGAGGAGTCGGAGGCGGAAGGCGGCAAAGGCGAGAATATCGCCGCAGGTGCGTGAAAGGAGAGGAAGAGTTGGGGGGGAAGGCGGCAAAGGCAAGAATATGGTGGCAGCTGCGTGATAGGAGAGGAAGAGTCGGCGCTGGAAGGCGGCAAAGGCGACAATATGGCGGCAGGTGCGTGAAAGGAGAGGAAGAGTCAGCGCTGGAAGGCGACAAATGCGATAATATGGTGGCAGCTGCGTGAAAGGTGAGGAAGAGTCGGCCGTGGAAGGCAGTAAAGGCGAGAATATGGCAGCAGCAGCGTGAAAGGAGAGGAAGAGTCGGGGTTGAAGGCGGCAAAGGCGAGAATATGGCGGCAGCTGCGTGAAAGGAGAGGAAGAGTCGGCGGTGGAAGGCGGCAAAAGCGAGAATATGGCGGCAGGTGTGTGAAAGGAGAGGAAGAGGCGGAGTGGAAGGCGGTAAACAAGTGTAGGAGGCGGCAGGTGCGTGAAAGGAGAGGAAGATTCGGCGGCGGAGATGGCAAAGGCAAGAATATGCCAGCAGCTGCGTGAAAGGAGAGGAAGAGTCGGTGTGGAAGGCGGCAAAGGCGAGAATATGGCGGCAGGTGCATAAAAGGAGAGGAAGATTCGGCGGTTGAAGGCGGCAAGTGCGAGAATATAGCGGCAGCTGTGTGAAAGGAGAGGAAGAGTCGGCGCTGGAAGGTGGCATAGGAAATAATATGGCAGCAGCTGAGTGAAATTAGAGGAAGTCAGCGGTGGAAGGCGGCAAAGTCGAGAATATGGCAGCAGGTTCGTGAAAGGAGAGGAAGAGTCGGCGGTGGAAGTCGGCAAAGGTGAGAATATGGCGGCTGGTGCGTGAAAGGAGAGGAAGAGTTAGCGGTGGAAGGAGGGAAAGCCGAGAATATGGCAGCAGGAGCACGAAAGGAGAGGAGGAGTCGGGGTGGAAGGCGGCAAAGGCGAGAATATGGCGGCAGGTGCGTGAAAGGAGAGGAAGAGTCAGCGGTGGAAGGCGGGAAAGGCGAGAATATGGCAGCAGGAGCACGAAAGGAGAGGAGGAGTCGGCGCTGGAAGGCGGCTAAGGCGAGAATATGGCGGCAGCTGTGTGAAAGGAGAGGAAGAGTCGGCGGTGGACGGCGGCAAAGGCGAGAATATGTCGGCAGGTACATAAAAGCAGAGGAAGAGTCAGCGGCTGAAGGCGGGAAGCGTGAGATTATGGCAGCAGCTGCGTTAAAGGAGAGGAAGAGTCGGCGCTGGAAGGCGTCAAAGGCAAGAATATGCCAGCAGCTGCGTTAAAGGAGAGGAAGAGTCGGCGGTGGACGGCGGCAAAGGCGAGAATATGGCGGCAGGTGCATAAAAGCAGAGGAAGAGTCGGCGGCTGAAGGCGGGAAGCGTGAGATTATGAGAGCAGCTGCGTGAAAGGAGAGGAAGAGTCGGCCGTGGAAGGCAGGAAAGGCGATAATATGGCAGCAGGAGCGTGAAAGGAGAGGAAGAGTCGGCGGTGGAAGTCGGCAAAGGCGAGAATATGGTGGCAGCTGCGTGATAGAAGAGGAAGAGTCGGCGCTGGAAGGCGGCAAAGGCGAGAATATGGTGGCAGATGCGTGAAAGCAGAGGAAGAGTCAGACATGGAAGGCAGTAAAGGCGAGAATATGGCAGCAGGAGCGTGAAAGGAGAGGAAGAGTCGGGGTGGAAGGCGGCAAAGGCGAGAATATGGCGGCAGGTGCGTGAAAGGACAGGAAGAGTCGGCGGTGGAAGGCAGTAAAGGCGAGAATATGGCAGCAGGAGCGTGAAAGGAGAGGAAGAGTCGGCGCTGGAAGGCGGCAAAGGCGAGAATATGGCGGCAGGTGCGTGAAAGCAGAGGAAGAGTCACCCATGGAAGGCAGTAAAGGCGAGAATATGGCAGCAGGAGCGTGAAAGGAGAGGAAGAGTCGGCGCTGGAAGGCGGCAAAGGCGAGAATATGGCGGCAGGTGCGTGAAAGGAGAGGAAGAGTCGGCGGTGGACGGCGGCAAAGGCGAGAATAGGGCGGCAGGTGCATAAAAGCAGAGGAAGAGTCGGCGGCTGAAGGCGGGAAGCGTGAGATTATGAGAGCAGCTGCGTGAAAGGAGAGGAAGAGTCGGCGGTGGAAGGCGGGAAAGGCGAGAATATGGCGGCAGCTGCGTGAAAGGAGAGGAAGAGTCGGCGGTGGACGGCGGCAAAGGCGAGAATATGGTGGCAGCTGCGTGATAGCAGAGGAAGAGTCAGCCATGGAAGGCAGTAAAGGCGAGAATATGGCAGCAGGAGCGTGACAGGAGAGGAAGAGTCGGGGTGGAAGGCGGCAAAGGCGAGAATATGGCGGCAGGTGCGTGAAAGCAGAGGAAGAGTCAGCCATGGAAGGCAGTAAAGGTGAGAATATGGCAGCAGGAGCGTGAAAGGAGAGGAAGAGTCGGCGCTGGAAGGCGGCAAAGGCGAGAATATGGTGGCAGATGCGTGAAAGCAGAGGAAGAGTCAGCCATGGAAGGCAGTAAAGGCGAGAATATGGCAGCAGGAGTGTGAAAGGAGAGGAAGAGTCGGGGTGGAAGGCGGCAAAGGCGAGAATATGGCGGCAGGTGCGTGAAAGGAGAGGAATATCGGAGTGGAAGGCGGTAAACAAGTGTACGAGGCGGCAGATACGTGAAAGGAGAGGAAGAGTCGGCGGTGGAAGGCGGCAAAGGCGAGAATATGGCGGCAGGAGCATGAAAGGAGAGGAAGAGTCGGCGGTGGAAGGCGGCAAACGTGAAAATATGGCGGCAGGTGCGTGAAAGGAGAGGAAGAGTCGGCGCTGGAAGGCGGCAAAGGCGAGAATATGCCAGCAGGTGCGTGAAAGGAGAGGAAGAGTCGGCGCTGGAAGGCAGCAAAGGCGAGAATATGGCGGCAGCTGCGTGAAAGCAGAGGAAGAGTCGGGGTGGAAGGCGGCAAAGGCGAGAATATGGCGGCAGCTGCGTGAAAGGAGAGGAAGAGTCGGCGGTGGAAGGCGGCAAAGGCGAGAATATGGCGGCAGGTGTGTGAAAGGAGAGGAAGAGGCGGAGTGGAAGGCGGTAAACAAGTGTAGGAGGCGGCAGGTGCGTGAAAGGAGAGGAAGATTCGGCGGCGGAGGTGGCAAAGGCAAGAATATTCCAGCAGCTGCGTGAAAGGAGAGGAAGAGTCGGTGTGGAAGGCGGCAAAGGCGAGAATATGGTGGCAGGTGCATAAAAGTAGAGGAAGATTCGGCGGCTGAAGGCGGCAAGTGCGAGAATATAGCGGCAGCTGTGTGAAAGGAGAGGAAGAGTCGGCGCTGGAAGGCGGCATAGGGAATAATATGGCAGCAGCTGAGTGAAATTAGAGGAAGTCGGCGGTGGAAGGCGGCAAAGTCGAGAATATAGCGGCAGGTTCGTGAAAGGAGAGGAAGAGTCGGCGGTGGAAGTCGGCAAAGGTGAGAATATGGCGGCAGGTGCGTGAAAGGAGAGGAAGAGTCAGCGGTGGAAGGAGGGAAAGCTGAGTATATGGCAGGAGGAGCACGAAAGGAGAGGAGGAGTCGGGGTGGAAGGCGGCAAAGGCAAGAATATGGCGGCAGGTGCGTGAAAGGAGAGGAAGAGTCAGCGGTGGAAGGCGGGAAAGGCGAGAATATGGCAGCAGGAGCACGAAAGGAGAGGAAGAGTCGGCCATGGAAGGCAGTAAAGGCGAGAATATGGAGGCAGATGCGTGAAAGGAGAGGAAGAGTCGGAGTGGAAGGTGGTAAACAAGTGTACGAGGCGGCAGCTGCGTGAAAGGAGAGGAAGAGTCGGCGGCGGAAGGCGGCAAAGACAGGAATACGCCAGCAGCTGCGTGAAAGGAGAGGAAGAGTCGGCGGTGGAAGGTTGCAAAGGCGAGAATATGGCGGAAGCTGCGTGAAAGGAGAGGAAGAGTCAGCGCTGGAAGGTAGTAAACGTGAGAATATAGCGGCAGCTGCGTGAAAGGAGAGGAGGAGTCGGGGTGGAAGGCAACAAAGGTGAGAATATGGCGGCAGCTGCGTGAAAGGAGAGGAAAAGTCGGGGTGGAAGGCAGCAAAGGCGAGAATATGGCGGCAGCTGCGTGGAAGGAGAGGAAGAGTCAGCGGTGGAAGGCGGGAAAGGCGAGAATATGGCAGCAGGAGCTCGAAAGGAGTGGAGGAGTCGGCGGCGGAAGGCGGCAAAGGCGAGAATATCGCCGCAGGTGCGTGAAAGGAGAGGAAGAGTCGGGGTGGAAGGCGATAAACAAGTGTAGGAGGCGGCAGGTGTGTGAAAGGAGAGGAAGAGTCAGCCATGGAAGGTAGTAAAGGCGAGAATATGGCAGCAGGAGCGTGAAAGGAGAGGAAGAGTCGGGGTGGAAGGCGGCAAAGGCGAGAATATGGTGGCAGATGCGTGAAAGCAGAGGAAGAGTCAGCCATGGAAGGCAGTAAAGGCGAGAATATGGCAGCAGGAGCGTGAAAGGAGAGGAAGAGTCGGGGTGGAAGGCGGCAAAGGCGAGAATATGGCGGCAGGTGCGTGAAAGGAGAGGAATATCGGAGTGGAAGGCGGTAAAGAAGTGTACGAGGCGGCAGCTATGTGAAAGGAGAGGAAGAGTCGGCGGCGGAAGGCGGCAAAGGCAAGAATATGGTGGCAGCTGCGTGATAGGAGAGGAAGAGTCGGCGCTGGAAGGCGGCAAAGGCGACAATATGGCGGCAGGTGCGTGAAAGGAGAGGAAGAGTCAGCGCTGGAAGGCGGCAAAGGCGAGAATATGCCAGCAGGTGCGTGAAAGGAGAGGAAGAGTCGGAGTGGAAGGTGGTAAACAAGTGTACGAGGCGGCAGCTGCGTGAAAGGAGAGGAAGAGTCGGCGGCGGAAGGCGGCAAAGGCAGGAATACGCCAGCAGCTGCGTGAAAGGAGAGGAAGAGTCGGCGGTGGAAGGTTGCAAAGGCGAGAATATGGCGGAAGCTGCGTGAAAGGAGAGGAAGAGTCAGCGCTGGAAGGTAGTAAACGTGAGAATATGGCGGCAGCTGCGTGAAAGGAGAGGAGGAGTCGGGGTGGAAGGCAACAAAGGCGAGAATATGGCGGCAGCTGCGTGAAAGGAGAGGAAAAGTCGGGGTGGAAGGCAGCAAAGGCGAGAATATGGCGGCAGCTGCGTGGAAGGAGAGGAAGAGTCAGCGGTGGAAGGCGGGAAAGGCGAGAATATGGCAGCAGGAGCTCGAAAGGAGTGGAGGAGTCGGCGGCGGAAGGCGGCAAAGGCGAGAATATCGCCGCAGGTGCGTGAAAGGAGAGGAAGAGTCGGGGTGGAAGGCGATAAACAAGTGTAGGAGGCGGCAGGTGTGTGAAAGGAGAGGAAGAGTCAGCTATGGAAGGTAGTAAAGGCGAGAATATGGCAGCAGGAGCGTGAAAGGAGAGGAAGAGTCGGGGTGGAAGGCGGCAAAGGCGAGAATATGGTGGCAGATGCGTGAAAGCAGAGGAAGAGTCAGCCATGGAAGGCAGTAAAGGCGAGAATATGGCAGCAGGAGCGTGAAAGGAGAGGAAGAGTCGGGGTGGAAGGCGGCAAAGGCGAGAATATGGCGGCAGGTGCGTGAAAGGAGAGGAATATCGGAGTGGAAGGCGGTAAAGAAGTGTACGAGGCGGCAGCTATGTGAAAGGAGAGGAAGAGTCGGAGGCGGAAGGCGGCAAAGGCAAGAATATGGTGGCAGCTGCGTGATAGGAGAGGAAGAGTCGGCGCTGGAAGGCGGCAAAGGCGACAATATGGCGGCAGGTGCGTGAAAGGAGAGGAAGAGTCAGCGCTGGAAGGCGGCAAAGGCGAGAATATGCCAGCAGGTGCGTGAAAGGAGAGGAAGAGTCGGAGTGGAAGGTGGTAAACAAGTGTACGAGGCGGCAGCTGCGTGAAAGGAGAGGAAGAGTCGGCGGCGGAAGGCGGCAAAGGCAGGAATACGCCAGCAGCTGCGTGAAAGGAGAGGAAGAGTCGGCGGTGGAAGGTTGCAAAGGCGAGAATATGGCGGAAGCTGCGTGAAAGGAGAGGAAGAGTCAGCGCTGGAAGGTAGTAAACGTGAGAATATGGCGGCAGCTGCGTGAAAGGAGAGGAGGAGTCGGGGTGGAAGGCAACAAAGGCGAGAATATGGCGGCAGCTGCGTGAAAGGAGAGGAAAAGTCGGGGTGGAAGGCAGCAAAGGCGAGAATATGGCGGCAGCTGCGTGGAAGGAGAGGAAGAGTCAGCGGTGGAAGGCGGGAAAGGCGAGAATATGGCAGCAGGAGCACGAAAGGAGTGGAGGAGTCGGCGGCGGAAGGCGGCAAAGGCGAGAATATCGCCGCAGGTGCGTGAAAGGAGAGGAAGAGTCGGGGTGGAAGGCGACAATGGCGAAAATATGGCGGCAGCTGCGTGATAGGAGAGGATGAGTCGGTGGTGGAAGGCAATAAACCCGAGAATATGGAGGCAGCTGCGTGAAAGGAGAGGAAGAGTCAGCGGTGGAAGGCGGCAAAGGCGAGAATATGGCGTTAGGTGCGCGAAAGGAGAGGAAGAGTCGGCGGTCGAAGTTGGCAAGCGCGAGACTATGGCGGAAGCTGCGTGAAAGGAGAGGAAGATTCGGCGGTTGAAGGCGGCAAGGGCGAGAATATAGCGGCAGCTGTGTGAAAGGAGAGGAAGAGTCGGCGGTCTAAGGCGTCATAGGCAATAATATGGCGGCAGGTGCGTGAAAGGAGAGGAAGTCGGCGGTGGAAGGCGGCAAAGGCGAGAATATGGCGGCAGGTGCGTGAAAGGAGAGGAAGAGTCGGCGGTGGAAGGCGGCAAAGGCGAGAATATGGCGGCAGGTTCATAAAAGCAGAGGAAGAGTCAGCGGTTGAAGGCGGGAAACGTGAGATTATAGCAGCAGCTGCGTGAAAGTAGAGGAAGAGTCGGCGCTGGAGGGCGGCAAAGGCAAGAATATGCCAGCAGCTGCGTGAAAGGAGAGGAAGAGTCGGCGGTGGACGGCGGCAAAGGCGAGAATATGGCGGCAGGTGCATAAAAGCAGAGGAAGAATCGGCGGCTGAAGGCGGGAAGCGTGAGATTATGGCAGCAGCTGCGTGAAAGGAGAGGAAGAGTCGGCAGTGGAAGGCTGCAAAGGCGAGAATATGGCGGCAGCTGCGTGAAAGGAGAGGAAGAGTCGGCGGTGGAAGGTGGCAAAAGTGAGAATATGGTGGCAGCTGCGTGAAAGGAGAGGAAGAGTCGGGGTGGAAGGTGGCAAAGGCGAGAATATGGCGGCAGGTGCTTGAAAGGACAGGAAGAGTCAGCGGTCGAAGTCGGCAAAGGCGAGAATACGGCGGCAGCTGCGTGAAAGGAGAGGAAGAGTCGGTGGTGGCAGTCGGCAAAGGCGAGAATATGGCGGCAGGTGCGTGAAAGGAGAGGAAGAGTCAGCGGTGGACGGCGGCAAAGGCGAGAATATGGCGTCAGGTGCGTGAAAGGAGAGGAAGAGTCAGCGGTGGAAGGCGGCAAAAGCGAGAATATGGCGGCAGCTGCGTGAAAGGAGAGGAAGAGTCGGGGTGGAAGGCGGCAAAGGCGAGAATATGGCGGCAAGTGCGTGAAAGGAGAGGAAGAGTCGTGGTGGAAGGCGGCAAAGGCGAGAATATGGCGGCAGGTGCATAAAAGCAGAGGAAGAGTCAGCGGCTGAAGGCGGGAAACGTGAGATTATGGCAGCAGCTGCGTGAAAGGAGAGGAAGAGTCGGCGCTGGAAGGCAGGAAAGGCGATAATATGGCAGCAGGAGCGTGAAAGGAGAGGAAGAGTCGGCGGTGGAAGTCGGCAAAGGCGAGAATATGGTGGCAGCTGTGTGATAGGAGAGGAAGAGTCGGCGCTGGAAGGCGGCAAAGGCGGGAATATGGTGGCAGATGCGTGAAAGCAGAGGAAGAGTCAGCCATGGAAGGCAGTAAAGGCGAGAATATGGCAGCAGGAGCGTGAAAGGAGAGGAAGAGTCGGGGTGGAAGGCGGCAAAGGCGAGAATATGGTGGCAGGTGCGTGAAAGCAGAGGAAGAGTCAGCGGCTGAAGGCGGGAAACGTGAGATTATGGCAGCAGCTGCGTGAAAGGAGAGGAAGAGTCGGCGCTGGAAGGCGGCAAAGGCAAGAATATGCCAGCAGCTGCGTGAAAGGAGAGGAAGAGTCGGCGGTGGACGGCGGCAAAGGCGAGAATAGGGCGGCAGGTGCATAAAAGCAGAGGAAGAGTCGGCGGCTGAAGGCGGGAAGCGTGAGATTATGGCAGCAGCTCCGTGAAAGGAGAGGAAGAGTCGGCAGTGGAAGGCTGCAAAGGCGAGAATATGGCGGCAGCTGCGTGAAAGGAGAGGAAGAGTCGGCGGTGGAAGGCAGCAAATGCGAGAATATGGCAGCAGCTGCGTGAAAGGAGAGGAAGAGTCGGGGTGGAAGGTGGCAAAGGCGAGAATATGGCGGCACGTGCTTGAAAGGACAGGAAGAGTCAGCGGTCGAAGTCGGCAAAGGCGAGAATACGGCGGCAGCTGCGTGAAAGCAGAGGAAGAGTCAGCCATGGAAGGCAGTAAAGGCGAGAATATGGCAGCAGGAGCGTGAAAGGAGAGGAAGAGTCGGGGTGGAAGGCGGCAAAGGCGAGAATATGGCGGCAGGTGCGTGAAAGAAGAGGAAGAGTCAGCCATGGAAGGCAGTAAAGGCTAGAATATGGCAGCAGGAGCGTGAAAGGAGAGGAAGAGTCGGGGTGGAAGGCGGCAAAGGCGAGAATATGGTGGCAGGTGCGTGAAAGCAGAGGAAGAGTCGGCGGCTGAAGGCGGGAAGCGTGAGATTATGGCAGCAGCTGCGTGAAAGGAGAGGAAGAGTCGGCAGTGGAAGGCTGCAAAGGCGAGAATATGTTGGCAGGTGCGTGAAAGGAGAGGAAGAGTCGGCGGTGGAAGTCGGCAAACGCGAGAATATGGCGGCAGGTGCGTGAAAGGAGAGGAAGTCGGCGGTGGAAGGCGGCAAAGGCGAGAATATGGCGGCAGGTGCGTGAAAGCAGAGGAAGAGTCGGGGTGGAAGGTGGCAAAGGCGAGAATATGGCGGCAGGTGCATAAAAGCAGAGGAAGAGTCAGCGGTTGAAGGCGGGAAACGTGAGATTATGGCAGCAGCTGCGTGAAAGTAGAGGAAGAGTCGGCACTGGAGGGCGGCAAAGGCAAGAATATGCCAGCAGCTGCGTGAAAGGAGAGGAAGAGTCGGCGGTGGACGGCGGCAAAGGCGAGAATATGGCGGCAGGTGCATAAAAGCAGAGGAAGAGTCGGCGGCTGAAGGCGGGAAGCGTGAGATTATGGCAGCAGCTGCGTGAAAGGAGAGGAAGAGTCGGCAGTGGAAGGCTGCAAAGGCGAGAATATGGCGGCAGCTGCGTGAAAGGAGAGGAAGAGTCGGCGGTGGAAGGTGGCAAAAGTGAGAATATGGTGGCAGCTGCGTGAAAGGAGAGGAAGAGTCGGGGTGGAAGGTGGCAAAGGCGAGAATATGGCGGCACGTGCTTGAAAGGACAGGAAGAGTCAGCGGTCGAAGTCGGCAAAGGCGAGAATACGGCGGCAGCTGCGTGAAAGGAGAGGAAGAGTCGGCGGTGGAAGTCGGCAAAGGTGAGAATATGGCGGCAGGTGCGTGAAAGGAGAGGAAGAGTCAGCGGTGGAAGGAGGGAAAGCTGAGTATATGGCAGGAGGAGCACGAAAGGAGAGGAGGAGTCGGGGTGGAAGGCGGCAAAGGCAAGAATATAGCGTCAGGTGCGTGAAAGGAGAGGAAGAGTCGGCGGTGGAAGTCGGCAAAGGCGAGAATATGGTGGCAGCTGTGTGATAGGAGAGGAAGAGTCGGCGCTGGAAGGCGGCAAAGGCGAGAATATGGTGGCAGATGCGTGAAAGCAGAGGAAGAGTCAGCCATGGAAGGCAGTAAAGGCGAGAATATGGCAGCAGGAGCGTGAAAGGAGAGGAAGAGTCGGGGTGGAAGGCGGCAAAGGCGAGAATATGGTGGCAGGTGCGTGAAAGCAGAGGAAGAGTCAGCGGCTGAAGGCGGGAAACGTGAGATTATGGCAGCAGCTGCGTGAAAGGAGAGGAAGAGTCGGCGCTGGAAGGCGGCAAAGGCAAGAATATGCCAGCAGCTGCGTGAAAGGAGAGGAAGAGTCGGCGGTGGACGGCGGCAAAGGCGAGAATAGGGCGGCAGGTGCATAAAAGCAGAGGAAGAGTCGGCGGCTGAAGGCGGGAAGCGTGCGATTATGGCAGCAGCTGCGTGAAAGGAGAGGAAGAGTCGGCAGTGGAAGGCTGCAAAGGCGAGAATATGGCGGCAGCTGCGTGAAAGGAGAGGAAGAGTCGGAGCTGGAAGGCAGCAAAAGCGAGAATATGGCAGCAGCTGCGTGAAAGGAGAGGAAGAGTCGGGGTGGAAGGTGGCAAAGGCGAGAATATGGCGGCACGTGCTTGAAAGGACAGGAAGAGTCAGCGGTCGAAGTCGGCAAAGGCGAGAATAGGGCGGCAGCTGCGTGAAAGCAGAGGAAGAGTCAGCCATGGAAGGCAGTAAAGGCGAGAATATGGCAGCAGGAGCGTGAAAGGAGAGGAAGAGTCGGGGTGGAAGGCGGCAAAGGCGAGAATATGGCGGCAGCTGCGTGAAAGAAGAGGAAGAGTCAGCCATGGAAGGCAGTAAAGGCTAGAATATGGCAGCAGGAGCGTGAAAGGAGAGGAAGAGTCGGGGTGGAAGGCGGCAAAGGCGAGAATATGGCGGCAGCTGCGTGAAAGAAGAGGAAGAGTCAGCCATGGAAGGCAGTAAAGGCTAGAATATGGCAGCAGGAGCGTGAAAGGAGAGGAAGAGTCGGGGTGGAAGGCGGCAAAGGCGAGAATATGGTGGCAGGTGCGTGAAAGCAGAGGAAGAGTCAGCGGCTGAAGGCGGGAAACGTGAGATTATGGCAGCAGCTGCGTGAAAGGAGAGGAAGAGTCGGCGCTGGAAGGCGGCAAAGGCAAGAATATGCCAGCAGCTGCGTGAAAGGAGAGGAAGAGTCGGCGGTGGACGGCGGCAAAGGCGAGAATAGGGCGGCAGGTGCATAAAAGCAGAGGAAGAGTCGGCGGCTGAAGGCGGGAAGCGTGAGATTATGGCAGCAGCTGCGTGAAAGGAGAGGAAGAGTCGGCAGTGGAAGGCTGCAAAGGCGAGAATATGGCGGCAGGTGCGTGAAAGGAGAGGAAGAGTCGGCAATGGAAGGCGGCAAAAGCGAGAATATGGTGGCAGCTGCGTGAAAGGAGAGGAAGAGTCGGGGTGGAAGGTGGCAAAGGCGAGAATATGGCGGCAGGTGCTTGAAAGGACAGGAAGAGTCAGCGGTCGAAGTCGGCAAAGGCGAGAATACGGCGGCAGCTGCGTGAAAGCAGAGGAAGAGTCAGCCATGGAAGGCAGTAAAGGCGAGAATATGGCAGCAGGAGCGTGAAAGGAGAGGAAGAGTCGGGGTGGAAGGCGGCAAAGGCGAGAATATGGCGGCAGCTGCGTGAAAGAAGAGGAAGAGTCAGCCATGGAAGGCAGTAAAGGCTAGAATATGGCAGCAGGAGCGTGAAAGGAGAGGAAGAGTCGGGGTGGAAGGCGGCAAAGGCGAGAATATGGTGGCAGGTGCGTGAAAGCAGAGGAAGAGTCAGCGGCTGAAGGCGGGAAACGTGAGATTATGGCAGCAGCTGCGTGAAAGGAGAGGAAGAGTCGGCGCTGGAAGGCGGCAAAGGCAAGAATATGCCAGCAGCTGCGTGAAAGGAGAGGAAGAGTCGGCGGTGGACGCCGGCAAAGGCGAGAATAGGGCGGCAGGTGCATAAAAGCAGAGGAAGAGTCGGCGGCTGAAGGCGGGAAGCGTGAGATTATGGCAGCAGCTGCGTGAAAGGACAGGAAGAGTCGGCAGTGGAAGGCAGCAAAAGCGAGAATATGGCGGCAGCTGCGTGAAAGGAGAGGAAGAGTCGGGGTGGAAGGCAGCAAAAGCGAGAATATGGCGGCAGCTGCGTGAAAGGAGAGGAAGAGTCGGGGTGGAAGGTGGCAAAGGCGAGAATATGGCGGCACGTGCTTGAAAGGACAGGAAGAGTCAGCGGTCGAAGTCGGCAAAGGTGAGAATACGGCGGCAGCTGCGTGAAAGCAGAGGAAGAGTCAGCCATGGAAGGCAGTAAAGGCGAGAATATGGCAGCAGGAGCGTGAAAGGAGAGGAAGAGTCGGGGTGGAAGGCGGCAAAGGCGAGAATATGGCGGCAGCTGCGTGAAAGCAGAGGAAGAGTCAGCCATGGAAGGCAGTAAAGGCGAGAATATGGCAGCAGGAGCGTGAATGGAGAGGAAGAGTCGGCGCTGGAAGGCGGCAAAGGCGAGAATATTGTGGCAGATGCGTGAAAGCAGAGGAAGAGTCAGCCATGGAAGGCAGTAAAGGCGAGAATATGGCAGCAGCTGCGTGAAAGGAGAGGAAGAGTCGGGGTGGAAGGCGGCAAAGGCGAGAATATGGCGGCAGGTGCGTGAAAGGAGAGGAATATCGGAGTGGAAGGCGGTAAACAAGTGTACGAGGCGGCAGCTACGTGAAAGGAGAGGAAGAGTCGGCGGCGGAAGGCGGCAAAGGCAAGAATATGGTGGCAGCTGCGTGATAGGAGAGGAAGAGTCGGCGCTGGAAGGCGGCAAAGGGGACAATATGGCGGCAGGTGCGTGAAAGGAGAGGAAGAGTCAGCGCTGGAAGGCGGCAAAGGCGATAATATGGTGGCAGCTGCGTGAAAGGTGAGGAAGAGTCGGCCGTGGACGGCGGCAAAGGCGAGAATATGGCAGCAGCTGCGTGAAAGGAGAGGAAGAGTCGGGGTGGAAGGCGGCAAAGGCGAGAATATGGCGGCAGCTGCGTGAAAGGAGAGGAAGAGTCGGCGGTGGAAGGCGGCAAAGGCGAGAATATGGCGGCAGGTGTGTGAAAGGAGAGGAAGAGGCGGAGTGGAAGGCGGTAAACAAGTGTAGGAGGCGGCAGGTGCGTGAAAGAAGAGGAAGATTCGGCGGCGGAGGTGGCAAAGGCAAGAATATGCCAGCATCTGCGTGAAAGGAGAGGAAGAGTCGGTGTGGAAGGCGGCAAAGGCGAGAATATGGCGGTAGGTGCATAATAGGAGAGGGAGATTCGGCGGCTTAAGGCGGCAAGTGCGAGAATATAGCGGCAGCTGCGTGAAAGGAGAGGAAGAGTCGGCGCTGGAAGGCGGCATAGGCAATAATATGGCAGCAGCTGAGTGAAATTAGAGGAAGTCGGCGGTGGAAGGCGGCAAAGTCGAGAATATGGCAGGAGGAGCACGAAAGGAGAGGAAGAGTCGGGGTGGAAGGCGGCAAAGGCGAGAATATGGTGGCAGGTGCGTGAAAGGAGAGGAAGAGTCAGCGGTGGAAGGCGGGAAAGGCGAGAATATGGCAGCAGGAGCACGAAAGGAGAGGAGGAGTCGGCGCTGGAAGGCGGCAAAGGCGAGAATATGGCGGCAGCTGCATGAAAGCAGAGGAAGAGTCGGCCATGGAAGGCAGTAAAGGCGAGAATATGGAGGCAGCTGCGTGAAAGGAGAGGAAGAGTCGGCGGCGGAAGGCGGCAAAGGCAGGAATACGCCAGCAGCTGCGTGAAAGGAGAGGAAGAGTCGGCGGTGGAAGGTTGCAAAGGCGAGAATATGGCGGAAGCTGCGTGAAAGGAGAGGAAGAGTCAGCGCTGGAAGGCATTAAACGTGAGAATATGGCGGCAGCTGCGTGAAAGGAGAGGAGGAGACGGGGTGGAAGGCAACAAAGGCGAGAATATGGCGGCAGCTGCGTGAAAGGAGAGGAAAAGTCGGGGTGGAAGGCAGCAAAGGCGAGAATATGGCGGCAGCTGCGTGGAAGGAGAGGAAGAGTCAGCGGTGGAAGGCGGGAAAGGCGAGAATATGGCAGCAGGAGTACGAAAGGAGTGGAGGAGTCGGCGGCGGAAGGCGGCAAAGGCGATAATATCGCCGCAGGTGCGTGAAAGGAGAGGAAGAGTCGGCGGTGGAAGTCGGCAAAGGCGAGAATATGGCGGTAGGTGCGTGAAAGGAGAGGAAGAGTCGGCGGTGGAAGGCGGCAAAGGCGAGAATATGGCGGCAGGTGCGTGAAAGGAGAGGAAGAGTCGGGGTGGAAGGTGGCAAAGGCGAGAATATGGCGGCAGGTGCATAAAAGCAGAGGAAGAGTCAGCGGCTGAAGGCGGGAAACGTGAGATTATGGCAGCAGCTGCGTGAAAGGAGAGGAAGAGTCGGCGCTGGAGGGCGGCAAAGGCAAGAATATGCCAGCAGCTGCGTGAAAGGAGAGGAAGAGTCGGCGGTGGACGGCGGCAAAGGCGAGAATATGGCGGCAGGTGCATAAAAGCAGAGGAAGAGTCGGCGGCTGAAGGCGGGAAGCGTGAGATTATGGCAGCAGCTGCGTGAAAGGAGAGGAAGAGTCGGCAGTGGAAGGCGGCAAAGGCGAGAATATGGCGGCAGCTGCGTGAAAGGAGAGGAAGAGTCGGCGGTGGAAGGTGGCAAAAGTGAGAATATGGTGGCAGCTGCGTGAAAGGAGAGGAAGAGTCGGGGTGGAAGGTGGCAAAGGCGAGAATATGGCGGCAGGTGCTTGAAAGGACAGGAAGAGTCAGCGGTCGAAGTCGGCAAAGGCGAGAATACGGCGGCAGCTGCGTGAAAGGAGAGGAAGAGTCGGCGGTGGCAGGCGGCAAAGGCGAGAATATGGCGGCAGGTGCGTGAAAGGAGAGGAAGAGTCGGCGGTGGACGGCGGCAAAGGCGAGAATATGGCGGCAGGTGCGTGAAAGGAGAGGAAGAGTCAGCGGTGGAAGGCGGCAAAAGCGAGAATATGGCGGCAGCTGCGTGAAAGGAGAGGAAGAGTCGGGGTGGAAGGCGGCAAAGGCGAGAATATGGCGGCAAGTGCGTGAAAGGAGAGGAAGAGTCGTGGTGGAAGGCGGCAAAGGCGAGAATATGGCGGCAGGTGCATAAAAGCAGAGGAAGAGTCAGCGGCTGAAGGCGGGAAACGTGAGATTATGGCAGCAGCTGCGTGAAAGGAGAGGAAGAGTCGGCGCTGGAAGGCAGGAAAGGCGATAATATGGCAGCAGGAGCGTGAAAGGAGAGGAAGAGTCGGCGGTGGAAGTCGGCAAAGGCGAGAATATGGTGGCAGCTGTGTGATAGGAGAGGAAGAGTCGGCGCTGGAAGGCGGCAAAGGCGAGAATATGGTGGCAGATGCGTGAAAGCAGAGGAAGAGTCAGCCATGGAAGGCAGTAAAGGCGAGAATATGGCAGCAGGAGCGTGAAAGGAGAGGAAGAGTCGGGGTGGAAGGCGGCAAAGGCGAGAATATGGTGGCAGGTGCGTGAAAGCAGAGGAAGAGTCAGCGGCTGAAGGCGGGAAACGTGAGATTATGGCAGCAGCTGCGTGAAAGGAGAGGAAGAGTCGTCGCTGGAAGGCGGCAAAGGCAAGAATATGCCAGCAGCTGCGTGAAAGGAGAGGAAGAGTCGGCGGTGGACGGCGGCAAAGGCGAGAATAGGGCGGCAGGTGCATAAAAGCAGAGGAAGAGTCGGCGGCTGAAGGCGGGAAGCGTGAGATTATGGCAGCAGCTGCGTGAAAGGAGAGGAAGAGTCGGCAGTGGAAGGCTGCAAAGGCGAGAATATGGCGGCAGCTGCGTGAAAGGAGAGGAAGAGTCGGAGCTGGAAGGCAGCAAATGCGAGAATATGGCAGCAGCTGCGTGAAAGGAGAGGAAGAGTCGGGGTGGAAGGTGGCAAAGGCGAGAATATGGCGGCACGTGCTTGAAAGGACAGGAAGAGTCAGCGGTCGAAGTCGGCAAAGGCGAGAATACGGCGGCAGCTGCGTGAAAGCAGAGGAAGAGTCAGCCATGGAAGGCAGTAAAGGCGAGAATATGGCAGCAGGAGCGTGAAAGGAGAGGAAGAGTCGGGGTGGAAGGCGGCAAAGGCGAGAATATGGCGACAGCTGCGTGAAAGCAGAGGAAGAGTCAGCCATGGAAGGCAGTAAAGGCGAGAATATGGCAGCAGGAGCGTGAATGGAGAGGAAGAGTCGGCGCTGGAAGGCGGCAAAGGCGAGAATATGGTGGCAGATGCGTGAAAGCAGAGGAAGAGTCAGCCATGGAAGGCAGTAAAGGCGAGAATACGGCGGCAGCTGCGTGAAAGGAGAGGAAGAGTCGGCGCTGGAAGGCGGCAAATGCGAGAATATGGTGGCAGATGCGTGAAAGCAGAGGAAGAGTCAGCCATGGAAGGCAGTAAAGGCGAGAATATGGCAGCAGGAGCGTGAAAGGAGAGGAAGAGTCGGGGTGGAAGGCGGCAAAGGCGAGAATATGGTGGCAGGTGCGTGAAAGCAGAGGAAGAGTCAGCGGTTGAAGGCGGGAAACGTGAGATTATGCCAGCAGCTGCGTGAAAGGAGAGGAAGAGTCGGCGGTGGACGGCGGCAAAGGCGAGAATAGGGCGGCAGGTGCATAAAAGCAGAGGAAGAGTCGGCGGCTGAAGGCGGGAAGCGTGAGATTATGGCAGCAGCTCCATGAAAGGAGAGGAAGAGTCGGCAGTGGAAGGCAGCAAAAGCGAGAATATGGCGGCAGCTGCGTGAAAGGAGAGGAAGAGTCGGGGTGGAAGGTGGCAAAGGCGAGAATATGGCGGCACGTGCTTGAAAGGACAGGAAGAGTCAGCGGTCGAAGTCGGCAAAGGCGAGAATACGGCGGCAGCTGCGTGAAAGCAGAGGAAGAGTCAGCCATGGAAGGCAGTAAAGGCGAGAATATGGCAGCAGGAGCGTGAAAGGAGAGGAAGAGTCGGGGTGGAAGGCGGCAAAGGCGAGAATATGGCGGCAGCTGCGTGAAAGAAGAGGAAGAGTCAGCCATGGAAGGCAGTAAAGGCTAGAATATGGCAGCAGGAGCGTGAAAGGAGAGGAAGAGTCGGGGTGGAAGGCGGCAAAGGCGAGAATATGGTGGCAGGTGCGTGAAAGCAGAGGAAGAGTCAGCGGCTGAAGGCGGGAAACGTGAGATTATGGCAGCAGCTGCGTGAAAGGAGAGGAAGAGTCGGCGCTGGAAGGCGGCAAAGGCAAGAATATGCCAGCAGCTGCGTGAAAGGAGAGGAAGAGTCGGCGGTGGACGGCGGCAAAGGCGAGAATAGGGCGGCAGGTGCATAAAAGCAGAGGAAGAGTCGGCGGCTGAAGGCGGGAAGCGTGAGATTATGGCAGCAGCTGCGTGAAAGGAGAGGAAGAGTCGGCAGTGGAAGGCAGCAAAAGCGAGAATATGGCGGCAGCTGCGTGAAAGGAGAGGAAGAGTCGGGGTGGAAGGCAGCAAAAGCGAGAATATGGCGGCAGATGCGTGAAAGGAGAGGAAGAGTCGGGGTGGAAGGTGGCAAAGGCGAGAATATGGCGGCACGTGCTTGAAAGGACAGGAAGAGTCAGCGGTCGAAGTCGGCAAAAGCGAGAATACGGCGGCAGCTGCGTGAAAGCAGAGGAAGAGTCAGCCATGGAAGGCAGTAAAGGCGAGAATATGGCAGCAGGAGCGTGAAAGGAGAGGAAGAGTCGGGGTGGAAGGCGGCAAAGGCGAGAATATGGCGGCAGCTGCGTGAAAGCAGAGGAAGAGTCAGCCATGGAAGGCAGTAAAGGCGAGAATATGGCAGCAGGAGCGTGAATGGAGAGGAAGAGTCGGCGCTGGAAGGCGGCAAAGGCGAGAATATGGTGGCAGATGCGTGAAAGCAGAGGAAGAGTCAGCCATGGAAGGCAGTAAAGGCGAGAATATGGCAGCAGCTGCGTGAAAGGAGAGGAAGAGTCGGGGTGGAAGGCGGCAAAGGCGAGAATATGGCGGCAGGTGCGTGAAAGGAGAGGAATATCGGAGTGGAAGGCGGTAAACAAGTGTACGAGGCGGCAGCTACGTGAAAGGAGAGGAAGAGTCGGCGGCGGAAGGCGGCAAAGGCAAGAATATGGTGGCAGCTGCGTGATAGGAGAGGAAGAGTCGGCGCTGGAAGGCGGCAAAGGCGACAATATGGCGGCAGGTGCGTGAAAGGAGAGGAAGAGTCAGCGCTGGAAGGCGGCAAAGGCGATAATATGGTGGCAGCTGCGTGAAAGGTGAGGAAGAGTCGGCCGTGGACGGCGGCAAAGGCGAGAATATGGCAGCAGCTGCGTGAAAGGAGAGGAAGAGTCGGGGTGGAAGGCGGCAAAGGCGAGAATATGGCGGCAGCTGCGTGAAAGGAGAGGAAGAGTCGGCGGTGGAAGGCGGCAAAGGCGAGAATATGGCGGCAGGTGTGTGAAAGGAGAGGAAGAGGCGGAGTGGAAGGCGGTAAACAAGTGTAGGAGGCGGCAGGTGCGTGAAAGAAGAGGAAGATTCGGCGGCGGAGGTGGCAAAGGCAAGAATATGCCAGCATCTGCGTGAAAGGAGAGGAAGAGTCGGTGTGGAAGGCGGCAAAGGCGAGAATATGGCGGCAGGTGCATAATAGGAGAGGAAGATTCGGCGGCTGAAGGCGGCAAGTGCGAGAATATAGCGGCAGCTGTGTGAAAGGAGAGGAAGAGTCGGCGCTGGAAGGCGGCATAGGCAATAATATGGCAGCAGCTGAGTGAAATTAGAGGAAGTCGGCGGTGGAAGGCGGCAAAGTCGAGAATATGGCAGTAGGAGTACGAAAGGAGAGGAGGAGTCGGGGTGGAAGGCGGCAAAGGCGAGAATATGGTGGCAGGTGCGTGAAAGGAGAGGAAGAGTCAGCGGTGGAAGGCGGGAAATGCGATAATATGGCAGCAGGAGCACGAAAGGAGAGGAGGAGTCGGCGCTGGAAGGCGTCAAAGGCGAGAATATGGCGGCAGCTGCATGAAAGCAGAGGAAGAGTCGGCCATGGAAGGCAGTAAAGGCGAGAATATGGAGGCAGCTGCGTGAAAGGAGAGGAAGAGTCGGCGGCGGAAGGCGGCAAAGGCAGGAATACGCCAGCAGCTGCGTGAAAGGAGAGGAAGAGTCGGCGGTGGAAGGTTGCAAAGGCGAGAATATGGCGGAAGCTGCGTGAAAGCAGAGGAAGAGTCAGCGCTGGAAGGCATTAAACGTGAGAATATGGCGGCAGCTGCGTGAAAGGAGAGGAGGAGTCGGGGTGGAAGGCAACAAAGGCGAGAATATGGCGGCAGCTGCGTGAAAGGAGAGGAAAAGTCGGGGTGGAAGGCGGGAAAGGCGAGAATATGGCAGCAGGAGCACGAAAGGAGTGGAGGAGTCGGCGGCGGAAGGCGGCAAAGGCGATAATATCGCCGCAGGTGCGTGAAAGGAGAGGAAGAGTCGGGGTGGAAGGCGGTAAACAAGTGTAGGAGGCGGCAGGTGTGTGAAAGGAGAGGAAGAGTCGGCGGCGGAAGGCGGCAAAGGCAGGAATACGCCAGCAGCTGCGTGAAAGGAGAGGAAGAGTCGGCGGTGGAAGGTTGCAAAGGCGAGAATATGGCGGAAGCTGCGTGAAAGCAGAGGAAGAGTCAGCGCTGGAAGGCATTAAACGTGAGAATATGGCGGCAGCTGCGTGAAAGGAGAGGAAGAGTCGGGGTGGACAGCGACAAAGGCGAAAATATGGCGGCAGCTGCGTGATAGGAGAGGATGAGTCGGTGGTGGAAGGCAATAAACCCGAGAATATGGAGGCAGCTGCGTGAAAGGAGAGGAAGTCAGCGGTGGAAGGCGGCAAAGGCGAGAATATGGCGTTAGGTGCGAGAAAGGAGAGGAAGAGTCGGCGGTCGAAGTTGTCAAGCGCGAGACTATGGCGGAAGCTGCGTGAAAGGAGAGGAAGATTCGGCGGTTGAAGGCGGCAAGGGCGAGAAAATAGCGGCAGCTGTGTGAAAGGAGAGGAAGAGTCGGCGGTCTAAGGCGTCATAGGCAATAATATGGCGGCAGGTACGTGAAAGGAGAGGAAGTCGGCGGTGGAAGGCGGCAAAGGCGAGAATATGGCGGCAGGTGCGTGAAAGGAGAGGAAGAGTCGGCGGTGGAAGTCGGCAAACGCGAGAATATGGCGGTAGGTGCGTGAAAGGAGAGGAAGTCGGCGGTGGAAGGCGGCAAAGGCGAGAATATGGCGGCAGGTGCGTGAAAGGAGAGGAAGAGTCGGGGTGGAAGGTGGCAAAGGCGAGAATATGGCGGCAGGTGCATAAAAGCAGAGGAAGAGTCAGCGGCTGAAGGCGGGAAACGTGAGATTATGGCAGCAGCTGCGTGAAAGGAGAGGAAGAGTCGGCGCTGGAGGGCGGCAAAGGCAAGAATATGCCAGCAGCTGCGTGAAAGGAGAGGAAGAGTCGGCGGTGGACGGCGGCAAAGGCGAGAATATGGCGGCAGGTGCATAAAAGCAGAGGAAGAGTCGGCGGCTGAAGGCGGGAAGCGTGAGATTATGGCAGCAGCTGCGTGAAAGGAGAGGAAGAGTCGGCAGTGGAAGGCTGCAAAGGCGAGAATATGGCGGCAGCTGCGTGAAAGGAGAGGAAGAGTCGGCGGTGGAAGGTGGCAAAAGTGAGAATATGGTGGCAGCTGCGTGAAAGGAGAGGAAGAGTCGGGGTGGAAGGTGGCAAAGGCGAGAATATGGCGGCAGGTGCTTGAAAGGACAGGAAGAGTCAGCGGTCGAAGTCGGCAAAGGCGAGAATACGGCGGCAGCTGCGTGAAAGGAGAGGAAGAGTCGGTGGTGGCAGTCGGCAAAGGCGAGAATATGGCGGCAGGTGCGTGAAAGGAGAGGAAGAGTCAGCGGTGGAAGGCGGCAAAAGCGAGAATATGGCGGCAGCTGCGTGAAAGGAGAGGAAGAGTCAGCGGTGGAAGGCGGCAAAAGCGAGAATATGGCGGCAGCTGCGTGAAAGGAGAGGAAGAGTCGGGGTGGAAGGCGGCAAAGGCGAGAATATGGCGGCAAGTGCGTGAAAGGAGAGGAAGAGTCGTGGTGGAAGGCGGCAAAGGCGAGAATATGGCGGCAGGTGCATAAAAGCAGAGGAAGAGTCAGCGGCTGAAGGCGGGAAACGTGAGATTATGGCAGCAGCTGCGTGAAAGGAGAGGAAGAGTCGGCGCTGGAAGGCAGGAAAGGCGATAATATGGCAGCAGGAGCGTGAAAGGAGAGGAAGAGTCGGCGGTGGAAGTCGGCAAAGGCGAGAATATGGTGGCAGCTGTGTGATAGGAGAGGAAGAGTCGGCGCTGGAAGGCGGCAAAGGCGAGAATATGGTGGCAGATGCGTGAAAGCAGAGGAAGAGTCAGCCATGGAAGGCAGTAAAGGCGAGAATATGGCAGCAGGAGCGTGAAAGGAGAGGAAGAGTCGGGGTGGAAGGCGGCAAAGGCGAGAATATGGTGGCAGGTGCGTGAAAGCAGAGGAAGAGTCAGCGGCTGAAGGCGGGAAACGTGAGATTATGGCAGCAGCTGCGTGAAAGGAGAGGAAGAGTCGGCGCTGGAAGGCGGCAAAGGCAAGAATATGCCAGCAGCTGCGTGAAAGGAGAGGAAGAGTCGGCGGTGGATGGCGGCAAAGGCGAGAATAGGGCGGCAGGTGCATAAAAGCAGAGGAAGAGTCGGCGGCTGAAGGCGGGAAGCGTGAGATTATGGCAGCAGCTGCGTGAAAGGAGAGGAAGAGTCGGCAGTGGAAGGCTGCAAAGGCGAGAATGTGGCGGCAGCTGCGTGAAAGGAGAGGAAGAGTCGGCGCTGGAAGGCAGGAAAGGCGATAATATGGCAGCAGGAGCGTGAAAGGAGAGGAAGAGTCGGCGGTGGAAGTCGGCAAAGGCGAGAATATGGTGGCAGCTGTGTGATAGGAGAGGAAGAGTCGGCGCTGGAAGGCGGCAAAGGCGAGAATATGGTGGCAGATGCGTGAAAGCAGAGGAAGAGTCAGCCATGGAAGGCAGTAAAGGCGAGAATATGGCAGCAGGAGCGTGAAAGGAGAGGAAGAGTCGGGGTGGAAGGCGGCAAAGGCGAGAATATGGTGGCAGGTGCGTGAAAGCAGAGGAAGAGTCAGCGGCTGAAGGCGGGAAACGTGAGATTATGGCAGCAGCTGCGTGAAAGGAGAGGAAGAGTCGGCGCTGGAAGGCGGCAAAGGCAAGAATATGCCAGCAGCTGCGTGAAAGGAGAGGAAGAGTCGGCGGTGGACGGCGGCAAAGGCGAGAATAGGGCGGCAGGTGCATAAAAGCAGAGGAAGAGTCGGCGGCTGAAGGCGGGAAGCGTGAGATTATGGCAGCAGCTGCGTGAAAAGAGAGGAAGAGTCGGCAGTGGAAGGCTGCAAAGGCGAGAATATGGCGGCAGCTGCGTGAAAGGAGAGGAAGAGTCGGAGCTGGAAGGCAGCAAAAGCGAGAATATGGCAGCAGCTGCGTGAAAGGAGAGGAAGAGTCGGGGTGGAAGGTGGCAAAGGCGAGAATATGGCGGCAGGTGCGTGAAAGGAGAGGAAGAGTCGGCGGTGGCAGGCGGCAAAGGCGAGAATATGGCGGCAGGTGCGTGAAAGGAGAGGAAGAGTCGGCGGTGGCAGGCGGCAAAGGCGAGAATATGGCGGCAGGTGCGTGAAAGGAGAGGAAGAGTCGGCGGTGGACGGCGGCAAAGGCGAGAATATGGCGGCAGCTGCGTGAAAGGAGAGGAAGAGTCGGCGGTGGAAGGCGGCAAAAGCGAGAATATGGCGGCAGCTGCGTGAAAGGAGAGGAAGAGTCGGGGTGGAAGGCGGCAAAGGCGAGAATATGGCGGCAGGTGCTTGAAAGGACAGGAAGAGTCAGCGGTCGAAGTCGGTAAAGGCGAGAATACGGAGGCAGCTGCGTGAAAGGAGAGGAAGAGTCGGCGGTGGAAGGCGGCAAAGGCGAGAATATGGCGGCAGGTGCGTGAAAGGAGAGGAAGAGTCGGGCTGGAAGGCGGCAAAGGCGAGAATATGGCGGCAGGTGCATAAAAGCAGAGGAAGAGTCAGCGGCTGAAGGCGGGAAACGTGAGATTATGGCAGTAGCTGCGTGAAAGGAGAGGAAGAGTCGGAGCTGGAAGGCAGGAAAGGCGATAATATGGCAGCAGGAGCGTGAAAGGAGAGGAAGAGTCGGCGGTGGAAGTCGGCAAAGGCGAGAATATGGTGGCAGCTGCGTGATAGGAGAGGAAGAGTCGGCGGTGGAAGGCGGCAAAGGCGAGAATATGGCGGCAGGAGCGTGAAAGCAGAGGAAGAGTCAGCCATGGAAGGCAGTAAAGGCTAGAATATGGCAGCAGGAGCGTGAAAGGAGAGGAAGAGTCGGGGTGGAAGGCGGCAAAGGCGAGAATATGGTGGCAGGTGCGTGAAAGCAGAGGAAGAGTCAGCGGTTGAAGGCGGGAAACGTGAGATTATGGCAGCAGCTGCGTGAAAGGAGAGGAAGAGTCGGCGCTGGAAGGCGGCAAAGGCAAGAATATGCCAGCAGCTGCGTGAAAGGAGAGGAAGAGTCGGCGGTGGACGCCGGCAAAGGCGAGAATAGGGCGGCAGGTGCATAAAAGCAGAGGAAGAGTCGGCGGCTGAAGGCGGGAAGCGTGAGATTATGGCAGCAGCTGCGTGAAAGGAGAGGAAGAGTCGGCAGTGGAAGGCAGCAAAAGCGAGAATATGGCGGCAGCTGCGTGAAAGGAGAGGAAGAGTCGGGGTGGAAGGCAGCAAAAGCGAGAATATGGCGGTAGCTGCGTGAAAGGAGAGGAAGAGTCGGGGTGGAAGGTGGCAAAGGTGAGAATATGGCGGCACGTGCTTGAAAGGACAGGAAGAGTCAGCGGTCGAAGTCGGCAAAGGCGAGAATACGGCGGCAGCTGCGTGAAAGCAGAGGAAGAGTCAGCCATGGAAGGCAGTAAAGGCGAGAATATGGCAGCAGGAGCGTGAAAGGAGAGGAAGAGTCGGGGTGGAAGGAGGCAAAGGCGAGAATATGGCGGCAGCTGCGTGAAAGCAGAGGAAGAGTCAGCCATGGAAGTCAGTAAAGGCGAGAATATGGCAGCAGGAGCGTAAATGGAGAGGAAGAGTCGGCGCTGGAAGGCGGCAAAGGCGAGAATATGGTGGCAGATGCGTGAAAACAGAGGAAGAGTCAGCCATGGAAGGCAGTAAAGGCGAGAATATGGCAGCAGCTGCGTGAAAGGAGAGGAAGAGTCGGGGTGGAAGGCGGCAAAGGCGAGAATATGGCGGCAGGTGCGTGAAAGGAGAGGAATATCGGAGTGGAAGGCGGTAAACAAGTGTACGAGGCGGCAGCTACGTGAAAGGAGAGGAAGAGTCGGCGGCGGAAGGCGGCAAAGGCAAGAATATGGTGGCAGCTGCGTGAAAGGAGAGGAAGAGTCGGCGGTGGAAGGCGGCAAAGGCGAGAATATGGCGGCAGGTGTGTGAAAGGAGAGAAAGAGGCGGAGTGGAAGGCGGTAAACAAGTGTAGGAGGCGGCAGGTGCGTGAAAGGAGAGGAAGAGTCAGCGCTGGAAGGCATTAAACGTGAGAATATGGCGGCAGCTGCGTGAAAGGAGAGGAGGAGTCGGGGTGGAAGGCAACAAAGGCGAGAATATGGCGGCAGCTGCGTGAAAGGAGAGGAAAAGTCGGGGTGGAAGGCAGCAAAGGCGAGAATATGGCGGCAGCTGCGTGGAAGGAGAGGAAGAGTCAGCGGTGGAAGGCGGGAAAGGCGAGAATATGGCAGCAGGAGCACGAAAGGAGTGGAGGAGTCGGCGGCGGAAGGCGGCAAAGGCGATAATATCGCCGCAGGTGCGTGAAAGGAGAGGAAGAGTCGGGGTGGAAGGCGGTAAACAAGTGTAGGAGGCGGCAGGTGTGTGAAAGGATAGGAAGAGTCGGGGTGGAAGGCGGCAAAGTCGAGAATATAGCAGCAGGAGCGTGAAAGGAGAGGAAGAGTCGGGGTGGAAAGCGACAAAGGCGAAAATATGGCGGCAGCTGCGTGATAGGAGAGGATGAGTCGGTGGTGGAAGGCAATAAACCCGAGAATATGGAGGCAGCTGCGTGAAAGGAGAGGAAGTCAGCGGTGGAAGGCGGCAAAGGCGAGAATATGGCGTTAGGTGCGAGAAAGGAGAGGAAGAGTCGGCGGTCGAAGTTGGCAAGCGCGAGACTATGGCGGAAGCTGCGTGAAAGGAGAGGAAGATTCGGCGGTTGAAGGCGGCAAGGGCGAGAAAATAGCGGCAGCTGCGTGAAAGGAGAGGAAGAGTCGGCGGTCTAAGGCGTCATAGGCAATAATATGGCGGCAGGTACGTGAAAGGAGAGGAAGTCGGCGGTGGAAGGCGGCAAAGGCGAGAATATGGCGGCAGGTGCGTGAAAGGAGAGGAAGAGTCGGCGGTGGACGGCGGCAAAGGCGAGAATATGGCGGCAGGTGCGTGAAAGGAGAGGAAGAGTCAGCGGTGGAAGGCGGCAAAAGCGAGAATATGGCGGCAGCTGCGTGAAAGGAGAGGAAGAGTCGGGGTGGAAGGCGGCAAAGGCGAGAATATGGCGGCAAGTGCGTGAAAGGAGAGGAAGAGTCGTGGTGGAAGGCGGCAAAGGCGAGAATATGGCGGCAGGTGCATAAAAGCAGAGGAAGAGTCAGCGGCTGAAGGCGGGAAACGTGAGATTATGGCAGCAGCTGCGTGAAAGGAGAGGAAGAGTCGGCGCTGGAAGGCGGCAAAGGCAAGAATATGCCAGCAGCTGCGTGAAAGGAGAGGAAGAGTCGGCGGTGGATGGCGGCAAAGGCGAGAATAGGGCGGCAGGTGCATAAAAGCAGAGGAAGAGTCGGCTGCTGAAGGCGGGAAGCGTGAGATTATGGCAGCAGCTGCGTGAAAGGAGAGGAAGAGTCGGCAGTGGAAGGCTGCAAAGGCGAGAATATGGCGGCAGCTGCGTGAAAGGAGAGGAAGAGTAGGAGCTGGAAGGCAGCAAAAGCGAGAATATGGCAGCAGCTGCGTGAAAGGAGAGGAAGAGTCGGGGTGGAAGGTGGCAAAGGCGAGAATATGGCGGCACGTGCTTGAAAGGACAGGAAGAGTCAGCGGTCGAAGTCGGCAAAGGCGAGAATACGGCGGCAGCTGCGTGAAAGCAGAGGAAGAGTCAGCCATGGAAGGCAGTAAAGGCGAGAATATGGCAGCAGGAGCGTGAAAGGAGAGGAAGAGTCGGGGTGGAAGGCGGCAAAGGCGAGAATATGGCGACAGCTGCGTGAAAGCAGAGGAAGAGTCAGCCATGGAAGTCAGTAAAGGCGAGAATATGGCAGCAGGAGCGTGAACGGAGAGGAAGAGTCGACGCTGGAAGGCGGCAAAGGCGAGAATATGGTGGCAGATGCGTGAAAGCAGAGAAAGAGTCAGCCATGGAAGGCAGTAAAGGCGAGAATACGGCGGCAGCTGCGTGAAAGGAGAGGAAGAGTCGGCGGTGGCAGGCGGCAAAGGCGAGAATATGGCGGCAGGTGCGTGAAAGGAGAGGAAGAGTCGGCGGTGGACGGCGGCAAAGGCGAGAATATGGCGGCAGCTGCGTGAAAGGAGAGGAAGAGTCGGCGGTGGAAGGCGGCAAAAGCGAGAATATGGCGGCAGCTGCGTGAAAGGAGAGGAAGAGTCGGGGTGGAAGGTGGCAAAGGCGAGAATATGGCGGCAGGTGCTTGAAAGGACAGGAAGAGTCAGCGGTCGAAGTCGGTAAAGGCGAGAATACGGAGGCAGCTGCGTGAAAGGAGAGGAAGAGTCGGCGGTGGAAGGCGGCAAAGGCGAGAATATGGCGGCAGGTGCATAAAAGCAGAGGAAGAGTCAGGCTGGAAGGCAGTAAAGGCGAGAATATGGCGGCAGGTGCATAAAAGCAGAGGAAGAGTCAGCGGCTGAAGGCGGGAAACGTGAGATTATGGCAGCAGCTGCGTGAAAGGAGAGGAAGAGTCGGAGCTGGAAGGCAGGAAAGGCGATAATATGGCAGCAGGAGCGTGAAAGTAGAGGAAGAGTCGGCGGTGGAAGTCGGCAAAGGCGAGAATATGGTGGCAGCTGCGTGATAGGAGAGGAAGAGTCGGCGGTGGAAGGCGGCAAAGGCGAGAATATGGCGGCAGGAGCGTGAAAGCAGAGGAAGAGTCAGCCATGGAAGGCAGTAAAGGCTAGAATATGGCAGCAGGAGCGTGAAAGGAGAGGAAGAGTCGGGGTGGAAGGCGGCAAAGGCGAGAATATGGTGGCAGGTGCGTGAAAGCAGAGGAAGAGTCAGCGGCTAAAGGCGGGAAAAGTGAGATTATGGCAGCAGCTGCGTGAAAGGAGAGGAAGAGTCGGCGCTGGAAGGCGGCAAAGGCAAGAATATGCCAGCAGCTGCGTGAAAGGAGAGGAAGAGTCGGCGGTGGACGCCGGCAAAGGCGAGAATAGGGCGGCAGGTGCATAAAAGCAGAGGAAGAGTCGGCGGCTGATGGCGGGAAGCGTGAGATTATGGCAGCAGCTGCGTGAAAGGAGAGGAAGAGTCGGCAGTGGAAGGCAGCAAAAGCGAGAATATGGCGGCAGCTGCGTGAAAGGAGAGGAAGAGTCGGGGTGGAAGGCAGCAAAAGCGAGAATATGGCGGCAGCTGCGTGAAAGGAGAGGAAGAGTCGGGGTGGAAGGTGGCAAAGGCGAGAAAATGGCGGCACGTGCTTGAAAGGACAGGAAGAGTCAGCGGTCGAAGTCGGCAAAGGTGAGAATACGGCGGCAGCTGCGTGAAAGCAGAGGAAGAGTCAGCCATGGAAGGCAGTAAAGGCGAGAATATGGCAGCAGGAGCGTGAAAGGAGAGGAAGAGTCGGGGTGGAAGGAGGCAAAGGCGAGAATAAGGCGGCAGCTGCGTGAAAGCAGAGGAAGAGTCAGCCATGGAAGGCAGTAAAGGCGAGAATATGGCAGCAGGAGCGTAAATGGAGAGGAAGAGTCGGCGCTGGAAGGCGGCAAAGGCGAGAATATGGTGGCAGATGCGTGAAAGCAGAGGAAGAGTCAGCCATGGAAGGCAGTAAAGGCGAGAATATGGCAGCAGGAGCGTAAATGGAGAGGAAGAGTCGGCGCTGGAAGGCGGCAAAGGCGAGAATATGGTGGCAGATGCGTGAAAGCAGAGGAAGAGTCAGCCATGGAAGGCAGTAAAGGCGAGAATATGGCAGCAGCTGCGTGAAAGGAGAGGAAGAGTCGGGGTGGAAGGCGGCAAAGGCGAGAATATGGCGTCAGGTGCGTGAAAGGAGAGGAATATCGGAGTGGAAGGCGGTAAACAAGTGTACGAGGCGGCAGCTACGTGAAAGGAGAGGAAGAGTCGGCGGCGGAAGGCGGCAAAGGCAAGAATATGGTGGCAGCTGCGTGATAGGAGAGGAAGAGTCGGCGCTGGAAGGCGGCAAAGGCGACAGTATGGCGGCAGGTGCGTGAAAGGAGAGGAAGAGTCAGCGCTGGAAGGCGGCAAAGGCGATAATATGGTGGCAGCTGCGTGAAAGGTGAGGAAGAGTCGGCCGTGGACGGCGGCAAAGGCGAGAATATGACAGCAGCTGCGTGAAAGGAGAGGAAGAGTCGGGGTGGAAGGCGGCAAAGGCGAGAATATGGCGGCAGCTGCGTGAAAGGAGAGGAAGAGTCGGCGGTGGAAGGCGGCAAAGGCGAGAATATGGCGGCAGGTGTGTGAAAGGAGAGAAAGAGGCGGAGTGGAAGGCGGTAAACAAGTGTAGGAGGCGGCAGGTGCGTGAAAGGAGAGGAAGAGTCAGCGCTGGAAGGCATTAAACGTGAGAATATGGCGGCAGCTGCGTGAAAGGAGAGGAGGAGTCGGGGTGGAAGGCAACAAAGGCGAGAATATGGCGGCAGCTGGGTGAAAGGAGAGGAAAAGTCGGGCTGGAAGGCAGCAAAGGCGAGAATATGGCGGCAGCTGCGTGGAAGGAGAGGAAGAGTCAGCGGTGGAAGGCGGCAAAGGCGAGAATATGGCAGCAGGAGCACGAAAGGAGTGGAGGAGTCGGCGGCGTAAGGCGGCAAAGGCGAGAATATCGCCGCAGGTGCGTGAAAGGAGAGGAAGAGTCGGGGTGGAAGGCGGTAAACAAGTGTAGGAGGCGGCAGGTGTGTGAAAGGAGAGGAAGAGTCGGGGTGGAAGGCGGCAAAGTCGAGAATATAGCAGCAGGAGCGTGAAAGGAGAGGAAGAGTCGGGGTGGAAAGCGACAAAGGCGAAAATATGGCGGCAGCTGCGTGATAGGAGAGGATGAGTCGGTGGTGGAAGGCAATAAACCCGAGAATATGGAGGCAGCTGCGTGAAAGGAGAGGAAGTCAGCGGTGGAAGGCGGCAAAGGCGAGAATATGGCGTTAGGTGCGAGAAAGGAGAGGAAGTGTCGGCGGTCGAAGTTGGCAAGCGCGAGACTATGGCGGAAGCTGCGTGAAAGGAGAGGAAGATTCGGCGGTGGAAGGCGGCAAGGGCGAGAATATAGCGGCAGCTGTGTGAAAGGAGAGGAAGAGTCGGCGGTCTAAGGCGTCATAGGCAATAATATGGCGGCAGGTACGTGAAAGGAGAGGAAGTCGGCGGTGGAAGGCGGCAAAGGCGAGAATATGGCGGCAGGTGCGTGAAAGGAGAGGAAGAGTCGGCGGTGGAAGTCGGCAAACGCGAGAATATGGCGGTAGGTGCGTGAAAGGAGAAGAAGTCGGCGGTGGAAGGCGGCAAAGGCGAGAATATGGCGGCAGGTGCGTGAAAGGAGAGGAAGAGTCGGGGTGGAAGGTGGCAAAGGCGAGAATATGGCGGCAGGTGCATAAAAGCAGAGGAAGAGTCAGCGGCTGAAGGCGGGAAACGTGAGATTATGGCAGCAGCTGCGTGAAAGGAGAGGAAGAGTCGGCGCTGGAGGGCGGCAAAGGCAAGAATATGCCAGCAGCTGCGTGAAAGGAGAGGAAGAGTCGGCGGTGGACGGCGGCAAAGGCGAGAATATGGCGGCAGGTGCATAAAAGCAGAGGAAGAGTCGGCGGCTGAAGGCGGGAAGCGTGAGATTATGGCAGCAGCTGCGTGAAGGGAGAGGAAGAGTCGGCAGTGGAAGGCTGCAAAGGCGAGAATATGGCGGCAGCTGCGTGATAGGAGAGGAAGAGTCGGCGCTGGAAGGCGGCAAAGGCGAGAATATGGTGGCAGATGCGTGAAAGCAGAGGAAGAGTCAGCCATGGAAGGCAGTAAAGGCGAGAATATGGCAGCAGGAGCGTGAAAGGAGAGGAAGAGTCGGGGTGGAAGGCGGCAAAGGCGAGAATATGGTGGCAGGTGCGTGAAAGCAGAGGAAGAGTCAGCGGCTGAAGGCGGGAAACGTGAGATTATGGCAGCAGCTGCGTGAAAGGAGAGGAAGAGTCGGCGCTGGAAGGCGGCAAAGGCAAGAATATGCCAGCAGCTGCGTGAAAGGAGAGGAAGAGTCGGCGGTGGACGGCGGCAAAGGCGAGAATAGGGCGGCAGGTGCATAAAAGCAGAGGAAGAGTCGGCGGCTGAAGGCGGGAAGCGTGAGATTATGGCAGCAGCTGCGTGAAAGGAGAGGAAGAGTCGGCAGTGGAAGGCTGCAAAGGCGAGAATATGGCGGCAGCTGCGTGAAAGGAGAGGAAGAGTCGGAGCTGGAAGGCAGCAAAAGCGAGAATATGGCAGCAGCTGCGTGAAAGGAGAGGAAGAGTCGGGGTGGAAGGTGGCAAAGGCGAGAATATGGCGGCACGTGCTTGAAAGGACAGGAAGAGTCAGCGGTCGAAGTCGGCAAAGGCGAGAATACGGCGGCAGCTGCGTGAAAGCAGAGGAAGAGTCAGCCATGGAAGGCAGTAAAGGCGAGAATATGGCAGCAGGAGCGTGAAAGGAGAGGAAGAGTCGGGGTGGAAGGCGGCAAAGGCGAGAATATGGCGGCAGCTGCGTGAAAGCAGAGGAAGAGTCAGACATGGAAGGCAGTAAAGGCGAGAATATGGTAGCAGGAGCGTGAATGGAGAGGAAGAGTCGGCGCTGGAAGGCGGCAAAGGCGAGAATATGGTGGCAGATGCGTGAAAGCAGAGGAAGAGTCAGCCATGGAAGGCAGTAAAGGCGAGAATACGGCGGCAGCTGCGTGAAAGGAGAGGAAGAGTCGGCGGTGGCAGGCGGCAAAGGCGAGAATATGGCGGCAGCTGCGTGAAAGGAGAGGAAGAGTCGGCGGTGGAAGGCGGCAAAAGCGAGAATATGGCGGCAGGTGCTTGAAAGGACAGGAAGAGTCAGCGGTCGAAGTCGGTAAAGGCGAGAATACGGAGGCAGCTGCGTGAAAGGAGAGGAAGAGTCGGCGGTGGAAGGCGGCAAAGGCGAGAATATGGCGGCAGGTGCGTGAAAGGAGAGGAAGAGTCGGGCTGGAAGGCGGCAAAGGCGAGAATATGGCGGCAGGTGCATAAAAGCAGAGGAAGAGTCAGCGGCTGAAGGCGGGAAACGTGAGATTATGGCAGCAGCTGCGTGAAAGGAGAGGAAGAGTCGGAGCTGGAAGGCAGGAAAGGCGATGATATGGCAGCAGGAGCGTGAAAGTATAGGAAGAGTCGGCGGTGGAAGTCGGCAAAGGCGAGAATATGGTGCCAGCTGAGTGATAGGAGAGGAAGAGTCGGCGGTGGAAGGCGGCAAAGGCGAGAATATGGCGGCAGGAGCGTGAAAGCAGAGGAAGAGTCAGCCATGGAAGGCAGTAAAGGCTAGAATATGGCAGCAGGAGCGTGAAAGGAGAGGAAGAGTCGGGGTGGAAGGCGGCAAAGGCGAGAATATGGTGGCAGGTGCGTGAAAGCAGAGGAAGAGTCAGCGGCTGAAGGCGGGAAACGTGAGATTATGGCAGCAGCTGCGTGAAAGGAGAGGAAGAGTCGGCGCTGGAAGGCGGCAAAGGCAAGAATATGCCAGCAGCTGCGTGAAAGGAGAGGAAGAGTCGGCGGTGGAAGGCAGCAAAAGCGAGAATATGGCGGCAGGTGCGTGAAAGGAGAGGAAGAGTCGGGGTGGAAGGTGGCAAAGGTGAGAATATGGCGGCACGTGCTTGAAAGGACAGGAAGAGTCAGCGGTCGAAGTCGGCAAAGGCGAGAATACGGCGGCAGCTGCGTGAAAGCAGAGGAAGAGTCAGCCATGGAAGGCAGTAAAGGCGAGAATATGGCAGCAGGAGCGTGAAAGGAGAGGAAGAGTCGGGGTGGAAGGAGGCAAAGGCGAGAATATGGCGGCAGCTGCGTGAAAGCAGAGGAAGAGTCAGCCATGGAAGGCAGTAAAGGCGAGAATATGGCAGCAGGAGCGTAAATGGAGAGGAAGAGTCGGCGCTGGAAGGCGGCAAAGGCGAGAATATGGTGGCAGATGCGTGAAAGCAGAGGAAGAGTCAGCCATGGAAGGCAGTAAAGGCGAGAATATGGCAGCAGCTGCGTGAAAGGAGAGGAAGAGTCGGGGTGGAAGGCGGCAAAGGCGAGAATATGGCGGCAGGTGCGTGAAAGGAGAGGAATATCGGAGTGGAAAGCGGTAAACAAGTGTACGAGGCGGCAGCTACGTGAAAGGAGAGGAAGAGTCGGCGGCGGAAGGCGGCAAAGGCAAGAATATGGTGGCAGCTGCGTGATAGGAGAGGAAGAGTCGGCGCTGGAAGGCGGCAAAGGCGACAATATGGCGGCAGGTGCGTGAAAGGAGAGGAAGAGTCAGCGCTGGAAGGCGGCAAAGGCGATAATATGGTGGCAGCTGCGTGAAAGGTGAGGAAGAGTCGGCCGTGGACGGCGGCAAAGGCGAGAATATGGCAGCAGCTGCGTGAAAGGAGAGGAAGAGTCGGGGTGGAAGGCGGCAAAGGCGAGAATATGGCGGCAGCTGCGTGAAAGGAGAGGAAGAGTCGGCGGTGGAAGGCGGCAAAGGCGAGAATATGGCGGCAGGTGTGTGAAAGGAGAGAAAGAGGCGGAGTGGAAGGCGGTAAACAAGTGTAGGACGCGGCAGGTGCCTGAAAGGAGAGGAAGATTCGGCGGCGGAGGTGGCAAAGGCAAGAATATGCCAGCAGCTGCGTGATAGGAGAGGAAGAGTCGGTGTGGAAGGCGGCAAAGGCGAGAATATGGCGGCAGGTTCATAAAAGGAGAGGAAGATTCGGCGGTTGAAGGTGGCAAGTGCGAGAATATAGCGGCAGCTTTGTGAAAGGAGAGGAAGAGTCGGCGCTGGAAGGCGGCATAGGCAATAATATGGCAGCAGCTGAGTGAAATTAGAGGAAGTCGGCGGTGGAAGGTGGCAAAGTCGAGAATATGGCGGCAGGTTCGTGAAAGGAGAGGAAGAGTCGGCGGTGGAAGTCGGCAAAGGTGAGAATATGGCGGCAGGTGTGTGAAAGGAGAGGAAGAGTCAGCGGTGGAAGGACGGAAAGCCAGGAATATGGCAGCAGGAGCACGAAAGGAGAGGAGGAGTCGGGGTGGAAGGCGGCAAAGGCGAGAATATGGTGGCAGATGCGTGAAAGCAGAGGAAGAGTCGGCGGTGGAAGGCGGGAAAGGCGAGAATATGGCAGCAGGAGTACGAAAGGAGAGGAGGAGTCGTCGCTGGAAGGCGGCAAAGGCGAGAATATGGCGGCAGCTGCATGAAAGCAGAGGAAGAGTCGGCCATGGAAGGCAGTAAAGGCGAGAATATGGCGGCAGCTGCGTGAAAGGAGAGGAAGAGTCGGAGTGGAAGGCGGTAAACAAGTGTACGAGGCGGCAGCTGCGTGAAAGGAGAGGAAGAGTCGGCGGCGGAAGGCGGCAAAGGCAGGAATACGCCAGCAGCTGCGTGAAAGGAGAGGAAGAGTCGGCGGTGGAAGGTTGCAAAGGCGAGAATATGGCGGAAGCTGCGTGAAAGGAGAGGAAGAGTCAGTGCTGGAAGGCAGTAAACGTGAGAATATGGCGGCAGCTGCGTGAAAGGAGAGGAGGAGTCGGGGTGGAAGGCAACAAAGGCGAGAATATGGCGGCAGCTGCGTTAAAGGAGAGGAAAAGTCGGGGTGGAAGGCAGTAAAGGCGAGAATATGGCAGCAGGAGCACGAAAGGAGTGGAGGAGTCGGCGGCGGAAGGAGGCAAAGGCGAGAATATCGCCGCAGGTGCGTGAAAGGAGAGGAAGAGTCGGGGTGGAAGGCGGTAAACAATTGTAGGAGGCGGCAGGTGTGTGAAAGGAGAGGAAGAGTCGGGGTGGAAGGCGGCAAAGTCGAGAATATAGCAGCAGGAGCATGAAAGGAGAGGAAGAGTCGGGGTGGAAAGCGACAAAGGCGAAAATATGGCGGCAGCTGCGTGATAGGAGAGGATGAGTCCGTGGTGGAAGGCAATAAACCCGAGAATATGGCGTTAGGTGCGAGAAAGGAGAGGAAGAGTCGGCGGTGGAAGTTGGCAAGCGCGATACTATGGCGGAAGCTGCGTGAAAGGAGAGGAAGATTCGGCGGTTGAAGGCGGCAACGGCGAGAAAATAGCGGCAGCTGTGTGAAAGGAGAGGAAGAGTCGTCGGTCTAAGGCGGCAAAGGCGAGAATATGGCGGCAGGTGCGTGAAAGGAGAGGAAGAGTCGGCGGTGGAAGTCGGCAAACGCGAGAATATGGCGGCAGGTGCGTGAAAGGAGAGGAAGTCGGCGGTGGAAGGCGGCTAAGGCGAGAATATGGCGGCAGGTGCGTGAAAGGAGAGGAAGAGTCGGGGTGGAAGGTGGCAAAGGCGAGAATATGGCGGCAGGTGCATAAAAGCAGAGGAAGAGTCAGCGGCTGAAGGCGGGAAACGTGAGATTATGGCAGCAGCTGCGTGAAAGGAGAGGAAGAGTCGGCGGTGGAAGGCGGCAAAGGCGAGAATATGGCGGCAGGTGCGTGAAAGGAGAGGAAGAGTAGGGGGTGGAAGGCGGCAAAGGCGAGAATATGGTGGCAGGTGCATGAAAGGAGAGGAAGAGTAGGGGGTGGAAGGCGGCAAAGGCGAGAATATGGTGGCAGGTGCATGAAAGGAGAGGAAGAGTCGGCGGTTGAAGGCGGCAAACGTGAGAATATGACGGCAGTGCGTGAAAGGAGAGGAAGAGTTGGCGGTGCAAGGCGGCAAAGGCGAGAATATGCTGGCAGGTGCGTAAAAGGAGAGGAAGAGTCGGGCTGGAAGGCTGCAAAGGCGAGAATTTGGCGGCAGGTGTGTGAAAAGAGACGAAGAGTCGGCGGTGGAAGGCGGCAAAGGCGAGAATATGGCGGCAGGTGCGTGAAAGGAGAGGAAGAGTCGGGGTGGAAAGCGACAAAGGCGAGAATATGGCGGCAGGTGCGTGAAAGGAAAGGAAGAGTCAGCGCTGGAAGGCAGTAAACGCGAGAATATGGTGGCAGGTTCGTGAAACGAGAGGAAGTCGGCGGTGGAAGTCGGTAAAGGCGAGAATATGGTGGCAGGTGCGTGAAAGGAGAGGAAGAGTCGGGGTGGAAAGCGACAAAGGCGAGAATATGGCGGCAGCTGCGTGAAAGGAGAGAAACAGTCAGCGGTGGAAGTCGGGAAAGGTGAGAATATGTCAGCAGGAGCGTGAAAGTAGAGGAAGAGTCGGGGTGGAAGGCGGCAAAGGCGAGAATATGGTGGCAGGTGCGTGAAAGGAGAGGAAGAGTCGGCGCTGGAAGGCGGCAAAGGCGAGAATATGGTGTCAGGTGCGTGAAAGGAGAGGAAGAGTCGGCGCTGGAAGGCGGCAAACGCGAGTATATGGTGTCAGGTGCGTGAAAGGAGAGGAAGAGTCGGGGTGGAAGGCGGCAAATGCGAGTATATGGCGGCAGGTGCGTGAAAGGAGAGGAAGAGTCGGCGGTGGAAGGCGGGAAAGGCGGAATATGGCATCAGGAGCGTGAAAGGAGAGGAAGAGTCGGGGTGGAAGGCAGCAAAGGCGAGAATGTGGCGTCAGGTGCGTGAAAGGAGAGGAAGAGTCGGGGTGGAAGGTGGCAAAGTCGAGTATATGGCGGCAGCTGCATGAAAGGAGAGGAAGAGTAGGCATTCGAAGGTGGCAAACGCGAAAATATGGCGGCAGCTGCGTGATAGGAGAGGAAGAGTCGGCGGTGGAAGGCAGTAAACACGAGAATATGGTGGCAGGTTTGTGAAACGAGAGGAAGTCGGCGGTGGAAGTCGGCAAAGGCGAGAATATGGTGGCAGGTGCGTGAAAGGAGAGGAAGAGTCGGCGCTGGAAGGCGGCAAAGGCGAGAATATGGTGTCAGGTGCGTGAAAGGAGAGGAAGAGTCGGCGCTGGAAGGCGGCAAACGCGAGTATATGGTGTCAGGTGCTTGAAAGGAGAGGAAGAGTCGGGGTGGAAGGCGGCAAACGCGAGTATATGGCGGCAGGTGCGTGAAATGAGAGGAAGAGTAGGCATTCGAAGGCGGCAAACGCGAAAATATGGCGGCAGCTGCGTGATAGGAGAGGAAGAGTCGGCGGTGGAAGGCAGTAAACGCAAGAATATGGAGGGAGGAGCGTGAAAGGAGAGGAAGTCTGTGGTGGAAGGCGGCAAAGGCGAGAATATGGCGGGAGGTGCGTGAAAGGAGAGGAAGAGTCGGGGGTGGAAGGCGGCAAAGGCGAGAATATGGTGTCAGGCGCATGAAAGGAGAGCAGGAGTCGGCGGTTGAAGGCGGCAAACGTGAGAATATGACGGCAGGTGCGTGAAAGGAGAGGAAGAGTCAGCGCGGGAAGGCGGCATAGGCAATAATATGGCGGCAGGTGCGTGAAAGTAGAGGAAGAGTTGGCGGTGGAAGGCGGCAAAGGCGAGAATATGGTGGCAGCTGCGTGAAAGGAGAGGAAGAGTCGGGCAGGAAGGCGGCAAAGGCGAGAATATGGCGGCAGGTGCGTGAAAGGAGAGGAAGAGTCGGGGTGGAAGGCGGCAAAGGCGAGAATTTGGCGGCAGGTGCGTGAAAAGAGACGAAGAGTCGGCGGTGGAAGGCGGGAAAGGCGAGTATATGGCGGCACGCGCGTGAAAGGAGAGGAAGAGTCGGCGGTGGAAGGCGGGAAAGGCGGAATATGGCAGCAGGAGCGTGAAAGGAGAGGAAGAGTCGGGGTGGAAGGTGGCAAGGGCGAGAATATGGTGGCAGCTGCGTGAAAGGAGAGGAAGAGTCGGGGTGGAAAGCGACAAAGGCGAGAATATGGCGGCAGCTGCGTGAAAGGAGAGGAAGAGTCAGCGCTGGAAGTCGGGAAACTCGAGAATATGGCAGCAGGAGCGTGAAAGTAGAGGAAGAGTCGGGGTGGAAGGCAGCAAAGGTGAGAATATGGCGGCAGGTGCGTGAAAGGAGAGGAAGAGTCGGGGTGGAAGGTGGCAAAGTCGAGTATATGGCGGCAGCTGCATGAAAGGAGAGGAAGAGTAGGCATTCGAAGGTGGCAAACGCGAAAATATGGCGGCAGCTGCGTGATAGGAGAGGAAGAGTCGGCGGTGGAAGGCAGTAAACACAAGAATATGGAGGCAGGATCGTGAAAGGAGAGGAAGTCAGCGGTGGAAGGCGGGAAAGGCGAGAATATGGCGGCAGGTGCGTGAAAGGAGAGGAAGAGTAGGGTGTGGAAGGCGGCAAAGGCGAGAATATGGCGGCAGGCGCATGAAAGGAGAGCAGGAGTCGGCGGTTGAAGGCGGCAAACGTGAGAATATGACGGCAGGTGCGTGAAAGGACAGGAAGAGTCGGCGCAGGAAGGCGGCATAGGCAATAATATGGCGGCAGGTGCGTGAAAGTAGAGGAAGAGTTGGCGGTGGAAGGCGGCAAAGGCGAGTATATGGTGGCAGATGCGTGAAAGGAGAGGAAGAGTCGGGCTGGAAGGCGGCAAAGGCGAGAATATGGCGGCAGCTGCGTGAAAGGAGAGGAAGAGTCGGCGGTGGAAGGCGGGAAATGCGGAATATGGCAGCAGGAGCGTGAAAGGACAGGAAGAGTCGGGGTGGAAGGTGGCAAAGGCGAGAATATGGCGGCAGCTGCGTGAAAGGAGAGGAAGAGTCGGGGTGGAAAGCGACAAAGGCGAGAATATGGCGGCAGCTGCGTGAAAGGAGAGGAAGAGTCGGGCTGGAAGGCGTCAAAGGCGAGAATATGGTGGCACGTACCTGAAAGGAGAGGAAGAGTAGGGCTGGAAGGAGGCAAAGGCGAGAATATGACGGCAGGTGCGTGAAAGGAGAGGAAAAGTCGGCGCGGGAAGGCGGCATAGGCAATAATATGGCGGCAGGTGCGTGAAAGGAGAGGAAGAGTTGGAGGTGGAAGTCGGCAAAGGCGAGCATATGGTGGCAGCTGCGTGAAAGGAGAGGAAGAGTCAGGCTGGAAGGCGGCAAAGGCGAGAATATGGCGGCAGCTGCATGAAAGGAGAGGAAGAGTCGGCGTGGAAGGCGGCAAAGTCGAGAATTTGGCGGCAGGTGCGTGAAAAGAGACGAAGAGTCGGCGGTGGAAGGCGGGAAAGGCGAGAACATGGCAGCAGGAGCGTGAAAGGAGAGGAAGAGTCGGGGTGGAAGGCGGCAAAGGCGAGAATATGGCGGCAGGTGCGTGAAAGGAGAGGAAGAGTCGGGCTGGAAGGCGGCAAAGGCGAGAATATGGTGGCAGCTGCATGAAAGGAGAGGAAGAGTCGGCGTGGAAGGCGGCAAAGTCGAGAATTTGGCGGCAGGTGCGTGAAAAGAGACGAAGAGTCGGCGGTGGAAGGCGGGAAAGGCGAGAACATGGCAGGAGGAGCGTGAAAGGAGAGGAAGAGTCGGGGTGGAAGGCGGCAAAGGCGAGAATATGGCGGCAGGTGCGTTAAAGGAGAGGAAGAGTCGGGGTGGAAAGCGACAAAGGCGAGAATATGGCGGCAGCTGCGTGAAAGGAGAGGAAGAGTCAGCGCTGGAAGGCAGTAAACGCGAGAATATGGTGGCAGGTTCGTGAAACGAGAGGAAGTCGGCGGTGGAAGTCGGCAAAGGCGAGAATATGGTGTCAGGTGCGTGAAAGGAGAGGAAGAGTCGGCGCTGGAAGGCGGCAAAGGCCAGAATATGGCGGCAGGTGCGTGAAAGGAGAGGAGGAGTCGGCGCTGGAAGGCGACAAAGGCGAGAATATGGCGGCAGGTGCGTGAAAGGAGAGGAAGAGTCGGCGGTGGAAGGCGGGAAAGGCGGAATATGGCAGCAGGAGCGTGAAAGGAGAGGAAGAGTCGGGGTGGAAGGTGGCAAGGGCGAGAATATGGTGGCAGCTGCGTGAAAGGAGAGGAAGAGTCGGGCTGGAAAGCGGCAAAGGCGAGAATATGGCGGCAGCTGCGTGAAAGGAGAGAAAGAGTCAGCGGTGGAAGTCGGGAAAGGCGAGAATATGGCAGCAGGAGCGTGAAAGTAGAGGAAGAGTCGGGGTGGAAGGCAGCAAAGGCGAGAATGTGGCGGCAGCTGCGTGAAAGGAGAGGAAGAGACGGGGTGGAAGGTGGCAAAGTCGAGTATATGGCGGCAGCTGCATGAAAGGAGAGGAAGAGTAGGCATTCGAAGTTGGCAAACGCGAAAATATGGCGGCAGCTGCGTGATAGGAGAGGAAGAGTCGGCGGTGGAAGGCAGTAAACGCAAGAATATGGAGGCAGGAGCGTGAAAGGAGAGGAAGTCAGCGGTGGAAGGCGGCAAAGGCGAGAATATAGCGGCAGGTGCGTGAAAGGAGAGGAAGAGTAGGGTGTGGAAGGCGGCAAAGGTGAGAATATGGCGGCAGGCGCATGAAAGGAGAGCAGGAGTCGGCGGTTGAAGGCGGCAAACGTGAGAATATGACGGCAGGTGCGTGAAAGGAGAGGAAGAGTCGGCGCGGGAAGGCGGCATAGGCAATAATATGGCGGCAGGTGCGTGAAAGTAGAGGAAGAGTTGGCGGTGGAAGGCGGCAAAGGCGAGAATTTGGCGGCAGGTGCGTGAAAAGAGACGAAGAGTCGGCGGTGGAAGGCGGGAAAGGCGAGAACATGGCAGCAGGAGCGTGAAAGGAGAGGAAGAGTCGGGGTGGAAGGCGGCAAAGGCGAGAATATGGCGGCAGCTGCGTGAAAGGAGAGGAAGAGTCAGCGGTGGAAGGCAGTAAACACGAGAATATGGTGGCAGGTTCGTGAAACGAGAGGAAGTCAGCGATGGAAGTCGGCAAAGGCGAGAATATGGTGGCAGGTGCGTGAAAGGAGAGGAAGAGTCGTCGCTGGAAGGCGGCAAAGGCGAGAATATGGTGTCAGGTGCGTGAAAGGAGAGGAAGAGTCGGCGCTGGAAGTCGGCAAACGCGAGTATATGGTGTCAGGTGCGTGAAAGGAGAGGAAGAGTCGGGGTGGAAGGCGGCAAAGGCGAGTATATGGCGGCAGGTGCGTGAAAGGAGAGGAAGAGTCGGCGGTGGAAGGCGGGAAAGGCGGAATATGGCAGCAGGAGCGTGAAAGGAGAGGAAGAGTCGGGGTGGAAGGTGGCAAGGGCGAGAATATGGTGGCAGCTGCGTGAGAGGAGAGGAAGAGTTGGGGTGGAAAGCGACAAAGGCGAGAATATGGCGGCAGGTGCGTGAAAGGAGAGGAAGAGTCAGCGGTGGAAGTCGGGAAAGGCGAGAATATGGCAGCAGGAGCGTGAAAGTAGAGGAAGAGCCTGGGTGGAAGGCAGCAAAGGTGAGAATATGGCGGCAGGTGCGTGAAAAGAGAGGAAGAGTCGGGGTGGAAGGTGGCAAAGTCGAGTATATGGCGGCAGCTGCATGAAAGGAGAGGAAGAGTAGGCATTCGAAGGCGGCAAACGCGAAAATATGGCGGCAGCTGCGTGATAGGAGAGGAAGAGTCGGCGGTGGAAGGCAGTAAACGCAAGAATATGGAGGGAGGAGCGTGAAAGGAGAGGAAGTCTGTGGTGGAAGGCGGCAAAGGCGAGAATATGGCGGCAGGTGCATGAAATGACAGCAGGAGTCGGCGGTTGAAGGCGGCAAACGTGAGAATATGACAGCAGGTGCGTGAAAGGAGAGGAAGAGTCGGCGCGGGAAGGCGGCATAGGCAATAATATGGCGGCAGGTGCGTGAAAGGAGAGGAAGAGTTGGAGGTGGAAGGCGACAAAGGCGAGCATATGGTGGCAGCTGCGTGAAAGGAGAGGAAGAGTCGGGCTGGAAAGCGGCAAAGGCGAGAATATGGTGGCAGCTGCGTGAAAGGAGAGGAAGAGTGGGGCTGGAAAGCGACAAAGGCGAGAATATTGCGGCAGCTGCGTGAAAAGACAGGAAGAGTCAGCGGTGGAAGTCGGGAAAGGCGAGAATATGGCACCAGGAGCGTGAAAGTAGAGGAAGAGTCGGGGTGGAAGGCGGCAAAGTCGAGTATATGGTGGCAGCTGCGTGAAAGGAGAGGAAGAGTAGGCATTCGAAGGTGGCAAACGCGAAAATATGGCGGCAGCTGCGTGATAGGAGAGGAAGAGTCGGCGGTGGAAGGCAGTAAACGCAAGAATATGGAGGCAGGAGCGTGAAAGGAGAGGAAGTCAGCGGTGGAAGGCGGCAAAGGCGAGAATATGGCGGCAGGTGCGTGGAAGGAGAGGAAGAGTAGGGTGTGGAAGGCGGCAAAGGCGAGAATATGGCGGCAGGCGCATGAAAGGAGAGCAGGAGTCGGCGGTTGAAGGCGGCAAACGTGAGAAAATGACGGCAGGTGCGTGAAAGGAGAGGAAGAGTCGGCGCGGGAAGGCGGCATAGGCAATAATATGGCGGCAGGTGCGTGAAAGTAGAGGAAAAGTTGGCGGTGGAAGGCGGCAAAGGCGAGAATATGGTGGCAGCTGCGTGAAAGGAGAGGAAGAGTCGGGCTGGAAGGCGGCAAAGGCGAGAATATGGCGGCAGGTGCGTGAAAGGAGAGGAAGAGTCGGGCTGGAAGGTGGCAAAGGCGAGAATATGGCGGCAGCTGCGTGAAAGGAGAGGAAGAGTCGGCGGTGGAAGGCGGCAAAGGCGAGAATATGGTGTGAGGTGCGTGAAAGGAGAGGAAGAGTCGGGGTGGAAGGCGGCAAAGGCGAGAATATGGCGGCAGGTGCGTGAAAGGAGAGGAAGAGTCGGCGGTGGAAGGCGGGAAAGGCGGAATATGGCAGCAGGAGCGTGAAAGGACAGGAAGAGTCGGGGTGGAAGGTGGCAAGGGCGAGAATATGGCGGCAGCTGCGTGAAAGGAGAGGAAGAGTCAGCGGTGGAAGTCGGGAAATGCGAGAATATGGCAGCAGGAGCGTGAAAGTAGAGGAAGAGTCGGGGTGGAAGGTGGCAAAGTCGAGTATATGGAGGCAGCTGCGTGAAAGGAGAGGAAGAGTAGGCATTCGAAGGCGGCAAAAGCGAGAATATGGCGGCAGGTGCGTGAAAGGAGAGGAAGAGTCAGGGTGGAAGGCGGCTAAGGCGAGAATTTGGCGGCAGGTGCGTGAAAGAGACGAAGAGTCGGCGGCGGAAACACGAAAGGCGAGAACATGGCAGCAGGAGCGTGAAAGGAGAGGAAGTGTCGGGGTGGAAGGCAGCAAAGGTGAGAATATGGCGGCAGCTGCGTGAAAGGAGAGGAAGAGTCAGCGCTGGAAGGCAGTAAACGCGAGAATATGGTGGCAGGTTCGTGAAACGAGAGGAAGTCGGCGGTGGAAGGCGGGAAAGGCAAGAATATGGTGGCAGGTGCGTGAAAGGAGAGGAAGAGTGGGGCTGGAAGGCGGCAAAGGCGAGAATATGGCGGCAGCTGCGTGAAAGGAGAGAAAGAGTCAGCGGTGGAAGTCGGGAAAGGCGAGAATATGGCAGCAGGAGCGTGAAAGTAGAGGAAGAGTCGGGGTGGAAGGCAGCAAAGGCGAGAATGTGGCGGCAGCTGCGTGAAAGGAGAGGAAGAGACGGGGTGGAAGGTGGCAAAGTCGAGTATATGGCGGCAGCTGCATGAAAGGAGAGGAAGAGTAGGCATTCGAAGTTGGCAAACGCGAAAATATGGCGGCAGCTGCGTGATAGGAGAGGAAGAGTCGGCGGTGGAAGGCAGTAAACGCAAGAATATGGAGGCAGGAGCGTGAAAGGAGAGGAAGTCAGCGGTGGAAGGCGGCAAAGGCGAGAATATAGCGGCAGGTGCGTGAAAGGAGAGGAAGAGTAGGGTGTGGAAGGCGGCAAAGGTGAGAATATGGCGGCAGGCGCATGAAAGGAGAGCAGGAGTCGGCGGTTGAAGGCGGCAAACGTTAGAATATGACGGCAGGTGCGTGAAAGGAGAGGAAGAGTCGGCGCGGGAAGGCGGCATAGGCAATAATATGGCGGCAGGTGCGTGAAAGTAGAGGAAGAGTTGGCGGTGGAAGGCGGCAAAGGCGAGAATATGGTGGCAGCTGCGTGAAAGGAGAGGAAGAGTCGGGCTGGAAGGTAGCAAAGGCGAGAATATGGCGGCAGGTGCGTGAAAGGAGAGGAAGAGTCGGGGTGGAAGGCGGCAAAGGCGAGAATTTGGCGGCAGGTGCGTGAAAAGAGACGAAGAGTCGGCGGTGGAAGGCGGGAAAGGCGAGAACATGGCAGCAGGAGCGTGAAAGGAGAGGAAGAGTCGGGGTGGAAGGCGGCAAAGGCGAGAATATGGCGGCAGCTGCGTGAAAGGAGAGGAAGAGTCAGCGGTGGAAGGCAGTAAACACGAGAATATGGTGGCAGGTTCGTGAAACGAGAGGAAGTCAGCGATGGAAGTCGGCAAAGGCGAGAATATGGTGGCAGGTGCGTGAAAGGAGAGGAAGAGTCGTCGCTGGAAGGCGGCAAAGGCGGGAATATGGTGTCAGGTGCGTGAAAGGAGAGGAAGAGTCGGCGCTGGAAGTCGGCAAACGCGAGTATATGGTGTCAGGTGCGTGAAAGGAGAGGAAGAGTCGGGGTGGAAGGCGGCAAAGGCGAGTATATGGCGGCAGGTGCGTGAAAGGAGAGGAAGAGTCGGCGGTGGAAGGCGGGAAAGGCGGAATATGGCAGCAGGAGCGTGGAAGGAGAGGAAGAGTCGGGGTGGAAGGTGGCAAGGGCGAGAATATGGTGGCAGCTGCGTGAGAGGAGAGGAAGAGTTGGGGTGGAAAGCGACAAAGGCGAGAATATGGCGGCAGGTGCGTGAAAGGAGAGGAAGAGTCAGCGGTGGAAGTCGGGAAAGGCGAGAATATGGCAGCAGGAGCGTGAAAGTAGAGGAAGAGCCTGGGTGGAAGGCAGCAAAGGTGAGAATATGGCGGCAGGTGCGTGAAAAGAGAGGAAGAGTCGGGGTGGAAGGTGGCAAAGTCGAGTATATGGCGGCAGCTGCATGAAAGGAGAGGAAGAGTAGGCATTCGAAGGCGGCAAACGCGAAAATATGGCGGCAGCTGCGTGATAGGAGAGGAAGAGTCGGCGGTGGAAGGCAGTAAACGCAAGAATATGGAGGGAGGAGCGTGAAAGGAGAGGAAGTCTGTGGTGGAAGGCGGCAAAGGCGAGAATATGGCGGCAGGTGCATGAAATGACAGCAGGAGTCGGCGGTTGAAGGCGGCAAACGTGAGAATATGACGGCAGGTGCGTGAAAGGAGAGGAAGAGTCGGCGCGGGAAGGCGGCATAGGCAATAATATGGCGGCAGGTGCGTGAAAGGAGAGGAAGAGTTGGAGGTGGAAGGCGACAAAGGCGAGCATATGGTGGCAGCTGCGTGAAAGGAGAGGAAGAGTCGGGCTGGAAAGCGGCAAAGGCGAGAATATGGTGGCAGCTGCGTGAAAGGAGAGGAAGAGTGGGGCTGGAAAGCGACAAAGGCGAGAATATTGCGGCAGCTGCGTGAAAAGACAGGAAGAGTCAGCGGTGGAAGTCGGGAAAGGCGAGAATATGGCACCAGGAGCGTGAAAGTAGAGGAAGAGTCGGGGTGGAAGGCGGCAAAGTCGAGTATATGGTGGCAGCTGCGTGAAAGGAGAGGAAGAGTAGGCATTCGAAGGTGGCAAACGCGAAAATATGGCGGCAGCTGCGTGATAGGAGAGGAAGAGTCGGCGGTGGAAGGCAGTAAACGCAAGAATATGGAGGCAGGAGCGTGAAAGGAGAGGAAGTCAGCGGTGGAAGGCGGCAAAGGCGAGAATATGGCGGCAGGTGCGTGGAAGGAGAGGAAGAGTAGGGTGTGGAAGGCGGCAAAGGCGAGAATATGGCGGCAGGCGCATGAAAGGAGAGCAGGAGTCGGCGGTTGAAGGCGGCAAACGTGAGAAAATGACGGCAGGTGCGTGAAAGGAGAGGAAGAGTCGGCGCGGGAAGGCGGCATAGGCAATAATATGGCGGCAGGTGCGTGAAAGTAGAGGAAAAGTTGGCGGTGGAAGGCGGCAAAGGCGAGAATATGGTGGCAGCTGCGTGAAAGGAGAGGAAGAGTCGGGCTGGAAGGCGGCAAAGGCGAGAATATGGCGGCAGGTGCGTGAAAGGAGAGGAAGAGTCGGGCTGGAAGGTGGCAAAGGCGAGAATATGGCGGCAGCTGCGTGAAAGGAGAGGAAGAGTCGGCGGTGGAAGGCGGCAAAGGCGAGAATATGGTGTGAGGTGCGTGAAAGGAGAGGAAGAGTCGGGGTGGAAGGCGGCAAAGGCGAGAATATGGCGGCAGGTGCGTGAAAGGAGAGGAAGAGTCGGCGGTGGAAGGCGGGAAAGGCGGAATATGGCAGCAGGAGCGTGAAAGGACAGGAAGATTCGGGGTGGAAGGTGGCAAGGGCGAGAATATGGCGGCAGCTGCGTGAAAGGAGAGGAAGAGTCAGCGGTGGAAGTCGGGAAATGCGAGAATATGGCAGCAGGAGCGTGAAAGTAGAGGAAGAGTCGGGGTGGAAGGTGGCAAAGTCGAGTATATGGAGGCAGCTGCGTGAAAGGAGAGGAAGAGTAGGCATTCGAAGGCGGCAAAAGCGAGAATATGGCGGCAGGTGCGTGAAAGGAGAGGAAGAGTCAGGGTGGAAGGCGGCTAAGGCGAGAATTTGGCGGCAGGTGCGTGAAAGAGACGAAGAGTCGGCGGCGGAAACACGAAAGGCGAGAACATGGCAGCAGGAGCGTGAAAGGAGAGGAAGTGTCGGGGTGGAAGGCAGCAAAGGTGAGAATATGGCGGCAGCTGCGTGAAAGGAGAGGAAGAGTCAGCGCTGGAAGGCAGTAAACGCGAGAATATGGTGGCAGGTTCGTGAAACGAGAGGAAGTCGGCGGTGGAAGGCGGGAAAGGCAAGAATATGGTGGCAGGTGCGTGAAAGGAGAGGAAGAGTGGGGCTGGAAGGCGGCAAAGGCGAGAACATGGCGGCAGGTGCGTGACAGGAGAGGAAGAGTAGGGGGTGGAAGGCGGCAAAGGCGAGAATATGGTGGCAGGTGCATGAAAGGAGAGCAGGAGTCGGGGGTTGAAGGCGGCAAACGTGAGAATATGACGGCAGGTGCGTGAAAGGAGAGGAAGAGTTGGCGGTGGAAGGCGACAAAGGCGAGAATATGGCGGCAGCTGCGTGAAAGGAGAGGAAGAGTCAGCGGTGGAAGGCAGCAAAGGTGAGAATATGGCAGCAGGTGCGTGAAAGGAGAGGAAGAGTCGGGGTGGAAGGTGGCAAAGTCGAGTATATGGCGGCAGCTGCGTGAAAGGAGAGGAAGAGTAGGCATTCGAAGGCGGCAAACGCGAAAATATGGCGGCAGCTGCGTGATAGAGGAAGAGTCGGCGGTGGAAGGCAGTAAACGCAACAATATGGAGGCAGGAGCGTGAAAGGAGAGGAAGTCAGCGGTGGAAGGCGGCAAAGGCGAGAATATAGCGGCAGGTGCGTGAAAGGAGAGGAACAGTAGGGTGTGGAAGGCGGCAAAGGTGAGAATATGGCGGCAGGCGCATGAAAGGAGAGCAGGAGTCGGCGGTTGAAGGCGGCAAACGTGAGAATATGACGGCAGGTGCGTGAAAGGAGAGGAAGAGTCGGCGCGGGAAGGCGGCATAGGCAATAATATGGTGGCAGGTGCGTGAAAGTAGAGGAAGAGTTGGCGGTGGAAGGCGGCAAAGGCGAGAATATGGCGGCAGGTGCGTGAAAGGAGAGGAAGAGTCGGGCTGGAAGGCGGCAAAGGCGACAATATGGCGGCAGGTGCGTGAAAGGAGAGGAAGAGTCGGGGTGGAAGGCGGCAAAGGCAAGAATTTGGCGGCAGGTGCGTGAAAAGAGACGAAGAGTCGGCGGTGGAAGGCGGGAAAGGCGAGAACATGGCAGCAGGAGCGTGAAAGGAGAGGAAGAGTCGGGGTGGAAGGTGGCAAAGGCGAGAATATGGCGGCAGCTGCGTGAAAGGAGAGGAAGAGTCAGCGCTGGAAGGCAGTAAACACGAGAATATGGTGGCAGGTTCATGAAACGAGAGGAAGTCGGCGGTAGAAGTCGGCAAAGGCGAGAATATGGTGACAGGTGCGTGAAAGGAGAGGAAGAGTCGTCGCTGGAAGGCGGCAAAGGCGAGAATATGGTGTCAGGTGCGTGAAAGGAGAGGAAGAGTCGGCGCTGGAAGTCGGCAAACGCGAGTATATGGTGTCAGGTGCGTGAAAGGAGAGGAAGAGTCGGGGTGGAAGGCGGCAAAGGCGAGTATATGGCGGCAGGTGCGTGAAAGGAGAGGAAGAGTCGGCGGTGGAAGGCGGGAAAGGCGGAATATGGCAGCAGGAGCGTGAAAGGAGAGGAAGAGTCGGGGTGGAAGGTGGCAAGGGCGAGAATATGGTGGCAGCTGCGTGAGAGGAGAGGAAGAGTTGGGGTGGAAAGCGACAAAGGCGAGAATATGGCGGCAGCTACGTGAAAGGAGAGGAAGAGTCAGCGGTGGAAGTCGGGAAAGGCGAGAATATGGCAGCAGGAGCGTGAAAGTAGAGGAAGAGCGTGGGTGGAAGGCAGCAAAGGTGAGAATATGACGGCAGGTGCGTGAAAGGAGAGGAAGAGTCGGGGTGGAAGGTGGCAAAGTCGAGTATATGGCAGCAGCTGCGTGAAAGGAGAGGAAGAGTAGGCATTCGAAGGCGGCAAACGCGAAAATATGGCGGCAGCTGCGTGATAGGAGAGGAAGAGTCGGCGGTGGAAGGCAGTAAACGCAAGAATATGGAGGGAGGAGCGTGAAAGGAGAAGAAGTCTGTGGTGGAAGGCGGCAAAGGCGAGAATATGGCGGCAGGTGCATGAAATGACAGCAGGAGTCGGCGGTTGAAGGCGGCAAACGTGAGAATATGACGGCAGGTGCGTGAAAGGAGAGGAAGAGTCGGCGCGGGAAGGCGGCATAGGCAATAATATGGCGGCTGGTGCGTGAAAGGAGAGGAAGAGTTGGAGGTGGAAGGCGACAAAGGCGAGCATATGGTGGCAGCTGCGTGAAAGGAGAGGAAGAGTCGGGCTGGAAGGCGGCAAAGGCGAGAATATGGTGGCAGCTGCGTGAAAGGAGAGGAAGAGTGGGGCTGGAAAGCGACAAAGGCGAGAATATTGCGGCAGCTGCGTGAAAAGACAGGAAGAGTCAGCGGTGGAAGTCGGGAAAGGCGAGAATATGGCACCAGGAGCGTGAAAGTAGAGGAAGAGTCGGGGTGGAAGGCGGCAAAGTCGAGTATATGGTGGCAGCTGCGTGAAAGGAGAGGAAGAGTCGGGCTGGAAGGCGGCAAAGGCGAGAATATGGCGGCAGCTGCATGAAAGGAGAGGAAGAGTCGGGGTGGAAGGTGGCAAAGGCGAGAATATGGCGGCAGGTGCGTGAAAGGAGAGGAAGAGTCGGCGGTCGAAGGCAGCAAAGGCGAGAATATGGCGGCAGCTGCGTGAAAGGAGAGGAAGAGTCAGCGCTGGAAGGCAGTAAACGCGAGAATATGGTGGCAGGTTCGTGAAACGAGAGGAAGTCGGCGGTGGAAGTCGGCAAAGGCGAGAATATGGTGGCAGGTGCGTGAAAGGAGAGGAAGAGTCGGCGCTGGAAGGCTGCAAAGGCCAGAATATGGTGTCAGGTGCGTGAAAGGAGAGGAAGAGTCGGGGTGGAAGGCGGCAAACGCGAGTATATGGCGGCAGGTGCGTGAAAGGAGAGGAAGAGTCGGCGGTGGAAGGCGGGAAAGGCGGAATATGGCAGCAGGAGCGTGAAAGGAGAGGAAGAGTCGGGGTGGAAGGTGGCAAGGGCGAGAATATGGTGGCAGCTGCGTGAAAGGAGAGGAAGAGTCAGGGTGGAAAGCGACAAAGGCGAGAATATGGTGGCAGCTGCGTGAAAGGAGAGAAAGAGTCAGCGGTGGAAGTCGGGAAAGGCGAGAATATGGCAGCAGGAGCGTGAAAGTAGAGGAAGAGTCGGGGTGGAAGGCAGCAAAGGTGAGAATATGGCGGCAGGTGTGTGAAAGGAGAGGAAGAGTCGGGGTGGAAGGTGGCAAAGTCGAGTATATGGCGGCAGCTGCATGAAAGGAGAGGAAGAGTAGGCATTCGAAGGTGGCAAACGCGAAAATATTCCGGCAGCTGCGTGATAGGAGAGGAAGAGTCGGCGGTGGAAGGCAGTAAACGCAAGAATATGGAGGCAGGAGCGTGAAAGGAGAGGAAGTCAGCGGTGGAAGGCGGCAAAGGCGAGAATATGGCGGCAGGTGCGTGGAAGGAGAGGAAGAGTAGGGTGTGGAAGGCGGCAAAGGCGAGTATATGGCGGCAGCTGCGTGAAAGGAGAGGAAGAGTAGGCATTCGAAGGCGGCAAACGCGAAAATATGGCGGCAGCTGCGTGATAGGAGAGGAAGAGTCGGCGGTGGAAGGCAGTAAACGCAAGAATATGGAGGGAGGAGCGTGAAAGGAGAGGAAGTCTGTGGTGGAAGGCGGCAAAGGCGAGAATATGGCGGGAGGTGCGTGAAAGGAGAGGAAGAGTCGGGGGTGGAAGGCGGCAAAGGCGAGAATATGGCGGCAGGTGCGTGAAAGGAGAGGAAGAGTCGGGGTGGAAGGCGGCAAAGGCGAGAATACGGTGTCCGGTGCGTGAAAGGAGAGGAAGAGTTGGCGCTGGAAGGCGGCAAACGCGAGTATATGGTGTCAGGTGCGTGAAAGGAGAGGAAGAGTCGGGGTGGAAGGCGGCAAAGGCGAGAATTTGGCGGCAAGTGCGTGAAAGGAGAGGAAGAGTCGGCGGTGGAAGGCGGGAAAGGCGAGAACATGGCAGCAGGAGCGTGAAAGGAGAGGAAGAGTCAGTGCTGGAAGGCAGTAAACAAGAGAATATGGTGGCAGGTTCGTGAAAAGAGAGGAAGGCGGCGGAGGAAGTCGGCAAAGGCTAGAATATGGTGGCAGTTTCGTGAAAGGAGAGGAAGAGTCGGCGCTGGAAGGCGGCAAAGGCGAGAATATGGTGTGAGGTGCGTGAAAGGAGAGGAAGAGTCGGGGTGGAAGGCGGGAAAGGCGGAATATGGCAGCAGGAGCGTGAATGACAGGAAGAGTCGGGGTGGAAGGTGGCAAGGGCGAGAATATGGTGGCAGTTGCGTGACAGGAGAGGAAGAGTCGGGGTGGAAAGCGACAAAGGCGAGAATATGGCGGCAGCTGCGTGAAAGGAGAGGAGGAGTCAGCGGTGGAAGTCGGGAAATGCGAGAATATGGCAGCAGGAGCGTGAAAGTAGAGGAAGAGTCGGGGTGGAAGGTGGCAAAGTCGAGTATATGGAGGCAGCTGCGTGAAAGGAGAGGAAGAGTAGGCATTCGAAGGCGGCAAAAGCGAGAATATGGCGGCAGGTGCGTGAAAGGAGAGGAAGAGTCAGGGTGGAAGGCGGCTAAGGCGAGAATTTGGCGGCAGGTGCGTGAAAGAGACGAAGAGTCGGCGGCGGAAACACGAAAGGCGAGAACATGGCAGCAGGAGCGTGAAAGGAGAGGAAGTGTCGGGGTGGAAGGCAGCAAAGGTGAGAATATGGCGGCAGCTGCGTGAAAGGAGAGGAAGAGTCAGCGCTGGAAGGCAGTAAACGCGAGAATATGGTGGCAGGTTCGTGAAACGAGAGGAAGTCGGCGGTGGAAGGCGGGAAAGGCAAGAATATGGTGGCAGGTGCGTGAAAGGAGAGGAAGAGTGGGGCTGGAAGGCGGCAAAGGCGAGAACATGGCGGCAGGTGCGTGACAGGAGAGGAAGAGTAGGGGGTGGAAGGCGGCAAAGGCGAGAATATGGTGGCAGGTGCATGAAAGGAGAGCAGGAGTCGGGGGTTGAAGGCGGCAAACGTGAGAATATGACGGCAGGTGCGTGAAAGGAGAGGAAGAGTTGGCGGTGGAAGGCGGCAAAGGCGAGAATATGGTGGCAGGTGCGTGAAAGGAGAGGAAGAGTCGGGCTGGAAGGCTGCAAAGGCGAGAATATGGCGGCAGGTGCGTGAAAGGACAGGAAGAGTCGGGGTGGAAGGCGGCAAAGGCGAGAATTTGGCGGCAGGTGCGTGAAAAGAGACGAAGAGTCGGCGGTGGAAGGCGGGAAAGGCGAGAACATGGCAGCAGGAGCGTGAAAGGAGAGGAAGAGTCGGCGCTGGAAGGCGGCAAAGGCGAGAATATGGTGGCAGGTGCGTGAAAGGAGAGGAAGAGTCGGCGCTGGAAGGAGGCAAAGGCGAGAATATGGCGGCAGGTGCATGAAAGGAGAGGAAGGGTCGGGCTGGAAGGCGGCAAACGGGAGAATATGGCGGCAGGTGCCTGAAAGGAGAGGAAGAGACAGCGGTGGAAGGTGAGAAAGGCTAGAATATGGCAGCAGGACCGTGAAAGGACAGGAAGAGTCGGGGTGGAAGTTGGCAAAGGCGAGAATATGGCGGCAGCTGCGTGAAAGGAGAGGAAGAGTCGGGGTGGAAAGCGACAAAGGCGAGAATATGGCGGCAGCTGCGTGAAAGGAGAGGAAGAGTCGGGCTGGAAGGCGGCAAAGGCGAGAATATGGTGGCACGTACCTGAAAGGAGAGGAAGAGTAGGGCTGGAAGGCGGCAAAGGCGAGAATATGACGGCAGGTGCGTGAAAGGAGAGGAAGAGTCGGCGTGGGAAAGCGGCATAGGCAATAATATGGCGGCAGGTGCGTGAAAGGAGAGGAAGAGTTGGAGGTGGAAGTCGGCAAAGGCGAGCATATGGTGGCAGCTGCGTGAAAGGAGAGGAAGAGTCGGGCTGGAAGGCGGCAAAGGCGAGAATATGGTGGCAGCTGCGTGAAAGGAGAGGAAGAGTCGGGGTGGAAGGCGGCAAAGGCGAGAATTTGGCGGCAGGTGCGTGAAAAGAGACGAAGAGTCGGCGGTGGAAGGTGGGAAAGGCGAGAACATGGCAGCAGGAGCGTGAAAGGAGAGGAAGAGTCAGTGCTGGAAGGCAGTAAACAAGAGAATATGGTGGCAGGTTCGTGAAAAGAGAGGAAGGCGGCGGAGGAAGTCGGCAAAGGCTAGAATATGGTGGCAGTTTCGTGAAAGGAGAGGAAGATTCGGCGCTGGAAGGCGGCAAAGGCGAGAATATGGTGTGAGGTGCGTGAAAGGAGAGGAAGAGTCGGGGTGGAAGGCGGCAAAGGCGAGAATATTGCGGCAGGTGCGTGAAAGGAGAGGAAGAGTCGGCGGTGGAAGGCGGGAAAGGCGGAATATGGCAGCAGGAGCGTGAAAGGAGAGGAAGAGTCGGGGTGGAAGGTGGCAAGGGCGAGAATATGGTGGCAGTTGCGTGAGAGGAGAGGAAGAGTCGGGGTGGAAAGCGACAAAGGCGAGAATATGGCGGCAGCTGCGTGAAAGGAGAGGAAGAGTCAGCGGTGGAAGTCGGGAAATGCGAGAATATGGCAGCAGGAGCGTGAAAGTAGAGGAAGAGTCGGGGTGGAAGGTGGCAAAGTCGAGTATATGGAGGCAGCTGCGTGAAAGGGGAGGAAGAGTAGGCATTCGAAGGCGGCAAAAGCGAGAATATGGCGGCAGGTGCGTGAAAGGAGAGGAAGAGTCAGGGTGGAAGGCGGCTAAGGCGAGAATTTGGCGGCAGGTGCGTGAAAGAGACGAAGAGTCGGCGGCGGAAACAGGAAAGGCGAGAACATGGCAGCAGGAGCGTGAAAGGAGAGGAAGTGTCGGGGTGGAAGGCAGCAAAGGTGAGAATATGGCGGCAGCTGCGTGAAAGGAGAGGAAGAGTCAGCGCTGGAAGGCAGTAAACGCGAGAATATGGTGGCAGGTTCGTGAAACGAGAGGAAGTCGGCGGTGAAAGGCGGGAAAGGCAAGAATATGGTGGCAGGTGCGTGAAAGGAGAGGAAGAGTGGGGCTGGAAGGCGGCAAAGGCGAGAACATGGCGGCAGGTGCGTGACAGGAGAGGAAGAGTAGGGGGTGGAAGGCGGCAAAGGCGAGAATATGGTGGCAGGTGCATGAAAGGAGAGCAGGAGTCGGGGGTTGAAGGCGGCAAACGTGAGAATATGACGGCAGGTGCGTGAAAGGAGAGGAAGAGTTGGCGGTGGAAGGCGGCAAAGGCGAGAATATGGTGGCAGGTGCGTGAAAGGAGAGGAAGAGTCGGGCTGGAAGGCTGCAAAGGCGAGAATATGGCGGCAGGTGCGTGAAAGGAGAGAAAGAGTCGGGGTGGAAGGCGGCAAAGGCGAGAATTTGGCGGCAGGTGCGTGAAAGGAGAGGAAGAGTCGGCGCTGGAAGGCGGCAAAGGCGAGAATATGGTGGCAGGTGCGTGAAAGGAGAGGAAGAGTCGGCGCTGGAAGGAGGCAAAGGCGAGAATATGGCGGCAGGTGCATGAAAGGAGAGGAAGAGTCGGGCTGGAAGGCGGCAAACGGGAGAATATGGCGGCAGGTGTGTGAAAGGAGAGGAAGAGACAGCGGTGGAAGGCGAGAAAGGCTAGAATATGGCAGCAGGACCGTGAAAGGACAGGAAGAGTCGGGGTGGAAGTTGGCAAAGGCGAGAATATGTCGGCAGCTGCGTGAAAGGAGAGGAAGAGTCGGGGTGGAAAGCGACAAAGGCGAGAATATGGCGGCAGCTGCGTGAAAGGAGAGGAAGAGTCGGGCTGGAAGGCGGCAAAGGCGAGAATATGGTGGCACGTACCTGAAAGGAGAGGAAGAGTAGGGCTGGAAGGCGGCAAAGGCGAGAATATGACGGCAGGTGCGTGAAAGGAGAGGAAGAGTCGGCGTGGGAAAGCGGCATAGGCAATAATATGGCGGCAGGTGCGTGAAAGGAGAGGAAGAGTTGGAGGTGGAAGTCGGCAAAGGCGAGCATATGGTGGCAGCTGCGTGAAAGGAGAGGAAGAGTCGGGCTGGAAGGCGGCAAAGGCGAGAATATGGTGGCAGCTGCGTGAAAGGAGAGGAAGAGTCGGGGTGGAAGGCGGCAAAGGCGAGAATTTGGCGGCAGGTGCGTGAAAAGAGACGAAGAGTCGGCGGTGGAAGGTGGGAAAGGCGAGAACATGGCAGCAGGAGCGTGAAAGGAGAGGAAGAGTCGGGGTGGAAGTCGGCAAAGGCGAGAATATGGCGGCAGGTGCGTGAAAGGATAGGAAGAGTCGGGGTGGAAAGCGACAAAGGCGAGAATATGGCGGCAGCTGCGTGAAAGGAGAGGAAGAGTCAGCGCTGGAAGGCAGTAAACGCGAGAATATGGTGGCAGGTTCGTGAAACGAGAGGAAGTCGGCGGTGGAAGTCGGCAAAGGCGAGAATATGGTGGTAGGTACGTGAAAGGAGAGGAAGAGTCGGCGCTGGAAGGCGGCAAAGGCGAGAATATGGTGTCAGGTGCGTGAAAGGAGAGGAAGAGTCGGGGTGGAAGGCGGCAAACGTGAGTATATGGCGTCAGGTGCGTGAAAGGAGAGGAAGAGTCGGGGTGGAAGGTGGGAAGGGCGAGAATATGGTGGCAGCTGCGTGAAAGGAGAGGAAGAGTCGGGGTGGAAAGCGACAAAGGCGAGAATATGGCGGCAGCTGCGTGAAAGGAGAGGAAGACTCAGCGGTGGAAGTCGGGAAAGGCGAGAATATGGCAGCAGGAGCGTGAAAGTAGAGGAAGAGTCGGGGTGGAAGGCAGCAAAGGTGAGAATATGGCGGCAGGTGCGTGAAAGGAGAGGAAGAGTCAGGGTGGAAGGTGGCAAAGTCGAGTATATGGCGGCAGCTGCGTGAAAGGAGAGGAAGTGTAGGCATTCGAAGGCGGCAAACGCGAAAATACGGCGGCACCTGCGTGATAGGAGAGGAAGAGTCGGCGGTGGAAGGCGGCAAAGGCTAGAATATGGTGGCAGCTGCGTGAAAGGAGAGGAAGAGTCGGGCTGGAAGGCGGCAAAGGCGAGAATATGGCGGCAGGTGCATGAAAGGAGAGGAAGAGTCGGTGTGGAAGGCGGCTAAGGCGAGAATTTGGCGGCAGGTACGTGAAAAGAGACGAAGAGTCGGCGGTGGAAGGCGGGAAAGGCGAGAACATGGCAGCAGGAGCGTGAAAGGAGAGGAAGAGTCGGGGTGGAAGGCAGCAAAGGCGAGAATATGGCGGCAGCTGCGTGAAAGGAGAGGAAGAGTCAGCGCTGGAAGGCAGTAAACGCGAGAATATGGTGGCAGGTTCGTGAAACGAGAGGAAGTAGGCGGTGGAAGGCGGGAAAGGCAAGAATATGGCGGCAGGTGCGTGAAAGGAGAGGAAGAGTCGGGGTGGAAAGCGACAAAGGCGAGAATATGGCGGCAGCTGCGTGAAAGGAGAGGAAGAGTCGGCGGTGGAAGGCGGGAAAGGCAAGAATATGGCAGCAGGAGCGTGAAAGTAGAGGAAGAGTCTGGGTGGAAGGCAGCAAAGGTGACAATATGGCGGCAGGTGCGTGAAAGGAGAGGAAGAGTTGGCGGTGGAAGGCGGTAAAGGCGAGAATATGGCAGCAGGTGCGTGAAAGGAGAGGAAGAGTCAGCGCTGGAAGGCAGTAAACGCGAGAATATGGAGACAGGAGCGTGAAAGTCGAGGAAGTCGGCGGTGGAAGGCTGCAAAAGCGTGAATATGGCGGCAGCTGCGTGAAAGGAGAGGAAGAGTCGGTGGTGGAAGTCGGCAAACGCGAGAATATGGCGGAAGCTCCGTGAAAGGAGAGGAACAGTCAGCGCTGGAAGGCAGTAAACACGAGAATATGGAGGCAGGAGCGTGAAAGGAGAGGAAGTCGGCGGTGGAAGTCGGCAAAGGCGAGAATATGGTGGCAGGTGCGTGAAAGGAGAGGAAGAGTCGGCGCTGGAAGGCGGCAAAGGCGAGAATATGGCGGGAGGTGCATGAAAGGAGAGGAAGAGTCGGGGTGGAAGGTGGCAAACGCGAGAATATGGCGGCAGGTGCGTGAAAGGAGAGGAAGAGTCGGCGGTGGAAGGCGGGAAATGCGGAATATGGCAGCAGGAGCGTGAAAGGACAGGAAGAGTCAGGGTGGAAGTTGGGAAAGGCGAGAATATGGCGGCAGCTGCGTGAAAGGAGAGGAAGAGTCGGGGTGGAAAGCGACAAAGGCGAGAATATGGCGGCAGCTGCGTGAAAGGAGAGGAAGAGTCGGGCTGGAAGGCGGCAAAGGTGAGAATATGGTGGCACGTACCTGAAAGGAGAGGAAGAGTAGGGCTGGAAGGCGGCAAAGGCGAGAATATGACGGCAGGTGCGTGAAAGGAGGGGAAGAGTCGGCGCGGGAAGGCGGCATAGGCAATAAATAGCGGCAGGTGCGTGAAAGTAGAGGAAGAGTTGGCGGTGGAAGGCGGCAAAGGCGAGAATATGGTGGCAGCTGCGTGAAAGGAGAGGAAGAGTTGGGCTGGAAGGCGGCAAAGGCGAGAATATGGCGGCAGGTGCGTGAAAGGAGAGGAAGAGTCGGGGTGGAAGGCGGCAAAGGCGAGAATTTGGTGGCAGGTGCGTGAAAAGAGACGAAGAGTCGGCGGTGGAAGGCGGGAAAGGCGAGAACATGGCAGCAGGAGCGTGAAAGGAGAGGAAGAGTCAGCGGTGGAAGGCAGCAAAGGTGAGAATATGGCAGCAGGTGCGTGAAAGGAGAGGAAGAGTCGGGGTGGAAGGTGGCAAAGTCGAGTATATGGCGGCAGCTGCGTGAAAGGAGAGGAAGAGTAGGCATTCGAAGGCGGCAAACGCGAAAATATGGCGGCAGCTGCGTGATAGAGGAAGAGTCGGCGGTGGAAGGCAGTAAACGCAAGAATATGGAGGCAGGAGCGTGAAAGGAGAGGAAGTCAGTGGTGGAAGGCAGCAAAGGCGAGAATATGGCGGTTGATGCGTGAAAGGAGAGGAAGAGTCGGGGGTGGAAGGCGGCAAAGGCGAGAATATGGCGGCAGGTGCATGAAAGGAGAGCAGGAGTCGGCGGTTGAAGGCGGCAAACGTGAGAATATCACGGCAGGTGCGTGAAAGGAGAGGAAGAGTTGGCGGTGGAAGGCGGCAAATGCTAGAATATGGTGGCAGCTGCGTGAAAGGAGAGGAAGAGTCGGGCTGGAAGGCGGCAAAAGCGAGAATATGGCGGCAGGTGCATGAAAGGAGAGGAAGAGTCGGGGTGGAAGGCGGCAAAGGCGAGAATATGGCGGCAGGTGCGTGAAAGGAGAGGAAGAGTCGGGGTGGAAGGCGGCAAAGGCGAGAATTTGGTGGCAGGTGCGTGAAAAGAGACGAAGAGTCGGCGGTGGAAGGCGGGAAAGGCGAGAACATGGCAGCAGGAGCGTGAAAGGAGAGGAAGAGTCAGCGGTGGAAGGCAGCAAAGGTGAGAATATGGCAGCAGGTGCGTGAAAGGAGAGGAAGAGTCGGGGTGGAAGGTGGCAAAGTCGAGTATATGGCGGCAGCTGCGTGAAAGGAGAGGAAGAGTAGGCATTCGAAGGCGGCAAACGCGAAAATATGGCGGCAGCTGCGTGATAGAGGAAGAGTCGGCGGTGGAAGGCAGTAAACGCAAGAATATGGAGGCAGGAGCGTGAAAGGAGAGGAAGTCAGTGGTGGAAGGCAGCAAAGGCGAGAATATGGCGGTAGATGCGTGAAAGGAGAGGAAGAGTCGGGGGTGGAAGGCGGCAAAGGCGAGAATATGGCGGCAGGTGCATGAAAGGAGAGCAGGAGTCGGCGGTTGAAGGCGGCAAACGTGAGAATATCACGGCAGGTGCGTGAAAGGAGAGGAAGAGTTGGCGGTGGAAGGCGGCAAATGCTAGAATATGGTGGCAGCTGCGTGAAAGGAGAGGAAGAGTCGGGCTGGAAGGCGGCAAAAGCGAGAATATGGCGGCAGGTGCATGAAAGGAGAGGAAGAGTCGGGGTGGAAGGCGGCTAAGGCGAGAATTTGGCGGCAGCTGCGTAAAAAGAGACGAAGAGTCGGCGGTGGAAGGCGGCAAAGGCGAGAATATGGCGGCAGGTGCATAAAAGGAGAGGAAGAGTCGGCGGTGGAAGGCGGGAAAGGCGAGAACATGGCAGCAGGAGCGTGAAAGGAGATGAAGAGTCGGGGTGGAAGGCGGGAAAGGGAATAATATGGCGGCAGGTGCGTGAAAGGAGAGGAAGAGTCAGCAGTGGAAGGCGGCAAAGTCGAGAATATGGCGGCAGGTGCGTGAAAGGAGAGGAAGAGTCGGCGGTGGAAGGCGGGAAATGCGGAATATGGCAGCAGGAGCGTGAAAGGACAGGAAGAGTCAGGGTGGAAGTTGGGAAAGGCGAGAATATGGCGGCAGCTGCGTGAAAGGAGAGGAAGAGTCGGGGTGGAAAGCGACAAAGGCGAGAATATGGCGGCAGCTGCGTGAAAGGAGAGGAAGAGTCGGGCTGGAAGGCGGCAAAGGTGAGAATATGGTGGCACGTACCTGAAAGGAGAGGAAGAGTAGGGCTGGAAGGCGGCAAAGGCGAGAATATGACGGCAGGTGCGTGAAAGGAGGGGAAGAGTCGGCGCGGGAAGGCGGCATAGGCAATAAATAGCGGCAGGTGCGTGAAAGTAGAGGAAGAGTTGGCGGTGGAAGGCGGCAAAGGCGAGAATATGGTGGCAGCTGCGTGAAAGGAGAGGAAGAGTTGGGCTGGAAGGCGGCAAAGGCGAGAATATGGCGGCAGGTGCGTGAAAGGAGAGGAAGAGTCGGGGTGGAAGGCGGCAAAGGCGAGAATTTGGTGGCAGGTGCGTGAAAAGAGACGAAGAGTCGGCGGTGGAAGGCGGGAAAGGCGAGAACATGGCAGCAGGAGCGTGAAAGGAGAGGAAGAGTCAGCGGTGGAAGGCAGCAAAGGTGAGAATATGGCAGCAGGTGCGTGAAAGGAGAGGAAGAGTCGGGGTGGAAGGTGGCAAAGTCGAGTATATGGCGGCAGCTGCGTGAAAGGAGAGGAAGAGTAGGCATTCGAAGGCGGCAAACGCGAAAATATGGCGGCAGCTGCGTGATAGAGGAAGAGTCGGCGGTGGAAGGCAGTAAACGCAAGAATATGGAGGCAGGAGCGTGAAAGGAGAGGAAGTCAGTGGTGGAAGGCAGCAAAGGCGAGAATATGGCGGTTGATGCGTGAAAGGAGAGGAAGAGTCGGGGGTGGAAGGCGGCAAAGGCGAGAATATGGCGGCAGGTGCATGAAAGGAGAGCAGGAGTCGGCGGTTGAAGGCGGCAAACGTGAGAATATCACGGCAGGTGCGTGAAAGGAGAGGAAGAGTTGGCGGTGGAAGGCGGCAAATGCTAGAATATGGTGGCAGCTGCGTGAAAGGAGAGGAAGAGTCGGGCTGGAAGGCGGCAAAAGCGAGAATATGGCGGCAGGTGCATGAAAGGAGAGGAAGAGTCGGGGTGGAAGGCGGCAAAGGCGAGAATATGGCGGCAGGTGCGTGAAAGGAGAGGAAGAGTCGGGGTGGAAGGCGGCAAAGGCGAGAATTTGGTGGCAGGTGCGTGAAAAGAGACGAAGAGTCGGCGGTGGAAGGCGGGAAAGGCGAGAACATGGCAGCAGGAGCGTGAAAGGAGAGGAAGAGTCAGCGGTGGAAGGCAGCAAAGGTGAGAATATGGCAGCAGGTGCGTGAAAGGAGAGGAAGAGTCGGGGTGGAAGGTGGCAAAGTCGAGTATATGGCGGCAGCTGCGTGAAAGGAGAGGAAGAGTAGGCATTCGAAGGCGGCAAACGCGAAAATATGGCGGCAGCTGCGTGATAGAGGAAGAGTCGGCGGTGGAAGGCAGTAAACGCAAGAATATGGAGGCAGGAGCGTGAAAGGAGAGGAAGTCAGTGGTGGAAGGCAGCAAAGGCGAGAATATGGCGGTAGATGCGTGAAAGGAGAGGAAGAGTCGGGGGTGGAAGGCGGCAAAGGCGAGAATATGGCGGCAGGTGCATGAAATGACAGCAGGAGTCGGCGGTTGAAGGCGGCAAACGTGAGAATATGACGGCAGGTGCGTGAAAGGAGAGGAAGAGTCGGCGCGGGAAGGCGGCATAGGCAATAATATGGCGGCAGGTGCGTGAAAGGAGAGGAAGAGTCAGGGTGGAAGCTGGCAAAGGCGAGAATATGGTGGCAGCTACATGAAAGGAGAGGAAGAGTCAGCGGTGGAAGGCGGGAAAGGCGAGAATATGGCAGGAGGAGCGTGAAAGGACAGGAAGCGTCGGGCTGGAAGGCAGCAAAGGTGAGAATATGGCAGCAGGAGCATGAAAGTAGAGGAAGAGTCGGGGTGGAAGGCAGCAAAGGCGAGAATATGGCGGCAGCTGCGTGAAAGGAGAGGAAGAGTCAGCGCTGGAAGGTGGCAAACGCAAAAATATGGTGGCAGGTGCTTGAAAGGAGAGGAAGAGTCGGGGTGGAAGGCGGCAAACGCGAGTATATGGCGGGAGGTGCGTGAAAGGAGAGGAAGAGTCGGCGGTGGAAGACGGGAAAGGCGAGAATATGGCAGCAGGAGCGTGAAAGGAGAGGAAGAGTCGGGCTGGAAGTTGGCAAAGGCGAGAATATGGCGGCAGCTGCATGAAAGGAGAGGAAGAGTCGGCGGTGGAAGGCGGGAAAGGCAAGTATATGGCAGCAGGAGCGTGAAAGTAGAGGAAGAGTCTGGGTGGAAGGCAGCAAAGGTGAGAATATGGTGGCAGGTGCGTGAAAGGAGAGGAAGAGTCAGCGCTGGAATGCAGTAAACACGAGAATATGGAGGCAGGAGTGTGAAAGGAGAGGAAGTCGGCGGTGGAAGTCGGCAAAGGTGACAATATGTTGGCAACTGCTTGAAACGACAGGAAGAGTCGGCAGTTGAAGGTGGCAAAGGCGAGAATATGGCGGGAGGTGCATGAAAGGAGAGGAAGAGTAGGGGGTGGAAGGTGGCAAATGCGAGAATATGGCGGCAGGTGCATGAAAGGAGAGGAAGAGTCAGTGGTTGAAGGCGGCAAACGTGAGAATATGACGGCAGGTGCGTGAAAGAAGAGGAGGGGTCTGCGCTGGAAGGCGGCATAGGCAATAATATGGCGGCAGCTGCGTGAAAGGAGAGGAAGAGTCAGGGTGGAAGCTGGCAAAGGCGAGAATATGGCGCCAGCTGCGTGAAAGCAGAGGAAGAGACGGGGTGGAAAGCGACAAAGGCGAGAATATGGCGGCAGGTGCGTGAAAGGAGAGGAAGAGTAGGGGGTGGAAGGTGGCAAACGCAAAAATATAGCGGCAGGTGCGTGAAAGGAGAGGAAGAGTCGGCGCTGGAAGGAGGCAAAAGCGAGAATATGGTGGCAGCTGCGTGAAAGGAGAGGAAGAGTCAGAGGTGGAAGGCGGGAAAGGCGAAAATATGGCAGCAGGAGCGTGAAAGGACAGGAAGCGTCAGGCTGGAAGGCATCAAAGGCGAGAATATGGCGGCAGGTTCGTGAAAGGAGAGGAAGAGTCGGCGCTGGAAGGCGGCTAAGGCGAGAATATGGCGCCAGCTGCGTGAATGGAGAGGAAGAGTCGGGGTGGAAGGCGACAAAGGCGACAATATGGCGGCAGCTGCGTGAAAGGAGAGGAAGAGTCGGGGTGGAAGGCGGCAAAGGCGAGAATATGGCGGCAGCTGCGTGAAAGGAGAGGAAGAGTCGGCGGTGGAAGGCGGGAAAGGCGAGAATATGGCAGCAGGAGCGTGAAAGTAGAGGAAGAGTCGGGGTGGAAGGCAGCAAAGGTGAGAATATGGCGGCAGGTGCATGAAAGGAGAGGAAGAGTCGGGGTGGAAGGTGGTAAAGTCGAGTATATGGCGGAAGCTGCGTGAAAGGAGAGGAAGAGTAGGCATTCGAAGGCGGCAAACGCGAAAATATGGCGGCAGCTCCGTGATAGGAGAGGAAGAGTCGGCGGTGGAAGGCAGTAAACGCGAGAATATGGAGGCAGCTGCGTGAAAGGAGAGGAAGTCGGCGGTAGAAGGCGGCAAAGGCGAGAATATGGCGGCAGCTGCGTGAAAGGAGAGGAAGAGTCAGCGCTGGAAGGTGGCAAACGCAAAAATATGGTGGCAGGTGCGTGAAAGGAGAGGAAGATTCGGGGTGGAAGGCGGCAAACGCGAGTATATGGCGGGAGGTGCGTGAAAGGAGAGGAAGAGTCGGCGGTGGAAGACGGGAAAGGCGAGAATATGGCAGCAGGAGCGTGAAAGGAGAGGAAGAGTCGGCGGTGGAAAGCGACAAAGGCGAGAATATGGCGGCAGGTGCGTGAAAGGAGAGAAAGAGTAGGGTGTGGAAGGTGGCAAACGCAAAAATATGGCGGCAGGTGCGTGAAAGGAGAGGAAGAGTCGGCGCTGGAAGGAGGCAAAAGCGAGAATATGGTGGCAGCTGCGTGAAAGGAGAGGAAGAGTCAGAGGTGGAAGGCGGGAAAGGCGAAAATATGGCAGCAGGAGCGTGAAAGGACAGGAAGGGTCAAGCTGGAAGGCATCAAAGGCGAGAATATGGCGGCAGGTTCGTGAAAGGAGAGGAAGAGTCGGCGGTGGAAGGTGGCAAACGCAAAAATATGGCGGCAGCTGCGTGAAAGGAGAGGAAGAGTCGGCGCTGGAAGGCGGCTAAGGCGAGAATATGGCGCCAGGTGCGTGAATGGATAGGAAGAGTCGGGGTGGAAGGCGACAAAGGCGACAATATGGCGGCAGCTGCGTGAAAGGAGAGGAAGAGTCGGGGTCGAAGGCGGCAAAGGCGAGAATATGGTGGCAGCTGCGTGAAAGGAGAGCAAGAGTCGGCGGTGGAAGGCGGGAAAGGCGAGAATATGGCAGCAGGAGCGTGAAAGTAGAGGAAGAGTCGGGGTGGAAGGCAGCAAAGGTGAGAATATGGCGGCAGGTGCATGAAAGGAGAGGAAGAGTCGGCGGTGGAAGGCGGGAAAGGCGAGAATATGGCGGCAGGTGCGTGAAAGGAGAGGAAGAGTCGGCGCTGGAAGGCGGCTAAGGTGAGAATATGGCGTCAGGTGCGTGAAAAGAGAGGAAGAGTCGGGGTGGAAGGCGGGAAAGGCGAGAATGTGGCATCAGGTACGTGAAAGGAGAGGAAGAGTCGGGGTGGAAGGCGGCAAAGGCGAGAATATGGCGGCAGGTGCGTGAAAGGAGAGGAAGATTCTGTGGTGTAAGGCGGGAAAGGCGAGAATGTGGCGTCAGGTGCGTGAAAGGAGAGGAGGAGTCGTGGTGGAAGGCGGCAAAGGCGAGAATATGGCGGCAGGTGCGTGAAAGGAGAGGAAGTGTCTAGGTTGAAGGCGGCAAACGCGAGAATATGACGGCAGGTGCGTGAAAGGAGAGGATGGGTCGGTGGTGGAAGGCAGCAAAGGCGAGAATATGGCGGCAGGTGCGTAAAAGGAGAGGAAGAGTCGGCGCTGGAAGGCGGCAAAGGCGACAATATGGCATCAGGTGCGTGAAAGGAGAGGAAGAGTCAGCGTGGAAGGCGGCAAAGGCGAGAATATGGCGTTAGGTGCGTGAAAGGAGAGGAAGAGTCGGCGCTGGAAGGCGGCAAAGGTGAGAATATGGCGTCAGGTGCGTGAAAGGAGAGGAAGAGTCGGCGCTGGAAGGCAGCAAAGGCGAGAATATGGCGTCAGGTGCGTGAAAGGAGAGGAAGAGTCAGGGTGGAAGGCGGGAAAGGCGAGAATGTGGCATCAGGTGCGTGAAATGAGAGGAAGAGTCGGGGTGGAAGGCGGGAAAGGCGAGAATGTGGCATCAGGTGCGTGAAAGGAGAGGAAGAGTCGGGGTGGAAGGCGGGAAAGGCGAGAATGTGGCGTCAGGTGCGTGAAAGGAGAGGAAGAGTCGGGGTGGAAGGCGGGAAAGGCGAGAATATGGCGGCAAGTGCGTGAAAGGAGAGGAAGAGTCTGTGGTGTAAGGCGGGAAAGGCGAGAATGTGGCGGCAGGTGCGTGAAAGGAGAGGAAGAGTCGGGGTGGAAGGCGACAAAGGCGAGAATATGGCAGCAGGAGCGTCAAAGTAGAGGAAGAGTCGGGGTTGAAGGCGGGAAAGGCGAGAATATGGCAGCAGGTGCTTGAAAGGAGAGGAAGAGTAGGCGGTGGAAGACAGTAAACGTGAGAATATGGCGGCATGTGCGTGAAAGGAGAGGAAGAGTCGAGGTGGAAGGCGGTAAACAAGTGTAGGAGGCAGCAGGTGCGTGAAAGCAGAGGAAGAGTCGGCGGTGGAAGGCGGCAAAGGAGAGAATATGGCGGCAGGTGCGTGAAAGGAGAGGAAGAGTCTGGGTGGAAGGCGGTAAACGAGTGTAGAAGGTGGCAGGTGCGTGAAAGGAGAGGAAGAGTCGGGGTGGAAGGCGGCAAAGGCGAGAATATGGCGGCAGGTGCGTGAAAGGAGAGGAAGAGTCGAGGTTGAAGGCGGCAAACGCGAGAATATGGAGGCAGGAGCGTGAAAGAAGAGGAAGTCGGCGGTGGAAGTAGGCAAAGGCGAGAATATGGCGGCAGGTGCGTGAAAGGAGAGGAATTGTCGGTGGTCGAAGGCGGCAAAGGCGAGAATATGCCAGCAGGTGCATGAAAGGAGAGGAAGAGTAGGGGGTGGAAGGCGGCAAAGACGAGAATATGGCGGCAGATGCATAAAAGGAGAGGAAGAGTCGGCGGTTGAAGGCGGCAAACGTGAGAATATGGCGGCAGGTGCGTGAAAGGAGAGGAAGGGTCGGCACTGGAAGGCGGCATAGGCAATAATATGGCAGCAGCTGCGTGATAGGAGAGGAAGAGTCGGCGGTGGAAAGCGGCAAAGGCGAGAATACGGTGGCAGGTGCGTGAAAGGAGAGGAAGAGTTGGGGTGGAAGGCGGTAAACGAGTGTAGAAGGTGGCAGCTGCTTGAAAGGAGAGGAAGAGTACGTGCTGGAAGGCGGCAAAGGCGAGAATATGGCGGCAGGTGCGTGAAAGGAGAGGAGGAGTCGTGGTGGAAGGCGGCAAAGGCGAGAATATGGCGGCAGGTGCGTGAAAGGAGAGGAAGTGTCTAGGTTGAAGGCGGCAAACGCGAGAATATGACAGCAGGTGCGTGAAAGGAGAGGATGGGTCGGTGGTGGAAGGCAGCAAAGGCGAGAATATGGCGGCAGGTGCGTGAAAGGAGAGGAAGAGTCGGCGCTGGAAGGCGGCAAAGGCGACAATATGGCGTCAGGTGCGTGAAAGGAGAGGAAGAGTCGGGGTGGAAGGCGGCAAAGGCGAGAATATGGCGTCAGGTGCATGAAAGGAGAGGAAGAGTCGAGGTGGAAGTCGGCAAAGGCGAGAATATGGCGGCACCTGCGTGAAAGGAGAGGAAGAGTCGGTGGTGGAAGGCAGCATAGGCGAGAATATGGCGGCAGCTGCGTGAAAGGAGAGAAAGAGTCGGCGCTGGAAGGCGGCAAAGGTGAGAATATGGCGTCAGGTGCGTGAAAGGAGAGGAAGAGTCGGCGCTGGAAGGCGGCAAAGGCGAGAATATGGGGGCAGTTGTGTGAAAGGAGAGGAAGAGTCGGGGTGGAAGGTGGGAAAGGCGAGAATATGGCGGCACGTGCGTGAAAGGAGAGGAAGAGTCTGTGGTGTAAGGCGGGAAAGGCGAGAATATGGCGGCAGGTGCGTGAAAGGAGAGGAAGAGTCGGGGTGGAAGGCGGCAAAGGCGAGAATATGGGGGCAGCTGTGTGAAAGGAGAGGAAGAGTCGGGGTGGAAGGCGGCAAAGGTGAGAATATGGCGTCAGGTGCGTGAAAGGAGAGGAAGAGTCAGGGTGGAAGGCGGGAAAGGCGAGAATGTGGCATCAGCTGCGTGAAAGGAGAGGAAGAGTCGGGGTGGAAGGCGGGAAAGGCGAGAATATGGCGGCAGGTGCGTGAAAGGAGAGGAAGAGTCTGTGGTGTAAGGCGGGAAAGGCGAGAATGTGGCGTCAGGTGCGTGAAAGGAGAGGAAGAGTCGGGGTGGAAGGCGGGAAAGCCGAGAATATGGCGGCAAGTGCGTGAAAGGAGAGGAAGAGTCTGTGTGTAAGGCGGGAAAGGCGAGAATGTGGCGTCAGGTGCGTGAAAGGAGAGGAAGAGTCGGGGTGGAAGGCGACAAAGGCGAGAATATGGCAGCAGGAGCGTCAAAGTAGAGGAAGAGTCGGAGTGGAAGGCGGGAAAGGCGAGAATATGGCAGCAGGTGCTTGAAAGGAGAGGAAGAGTAGGCGGTGGAAGACAGTAAACGTGAGAATATGGCGGCATGTGCGTGAAAGGAGAGGAAGAGTCGAGGTTGAAGGCGGTAAACAAGTGTAGGAGGCGGCAGGTGCGTGAAAGCAGAGGAAGAGTCGGCGCTGGAAGGTGGCAAAGTCGAGTATATGGCGGCAGGTGCGTGAAAGGAGAGGAAGAGTCAGGGTGGAAGGCGGTAAACGAGTGTAGAAGGTGGCAGGTGCGTGAAAGGAGAGGAAGAGTCGGGGTGGAAGGCGGCAAAGGCGAGAATATGGCGGCAGGTGCGTGAAAGGAGAGGAAGAGTCAAGGTTGAAGGCGGCAAACGCGAGAATATGGAGGCAGGAGCGTGAAAGAAGAGGAAGTCAGCGGTTGAAGTCGGCAAAGGTGAGAATATGGCGGCAGGTGCGTGAAAGGAGAGGAATTGTCGGCGGTCGAAGGCGGCAAAGGCGTGAATATGCCAGCAGCTGCATGAAAGGAGAGGAAGAGTAGGGGGTGGAAGGTGGCAAAGACGAGAATATGGCGGCAGATGCATAAAAGGAGAGGAAGAGTCGGCGGTTGAAGGCGGCAAACGTGAGAATATGGCGGCAGGTGCGTGAAAGGAGAGGAAGGGTCGGCGCTGGAAGGCGGCATAGGCAATAATATGGCAGCAGCTGCGTGATAGGAGAGGAAGAGTCGGCGGTGGAAAGCGGCAAAGGCGAGAATATGGTGGCAGGTGCGTGAAAGGAGAGGAAGAGTCGGGGTGGAAGGCGGTAAACGAGTGTAGAAGGTGGCAGCTGCTTCAAAGGAGAGGAAGAGTAGGTGCAGGAAGGCGGCAATGGCGAGAATATGGCGGCAGGTGCGTGAAAGGAGAGGAGGAGTCGTGGTGGAAGGCGGCAAAGGCGAGAATATGGCGGCAGGTGCGTGAAAGGAGAGGATGGGTCGGTGGTGGAAGGCAGCAAAGGCGAGAATATGGCGGCAGGTGCGTGAAAGGAGAGGAAGAGTCGGCGCTGGAAGGCGGCAAAGGCGACAATATGGCGTCAGGTGCGTGAAAGGAGAGGAAGAGTCGGGGTGGAAGGCGGCAAAGGCGAGAATATGGCGTCAGGTGCGTGAAAGAAGAGGAAGAGTCGAGGTGGAAGTCGGCAAAGGCGAGAATATGGCGGCACCTGCGTGAAAGGAGAGGAAGAGTCGGTTGTGGAAGGCAGTAAAGGCGAGAATATGGCGGCAGGTGCGTGAAAGGAGAGGAAGAGTCTGTGGTGTAAGGCGGGAAAGGCGAGAATGTGGCGGCAGGTGCGTGAAAGGAGAGGAAGAGTCGGGGTGGAAGGCGACAAAGGCGAGAATATGGCAGCAGGAGCGTCAAAGTAGAGGAAGAGTCGGGGTTGAAGGCGGGAAAGGCGAGAATATGGCAGCAGGTGCTTGAAAGGAGAGGAAGAGTAGGCGGTGGAAGACAGTAAACGTGAGAATATGGCGGCATGTGCGTGAAAGGAGAGGAAGAGTCGAGGTGGAAGGCGGTAAACAAGTGTAGGAGGCAGCAGGTGCGTGAAAGCAGAGGAAGAGTCGGCGGTGGAAGGCGGCAAAGGAGAGAATATGGCGGCAGGTGCGTGAAAGGAGAGGAAGAGTCTGGGTGGAAGGCGGTAAACTAGTGTAGAAGGTGGCAGGTGCGTGAAAGGAGAGGAAGAGTCGGGGTGGAAGGCGGCAAAGGCGAGAATATGGCGGCAGGTGCGTGAAAGGAGAGGAAGAGTCGAGGTTGAAGGCGGCAAACGCGAGAATATGGAGGCAGGAGCGTGAAAGAAGAGGAAGTCGGCGGTGGAAGTAGGCAAAGGCGAGAATATGGCGGCAGGTGCGTGAAAGGAGAGGAATTGTCGGTGGTCGAAGGCGGCAAAGGCGAGAATATGCCAGCAGGTGCATGAAAGGAGAGGAAGAGTAGGGGGTGGAAGGCGGCAAAGATGAGAATATGGCGGCAGATGCATAAAAGGAGAGGAAGAGTCGGCGGTTGAAGGCGGCAAACGTGAGAATATGGCGGCAGGTGCGTGAAAGGAGAGGAAGGGTCGGCACTGGAAGGCGGCATAGGCAATAATATGGCAGCAGCTGCGTGATAGGAGAGGAAGAGTCGGCGGTGGAAAGCGGCAAAGGCGAGAATACGGTGGCAGGTGCGAGAAAGGAGAGGAAGAGTTGGGGTGGAAGGCGGTAAACGAGTGTAGAAGGTGGCAGCTGCTTGAAAGGAGAGGAAGAGTACGTGCTGGAAGGCGGCAAAGGCGAGAATATGGCGGCAGGTGCGTGAAAGGAGAGGAGGAGTCGTGGTGGAAGGCGGCAAAGGCGAGAATATGGCAGCAGGTGCGTGAAAGGAGAGGAAGTGTCTAGGTTGAAGGCGGCAAACGCGAGAATATGACAGCAGGTGCGTGAAAGGAGAGGATGGGTCGGTGGTGGAAGGCAGCAAAGGCGAGAATATGGCGGCAGGTGCGTGAAAGGAGAGGAAGAGTCGGCGCTGGAAGGCGGCAAAGGCGACAATATGGCGTCAGGTGCGTGAAAGGAGAGGAAGAGTCGGGGTGGAAGGCGGCAAAGGCGAGAATATGGCGTCAGGTGCATGAAAGGAGAGGAAGAGTCGAGGTGGAAGTCGGCAAAGGCGAGAATATGGCGGCACCTGCGTGAAAGGAGAGGAAGAGTCGGTGGTGGAAGGCAGCATAGGCGAGAATATGGCGGCAGCTGCGTGAAAGGAGAGAAAGAGTCGGCGCTGGAAGGCAGCAAAGGTGAGAATATGGCGTCAGGTGCGTGAAAGGAGAGGAAGAGTCGGCGCTGGAAGGCGGCAAAGGCGAGAATATGGGGGCAGCTGTGTGAAAGGAGAGGAAGAGTCGGGGTGGAAGGTGGGAAAGGCGAGAATATGGCGGCACGTGCGTGAAAGGAGAGGAAGAGTCTGTGGTGTAAGGCGGGAAAGGCGAGAATATGGCGGCAGGTGCGTGAAAGGAGAGGAAGAGTCGGGGTGGAAGGCGGCAAAGGCGAGAATATGGCGCAGCTGTGTGAAAGGAGAGGAAGAGTCGGGGTGGAAGGCGGCAAAGGTGAGAATATGGCGTCAGGTGCGTGAAAGGAGAGGAAGAGTCGGGGTGGAAGGCGGCAAAGGCGAGAATATGGCGTCAGGTGCGTTAAAGGAGAGGAAGAGTCAGGGTGGAAGGCGGGAAAGGCGAGAATGTGGCATCAGCTGCGTGAAAGGAGAGGAAGAGTCGGGGTGGAAGGCGGGAAAGGCGAGAATATGGCGGCAGGTGCGTGAAAGGAGAGGAAGAGTCTGTGGTGTAAGGCGGGAAAGGCGAGAATGTGGCGTCAGGTGCGTGAAAGGAGAGGAAGAGTCGGGGTGGAAGGCGGGAAAGCCGAGAATATGGCGGCAAGTGCGTGAAAGGAGAGGAAGAGTCTGTGTGTAAGGCGGGAAAGGCGAGAATGTGGCGTCAGGTGCGTGAAAGGAGAGGAAGAGTCGGGGTGGAAGGCGACAAAGGCGAGAATATGGCAGCAGGAGCGTCAAAGTAGAGGAAGAGTCGGAGTGGAAGGCGGGAAAGGCGAGAATATGGCAGCAGGTGCTTGAAAGGAGAGGAAGAGTAGGCGGTGGAAGACAGTAAACGTGAGAATATGGCGGCATGTGCGTGAAAGGAGAGGAAGAGTCGAGGTTGAAGGCGGTAAACAAGTGTAGGAGGCGGCAGGTGCGTGAAAGCAGAGGAAGAGTCGGCGCTGGAAGGTGGCAAAGTCGAGTATATGGCGGCAGGTGCGTGAAAGGAGAGGAAGAGTCAGGGTGGAAGGCGGTAAACGAGTGTAGAAGGTGGCAGGTGCGTGAAAGGAGAGGAAGAGTCGGGGTGGAAGGCGGCAAAGGCGAGAATATGGCGGCAGGTGCGTGAAAGGAGAGGAAGAGTCGAGGTTGAAGGCGGCAAACGCGAGAATATGGAGGCAGGAGCGTGAAAGAAGAGGAAGTCAGCGGTTGAAGTCGGCAAAGGTGAGAATATGGCGGCAGGTGCGTGAAAGGAGAGGAATTGTCGGCGGTCGAAGGCGGCAAAGGCGTGAATATGCCAGCAGCTGCATGAAAGGAGAAGAAGAGTAGGGGGTGGAAGGTGGCAAAGACGAGAATATGGCGGCGGATGCATAAAAGGAGAGGAAGAGTCGGCGGTTGAAGGCGGCAAACGTGAGAATATGGCGGCAGGTGCGTGAAAGGAGAGGAAGGGTCGGCGCTGGAAGGCGGCATAGGCAATAATATGGCAGCAGCTGCGTGATAGGAGAGGAAGAGTCGGCGGTGGAAAGCGGCAAAGGCGAGAATATGGTGGCAGGTGCGTGAAAGGAGAGGAAGAGTCGGGGTGGAAGGCGGTAAACGAGTGTAGAAGGTGGCAGCTGCTTGAAAGGAGAGGAAGAGTAGGTGCAGGAAGGCGGCAATGGCGAGAATATGGCGGCAGGTGCGTGAAAGGAGAGGAGGAGTCGTGGTGGAAGGCGGCAAAGGCGAGAATATGGCGGCAGGTGCGTGAAAGGAGAGGATGGGTCGGTGGTGGAAGGCAGCAAAGGCGAGAATATGGCGGCAGGTGCGTGAAAGGAGAGGAAGAGTCGGCGCTGGAAGGCGGCAAAGGCGACAATATGGCGTCAGGTGCGTGAAAGGAGAGGAAGAGTCGGGGTGGAAGGCGGCAAAGGCGAGAATATGGCGTCAGGTGCGTGAAAGAAGAGGAAGAGTCGAGGTGGAAGTCGGCAAAGGCGAGAATATGGCGGCACCTGCGTGAAAGGAGAGGAAGAGTCGGTTGTGGAAGGCAGTAAAGGCGAGAATATGGCGGCAGGTGCGTGAAAGGAGAGGAAGAGTCGGCGGTGGAAGGCGGCAAAGGCGAGAATATGGCGTCAGGTGCGTGAAAGGAGAGGAAGAGTCAGGGTGGAAGGCGGGAAAGGCGAGAATATGGCGGCACCTGCGTGAAAGGAGAGGAAGAGTCGGTTGTGGAAGGCAGTAAAGGCGAGAATATGGCGGCAGGTGCGTGAAAGGAGAGGAAGAGTCTGTGGTGTAAGGCGGGAAAGGCGAGAATGTGGCGGCAGGTGCGTGAAAGGAGAGGAAGAGTCGGGGTGGAAGGCGACAAAGGCGAGAATATGGCAGCAGGAGCGTCAAAGTAGAGGAAGAGTCGGGGTTGAAGGCGGGAAAGGCGAGAATATGGCAGCAGGTGCTTGAAAGGAGAGGAAGAGTAGGCGGTGGAAGACAGTAAACGTGAGAATATGGCGGCATGTGCGTGAAAGGAGAGGAAGAGTCGAGGTGGAAGGCGGTAAACAAGTGTAGGAGGCAGCAGGTGCGTGAAAGCAGAGGAAGAGTCGGCGGTGGAAGGCGGCAAAGGCGAGAATATGGCGGCAGGTGCGTGAAAGGAGAGGAAGAGTCTGGGTGGAAGGCGGTAAACGAGTGTAGAAGGTGGCAGGTGCGTGAAAGGAGAGGAAGAGTCGGGGTGGAAGGCGGCAAAGGCGAGAATATGGCAGCAGGTGCGTGAAAGGAGAGGAAGAGTCGAGGTTGAAGGCGGCAAACGCGAGAATATGGAGGCAGGAGCGTGAAAGAAGAGGAAGTCGGCGGTGGAAGTAGGCAAAGGCGAGAATATGGCGGCAGGTGCGTGAAAGGAGAGGAATTCTCGGTGGTCGAAGGCGGCAAAGGCGAGAATATGCCAGCAGGTGCATGAAAGGAGAGGAAGAGTAGGGGGTGGAAGGCGGCAAAGACGAGAATATGGCGGCAGATGCATAAAAGGAGAGGAAGAGTCGGCGGTTGAAGGCGGCAAACGTGAGAATATGGCGGCAGGTGCGTGAAAGGAGAGGAAGGGTCGGCACTGGAAGGCGGCATAGGCAATAATATGCAGCAGCTGCGTGATAGGAGAGGAAGAGTCGGCGGTGGAAAGCGGCAAAGGCGAGAATACGGTGGCAGGTGCGTGAAAGGAGAGGAAGAGTTGGGGTGGAAGGCGGTAAACGAGTGTAGAAGGTGGCAGCTGCTTGAAAGGAGAGGAAGAGTAGGTGCAGGAAGGCGGCAATGGCGAGAATATGGCGGCAGGTGCGTGAAAGGAGAGGAGGAGTCGTGGTGGAAGGCGGCAAAGGCGAGAATATGGCGGCAGGTGCGTGAAAGGAGAGGATGGGTCGGTGGTGGAAGGCAGCAAAGGCGAGAATATGGCGGCAGGTGCGTGAAAGGAGAGGAAGAGTCGGCGCTGGAAGGCGGCAAAGGCGACAATATGGCGTCAGGTGCGTGAAAGGAGAGGAAGAGTCGGGGTGGAAGGCGGCAAAGGCGAGAATATGGCGTCAGGTGCGTGAAAGAAGAGGAAGAGTCGAGGTGGAAGTCGGCAAAGGCGAGAATATGGCGGCACCTGCGTGAAAGGAGAGGAAGAGTCGGTTGTGGAAGGCAGTAAAGGCGAGAATATGGCGGCAGGTGCGTGAAAGGAGAGGAAGAGTCTGTGGTGTAAGGCGGGAAAGGCGAGAATGTGGCGGCAGGTGCGTGAAAGGAGAGGAAGAGTCGGGGTGGAAGGCGACAAAGGCGAGAATATGGCAGCAGGAGCGTCAAAGTAGAGGAAGAGTCGGGGTTGAAGGCGGGAAAGGCGAGAATATGGCAGCAGGTGCTTGAAAGGAGAGGAAGAGTAGGCGGTGGAAGACAGTAAACGTGAGAATATGGCGGCATGTGCGTGAAAGGAGAGGAAGAGTCGAGGTGGAAGGCGGTAAACAAGTGTAGGAGGCAGCAGGTGCGTGAAAGCAGAGGAAGAGTCGGCGGTGGAAGGCGGCAAAGGAGAGAATATGGCGGCAGGTGCGTGAAAGGAGAGGAAGAGTCTGGGTGGAAGGCGGTAAACTAGTGTAGAAGGTGGCAGGTGCGTGAAAGGAGAGGAAGAGTCGGGGTGGAAGGCGGCAAAGGCGAGAATATGGCGGCAGGTGCGTGAAAGGAGAGGAAGAGTCGAGGTTGAAGGCGGCAAACGCGAGAATATGGAGGCAGGAGCGTGAAAGAAGAGGAAGTCGGCGGTGGAAGTAGGCAAAGGCGAGAATATGGCGGCAGGTGCGTGAAAGGAGAGGAATTGTCGGTGGTCGAAGGCGGCAAAGGCGAGAATATGCCAGCAGGTGCATGAAAGGAGAGGAAGAGTAGGGGGTGGAAGGCGGCAAAGACGAGAATATGGCGGCAGATGCATAAAAGGAGAGGAAGAGTCGGCGGTTGAAGGCGGCAAACGTGAGAATATGGCAGCAGGTGCGTGAAAGGAGAGGAAGGGTCGGCACTGGAAGGCGGCATAGGCAATAATATGGCAGCAGCTGCGTGATAGGAGAGGAAGAGTCGGCGGTGGAAAGCGGCAAAGGCGAGAATACGGTGGCAGGTGCGAGAAAGGAGAGGAAGAGTTGGGGTGGAAGGCGGTAAACGAGTGTAGAAGGTGGCAGCTGCTTGAAAGGAGAGGAAGAGTACGTGCTGGAAGGCGGCAAAGGCGAGAATATGGCGGCAGGTGCGTGAAAGGAGAGGAGGAGTCGTGGTGGAAGGCGGCAAAGGCGAGAATATGGCGGCAGGTGCGTGAAAGGAGAGGAAGTGTCTAGGTTGAAGGCGGCAAACGCGAGAATATGACAGCAGGTGCGTGAAAGGAGAGGATGGGTCGGTGGTGGAAGGCAGCAAAGGCGAGAATATGGCGGCAGGTGCGTGAAAGGAGAGGAAGAGTCGGCGCTGGAAGGCGGCAAAGGCGACAATATGGCGTCAGGTGCGTGAAAGGAGAGGAAGAGTCGGGGTGGAAGGCGGCAAAGGCGAGAATATGGCGTCAGGTGCATGAAAGGAGAGGAAGAGTCGAGGTGGAAGTCGGCAAAGGCGAGAATATGGCGGCACCTGCGTGAAAGGAGAGGAAGAGTCGGTGGTGGAAGGCAGCATAGGCGAGAATATGGCGGCAGCTGCGTGAAAGGAGAGAAAGAGTCGGCGCTGGAAGGCAGCAAAGGTGAGAATATGGCGTCAGGTGCGTGAAAGGAGAGGAAGAGTCGGCGCTGGAAGGCGGCAAAGGCGAGAATATGGGGGCAGCTGTGTGAAAGGAGAGGAAGAGTCGGGGTGGAAGGTGGGAAAGGCGAGAATATGGCGGCACGTGCGTGAAAGGAGAGGAAGAGTCTGTGGTGTAAGGCGGGAAAGGCGAGAATATGGCGGCAGGTGCGTGAAAGGAGAGGAAGAGTCGGGGTGGAAGGCGGCAAAGGCGAGAATATGGCGCAGCTGTGTGAAAGGAGAGGAAGAGTCGGGGTGGAAGGCGGCAAAGGTGAGAATATGGCGTCAGGTGCGTGAAAGGAGAGGAAGAGTCGGGGTGGAAGGCGGCAAAGGCGAGAATATGGCGTCAGGTGCGTTAAAGGAGAGGAAGAGTCAGGGTGGAAGGCGGGAAAGGCGAGAATGTGGCATCAGCTGCGTGAAAGGAGAGGAAGAGTCGGGGTGGAAGGCGGGAAAGGCGAGAATATGGCGGCAGGTGCGTGAAAGGAGAGGAAGAGTCTGTGGTGTAAGGCGGGAAAGGCGAGAATGTGGCGTCAGGTGCGTGAAAGGAGAGGAAGAGTCGGGGTGGAAGGCGGGAAAGCCGAGAATATGGCGGCAAGTGCGTGAAAGGAGAGGAAGAGTCTGTGTGTAAGGCGGGAAAGGCGAGAATGTGGCGTCAGGTGCGTGAAAGGAGAGGAAGAGTCGGGGTGGAAGGCGACAAAGGCGAGAATATGGCAGCAGGAGCGTCAAAGTAGAGGAAGAGTCGGAGTGGAAGGCGGGAAAGGCGAGAATATGGCAGCAGGTGCTTGAAAGGAGAGGAAGAGTAGGCGGTGGAAGACAGTAAACGTGAGAATATGGCGGCATGTGCGTGAAAGGAGAGGAAGAGTCGAGGTTGAAGGCGGTAAACAAGTGTAGGAGGCGGCAGGTGCGTGAAAGCAGAGGAAGAGTCGGCGCTGGAAGGTGGCAAAGTCGAGTATATGGCGGCAGGTGCGTGAAAGGAGAGGAAGAGTCAGGGTGGAAGGCGGTAAACGAGTGTAGAAGGTGGCAGGTGCGTGAAAGGAGAGGAAGAGTCGGGGTGGAAGGCGGCAAAGGCGAGAATATGGCGGCAGGTGCGTGAAAGGAGAGGAAGAGTCGAGGTTGAAGGCGGCAAACGCGAGAATATGGAGGCAGGAGCGTGAAAGAAGAGGAAGTCAGCGGTTGAAGTCGGCAAAGGTGAGAATATGGCGGCAGGTGCGTGAAAGGAGAGGAATTGTCGGCGGTCGAAGGCGGCAAAGGCGTGAATATGCCAGCAGCTGCATGAAAGGAGAGGAAGAGTAGGGGGTGGAAGGTGGCAAAGACGAGAATATGGCGGCAGATGCATAAAAGGAGAGGAAGAGTCGGCGGTTGAAGGCGGCAAACGTGAGAATATGGCGGCAGGTGCGTGAAAGGAGAGGAAGGGTCGGCGCTGGAAGGCGGCATAGGCAATAATATGGCAGCAGCTGCGTGATAGGAGAGGAAGAGTCGGCGGTGGAAAGCGGCAAAGGCGAGAATATGGTGGCAGGTGCGTGAAAGGAGAGGAAGAGTCGGGGTGGAAGGCGGTAAACGAGTGTAGAAGGTGGCAGCTGCTTGAAAGGAGAGGAAGAGTAGGTGCAGGAAGGCGGCAATGGCGAGAATATGGCGGCAGGTGCGTGAAAGGAGAGGAGGAGTCGTGGTGGAAGGCGGCAAAGGCGAGAATATGGCGGCAGGTGCGTGAAAGGAGAGGATGGGTCGGCGCTGGAAGGCGGCAAAGGCGACAATATGGCGTCAGGTGCGTGAAAGGAGAGGAAGAGTCGGGGTGGAAGGCGGCAAAGGCGAGAATATGGCGTCAGGTGCGTGAAAGAAGAGGAAGAGTCGAGGTGGAAGTCGGCAAAGGCGAGAATATGGCGGCACCTGCGTGAAAGGAGAGGAAGAGTCGGTTGTGGAAGGCAGTAAAGGCGAGAATATGGCGGCAGGTGCGTGAAAGGAGAGGAAGAGTCGGCGGTGGAAGGCGGCAAAGGCGAGAATATGGCGTCAGGTGCGTGAAAGGAGAGGAAGAGTCAGGGTGGAAGGCGGGAAAGGCGAGAATATGGCGGCACCTGCGTGAAAGGAGAGGAAGAGTCGGTTGTGGAAGGCAGTAAAGGCGAGAATATGGCGGCAGGTGCGTGAAAGGAGAGGAAGAGTCTGTGGTGTAAGGCGGGAAAGGCGAGAATGTGGCGGCAGGTGCGTGAAAGGAGAGGAAGAGTCGGGGTGGAAGGCGACAAAGGCGAGAATATGGCAGCAGGAGCGTCAAAGTAGAGGAAGAGTCGGGGTTGAAGGCGGGAAAGGCGAGAATATGGCAGCAGGTGCTTGAAAGGAGAGGAAGAGTAGGCGGTGGAAGACAGTAAACGTGAGAATATGGCGGCATGTGCGTGAAAGGAGAGGAAGAGTCGAGGTGGAAGGCGGTAAACAAGTGTAGGAGGCAGCAGGTGCGTGAAAGCAGAGGAAGAGTCGGCGGTGGAAGGCGGCAAAGGCGAGAATATGGCGGCAGGTGCGTGAAAGGAGAGGAAGAGTCTGGGTGGAAGGCGGTAAACGAGTGTAGAAGGTGGCAGGTGCGTGAAAGGAGAGGAAGAGTCGGGGTGGAAGGCGGCAAAGGCGAGAATATGGCGGCAGGTGCGTGAAAGGAGAGGAAGAGTCGAGGTTGAAGGCGGCAAACGCGAGAATATGGAGGCAGGAGCGTGAAAGAAGAGGAAGTCGGCGGTGGAAGTAGGCAAAGGCGAGAATATGGCGGCAGGTGCGTGAAAGGAGAGGAATTCTCGGTGGTCGAAGGCGGCAAAGGCGAGAATATGCCAGCAGGTGCATGAAAGGAGAGGAAGAGTAGGGGGTGGAAGGCGGCAAAGACGAGAATATGGCGGCAGATGCATAAAAGGAGAGGAAGAGTCGGCGGTTGAAGGCGGCAAACGTGAGAATATGGCGGCAGGTGCGTGAAAGGAGAGGAAGGGTCGGCACTGGAAGGCGGCATAGGCAATAATATGCAGCAGCTGCGTGATAGGAGAGGAAGAGTCGGCGGTGGAAAGCGGCAAAGGCGAGAATACGGTGGCAGGTGCGTGAAAGGAGAGGAAGAGTTGGGGTGGAAGGCGGTAAACGAGTGTAGAAGGTGGCAGCTGCTTGAAAGGAGAGGAAGAGTACGTGCTGGAAGGCGGCAAAGGCGAGAATATGGCGGCAGGTGCGTGAAAGGAGAGGAGGAGTCGTGGTGGAAGGCGGCAAAGGCGAGAATATGGCGGCAGGTGCGTGAAAGGAGAGGAAGTGTCTAGGTTGAAGGCGGCAAACGCGAGAATATGACAGCAGGTGCGTGAAAGGAGAGGATGGGTCGGTGGTGGAAGGCAGCAAAGGCGAGAATATGGCGGCAGGTGCGTGAAAGGAGAGGAAGAGTCGGCGCTGGAAGGCGGCAAAGGCGAGAATATGGCGTCAGGTGCGTGAAAGGAGAGGAAGAGTCGGGGTGGAAGGCGGCAAAGGCGAGAATATGGCGTCAGGTGCATGAAAGGAGAGGAAGAGTCGAGGTGGAAGTCGGCAAAGGCGAGAATATGGCGGCACCTGCGTGAAAGGAGAGGAAGAGTCGGTGGTGGAAGGCAGCATAGGCGAGAATATGGCGGCAGCTGCGTGAAAGGAGAGAAAGAGTCGGCGCTGGAAGGCAGCAAAGGTGAGAATATGGCGTCAGGTGCGTGAAAGGAGAGGAAGAGTCGGCGCTGGAAGGCGGCAAAGGCGAGAATATGGGGGCAGCTGTGTGAAAGGAGAGGAAGAGTCGGGGTGGAAGGTGGGAAAGTCGAGAATATGGCGGCACGTGCGTGAAAGGAGAGGAAGAGTCTGTGGTGTAAGGCGGGAAAGGCGAGAATGTGGCATCAGGTGCGTGAAAGGAGAGGAAGAGTCGGGGTGGAAGGCGGCAAAGGCGAGAATATGGGGGCAGCTGTGTGAAAGGAGAGGAAGAGTCGGGGTGGAAGGCGGCAAAGGTGAGAATATGGCGTCAGGTGCGTGAAAGGAGAGGAAGAGTCGGCGCTGGAAGGCGGCAAAGGCGAGAATATGGCGTCAGGTGCGTTAAAGGAGAGGAAGAGTCAGGGTGGAAGGCGGGAAAGGCGAGAATGTGGCATCAGCTGCGTGAAAGGAGAGGAAGAGTCGGGGTGGAAGGCGGGAAAGGCGAGAATATGGCGGCAGGTGCGTGAAAGGAGAGGAAGAGTCTGTGGTGTAAGGCGGGAAAGGCGAGAATGTGGCGTCAGGTGCGTGAAAGGAGAGGAAGAGTCGGGGTGGAAGGCGGGAAAGCCGAGAATATGGCGGCAAGTGCGTGAAAGGAGAGGAAGAGTCTGTGTGTAAGGCGGGAAAGGCGAGAATGTGGCGTCAGGTGCGTGAAAGGAGAGGAAGAGTCGGGGTGGAAGGCGACAAAGGCGAGAATATGGCAGCAGGAGCGTCAAAGTAGAGGAAGAGTCGGAGTGGAAGGCGGGAAAGGCGAGAATATGGCAGCAGGTGCTTGAAAGGAGAGGAAGAGTAGGCGGTGGAAGACAGTAAACGTGAGAATATGGCGGCATGTGCGTGAAAGGAGAGGAAGAGTCGAGGTGGAAGGCGGTAAACAAGTGTAGGAGGCGGCAGGTGCGTGAAAGCAGAGGAAGAGTCGGCGCTGGAAGGTGGCAAAGTCGAGTATATGGCGGCAGGTGCGTGAAAGGAGAGGAAGAGTCAGGGTGGAAGGCGGTAAACGAGTGTAGAAGGTGGCAGGTGCGTGAAAGGAGAGGAAGAGTCGGGGTGGAAGGCGGCAAAGGCGAGAATATGGCGGCAGGTGCGTGAAAGGAGAGGAAGAGTCGAGGTTGAAGGCGGCAAACGCGAGAATATGGAGGCAGGAGCGTGAAAGAAGAGGAAGTCAGCGGTTGAAGTCGGCAAAGGTGAGAATATGGCGGCAGGTGCGTGAAAGGAGAGGAATTGTCGGAGGTCGAAGGCGGCAAAGGCGTGAATATGCCAGCAGCTGCATGAAAGGAGAGGAAGAGTAGGGGGTGGAAGGTGGCAAAGACGAGAATATGGCGGCAGATGCATAAAAGGAGAGGAAGAGTCGGCGGTTGAAGGCGGCAAACGTGAGAATATGGCGGCAGGTGCGTGAAAGGAGAGGAAGGGTCGGCGCTGGAAGGCGGCATAGGCAATAATATGGCAGCAGCTGCGTGATAGGAGAGGAAGAGTCGGCGGTGGAAAGCGGCAAAGGCGAGAATATGGTGGCAGGTGCGTGAAAGGAGAGGAAGAGTCGGGGTGGAAGGCGGTAAACGAGTGTAGAAGGTGGCAGCTGCTTGAAAGGAGAGGAAGAGTAGGTGCAGGAAGGCGGCAATGGCGAGAATATGGCGGCAGGTGCGTGAAAGGAGAGGAGGAGTCGTGGTGGAAGGCGGCAAAGGCGAGAATATGGCGGCAGGTGCGTGAAAGGAGAGGATGGGTCGGTGGTGGAAGGCAGCAAAGGCGAGAATATGGCGGCAGGTGCGTGAAAGGAGAGGAAGAGTCGGCGCTGGAAGGCGGCAAAGGCGACAATATGGCGTCAGGTGCGTGAAAGGAGAGGAAGAGTCGGGGTGGAAGGCGGCAAAGGCGAGAATATGGTGTCAGGTGCGTGAAAGAAGAGGAAGAGTCGAGGTGGAAGTCGGCAAAGGCGAGAATATGGCGGCACCTGCGTGAAAGGAGAGGAAGAGTCGGTTGTGGAAGGCAGTAAAGGCGAGAATATGGCGGCAGGTGCGTGAAAGGAGAGGAAGAGTCGGCGGTGGAAGGCGGCAAAGGCGAGAATATGGCGTCAGGTGCGTGAAAGGAGAGGAAGAGTCAGGGTGGAAGGCGGGAAAGGCGAGAATATGGCGGCACCTGCGTGAAAGCAGAGGAAGAGTCTGTGGTGTAAGGCGGGAAAGGCGAGAATGTGGCGTCAGGTGCGTGAAAGGAGAGGAAGAGTCGGGGTGGAAGGCGGCAAAGGCGAGGATATGGCGGCAGGTGCGTGAAAGGAGAGGAAGAGTCGGCGGTCGAAGGCAGCAAAGGCGAGAATATGGCGGCAGGTGCGTGAAAGGAGAGGAAGAGTCGGTGCTGGAAGGCATTAAAGGCGAGAATATGGCGGCAGGTGCGTGAAAGGAGAGGAAGAGTCGGCGCTGGAAGGCGGCTAAGGCGAGAATATGGCGTCAGGTGCGTGAAAAGAGAGGAAGAGTCGGGGTGGAATGCGGGAAAGGCGAGAATGTGGCATCAGGTGCGCGAAAGGAGAGGAAGAGTCGGGGTGGAAGGCGGCAAAGGCGAGAATATGACGGCAGGTGCGTGAAAGGAGAGGAAGAGTCGGGGTGGAAAGCGGGAAAGGCGAGAATATGGCGGCAGGTGCGTGAAAGGAGAGGAAGAGTCTGTGGTGTAAGGCGGGAAAGGCGAGAATGTGGTGTCAGGTGCGTGAAAGGAGAGGAAGAGTCTGGGTTGAAGGCGACAAAGGCGAGAATATGGCAGCAGGAGCGTGAAAGTAGAGGAAGAGTCGGGGTGGAAGACAGTAAACGTGAGAATATGGCGGCATGTGCGTGAAAGGAGAGGAAGAGTCGGCGGTCGAAGGCGGCAAAGGCAAGAATATGCCAGCAGCTGCGTGAAAGGAGAGGAAGAGTCGGCAGTGGAAGGCGGCAAACGTGAGAATATGGTGGCAGGTGCATGAAAGGAGAGGAAGAGTCGGGGTGGATGGCGGTAAACAAGTGTAGAAGGTGGCAGGTGCGTGAAAGGAGAGGAAGAGTCAGCGCTGGAAGGCGGCAAAGGCGAGAATATGGCAGCAAGTGCTTGAAAGGAGAGGAAGAGTCGAGGTGGATGGCGGTAAACAAGTGTAGGAGGCGGCAGGTGCGTGAAAGCAGAGGAAGAGTCGGCGGTGGAAGGCGGCAAAGGCGAGAATATGGCGGCAGGTGCGTGAAAGGAGAGGAAGAGTCGGGGTGGAAGGCGGTAAACGTGTGTAGAAGGTTGCAGGTGCGTGAAAGGAGAGGAAGAGTCGGGGTGGAAGGCGGCAAAGGCGAGAATATGGCGGCAGGTGCGTGAAAGGAGAGGAAGGGTCGGGGTGGAAGGCGGCAAAGGCGAGAATATGGCGGCAGGTGCGTGAAAGGAGAGGAAGAGTCTGTGGTGTAAGGCGGGAAAGGCGAGAATATGGCAGCAGGAGCGTGAAAGTAGAGGAAGAGTCGGGGTGGAAGACAGTAAACGTGAGAATATGGCGGCATGTGCGTGAAAGGAGAGGAGGAGTCGAGGTGGAAGGCGGTAAACAAGTGTAGGAGGCGGCAGGTGCGTGAAAGCAGAGGAAGAGTCGGCGGTGGAAGGCGGCAAAGGCGAGAATATGGCGGCAGGTGCGTGAAAGGAGAGGAAGAGTCGGGGTGGAAGGCGGTAAACGAGTGTAGAAGGTGGCAGGTGCGTGAAAGGAGAGGAAGAGTCGGTGCTGGAAGGCATTAAAGGCGAGAATATGGCGGCAGGTGCGTGAAAGGAGAGGAAGAGTCGGGGTGGAAGGCGGCAAAGGCGAGAATATGGCGGCAGGTGCGTGAAAGGAGAGGAAGAGTCGGCGCTGGAAGGCGGCTAAGGCGAGAATATGGCGTCAGGTGCGTGAAAAGAGAGGAAGAGTCGGGGTGGAAGGCGGGAAAGGTGAGAATGTGGCATCAGGTGCGTGAAAGGAGAGGAAGAGTCGGGGTGGAAGGCGGCAAAGGCGAGAATATGGGGGCAGCTGTGTGAAAGGAGAGGAAGAGTCGGGGTGGAAGGCGGCAAAGGCGAGAATATGGCGGCAGGTGCGTGAAAGGAGAGGAAGAGTCTGTGGTGTAAGGCGGGAAAGGCGAGAATGTGGCGTCAGGTGCGTGAAAGGAGAGGAAGGGTCGGGGTGGAAGGCGGCAAAGGCGAGAATATGGCGGCAGGTGCGTGAAAGGAGAGGAAGAGTCTGTGGTGTAAGGCGGGAAAGGCGAGAATATGGCAGCAGGAGCGTGAAAGTAGAGGAAGAGTCGGGGTGGAAGACAGTAAACGTGAGAATATGGCGGCATGTGCGTGAAAGGAGAGGAGGAGTCGAGGTGGAAGGCGGTAAACAAGTGTAGGAGGCGGCAGGTGCGTGAAAGCAGAGGAAGAGTCGGCGGTGGAAGGCGGCAAAGGCGAGAATATGGCGGCAGGTGCGTGAAAGGAGAGGAAGAGTCGGGGTGGAAGGCGGTAAACGAGTGTAGAAGGTGGCAGGTGCGTGAAAGGAGAGGAAGAGTCGGTGCTGGAAGGCATTAAAGGCGAGAATATGGCGGCAGGTGCGTGAAAGGAGAGGAAGAGTCGGGGTGGAAGGCGGCAAAGGCGAGAATATGGCGGCAGGTGCGTGAAAGGAGAGGAAGAGTCGGCGCTGGAAGGCGGCTAAGGCGAGAATATGGCGTCAGGTGCGTGAAAAGAGAGGAAGAGTCGGGGTGGAAGGCGGGAAAGGTGAGAATGTGGCATCAGGTGCGTGAAAGGAGAGGAAGAGTCGGGGTGGAAGGCGGCAAAGGCGAGAATATGGGGGCAGCTGTGTGAAAGGAGAGGAAGAGTCGGGGTGGAAGGCGGCAAAGGCGAGAATATGGCGGCAGGTGCGTGAAAGGAGAGGAAGAGTCTGTGGTGTAAGGCGGGAAAGGCGAGAATGTGGCGTCAGGTGCGTGAAAGGAGAGGAAGAGTCGGGGTGGAAGGCGACAAAGGCGAGAATATGGCAGCAGGAGCGTGAAAGTAGAGGAAGAGTCGGGGTGGAAGACAGTAAACGTGAGAATATGGCGGCATGTGCGTGAAAGGAGAGGAGGAGTCCAGGTGGAAGGCGGTAAACGAGTGTAGAAGGTGGCAGGTGCGTGAAAGGAGAGGAAGAGTCAGCGCTGGAAGGCGGCAAAGGCGAGAATATGGCAGCAAGTGCGTGAAAGGAGAGGAAGGGTCGGGGTGGAAGGCGGCAAAGGCGAGAATATGGCGGCAGGTGCGTGAAAGGAGAGGAAGAGTCTGTGGTGTAAGGCGGGAAAGGCGAGAATATGGCAGCAGGAGCGTGAAAGTAGAGGAAGAGTCGGGGTGGAAGACAGTAAACGTGAGAATATGGCGGCATGTGCGTGAAAGGAGAGGAGGAGTCGAGGTGGAAGGCGGTAAACAAGTGTAGGAGGCGGCAGGTGCGTGAAAGCAGAGGAAGAGTCGGCGGTGGAAGGCGGCAAAGGCGAGAATATGGCGGCAGGTGCGTGAAAGGAGAGGAAGAGTCGGCGCTGGAAGGCGGTAAACGAGTGTAGAAGGTGGCAGGTGCGTGAAAGGAGAGGAAGAGTCGGTGCTGGAAGGCATTAAAGGCGAGAATATGGCGGCAGGTGCGTGAAAGGAGAGGAAGAGTCGGGGTGGAAGGCGGCAAAGGCGAGAATATGGCGGCAGGTGCGTGAAAGGAGAGGAAGAGTCGGCGCTGGAAGGCGGCTAAGGCGAGAATATGGCGTCAGGTGCGTGAAAAGAGAGGAAGAGTCGGGGTGGAAGGCGGGAAAGGTGAGAATGTGGCATCAGGTGCATGAAAGGAGAGGAAGAGTCGGGGTGGAAGGCGGCAAAGGCAAGAATATGGGGGCAGCTGTGTGAAAGGAGAGGAAGAGTCGGGGTGGAAGGCGGCAAAGGCGAGAATATGGCGGCAGGTGCGTGAAAGGAGAGGAAGAGTCTGTGGTGTAAGGCGGGAAAGGCGAGAATGTGGCGGCAGGTGCGTGAAAGGAGAGGAGGAGTCCAGGTGGAAGGCGGTAAACGAGTGTAGAAGGTGGCAGGTGCGTGAAAGGAGAGGAAGAGTCAGCGCTGGAAGGCGGCAAAGGCGAGAATATGGCAGCAAGTGCGTGAAAGGAGAGGAAGGGTCGGGGTGGAAGGAGGTAAACGAGTGTAGAAGGTGGCAGGTGCGTGAAAGGAGAGGAAGAGTCATCGCTGGAAGGCGGCAAAGGCGAGAATGTGGCAGCAAGTGCGTGAAAGGAGAGGAAGGGTCGGGGTGGAAGGCGGCAAAGGCGAGAATATGGCGGCAGGTGCGTGAAAGGAGAGGAAGAGTCGGCGGTCGAAGGCGGCAAAGGCAAGAATATGCCAGCAGCTGCGTGAAAGGAGAGGAAGAGTCGGCAGTGGAAGGCGGCAAAGGCGAGATTATGGCGGTTGGTGCATAAAAGGAGAGGAAGAGTCGGCGGTTGAAGGCGGCAAAGGCGAGAATATGGCAGCAAGTGCGTGAAAGGAGAGGAAGAGTCGAGGTGGAAGGCGGTAAAAAAGTGTAGGAGGCGGTAGGTGCGTGAAAGCAGAGGAAGAGTCGGCGGTGGAAGGCGGCAAAGGCAAGAATATGGCGGCAGCTGCGTGAAAGGAGAGGAAGAGTCGGGGTGGAAGGCGGTAAACGTGTGTAGAAGGTTGCAGGTGCGTGAAAGGAGAGGAAGAGTCGGGGTGGAAGGCGGCAAAGGCGAGAATATGGCGGCAGGTGCGTGAAAGGAGAGGAAGGGTCGGGGTGGAAGGCGGCAAAGGCGAGAATATGGCGGCAGGTGCGTGAAAGGAGAGGAAGAGTCTGTGGTATAAGGCGGGAAAGGCGAGAATATGGTAGCAGGAGCGTGAAAGTAGAAGAAGAGTCCGGGTGGAAGACAGTAAACGTGAGAATATGGCGGCATGTGCGTGAAAGGAGAGGAGGAGTCGAGGTGGAAGGCGGTAAACAAGTGTAGGAGGCGGCAGGTGCGTGAAAGCAGAGGAAGAGTCGGCGGTGGAAGGCGGCAAAGGCGAGAATATGGCGGCAGGTGCGTGAAAGGAGAGGAAGAGTCGAGGTTGAAGGCGGTAAACGAGTGTAGAAGGTGGCAGGTGCGTGAAAGGAGAGGAAGAGTCAGCGCTGGAAGGCGGCAAAGGCGAGAATATGGCAGCAAGTGCGTGAAAGGAGAGGAAGGGTCGGGGTGGAAGGCGGCAAAGGCGAGAATATGGCGGCAGGTGCGTGAAAGGAGAGGAAGAGTCGGCGGTCGAAGGCGGCAAAGGCAAGAATATGCCAGCAGCTGCGTGAAAGGAGAGGAAGAGTCGGCAGTGGAAGGCGGCAAAGGCGAGAATATGGCGGTTGGTGCATAAAAGGAGAGGAAGAGTTGGCGGTTGAAGGCGGCAAACTTCAGAATATGGCGTCAGGTGCGTGAAAGGAGAGGAAGAGTCGGGGTGGAAGGCGGTAAACGAGTGTAGAAGGTGGCACCTGCGTGAAAGGAGAGGAAGAGTCAGCGCTGGAAGGCGGCAAAGGCGAGAATATGGCAGCAAGTGCGTGAAAGGAGACGAAGAGTCGAGGTGGAAGGCGGTAAACAAGTGTAGGAGGCGGCAGGTGCATGAAAGCAGAGGAAGAGTCGGTGGTGGAAGGCGGCAAAGGCGAGAATATGGCGGCAGGTGCGTGAAAGGAGAGGAAGAGTCGGGGTGGAAGGCGGTAAACGTGTGTAGAAGGTTGCAGGTGCGTGAAAGGAGAGGAAGTGTCTAGGTTGAAGGCGGCAAACGCAAGAATATGACGGCAGGTGCGTGAAAGGAGACGATGGGTCGGTGGTGGAGGGCAGCAAAGGCGAGAATATGGCGGAAGGTGCGTGAAAGGAGAGGAAGAGTCGGCGCTGGAAGGCGGCAAAGGCGACAATATGGCGTCAGGTGCGTCAAAGGAGAGGAAGAGTCGGGGTGGAAGGCGGCAAAGGCGAGAATATGGCGTCAGGTGCGTGAAAGGAGAGGAAGAGTCGAGGTGGAAGTCAGCAAAGGCGAGAATATGGCGGCACCTGCGTGAAAGGAGAGGAAGAGTCGGCGCTGGAAGGCGGCAAAGGTGAGAATATGGCATCAGGTGCGTGAAAGGAGAGGAAGAGTCGGCGGTGGAAGGCGGCAAAGGCGAGAATATGGCGTCAGGAGCGTGAAAGTAGAGGAAGAGTCGGGGTGGAAGGTCGGAAAGGCGAGAATGTGGCATCAGGTGCGTGAAATGAGAGGAAGAGTCGGGGTGGAAGGCGGCAAAGGCGGGAATATGGCGGCAGCTGTGTGAAAGGAGAGGAAGAGTCGGGGTGGAAGGCGGGAAAGGCGAGAATATGGTGGCAGGTGCGTGAAAGCAGAGGAAGAGTCTGTGGTGTGAGGCGGGAAAGGCGAGAATGTGGCGTCAGGTCCGTGAAAGGAGAGGAAGAGTCGGGGTGGAAGGCGACAAAGGCGAGAATATGGCGGCAGCTGTGTGAAAGGAGAGGAAGAGTCGGGGTGGAAGGTGGGAAAGGCGACAATATGGCGGCAGGTGCGTGAAAGGAGAGGAAGAGTCGGCGGTGGAAGACAGTAAACGTGAGAATATGGCGGCATGTGAGTGAAAGGAGAGGAAGAGTCGAGGTGGAAGGCGGTAAACAAGTGTAGGAGGCAGCAGGTGCGTGAAAGCAGAGGAAGAGTCGGCGGTGGAAGGCGGCAAAGGCGAGAATATGGCGGCAGGTGCGTGAAAGGAGAGGAAGAGTCTGGGCGGAAGGCGGTAAACGAGTGTAGAAGGTTGCAGGTTCGTGAAAGTAGAGGAAGAGTCAGCGCTGGAAGGCGGCAAAGGCGAGAATATGGCAGCAGGTGCGTGAAAGGAGAGGAAGAGTCGGCGCTGGAAGGCGGCAAAGGCGAGAATATGGCGTCAGGTGCGTGAAAGAAGAGGAAGAGTCGAGGTGGAAGTCGGCAAAGGCGAGAATATGGCGGCAGGTGCGTGAAAGGAGAGGAAGAGTCGGTGGTGGAAGGCAGCAAAGGCGAGAATATGGCGGCAGGTGCGTGAAAGGAGAGGAAGAGTCGGCGCTGGAAGGCGGCAAATGCGAGAATATGGCGTCAGGTGCGTGAAAGGAGAGGAAGAGTCAGGGTGGAAGGCGGGAAAGGCGAGAATATGGCGGCAGGTGCGTGAAAGCAGAGGAAGAGTCTGTGGTGTAAGGCGGGAAAGGCGAGAATGTGGCGTCAGGTGCGTGAAAGGAGAGGAAGAGTCGGGGTGGAAGGCGTCAAAGGCGAGGATATGGCGGCAGGTGCGTGAAAGGAGAGGAAGAGTCGGCGGTCGAAGGCAGCAAAGGCGAGAATATGGCGGCAGGTGCGTGAAAGGAGAGGAAGAGTCGGTGCTGGAAGGCATTAAAGGCGAGAATATGGCGGCAGGTGCGTGAAAGGAGAGGAAGAGTCGGCGCTGGAAGGCGGCTAAGGCGAGAATATGGCGTCAGGTGCGTGAAAAGAGAGGAAGAGTCGGGGTGGAAGGCGGGAAAGGCGAGAATGTGGCATCAGGTGCGCGAAAGGAGAGGAAGAGTCGGGGTGGAAGGCGGCAAAGGCGAGAATATGACGGCAGGTGCGTGAAAGGAGAGGAAGAGTCTGTGGTATAAGGCGGGAAAGGCGAGAATATGGTAGCAGGAGCGTGAAAGTAGAAGAAGAGTCCGGGTGGAAGACAGTAAACGTGAGAATATGGCGGCATGTGCGTGAAAGGAGAGGAGGAGTCGAGGTGGAAGGCGGTAAACAAGTGTAGGAGGCGGCAGGTGCGTGAAAGCAGAGGAAGAGTCGGCGGTGGAAGGCGGCAAAGGCGAGAATATGGCGGCAGGTGCGTGAAAGGAGAGGAAGAGTCGGGGTGGAAGGCGGTAAACGAGTGTAGAAGGTGGCAGGTGCGTGAAAGGAGAGGAAGAGTCAGCGCTGGAAGGCGGCAAAGGCGAGAATATGGCAGCAAGTGCGTGAAAGGAGAGGAAGGGTCAGGGTGGAAGGCGGCAAAGGCGAGAATATGGCGGCAGGTGCGTGAAAGGAGAGGAAGAGTCGGCGGTCGAAGGCGGCAAAGGCAAGAATATGCCAGCAGCTGCGTGAAAGGAGAGGAAGAGTCGGCAGTGGAAGGCGGCAAAGGCGAGAATATGGCGGTTGGTGCATAAAAGGAGAGGAAGAGTCGGCGGTTGAAGGCGGCAAACTTGAGAATATGGCGGCAGGTGCGTGAAAGGAGAGGAAGAGTCGGGGTGGAAGGCGGTAAACGAGTGTAGAAGGTGGCACCTGCGTGAAAGGAGAGGAAGAGTCAGCGCTGGAAGGCGGCAAAGGCGAGAATATGGCAGCAAGTGCGTGAAAGGAGAGGAAGAGTCGAGGTGGAAGGCGGTAAACAAGTGTAGGAGGCGACAGGTGCATGAAAGCAGAGGAAGAGTCGGTGGTGGAAGGCGGCAAAGGCGAGAATATGGCGGCAGGTGCGTGAAAGGAGAGGAAGAGTCGGGGTGGAAGGCGGTAAACGTGTGTAGAAGGTTGCAGGTGCGTAAAAGGAGAGGAAGTGTCTAGGTTGAAGGCGGCAAACGCAAGAATATGACGGCAGGTGCGTGAAAGGAGACGATGGGTCGGTGGTGGAGGGCAGCAAAGGCGAGAATATGGCGGAAGGTGCGTGAAAGGAGAGGAAGAGTCGGCGCTGGAAGGCGGCAAAGGCGACAATATGGCGTCAGGTGCGTGAAAGGAGAGGAAGAGTCGGGGTGGAAGGCGGCAAAGGCGAGAATATGGCGTCAGGTGCGTGAAAGGAGAGGAAGAGTCGAGGTGGAAGTCAGCAAAGGCGAGAATATGGCGGCACCTGCGTGAAAGGAGAGGAAGAGTCGGCGCTGGAAGGCGGCAAAGGTGAGAATATGGCATCAGGTGCGTGAAAGGAGAGGAAGAGTCGGCGGTGGAAGGCGGCAAAGGCGAGAATATGGCGTCAGGAGCGTGAAAGTAGAGGAAGAGTCGGGGTGGAATGTCGGAAAGGCGAGAATGTGGCATCAGGTGCGTGAAATGAGAGGAAGAGTCGGGGTGGAAGGCGGCAAAGGCGAGAATATGGCGGCAGCTGTGTGAAAGGAGAGGAAGAGTCTGTGGTATAAGGCGGGAAAGGCGAGAATATGGTAGCAGGAGCGTGAAAGTAGAAGAAGAGTCCGGGTGGAAGACAGTAAACGTGAGAATATGGCGGCATGTGCGTGAAAGGAGAGGAGGAGTCGAGGTGGAAGGCGGTAAACAAGTGTAGGAGGCGGCAGGTGCGTGAAAGCAGAGGAAGAGTCGGCGGTGGAAGGCGGCAAAGGCGAGAATATGGCGGCAGGTGCGTGAAAGGAGAGGAAGAGTCGAGGTTGAAGGCGGTAAACGAGTGTAGAAGGTGGCAGGTGCGTGAAAGGAGAGGAAGAGTCAGCGCTGGAAGGCGGCAAAGGCGAGAATATGGCAGCAAGTGCGTGAAAGGAGAGGAAGGGTCAGGGTGGAAGGCGGCAAAGGCGAGAATATGGCGGCAGGTGCGTGAAAGGAGAGGAAGAGTCGGCGGTCGAAGGCGGCCAAGGCAAGAATATGCCAGCAGCTGCGTGAAAGGAGAGGAAGAGTCGGCAGTGGAAGGCGGCAAAGGCGAGAATATGGCGGTTGGTGCATAAAAGGAGAGGAAGAGTCGGCGGTTGAAGGCGGCAAACTTGAGAATATGGCGGCAGGTGCGTGAAAGGAGAGGAAGAGTCGGGGTGGAAGGCGGTAAACGAGTGTAGAAGGTGGCACCTGCGTGAAAGGAGAGGAAGAGTCAGCGCTGGAAGGCGGCAAAGGCGAGAATATGGCAGCAAGTGCGTGAAAGGAGAGGAAGAGTCGAGGTGGAAGGCGGTAAACAAGTGTAGGAGGCGACAGGTGCATGAAAGCAGAGGAAGAGTCGGTGGTGGAAGGCGGCAAAGGCGAGAATATGGCGGCAGGTGCGTGAAAGGAGAGGAAGAGTCGGGGTGGAAGGCGGTAAACGTGTGTAGAAGGTTGCAGGTGCGTGAAAGGAGAGGAAGTGTCTAGGTTGAAGGCGGCAAACGCAAGAATATGACGGCAGGTGCGTGAAAGGAGACGATGGGTCGGTGGTGGAGGGCAGCAAAGGCGAGAATATGGCGGAAGGTGCGTGAAAGGAGAGGAAGAGTCGGCGCTGGAAGGCGGCAAAGGCGACAATATGGCGTCAGGTGCGTGAAAGGAGAGGAAGAGTCGGGGTGGAAGGCGGCAAAGGCGAGAATATGGCGTCAGGTGCGTGAAAGGAGAGGAAGAGTCGAGGTGGAAGTCAGCAAAGGCGAGAATATGGCGGCACCTGCGTGAAAGGAGAGGAAGAGTCGGCGCTGGAAGGCGGCAAAGGTGAGAATATGGCATCAGGTGCGTGAAAGGAGAGGAAGAGTCGGCGGTGGAAGGCGGCAAAGGCGAGAATATGGCGTCAGGAGCGTGAAAGTAGAGGAAGAGTCGGGGTGGAAGGTCGGAAAGGCGAGAATGTGGCATCAGGTGCGTGAAATGAGAGGAAGAGTCGGGGTGGAAGGCGGCAAAGGCGAGAATATGGCGGCAGCTGTGTGAAAGGAGAGGAAGAGTCGGGGTGGAAGGCGGGAAAGGCGAGAATATGGTGGCAGGTGCGTGAAAGCAGAGGAAGAGTCTGTGGTGTAAGGCGGGAAAGGCGAGAATGTGGCGTCAGGTCCGTGAAAGGAGAGGAAGAGTCGGGGTGGAAGGCGACAAAGGCGAGAATATGGCGGCAGCTGTGTGAAAGGAGAGGAAGAGTCGGGGTGGAAGGTGGGAAAGGCGAGAATATGGCGGCAGGTGCGTGAAAGGAGAGGAAGAGTCGGCGGTGGAAGACAGTAAACGTGAGAATATGGCGGCATGTGAGTGAAAGGAGAGGAAGGGTCGGGTTGGAAGGCGGTAAACAAGTGTAGGAGGCAGCAGGTGCCTGAAAGCAGAGGAAGAGTCGGCGGTGGAAGGCGGCAAAGGCGAGAATATGGCGGCAGGTGCGTGAAAGGAGAGGAAGAGTCTGGGCGGAAGGCGGTAAACGAGTGTAGAAGGTTGCAGGTGCGTGAAAGTAGAGGAAGAGTCAGCGCTGGAAGGCGGCAAAGGCGAGAATATGGCAGCAGGTGCGTGAAAGGAGAGGAAGGGTCGGGGTGGAAGGCGGCAAAGGCGAGAATATGTCGGCTGGTGCATAAAAGGAGAGGAAGAGTCGGTGGTTGAAGGCGGCAAACGTGAGAATATGGCGGCAGGTGCGTCAAAGGAGAGGAAGAGTCGGGGTGGAAGGCGGTAAACGAGTGTAGAAGGTGGCAGGTGCGTGAAAGGAGAGGAAGAGTCAGCGCTGGAAGGCGGCAAAGGCGAGAATATGGCAGCAAGTGCTTGAAAGGAGAGGAAGAGTCGAGGTGGAAGGCGGTAAACAAGTGTAGGAGGCGGCAGGTGCGTGAAAGCAGAGGAAGAGTCGGCGGTGGAAGGCGGCAAAGGCGAGAATATGGCGGCAGGTGCGTGAAAGGAGAGGAAGAGTCGGGGTGGAAGGCGGTAAACGTGTGTAGAAGGTTGCAGGTGCGTGAAAGGAGAGGAAGAGTCGGGGTGGAAGGCGGCAAAGGCGAGAATATGACGGCAGGTGCGTGAAAGGAGAGGAAGGGTCGGGGTGGAAGGCGGCAAAGGCGAGAATATGGCGGCAGGTGCGTGAAAGGAGAGGAAGAGTCTGTGGTGTAAGGCGGGAAAGGCGAGAATATGGCAGCAGGAGCGTGAAAGTAGAGGAAGAGTCGGGGTGGAAGACAGTAAACGTGAGAATATGGCGGCATGTGCGTGAAAGGAGAGGAGGAGTCGATGTGGAAGGCGGTAAAGAAGTGTAGGAGGCGGCAGGTGCGTGAAAGCAGAGGAAGAGTTGGCGGTGGAAGGCGGCAAAGTCGAGAATATGGCGGCAGGTGCGTGAAAGGAGAGGAAGAGTCGGGGTGGAAGGCGGTAAACGAGTGTAGAAGGTGGCAGGTGCGTGAAAGGAGAGGAAGAGTCGGTGCTGGAAGGCATTAAAGGCGAGAATATGGCCCCAGGTGCGTGAAAGGAGAGTAAGAGTCGGGGTGGAAGGCGGCAAAGGCGAGAATATGGCGGCACCTGCGTGAACGGAGAGGAAGACTCGGCGCTGGAAGGCGGCAAAGGCGAGAATATGGCGTCAGGTGCGTGAAAAGAGAGGAAGAGTCGGGGTGGAAGGCGGGAAAGGCGAGAATGTGGCATCAGGTGCGTGAAAGGAGAGGAAGAGTCGGGGTGGAAGGTGGCAAAGGCGAGAATATGGGGGCAGCTGTGTGAAAGGAGAGGAAGAGTCGGGGTGGAAGGCGGGAAAGGCGAGAATATGGCGGCAGGTGCGTGAAAGGAGAGGAAGAGTCTGTGGTGTAAGGCGGGAAAGGCGAGAATGTGGCGTCAGGTGCGTGAAAGGAGAGGAAGAGTCGGGGTGGAAGGCGACAAAGGCGAGAATATGGCAGCAGGAGCGTGAAAGTAGAGGAAGAGTCGGGGTGGAAGACAGTAAACGTGAGAATATGGCGGCATGTGCGTGAAAGGAGAGGAGGAGTCGAGGTGGAAGGCGGTAAACGAGTGTAGAAAGTGGCAGGTGCGTGAAAGCAGAGGAAGAGTCAGCGCTGGAAGGCGGCAAAGGCGAGAATATGGCAGCAAGTGCGTGAAAGGAGAGGAAGGGTCGGGGTGGAAGGCGGTAAACGAGTGTAGAAGGTGGCAGGTGCGTGAAAGGAGAGGAAGAGTCAGCGCTGGAAGGCGGCAAAGGCGAGAATATGGCAGCAAGTGCGTGAAAGGAGAGGAAGGGTCGGGGTGGAAGGCGGCAAAGGCGAGAATATGGCGGCAGGTGCGTGAAAGGAGAGGAAGAGTCGAGGTGGAAGTCAGCAAAGGCGAGAATATGGCGGCACCTGCGTGAAAGGAGAGGAAGAGTCGGCGCTGGAAGGCGGCAAAGGTGAGAATATGGCATCAGGTGCGTGAAAGGAGAGGAAGAGTCGGCGGTGGAAGGCGGCAAAGGCGAGAATATGGCGTCAGGAGCGTGAAAGTAGAGGAAGAGTCGGGGTGGAAGGTCGGAAAGGCGAGAATGTGGCATCAGGTGCGTGAAATGAGAGGAAGAGTCGGGGTGGAAGGCGGCAAAGGCGAGAATATGGCGGCAGCTGTGTGAAAGGAGAGGAAGAGTCGGGGTGGAAGGCGGGAAAGGCGAGAATATGGTGGCAGGTGCGTGAAAGCAGAGGAAGAGTCTGTGGTGTAAGGCGGGAAAGGCGAGAATGTGGCGTCAGGTCCGTGAAAGGAGAGGAAGAGTCGGGGTGGAAGGCGACAAAGGCGAGAATATGGCGGCAGCTGTCTGAAAGGAGAGGAAGAGTCGGGGTGGAAGGTGGGAAAGGCGAGAATATGGCGGCAGGTGCGTGAAAGGAGAGGAAGAGTCGGCGGTGGAAGACAGTAAACGTGAGAATATGGCGGCATGTGAGTGAAAGGAGAGGAAGAGTCGAGGTGGAAGGCGGTAAACACGTGTAGGAGGCAGCAGGTGCGTGAAAGCAGAGGAAGAGTCGGCGGTGGAAGGCGGCAAAGGCGAGAATATGGCGGCAGGTGCGTGAAAGGAGAGGAAGAGTCTGGGCGGAAGGCGGTAAACGAGTGTAGAAGGTTGCAGGTGCGTGAAAGTAGAGGAAGAGTCAGCGCTGGAAGGCGGCAAAGGCGAGAATATGGCAGCAGGTGCGTGAAAGGAGAGGAACGGTCGGGGTGGAAGGCGGCAAAGGCGAGAATATGTCGGCTGGTGCATAAAAGGAGAGGAAGAGTCGGTGGTTGAAGGCGGCAAACGTGAGAATATGGCGGCAGGTGCGTGAAAGGAGAGGAAGAGTCGGGGTGGAAGGCGGTAAACGAGTGTAGAAGGTGGCAGGTGCGTGAAAGGAGAGGAAGAGTCAGCGCTGGAAGGCGGCAAAGGCGAGAATATGGCAGCAAGTGCTTGAAAGGAGAGGAAGAGTCGAGGTGGAAGGCGGTAAACAAGTGTAGGAGGCGGCAGGTGCGTGAAAGCAGAGGAAGAGTCGGCGGTGGAAGGCGGCAAAGGCGAGAATATGGCGGCAGGTGCGTGAAAGGAGAGGAAGAGTCGGGGTGGAAGGCGGTAAACGTGTGTAGAAGGTTGCAGGTGCGTGAAAGGAGAGGAAGAGTCGGGGTAGAAGGCGGCAAAGGCGAGAATATGACGGCAGGTGCGTGAAAGGAGAGGAAGGGTCGGGGTGGAAGGCGGCAAAGGCGAGAATATGGCGGCAGGTGCGTGAAAGGAGAGGAAGAGTCTGTGGTGTAAGGCGGGAAAGGCGAGAATATGGCAGCAGGAGCGTGAAAGTAGAGGAAGAGTCGGGGTGGAAGACAGTAAACGTGAGAATATGGCGGCATGTGCGTGAAAGGAGAGGAGGAGTCGAGGTGGAAGGCGGTAAACAAGTGTAGGAGGCGGCAGGTGCGTGAAAGCAGAGGAAGAGTCGGCGGTGGAAGGCGGCAAAGTCGAGAATATGGCGGCAGGTGCGTGAAAGGAGAGGAAGAGTCGGGGTGGAAGGCGGTAAACGAGTGTAGAAGGTGGCAGGTGCGTGAAAGGAGAGGAAGAGTCGGTGCTGGAAGGCATTAAAGGCGAGAATATGGCCCCAGGTGCGTGAAAGGAGAGGAAGAGTCGGGGTGGAAGGCGGCAAAGGCGAGAATATGGCGGCACCTGCGTGAACGGAGAGGAAGACTCAGCGCTGGAAGGCGGCAAAGGCGAGAATATGGCAGCAAGTGCGTGAAAGGAGAGGAAGGGTCGGGGTGGAAGGCGGTAAACGAGTGTAGAAGGTGGCAGGTGCGTGAAAGGAGAGGAAGAGTCAGCGCTGGAAGGCGGCAAAGGCGAGAATATGGCAGCAAGTGCGTGAAAGGAGACGATGGGTCGGTGGTGGAGGGCAGCAAAGGCGAGAATATGGCAGCAGGTGCGTGAAAGGAGAGGAAGAGTCGGCGCTGGAAGGCGGCAAAGGCGACAATATGGCGTCAGGTGCATGAAAGGAGAGGAAGAGTCGGGGTGGAAGGCGGCAAAGGCGAGAATATGGCGTCAGGTGCGTGAAAGGAGAGGAAGAGTCGGCAGTGGAAGGCGGTAAACGAGTGTAGAATGTGGCAGGTGCGTGAAAGGAGAGGAAGAGTCAGCGCTGGAAGGCGGCAAAGGCGAGAATATGGCAGCAAGTGCTTGAAAGGAGACGAAGAGTCGAGGTGGAAGGCGGTAAACAAGTGTAGGAGGCGGCAGGTGCGTGAAAGCAGAGGAAGAGTCGGCGGTGGAAGGCGGCAAAGGCGAGAATATGGCGGCAGGTGCGTGAAAGGAGAGGAAGAGTCTGGGTGGAAGGCGGTAAACGAGTGTAGAAGGTTGCAGGTGCGTGAAAGTAGAGGAAGAGTCAGCGCTGGAAGGCGGCAAAGGCGAGAATATGGCGGCAGTTGCGTGAAAGGAGAGGAAGGGTCGGGGTGGAAGGCGGCAAAGGCGAGAATATGGCGGCAGGTGCGTGAAAGGAGAGGAAGAGTCGGCAGTCGAAGGCAGCAAAGGCGAGAATATGGCGGCAGGTGCGTGAAAGGAGAGGAAGAGTCGGCGCTGGAAGGCGGCAAAGGCGAGAATATGGCGGCAACTGCGTCAAAGGAGAGGAAGAGTCGGCGCTGGAAGGCCGCTAAGGCGAGAATATGGCGTCAGGTGCGTGAAAAGAGAGGAAGAGTCGGGGTGGAAGGCGGGAAAGGCGAGAATGTGGCATCAGGTGAGTGAAAGGAGAGGAAGAGTCGGGGTGGAAGGCGGCAAAGGCGAGAATATGGGGGCAGCTGTGTGAAAGGAGAGGAAGAGTCGGGGTGGAAGGCGGGAAAGGTGAGAATATGGCGGCAGGTGCGTGAAAGGAGAGGAAGAGTCTGTGGTGTAAGGCGGGAAAGGCGAGAATGTGGCGTCAGGTGCGTGAAAGGAGAGGAAGAGTCGGGGTGGAAGGCGACAAAGGCGAGAATATGGCAGCAGGAGTGTGAAAGTAGAGGAATAGTCGGGGTGGAAGACAGTAAACGTGAGAATATGGCGGCATGTGCGTGAAAGGAGAGGAGGAGTCGAGGTGGAAGGCGATAAACAAGTGTAGGAGGCGGCAGGTGCGTGAAAGCAGAGGAAGAGTCGGCGGTGGAAGGCGGCAAAGTCGAGAATATGGCGGCAGGTGCGTGAAAGGAGAGGAAGAGTCGGGGTGGAAGGCGGTAAACGAGTGTAGAAGGTGGCAGGTGCGTGAAAGGAGAGGAAGAGTCAGCGCTGGAAGGCGGCAAAGGCGAGAATATGGCAGCAAGTGCGTGAAAGTAGAGGAAGGGTCGGGGTGGAAGGCGGCAAAGGCGAGAATATGGCGGCAGGTGCGTGAAAGGAGAGGAAGAGTCGGCGGTCGAAGGCGGCAAAGGCAAGAATATGCCAGCAGCTGCGTGAAAGGAGAGGAAGAGTCGGCAGTGGAAGGCGGCAAAGGCGAGAATATGGCGGTTGGTGCATAAAAGGAGAGGAAGAGTCGGCGGTTGAAGGCGGCAAACGTGAGAATATGGCGGCAGGTGCGTGAAAGTAGAGGAAGAGTCTGGGTGGAAGGCGGTAAACGAGTGTAGAAGGTGGCACCTGCGTGAAAGGAGAGGAAGAGTCAGCGCTGGAAGGCGGCAAAGGCGAGAATATGGCAGCAAGTGCGTGAAAGGAGAGGAAGAGTCGAGGTGGAAGGCGGTAAACAAGTGTAGGAGGCGGCAGGTGCATGAAAGCAGAGGAAGAGTCGGTGGTGGAAGGCGGCAAAGGCGAGAATATGGCGGCAGGTGCGTGAAAGGAGAGGAAGAGTCTGTGGTGTAAGGCGGGAAACGTGTGTAGAAGGTTGCAGGTGCGTGAAAGGAGAGGAAGTGTCTAGGTTGAAGGCGGCAAACGCGAGAATTTGACGGCAGGTGCGTGAAAGGAGACGATGGGTCGGTGGTGGAGGGCAGCAAAGGCGAGAATATGGCGGCAGGTGCGTGAAAGGAGAGGAAGAGTCGGGGTGGAAGGCGGCAAACGCGAGAATATGGCGTCAGGTGCGTGAAAGGAGAGGAAGAGTCGATGTGGAAGTCGGCAAAGGCGAGAATATGGCGGCACCTGCGTGAAAGGAGAGGAAGAGTCGGCGCTGGAAGTCGGCAAAGGCGAGAATATGGCATCAGGTGCGTGAAAGGAGAGGAAGAGTCGGCGGTGGAAGGCGGCAAAGGCGAGAATGTGGCGTCAGGTGCGTGAAAGGAGAGGAAGAGTCGGGGTGGAAGGCGGGAAAGGCGAGAATGTGGCATCAGGTGCGTGAAAGGAGAGGAAGAGTCGGGGTGGAAGGCTGGAAAGGCGAGAATGTGGCATCAGGTGCGTGAAAGGAGAGGAAGAGTCGGGGTGGAAGGCGGGAAAGGCGAGAATATGGCGGCAGGTGCGTGAAAGGAGAGGAAGAGTCTGTGGTGTAAGGCGGGAAAGGCGAGAATGTGGCGTCAGGTGCGTGAAAGCAGAGGAAGAGTCGGGGTGGAAGGCGACAAAGGCGAGAATATGGCAGCAGGAGCGTCAAAGTAGAGGAAGAGTCGGGGTGGAAGGTGGGAAAGGCGAGAATATGGCGGCAGGTGCGTGAAAGGAGAGGAAGAGTCGGCGGTGGAAGACAGTAAACGTGAGAATATGGCGGCATGTGCGTGAAAGGAGAGGAAGAGTCGAGGTGGAAGGCGGTAAACAAGTGTAGGAGGCAGCAGGTGCGTGAAAGCAGAGGAAGAGTCGGCGGTGGAAGGCGGCAAAGGCGAAAATATGGCGGCAGGTGCGTGAAAGGAGAGGAATTGTCAGCGCTGGAAGGCGGCAAAGGCGAGAATATGGCGTCAGGTGCGTGAAAGGAGAGGAAGATTCGGCGCTGGAAGGCGGCTAAGGCGAGAATATGGCGTCAGGTGCGTGAAAAGAGAGGAAGAGTCGGCGTGGAAGGCTGGAAAGGCGAGAATGTGGCATCAGGTGCGTGAAAGGAGAGGAAGAGTCGGGGTGGAAGGCGGGAAAGGTGAGAATATGGCGGCAGGTGCGTGAAAGGAGAGGAAGAGTCTGTCGTGTAAGGCGGGAAAGGCGAGAATGTGGCGTCAGGTGCGTGAAAGGAGAGGAAGAGTCGGGGTGGAAGGCGGGAAAGGCGAGAATATGGGGGCAGCTGTGTGAAAGGAGAGGAAGAGTCGGGGTGGAAGGCGGGAAAGGTGAGAATATGGCGGCAGGTGCGTGAAAGGAGAGGAAGAGTCTGTGGTGTAAGGCGGGAAAGGCGAGAATGTGGCGGCAGGTGCGTGAAAGGAGAGGAAGAGTCGGGGTGGAAGGCGACAAAGGCGAGAATATGGCAGCAGGAGCGTGAAAGTAGAGGAAGAGTCGGGGTGGAAGGCGGCAAAGGCGAGAATATGGCGGTTGGTGCATAAAAGGAGAGGAAGAGTCAGCGGTTGAAGGCGGCAAACGTGAGAATATGGCGGCAGGTGCGTGAAAGGAGAGGAAGAGTCGGGGTGGAAGGTGGTAAACTAGTGTAGAAGGTGGCAGGTGCGTGAAAGGAGAGGAAGAGTCAGCGGTGGAAGGCGGCAAAGGCGAGAATATGCCAGCAGCTACGTGAAAGGAGAGGAAGAGTCGAGGTGGAAGGCGGTAAACAAGTGTAGGAGGCGGCAGGTGCGTGAAAGCAGAGGAAGAGTCGGTGGTGGAAGGCGGCAAAGGCGAGAATATGGCGGCAGGTGCGTGAAAGGAGAGGAAGAGTCGGGGTGGAAGGCGGTAAACGTGTGTAGAAGGTTGCAAGTGCGTGAAAGGAGAGGAAGAGTCAGGGTGGAAGGCGGCAAAGGCGAGAATATGGCGGCAGGTGCGTGAAAGGAGAGGAAGGGTCGGGGTGGAAGGCGACAAAGGCGAGAATATGGCAGCAGGTGCGTGAAAGGAGAGGAAGAGTCTGTGGTGTAAGGCGGGAAAGGCGAGAATATGGCAGCAGGAGCGTGAAAGTAGAGGAAGAGTCAGGGTGGAAGACAGTAAACATGAGAATATGGCGGCATGTGCGTGAAAGGAGAGGAGGAGTCGAGGTGGAAGGCGGTAAACAAGTGTAGGAGGCGGCAGGTGCGTGAAAGCAGAGGAAGAGTCGGCGGTGCAAGGCGGCAAAGTCGAGAATATGGCGGCAGCTGCGTGAAAGGAGAGGAAGAGTCGGGGTGGAAGGCGGTAAACGAGTGTAGAAGGTGGCAGGTGCGTGAAAGGAGAGGAAGAGTCAGCGCTGGAAGGCGGCAAAGGCGAGAATATGGCAGCAAGTGCGTGAAAGGAGAGGAAGAGTCGAGGTGGAAGGCGTTAAACAAGTGTAGGAGGCGGCAGGTGCGTGAAAGCAGAGGATGAGTCGGCGGTGGAAGGCGGCAAAGGCGAGAATATGGCGGCAGGTGCGTGAAAGTAGAGGAAGAGTCGGGGTGGAAGGCGGTAAACGTGTGTAGAAGGTTGCAGGTGCGTGAAAGGAGAGGAAGAGTCAGCGCTGGAAGGCGGCAAAGGCGAGAATATGGCGGCAGGTGCGTGAAAGGATAGGAGGAGTCGTGGTGGAAGGCGGCAAAGGCGAGAATATGGCGGCAGGTGCGTGAAAGGAGAGGAAGTGTCTAGGTTGAAGGCGGCAAACGCGAGAATATGACGGCAGGTGCGTGAAAGGAGAGGATGGGTCGGTGGTGGAGGGCAGCAAAGGCGAGAATGTGGCGGCAGGTGCGTGAAAGGAGAGGAAGAGTCGGCGCTGGAAGGCGGCAAAGGCGACAATATGGCGTCAGGTGCGTGAAAGGAGAGGAAGAGTCGGGGTGGAAGGCGGCAAAGGCGAGAATATGGCGTCAGGTGCGTGAAAGGAAAGGAAGAGTCGAGGTGGAAGTCGGCAAAGGCGAGAATATGGCGGCACCTGCGTGAAAGGAGAGGAAGAGTCGGCGCTGGAAGGCGGCAAAGGCGAGAATATGGCGGCAGGTGCGTGAAAGGAGAGGAAGAGTCGGGGTGGAAGGCGGTAAACGTGTGTAGAAGGTTGCAGGTGCGTGAAAGGAGAGGAAGAGTCGGGGTGGAAGGCGGGAAAGGCGAGAATGTGGCATCAGGTGCGTGAAATGAGAGGAAGAGTCGGGGTGGAAGGCGGCAAAGGCGAGAATATGGTGGCAGCTGTGTGAAAGGAGAGGAAGACTCGGGGTGGAAGGCGGGAAAGGCGAGAATATGGCGTCAGGTGCGTGAAAGCAGAGGAAGAGTCTGTGGTGTAAGGCGGGAAAGGCGAGAATATGGCGTCAGGTGCGTGAAAGGAGAGGAAGAGTCGGGGTGGAAGGCGACAAAGGCGAGAATATGGCAGCAGGAGCGTGAAACTAGAGGAAGAGTCGGGGTGGAAAGTGGGAAAGGCGAGAATATGGCGGCAGGTGCGTGAAAGGAAAGGAAGAGTCGGGGTGGAAGGCGGTAAACGTGTGTAGAGGTTGCAGGTGCGTGAAAGGAGAGGAAGAGTCAGCGCTGGAAGGCGGCAAAGGCGAGAATATGGCGGCAGGTGCGTGAAAGGAGAGGAGGAGTCGTGGTGGAAGGCGGCAAAGGCGAGAATATGGCGGCAGGTGCGTGAAAGGAGAGCATGGGTCGGTGGTGGAGGGCAGCAAAGGCGAGAATATGGCGACAGGTGCGTGAAAGGAGAGGAAGTGTCTAGGTTGAAGGCGGCAAACGCGAGAATATGGGGGCAGCTGTGTGAAAGGAGAGGAAGAGTCGGGGTGGAAGGCGGGAAAGGCGAGAATATGGCGGCAGGTGCGTGAAAGGAGAGGAAGGGTCGAGGTGGAAGTCGGCAAAGGCGAGAATATGGCGGCACCTGCGTGAAAGGAGAGGAAGAGTCGGCGCTGGAAGGCGGCAAAGGTGAGAATATGGCATCAGGTGCGTGAAAGGAGAGGAAGAGTCAGCGGTGGAAGGCGGCAAAGGCGAGAATATGGGGGCAGCTGTGTGAAAGGAGAGGAAGACTCGGGGTGGAAGGCGGGAAAGGCGAGAATATGGCGTCAGGTGCGTGAAAGCAGAGGAAGAGTCTGTGGTGTAAGGCGGGAAAGGCGAGAATATGGTGTCAGGTGCGTGAAAGGAGAGGAAGAGTCGGGGTGGAAGGCGGCAAAGGCGAGAATATGGCGGCAGGTGCGTGAAAGGAGAGGAAGAGTCGAGGTTGAAGGCGGCAAACACGAGAATATGGAGGCAGGAGCGTGAAAGAAGAGGAAGTCAGCGGTTGAAGTCGGCAAAGGTGAGAATATGGCGGCAGGTGCGTGAAAGGAGAGGAATTGTCGGCGGTCGAAGGCGGCAAAGGCGAGAATATGCCAGCAGCTGCATGAAAGGAGAGGAAGAGTAGGGGGTGGAAGGCGGCAAAGACGAGAATATGGCGGCAGATGCATAAAAGGAGAGGAAGAGTCGGCGGTTGAAGGCGGCAAACGTGAGAATATGGCGGCAGGTGCGTGAAAGGAGAGGAAGGGTCGGCGCTGGAAGGCGGCATAGGCAATAATATGGCAGCAGCTGCGTGATAGGAGAGGAAGAGTCGGCGGTGGAAAGCGGCAAAGGCGAGAATATGGTGGCAGGTGCGTGAAAGGAGAGGAAGAGTCGGGGTGGAAGGCGGTAAACGAGTGTAGAAGGTGGCAGCTGCTTGAAAGGAGAGGAAGAGTAGGTGCTGGAAGGCGGCAATGGCGAGAATATGGCGGCAGGTGCGTGAAAGGAGAGGAGGAGTCGTGGTGGAAGGCGGCAAAGGCGAGAATATGGCGGCAGGCGCGTGAAAGGAGAGGATGGGTCGGTGGTGGAAGGCAGCAAAGGCGAGAATATGGCGGCAGGTGCGTGAAAGGAGAGGAAGAGTCGGCGCTGGAAGGCGGCAAAGGCGACAATATGGCGTCAGGTGCGTGAAAGGAGAGGAAGAGTCGGGGTGGAAGGCGGCAAAGGTGAGAATATGGCGTCAGGTGCGTGAAAGAAGAGGAAGAGTCGAGGTGGAAGTCGGCAAAGGCGAGAATATGGCGGCACCTGCGTGAAAGGAGAGGAAGAGTCGGGGTGGAAAGCGGGAAAGGCGAGAATATGGCGGCAGGTGCGTGAAAGGAGAGGAAGAGTCTGTGGTGTAAGGCGGGAAAGGCGAGAATGTGGTGTCAGGTGCGTGAAAGGAGAGGAAGAGTCTGGGTTGAAGGCGACAAAGGCGAGAATATGGCAGCAGGAGCGTGAAAGTAGAGGAAGAGTCGGGGTGGAAGACAGTAAACGTGAGAATATGGCGGCATGTGCGTGAAAGGAGAGGAAGAGTCGGCAGTGGAAGGCGGCAAAGGCGAGAATATGGCGGCAGGTGCATAAAAGGAGAGGAAGAGTCGGTGGTTGAAGGCGGCAAACGTGAGAATATGGCGTCAGGTGCGTGAAAGTAGAGGAAGAGTCTGGGTGGAAGGCGGTAAACGAGTGTAGAAGGTGGCAGGTGCGTGAAAGGAGAGGAAGAGTCAGCGCTGGAAGGCGGCAAAGGCGAGAATATGGCAGCAAGTGCTTGAAAGGAGAGGAAGAGTCGAGGTGGAAGGCGGTAAACAAGTGTAAGAGGCGGCAGGTGCGTGAAAGCAGAGGAAGAGTCGGCGGTGGAAGGCGGCAAAGGCGAGAATATGGCGGCAGGTGCGTGAAAGGAGAGGAAGAGTCGGGGTGGAAGGCGGTAAACGTGTGTAGAAGGTTGCAGGTGCGTGAAAGGAGAGGAAGAGTCGTGGTGGAAGGTGGCAAAGGCGAGAATATGGCGGCAGGTGCGTGAAAGGAGAGGAAGGGTCGGGGTGGAAGGCGGCAAAGGCGAGAATATGGCGGCAGGTGCGCGAAAGGAGAGGAAGAGTCTGTGGTGTAAGGCGGGAAAGGCGAGAATATGGCAGCAGGAGCGTGAAAGTAGAGGAAGAGTCGGGGTGGAAGACAGTAAACGTGAGAATATGGCGGCATGTGCGTGAAAGGAGAGGAGGAGTCGAGGTGGAAGGCGGTAAACAAGTGTAGGAGGCGGCAGGTGCGTGAAAGCAGAGGAAGAGTCGGCGGTGGAAGGCGGCAAAGGCGAGAATATGGCGGCAGGTGCGTGAAAGGAGAGGAAGAGTCGGCGGTGGAAGGCGGTAAACGAGTGTAGAAGGTGGCAGGTGCGTGAAAGGAGAGGAAGAGTCGGGGTGGAAGGCGGCAAAGGTGAGAATATGGCGGCAGGTGCGTGAAAGGAGAGGAAGAGTCGGCGCTGGAAGGCGGCTAAGGCGAGAATATGGCGTCAGGTGCGTGAAAAGAGAGGAAGAGTCGGGGTGGAAGGAGGGAAAGGCGAGAATGTGGCATTAGGTGCGTGAAAGGAGAGGAAGAGCCGGGGTGGAAGGCGGCAAAGGCGAGAATATGGGGGCAGCTGTGTGAAAGGAGAGGAAGAGTCGGGGTGGAAGGCGGGAAAGGCGAGAATATGGCGGCAGGTGCGTGAAAGGAGAGGAAGAGTCTGTGGTGTAAGGCGGGAAAGGCGAGAATGTGGCGTCAGGTGCGTGAAAGGAGAGGAAGAGTCGGGGTGGAAGGCGACAAAGGCGAGAATATGGCAGCAGGAGCGTGAAAGTAGAGGAAGAGTCGGGGTGGAAGACAGTAAACGTGAGAATATGGCGGCATGTGCGTGAAAGGAGAGGAGGAGTCGAGGTGGAAGGCGGTAAACAAGTGTAGGAGGCGGCAGGTGCGTGAAAGCAGAGGAAGAGTCGGCGGTGGAAGGCGGCAAAGGCGAGAATATGGCGGCAGGTGCGTGAAAGGAGAGGAAGAGTCGAGGTTGAAGGCGGTAAACGAGTGTAGAAGGTGGCAGGTGCGTGAAAGGAGAGGAAGAGTCAGCGCTGGAAGGCGGCAAAGGCGAGAATATGGCAGCAAGTGCGTGAAAGGAGAGGAAGGGTCGGGGTGGAAGGCGGCAAAGGCGAGAATATGGCGGCAGGTGCGTGAAAGGAGAGGAAGAGTCGGCGGTCGAAGGCGGCAAAGGCAAGAATATGCCAGCAGCTGCGTGAAAGGAGAGGAAGAGTCGGCAGTGGAAGGCGGCAAAGGCGAGAATATGGCGGTTGGTGCATAAAAGGAGAGGAAGAGTTGGCGGTTGAAGGCGGCAAACTTCAGAATATGGCGTCAGGTGCGTGAAAGGAGAGGAAGAGTCGGGGTGGAAGGCGGTAAACGAGTGTAGAAGGTGGCACCTGCGTGAAAGGAGAGGAAGAGTCAGCGCTGGAAGGCGGCAAAGGCGAGAATATGGCAGCAAGTGCGTGAAAGGAGACGAAGAGTCGAGGTGGAAGGCGGTAAACAAGTGTAGGAGGCGGCAGGTGCATGAAAGCAGAGGAAGAGTCGGTGGTGGAAGGCGGCAAAGGCGAGAATATGGCGGCAGGTGCGTGAAAGGAGAGGAAGAGTCGGGGTGGAAGGCGGTAAACGTGTGTAGAAGGTTGCAGGTGCGTGAAAGGAGAGGAAGTGTCTAGGTTGAAGGCGGCAAACGCAAGAATATGACGGCAGGTGCGTGAAAGGAGACGATGGGTCGGTGGTGGAGGGCAGCAAAGGCGAGAATATGGCGGAAGGTGCGTGAAAGGAGAGGAAGAGTCGGCGCTGGAAGGCGGCAAAGGCGACAATATGGCGTCAGGTGCGTCAAAGGAGAGGAAGAGTCGGGGTGGAAGGCGGCAAAGGCGAGAATATGGCGTCAGGTGCGTGAAAGGAGAGGAAGAGTCGAGGTGGAAGTCAGCAAAGGCGAGAATATGGCGGCACCTGCGTGAAAGGAGAGGAAGAGTCGGCGCTGGAAGGCGGCAAAGGTGAGAATATGGCATCAGGTGCGTGAAAGGAGAGGAAGAGTCGGCGGTGGAAGGCGGCAAAGGCGAGAATATGGCGTCAGGAGCGTGAAAGTAGAGGAAGAGTCGGGGTGGAAGGTCGGAAAGGCGAGAATGTGGCATCAGGTGCGTGAAATGAGAGGAAGAGTCGGGGTGGAAGGCGGCAAAGGCGGGAATATGGCGGCAGCTGTTTGAAAGGAGAGGAAGAGTCGGGGTGGAAGGCGGGAAAGGCGAGAATATGGTGGCAGGTGCGTGAAAGCAGAGGAAGAGTCTGTGGTGTGAGGCGGGAAAGGCGAGAATGTGGCGTCAGGTCCGTGAAAGGAGAGGAAGATTTGGCGCTGGAAGGCGGCAAACGAGAGAATATGGCGGCAGGTGCGTGAAAGGAGAGGAAGAATCGGCAGTGGAAGGCGGCAAAGTCGAGAATATGGCAGCACGCACCTGAAAGGACAGGAAAAGTCGGCGCTGGAAGGCGGCAAAGGCGGGAATATGGCGGCACGTACCTGAAAGTAGAGGAAGAGTCGGCGCTGGAAGGCGGCAAAGGCGAGAATATGGCGGCACCTGCGTGAAAGGAGAGGTAGAGTCGGCGCTGGAAGGCGGCAAAGGCGAGAATATGGTGGCAACTGCGTGAAAGGAGAGGAAGAGTCGGCGCTGGAAGGCAGCAAAGGCGAGAATATGGCGGCAAGTACCTGAAAGGAGAGGAAGATTTGGCGCTGGAAGGCGGCAAAGTCGAGAATATGGCGGCAGCTGCGTGAAAGGAGAGGAAGAGTCGGCGGTGGAAGGCGGCAAAGGCGGGAATATGGCGGCAACTGCGTGAAAGTAGAGGAAGATTTGGCGCTGGAAGGCGGCAAAGGCGAGAATATGGCAGCCCGTGCGTGAAAGGAGAGGAAGAGTCGGCAGTGGAAGGCGGCAAAGGCGAGAATATGGTGGCAACTGCGTGAAAGTAGAGGAAGATTTGGCGCTAGAAGGCGGCAAAGGCGAGAATATGGCAGCCCGTGCGTGAAAGGAGAGGAAGAGTCGGCGCTCTTAGGCGGCAAAGGCGAGAATATGGCGGCAGCTGCGTGAAAGGAGAGGAGGAGTCGAGGTGGAAGGCGGTAAACAAGTGTAGGAGGCGGCAGGTGCGTGAAAGCAGAGGAAGAGTCGGCGGTGGAAGGCGGCAAAGGCGAGAATATGGCGGCAGGTGCGTGAAAGGAGAGGAAGAGTCGGCGGTGGAAGGCGGTAAACGAGTGTAGAAGGTGGCAGGTGCGTGAAAGGAGAGGAAGAGTCGGGGTGGAAGGCGGCAAAGGTGAGAATATGGCGGCAGGTGCGTGAAAGGAGAGGAAGAGTCGGCGCTGGAAGGCGGCTAAGGCGAGAATATGGCGTCAGGTGCGTGAAAAGAGAGGAAGAGTCGGGGTGGAAGGAGGGAAAGGCGAGAATGTGGCATTAGGTGCGTGAAAGGAGAGGAAGAGCCGGGGTGGAAGGCGGCAAAGGCGAGAATATGGGGGCAGCTGTGTGAAAGGAGAGGAAGAGTCGGGGTGGAAGGCGGGAAAGGCGAGAATATGGCGGCAGGTGCGTGAAAGGAGAGGAAGAGTCTGTGGTGTAAGGCGGGAAAGGCGAGAATGTGGCGTCAGGTGCGTGAAAGGAGAGGAAGAGTCGGGGTGGAAGGCGACAAAGGCGAGAATATGGCAGCAGGAGCGTGAAAGTAGAGGAAGAGTCGGGGTGGAAGACAGTAAACGTGAGAATATGGCGGCATGTGCGTGAAAGGAGAGGAGGAGTCGAGGTGGAAGGCGGTAAACAAGTGTAGGAGGCGGCAGGTGCGTGAAAGCAGAGGAAGAGTCGGCGGTGGAAGGCGGCAAAGGCGAGAATATGGCGGCAGGTGCGTGAAAGGAGAGGAAGAGTCGAGGTTGAAGGCGGTAAACGAGTGTAGAAGGTGGCAGGTGCGTGAAAGGAGAGGAAGAGTCAGCGCTGGAAGGCGGCAAAGGCGAGAATATGGCAGCAAGTGCGTGAAAGGAGAGGAAGGGTCGGGGTGGAAGGCGGCAAAGGCGAGAATATGGCGGCAGGTGCGTGAAAGGAGAGGAAGAGTCGGCGGTCGAAGGCGGCAAAGGCAAGAATATGCCAGCAGCTGCGTGAAAGGAGAGGAAGAGTCGGCAGTGGAAGGCGGCAAAGGCGAGAATATGGCGGTTGGTGCATAAAAGGAGAGGAAGAGTTGGCGGTTGAAGGCGGCAAACTTCAGAATATGGCGTCAGGTGCGTGAAAGGAGAGGAAGAGTCGGGGTGGAAGGCGGTAAACGAGTGTAGAAGGTGGCACCTGCGTGAAAGGAGAGGAAGAGTCAGCGCTGGAAGGCGGCAAAGGCGAGAATATGGCAGCAAGTGCGTGAAAGGAGACGAAGAGTCGAGGTGGAAGGCGGTAAACAAGTGTAGGAGGCGGCAGGTGCATGAAAGCAGAGGAAGAGTCGGTGGTGGAAGGCGGCAAAGGCGAGAATATGGCGGCAGGTGCGTGAAAGGAGAGGAAGAGTCGGGGTGGAAGGCGGTAAACGTGTGTAGAAGGTTGCAGGTGCGTGAAAGGAGAGGAAGTGTCTAGGTTGAAGGCGGCAAACGCAAGAATATGACGGCAGGTGCGTGAAAGGAGACGATGGGTCGGTGGTGGAGGGCAGCAAAGGCGAGAATATGGCGGAAGGTGCGTGAAAGGAGAGGAAGAGTCGGCGCTGGAAGGCGGCAAAGGCGACAATATGGCGTCAGGTGCGTCAAAGGAGAGGAAGAGTCGGGGTGGAAGGCGGCAAAGGCGAGAATATGGCGTCAGGTGCGTGAAAGGAGAGGAAGAGTCGAGGTGGAAGTCAGCAAAGGCGAGAATATGGCGGCACCTGCGTGAAAGGAGAGGAAGAGTCGGCGCTGGAAGGCGGCAAAGGTGAGAATATGGCATCAGGTGCGTGAAAGGAGAGGAAGAGTCGGCGGTGGAAGGCGGCAAAGGCGAGAATATGGCGTCAGGAGCGTGAAAGTAGAGGAAGAGTCGGGGTGGAAGGTCGGAAAGGCGAGAATGTGGCATCAGGTGCGTGAAATGAGAGGAAGAGTCGGGGTGGAAGGCGGCAAAGGCGGGAATATGGCGGCAGCTGTTTGAAAGGAGAGGAAGAGTCGGGGTGGAAGGCGGGAAAGGCGAGAATATGGTGGCAGGTGCGTGAAAGCAGAGGAAGAGTCTGTGGTGTGAGGCGGGAAAGGCGAGAATGTGGCGTCAGGTCCGTGAAAGGAGAGGAAGATTTGGCGCTGGAAGGCGGCAAACGAGAGAATATGGCGGCAGGTGCGTGAAAGGAGAGGAAGAATCGGCAGTGGAAGGCGGCAAAGTCGAGAATATGGCAGCACGCACCTGAAAGGACAGGAAAAGTCGGCGCTGGAAGGCGGCAAAGGCGGGAATATGGCGGCACGTACCTGAAAGTAGAGGAAGAGTCGGCGCTGGAAGGCGGCAAAGGCGAGAATATGGCGGCACCTGCGTGAAAGGAGAGGTAGAGTCGGCGCTGGAAGGCGGCAAAGGCGAGAATATGGTGGCAACTGCGTGAAAGGAGAGGAAGAGTCGGCGCTGGAAGGCAGCAAAGGCGAGAATATGGCGGCAAGTACCTGAAAGGAGAGGAAGATTTGGCGCTGGAAGGCGGCAAAGTCGAGAATATGGCGGCAGCTGCGTGAAAGGAGAGGAAGAGTCGGCGGTGGAAGGCGGCAAAGGCGGGAATATGGCGGCAACTGCGTGAAAGTAGAGGAAGATTTGGCGCTGGAAGGCGGCAAAGGCGAGAATATGGCAGCCCGTGCGTGAAAGGAGAGGAAGAGTCGGCAGTGGAAGGCGGCAAAGGCGAGAATATGGTGGCAACTGCGTGAAAGTAGAGGAAGATTTGGCGCTAGAAGGCGGCAAAGGCGAGAATATGGCAGCCCGTGCGTGAAAGGAGAGGAAGAGTCGGCGCTCTTAGGCGGCAAAGGCGAGAATATGGCGGCAGCTGCGTGAAAGGAGAGGAAGAGTCGGCGCTGGAAGGCAGCAAAGGCGAGAATATGGCGGCAAGTACCTGAAAGGAGAGGAAGATTTGGCGCTGGAAGGCGGCAAAGGCGAGAATATGAAGGCAGCTGCGTGATAGGAGAGGAAGAGTCGGCGCTGGAAGGCAGCAAAGGCGAGAATATGGCGGCAAGTACCTGAAAGGAGAGGAAGATTTGGCGCTGGAAGGCGGCAAAGGCGAGAATATGGCGGCAGCTGCGTGAAAGGAGAGGAAGAGTCGGCAGTGGAAGGCGGCAAAGGCGAGAATATGGTGGCAACTGTGTGAAAGTAGAGGAAGATTTGGCGCTGGAAGGCGGCAAAGGCGAGAATATGGCAGCCCGTGCGTGAAAGGAGAGGAAGAGTCGGCAGTGGAAGGCGGCAAAGGCGAGAATATGGCGGCAACTGCGTGAAAGTAGAGGAAGATTTGGCGCTAGAAGGCGGCAAAGGCGAGATTATGGCAGCCCGTGCGTGAAAGGAGAGGAAGAGTCGGCGCTGTTAGGCGGCAAAGGCGAGAATATTGCGGCAGCTGCGTGAAAGGAGAGGAAGAGTCGGCGCTGGAAGGCGGCAAAGGCGAGAATATGGCGGCACGTTCCTGAAAGGAGAGGAAGAGTCGGCGCTGGAAGGCGTCAAAGTCAAGAATATGGCGGCAGGTGCGTGAAAGGCGAGGAAGAGTCGGTGGTGGAAGGCAGCAAAGGCGAGAATATGGCGGCAGGTGCGTGAAAGGAGAGGAAGAGTCGGCGCTGGAAGGCGGCAAAGGCGAGAATATGGCGGCACGCACGTGAAAGGACAGGAAGAGTCGGCGCAGGAAGCCAGCAAAGGCGAGAATATGGAGGCAGGTGCGTGAAAGGAGAGGAAGAGTCGGCGCTGGAAGGCGGCAAAGGCGAGAATATGGCGGCAAGTACCTGAAAGGACAGGAAGAGTCGGTGCTGGAAGGCGGCAAAGGCGACAATATGGCGGCAGCTGCGTGAAAGGAGAGGAAGAGTCGGCGGTGGAAGACGGCAAAGGCGAGAATATGGCGGCAACTGCGTGAAAGTAGAGGAAGATTTGGCGCTGGAAGGCGGCAAAGGCGAGAATATGGCAGCCCGTGCGTGAAAGGAGAGGAAGAGTCGGCGCGGGAAGGCGGCAAAGGCGAGAATATGGCGGCAGCTGCGTGAAAGGAGAGGAAGAGTCGGCGGTGGAAGGCGGCAAAGGCGAGAATATGGCGGCAACTGCGTGAAAGTAGAGGAAGAGTCGGCGCTGGAAGGCGGAAAGGCGAGTATATGGCGGCACGTACCTGAAAGGAGAGGAAGAGTCGGCACTGGAAGGCGGCAAAGTCGAGAATATGGCGGCAGGTGCGTGAAAGGAGAGGAAGAATCGGCAGTGGAAGGCGGCAAAGTCGAGAATATGGCAGTACGCACCTGAAAGGAGAGGAAGATTTGGCGCTGGAAGGCGGCAAAGGCGAGAATATGGCGGCAACTGCGTGAAAGGAGAGGAAGAGTCGGCGCTGGAAGGCAGCAAAGGCGAGACATATGGCAGTACGTACCTGAAAGGAGAGGAAGAGCCGGCGGTGGAATGCGGCAAAGGCGAGAATATGGCGACACGTACCTCAAAGGAGAGGAAGAGTCGGCGCTGGAAGGCGGCAAAGGCGAGAATATGGCAGCCCGTGCGTGAAAGGAGAGGAAGAGTCGGCGCTGGAAGGCGGCAAAGGCGAGAATATGGCGGCACGTACCTGAAAGGAGAGGAAGATTTGGCGCTGGAAGGCGGCAAAGGCAAGAATATGGCGGCACGTACCGGAAAGGAGAGGAAGAGTCGGCGCAGGAAGGCGGCAAAGGCGAGAATATGGCGGCAGGTGCGAGAAACGAGAGGAAGAGTCGGCGCTGGAAGGCGGCAAAGGCGAGAATATGGCGGCAAGTACCTGAAAGGAGAGGAAGATTTGGCGCTGGAAGGCGGCAAAGGCGAGAATATGGCGGCAACTGCGTGAAAGTAGAGGAAGATTTGGCGCTAGAAGGCGGCAAAGGCGAGAATATGGCAGCCCGTGCGTGAAAGGAGAGGAAGAGTCGGCGCTGTTAGGCGGCAAAGGCGAGAATATGGCGGCACGTACCTGAAAGGAGAGGAAGAGTCGGCGCTGGAAGGCGGCAAAGGCGAGAATATGGCGGCACGTTCCTGAAAGGAGAGGAAGAGTCGGCGCTGGAAGGCGGCAAAGTCAAGAATATGGCGGCAGGTGCGTGAAAGGAGAGGAAGAGTCGGCGCTGGAAGGCGGCAAAGGCGAGAATATGGCGGCAGCTGCGTGAAAGGAGAGGAAGAGTCGGCGCTGGAAGGCGGCAAAGGCAAGAATATGGCGGCACGAACCTGAAAGGAGAGGAAGAGTCGGTGCAGGAAGGCGGCAAAGGCGAGAATATGGCGGCAGGTGCGTGAAAGGAGAGGAAGAGTCGGCGCTGGAAGGCGGCAAAGGCGAGAATATGGCGGCAAGTACCTGAAAGGAGAGGAAGATTTGGCGCTGGAAGGCGGCAAAGGCGAGAATATGGCGGCAGGTGCGTGAAAGGAGAGGAAGAGTCGGCGGTGGAAGGCGGCAAAGGCGAGAATATGGCGGCACGTACCTGAAAGGAGAGGAAGAGCCGGCGGTGGAATGCGGCAAACGCGAGAATATGGCGACACGTACCTCAAAGGAGAGGAAGAGTCGGCGCTGGAAGGCGGCAAAGGCGAGAATATGGTGACAACTGCGTGAAAGGAGAGGAAGAGTCGGTACTGGAAGGCGGCAAAGGCGAGAATATGGCGGCAACTGCGTCAAAGGAGAGGAAGAGTCGGCGCTGGAAGGCGGCAAAGGCGAGAATATGGCGGCAAGCACGTGAAAGGACAGGAAGAGTCGGCGCTGGAAGGCGGCAAAGGCGAGAATATGGCGGCACGTACCTGAAAGGAGAGGAAGAGTCGGCGCTGGAAGGCGGCAAAGGCGAGAATATGGCGGCACGTACCTGAAAGGAGAGGAAGATTTGGCGCTGGAAGGCGGCAAATGCGAGAATATGGCGGCAGGTGCGTGAAAGGAGAGGAAGACTCGGCGCTGGAAGGCGGCAAAGGCGAGAATATGGCGGCACGTACCTGAAAGGAGAGGAAGAGCCGGCGGTGGAATGCGGCAAACGCGAGAATATGGCGACACGTACCTCAAAGGAGAGGAAGAGTCGGCGCTGGAAGGCGGCAAAGGCGAGAATATGGCGGCAGGTGCGAGAAACGAGAGGAAGACTCGGCGCTGGAAGGCGGCAAAGGCGAGAATATGGCGGCAACTGCGTCAAAGGAGAGGAAGATTTGGCGCTGGAAGGCGGCAAAGGCGGGAATATGGCGGCACGTACCTGAAAGGAGAGGAAGAGTCGGCGCTGGAAGGCGGCAAAGGCGAGAATATGGCGGCAGGTGCGTGAAAGGAGAGGAAGAGTCGGCGCTGGAAGGCGGCAAAGGCGAGAATATGGCGGCAAGTACCTGAAAGGAGAGGAAGAGTCGGCGCTGGAAGGCGGCAAAGGCGAGAATATGGCGGCAGCTGCGTGAAAGGAGAGGAAGAGTCGGCGATGGAAGGCGGCAAAGGCGAGAATATGGCGGCAACTGCGTGAAAGTAGAGGAAGATTTGGCGCTGGAAGGCGGCAACGGCGAGAATATGGCGGCAACTGCGTGAAAGTATAGGAAGATTTGGCGCTCGAAGGCGGCAAAGGCGAGAATATGGCAGCCCGTGCGTGAAAGGAGAGGAAGAGTCGGCACTGGAAGGCGGCAAAGGCGAGAATATGGCGGCACGTACCTGAAAGGAGAGGAAGGGTCGGCGCTCGAAGGCGGCAAAGGCGAGAATATGGCGGCAAGTACCTGAAAGGAGAGGAAGAGTCGGCGCTGGAAGGCGGCAAAGTCGAGAATATGGCGGCAGGTGCGTGGAAGGAGAGGAAGAGTCGGCGCTGGAAGGCAGCATAGGCGAGAATATGGCGGCAGGTGCGTGAAAGGAGAGGAAGAGTCGGCGCTGGAAGGCGGCAAAGGCGAGAATATGGCGGCACGCACGTGAAAGGACAGGAAGAGTCGGCAGTGGAAGGCGGCAAAGGCGAGAATATGGCGGCAATTGCGTGAAAGTAGAGGAAGATTTGGCGCTAGAAGGCGGCAAAGGCGAGAATATGGCCGCCCGTGCGTGAAAGGAGAGGAAGAGTCGGCGCTGGAAGGCGGCAAAGGCGAGAATATGGCGGCACGTACCTGAAAGGAGAGGAAGATTTGGCGCTGGAAGGCGGCAAAGGCGAGAATATGGCGGCACGTACCTGAAAGGAGAGGAAGAGTCGGTGCAGGAAGGCGGCAAAGGCGAGAATATGGCGGCAGGTGCGTGAAAGGAGAGGAAGAGTCGGCGCTGGAAGGCGGCAAAGGCGAGAATATGGCGGCAGCTGCGTGAAAGGAGAGGAAGAGTCGGCGCTGGAAGGCGGCAAAGGCAAGAATATGGCGGCACGAACCTGAAAGGAGAGGAAGAGTCGGTGCAGGAAGGCGGCAAAGGCGAGAATAGGGCGGCAGGTGCGTGAAAGGAGAGGAAGAGTCGGCGCTGGAAGGCGGCAAAGGCGAGAATATGGCGGCAAGTACCTGAAAGGAGAGGAAGATTTGGCGCTGGAAGGCGGCAAAGGCGAGAATATGGTGGCAGGTGCGTGAAAGGAGAGGAAGAGTCGGCGCTGGAAGGCGGCAAAGGCGAGAATATGGCGGCACGTACCTGAAAGGAGAGGAAGAGCCGGCGGTGGAATGCGGCAAACGCGAGAATATGGCGACACGTACCTCAAAGGAGAGGAAGAGTCGGCGCTGGAAGGCGGCAAAGGCGAGAATATGGCGACAACTGCGTGAAAGGAGAGGAAGAGTCGGTACTGGAAGGCGGCAAAGGCGAGAATATGGCGGCAACTGCGTCAAAGGAGAGGAAGATTTGGCGCTGGAAGGCGGCAAAGGCGAGAATATGGCGGCAACTGCGTGAAAGGAGAGGAAGAGTCGGCGCTGGAAGGCAGCAAAGGCGAGAACATGGCAGCACGTACCTGAAAGGAGAGGAAGAGCCGGCGGTGGAATGCGGCAAACGCGAGAATATGGCGACACGTACCTCAAAGGAGAGGAAGAGTCGGCGCTGGAAGGCGGCAAAGGCGAGAATATGGCGGCACGTACCTGAAAGGAGAGGAAGAGTCGGCGCTGGAAGGCGGCAAAGGCGAGAATATGGCGGCACGTACCTGAAAGGAGAGGAAGATTTGGCGCTGGAAGGCGGCAAAGGCGAGAATATGGCGGCAGGTCCGTGAAAGGAGAGGAAGAATCGGCAGTGGAAGGCGGCAAAGGCGAGAATATGGCAGCACGCACCTGAAAGTACAGGAAGAGTCGGCGCTGGAAGGCGGCAAAGGCGAGAATATGGCGGCACGTACCTGAAAGGAGAGGAAGAGTCGGCGCTGGAAGGCCGCAAACGCGAGAATATGGCGGCACGTACCTGAAAGGAGAGGAAGAGCCGGCGCTGGAATGCGGCAAACGCGAGAATATGGCGACACGAACCTCAAAGGAGAGGAAGAGTCGGCGCTGGAAGGCGGCAAAGGCGAGAATATGGCGACAACTGCGTGAAAGGAGAGGAAGAGTCGGTGCTGGAAGGCGGCAAAGGCGAGAATATGGCGGCAACTGCGTCAAAGGAGAGGAAGATTTGGCGCTGGAAGGCGGCAAAGGCGGGAATATGGCGGCACGTACCTGAAAGGAGAGGAAGAGTCGGCGCTGGAAGGCGGCAAAGGCGAGAATATGGCGGCAGGTGCGTGAAAGGAGAGGAAGAGTCGGCGCTGGAAGGCGGCAAAGGCGAGAATATGGCGGCAAGTACCTGAAAGGAGAGGAAGATTTGGCGCTGGAAGGCGGCAAAGGCGAGAATATGGCGGCAGCTGCGTGAAAGGAGAGGAAGAGTCGGCGGTGGAAGGCGGCAAAGGCGAGAATATGGCGGCAACTGCGTGAAAGTAGAGGAAGATTTGGCGCTGGAAGGCGGCAAAGGCGAGAATATGGCAGCCCGTGCGTGAAAGGAGAGGAAGAGTCGGCAGTGGAAGGCGGCAAAGGCGAGAATATGGCGGCAACTGCGTGAAAGTATAGGAAGATTTGGCGCTAGAAGGCGGCAAAGGCGAGAATATGGCAGCCCGTGCGTGAAAGGAGAGGAAGAGTCGGCACTGGAAGGCGGCAAAGGCGAGAATATGGCGGCACGTACCTGAAAGGAGAGGAAGAGTCGGCGCTCGAAGGCGGCAAAGGCGAGAATATGGTGGCACGTACCTGAAAGGAGAGGAAGAGTCGGCGCTGGAAGGCGGCAAAGTCGAGAATATGGCGGCAGGTGCGTGAAAGGAGAGGAAGAGTCGGCGCTGGAAGGCAGCAAAGGCGAGAATATCGCGGCAGGTGCGTGAAAGGAGAGGAAGAGTCGGCGCTGGAAGGCGGCAAAGGCGAGAATATGGCGGCACGCACGTGAAAGGACAGGAAGAGTCGGCGCAGGAAGGCAGCAAAGGCGAGAATATGGCGGCAACTGCGTGAAAGGAGAGGAAGAGTCGGCGCTGGAAGGCGGCAAAGGCGAGAATATGGCGGCAACTGCGTGAAAGGAGAGGAAGAGTCGGCGCTGGAAGGCGGCAAAGGTGAGAATATGGCGGCAAGTACCTGAAAGTAGAGGAAGATTTGGCGCTGGAAGGCGGCAAAGGCGAGAATATGGCGGCAGCTGCGTGAAAGGAGAGGAAGAGTCGGCGGTGGAAGGCGGCAAAGGCGAGAATATGGCGGCAACTGCGTGAAAGTAGAGGAAGATTTGGCGCTGGAAGGCGGCAAAGGCGAGAATATGGCGGCACGTACCTGAAAGCAGAGGAAGAGTCGGCGGTTGAAGGCGGGAAATGCGAGAATATGGCGGCACGTACCTGAAAGGAGAGGAAGAGTCGGCGCTGGAAGGCGGCAAAGGCGAGAATATGGCGGCACGTGCGTGAAAGGAGAGGAAGAGTCGGCGCTGGAAGGCGGCAAAGGCGAGAATATGGCGGCAACTGCGTGAAAGGAGAGGAAGAGTCGGCGCTGGAAGGCGGCAAAGGCGAGAATATGGCAGCACGTACCTGAAAGGAGAGGAAGTGCCGGCGGTGGAATGCGGCAAAGGCGAGAATATGGCGACACGTACCTCAAAGGAGAGGAAGAGTCGGCGCTGGAAGGCGGCAAAGGCGGGAATATGGCAGCCCGTGCGTGAAAGGAGAGGAAGAGTCGGCGGTGGAAGGCGGCAAAGGCGAGAATATGGCGGCACGTACCTGAAAGTACAGGAAGATTTGGCGCTGGAAGGCGGCAAAGGCAAGAATATGGCGGCACGTACCGGAAAGGAGAGGAAGAGTCGGCGGTGGAAGGCGGCAAAGGCGAGAATATGGCGGCAGGTGCGAGAAACGAGAGGAAGAGTCGGCGCTGGAAGGCGGCAAAGGCGAGAATATGGCGGCAAGTACCTGAAAGGAGAGGAAGAATCGGCAGTGGAAGGCGGCAAAGGCGAGAATATGGCGGCAGCTGCGTGAAAGGAGAGGAAGAGTTGGCGGTGGAAGGCGGCAAAGGCGAGAATATGGCGGCAACTGCGTGAAAGTAGAGGAAGATTTGGCGCTGGAAGGCGGCAAAGGCGAGAATATGGCGGCAACTGCGTGAAAGTATAGGAAGATTTGGCGCTAGAAGGCGGCAAAGGCGAGAATATGGCAGCCCGTGCGTGAAAGGAGAGGAAGAGTCGGCACTGGAAGGCGGCAAAGGCGAGAATATGGCGGCACGTACCTGAAAGGAGAGGAAGGGTCGGCGCTCGAAGGCGGCAAAGGCGAGAATATGGCGGCACGTACCTGAAAGGAGAGGAAGATTTGGCGCTGGAAGGCGGCAAAGTCGAGAATATGGCGGCAGGTGCGTGAAAGGAGAGGAAGAGTCGGCGGTGGAAGACGGCAAAGGCGAGAATATGGCGGCACGTGCGTGAAAGGAGAGGAAGAGTCGGCGCTGGAAGGCGGCAAAGGCGAGAATATGGCGGCAACTGCGTGAAAGGAGAGGAAGAGTCGGCGCTGGAAGGCGGCAAAAGTGAGAATATGGCGGCAAGTACCTGAAAGGAGAGGAAGATTTGGCGCTGGAAGGCGGCAAAGGCGAGAATATGGCGGCAGCTGCGTGAAAGGAGACGAAGAGTCGGCGGTGGAAGGCGGCAAAGGCGAGAATATGGCGGCAACTGCGTGAAAGAAGAGGAAGATTTGGCGCTGGAAGGCGGCAAAGGTGAGAATATGGCGGCAAGTACCTGAAAGGAGAGGAAGAGTCGGCGCTGGAAGGCGGCAAAGGTGAGAATATGGCGGCAAGTACCTGAAAGGAGAGGAAGAGTCGGCGGTGGAAGGCGGGAAATGCGAGAATATGGTGGCAGCTGCGTGAAAGGAGAGGAAGAGTCGGCAGTGGAAGACGGCAAAGGCGAGAATATGGCGGCACGTACCTGAAAGGAGAGGAAGATTTGGCGTTGGAAGGCGGCAAAGGCAAGAATATGGCAGCAACTGCGTGAAAGGAGAGGAAGAGTCGGCGCTGGAAGGCAGCAAAGGCGAGAACATGGCAGCACGTACCTGAAAGGAGAGGAAGAGCCGGCGGTGGAATGCGGCAAACGCGAGAATATGGCGACACGTACCTCAAAGGAGAGGAAGAGTCGGCGCTGGAAGGCGGCAAAGGCGAGAATATGGCGGCACGTACCTGAAAGGAGAGGAAGAGTCGGCGCTGGAAGGCGGCAAAGGCGAGAATATGGCGGCACGTACCTGAAAGGAGAGGAAGATTTGGCGCTGGAAGGCGGCCAAGGCGAGAATATGGCGGCAGGTGCGTGAAAGGAGAGGAAGAATCGGCAGTGGAAGGCGGCAAAGGCGAGAATATGGCAGCACGCACCTGAAAGTACAGGAAGAGTCGGCGCTGGAAGGCGGCAAAGGCGAGAATATGGCGGCACGTACCTGAAAGGAGAGGAAGAGTCGGCGCTGGAAGGCGGCAAAGGCGAGAATATGGCGGCACGTACCTGAAAGGAGAGGAAGAGCCGGCGGTGGAATGCGGCAAACGCGAGAATATGGCGACACGTACCTCAAAGGAGAGGAAGAGTCGGCGCTGGAAGGCGGCAAAGGCGAGAATATGGCGACAACTGCGTGAAAGGAGAGGAAGAGTCGGTGCTGGAAGGCGGCAAAGGCGAGAATATGGCGGCAACTGCGTCAAAGGAGAGGAAGATTTGGCGCTGGAAGGCGGCAAAGGCGGGAATATGGCGGCACGTACCTGAAAGGAGAGGAAGAGTCGGCGGTGGAAGGCGGCAAAGGCGAGAATATGGCGGCACGTACCTGAAAGGAGAGGAAGAGTCGGCGCTGGAAGGCGGCAAAGGCGAGAATATGGCGGCACGTACCTGAAAGGAGAGGAAGATTTGGCGCTGGAAGGCGGCAAAGGCGAGAATATGGCGGCAGCTGCGTGAAAGGAGAGGAAGAGTCGGCGGTGGAAGGCGGCAAAGGCGAGAATATGGCGGCAACTGCGTGAAAGTAGAGGAAGATTTGGCGCTGGAAGGCGGCAAAGGCGAGAATATGGCAGCCCGTGCGTGAAAGGAGAGGAAGAGTCGGCAGTGGAAGGCGGCAAAGGCGAGAATATGGCGGCAACTGCGTGAAAGTATAGGAAGATTTGGCGCTAGAAGGCGGCAAAGGCGAGAATATGGCAGCCCGTGCGTGAAAGGAGAGGAAGAGTCGGCACTGGAATGCCGCAAAGGCGAGAAAATGGCGGCACGTACCTGAAAGGAGAGGAAGATTTGGCGCTCGAAGGCGGCAAAGGCGAGAATATGGCGGCACGTACCTGAAAGGAGAGGAAGAGTCGGCGCTGGAAGGCGGCAAAGTCGAGAATATGGCGGCAGGTGCGTGAAAGGAGAGGAAGAGTCGGCGCTGGAAGGCAGCAAAGGCGAGAATATGGCGGCAGGTACGTGAAAGGAGAGGAAGAGTCGGCGCTGGAAGGCGGCAAAGGCGAGAATATGGCGGCACGCACGTGAAAGGACAGGAAGAGTCGGCGCTGGAAGGCAGCAAAGGCGAGAATATGGAGGCAGGTGCGTGAAAGGAGAGGAAGAGTCGGCGCTGGAAGGCGGCAAAGGCGAGAATATGGCGGCAACTGCGTGAAAGGAGAGGAAGAGTCGGCGCTGGAAGGCGGCAAAGGTGAGAATATGGCGGCACGTACCTGAAAGGAGAGGAAGAGTCGGCGCTGGAAGGCGGCAAAGGCGAGAATATGGCGGCACGTGCGTGAAAGGAGAGGAAGAGTCGGCGCTGGAAGGCGGCAAAGGCGAGAATATGGCGGCAACTGCGTGAAAGGAGAGGAAGAGTCGGCGCTGGAAGGCGGCAAAGGCGAGAATATGGTGGCACGTACCTGAAAGGAGAGGAAGAGTCGGCGCTGGAAGGCGGCAAAGGCGAGAATATGGCGGCACGTACCTGAAAGGAGAGGAAGAGCCGGCGGTGGAATGCGGCAAACGCGAGAATATGGCGACACGTACCTCAAAGGAGAGGAAGAGTCGGCGCTGGAAGGCGGCAAAGGCGAGAATATGGCGACAACTGCGTGAAAGGAGAGGAAGAGTCGGTGCTGGAAGGCGGCAAAGGCGAGAATATGGCGGCAACTGCGTCAAAGGAGAGGAAGATTTGGCGCTGGAAGGCGGCAAAGGCGGGAATATGGCGGCACGTACCTGAAAGGAGAGGAAGAGTCGGCGGTGGAAGGCGGCAAAGGCGAGAATATGGCGGCAGGTGCGTGAAAGGAGAGGAAGAGTCGGCGCTGGAAGGCGGCAAAGGCGAGAATATGGCGGCACGTACCTGAAAGGAGAGGAAGATTTGGCGCTGGAAGGCGGCAAAGGCGAGAATATGGCGGCAGCTGCGTGAAAGGAGAGGAAGAGTCGGCGGTGGAAGGCGGCAAAGGCGAGAATATGGCGGCAACTGCGTGAAAGTAGAGGAAGATTTGGCGCTGGAAGGCGGCAAAGGCGAGAATATGGCAGCCCGTGCGTGAAAGGAGAGGAAGAGTCGGCAGTGGAAGGCGGCAAAGGCGAGAATATGGCGGCAACTGCGTGAAAGTATAGGAAGATTTGGCGCTAGAAGGCGGCAAAGGCGAGAATATGGCAGCCCGTGCGTGAAAGGAGAGGAAGAGTCGGCACTGGAAGGCGGCAAAGGCGAGAATATGGCGGCACGTACCTGAAAGGAGAGGAAGATTTGGCGCTCGAAGGCGGCAAAGGCGAGAATATGGCGGCACGTACCTGAAAGGAGAGGAAGAGTCGGCGCTGGAAGGCGGCAAAGTCGAGAATATGGCGGCAGGTGCGTGAAAGGAGAGGAAGAGTCGGCGCTGGAAGGCAGCAAAGGCGAGAATATGGCGGCAGGTACGTGAAAGGAGAGGAAGAGTCGGCGCTGGAAGGCGGCAAAGGCGAGAATATGGCGGCACGCACGTGAAAGGACAGGAAGAGTCGGCGCAGGAAGGCAGCAAAGGCGAGAATATGGCGGCAGGTGCGTGAAAGGAGAGGAAGAGTCGGTGGTGGAAGGCAGCAAAGGCGAGAATATGGCGGCAACTGCGTGAAAGGAGAGGAAGAGTCGGCGCTGGAAGGCGGCAAAGGTGAGAATATGGCGGCAAGTACCTGAAAGTAGAGGAAGATTTGGCGCTGGAAGGCGGCAAAGGCGAGAATATGGCGGCAGCTGCGTGAAAGGAGAGGAAGAGTCGGCGGTGGAAGGCGGCAAAGGCGAGAATATGGCGGCAACTGCGTGAAAGTAGAGGAAGATTTGGCGCTGGAAGGCGGCAAAGGCGAGAATATGGCGGCACGTACCTGAAAGCAGAGGAAGAGTCGGCGGTTGAAGGCGGGAAATGCGAGAATATGGCGGCAGCTGCGTGAAAGGAGAGGAAGAGTCGGCAGTGGAAGACGGCAAAGGCGAGAATATGGCGGCACGTACCTGAAAGGAGAGGAAGATTTGGCGCTGGAAGGCGGCAAAGGCAAGAATATGGCGGCAGGTGCGTGAAAGGAGAGGAAGAATCGGCAGTGGAAGGCGGCAAAGTCGAGAATATGGCAGCACGCACCTGAAAGGACAGGAAGAGTCGGCGCTGGAAGGCGGCAAAGGCGGGAATATGGCGGCACGTACCTGAAAGGAGAGGAAGAGTCGGCGCTGGAAGGCGGCAAAGGCGAGAATATGGCGGCACGTGCGTGAAAGGAGAGGAAGAGTCGGCGCTGGAAGGCGGCAAAGGCGAGAATATGGCGGCAACTGCGTGAAAGGAGAGGAAGAGTCGGCGCTGGAAGGCGGCAAAGGCGAGAATATGGCAGCACGTACCTGAAAGGAGAGGAAGTGCCGGCGGTGGAATGCGGCAAAGGCGAGAATATGGCGACACGTACCTCAAAGGAGAGGAAGAGTCGGCGCTGGAAGGCGGCAAAGGCGAGAATATGGCAGCCCGTGCGTGAAAGGAGAGGAAGAGTCGGCGCTGGAAGGCGGCAAAGGCGAGAATATGGCGGCACGTACCTGAAAGTACAGGAAGATTTGGCGCTGGAAGGCGGCAAAGGCAAGAATATGGCGGCACGTACCGGAAAGGAGAGGAAGAGTCGGCGCTGGAAGGCGGCAAAGGCGAGAATATGGCGGCAGGTGCGAGAAACGAGAGGAAGAGTCGGCGCTGGAAGGCGGCAAAGGCGAGAATATGGCGGCAAGTACCTGAAAGGAGAGGAAGAATCGGCAGTGGAAGGCGGCAAAGGCGAGAATATGGCGGCAGCTGCGTGAAAGGAGAGGAAGAGTTGGCGGTGGAAGGCGGCAAAGGCGAGAATATGGCGGCAACTGCGTGAAAGGAGAGGAAGATTTGGCGCTGGAAGGCGGCAAAGGCGAGAATATGGCGGCAACTGCGTGAAAGTATAGGAAGATTTGGCGCTAGAAGGCGGCAAAGGCGAGAATATGGCAGCCCGTGCGTGAAAGGAGAGGAAGAGTCGGCACTGGAAGGCGGCAAAGGCGAGAATATGGCGGCACGTACCTGAAAGGAGAGGAAGGGTCGGCGCTCGAAGGCGGCAAAGGCGAGAATATGGCGGCACGTACCTGAAAGGAGAGGAAGATTTGGCGCTGGAAGGCGGCAAAGTCGAGAATATGGCGGCAGGTGCGTGAAAGGAGAGGAAGAGTCGGCGGTGGAAGACGGCAAAGGCGAGAATATGGCGGCAACTGCGTGAAAGGAGAGGAAGAGTCGGCGCTGGAAGGCGGCAAAGGCGAGAATATGGCGGCAACTGCGTGAAAGGAGAGGAAGAGTCGGCGCTGGAAGGCGGCAAAGGTGAGAATATGGCGGCAAGTACCTGAAAGGAGAGGAAGATTTGGCGCTGGAAGGCGGCAAAGGCGAGAATATGGCGGCAGCTGCGTGAAAGGAGACGAAGAGTCGGCGGTGGAAGGCGGCAAAGGCGAGAATATGGCGGCAACTGCGTGAAAGAAGAGGAAGATTTGGCGCTGGAAGGCGGCAAAGGTGAGAATATGGCGGCAAGTACCTGAAAGGAGAGGAAGAGTCGGCGCTGGAAGGCGGCAAAGGTGAGAATATGGCGGCAAGTACCTGAAAGGAGAGGAAGAGTCGGCGGTGGAAGGCGGGAAATGCGAGAATATGGTGGCAGCTGCGTGAAAGGAGAGGAAGAGTCGGCAGTGGAAGACGGCAAAGGCGAGAATATGGCGGCACGTACCTGAAAGGAGAGGAAGATTTGGCGCTGGAAGGCGGCAAAGGCAAGAATATGGCGGCAACTGCGTGAAAGGAGAGGAAGAGTCGGCGCTGGAAGGCAGCAAAGGCGAGAACATGGCAGCACGTACCTGAAAGGAGAGGAAGAGCCGGCGGTGGAATGCGGCAAACGCGAGAATATGGCGACACGTACCTCAAAGGAGAGGAAGAGTCGGCGCTGGAAGGCGGCAAAGGCGAGAATATGGCGGCACGTACCTGAAAGGAGAGGAAGAGTCGGCGCTGGAAGGCGGCAAAGGCGAGAATATGGCGGCACGTACCTGAAAGGAGAGGAAGATTTGGCGCTGGAAGGCGGCAAAGGCGAGAATATGGCGGCAGGTGCGTGAAAGGAGAGGAAGAATCGGCAGTGGAAGGCGGCAAAGGCGAGAATATGGCAGCACGCACCTGAAAGTACAGGAAGAGTCGGCGCTGGAAGGCGGCAAAGGCGAGAATATGGCGGCACGTACCTGAAAGGAGAGGAAGAGTCGGCGCTGGAAGGCGGCAAAGGCGAGAATATGGCGGCACGTACCTGAAAGGAGAGGAAGAGCCGGCGGTGGAATGCGGCAAACGCGAGAATATGGCGACACGTACCTCAAAGGAGAGGAAGAGTCGGCGCTGGAAGGCGGCAAAGGCGAGAATATGGCGACAACTGCGTGAAAGGAGAGGAAGAGTCGGTGCTGGAAGGCGGCAAAGGCGAGAATATGGCGGCAACTGCGTCAAAGGAGAGGAAGATTTGGCGCTGGAAGGCGGCAAAGGTGGGAATATGGCGGCACGTACCTGAAAGGAGAGGAAGAGTCGGCGGTGGAAGGCGGCAAAGGCGAGAATATGGCGGCAGGTGCGTGAAAGGAGAGGAAGAGTCGGCGCTGGAAGGCGGCAAAGGCGAGAATATGGCGGCACATACCTGAAAGGAGAGGAAGATTCGGCGGTGGAAGGCGGCAAAGGCGAGAATATGGCGGCAGCTGCGTGAAAGGAGAGGAAGAGTCGGCGCTGGAAGGCGGCAAAGGCGAGAATATGGCGGCAACTGCGTGAAAGTAGAGGAAGATTTGGCGCTGGAAGGCGGCAAAGGCGAGAATATGGCAGCCCGTGCGTGAAAGGAGAGGAAGAGTCGGCAGTGGAAGGCGGCAAAGGCGAGAATATGGCGGCAACTGCGTGAAACTATAGGAAGATTTGGCGCTAGAAGGCGGCAAAGGCGAGAATATGGCAGCCCGTGCATGAAAGGAGAGGAAGAGTCGGCACTGGAAGGCGGCAAAGGCGAGAATATGGCGGCACGTACCTGAAAGGAGAGGAAGAGTCGGCGCTCGAAGGCGGCAAAGGCGAGAATATGGCGGCACGTACCTGAAAGGAGAGGAAGAGTCGGCGCTGGAAGGCGGCAAAGTCGAGAATATGGCGGCAGGTGCGTGAAAGGAGAGGAAGAGTCGGCGCTGGAAGGCAGCAAAGGCGAGAATATGGCGGCAGGTACGTGAAAGGAGAGGAAGAGTCGGCGCTGGAAGGCGGCAAAGGCGAGAATATGGCGGCACGCACGTGAAAGGACAGGAAGAGTCGGCGCAGGAAGGCAGCAAAGGCGAGAATATGGAGGCAGGTGCGTGAAAGGAGAGGAAGAGTCGGCGCTGGAAGGCGGCAAAGGCAAGAATATGGCGGCAACTGCGTGAAAGGAGAGGAAGAGTCGGCGCTGGAAGGCGGCAAAGGTGAGAATATGGCGGCAAGTACCTGAAAGTAGAGGAAGATTTGGCGCTGGAAGGCGGCAAAGGCGAGAATATGGCGGCAGCTGCGTGAAAGGAGAGGAAGAGTCGGCGGTGGAAGGCGGCAAAGGCGAGAATATGGCGGCAACTGCGTGAAAGTAGAGGAAGATTTGGCGCTGGAAGGCGGCAAAGGCGAGAATATGGCGGCACGTACCTGAAAGCAGAGGAAGAGTCGGCGGTTGAAGGCGGGAAATGCGAGAATATGGCGGCAGCTGCGTGAAAGGAGAGGAAGAGTCGGCAGTGGAAGACGGCAAAGGCGAGAATATGGCGGCACGTACCTGAAAGGAGAGGAAGATTTGGCGCTGGAAGGCGGCAAAGGCAAGAATATGGCGGCAGGTGCGTGAAAGGAGAGGAAGAATCGGCAGTGGAAGGCGGCAAAGTCGAGAATATGGCAGCACGCACCTGAAAGGACAGGAAGAGTCGGCGCTGGAAGGCGGCAAAGGCGGGAATATGGCGGCACGTACCTGAAAGGAGAGGAAGAGTCGGCGCTGGAAGGCGGCAAAGGCGAGAATATGGCGGCACGTGCGTGAAAGGAGAGGAAGAGTCGGCGCTGGAAGGCGGCAAAGGCGAGAATATGGCGGCAACTGCGTGAAAGGAGAGGAAGAGTCGGCGCTGGAAGGCGGCAAAGGCGAGAATATGGCAGCACGTACCTGAAAGGAGAGGAAGAGTCGGCGGTGGAATGCGGCAAAGGCGAGAATATGGCGACACGTACCTCAAAGGAGAGGAAGAGTCGGCGCTGGAAGGCGGCAAAGGCGAGAATATGGCAGCCCGTGCGTGAAAGGAGAGGAAGAGTCGGCGCTGGAAGGCGGCAAAGGCGAGAATATGGCGGCACGTACCTGAAAGTACAGGAAGATTTGGCGCTGGAAGGCGGCAAAGGCAAGAATATGGCGGCACGTACCGGAAAGGAGAGGAAGAGTCGGCGGTGGAAGGCGGCAAAGGCGAGAATATGGCGGCAGGTGCGAGAAACGAGAGGAAGAGTCGGCGCTGGAAGGCGGCAAAGGCGAGAATATGGCGGCAAGTACCTGAAAGGAGAGGAAGAATCGGCAGTGGAAGGCGGCAAAGGCGAGAATATGGCGGCAGCTGCGTGAAAGGAGAGGAAGAATTGGCGGTGGAAGGCGGCAAAGGCGAGAATATGGCGGCAACTGCGGGAAAGTAGAGGAAGATTTGGCGCTGGAAGGCGGCAAAGGCGAGAATATGGCGGCAACTGCGTGAAAGTATAGGAAGATTTGGCGCTAGAAGGCGGCAAAGGCGAGAATATGGCAGCCCGTGCGCGAAAGGAGAGGAAGAGTCGGCACTGGAAGGCGGCAAAGGCGAGAATATGGCGGCACGTACCTGAAAGGAGAGGAAGGGTCGGCGCTCGAAGGCGGCAAAGGCGAGAATATGGCGGCACGTACCTGAAAGGAGAGGAAGAGTCGGCGCTGGAAGGCGGTAAAGTCGAGAATATGGCGGCAGGTGCGTGAAAGGAGAGGAAGAGTCGGCGGTGGAAGACGGCAAAGGCGAGAATATGGCGGCAACTGCGTGAAAGGAGAGGAAGAGTCGGCGCTGGAAGGCGGCAAAGGCGAGAATATGGCGGCAACTGCGTGAAAGGAGAGGAAGAGTCGGCGCTGGAAGGCGGCAAAGGTGAGAATATGGCGGCAAGTACCTGAAAGGAGAGGAAGATTTGGCGCTGGAAGGCGGCAAAGGCGAGAATATGGCGGCAGCTGCGTGAAAGGAGACGAAGAGTCGGCGGTGGAAGGCGGCAAAGGCGAGAATATGGCGGCAACTGCGTGAAAGAAGAGGAAGATTTGGCGCTGGAAGGCGGCAAAGGTGAGAATATGGCGGCAAGTACCTGAAAGGAGAGGAAGAGTCGGCGCTGGAAGGCGGCAAAGGTGAGAATATGGCGGCAAGTACCTGAAAGGAGAGGAAGAGTCGGCGGTGGAAGGCGGGAAATGCGAGAATATGGTGGCAGCTGCGTGAAAGGAGAGGAAGAGTCGGCAGTGGAAGACGGCAAAGGCGAGAATATGGCGGCACGTACCTGAAAGGAGAGGAAGATTTGGCGCTGGAAGGCGGCAAACGAGAGAATATGGCGGCAGGTGCGTGAAAGGAGAGGAAGAATCGGCAGTGGAAGGCGGCAAAGTCGAGAATATGGCAGCACGCACCTGAAAGGACAGGAAAAGTGGGCGCTGGAAGGCGGCAAAGGCGGGAATATGGCGGCACGTACCTGAAAGTAGAGGAAGAGTCGGCGCTGGAAGGCGGCAAAGGCGAGAATATGGCGGCACGTGCGTGAAAGGAGAGGAAGAGTCGGCGCTGGAAGGCGGCAAAGGCGAGAATATGGTGGCAACTGCGTGAAAGGAGAGGAAGAGTCGGCGCTGGAAGGCAGCAAAGGCGAGAATATGGCGGCAAGTACCTGAAAGGAGAGGAAGAGTCGGCGCTGGAAGGCGTCAAAGTCAAGAATATGGCGGCAGGTGCGTGAAAGGCGAGGAAGAGTCGGCGCTGGAAGGCGGCAAAGGCGAGAATATGGCGGCAGGTGCGTGAAAGGAGAGGAAGAGTCGGCGCTGTTAGGCGGCAAAGGCGAGAATATGGCGGCACGCACGTGAAAGGACAGGAAGAGTCGGCGCAGGAAGCCAGCAAAGGCGAGAATATGGAGGCAGGTGCGTGAAAGGAGAGGAAGAGTCTGCGCTGGAAGGCGGCAAAGGCGAGAATATGGCGGCAAGTACCTGAAAGTACAGGAAGAGTCGGCGCTGGAAGGCGGCAAAGGCGACAATATGGCGGCAGCTGCGTGAAAGGAGAGGAAGAGTCGGCGGTGGAAGACGGCAAAGGCGAGAATATGGCGGCAACTGCGTGAAAGTAGAGGAAGATTTGGCGCTGGAAGGCGGCAAAGGCGAGAATATGGCAGCCCGTGCGTGAAAGGAGAGGAAGAGTCGGCGCGGGAAGGCGGCAAAGGCGAGAATATGGCGGCAGCTGCGTGAAAGGAGAGGAAGAGTCGGCGGTGGAAGGCGGCAAAGGCGAGAATATGGCGGCAACTGCGTGAAAGTAGAGGAAGAGTCGGCGCTGGAAGGCGGAAAGGCGAGTATATGGCGGCACGTACCTGAAAGGAGAGGAAGAGTCGGCACTGGAAGGCGGCAAAGGCGAGAATATGGCGGCAGGTGCGTGAAAGGAGAGGAAGAATCGGCAGTGGAAGGCGGCAAAGTCGAGAATATGGCAGTACGCACCTGAAAGGAGAGGAAGATTTGGCGCTGGAAGGCGGCAAAGGCGAGAATATGGCGGCAACTGCGTGAAAGGAGAGGAAGAGTCGGCGCTGGAAGGCAGCAAAGGCGAGAATATGGCAGTACGTACCTGAAAGGAGAGGAAGAGCCGGCGGTGGAATGCGGCAAAGGCGAGAATATGGCGACACGTACATCAAAGGAGAGGAAGAGTCGGCGCTGGAAGGCGGCAAAGGCGAGAATATGGCAGCCCGTGCGTGAAAGGAGAGGAAGAGTCGGCGCTGGAAGGCGGCAAAGGCGAGAATATGGCGGCACGTACCGGAAAGGAGAGGAAGATTTGGCGCTGGAAGGCGGCAAAGGCAAGAATATGGCGGCACGTACCGGAAAGGAGAGGAAGAGTCGGCGCAGGAAGGCGGCAAAGGCGAGAATATGGCGGCAGGTGCGAGAAACGAGAGGAAGAGTCGGCGCTGGAAGGCGGCAAAGGCGAGAATATGGCGGCAAGTACCTGAAAGGAGAGGAAGATTTGGCGCTGGAAGGCGGCAAAGGCGAGAATATGGCGGCAACTGCGTGAAAGTAGAGGAAGATTTGGCGCTAGAAGGCGGCAAAGGCGAGAATATGGCAGCCCGTGCGTGAAAGGAGAGGAAGAGTCGGCGCTGTTAGGCGGCAAAGGCGAGAATATGGCGGCACGTACCTGAAAGGAGAGGAAGAGTCGGCGCTGGAAGGCGGCAAAGGCGAGAATATGGCGGCACGTTCCTGAAAGGAGAGGAAGAGTCGGCAGTGGAAGGCGGCAAAGGCGAGAATATGGCGGCAGCTGCGTGAAAGGAGAGGAAGAGTCGGCAGTGGAAGGCGGCAAAGGCGAGAATATGGCGGCAACTGCGTGAAAGGACAGGAAGAGTCGGCGCTGGAAGGCGGAAAGGCGAGTATATGGCGGCACGTACCTGAAAGGAGAGGAAGAGTCGGCGCTGGAAGGCGGCAAAGGCGAGAATATGGCGGCACGTTCCTGAAAGGAGAGGAAGAGTCGGCGCTGGAAGGCGTCAAAGTCAAGAATATGGCGGCAGGTGCGTGAAAGGAGAGGAAGAGTCGGTGGTGGAAGGCAGCAAAGGCGAGAATATGGCGGCAGGTGCGTGAAAGGAGAGGAAGAGTCGGCGCTGGAAGGCGGCAAAGGCGAGAATATGGCGGCACGCACGTGAAAGGACAGGAAGAGTCGGCGCTGGAAGGCGGCAAAGGCGAGAATATGGCGGCACGTACCTGAAAGGAGAGGAAGAGTCGGCGCTGGAAGGCGGCAAAGGCGAGAATATGGCGGCACGTACCTGAAAGGAGAGGAAGATTTGGCGCTGGAAGGCGGCAAAGGCGAGAATATGGCGGCAGGTGCGTGAAAGGAGAGGAAGAGTCGGCGGTGGAAGGCGGCAAAGGCGAGAATATGGCGGCAGATGCGTGAAAGGAGAGGAAGATTTGGCGCTGGAAGGCGGCAAAGGTGAGAATATGGCGGCAAGTACCTGAAAGGAGAGGAAGAGTCGGCGCTGGAAGGCGGCAAAGGTGAGAATATGGCGGCAAGTACCTGAAAGGAGAGGAAGAGTCGGCGGTGGAAGGCGGGAAATGCGAGAATATGGTGGCAGCTGCGTGAAAGGAGAGGAAGAGTCGGCAGTGGAAGACGGCAAAGGCGAGAATATGGCGGCACGTACCTGAAAGGAGAGGAAGATTTGGCACTGGAAGGCGGCAAACGAGAGAATATGGCGGCAGGTGCGTGAAAGGAGAGGAAGAATCGGCAGTGGAAGGCGGCAAAGTCGAGAATATGGCAGCACGCACCTGAAAGGACAGGAAAAGTGGGCGCTGGAAGGCGGCAAAGGCGGGAATATGGCGGCACGTACCTGAAAGTAGAGGAAGAGTCGGCGCTGGAAGGCGGCAAAGGCGAGAATATGGCGGCACGTGCGTGAAAGGAGAGGAAGAGTCGGCGCTGGAAGGCGGCAAAGGCGAGAATATGGTGGCAACTGCGTGAAAGGAGAGGAAGAGTCGGCGCTGGAAGGCAGCAAAGGCGAGAATATGGCGGCAAGTACCTGAAAGGAGAGGAAGAGTCGGCGCTGGAAGGCGTCAAAGTCAAGAATATGGCGGCAGGTGCGTGAAAGGCGAGGAAGAGTCGGCGCTGGAAGGCGGCAAAGGCGAGAATATGGCGGCAGGTGCGTGAAAGGAGAGGAAGAGTCGGCGCTGTTAGGCGGCAAAGGCGAGAATATGGCGGCACGCACGTGAAAGGACAGGAAGAGTCGGCGCAGGAAGCCAGCAAAGGCGAGAATATGGAGGCAGGTGCGTGAAAGGAGAGGAAGAGTCTGCGCTGGAAGGCGGCAAAGGCGAGAATATGGCGGCAAGTACCTGAAAGGACAGGAAGAGTCGGCGCTGGAAGGCGGCAAAGGCGACAATATGGCGGCAGCTGCGTGAAAGGAGAGGAAGAGTCGGCGGTGGAAGGCGGCAAAGGCGAGAATATGGCGGCAACTGCGTGAAAGAAGCGGAAGATTTGGCGCTGGAAGGCGGCAAAGGTGAGAATATGGCGGCAAGTACCTGAAAGGAGAGGAAGAGTCGGCGCTGGAAGGCGGCAAAGGTGAGAATATGGCGGCAAGTACCTGAAAGGAGAGGAAGAGTCGGCGGTGGAAGGCGGGAAATGCGAGAATATGGTGGCAGCTGCGTGAAAGGAGAGGAAGAGTCGGCAGTGGAAGACGGCAAAGGCGAGAATATGGCGGCACGTACCTGAAAGGAGAGGAAGATTTGGCGCTGGAAGGCGGCAAACGAGAGAATATGGCGGCAGGTGCGTGAAAGGAGAGGAAGAATCAGCAGTGGAAGGCGGCAAAGTCGAGAATATGGCAGCACGCACCTGAAAGGACAGGAAAAGTGGGCGCTGGAAGGCGGCAAAGGCGGGAATATGGCGGCACGTACCTGAAAGTAGAGGAAGAGTCGGCGCTGGAAGGCGGCAAAGGCGAGAATATGGCGGCACGTGCGTGAAAGGAGAGGAAGAGTCGGCGCTGGAAGGCGGCAAAGGCGAGAATATGGTGGCAACTGCGTGAAAGGAGAGGAAGAGTCGGCGCTGGAAGGCAGCAAAGGCGAGAATATGGCGGCAAGTACCTGAAAGGAGAGGAAGAGTCGGCGCTGGAAGGCGTCAAAGTCAAGAATATGGCGGCAGGTGCGTGAAAGGCGAGGAAGAGTCGGCGCTGGAAGGCGGCAAAGGCGAGAATATGGCGGCAGGTGCGTGAAAGGAGAGGAAGAGTCGGCGCTGTTAGGCGGCAAAGGCGAGAATATGGCGGCACGCACGTGAAAGGACAGGAAGAGTCGGCGCAGGAAGCCAGCAAAGGCGAGAATATGGAGGCAGGTGCGTGAAAGGAGAGGAAGAGTCTGCGCTGGAAGGCGGCAAAGGCGAGAATATGGCGGCAAGTACCTGAAAGGACAGGAAGAGTCGGCGCTGGAAGGCGGCAAAGGCGACAATATGGCGGCAGCTGCGTGAAAGGAGAGGAAGAGTCGGCGGTGGAAGACGGCAAAGGCGAGAATATGGCGGCAACTGCGTGAAAGTAGAGGAAGATTTGGCGCTGGAAGGCGGCAAAGGCGAGAATATGGCAGCCCGTGCGTGAAAGGAGAGGAAGAGTCGGCGCGGGAAGGCGGCAAAGGCGAGAATATGGCGGCAGCTGCGTGAAAGGAGAGGAAGAGTCGGCGGTGGAAGGCGGCAAAGGCGAGAATATGGCGGCAACTGCGTGAAAGTAGAGGAAGAGTCGGCGCTGGAAGGCGGAAAGGCGAGTATATGGCGGCACGTACCTGAAAGGAGAGGAAGAGTCGGCACTGGAAGGCGGCAAAGGCGAGAATATGGCGGCAGGTGCGTGAAAGGAGAGGAAGAATCGGCAGTGGAAGGCGGCAAAGTCGAGAATATGGCAGTACGCACCTGAAAGGAGAGGAAGATTTGGCGCTGGAAGGCGGCAAAGGCGAGAATATGGCGGCAACTGCGTGAAAGGAGAGGAAGAGTCGGCGCTGGAAGGCAGCAAAGGCGAGAATATGGCAGTACGTACCTGAAAGGAGAGGAAGAGCCGGCGGTGGAATGCGGCAAAGGCAAGAATATGGCGACACGTACATCAAAGGAGAGGAAGAGTCGGCGCTGGAAGGCGGCAAAGGCGAGAATATGGCAGCCCGTGCGTGAAAGGAGAGGAAGAGTCGGCGCTGGAAGGCGGCAAAGGCGAGAATATGGCGGCACGTACCGGAAAGGAGAGGAAGATTTGGCGCTGGAAGGCGGCAAAGGCAAGAATATGGCGGCACGTACCGGAAAGGAGAGGAAGAGTCGGCGCAGGAAGGCGGCAAAGGCGAGAATATGGCGGCAGGTGCGAGAAACGAGAGGAAGAGTCGGCGCTGGAAGGCGGCAAAGGCGAGAATATGGCGGCAAGTACCTGAAAGGAGAGGAAGATTTGGCGCTGGAAGGCGGCAAAGGCGAGAATATGGCGGCAACTGCGTGAAAGTAGAGGAAGATTTGGCGCTAGAAGGCGGCAAAGGCGAGAATATGGCAGCCCGTGCGTGAAAGGAGAGGAAGAGTCGGCGCTGTTAGGCGGCAAAGGCGAGAATATGGCGGCACGTACCTGAAAGGAGAGGAAGAGTCGGCGCTGGAAGGCGGCAAAGGCGAGAATATGGCGGCACGTTCCTGAAAGGAGAGGAAGAGTCGGCAGTGGAAGGCGGCAAAGGCGAGAATATGGCGGCAGCTGCGTGAAAGGAGAGGAAGAGTCGGCAGTGGAAGGCGGCAAAGGCGAGAATATGGCGGCAACTGCGTGAAAGGACAGGAAGAGTCGGCGCTGGAAGGCGGAAAGGCGAGTATATGGCGGCACGTACCTGAAAGGAGAGGAAGAGTCGGCGCTGGAAGGCGGCAAAGGCGAGAATATGGCGGCACGTTCCTGAAAGGAGAGGAAGAGTCGGCGCTGGAAGGCGTCAAAGTCAAGAATATGGCGGCAGGTGCGTGAAAGGAGAGGAAGAGTCGGTGGTGGAAGGCAGCAAAGGCGAGAATATGGCGGCAGGTGCGTGAAAGGAGAGGAAGAGTCGGCGCTGGAAGGCGGCAAAGGCGAGAATATGGCGGCACGCACGTGAAAGGACAGGAAGAGTCGGCGCTGGAAGGCGGCAAAGGCGAGAATATGGCGGCACGTACCTGAAAGGAGAGGAAGAGTCGGCGCTGGAAGGCGGCAAAGGCGAGAATATGGCGGCACGTACCTGAAAGGAGAGGAAGATTTGGCGCTGGAAGGCGGCAAAGGCGAGAATATGGCGGCAGGTGCGTGAAAGGAGAGGAAGAGTCGGCGGTGGAAGGCGGCAAAGGCGAGAATATGGCGGCAACTGCGTGAAAGAAGAGGAAGATTTGGCGCTGGAAGGCGGCAAAGGTGAGAATATGGCGGCAAGTACCTGAAAGGAGAGGAAGAGTCGGCGCTGGAAGGCGGCAAAGGTGAGAATATGGCGGCAAGTACCTGAAAGGAGAGGAAGAGTCGGCGGTGGAAGGCGGGAAATGCGAGAATATGGTGGCAGCTGCGTGAAAGGAGAGGAAGAGTCGGCAGTGGAAGACGGCAAAGGCGAGAATATGGCGGCACGTACCTGAAAGGAGAGGAAGATTTGGCGCTGGAAGGCGGCAAACGAGAGAATATGGCGGCAGGTGCGTGAAAGGAGAGGAAGAATCGGCAGTGGAAGGCGGCAAAGTCGAGAATATGGCAGCACGCACCTGAAAGGACAGGAAAAGTGGGCGCTGGAAGGCGGCAAAGGCGGGAATATGGCGGCACGTACCTGAAAGTAGAGGAAGAGTCGGCGCTGGAAGGCGGCAAAGGCGAGAATATGGCGGCACATGCGTGAAAGGAGAGGAAGAGTCGGCGCTGGAAGGCGGCAAAGGCGAGAATATGGTGGCAACTGCGTGAAAGGAGAGGAAGAGTCGGCGCTGGAAGGCAGCAAAGGCGAGAATATGGCGGCAAGTACCTGAAAGGAGAGGAAGAGTCGGCGCTGGAAGGCGTCAAAGTCAAGAATATGGCGGCAGGTGCGTGAAAGGCGAGGAAGAGTCGGCGCTGGAAGGCGGCAAAGGCGAGAATATGGCGGCAGGTGCGTGAAAGGAGAGGAAGAGTCGGCGCTGTTAGGCGGCAAAGGCGAGAATATGGCGGCACGCACGTGAAAGGACAGGAAGAGTCGGCGCAGGAAGCCAGCAAAGGCGAGAATATGGAGGCAGGTGCGTGAAAGGAGAGGAAGAGTCTGCGCTGGAAGGCGGCAAAGGCGAGAATATGGCGGCAAGTACCTGAAAGGACAGGAAGAGTCGGCGCTGGAAGGCGGCAAAGGCGACAATATGGCGGCAGCTGCGTGAAAGGAGAGGAAGAGTCGGCGGTGGAAGACGGCAAAGGCGAGAATATGGCGGCAACTGCGTGAAAGTAGAGGAAGATTTGGCGCTGGAAGGCGGCAAAGGCGAGAATATGGCAGCCCGTGCGTGAAAGGAGAGGAAGAGTCGGCGCGGGAAGGCGGCAAAGGCGAGAATATGGCGGCAGCTGCGTGAAAGGAGAGGAAGAGTCGGCGGTGGAAGGCGGCAAAGGCGAGAATATGGCGGCAACTGCGTGAAAGTAGAGGAAGAGTCGGCGCTGGAAGGCGGAAAGGCGAGTATATGGCGGCACGTACCTGAAAGGAGAGGAAGAGTCGGCACTGGAAGGCGGCAAAGGCGAGAATATGGCGGCAGGTGCGTGAAAGGAGAGGAAGAATCGGCAGTGGAAGGCGGCAAAGTCGAGAATATGGCAGTACGCACCTGAAATGAGAGGAAGATTTGGCGCTGGAAGGCGGCAAAGGCGAGAATATGGCGGCAACTGCGTGAAAGGAGAGGAAGAGTCGGCGCTGGAAGGCAGCAAAGGCGAGAATATGGCAGTACGTACCTGAAAGGAGAGGAAGAGCCGGCGGTGGAATGCGGCAAAGGCGAGAATATGGCGACACGTACCTCAAAGGAGAGGAAGAGTCGGCGCTGGAAGGCGGCAAAGGCGAGAATATGGCAGCCCGTGCGTGAAAGGAGAGGAAGAGTCGGCGCTGGAAGGCGGCAAAGGCGAGAATATGGCGGCACGTACCTGAAAGGAGAGGAAGATTTGGCGCTGGAAGGCGGCAAAGGCAAGAATATGGCGGCACGTACCGGAAAGGAGAGGAAGAGTCGGCGCAGGAAGGCGGCAAAGGCGAGAATATGGCGGCAGGTGCGAGAAACGAGAGGAAGAGTCGGCGCTGGAAGGCGGCAAAGGCGAGAATATGGCGGCAAGTACCTGAAAGGAGAGGAAGATTTGGCGCTGGAAGGCGGCAAAGGCGAGAATATGGCGGCAACTGCGTGAAAGTAGAGGAAGATTTGGCGCTAGAAGGCGGCAAAGGCGAGAATATGGCAGCCCGTGCGTGAAAGGAGAGGAAGAGTCGGCGCTGTTAGGCGGCAAAGGCGAGAATATGGCGGCACGTACCTGAAAGGAGAGGAAGAGTCGGCGCTGGAAGGCGGCAAAGGCGAGAATATGGCGGCACGTTCCTGAAAGGAGAGGAAGAGTCGGCAGTGGAAGGCGGCAAAGGCGAGAATATGGCGGCAGCTGCGTGAAAGGAGAGGAAGAGTCGGCAGTGGAAGGCGGCAAAGGCGAGAATATGGCGGCAACTGCGTGAAAGTAGAGGAAGAGTCGGCGCTGGAAGGCGGAAAGGCGAGTATATGGCGGCACGTACCTGAAAGGAGAGGAAGAGTCGGCGCTGGAAGGCGGCAAAGGCGAGAATATGGCGGCACGTTCCTGAAAGGAGAGGAAGAGTCGGCGCTGGAAGGCGTCAAAGGCGAGAATATGGCGGCAGCTGCATGAAAGGAGAGGACGAGTCGGCGCTGGAAGGCGGCAAAGGCGAGAATATGGCGGCAGGTGCGTGAAAGTAGAGGAAGATTTGGCGCTGGAAGGCGGCAAAGGCGAGAATATGGCGGCAGCTGCGTGAAAGGAGAGGAAGAGTCGGCGCTGGAAGGCGGCAAACGAGAGAATATGGCGGCAACTGCGTGAAAGTAGAGGAAGAGTCGGCGCTGGAAGGCGGAAAGGCGAGTATATGGCGGCACGTACCTGAAAGGAGAGGAAGAGTCGGCGCTGGAAGGCGGGAAATGCGAGAATATGGCGGCAGCTGCGTGAAAGGAGAGGAAGAATCGGCAGTGGAAGGCGGCAAAGTCGAGAATATGGCAGTACGCACCTGAAAGGACTGGAAGAGTCGGCGCTGGAAGGCGGCAAAGGCGGGAATATGGCGGCACGTACCTGAAAGGAGAGGAAGAGTCGGCGCTGGAAGGCGGCAAAGGCGAGAATATGGCGGCAAGTACCTGAAAGGAGAGGAAGAGTCGGCGGTGGAAGGCGGGAAATGCGAGAATATGGTGGCAGCTGCGTGAAAGGAGAGGAAGAGTCGGCAGTGGAAGACGGCAAAGGCGAGAATATGGCGGCACGTACCTGAAAGGAGAGGAAGATTTGGCGCTGGAAGGCGGCAAACGAGAGAATATGGCGGCAGGTGCGTGAAAGGAGAGGAAGAATCAGCAGTGGAAGGCGGCAAAGTCGAGAATATGGCAGCACGCACCTGAAAGGACAGGAAAAGTGGGCGCTGGAAGGCGGCAAAGGCGGGAATATGGCGGCACGTACCTGAAAGTAGAGGAAGAGTCGGCGCTGGAAGGCGGCAAAGGCGAGAATATGGCGGCACGTGCGTGAAAGGAGAGGAAGAGTCGGCGCTGGAAGGCGGCAAAGGCGAGAATATGGTGGCAACTGCGTGAAAGGAGAGGAAGAGTCGGCGCTGGAAGGCAGCAAAGGCGAGAATATGGCGGCAAGTACCTGAAAGGAGAGGAAGAGTCGGCGCTGGAAGGCGTCAAAGTCAAGAATATGGCGGCAGGTGCGTGAAAGGCGAGGAAGAGTCGGCGCTGGAAGGCGGCAAAGGCGAGAATATGGCGGCAGGTGCGTGAAAGGAGAGGAAGAGTCGGCGCTGTTAGGCGGCAAAGGCGAGAATATGGCGGCACGCACGTGAAAGGACAGGAAGAGTCGGCGCAGGAAGCCAGCAAAGGCGAGAATATGGAGGCAGGTGCGTGAAAGGAGAGGAAGAGTCTGCGCTGGAAGGCGGCAAAGGCGAGAATATGGCGGCAAGTACCTGAAAGGACAGGAAGAGTCGGCGCTGGAAGGCGGCAAAGGCGACAATATGGCGGCAGCTGCGTGAAAGGAGAGGAAGAGTCGGCGGTGGAAGACGGCAAAGGCGAGAATATGGCGGCAACTGCGTGAAAGTAGAGGAAGATTTGGCGCTGGAAGGCGGCAAAGGCGAGAATATGGCAGCCCGTGCGTGAAAGGAGAGGAAGAGTCGGCGCGGGAAGGCGGCAAAGGCGAGAATATGGCGGCAGCTGCGTGAAAGGAGAGGAAGAGTCGGCGGTGGAAGGCGGCAAAGGCGAGAATATGGCGGCAACTGCGTGAAAGTAGAGGAAGAGTCGGCGCTGGAAGGCGGAAAGGCGAGTATATGGCGGCACGTACCTGAAAGGAGAGGAAGAGTCGGCACTGGAAGGCGGCAAAGGCGAGAATATGGCGGCAGGTGCGTGAAAGGAGAGGAAGAATCGGCAGTGGAAGGCGGCAAAGTCGAGAATATGGCAGTACGCACCTGAAAGGAGAGGAAGATTTGGCGCTGGAAGGCGGCAAAGGCGAGAATATGGCGGCAACTGCGTGAAAGGAGAGGAAGAGTCGGCGCTGGAAGGCAGCAAAGGCGAGAATATGGCAGTACGTACCTGAAAGGAGAGGAAGAGCCGGCGGTGGAATGCGGCAAAGGCAAGAATATGGCGACACGTACATCAAAGGAGAGGAAGAGTCGGCGCTGGAAGGCGGCAAAGGCGAGAATATGGCAGCCCGTGCGTGAAAGGAGAGGAAGAGTCGGCGCTGGAAGGCGGCAAAGGCGAGAATATGGCGGCACGTACCGGAAAGGAGAGGAAGATTTGGCGCTGGAAGGCGGCAAAGGCAAGAATATGGCGGCACGTACCGGAAAGGAGAGGAAGAGTCGGCGCAGGAAGGCGGCAAAGGCGAGAATATGGCGGCAGGTGCGAGAAACGAGAGGAAGAGTCGGCGCTGGAAGGCGGCAAAGGCGAGAATATGGCGGCAAGTACCTGAAAGGAGAGGAAGATTTGGCGCTGGAAGGCGGCAAAGGCGAGAATATGGCGGCAACTGCGTGAAAGTAGAGGAAGATTTGGCGCTAGAAGGCGGCAAAGGCGAGAATATGGCAGCCCGTGCGTGAAAGGAGAGGAAGAGTCGGCGCTGTTAGGCGGCAAAGGCGAGAATATGGCGGCACGTACCTGAAAGGAGAGGAAGAGTCGGCGCTGGAAGGCGGCAAAGGCGAGAATATGGCGGCACGTTCCTGAAAGGAGAGGAAGAGTCGGCAGTGGAAGGCGGCAAAGGCGAGAATATGGCGGCAGCTGCGTGAAAGGAGAGGAAGAGTCGGCAGTGGAAGGCGGCAAAGGCGAGAATATGGCGGCAACTGCGTGAAAGGACAGGAAGAGTCGGCGCTGGAAGGCGGAAAGGCGAGTATATGGCGGCACGTACCTGAAAGGAGAGGAAGAGTCGGCGCTGGAAGGCGGCAAAGGCGAGAATATGGCGGCACGTTCCTGAAAGGAGAGGAAGAGTCGGCGCTGGAAGGCGTCAAAGTCAAGAATATGGCGGCAGGTGCGTGAAAGGAGAGGAAGAGTCGGTGGTGGAAGGCAGCAAAGGCGAGAATATGGCGGCAGGTGCGTGAAAGGAGAGGAAGAGTCGGCGCTGGAAGGCGGCAAAGGCGAGAATATGGCGGCACGCACGTGAAAGGACAGGAAGAGTCGGCGCTGGAAGGCGGCAAAGGCGAGAATATGGCGGCACGTACCTGAAAGGAGAGGAAGAGTCGGCGCTGGAAGGCGGCAAAGGCGAGAATATGGCGGCACGTACCTGAAAGGAGAGGAAGATTTGGCGCTGGAAGGCGGCAAAGGCGAGAATATGGCGGCAGGTGCGTGAAAGGAGAGGAAGAGTCGGCGGTGGAAGGCGGCAAAGGCGAGAATATGGCGGCAACTGCGTGAAAGAAGAGGAAGATTTGGCGCTGGAAGGCGGCAAAGGTGAGAATATGGCGGCAAGTACCTGAAAGGAGAGGAAGAGTCGGCGCTGGAAGGCGGCAAAGGTGAGAATATGGCGGCAAGTACCTGAAAGGAGAGGAAGAGTCGGCGGTGGAAGGCGGGAAATGCGAGAATATGGTGGCAGCTGCGTGAAAGGAGAGGAAGAGTCGGCAGTGGAAGACGGCAAAGGCGAGAATATGGCGGCACGTACCTGAAAGGAGAGGAAGATTTGGCGCTGGAAGGCGGCAAACGAGAGAATATGGCGGCAGGTGCGTGAAAGGAGAGGAAGAATCGGCAGTGGAAGGCGGCAAAGTCGAGAATATGGCAGCACGCACCTGAAAGGACAGGAAAAGTGGGCGCTGGAAGGCGGCAAAGGCGGGAATATGGCGGCACGTACCTGAAAGTAGAGGAAGAGTCGGCGCTGGAAGGCGGCAAAGGCGAGAATATGGCGGCACATGCGTGAAAGGAGAGGAAGAGTCGGCGCTGGAAGGCGGCAAAGGCGAGAATATGGTGGCAACTGCGTGAAAGGAGAGGAAGAGTCGGCGCTGGAAGGCAGCAAAGGCGAGAATATGGCGGCAAGTACCTGAAAGGAGAGGAAGAGTCGGCGCTGGAAGGCGTCAAAGTCAAGAATATGGCGGCAGGTGCGTGAAAGGCGAGGAAGAGTCGGCGCTGGAAGGCGGCAAAGGCGAGAATATGGCGGCAGGTGCGTGAAAGGAGAGGAAGAGTCGGCGCTGTTAGGCGGCAAAGGCGAGAATATGGCGGCACGCACGTGAAAGGACAGGAAGAGTCGGCGCAGGAAGCCAGCAAAGGCGAGAATATGGAGGCAGGTGCGTGAAAGGAGAGGAAGAGTCTGCGCTGGAAGGCGGCAAAGGCGAGAATATGGCGGCAAGTACCTGAAAGGACAGGAAGAGTCGGCGCTGGAAGGCGGCAAAGGCGACAATATGGCGGCAGCTGCGTGAAAGGAGAGGAAGAGTCGGCGGTGGAAGACGGCAAAGGCGAGAATATGGCGGCAACTGCGTGAAAGTAGAGGAAGATTTGGCGCTGGAAGGCGGCAAAGGCGAGAATATGGCAGCCCGTGCGTGAAAGGAGAGGAAGAGTCGGCGCGGGAAGGCGGCAAAGGCGAGAATATGGCGGCAGCTGCGTGAAAGGAGAGGAAGAGTCGGCGGTGGAAGGCGGCAAAGGCGAGAATATGGCGGCAACTGCGTGAAAGTAGAGGAAGAGTCGGCGCTGGAAGGCGGAAAGGCGAGTATATGGCGGCACGTACCTGAAAGGAGAGGAAGAGTCGGCACTGGAAGGCGGCAAAGGCGAGAATATGGCGGCAGGTGCGTGAAAGGAGAGGAAGAATCGGCAGTGGAAGGCGGCAAAGTCGAGAATATGGCAGTACGCACCTGAAATGAGAGGAAGATTTGGCGCTGGAAGGCGGCAAAGGCGAGAATATGGCGGCAACTGCGTGAAAGGAGAGGAAGAGTCGGCGCTGGAAGGCAGCAAAGGCGAGAATATGGCAGTACGTACCTGAAAGGAGAGGAAGAGCCGGCGGTGGAATGCGGCAAAGGCGAGAATATGGCGACACGTACCTCAAAGGAGAGGAAGAGTCGGCGCTGGAAGGCGGCAAAGGCGAGAATATGGCAGCCCGTGCGTGAAAGGAGAGGAAGAGTCGGCGCTGGAAGGCGGCAAAGGCGAGAATATGGCGGCACGTACCTGAAAGGAGAGGAAGATTTGGCGCTGGAAGGCGGCAAAGGCAAGAATATGGCGGCACGTACCGGAAAGGAGAGGAAGAGTCGGCGCAGGAAGGCGGCAAAGGCGAGAATATGGCGGCAGGTGCGAGAAACGAGAGGAAGAGTCGGCGCTGGAAGGCGGCAAAGGCGAGAATATGGCGGCAAGTACCTGAAAGGAGAGGAAGATTTGGCGCTGGAAGGCGGCAAAGGCGAGAATATGGCGGCAACTGCGTGAAAGTAGAGGAAGATTTGGCGCTAGAAGGCGGCAAAGGCGAGAATATGGCAGCCCGTGCGTGAAAGGAGAGGAAGAGTCGGCGCTGTTAGGCGGCAAAGGCGAGAATATGGCGGCACGTACCTGAAAGGAGAGGAAGAGTCGGCGCTGGAAGGCGGCAAAGGCGAGAATATGGCGGCACGTTCCTGAAAGGAGAGGAAGAGTCGGCAGTGGAAGGCGGCAAAGGCGAGAATATGGCGGCAGCTGCGTGAAAGGAGAGGAAGAGTCGGCAGTGGAAGGCGGCAAAGGCGAGAATATGGCGGCAACTGCGTGAAAGTAGAGGAAGAGTCGGCGCTGGAAGGCGGAAAGGCGAGTATATGGCGGCACGTACCTGAAAGGAGAGGAAGAGTCGGCGCTGGAAGGCGGCAAAGGCGAGAATATGGCGGCACGTTCCTGAAAGGAGAGGAAGAGTCGGCGCTGGAAGGCGTCAAAGGCGAGAATATGGCGGCAGCTGCATGAAAGGAGAGGACGAGTCGGCGCTGGAAGGCGGCAAAGGCGAGAATATGGCGGCAGGTGCGTGAAAGTAGAGGAAGATTTGGCGCTGGAAGGCGGCAAAGGCGAGAATATGGCGGCAGCTGCGTGAAAGGAGAGGAAGAGTCGGCGCTGGAAGGCGGCAAACGAGAGAATATGGCGGCAACTGCGTGAAAGTAGAGGAAGAGTCGGCGCTGGAAGGCGGAAAGGCGAGTATATGGCGGCACGTACCTGAAAGGAGAGGAAGAGTCGGCGCTGGAAGGCGGGAAATGCGAGAATATGGCGGCAGCTGCGTGAAAGGAGAGGAAGAATCGGCAGTGGAAGGCGGCAAAGTCGAGAATATGGCAGTACGCACCTGAAAGGACTGGAAGAGTCGGCGCTGGAAGGCGGCAAAGGCGGGAATATGGCGGCACGTACCTGAAAGGAGAGGAAGAGTCGGCGCTGGAAGGCGGCAAAGGCGAGAATATGGCAGCCCGTGCGTGAAAGGAGAGGAAGATTTGGCGCTAGAAGGCGGCAAAGGCGAGAATATGGCCGCCCGTGCGTGAAAGGAGAGGAAGAGTCGGCACTGGAAGGCGGCAAAGGCGAGAATATGGCGGCACGTACCTGAAAGGAGAGGAAGATTTGGCGCTGTTAGGCGGCAAAGGCGAGAATATGGCGGCAGCTGCGTGAAAGGAGAGGAAGAGTCGGCGGTGGAAGGCGGCAAAGGCGAGAATATGGCGGCAGCTGCGTGAAAGGAGAGGAAGATTTGGCGCTGGAAGGCGGCAAAGGCGGGAATATGGCGGCACGTACCTGAAAGGAGAGGAAGAGTCGGCGGTGGAAGGCGGCAAAGGCGAGAATATGGCGGCAGGTGCGTGAAAGGAGAGGAAGATTTGGCGCTGGAAGGCGGCAAAGGCGAGAATATGGCGGCAAGTACCTGAAAGGAGAGGAAGATTTGGCGCTGGAAGGCGGCAAAGGCGAGAATATGGCGGCAGCTGCGTGAAAGGAGAGGAAGAGTCGGCGGTGGAAGGCGGCAAAGGCGAGAATATGGCGGCAACTGCGTGAAAGTAGAGGAGGATTTGGCGCTGGAAGGCGGCAAAGGCGAGAATATGGCAGCCCGTGCGTGAAAGGAGAGGAAGAGTCGGCAGTGGAAGGCGGCAAAGGCGAGAATATGGCGGCAGCTGCGTGAAAGGAGAGGAAGAGTCGGCGGTGGAAGGCGGCAAAGGCGAGAATATGGCGGCAAGTACCTGAAAGGAGAGGAAGAGTCGGCGCTGGAAGGCGGAAAGGCGAGTATATGGCGGCACGTACCTGAAAGGAGAGGAAGAGTCGGCGCTGGAAGGCGGGAAATGCGAGAATATGGCGGCAGCTGCGTGAAAGTAGAGGAAGAGTCGGCGCTGGAAGGCGGCAAAGGCGAGAATATGGCGGCACGTACCTGAAAGGAGAGGAAGATTTGGCGCTGGAAGGCGGCAAACGAGAGAATATGGTGGCAGGTGCGTGAAAGGAGAGGAAGAATCGGCAGTGGAAGGCGGCAAAGTCGAGAATATGGCAGTACGCACCTGAAAGGACTGGAAGAGTCGGCGCTGGAAGGCGGCAAAGGCGGGAATATGGCGGCACGTACCTGAAAGGAGAGGAAGAGTCGGCGCAGGAAGGCGGTAAAGGCGAGAATATGGCAGCCCGTGCGTGAAAGGAGAGGAAGAGTCGGCGCTGGAAGGCGGCAAAGGCGAGAATATGGCGGCACGTACCTGAAAGGAGAGGAAGAGTCGGCGCTGGAAGGCGGTAAAGGCGAGAATATGGCAGCCCGTGCGTGAAAGTAGAGGAAGATTTGGCGCTAGAAGGCGGCAAAGGCGAGAATATGGCGGCAACTGCGTGAAAGGAGAGGAAGAGTCGGCGCTGGAAGGCGGCAAAGGCGAGAATATGGCGGCACGTACATGAAAGGACAGGAAGAGTCGGCGCTGTTAGGCGGCAAAGGCAAGAATATGGCGGCAACTGCGTGAAAGGAGAGGAAGAGTCGGCGGTGGAAGGCGGCAAAGGCGAGAATATGGCAGCCCGTGCGTGAAAGGAGAGGAAGAGTCGGCGCTGGAAGGCGGAAAGGCGAGTATATGGCGGCACGTACCTGAAAGGAGAGGAAGAGTCGGCGCTGGAAGGCGGGAAATGCGAGAATATGGCGGCAGCTGCGTGAAAGGAGAGGAAGAGTCGGCAGTGGAAGACGGCAAAGGCGAGAATATGGCGGTACGTACCTGAAAGGAGAGGAAGATTTGGCGCTGGAAGGCGGCAAAGGCGAGAATATGGCGGCACGCACGTGAAAGGACAGGAAGAGTCGGCGCAGGAAGGCAGCAAAGGCGAGAATATGGAGGCAGGTGCGTGAAAGGAGAGGAAGAGTCGGCGCTGGAAGGCGGTAAAGGCGAGAATATGGCAGCCCGTGCGTGAAAGTAGAGGAAGATTTGGCGCTAGAAGGCGGCAAAGGCGAGAATATGGCGGCAACTGCGTGAAAGGAGAGGAAGAGTCGGCGCTGGAAGGCGGCAAAGGCGAGAATATGGCGGCACGTACCTGAAAGGAGAGGAAGAGTCGGCGCTGGAAGGCGGTAAAGGCGAGAATATGGCAGCCCGTGCGTGAAAGTAGAGGAAGATATGGCGCTAGAAGGCGGCAAAGGCGAGAATATGGCGGCAACTGCGTGAAAGGAGAGGAAGAGTCGGCGCTGGAAGGCGGCAAAGGCGAGAATATGGCGGCACGTACATGAAAGGACAGGAAGAGTCGGCGCTGTTAGGCGGCAAAGGCAAGAATATGGCGGCAACTGCGTGAAAGGAGAGGAAGAGTCGGCGGTGGAAGGCGGCAAAGGCGAGAATATGGCAGCCCGTGCGTGAAAGGAGAGGAAGAGTCGGCGCTGGAAGGCGGAAAGGCGAGTATATGGCGGCACGTACCTGAAAGGAGAGGAAGAGTCGGCGCTGGAAGGCGGGAAATGCGAGAATATGGCGGCAAGTACCTGAAAGGACAGGAAGAGTCGGCGCTGGAAGGCGGCAAAGGCGAGAATATGGCGGCAGCTGCGTGAAAGGAGAGGACGAGTCGGCGCTGGAAGGCGGCAAAGGCGAGAATATGGCGGCAGGTGCGTGAAAGTAGAGGAAGATTTGGCGCTGGAAGGCGGCAAAGGCGAGAATATGGCGGCAGCTGCGTGAAAGGAGAGGAAGAGTCGGCGGTGGAAGGCGGCAAAGGCGAGAATATGGCGGCAGCTGCGTGAAAGGAGAGGAAGAGTCGGCGCTGGAAGGCGGAAAGGCGAGTATATGGCGGCACGTACCTGAAAGGAGAGGAAGAGTCGGCGCTGGAAGGCGGGAAATGCGAGAATATGGCGGCAGCTGCGTGAAAGGAGAGGAAGAGTCGGCAGTGGAAGACGGCAAAGGCGAGAATATGGCGGCACGTACCTGAAAGGAGAGGAAGATTTGGCGCTGGAAGGCGGCAAAGGCGAGAATATGGCGGCAGCTGCGTGAAAGGAGAGGAAGAGTCGGCAGTGGAAGGCGGCAAAGTCGAGAATATGGCAGTACGCACCTGAAAGGACTGGAAGAGTCGGCGCTGGAAGGCGGCAAAGGCGGGAATATGGCGGCACGTACCTGAAAGGAGAGGAAGAGTCGGCGCTGGAAGGCGGCAAAGGCGAGAATATGGCAGCCCGTGCGTGAAAGGAGAGGAAGAGTCGGCGCTGGAAGGCGGAAAGGCGAGTATATGGCGGCACGTACCTGAAAGGAGAGGAAGAGTCGGCGCTGGAAGGCGGGAAATGCGAGAATATGGCGGCAGCTGCGTGAAAGGAGAGGAAGAGTCGGCAGTGGAAGACGGCAAAGGCGAGAATATGGCGGTACGTACCTGAAAGGAGAGGAAGATTTGGCGCTGGAAGGCGGCAAACGAGAGAATATGGTGGCAGGTGCGTGAAAGGAGAGGAAGAATCGGCAGTGGAAGGCGGCAAAGTAGAGAATATGGCAGTACGCACCTGAAAGGACTGGAAGAGTCGGCGCTGGAAGGCGGCAAAGGCGGGAATATGGCGGCACGTACCTGAAAGGAGAGGAAGAGTCGGCGCTGGAAGGCGGTAAAGGCGAGAATATGGCAGCCCGTGCGTGAAAGGAGAGGAAGAGTCGGCGCTGGAAGGCGGCAAAGGCGAGAATATGGCGGCACGTACCTGAAAGGAGAGGAAGAGTCGGCGCTGGAAGGCGGTAAAGGCGAGAATATGGCAGCCCGTGCATGAAAGTAGAGGAAGATTTGGCGCTAGAAGGCGGCAAAGGCGAGAATATGGCCGCCCGTGCGTGAAAGGAGAGGAAGAGTCGGCACTGGAAGGCGGCAAAGGCGAGAATATGGCGGCACGTACCTGAAAGGAGAGGAAGAGTCGGCGCTGGAAGGCGGCAAAGGCGAGAATATGGCGGCAACTGCGTGAAAGGAGAGGAAGAGTCGGCGGTGGAAGGCGGCAAAGGCGAGAATATGGCAGCCCGTGCGTGAAAGGAGAGGAAGAGTCGGCGCTGGAAGGCGGAAAGGCGAGTATATGGCGGCACGTACCTGAAAGGAGAGGAAGAGTCGGCGCTGGAAGGCGGGAAATGCGAGAATATGGCGGCAAGTACCTGAAAGGACAGGAAGAGTCGGCGCTGGAAGGCGGCAAAGGCGAGAATATGGCGGCAGCTGCGTGAAAGGAGAGGACGAGTCGGCGCTGGAAGGCGGCAAAGGCGAGAATATGGCGGCAGGTGCGTGAAAGTAGAGGAAGATTTGGCGCTGGAAGGCGGCAAAGGCGAGAATATGGCGGCAGCTGCGTGAAAGGAGAGGAAGAGTCGGCGGTGGAAGGCGGCAAAGGCGAGAATATGGCGGCAGCTGCGTGAAAGGAGAGGAAGAGTCGGCGCTGGAAGGCGGAAAGGCGAGTATATGGCGGCACGTACCTGAAAGGAGAGGAAGAGTCGGCGCTGGAAGGCGGGAAATGCTAGAATATGGCGGCAGCTGCGTGAAAGGAGAGGAAGAGTCGGCAGTGGAAGACGGCAAAGGCGAGAATATGGCGGCACGTACCTGAAAGGAGAGGAAGATTTGGCGCTGGAAGGCGGCAAAGGCGAGAATATGGCGGCAGCTGCGTGAAAGGAGAGGAAGAATCGGCAGTGGAAGGCGGCAAAGTCGAGAATATGGCAGTACGCACCTGAAAGGACTGGAAGAGTCGGCGCTGGAAGGCGGCAAAGGCGGGAATATGGCGGCACGTACCTGAAAGGAGAGGAAGAGTCGGCGCTGGAAGGCGGCAAAGGCGAGAATATGGCAGCCCGTGCGTGAAAGGAGAGGAAGAGTCGGCGCTGGAAGGCGGAAAGGCGAGTATATGGCGGCACGTACCTGAAAGGAGAGGAAGAGTCGGCGCTGGAAGGCGGGAAATGCGAGAATATGGCGGCAGCTGCGTGAAAGGAGAGGAAGAGTCGGCAGTGGAAGACGGCAAAGGCGAGAATATGGCGGTACGTACCTGAAAGGAGAGGAAGATTTGGCGCTGGAAGGCGGCAAACGAGAGAATATGGTGGCAGGTGCGTGAAAGGAGAGGAAGAATCGGCAGTGGAAGGCGGCAAAGTAGAGAATATGGCAGTACGCACCTGAAAGGACTGGAAGAGTCGGCGCTGGAAGGCGGCAAAGGCGGGAATATGGCGGCACGTACCTGAAAGGAGAGGAAGAGTCGGCGCTGGAAGGCGGTAAAGGCGAGAATATGGCAGCCCGTGCGTGAAAGGAGAGGAAGAGTCGGCGCTGGAAGGCGGCAAAGGCGAGAATATGGCGGCACGTACCTGAAAGGAGAGGAAGAGTCGGCGCTGGAAGGCGGTAAAGGCGAGAATATGGCAGCCCGTGCATGAAAGTAGAGGAAGATTTGGCGCTAGAAGGCGGCAAAGGCGAGAATATGGCCGCCCGTGCGTGAAAGGAGAGGAAGAGTCGGCACTGGAAGGCGGCAAAGGCGAGAATATGGCGGCACGTACCTGAAAGGAGAGGAAGAGTCGGCGCTGGAAGGCGGCAAAGGCGAGAATATGGCGGCAGCTGCGTGAAAGGAGAGGAAGAGTCGGCGGTGGAAGGCGGCAAAGGCGAGAATATGGCGGCAGCTGCGTGAAAGGAGAGGAAGAGTCGGCGCTGGAAGGCGGCAAAGGCAAGAATATGGCGGCACGTACCTGAAAGGAGAGGAAGAGTCGGTGCAGGAAGGCGGCAAAGGCGAGAATATGGCGGCAGGTGCGTGAAAGGAGAGGAAGAGTCGGCGCTGGAAGGCGGCAAAGGCGAGAATATGGCAGCACGCACCTGAAAGGAGAGGAAGATTTGGCGCTGGAAGACGGCAAAGGCGAGAATATGGCGGCAGCTGCGTGAAAGGAGAGGAAGAGTCGGCGCTGGAAGGCGGCAAAGGCGAGAATATGGCGGCACGTACCTGAAAGGAGAGGGAGAGCCGGCGGTGGAATGCGGCAAACGCGAGAATATGGCGACACGTACATATAAGGAGAGGAAGAGTCGGCGCTGGAAGGCGGCAAAGGCGAGAATATGGCTACAACTGCGTGAAAGGAGAGGAAGAGTTGGCGCTGGAAGGCGGCAAAGGCGAGAATATGGCGGCAACTGCGTCAAAGGAGAGGAAGATTTGGCGCTGGAAGGCGGCAAAGGCGGGAATATGGCGGCACGTACCTGAAAGGAGAGGAAGAGTCGGCGGTGGAAGGCGGCAAAGGCGAGAATATGGCGGCAGGTGCGTGAAAGGAGAGGAAGATTTGGCGCTGGAAGGCGGCAAAGGCGAGAATATGGCGGCAAGTACCTGAAAGGAGAGGAAGATTTGGCGCTGGAAGGCGGCAAAGGCGAGAATATGGCGGCAGCTGCGTGAAAGGAGAGGAAGAGTCGGCGGTGGAAGGCGGCAAAGGCGAGAATATGGCGGCAACTGCGTGAAAGTAGAGGAGGATTTGGCGCTGGAAGGCGGCAAAGGCGAGAATATGGCAGCCCGTGCGTGAAAGGAGAGGAAGAGTCGGCAGTGGAAGGCGGCAAAGGCGAGAATATGGCGGCAGCTGCGTGAAAGGAGAGGAAGAGTCGGCGGTGGAAGGCGGCAAAGGCGAGAATATGGCGGCAAGTACCTGAAAGGAGAGGAAGAGTCGGCGCTGGAAGACGGAAAGGCGAGTATATGGCGGCACGTACCTGAAAGGAGAGGAAGAGTCGGCGGTGGAAGGCGGGAAATGCGAGAATATGGCGGCAGCTGCGTGAAAGTAGAGGAAGAGTCGGCGCTGGAAGGCGGCAAAGGCGAGAATATGGCGGCACGTACCTGAAAGGAGAGGAAGATTTGGCGCTGGAAGGCGGCAAACGAGAGAATATGGTGGCAGGTGCGTGAAAGGAGAGGAAGAATCGGCAGTGGAAGGCGGCAAAGTCGAGAATATGACAGTACGCACCTGAAAGGACTGGAAGAGTCGGCGCTGGAAGGCGGCAAAGGCGGGAATATGGCCGCACGTACCTGAAAGGAGAGGAAGAGTCGGCGCAGGAAGGCGGCAAAGGCGAGAATATGGCGGCAGGTGCGTGAAAGGAGAGGAAGAGTCGGCGCTGGAAGGCGGCAAAGGCGAGAATATGGCGGCACGTACCTGAAAGGAGAGGAAGAGTCGGCGCTGGAAGGCGGTAAAGGCGAGAATATGACAGCCCGTGCGTGAAAGTAGAGGAAGATTTGGCGCTAGAAGGCGGCAAAGGCGAGAATATGGCGGCAACTGCGTGAAAGGAGAGGAAGAGTCGGCGCTGGAAGGCGGCAAAGGCGAGAATATGGCGGCAACTGCGTGAAAGGAGAGGAAGAGTCGGCGGTGGAAGGCGGCAAAGGCGAGAATATGGCGGCAGCTGCGTGAAAGGAGAGGAAGAGTCGGCGGTGGAAGGCGGCAAAGGCAAGAATATGGCGGCACGTACCTGAAAGGAGAGGAAGAGTCGGCGCAGGAAGGCGAAAATGCGAGAATATGGCGGCAGGTGCGTGAAAGGAGAGGAAGAGTCGGCAGTGGAAGACGGCAAAGGCGAGAATATGGCGGCACGTACCTGAAAGGAGAGGAAGATTTGGCGCTGGAAGACGGCAAACGAGAGAATATGGTGGCAGGTGCGTGAAAGGAGAGGAAGAATCGGCAGTGGAAGGCGGCAAAGTCGAGAATATGGCAGTACGCACCTGAAAGGACTGGAAGAGTCGGCGCTGGAAGGTAGCAAAGGCGGGAATATGGCGGCACGTACCTGAAAGGAGAGGAAGAGTCGGCGCTGGAAGGCGGTAAAGGCGAGAATATGGCAGCCCGTGCGTGAAAGGAGAGGAAGAGTCGGCGCTGGAAGGCGGCAAAGGCGAGAATATGGCGGCACATACCTGAAAGGAGAGGAAGAGTCGGCGCTGGAAGGCGGTAAAGGCGAGAATATGGCAGCCCGTGCGTGAAAGTAGAGGAAGATTTGGCGCTAGAAGGCGGCAAAGGCGAGAATATGGCGGCAACTGCGTGAAAGGAGAGGAAGAGTCGGCGCTGGAAGGCGGCAAAGGCGAGAATATGGCGGCACGTACATGAAAGGACAGGAAGAGTCGGCGCTGTTAGGCGGCAAAGGCGAGAATATGGCGGCAGCTGCGTGAAAGGAGAGGAAGAGTCGGCGGTGGAAGGCGGCAAAGGCAAGAATATGGCGGCACGTACCTGAAAGGAGAGGAAGAGTCGGCGCAGGAAGGCGAAAATGCGAGAATATGGCGGCAGGTGCGTGAAAGGAGAGGAAGAGTCGGCAGTGGAAGACGGCAAAGGCGAGAATATGGCGGCACGTACCTGAAAGGAGAGGAAGATTTGGCGCTGGAAGACGGGAAACGAGAGAATATGGTGGCAGGTGCGTGAAAGGAGAGGAAGAATCGGCAGTGGAAGGCGGCAAAGTCGAGAATATGGCAGTACGCACCTGAAAGGACTGGAAGAGTCGGCGCTGGAAGGTGGCAAAGGCGGGAATATGGCGGCACGTACCTGAAAGGAGAGGAAGAGTCGGCGCTGGAAGGCGGTAAAGGCGAGAATATGGCAGCCCGTGCGTGAAAGGAGAGGAAGAGTCGGCGCTGGAAGGCGGCAAAGGCGAGAATATGGCGGCACATACCTGAAAGGAGAGGAAGAGTCGGCGCTGGAAGGCGGTAAAGGCGAGAATATGGCAGCCCGTGCGTGAAAGTAGAGGAAGATTTGGCGCTAGAAGGCGGCAAAGGCGAGAATATGGCGGCAATTGCGTGAAAGGAGAGGAAGAGTCGGCGCTGGAAGGCGGCAAAGGCGAGAATATGGCGGCACGTACATGAAAGGACAGGAAGAGTCGGCGCTGTTAGGCGGCAAAGGCGAGAATATGGCGGCAACTGCGTGAAAGGAGAGGAAGAGTCGGCGGTGGAAGGCGGCAAAGGCGAGAATATGGCGGCAGCTGCGTGAAAGGAGAGGAAGAGTCGGCGGTGGAAGGCGGCAAAGGCAAGAATATGGCGGCACGTACCTGAAAGGAGAGGAAGAGTCGGCGGTGGAAGGCGGGAAATGCGAGAATATGGCGGCAGCTGCGTGAAAGGAGAGGAAGAGTCGGCAGTGGAAGACGGCAAAGGCGAGAATATGGCGGCACGTACCTGAAAGGAGAGGAAGATTTGGCGCTGGAAGGCGGCAAACGAGAGAATATGGTGGCAGGTGCGTGAAAGGAGAGGAAGAATCGGCAGTGGAAGGCGGCAAAGTCGAGAATATGGCAGTACGCACCTGAAAGGACTGGAAGAGTCGGCGCTGGAAGGCGGCAAAGGCGGGAATATGGCGGCACGTACCTGAAAGGAGAGGAAGAGTCGGCGCTGGAAGGCGGTAAAGGCGAGAATATGGCATCCCGTGCGTGAAAGGAGAGGAAGAGTCGGCGCTGGAAGGCGGCAAAGGCGAGAATATGGCGGCACGTACCTGAAAGGAGAGGAAGAGTCGGCGCTGGAAGGCGGTAAAGGCGAGAATATGGCAGCCCGTGCGTGAAAGTAGAGGAAGATTTGGTGCTAGAAGGCGGCAAAGGCGAGAATATGGCGGCAACTGCGTGAAAGGAGAGGAAGAGTCGGCGCTGGAAGGCGGCAAAGGCGAGAATATGGCGGCACGTACATGAAAGGACAGGAAGAGTCGGCGCTGTTAGGCGGCAAAGGCGAGAATATGGCGGCAACTGCGTGAAAGGAGAGGAAGAGTCGGCGGTGGAAGGCGGCAAAGGCGAGAATATGGCGGCAGCTGCGTGAAAGGAGAGGAAGAGTCGGCGGTGGAAGGCGGCAAAGGCAAGAATATGGCGGCACGTACCTGAAAGGAGAGGAAGAGTCGGCGCAGGAAGGCGGCAAAGGCGAGAATATGGCGGCAGGTGCGTGAAAGGAGAGGAAGAGTCGGCGCTGGAAGGCGGCAAAGGCGAGAATATGGCGGCACGTACCTGAAAGGAGAGGAAGAGTCGGCGCTGGAAGGCGGCAAAGGCGAGAATATGGCGGCAACTGCGTCAAAGGAGAGGAAGATTTGGCGCTGGAAGGTGGCAAAGGCGGGAATATGGCGGCACGTACCTGAAAGGAGAGGAAGAGTCGGCGCTGGAAGGCGGCAAAGGCGAGAATATGGCGGCAGGTGCGTGAAAGGAGAGGAAGAGTCGGCGGTGGAAGGCGGCAAAGGCGAGAATATGGCGGCAAGTACCTGAAAGGAGAGGAAGATTTGGCGCTGGAAGGCGGCAAAGGCGAGAATATGGCGGCAGCTGCGTGAAAGGAGAGGAAGAGTCGGCGCTGGAAGGCGGCAAAGGCGAGAATATGGCGGCAATTGCGTGAAACTAGAGGAAGATTTGGCGCTGGAAGGCGGCAAAGGCGAGAATATGGCAGCCCGTGCGTGAAAGGAGAGGAAGAGTCGGCAGTGGAAGGCGGCAAAGGCGAGAATATGGCGGCAACTGCGTGAAAGTATAGGAAGATTTGGCGCTAGAAGGCGGCAAAGGCGAGAATATGGCAGCCCGTGCGTGAAAGGAGAGGAAGAGTCGGCACTGGAAGGCGGCAAAGGCGAGAATATGGCGGCACGTACCTGAAAGGAGAGGAAGAGTCGGCGCTGGAAGGCGGCAAAGTCGAGAATATGGCGGCAGGTGCGTGAAAGGAGAGGAAGAGTCGGCGCTGGAAGGCAGCATAGGCGAGAATATGGCGGCAGGTGCGTGAAAGGAGAGGAAGAGTCGGCGCTGGAAGGCGGCAAAGGCGAGAATATGGCGGCAACTGCGTGAAAGGAGAGGAAGAGTCGGCGCTGGAAGGCGGCAAAGGCGAGAATATGGCGGCAACTGCGTGAAAGGAGAGGAAGAGTCGGCGCTGGAAGACAGAAGGCCAGAATATGGCGGCACGTACCTGAAAGGAGAGGAAGAGCCGGCGGTGGAATGCGGCAAACGCGAGAATATGGCGACACGTACCTCAAAGTAGAGGAAGAGTTGGCGCTGGAAGGCGGCAAAGGCGAGAATATGGCGGCAACTGCGTGAAAGGAGAGGAAGAGTCGGCGCTGGAAGGCGGCAAAAGTGACAATATGGCGGCAAGTACCTGAAAGGAGAGGAAGATTTGGCGCTGGAAGGCGGCAAAGGCGAGAATATGGCGGCAGCTGCGTGAAAGGAGAGGAAGAGTCGGCGCTGTAAGGCGGCAAAGGCGAGAATATGGCGGCAACTGCGTGAAAGTAGAGGAAGATTTGGCGCTGGAAGGCGGCAAAGGCGAGAATATGGCGGCACGTACCTGAAAGCAGACGAAGAGTCGGCGGTGGAAGGCGGGAAATGCGAGAATATGGCGGCAGCTGCGTGAAAGGAGAGGAAGAGTCGGCAGTGGAAGACGGCAAAGGCGAGAATATGGCGACACGTACCTGAAAGCAGAGGAAGATTTGGCGCTGGAAGGCGGCAAACGAGAGAATATGGCGGCAGGTGCGTGAAAGGAGAGGAAGAATCGGCATTGGAAGGCGGCAAAGTCAAGAATATGGCAGCACGCACCTGAAAGGACAGGAAGAGTCGGCGCTGGAAGGCGGCAAAGGCGGGAATATGGCGGCACGTACCTGAAAGGAGAGGAAGAGTCGGCGCTGGAAGGCGGCAAACGAGAGAATATGGCGGCACGTGCGTGAAAGGAGAGGAAGAGTCGGCGCTGGAAGGCGGCAAAGGCGAGAATATGGCGGCAACTGCGTGAAAGGAGTGGAAGAGTCGGCGCTGGAAGGCAGCAAAGGCGAGAATATGGCAGCACGTACCTGAAAGCAGAGGAAGAGCCGGCGGTGGAATGCGGCAAAGGCGAGAATATGGCGACACGTACCTCAAAGGAGAGGAAGAGTCGGCGCTGGAAGGCGGCAAAGGCGAGAATATGGCGGCACGTACCTGAAAGGAGAGGAAGATTTGGCGCTGGAAGGCGGCAAAGGCAAGAATATGGCGGCACGTACCGGAAAGGAGAGGAAGAGACGGCGCAGGAAGGCGGCAAAGGCGAGAATATGGCGGCAGGTGCGTGAAAGGAGAGGAAGAGTCGGCGCTGGAAGGCGGCAAAGGCGAGAATATGGCGGCAAGTACCTGAAAGGAGAGGAAGATTTGGCGCTGGAAGGTGGCAAAGGCGGGAATATGGCGGCAGGTGCGTGAAAGGAGAGGAAGAGTCGGCGGTGGAAGGCGGCAAAGGCGAGAATATGGAGGCAGGTGCGTGAAAGTAGAGGAAGAGTCGGCGCTGGAAGGCGGCAAAGGCGAGAATATGGCAGCCCGTGCGTGAAAGGAGAGGAAGAGTCGGCAGTGGAAGGCGGCAAAGGCGAGAATATGGCGGCAACTGCGTGAAAGTAGAGGAAGAGTCGGCGCTGGAAGGCGGCAAAGGCGAGAATATGGCAGCCCGTGCGTGAAAGGAGAGGAAGAATCGGCAGTGGAAGGCGGCAAAGGCGAGAATATGGCGGCACGTACCTGAAACGAGAGGAAGAGTCGGCGCTGGAAGGCGGCAAAGGCGAGAATATGGCGGCACGTTCCTGAAAGGAGAGGAAGAGTCGGCGCTGGAAGGCGTCAAAGTCAAGAATATGGCGGCAGGTGCGTGAAAGGAGAGGAAGAGTCGGTGGTGGAAGGCAGCAAAGGCGAGAATATGGCGGCAGGTGCGTGAAAGGAGAGGAAGAGTCGGCGCTGGAAGGCGGCAAAGGCGAGAATATGGCGGCACGCACGTGAAAGGACAGGAAGAGTCGGCGCAGGAAGGCAGCAAAGGCGAGAATATGGAGGCAGGTGCGTGAAAGGAGAGGAAGAGTCGGCGCTGGAAGGCGGCAAAGGCGAGAATATGGCGGCACGTACCTCAAAGGAGAGGAAGAGTCGGCGGTGGAAGGCGGCAAAGGCGAGAATATGGCGGCAGGTGCGTGAAAGGAGAGGAAGAGTCGGCGGTGGAAGGCGGCAAAGGCGAGAATATGGCGGCAACTGCGTGAAAGTAGAGGAAGATTTGGCGCTGGAAGGCGGCAAAGGCGAGAATATGGCAGCCCGTGCGTGAAAGGAGAGGAAGAGTCGGCAGTGGAAGGCGGCAAAGGCGAGAATATGGCGGCAGCTGCGTGAAAGGAGAGGAAGAGTCGGCGCTGGAAGGCGGCAAACGAGAGAATATGGCGGCAACTGCGTGAAAGTAGAGGAAGAGTCGGCGCTGGAAGGCGGAAAGGCAAGTATATGGCGGCACGTACCTGAAAGGAGAGGAAGAGTCGGCGCTGGAAGGCGGGAAATGCGAGAATATGGCGGCAGGTGCGTGAAAGGAGAGGAAGAGTCGGCAGTGGAAGACGGCAAAGGCGAGAATATGGCGGCACGCACCTGAAAGGACTGGAAGAGTCGGCGCTGGAAGGCGGCAAAGGCGAGAATATGGCGGCACGTACCTGAAAGGAGAGGAAGAGTCGGCGCTGGAAGGCGGCAAAGGCGAGAATATGGCAGCCCGTGCGTGAAAGTAGAGGAAGAGTCGGCGCTGGAAGGCGGCAAAGGCGAGAATATGGCGGCAAGTACCTGAAAGGAGAGGAAGATTTGGCGCTGGAAGGCGGCAAAGGCGAGAATATGGCGGCAGGTGCGTGAAAGGAGAGGAAGAGTCGGCGCTGGAAGGCGGCAAAGGCGAGAATATGGCGGCAAGTACCTGAAAGTAGAAGAAGATTTGGCGCTGGAAGGTGGCAAAGTCGAGAATATGGCGGCAGCTGCGTGAAAGGAGAGGAAGAGCCGGCGGTGGAATGCGGCAAACGCGAGAATATGGCGACACGTACCTCAAAGGTGAGGAAGAGTCGGCGCTGGAAGGCGGCAAAGGCGAGAATATGGCGACAACTGCGTGAAAGGAGAGGAAGAGTCGGTGCTGGAAGGCGGCAAAGGCGAGAATATGGCGGCAACTGCGTCAAAGGAGAGGAAGATTTGGCGCTGGAAGGCAGCAAAGGCGGGAATATGGCGGCACGTACCGGAAAGGAGAGGAAGAGTCGGCGCTGGAAGGCGGCAAAGGCGAGAATATGGCGGCAGGTGCGTAAAAGGAGAGGAAGAGTCGGCGCTGGAAGGCGGCAAAGGCGAGAATATGGCGGCAAGTACCTGAAAGGAGAGGAAGATTTGGCGCTGGAAGGCGGCAAAGGCGAGAATATGGCGGCAGCTGCGTGAAAGGAGAGGAAGAGTCGGCGGTGGAAGGCGGCAAAGGCGAGAATATGGCGGCACGTGCGTGAAAGGAGAGGAAGAGTCGGCAGTGGAAGGCGGCAAAGGCGAGAATATGGCAGCCCGTGCGTGAAAGGAGAGGAAGAGTCGGCAGTGGAAGGCGGCAAAGGCGAGAATATGGCGGCAACTGCGTGAAAGTATAGGAAGATTTGGCGCTAGAAGGCGGCAAAGGCGAGAATATGGCAGCCCGTGCGTGAAAGGAGAGGAAGAGTCGGCACTGGAAGGCGGCAAAGGCGAGAATATGTCGGCAGGTGCGTGAAAGGAGAGGAAGAGTCGGCGCTGGAAGGCGGCAAAGGCGAGAATATGGCGGCAAGTACCTGAAAGGAGAGGAAGATTTGGCGCTGGAAGGCGGCAAAGGCGAGAATATGGCGGCAGCTGCGTGAAAGGAGAGGAAGAGTCGGCGCTGGAAGGCGGCAAAGGCGAGAATATGGCTGCAAGTACCTGAAAGGAGAGGAAGATTTGGCGCTGGAAGGCGGCAAAGGCGAGAATATGGCGGCACGTGCGTGAAAGGAGAGGAAGAGTCGGCGCTGGAAGGCGGCAAAGGCGAGAATATGGCTGCAAGTACCTGAAAGGAGAGGAAGATTTGGCGCTGGAAGGCGGCAAAGGCGAGAATATGGCGGCAGCTGCGTGAAAGGAGAGGAAGAGTCGGCGGTGGAAGGCGGCAAAGGCGAGAATATGGCTGCAAGTACCTGAAAGGAGAGGAAGATTTGGCGCTGGAAGGCGGCAAAGGCGAGAATATGGCGGCACGTGCGTGAAAGGAGAGGAAGAGTCGGCGCTGGAAGGCGGCAAAGGCGAGAATATGGCTGCAAGTACCTGAAAGGAGAGGAAGATTTGGCGCTGGAAGGCGGCAAAGGCGAGAATATGGCGGCAGCTGCGTGAAAGGAGAGGAAGAGTCGGCGGTGGAAGGCGGCAAAGGCGAGAATATGGCGGCACGTGCGTGAAAGGAGAGGAAGAGTCGGCGCTGGAAGGCGGCAAAGGCGAGAATATGGCAGCCCGTGCGTGAAAGGAGAGGAAGAGTCGGCAGTGGAAGGCGGCAAAGGCGAGAATATGGCGGCACGTACCTGAAACGAGAGGAAGAGTCGGCGCTGGAAGGCGGCAAAGGCGAGAATATGGCGGCAACTGCGTCAAAGGAGAGGAAGATTTGGCGCTGGAAGGCAGCAAAGGCGGGAATATGGCGGCACGTACCGGAAAGGAGAGGAAGAGTCGGCGCTGGAAGGCGGCAAAGGCGAGAATATGGCGGCAGGTGCGTGAAAGGAGAGGAAGAGTCGGCGCTGGAAGGCGGCAAAGGCGAGAATATGGCGGCAAGTACCTGAAAGGAGAGGAAGATTTGGCGCTGGAAGGCGGCAAAGGCGAGAATATGGCGGCAGCTGCGTGAAAGGAGAGGAAGAGTCGGCGGTGGAAGGCGGCAAAGGCGAGAATATGGCGGCACGTGCGTGAAAGGAGAGGAAGAGTCGGCAGTGGAAGGCGGCAAAGGCGAGAATATGGCAGCCCGTGCGTGAAAGGAGAGGAAGAGTCGGCAGTGGAAGGCGGCAAAGGCGAGAATATGGCGGCAACTGCGTGAAAGTATAGGAAGATTTGGCGCTAGAAGGCGGCAAAGGCGAGAATATGGCAGCCCGTGCGTGAAAGGAGAGGAAGAGTCGGCACTGGAAGGCGGCAAAGGCGAGAATATGTCGGCAGGTGCGTGAAAGGAGAGGAAGAGTCGGCGCTGGAAGGCGGCAAAGGCGAGAATATGGCGGCAAGTACCTGAAAGGAGAGGAAGATTTGGCGCTGGAAGGCGGCAAAGGCGAGAATATGGCGGCAGCTGCGTGAAAGGAGAGGAAGAGTCGGCGCTGGAAGGCGGCAAAGGCGAGAATATGGCTGCAAGTACCTGAAAGGAGAGGAAGATTTGGCGCTGGAAGGCGGCAAAGGCGAGAATATGGCGGCACGTGCGTGAAAGGAGAGGAAGAGTCGGCGCTGGAAGGCGGCAAAGGCGAGAATATGGCTGCAAGTACCTGAAAGGAGAGGAAGATTTGGCGCTGGAAGGCGGCAAAGGCGAGAATATGGCGGCAGCTGCGTGAAAGGAGAGGAAGAGTCGGCGGTGGAAGGCGGCAAAGGCGAGAATATGGCTGCAAGTACCTGAAAGGAGAGGAAGATTTGGCGCTGGAAGGCGGCAAAGGCGAGAATATGGCGGCACGTGCGTGAAAGGAGAGGAAGAGTCGGCGCTGGAAGGCGGCAAAGGCGAGAATATGGCTGCAAGTACCTGAAAGGAGAGGAAGATTTGGCGCTGGAAGGCGGCAAAGGCGAGAATATGGCGGCAGCTGCGTGAAAGGAGAGGAAGAGTCGGCGGTGGAAGGCGGCAAAGGCGAGAATATGGCGGCACGTGCGTGAAAGGAGAGGAAGAGTCGGCGCTGGAAGGCGGCAAAGGCGAGAATATGGCGGCAGCTGCGTGAAAGGAGAGGAAGAGTCGGCGCTGGAAGGCGGGAAATGCGAGAATATGGCGGCAGGTGCGTGAAAGGAGAGGAAGAGTCGGCAGTGGAAGACGGCAAAGGCGAGAATATGGCGGCACGCACCTGAAAGGACTGGAAGAGTCGGCGCTGGAAGGCGGCAAAGGCGAGAATATGGCGGCACGTACCTGAAAGGAGAGGAAGAGTCGGCGCTGGAAGGCGGCAAAAGCGAGAATATGGCGGCAACTGCGTGAAAGTAGAGGAAGATTTGGCGCTGGAAGGCGGCAAAGGCGAGAATATGGCGGCAGGTGCGTGAAAGGAGAGGAAGAGTCGGCGCTGGAAGGCGGCAAAAGCGAGAATATGGCGGCAAGTACCTGAAAGTAGAAGAAGATTTGGCGCTGGAAGGTGGCAAAGTCGAGAATATGGCGGCAGCTGCGTGAAAGGAGAGGAAGAGCCGGCGGTGGAATGCGGCAAACACGAGAATATGGCGACACGTACCTCAAAGGAGAGGAAGAGTCGGCGCTGGAAGGCGGCAAAGGCGAGAATATGGCGACAACTGCGTGAAAGGAGAGGAAGAGTCGGTGCTGGAAGGCGGCAAAGGCGAGAATATGGCGGCAACTGCGTCAAAGGAGAGGAAGATTTGGCGCTGGAAGGCAGCAAAGGTGGGAATATGGCGGCACGTACCGGAAAGGAGAGGAAGAGTCGGCGCTGGAAGGCGGCAAAGGCGAGAATATGGCGGCACGTGCGTGAAAGGAGAGGAAGAGTCGGCAGTGGAAGGCGGCAAAGGCGAGAATATGGCAGCCCGTGCGTGAAAGGAGAGGAAGAGTCGGAAGTGGAAGGCGGCAAAGGCGAGAATATGGCGGCAACTGCATGAAAGTATAGGAAGATTTGGCGCTAGAAGGCGGCAAAGGCGAGAATATGGCAGCCCGTGCGTGAAAGGAGAGGAAGAGTCGGCACTGGAAGGCGGCAAAGGCGAGAATATGGCGGCACGTACCTGAAAGGAGAGGAAGAGTCGGCGCTCGAAGACGGCAAAGGCGAGAATATGGCGGCACGTACCTGAAAGGAGAGGAAGAGTCGGCGCTGGAAGGCGGCAAAGTCGAGAATATGTCGGCAGGTGCGTGAAAGGAGAGGAAGAGTCGGCGCTGGAAGGCAGCATAGGCGAGAATATGGCGGCAACTGCGTGAAAGGAGAGGAAGAGTCGGCGCTGTTAGGCGGCAAAGGCGAGAATATGGCGGCACGCACGTGAAAGGACAGGAAGAGTCGACGCTGTTAGGCGGCAAAGGCGAGAATATGGCGGCAACTGCGTGAAAGGAGAGGAAGAGTCGGCGCTGGAAGGCGGCAAAGGCGAGAATATGGCGGCAACTGCGTGAAAGGAGAGGAAGAGTCAGCGCTGGAAGGCAGCAAAGGCCAGAATATGGCGGCACGTACCTGAAAGGAGAGGAAGAGCCGGCGGTGGAATGCGGCAAACGCGAGAATATGGCGACACGTACCTCAAAGTAGAGGAAGAGTCGGCGCTGTTAGGCGCTGGAAGGCGAGAATATGGCGGCAACTGCGTGAAAGGAGAGGAAGAGTCGGTGCTGGAAGGCGGCAAAGGCGAGAATATGGTGGCAAGTACCTGAAAGGAGAGGAAGATTTGGCGCTGGAAGGCGGCAAAGGCGAGAATATGGCGGCAGCTGCGTGAAAGGAGAGGAAGAGTCGGCGGTGGAAGGCGGCAAAGGCGAGAATATGGCGGCAAGTGCGTGAAAGTAGAGGAAGATTTGGCGCTGGAAGGCGGCAAAGGCGAGAATATGGCGGCACGTACCTGAAAGGAGAGGAAGAGTCGGCGGTGGAAGGCGGGAAATGCGAGAATATGGCGGCAGCTGCGTGAAAGGAGAGGAAGAGTCGGCGGTGGAAGGCAGCAAAGGCGAGAATATGGCGGCACGTACCTGAAAGGAGAGGAAGATTTGGCGCTGGAAGGCGGCAAACGAGAGAATATGGCGACAGGTGCGTGAAAGGAGAGGAAGAGTCGGCAGTGGAAGGCGGCAAAGGCGAGAATATGGCAGCACGCACCTGAAACGACAGGAAGAGTCGGCGCTGGAAGGCGGCAAAGGCGAGAATATGTCGGCACGTGCGTGAAAGGAGAGGAAGAGTCGGCGCTGGAAGGCGGCAAAGGCGAGAATATGGCGGCAACTGCGTGAAAGGAGAGGAAGAGTCAGCGCTGGAAGGCAGCAAAGGCCAGAATATGGCGGCACGTACCTGAAAGGAGAGGAAGAGCCGGCGGTGGAATGCGGCAAACGCGAGAATATGGCGACACGTACCTCAAAGTAGAGGAAGAGTCGGCGCTGGAAGGCGGCAAAGGCGACAATATGGCGGCAAATGCGTGAAAGGAGAGGAAGAGTCGGTGCTGGAAGGCGGCAAAGGCGAGAATATGGCGGCAAGTACCTGAAAGGAGAGGAAGATTTGGCGCTGGAAGGCGGCAAAGGCGAGAATATGGCGGCAGCTGCGTGAAAGGAGAGGAAGAGTCAGCGGTGGAAGGCGGCAAAGGCGAGAATATGGCGGCAACTGCGTGAAACTAGAGGAAGATTTGGCGCTGGAAGGCGGCAAAGGCGAGAATATGGCGGCACGTACCTGAAAGCAGAGGAAGAGTCGGCGGTGGAAGGCGGGAAATGCGAGAATATGGCGGCAGGTGCGTGAAAGGAGAGGAAGAGTCGGCAGTGGAAGACGGCAAAGGCGAGAATATGGCGGCACGTACCTGAAAGGAGAGGAAGATTTGGCGCTGGAAGGCGGCAAACGAGAGAATATGGCGGCAGGTGCGTGAAAGGAGAGGAAGAATCGGCAGTGGAAGGCGGCAAAGTCGAGAATATGGCAGCACGCACCTGAAACGACAGGAAGAGTGGGCGCTGGAAGGCGGCAAAGGCGGGAATATGGCGGCACGTACCTGAAAGGAGAGGAAGAGTCGGCGCTGGAAGGCGGCAAAGGCGAGAATATGGCGGCAGGTGCGTGAAAGGAGAGGAAGAGTCGGCGCTGGAAGGCGGCAAAGGCAAGAATATGGCGGCAACTGCGTGAAAGGAGAGGAAGAGTCGGCACTGGAAGGCAACAAAGGCGAGAATATGGCAGCACGTACCTGAAAGGAGAGGAAGAGCCGGCGGTGGAAGGCGGCAAAGGCGAGAATATGGCGACACGTACCTCAAAGGAGAGGAAGAGTCGGCGCTGGAAGGCGGCAAAGGCGAGAATATGGCGGCAACTGCGTGAAAGGAGAGGAAGAGTCGGCGCTGGAAGGCGGCAAAGGCGAGAATATGGCGGCACGTACCTGAAAGGAGAGGAAGATTTGGCGCTGGAAGGCGGCAAAGGCAAGAATATGGCGGCACGTACCGGAAAGGAGAGGAAGTGTCGGCGCAGGAAGGCGGCAAAGGCGAGAATATGGCGGCAGGTGCGTGAAAGGAGAGGAAGAGTCGGCGGTGGAAGGCGGCAAAGGCGAGAATATGGCGGCAAGTACCTGAAAGGAGAGGAAGATTTGGCGCTGGAAGGTGGCAAAGGCGGGAATATGGCGGCAGCTGCGTGAAAGGAGAGGAAGAGTCGGCGCTGGAAGGCGGCAAAGTCGAGAATATGGCGGCAACTGCGTGAAAGTAGAGGAAGATTTGGCGCTGGAAGGCGGCAAAGGCGAGAATATGGCAGCCCGTGCGTGAAAGGAGAGGAAGAGTCGGCAGTGGAAGGCGGCAAAGGCGAGAATATGGCGGCAACTGCGTGATAGTAGAGGAAGATTTGGCGCTGGAAGGCGGCAAAGGCGAGAATATGGCAGCCCGTGCGTGAAAGGAGAGGAAGAGTCGGCGCTGTTAGGCGGCAAAGGCGAGAATATGGCGGCACGTACCTGAAAGGAGAGGAAGAGTCGGCGCTGGAAGGTGGCAAAGGCGAGAATATGGCGGCACGTTCCTGAAAGGAGAGGAAGAGTCGGCGCTGGAAGGCGTCAAAGTCAAGAATATGGCGGCAGGTGCGTGAAAGGAGAGGAAGAGTCGGTGGTGGAAGGCAGCAAAGGCGAGAATATGGCGGCAGGTGCGTGAAAGGAGAGGAAGAGGCGGCGCTGGAAGGCGGCAAAGGCGAGAATATGGAGGCACGCACGTGAAAGGACAGGAAGAGTCGGCGCAGGAAGGCAGCAAAGGCGAGAATATGGAGGCAGGTGCGTGAAAGGAGAGGAAGAGTCGGCGCTGGAAGGCGGCAAAGGCGAGAATATGGCGGCAAGTACCTGAAAGGACAGGAAGAGTCGGCGCTGGAAGGCGGCAAAGGCGAGAATATGGCGGCAGCTGCGTGAAAGGAGAGGAAGAGTCGGCGGTGGAAGACGGCAAAGGCGAGAATATGGCGGCAACTGCGTGAAAGTAGAGGAAGATTTGGCGCTGGAAGGCGGCAAAGGCGAGAATATGGCAGCCCGTGCGTGAAAGGAGAGGAAGAGTCGGCAGTGGAAGGCGGCAAAGGCGAGAATATGGCGGCAGCTGCGTGAAAGGAGAGGAAGAGTCGGCGGTGGAAGGCGGCAAAGGCGAGAATATGGCGGCAACTGCGTGAAAGTAGAGGAAGAGTCGGCGCTGGAAGGCGGAAAGGCGAGTATATGGCGGCACGTACCTGAAAGGAGAGGAAGAGTCGGCGCTGGAAGGCGGGAAATGCGAGAATATGGCGGCAGGTGCGTGAAAGGAGAGGAAGAGTCGGCAGTGGAAGACGGCAAAGGCGAGAATATGGCGGCACGTACCTGAAAGGAGAGGAAGATTTGGCGCTGGAAGGCGGCAAACGAGAGAATATGGCGGCAGGTGCGTGAAAGGAGAGGAAGAATCGGCAGTGGAAGGCGGCAAAGTCGAGAATATGGCAGTACGCACCTGAAAGGACTGGAAGAGTCGGCGCTGGAAGGCGGCAAAGGCGGGAATATGGCGGCACGTACCTGAAAGGACAGGAAGAGTCGGCGCTGTTAGGCGCTGGAAGGCGAGAATATGGCGGCAACTGCGTGAAAGGAGAGGAAGAGTCGGCGCTGGAAGGCGGCAAAGGCGAGAATATGGCGGCAGCTGCGTGAAAGGACAGGAAGAGTCGGCGCTGTTAGGCGGCAAAGGCGAGAATATGGCGGCAACTGCGTGAAAGGAGAGGAAGAGTCGGCGCTGGAAGGCGGCAAAGGCGAGAATATGGCGGCAACTGCGTGAAAGGAGAGGAAGAGTCGGCGCTGGAAGGCAGCAAAGGCGGGAATATGGCGGCACGTACCTGAAAGGAGAGGAAGAGTCGGCGCAGGAAGGCGGCAAACGCGAGAATATGGCGACACGTACCTCAAAGGAGAGGAAGAGTCGGCGCTGGAAGGCGGCAAAGGCGAGAATATGGCGGCAACTGCGTGAAAGGAGAGGAAGAGTCGGTTCTGGAAGGCGGCAAAGGTGAGAATATGGCGGCAAGTACCTGAAAGGAGAGGAAGATTTGGCGCTGGAAGGCGGCAAAGGCGAGAATATGGCGGCAGCTGCGTGAAAGGAGAGGAAGAGTCGGCAGTGGAAGACGGCAAAGGCGAGAATATGGCGGCACGTACCTGAAAGGAGAGGAAGATTTGGCACTGGAAGGCGGCAAACGAGAGAATATGGCGGCAGGTGCGTGAAAGGAGAGGAAGAATCGGCAGTGGAAGGCGGCAAAGTCGAGAATATGGCGGCACGTACCTGAAAGGAGAGGAAGAGTCGGCGCTGGAAGGCGGCAAACGAGAGAATATGGCGGCAGGTGCGTGAAAGGAGAGGAAGAATCGGCAGTGGAAGGCGGCAAAGTCGAGAATATGGCAGCACGCACCTGAAAGGACAGGAAGAGTCGGCGCTGGAAGGCGGCAAAGGCGGGAATATGGCGGCACGTACCTCAAAGGAGAGGAAGAGTCGGCGCTGGAAGGCGGTAAAGGCGAGAATATGGCCGCCCGTGCGTGAAAGGAGAGGAAGAGTCGGCGCTGGAAGGCGGTAAAGGCGAGAATATGGCAGCCCGTGCGTGAAAGGAGAGGAAGAGTCGGCGCTGGAAGGCGGCAAAGGCGAGAATATGGCGGCACGTACCTGAAAGGAGAGGAAGAGTCGGCGCTGGAAGGCGGTAAAGGCGAGAATATGACAGCCCGTGCGTGAAAGTAGGGGAAGATTTGGCGCTAGAAGGCGGCAAAGGCGAGAATATGGCGGCAACTGCGTGAAAGGAGAGGAAGAGTCGGCGCTGGAAGGCGGCAAAGGCGAGAATATGGCGGCACGTACATGAAAGGACAGGAAGAGTCGGCGCTGTTAGGCGGCAAAGGCGAGAATATGGCGGCAACTGCGTGAAAGGAGAGGAAGAGTCGGTGGTGGAAGGCGGCAAAGGCGAGAATATGGCGGCAGCTGCGTGAAAGGAGAGGAAGAGTCGGCGGTGGAAGGCGGCAAAGGCAAGAATATGGCGGCACGTACCTGAAAGGAGAGGAAGAGTCGGCGCAGGAAGGCGGGAAATGCGAGAATATGGCGGCAGCTGCGTGAAAGGAGAGGAAGAGTCGGCAGTGGAAGGCGGCAAAGGCGAGAATATGGCGGCACGTACCTGAAAGGAGAGGAAGATTTGGCGCTGGAAGGCGGCAAACGAGAGAATATGGTGGCAGGTGCGTGAAAGGAGAGGAAGAATCGGCAGTGGAAGGCGGCAAAGTCGAGTATATGGCAGTACGCACCTGAAAGGACTGGAAGAGTCGGCGCTGGAAGGCGGCAAAGGCGGGAATATGGCGGCAAGTACCTGAAAGGAGAGGAAGAGTCGGCGCTGGAAGGCGGTAAAGGCGAGAATATGGCAGCCCGTGCGTGCAAGGAGAGGAAGAGGCGGCGCTGGAAGGCGGCAAAGGCGGGAATATGGCGGCACGTACATGAAAGGAGAGGAAGAGTCGGCGGTGGAAGGCGGCAAAGGCGAGAATATGGCAGCCCGTGCGTGAAAGTAGAGGAAGATTTGGCGCTAGAAGGCGTCAAAGGCGAGAATATGGCGGCAACTGCGTGAAAGGAGAGGAAGAGTCGGCGCTGGAAGGCGGCAAAGGCGAGAATATGGCGGCACGTACATGAAAGGAGAGGAAGAGTCGGCGCAGGAAGGCGGCAAAGGCGAGAATATGGCGGCAGGTGCGTGAAAGGAGAGGAAGAGTCGGCGCTGGAAGGCGGCAAAGGCGAGAATATGGCGGCAAGTACCTGAAAGTAGAAGAAGACTTGGCGCTGGAAGGCGGCAAAGGCGAGAATATGGCGGCAGCTGCGTGAAAGGAGAGGAAGAGTCGGCGGTGGAAGGCGGCAAAGGCGAGAATATGGTGGCAACTGTGTGAAAGTAGAGGAAGATTTGGCGCTGGAAGGCGGCAAAGGCGAGAATATGGCAGCCCGTGCGTGAAAGGAGAGGAAGAGTCGGCAGTGGAAGGCGGCAAAAGCGAGAATATGGCGGCAACTGCGTGAAAGTAGAGGATGATTTGGCGCTAGAAGGCGGCAAAGGCGAGAATATGGCAGCCCGTGCGTGAAAGGAGAGGAAGAGTCGGCGCTGGAAGGCGGCAAAGGCGAGAATATGGCGGCACGTACCTGAAAGTAGAGGAAGATTTGGCGCTGGAAGGCGGCAAAGGCGAGAATATGGCGGCACGTACCTGAAAGGAGAGGAAGATTTGGCGCTGGAAGGTGGCAAAGGCAAGAATATGGCGGCACGTATCGGAAAGGAGAGGAAGAGTCGGCGCAGGAAGGTGGCAAAGGCGAGAATATGGCGGCAGGTGCGTGAAAGGAGAGGAAGAGTCGGCGCTGGAAGGCGGCAAAGGCGAGAATATGGCGGCAAGTACCTGAAAGGAGAGGAAGATTTGGCGCTGGAAGGCGGCAAAGGCGAGAATATGGCGGCAGGTGCGTGAAAGGAGAGGAAGAGTCGGCGCTGGAAGGCGGCAAAGGCGAGAATATGGCGGCAACTGCGTGAAAGTAGAGGAAGAGTCGGCGCTGGAAGGCGGAAAGGCGAGTATATGGCGGCACGTACCTGAAAGGAGAGGAAGAGTCGGCGCTGGAAGGCGGGAAATGCGAGAATATGGCGGCAGCTGCGTGAAAGGAGAGGAAGAGTCGGCAGTGGAAGACGGCAAAGGCGAGAATATGGCGGCACGTACCTGAAAGGAGAGGAAGATTTGGCGCTGGAAGGCGGCAAAGGCGAGAATATGGCGGCAGCTGCGTGAAAGGAGAGGAAGAATCGGCAGTGGAAGGCGGCAAAGTCGAGAATATGGCAGTACGCACCTGAAAGGACTGGAAGATTTGGCGCTGGAAGGCGGCAAAGGCGGGAATATGGCGGCACGTACCTGAAAGGAGAGGAAGAGTCGGCGCTGGAAGGCGGCAAAGGCGAGAATATGGCAGCCCGTGCGTGAAAGGAGAGGAAGAGTCGGCGCTGGAAGGCGGAAAGTCGAGTATATGGCGGCACGTACCTGAAAGGAGAGGAAGAGTCGGCGCTGGAAGGCGGGAAATGCGAGAATATGGCGGCAGCTGCGTGAAAGGAGAGGAAGAGTCGGCAGTGGAAGACGGCAAAGGCGAGAATATGGCGGTACGTACCTGAAAGGAGAGGAAGATTTGGCGCTGGAAGGCGGCAAACGAGAGAATATGGCGGCAGGTGCGTGAAAGGAGAGGAAGAATCGGCAGTGGAAGGCGGCAAAGTCGAGAATATGGCAGTACGCACCTGAAAGGACTGGAAGAGTCGGCGCTGGAAGTCGGCAAAGGCGGGAATATGGCGGCACGTACCTGAAAGGAGAGGAAGAGTCGGCGCTGGAAGGCGGTAAAGGCGAGAATATGGCAGCCCGTGCGTGAAAGGAGAGGAAGAGTCGGCGCTGGAAGGCGGCAAAGGCGAGAATATGGCGGCACGTACCTGAAAGGAGAGGAAGAGTCGGCGCTGGAAGGCGGTAAAGGCGAGAATATGGCAGCCCGTGCGTGAAAGTAGAGGAAGATTTGGCGCTAGAAGGCGGCAAAGGCGAGAATATGGCCGCCCGTGCGTGAAAGGAGAGGAAGAGTCGGCGTTGTTAGGCGGCAAAGGCGAGAATATGGCGGCACGTACCTGAAAGGAGAGGAAGATTTGGCGCTGGAAGGCGGCAAAGGCGAGAATATGGCGGCACGTTCCTGAAAGGAGAGGAAGAGTCGGCGCTGGAAGGCGGCAAAGGCGAGAATATGGCGGCAACTGCGTGAAAGGAGAGGAAGAGTCAGCGCTGGAAGGCAGCAAAGGCCAGAATATGGCGGCACGTACCTGAAAGGAGAGGAAGAGCCGGCGGTGGAATGCGGCAAACGCGAGAATATGGCGACACGTACCTCAAAGTAGAGGAAGAGTTGGCGCTGGAAGGCGGCAAAGGCGACAATATGGCGGCAACTGCGTGAAAGGAGAGGAAGAGTCGGTGCTGGAAGGCGGCAAAGGCGAGAATATGGTGGCAAGTACCTGAAAGGAGAGGAAGATTTGGCGCTGGAAGGCGGCAAAGGCGAGAATATGGCGGCAGCTGCGTGAAAGGAGAGGAAGAGTCAGCGGTGGAAGGCGGCAAAGGCGAGAATATGGCGGCAACTGCGTGAAACTAGAGGAAGATTTGGCGCTGGAAGGCGGCAAAGGCGAGAATATGGCGGCACGTACCTGAAAGCAGAGGAAGAGTCGGCGGTGGAAGGCGGGAAATGCGAGAATATGGCGGCAGCTGCGTGAAAGGAGAGGAAGAGTCGGCAGTGGAAGACGGCAAAGGCGAGAATATGGCGGCACGTACCTGAAAGGAGAGGAAGATTTGGCGCTGGAAGGCGGCAAACGAGAGAATATGGCGGCAGGTGCGTGAAAGGAGAGGAAGAATCGGCAGTGGAAGGCGGCAAAGTCGAGAATATGGCAGCACGCACCTGAAACGACAGGAAGAGTGGGCGCTGGAAGGCGGCAAAGGCGGGAATATGGCGGCACGTACCTGAAAGGAGAGGAAGAGTCGGCGCTGGAAGGCGGCAAAGGCGAGAATATGGCGGCAACTGCGTGAAAGGAGAGGAAGAGTCGGCGCTGGAAGGCGGGAAAGGCAAGAATATGGCGGCAACTGCGTGAAAGGAGAGGAAGAGTCGGCACTGGAAGGCAACAAAGGCGAGAATATGGCAGCACGTACCTGAAAGGAGAGGAAGAGCCGGCGGTGGAAGGCGGCAAAGGCGAGAATATGGCGACACGTACCTCAAAGGAGAGGAAGAGTCGGCGCTGGAAGGCGGCAAAGGCGAGAATATGGCAGCCCGTGCGTGAAAGGAGAGGAAGAGTCGGCGATGGAAGGCGGCAAAGGCGAGAATATGGCGGCACGTACCTGAAAGGAGAGGAAGATTTGGCGCTGGAAGGCGGCAAAGGCAAGAATATGGCGGCACGTACCGGAAAGGAGAGGAAGAGTCGGCGCAGGAAGGCGGCAAAGGCGAGAATATGGCGGCAGGTGCGTGAAAGGAGAGGAAGAGTCGGCGGTGGAAGGCGGCAAAGGCGAGAATATGGCGGCAAGTACCTGAAAGGAGAGGAAGATTTGGCGCTGGAAGGTGGCAAAGGCGGGAATATGGCGGCAGCTGCGTGAAAGGAGAGGAAGAGTCGGCGGTGGAAGACGGCAAAGTCGAGAATATGGCGGCAACTGCGTGAAAGTAGAGGAAGATTTGGCGCTGGAAGGCGGCAAAGGCGAGAATATGGCAGCCCGTGCGTGAAAGGAGAGGAAGAGTCGGCAGTGGAAGGCGGCAAAGGCGAGAATATGGCGGCAACTGCGTGAAAGTAGAGGAAGATTTGGCGCTGGAAGGCGGCAAAGGCGAGAATATGGCAGCCCGTGCGTGAAAGGAGAGGAAGAGTCGGCGCTGTTAGGCGGCAAAGGCGAGAATATGGCGGCACGTACCTGAAAGGAGAGGAAGAGTCGGCGCTGTTAGGCGGCAAAGGCGAGAATATGGCGGCACGTTCCTAAAAGGAGAGGAAGTGTCGGCGCTGGAAGGCGTCAAAGTCAAGAATATGGCGGCAGGTGCGTGAAAGGAGAGGAAGAATCGGCAGTAGAAGGCGGCAAAGTCGAGAATATGGCGGCAGGTGCGTGAAAGGAGAGGAAGAGGCGGTGCTGGAAGGCGGCAAAGGCGAGAATATGGCGGCACGCACGTGAAAGGACAGGAAGAGTCGGCGCAGGAAGGCAGCAAAGGCGAGAATATGGAGGCAGGTGCGTGAAAGGAGAGGAAGAGTCGGCGCTGGAAGGCGGCAAAGGCGAGAATATGGCGGCAAGTACCTGAAAGGACAGGAAGAGTCGGCGCTGGAAGGCGGCAAAGGCGAGAATATGGCGGCAGCTGCGTGAAAGGAGAGGAAGAGTCGGCGGTGGAAGACGGCAAAGGCGAGAATATGGCGGCAACTGCGTGAAAGTAGAGGAAGATTTGGCGCTGGAAGGCGGCAAAGGCGAGAATATGGCAGCCCGTGCGTGAAAGGAGAGGAAGAGTCGGCAGTGGAAGGCGGCAAAGGCGAGAATATGGCGGCAGCTGCGTGAAAGGAGAGGAAGAGTCGGCGGTGGAAGGCGGCAAAGGCGAGAATATGGCGGCAACTGCGTGAAAGTAGAGGAAGAGTCGGCGCTGGAAGGCGGAAAGGCGAGTATATGGCGGCACGTACCTGAAAGGAGAGGAAGAGTCGGCGCTGGAAGGCGGCAAAGTCGAGAATATGGCGGCAGGTGCGTGAAAGGAGAGGAAGAGTCGGCGCTGGAAGGCAGCATAGGCGAGAATATGGCGGCAGGTGCGTGAAAGGAGAGGAAGAGTCGGCGCTGGAAGGCGGCAAAGGCGAGAATATGGCGGCAACTGCGTGAAAGGAGAGGAAGAGTCGGCGCTGGAAGGCGGCAAAGGCGAGAATATGGCGGCAACTGCGTGAAAGGAGAGGAAGAGTCGGCGCTGGAAGACAGAAGGCCAGAATATGGCGGCACGTACCTGAAAGGAGAGGAAGAGCCGGCGGTGGAATGCGGCAAACGCGAGAATATGGCGACACGTACCTCAAAGTAGAGGAAGAGTTGGCGCTGGAAGGCGGCAAAGGCGAGAATATGGCGGCAACTGCGTGAAAGGAGAGGAAGAGTCGGCGCTGGAAGGCGGCAAAAGTGACAATATGGCGGCAAGTACCTGAAAGGAGAGGAAGATTTGGCGCTGGAAGGCGGCAAAGGCGAGAATATGGCGGCAGCTGCGTGAAAGGAGAGGAAGAGTCGGCGCTGTAAGGCGGCAAAGGCGAGAATATGGCGGCAACTGCGTGAAAGTAGAGGAAGATTTGGCGCTGGAAGGCGGCAAAGGCGAGAATATGGCGGCACGTACCTGAAAGCAGACGAAGAGTCGGCGGTGGAAGGCGGGAAATGCGAGAATATGGCGGCAGCTGCGTGAAAGGAGAGGAAGAGTCGGCAGTGGAAGACGGCAAAGGCGAGAATATGGCGACACGTACCTGAAAGCAGAGGAAGATTTGGCGCTGGAAGGCGGCAAACGAGAGAATATGGCGGCAGGTGCGTGAAAGGAGAGGAAGAATCGGCATTGGAAGGCGGCAAAGTCAAGAATATGGCAGCACGCACCTGAAAGGACAGGAAGAGTCGGCGCTGGAAGGCGGCAAAGGCGGGAATATGGCGGCACGTACCTGAAAGGAGAGGAAGAGTCGGCGCTGGAAGGCGGCAAACGAGAGAATATGGCGGCACGTGCGTGAAAGGAGAGGAAGAGTCGGCGCTGGAAGGCGGCAAAGGCGAGAATATGGCGGCAACTGCGTGAAAGGAGTGGAAGAGTCGGCGCTGGAAGGCAGCAAAGGCGAGAATATGGCAGCACGTACCTGAAAGCAGAGGAAGAGCCGGCGGTGGAATGCGGCAAAGGCGAGAATATGGCGACACGTACCTCAAAGGAGAGGAAGAGTCGGCGCTGGAAGGCGGCAAAGGCGAGAATATGGCGGCACGTACCTGAAAGGAGAGGAAGATTTGGCGCTGGAAGGCGGCAAAGGCAAGAATATGGCGGCACGTACCGGAAAGGAGAGGAAGAGACGGCGCAGGAAGGCGGCAAAGGCGAGAATATGGCGGCAGGTGCGTGAAAGGAGAGGAAGAGTCGGCGCTGGAAGGCGGCAAAGGCGAGAATATGGCGGCAAGTACCTGAAAGGAGAGGAAGATTTGGCGCTGGAAGGTGGCAAAGGCGGGAATATGGCGGCAGGTGCGTGAAAGGAGAGGAAGAGTCGGCGGTGGAAGGCGGCAAAGGCGAGAATATGGAGGCAGGTGCGTGAAAGTAGAGGAAGAGTCGGCGCTGGAAGGCGGCAAAGGCGAGAATATGGCAGCCCGTGCGTGAAAGGAGAGGAAGAGTCGGCAGTGGAAGGCGGCAAAGGCGAGAATATGGCGGCAACTGCGTGAAAGTAGAGGAAGAGTCGGCGCTGGAAGGCGGCAAAGGCGAGAATATGGCAGCCCGTGCGTGAAAGGAGAGGAAGAATCGGCAGTGGAAGGCGGCAAAGGCGAGAATATGGCGGCACGTACCTGAAACGAGAGGAAGAGTCGGCGCTGGAAGGCGGCAAAGGCGAGAATATGGCGGCACGTTCCTGAAAGGAGAGGAAGAGTCGGCGCTGGAAGGCGTCAAAGTCAAGAATATGGCGGCAGGTGCGTGAAAGGAGAGGAAGAGTCGGTGGTGGAAGGCAGCAAAGGCGAGAATATGGCGGCAGGTGCGTGAAAGGAGAGGAAGAGTCGGCGCTGGAAGGCGGCAAAGGCGAGAATATGGCGGCACGCACGTGAAAGGACAGGAAGAGTCGGCGCAGGAAGGCAGCAAAGGCGAGAATATGGAGGCAGGTGCGTGAAAGGAGAGGAAGAGTCGGCGCTGGAAGGCGGCAAAGGCGAGAATATGGCGGCACGTACCTCAAAGGAGAGGAAGAGTCGGCGGTGGAAGGCGGCAAAGGCGAGAATATGGCGGCAGGTGCGTGAAAGGAGAGGAAGAGTCGGCGGTGGAAGGCGGCAAAGGCGAGAATATGGCGGCAACTGCGTGAAAGTAGAGGAAGATTTGGCGCTGGAAGGCGGCAAAGGCGAGAATATGGCAGCCCGTGCGTGAAAGGAGAGGAAGAGTCGGCAGTGGAAGGCGGCAAAGGCGAGAATATGGCGGCAGCTGCGTGAAAGGAGAGGAAGAGTCGGCGCTGGAAGGCGGCAAACGAGAGAATATGGCGGCAACTGCGTGAAAGTAGAGGAAGAGTCGGCGCTGGAAGGCGGAAAGGCAAGTATATGGCGGCACGTACCTGAAAGGAGAGGAAGAGTCGGCGCTGGAAGGCGGGAAATGCGAGAATATGGCGGCAGGTGCGTGAAAGGAGAGGAAGAGTCGGCAGTGGAAGACGGCAAAGGCGAGAATATGGCGGCACGCACCTGAAAGGACTGGAAGAGTCGGCGCTGGAAGGCGGCAAAGGCGAGAATATGGCGGCACGTACCTGAAAGGAGAGGAAGAGTCGGCGCTGGAAGGCGGCAAAGGCGAGAATATGGCAGCCCGTGCGTGAAAGTAGAGGAAGAGTCGGCGCTGGAAGGCGGCAAAGGCGAGAATATGGCGGCAAGTACCTGAAAGGAGAGGAAGATTTGGCGCTGGAAGGCGGCAAAGGCGAGAATATGGCGGCAGGTGCGTGAAAGGAGAGGAAGAGTCGGCGCTGGAAGGCGGCAAAGGCGAGAATATGGCGGCAAGTACCTGAAAGTAGAAGAAGATTTGGCGCTGGAAGGTGGCAAAGTCGAGAATATGGCGGCAGCTGCGTGAAAGGAGAGGAAGAGCCGGCGGTGGAATGCGGCAAACGCGAGAATATGGCGACACGTACCTCAAAGGTGAGGAAGAGTCGGCGCTGGAAGGCGGCAAAGGCGAGAATATGGCGACAACTGCGTGAAAGGAGAGGAAGAGTCGGTGCTGGAAGGCGGCAAAGGCGAGAATATGGCGGCAACTGCGTCAAAGGAGAGGAAGATTTGGCGCTGGAAGGCAGCAAAGGCGGGAATATGGCGGCACGTACCGGAAAGGAGAGGAAGAGTCGGCGCTGGAAGGCGGCAAAGGCGAGAATATGGCGGCAGGTGCGTGAAAGGAGAGGAAGAGTCGGCGCTGGAAGGCGGCAAAGGCGAGAATATGGCGGCAAGTACCTGAAAGGAGAGGAAGATTTGGCGCTGGAAGGCGGCAAAGGCGAGAATATGGCGGCAGCTGCGTGAAAGGAGAGGAAGAGTCGGCGGTGGAAGGCGGCAAAGGCGAGAATATGGCGGCACGTGCGTGAAAGGAGAGGAAGAGTCGGCAGTGGAAGGCGGCAAAGGCGAGAATATGGCAGCCCGTGCGTGAAAGGAGAGGAAGAGTCGGCAGTGGAAGGCGGCAAAGGCGAGAATATGGCGGCAACTGCGTGAAAGTATAGGAAGATTTGGCGCTAGAAGGCGGCAAAGGCGAGAATATGGCAGCCCGTGCGTGAAAGGAGAGGAAGAGTCGGCACTGGAAGGCGGCAAAGGCGAGAATATGTCGGCAGGTGCGTGAAAGGAGAGGAAGAGTCGGCGCTGGAAGGCGGCAAAGGCGAGAATATGGCGGCAAGTACCTGAAAGGAGAGGAAGATTTGGCGCTGGAAGGCGGCAAAGGCGAGAATATGGCGGCAGCTGCGTGAAAGGAGAGGAAGAGTCGGCGCTGGAAGGCGGCAAAGGCGAGAATATGGCTGCAAGTACCTGAAAGGAGAGGAAGATTTGGCGCTGGAAGGCGGCAAAGGCGAGAATATGGCGGCACGTGCGTGAAAGGAGAGGAAGAGTCGGCGCTGGAAGGCGGCAAAGGCGAGAATATGGCTGCAAGTACCTGAAAGGAGAGGAAGATTTGGCGCTGGAAGGCGGCAAAGGCGAGAATATGGCGGCAGCTGCGTGAAAGGAGAGGAAGAGTCGGCGGTGGAAGGCGGCAAAGGCGAGAATATGGCTGCAAGTACCTGAAAGGAGAGGAAGATTTGGCGCTGGAAGGCGGCAAAGGCGAGAATATGGCGGCACGTGCGTGAAAGGAGAGGAAGAGTCGGCGCTGGAAGGCGGCAAAGGCGAGAATATGGCTGCAAGTACCTGAAAGGAGAGGAAGATTTGGCGCTGGAAGGCGGCAAAGGCGAGAATATGGCGGCAGCTGCGTGAAAGGAGAGGAAGAGTCGGCGGTGGAAGGCGGCAAAGGCGAGAATATGGCGGCACGTGCGTGAAAGGAGAGGAAGAGTCGGCGCTGGAAGGCGGCAAAGGCGAGAATATGGCAGCCCGTGCGTGAAAGGAGAGGAAGAGTCGGCAGTGGAAGGCGGCAAAGGCGAGAATATGGCGGCACGTACCTGAAACGAGAGGAAGAGTCGGCGCTGGAAGGCGGCAAAGGCGAGAATATGGCGGCAACTGCGTCAAAGGAGAGGAAGATTTGGCGCTGGAAGGCAGCAAAGGCGGGAATATGGCGGCACGTACCGGAAAGGAGAGGAAGAGTCGGCGCTGGAAGGCGGCAAAGGCGAGAATATGGCGGCAGGTGCGTGAAAGGAGAGGAAGAGTCGGCGCTGGAAGGCGGCAAAGGCGAGAATATGGCGGCAAGTACCTGAAAGGAGAGGAAGATTTGGCGCTGGAAGGCGGCAAAGGCGAGAATATGGCGGCAGCTGCGTGAAAGGAGAGGAAGAGTCGGCGGTGGAAGGCGGCAAAGGCGAGAATATGGCGGCACGTGCGTGAAAGGAGAGGAAGAGTCGGCAGTGGAAGGCGGCAAAGGCGAGAATATGGCAGCCCGTGCGTGAAAGGAGAGGAAGAGTCGGCAGTGGAAGGCGGCAAAGGCGAGAATATGGCGGCAACTGCGTGAAAGTATAGGAAGATTTGGCGCTAGAAGGCGGCAAAGGCGAGAATATGGCAGCCCGTGCGTGAAAGGAGAGGAAGAGTCGGCACTGGAAGGCGGCAAAGGCGAGAATATGTCGGCAGGTGCGTGAAAGGAGAGGAAGAGTCGGCGCTGGAAGGCGGCAAAGGCGAGAATATGGCGGCAAGTACCTGAAAGGAGAGGAAGATTTGGCGCTGGAAGGCGGCAAAGGCGAGAATATGGCGGCAGCTGCGTGAAAGGAGAGGAAGAGTCGGCGCTGGAAGGCGGCAAAGGCGAGAATATGGCTGCAAGTACCTGAAAGGAGAGGAAGATTTGGCGCTGGAAGGCGGCAAAGGCGAGAATATGGCGGCACGTGCGTGAAAGGAGAGGAAGAGTCGGCGCTGGAAGGCGGCAAAGGCGAGAATATGGCTGCAAGTACCTGAAAGGAGAGGAAGATTTGGCGCTGGAAGGCGGCAAAGGCGAGAATATGGCGGCAGCTGCGTGAAAGGAGAGGAAGAGTCGGCGGTGGAAGGCGGCAAAGGCGAGAATATGGCTGCAAGTACCTGAAAGGAGAGGAAGATTTGGCGCTGGAAGGCGGCAAAGGCGAGAATATGGCGGCACGTGCGTGAAAGGAGAGGAAGAGTCGGCGCTGGAAGGCGGCAAAGGCGAGAATATGGCTGCAAGTACCTGAAAGGAGAGGAAGATTTGGCGCTGGAAGGCGGCAAAGGCGAGAATATGGCGGCAGCTGCGTGAAAGGAGAGGAAGAGTCGGCGGTGGAAGGCGGCAAAGGCGAGAATATGGCGGCACGTGCGTGAAAGGAGAGGAAGAGTCGGCGCTGGAAGGCGGCAAAGGCGAGAATATGGCGGCAGCTGCGTGAAAGGAGAGGAAGAGTCGGCGCTGGAAGGCGGGAAATGCGAGAATATGGCGGCAGGTGCGTGAAAGGAGAGGAAGAGTCGGCAGTGGAAGACGGCAAAGGCGAGAATATGGCGGCACGCACCTGAAAGGACTGGAAGAGTCGGCGCTGGAAGGCGGCAAAGGCGAGAATATGGCGGCACGTACCTGAAAGGAGAGGAAGAGTCGGCGCTGGAAGGCGGCAAAAGCGAGAATATGGCGGCAACTGCGTGAAAGTAGAGGAAGATTTGGCGCTGGAAGGCGGCAAAGGCGAGAATATGGCGGCAGGTGCGTGAAAGGAGAGGAAGAGTCGGCGCTGGAAGGCGGCAAAAGCGAGAATATGGCGGCAAGTACCTGAAAGTAGAAGAAGATTTGGCGCTGGAAGGTGGCAAAGTCGAGAATATGGCGGCAGCTGCGTGAAAGGAGAGGAAGAGCCGGCGGTGGAATGCGGCAAACACGAGAATATGGCGACACGTACCTCAAAGGAGAGGAAGAGTCGGCGCTGGAAGGCGGCAAAGGCGAGAATATGGCGACAACTGCGTGAAAGGAGAGGAAGAGTCGGTGCTGGAAGGCGGCAAAGGCGAGAATATGGCGGCAACTGCGTCAAAGGAGAGGAAGATTTGGCGCTGGAAGGCAGCAAAGGTGGGAATATGGCGGCACGTACCGGAAAGGAGAGGAAGAGTCGGCGCTGGAAGGCGGCAAAGGCGAGAATATGGCGGCAGGTGCGTGAAAGGAGAGGAAGAGTCGGCGCTGGAAGGCGTCAAAGGCGAGAATATGGCGGCAAGTACCTGAAAGGAGAGGAAGATTTGGCGCTGGAAGGCGGCAAAGGCGAGAATATGGCGGCAGCTGCGTGAAAGGAGAGGAAGAGTCGGCGGTGGAAGGCGGCAAAGGCGAGAATATGGCGGCACGTGCGTGAAAGGAGAGGAAGAGTCGGCAGTGGAAGGCGGCAAAGGCGAGAATATGGCAGCCCGTGCGTGAAAGGAGAGGAAGAGTCGGAAGTGGAAGGCGGCAAAGGCGAGAATATGGCGGCAACTGCATGAAAGTATAGGAAGATTTGGCGCTAGAAGGCGGCAAAGGCGAGAATATGGCAGCCCGTGCGTGAAAGGAGAGGAAGAGTCGGCACTGGAAGGCGGCAAAGGCGAGAATATGGCGGCACGTACCTGAAAGGAGAGGAAGAGTCGGCGCTCGAAGACGGCAAAGGCGAGAATATGGCGGCACGTACCTGAAAGGAGAGGAAGAGTCGGCGCTGGAAGGCGGCAAAGTCGAGAATATGTCGGCAGGTGCGTGAAAGGAGAGGAAGAGTCGGCGCTGGAAGGCAGCATAGGCGAGAATATGGCGGCAACTGCGTGAAAGGAGAGGAAGAGTCGGCGCTGTTAGGCGGCAAAGGCGAGAATATGGCGGCACGCACGTGAAAGGACAGGAAGAGTCGACGCTGTTAGGCGGCAAAGGCGAGAATATGGCGGCAACTGCGTGAAAGGAGAGGAAGAGTCGGCGCTGGAAGGCGGCAAAGGCGAGAATATGGCGGCAACTGCGTGAAAGGAGAGGAAGAGTCAGCGCTGGAAGGCAGCAAAGGCCAGAATATGGCGGCACGTACCTGAAAGGAGAGGAAGAGCCGGCGGTGGAATGCGGCAAACGCGAGAATATGGCGACACGTACCTCAAAGTAGAGGAAGAGTCGGCGCTGTTAGGCGCTGGAAGGCGAGAATATGGCGGCAACTGCGTGAAAGGAGAGGAAGAGTCGGTGCTGGAAGGCGGCAAAGGCGAGAATATGGTGGCAAGTACCTGAAAGGAGAGGAAGATTTGGCGCTGGAAGGCGGCAAAGGCGAGAATATGGCGGCAGCTGCGTGAAAGGAGAGGAAGAGTCGGCGGTGGAAGGCGGCAAAGGCGAGAATATGGCGGCAAGTGCGTGAAAGTAGAGGAAGATTTGGCGCTGGAAGGCGGCAAAGGCGAGAATATGGCGGCACGTACCTGAAAGGAGAGGAAGAGTCGGCGGTGGAAGGCGGGAAATGCGAGAATATGGCGGCAGCTGCGTGAAAGGAGAGGAAGAGTCGGCGGTGGAAGGCAGCAAAGGCGAGAATATGGCGGCACGTACCTGAAAGGAGAGGAAGATTTGGCGCTGGAAGGCGGCAAACGAGAGAATATGGCGACAGGTGCGTGAAAGGAGAGGAAGAGTCGGCAGTGGAAGGCGGCAAAGGCGAGAATATGGCAGCACGCACCTGAAACGACAGGAAGAGTCGGCGCTGGAAGGCGACAAAGGCGAGAATATGTCGGCACGTGCGTGAAAGGAGAGGAAGAGTCGGCGCTGGAAGGCGGCAAAGGCGAGAATATGGCGGCAACTGCGTGAAAGGAGAGGAAGAGTCAGCGCTGGAAGGCAGCAAAGGCCAGAATATGGCGGCACGTACCTGAAAGGAGAGGAAGAGCCGGCGGTGGAATGCGGCAAACGCGAGAATATGGCGACACGTACCTCAAAGTAGAGGAAGAGTTGGCGCTGGAAGGCGGCAAAGGCGACAATATGGCGGCAAATGCGTGAAAGGAGAGGAAGAGTCGGTGCTGGAAGGCGGCAAAGGCGAGAATATGGCGGCAAGTACCTGAAAGGAGAGGAAGATTTGGCGCTGGAAGGCGGCAAAGGCGAGAATATGGCGGCAGCTGCGTGAAAGGAGAGGAAGAGTCAGCGGTGGAAGGCGGCAAAGGCGAGAATATGGCGGCAACTGCGTGAAACTAGAGGAAGATTTGGCGCTGGAAGGCGGCAAAGGCGAGAATATGGCGGCACGTACCTGAAAGCAGAGGAAGAGTCGGCGGTGGAAGGCGGGAAATGCGAGAATATGGCGGCAGCTGCGTGAAAGGAGAGGAAGAGTCGGCAGTGGAAGACGGCAAAGGCGAGAATATGGCGGCACGTACCTGAAAGGAGAGGAAGATTTGGCGCTGGAAGGCGGCAAACGAGAGAATATGGCGGCAGGTGCGTGAAAGGAGAGGAAGAATCGGCAGTGGAAGGCGGCAAAGTCGAGAATATGGCAGCACGCACCTGAAACGACAGGAAGAGTGGGCGCTGGAAGGCGGCAAAGGCGGGAATATGGCGGCACGTACCTGAAAGGAGAGGAAGAGTCGGCGCTGGAAGGCGGCAAAGGCGAGAATATGGCGGCAGGTGCGTGAAAGGAGAGGAAGAGTCGGCGCTGGAAGGCGGCAAAGGCAAGAATATGGCGGCAACTGCGTGAAAGGAGAGGAAGAGTCGGCACTGGAAGGCAACAAAGGCGAGAATATGGCAGCACGTACCTGAAAGGAGAGGAAGAGCCGGCGGTGGAAGGCGGCAAAGGCGAGAATATGGCGACACGTACCTCAAAGGAGAGGAAGAGTCGGCGCTGGAAGGCGGCAAAGGCGAGAATATGGCGGCAACTGCGTGAAAGGAGAGGAAGAGTCGGCGCTGGAAGGCGGCAAAGGCGAGAATATGGCGGCACGTACCTCAAAGGAGAGGAAGATTTGGCGCTGGAAGGCGGCAAAGGCAAGAATATGGCGGCACGTACCGGAAAGGAGAGGAAGTGTCGGCGCAGGAAGGCGGCAAAGGCGAGAATATGGCGGCAGGTGCGTGAAAGGAGAGGAAGAGTCGGCGGTGGAAGGCGGCAAAGGCGAGAATATGGCGGCAAGTACCTGAAAGGAGAGGAAGATTTGGCGCTGGAAGGTGGCAAAGGCGGGAATATGGCGGCAGCTGCGTGAAAGGAGAGGAAGAGTCGGCGCTGGAAGGCGGCAAAGTCGAGAATATGGCGGCAACTGCGTGAAAGTAGAGGAAGATTTGGCGCTGGAAGGCGGCAAAGGCGAGAATATGGCAGCCCGTGCGTGAAAGGAGAGGAAGAGTCGGCAGTGGAAGGCGGCAAAGGCGAGAATATGGCGGCAACTGCGTGATAGTAGAGGAAGATTTGGCGCTGGAAGGCGGCAAAGGCGAGAATATGGCAGCCCGTGCGTGAAAGGAGAGGAAGAGTCGGCGCTGTTAGGCGGCAAAGGCGAGAATATGGCGGCACGTACCTGAAAGGAGAGGAAGAGTCGGCGCTGGAAGGTGGCAAAGGCGAGAATATGGCGGCACGTTCCTGAAAGGAGAGGAAGAGTCGGCGCTGGAAGGCGTCAAAGTCAAGAATATGGCGGCAGGTGCGTGAAAGGAGAGGAAGAGTCGGTGGTGGAAGGCAGCAAAGGCGAGAATATGGCGGCAGGTGCGTGAAAGGAGAGGAAGAGGCGGCGCTGGAAGGCGGCAAAGGCGAGAATATGGAGGCACGCACGTGAAAGGACAGGAAGAGTCGGCGCAGGAAGGCAGCAAAGGCGAGAATATGGAGGCAGGTGCGTGAAAGGAGAGGAAGAGTCGGCGCTGGAAGGCGGCAAAGGCGAGAATATGGCGGCAAGTACCTGAAAGGACAGGAAGAGTCGGCGCTGGAAGGCGGCAAAGGCGAGAATATGGCGGCAGCTGCGTGAAAGGAGAGGAAGAGTCGGCGGTGGAAGACGGCAAAGGCGAGAATATGGCGGCAACTGCGTGAAAGTAGAGGAAGATTTGGCGCTGGAAGGCGGCAAAGGCGAGAATATGGCAGCCCGTGCGTGAAAGGAGAGGAAGAGTCGGCAGTGGAAGGCGGCAAAGGCGAGAATATGGCGGCAGCTGCGTGAAAGGAGAGGAAGAGTCGGCGGTGGAAGGCGGCAAAGGCGAGAATATGGCGGCAACTGCGTGAAAGTAGAGGAAGAGTCGGCGCTGGAAGGCGGAAAGGCGAGTATATGGCGGCACGTACCTGAAAGGAGAGGAAGAGTCGGCGCTGGAAGGCGGGAAATGCGAGAATATGGCGGCAGGTGCGTGAAAGGAGAGGAAGAGTCGGCAGTGGAAGACGGCAAAGGCGAGAATATGGCGGCACGTACCTGAAAGGAGAGGAAGATTTGGCGCTGGAAGGCGGCAAACGAGAGAATATGGCGGCAGGTGCGTGAAAGGAGAGGAAGAATCGGCAGTGGAAGGCGGCAAAGTCGAGAATATGGCAGTACGCACCTGAAAGGACTGGAAGAGTCGGCGCTGGAAGGCGGCAAAGGCGGGAATATGGCGGCACGTACCTGAAAGGACAGGAAGAGTCGGCGCTGTTAGGCGCTGGAAGGCGAGAATATGGCGGCAACTGCGTGAAAGGAGAGGAAGAGTCGGCGCTGGAAGGCGGCAAAGGCGAGAATATGGCGGCAGCTGCGTGAAAGGACAGGAAGAGTCGGCGCTGTTAGGCGGCAAAGGCGAGAATATGGCGGCAACTGCGTGAAAGGAGAGGAAGAGTCGGCGCTGGAAGGCGGCAAAGGCGAGAATATGGCGGCAACTGCGTGAAAGGAGAGGAAGAGTCGGCGCTGGAAGGCAGCAAAGGCGGGAATATGGCGGCACGTACCTGAAAGGAGAGGAAGAGTCGGCGCAGGAAGGCGGCAAACGCGAGAATATGGCGACACGTACCTCAAAGGAGAGGAAGAGTCGGCGCTGGAAGGCGGCAAAGGCGAGAATATGGCGGCAACTGCGTGAAAGGAGAGGAAGAGTCGGTTCTGGAAGGCGGCAAAGGTGAGAATATGGCGGCAAGTACCTGAAAGGAGAGGAAGATTTGGCGCTGGAAGGCGGCAAAGGCGAGAATATGGCGGCAGCTGCGTGAAAGGAGAGGAAGAGTCGGCAGTGGAAGACGGCAAAGGCGAGAATATGGCGGCACGTACCTGAAAGGAGAGGAAGATTTGGCACTGGAAGGCGGCAAACGAGAGAATATGGCGGCAGGTGCGTGAAAGGAGAGGAAGAATCGGCAGTGGAAGGCGGCAAAGTCGAGAATATGGCGGCACGTACCTGAAAGGAGAGGAAGAGTCGGCGCTGGAAGGCGGCAAACGAGAGAATATGGCGGCAGGTGCGTGAAAGGAGAGGAAGAATCGGCAGTGGAAGGCGGCAAAGTCGAGAATATGGCAGCACGCACCTGAAAGGACAGGAAGAGTCGGCGCTGGAAGGCGGCAAAGGCGGGAATATGGCGGCACGTACCTCAAAGGAGAGGAAGAGTCGGCGCTGGAAGGCGGTAAAGGCGAGAATATGGCCGCCCGTGCGTGAAAGGAGAGGAAGAGTCGGCGCTGGAAGGCGGTAAAGGCGAGAATATGGCAGCCCGTGCGTGAAAGGAGAGGAAGAGTCGGCGCTGGAAGGCGGCAAAGGCGAGAATATGGCGGCACGTACCTGAAAGGAGAGGAAGAGTCGGCGCTGGAAGGCGGTAAAGGCGAGAATATGACAGCCCGTGCGTGAAAGTAGGGGAAGATTTGGCGCTAGAAGGCGGCAAAGGCGAGAATATGGCGGCAACTGCGTGAAAGGAGAGGAAGAGTCGGCGCTGGAAGGCGGCAAAGGCGAGAATATGGCGGCACGTACATGAAAGGACAGGAAGAGTCGGCGCTGTTAGGCGGCAAAGGCGAGAATATGGCGGCAACTGCGTGAAAGGAGAGGAAGAGTCGGTGGTGGAAGGCGGCAAAGGCGAGAATATGGCGGCAGCTGCGTGAAAGGAGAGGAAGAGTCGGCGGTGGAAGGCGGCAAAGGCAAGAATATGGCGGCACGTACCTGAAAGGAGAGGAAGAGTCGGCGCAGGAAGGCGGGAAATGCGAGAATATGGCGGCAGCTGCGTGAAAGGAGAGGAAGAGTCGGCAGTGGAAGGCGGCAAAGGCGAGAATATGGCGGCACGTACCTGAAAGGAGAGGAAGATTTGGCGCTGGAAGGCGGCAAACGAGAGAATATGGTGGCAGGTGCGTGAAAGGAGAGGAAGAATCGGCAGTGGAAGGCGGCAAAGTCGAGTATATGGCAGTACGCACCTGAAAGGACTGGAAGAGTCGGCGCTGGAAGGCGGCAAAGGCGGGAATATGGCGGCAAGTACCTGAAAGGAGAGGAAGAGTCGGCGCTGGAAGGCGGTAAAGGCGAGAATATGGCAGCCCGTGCGTGCAAGGAGAGGAAGAGGCGGCGCTGGAAGGCGGCAAAGGCGGGAATATGGCGGCACGTACATGAAAGGAGAGGAAGAGTCGGCGGTGGAAGGCGGCAAAGGCGAGAATATGGCAGCCCGTGCGTGAAAGTAGAGGAAGATTTGGCGCTAGAAGGCGTCAAAGGCGAGAATATGGCGGCAACTGCGTGAAAGGAGAGGAAGAGTCGGCGCTGGAAGGCGGCAAAGGCGAGAATATGGCGGCACGTACATGAAAGGAGAGGAAGAGTCGGCGCAGGAAGGCGGCAAAGGCGAGAATATGGCGGCAGGTGCGTGAAAGGAGAGGAAGAGTCGGCGCTGGAAGGCGGCAAAGGCGAGAATATGGCGGCAAGTACCTGAAAGTAGAAGAAGACTTGGCGCTGGAAGGCGGCAAAGGCGAGAATATGGCGGCAGCTGCGTGAAAGGAGAGGAAGAGTCGGCGGTGGAAGGCGGCAAAGGCGAGAATATGGTGGCAACTGTGTGAAAGTAGAGGAAGATTTGGCGCTGGAAGGCGGCAAAGGCGAGAATATGGCAGCCCGTGCGTGAAAGGAGAGGAAGAGTCGGCAGTGGAAGGCGGCAAAAGCGAGAATATGGCGGCAACTGCGTGAAAGTAGAGGATGATTTGGCGCTAGAAGGCGGCAAAGGCGAGAATATGGCAGCCCGTGCGTGAAAGGAGAGGAAGAGTCGGCGCTGGAAGGCGGCAAAGGCGAGAATATGGCGGCACGTACCTGAAAGTAGAGGAAGATTTGGCGCTGGAAGGCGGCAAAGGCGAGAATATGGCGGCACGTACCTGAAAGGAGAGGAAGATTTGGCGCTGGAAGGTGGCAAAGGCAAGAATATGGCGGCACGTATCGGAAAGGAGAGGAAGAGTCGGCGCAGGAAGGTGGCAAAGGCGAGAATATGGCGGCAGGTGCGTGAAAGGAGAGGAAGAGTCGGCGCTGGAAGGCGGCAAAGGCGAGAATATGGCGGCAAGTACCTGAAAGGAGAGGAAGATTTGGCGCTGGAAGGCGGCAAAGGCGAGAATATGGCGGCAGGTGCGTGAAAGGAGAGGAAGAGTCGGCGGTGGAAGGCGGCAAAGGCGAGAATATGGCGGCAACTGCGTGAAAGTAGAGGAAGAGTCGGCGCTGGAAGGCGGAAAGGCGAGTATATGGCGGCACGTACCTGAAAGGAGAGGAAGAGTCGGCGCTGGAAGGCGGGAAATGCGAGAATATGGCGGCAGCTGCGTGAAAGGAGAGGAAGAGTCGGCAGTGGAAGACGGCAAAGGCGAGAATATGGCGGCACGTACCTGAAAGGAGAGGAAGATTTGGCGCTGGAAGGCGGCAAAGGCGAGAATATGGCGGCAGCTGCGTGAAAGGAGAGGAAGAATCGGCAGTGGAAGGCGGCAAAGTCGAGAATATGGCAGTACGCACCTGAAAGGACTGGAAGATTTGGCGCTGGAAGGCGGCAAAGGCGGGAATATGGCGGCACGTACCTGAAAGGAGAGGAAGAGTCGGCGCTGGAAGGCGGCAAAGGCGAGAATATGGCAGCCCGTGCGTGAAAGGAGAGGAAGAGTCGGCGCTGGAAGGCGGAAAGTCGAGTATATGGCGGCACGTACCTGAAAGGAGAGGAAGAGTCGGCGCTGGAAGGCGGGAAATGCGAGAATATGGCGGCAGCTGCGTGAAAGGAGAGGAAGAGTCGGCAGTGGAAGACGGCAAAGGCGAGAATATGGCGGTACGTACCTGAAAGGAGAGGAAGATTTGGCGCTGGAAGGCGGCAAACGAGAGAATATGGCGGCAGGTGCGTGAAAGGAGAGGAAGAATCGGCAGTGGAAGGCGGCAAAGTCGAGAATATGGCAGTACGCACCTGAAAGGACTGGAAGAGTCGGCGCTGGAAGTCGGCAAAGGCGGGAATATGGCGGCACGTACCTGAAAGGAGAGGAAGAGTCGGCGCTGGAAGGCGGTAAAGGCGAGAATATGGCAGCCCGTGCGTGAAAGGAGAGGAAGAGTCGGCGCTGGAAGGCGGCAAAGGCGAGAATATGGCGGCACGTACCTGAAAGGAGAGGAAGAGTCGGCGCTGGAAGGCGGTAAAGGCGAGAATATGGCAGCCCGTGCGTGAAAGTAGAGGAAGATTTGGCGCTAGAAGGCGGCAAAGGCGAGAATATGGCCGCCCGTGCGTGAAAGGAGAGGAAGAGTCGGCGTTGTTAGGCGGCAAAGGCGAGAATATGGCGGCACGTACCTGAAAGGAGAGGAAGATTTGGCGCTGGAAGGCGGCAAAGGCGAGAATATGGCGGCACGTTCCTGAAAGGAGAGGAAGAGTCGGCGCTGGAAGGCGGCAAAGGCGAGAATATGGCGGCAACTGCGTGAAAGGAGAGGAAGAGTCAGCGCTGGAAGGCAGCAAAGGCCAGAATATGGCGGCACGTACCTGAAAGGAGAGGAAGAGCCGGCGGTGGAATGCGGCAAACGCGAGAATATGGCGACACGTACCTCAAAGTAGAGGAAGAGTTGGCGCTGGAAGGCGGCAAAGGCGACAATATGGCGGCAACTGCGTGAAAGGAGAGGAAGAGTCGGTGCTGGAAGGCGGCAAAGGCGAGAATATGGTGGCAAGTACCTGAAAGGAGAGGAAGATTTGGCGCTGGAAGGCGGCAAAGGCGAGAATATGGCGGCAGCTGCGTGAAAGGAGAGGAAGAGTCAGCGGTGGAAGGCGGCAAAGGCGAGAATATGGCGGCAACTGCGTGAAACTAGAGGAAGATTTGGCGCTGGAAGGCGGCAAAGGCGAGAATATGGCGGCACGTACCTGAAAGCAGAGGAAGAGTCGGCGGTGGAAGGCGGGAAATGCGAGAATATGGCGGCAGCTGCGTGAAAGGAGAGGAAGAGTCGGCAGTGGAAGACGGCAAAGGCGAGAATATGGCGGCACGTACCTGAAAGGAGAGGAAGATTTGGCGCTGGAAGGCGGCAAACGAGAGAATATGGCGGCAGGTGCGTGAAAGGAGAGGAAGAATCGGCAGTGGAAGGCGGCAAAGTCGAGAATATGGCAGCACGCACCTGAAACGACAGGAAGAGTGGGCGCTGGAAGGCGGCAAAGGCGGGAATATGGCGGCACGTACCTGAAAGGAGAGGAAGAGTCGGCGCTGGAAGGCGGCAAAGGCGAGAATATGGCGGCAACTGCGTGAAAGGAGAGGAAGAGTCGGCGCTGGAAGGCGGGAAAGGCAAGAATATGGCGGCAACTGCGTGAAAGGAGAGGAAGAGTCGGCACTGGAAGGCAACAAAGGCGAGAATATGGCAGCACGTACCTGAAAGGAGAGGAAGAGCCGGCGGTGGAAGGCGGCAAAGGCGAGAATATGGCGACACGTACCTCAAAGGAGAGGAAGAGTCGGCGCTGGAAGGCGGCAAAGGCGAGAATATGGCAGCCCGTGCGTGAAAGGAGAGGAAGAGTCGGCGATGGAAGGCGGCAAAGGCGAGAATATGGCGGCACGTACCTGAAAGGAGAGGAAGATTTGGCGCTGGAAGGCGGCAAAGGCAAGAATATGGCGGCACGTACCGGAAAGGAGAGGAAGAGTCGGCGCAGGAAGGCGGCAAAGGCGAGAATATGGCGGCAGGTGCGTGAAAGGAGAGGAAGAGTCGGCGGTGGAAGGCGGCAAAGGCGAGAATATGGCGGCAAGTACCTGAAAGGAGAGGAAGATTTGGCGCTGGAAGGTGGCAAAGGCGGGAATATGGCGGCAGCTGCGTGAAAGGAGAGGAAGAGTCGGCGGTGGAAGGCGGCAAAGTCGAGAATATGGCGGCAACTGCGTGAAAGTAGAGGAAGATTTGGCGCTGGAAGGCGGCAAAGGCGAGAATATGGCAGCCCGTGCGTGAAAGGAGAGGAAGAGTCGGCAGTGGAAGGCGGCAAAGGCGAGAATATGGCGGCAACTGCGTGAAAGTAGAGGAAGATTTGGCGCTGGAAGGCGGCAAAGGCGAGAATATGGCAGCCCGTGCGTGAAAGGAGAGGAAGAGTCGGCGCTGTTAGGCGGCAAAGGCGAGAATATGGCGGCACGTACCTGAAAGGAGAGGAAGAGTCGGCGCTGTTAGGCGGCAAAGGCGAGAATATGGCGGCACGTTCCTAAAAGGAGAGGAAGTGTCGGCGCTGGAAGGCGTCAAAGTCAAGAATATGGCGGCAGGTGCGTGAAAGGAGAGGAAGAATCGGCAGTAGAAGGCGGCAAAGTCGAGAATATGGCGGCAGGTGCGTGAAAGGAGAGGAAGAGGCGGTGCTGGAAGGCGGCAAAGGCGAGAATATGGCGGCACGCACGTGAAAGGACAGGAAGAGTCGGCGCAGGAAGGCAGCAAAGGCGAGAATATGGAGGCAGGTGCGTGAAAGGAGAGGAAGAGTCGGCGCTGGAAGGCGGCAAAGGCGAGAATATGGCGGCAAGTACCTGAAAGGACAGGAAGAGTCGGCGCTGGAAGGCGGCAAAGGCGAGAATATGGCGGCAGCTGCGTGAAAGGAGAGGAAGAGTCGGCGGTGGAAGACGGCAAAGGCGAGAATATGGCGGCAACTGCGTGAAAGTAGAGGAAGATTTGGCGCTGGAAGGCGGCAAAGGCGAGAATATGGCAGCCCGTGCGTGAAAGGAGAGGAAGAGTCGGCAGTGGAAGGCGGCAAAGGCGAGAATATGGCGGCAGCTGCGTGAAAGGAGAGGAAGAGTCGGCGGTGGAAGGCGGCAAAGGCGAGAATATGGCGGCAACTGCGTGAAAGTAGAGGAAGAGTCGGCGCTGGAAGGCGGAAAGGCGAGTATATGGCGGCACGTACCTGAAAGGAGAGGAAGAGTCGGCGCTGGAAGGCGGGAAATGCGAGAATATGGCGGCAGGTGCGTGAAAGGAGAGGAAGAGTCGGCAGTGGAAGACGGCAAAGGCGAGAATATGGCGGCACGTACCTGAAAGGAGAGGAAGATTTGGCGCTGGAAGGCGGCAAACGAGAGAATATGGCGGCAGGTGCGTGAAAGGAGAGGAAGAATCGGCAGTGGAAGGCGGCAAAGTCGAGAATATGGCAGTACGCACCTGAAAGGACTGGAAGAGTCGGCGCTGGAAGGCGGCAAAGGCGGGAATATGGCGGCACGTACCTGAAAGGACAGGAAGAGTCGGCGCTGTTAGGCGCTGGAAGGCGAGAATATGGCGGCAACTGCGTGAAAGGAGAGGAAGAGTCGGCGCTGGAAGGCGGCAAAGGCGAGAATATGGCGGCACGCACGTGAAAGGACAGGAAGAGTCGGCGCTGTTAGGCGGCAAAGGCGAGAATATGGCGGCAACTGCGTGAAAGGAGAGGAAGAGTCGGCGCTGGAAGGCGGCAAAGGCGAGAATATGGCGGCAACTGCGTGAAAGGAGAGGAAGAGTCGGCGCTGGAAGGCAGCAAAGGCGGGAATATGGCGGCACGTACCTGAAAGGAGAGGAAGAGCCAGCGGTGGAATGCGGCAAACGCGAGAATATGGCGGCACGTACCTGAAAGGACAGGAAGAGTCGGCGCTGTTAGGCGCTGGAAGGCGAGAATATGGCGGCAACTGCGTGAAAGGAGAGGAAGAGTCGGCGCTGGAAGGCGGCAAAGGCGAGAATATGGCGGCACGCACGTGAAAGGACAGGAAGAGTCGGCGCTGTTAGGCGGCAAAGGCGAGAATATGGCGGCAACTGCGTGAAAGGAGAGGAAGAGTCGGCGCTGGAAGGCGGCAAAGGCGAGAATATGGCGGCAACTGCGTGAAAGGAGAGGAAGAGTCGGCGCTGGAAGGCAGCAAAGGCGGGAATATGGCGGCACGTACCTGAAAGGAGAGGAAGAGCCAGCGGTGGAATGCGGCAAACGCGAGAATATGGCGACACGTACCTCAAAGGAGAGGAAGAGTCGGCGCTGGAAGGCGGCAAAGGCGAGAATATGGCGGCAGCTGCGTGAAAGGAGAGGAAGAGTCGGCAGTGGAAGACGGCAAAGGCGAGAATATGGCGGCACGTACCTGAAAGGAGAGGAAGATTTGGCACTGGAAGGCGGCAAACGAGAGAATATGGCGGCAGGTGCGTGAAAGGAGAGGAAGAATCGGCAGTGGAAGGCGGCAAAGTCGAGAATATGGCAGCACGCACCTGAAAGGACAGGAAGAGTCGGCGCTGGAAGGCGGCAAACGAGAGAATATGGCGGCAGGTGCGTGAAAGGAGAGGAAGAATCGGCAGTGGAAGGCGGCAAAGTCGAGAATATGGCAGCACGCACCTGAAAGGACAGGAAGAGTCGGCGCTGGAAGGCGGCAAAGGCGGGAATATGGCGGCACGTACCTCAAAGGAGAGGAAGAGTCGGCGCTGGAAGGCGGTAAAGGCGAGAATATGGCCGCCCGTGCGTGAATGGAGAGGAAGAGTCGGCGCTGGAGGGCGGTAAAGGCGAGAATATGGCAGCCCGTGCGTGAAAGGAGAGGAAGAGTCGGCGCTGGAAGGCGGCAAAGGCGAGAATATGGCGGCACGTACCTGAAAGGAGAGGAAGAGTCGGCGCTGGAAGGCGGTAAAGGCGAGAATATGACAGCCCGTGCGTGAAAGTAGGGGAAGATTTGGCGCTAGAAGGCGGCAAAGGCGAGAATATGGCAGCAACTGCGTGAAAGGAGAGGAAGAGTCGGCGCTGGAAGGCGGCAAAGGCGAGAATATGGCGGCACGTTCCTGAAAGGAGAGGAAGAGTCGGCGCTGGAAGGCGTCAAAGTCAAGAATATGGCGGCAGGTGTGTGAAAGGAGAGGAAGAGTCGGTGGTGGAAGGCGGCAAAGGCGAGAATATGGCGGCAGCTGCGTGAAAGGAGAGGAAGAGTCGGCGGTGGAAGGCGGCAAAGGCAAGAATATGGCGGCACGTACCTGAAAGGAGAGGAAGAGTCGGCGCAGGAAGGCGGGAAATGCGAGAATATGGCGGCAGCTGCGTGAAAGGAGAGGAAGAGTCGGCAGTGGAAGACGGCAAAGGCGAGAATATGGCGGCACGTACCTGAAAGGAGAGGAAGATTTGGCGCTGGAAGGCGGCAAACGAGAGAATATGGTGGCAGGTGCGTGAAAGGAGAGGAAGAATCGGCAGTGGAAGGCGGCAAAGTCGAGAATATGGCAGTACGCACCTGAAAGGACTGGAAGAGTCGGCGCTGGAAGGCGGCAAAGGCGGGAATATGGCGGCAAGTACCTGAAAGGAGAGGAAGAGTCGGCGCTGGAAGGCGTTAAAGGCGAGAATATGGCAGCCCGTGCGTGCAAGGAGAGGAAGAGTCGGCGCTGGAAGGCGGCAAAGGCGAGAATATGGCGGCACGTACATGAAAGGAGAGGAAGAGTCGGCGGTGGAAGGCGGTAAAGGCGAGAATATGGCAGCCCGTGCGTGAAAGTAGAGGAAGATTTGGCGCTAGAAGCCGTCAAAGGCGAGAATATGGCGGCAACTGCGTGAAAGGAGAGGAAGAGTCGGCGCTGGAAGGCGGCAAAGGCGAGAATATGGCGGCACGTACATGAAAGGAGAGGAAGAGTCGGCGCAGGAAGGCGGCAAAGGCGAGAATATGGCGGCAGGTGCGTGAAAGGAGAGGAAGAGTCGGCGCTGGAAGGCGGCAAAGGCGAGAATATGGCGGCAAGTACCTGAAAGTAGAAGAAGACTTGGCGCTGGAAGGCGGCAAAGGCGAGAATATGGTGGCAACTGTGTGAAAGTAGAGGAAGATTTGGCGCTGGAAGGCGGCAAAGGCGAGAATATGGCAGCCCGTGCGTGAAAGGAGAGGAAGAGTCGGCAGTGGAAGGCGGCAAAGGCGAGAATATGGCGGCAACTGCGTGAAAGTAGAGGATGATTTGGCGCTAGAAGGCGGCAAAGGCGAGAATATGGCAGCCCGTGCGTGAAAGGAGAGGAAGAGTCGGCGCTGGAAGGCGGCAAAGGCGAGAATATGGCGGCACGTACCTGAAAGTAGAGGAAGATTTGGCGCTGGAAGGCGGCAAAGGCGAGAATATGGCGGCACGTACCTGAAAGGAGAGGAAGATTTGGCGCTGGAAGGTGGCAAAGGCAAGAATATGGCGGCACGTATCGGAAAGGAGAGGAAGAGTCGGCGCAGGAAGGTGGCAAAGGCGAGAATATGGCGGCAGGTGCGTGAAAGGAGAGGAAGAGTCGGCGCTGGAAGGCGGCAAAGGCGAGAATATGGCGGCAAGTACCTGAAAGGAGAGGAAGATTTGGCGCTGGAAGGTGGCAAAGGCGGGAATATGGCGGCAGGTGCGTGAAAGGAGTGGAAGAGTCGGCGGTGGAAGGCGGCAAAGGCGAGAATATGGCGGCAACTGCGTGAAAGTAGAGGAAGATTTGGCGCTGGAAGGCGGCAAAGGCGAGAATATGGCAGCCCGTGCGTGAAAGGAGAGGAAGAGTCGGCGCAGGAAGGCGGCAAAGGCGAGAATATGGCGCAGCTGCGTGAAAGTAGAGGAAGATTTGGCGCTAGAAGGCGGCAAAGGCGAGAATATGGCAGCCCGTGCGTGAAAGGAGAGGAAGAGTCGGCGCTGTTAGGCGGCAAAGGCGAGAATATGGCGGCACGTACCTGAAAGGAGAGGAAGATTTGGCGCTGGAAGGCGGCAAAGGCGAGAATATGGCGGCACGTTCCTGAAAGGAGAGGAAGAGTCGGCGCTGGAAGGCGTCAAAGTCAAGAATATGGCGGCAGGTGCGTGAAAGGAGAGGAAGAGTCGGTGGTGGAAGGCAGCAAAGGCGAGAATATGGCGGCAGGTGCGTGAAAGGAGAGGAAGAGTCGGCGCTGGAAGGCGGCAAAGGCGAGAATATGGCGGCACGCACGTGAAAGGACAGGAAGAGTCGGCGCAGGAAGGCAGCAAAGGCGAGAATATGGAGGCAGGTGCGTGAAAGGAGAGGAAGAGTCGGCGCTGGAAGGCGGCAAAGGCGAGAATATGGCGGCAAGTACCTGAAAGGACAGGAAGAGTCGGCGCTGGAAGGCGGCAAAGGCGAGGATATGGCGGCAGCTGCGTGAAAGGAGAGGACGAGTCGGCGCTGGAAGGCGGCAAAGGCGAGAATATGGCGGCAGGTGCGTGAAAGTAGAGGAAGATTTGGCGCTGGAAGGCGGCAAAGGCGAGAATATGGCGGCAGCTGCGTGAAAGGAGAGGAAGAGTCGGCGGTGGAAGGCGGCAAAGGCGAGAATATGGCGGCAACTGCGTGAAAGTAGAGGAAGAGTCGGCGCTGGAAGGCGGAAAGGCGAGTATATGGCGGCACGTACCTGAAAGGAGAGGAAGAGTCGGCGCTGGAAGGCGGGAAATGCGAGAATATGGCGGCAGCTGCGTGAAAGGAGAGGAAGAGTCGGCAGTGGAAGACGGCAAAGGCGAGAATATGGCGGCACGTACCTGAAAGGAGAGGAAGATTTGGCGCTGGAAGGCGGCAAAGGCGAGAATATGGCGGCAGCTGCGTGAAAGGAGAGGAAGAATCGGCAGTGGAAGGCGGCAAAGTCGAGAATATGGCAGTACGCACCTGAAAGGACTGGAAGAGTCGGCGCTGGAAGGCGGCAAAGGCGGGAATATGGCGGCACGTACCTGAAAGGAGAGGAAGAGTCGGCGCTGGAAGGCGGCAAAGGCGAGAATATGGCAGCCCGTGCGTGAAAGGAGAGGAAGAGTCGGCGCTGGAAGGCGGAAAGGCGAGTATATGGCGGCACGTACCTGAAAGGAGAGGAAGAGTCGGCGCTGGAAGGCGGGAAATGCGAGAATATGGCGGCAGCTGCGTGAAAGGAGAGGAAGAGTCGGCAGTGGAAGACGGCAAAGGCGAGAATATGGCGGTACGTACCTGAAAGGAGAGGAAGATTTGGCGCTGGAAGGCGGCAAACGAGAGAATATGGCGGCAGGTGCGTGAAAGGAGAGGAAGAATCGGCAGTGGAAGGCGGCAAAGTCGAGAATATGGCAGTACGCACCTGAAAGGACTGGAAGAGTCGGCGCTGGAAGGCGGCAAAGGCGGGAATATGGCGGCACGTACCTGAAAGGAGAGGAAGAGTCGGCGCTGGAAGGCGGTAAAGGCGAGAATATGGCAGCCCGTGCGTGAAAGGAGAGGAAGAGTCGGCGCTGGAAGGCGGCAAAGGCGAGAATATGGCGGCACGTACCTGAAAGGAGAGGAAGAGTCGGCGCTGGAAGGCGGTAAAGGCGAGAATATGGCAGCCCGTGCGTGAAAGTAGAGGAAGATTTGGCGCTAGAAGGCGGCAAAGGCGAGAATATGGCCGCCCGTGCGTGAAAGGAGAGGAAGAGTCGGCGCTGTTAGGCGGCAAAGGCGAGAATATGGCGGCACGTACCTGAAAGGAGAGGAAGATTTGGCGCTGGAAGGCGGCAAAGGCGAGAATATGGCGGCACGTTCCTGAAAGGAGAGGAAGAGTCGGCGCTGGAAGGCGTCAAAGTCAAGAATATGGCGGCAGGTGCGTGAAAGGAGAGGAAGAGTCGGTGGTGGAAGGCAGCAAAGGCGAGAATATGGCGGCAGGTGCGTGAAAGGAGAGGAAGAGTCGGCGGTGGAAGGCGGCAAAGGCGAGAATATGGCGGCACGCACGTGAAAGGACAGGAAGAGTCGGCGCAGGAAGGCAGCAAAGGCGAGAATATGGAGGCAGGTGCGTGAAAGGAGAGGAAGAGTCGGCGCTGGAAGGCGGCAAAGGCGAGAATATGGCGGCAAGTACCTGAAAGGAGAGGAAGAGTCGGCGCTGGAAGGCGGCAAAGGCGAGAATATGGCGGCAGCTGCGTGAAAGGAGAGGACGAGTCGGCGCTGGAAGGCGGCAAAGGCGAGAATATGGCGGCAGGTGCGTGAAAGTAGAGGAAGATTTGGCGCTGGAAGGCGGCAAAGGCGAGAATATGGCGGCAGCTGCGTGAAAGGAGAGGAAGAGTCGGCGGTGGAAGGCGGCAAAGGCGAGAATATGGCGGCAACTGCGTGAAAGTAGAGGAAGAGTCGGCGCTGGAAGGCGGAAAGGCGAGTATATGGCGGCACGTACCTGAAAGGAGAGGAAGAGTCGGCGCTGGAAGGCGGCAAAGGCGAGAATATGGCGGCAGCTGCGTGAAAGGAGAGGAAGAGTCGGCAGTGGAAGACGGCAAAGGCGAGAATATGGCGGCACGTACCTGAAAGGAGAGGAAGATTTGGCGCTGGAAGGCGGCAAAGGCGAGAATATGGCGGCAGCTGCGTGAAAGGAGAGGAAGAATCGGCAGTGGAAGGCGGCAAAGTCGAGAATATGGCAGTACGCACCTGAAAGGACTGGAAGAGTCGGCGCTGGAAGGCGGCAAAGGCGGGAATATGGCGGCACGTACCTGAAAGGAGAGGAAGAGTCGGCGCTGGAAGGCGGTAAAGGCGAGAATATGGCAGCCCGTGCGTGAAAGGAGAGGAAGAGTCGGCAGTGGAAGGCGGCAAAGGCGAGAATATGGCGGCACGTACCTGAAAGGAGAGGAAGAGTCGGCGCTGGAAGGCGGTAAAGGCGAGAATATGGCAGCCCGTGCGTGAAAGTAGAGGAAGATTTGGCGCTAGAAGGCGGCAAAGGCGAGAATATGGCCGCCCGTGCGTGAAAGGAGAGGAAGAGTCGGCACTGGAAGGCGGCAAAGGCGAGAATATGGCGGCACGTTCCTGAAAGGAGAGGAAGAGTCGGCGCTGGAAGGCGTCAAAGTCAAGAATATGGCGGCAGGTGCGTGAAAGGAGAGGAAGAGTCGGCGGTGGAAGGCAGCAAAGGCGAGAATATGGCGGCAGGTGCGTGAAAGGAGAGGAAGAGTCGGCGCTGGAAGGCGGCAAAGGCGAGAATATGGCGGCACGCACGTGAAAGGACAGGAAGAGTCGGCGCAGGAAGGCAGCAAAGGCGAGAATATGGAGGCAGGTGCGTGAAAGGAGAGGAAGAGTCGGCGCTGGAAGGCGGCAAAGGCGAGAATATGGCGGCAAGTACCTGAAAGGACAGGAAGAGTCGGCGCTGGAAGGCGGCAAAGGCGAGAATATGGCGGCAGCTGCGTGAAAGGAGAGGACGAGTCGGCGCTGGAAGGCGGCAAAGGCGAGAATATGGCGGCAGGTGCGTGAAAGTAGAGGAAGATTTGGCGCTGGAAGGCGGCAAAGGCGAGAATATGGCGGCAGCTGCGTGAAAGGAGAGGAAGAGTCGGCGGTGGAAGGCGGCAAAGGTGAGAATATGGCGGCAACTGCGTGAAAGTAGAGGAAGAGTCGGCGCTGGAAGGCGGAAAGGCGAGTATATGGCGGCACGTACCTGAAAGGAGAGGAAGAGTCGGCGCTGGAAGGCGGGAAATGCGAGAATATGGCGGCAGCTGCGTGAAAGGAGAGGAAGAATCGGCAGTGGAAGGCGGCAAAGTCGAGAATATGGCAGTACGCACCTGAAAGGACTGGAAGAGTCGGCGCTGGAAGGCGGCAAAGGCGGGAATATGGCGGCACGTACCTGAAAGGAGAGGAAGAGTCGGCGCTGGAAGGCGGCAAAGGCGAGAATATGGCAGCCCGTGCGTGAAAGGAGAGGAAGATTTGGCGCTAGAAGGCGGCAAAGGCGAGAATATGGCCGCCCGTGCGTGAAAGGAGAGGAAGAGTCGGCGTTGTTAGGCGGCAAAGGCGAGAATATGGCGGCACGTACCTGAAAGGAGAGGAAGATTTGGCGCTGGAAGGCGGCAAAGGCGAGAATATGGCGGCAGCTGCGTGAAAGGAGAGGAAGAGTCGGCGGTGGAAGGCGGCAAAGGCGAGAATATGGCGGCAGCTGCGTGAAAGGAGAGGAAGAGTCGGCGCTGGAAGGCGGCAAAGGCAAGAATATGGCGGCACGTACCTGAAAGGAGAGGAAGAGTCGGTGCAGGAAGGCGGCAAAGGCGAGAATATGGCGGCAGGTGCGTGAAAGGAGAGGAAGAGTCGGCGCTGGAAGGCGGCAAAGGTGAGAATATGGCAGCACGCACCTGAAAGGAGAGGAAGATTTGGCGCTGGAAGACGGCAAAGGCGAGAATATGGCGGCAACTGCGTGAAAGGAGAGGAAGAGTCGGCGCTGGAAGGCGGCAAAGGCGAGAATATGGCTACAACTGCGTGAAAGGAGAGGAAGAGTCGGTGCTGGAAGGCGGCAAAGGCGAGAATATGGCGGCAACTGCGTCAAAGGAGAGGAAGATTTGGCGCTGGAAGGCGGCAAAGGCGGGAATATGGCGGCACGTACCTGAAAGGAGAGGAAGAGTCGGCGGTGGAAGGCGGCAAAGGCGAGAATATGGCGGCAGGTGCGTGAAAGGAGAGGAAGAGTCGGCAGTGGAAGGCGGCAAAGGCGAGAATATGGCGGCACGTACCTGAAAGGAGAGGAAGATTTGGCGCTGGAAGGCGGCAAAGGCAAGAATATGGCGGCAGCTGCGTGAAAGGAGAGGAAGAGTCGGCGGTGGAAGGCGGCAAAGGCGAGAATATGGCGGCAACTGCGTGAAAGTAGAGGAGGATTTGGCGCTGGAAGGCGGCAAAGACGAGAATATGGCAGCCCGTGCGTGAAAGGAGAGGAAGAGTCGGTGCTGGAAGGCGGCAAAGGCGAGAATATGGCGGCAGCTGCGTGAAAGGAGAGGAAGAGTCGGCGGTGGAAGGCGGCAAAGGCGAGAATATGGCGGCAAGTACCTGAAAGGAGAGGAAGAGTCGGCGCTGGAAGGCGGAAAGGCGAGTATATGGCGGCACGTACCTGAAAGGAGAGGAAGAGTCGGCGCTGGAAGGCGGGAAATGCGAGAATATGGCGGCAGGTGCGTGAAAGGAGAGGAAGAGTCGGCGCTGGAAGGCGGCAAAGGCGAGAATATGGCGGCACGTACCTGAAAGGAGAGGAAGATTTGGCGCTGGAAGGCGGCAAACGAGAGAATATGGTGGCAGGTGCGTGAAAGGAGAGGAAGAATCGGCAGTGGAAGGCGGCAAAGTCGAGAATATGGCAGTACGCACCTGAAAGGACTGGAAGAGTCGGCGCTGGAAGGCGGCAAAGGCGGGAATATGGCGGCACGTACCTGAAAGGAGAGGAAGAGTCGGCGCAGGAAGGCGGTAAAGGCGAGAATATGGCAGCCCGTGCGTGAAAGGAGAGGAAGAGTCGGCGCTGGAAGGCGGCAAAGGCGAGAATATGGCGGCACGTACCTGAAAGGAGAGGAAGAGTCGGCGCTGGAAGGCGGTAAAGGCGAGAATATGGCAGCCCGTGCGTGAAAGTAGAGGAAGATTTGGCGCTAGAAGGCGGCAAAGGCGAGAATATGGCGGCAACTGCGTGAAAGGAGAGGAAGAGTCGGCGCTGGAAGGCGGCAAAGGCGAGAATATGGCGGCACGTACATGAAAGGAGAGGAAGAGTCGGCGCTGTTAGGCGGCAAAGGCAAGAATATGGCGGCAACTGCGTGAAAGGAGAGGAAGAGTCGGCGGTGGAAGGCGGCAAAGGCGAGAATATGGCAGCCCGTGCGTGAAAGGAGAGGAAGAGTCGGCGCTGGAAGGCGGAAAGGCGAGTATATGGCGGCACGTACCTGAAAGGAGAGGAAGAGTCGGCGCTGGAAGGCGGCAAAGGCGAGAATATGGCGGCAGCTGCGTGAAAGGAGAGGAAGAGTCGGCAGTGGAAGACGGCAAAGGCGAGAATATGGCGGCACGTACCTGAAAGGAGAGGAAGATTTGGCGCTGGAAGGCGGCAAAGGCGAGAATATGGCGGCACGCACGTGAAAGGACAGGAAGAGTCGGCGCAGGAAGGCAGCAAAGGCGAGAATATGGAGGCAGGTGCGTGAAAGAGAGGAAGAGTCGGCGCTGGAAGGCGGCAAAGGCGAGAATATGGCGGCAAGTACCTGAAAGGAGAGGAAGAGTCGGCGGTGGAAGGCGGCAAAGGCGAGAATATGGCGGCAGCTGCGTGAAAGGAGAGGACGAGTCGGCGCTGGAAGGCGGCAAAGGCGAGAATATGGCGGCAGGTGCGTGAAAGTAGAGGAAGATTTGGCGCTGGAAGGCGGCAAAGGCGAGAATATGGCGGCACGTACATGAAAGGACAGGAAGAGTCGGCGCTGTTAGGCGGCAAAGGCGAGAATATGGCGGCACGTACCTGAAAGGAGAGGAAGAGTCGGCGCTGGAAGGCGGTAAAGGCGAGAATATGGCGGCACGTACCTGAAAGGAGAGGAAGATTTGGCGCTGGAAGACGGCAAACGAGAGAATATGGTGGCAGGTGCGTGAAAGGAGAGGAAGAATCGGCAGTGGAAGGCGGCAAAGTCGAGAATATGGCAGTACGCACCTGAAAGGACTGGAAGAGTCGGCGCTGGAAGGTGGCAAAGGCGGGAATATGGCGGCACGTACCTGAAAGGAGAGGAAGAGTCGGCGCTGGAAGGCGGCAAAGGCGAGAATATGGCGGCACGTACCTGAAAGGAGAGGAAGAGTCGGCGCTGGAAGGCGGTAAAGGCGAGAATATGGCAGCCCGTGCGTGAAAGTAGAGGAAGATTTGGCGCTAGAAGGCGGCAAAGGCGAGAATATGGCGGCCACTGCGTGAAAGGAGAGGAAGAGTCGGCGCTGGAAGGCGGCAAAGGCGAGAATATGGCGGCACGTACATGAAAGGACAGGAAGAGTCGGCGCTGTTAGGCGGCAAAGGCGAGAATATGGCGGCAACTGCGTGAAAGGAGAGGAAGAGTCGGCGGTGGAAGGCGGGAAATGCGAGAATATGGCGGCAGCTGCGTGAAAGTAGAGGAAGAGTCGGCAGTGGAAGACGGCAAAGGCGAGAATATGGCGGCACGTACCTGAAAGGAGAGGAAGATTTGGCGCTGGAAGGCGGCAAACGAGAGAATATGGTGGCAGGTGCGTGAAAGGAGAGGAAGAATCGGCAGTGGAAGGCGGCAAAGTCGAGAATATGGCAGTACGCACCTGAAAGGACTGGAAGAGTCGGCGCTGGAAGGCGGCAAAGGCGGGAATATGGCGGCACGTACCTGAAAGGAGAGGAAGAGTCGGCGCTGGAAGGCGGCAAAGGCGAGAATATGGCAGCCCGTGCGTGAAAGGAGAGGAAGAGTCGGCGCTGGAAGGCGGCAAAGGCGAGAATATGGCGGCACGTACCTGAAAGGAGAGGAAGAGTCGGCGCTGGAAGGCGGCAAAGGCGAGAATATGGCAGCCCGTGCGTGAAAGTAGAGGAAGATTTGGCGCTAGAAGGCGGCAAAGGCGAGAATATGGCGGCAACTGCGTGAAAGGAGAGGAAGAGTCGGCGCTGGAAGGCGGCAAAGGCGAGAATATGGCGGCACGTACATGAAAGGAGAGGAAGAGTCGGCGCTGTTAGGCGGCAAAGGCAAGAATATGGCGGCAACTGCGTGAAAGGAGAGGAAGAGTCGGCGGTGGAAGGCGGCAAAGGCGAGAATATGGCAGCCCGTGCGTGAAAGGAGAGGAAGAGTCGGCGCTGGAAGGCGGAAAGGCGAGTATATGGCGGCACGTACCTGAAAGGAGAGGAAGAGTCGGCGCTGGAAGGCGGCAAAGGCGAGAATATGGCGGCAGCTGCGTGAAAGGAGAGGAAGAGTCGGCAGTGGAAGACGGCAAAGGCGAGAATATGGCGGCACGTACCTGAAAGGAGAGGAAGATTTGGCGCTGGAAGGCGGCAAAGGCGAGAATATGGCGGCACGCACGTGAAAGGACAGGAAGAGTCGGCGCAGGAAGGCAGCAAAGGCGAGAATATGGAGGCAGGTGCGTGAAAGAGAGGAAGAGTCGGCGCTGGAAGGCGGCAAAGGCGAGAATATGGCGGCAAGTACCTGAAAGGAGAGGAAGAGTCGGCGGTGGAAGGCGGCAAAGGCGAGAATATGGCGGCAGCTGCGTGAAAGGAGAGGACGAGTCGGCGCTGGAAGGCGGCAAAGGCGAGAATATGGCGGCAGGTGCGTGAAAGTAGAGGAAGATTTGGCGCTGGAAGGCGGCAAAGGCGAGAATATGGCGGCACGTACATGAAAGGACAGGAAGAGTCGGCGCTGTTAGGCGGCAAAGGCGAGAATATGGCGGCACGTACCTGAAAGGAGAGGAAGAGTCGGCGCTGGAAGGCGGTAAAGGCGAGAATATGGCGGCACGTACCTGAAAGGAGAGGAAGATTTGGCGCTGGAAGACGGCAAACGAGAGAATATGGTGGCAGGTGCGTGAAAGGAGAGGAAGAATCGGCAGTGGAAGGCGGCAAAGTCGAGAATATGGCAGTACGCACCTGAAAGGACTGGAAGAGTCGGCGCTGGAAGGTGGCAAAGGCGGGAATATGGCGGCACGTACCTGAAAGGAGAGGAAGAGTCGGCGCTGGAAGGCGGCAAAGGCGAGAATATGGCGGCACGTACCTGAAAGGAGAGGAAGAGTCGGCGCTGGAAGGCGGTAAAGGCGAGAATATGGCAGCCCGTGCGTGAAAGTAGAGGAAGATTTGGCGCTAGAAGGCGGCAAAGGCGAGAATATGGCGGCCACTGCGTGAAAGGAGAGGAAGAGTCGGCGCTGGAAGGCGGCAAAGGCGAGAATATGGCGGCACGTACATGAAAGGACAGGAAGAGTCGGCGCTGTTAGGCGGCAAAGGCGAGAATATGGCGGCAACTGCGTGAAAGGAGAGGAAGAGTCGGCGGTGGAAGGCGGGAAATGCGAGAATATGGCGGCAGCTGCGTGAAAGTAGAGGAAGAGTCGGCAGTGGAAGACGGCAAAGGCGAGAATATGGCGGCACGTACCTGAAAGGAGAGGAAGATTTGGCGCTGGAAGGCGGCAAACGAGAGAATATGGTGGCAGGTGCGTGAAAGGAGAGGAAGAATCGGCAGTGGAAGGCGGCAAAGTCGAGAATATGGCAGTACGCACCTGAAAGGACTGGAAGAGTCGGCGCTGGAAGGCGGCAAAGGCGGGAATATGGCGGCACGTACCTGAAAGGAGAGGAAGAGTCGGCGCTGGAAGGCGGCAAAGGCGAGAATATGGCAGCCCGTGCGTGAAAGGAGAGGAAGAGTCGGCGCTGGAAGGCGGCAAAGGCGAGAATATGGCGGCACGTACCTGAAAGGAGAGGAAGAGTCGGCGCTGGAAGGCGGCAAAGGCGAGAATATGGCAGCCCGTGCGTGAAAGTAGAGGAAGATTTGGCGCTAGAAGGCGGCAAAGGCGAGAATATGGCGGCAACTGCGTGAAAGGAGAGGAAGAGTCGGCGCTGGAAGGCGGCAAAGGCGAGAATATGGCGGCACGTACATGAAAGGACAGGAAGAGTCGGCGCTGTTAGGCGGCAAAGGCGAGAATATGGCGGCAACTGCGTGAAAGGAGAGGAAGAGTCGGCGGTGGAAGGCGGCAAAGGCGAGAATATGGCGGCAGCTGCGTGAAAGGAGAGGAAGAGTCGGCGGTGGAAGGCGGCAAAGGCAAGAATATGGCGGCACGTACCTGAAAGGAGAGGAAGAGTCGGCGCAGGAAGGCGGCAAAGGCGAGAATATGGCGGCAGGTGCGTGAAAGGAGAGGAAGAGTCGGCGCTGGAAGGCGGCAAAGGCGAGAATATGGCGGCAAGTACCTGAAAGGAGAGGAAGATTTGGCGCTGGAAGGCGGCAAAGGCGAGAATATGGCGGCAGCTGCGTGAAAGGAGAGGAAGAGTCGGCGGTGGAAGGCGGCAAAGGCGAGAATATGGCGGCAACTGCGTGAAAGTAGAGGAAGATTTGGCGCTGGAAGGCGGCAAAGGCAAGAATATGGCAGCCCGTGCGTGAAAGGAGAGGAAGAGTCGGCAGTGGAAGGCGGCAAAGGCGAGAATATGGCGGCAACTGCGTGAAAGTATAGGAAGATTTGGCGCTAGAAGGCGGCAAAGGCGAGAATATGGCAGCCCGTGCGTGAAAGGAGAGGAAGAGTCGGCGCTGGAAGGCGGCAAAGGCGAGAATATGGCGGCACGTACCTGAAAGGAGAGGAAGAGTCGGCGCTCGAAGGCGGCAAAGGCGAGAATATGGCGGCACGTACCTGAAAGGAGAGGAAGAGTCGGCGCTGGAAGGCGGCAAAGTCGAGAATATGGCGGCAGGTGCGTGAAAGGAGAGGAAGAGTCGGCGCTGGAAGGCAGCATAGGCGAGAATATGGCGGCAGCTGCGTGAAAGGAGAGGAAGAGTCGGCGCTGGAAGGCGGCAAAGGCGAGAATATGGCGGCACGCACGTGAAAGGACAGGAAGAGTCGGCGCTGTTAGGCGGCAAAGGCGAGAATATGGCGGCAACTGCGTGAAAGGAGAGGAAGAGTCGGCGCTGGAAGGCGGCAAAGGCGAGAATATGGCGGCAACTGCGTGAAAGGAGAGGAAGAGTCGGTGCTGGAAGACAGAAGGCCAGAATATGGCGGCACGTACCTGAAAGGAGAGGAAGAGCCGGCGGTGGAATGCGGCAAACGCGAGAATATGGCGACACGTACCTCAAAGTAGAGGAAGAGTTGGCGCTGGAAGGCGGCAAAGGCGAGAATATGGCGGCAACTGCGTGAAAGGAGAGGAAGAGTCGGCGCTGGAAGGCGGCAAAAGTGACAATATGGCGGCAAGTACCTGAAAGGAGAGGAAGATTTGGCGCTGGAAGGCGGCAAAGGCGAGAATATGGCGGCAGCTGCGTGAAAGGAGAGGAAGAGTCGGCGGTGGAAGGCGGCAAAGGCGAGAATATGGCGGCAACTGCGTGAAAGTAGAGGAAGATTTGGCGCTGGAAGGCGGCAAAGGCGAGAATATGGCGGCACGTACCTGAAAGCAGAGGAAGAGTCGGCGGTGGAAGGCGGGAAATGCGAGAATATGGCGGCAGCTGCGTGAAAGGAGAGGAAGAGTCGGCAGTGGAAGACGGCAAAGGCGAGAATATGGCGGCACGTACCTGAAAGCAGAGGAAGATTTGGCGCTGGAAGGTGGCAAACGAGAGAATATGGCGGCAGGTGCGTGAAAGGAGAGGAAGAATCGGCATTGGAAGGCGGCAAAGTCAAGAATATGGCAGCACGCACCTGAAAGGACAGGAAGAGTCGGCGCTGGAAGGCGGCAAAGGCGGGAATATGGCGGCACGTACCTGAAAGGAGAGGAAGAGTCGGCGCTGGAAGGCGGCAAAGGCGAGAATATGGCGGCACGTGCGTGAAAGGAGAGGAAGAGTCGGCGCTGGAAGGCGGCAAAGGCGAGAATATGGCGGCAACTGCGTGAAAGGAGTGGAAGAGTCGGCGCTGGAAGGCAGCAAAGGCGAGAATATGGCAGCACGTACCTGAAAGCAGAGGAAGAGCCGGCGGTGGAATGCGGCAAAGGCGAGAATATGGCGACACGTACCTCAAAGGAGAGGAAGAGTCGGCGCTGGAAGGCGGCAAAGGCGAGAATATGGCGGCACGTACCTGAAAGGAGAGGAAGATTTGGCGCTGGAAGGCGGCAAAGGCAAGAATATGGCGGCACGTACCGGAAAGGAGAGGAAGAGACGGCGCAGGAAGGCGGCAAAGGCGAGAATATGGCGGCAGGTGCGTGAAAGCAGAGGAAGAGTCGGCGCTGGAAGGCGGCAAAGGCGAGAATATGGCGGCAGGTACCTGAAAGGAGAGGAAGATTTGGCGCTGGAAGGTGGCAAAGGCGGGAATATGGCGGCAGCTGCGTGAAAGGAGAGGAAGAGTCGGCGGTGGAAGGCGGCAAAGGCGAGAATATGGCGGCAGGTGCGTGAAAGTAGAGGAAGAGTCGGCGCTGGAAGGCGGCAAAGGCGAGAATATGGCAGCCCGTGCGTGAAAGGAGAGGAAGAGTCGGCGGTGGAAGGCGGCAAAGGCGAGAATATGGCGGCAGGTGCGTAAAAGGAGAGGAAGAGTCGGCGCTGGAAGGCGGCAAAGGCGAGAATATGGCAGCCCGTGCGTGAAAGGAGAGGAAGAATCGGCAGTGGAAGGCGGCAAAGGCGAGAATATGGCGGCACGTACCTGAAACGAGAGGAAGAGTCGGCGCTGGAAGGCGGCAAAGGCGAGAATATGGCGGCAGCTGCGTGAAAGGAGAGGAAGAGTCGGGGTGGAAGGCGACAAAGGCGAGAATATGGCGGCAGCTGTCTGAAAGGAGAGGAAGAGTCGGGGTGGAAGGTGGGAAAGGCGAGAATATGGCGGCAGGTGCGTGAAAGGAGAGGAAGAGTCGGCGGTGGAAGACAGTAAACGTGAGAATATGGCGGCATGTGAGTGAAAGGAGAGGAAGAGTCGAGGTGGAAGGCGGTAAACACGTGTAGGAGGCAGCAGGTGCGTGAAAGCAGAGGAAGAGTCGGCGGTGGAAGGCGGCAAAGGCGAGAATATGGCGGCAGGTGCGTGAAAGGAGAGGAAGAGTCTGGGCGGAAGGCGGTAAACGAGTGTAGAAGGTTGCAGGTGCGTGAAAGTAGAGGAAGAGTCAGCGCTGGAAGGCGGCAAAGGCGAGAATATGGCAGCAGGTGCGTGAAAGGAGAGGAACGGTCGGGGTGGAAGGCGGCAAAGGCGAGAATATGTCGGCTGGTGCATAAAAGGAGAGGAAGAGTCGGTGGTTGAAGGCGGCAAACGTGAGAATATGGCGGCAGGTGCGTGAAAGGAGAGGAAGAGTCGGGGTGGAAGGCGGTAAACGAGTGTAGAAGGTGGCAGGTGCGTGAAAGGAGAGGAAGAGTCAGCGCTGGAAGGCGGCAAAGGCGAGAATATGGCAGCAAGTGCTTGAAAGGAGAGGAAGAGTCGAGGTGGAAGGCGGTAAACAAGTGTAGGAGGCGGCAGGTGCGTGAAAGCAGAGGAAGAGTCGGCGGTGGAAGGCGGCAAAGGCGAGAATATGGCGGCAGGTGCGTGAAAGGAGAGGAAGAGTCGGGGTGGAAGGCGGTAAACGTGTGTAGAAGGTTGCAGGTGCGTGAAAGGAGAGGAAGAGTCGGGGTAGAAGGCGGCAAAGGCGAGAATATGACGGCAGGTGCGTGAAAGGAGAGGAAGGGTCGGGGTGGAAGGCGGCAAAGGCGAGAATATGGCGGCAGGTGCGTGAAAGGAGAGGAAGAGTCTGTGGTGTAAGGCGGGAAAGGCGAGAATATGGCAGCAGGAGCGTGAAAGTAGAGGAAGAGTCGGGGTGGAAGACAGTAAACGTGAGAATATGGCGGCATGTGCGTGAAAGGAGAGGAGGAGTCGAGGTGGAAGGCGGTAAACAAGTGTAGGAGGCGGCAGGTGCGTGAAAGCAGAGGAAGAGTCGGCGGTGGAAGGCGGCAAAGTCGAGAATATGGCGGCAGGTGCGTGAAAGGAGAGGAAGAGTCGGGGTGGAAGGCGGTAAACGAGTGTAGAAGGTGGCAGGTGCGTGAAAGGAGAGGAAGAGTCGGTGCTGGAAGGCATTAAAGGCGAGAATATGGCCCCAGGTGCGTGAAAGGAGAGGAAGAGTCGGGGTGGAAGGCGGCAAAGGCGAGAATATGGCGGCACCTGCGTGAACGGAGAGGAAGACTCAGCGCTGGAAGGCGGCAAAGGCGAGAATATGGCAGCAAGTGCGTGAAAGGAGAGGAAGGGTCGGGGTGGAAGGCGGTAAACGAGTGTAGAAGGTGGCAGGTGCGTGAAAGGAGAGGAAGAGTCAGCGCTGGAAGGCGGCAAAGGCGAGAATATGGCAGCAAGTGCGTGAAAGGAGACGATGGGTCGGTGGTGGAGGGCAGCAAAGGCGAGAATATGGCAGCAGGTGCGTGAAAGGAGAGGAAGAGTCGGCGCTGGAAGGCGGCAAAGGCGACAATATGGCGTCAGGTGCATGAAAGGAGAGGAAGAGTCGGGGTGGAAGGCGGCAAAGGCGAGAATATGGCGTCAGGTGCGTGAAAGGAGAGGAAGAGTCGGCAGTGGAAGGCGGTAAACGAGTGTAGAATGTGGCAGGTGCGTGAAAGGAGAGGAAGAGTCAGCGCTGGAAGGCGGCAAAGGCGAGAATATGGCAGCAAGTGCTTGAAAGGAGACGAAGAGTCGAGGTGGAAGGCGGTAAACAAGTGTAGGAGGCGGCAGGTGCGTGAAAGCAGAGGAAGAGTCGGCGGTGGAAGGCGGCAAAGGCGAGAATATGGCGGCAGGTGCGTGAAAGGAGAGGAAGAGTCTGGGTGGAAGGCGGTAAACGAGTGTAGAAGGTTGCAGGTGCGTGAAAGTAGAGGAAGAGTCAGCGCTGGAAGGCGGCAAAGGCGAGAATATGGCGGCAGTTGCGTGAAAGGAGAGGAAGGGTCGGGGTGGAAGGCGGCAAAGGCGAGAATATGGCGGCAGGTGCGTGAAAGGAGAGGAAGAGTCGGCAGTCGAAGGCAGCAAAGGCGAGAATATGGCGGCAGGTGCGTGAAAGGAGAGGAAGAGTCGGCGCTGGAAGGCGGCAAAGGCGAGAATATGGCGGCAACTGCGTCAAAGGAGAGGAAGAGTCGGCGCTGGAAGGCCGCTAAGGCGAGAATATGGCGTCAGGTGCGTGAAAAGAGAGGAAGAGTCGGGGTGGAAGGCGGGAAAGGCGAGAATGTGGCATCAGGTGAGTGAAAGGAGAGGAAGAGTCGGGGTGGAAGGCGGCAAAGGCGAGAATATGGGGGCAGCTGTGTGAAAGGAGAGGAAGAGTCGGGGTGGAAGGCGGGAAAGGTGAGAATATGGCGGCAGGTGCGTGAAAGGAGAGGAAGAGTCTGTGGTGTAAGGCGGGAAAGGCGAGAATGTGGCGTCAGGTGCGTGAAAGGAGAGGAAGAGTCGGGGTGGAAGGCGACAAAGGCGAGAATATGGCAGCAGGAGTGTGAAAGTAGAGGAATAGTCGGGGTGGAAGACAGTAAACGTGAGAATATGGCGGCATGTGCGTGAAAGGAGAGGAGGAGTCGAGGTGGAAGGCGATAAACAAGTGTAGGAGGCGGCAGGTGCGTGAAAGCAGAGGAAGAGTCGGCGGTGGAAGGCGGCAAAGTCGAGAATATGGCGGCAGGTGCGTGAAAGGAGAGGAAGAGTCGGGGTGGAAGGCGGTAAACGAGTGTAGAAGGTGGCAGGTGCGTGAAAGGAGAGGAAGAGTCAGCGCTGGAAGGCGGCAAAGGCGAGAATATGGCAGCAAGTGCGTGAAAGTAGAGGAAGGGTCGGGGTGGAAGGCGGCAAAGGCGAGAATATGGCGGCAGGTGCGTGAAAGGAGAGGAAGAGTCGGCGGTCGAAGGCGGCAAAGGCAAGAATATGCCAGCAGCTGCGTGAAAGGAGAGGAAGAGTCGGCAGTGGAAGGCGGCAAAGGCGAGAATATGGCGGTTGGTGCATAAAAGGAGAGGAAGAGTCGGCGGTTGAAGGCGGCAAACGTGAGAATATGGCGGCAGGTGCGTGAAAGTAGAGGAAGAGTCTGGGTGGAAGGCGGTAAACGAGTGTAGAAGGTGGCACCTGCGTGAAAGGAGAGGAAGAGTCAGCGCTGGAAGGCGGCAAAGGCGAGAATATGGCAGCAAGTGCGTGAAAGGAGAGGAAGAGTCGAGGTGGAAGGCGGTAAACAAGTGTAGGAGGCGGCAGGTGCATGAAAGCAGAGGAAGAGTCGGTGGTGGAAGGCGGCAAAGGCGAGAATATGGCGGCAGGTGCGTGAAAGGAGAGGAAGAGTCTGTGGTGTAAGGCGGGAAACGTGTGTAGAAGGTTGCAGGTGCGTGAAAGGAGAGGAAGTGTCTAGGTTGAAGGCGGCAAACGCGAGAATTTGACGGCAGGTGCGTGAAAGGAGACGATGGGTCGGTGGTGGAGGGCAGCAAAGGCGAGAATATGGCGGCAGGTGCGTGAAAGGAGAGGAAGAGTCGGGGTGGAAGGCGGCAAAGGCGAGAATATGGCGTCAGGTGCGTGAAAGGAGAGGAAGAGTCGATGTGGAAGTCGGCAAAGGCGAGAATATGGCGGCACCTGCGTGAAAGGAGAGGAAGAGTCGGCGCTGGAAGTCGGCAAAGGCGAGAATATGGCATCAGGTGCGTGAAAGGAGAGGAAGAGTCGGCGGTGGAAGGCGGCAAAGGCGAGAATGTGGCGTCAGGTGCGTGAAAGGAGAGGAAGAGTCGGGGTGGAAGGCGGGAAAGGCGAGAATGTGGCATCAGGTGCGTGAAAGGAGAGGAAGAGTCGGGGTGGAAGGCTGGAAAGGCGAGAATGTGGCATCAGGTGCGTGAAAGGAGAGGAAGAGTCGGGGTGGAAGGCGGGAAAGGCGAGAATATGGCGGCAGGTGCGTGAAAGGAGAGGAAGAGTCTGTGGTGTAAGGCGGGAAAGGCGAGAATGTGGCGTCAGGTGCGTGAAAGCAGAGGAAGAGTCGGGGTGGAAGGCGACAAAGGCGAGAATATGGCAGCAGGAGCGTCAAAGTAGAGGAAGAGTCGGGGTGGAAGGTGGGAAAGGCGAGAATATGGCGGCAGGTGCGTGAAAGGAGAGGAAGAGTCGGCGGTGGAAGACAGTAAACGTGAGAATATGGCGGCATGTGCGTGAAAGGAGAGGAAGAGTCGAGGTGGAAGGCGGTAAACAAGTGTAGGAGGCAGCAGGTGCGTGAAAGCAGAGGAAGAGTCGGCGGTGGAAGGCGGCAAAGGCGAAAATATGGCGGCAGGTGCGTGAAAGGAGAGGAATTGTCAGCGCTGGAAGGCGGCAAAGGCGAGAATATGGCGTCAGGTGCGTGAAAGGAGAGGAAGATTCGGCGCTGGAAGGCGGCTAAGGCGAGAATATGGCGTCAGGTGCGTGAAAAGAGAGGAAGAGTCGGCGTGGAAGGCTGGAAAGGCGAGAATGTGGCATCAGGTGCGTGAAAGGAGAGGAAGAGTCGGGGTGGAAGGCGGGAAAGGTGAGAATATGGCGGCAGGTGCGTGAAAGGAGAGGAAGAGTCTGTCGTGTAAGGCGGGAAAGGCGAGAATGTGGCGTCAGGTGCGTGAAAGGAGAGGAAGAGTCGGGGTGGAAGGCGGGAAAGGCGAGAATATGGGGGCAGCTGTGTGAAAGGAGAGGAAGAGTCGGGGTGGAAGGCGGGAAAGGTGAGAATATGGCGGCAGGTGCGTGAAAGGAGAGGAAGAGTCTGTGGTGTAAGGCGGGAAAGGCGAGAATGTGGCGGCAGGTGCGTGAAAGGAGAGGAAGAGTCGGGGTGGAAGGCGACAAAGGCGAGAATATGGCAGCAGGAGCGTGAAAGTAGAGGAAGAGTCGGGGTGGAAGGCGGCAAAGGCGAGAATATGGCGGTTGGTGCATAAAAGGAGAGGAAGAGTCAGCGGTTGAAGGCGGCAAACGTGAGAATATGGCGGCAGGTGCGTGAAAGGAGAGGAAGAGTCGGGGTGGAAGGTGGTAAACTAGTGTAGAAGGTGGCAGGTGCGTGAAAGGAGAGGAAGAGTCAGCGGTGGAAGGCGGCAAAGGCGAGAATATGCCAGCAGCTACGTGAAAGGAGAGGAAGAGTCGAGGTGGAAGGCGGTAAACAAGTGTAGGAGGCGGCAGGTGCGTGAAAGCAGAGGAAGAGTCGGTGGTGGAAGGCGGCAAAGGCGAGAATATGGCGGCAGGTGCGTGAAAGGAGAGGAAGAGTCGGGGTGGAAGGCGGTAAACGTGTGTAGAAGGTTGCAAGTGCGTGAAAGGAGAGGAAGAGTCAGGGTGGAAGGCGGCAAAGGCGAGAATATGGCGGCAGGTGCGTGAAAGGAGAGGAAGGGTCGGGGTGGAAGGCGACAAAGGCGAGAATATGGCAGCAGGTGCGTGAAAGGAGAGGAAGAGTCTGTGGTGTAAGGCGGGAAAGGCGAGAATATGGCAGCAGGAGCGTGAAAGTAGAGGAAGAGTCAGGGTGGAAGACAGTAAACATGAGAATATGGCGGCATGTGCGTGAAAGGAGAGGAGGAGTCGAGGTGGAAGGCGGTAAACAAGTGTAGGAGGCGGCAGGTGCGTGAAAGCAGAGGAAGAGTCGGCGGTGCAAGGCGGCAAAGTCGAGAATATGGCGGCAGCTGCGTGAAAGGAGAGGAAGAGTCGGGGTGGAAGGCGGTAAACGAGTGTAGAAGGTGGCAGGTGCGTGAAAGGAGAGGAAGAGTCAGCGCTGGAAGGCGGCAAAGGCGAGAATATGGCAGCAAGTGCGTGAAAGGAGAGGAAGAGTCGAGGTGGAAGGCGTTAAACAAGTGTAGGAGGCGGCAGGTGCGTGAAAGCAGAGGATGAGTCGGCGGTGGAAGGCGGCAAAGGCGAGAATATGGCGGCAGGTGCGTGAAAGTAGAGGAAGAGTCGGGGTGGAAGGCGGTAAACGTGTGTAGAAGGTTGCAGGTGCGTGAAAGGAGAGGAAGAGTCAGCGCTGGAAGGCGGCAAAGGCGAGAATATGGCGGCAGGTGCGTGAAAGGATAGGAGGAGTCGTGGTGGAAGGCGGCAAAGGCGAGAATATGGCGGCAGGTGCGTGAAAGGAGAGGAAGTGTCTAGGTTGAAGGCGGCAAACGCGAGAATATGACGGCAGGTGCGTGAAAGGAGAGGATGGGTCGGTGGTGGAGGGCAGCAAAGGCGAGAATGTGGCGGCAGGTGCGTGAAAGGAGAGGAAGAGTCGGCGCTGGAAGGCGGCAAAGGCGACAATATGGCGTCAGGTGCGTGAAAGGAGAGGAAGAGTCGGGGTGGAAGGCGGCAAAGGCGAGAATATGGCGTCAGGTGCGTGAAAGGAAAGGAAGAGTCGAGGTGGAAGTCGGCAAAGGCGAGAATATGGCGGCACCTGCGTGAAAGGAGAGGAAGAGTCGGCGCTGGAAGGCGGCAAAGGCGAGAATATGGCGGCAGGTGCGTGAAAGGAGAGGAAGAGTCGGGGTGGAAGGCGGTAAACGTGTGTAGAAGGTTGCAGGTGCGTGAAAGGAGAGGAAGAGTCGGGGTGGAAGGCGGGAAAGGCGAGAATGTGGCATCAGGTGCGTGAAATGAGAGGAAGAGTCGGGGTGGAAGGCGGCAAAGGCGAGAATATGGTGGCAGCTGTGTGAAAGGAGAGGAAGACTCGGGGTGGAAGGCGGGAAAGGCGAGAATATGGCGTCAGGTGCGTGAAAGCAGAGGAAGAGTCTGTGGTGTAAGGCGGGAAAGGCGAGAATATGGCGTCAGGTGCGTGAAAGGAGAGGAAGAGTCGGGGTGGAAGGCGACAAAGGCGAGAATATGGCAGCAGGAGCGTGAAACTAGAGGAAGAGTCGGGGTGGAAAGTGGGAAAGGCGAGAATATGGCGGCAGGTGCGTGAAAGGAAAGGAAGAGTCGGGGTGGAAGGCGGTAAACGTGTGTAGAGGTTGCAGGTGCGTGAAAGGAGAGGAAGAGTCAGCGCTGGAAGGCGGCAAAGGCGAGAATATGGCGGCAGGTGCGTGAAAGGAGAGGAGGAGTCGTGGTGGAAGGCGGCAAAGGCGAGAATATGGCGGCAGGTGCGTGAAAGGAGAGCATGGGTCGGTGGTGGAGGGCAGCAAAGGCGAGAATATGGCGACAGGTGCGTGAAAGGAGAGGAAGTGTCTAGGTTGAAGGCGGCAAACGCGAGAATATGGGGGCAGCTGTGTGAAAGGAGAGGAAGAGTCGGGGTGGAAGGCGGGAAAGGCGAGAATATGGCGGCAGGTGCGTGAAAGGAGAGGAAGGGTCGAGGTGGAAGTCGGCAAAGGCGAGAATATGGCGGCACCTGCGTGAAAGGAGAGGAAGAGTCGGCGCTGGAAGGCGGCAAAGGTGAGAATATGGCATCAGGTGCGTGAAAGGAGAGGAAGAGTCAGCGGTGGAAGGCGGCAAAGGCGAGAATATGGGGGCAGCTGTGTGAAAGGAGAGGAAGACTCGGGGTGGAAGGCGGGAAAGGCGAGAATATGGCGTCAGGTGCGTGAAAGCAGAGGAAGAGTCTGTGGTGTAAGGCGGGAAAGGCGAGAATATGGTGTCAGGTGCGTGAAAGGAGAGGAAGAGTCGGGGTGGAAGGCGGCAAAGGCGAGAATATGGCGGCAGGTGCGTGAAAGGAGAGGAAGAGTCGAGGTTGAAGGCGGCAAACACGAGAATATGGAGGCAGGAGCGTGAAAGAAGAGGAAGTCAGCGGTTGAAGTCGGCAAAGGTGAGAATATGGCGGCAGGTGCGTGAAAGGAGAGGAATTGTCGGCGGTCGAAGGCGGCAAAGGCGAGAATATGCCAGCAGCTGCATGAAAGGAGAGGAAGAGTAGGGGGTGGAAGGCGGCAAAGACGAGAATATGGCGGCAGATGCATAAAAGGAGAGGAAGAGTCGGCGGTTGAAGGCGGCAAACGTGAGAATATGGCGGCAGGTGCGTGAAAGGAGAGGAAGGGTCGGCGCTGGAAGGCGGCATAGGCAATAATATGGCAGCAGCTGCGTGATAGGAGAGGAAGAGTCGGCGGTGGAAAGCGGCAAAGGCGAGAATATGGTGGCAGGTGCGTGAAAGGAGAGGAAGAGTCGGGGTGGAAGGCGGTAAACGAGTGTAGAAGGTGGCAGCTGCTTGAAAGGAGAGGAAGAGTAGGTGCTGGAAGGCGGCAATGGCGAGAATATGGCGGCAGGTGCGTGAAAGGAGAGGAGGAGTCGTGGTGGAAGGCGGCAAAGGCGAGAATATGGCGGCAGGCGCGTGAAAGGAGAGGATGGGTCGGTGGTGGAAGGCAGCAAAGGCGAGAATATGGCGGCAGGTGCGTGAAAGGAGAGGAAGAGTCGGCGCTGGAAGGCGGCAAAGGCGACAATATGGCGTCAGGTGCGTGAAAGGAGAGGAAGAGTCGGGGTGGAAGGCGGCAAAGGTGAGAATATGGCGTCAGGTGCGTGAAAGAAGAGGAAGAGTCGAGGTGGAAGTCGGCAAAGGCGAGAATATGGCGGCACCTGCGTGAAAGGAGAGGAAGAGTCGGGGTGGAAAGCGGGAAAGGCGAGAATATGGCGGCAGGTGCGTGAAAGGAGAGGAAGAGTCTGTGGTGTAAGGCGGGAAAGGCGAGAATGTGGTGTCAGGTGCGTGAAAGGAGAGGAAGAGTCTGGGTTGAAGGCGACAAAGGCGAGAATATGGCAGCAGGAGCGTGAAAGTAGAGGAAGAGTCGGGGTGGAAGACAGTAAACGTGAGAATATGGCGGCATGTGCGTGAAAGGAGAGGAAGAGTCGGCAGTGGAAGGCGGCAAAGGCGAGAATATGGCGGCAGGTGCATAAAAGGAGAGGAAGAGTCGGTGGTTGAAGGCGGCAAACGTGAGAATATGGCGTCAGGTGCGTGAAAGTAGAGGAAGAGTCTGGGTGGAAGGCGGTAAACGAGTGTAGAAGGTGGCAGGTGCGTGAAAGGAGAGGAAGAGTCAGCGCTGGAAGGCGGCAAAGGCGAGAATATGGCAGCAAGTGCTTGAAAGGAGAGGAAGAGTCGAGGTGGAAGGCGGTAAACAAGTGTAAGAGGCGGCAGGTGCGTGAAAGCAGAGGAAGAGTCGGCGGTGGAAGGCGGCAAAGGCGAGAATATGGCGGCAGGTGCGTGAAAGGAGAGGAAGAGTCGGGGTGGAAGGCGGTAAACGTGTGTAGAAGGTTGCAGGTGCGTGAAAGGAGAGGAAGAGTCGTGGTGGAAGGTGGCAAAGGCGAGAATATGGCGGCAGGTGCGTGAAAGGAGAGGAAGGGTCGGGGTGGAAGGCGGCAAAGGCGAGAATATGGCGGCAGGTGCGCGAAAGGAGAGGAAGAGTCTGTGGTGTAAGGCGGGAAAGGCGAGAATATGGCAGCAGGAGCGTGAAAGTAGAGGAAGAGTCGGGGTGGAAGACAGTAAACGTGAGAATATGGCGGCATGTGCGTGAAAGGAGAGGAGGAGTCGAGGTGGAAGGCGGTAAACAAGTGTAGGAGGCGGCAGGTGCGTGAAAGCAGAGGAAGAGTCGGCGGTGGAAGGCGGCAAAGGCGAGAATATGGCGGCAGGTGCGTGAAAGGAGAGGAAGAGTCGGCGGTGGAAGGCGGTAAACGAGTGTAGAAGGTGGCAGGTGCGTGAAAGGAGAGGAAGAGTCGGGGTGGAAGGCGGCAAAGGTGAGAATATGGCGGCAGGTGCGTGAAAGGAGAGGAAGAGTCGGCGCTGGAAGGCGGCTAAGGCGAGAATATGGCGTCAGGTGCGTGAAAAGAGAGGAAGAGTCGGGGTGGAAGGAGGGAAAGGCGAGAATGTGGCATTAGGTGCGTGAAAGGAGAGGAAGAGCCGGGGTGGAAGGCGGCAAAGGCGAGAATATGGGGGCAGCTGTGTGAAAGGAGAGGAAGAGTCGGGGTGGAAGGCGGGAAAGGCGAGAATATGGCGGCAGGTGCGTGAAAGGAGAGGAAGAGTCTGTGGTGTAAGGCGGGAAAGGCGAGAATGTGGCGTCAGGTGCGTGAAAGGAGAGGAAGAGTCGGGGTGGAAGGCGACAAAGGCGAGAATATGGCAGCAGGAGCGTGAAAGTAGAGGAAGAGTCGGGGTGGAAGACAGTAAACGTGAGAATATGGCGGCATGTGCGTGAAAGGAGAGGAGGAGTCGAGGTGGAAGGCGGTAAACAAGTGTAGGAGGCGGCAGGTGCGTGAAAGCAGAGGAAGAGTCGGCGGTGGAAGGCGGCAAAGGCGAGAATATGGCGGCAGGTGCGTGAAAGGAGAGGAAGAGTCGAGGTTGAAGGCGGTAAACGAGTGTAGAAGGTGGCAGGTGCGTGAAAGGAGAGGAAGAGTCAGCGCTGGAAGGCGGCAAAGGCGAGAATATGGCAGCAAGTGCGTGAAAGGAGAGGAAGGGTCGGGGTGGAAGGCGGCAAAGGCGAGAATATGGCGGCAGGTGCGTGAAAGGAGAGGAAGAGTCGGCGGTCGAAGGCGGCAAAGGCAAGAATATGCCAGCAGCTGCGTGAAAGGAGAGGAAGAGTCGGCAGTGGAAGGCGGCAAAGGCGAGAATATGGCGGTTGGTGCATAAAAGGAGAGGAAGAGTTGGCGGTTGAAGGCGGCAAACTTCAGAATATGGCGTCAGGTGCGTGAAAGGAGAGGAAGAGTCGGGGTGGAAGGCGGTAAACGAGTGTAGAAGGTGGCACCTGCGTGAAAGGAGAGGAAGAGTCAGCGCTGGAAGGCGGCAAAGGCGAGAATATGGCAGCAAGTGCGTGAAAGGAGACGAAGAGTCGAGGTGGAAGGCGGTAAACAAGTGTAGGAGGCGGCAGGTGCATGAAAGCAGAGGAAGAGTCGGTGGTGGAAGGCGGCAAAGGCGAGAATATGGCGGCAGGTGCGTGAAAGGAGAGGAAGAGTCGGGGTGGAAGGCGGTAAACGTGTGTAGAAGGTTGCAGGTGCGTGAAAGGAGAGGAAGTGTCTAGGTTGAAGGCGGCAAACGCAAGAATATGACGGCAGGTGCGTGAAAGGAGACGATGGGTCGGTGGTGGAGGGCAGCAAAGGCGAGAATATGGCGGAAGGTGCGTGAAAGGAGAGGAAGAGTCGGCGCTGGAAGGCGGCAAAGGCGACAATATGGCGTCAGGTGCGTCAAAGGAGAGGAAGAGTCGGGGTGGAAGGCGGCAAAGGCGAGAATATGGCGTCAGGTGCGTGAAAGGAGAGGAAGAGTCGAGGTGGAAGTCAGCAAAGGCGAGAATATGGCGGCACCTGCGTGAAAGGAGAGGAAGAGTCGGCGCTGGAAGGCGGCAAAGGTGAGAATATGGCATCAGGTGCGTGAAAGGAGAGGAAGAGTCGGCGGTGGAAGGCGGCAAAGGCGAGAATATGGCGTCAGGAGCGTGAAAGTAGAGGAAGAGTCGGGGTGGAAGGTCGGAAAGGCGAGAATGTGGCATCAGGTGCGTGAAATGAGAGGAAGAGTCGGGGTGGAAGGCGGCAAAGGCGGGAATATGGCGGCAGCTGTTTGAAAGGAGAGGAAGAGTCGGGGTGGAAGGCGGGAAAGGCGAGAATATGGTGGCAGGTGCGTGAAAGCAGAGGAAGAGTCTGTGGTGTGAGGCGGGAAAGGCGAGAATGTGGCGTCAGGTCCGTGAAAGGAGAGGAAGATTTGGCGCTGGAAGGCGGCAAACGAGAGAATATGGCGGCAGGTGCGTGAAAGGAGAGGAAGAATCGGCAGTGGAAGGCGGCAAAGTCGAGAATATGGCAGCACGCACCTGAAAGGACAGGAAAAGTCGGCGCTGGAAGGCGGCAAAGGCGGGAATATGGCGGCACGTACCTGAAAGTAGAGGAAGAGTCGGCGCTGGAAGGCGGCAAAGGCGAGAATATGGCGGCACCTGCGTGAAAGGAGAGGTAGAGTCGGCGCTGGAAGGCGGCAAAGGCGAGAATATGGTGGCAACTGCGTGAAAGGAGAGGAAGAGTCGGCGCTGGAAGGCAGCAAAGGCGAGAATATGGCGGCAAGTACCTGAAAGGAGAGGAAGATTTGGCGCTGGAAGGCGGCAAAGTCGAGAATATGGCGGCAGCTGCGTGAAAGGAGAGGAAGAGTCGGCGGTGGAAGGCGGCAAAGGCGGGAATATGGCGGCAACTGCGTGAAAGTAGAGGAAGATTTGGCGCTGGAAGGCGGCAAAGGCGAGAATATGGCAGCCCGTGCGTGAAAGGAGAGGAAGAGTCGGCAGTGGAAGGCGGCAAAGGCGAGAATATGGTGGCAACTGCGTGAAAGTAGAGGAAGATTTGGCGCTAGAAGGCGGCAAAGGCGAGAATATGGCAGCCCGTGCGTGAAAGGAGAGGAAGAGTCGGCGCTCTTAGGCGGCAAAGGCGAGAATATGGCGGCAGCTGCGTGAAAGGAGAGGAGGAGTCGAGGTGGAAGGCGGTAAACAAGTGTAGGAGGCGGCAGGTGCGTGAAAGCAGAGGAAGAGTCGGCGGTGGAAGGCGGCAAAGGCGAGAATATGGCGGCAGGTGCGTGAAAGGAGAGGAAGAGTCGGCGGTGGAAGGCGGTAAACGAGTGTAGAAGGTGGCAGGTGCGTGAAAGGAGAGGAAGAGTCGGGGTGGAAGGCGGCAAAGGTGAGAATATGGCGGCAGGTGCGTGAAAGGAGAGGAAGAGTCGGCGCTGGAAGGCGGCTAAGGCGAGAATATGGCGTCAGGTGCGTGAAAAGAGAGGAAGAGTCGGGGTGGAAGGAGGGAAAGGCGAGAATGTGGCATTAGGTGCGTGAAAGGAGAGGAAGAGCCGGGGTGGAAGGCGGCAAAGGCGAGAATATGGGGGCAGCTGTGTGAAAGGAGAGGAAGAGTCGGGGTGGAAGGCGGGAAAGGCGAGAATATGGCGGCAGGTGCGTGAAAGGAGAGGAAGAGTCTGTGGTGTAAGGCGGGAAAGGCGAGAATGTGGCGTCAGGTGCGTGAAAGGAGAGGAAGAGTCGGGGTGGAAGGCGACAAAGGCGAGAATATGGCAGCAGGAGCGTGAAAGTAGAGGAAGAGTCGGGGTGGAAGACAGTAAACGTGAGAATATGGCGGCATGTGCGTGAAAGGAGAGGAGGAGTCGAGGTGGAAGGCGGTAAACAAGTGTAGGAGGCGGCAGGTGCGTGAAAGCAGAGGAAGAGTCGGCGGTGGAAGGCGGCAAAGGCGAGAATATGGCGGCAGGTGCGTGAAAGGAGAGGAAGAGTCGAGGTTGAAGGCGGTAAACGAGTGTAGAAGGTGGCAGGTGCGTGAAAGGAGAGGAAGAGTCAGCGCTGGAAGGCGGCAAAGGCGAGAATATGGCAGCAAGTGCGTGAAAGGAGAGGAAGGGTCGGGGTGGAAGGCGGCAAAGGCGAGAATATGGCGGCAGGTGCGTGAAAGGAGAGGAAGAGTCGGCGGTCGAAGGCGGCAAAGGCAAGAATATGCCAGCAGCTGCGTGAAAGGAGAGGAAGAGTCGGCAGTGGAAGGCGGCAAAGGCGAGAATATGGCGGTTGGTGCATAAAAGGAGAGGAAGAGTTGGCGGTTGAAGGCGGCAAACTTCAGAATATGGCGTCAGGTGCGTGAAAGGAGAGGAAGAGTCGGGGTGGAAGGCGGTAAACGAGTGTAGAAGGTGGCACCTGCGTGAAAGGAGAGGAAGAGTCAGCGCTGGAAGGCGGCAAAGGCGAGAATATGGCAGCAAGTGCGTGAAAGGAGACGAAGAGTCGAGGTGGAAGGCGGTAAACAAGTGTAGGAGGCGGCAGGTGCATGAAAGCAGAGGAAGAGTCGGTGGTGGAAGGCGGCAAAGGCGAGAATATGGCGGCAGGTGCGTGAAAGGAGAGGAAGAGTCGGGGTGGAAGGCGGTAAACGTGTGTAGAAGGTTGCAGGTGCGTGAAAGGAGAGGAAGTGTCTAGGTTGAAGGCGGCAAACGCAAGAATATGACGGCAGGTGCGTGAAAGGAGACGATGGGTCGGTGGTGGAGGGCAGCAAAGGCGAGAATATGGCGGAAGGTGCGTGAAAGGAGAGGAAGAGTCGGCGCTGGAAGGCGGCAAAGGCGACAATATGGCGTCAGGTGCGTCAAAGGAGAGGAAGAGTCGGGGTGGAAGGCGGCAAAGGCGAGAATATGGCGTCAGGTGCGTGAAAGGAGAGGAAGAGTCGAGGTGGAAGTCAGCAAAGGCGAGAATATGGCGGCACCTGCGTGAAAGGAGAGGAAGAGTCGGCGCTGGAAGGCGGCAAAGGTGAGAATATGGCATCAGGTGCGTGAAAGGAGAGGAAGAGTCGGCGGTGGAAGGCGGCAAAGGCGAGAATATGGCGTCAGGAGCGTGAAAGTAGAGGAAGAGTCGGGGTGGAAGGTCGGAAAGGCGAGAATGTGGCATCAGGTGCGTGAAATGAGAGGAAGAGTCGGGGTGGAAGGCGGCAAAGGCGGGAATATGGCGGCAGCTGTTTGAAAGGAGAGGAAGAGTCGGGGTGGAAGGCGGGAAAGGCGAGAATATGGTGGCAGGTGCGTGAAAGCAGAGGAAGAGTCTGTGGTGTGAGGCGGGAAAGGCGAGAATGTGGCGTCAGGTCCGTGAAAGGAGAGGAAGATTTGGCGCTGGAAGGCGGCAAACGAGAGAATATGGCGGCAGGTGCGTGAAAGGAGAGGAAGAATCGGCAGTGGAAGGCGGCAAAGTCGAGAATATGGCAGCACGCACCTGAAAGGACAGGAAAAGTCGGCGCTGGAAGGCGGCAAAGGCGGGAATATGGCGGCACGTACCTGAAAGTAGAGGAAGAGTCGGCGCTGGAAGGCGGCAAAGGCGAGAATATGGCGGCACCTGCGTGAAAGGAGAGGTAGAGTCGGCGCTGGAAGGCGGCAAAGGCGAGAATATGGTGGCAACTGCGTGAAAGGAGAGGAAGAGTCGGCGCTGGAAGGCAGCAAAGGCGAGAATATGGCGGCAAGTACCTGAAAGGAGAGGAAGATTTGGCGCTGGAAGGCGGCAAAGTCGAGAATATGGCGGCAGCTGCGTGAAAGGAGAGGAAGAGTCGGCGGTGGAAGGCGGCAAAGGCGGGAATATGGCGGCAACTGCGTGAAAGTAGAGGAAGATTTGGCGCTGGAAGGCGGCAAAGGCGAGAATATGGCAGCCCGTGCGTGAAAGGAGAGGAAGAGTCGGCGCTCTTAGGCGGCAAAGGCGAGAATATGGCGGCAGCTGCGTGAAAGGAGAGGAAGAGTCGGCGCTGGAAGGCAGCAAAGGCGAGAATATGGCGGCAAGTACCTGAAAGGAGAGGAAGATTTGGCGCTGGAAGGCGGCAAAGGCGAGAATATGGCGGCAACTGCGTGAAAGGAGAGGAAGAGTCGGCGCTGGAAGGCAGCAAAGGCGAGAATATGGCGGCAAGTACCTGAAAGGAGAGGAAGATTTGGCGCTGGAAGGCGGCAAAGGCGAGAATATGGCGGCAGCTGCGTGAAAGGAGAGGAAGAGTCGGCAGTGGAAGGCGGCAAAGGCGAGAATATGGTGGCAACTGTGTGAAAGTAGAGGAAGATTTGGCGCTGGAAGGCGGCAAAGGCGAGAATATGGCAGCCCGTGCGTGAAAGGAGAGGAAGAGTCGGCAGTGGAAGGCGGCAAAGGCGAGAATATGGCGGCAACTGCGTGAAAGTAGAGGAAGATTTGGCGCTAGAAGGCGGCAAAGGCGAGATTATGGCAGCCCGTGCGTGAAAGGAGAGGAAGAGTCGGCGCTGTTAGGCGGCAAAGGCGAGAATATTGCGGCAGCTGCGTGAAAGGAGAGGAAGAGTCGGCGCTGGAAGGCGGCAAAGGCGAGAATATGGCGGCACGTTCCTGAAAGGAGAGGAAGAGTCGGCGCTGGAAGGCGTCAAAGTCAAGAATATGGCGGCAGGTGCGTGAAAGGCGAGGAAGAGTCGGTGGTGGAAGGCAGCAAAGGCGAGAATATGGCGGCAGGTGCGTGAAAGGAGAGGAAGAGTCGGCGCTGGAAGGCGGCAAAGGCGAGAATATGGCGGCACGCACGTGAAAGGACAGGAAGAGTCGGCGCAGGAAGCCAGCAAAGGCGAGAATATGGAGGCAGGTGCGTGAAAGGAGAGGAAGAGTCGGCGCTGGAAGGCGGCAAAGGCGAGAATATGGCGGCAAGTACCTGAAAGGACAGGAAGAGTCGGTGCTGGAAGGCGGCAAAGGCGACAATATGGCGGCAGCTGCGTGAAAGGAGAGGAAGAGTCGGCGGTGGAAGACGGCAAAGGCGAGAATATGGCGGCAACTGCGTGAAAGTAGAGGAAGATTTGGCGCTGGAAGGCGGCAAAGGCGAGAATATGGCAGCCCGTGCGTGAAAGGAGAGGAAGAGTCGGCGCGGGAAGGCGGCAAAGGCGAGAATATGGCGGCAGCTGCGTGAAAGGAGAGGAAGAGTCGGCGGTGGAAGGCGGCAAAGGCGAGAATATGGCGGCAACTGCGTGAAAGTAGAGGAAGAGTCGGCGCTGGAAGGCGGAAAGGCGAGTATATGGCGGCACGTACCTGAAAGGAGAGGAAGAGTCGGCACTGGAAGGCGGCAAAGTCGAGAATATGGCGGCAGGTGCGTGAAAGGAGAGGAAGAATCGGCAGTGGAAGGCGGCAAAGTCGAGAATATGGCAGTACGCACCTGAAAGGAGAGGAAGATTTGGCGCTGGAAGGCGGCAAAGGCGAGAATATGGCGGCAACTGCGTGAAAGGAGAGGAAGAGTCGGCGCTGGAAGGCAGCAAAGGCGAGACATATGGCAGTACGTACCTGAAAGGAGAGGAAGAGCCGGCGGTGGAATGCGGCAAAGGCGAGAATATGGCGACACGTACCTCAAAGGAGAGGAAGAGTCGGCGCTGGAAGGCGGCAAAGGCGAGAATATGGCAGCCCGTGCGTGAAAGGAGAGGAAGAGTCGGCGCTGGAAGGCGGCAAAGGCGAGAATATGGCGGCACGTACCTGAAAGGAGAGGAAGATTTGGCGCTGGAAGGCGGCAAAGGCAAGAATATGGCGGCACGTACCGGAAAGGAGAGGAAGAGTCGGCGCAGGAAGGCGGCAAAGGCGAGAATATGGCGGCAGGTGCGAGAAACGAGAGGAAGAGTCGGCGCTGGAAGGCGGCAAAGGCGAGAATATGGCGGCAAGTACCTGAAAGGAGAGGAAGATTTGGCGCTGGAAGGCGGCAAAGGCGAGAATATGGCGGCAACTGCGTGAAAGTAGAGGAAGATTTGGCGCTAGAAGGCGGCAAAGGCGAGAATATGGCAGCCCGTGCGTGAAAGGAGAGGAAGAGTCGGCGCTGTTAGGCGGCAAAGGCGAGAATATGGCGGCACGTACCTGAAAGGAGAGGAAGAGTCGGCGCTGGAAGGCGGCAAAGGCGAGAATATGGCGGCACGTTCCTGAAAGGAGAGGAAGAGTCGGCGCTGGAAGGCGGCAAAGTCAAGAATATGGCGGCAGGTGCGTGAAAGGAGAGGAAGAGTCGGCGCTGGAAGGCGGCAAAGGCGAGAATATGGCGGCAGCTGCGTGAAAGGAGAGGAAGAGTCGGCGCTGGAAGGCGGCAAAGGCAAGAATATGGCGGCACGAACCTGAAAGGAGAGGAAGAGTCGGTGCAGGAAGGCGGCAAAGGCGAGAATATGGCGGCAGGTGCGTGAAAGGAGAGGAAGAGTCGGCGCTGGAAGGCGGCAAAGGCGAGAATATGGCGGCAAGTACCTGAAAGGAGAGGAAGATTTGGCGCTGGAAGGCGGCAAAGGCGAGAATATGGCGGCAGGTGCGTGAAAGGAGAGGAAGAGTCGGCGGTGGAAGGCGGCAAAGGCGAGAATATGGCGGCACGTACCTGAAAGGAGAGGAAGAGCCGGCGGTGGAATGCGGCAAACGCGAGAATATGGCGACACGTACCTCAAAGGAGAGGAAGAGTCGGCGCTGGAAGGCGGCAAAGGCGAGAATATGGTGACAACTGCGTGAAAGGAGAGGAAGAGTCGGTACTGGAAGGCGGCAAAGGCGAGAATATGGCGGCAACTGCGTCAAAGGAGAGGAAGAGTCGGCGCTGGAAGGCGGCAAAGGCGAGAATATGGCGGCAAGCACGTGAAAGGACAGGAAGAGTCGGCGCTGGAAGGCGGCAAAGGCGAGAATATGGCGGCACGTACCTGAAAGGAGAGGAAGAGTCGGCGCTGGAAGGCGGCAAAGGCGAGAATATGGCGGCACGTACCTGAAAGGAGAGGAAGATTTGGCGCTGGAAGGCGGCAAATGCGAGAATATGGCGGCAGGTGCGTGAAAGGAGAGGAAGACTCGGCGCTGGAAGGCGGCAAAGGCGAGAATATGGCGGCACGTACCTGAAAGGAGAGGAAGAGCCGGCGGTGGAATGCGGCAAACGCGAGAATATGGCGACACGTACCTCAAAGGAGAGGAAGAGTCGGCGCTGGAAGGCGGCAAAGGCGAGAATATGGCGGCAGGTGCGAGAAACGAGAGGAAGACTCGGCGCTGGAAGGCGGCAAAGGCGAGAATATGGCGGCAACTGCGTCAAAGGAGAGGAAGATTTGGCGCTGGAAGGCGGCAAAGGCGGGAATATGGCGGCACGTACCTGAAAGGAGAGGAAGAGTCGGCGCTGGAAGGCGGCAAAGGCGAGAATATGGCGGCAGGTGCGTGAAAGGAGAGGAAGAGTCGGCGCTGGAAGGCGGCAAAGGCGAGAATATGGCGGCAAGTACCTGAAAGGAGAGGAAGAGTCGGCGCTGGAAGGCGGCAAAGGCGAGAATATGGCGGCAGCTGCGTGAAAGGAGAGGAAGAGTCGGCGATGGAAGGCGGCAAAGGCGAGAATATGGCGGCAACTGCGTGAAAGTAGAGGAAGATTTGGCGCTGGAAGGCGGCAACGGCGAGAATATGGCGGCAACTGCGTGAAAGTATAGGAAGATTTGGCGCTCGAAGGCGGCAAAGGCGAGAATATGGCAGCCCGTGCGTGAAAGGAGAGGAAGAGTCGGCACTGGAAGGCGGCAAAGGCGAGAATATGGCGGCACGTACCTGAAAGGAGAGGAAGGGTCGGCGCTCGAAGGCGGCAAAGGCGAGAATATGGCGGCAAGTACCTGAAAGGAGAGGAAGAGTCGGCGCTGGAAGGCGGCAAAGTCGAGAATATGGCGGCAGGTGCGTGGAAGGAGAGGAAGAGTCGGCGCTGGAAGGCAGCATAGGCGAGAATATGGCGGCAGGTGCGTGAAAGGAGAGGAAGAGTCGGCGCTGGAAGGCGGCAAAGGCGAGAATATGGCGGCACGCACGTGAAAGGACAGGAAGAGTCGGCAGTGGAAGGCGGCAAAGGCGAGAATATGGCGGCAATTGCGTGAAAGTAGAGGAAGATTTGGCGCTAGAAGGCGGCAAAGGCGAGAATATGGCCGCCCGTGCGTGAAAGGAGAGGAAGAGTCGGCGCTGGAAGGCGGCAAAGGCGAGAATATGGCGGCACGTACCTGAAAGGAGAGGAAGATTTGGCGCTGGAAGGCGGCAAAGGCGAGAATATGGCGGCACGTACCTGAAAGGAGAGGAAGAGTCGGTGCAGGAAGGCGGCAAAGGCGAGAATATGGCGGCAGGTGCGTGAAAGGAGAGGAAGAGTCGGCGCTGGAAGGCGGCAAAGGCGAGAATATGGCGGCAGCTGCGTGAAAGGAGAGGAAGAGTCGGCGCTGGAAGGCGGCAAAGGCAAGAATATGGCGGCACGAACCTGAAAGGAGAGGAAGAGTCGGTGCAGGAAGGCGGCAAAGGCGAGAATAGGGCGGCAGGTGCGTGAAAGGAGAGGAAGAGTCGGCGCTGGAAGGCGGCAAAGGCGAGAATATGGCGGCAAGTACCTGAAAGGAGAGGAAGATTTGGCGCTGGAAGGCGGCAAAGGCGAGAATATGGTGGCAGGTGCGTGAAAGGAGAGGAAGAGTCGGCGCTGGAAGGCGGCAAAGGCGAGAATATGGCGGCACGTACCTGAAAGGAGAGGAAGAGCCGGCGGTGGAATGCGGCAAACGCGAGAATATGGCGACACGTACCTCAAAGGAGAGGAAGAGTCGGCGCTGGAAGGCGGCAAAGGCGAGAATATGGCGACAACTGCGTGAAAGGAGAGGAAGAGTCGGTACTGGAAGGCGGCAAAGGCGAGAATATGGCGGCAACTGCGTCAAAGGAGAGGAAGATTTGGCGCTGGAAGGCGGCAAAGGCGAGAATATGGCGGCAACTGCGTGAAAGGAGAGGAAGAGTCGGCGCTGGAAGGCAGCAAAGGCGAGAACATGGCAGCACGTACCTGAAAGGAGAGGAAGAGCCGGCGGTGGAATGCGGCAAACGCGAGAATATGGCGACACGTACCTCAAAGGAGAGGAAGAGTCGGCGCTGGAAGGCGGCAAAGGCGAGAATATGGCGGCACGTACCTGAAAGGAGAGGAAGAGTCGGCGCTGGAAGGCGGCAAAGGCGAGAATATGGCGGCACGTACCTGAAAGGAGAGGAAGATTTGGCGCTGGAAGGCGGCAAAGGCGAGAATATGGCGGCAGGTCCGTGAAAGGAGAGGAAGAATCGGCAGTGGAAGGCGGCAAAGGCGAGAATATGGCAGCACGCACCTGAAAGTACAGGAAGAGTCGGCGCTGGAAGGCGGCAAAGGCGAGAATATGGCGGCACGTACCTGAAAGGAGAGGAAGAGTCGGCGCTGGAAGGCCGCAAACGCGAGAATATGGCGGCACGTACCTGAAAGGAGAGGAAGAGCCGGCGCTGGAATGCGGCAAACGCGAGAATATGGCGACACGAACCTCAAAGGAGAGGAAGAGTCGGCGCTGGAAGGCGGCAAAGGCGAGAATATGGCGACAACTGCGTGAAAGGAGAGGAAGAGTCGGTGCTGGAAGGCGGCAAAGGCGAGAATATGGCGGCAACTGCGTCAAAGGAGAGGAAGATTTGGCGCTGGAAGGCGGCAAAGGCGGGAATATGGCGGCACGTACCTGAAAGGAGAGGAAGAGTCGGCGCTGGAAGGCGGCAAAGGCGAGAATATGGCGGCAGGTGCGTGAAAGGAGAGGAAGAGTCGGCGCTGGAAGGCGGCAAAGGCGAGAATATGGCGGCAAGTACCTGAAAGGAGAGGAAGATTTGGCGCTGGAAGGCGGCAAAGGCGAGAATATGGCGGCAGCTGCGTGAAAGGAGAGGAAGAGTCGGCGGTGGAAGGCGGCAAAGGCGAGAATATGGCGGCAACTGCGTGAAAGTAGAGGAAGATTTGGCGCTGGAAGGCGGCAAAGGCGAGAATATGGCAGCCCGTGCGTGAAAGGAGAGGAAGAGTCGGCAGTGGAAGGCGGCAAAGGCGAGAATATGGCGGCAACTGCGTGAAAGTATAGGAAGATTTGGCGCTAGAAGGCGGCAAAGGCGAGAATATGGCAGCCCGTGCGTGAAAGGAGAGGAAGAGTCGGCACTGGAAGGCGGCAAAGGCGAGAATATGGCGGCACGTACCTGAAAGGAGAGGAAGAGTCGGCGCTCGAAGGCGGCAAAGGCGAGAATATGGTGGCACGTACCTGAAAGGAGAGGAAGAGTCGGCGCTGGAAGGCGGCAAAGTCGAGAATATGGCGGCAGGTGCGTGAAAGGAGAGGAAGAGTCGGCGCTGGAAGGCAGCAAAGGCGAGAATATCGCGGCAGGTGCGTGAAAGGAGAGGAAGAGTCGGCGCTGGAAGGCGGCAAAGGCGAGAATATGGCGGCACGCACGTGAAAGGACAGGAAGAGTCGGCGCAGGAAGGCAGCAAAGGCGAGAATATGGCGGCAACTGCGTGAAAGGAGAGGAAGAGTCGGCGCTGGAAGGCGGCAAAGGCGAGAATATGGCGGCAACTGCGTGAAAGGAGAGGAAGAGTCGGCGCTGGAAGGCGGCAAAGGTGAGAATATGGCGGCAAGTACCTGAAAGTAGAGGAAGATTTGGCGCTGGAAGGCGGCAAAGGCGAGAATATGGCGGCAGCTGCGTGAAAGGAGAGGAAGAGTCGGCGGTGGAAGGCGGCAAAGGCGAGAATATGGCGGCAACTGCGTGAAAGGAGAGGAAGAGTCGGCGCTGGAAGGCGGCAAAGGCGAGAATATGGCGGCACGTACCTGAAAGCAGAGGAAGAGTCGGCGGTTGAAGGCGGGAAATGCGAGAATATGGCGGCACGTACCTGAAAGGAGAGGAAGAGTCGGCGCTGGAAGGCGGCAAAGGCGAGAATATGGCGGCACGTGCGTGAAAGGAGAGGAAGAGTCGGCGCTGGAAGGCGGCAAAGGCGAGAATATGGCGGCAACTGCGTGAAAGGAGAGGAAGAGTCGGCGCTGGAAGGCGGCAAAGGCGAGAATATGGCAGCACGTACCTGAAAGGAGAGGAAGTGCCGGCGGTGGAATGCGGCAAAGGCGAGAATATGGCGACACGTACCTCAAAGGAGAGGAAGAGTCGGCGCTGGAAGGCGGCAAAGGCGGGAATATGGCAGCCCGTGCGTGAAAGGAGAGGAAGAGTCGGCGGTGGAAGGCGGCAAAGGCGAGAATATGGCGGCACGTACCTGAAAGTACAGGAAGATTTGGCGCTGGAAGGCGGCAAAGGCAAGAATATGGCGGCACGTACCGGAAAGGAGAGGAAGAGTCGGCGGTGGAAGGCGGCAAAGGCGAGAATATGGCGGCAGGTGCGAGAAACGAGAGGAAGAGTCGGCGCTGGAAGGCGGCAAAGGCGAGAATATGGCGGCAAGTACCTGAAAGGAGAGGAAGAATCGGCAGTGGAAGGCGGCAAAGGCGAGAATATGGCGGCAGCTGCGTGAAAGGAGAGGAAGAGTTGGCGGTGGAAGGCGGCAAAGGCGAGAATATGGCGGCAACTGCGTGAAAGTAGAGGAAGATTTGGCGCTGGAAGGCGGCAAAGGCGAGAATATGGCGGCAACTGCGTGAAAGTATAGGAAGATTTGGCGCTAGAAGGCGGCAAAGGCGAGAATATGGCAGCCCGTGCGTGAAAGGAGAGGAAGAGTCGGCACTGGAAGGCGGCAAAGGCGAGAATATGGCGGCACGTACCTGAAAGGAGAGGAAGGGTCGGCGCTCGAAGGCGGCAAAGGCGAGAATATGGCGGCACGTACCTGAAAGGAGAGGAAGATTTGGCGCTGGAAGGCGGCAAAGTCGAGAATATGGCGGCAGGTGCGTGAAAGGAGAGGAAGAGTCGGCGGTGGAAGACGGCAAAGGCGAGAATATGGCGGCACGTGCGTGAAAGGAGAGGAAGAGTCGGCGCTGGAAGGCGGCAAAGGCGAGAATATGGCGGCAACTGCGTGAAAGGAGAGGAAGAGTCGGCGCTGGAAGGCGGCAAAAGTGAGAATATGGCGGCAAGTACCTGAAAGGAGAGGAAGATTTGGCGCTGGAAGGCGGCAAAGGCGAGAATATGGCGGCAGCTGCGTGAAAGGAGACGAAGAGTCGGCGGTGGAAGGCGGCAAAGGCGAGAATATGGCGGCAACTGCGTGAAAGAAGAGGAAGATTTGGCGCTGGAAGGCGGCAAAGGTGAGAATATGGCGGCAAGTACCTGAAAGGAGAGGAAGAGTCGGCGCTGGAAGGCGGCAAAGGTGAGAATATGGCGGCAAGTACCTGAAAGGAGAGGAAGAGTCGGCGGTGGAAGGCGGGAAATGCGAGAATATGGTGGCAGCTGCGTGAAAGGAGAGGAAGAGTCGGCAGTGGAAGACGGCAAAGGCGAGAATATGGCGGCACGTACCTGAAAGGAGAGGAAGATTTGGCGTTGGAAGGCGGCAAAGGCAAGAATATGGCAGCAACTGCGTGAAAGGAGAGGAAGAGTCGGCGCTGGAAGGCAGCAAAGGCGAGAACATGGCAGCACGTACCTGAAAGGAGAGGAAGAGCCGGCGGTGGAATGCGGCAAACGCGAGAATATGGCGACACGTACCTCAAAGGAGAGGAAGAGTCGGCGCTGGAAGGCGGCAAAGGCGAGAATATGGCGGCACGTACCTGAAAGGAGAGGAAGAGTCGGCGCTGGAAGGCGGCAAAGGCGAGAATATGGCGGCACGTACCTGAAAGGAGAGGAAGATTTGGCGCTGGAAGGCGGCCAAGGCGAGAATATGGCGGCAGGTGCGTGAAAGGAGAGGAAGAATCGGCAGTGGAAGGCGGCAAAGGCGAGAATATGGCAGCACGCACCTGAAAGTACAGGAAGAGTCGGCGCTGGAAGGCGGCAAAGGCGAGAATATGGCGGCACGTACCTGAAAGGAGAGGAAGAGTCGGCGCTGGAAGGCGGCAAAGGCGAGAATATGGCGGCACGTACCTGAAAGGAGAGGAAGAGCCGGCGGTGGAATGCGGCAAACGCGAGAATATGGCGACACGTACCTCAAAGGAGAGGAAGAGTCGGCGCTGGAAGGCGGCAAAGGCGAGAATATGGCGACAACTGCGTGAAAGGAGAGGAAGAGTCGGTGCTGGAAGGCGGCAAAGGCGAGAATATGGCGGCAACTGCGTCAAAGGAGAGGAAGATTTGGCGCTGGAAGGCGGCAAAGGCGGGAATATGGCGGCACGTACCTGAAAGGAGAGGAAGAGTCGGCGGTGGAAGGCGGCAAAGGCGAGAATATGGCGGCACGTACCTGAAAGGAGAGGAAGAGTCGGCGCTGGAAGGCGGCAAAGGCGAGAATATGGCGGCACGTACCTGAAAGGAGAGGAAGATTTGGCGCTGGAAGGCGGCAAAGGCGAGAATATGGCGGCAGCTGCGTGAAAGGAGAGGAAGAGTCGGCGGTGGAAGGCGGCAAAGGCGAGAATATGGCGGCAACTGCGTGAAAGTAGAGGAAGATTTGGCGCTGGAAGGCGGCAAAGGCGAGAATATGGCAGCCCGTGCGTGAAAGGAGAGGAAGAGTCGGCAGTGGAAGGCGGCAAAGGCGAGAATATGGCGGCAACTGCGTGAAAGTATAGGAAGATTTGGCGCTAGAAGGCGGCAAAGGCGAGAATATGGCAGCCCGTGCGTGAAAGGAGAGGAAGAGTCGGCACTGGAATGCCGCAAAGGCGAGAAAATGGCGGCACGTACCTGAAAGGAGAGGAAGATTTGGCGCTCGAAGGCGGCAAAGGCGAGAATATGGCGGCACGTACCTGAAAGGAGAGGAAGAGTCGGCGCTGGAAGGCGGCAAAGTCGAGAATATGGCGGCAGGTGCGTGAAAGGAGAGGAAGAGTCGGCGCTGGAAGGCAGCAAAGGCGAGAATATGGCGGCAGGTACGTGAAAGGAGAGGAAGAGTCGGCGCTGGAAGGCGGCAAAGGCGAGAATATGGCGGCACGCACGTGAAAGGACAGGAAGAGTCGGCGCTGGAAGGCAGCAAAGGCGAGAATATGGAGGCAGGTGCGTGAAAGGAGAGGAAGAGTCGGCGCTGGAAGGCGGCAAAGGCGAGAATATGGCGGCAACTGCGTGAAAGGAGAGGAAGAGTCGGCGCTGGAAGGCGGCAAAGGTGAGAATATGGCGGCACGTACCTGAAAGGAGAGGAAGAGTCGGCGCTGGAAGGCGGCAAAGGCGAGAATATGGCGGCACGTGCGTGAAAGGAGAGGAAGAGTCGGCGCTGGAAGGCGGCAAAGGCGAGAATATGGCGGCAACTGCGTGAAAGGAGAGGAAGAGTCGGCGCTGGAAGGCGGCAAAGGCGAGAATATGGTGGCACGTACCTGAAAGGAGAGGAAGAGTCGGCGCTGGAAGGCGGCAAAGGCGAGAATATGGCGGCACGTACCTGAAAGGAGAGGAAGAGCCGGCGGTGGAATGCGGCAAACGCGAGAATATGGCGACACGTACCTCAAAGGAGAGGAAGAGTCGGCGCTGGAAGGCGGCAAAGGCGAGAATATGGCGACAACTGCGTGAAAGGAGAGGAAGAGTCGGTGCTGGAAGGCGGCAAAGGCGAGAATATGGCGGCAACTGCGTCAAAGGAGAGGAAGATTTGGCGCTGGAAGGCGGCAAAGGCGGGAATATGGCGGCACGTACCTGAAAGGAGAGGAAGAGTCGGCGGTGGAAGGCGGCAAAGGCGAGAATATGGCGGCAGGTGCGTGAAAGGAGAGGAAGAGTCGGCGCTGGAAGGCGGCAAAGGCGAGAATATGGCGGCACGTACCTGAAAGGAGAGGAAGATTTGGCGCTGGAAGGCGGCAAAGGCGAGAATATGGCGGCAGCTGCGTGAAAGGAGAGGAAGAGTCGGCGGTGGAAGGCGGCAAAGGCGAGAATATGGCGGCAACTGCGTGAAAGTAGAGGAAGATTTGGCGCTGGAAGGCGGCAAAGGCGAGAATATGGCAGCCCGTGCGTGAAAGGAGAGGAAGAGTCGGCAGTGGAAGGCGGCAAAGGCGAGAATATGGCGGCAACTGCGTGAAAGTATAGGAAGATTTGGCGCTAGAAGGCGGCAAAGGCGAGAATATGGCAGCCCGTGCGTGAAAGGAGAGGAAGAGTCGGCACTGGAAGGCGGCAAAGGCGAGAATATGGCGGCACGTACCTGAAAGGAGAGGAAGATTTGGCGCTCGAAGGCGGCAAAGGCGAGAATATGGCGGCACGTACCTGAAAGGAGAGGAAGAGTCGGCGCTGGAAGGCGGCAAAGTCGAGAATATGGCGGCAGGTGCGTGAAAGGAGAGGAAGAGTCGGCGCTGGAAGGCAGCAAAGGCGAGAATATGGCGGCAGGTACGTGAAAGGAGAGGAAGAGTCGGCGCTGGAAGGCGGCAAAGGCGAGAATATGGCGGCACGCACGTGAAAGGACAGGAAGAGTCGGCGCAGGAAGGCAGCAAAGGCGAGAATATGGCGGCAGGTGCGTGAAAGGAGAGGAAGAGTCGGTGGTGGAAGGCAGCAAAGGCGAGAATATGGCGGCAACTGCGTGAAAGGAGAGGAAGAGTCGGCGCTGGAAGGCGGCAAAGGTGAGAATATGGCGGCAAGTACCTGAAAGTAGAGGAAGATTTGGCGCTGGAAGGCGGCAAAGGCGAGAATATGGCGGCAGCTGCGTGAAAGGAGAGGAAGAGTCGGCGGTGGAAGGCGGCAAAGGCGAGAATATGGCGGCAACTGCGTGAAAGTAGAGGAAGATTTGGCGCTGGAAGGCGGCAAAGGCGAGAATATGGCGGCACGTACCTGAAAGCAGAGGAAGAGTCGGCGGTTGAAGGCGGGAAATGCGAGAATATGGCGGCAGCTGCGTGAAAGGAGAGGAAGAGTCGGCAGTGGAAGACGGCAAAGGCGAGAATATGGCGGCACGTACCTGAAAGGAGAGGAAGATTTGGCGCTGGAAGGCGGCAAAGGCAAGAATATGGCGGCAGGTGCGTGAAAGGAGAGGAAGAATCGGCAGTGGAAGGCGGCAAAGTCGAGAATATGGCAGCACGCACCTGAAAGGACAGGAAGAGTCGGCGCTGGAAGGCGGCAAAGGCGGGAATATGGCGGCACGTACCTGAAAGGAGAGGAAGAGTCGGCGCTGGAAGGCGGCAAAGGCGAGAATATGGCGGCACGTGCGTGAAAGGAGAGGAAGAGTCGGCGCTGGAAGGCGGCAAAGGCGAGAATATGGCGGCAACTGCGTGAAAGGAGAGGAAGAGTCGGCGCTGGAAGGCGGCAAAGGCGAGAATATGGCAGCACGTACCTGAAAGGAGAGGAAGTGCCGGCGGTGGAATGCGGCAAAGGCGAGAATATGGCGACACGTACCTCAAAGGAGAGGAAGAGTCGGCGCTGGAAGGCGGCAAAGGCGAGAATATGGCAGCCCGTGCGTGAAAGGAGAGGAAGAGTCGGCGCTGGAAGGCGGCAAAGGCGAGAATATGGCGGCACGTACCTGAAAGTACAGGAAGATTTGGCGCTGGAAGGCGGCAAAGGCAAGAATATGGCGGCACGTACCGGAAAGGAGAGGAAGAGTCGGCGCTGGAAGGCGGCAAAGGCGAGAATATGGCGGCAGGTGCGAGAAACGAGAGGAAGAGTCGGCGCTGGAAGGCGGCAAAGGCGAGAATATGGCGGCAAGTACCTGAAAGGAGAGGAAGAATCGGCAGTGGAAGGCGGCAAAGGCGAGAATATGGCGGCAGCTGCGTGAAAGGAGAGGAAGAGTTGGCGGTGGAAGGCGGCAAAGGCGAGAATATGGCGGCAACTGCGTGAAAGGAGAGGAAGATTTGGCGCTGGAAGGCGGCAAAGGCGAGAATATGGCGGCAACTGCGTGAAAGTATAGGAAGATTTGGCGCTAGAAGGCGGCAAAGGCGAGAATATGGCAGCCCGTGCGTGAAAGGAGAGGAAGAGTCGGCACTGGAAGGCGGCAAAGGCGAGAATATGGCGGCACGTACCTGAAAGGAGAGGAAGGGTCGGCGCTCGAAGGCGGCAAAGGCGAGAATATGGCGGCACGTACCTGAAAGGAGAGGAAGATTTGGCGCTGGAAGGCGGCAAAGTCGAGAATATGGCGGCAGGTGCGTGAAAGGAGAGGAAGAGTCGGCGGTGGAAGACGGCAAAGGCGAGAATATGGCGGCAACTGCGTGAAAGGAGAGGAAGAGTCGGCGCTGGAAGGCGGCAAAGGCGAGAATATGGCGGCAACTGCGTGAAAGGAGAGGAAGAGTCGGCGCTGGAAGGCGGCAAAGGTGAGAATATGGCGGCAAGTACCTGAAAGGAGAGGAAGATTTGGCGCTGGAAGGCGGCAAAGGCGAGAATATGGCGGCAGCTGCGTGAAAGGAGACGAAGAGTCGGCGGTGGAAGGCGGCAAAGGCGAGAATATGGCGGCAACTGCGTGAAAGAAGAGGAAGATTTGGCGCTGGAAGGCGGCAAAGGTGAGAATATGGCGGCAAGTACCTGAAAGGAGAGGAAGAGTCGGCGCTGGAAGGCGGCAAAGGTGAGAATATGGCGGCAAGTACCTGAAAGGAGAGGAAGAGTCGGCGGTGGAAGGCGGGAAATGCGAGAATATGGTGGCAGCTGCGTGAAAGGAGAGGAAGAGTCGGCAGTGGAAGACGGCAAAGGCGAGAATATGGCGGCACGTACCTGAAAGGAGAGGAAGATTTGGCGCTGGAAGGCGGCAAAGGCAAGAATATGGCGGCAACTGCGTGAAAGGAGAGGAAGAGTCGGCGCTGGAAGGCAGCAAAGGCGAGAACATGGCAGCACGTACCTGAAAGGAGAGGAAGAGCCGGCGGTGGAATGCGGCAAACGCGAGAATATGGCGACACGTACCTCAAAGGAGAGGAAGAGTCGGCGCTGGAAGGCGGCAAAGGCGAGAATATGGCGGCACGTACCTGAAAGGAGAGGAAGAGTCGGCGCTGGAAGGCGGCAAAGGCGAGAATATGGCGGCACGTACCTGAAAGGAGAGGAAGATTTGGCGCTGGAAGGCGGCAAAGGCGAGAATATGGCGGCAGGTGCGTGAAAGGAGAGGAAGAATCGGCAGTGGAAGGCGGCAAAGGCGAGAATATGGCAGCACGCACCTGAAAGTACAGGAAGAGTCGGCGCTGGAAGGCGGCAAAGGCGAGAATATGGCGGCACGTACCTGAAAGGAGAGGAAGAGTCGGCGCTGGAAGGCGGCAAAGGCGAGAATATGGCGGCACGTACCTGAAAGGAGAGGAAGAGCCGGCGGTGGAATGCGGCAAACGCGAGAATATGGCGACACGTACCTCAAAGGAGAGGAAGAGTCGGCGCTGGAAGGCGGCAAAGGCGAGAATATGGCGACAACTGCGTGAAAGGAGAGGAAGAGTCGGTGCTGGAAGGCGGCAAAGGCGAGAATATGGCGGCAACTGCGTCAAAGGAGAGGAAGATTTGGCGCTGGAAGGCGGCAAAGGTGGGAATATGGCGGCACGTACCTGAAAGGAGAGGAAGAGTCGGCGGTGGAAGGCGGCAAAGGCGAGAATATGGCGGCAGGTGCGTGAAAGGAGAGGAAGAGTCGGCGCTGGAAGGCGGCAAAGGCGAGAATATGGCGGCACATACCTGAAAGGAGAGGAAGATTCGGCGGTGGAAGGCGGCAAAGGCGAGAATATGGCGGCAGCTGCGTGAAAGGAGAGGAAGAGTCGGCGCTGGAAGGCGGCAAAGGCGAGAATATGGCGGCAACTGCGTGAAAGTAGAGGAAGATTTGGCGCTGGAAGGCGGCAAAGGCGAGAATATGGCAGCCCGTGCGTGAAAGGAGAGGAAGAGTCGGCAGTGGAAGGCGGCAAAGGCGAGAATATGGCGGCAACTGCGTGAAACTATAGGAAGATTTGGCGCTAGAAGGCGGCAAAGGCGAGAATATGGCAGCCCGTGCATGAAAGGAGAGGAAGAGTCGGCACTGGAAGGCGGCAAAGGCGAGAATATGGCGGCACGTACCTGAAAGGAGAGGAAGAGTCGGCGCTCGAAGGCGGCAAAGGCGAGAATATGGCGGCACGTACCTGAAAGGAGAGGAAGAGTCGGCGCTGGAAGGCGGCAAAGTCGAGAATATGGCGGCAGGTGCGTGAAAGGAGAGGAAGAGTCGGCGCTGGAAGGCAGCAAAGGCGAGAATATGGCGGCAGGTACGTGAAAGGAGAGGAAGAGTCGGCGCTGGAAGGCGGCAAAGGCGAGAATATGGCGGCACGCACGTGAAAGGACAGGAAGAGTCGGCGCAGGAAGGCAGCAAAGGCGAGAATATGGAGGCAGGTGCGTGAAAGGAGAGGAAGAGTCGGCGCTGGAAGGCGGCAAAGGCAAGAATATGGCGGCAACTGCGTGAAAGGAGAGGAAGAGTCGGCGCTGGAAGGCGGCAAAGGTGAGAATATGGCGGCAAGTACCTGAAAGTAGAGGAAGATTTGGCGCTGGAAGGCGGCAAAGGCGAGAATATGGCGGCAGCTGCGTGAAAGGAGAGGAAGAGTCGGCGGTGGAAGGCGGCAAAGGCGAGAATATGGCGGCAACTGCGTGAAAGTAGAGGAAGATTTGGCGCTGGAAGGCGGCAAAGGCGAGAATATGGCGGCACGTACCTGAAAGCAGAGGAAGAGTCGGCGGTTGAAGGCGGGAAATGCGAGAATATGGCGGCAGCTGCGTGAAAGGAGAGGAAGAGTCGGCAGTGGAAGACGGCAAAGGCGAGAATATGGCGGCACGTACCTGAAAGGAGAGGAAGATTTGGCGCTGGAAGGCGGCAAAGGCAAGAATATGGCGGCAGGTGCGTGAAAGGAGAGGAAGAATCGGCAGTGGAAGGCGGCAAAGTCGAGAATATGGCAGCACGCACCTGAAAGGACAGGAAGAGTCGGCGCTGGAAGGCGGCAAAGGCGGGAATATGGCGGCACGTACCTGAAAGGAGAGGAAGAGTCGGCGCTGGAAGGCGGCAAAGGCGAGAATATGGCGGCACGTGCGTGAAAGGAGAGGAAGAGTCGGCGCTGGAAGGCGGCAAAGGCGAGAATATGGCGGCAACTGCGTGAAAGGAGAGGAAGAGTCGGCGCTGGAAGGCGGCAAAGGCGAGAATATGGCAGCACGTACCTGAAAGGAGAGGAAGAGTCGGCGGTGGAATGCGGCAAAGGCGAGAATATGGCGACACGTACCTCAAAGGAGAGGAAGAGTCGGCGCTGGAAGGCGGCAAAGGCGAGAATATGGCAGCCCGTGCGTGAAAGGAGAGGAAGAGTCGGCGCTGGAAGGCGGCAAAGGCGAGAATATGGCGGCACGTACCTGAAAGTACAGGAAGATTTGGCGCTGGAAGGCGGCAAAGGCAAGAATATGGCGGCACGTACCGGAAAGGAGAGGAAGAGTCGGCGGTGGAAGGCGGCAAAGGCGAGAATATGGCGGCAGGTGCGAGAAACGAGAGGAAGAGTCGGCGCTGGAAGGCGGCAAAGGCGAGAATATGGCGGCAAGTACCTGAAAGGAGAGGAAGAATCGGCAGTGGAAGGCGGCAAAGGCGAGAATATGGCGGCAGCTGCGTGAAAGGAGAGGAAGAATTGGCGGTGGAAGGCGGCAAAGGCGAGAATATGGCGGCAACTGCGGGAAAGTAGAGGAAGATTTGGCGCTGGAAGGCGGCAAAGGCGAGAATATGGCGGCAACTGCGTGAAAGTATAGGAAGATTTGGCGCTAGAAGGCGGCAAAGGCGAGAATATGGCAGCCCGTGCGCGAAAGGAGAGGAAGAGTCGGCACTGGAAGGCGGCAAAGGCGAGAATATGGCGGCACGTACCTGAAAGGAGAGGAAGGGTCGGCGCTCGAAGGCGGCAAAGGCGAGAATATGGCGGCACGTACCTGAAAGGAGAGGAAGAGTCGGCGCTGGAAGGCGGTAAAGTCGAGAATATGGCGGCAGGTGCGTGAAAGGAGAGGAAGAGTCGGCGGTGGAAGACGGCAAAGGCGAGAATATGGCGGCAACTGCGTGAAAGGAGAGGAAGAGTCGGCGCTGGAAGGCGGCAAAGGCGAGAATATGGCGGCAACTGCGTGAAAGGAGAGGAAGAGTCGGCGCTGGAAGGCGGCAAAGGTGAGAATATGGCGGCAAGTACCTGAAAGGAGAGGAAGATTTGGCGCTGGAAGGCGGCAAAGGCGAGAATATGGCGGCAGCTGCGTGAAAGGAGACGAAGAGTCGGCGGTGGAAGGCGGCAAAGGCGAGAATATGGCGGCAACTGCGTGAAAGAAGAGGAAGATTTGGCGCTGGAAGGCGGCAAAGGTGAGAATATGGCGGCAAGTACCTGAAAGGAGAGGAAGAGTCGGCGCTGGAAGGCGGCAAAGGTGAGAATATGGCGGCAAGTACCTGAAAGGAGAGGAAGAGTCGGCGGTGGAAGGCGGGAAATGCGAGAATATGGTGGCAGCTGCGTGAAAGGAGAGGAAGAGTCGGCAGTGGAAGACGGCAAAGGCGAGAATATGGCGGCACGTACCTGAAAGGAGAGGAAGATTTGGCGCTGGAAGGCGGCAAACGAGAGAATATGGCGGCAGGTGCGTGAAAGGAGAGGAAGAATCGGCAGTGGAAGGCGGCAAAGTCGAGAATATGGCAGCACGCACCTGAAAGGACAGGAAAAGTGGGCGCTGGAAGGCGGCAAAGGCGGGAATATGGCGGCACGTACCTGAAAGTAGAGGAAGAGTCGGCGCTGGAAGGCGGCAAAGGCGAGAATATGGCGGCACGTGCGTGAAAGGAGAGGAAGAGTCGGCGCTGGAAGGCGGCAAAGGCGAGAATATGGTGGCAACTGCGTGAAAGGAGAGGAAGAGTCGGCGCTGGAAGGCAGCAAAGGCGAGAATATGGCGGCAAGTACCTGAAAGGAGAGGAAGAGTCGGCGCTGGAAGGCGTCAAAGTCAAGAATATGGCGGCAGGTGCGTGAAAGGCGAGGAAGAGTCGGCGCTGGAAGGCGGCAAAGGCGAGAATATGGCGGCAGGTGCGTGAAAGGAGAGGAAGAGTCGGCGCTGTTAGGCGGCAAAGGCGAGAATATGGCGGCACGCACGTGAAAGGACAGGAAGAGTCGGCGCAGGAAGCCAGCAAAGGCGAGAATATGGAGGCAGGTGCGTGAAAGGAGAGGAAGAGTCTGCGCTGGAAGGCGGCAAAGGCGAGAATATGGCGGCAAGTACCTGAAAGTACAGGAAGAGTCGGCGCTGGAAGGCGGCAAAGGCGACAATATGGCGGCAGCTGCGTGAAAGGAGAGGAAGAGTCGGCGGTGGAAGACGGCAAAGGCGAGAATATGGCGGCAACTGCGTGAAAGTAGAGGAAGATTTGGCGCTGGAAGGCGGCAAAGGCGAGAATATGGCAGCCCGTGCGTGAAAGGAGAGGAAGAGTCGGCGCGGGAAGGCGGCAAAGGCGAGAATATGGCGGCAGCTGCGTGAAAGGAGAGGAAGAGTCGGCGGTGGAAGGCGGAAAAGGCGAGAATATGGCGGCAACTGCGTGAAAGTAGAGGAAGAGTCGGCGCTGGAAGGCGGAAAGGCGAGTATATGGCGGCACGTACCTGAAAGGAGAGGAAGAGTCGGCACTGGAAGGCGGCAAAGGCGAGAATATGGCGGCAGGTGCGTGAAAGGAGAGGAAGAATCGGCAGTGGAAGGCGGCAAAGTCGAGAATATGGCAGTACGCACCTGAAAGGAGAGGAAGATTTGGCGCTGGAAGGCGGCAAAGGCGAGAATATGGCGGCAACTGCGTGAAAGGAGAGGAAGAGTCGGCGCTGGAAGGCAGCAAAGGCGAGAATATGGCAGTACGTACCTGAAAGGAGAGGAAGAGCCGGCGGTGGAATGCGGCAAAGGCGAGAATATGGCGACACGTACATCAAAGGAGAGGAAGAGTCGGCGCTGGAAGGCGGCAAAGGCGAGAATATGGCAGCCCGTGCGTGAAAGGAGAGGAAGAGTCGGCGCTGGAAGGCGGCAAAGGCGAGAATATGGCGGCACGTACCGGAAAGGAGAGGAAGATTTGGCGCTGGAAGGCGGCAAAGGCAAGAATATGGCGGCACGTACCGGAAAGGAGAGGAAGAGTCGGCGCAGGAAGGCGGCAAAGGCGAGAATATGGCGGCAGGTGCGAGAAACGAGAGGAAGAGTCGGCGCTGGAAGGCGGCAAAGGCGAGAATATGGCGGCAAGTACCTGAAAGGAGAGGAAGATTTGGCGCTGGAAGGCGGCAAAGGCGAGAATATGGCGGCAACTGCGTGAAAGTAGAGGAAGATTTGGCGCTAGAAGGCGGCAAAGGCGAGAATATGGCAGCCCGTGCGTGAAAGGAGAGGAAGAGTCGGCGCTGTTAGGCGGCAAAGGCGAGAATATGGCGGCACGTACCTGAAAGGAGAGGAAGAGTCGGCGCTGGAAGGCGGCAAAGGCGAGAATATGGCGGCACGTTCCTGAAAGGAGAGGAAGAGTCGGCAGTGGAAGGCGGCAAAGGCGAGAATATGGCGGCAGCTGCGTGAAAGGAGAGGAAGAGTCGGCAGTGGAAGGCGGCAAAGGCGAGAATATGGCGGCAACTGCGTGAAAGGACAGGAAGAGTCGGCGCTGGAAGGCGGAAAGGCGAGTATATGGCGGCACGTACCTGAAAGGAGAGGAAGAGTCGGCGCTGGAAGGCGGCAAAGGCGAGAATATGGCGGCACGTTCCTGAAAGGAGAGGAAGAGTCGGCGCTGGAAGGCGTCAAAGTCAAGAATATGGCGGCAGGTGCGTGAAAGGAGAGGAAGAGTCGGTGGTGGAAGGCAGCAAAGGCGAGAATATGGCGGCAGGTGCGTGAAAGGAGAGGAAGAGTCGGCGCTGGAAGGCGGCAAAGGCGAGAATATGGCGGCACGCACGTGAAAGGACAGGAAGAGTCGGCGCTGGAAGGCGGCAAAGGCGAGAATATGGCGGCACGTACCTGAAAGGAGAGGAAGAGTCGGCGCTGGAAGGCGGCAAAGGCGAGAATATGGCGGCACGTACCTGAAAGGAGAGGAAGATTTGGCGCTGGAAGGCGGCAAAGGCGAGAATATGGCGGCAGGTGCGTGAAAGGAGAGGAAGAGTCGGCGGTGGAAGGCGGCAAAGGCGAGAATATGGCGGCAGATGCGTGAAAGGAGAGGAAGATTTGGCGCTGGAAGGCGGCAAAGGTGAGAATATGGCGGCAAGTACCTGAAAGGAGAGGAAGAGTCGGCGCTGGAAGGCGGCAAAGGTGAGAATATGGCGGCAAGTACCTGAAAGGAGAGGAAGAGTCGGCGGTGGAAGGCGGGAAATGCGAGAATATGGTGGCAGCTGCGTGAAAGGAGAGGAAGAGTCGGCAGTGGAAGACGGCAAAGGCGAGAATATGGCGGCACGTACCTGAAAGGAGAGGAAGATTTGGCGCTGGAAGGCGGCAAACGAGAGAATATGGCGGCAGGTGCGTGAAAGGAGAGGAAGAATCGGCAGTGGAAGGCGGCAAAGTCGAGAATATGGCAGCACGCACCTGAAAGGACAGGAAAAGTGGGCGCTGGAAGGCGGCAAAGGCGGGAATATGGCGGCACGTACCTGAAAGTAGAGGAAGAGTCGGCGCTGGAAGGCGGCAAAGGCGAGAATATGGCGGCACGTGCGTGAAAGGAGAGGAAGAGTCGGCGCTGGAAGGCGGCAAAGGCGAGAATATGGTGGCAACTGCGTGAAAGGAGAGGAAGAGTCGGCGCTGGAAGGCAGCAAAGGCGAGAATATGGCGGCAAGTACCTGAAAGGAGAGGAAGAGTCGGCGCTGGAAGGCGTCAAAGTCAAGAATATGGCGGCAGGTGCGTGAAAGGCGAGGAAGAGTCGGCGCTGGAAGGCGGCAAAGGCGAGAATATGGCGGCAGGTGCGTGAAAGGAGAGGAAGAGTCGGCGCTGTTAGGCGGCAAAGGCGAGAATATGGCGGCACGCACGTGAAAGGACAGGAAGAGTCGGCGCAGGAAGCCAGCAAAGGCGAGAATATGGAGGCAGGTGCGTGAAAGGAGAGGAAGAGTCTGCGCTGGAAGGCGGCAAAGGCGAGAATATGGCGGCAAGTACCTGAAAGGACAGGAAGAGTCGGCGCTGGAAGGCGGCAAAGGCGACAATATGGCGGCAGCTGCGTGAAAGGAGAGGAAGAGTCGGCGGTGGAAGGCGGCAAAGGCGAGAATATGGCGGCAACTGCGTGAAAGAAGCGGAAGATTTGGCGCTGGAAGGCGGCAAAGGTGAGAATATGGCGGCAAGTACCTGAAAGGAGAGGAAGAGTCGGCGCTGGAAGGCGGCAAAGGTGAGAATATGGCGGCAAGTACCTGAAAGGAGAGGAAGAGTCGGCGGTGGAAGGCGGGAAATGCGAGAATATGGTGGCAGCTGCGTGAAAGGAGAGGAAGAGTCGGCAGTGGAAGACGGCAAAGGCGAGAATATGGCGGCACGTACCTGAAAGGAGAGGAAGATTTGGCGCTGGAAGGCGGCAAACGAGAGAATATGGCGGCAGGTGCGTGAAAGGAGAGGAAGAATCAGCAGTGGAAGGCGGCAAAGTCGAGAATATGGCAGCACGCACCTGAAAGGACAGGAAAAGTGGGCGCTGGAAGGCGGCAAAGGCGGGAATATGGCGGCACGTACCTGAAAGTAGAGGAAGAGTCGGCGCTGGAAGGCGGCAAAGGCGAGAATATGGCGGCACGTGCGTGAAAGGAGAGGAAGAGTCGGCGCTGGAAGGCGGCAAAGGCGAGAATATGGTGGCAACTGCGTGAAAGGAGAGGAAGAGTCGGCGCTGGAAGGCAGCAAAGGCGAGAATATGGCGGCAAGTACCTGAAAGGAGAGGAAGAGTCGGCGCTGGAAGGCGTCAAAGTCAAGAATATGGCGGCAGGTGCGTGAAAGGCGAGGAAGAGTCGGCGCTGGAAGGCGGCAAAGGCGAGAATATGGCGGCAGGTGCGTGAAAGGAGAGGAAGAGTCGGCGCTGTTAGGCGGCAAAGGCGAGAATATGGCGGCACGCACGTGAAAGGACAGGAAGAGTCGGCGCAGGAAGCCAGCAAAGGCGAGAATATGGAGGCAGGTGCGTGAAAGGAGAGGAAGAGTCTGCGCTGGAAGGCGGCAAAGGCGAGAATATGGCGGCAAGTACCTGAAAGGACAGGAAGAGTCGGCGCTGGAAGGCGGCAAAGGCGACAATATGGCGGCAGCTGCGTGAAAGGAGAGGAAGAGTCGGCGGTGGAAGACGGCAAAGGCGAGAATATGGCGGCAACTGCGTGAAAGTAGAGGAAGATTTGGCGCTGGAAGGCGGCAAAGGCGAGAATATGGCAGCCCGTGCGTGAAAGGAGAGGAAGAGTCGGCGCGGGAAGGCGGCAAAGGCGAGAATATGGCGGCAGCTGCGTGAAAGGAGAGGAAGAGTCGGCGGTGGAAGGCGGCAAAGGCGAGAATATGGCGGCAACTGCGTGAAAGTAGAGGAAGAGTCGGCGCTGGAAGGCGGAAAGGCGAGTATATGGCGGCACGTACCTGAAAGGAGAGGAAGAGTCGGCACTGGAAGGCGGCAAAGGCGAGAATATGGCGGCAGGTGCGTGAAAGGAGAGGAAGAATCGGCAGTGGAAGGCGGCAAAGTCGAGAATATGGCAGTACGCACCTGAAAGGAGAGGAAGATTTGGCGCTGGAAGGCGGCAAAGGCGAGAATATGGCGGCAACTGCGTGAAAGGAGAGGAAGAGTCGGCGCTGGAAGGCAGCAAAGGCGAGAATATGGCAGTACGTACCTGAAAGGAGAGGAAGAGCCGGCGGTGGAATGCGGCAAAGGCAAGAATATGGCGACACGTACATCAAAGGAGAGGAAGAGTCGGCGCTGGAAGGCGGCAAAGGCGAGAATATGGCAGCCCGTGCGTGAAAGGAGAGGAAGAGTCGGCGCTGGAAGGCGGCAAAGGCGAGAATATGGCGGCACGTACCGGAAAGGAGAGGAAGATTTGGCGCTGGAAGGCGGCAAAGGCAAGAATATGGCGGCACGTACCGGAAAGGAGAGGAAGAGTCGGCGCAGGAAGGCGGCAAAGGCGAGAATATGGCGGCAGGTGCGAGAAACGAGAGGAAGAGTCGGCGCTGGAAGGCGGCAAAGGCGAGAATATGGCGGCAAGTACCTGAAAGGAGAGGAAGATTTGGCGCTGGAAGGCGGCAAAGGCGAGAATATGGCGGCAACTGCGTGAAAGTAGAGGAAGATTTGGCGCTAGAAGGCGGCAAAGGCGAGAATATGGCAGCCCGTGCGTGAAAGGAGAGGAAGAGTCGGCGCTGTTAGGCGGCAAAGGCGAGAATATGGCGGCACGTACCTGAAAGGAGAGGAAGAGTCGGCGCTGGAAGGCGGCAAAGGCGAGAATATGGCGGCACGTTCCTGAAAGGAGAGGAAGAGTCGGCAGTGGAAGGCGGCAAAGGCGAGAATATGGCGGCAGCTGCGTGAAAGGAGAGGAAGAGTCGGCAGTGGAAGGCGGCAAAGGCGAGAATATGGCGGCAACTGCGTGAAAGGACAGGAAGAGTCGGCGCTGGAAGGCGGAAAGGCGAGTATATGGCGGCACGTACCTGAAAGGAGAGGAAGAGTCGGCGCTGGAAGGCGGCAAAGGCGAGAATATGGCGGCACGTTCCTGAAAGGAGAGGAAGAGTCGGCGCTGGAAGGCGTCAAAGTCAAGAATATGGCGGCAGGTGCGTGAAAGGAGAGGAAGAGTCGGTGGTGGAAGGCAGCAAAGGCGAGAATATGGCGGCAGGTGCGTGAAAGGAGAGGAAGAGTCGGCGCTGGAAGGCGGCAAAGGCGAGAATATGGCGGCACGCACGTGAAAGGACAGGAAGAGTCGGCGCTGGAAGGCGGCAAAGGCGAGAATATGGCGGCACGTACCTGAAAGGAGAGGAAGAGTCGGCGCTGGAAGGCGGCAAAGGCGAGAATATGGCGGCACGTACCTGAAAGGAGAGGAAGATTTGGCGCTGGAAGGCGGCAAAGGCGAGAATATGGCGGCAGGTGCGTGAAAGGAGAGGAAGAGTCGGCGGTGGAAGGCGGCAAAGGCGAGAATATGGCGGCAACTGCGTGAAAGAAGAGGAAGATTTGGCGCTGGAAGGCGGCAAAGGTGAGAATATGGCGGCAAGTACCTGAAAGGAGAGGAAGAGTCGGCGCTGGAAGGCGGCAAAGGTGAGAATATGGCGGCAAGTACCTGAAAGGAGAGGAAGAGTCGGCGGTGGAAGGCGGGAAATGCGAGAATATGGTGGCAGCTGCGTGAAAGGAGAGGAAGAGTCGGCAGTGGAAGACGGCAAAGGCGAGAATATGGCGGCACGTACCTGAAAGGAGAGGAAGATTTGGCGCTGGAAGGCGGCAAACGAGAGAATATGGCGGCAGGTGCGTGAAAGGAGAGGAAGAATCGGCAGTGGAAGGCGGCAAAGTCGAGAATATGGCAGCACGCACCTGAAAGGACAGGAAAAGTGGGCGCTGGAAGGCGGCAAAGGCGGGAATATGGCGGCACGTACCTGAAAGTAGAGGAAGAGTCGGCGCTGGAAGGCGGCAAAGGCGAGAATATGGCGGCACATGCGTGAAAGGAGAGGAAGAGTCGGCGCTGGAAGGCGGCAAAGGCGAGAATATGGTGGCAACTGCGTGAAAGGAGAGGAAGAGTCGGCGCTGGAAGGCAGCAAAGGCGAGAATATGGCGGCAAGTACCTGAAAGGAGAGGAAGAGTCGGCGCTGGAAGGCGTCAAAGTCAAGAATATGGCGGCAGGTGCGTGAAAGGCGAGGAAGAGTCGGCGCTGGAAGGCGGCAAAGGCGAGAATATGGCGGCAGGTGCGTGAAAGGAGAGGAAGAGTCGGCGCTGTTAGGCGGCAAAGGCGAGAATATGGCGGCACGCACGTGAAAGGACAGGAAGAGTCGGCGCAGGAAGCCAGCAAAGGCGAGAATATGGAGGCAGGTGCGTGAAAGGAGAGGAAGAGTCTGCGCTGGAAGGCGGCAAAGGCGAGAATATGGCGGCAAGTACCTGAAAGGACAGGAAGAGTCGGCGCTGGAAGGCGGCAAAGGCGACAATATGGCGGCAGCTGCGTGAAAGGAGAGGAAGAGTCGGCGGTGGAAGACGGCAAAGGCGAGAATATGGCGGCAACTGCGTGAAAGTAGAGGAAGATTTGGCGCTGGAAGGCGGCAAAGGCGAGAATATGGCAGCCCGTGCGTGAAAGGAGAGGAAGAGTCGGCGCGGGAAGGCGGCAAAGGCGAGAATATGGCGGCAGCTGCGTGAAAGGAGAGGAAGAGTCGGCGGTGGAAGGCGGCAAAGGCGAGAATATGGCGGCAACTGCGTGAAAGTAGAGGAAGAGTCGGCGCTGGAAGGCGGAAAGGCGAGTATATGGCGGCACGTACCTGAAAGGAGAGGAAGAGTCGGCACTGGAAGGCGGCAAAGGCGAGAATATGGCGGCAGGTGCGTGAAAGGAGAGGAAGAATCGGCAGTGGAAGGCGGCAAAGTCGAGAATATGGCAGTACGCACCTGAAATGAGAGGAAGATTTGGCGCTGGAAGGCGGCAAAGGCGAGAATATGGCGGCAACTGCGTGAAAGGAGAGGAAGAGTCGGCGCTGGAAGGCAGCAAAGGCGAGAATATGGCAGTACGTACCTGAAAGGAGAGGAAGAGCCGGCGGTGGAATGCGGCAAAGGCGAGAATATGGCGACACGTACCTCAAAGGAGAGGAAGAGTCGGCGCTGGAAGGCGGCAAAGGCGAGAATATGGCAGCCCGTGCGTGAAAGGAGAGGAAGAGTCGGCGCTGGAAGGCGGCAAAGGCGAGAATATGGCGGCACGTACCTGAAAGGAGAGGAAGATTTGGCGCTGGAAGGCGGCAAAGGCAAGAATATGGCGGCACGTACCGGAAAGGAGAGGAAGAGTCGGCGCAGGAAGGCGGCAAAGGCGAGAATATGGCGGCAGGTGCGAGAAACGAGAGGAAGAGTCGGCGCTGGAAGGCGGCAAAGGCGAGAATATGGCGGCAAGTACCTGAAAGGAGAGGAAGATTTGGCGCTGGAAGGCGGCAAAGGCGAGAATATGGCGGCAACTGCGTGAAAGTAGAGGAAGATTTGGCGCTAGAAGGCGGCAAAGGCGAGAATATGGCAGCCCGTGCGTGAAAGGAGAGGAAGAGTCGGCGCTGTTAGGCGGCAAAGGCGAGAATATGGCGGCACGTACCTGAAAGGAGAGGAAGAGTCGGCGCTGGAAGGCGGCAAAGGCGAGAATATGGCGGCACGTTCCTGAAAGGAGAGGAAGAGTCGGCAGTGGAAGGCGGCAAAGGCGAGAATATGGCGGCAGCTGCGTGAAAGGAGAGGAAGAGTCGGCAGTGGAAGGCGGCAAAGGCGAGAATATGGCGGCAACTGCGTGAAAGTAGAGGAAGAGTCGGCGCTGGAAGGCGGAAAGGCGAGTATATGGCGGCACGTACCTGAAAGGAGAGGAAGAGTCGGCGCTGGAAGGCGGCAAAGGCGAGAATATGGCGGCACGTTCCTGAAAGGAGAGGAAGAGTCGGCGCTGGAAGGCGTCAAAGGCGAGAATATGGCGGCAGCTGCATGAAAGGAGAGGACGAGTCGGCGCTGGAAGGCGGCAAAGGCGAGAATATGGCGGCAGGTGCGTGAAAGTAGAGGAAGATTTGGCGCTGGAAGGCGGCAAAGGCGAGAATATGGCGGCAGCTGCGTGAAAGGAGAGGAAGAGTCGGCGCTGGAAGGCGGCAAACGAGAGAATATGGCGGCAACTGCGTGAAAGTAGAGGAAGAGTCGGCGCTGGAAGGCGGAAAGGCGAGTATATGGCGGCACGTACCTGAAAGGAGAGGAAGAGTCGGCGCTGGAAGGCGGGAAATGCGAGAATATGGCGGCAGCTGCGTGAAAGGAGAGGAAGAATCGGCAGTGGAAGGCGGCAAAGTCGAGAATATGGCAGTACGCACCTGAAAGGACTGGAAGAGTCGGCGCTGGAAGGCGGCAAAGGCGGGAATATGGCGGCACGTACCTGAAAGGAGAGGAAGAGTCGGCGCTGGAAGGCGGCAAAGGCGAGAATATGGCGGCAAGTACCTGAAAGGAGAGGAAGAGTCGGCGGTGGAAGGCGGGAAATGCGAGAATATGGTGGCAGCTGCGTGAAAGGAGAGGAAGAGTCGGCAGTGGAAGACGGCAAAGGCGAGAATATGGCGGCACGTACCTGAAAGGAGAGGAAGATTTGGCGCTGGAAGGCGGCAAACGAGAGAATATGGCGGCAGGTGCGTGAAAGGAGAGGAAGAATCAGCAGTGGAAGGCGGCAAAGTCGAGAATATGGCAGCACGCACCTGAAAGGACAGGAAAAGTGGGCGCTGGAAGGCGGCAAAGGCGGGAATATGGCGGCACGTACCTGAAAGTAGAGGAAGAGTCGGCGCTGGAAGGCGGCAAAGGCGAGAATATGGCGGCACGTGCGTGAAAGGAGAGGAAGAGTCGGCGCTGGAAGGCGGCAAAGGCGAGAATATGGTGGCAACTGCGTGAAAGGAGAGGAAGAGTCGGCGCTGGAAGGCAGCAAAGGCGAGAATATGGCGGCAAGTACCTGAAAGGAGAGGAAGAGTCGGCGCTGGAAGGCGTCAAAGTCAAGAATATGGCGGCAGGTGCGTGAAAGGCGAGGAAGAGTCGGCGCTGGAAGGCGGCAAAGGCGAGAATATGGCGGCAGGTGCGTGAAAGGAGAGGAAGAGTCGGCGCTGTTAGGCGGCAAAGGCGAGAATATGGCGGCACGCACGTGAAAGGACAGGAAGAGTCGGCGCAGGAAGCCAGCAAAGGCGAGAATATGGAGGCAGGTGCGTGAAAGGAGAGGAAGAGTCTGCGCTGGAAGGCGGCAAAGGCGAGAATATGGCGGCAAGTACCTGAAAGGACAGGAAGAGTCGGCGCTGGAAGGCGGCAAAGGCGACAATATGGCGGCAGCTGCGTGAAAGGAGAGGAAGAGTCGGCGGTGGAAGACGGCAAAGGCGAGAATATGGCGGCAACTGCGTGAAAGTAGAGGAAGATTTGGCGCTGGAAGGCGGCAAAGGCGAGAATATGGCAGCCCGTGCGTGAAAGGAGAGGAAGAGTCGGCGCGGGAAGGCGGCAAAGGCGAGAATATGGCGGCAGCTGCGTGAAAGGAGAGGAAGAGTCGGCGGTGGAAGGCGGCAAAGGCGAGAATATGGCGGCAACTGCGTGAAAGTAGAGGAAGAGTCGGCGCTGGAAGGCGGAAAGGCGAGTATATGGCGGCACGTACCTGAAAGGAGAGGAAGAGTCGGCACTGGAAGGCGGCAAAGGCGAGAATATGGCGGCAGGTGCGTGAAAGGAGAGGAAGAATCGGCAGTGGAAGGCGGCAAAGTCGAGAATATGGCAGTACGCACCTGAAAGGAGAGGAAGATTTGGCGCTGGAAGGCGGCAAAGGCGAGAATATGGCGGCAACTGCGTGAAAGGAGAGGAAGAGTCGGCGCTGGAAGGCAGCAAAGGCGAGAATATGGCAGTACGTACCTGAAAGGAGAGGAAGAGCCGGCGGTGGAATGCGGCAAAGGCAAGAATATGGCGACACGTACATCAAAGGAGAGGAAGAGTCGGCGCTGGAAGGCGGCAAAGGCGAGAATATGGCAGCCCGTGCGTGAAAGGAGAGGAAGAGTCGGCGCTGGAAGGCGGCAAAGGCGAGAATATGGCGGCACGTACCGGAAAGGAGAGGAAGATTTGGCGCTGGAAGGCGGCAAAGGCAAGAATATGGCGGCACGTACCGGAAAGGAGAGGAAGAGTCGGCGCAGGAAGGCGGCAAAGGCGAGAATATGGCGGCAGGTGCGAGAAACGAGAGGAAGAGTCGGCGCTGGAAGGCGGCAAAGGCGAGAATATGGCGGCAAGTACCTGAAAGGAGAGGAAGATTTGGCGCTGGAAGGCGGCAAAGGCGAGAATATGGCGGCAACTGCGTGAAAGTAGAGGAAGATTTGGCGCTAGAAGGCGGCAAAGGCGAGAATATGGCAGCCCGTGCGTGAAAGGAGAGGAAGAGTCGGCGCTGTTAGGCGGCAAAGGCGAGAATATGGCGGCACGTACCTGAAAGGAGAGGAAGAGTCGGCGCTGGAAGGCGGCAAAGGCGAGAATATGGCGGCACGTTCCTGAAAGGAGAGGAAGAGTCGGCAGTGGAAGGCGGCAAAGGCGAGAATATGGCGGCAGCTGCGTGAAAGGAGAGGAAGAGTCGGCAGTGGAAGGCGGCAAAGGCGAGAATATGGTGGCAACTGCGTGAAAGGACAGGAAGAGTCGGCGCTGGAAGGCGGAAAGGCGAGTATATGGCGGCACGTACCTGAAAGGAGAGGAAGAGTCGGCGCTGGAAGGCGGCAAAGGCGAGAATATGGCGGCACGTTCCTGAAAGGAGAGGAAGAGTCGGCGCTGGAAGGCGTCAAAGTCAAGAATATGGCGGCAGGTGCGTGAAAGGAGAGGAAGAGTCGGTGGTGGAAGGCAGCAAAGGCGAGAATATGGCGGCAGGTGCGTGAAAGGAGAGGAAGAGTCGGCGCTGGAAGGCGGCAAAGGCGAGAATATGGCGGCACGCACGTGAAAGGACAGGAAGAGTCGGCGCTGGAAGGCGGCAAAGGCGAGAATATGGCGGCACGTACCTGAAAGGAGAGGAAGAGTCGGCGCTGGAAGGCGGCAAAGGCGAGAATATGGCGGCACGTACCTGAAAGGAGAGGAAGATTTGGCGCTGGAAGGCGGCAAAGGCGAGAATATGGCGGCAGGTGCGTGAAAGGAGAGGAAGAGTCGGCGGTGGAAGGCGGCAAAGGCGAGAATATGGCGGCAACTGCGTGAAAGAAGAGGAAGATTTGGCGCTGGAAGGCGGCAAAGGTGAGAATATGGCGGCAAGTACCTGAAAGGAGAGGAAGAGTCGGCGCTGGAAGGCGGCAAAGGTGAGAATATGGCGGCAAGTACCTGAAAGGAGAGGAAGAGTCGGCGGTGGAAGGCGGGAAATGCGAGAATATGGTGGCAGCTGCGTGAAAGGAGAGGAAGAGTCGGCAGTGGAAGACGGCAAAGGCGAGAATATGGCGGCACGTACCTGAAAGGAGAGGAAGATTTGGCGCTGGAAGGCGGCAAACGAGAGAATATGGCGGCAGGTGCGTGAAAGGAGAGGAAGAATCGGCAGTGGAAGGCGGCAAAGTCGAGAATATGGCAGCACGCACCTGAAAGGACAGGAAAAGTGGGCGCTGGAAGGCGGCAAAGGCGGGAATATGGCGGCACGTACCTGAAAGTAGAGGAAGAGTCGGCGCTGGAAGGCGGCAAAGGCGAGAATATGGCGGCACATGCGTGAAAGGAGAGGAAGAGTCGGCGCTGGAAGGCGGCAAAGGCGAGAATATGGTGGCAACTGCGTGAAAGGAGAGGAAGAGTCGGCGCTGGAAGGCAGCAAAGGCGAGAATATGGCGGCAAGTACCTGAAAGGAGAGGAAGAGTCGGCGCTGGAAGGCGTCAAAGTCAAGAATATGGCGGCAGGTGCGTGAAAGGCGAGGAAGAGTCGGCGCTGGAAGGCGGCAAAGGCGAGAATATGGCGGCAGGTGCGTGAAAGGAGAGGAAGAGTCGGCGCTGTTAGGCGGCAAAGGCGAGAATATGGCGGCACGCACGTGAAAGGACAGGAAGAGTCGGCGCAGGAAGCCAGCAAAGGCGAGAATATGGAGGCAGGTGCGTGAAAGGAGAGGAAGAGTCTGCGCTGGAAGGCGGCAAAGGCGAGAATATGGCGGCAAGTACCTGAAAGGACAGGAAGAGTCGGCGCTGGAAGGCGGCAAAGGCGACAATATGGCGGCAGCTGCGTGAAAGGAGAGGAAGAGTCGGCGGTGGAAGACGGCAAAGGCGAGAATATGGCGGCAACTGCGTGAAAGTAGAGGAAGATTTGGCGCTGGAAGGCGGCAAAGGCGAGAATATGGCAGCCCGTGCGTGAAAGGAGAGGAAGAGTCGGCGCGGGAAGGCGGCAAAGGCGAGAATATGGCGGCAGCTGCGTGAAAGGAGAGGAAGAGTCGGCGGTGGAAGGCGGCAAAGGCGAGAATATGGCGGCAACTGCGTGAAAGTAGAGGAAGAGTCGGCGCTGGAAGGCGGAAAGGCGAGTATATGGCGGCACGTACCTGAAAGGAGAGGAAGAGTCGGCACTGGAAGGCGGCAAAGGCGAGAATATGGCGGCAGGTGCGTGAAAGGAGAGGAAGAATCGGCAGTGGAAGGCGGCAAAGTCGAGAATATGGCAGTACGCACCTGAAATGAGAGGAAGATTTGGCGCTGGAAGGCGGCAAAGGCGAGAATATGGCGGCAACTGCGTGAAAGGAGAGGAAGAGTCGGCGCTGGAAGGCAGCAAAGGCGAGAATATGGCAGTACGTACCTGAAAGGAGAGGAAGAGCCGGCGGTGGAATGCGGCAAAGGCGAGAATATGGCGACACGTACCTCAAAGGAGAGGAAGAGTCGGCGCTGGAAGGCGGCAAAGGCGAGAATATGGCAGCCCGTGCGTGAAAGGAGAGGAAGAGTCGGCGCTGGAAGGCGGCAAAGGCGAGAATATGGCGGCACGTACCTGAAAGGAGAGGAAGATTTGGCGCTGGAAGGCGGCAAAGGCAAGAATATGGCGGCACGTACCGGAAAGGAGAGGAAGAGTCGGCGCAGGAAGGCGGCAAAGGCGAGAATATGGCGGCAGGTGCGAGAAACGAGAGGAAGAGTCGGCGCTGGAAGGCGGCAAAGGCGAGAATATGGCGGCAAGTACCTGAAAGGAGAGGAAGATTTGGCGCTGGAAGGCGGCAAAGGCGAGAATATGGCGGCAACTGCGTGAAAGTAGAGGAAGATTTGGCGCTAGAAGGCGGCAAAGGCGAGAATATGGCAGCCCGTGCGTGAAAGGAGAGGAAGAGTCGGCGCTGTTAGGCGGCAAAGGCGAGAATATGGCGGCACGTACCTGAAAGGAGAGGAAGAGTCGGCGCTGGAAGGCGGCAAAGGCGAGAATATGGCGGCACGTTCCTGAAAGGAGAGGAAGAGTCGGCAGTGGAAGGCGGCAAAGGCGAGAATATGGCGGCAGCTGCGTGAAAGGAGAGGAAGAGTCGGCAGTGGAAGGCGGCAAAGGCGAGAATATGGCGGCAACTGCGTGAAAGTAGAGGAAGAGTCGGCGCTGGAAGGCGGAAAGGCGAGTATATGGCGGCACGTACCTGAAAGGAGAGGAAGAGTCGGCGCTGGAAGGCGGCAAAGGCGAGAATATGGCGGCACGTTCCTGAAAGGAGAGGAAGAGTCGGCGCTGGAAGGCGTCAAAGGCGAGAATATGGCGGCAGCTGCATGAAAGGAGAGGACGAGTCGGCGCTGGAAGGCGGCAAAGGCGAGAATATGGCGGCAGGTGCGTGAAAGTAGAGGAAGATTTGGCGCTGGAAGGCGGCAAAGGCGAGAATATGGCGGCAGCTGCGTGAAAGGAGAGGAAGAGTCGGCGCTGGAAGGCGGCAAACGAGAGAATATGGCGGCAACTGCGTGAAAGTAGAGGAAGAGTCGGCGCTGGAAGGCGGAAAGGCGAGTATATGGCGGCACGTACCTGAAAGGAGAGGAAGAGTCGGCGCTGGAAGGCGGGAAATGCGAGAATATGGCGGCAGCTGCGTGAAAGGAGAGGAAGAATCGGCAGTGGAAGGCGGCAAAGTCGAGAATATGGCAGTACGCACCTGAAAGGACTGGAAGAGTCGGCGCTGGAAGGCGGCAAAGGCGGGAATATGGCGGCACGTACCTGAAAGGAGAGGAAGAGTCGGCGCTGGAAGGCGGCAAAGGCGAGAATATGGCAGCCCGTGCGTGAAAGGAGAGGAAGATTTGGCGCTAGAAGGCGGCAAAGGCGAGAATATGGCCGCCCGTGCGTGAAAGGAGAGGAAGAGTCGGCACTGGAAGGCGGCAAAGGCGAGAATATGGCGGCACGTACCTGAAAGGAGAGGAAGATTTGGCGCTGTTAGGCGGCAAAGGCGAGAATATGGCGGCAGCTGCGTGAAAGGAGAGGAAGAGTCGGCGGTGGAAGGCGGCAAAGGCGAGAATATGGCGGCAGCTGCGTGAAAGGAGAGGAAGATTTGGCGCTGGAAGGCGGCAAAGGCGGGAATATGGCGGCACGTACCTGAAAGGAGAGGAAGAGTCGGCGGTGGAAGGCGGCAAAGGCGAGAATATGGCGGCAGGTGCGTGAAAGGAGAGGAAGATTTGGCGCTGGAAGGCGGCAAAGGCGAGAATATGGCGGCAAGTACCTGAAAGGAGAGGAAGATTTGGCGCTGGAAGGCGGCAAAGGCGAGAATATGGCGGCAGCTGCGTGAAAGGAGAGGAAGAGTCGGCGGTGGAAGGCGGCAAAGGCGAGAATATGGCGGCAACTGCGTGAAAGTAGAGGAGGATTTGGCGCTGGAAGGCGGCAAAGGCGAGAATATGGCAGCCCGTGCGTGAAAGGAGAGGAAGAGTCGGCAGTGGAAGGCGGCAAAGGCGAGAATATGGCGGCAGCTGCGTGAAAGGAGAGGAAGAGTCGGCGGTGGAAGGCGGCAAAGGCGAGAATATGGCGGCAAGTACCTGAAAGGAGAGGAAGAGTCGGCGCTGGAAGGCGGAAAGGCGAGTATATGGCGGCACGTACCTGAAAGGAGAGGAAGAGTCGGCGCTGGAAGGCGGGAAATGCGAGAATATGGCGGCAGCTGCGTGAAAGTAGAGGAAGAGTCGGCGCTGGAAGGCGGCAAAGGCGAGAATATGGCGGCACGTACCTGAAAGGAGAGGAAGATTTGGCGCTGGAAGGCGGCAAACGAGAGAATATGGTGGCAGGTGCGTGAAAGGAGAGGAAGAATCGGCAGTGGAAGGCGGCAAAGTCGAGAATATGGCAGTACGCACCTGAAAGGACTGGAAGAGTCGGCGCTGGAAGGCGGCAAAGGCGGGAATATGGCGGCACGTACCTGAAAGGAGAGGAAGAGTCGGCGCAGGAAGGCGGTAAAGGCGAGAATATGGCAGCCCGTGCGTGAAAGGAGAGGAAGAGTCGGCGCTGGAAGGCGGCAAAGGCGAGAATATGGCGGCACGTACCTGAAAGGAGAGGAAGAGTCGGCGCTGGAAGGCGGTAAAGGCGAGAATATGGCAGCCCGTGCGTGAAAGTAGAGGAAGATTTGGCGCTAGAAGGCGGCAAAGGCGAGAATATGGCGGCAACTGCGTGAAAGGAGAGGAAGAGTCGGCGCTGGAAGGCGGCAAAGGCGAGAATATGGCGGCACGTACATGAAAGGACAGGAAGAGTCGGCGCTGTTAGGCGGCAAAGGCAAGAATATGGCGGCAACTGCGTGAAAGGAGAGGAAGAGTCGGCGGTGGAAGGCGGCAAAGGCGAGAATATGGCAGCCCGTGCGTGAAAGGAGAGGAAGAGTCGGCGCTGGAAGGCGGAAAGGCGAGTATATGGCGGCACGTACCTGAAAGGAGAGGAAGAGTCGGCGCTGGAAGGCGGGAAATGCGAGAATATGGCGGCAGCTGCGTGAAAGGAGAGGAAGAGTCGGCAGTGGAAGACGGCAAAGGCGAGAATATGGCGGTACGTACCTGAAAGGAGAGGAAGATTTGGCGCTGGAAGGCGGCAAAGGCGAGAATATGGCGGCACGCACGTGAAAGGACAGGAAGAGTCGGCGCAGGAAGGCAGCAAAGGCGAGAATATGGAGGCAGGTGCGTGAAAGGAGAGGAAGAGTCGGCGCTGGAAGGCGGTAAAGGCGAGAATATGGCAGCCCGTGCGTGAAAGTAGAGGAAGATTTGGCGCTAGAAGGCGGCAAAGGCGAGAATATGGCGGCAACTGCGTGAAAGGAGAGGAAGAGTCGGCGCTGGAAGGCGGCAAAGGCGAGAATATGGCGGCACGTACCTGAAAGGAGAGGAAGAGTCGGCGCTGGAAGGCGGTAAAGGCGAGAATATGGCAGCCCGTGCGTGAAAGTAGAGGAAGATATGGCGCTAGAAGGCGGCAAAGGCGAGAATATGGCGGCAACTGCGTGAAAGGAGAGGAAGAGTCGGCGCTGGAAGGCGGCAAAGGCGAGAATATGGCGGCACGTACATGAAAGGACAGGAAGAGTCGGCGCTGTTAGGCGGCAAAGGCAAGAATATGGCGGCAACTGCGTGAAAGGAGAGGAAGAGTCGGCGGTGGAAGGCGGCAAAGGCGAGAATATGGCAGCCCGTGCGTGAAAGGAGAGGAAGAGTCGGCGCTGGAAGGCGGAAAGGCGAGTATATGGCGGCACGTACCTGAAAGGAGAGGAAGAGTCGGCGCTGGAAGGCGGGAAATGCGAGAATATGGCGGCAAGTACCTGAAAGGACAGGAAGAGTCGGCGCTGGAAGGCGGCAAAGGCGAGAATATGGCGGCAGCTGCGTGAAAGGAGAGGACGAGTCGGCGCTGGAAGGCGGCAAAGGCGAGAATATGGCGGCAGGTGCGTGAAAGTAGAGGAAGATTTGGCGCTGGAAGGCGGCAAAGGCGAGAATATGGCGGCAGCTGCGTGAAAGGAGAGGAAGAGTCGGCGGTGGAAGGCGGCAAAGGCGAGAATATGGCGGCAGCTGCGTGAAAGGAGAGGAAGAGTCGGCGCTGGAAGGCGGAAAGGCGAGTATATGGCGGCACGTACCTGAAAGGAGAGGAAGAGTCGGCGCTGGAAGGCGGGAAATGCGAGAATATGGCGGCAGCTGCGTGAAAGGAGAGGAAGAGTCGGCAGTGGAAGACGGCAAAGGCGAGAATATGGCGGCACGTACCTGAAAGGAGAGGAAGATTTGGCGCTGGAAGGCGGCAAAGGCGAGAATATGGCGGCAGCTGCGTGAAAGGAGAGGAAGAGTCGGCAGTGGAAGGCGGCAAAGTCGAGAATATGGCAGTACGCACCTGAAAGGACTGGAAGAGTCGGCGCTGGAAGGCGGCAAAGGCGGGAATATGGCGGCACGTACCTGAAAGGAGAGGAAGAGTCGGCGCTGGAAGGCGGCAAAGGCGAGAATATGGCAGCCCGTGCGTGAAAGGAGAGGAAGAGTCGGCGCTGGAAGGCGGAAAGGCGAGTATATGGCGGCACGTACCTGAAAGGAGAGGAAGAGTCGGCGCTGGAAGGCGGGAAATGCGAGAATATGGCGGCAGCTGCGTGAAAGGAGAGGAAGAGTCGGCAGTGGAAGACGGCAAAGGCGAGAATATGGCGGTACGTACCTGAAAGGAGAGGAAGATTTGGCGCTGGAAGGCGGCAAACGAGAGAATATGGTGGCAGGTGCGTGAAAGGAGAGGAAGAATCGGCAGTGGAAGGCGGCAAAGTAGAGAATATGGCAGTACGCACCTGAAAGGACTGGAAGAGTCGGCGCTGGAAGGCGGCAAAGGCGGGAATATGGCGGCACGTACCTGAAAGGAGAGGAAGAGTCGGCGCTGGAAGGCGGTAAAGGCGAGAATATGGCAGCCCGTGCGTGAAAGGAGAGGAAGAGTCGGCGCTGGAAGGCGGCAAAGGCGAGAATATGGCGGCACGTACCTGAAAGGAGAGGAAGAGTCGGCGCTGGAAGGCGGTAAAGGCGAGAATATGGCAGCCCGTGCATGAAAGTAGAGGAAGATTTGGCGCTAGAAGGCGGCAAAGGCGAGAATATGGCCGCCCGTGCGTGAAAGGAGAGGAAGAGTCGGCACTGGAAGGCGGCAAAGGCGAGAATATGGCGGCACGTACCTGAAAGGAGAGGAAGAGTCGGCGCTGGAAGGCGGCAAAGGCGAGAATATGGCGGCAACTGCGTGAAAGGAGAGGAAGAGTCGGCGGTGGAAGGCGGCAAAGGCGAGAATATGGCAGCCCGTGCGTGAAAGGAGAGGAAGAGTCGGCGCTGGAAGGCGGAAAGGCGAGTATATGGCGGCACGTACCTGAAAGGAGAGGAAGAGTCGGCGCTGGAAGGCGGGAAATGCGAGAATATGGCGGCAAGTACCTGAAAGGACAGGAAGAGTCGGCGCTGGAAGGCGGCAAAGGCGAGAATATGGCGGCAGCTGCGTGAAAGGAGAGGACGAGTCGGCGCTGGAAGGCGGCAAAGGCGAGAATATGGCGGCAGGTGCGTGAAAGTAGAGGAAGATTTGGCGCTGGAAGGCGGCAAAGGCGAGAATATGGCGGCAGCTGCGTGAAAGGAGAGGAAGAGTCGGCGGTGGAAGGCGGCAAAGGCGAGAATATGGCGGCAGCTGCGTGAAAGGAGAGGAAGAGTCGGCGCTGGAAGGCGGAAAGGCGAGTATATGGCGGCACGTACCTGAAAGGAGAGGAAGAGTCGGCGCTGGAAGGCGGGAAATGCTAGAATATGGCGGCAGCTGCGTGAAAGGAGAGGAAGAGTCGGCAGTGGAAGACGGCAAAGGCGAGAATATGGCGGCACGTACCTGAAAGGAGAGGAAGATTTGGCGCTGGAAGGCGGCAAAGGCGAGAATATGGCGGCAGCTGCGTGAAAGGAGAGGAAGAATCGGCAGTGGAAGGCGGCAAAGTCGAGAATATGGCAGTACGCACCTGAAAGGACTGGAAGAGTCGGCGCTGGAAGGCGGCAAAGGCGGGAATATGGCGGCACGTACCTGAAAGGAGAGGAAGAGTCGGCGCTGGAAGGCGGCAAAGGCGAGAATATGGCAGCCCGTGCGTGAAAGGAGAGGAAGAGTCGGCGCTGGAAGGCGGAAAGGCGAGTATATGGCGGCACGTACCTGAAAGGAGAGGAAGAGTCGGCGCTGGAAGGCGGGAAATGCGAGAATATGGCGGCAGCTGCGTGAAAGGAGAGGAAGAGTCGGCAGTGGAAGACGGCAAAGGCGAGAATATGGCGGTACGTACCTGAAAGGAGAGGAAGATTTGGCGCTGGAAGGCGGCAAACGAGAGAATATGGTGGCAGGTGCGTGAAAGGAGAGGAAGAATCGGCAGTGGAAGGCGGCAAAGTAGAGAATATGGCAGTACGCACCTGAAAGGACTGGAAGAGTCGGCGCTGGAAGGCGGCAAAGGCGGGAATATGGCGGCACGTACCTGAAAGGAGAGGAAGAGTCGGCGCTGGAAGGCGGTAAAGGCGAGAATATGGCAGCCCGTGCGTGAAAGGAGAGGAAGAGTCGGCGCTGGAAGGCGGCAAAGGCGAGAATATGGCGGCACGTACCTGAAAGGAGAGGAAGAGTCGGCGCTGGAAGGCGGTAAAGGCGAGAATATGGCAGCCCGTGCATGAAAGTAGAGGAAGATTTGGCGCTAGAAGGCGGCAAAGGCGAGAATATGGCCGCCCGTGCGTGAAAGGAGAGGAAGAGTCGGCACTGGAAGGCGGCAAAGGCGAGAATATGGCGGCACGTACCTGAAAGGAGAGGAAGAGTCGGCGCTGGAAGGCGGCAAAGGCGAGAATATGGCGGCAGCTGCGTGAAAGGAGAGGAAGAGTCGGCGGTGGAAGGCGGCAAAGGCGAGAATATGGCGGCAGCTGCGTGAAAGGAGAGGAAGAGTCGGCGCTGGAAGGCGGCAAAGGCAAGAATATGGCGGCACGTACCTGAAAGGAGAGGAAGAGTCGGTGCAGGAAGGCGGCAAAGGCGAGAATATGGCGGCAGGTGCGTGAAAGGAGAGGAAGAGTCGGCGCTGGAAGGCGGCAAAGGCGAGAATATGGCAGCACGCACCTGAAAGGAGAGGAAGATTTGGCGCTGGAAGACGGCAAAGGCGAGAATATGGCGGCAGCTGCGTGAAAGGAGAGGAAGAGTCGGCGCTGGAAGGCGGCAAAGGCGAGAATATGGCGGCACGTACCTGAAAGGAGAGGGAGAGCCGGCGGTGGAATGCGGCAAACGCGAGAATATGGCGACACGTACATATAAGGAGAGGAAGAGTCGGCGCTGGAAGGCGGCAAAGGCGAGAATATGGCTACAACTGCGTGAAAGGAGAGGAAGAGTTGGCGCTGGAAGGCGGCAAAGGCGAGAATATGGCGGCAACTGCGTCAAAGGAGAGGAAGATTTGGCGCTGGAAGGCGGCAAAGGCGGGAATATGGCGGCACGTACCTGAAAGGAGAGGAAGAGTCGGCGGTGGAAGGCGGCAAAGGCGAGAATATGGCGGCAGGTGCGTGAAAGGAGAGGAAGATTTGGCGCTGGAAGGCGGCAAAGGCGAGAATATGGCGGCAGCTGCGTGAAAGGAGAGGAAGAGTCGGCGGTGGAAGGCGGCAAAGGCGAGAATATGGCGGCAACTGCGTGAAAGTAGAGGAGGATTTGGCGCTGGAAGGCGGCAAAGGCGAGAATATGGCAGCCCGTGCGTGAAAGGAGAGGAAGAGTCGGCAGTGGAAGGCGGCAAAGGCGAGAATATGGCGGCAGCTGCGTGAAAGGAGAGGAAGAGTCGGCGGTGGAAGGCGGCAAAGGCGAGAATATGGCGGCAAGTACCTGAAAGGAGAGGAAGAGTCGGCGCTGGAAGACGGAAAGGCGAGTATATGGCGGCACGTACCTGAAAGGAGAGGAAGAGTCGGCGGTGGAAGGCGGGAAATGCGAGAATATGGCGGCAGCTGCGTGAAAGTAGAGGAAGAGTCGGCGCTGGAAGGCGGCAAAGGCGAGAATATGGCGGCACGTACCTGAAAGGAGAGGAAGATTTGGCGCTGGAAGGCGGCAAACGAGAGAATATGGTGGCAGGTGCGTGAAAGGAGAGGAAGAATCGGCAGTGGAAGGCGGCAAAGTCGAGAATATGACAGTACGCACCTGAAAGGACTGGAAGAGTCGGCGCTGGAAGGCGGCAAAGGCGGGAATATGGCCGCACGTACCTGAAAGGAGAGGAAGAGTCGGCGCAGGAAGGCGGCAAAGGCGAGAATATGGCGGCAGGTGCGTGAAAGGAGAGGAAGAGTCGGCGCTGGAAGGCGGCAAAGGCGAGAATATGGCGGCACGTACCTGAAAGGAGAGGAAGAGTCGGCGCTGGAAGGCGGTAAAGGCGAGAATATGACAGCCCGTGCGTGAAAGTAGAGGAAGATTTGGCGCTAGAAGGCGGCAAAGGCGAGAATATGGCGGCAACTGCGTGAAAGGAGAGGAAGAGTCGGCGCTGGAAGGCGGCAAAGGCGAGAATATGGCGGCAACTGCGTGAAAGGAGAGGAAGAGTCGGCGGTGGAAGGCGGCAAAGGCGAGAATATGGCGGCAGCTGCGTGAAAGGAGAGGAAGAGTCGGCGGTGGAAGGCGGCAAAGGCAAGAATATGGCGGCACGTACCTGAAAGGAGAGGAAGAGTCGGCGCAGGAAGGCGAAAATGCGAGAATATGGCGGCAGGTGCGTGAAAGGAGAGGAAGAGTCGGCAGTGGAAGACGGCAAAGGCGAGAATATGGCGGCACGTACCTGAAAGGAGAGGAAGATTTGGCGCTGGAAGACGGCAAACGAGAGAATATGGTGGCAGGTGCGTGAAAGGAGAGGAAGAATCGGCAGTGGAAGGCGGCAAAGTCGAGAATATGGCAGTACGCACCTGAAAGGACTGGAAGAGTCGGCGCTGGAAGGTAGCAAAGGCGGGAATATGGCGGCACGTACCTGAAAGGAGAGGAAGAGTCGGCGCTGGAAGGCGGTAAAGGCGAGAATATGGCAGCCCGTGCGTGAAAGGAGAGGAAGAGTCGGCGCTGGAAGGCGGCAAAGGCGAGAATATGGCGGCACATACCTGAAAGGAGAGGAAGAGTCGGCGCTGGAAGGCGGTAAAGGCGAGAATATGGCAGCCCGTGCGTGAAAGTAGAGGAAGATTTGGCGCTAGAAGGCGGCAAAGGCGAGAATATGGCGGCAACTGCGTGAAAGGAGAGGAAGAGTCGGCGCTGGAAGGCGGCAAAGGCGAGAATATGGCGGCACGTACATGAAAGGACAGGAAGAGTCGGCGCTGTTAGGCGGCAAAGGCGAGAATATGGCGGCAGCTGCGTGAAAGGAGAGGAAGAGTCGGCGGTGGAAGGCGGCAAAGGCAAGAATATGGCGGCACGTACCTGAAAGGAGAGGAAGAGTCGGCGCAGGAAGGCGAAAATGCGAGAATATGGCGGCAGGTGCGTGAAAGGAGAGGAAGAGTCGGCAGTGGAAGACGGCAAAGGCGAGAATATGGCGGCACGTACCTGAAAGGAGAGGAAGATTTGGCGCTGGAAGACGGGAAACGAGAGAATATGGTGGCAGGTGCGTGAAAGGAGAGGAAGAATCGGCAGTGGAAGGCGGCAAAGTCGAGAATATGGCAGTACGCACCTGAAAGGACTGGAAGAGTCGGCGCTGGAAGGTGGCAAAGGCGGGAATATGGCGGCACGTACCTGAAAGGAGAGGAAGAGTCGGCGCTGGAAGGCGGTAAAGGCGAGAATATGGCAGCCCGTGCGTGAAAGGAGAGGAAGAGTCGGCGCTGGAAGGCGGCAAAGGCGAGAATATGGCGGCACATACCTGAAAGGAGAGGAAGAGTCGGCGCTGGAAGGCGGTAAAGGCGAGAATATGGCAGCCCGTGCGTGAAAGTAGAGGAAGATTTGGCGCTAGAAGGCGGCAAAGGCGAGAATATGGCGGCAATTGCGTGAAAGGAGAGGAAGAGTCGGCGCTGGAAGGCGGCAAAGGCGAGAATATGGCGGCACGTACATGAAAGGACAGGAAGAGTCGGCGCTGTTAGGCGGCAAAGGCGAGAATATGGCGGCAACTGCGTGAAAGGAGAGGAAGAGTCGGCGGTGGAAGGCGGCAAAGGCGAGAATATGGCGGCAGCTGCGTGAAAGGAGAGGAAGAGTCGGCGGTGGAAGGCGGCAAAGGCAAGAATATGGCGGCACGTACCTGAAAGGAGAGGAAGAGTCGGCGGTGGAAGGCGGGAAATGCGAGAATATGGCGGCAGCTGCGTGAAAGGAGAGGAAGAGTCGGCAGTGGAAGACGGCAAAGGCGAGAATATGGCGGCACGTACCTGAAAGGAGAGGAAGATTTGGCGCTGGAAGGCGGCAAACGAGAGAATATGGTGGCAGGTGCGTGAAAGGAGAGGAAGAATCGGCAGTGGAAGGCGGCAAAGTCGAGAATATGGCAGTACGCACCTGAAAGGACTGGAAGAGTCGGCGCTGGAAGGCGGCAAAGGCGGGAATATGGCGGCACGTACCTGAAAGGAGAGGAAGAGTCGGCGCTGGAAGGCGGTAAAGGCGAGAATATGGCATCCCGTGCGTGAAAGGAGAGGAAGAGTCGGCGCTGGAAGGCGGCAAAGGCGAGAATATGGCGGCACGTACCTGAAAGGAGAGGAAGAGTCGGCGCTGGAAGGCGGTAAAGGCGAGAATATGGCAGCCCGTGCGTGAAAGTAGAGGAAGATTTGGTGCTAGAAGGCGGCAAAGGCGAGAATATGGCGGCAACTGCGTGAAAGGAGAGGAAGAGTCGGCGCTGGAAGGCGGCAAAGGCGAGAATATGGCGGCACGTACATGAAAGGACAGGAAGAGTCGGCGCTGTTAGGCGGCAAAGGCGAGAATATGGCGGCAACTGCGTGAAAGGAGAGGAAGAGTCGGCGGTGGAAGGCGGCAAAGGCGAGAATATGGCGGCAGCTGCGTGAAAGGAGAGGAAGAGTCGGCGGTGGAAGGCGGCAAAGGCAAGAATATGGCGGCACGTACCTGAAAGGAGAGGAAGAGTCGGCGCAGGAAGGCGGCAAAGGCGAGAATATGGCGGCAGGTGCGTGAAAGGAGAGGAAGAGTCGGCGCTGGAAGGCGGCAAAGGCGAGAATATGGCGGCACGTACCTGAAAGGAGAGGAAGAGTCGGCGCTGGAAGGCGGCAAAGGCGAGAATATGGCGGCAACTGCGTCAAAGGAGAGGAAGATTTGGCGCTGGAAGGTGGCAAAGGCGGGAATATGGCGGCACGTACCTGAAAGGAGAGGAAGAGTCGGCGCTGGAAGGCGGCAAAGGCGAGAATATGGCGGCAGGTGCGTGAAAGGAGAGGAAGAGTCGGCGGTGGAAGGCGGCAAAGGCGAGAATATGGCGGCAAGTACCTGAAAGGAGAGGAAGATTTGGCGCTGGAAGGCGGCAAAGGCGAGAATATGGCGGCAGCTGCGTGAAAGGAGAGGAAGAGTCGGCGCTGGAAGGCGGCAAAGGCGAGAATATGGCGGCAATTGCGTGAAACTAGAGGAAGATTTGGCGCTGGAAGGCGGCAAAGGCGAGAATATGGCAGCCCGTGCGTGAAAGGAGAGGAAGAGTCGGCAGTGGAAGGCGGCAAAGGCGAGAATATGGCGGCAACTGCGTGAAAGTATAGGAAGATTTGGCGCTAGAAGGCGGCAAAGGCGAGAATATGGCAGCCCGTGCGTGAAAGGAGAGGAAGAGTCGGCACTGGAAGGCGGCAAAGGCGAGAATATGGCGGCACGTACCTGAAAGGAGAGGAAGAGTCGGCGCTGGAAGGCGGCAAAGTCGAGAATATGGCGGCAGGTGCGTGAAAGGAGAGGAAGAGTCGGCGCTGGAAGGCAGCATAGGCGAGAATATGGCGGCAGGTGCGTGAAAGGAGAGGAAGAGTCGGCGCTGGAAGGCGGCAAAGGCGAGAATATGGCGGCAACTGCGTGAAAGGAGAGGAAGAGTCGGCGCTGGAAGGCGGCAAAGGCGAGAATATGGCGGCAACTGCGTGAAAGGAGAGGAAGAGTCGGCGCTGGAAGACAGAAGGCCAGAATATGGCGGCACGTACCTGAAAGGAGAGGAAGAGCCGGCGGTGGAATGCGGCAAACGCGAGAATATGGCGACACGTACCTCAAAGTAGAGGAAGAGTTGGCGCTGGAAGGCGGCAAAGGCGAGAATATGGCGGCAACTGCGTGAAAGGAGAGGAAGAGTCGGCGCTGGAAGGCGGCAAAAGTGACAATATGGCGGCAAGTACCTGAAAGGAGAGGAAGATTTGGCGCTGGAAGGCGGCAAAGGCGAGAATATGGCGGCAGCTGCGTGAAAGGAGAGGAAGAGTCGGCGCTGTAAGGCGGCAAAGGCGAGAATATGGCGGCAACTGCGTGAAAGTAGAGGAAGATTTGGCGCTGGAAGGCGGCAAAGGCGAGAATATGGCGGCACGTACCTGAAAGCAGACGAAGAGTCGGCGGTGGAAGGCGGGAAATGCGAGAATATGGCGGCAGCTGCGTGAAAGGAGAGGAAGAGTCGGCAGTGGAAGACGGCAAAGGCGAGAATATGGCGACACGTACCTGAAAGCAGAGGAAGATTTGGCGCTGGAAGGCGGCAAACGAGAGAATATGGCGGCAGGTGCGTGAAAGGAGAGGAAGAATCGGCATTGGAAGGCGGCAAAGTCAAGAATATGGCAGCACGCACCTGAAAGGACAGGAAGAGTCGGCGCTGGAAGGCGGCAAAGGCGGGAATATGGCGGCACGTACCTGAAAGGAGAGGAAGAGTCGGCGCTGGAAGGCGGCAAACGAGAGAATATGGCGGCACGTGCGTGAAAGGAGAGGAAGAGTCGGCGCTGGAAGGCGGCAAAGGCGAGAATATGGCGGCAACTGCGTGAAAGGAGTGGAAGAGTCGGCGCTGGAAGGCAGCAAAGGCGAGAATATGGCAGCACGTACCTGAAAGCAGAGGAAGAGCCGGCGGTGGAATGCGGCAAAGGCGAGAATATGGCGACACGTACCTCAAAGGAGAGGAAGAGTCGGCGCTGGAAGGCGGCAAAGGCGAGAATATGGCGGCACGTACCTGAAAGGAGAGGAAGATTTGGCGCTGGAAGGCGGCAAAGGCAAGAATATGGCGGCACGTACCGGAAAGGAGAGGAAGAGACGGCGCAGGAAGGCGGCAAAGGCGAGAATATGGCGGCAGGTGCGTGAAAGGAGAGGAAGAGTCGGCGCTGGAAGGCGGCAAAGGCGAGAATATGGCGGCAAGTACCTGAAAGGAGAGGAAGATTTGGCGCTGGAAGGTGGCAAAGGCGGGAATATGGCGGCAGGTGCGTGAAAGGAGAGGAAGAGTCGGCGGTGGAAGGCGGCAAAGGCGAGAATATGGAGGCAGGTGCGTGAAAGTAGAGGAAGAGTCGGCGCTGGAAGGCGGCAAAGGCGAGAATATGGCAGCCCGTGCGTGAAAGGAGAGGAAGAGTCGGCAGTGGAAGGCGGCAAAGGCGAGAATATGGCGGCAACTGCGTGAAAGTAGAGGAAGAGTCGGCGCTGGAAGGCGGCAAAGGCGAGAATATGGCAGCCCGTGCGTGAAAGGAGAGGAAGAATCGGCAGTGGAAGGCGGCAAAGGCGAGAATATGGCGGCACGTACCTGAAACGAGAGGAAGAGTCGGCGCTGGAAGGCGGCAAAGGCGAGAATATGGCGGCACGTTCCTGAAAGGAGAGGAAGAGTCGGCGCTGGAAGGCGTCAAAGTCAAGAATATGGCGGCAGGTGCGTGAAAGGAGAGGAAGAGTCGGTGGTGGAAGGCAGCAAAGGCGAGAATATGGCGGCAGGTGCGTGAAAGGAGAGGAAGAGTCGGCGCTGGAAGGCGGCAAAGGCGAGAATATGGCGGCACGCACGTGAAAGGACAGGAAGAGTCGGCGCAGGAAGGCAGCAAAGGCGAGAATATGGAGGCAGGTGCGTGAAAGGAGAGGAAGAGTCGGCGCTGGAAGGCGGCAAAGGCGAGAATATGGCGGCACGTACCTCAAAGGAGAGGAAGAGTCGGCGGTGGAAGGCGGCAAAGGCGAGAATATGGCGGCAGGTGCGTGAAAGGAGAGGAAGAGTCGGCGGTGGAAGGCGGCAAAGGCGAGAATATGGCGGCAACTGCGTGAAAGTAGAGGAAGATTTGGCGCTGGAAGGCGGCAAAGGCGAGAATATGGCAGCCCGTGCGTGAAAGGAGAGGAAGAGTCGGCAGTGGAAGGCGGCAAAGGCGAGAATATGGCGGCAGCTGCGTGAAAGGAGAGGAAGAGTCGGCGCTGGAAGGCGGCAAACGAGAGAATATGGCGGCAACTGCGTGAAAGTAGAGGAAGAGTCGGCGCTGGAAGGCGGAAAGGCAAGTATATGGCGGCACGTACCTGAAAGGAGAGGAAGAGTCGGCGCTGGAAGGCGGGAAATGCGAGAATATGGCGGCAGGTGCGTGAAAGGAGAGGAAGAGTCGGCAGTGGAAGACGGCAAAGGCGAGAATATGGCGGCACGCACCTGAAAGGACTGGAAGAGTCGGCGCTGGAAGGCGGCAAAGGCGAGAATATGGCGGCACGTACCTGAAAGGAGAGGAAGAGTCGGCGCTGGAAGGCGGCAAAGGCGAGAATATGGCAGCCCGTGCGTGAAAGTAGAGGAAGAGTCGGCGCTGGAAGGCGGCAAAGGCGAGAATATGGCGGCAAGTACCTGAAAGGAGAGGAAGATTTGGCGCTGGAAGGCGGCAAAGGCGAGAATATGGCGGCAGGTGCGTGAAAGGAGAGGAAGAGTCGGCGCTGGAAGGCGGCAAAGGCGAGAATATGGCGGCAAGTACCTGAAAGTAGAAGAAGATTTGGCGCTGGAAGGTGGCAAAGTCGAGAATATGGCGGCAGCTGCGTGAAAGGAGAGGAAGAGCCGGCGGTGGAATGCGGCAAACGCGAGAATATGGCGACACGTACCTCAAAGGTGAGGAAGAGTCGGCGCTGGAAGGCGGCAAAGGCGAGAATATGGCGACAACTGCGTGAAAGGAGAGGAAGAGTCGGTGCTGGAAGGCGGCAAAGGCGAGAATATGGCGGCAACTGCGTCAAAGGAGAGGAAGATTTGGCGCTGGAAGGCAGCAAAGGCGGGAATATGGCGGCACGTACCGGAAAGGAGAGGAAGAGTCGGCGCTGGAAGGCGGCAAAGGCGAGAATATGGCGGCAGGTGCGTAAAAGGAGAGGAAGAGTCGGCGCTGGAAGGCGGCAAAGGCGAGAATATGGCGGCAAGTACCTGAAAGGAGAGGAAGATTTGGCGCTGGAAGGCGGCAAAGGCGAGAATATGGCGGCAGCTGCGTGAAAGGAGAGGAAGAGTCGGCGGTGGAAGGCGGCAAAGGCGAGAATATGGCGGCACGTGCGTGAAAGGAGAGGAAGAGTCGGCAGTGGAAGGCGGCAAAGGCGAGAATATGGCAGCCCGTGCGTGAAAGGAGAGGAAGAGTCGGCAGTGGAAGGCGGCAAAGGCGAGAATATGGCGGCAACTGCGTGAAAGTATAGGAAGATTTGGCGCTAGAAGGCGGCAAAGGCGAGAATATGGCAGCCCGTGCGTGAAAGGAGAGGAAGAGTCGGCACTGGAAGGCGGCAAAGGCGAGAATATGTCGGCAGGTGCGTGAAAGGAGAGGAAGAGTCGGCGCTGGAAGGCGGCAAAGGCGAGAATATGGCGGCAAGTACCTGAAAGGAGAGGAAGATTTGGCGCTGGAAGGCGGCAAAGGCGAGAATATGGCGGCAGCTGCGTGAAAGGAGAGGAAGAGTCGGCGCTGGAAGGCGGCAAAGGCGAGAATATGGCTGCAAGTACCTGAAAGGAGAGGAAGATTTGGCGCTGGAAGGCGGCAAAGGCGAGAATATGGCGGCACGTGCGTGAAAGGAGAGGAAGAGTCGGCGCTGGAAGGCGGCAAAGGCGAGAATATGGCTGCAAGTACCTGAAAGGAGAGGAAGATTTGGCGCTGGAAGGCGGCAAAGGCGAGAATATGGCGGCAGCTGCGTGAAAGGAGAGGAAGAGTCGGCGGTGGAAGGCGGCAAAGGCGAGAATATGGCTGCAAGTACCTGAAAGGAGAGGAAGATTTGGCGCTGGAAGGCGGCAAAGGCGAGAATATGGCGGCACGTGCGTGAAAGGAGAGGAAGAGTCGGCGCTGGAAGGCGGCAAAGGCGAGAATATGGCTGCAAGTACCTGAAAGGAGAGGAAGATTTGGCGCTGGAAGGCGGCAAAGGCGAGAATATGGCGGCAGCTGCGTGAAAGGAGAGGAAGAGTCGGCGGTGGAAGGCGGCAAAGGCGAGAATATGGCGGCACGTGCGTGAAAGGAGAGGAAGAGTCGGCGCTGGAAGGCGGCAAAGGCGAGAATATGGCAGCCCGTGCGTGAAAGGAGAGGAAGAGTCGGCAGTGGAAGGCGGCAAAGGCGAGAATATGGCGGCACGTACCTGAAACGAGAGGAAGAGTCGGCGCTGGAAGGCGGCAAAGGCGAGAATATGGCGGCAACTGCGTCAAAGGAGAGGAAGATTTGGCGCTGGAAGGCAGCAAAGGCGGGAATATGGCGGCACGTACCGGAAAGGAGAGGAAGAGTCGGCGCTGGAAGGCGGCAAAGGCGAGAATATGGCGGCAGGTGCGTGAAAGGAGAGGAAGAGTCGGCGCTGGAAGGCGGCAAAGGCGAGAATATGGCGGCAAGTACCTGAAAGGAGAGGAAGATTTGGCGCTGGAAGGCGGCAAAGGCGAGAATATGGCGGCAGCTGCGTGAAAGGAGAGGAAGAGTCGGCGGTGGAAGGCGGCAAAGGCGAGAATATGGCGGCACGTGCGTGAAAGGAGAGGAAGAGTCGGCAGTGGAAGGCGGCAAAGGCGAGAATATGGCAGCCCGTGCGTGAAAGGAGAGGAAGAGTCGGCAGTGGAAGGCGGCAAAGGCGAGAATATGGCGGCAACTGCGTGAAAGTATAGGAAGATTTGGCGCTAGAAGGCGGCAAAGGCGAGAATATGGCAGCCCGTGCGTGAAAGGAGAGGAAGAGTCGGCACTGGAAGGCGGCAAAGGCGAGAATATGTCGGCAGGTGCGTGAAAGGAGAGGAAGAGTCGGCGCTGGAAGGCGGCAAAGGCGAGAATATGGCGGCAAGTACCTGAAAGGAGAGGAAGATTTGGCGCTGGAAGGCGGCAAAGGCGAGAATATGGCGGCAGCTGCGTGAAAGGAGAGGAAGAGTCGGCGCTGGAAGGCGGCAAAGGCGAGAATATGGCTGCAAGTACCTGAAAGGAGAGGAAGATTTGGCGCTGGAAGGCGGCAAAGGCGAGAATATGGCGGCACGTGCGTGAAAGGAGAGGAAGAGTCGGCGCTGGAAGGCGGCAAAGGCGAGAATATGGCTGCAAGTACCTGAAAGGAGAGGAAGATTTGGCGCTGGAAGGCGGCAAAGGCGAGAATATGGCGGCAGCTGCGTGAAAGGAGAGGAAGAGTCGGCGGTGGAAGGCGGCAAAGGCGAGAATATGGCTGCAAGTACCTGAAAGGAGAGGAAGATTTGGCGCTGGAAGGCGGCAAAGGCGAGAATATGGCGGCACGTGCGTGAAAGGAGAGGAAGAGTCGGCGCTGGAAGGCGGCAAAGGCGAGAATATGGCTGCAAGTACCTGAAAGGAGAGGAAGATTTGGCGCTGGAAGGCGGCAAAGGCGAGAATATGGCGGCAGCTGCGTGAAAGGAGAGGAAGAGTCGGCGGTGGAAGGCGGCAAAGGCGAGAATATGGCGGCACGTGCGTGAAAGGAGAGGAAGAGTCGGCGCTGGAAGGCGGCAAAGGCGAGAATATGGCGGCAGCTGCGTGAAAGGAGAGGAAGAGTCGGCGCTGGAAGGCGGGAAATGCGAGAATATGGCGGCAGGTGCGTGAAAGGAGAGGAAGAGTCGGCAGTGGAAGACGGCAAAGGCGAGAATATGGCGGCACGCACCTGAAAGGACTGGAAGAGTCGGCGCTGGAAGGCGGCAAAGGCGAGAATATGGCGGCACGTACCTGAAAGGAGAGGAAGAGTCGGCGCTGGAAGGCGGCAAAAGCGAGAATATGGCGGCAACTGCGTGAAAGTAGAGGAAGATTTGGCGCTGGAAGGCGGCAAAGGCGAGAATATGGCGGCAGGTGCGTGAAAGGAGAGGAAGAGTCGGCGCTGGAAGGCGGCAAAAGCGAGAATATGGCGGCAAGTACCTGAAAGTAGAAGAAGATTTGGCGCTGGAAGGTGGCAAAGTCGAGAATATGGCGGCAGCTGCGTGAAAGGAGAGGAAGAGCCGGCGGTGGAATGCGGCAAACACGAGAATATGGCGACACGTACCTCAAAGGAGAGGAAGAGTCGGCGCTGGAAGGCGGCAAAGGCGAGAATATGGCGACAACTGCGTGAAAGGAGAGGAAGAGTCGGTGCTGGAAGGCGGCAAAGGCGAGAATATGGCGGCAACTGCGTCAAAGGAGAGGAAGATTTGGCGCTGGAAGGCAGCAAAGGTGGGAATATGGCGGCACGTACCGGAAAGGAGAGGAAGAGTCGGCGCTGGAAGGCGGCAAAGGCGAGAATATGGCGGCACGTGCGTGAAAGGAGAGGAAGAGTCGGCAGTGGAAGGCGGCAAAGGCGAGAATATGGCAGCCCGTGCGTGAAAGGAGAGGAAGAGTCGGAAGTGGAAGGCGGCAAAGGCGAGAATATGGCGGCAACTGCATGAAAGTATAGGAAGATTTGGCGCTAGAAGGCGGCAAAGGCGAGAATATGGCAGCCCGTGCGTGAAAGGAGAGGAAGAGTCGGCACTGGAAGGCGGCAAAGGCGAGAATATGGCGGCACGTACCTGAAAGGAGAGGAAGAGTCGGCGCTCGAAGACGGCAAAGGCGAGAATATGGCGGCACGTACCTGAAAGGAGAGGAAGAGTCGGCGCTGGAAGGCGGCAAAGTCGAGAATATGTCGGCAGGTGCGTGAAAGGAGAGGAAGAGTCGGCGCTGGAAGGCAGCATAGGCGAGAATATGGCGGCAACTGCGTGAAAGGAGAGGAAGAGTCGGCGCTGTTAGGCGGCAAAGGCGAGAATATGGCGGCACGCACGTGAAAGGACAGGAAGAGTCGACGCTGTTAGGCGGCAAAGGCGAGAATATGGCGGCAACTGCGTGAAAGGAGAGGAAGAGTCGGCGCTGGAAGGCGGCAAAGGCGAGAATATGGCGGCAACTGCGTGAAAGGAGAGGAAGAGTCAGCGCTGGAAGGCAGCAAAGGCCAGAATATGGCGGCACGTACCTGAAAGGAGAGGAAGAGCCGGCGGTGGAATGCGGCAAACGCGAGAATATGGCGACACGTACCTCAAAGTAGAGGAAGAGTCGGCGCTGTTAGGCGCTGGAAGGCGAGAATATGGCGGCAACTGCGTGAAAGGAGAGGAAGAGTCGGTGCTGGAAGGCGGCAAAGGCGAGAATATGGTGGCAAGTACCTGAAAGGAGAGGAAGATTTGGCGCTGGAAGGCGGCAAAGGCGAGAATATGGCGGCAGCTGCGTGAAAGGAGAGGAAGAGTCGGCGGTGGAAGGCGGCAAAGGCGAGAATATGGCGGCAAGTGCGTGAAAGTAGAGGAAGATTTGGCGCTGGAAGGCGGCAAAGGCGAGAATATGGCGGCACGTACCTGAAAGGAGAGGAAGAGTCGGCGGTGGAAGGCGGGAAATGCGAGAATATGGCGGCAGCTGCGTGAAAGGAGAGGAAGAGTCGGCGGTGGAAGGCAGCAAAGGCGAGAATATGGCGGCACGTACCTGAAAGGAGAGGAAGATTTGGCGCTGGAAGGCGGCAAACGAGAGAATATGGCGACAGGTGCGTGAAAGGAGAGGAAGAGTCGGCAGTGGAAGGCGGCAAAGGCGAGAATATGGCAGCACGCACCTGAAACGACAGGAAGAGTCGGCGCTGGAAGGCGGCAAAGGCGAGAATATGTCGGCACGTGCGTGAAAGGAGAGGAAGAGTCGGCGCTGGAAGGCGGCAAAGGCGAGAATATGGCGGCAACTGCGTGAAAGGAGAGGAAGAGTCAGCGCTGGAAGGCAGCAAAGGCCAGAATATGGCGGCACGTACCTGAAAGGAGAGGAAGAGCCGGCGGTGGAATGCGGCAAACGCGAGAATATGGCGACACGTACCTCAAAGTAGAGGAAGAGTCGGCGCTGGAAGGCGGCAAAGGCGACAATATGGCGGCAAATGCGTGAAAGGAGAGGAAGAGTCGGTGCTGGAAGGCGGCAAAGGCGAGAATATGGCGGCAAGTACCTGAAAGGAGAGGAAGATTTGGCGCTGGAAGGCGGCAAAGGCGAGAATATGGCGGCAGCTGCGTGAAAGGAGAGGAAGAGTCAGCGGTGGAAGGCGGCAAAGGCGAGAATATGGCGGCAACTGCGTGAAACTAGAGGAAGATTTGGCGCTGGAAGGCGGCAAAGGCGAGAATATGGCGGCACGTACCTGAAAGCAGAGGAAGAGTCGGCGGTGGAAGGCGGGAAATGCGAGAATATGGCGGCAGGTGCGTGAAAGGAGAGGAAGAGTCGGCAGTGGAAGACGGCAAAGGCGAGAATATGGCGGCACGTACCTGAAAGGAGAGGAAGATTTGGCGCTGGAAGGCGGCAAACGAGAGAATATGGCGGCAGGTGCGTGAAAGGAGAGGAAGAATCGGCAGTGGAAGGCGGCAAAGTCGAGAATATGGCAGCACGCACCTGAAACGACAGGAAGAGTGGGCGCTGGAAGGCGGCAAAGGCGGGAATATGGCGGCACGTACCTGAAAGGAGAGGAAGAGTCGGCGCTGGAAGGCGGCAAAGGCGAGAATATGGCGGCAGGTGCGTGAAAGGAGAGGAAGAGTCGGCGCTGGAAGGCGGCAAAGGCAAGAATATGGCGGCAACTGCGTGAAAGGAGAGGAAGAGTCGGCACTGGAAGGCAACAAAGGCGAGAATATGGCAGCACGTACCTGAAAGGAGAGGAAGAGCCGGCGGTGGAAGGCGGCAAAGGCGAGAATATGGCGACACGTACCTCAAAGGAGAGGAAGAGTCGGCGCTGGAAGGCGGCAAAGGCGAGAATATGGCGGCAACTGCGTGAAAGGAGAGGAAGAGTCGGCGCTGGAAGGCGGCAAAGGCGAGAATATGGCGGCACGTACCTGAAAGGAGAGGAAGATTTGGCGCTGGAAGGCGGCAAAGGCAAGAATATGGCGGCACGTACCGGAAAGGAGAGGAAGTGTCGGCGCAGGAAGGCGGCAAAGGCGAGAATATGGCGGCAGGTGCGTGAAAGGAGAGGAAGAGTCGGCGGTGGAAGGCGGCAAAGGCGAGAATATGGCGGCAAGTACCTGAAAGGAGAGGAAGATTTGGCGCTGGAAGGTGGCAAAGGCGGGAATATGGCGGCAGCTGCGTGAAAGGAGAGGAAGAGTCGGCGCTGGAAGGCGGCAAAGTCGAGAATATGGCGGCAACTGCGTGAAAGTAGAGGAAGATTTGGCGCTGGAAGGCGGCAAAGGCGAGAATATGGCAGCCCGTGCGTGAAAGGAGAGGAAGAGTCGGCAGTGGAAGGCGGCAAAGGCGAGAATATGGCGGCAACTGCGTGATAGTAGAGGAAGATTTGGCGCTGGAAGGCGGCAAAGGCGAGAATATGGCAGCCCGTGCGTGAAAGGAGAGGAAGAGTCGGCGCTGTTAGGCGGCAAAGGCGAGAATATGGCGGCACGTACCTGAAAGGAGAGGAAGAGTCGGCGCTGGAAGGTGGCAAAGGCGAGAATATGGCGGCACGTTCCTGAAAGGAGAGGAAGAGTCGGCGCTGGAAGGCGTCAAAGTCAAGAATATGGCGGCAGGTGCGTGAAAGGAGAGGAAGAGTCGGTGGTGGAAGGCAGCAAAGGCGAGAATATGGCGGCAGGTGCGTGAAAGGAGAGGAAGAGGCGGCGCTGGAAGGCGGCAAAGGCGAGAATATGGAGGCACGCACGTGAAAGGACAGGAAGAGTCGGCGCAGGAAGGCAGCAAAGGCGAGAATATGGAGGCAGGTGCGTGAAAGGAGAGGAAGAGTCGGCGCTGGAAGGCGGCAAAGGCGAGAATATGGCGGCAAGTACCTGAAAGGACAGGAAGAGTCGGCGCTGGAAGGCGGCAAAGGCGAGAATATGGCGGCAGCTGCGTGAAAGGAGAGGAAGAGTCGGCGGTGGAAGACGGCAAAGGCGAGAATATGGCGGCAACTGCGTGAAAGTAGAGGAAGATTTGGCGCTGGAAGGCGGCAAAGGCGAGAATATGGCAGCCCGTGCGTGAAAGGAGAGGAAGAGTCGGCAGTGGAAGGCGGCAAAGGCGAGAATATGGCGGCAGCTGCGTGAAAGGAGAGGAAGAGTCGGCGGTGGAAGGCGGCAAAGGCGAGAATATGGCGGCAACTGCGTGAAAGTAGAGGAAGAGTCGGCGCTGGAAGGCGGAAAGGCGAGTATATGGCGGCACGTACCTGAAAGGAGAGGAAGAGTCGGCGCTGGAAGGCGGGAAATGCGAGAATATGGCGGCAGGTGCGTGAAAGGAGAGGAAGAGTCGGCAGTGGAAGACGGCAAAGGCGAGAATATGGCGGCACGTACCTGAAAGGAGAGGAAGATTTGGCGCTGGAAGGCGGCAAACGAGAGAATATGGCGGCAGGTGCGTGAAAGGAGAGGAAGAATCGGCAGTGGAAGGCGGCAAAGTCGAGAATATGGCAGTACGCACCTGAAAGGACTGGAAGAGTCGGCGCTGGAAGGCGGCAAAGGCGGGAATATGGCGGCACGTACCTGAAAGGACAGGAAGAGTCGGCGCTGTTAGGCGCTGGAAGGCGAGAATATGGCGGCAACTGCGTGAAAGGAGAGGAAGAGTCGGCGCTGGAAGGCGGCAAAGGCGAGAATATGGCGGCAGCTGCGTGAAAGGACAGGAAGAGTCGGCGCTGTTAGGCGGCAAAGGCGAGAATATGGCGGCAACTGCGTGAAAGGAGAGGAAGAGTCGGCGCTGGAAGGCGGCAAAGGCGAGAATATGGCGGCAACTGCGTGAAAGGAGAGGAAGAGTCGGCGCTGGAAGGCAGCAAAGGCGGGAATATGGCGGCACGTACCTGAAAGGAGAGGAAGAGTCGGCGCAGGAAGGCGGCAAACGCGAGAATATGGCGACACGTACCTCAAAGGAGAGGAAGAGTCGGCGCTGGAAGGCGGCAAAGGCGAGAATATGGCGGCAACTGCGTGAAAGGAGAGGAAGAGTCGGTTCTGGAAGGCGGCAAAGGTGAGAATATGGCGGCAAGTACCTGAAAGGAGAGGAAGATTTGGCGCTGGAAGGCGGCAAAGGCGAGAATATGGCGGCAGCTGCGTGAAAGGAGAGGAAGAGTCGGCAGTGGAAGACGGCAAAGGCGAGAATATGGCGGCACGTACCTGAAAGGAGAGGAAGATTTGGCACTGGAAGGCGGCAAACGAGAGAATATGGCGGCAGGTGCGTGAAAGGAGAGGAAGAATCGGCAGTGGAAGGCGGCAAAGTCGAGAATATGGCGGCACGTACCTGAAAGGAGAGGAAGAGTCGGCGCTGGAAGGCGGCAAACGAGAGAATATGGCGGCAGGTGCGTGAAAGGAGAGGAAGAATCGGCAGTGGAAGGCGGCAAAGTCGAGAATATGGCAGCACGCACCTGAAAGGACAGGAAGAGTCGGCGCTGGAAGGCGGCAAAGGCGGGAATATGGCGGCACGTACCTCAAAGGAGAGGAAGAGTCGGCGCTGGAAGGCGGTAAAGGCGAGAATATGGCCGCCCGTGCGTGAAAGGAGAGGAAGAGTCGGCGCTGGAAGGCGGTAAAGGCGAGAATATGGCAGCCCGTGCGTGAAAGGAGAGGAAGAGTCGGCGCTGGAAGGCGGCAAAGGCGAGAATATGGCGGCACGTACCTGAAAGGAGAGGAAGAGTCGGCGCTGGAAGGCGGTAAAGGCGAGAATATGACAGCCCGTGCGTGAAAGTAGGGGAAGATTTGGCGCTAGAAGGCGGCAAAGGCGAGAATATGGCGGCAACTGCGTGAAAGGAGAGGAAGAGTCGGCGCTGGAAGGCGGCAAAGGCGAGAATATGGCGGCACGTACATGAAAGGACAGGAAGAGTCGGCGCTGTTAGGCGGCAAAGGCGAGAATATGGCGGCAACTGCGTGAAAGGAGAGGAAGAGTCGGTGGTGGAAGGCGGCAAAGGCGAGAATATGGCGGCAGCTGCGTGAAAGGAGAGGAAGAGTCGGCGGTGGAAGGCGGCAAAGGCAAGAATATGGCGGCACGTACCTGAAAGGAGAGGAAGAGTCGGCGCAGGAAGGCGGGAAATGCGAGAATATGGCGGCAGCTGCGTGAAAGGAGAGGAAGAGTCGGCAGTGGAAGGCGGCAAAGGCGAGAATATGGCGGCACGTACCTGAAAGGAGAGGAAGATTTGGCGCTGGAAGGCGGCAAACGAGAGAATATGGTGGCAGGTGCGTGAAAGGAGAGGAAGAATCGGCAGTGGAAGGCGGCAAAGTCGAGTATATGGCAGTACGCACCTGAAAGGACTGGAAGAGTCGGCGCTGGAAGGCGGCAAAGGCGGGAATATGGCGGCAAGTACCTGAAAGGAGAGGAAGAGTCGGCGCTGGAAGGCGGTAAAGGCGAGAATATGGCAGCCCGTGCGTGCAAGGAGAGGAAGAGGCGGCGCTGGAAGGCGGCAAAGGCGGGAATATGGCGGCACGTACATGAAAGGAGAGGAAGAGTCGGCGGTGGAAGGCGGCAAAGGCGAGAATATGGCAGCCCGTGCGTGAAAGTAGAGGAAGATTTGGCGCTAGAAGGCGTCAAAGGCGAGAATATGGCGGCAACTGCGTGAAAGGAGAGGAAGAGTCGGCGCTGGAAGGCGGCAAAGGCGAGAATATGGCGGCACGTACATGAAAGGAGAGGAAGAGTCGGCGCAGGAAGGCGGCAAAGGCGAGAATATGGCGGCAGGTGCGTGAAAGGAGAGGAAGAGTCGGCGCTGGAAGGCGGCAAAGGCGAGAATATGGCGGCAAGTACCTGAAAGTAGAAGAAGACTTGGCGCTGGAAGGCGGCAAAGGCGAGAATATGGCGGCAGCTGCGTGAAAGGAGAGGAAGAGTCGGCGGTGGAAGGCGGCAAAGGCGAGAATATGGTGGCAACTGTGTGAAAGTAGAGGAAGATTTGGCGCTGGAAGGCGGCAAAGGCGAGAATATGGCAGCCCGTGCGTGAAAGGAGAGGAAGAGTCGGCAGTGGAAGGCGGCAAAAGCGAGAATATGGCGGCAACTGCGTGAAAGTAGAGGATGATTTGGCGCTAGAAGGCGGCAAAGGCGAGAATATGGCAGCCCGTGCGTGAAAGGAGAGGAAGAGTCGGCGCTGGAAGGCGGCAAAGGCGAGAATATGGCGGCACGTACCTGAAAGTAGAGGAAGATTTGGCGCTGGAAGGCGGCAAAGGCGAGAATATGGCGGCACGTACCTGAAAGGAGAGGAAGATTTGGCGCTGGAAGGTGGCAAAGGCAAGAATATGGCGGCACGTATCGGAAAGGAGAGGAAGAGTCGGCGCAGGAAGGTGGCAAAGGCGAGAATATGGCGGCAGGTGCGTGAAAGGAGAGGAAGAGTCGGCGCTGGAAGGCGGCAAAGGCGAGAATATGGCGGCAAGTACCTGAAAGGAGAGGAAGATTTGGCGCTGGAAGGCGGCAAAGGCGAGAATATGGCGGCAGGTGCGTGAAAGGAGAGGAAGAGTCGGCGGTGGAAGGCGGCAAAGGCGAGAATATGGCGGCAACTGCGTGAAAGTAGAGGAAGAGTCGGCGCTGGAAGGCGGAAAGGCGAGTATATGGCGGCACGTACCTGAAAGGAGAGGAAGAGTCGGCGCTGGAAGGCGGGAAATGCGAGAATATGGCGGCAGCTGCGTGAAAGGAGAGGAAGAGTCGGCAGTGGAAGACGGCAAAGGCGAGAATATGGCGGCACGTACCTGAAAGGAGAGGAAGATTTGGCGCTGGAAGGCGGCAAAGGCGAGAATATGGCGGCAGCTGCGTGAAAGGAGAGGAAGAATCGGCAGTGGAAGGCGGCAAAGTCGAGAATATGGCAGTACGCACCTGAAAGGACTGGAAGATTTGGCGCTGGAAGGCGGCAAAGGCGGGAATATGGCGGCACGTACCTGAAAGGAGAGGAAGAGTCGGCGCTGGAAGGCGGCAAAGGCGAGAATATGGCAGCCCGTGCGTGAAAGGAGAGGAAGAGTCGGCGCTGGAAGGCGGAAAGTCGAGTATATGGCGGCACGTACCTGAAAGGAGAGGAAGAGTCGGCGCTGGAAGGCGGGAAATGCGAGAATATGGCGGCAGCTGCGTGAAAGGAGAGGAAGAGTCGGCAGTGGAAGACGGCAAAGGCGAGAATATGGCGGTACGTACCTGAAAGGAGAGGAAGATTTGGCGCTGGAAGGCGGCAAACGAGAGAATATGGCGGCAGGTGCGTGAAAGGAGAGGAAGAATCGGCAGTGGAAGGCGGCAAAGTCGAGAATATGGCAGTACGCACCTGAAAGGACTGGAAGAGTCGGCGCTGGAAGTCGGCAAAGGCGGGAATATGGCGGCACGTACCTGAAAGGAGAGGAAGAGTCGGCGCTGGAAGGCGGTAAAGGCGAGAATATGGCAGCCCGTGCGTGAAAGGAGAGGAAGAGTCGGCGCTGGAAGGCGGCAAAGGCGAGAATATGGCGGCACGTACCTGAAAGGAGAGGAAGAGTCGGCGCTGGAAGGCGGTAAAGGCGAGAATATGGCAGCCCGTGCGTGAAAGTAGAGGAAGATTTGGCGCTAGAAGGCGGCAAAGGCGAGAATATGGCCGCCCGTGCGTGAAAGGAGAGGAAGAGTCGGCGTTGTTAGGCGGCAAAGGCGAGAATATGGCGGCACGTACCTGAAAGGAGAGGAAGATTTGGCGCTGGAAGGCGGCAAAGGCGAGAATATGGCGGCACGTTCCTGAAAGGAGAGGAAGAGTCGGCGCTGGAAGGCGGCAAAGGCGAGAATATGGCGGCAACTGCGTGAAAGGAGAGGAAGAGTCAGCGCTGGAAGGCAGCAAAGGCCAGAATATGGCGGCACGTACCTGAAAGGAGAGGAAGAGCCGGCGGTGGAATGCGGCAAACGCGAGAATATGGCGACACGTACCTCAAAGTAGAGGAAGAGTTGGCGCTGGAAGGCGGCAAAGGCGACAATATGGCGGCAACTGCGTGAAAGGAGAGGAAGAGTCGGCAGTGGAAGACGGCAAAGGCGAGAATATGGTGGCAAGTACCTGAAAGGAGAGGAAGATTTGGCGCTGGAAGGCGGCAAAGGCGAGAATATGGCGGCAGCTGCGTGAAAGGAGAGGAAGAGTCAGCGGTGGAAGGCGGCAAAGGCGAGAATATGGCGGCAACTGCGTGAAACTAGAGGAAGATTTGGCGCTGGAAGGCGGCAAAGGCGAGAATATGGCGGCACGTACCTGAAAGCAGAGGAAGAGTCGGCGGTGGAAGGCGGGAAATGCGAGAATATGGCGGCAGCTGCGTGAAAGGAGAGGAAGAGTCGGCAGTGGAAGACGGCAAAGGCGAGAATATGGCGGCACGTACCTGAAAGGAGAGGAAGATTTGGCGCTGGAAGGCGGCAAACGAGAGAATATGGCGGCAGGTGCGTGAAAGGAGAGGAAGAATCGGCAGTGGAAGGCGGCAAAGTCGAGAATATGGCAGCACGCACCTGAAACGACAGGAAGAGTGGGCGCTGGAAGGCGGCAAAGGCGGGAATATGGCGGCACGTACCTGAAAGGAGAGGAAGAGTCGGCGCTGGAAGGCGGCAAAGGCGAGAATATGGCGGCAACTGCGTGAAAGGAGAGGAAGAGTCGGCGCTGGAAGGCGGGAAAGGCAAGAATATGGCGGCAACTGCGTGAAAGGAGAGGAAGAGTCGGCACTGGAAGGCAACAAAGGCGAGAATATGGCAGCACGTACCTGAAAGGAGAGGAAGAGCCGGCGGTGGAAGGCGGCAAAGGCGAGAATATGGCGACACGTACCTCAAAGGAGAGGAAGAGTCGGCGCTGGAAGGCGGCAAAGGCGAGAATATGGCAGCCCGTGCGTGAAAGGAGAGGAAGAGTCGGCGATGGAAGGCGGCAAAGGCGAGAATATGGCGGCACGTACCTGAAAGGAGAGGAAGATTTGGCGCTGGAAGGCGGCAAAGGCAAGAATATGGCGGCACGTACCGGAAAGGAGAGGAAGAGTCGGCGCAGGAAGGCGGCAAAGGCGAGAATATGGCGGCAGGTGCGTGAAAGGAGAGGAAGAGTCGGCGGTGGAAGGCGGCAAAGGCGAGAATATGGCGGCAAGTACCTGAAAGGAGAGGAAGATTTGGCGCTGGAAGGTGGCAAAGGCGGGAATATGGCGGCAGCTGCGTGAAAGGAGAGGAAGAGTCGGCGGTGGAAGGCGGCAAAGTCGAGAATATGGCGGCAACTGCGTGAAAGTAGAGGAAGATTTGGCGCTGGAAGGCGGCAAAGGCGAGAATATGGCAGCCCGTGCGTGAAAGGAGAGGAAGAGTCGGCAGTGGAAGGCGGCAAAGGCGAGAATATGGCGGCAACTGCGTGAAAGTAGAGGAAGATTTGGCGCTGGAAGGCGGCAAAGGCGAGAATATGGCAGCCCGTGCGTGAAAGGAGAGGAAGAGTCGGCGCTGTTAGGCGGCAAAGGCGAGAATATGGCGGCACGTACCTGAAAGGAGAGGAAGAGTCGGCGCTGTTAGGCGGCAAAGGCGAGAATATGGCGGCACGTTCCTAAAAGGAGAGGAAGTGTCGGCGCTGGAAGGCGTCAAAGTCAAGAATATGGCGGCAGGTGCGTGAAAGGAGAGGAAGAATCGGCAGTAGAAGGCGGCAAAGTCGAGAATATGGCGGCAGGTGCGTGAAAGGAGAGGAAGAGGCGGTGCTGGAAGGCGGCAAAGGCGAGAATATGGCGGCACGCACGTGAAAGGACAGGAAGAGTCGGCGCAGGAAGGCAGCAAAGGCGAGAATATGGAGGCAGGTGCGTGAAAGGAGAGGAAGAGTCGGCGCTGGAAGGCGGCAAAGGCGAGAATATGGCGGCAAGTACCTGAAAGGACAGGAAGAGTCGGCGCTGGAAGGCGGCAAAGGCGAGAATATGGCGGCAGCTGCGTGAAAGGAGAGGAAGAGTCGGCGGTGGAAGACGGCAAAGGCGAGAATATGGCGGCAACTGCGTGAAAGTAGAGGAAGATTTGGCGCTGGAAGGCGGCAAAGGCGAGAATATGGCAGCCCGTGCGTGAAAGGAGAGGAAGAGTCGGCAGTGGAAGGCGGCAAAGGCGAGAATATGGCGGCAGCTGCGTGAAAGGAGAGGAAGAGTCGGCGGTGGAAGGCGGCAAAGGCGAGAATATGGCGGCAACTGCGTGAAAGTAGAGGAAGAGTCGGCGCTGGAAGGCGGAAAGGCGAGTATATGGCGGCACGTACCTGAAAGGAGAGGAAGAGTCGGCGCTGGAAGGCGGGAAATGCGAGAATATGGCGGCAGGTGCGTGAAAGGAGAGGAAGAGTCGGCAGTGGAAGACGGCAAAGGCGAGAATATGGCGGCACGTACCTGAAAGGAGAGGAAGATTTGGCGCTGGAAGGCGGCAAACGAGAGAATATGGCGGCAGGTGCGTGAAAGGAGAGGAAGAATCGGCAGTGGAAGGCGGCAAAGTCGAGAATATGGCAGTACGCACCTGAAAGGACTGGAAGAGTCGGCGCTGGAAGGCGGCAAAGGCGGGAATATGGCGGCACGTACCTGAAAGGACAGGAAGAGTCGGCGCTGTTAGGCGCTGGAAGGCGAGAATATGGCGGCAACTGCGTGAAAGGAGAGGAAGAGTCGGCGCTGGAAGGCGGCAAAGGCGAGAATATGGCGGCACGCACGTGAAAGGACAGGAAGAGTCGGCGCTGTTAGGCGGCAAAGGCGAGAATATGGCGGCAACTGCGTGAAAGGAGAGGAAGAGTCGGCGCTGGAAGGCGGCAAAGGCGAGAATATGGCGGCAACTGCGTGAAAGGAGAGGAAGAGTCGGCGCTGGAAGGCAGCAAAGGCGGGAATATGGCGGCACGTACCTGAAAGGAGAGGAAGAGCCAGCGGTGGAATGCGGCAAACGCGAGAATATGGCGGCACGTACCTGAAAGGACAGGAAGAGTCGGCGCTGTTAGGCGCTGGAAGGCGAGAATATGGCGGCAACTGCGTGAAAGGAGAGGAAGAGTCGGCGCTGGAAGGCGGCAAAGGCGAGAATATGGCGGCACGCACGTGAAAGGACAGGAAGAGTCGGCGCTGTTAGGCGGCAAAGGCGAGAATATGGCGGCAACTGCGTGAAAGGAGAGGAAGAGTCGGCGCTGGAAGGCGGCAAAGGCGAGAATATGGCGGCAACTGCGTGAAAGGAGAGGAAGAGTCGGCGCTGGAAGGCAGCAAAGGCGGGAATATGGCGGCACGTACCTGAAAGGAGAGGAAGAGCCAGCGGTGGAATGCGGCAAACGCGAGAATATGGCGACACGTACCTCAAAGGAGAGGAAGAGTCGGCGCTGGAAGGCGGCAAAGGCGAGAATATGGCGGCAACTGCGTGAAAGGAGAGGAAGAGTCGGTTCTGGAAGGCGGCAAAGGTGAGAATATGGCGGCAAGTACCTGAAAGGAGAGGAAGATTTCGTGCTGGAAGGCGGCAAAGGCGAGAATATGGCGGCAGCTGCGTGAAAGGAGAGGAAGAGTCGGCAGTGGAAGACGGCAAAGGCGAGAATATGGCGGCACGTACCTGAAAGGAGAGGAAGATTTGGCACTGGAAGGCGGCAAACGAGAGAATATGGCGGCAGGTGCGTGAAAGGAGAGGAAGAATCGGCAGTGGAAGGCGGCAAAGTCGAGAATATGGCAGCACGCACCTGAAAGGACAGGAAGAGTCGGCGCTGGAAGGCGGCAAACGAGAGAATATGGCGGCAGGTGCGTGAAAGGAGAGGAAGAATCGGCAGTGGAAGGCGGCAAAGTCGAGAATATGGCAGCACGCACCTGAAAGGACAGGAAGAGTCGGCGCTGGAAGGCGGCAAAGGCGGGAATATGGCGGCACGTACCTCAAAGGAGAGGAAGAGTCGGCGCTGGAAGGCGGTAAAGGCGAGAATATGGCCGCCCGTGCGTGAATGGAGAGGAAGAGTCGGCGCTGGAGGGCGGTAAAGGCGAGAATATGGCAGCCCGTGCGTGAAAGGAGAGGAAGAGTCGGCGCTGGAAGGCGGCAAAGGCGAGAATATGGCGGCACGTACCTGAAAGGAGAGGAAGAGTCGGCGCTGGAAGGCGGTAAAGGCGAGAATATGACAGCCCGTGCGTGAAAGTAGGGGAAGATTTGGCGCTAGAAGGCGGCAAAGGCGAGAATATGGCAGCAACTGCGTGAAAGGAGAGGAAGAGTCGGCGCTGGAAGGCGGCAAAGGCGAGAATATGGCGGCACGTTCCTGAAAGGAGAGGAAGAGTCGGCGCTGGAAGGCGTCAAAGTCAAGAATATGGCGGCAGGTGTGTGAAAGGAGAGGAAGAGTCGGTGGTGGAAGGCGGCAAAGGCGAGAATATGGCGGCAGCTGCGTGAAAGGAGAGGAAGAGTCGGCGGTGGAAGGCGGCAAAGGCAAGAATATGGCGGCACGTACCTGAAAGGAGAGGAAGAGTCGGCGCAGGAAGGCGGGAAATGCGAGAATATGGCGGCAGCTGCGTGAAAGGAGAGGAAGAGTCGGCAGTGGAAGACGGCAAAGGCGAGAATATGGCGGCACGTACCTGAAAGGAGAGGAAGATTTGGCGCTGGAAGGCGGCAAACGAGAGAATATGGTGGCAGGTGCGTGAAAGGAGAGGAAGAATCGGCAGTGGAAGGCGGCAAAGTCGAGAATATGGCAGTACGCACCTGAAAGGACTGGAAGAGTCGGCGCTGGAAGGCGGCAAAGGCGGGAATATGGCGGCAAGTACCTGAAAGGAGAGGAAGAGTCGGCGCTGGAAGGCGTTAAAGGCGAGAATATGGCAGCCCGTGCGTGCAAGGAGAGGAAGAGTCGGCGCTGGAAGGCGGCAAAGGCGAGAATATGGCGGCACGTACATGAAAGGAGAGGAAGAGTCGGCGGTGGAAGGCGGTAAAGGCGAGAATATGGCAGCCCGTGCGTGAAAGTAGAGGAAGATTTGGCGCTAGAAGCCGTCAAAGGCGAGAATATGGCGGCAACTGCGTGAAAGGAGAGGAAGAGTCGGCGCTGGAAGGCGGCAAAGGCGAGAATATGGCGGCACGTACATGAAAGGAGAGGAAGAGTCGGCGCAGGAAGGCGGCAAAGGCGAGAATATGGCGGCAGGTGCGTGAAAGGAGAGGAAGAGTCGGCGCTGGAAGGCGGCAAAGGCGAGAATATGGCGGCAAGTACCTGAAAGTAGAAGAAGACTTGGCGCTGGAAGGCGGCAAAGGCGAGAATATGGTGGCAACTGTGTGAAAGTAGAGGAAGATTTGGCGCTGGAAGGCGGCAAAGGCGAGAATATGGCAGCCCGTGCGTGAAAGGAGAGGAAGAGTCGGCAGTGGAAGGCGGCAAAGGCGAGAATATGGCGGCAACTGCGTGAAAGTAGAGGATGATTTGGCGCTAGAAGGCGGCAAAGGCGAGAATATGGCAGCCCGTGCGTGAAAGGAGAGGAAGAGTCGGCGCTGGAAGGCGGCAAAGGCGAGAATATGGCGGCACGTACCTGAAAGTAGAGGAAGATTTGGCGCTGGAAGGCGGCAAAGGCGAGAATATGGCGGCACGTACCTGAAAGGAGAGGAAGATTTGGCGCTGGAAGGTGGCAAAGGCAAGAATATGGCGGCACGTATCGGAAAGGAGAGGAAGAGTCGGCGCAGGAAGGTGGCAAAGGCGAGAATATGGCGGCAGGTGCGTGAAAGGAGAGGAAGAGTCGGCGCTGGAAGGCGGCAAAGGCGAGAATATGGCGGCAAGTACCTGAAAGGAGAGGAAGATTTGGCGCTGGAAGGTGGCAAAGGCGGGAATATGGCGGCAGGTGCGTGAAAGGAGTGGAAGAGTCGGCGGTGGAAGGCGGCAAAGGCGAGAATATGGCGGCAACTGCGTGAAAGTAGAGGAAGATTTGGCGCTGGAAGGCGGCAAAGGCGAGAATATGGCAGCCCGTGCGTGAAAGGAGAGGAAGAGTCGGCGCAGGAAGGCGGCAAAGGCGAGAATATGGCGCAGCTGCGTGAAAGTAGAGGAAGATTTGGCGCTAGAAGGCGGCAAAGGCGAGAATATGGCAGCCCGTGCGTGAAAGGAGAGGAAGAGTCGGCGCTGTTAGGCGGCAAAGGCGAGAATATGGCGGCACGTACCTGAAAGGAGAGGAAGATTTGGCGCTGGAAGGCGGCAAAGGCGAGAATATGGCGGCACGTTCCTGAAAGGAGAGGAAGAGTCGGCGCTGGAAGGCGTCAAAGTCAAGAATATGGCGGCAGGTGCGTGAAAGGAGAGGAAGAGTCGGTGGTGGAAGGCAGCAAAGGCGAGAATATGGCGGCAGGTGCGTGAAAGGAGAGGAAGAGTCGGCGCTGGAAGGCGGCAAAGGCGAGAATATGGCGGCACGCACGTGAAAGGACAGGAAGAGTCGGCGCAGGAAGGCAGCAAAGGCGAGAATATGGAGGCAGGTGCGTGAAAGGAGAGGAAGAGTCGGCGCTGGAAGGCGGCAAAGGCGAGAATATGGCGGCAAGTACCTGAAAGGACAGGAAGAGTCGGCGCTGGAAGGCGGCAAAGGCGAGGATATGGCGGCAGCTGCGTGAAAGGAGAGGACGAGTCGGCGCTGGAAGGCGGCAAAGGCGAGAATATGGCGGCAGGTGCGTGAAAGTAGAGGAAGATTTGGCGCTGGAAGGCGGCAAAGGCGAGAATATGGCGGCAGCTGCGTGAAAGGAGAGGAAGAGTCGGCGGTGGAAGGCGGCAAAGGCGAGAATATGGCGGCAACTGCGTGAAAGTAGAGGAAGAGTCGGCGCTGGAAGGCGGAAAGGCGAGTATATGGCGGCACGTACCTGAAAGGAGAGGAAGAGTCGGCGCTGGAAGGCGGGAAATGCGAGAATATGGCGGCAGCTGCGTGAAAGGAGAGGAAGAGTCGGCAGTGGAAGACGGCAAAGGCGAGAATATGGCGGCACGTACCTGAAAGGAGAGGAAGATTTGGCGCTGGAAGGCGGCAAAGGCGAGAATATGGCGGCAGCTGCGTGAAAGGAGAGGAAGAATCGGCAGTGGAAGGCGGCAAAGTCGAGAATATGGCAGTACGCACCTGAAAGGACTGGAAGAGTCGGCGCTGGAAGGCGGCAAAGGCGGGAATATGGCGGCACGTACCTGAAAGGAGAGGAAGAGTCGGCGCTGGAAGGCGGCAAAGGCGAGAATATGGCAGCCCGTGCGTGAAAGGAGAGGAAGAGTCGGCGCTGGAAGGCGGAAAGGCGAGTATATGGCGGCACGTACCTGAAAGGAGAGGAAGAGTCGGCGCTGGAAGGCGGGAAATGCGAGAATATGGCGGCAGCTGCGTGAAAGGAGAGGAAGAGTCGGCAGTGGAAGACGGCAAAGGCGAGAATATGGCGGTACGTACCTGAAAGGAGAGGAAGATTTGGCGCTGGAAGGCGGCAAACGAGAGAATATGGCGGCAGGTGCGTGAAAGGAGAGGAAGAATCGGCAGTGGAAGGCGGCAAAGTCGAGAATATGGCAGTACGCACCTGAAAGGACTGGAAGAGTCGGCGCTGGAAGGCGGCAAAGGCGGGAATATGGCGGCACGTACCTGAAAGGAGAGGAAGAGTCGGCGCTGGAAGGCGGTAAAGGCGAGAATATGGCAGCCCGTGCGTGAAAGGAGAGGAAGAGTCGGCGCTGGAAGGCGGCAAAGGCGAGAATATGGCGGCACGTACCTGAAAGGAGAGGAAGAGTCGGCGCTGGAAGGCGGTAAAGGCGAGAATATGGCAGCCCGTGCGTGAAAGTAGAGGAAGATTTGGCGCTAGAAGGCGGCAAAGGCGAGAATATGGCCGCCCGTGCGTGAAAGGAGAGGAAGAGTCGGCGCTGTTAGGCGGCAAAGGCGAGAATATGGCGGCACGTACCTGAAAGGAGAGGAAGATTTGGCGCTGGAAGGCGGCAAAGGCGAGAATATGGCGGCACGTTCCTGAAAGGAGAGGAAGAGTCGGCGCTGGAAGGCGTCAAAGTCAAGAATATGGCGGCAGGTGCGTGAAAGGAGAGGAAGAGTCGGTGGTGGAAGGCAGCAAAGGCGAGAATATGGCGGCAGGTGCGTGAAAGGAGAGGAAGAGTCGGCGGTGGAAGGCGGCAAAGGCGAGAATATGGCGGCACGCACGTGAAAGGACAGGAAGAGTCGGCGCAGGAAGGCAGCAAAGGCGAGAATATGGAGGCAGGTGCGTGAAAGGAGAGGAAGAGTCGGCGCTGGAAGGCGGCAAAGGCGAGAATATGGCGGCAAGTACCTGAAAGGAGAGGAAGAGTCGGCGCTGGAAGGCGGCAAAGGCGAGAATATGGCGGCAGCTGCGTGAAAGGAGAGGACGAGTCGGCGCTGGAAGGCGGCAAAGGCGAGAATATGGCGGCAGGTGCGTGAAAGTAGAGGAAGATTTGGCGCTGGAAGGCGGCAAAGGCGAGAATATGGCGGCAGCTGCGTGAAAGGAGAGGAAGAGTCGGCGGTGGAAGGCGGCAAAGGCGAGAATATGGCGGCAACTGCGTGAAAGTAGAGGAAGAGTCGGCGCTGGAAGGCGGAAAGGCGAGTATATGGCGGCACGTACCTGAAAGGAGAGGAAGAGTCGGCGCTGGAAGGCGGCAAAGGCGAGAATATGGCGGCAGCTGCGTGAAAGGAGAGGAAGAGTCGGCAGTGGAAGACGGCAAAGGCGAGAATATGGCGGCACGTACCTGAAAGGAGAGGAAGATTTGGCGCTGGAAGGCGGCAAAGGCGAGAATATGGCGGCAGCTGCGTGAAAGGAGAGGAAGAATCGGCAGTGGAAGGCGGCAAAGTCGAGAATATGGCAGTACGCACCTGAAAGGACTGGAAGAGTCGGCGCTGGAAGGCGGCAAAGGCGGGAATATGGCGGCACGTACCTGAAAGGAGAGGAAGAGTCGGCGCTGGAAGGCGGTAAAGGCGAGAATATGGCAGCCCGTGCGTGAAAGGAGAGGAAGAGTCGGCAGTGGAAGGCGGCAAAGGCGAGAATATGGCGGCACGTACCTGAAAGGAGAGGAAGAGTCGGCGCTGGAAGGCGGTAAAGGCGAGAATATGGCAGCCCGTGCGTGAAAGTAGAGGAAGATTTGGCGCTAGAAGGCGGCAAAGGCGAGAATATGGCCGCCCGTGCGTGAAAGGAGAGGAAGAGTCGGCACTGGAAGGCGGCAAAGGCGAGAATATGGCGGCACGTTCCTGAAAGGAGAGGAAGAGTCGGCGCTGGAAGGCGTCAAAGTCAAGAATATGGCGGCAGGTGCGTGAAAGGAGAGGAAGAGTCGGCGGTGGAAGGCAGCAAAGGCGAGAATATGGCGGCAGGTGCGTGAAAGGAGAGGAAGAGTCGGCGCTGGAAGGCGGCAAAGGCGAGAATATGGCGGCACGCACGTGAAAGGACAGGAAGAGTCGGCGCAGGAAGGCAGCAAAGGCGAGAATATGGAGGCAGGTGCGTGAAAGGAGAGGAAGAGTCGGCGCTGGAAGGCGGCAAAGGCGAGAATATGGCGGCAAGTACCTGAAAGGACAGGAAGAGTCGGCGCTGGAAGGCGGCAAAGGCGAGAATATGGCGGCAGCTGCGTGAAAGGAGAGGACGAGTCGGCGCTGGAAGGCGGCAAAGGCGAGAATATGGCGGCAGGTGCGTGAAAGTAGAGGAAGATTTGGCGCTGGAAGGCGGCAAAGGCGAGAATATGGCGGCAGCTGCGTGAAAGGAGAGGAAGAGTCGGCGGTGGAAGGCGGCAAAGGTGAGAATATGGCGGCAACTGCGTGAAAGTAGAGGAAGAGTCGGCGCTGGAAGGCGGAAAGGCGAGTATATGGCGGCACGTACCTGAAAGGAGAGGAAGAGTCGGCGCTGGAAGGCGGGAAATGCGAGAATATGGCGGCAGCTGCGTGAAAGGAGAGGAAGAATCGGCAGTGGAAGGCGGCAAAGTCGAGAATATGGCAGTACGCACCTGAAAGGACTGGAAGAGTCGGCGCTGGAAGGCGGCAAAGGCGGGAATATGGCGGCACGTACCTGAAAGGAGAGGAAGAGTCGGCGCTGGAAGGCGGCAAAGGCGAGAATATGGCAGCCCGTGCGTGAAAGGAGAGGAAGATTTGGCGCTAGAAGGCGGCAAAGGCGAGAATATGGCCGCCCGTGCGTGAAAGGAGAGGAAGAGTCGGCGTTGTTAGGCGGCAAAGGCGAGAATATGGCGGCACGTACCTGAAAGGAGAGGAAGATTTGGCGCTGGAAGGCGGCAAAGGCGAGAATATGGCGGCAGCTGCGTGAAAGGAGAGGAAGAGTCGGCGGTGGAAGGCGGCAAAGGCGAGAATATGGCGGCAGCTGCGTGAAAGGAGAGGAAGAGTCGGCGCTGGAAGGCGGCAAAGGCAAGAATATGGCGGCACGTACCTGAAAGGAGAGGAAGAGTCGGTGCAGGAAGGCGGCAAAGGCGAGAATATGGCGGCAGGTGCGTGAAAGGAGAGGAAGAGTCGGCGCTGGAAGGCGGCAAAGGTGAGAATATGGCAGCACGCACCTGAAAGGAGAGGAAGATTTGGCGCTGGAAGACGGCAAAGGCGAGAATATGGCGGCAACTGCGTGAAAGGAGAGGAAGAGTCGGCGCTGGAAGGCGGCAAAGGCGAGAATATGGCTACAACTGCGTGAAAGGAGAGGAAGAGTCGGTGCTGGAAGGCGGCAAAGGCGAGAATATGGCGGCAACTGCGTCAAAGGAGAGGAAGATTTGGCGCTGGAAGGCGGCAAAGGCGGGAATATGGCGGCACGTACCTGAAAGGAGAGGAAGAGTCGGCGGTGGAAGGCGGCAAAGGCGAGAATATGGCGGCAGGTGCGTGAAAGGAGAGGAAGAGTCGGCAGTGGAAGGCGGCAAAGGCGAGAATATGGCGGCACGTACCTGAAAGGAGAGGAAGATTTGGCGCTGGAAGGCGGCAAAGGCAAGAATATGGCGGCAGCTGCGTGAAAGGAGAGGAAGAGTCGGCGGTGGAAGGCGGCAAAGGCGAGAATATGGCGGCAACTGCGTGAAAGTAGAGGAGGATTTGGCGCTGGAAGGCGGCAAAGACGAGAATATGGCAGCCCGTGCGTGAAAGGAGAGGAAGAGTCGGTGCTGGAAGGCGGCAAAGGCGAGAATATGGCGGCAGCTGCGTGAAAGGAGAGGAAGAGTCGGCGGTGGAAGGCGGCAAAGGCGAGAATATGGCGGCAAGTACCTGAAAGGAGAGGAAGAGTCGGCGCTGGAAGGCGGAAAGGCGAGTATATGGCGGCACGTACCTGAAAGGAGAGGAAGAGTCGGCGCTGGAAGGCGGGAAATGCGAGAATATGGCGGCAGGTGCGTGAAAGGAGAGGAAGAGTCGGCGCTGGAAGGCGGCAAAGGCGAGAATATGGCGGCACGTACCTGAAAGGAGAGGAAGATTTGGCGCTGGAAGGCGGCAAACGAGAGAATATGGTGGCAGGTGCGTGAAAGGAGAGGAAGAATCGGCAGTGGAAGGCGGCAAAGTCGAGAATATGGCAGTACGCACCTGAAAGGACTGGAAGAGTCGGCGCTGGAAGGCGGCAAAGGCGGGAATATGGCGGCACGTACCTGAAAGGAGAGGAAGAGTCGGCGCAGGAAGGCGGTAAAGGCGAGAATATGGCAGCCCGTGCGTGAAAGGAGAGGAAGAGTCGGCGCTGGAAGGCAGCAAAGGCGAGAATATGGCGGCACGTACCTGAAAGGAGAGGAAGAGTCGGCGCTGGAAGGCGGTAAAGGCGAGAATATGGCAGCCCGTGCGTGAAAGTAGAGGAAGATTTGGCGCTAGAAGGCGGCAAAGGCGAGAATATGGCGGCAACTGCGTGAAAGGAGAGGAAGAGTCGGCGCTGGAAGGCGGCAAAGGCGAGAATATGGCGGCACGTACATGAAAGGAGAGGAAGAGTCGGCGCTGTTAGGCGGCAAAGGCAAGAATATGGCGGCAACTGCGTGAAAGGAGAGGAAGAGTCGGCGGTGGAAGGCGGCAAAGGCGAGAATATGGCAGCCCGTGCGTGAAAGGAGAGGAAGAGTCGGCGCTGGAAGGCGGAAAGGCGAGTATATGGCGGCACGTACCTGAAAGGAGAGGAAGAGTCGGCGCTGGAAGGCGGCAAAGGCGAGAATATGGCGGCAGCTGCGTGAAAGGAGAGGAAGAGTCGGCAGTGGAAGACGGCAAAGGCGAGAATATGGCGGCACGTACCTGAAAGGAGAGGAAGATTTGGCGCTGGAAGGCGGCAAAGGCGAGAATATGGCGGCACGCACGTGAAAGGACAGGAAGAGTCGGCGCAGGAAGGCAGCAAAGGCGAGAATATGGAGGCAGGTGCGTGAAAGAGAGGAAGAGTCGGCGCTGGAAGGCGGCAAAGGCGAGAATATGGCGGCAAGTACCTGAAAGGAGAGGAAGAGTCGGCGGTGGAAGGCGGCAAAGGCGAGAATATGGCGGCAGCTGCGTGAAAGGAGAGGACGAGTCGGCGCTGGAAGGCGGCAAAGGCGAGAATATGGCGGCAGGTGCGTGAAAGTAGAGGAAGATTTGGCGCTGGAAGGCGGCAAAGGCGAGAATATGGCGGCACGTACATGAAAGGACAGGAAGAGTCGGCGCTGTTAGGCGGCAAAGGCGAGAATATGGCGGCACGTACCTGAAAGGAGAGGAAGAGTCGGCGCTGGAAGGCGGTAAAGGCGAGAATATGGCGGCACGTACCTGAAAGGAGAGGAAGATTTGGCGCTGGAAGACGGCAAACGAGAGAATATGGTGGCAGGTGCGTGAAAGGAGAGGAAGAATCGGCAGTGGAAGGCGGCAAAGTCGAGAATATGGCAGTACGCACCTGAAAGGACTGGAAGAGTCGGCGCTGGAAGGTGGCAAAGGCGGGAATATGGCGGCACGTACCTGAAAGGAGAGGAAGAGTCGGCGCTGGAAGGCGGCAAAGGCGAGAATATGGCGGCACGTACCTGAAAGGAGAGGAAGAGTCGGCGCTGGAAGGCGGTAAAGGCGAGAATATGGCAGCCCGTGCGTGAAAGTAGAGGAAGATTTGGCGCTAGAAGGCGGCAAAGGCGAGAATATGGCGGCCACTGCGTGAAAGGAGAGGAAGAGTCGGCGCTGGAAGGCGGCAAAGGCGAGAATATGGCGGCACGTACATGAAAGGACAGGAAGAGTCGGCGCTGTTAGGCGGCAAAGGCGAGAATATGGCGGCAACTGCGTGAAAGGAGAGGAAGAGTCGGCGGTGGAAGGCGGGAAATGCGAGAATATGGCGGCAGCTGCGTGAAAGTAGAGGAAGAGTCGGCAGTGGAAGACGGCAAAGGCGAGAATATGGCGGCACGTACCTGAAAGGAGAGGAAGATTTGGCGCTGGAAGGCGGCAAACGAGAGAATATGGTGGCAGGTGCGTGAAAGGAGAGGAAGAATCGGCAGTGGAAGGCGGCAAAGTCGAGAATATGGCAGTACGCACCTGAAAGGACTGGAAGAGTCGGCGCTGGAAGGCGGCAAAGGCGGGAATATGGCGGCACGTACCTGAAAGGAGAGGAAGAGTCGGCGCTGGAAGGCGGCAAAGGCGAGAATATGGCAGCCCGTGCGTGAAAGGAGAGGAAGAGTCGGCGCTGGAAGGCGGCAAAGGCGAGAATATGGCGGCACGTACCTGAAAGGAGAGGAAGAGTCGGCGCTGGAAGGCGGCAAAGGCGAGAATATGGCAGCCCGTGCGTGAAAGTAGAGGAAGATTTGGCGCTAGAAGGCGGCAAAGGCGAGAATATGGCGGCAACTGCGTGAAAGGAGAGGAAGAGTCGGCGCTGGAAGGCGGCAAAGGCGAGAATATGGCGGCACGTACATGAAAGGAGAGGAAGAGTCGGCGCTGTTAGGCGGCAAAGGCAAGAATATGGCGGCAACTGCGTGAAAGGAGAGGAAGAGTCGGCGGTGGAAGGCGGCAAAGGCGAGAATATGGCAGCCCGTGCGTGAAAGGAGAGGAAGAGTCGGCGCTGGAAGGCGGAAAGGCGAGTATATGGCGGCACGTACCTGAAAGGAGAGGAAGAGTCGGCGCTGGAAGGCGGCAAAGGCGAGAATATGGCGGCAGCTGCGTGAAAGGAGAGGAAGAGTCGGCAGTGGAAGACGGCAAAGGCGAGAATATGGCGGCACGTACCTGAAAGGAGAGGAAGATTTGGCGCTGGAAGGCGGCAAAGGCGAGAATATGGCGGCACGCACGTGAAAGGACAGGAAGAGTCGGCGCAGGAAGGCAGCAAAGGCGAGAATATGGAGGCAGGTGCGTGAAAGAGAGGAAGAGTCGGCGCTGGAAGGCGGCAAAGGCGAGAATATGGCGGCAAGTACCTGAAAGGAGAGGAAGAGTCGGCGGTGGAAGGCGGCAAAGGCGAGAATATGGCGGCAGCTGCGTGAAAGGAGAGGACGAGTCGGCGCTGGAAGGCGGCAAAGGCGAGAATATGGCGGCAGGTGCGTGAAAGTAGAGGAAGATTTGGCGCTGGAAGGCGGCAAAGGCGAGAATATGGCGGCACGTACATGAAAGGACAGGAAGAGTCGGCGCTGTTAGGCGGCAAAGGCGAGAATATGGCGGCACGTACCTGAAAGGAGAGGAAGAGTCGGCGCTGGAAGGCGGTAAAGGCGAGAATATGGCGGCACGTACCTGAAAGGAGAGGAAGATTTGGCGCTGGAAGACGGCAAACGAGAGAATATGGTGGCAGGTGCGTGAAAGGAGAGGAAGAATCGGCAGTGGAAGGCGGCAAAGTCGAGAATATGGCAGTACGCACCTGAAAGGACTGGAAGAGTCGGCGCTGGAAGGTGGCAAAGGCGGGAATATGGCGGCACGTACCTGAAAGGAGAGGAAGAGTCGGCGCTGGAAGGCGGCAAAGGCGAGAATATGGCGGCACGTACCTGAAAGGAGAGGAAGAGTCGGCGCTGGAAGGCGGTAAAGGCGAGAATATGGCAGCCCGTGCGTGAAAGTAGAGGAAGATTTGGCGCTAGAAGGCGGCAAAGGCGAGAATATGGCGGCCACTGCGTGAAAGGAGAGGAAGAGTCGGCGCTGGAAGGCGGCAAAGGCGAGAATATGGCGGCACGTACATGAAAGGACAGGAAGAGTCGGCGCTGTTAGGCGGCAAAGGCGAGAATATGGCGGCAACTGCGTGAAAGGAGAGGAAGAGTCGGCGGTGGAAGGCGGGAAATGCGAGAATATGGCGGCAGCTGCGTGAAAGTAGAGGAAGAGTCGGCAGTGGAAGACGGCAAAGGCGAGAATATGGCGGCACGTACCTGAAAGGAGAGGAAGATTTGGCGCTGGAAGGCGGCAAACGAGAGAATATGGTGGCAGGTGCGTGAAAGGAGAGGAAGAATCGGCAGTGGAAGGCGGCAAAGTCGAGAATATGGCAGTACGCACCTGAAAGGACTGGAAGAGTCGGCGCTGGAAGGCGGCAAAGGCGGGAATATGGCGGCACGTACCTGAAAGGAGAGGAAGAGTCGGCGCTGGAAGGCGGCAAAGGCGAGAATATGGCAGCCCGTGCGTGAAAGGAGAGGAAGAGTCGGCGCTGGAAGGCGGCAAAGGCGAGAATATGGCGGCACGTACCTGAAAGGAGAGGAAGAGTCGGCGCTGGAAGGCGGCAAAGGCGAGAATATGGCAGCCCGTGCGTGAAAGTAGAGGAAGATTTGGCGCTAGAAGGCGGCAAAGGCGAGAATATGGCGGCAACTGCGTGAAAGGAGAGGAAGAGTCGGCGCTGGAAGGCGGCAAAGGCGAGAATATGGCGGCACGTACATGAAAGGACAGGAAGAGTCGGCGCTGTTAGGCGGCAAAGGCGAGAATATGGCGGCAACTGCGTGAAAGGAGAGGAAGAGTCGGCGGTGGAAGGCGGCAAAGGCGAGAATATGGCGGCAGCTGCGTGAAAGGAGAGGAAGAGTCGGCGGTGGAAGGCGGCAAAGGCAAGAATATGGCGGCACGTACCTGAAAGGAGAGGAAGAGTCGGCGCAGGAAGGCGGCAAAGGCGAGAATATGGCGGCAGGTGCGTGAAAGGAGAGGAAGAGTCGGCGCTGGAAGGCGGCAAAGGCGAGAATATGGCGGCAAGTACCTGAAAGGAGAGGAAGATTTGGCGCTGGAAGGCGGCAAAGGCGAGAATATGGCGGCAGCTGCGTGAAAGGAGAGGAAGAGTCGGCGGTGGAAGGCGGCAAAGGCGAGAATATGGCGGCAACTGCGTGAAAGTAGAGGAAGATTTGGCGCTGGAAGGCGGCAAAGGCAAGAATATGGCAGCCCGTGCGTGAAAGGAGAGGAAGAGTCGGCAGTGGAAGGCGGCAAAGGCGAGAATATGGCGGCAACTGCGTGAAAGTATAGGAAGATTTGGCGCTAGAAGGCGGCAAAGGCGAGAATATGGCAGCCCGTGCGTGAAAGGAGAGGAAGAGTCGGCGCTGGAAGGCGGCAAAGGCGAGAATATGGCGGCACGTACCTGAAAGGAGAGGAAGAGTCGGCGCTCGAAGGCGGCAAAGGCGAGAATATGGCGGCACGTACCTGAAAGGAGAGGAAGAGTCGGCGCTGGAAGGCGGCAAAGTCGAGAATATGGCGGCAGGTGCGTGAAAGGAGAGGAAGAGTCGGCGCTGGAAGGCAGCATAGGCGAGAATATGGCGGCAGCTGCGTGAAAGGAGAGGAAGAGTCGGCGCTGGAAGGCGGCAAAGGCGAGAATATGGCGGCACGCACGTGAAAGGACAGGAAGAGTCGGCGCTGTTAGGCGGCAAAGGCGAGAATATGGCGGCAACTGCGTGAAAGGAGAGGAAGAGTCGGCGCTGGAAGGCGGCAAAGGCGAGAATATGGCGGCAACTGCGTGAAAGGAGAGGAAGAGTCGGTGCTGGAAGACAGAAGGCCAGAATATGGCGGCACGTACCTGAAAGGAGAGGAAGAGCCGGCGGTGGAATGCGGCAAACGCGAGAATATGGCGACACGTACCTCAAAGTAGAGGAAGAGTTGGCGCTGGAAGGCGGCAAAGGCGAGAATATGGCGGCAACTGCGTGAAAGGAGAGGAAGAGTCGGCGCTGGAAGGCGGCAAAAGTGACAATATGGCGGCAAGTACCTGAAAGGAGAGGAAGATTTGGCGCTGGAAGGCGGCAAAGGCGAGAATATGGCGGCAGCTGCGTGAAAGGAGAGGAAGAGTCGGCGGTGGAAGGCGGCAAAGGCGAGAATATGGCGGCAACTGCGTGAAAGTAGAGGAAGATTTGGCGCTGGAAGGCGGCAAAGGCGAGAATATGGCGGCACGTACCTGAAAGCAGAGGAAGAGTCGGCGGTGGAAGGCGGGAAATGCGAGAATATGGCGGCAGCTGCGTGAAAGGAGAGGAAGAGTCGGCAGTGGAAGACGGCAAAGGCGAGAATATGGCGGCACGTACCTGAAAGCAGAGGAAGATTTGGCGCTGGAAGGTGGCAAACGAGAGAATATGGCGGCAGGTGCGTGAAAGGAGAGGAAGAATCGGCATTGGAAGGCGGCAAAGTCAAGAATATGGCAGCACGCACCTGAAAGGACAGGAAGAGTCGGCGCTGGAAGGCGGCAAAGGCGGGAATATGGCGGCACGTACCTGAAAGGAGAGGAAGAGTCGGCGCTGGAAGGCGGCAAAGGCGAGAATATGGCGGCACGTGCGTGAAAGGAGAGGAAGAGTCGGCGCTGGAAGGCGGCAAAGGCGAGAATATGGCGGCAACTGCGTGAAAGGAGTGGAAGAGTCGGCGCTGGAAGGCAGCAAAGGCGAGAATATGGCAGCACGTACCTGAAAGCAGAGGAAGAGCCGGCGGTGGAATGCGGCAAAGGCGAGAATATGGCGACACGTACCTCAAAGGAGAGGAAGAGTCGGCGCTGGAAGGCGGCAAAGGCGAGAATATGGCGGCACGTACCTGAAAGGAGAGGAAGATTTGGCGCTGGAAGGCGGCAAAGGCAAGAATATGGCGGCACGTACCGGAAAGGAGAGGAAGAGACGGCGCAGGAAGGCGGCAAAGGCGAGAATATGGCGGCAGGTGCGTGAAAGCAGAGGAAGAGTCGGCGCTGGAAGGCGGCAAAGGCGAGAATATGGCGGCAGGTACCTGAAAGGAGAGGAAGATTTGGCGCTGGAAGGTGGCAAAGGCGGGAATATGGCGGCAGCTGCGTGAAAGGAGAGGAAGAGTCGGCGGTGGAAGGCGGCAAAGGCGAGAATATGGCGGCAGGTGCGTGAAAGTAGAGGAAGAGTCGGCGCTGGAAGGCGGCAAAGGCGAGAATATGGCAGCCCGTGCGTGAAAGGAGAGGAAGAGTCGGCAGTGGAAGGCGGCAAAGGCGAGAATATGGCGGCAGGTGCGTAAAAGGAGAGGAAGAGTCGGCGCTGGAAGGCGGCAAAGGCGAGAATATGGCAGCCCGTGCGTGAAAGGAGAGGAAGAATCGGCAGTGGAAGGCGGCAAAGGCGAGAATATGGCGGCACGTACCTGAAACGAGAGGAAGAGTCGGCGCTGGAAGGCGGCAAAGGCGAGAATATGGCGGCACGTTCCTGAAAGGAGAGGAAGAGTCGGCGCTGGAAGGCGTCAAAGTCAAGAATATGGCGGCAGGTGCGTGAAAGGAGAGGAAGAGTCGGTGGTGGAAGGCAGCAAAGGCGAGAATATGGCGGCAGGTGCGTGAAAGGAGAGGAAGAGTCGGCGCTGGAAGGCGGCAAAGGCGAGAATATGGCGGCACGCACGTGAAAGGACAGGAAGAGTCGGCGCTGGAAGGCAGCAAAGGCGAGAATATGGAGGCAGGTGCGTGAAAGGAGAGGAAGAGTCGGCGCTGGAAGGCGGCAAAGGCGAGAATATGGCGGCACGTACCTCAAAGGAGAGGAAGAGTCGGCGGTGGAAGGCGGCAAAGGCGAGAATATGGCGGCAGCTGCGTGAAAGGAGAGGAAGAGTCGGCGGTGGAAGGCGGCAAAGGCGAGAATATGGCGGCAACTGCGTGAAAGTAGAGGAAGATTTGGCGCTGGAAGGCGGCAAAGGCGAGAATATGGCAGCCCGTGCGTGAAAGGAGAGGAAGAGTCGGCAGTGGAAGGCGGCAAAGGCGAGAATATGGCGGCAGCTGCGTGAAAGGAGAGGAAGAGTCGGCGCTGGAAGGCGGCAAACGAGAGAATATGGCGGCAACTGCGTGAAAGTAGAGGAAGAGTCGGCGCTGGAAGGCGGAAAGGCAAGTATATGGCGGCACGTACCTGAAAGGAGAGGAAGAGTCGGCGCTGGAAGGCGGGAAATGCGAGAATATGGCGGCAGGTGCGTGAAAGGAGAGGAAGAGTCGGCAGTGGAAGACGGCAAAGGCGAGAATATGGCGGCACGCACCTGAAAGGACTGGAAGAGTCGGCGCTGGAAGGCGGCAAAGGCGAGAATATGGCGGCACGTACCTGAAAGGAGAGGAAGAGTCGGCGCTGGAAGGCGGCAAAGGCGAGAATATGGCAGCCCGTGCGTGAAAGTAGAGGAAGAGTCGGCGCTGGAAGGCGGCAAAGGCGAGAATATGGCGGCACGTACATGAAAGGACAGGAAGAGTCGGCGCTGTTAGGCGGCAAAGGCGAGAATATGGCGGCAACTGCGTGAAAGGAGAGGAAGAGTCGGCGGTGGAAGGCGGCAAAGGCGAGAATATGGCGGCAGCTGCGTGAAAGGAGAGGAAGAGTCGGCGGTGGAAGGCGGCAAAGGCAAGAATATGGCGGCACGTACCTGAAAGGAGAGGAAGAGTCGGCGCAGGAAGGCGGCAAAGGCGAGAATATGGCGGCAGGTGCGTGAAAGGAGAGGAAGAGTCGGCGCTGGAAGGCGGCAAAGGCGAGAATATGGCGGCAAGTACCTGAAAGGAGAGGAAGATTTGGCGCTGGAAGGCGGCAAAGGCGAGAATATGGCGGCAGCTGCGTGAAAGGAGAGGAAGAGTCGGCGGTGGAAGGCGGCAAAGGCGAGAATATGGCGGCAACTGCGTGAAAGTAGAGGAAGATTTGGCGCTGGAAGGCGGCAAAGGCAAGAATATGGCAGCCCGTGCGTGAAAGGAGAGGAAGAGTCGGCAGTGGAAGGCGGCAAAGGCGAGAATATGGCGGCAACTGCGTGAAAGTATAGGAAGATTTGGCGCTAGAAGGCGGCAAAGGCGAGAATATGGCAGCCCGTGCGTGAAAGGAGAGGAAGAGTCGGCGCTGGAAGGCGGCAAAGGCGAGAATATGGCGGCACGTACCTGAAAGGAGAGGAAGAGTCGGCGCTCGAAGGCGGCAAAGGCGAGAATATGGCGGCACGTACCTGAAAGGAGAGGAAGAGTCGGCGCTGGAAGGCGGCAAAGTCGAGAATATGGCGGCAGGTGCGTGAAAGGAGAGGAAGAGTCGGCGCTGGAAGGCAGCATAGGCGAGAATATGGCGGCAGGTGCGTGAAAGGAGAGGAAGAGTCGGCGCTGGAAGGCGGCAAAGGCGAGAATATGGCGGCACGCACGTGAAAGGACAGGAAGAGTCGGCGCTGTTAGGCGGCAAAGGCGAGAATATGGCGGCAACTGCGTGAAAGGAGAGGAAGAGTCGGCGCTGGAAGGCGGCAAAGGCGAGAATATGGCGGCAACTGCGTGAAAGGAGAGGAAGAGTCGGTGCTGGAAGACAGAAGGCCAGAATATGGCGGCACGTACCTGAAAGGAGAGGAAGAGCCGGCGGTGGAATGCGGCAAACGCGAGAATATGGCGACACGTACCTCAAAGTAGAGGAAGAGTTGGCGCTGGAAGGCGGCAAAGGCGAGAATATGGCGGCACGTACCTGAAAGGAGAGGAAGAGTCGGCGCTGGAAGGCGGCAAAAGTGACAATATGGCGGCAAGTACCTGAAAGGAGAGGAAGATTTGGCGCTGGAAGGCGGCAAAGGCGAGAATATGGCGGCAGCTGCGTGAAAGGAGAGGAAGAGTCGGCGGTGGAAGGCGGCAAAGGCGAGAATATGGCGGCAACTGCGTGAAAGTAGAGGAAGATTTGGCGCTGGAAGGCGGCAAAGGCGAGAATATGGCGGCACGTACCTAAAAGCAGAGGAAGAGTCGGCGGTGGAAGGCGGGAAATGCGAGAATATGGCGGCAGCTGCGTGAAAGGAGAGGAAGAGTCGGCAGTGGAAGACGGCAAAGGCGAGAATATGGCGGCACGTACCTGAAAGCAGAGGAAGATTTGGCGCTGGAAGGTGGCAAACGAGAGAATATGGCGGCAGGTGCGTGAAAGGAGAGGAAGAATCGGCATTGGAAGGCGGCAAAGTCAAGAATATGGCAGCACGCACCTGAAAGGACAGGAAGAGTCGGCGCTGGAAGGCGGCAAAGGCGGGAATATGGCGGCACGTACCTGAAAGGAGAGGAAGAGTCGGCGCTGGAAGGCGGCAAAGGCGAGAATATGGCGGCACGTGCGTGAAAGGAGAGGAAGAGTCGGCGCTGGAAGGCGGCAAAGGCGAGAATATGGCGGCAACTGCGTGAAAGGAGTGGAAGAGTCGGCGCTGGAAGGCAGCAAAGGCGAGAATATGGCAGCACGTACCTGAAAGCAGAGGAAGAGCCGGCGGTGGAATGCGGCAAAGGCGAGAATATGGCGACACGTACCTCAAAGGAGAGGAAGAGTCGGCGCTGGAAGGCGGCAAAGGCGAGAATATGGCGGCACGTACCTGAAAGGAGAGGAAGATTTGGCGCTGGAAGGCGGCAAAGGCAAGAATATGGCGGCACGTACCGGAAAGGAGAGGAAGAGACGGCGCAGGAAGGCGGCAAAGGCGAGAATATGGCGGCAGGTGCGTGAAAGCAGAGGAAGAGTCGGCGCTGGAAGGCGGCAAAGGCGAGAATATGGCGGCAGGTACCTGAAAGGAGAGGAAGATTTGGCGCTGGAAGGTGGCAAAGGCGGGAATATGGCGGCAGCTGCGTGAAAGGAGAGGAAGAGTCGGCGGTGGAAGGCGGCAAAGGCGAGAATATGGCGGCAGGTGCGTGAAAGTAGAGGAAGAGTCGGCGCTGGAAGGCGGCAAAGGCGAGAATATGGCAGCCCGTGCGTGAAAGGAGAGGAAGAGTCGGCAGTGGAAGGCGGCAAAGGCGAGAATATGGCGGCAACTGCGTGAAAGTAGAGGAAGAGTCGGCGCTGGAAGGCGGCAAAGGCGAGAATATGGCAGCCCGTGCGTGAAAGGAGAGGAAGAATCGGCAGTGGAAGGCGGCAAAGGCGAGAATATGGCGGCACGTACCTGAAACGAGAGGAAGAGTCGGCGCTGGAAGGCGGCAAAGGCGAGAATATGGCGGCACGTTCCTGAAAGGAGAGGAAGAGTCGGCGCTGGAAGGCGTCAAAGTCAAGAATATGGCGGCAGGTGCGTGAAAGTAGAGGAAGAGTCGGTGGTGGAAGGCAGCAAAGGCGAGAATATGGCGGCAGGTGCGTGAAAGGAGAGGAAGAGTCGGCGCTGGAAGGCGGCAAAGGCGAGAATATGGCGGCACGCACGTGAAAGGACAGGAAGAGTCGGCGCTGGAAGGCAGCAAAGGCGAGAATATGGAGGCAGGTGCGTGAAAGGAGAGGAAGAGTCGGCGCTGGAAGGCGGCAAAGGCGAGAATATGGCGGCACGTACCTCAAAGGAGAGGAAGAGTCGGCGGTGGAAGGCGGCAAAGGCGAGAATATGGCGGCAGCTGCGTGAAAGGAGAGGAAGAGTCGGCGGTGGAAGGCGGCAAAGGCGAGAATATGGCGGCAACTGCGTGAAAGTAGAGGAAGATTTGGCGCTGGAAGGCGGCAAAGGCGAGAATATGGCAGCCCGTGCGTGAAAGGAGAGGAAGAGTCGGCAGTGGAAGGCGGCAAAGGCGAGAATATGGCGGCAGCTGCGTGAAAGGAGAGGAAGAGTCGGCGCTGGAAGGCGGCAAACGAGAGAATATGGCGGCAACTGCGTGAAAGTAGAGGAAGAGTCGGCGCTGGAAGGCGGAAAGGCAAGTATATGGCGGCACGTACCTGAAAGGAGAGGAAGAGTCGGCGCTGGAAGGCGGGAAATGCGAGAATATGGCGGCAGGTGCGTGAAAGGAGAGGAAGAGTCGGCAGTGGAAGACGGCAAAGGCGAGAATATGGCGGCACGCACCTGAAAGGACTGGAAGAGTCGGCGCTGGAAGGCGGCAAAGGCGAGAATATGGCGGCACGTACCTGAAAGGAGAGGAAGAGTCGGCGCTGGAAGGCGGCAAAGGCGAGAATATGGCAGCCCGTGCGTGAAAGTAGAGGAAGAGTCGGCGCTGGAAGGCGGCAAAGGCGAGAATATGGCGGCAAGTACCTGAAAGGAGAGGAAGATTTGGCGCTGGAAGGCGGCAAAGGCGAGAATATGGCGGCAGGTGCGTGAAAGGAGAGGAAGAGTCGGCGCTGGAAGGCGGCAAAGGCGAGAATATGGCGGCAACTGCGTCAAAGGAGAGGAAGATTTGGCGCTGGAAGGCAGCAAAGGCGGGAATATGGCGGCACGTACCGGAAAGGAGAGGAAGAGTCGGCGCTGGAAGGCGGCAAAGGCGAGAATATGGCGGCAGGTGCGTGAAAGGAGAGGAAGAGTCGGCGCTGGAAGGCGGCAAAGGCGAGAATATGGCGGCAAGTACCTGAAAGGAGAGGAAGATTTGGCGCTGGAAGGTGGCAAAGGCGAGAATATGGCGGCAGCTGCGTGAAAGGAGAGGAAGAGTCGGCGGTGGAAGGCGGCAAAGGCGAGAATATGGCGGCACGTGCGTGAAAGGAGAGGAAGAGTCGGCAGTGGAAGGCGGCAAAGGCGAGAATATGGCAGCCCGTGCGTGAAAGGAGAGGAAGAGTCGGCAGTGGAAGGCGGCAAAGGCGAGAATATGGCGGCAACTGCGTGAAAGTATAGGAAGATTTGGCGCTAGAAGGCGGCAAAGGCGAGAATATGGCAGCCCGTGCGTGAAAGGAGAGGAAGAGTCGGCACTGGAAGGCGGCAAAGGCGAGAATATGGCGGCAGGTGCGTGAAAGGAGAGGAAGAGTCGGCGCTGGAAGGCGGCAAAGGCGAGAATATGGCGGCAAGTACCTGAAAGGAGAGGAAGATTTTGCGCTGGAAGGCGGCAAAGGCGAGAATATGGCGGCAGCTGCGTGAAAGGAGAGGAAGAGTCGGCGGTGGAAGGCGGCAAAGGCGAGAATATGGCGGCACGTGCGTTAAAGGAGAGGAAGAGTCGGCGCTGGAAGGCGGCAAAGGCGAGAATATGGCGGCAAGTACCTGAAAGGAGAGGAAGATTTGGCGCTGGAAGGCGGCAAAGGCGAGAATATGGCGGCAGCTGCGTGAAAGGAGAGGAAGAGTCGGCGGTGGAAGGCGGCAAAGGCGAGAATATGGCGGCACGTGAGTGAAAGGAGAGGAAGAGTCGGCGCTGGAAGGCGGCAAAGGCGAGAATATGGCAGCCCGTGCGTGAAAGGAGAGGAAGAGTCGGCAGTGGAAGGCGGCAAAGGCGAGAATATGGCGGCAACTGCGTGAAAGTAGAGGAAGAGTCGGCGCTGGAAGGCGGCAAAGGCGAGAATATGGCAGCCCGTGCGTGAAAGGAGAGGAAGAATCGGCAGTGGAAGGCGGCAAAGGCGAGAATATGGCGGCACGTACCTGAAACGAGAGGAAGAGTCGGCGCTGGAAGGCGGCAAAGGCGAGAATATGGCGGCACGTTCCTGAAAGGAGAGGAAGAGTCGGCGCTGGAAGGCGTCAAAGTCAAGAATATGGCGGCAGGTGCGTGAAAGGAGAGGAAGAGTCGGTGGTGGAAGGCAGCAAAGGCGAGAATATGGCGGCAGGTGCGTGAAAGGAGAGGAAGAGTCGGCGCTGGAAGGCGGCAAAGGCGAGAATATGGCGGCACGCACGTGAAAGGACAGGAAGAGTCGGCGCAGGAAGGCAGCAAAGGCGAGAATATGGAGGCAGGTGCGTGAAAGGAGAGGAAGAGTCGGCGGTGGAAGGCGGCAAAGGCGAGAATATGGCGGCAACTGCGTGAAAGGAGAGGAAGATTTGGCGCTGGAAGGCGGCAAAGGCGAGAATATGGCAGCCCGTGCGTGAAAGGAGAGGAAGAGTCGGCGCTGTTAGGCGGCAAAGGCGAGAATATGGCGGCAGCTGCGTGAAAGGAGAGGAAGAGTCGGCGCTGGAAGGCGGCAAACGAGAGAATATGGCGGCAACTGCGTGAAAGGAGAGGAAGAGTCGGCAGTGGAAGGCGGCAAAGGCAAGTATATGGCGGCACGTACCTGAAAGGACTGGAAGAGTCGGCGCTGGAAGGCGGCAAAGGCGAGAATATGGCGGCACGTACCTGAAAGGAGAGGAAGAGTCGGCGCTGGAAGGCGGCAAAGGCGAGAATATGGCAGCCCGTGCGTGAAAGTAGAGGAAGAGTCGGCGCTGGAAGGCGGCAAAGGCGAGAATATGGCGGCAAGTACCTGAAAGGAGAGGAAGATTTGGCGCTGGAAGGCGGCAAAGGCGAGAATATGGCGGCAGGTGCGTAAAAGGAGAGGAAGAGTCGGCGCTGGAAGGCGGCAAAGGCGAGAATATGGCGGCAAGTTCCTGAAAGTAGAAGAAGATTTGGCGCTGGAAGGTGGCAAAGTCGAGAATATGGCGGCAGCTGCGTGAAAGGAGAGGAAGAGCCGGCGGTGGAATGCGGCAAACGCGAGAATATGGCGACACGTACCTCAAAGGAGAGGAAGAGTCGGCGCTGGAAGGCGGCAAAGGCGAGAATATGGCGACAACTGCGTGAAAGGAGAGGAAGAGTCGGTGCTGGAAGGCGGCAAAGGCGAGAATATGGCGGCAAGTACCTGAAAGGAGAGGAAGATTTGGCGCTGGAAGGCAGCAAAGGCGGGAATATGGCGGCACGTAGCGGAAAGGAGAGGAAGAGTCGGCGCTGGAAGGCGGCAAAGGCGAGAATATGGCGGCAGGTGCGTAAAAGGAGAGGAAGAGTCGGCGCTGGAAGGCGGCAAAGGCGAGAATATGGCGGCACGTGAGTGAAAGGAGAGGAAGAGTCGGCGCTGGAAGGCGGCAAAGGCGAGAATATGGCAGCCCGTGCGTAAAAGGAGAGGAAGAGTCGGCAGTTGAAGGCGGCAAAGGCGAGAATATGGCGGCAACTGCGTGAAAGTAGAGGAAGAGTCGGCGCTGGAAGGCGGCAAAGGCGAGAATATGGCAGCCCGTGCGTGAAAGGAGAGAAAGAATCGGCAGTGGAAGGCGGCAAAGGCGAGAATATGGCGGCACGTACCTGAAACGAGAGGAAGAGTCGGCGCTGGAAGGCGGCAAAGGCGAGAATATGGCGGCACGTTCCTGAAAGGAGAGGAAGAGTCGGCGCTGGAAGGCGTCAAAGTCAAGAATATGGCGGCAGGTGCGTGAAAGGAGAGGAAGAGTCGGTGGTGGAAGGCAGCAAAGGCGAGAATATGGCGGCAGGTGCGTGAAAGGAGAGGAAGAGTCGGCGCTGGAAGGCGGCAAAGGCGAGAATATGGCGGCACGCACGTGAAAGGACAGGAAGAGTCGGCGCAGGAAGGCAGCAAAGGCGAGAATATGGAGGCAGGTGCGTGAAAGGAGAGGAAGAGTCGGCGCTGGAAGGCGGCAAAGGCGAGAATATGGCGGCACGTACCTCAAAGGAGAGGAAGAGTCGGCGGTGGAAGGCGGCAAAGGCGAGAATATGGCGGCAGGTGCGTGAAAGGAGAGGAAGAGTCGGCGGTGGAAGGCGGCAAAGGCGAGAATATGGCGGCAACTGCGTGAAAGGAGAGGAAGAGTCGGCGCTGGAAGGCGGCAAAGGCGAGAATATGGCAGCCCGTGCGTGAAAGGAGAGGAAGAGTCGGCGCTGTTAGGCGGCAAAGGCGAGAATATGGCGGCAGCTGCGTGAAAGGAGAGGAAGAGTCGGCGCTGGAAGGCGACAAACGAGAGAATATGGCGGCAACTGCGTGAAAGTAGAGGAAGAGTCGGCAGTGGAAGGCGGCAAAGGCAAGTATATGGCGGCACGTACCTGAAAGGAGAGGAAGAGTCGGCGCTGGAAGGCGGGAAATGCGAGAATATGGCGGCAGGTGCGTGAAAGGAGAGGAAGAGTCGGCAGTGGAAGACGGCAAAGGCGAGAATATGGCGGCACGCACCTGAAAGGACTGGAAGAGTCGGCGCTGGAAGGCGGCAAAGGCGAGAATATGGCGGCACGTACCTGAAAGGAGAGGAAGAGTCGGCGCTGGAAGGCGGCAAAGGCGAGAATATGGCAGCCCGTGCGTGAAAGTAGAGGAAGAGTCGGCGCTGGAAGGCGGCAAAGGCGAGAATATGGCGGCAAGTACCTGAAAGGAGAGGAAGATTTGGCGCTGGAAGGCGGCAAAGGCGAGAATATGGCGGCAGGTGCGTAAAAGGAGAGAAAGAGTCGGCGCTGGAAGGCGGCAAAGGCGAGAATATGGCGGCAAGTTCCTGAAAGTAGAAGAAGATTTGGCGCTGGAAGGTGGCAAAGTCGAGAATATGGCGGCAGCTGCGTGAAAGGAGAGGAAGAGCCGGCGGTGGAATGCGGCAAACGCGAGAATATGGCGACACGTACCTCAAAGGAGAGGAAGAGTCGGCGCTGGAAGGCGGCAAAGGCGAGAATATGGCGACAACTGCGTGAAAGGAGAGGAAGAGTCGGTGCTGGAAGGCGGCAAAGGCGAGAATATGGCGGCAACTGCATCAAAGGAGAGGAAGATTTGGCGCTGGAAGGCAGCAAAGGCGGGAATATGGCGGCACGTACCGGAAAGGAGAGGAAGAGTCGGCGCTGGAAGGCGGCAAAGGCGAGAATATGGCGGCAGGTGCGTGAAAGGAGAGGAAGAGTCGGCGCTGGAAGGCGGCAAAGGCGAGAATATGGCGGCAAGTACCTGAAAGGAGAGGAAGATTTGGCGCTGGAAGGCGGCAAAGGCGAGAATATGGCGGCAGCTGCGTGAAAGGAGAGGAAGAGTCGGCGGTGGAAGGCGGCAAAGGCGAGAATATGGCGGCACGTGCGTGAAAGGAGAGGAAGAGTCGGCAGTGGAAGGCGGCAAAGGCGAGAATATGGCAGCCCGTGCGTGAAAGGAGAGGAAGAGTCGGCAGTGGAAGGCGGCAAAGGCGAGAATATGGCGGCAACTGCGTGAAAGTATAGGAAGATTTGGCGCTAGAAGGCGGCAAAGGCGAGAATATGGCAGCCCGTGCGTGAAAGGAGAGGAAGAGTCGGCACTGGAAGGCGGCAAAGGCGAGAATATGGCGGCACGTACCTGAAAGGAGAGGAAGAGTCGGCGCTCGAAGACGGCAAAGGCGAGAATATGGCGGCACGTACCTGAAAGGAGAGGAAGAGTCGGCGCTGGAAGGCGGCAAAGTCGAGAATATGGCGGCAGGTGCGTGAAAGGAGAGGAAGAGTCGGCGCTGGAAGGCAGCATAGGCGAGAATATGGCGGCAGGTGCGTGAAAGGAGAGGAAGAGTCGGCGCTGTTAGGCGGCAAAGGCGAGAATATGGCGGCACGCACGTGAAAGGACAGGAAGAGTCGGCGCTGTTAGGCGGCAAAGGCGAGAATATGGCGGCAACTGCGTGAAAGGACAGGAAGAGTCGGCGCTGGAAGGCGGCAAAGGCGAGAATATGGCGGCAACTGCGTGAAAGGAGAGGAAGAGTCAGCGCTGGAAGGCAGCAAAGGCCAGAATATGGCGGCACGTACCTGAAAGGAGAGGAAGAGCCGGCGGTGGAATGCGGCAAACGCGAGAATATGGCGACACGTACCTCAAAGTAGAGGAAGAGTCGGCGGTGGAAGACGGCAAAGGCGACAATATGGAGGCAACTCCGTGAAAGGAGAGGAAGAGTCGGTGCTGGAAGGCGGCAAAGGCGAGAATATGGTGGCAAGTACCTGAAAGGAGAGGAAGATTTGGCGCTGGAAGGCGGCAAAGGCGAGAATATGGCGGCAGCTGCGTGAAAGGAGAGGAAGAGTCGGCGGTGGAAGGCGGCAAAGGCGAGAATATGGCGGCAAGTGCGTGAAAGTAGAGGAAGATTTGGCGCTGGAAGGCGGCAAAGGCGAGAATATGGCGGCACGTACCTGAAAGGAGAGGAAGAGTCGGCGGTGGAAGGCGGGAAATGCGAGAATATGGCGGCAGCTGCGTGAAAGGAGAGGAAGAGTCGGCGGTGGAAGGCAGCAAAGGCGAGAATATGGCGGCACGTACCTGAAAGGAGAGGAAGATTTGGCGCTGGAAGGCGGCAAACGAGAGAATATGGCGACAGGTGCGTGAAAGGAGAGGAAGAGTCGGCGCTGGAAGGCGGCAAAGGCGAGAATATGGCGGCAACTGCGTGAAAGGAGAGGAAGAGTCAGCGCTGGAAGGCAGCAAAGGCCAGAATATGGCGGCACGTACCTGAAAGGAGAGGAAGAGCCGGCGGTGGAATGCGGCAAACGCGAGAATATGGCGACACGTACCTCAAAGTAGAGGAAGAGTTGGCGCTGGAAGGCGGCAAAGGCGACAATATGGCGGCAACTGCGTGAAAGGAGAGGAAGAGTCGGTGATGGAAGGCGGCAAAGGCGAGAATATGGCGGCAAGTACCTGAAAGGAGAGGAAGATTTGGCGCTGGAAGGCGGCAAAGGCGAGAATATGGCGGCAACTGCGTGAAAGGAGAGGAAGAGTCGGCGCTGGAAGGCAACAAAGGCGAGAATATGGCAGCACGTACCTGAAAGGAGAGGAAGAGCCGGCGGTGGAAGGCGGCAAAGGCGAGAATATGGCGATACGTACCTCAAAGGAGAGGAAGAGTCGGCGCTGGAAGGCGGCAAAGGCGAGAATATGGCAGCCCGTGCGTGAAAGGAGAGGAAGAGTCGGCGCTGGAAGGCGGCAAAGGCGAGAATATGGCGGCACGTACCTGAAAGGAGAGGAAGATTTGGCGCTGGAAGGCGGCAAAGGCAAGAATATGGCGGCACGTACCGGAAAGGAGAGGAAGAGTCGGCGCAGGAAGGCGGCAAAGGCGAGAATATGGCGGCAGGTGCGTGAAAGGAGAGGAAGAGTCGGCGCTGGAAGGCGGCAAAGGCGAGAATATGGCGGCAAGTACCTGAAAGGAGAGGAAGATTTGGCGCTGGAAGGTGGCAAAGGCGGGAATATGGCGGCAGCTGCGTGAAAGGAGAGGAAGAGTCGGCGGTGGAAGGCGGCAAAGTCGAGAATATGGCGGCAACTGCGTGAAAGTAGAGGAAGATTTGGCGCTGGAAGGCGGCAAAGGCGAGAATATGGCAGCCCGTGCGTGAAAGGAGAGGAAGAGTCGGCAGTGGAAGGCGGCAAAGGCGAGAATATGGCGGCAACTGCGTGAAAGTAGAGGAAGATTTGGCGCTGGAAGGCGGCAAAGGCGAGAATATGGCAGCCCGTGCGTGAAAGGAGAGGAAGAGTCGGCGCTGTTAGGCGGCAAAGGCGAGAATATGGCGGCACGTACCTGAAAGGAGAGGAAGAGTCGGCGCTGTTAGGCGGCAAAGGCGAGAATATGGCGGCACGTTCCTAAAAGGAGAGGAAGAGTCGGCGCTGGAAGGCGTCAAAGTCAAGAATATGGCGGCAGGTGCGTGAAAGGAGAGGAAGAGTCGGTGGTGGAAGGCAGCAAAGGCGAGAATATGGCGGCAGGTGCGTGAAAGGAGAGGAAGAGGCGGCGCTGGAAGGCGGCAAAGGCGAGAATATGGCGGCACGCACGTGAAAGGACAGGAAGAGTCGGCGCAGGAAGGCAGCAAAGGCGAGAATATGGAGGCAGGTGCGTGAAAGGAGAGGAAGAGTCGGCGCTGGAAGGCGGCAAAGGCGAGAATATGGCGGCAAGTACCTGAAAGGACAGGAAGAGTCGGCGCTGGAAGGCGGCAAAGGCGAGAATATGGCGGCAGCTGCGTGAAAGGAGAGGAAGAGTCGGCGGTGGAAGACGGCAAAGGCGAGAATATGGCGGCAACTGCGTGAAAGTAGAGGAAGATTTGGCGCTGGAAGGCGGCAAAACCGAGAATATGGCAGCCCGTGCGTGAAAGGAGAGGAAGAGTCGGCAGTGGAAGGCGGCAAAGGCGAGAATATGGCGGCAGCTGCGTGAAAGGAGAGGAAGAGTCGGCAGTGGAAGGCGGCAAAGGCGAGAATATGGCGGCAACTGCGTGAAAGTAGAGGAAGAGTCGGCGCTGGAAGGCGGAAAGGCGAGTATATGGCGGCACGTACCTGAAAGGAGAGGAAGAGTCGGCGCTGGAAGGCGGGAAATGCGAGAATATGGCAGCCCGTGCGTGAAAGGAGAGGAAGAGTCGGCAGTGGAAGACGGCAAAGGCGAGAATATGGCGGCACGTACCTGAAAGGAGAGGAAGATTTGGCGCTGGAAGGCGGCAAACGAGAGAATATGGCGGCAACTGCGTGAAAGGAGAGGAAGAATCGGCAGTGGAAGGCGGCAAAGTCGAGAATATGGCAGTACGCACCTGAAAGGACTGGAAGAGTCGGCAGTGGAAGACGGCAAAGGCGAGAATATGGCGGCACGTACCTGAAAGGAGAGGAAGATTTGGCGCTGGAAGGCGGCAAAGGCGAGAATATGGCGGCAGGTGCGTAAAAGGAGAGGAAGAGTCGGCGCTGGAAGGCGGCAAAGGCGAGAATATGGCGGCAAGTTCCTGAAAGTAGAAGAAGATTTGGCGCTGGAAGGTGGCAAAGTCGAGATTATGGCGGCAGCTGCGTGAAAGGAGAGGAAGAGCCGGCGGTGGAATGCGGCAAACGCGAGAATATGGCGACACGTACCTCAAAGGAGAGGAAGAGTCGGCGCTGGAAGGCGGCAAAGGCGAGAATATGGCGACAACTGCGTGAAAGGAGAGGAAGAGTCGGTGCTGGAAGGCGGCAAAGGCGAGAATATGGCGGCAACTGCGTCAAAGGAGAGGAAGATTTGGCGCTGGAAGGCAGCAAAGGCGGGAATATGGCGGCGCGTACCGGAAAGGAGAGGAAGAGTCGGCGCTGGAAGGCGGCAAAGGCGAGAATATGGCGGCAGGTGCGTGAAAGGAGAGGAAGAGTCGGCGCTGGAAGGCGGCAAAGGCGAGAATATGGCGGCAAGTACCTGAAAGGAGAGGAAGATTTGGCGCTGGAAGGAGGCAAAGGCGAGAATATGGCGGCAGCTGCGTGAAAGGAGAGGAAGAGTCGGCGGTGGAAGGCGGCAAAGTCGAGAATATGGCGGCACGTGCGTGAAAGGAGAGGAAGAGTCGGCAGTGGAAGGCGGCAAAGGCGAGAATATGGCAGCCCGTGCGTGAAAGGAGAGGAAGAGTCGGCAGTGGAAGGCGGCAAAGGCGAGAATATGGCGGCAACTGCGTGAAAGTATAGGAAGATTTGGCGCTAGAAGGCGGCAAAGGCGAGAATATGGCAGCCCGTGCGTGAAAGTAGAGGAAGAGTCGGCGCTGGAAGGCGGCAAAGGCAAGAATATGGCGGCACGTACCTGAAAGGAGAGGAAGATTTGGCGCTGGAAGGCAGCAAAGGCAAGAATATGGCGGCACGTACCTGAAAGGAGAGGAAGAGTCGGCGCTGGAAGGCGGCAAAGGCGAGAATATGGCGGCAGGTGCGTGAAAGGAGAGGAAGAGTCGGCGCTGGAAGGCGGCAAAGGCGAGAATATGGCGGCAAGTACCTGAAAGTAGAAGAAGATTTGGCGCTGGAAGGTGGCAAAGTCGAGAATATGGCGGCACCTGCGTGAAAGGAGAGGAAGAGCCGGCGGTGGAATGCGGCAAACGCGAGAATATGGCGACACGTACCTCAAAGGAGAGGAAGAGTCGGCGCTGGAAGGCGGCAAAGGCGAGAATATGGCGACAACTGCGTGAAAGGAGAGGAAGAGTCGGTGCTGGAAGGCGGCAAAGGCGAGAATATGGCGGCAACTGCGTCAAAGGAGAGGAAGATTTGGCGCTGGAAGGCGGCAAAGGCGGGAATATGGCGGCACGTACCTGAAAGGAGAGGAAGAGTCGGCGCTGGAAGGCGGCAAAGGCGAGAATATGGCGGCAGGTGCGTGAAAGGAGAGGAAGAGTCGGCGCTGGAAGGCGGCAAAGGCGAGAATATGGCGGCAAGTACCTGAAAGGAGAGGAAGATTTGGCGCTGGAAGGCGGCAAAGGCGAGAATATGGCGGCAGCTGCGTGAAAGGAGAGGAAGAGTCGGCGGTGGAAGGCGGCAAAGGCGAGAATATGGCGGCACGTGCGTGAAAGTAGAGGAAGATTTGGCGCTATAAGGCGGCAAAGGCGAGAATATGGCAGCCCGTGCGTGAAAGGAGAGGAAGAGCCGGCGGTGGAATGCGGCAAAGGCGAGAATATGGCGGCACGCACGTGAAAGGACAGGAAGTGTCGGCGCAGGAAGGCAGCAAAGGCGAGAATATGGAGGCAGGTGCGTGAAAGGAGAGGAAGACTCGGTGGTGGAAGGCAGCAAAGGCGAGAATATGGCGGCAGGTGCGTGAAAGGAGAGGAAGAGTCGGCGCTGGAAGGCAGCAAAGGCGAGAATATGGCGGCACGCACGTGAAAGGACAGGAAGTGTCGGCGCAGGAAGGCAGCAAAGGCGAGAATATGGAGGCAGGTGCGTGAAAGGAGAGGAAGAGTCGGCGCTGGAAGGCAGCAAAGGCGAGAATATGGCGGCAGGTGCGTGAAAGGAGAGGAAGACTCGGTGGTGGAAGGCGGCAAAGGCGAGAATATGGCGGCAAGTACCTGAAAGGACAGGAAGAGTCGGCGCTGGAAGGCGGCAAAGGCGAGAATATGGCGGCAGCTGCGTGAAAGGAGAGGAAGAGTCGGCGGTGGAAGACGGCAAAGGCAAGAATATGGCGGCAACTGCGTGAAAGTAGAGGAAGATTTGGCGCTGGAAGGCGGCAAAGGCGAGAATATGGCAGCCCGTGCGTGAAAGGAGAGGAAGACTCGGCAGTGGAAGGCGGCAAAGGCGAGAATATGGCGGCAGCTGCGTGAAAGGAGAGGAAGAGTCGGCGGTGGAAGGCGGCAAAGGCGAGAATATGGCGGCAACTGCGTGAAAGTAGAGGAAGAGTCGGCGCTGGAAGGCGGAAAGGCGAGTATATGGCGGCACGTACCTGAAAGGAGAGGAAGAGTCGGCGCTGGAAGGCGGGAAATGCGAGAATATGGCGGCAGGTGCGTGAAAGGAGAGGAAGAGTCGGCAGTGGAAGACGGCAAAGGCGAGAATATGGCGGCACGTACCTGAAAGGAGAGGAAGATTTGGCGCTGGAAGGCGGCAAACGAGAGAATATGGCGGCAGGTGCGTGAAAGGAGAGGAAGAATCGGCAGTGGAAGGCGGCAAAGTCGAGAATATGGCAGTACGCACCTGAAAGGACTGGAAGAGTCGGCGCTGGAAGGCGGCAAAGGCGGGAATATGGCGGCACGTACCTGAAAGGACAGGAAGAGTCGGCGCTGTTAGGCGGCAAAGGCGACAATATGGCGGCAACTGCGTGAAAGGAGAGGAAGAGTCGGCGCTGGAAGGCGGCAAAGGCGAGAATATGGCGGCACGCACGTGAAAGGACAGGAAGAGTCGGCGCTGTTAGGCGGCAAAGGCGAGAATATGGCGGCAGGTGCGTGAAAGGAGAGGAAGAGTCGGCGCTGGAAGGCGGCAAAGGCGAGAATATGGCGGCAGGTGCGTGAAAGGAGAGGAAGAGTCGGCGCTGGAAGGCAGCAAAGGCCAGAATATGGCGGCACGTACCTGAAAGGAGAGGAAGAGCCGGCGGTGGAATGCGGCAAACGCGAGAATATGGCGGCAGCTGCGTGAAAGGAGAGGAAGAGTCGGTGGTGGAAGGCGGCAAAGGCGAGAATATGGTGGCAACTGTGTGAGAGTAGAGGAAGATTTGGCGCTGGAAGGCGGCAAAGGCGAGAATATGGCAGTAGGTGCGTGAAAGGAGAGGAAGAGTCGGCGGTGGAAGGCGGCAAAGGCAAGAATATGGCCGCACGTACCTGAAAGGAGAGGAAGAGTCGGTGCAGGAAGGCGGCAAAGGCGAGAATATGGCGGCAAGTACCTGAAAGGAGAGGAAGAGTCGGCGCTGGAAGGCGGCAAAGGCGAGAATATGGCGACAACTGCGTGAAAGGAGAGGAAGAGTCGGTGCTGGAAGGCGGCAAAGGCGAGAATATGGCGGCAACTGCGTCAAAGGAGAGGAAGATTTGGCGCTGGAAGGCGGCAAAGGCGGGAATATGGCGGCACGTACCTGAAAGGAGAGGAAGAGTCGGCGCTGGAAGGCGGCAAAGGCGAGAATATGGCGGCACGTACCTGAAAGGAGAGGAAGATTTGGCGCTGGAAGGCGGCAAAGGCGAGAATATGGCGGCAGCTGCGTGAAAGGAGAGGAAGAGTCGGCGGTGGAAGGCGGCAAAGGCGAGAATATGGCGGCAACTGCGTGAAACTAGAGGAAGATTTGGCGCTGGAAGGCGGCAAAGGCAAGAATATGGCCGCACGTACCTGAAAGGAGAGGAAGAGTCGGTGCAGGAAGGCGGCAAAGGCGAGAATATGGCGGCAGGTGCGTGAAAGGAGAGGAAGAGTCGGCGGTGGAAGGCGGCAAAGGCGAGAATATGGCGGCAACTGCGTGAAAGTAGAGGAAGAGTCGGCGCTGGAAGGCAGAAAGGCGAGTATATGGCGGCACGTACCTGAAAGGAGAGGAAGAGTCGGCGCTGGAAGGCGGGAAATGCGAGAATATGGCGGCAGCTGCGTGAAAGGAGAGGAAGAGTCGGCAGTGGAAGACGGCAAACGAGAGAATATGGCAGTACGCACCTGAAAGGAGAGGAAGAGTCGGCGCTGGAAGGCGGTAAAGGCGGGAATATGGCGGCACGTACCTGAAAGGAGAGGAAGAGTCGGCGCTGGAAGGCGGCAAAGGCGAGAATATGGCAGCCCGTGCGTGAAAGTAGAGGAAGAGTCGGCACTGGAAGGCGGCAAAGGCGAGAATATGGCGGCACGTACCTGAAAGGAGAGGAAGATTTGGCGCTGGAAGGCGGCAAAGGCGAGAATATGGCGGCACGTACCTGAAAGGAGAGGAAGAGTCGGCAGTGGAAGACGGCAAAGGCGAGAATATGGCGGCAGGTGCGTGAAAGGAGAGGAAGAGTCGGCGCTGGAAGGCGGCAAAGGCGAGAATATGGCGGCACGTACCTGAAAGGAGAGGAAGATTTGGCGCTGGAAGGCGGCAAAGGCGAGAATATGGCAGCCCGTGCGTGAAAGGAGAGGAAGAGTCGGCAGTGGAAGGCGGCAAAGGCGAGAATATGGCGGCAACTGCGTGAAAGTAGAGGATGATTTGGCGCTAGAAGGCGGCAAAGGCGAGAATATGGCAGCCCGTGCGTGAAAGGAGAGGAAGAGTCGGCAGTGGAAGGCGGCAAAGGCGAGAATATGGCGGCACGTACCTGAAAGTAGAGGAAGAGTCGGCGCTGGAAGGCGGCAAAGGCGAGAATATGGCGGCACGTACCTGAAAGCAGAGGAAGATTTGGCGCTGGAAGGCGGCAAACGAGAGAATATGGCGGCACGTATCGGAAAGGAGAGGAAGAGTCGGCGCAGGAAGGCGGCAAAGGCGAGAATATGGCGGCAGGTGCGTGAAAGGAGAGGAAGAGTCGGCGCTGGAAGGCGGCAAAGGCGAGAATATGGCGGCAAGTACCTGAAAGTAGAAGAAGATTTGGCGCTGGAAGGCGGCAAAGGCGAGAATATGGCGGCAGCTGCGTGAAAGGAGAGGAAGAGTCGGCGGTGGAAGGCGGCAAAGGCGAGAATATGGCGGCAACTGCGTGAAAGTAGAGGAAGATTTGGCGCTGGAAGGCGGCAAAGGCGAGAATATGGCAGCCCGTGCGTGAAAGGAGAGGAAGAGTCGGCAGTGGAAGGCGGCAAAGGCGAGAATATGGCGGCAACTGCGTGAAAGTAGAGGATGATTTGGCGCTAGAAGGCGGCAAAGGCGAGAATATGGCAGCCCGTGCGTGAAAGGAGAGGAAGAGTCGGCAGTGGAAGGCGGCAAAGGCGAGAATATGGCGGCACGTACCTGAAAGTAGAGGAAGAGTCGGCGCTGGAAGGCGGCAAAGGCGAGAATATGGCGGCACGTACCTGAAAGGAGAGGAAGATTTGGCGCTGGAAGGCGGCAAAGGCGAGAATATGGAAGCCCGTGCGTGAAAGGAGAGGAAGAGTCGGCAGTGGAAGGCGGCAAAGGCGAGAATATGGCGGCAGCTGCGTGAAAGGAGAGGAAGAGTCGGCCGTGGAAGGCGGGAAATGCGAGAATATGGCGGCAGCTGCGTGAAAGGAGAGGAAGAGTTGGCGCTGGAAGGCGGCAAAGGCAAGAATATGGCGGCACGTACCTGAAAGGAGAGGAAGAGTCGGTGCAGGAAGGCGGCAAAGGCGAGAATATGGCGGCAGCTGCGTGAAAGGAGAGGAAGAGTCGGCGCTGGAAGGCGGCAAAGGCGAGAATATGGCGACAACTGCGTGAAAGGAGAGGAAGAGTCGGTGCTGGAAGGCGGCAAAGGCGAGAATATGGCGGCAACTGCGTCAAAGGAGAGGAAGATTTGGCGCTGGAAGGCGGCAAAGGCGGGAATATGGCGGCACGTACCTGAAAGGAGAGGAAGAGTCGGCGGTTGAAGGCGGCAAAGGCGAGAATATGGCGGCACGTACCTGAAAGGAGAGGAAGATTTGGCACTGGAAGGCGGCAAACGAGAGAATATGGCGGCAGGTGCGTGAAAGGAGAGGAAGAATCGGCAGTGGAAGGCGGCAAAGTCGAGAATATGGCAGCACGCACCTGAAAGGACAGGAAGAGTCGGTGCTGGAAGGCGGCAAACGAGAGAATATGGCGGCAGGTGCGTGAAAGGAGAGGAAGAATCGGCAGTGCAAGGCGGCAAAGTCGAGAATATGGCAGCACGCACCTGAAAGTACAGGAAGAGTCGGCGCTGGAAGGCGGCAAAGGCGGGAATATGGCGGCACGTACCTCAAAGGAGAGGAAGAGTCGGCGCTGGAAGGCGGCAAAGGCGAGAATATGGCGACACGTACCTCAAAGGAGAGGAAGAGTCGGCGCTGGAAGGCGGCAAAGGCGAGAATATGGCAGCCCGTGCGTGAAAGGAGAGGAAGAGTCGGCGCTGGAAGGCGGCAAAGGCGAGAATATGGCGGCACGTACCTGAAAGGAGAGGAAGATTTGGCGCTGGAAGGCGGCAAAGGCAAGAATATGGCGGCACGTACCGGAAAGGAGAGGAAGAGTCGGCGCAGGAAGGCGGCAAAGGCGAGAATATGGCGGCAGGTGCGTGAAGGGAGAGGAAGAGTCGGCGCTGGAAGGCGGCAAAGGCGAGAATATGGCGGCAGCTGCGTGAAAGGAGAGGAAGAGTCGGCGGTGGAAGGCGGCAAAGGCGAGAATATGGCGGCAACTGCGTGAAAGTAGAGGAAGATTTGGCGCTGGAAGGCGGCAAAGGCAAGAATATGGCAGCCCGTGCGTGAAAGGAGAGGAAGAGTCGGCAGTGGAAGGCGGCAAAGGCGAGAATATGGCGGCAGCTGCGTGAAAGGAGAGGAAGAGTCGGCGGTGGAAGGCGGCAAAGGCGAGAATATGGCGGCACGTACCTGAAAGGAGAGGAAGATTTGGCGCTGGAAGGCGGCAAACGAGAGAATATGGCGGCAGGTGCGTGAAAGGAGAGGAAGAATCGGCAGTGGAAGGCGGCAAAGTCGAGAATATGGCGGCACGCACCTGAAAGGACTGGAAGAGTCGGCGCTGGAAGGCGGCAAAGGCGAGAATATGGCGGCACGTACCTGAAAGGAGAGGAAGAGTCGGCGCTGGAAGGCGGCAAAGGCGAGAATATGGCAGCCCGTGCGTGAAAGTAGAGGAAGAGTCGGCGCTGGAAGGCGGCAAAGGCGAGAATATGTCGGCAAGTACCTGAAAGGAGAGGAAGATTTGGCGCTGGAAGGCGGCAAAGGCGAGAATATGGCGGCAGGTGCGTAAAAGGAGAGGAAGAGTCGGCGCTGGAAGGCGGCAAAGGCGAGAATATGGCGGCAAGTTCCTGAAAGTAGAAGAAGATTTGGCGCTGGAAGGTGGCAAAGTCGAGATTATGGCGGCAGCTGCGTGAAAGGAGAGGAAGAGCCGGCGGTGGAATGCGGCAAACGCGAGAATATGGCGACACGTACCTCAAAGGAGAGGAAGAGTCGGCGCTGGAAGGCGGCAAAGGCGAGAATATGGCGACAACTGCGTGAAAGGAGAGGAAGAGTCGGTGCTGGAAGGCGGCAAAGGCGAGAATATGGCGGCAACTGCGTCAAAGGAGAGGAAGATTTGGCGCTGGAAGGCAGCAAAGGCGGGAATATGGCGGCGCGTACCGGAAAGGAGAGGAAGAGTCGGCGCTGGAAGGCGGCAAAGGCGAGAATATGGCGGCAGGTGCGTGAAAGGAGAGGAAGAGTCGGCGCTGGAAGGCGGCAAAGGCGAGAATATGGCGGCAAGTACCTGAAAGGAGAGGAAGATTTGGCGCTGGAAGGAGGCAAAGGCGAGAATATGGCGGCAGCTGCGTGAAAGGAGAGGAAGAGTCGGCGGTGGAAGGCGGCAAAGTCGAGAATATGGCGGCACGTGCGTGAAAGGAGAGGAAGAGTCGGCAGTGGAAGGCGGCAAAGGCGAGAATATGGCAGCCCGTGCGTGAAAGGAGAGGAAGAGTCGGCAGTGGAAGGCGGCAAAGGCGAGAATATGGCGGCAACTGCGTGAAAGTATAGGAAGATTTGGCGCTAGAAGGCGGCAAAGGCGAGAATATGGCAGCCCGTGCGTGAAAGTAGAGGAAGAGTCGGCGCTGGAAGGCGGCAAAGGCAAGAATATGGCGGCACGTACCTGAAAGGAGAGGAAGATTTGGCGCTGGAAGGCGGCAAAGGCAAGAATATGGCGGCACGTACCTGAAAGGAGAGGAAGAGTCGGCGCTGGAAGGCGGCAAAGGCGAGAATATGGCGGCAGGTGCGTGAAAGGAGAGGAAGAGTCGGCGCTGGAAGGCGGCAAAGGCGAGAATATGGCGGCAAGTACCTGAAAGTAGAAGAAGATTTGGCGCTGGAAGGTGGCAAAGTCGAGAATATGGCGGCACCTGCGTGAAAGGAGAGGAAGAGCCGGCGGTGGAATGCGGCAAACGCGAGAATATGGCGACACGTACCTCAAAGGAGAGGAAGAGTCGGCGCTGGAAGGCGGCAAAGGCGAGAATATGGCGACAACTGCGTGAAAGGAGAGGAAGAGTCGGTGCTGGAAGGCGGCAAAGGCGAGAATATGGCGGCAACTGCGTCAAAGGAGAGGAAGATTTGGCGCTGGAAGGCGGCAAAGGCGGGAATATGGCGGCACGTACCTGAAAGGAGAGGAAGAGTCGGCGCTGGAAGGCGGCAAAGGCGAGAATATGGCGGCAGGTGCGTGAAAGGAGAGGAAGAGTCGGCGCTGGAAGGCGGCAAAGGCGAGAATATGGCGGCAAGTACCTGAAAGGAGAGGAAGATTTGGCGCTGGAAGGCGGCAAAGGCGAGAATATGGCGGCAGCTGCGTGAAAGGAGAGGAAGAGTCGGCGGTGGAAGGCGGCAAAGGCGAGAATATGGCGGCACGTGCGTGAAAGTAGAGGAAGATTTGGCGCTATAAGGCGGCAAAGGCGAGAATATGGCAGCCCGTGCGTGAAAGGAGAGGAAGAGCCGGCGGTGGAATGCGGCAAAGGCGAGAATATGGCGGCACGCACGTGAAAGGACAGGAAGTGTCGGCGCAGGAAGGCAGCAAAGGCGAGAATATGGAGGCAGGTGCGTGAAAGGAGAGGAAGACTCGGTGGTGGAAGGCAGCAAAGGCGAGAATATGGCGGCAGGTGCGTGAAAGGAGAGGAAGAGTCGGCGCTGGAAGGCAGCAAAGGCGAGAATATGGCGGCACGCACGTGAAAGGACAGGAAGTGTCGGCGCAGGAAGGCAGCAAAGGCGAGAATATGGAGGCAGGTGCGTGAAAGGAGAGGAAGAGTCGGCGCTGGAAGGCAGCAAAGGCGAGAATATGGCGGCAGGTGCGTGAAAGGAGAGGAAGACTCGGTGGTGGAAGGCGGCAAAGGCGAGAATATGGCGGCAAGTACCTGAAAGGACAGGAAGAGTCGGCGCTGGAAGGCGGCAAAGGCGAGAATATGGCGGCAGCTGCGTGAAAGGAGAGGAAGAGTCGGCGGTGGAAGACGGCAAAGGCAAGAATATGGCGGCAACTGCGTGAAAGTAGAGGAAGATTTGGCGCTGGAAGGCGGCAAAGGCGAGAATATGGCAGCCCGTGCGTGAAAGGAGAGGAAGACTCGGCAGTGGAAGGCGGCAAAGGCGAGAATATGGCGGCAGCTGCGTGAAAGGAGAGGAAGAGTCGGCGGTGGAAGGCGGCAAAGGCGAGAATATGGCGGCAACTGCGTGAAAGTAGAGGAAGAGTCGGCGCTGGAAGGCGGAAAGGCGAGTATATGGCGGCACGTACCTGAAAGGAGAGGAAGAGTCGGCGCTGGAAGGCGGGAAATGCGAGAATATGGCGGCAGGTGCGTGAAAGGAGAGGAAGAGTCGGCAGTGGAAGACGGCAAAGGCGAGAATATGGCGGCACGTACCTGAAAGGAGAGGAAGATTTGGCGCTGGAAGGCGGCAAACGAGAGAATATGGCGGCAGGTGCGTGAAAGGAGAGGAAGAATCGGCAGTGGAAGGCGGCAAAGTCGAGAATATGGCAGTACGCACCTGAAAGGACTGGAAGAGTCGGCGCTGGAAGGCGGCAAAGGCGGGAATATGGCGGCACGTACCTGAAAGGACAGGAAGAGTCGGCGCTGTTAGGCGGCAAAGGCGACAATATGGCGGCAACTGCGTGAAAGGAGAGGAAGAGTCGGCGCTGGAAGGCGGCAAAGGCGAGAATATGGCGGCACGCACGTGAAAGGACAGGAAGAGTCGGCGCTGTTAGGCGGCAAAGGCGAGAATATGGCGGCAGGTGCGTGAAAGGAGAGGAAGAGTCGGCGCTGGAAGGCGGCAAAGGCGAGAATATGGCGGCAGGTGCGTGAAAGGAGAGGAAGAGTCGGCGCTGGAAGGCAGCAAAGGCCAGAATATGGCGGCACGTACCTGAAAGGAGAGGAAGAGCCGGCGGTGGAATGCGGCAAACGCGAGAATATGGCGGCAGCTGCGTGAAAGGAGAGGAAGAGTCGGTGGTGGAAGGCGGCAAAGGCGAGAATATGGTGGCAACTGTGTGAGAGTAGAGGAAGATTTGGCGCTGGAAGGCGGCAAAGGCGAGAATATGGCAGTAGGTGCGTGAAAGGAGAGGAAGAGTCGGCGGTGGAAGGCGGCAAAGGCAAGAATATGGCCGCACGTACCTGAAAGGAGAGGAAGAGTCGGTGCAGGAAGGCGGCAAAGGCGAGAATATGGCGGCAAGTACCTGAAAGGAGAGGAAGAGTCGGCGCTGGAAGGCGGCAAAGGCGAGAATATGGCGACAACTGCGTGAAAGGAGAGGAAGAGTCGGTGCTGGAAGGCGGCAAAGGCGAGAATATGGCGGCAACTGCGTCAAAGGAGAGGAAGATTTGGCGCTGGAAGGCGGCAAAGGCGGGAATATGGCGGCACGTACCTGAAAGGAGAGGAAGAGTCGGCGCTGGAAGGCGGCAAAGGCGAGAATATGGCGGCACGTACCTGAAAGGAGAGGAAGATTTGGCGCTGGAAGGCGGCAAAGGCGAGAATATGGCGGCAGCTGCGTGAAAGGAGAGGAAGAGTCGGCGGTGGAAGGCGGCAAAGGCGAGAATATGGCGGCAACTGCGTGAAACTAGAGGAAGATTTGGCGCTGGAAGGCGGCAAAGGCAAGAATATGGCCGCACGTACCTGAAAGGAGAGGAAGAGTCGGTGCAGGAAGGCGGCAAAGGCGAGAATATGGCGGCAGGTGCGTGAAAGGAGAGGAAGAGTCGGCGGTGGAAGGCGGCAAAGGCGAGAATATGGCGGCAACTGCGTGAAAGTAGAGGAAGAGTCGGCGCTGGAAGGCAGAAAGGCGAGTATATGGCGGCACGTACCTGAAAGGAGAGGAAGAGTCGGCGCTGGAAGGCGGGAAATGCGAGAATATGGCGGCAGCTGCGTGAAAGGAGAGGAAGAGTCGGCAGTGGAAGACGGCAAACGAGAGAATATGGCAGTACGCACCTGAAAGGAGAGGAAGAGTCGGCGCTGGAAGGCGGTAAAGGCGGGAATATGGCGGCACGTACCTGAAAGGAGAGGAAGAGTCGGCGCTGGAAGGCGGCAAAGGCGAGAATATGGCAGCCCGTGCGTGAAAGTAGAGGAAGAGTCGGCACTGGAAGGCGGCAAAGGCGAGAATATGGCGGCACGTACCTGAAAGGAGAGGAAGATTTGGCGCTGGAAGGCGGCAAAGGCGAGAATATGGCGGCACGTACCTGAAAGGAGAGGAAGAGTCGGCAGTGGAAGACGGCAAAGGCGAGAATATGGCGGCAGGTGCGTGAAAGGAGAGGAAGAGTCGGCGCTGGAAGGCGGCAAAGGCGAGAATATGGCGGCACGTACCTGAAAGGAGAGGAAGATTTGGCGCTGGAAGGCGGCAAAGGCGAGAATATGGCAGCCCGTGCGTGAAAGGAGAGGAAGAGTCGGCAGTGGAAGGCGGCAAAGGCGAGAATATGGCGGCAACTGCGTGAAAGTAGAGGATGATTTGGCGCTAGAAGGCGGCAAAGGCGAGAATATGGCAGCCCGTGCGTGAAAGGAGAGGAAGAGTCGGCAGTGGAAGGCGGCAAAGGCGAGAATATGGCGGCAACTGCGTGAAAGTAGAGGAAGAGTCGGCGCTGGAAGGCGGCAAAGGCGAGAATATGGCGGCACGTACCTGAAAGCAGAGGAAGATTTGGCGCTGGAAGGCGGCAAACGAGAGAATATGGCGGCACGTATCGGAAAGGAGAGGAAGAGTCGGCGCAGGAAGGCGGCAAAGGCGAGAATATGGCGGCAGGTGCGTGAAAGGAGAGGAAGAGTCGGCGCTGGAAGGCGGCAAAGGCGAGAATATGGCGGCAAGTACCTGAAAGTAGAAGAAGATTTGGCGCTGGAAGGCGGCAAAGGCGAGAATATGGCGGCAGCTGCGTGAAAGGAGAGGAAGAGTCGGCGGTGGAAGGCGGCAAAGGCGAGAATATGGCGGCAACTGCGTGAAAGTAGAGGAAGATTTGGCGCTGGAAGGCGGCAAAGGCGAGAATATGGCAGCCCGTGCGTGAAAGGAGAGGAAGAGTCGGCAGTGGAAGGCGGCAAAGGCGAGAATATGGCGGCAACTGCGTGAAAGTAGAGGATGATTTGGCGCTAGAAGGCGGCAAAGGCGAGAATATGGCAGCCCGTGCGTGAAAGGAGAGGAAGAGTCGGCAGTGGAAGGCGGCAAAGGCGAGAATATGGCGGCACGTACCTGAAAGTAGAGGAAGAGTCGGCGCTGGAAGGCGGCAAAGGCGAGAATATGGCGGCACGTACCTGAAAGGAGAGGAAGATTTGGCGCTGGAAGGCGGCAAAGGCGAGAATATGGCAGCCCGTGCGTGAAAGGAGAGGAAGAGTCGGCAGTGGAAGGCGGCAAAGGCGAGAATATGGCGGCAGCTGCGTGAAAGGAGAGGAAGAGTCGGCCGTGGAAGGCGGGAAATGCGAGAATATGGCGGCAGCTGCGTGAAAGGAGAGGAAGAGTTGGCGCTGGAAGGCGGCAAAGGCAAGAATATGGCGGCACGTACCTGAAAGGAGAGGAAGAGTCGGTGCAGGAAGGCGGCAAAGGCGAGAATATGGCGGCAGCTGCGTGAAAGGAGAGGAAGAGTCGGCGCTGGAAGGCGGCAAAGGCGAGAATATGGCGACAACTGCGTGAAAGGAGAGGAAGAGTCGGTGCTGGAAGGCGGCAAAGGCGAGAATATGGCGGCAACTGCGTCAAAGGAGAGGAAGATTTGGCGCTGGAAGGCGGCAAAGGCGGGAATATGGCGGCACGTACCTGAAAGGAGAGGAAGAGTCGGCGCTGGAAGGCGGCAAAGGCGAGAATATGGCGGCACGTACCTGAAAGGAGAGGAAGATTTGGCGCTGGAAGGCGGCAAAGGCGAGAATATGGCGGCAGCTGCGTGAAAGGAGAGGAAGAGTCGGCAGTGGAAGGCGGCAAAGGCGAGAATATGGCGGCAACTGCGTGAAAGGAGAGGAAGATTTGGCGCTGGAAGGCGGCAAAGGCGAGAATATGGCGGCAACTGCGTGAAAGTAGAGGAAGATTTGGCGCTGGAAGGCGGCAAAGGCGAGAATATGGCAGCCCGTGCGTGAAAGGAGAGGAAGAGTCGGCAGTGGAAGGCGGCAAATGCGAGAATATGACGGCAATTGCGTGAAAGGAGAGGAAGATTTGGCGCTAGAAGGCGGCAAAGGCGAGAATATGGCCGCCCGTGCGTGAAAGGAGAGGAAGAGTCGGCGCTGGAAGGCGGCAAAGGCGAGAATATGGCGGCACGTACCTGAAAGAACAGGAAGAGTCGGCGCTGTTAGGCGGCAAAGGCGAGAATATGGCGGCAACTGCGTGAAAGGAGAGGAAGAGTCGGCGCTGGAAGGCGGCAAAGGCGAGAATATGGCAGCCCGTGCGTGAAAGGAGAGGAAGAGTCGGCGCTGGAAGGCGGCAAAGGCAAGAATATGGCGGCACGTACCTGAAAGGAGAGGAAGAGTCGGTGCAGGAAGGCGGCAAAGGCGAGAATATGGCGGCAGGTGCGTGAAAGGAGAGGAAGAGTCGGCGCTGGAAGGCGGCAAAGGCGAGAATATGGCGGCAAGTACCTGAAAGGAGAGGAAGATTTGGCGCTGGAAGACGGCAAAGGCGATAATATGGCGGCACGTACCTGAAAGTAGAGGAAGATTTGGCGCTGGAAGGCGGCAAAGGCGAGAATATGGCGGCAGCTGCGTGAAAGGAGAGGAAGAGTCGGCGCTGGAAGGCGGCAAAGGCGAGAATATGGCGGCACGTACCTGAAAGGAGAGGAAGAGCCGGCAGTGGAATGCAGCAAACGCGAGAATATGGCGGCACGTACCTGAAAGGAGAGGAAGAGTCGGCGCAGGAAGGCGGCAAAGGCGAGAATATGGCGGCAGGTGCGTGAAAGGAGAGGAAGAGTCGGCGCTGGAAGGCGGCAAAGGCGAGAATATGGCGGCAACTGCGTCAAAGGAGAGGAAGATTTGGCGCTGGAAGGCGGCAAAGGCGGGAATATGGCGGCAAGTACCTGAAAGGAGAGGAAGAGTCGGCAGTGGAAGGCGGCAAAGGCGAGAATATGGCGGCACGTACCTGAAAGTAGAGGAAGAGTCGGCGCTGGAAGGCGGCAAAGGCGAGAATATGGCGGCACGTACCTGAAAGGAGAGGAAGAGTCGGCGCTGGAAGGCGGCAAAGGCAAGAATATGGCGGCACGTATTGGAAAGGAGAGGAAGAGTCGGCGCTGGAAGGCGGCAAAGGCGAGAATATGGCGGCAGGTGCGTGAAAGCAGAGGAAGAGTCGGCGCTGGAAGGCGGCAAAGGCGAGAATATGGCGGCAAGTACCTGAAAGGAGAGGAAGATTTGGCGCTGGAAGGCGGCAAAGGCGAGAATATGGCGGCAGCTGCGTGAAAGGAGAGGAAGAGTCGGCGGTGGAAGGCGGCAAAGGCGAGAATATGGCGGCAACTGCGTGAAAGTAGAGGAAGATTTGGCGCTGGAAGGCGGCAAAGGCGAGAATATGGCAGCCCGTGCGTGAAAGGAGAGGAAGAGTCGGCGCTGGAAGGCGGCAAAGGCGAGAATATGGCGGCAATTGCGTGAAAGTAGAGGAAGATTTGGCGCTAGAAGGCGGCAAAGCCGAGAATATGGCCGCCCGTGCGTGAAAGGAGAGGAAGAGTCGGCGCTGGAAGGCGGCAAAGGCGAGAATATGGCGGCACGTACCTGAAAGGACAGGAAGAGTCGGCGCTGTTAGGCGGCAAAGGCGAGAATATGGCGGCAACTGCGTGAAAGGAGAGGAAGAGTCGGCGCTGGAAGGCGGCAAAGGCGAGAATATGGCGGCAGCTGCGTGAAAGGAGAGGAAGAGTCGGCGCTGGAAGGCGGCAAAGGCGAGAATATGGTGGCAACTGTGTGAAAGTAGAGGAAGATTTGGCGCTGGAAGGCAGCAAAGGCGAGAATATGGCAGCCCGTGCGTGAAAGGAGAGGAAGAGTCGGCAGTGGAAGGCGGCAAAGGCGAGAATATGGCGGCAGCTGCGTGAAAGTAGAGGATGATTTGGCGCTAGAAGGCGGCAAAGGCGAGAATATGGCAGCCCGTGCGTGAAAGGAGAGGAAGAGTCGGCAGTGGAAGGCGGCAAAGGCGAGAATATGGCGGCACGTACCTGAAAGTAGAGGAAGAGTCGGCGCTGGAAGGCGGCAAAGGCGGGAATATGGCGGCACGTACCTGAAAGCAGAGGAGGATTTGGCGCTGGAAGGCGGCAAACGAGAGAATATGGCGGCACGTATCGGAAAGGAGAGGAAGAGTCGGCGCAGGAAGGCGGCAAAGGCGAGAATATGGCGGCAACTGCGTGAAAGGAGAGGAAGAGTCGGCGCTGGAAGGCGGCAAAGGCGAGAATATGGCGGCAAGTACCTGAAAGTAGAAGAAGATTTGGCGCTGGAAGGCGGCAAAGGCGAGAATATGGCGGCAGCTGCGTGAAAGGAGAGGAAGAGTCGGCGGTGGAAGGCGGCAAAGGCGAGAATATGGTGGCAACTGCGTGAAAGTAGAGGAAGATTTGGCGCTGGAAGGCGGCAAAGGCGAGAATATGGCAGCCCGTGCGTGAAAGGAGAGGAAGAGTCGGCAGTGGAAGGCAGCAAAGGCGAGAATATGGCGGCAACTGCGTGAAAGTAGAGGATGATTTGGCGCTAGAAGGCGGCAAAGGCGAGAATATTGCAGCCCGTGCGTGAAAGGAGAGGAAGAGTCGGCAGTGGAAGGCGGCAAAGGCGAGAATATGGCGGCACGTACCTGAAAGTAGAGGAAGAGTCGGCGCTGGAAGGCGGCAAAGGCGAGAATATGGCGGCACGTACCTGAAAGGAGAGGAAGATTTGGCGCTGGAAGGCGGCAAAGGCGAGAATATGGCAGCCCGTGCGTGAAAGGAGAGGAAGAGTCGGCAGTGGAAGGCGGCAAAGGCGAGAATATGGCGGCAGCTGCGTGAAAGGAGAGGAAGAGTCGGCCGTGGAAGGCGGGAAATGCGAGAATATGGCGGCAGCTGCGTGAAAGGAGAGGAAGAGTTGGCGCTGGAAGGCGGCAAAGGCAAGAATATGGCGGCACGTACCTGAAAGGAGAGGAAGAGTCGGTGCAGGAAGGCGGCAAAGGCGAGAATATGGCGGCAGCTGCGTGAAAGGAGAGGAAGAGTCGGCGCTGGAAGGCGGCAAAGGCGAGAATATGGCGACAACTGCGTGAAAGGAGAGGAAGAGTCGGTGCTGGAAGGCGGCAAAGGCGAGAATATGGCGGCAACTGCGTCAAAGGAGAGGAAGATTTGGCGCTGGAAGGCGGCAAAGGCGGGAATATGGCGGCACGTACCTGAAAGGAGAGGAAGAGTCGGCGCTGGAAGGCGGCAAAGGCGAGAATATGGCGGCACGTACCTGAAAGGAGAGGAAGATTTGGCGCTGGAAGGCGGCAAAGGCGAGAATATGGCGGCAGCTGCGTGAAAGGAGAGGAAGAGTCGGCAGTGGAAGGCGGCAAAGGCGAGAATATGGCGGCAACTGCGTGAAAGGAGAGGAAGATTTGGCGCTGGAAGGCGGCAAAGGCGACAATATGGCGGCAGCTGCGTGAAAGGAGAGGAAGAGTCGGGGCTGGAAGGCGGCAAAGGCGAGAATATGGCGGCAACTGCGTCAAAGGACAGGAAGATTTGGCGCTGGAAGGCGGCAAAGGCGGGAATATGGCGGCACGTACCTGAAAGGAGAGAAAGAGTCGGCGCTGGAAGGCGGCAAAGGCGAGAATATGGCGGCACGTACCTGAAAGGAGAGGAAGATTTGGCGCTGGAAGGCGGCAAAGGCGAGAATATGGCGGCAGCTGCGTGAAAGGAGAGGAAGAGTCGGCGCTGGAAGGCGGCAAAGGCGAGAATATGGCGGCACGTACCTGAAAGAACAGGAAGAGTCGGCGCTGTTAGGCGGCAAAGGCGAGAATATGGCGGCAACTGCGTGAAAGGAGAGGAAGAGTCGGCGCTGGAAGGCGGCAAAGGCGAGAATATGGCGGCAGCTGCGTGAAAGGAGAGGAAGAGTCGGCGCTGGAAGGCGGCAAAGGCGAGAATATGGCGGCACGTACCTGAAAGGAGAGGAAGAGCCGGCAGTGGAATGCAGCAAAGGCGAGAATATGGCGGCACGTACCTGAAAGGAGAGGAAGAGTCGGCGCAGGAAGGCGGCAAAGGCGAGAATATGGCGGCAGGTGCGTGAAAGGAGAGGAAGAGTCGGTGCTGGAAGGCGGCAAAGGCGAGAATATGGCGGCAAGTACCTGAAAGGAGAGGAAGAGTCGGCGGTGGAAGGCGGCAAAGGCGAGAATATGGCGGCAACTGCGTGAAAGTAGAGGAAGATTTGGCGCTGGAAGGCGGCAAAGGCGAGAATATGGCAGCCCGTGCGTGAAAGGAGAGGAAGAGTCGGCAGTGGAAGGCGGCAAATGCGAGAATATGACGGCAATTGCGTGAAAGGAGAGGAAGATTTGGCGCTAGAAGGCGGCAAAGGCGAGAATATGGCAGCCCGTGCGTGAAAGGAGAGGAAGAGTCGGCGCTGGAAGGCGGCAAAGGCGAGAATATGGCGGCACGTACCTGAAAGAACAGGAAGAGTCGGCGCTGTTAGGCGGCAAAGGCGAGAATATGGCGGCAACTGCGTGAAAGGAGAGGAAGAGTCGGCGCTGGAAGGCGGCAAAGGCGAGAATATGGCAGCCCGTGCGTGAAAGGAGAGGAAGAGTCGGCGCTGGAAGGCGGCAAAGGCAAGAATATGGCGGCACGTACCTGAAAGGAGAGGAAGAGTCGGTGCAGGAAGGCGGCAAAGGCGAGAATATGGCGGCAGGTGCGTGAAAGGAGAGGAAGAGTCGGCGCTGGAAGGCGGCAAAGGCGAGAATATGGCGGCAAGTACCTGAAAGGAGAGGAAGATTTGGCGCTGGAAGACGGCAAAGGCGAGAATATGGCGGCACGTACCTGAAAGGAGAGGAAGATTTGGTGCTGGAAGACGGCAAAGGCGAGAATATGGCGGCAGCTGCGTGAAAGGAGAGGAAGAGTCGGCGCTGGAAGGCGGCAAAGGCGAGAATATGGCGGCACGTACCTGAAAGAACAGGAAGAGTCGGCGCTGTTAGGCGGCAAAGGCGAGAATATGGCGGCAACTGCGTGAAAGGAGAGGAAGAGTCGGCGCTGGAAGGCGGCAAAGGCGAGAATATGGCGGCAGCTGCGTGAAAGGAGAGGAAGAGTCGGCGCTGGAAGGCGGCAAAGGCGAGAATATGGCGGCACGTACCTGAAAGGAGAGGAAGAGCCGGCAGTGGAATGCAGCAAAGGCGAGAATATGGCGGCACGTACCTGAAAGGAGAGGAAGAGTCGGCGCAGGAAGGCGGCAAAGGCGAGAATATGGCGGCAGGTGCGTGAAAGGAGAGGAAGAGTCGGTGCTGGAAGGCGGCAAAGGCGAGAATATGGCGGCAAGTACCTGAAAGGAGAGGAAGAGTCGGCGGTGGAAGGCGGCAAAGGCGAGAATATGGCGGCAACTGCGTGAAAGTAGAGGAAGATTTGGCGCTGGAAGGCGGCAAAGGCGAGAATATGGCAGCCCGTGCGTGAAAGGAGAGGAAGAGTCGGCAGTGGAAGGCGGCAAATGCGAGAATATGACGGCAATTGCGTGAAAGGAGAGGAAGATTTGGCGCTAGAAGGCGGCAAAGGCGAGAATATGGCAGCCCGTGCGTGAAAGGAGAGGAAGAGTCGGCGCTGGAAGGCGGCAAAGGCGAGAATATGGCGGCACGTACCTGAAAGAACAGGAAGAGTCGGCGCTGTTAGGCGGCAAAGGCGAGAATATGGCGGCAACTGCGTGAAAGGAGAGGAAGAGTCGGCGCTGGAAGGCGGCAAAGGCGAGAATATGGCAGCCCGTGCGTGAAAGGAGAGGAAGAGTCGGCGCTGGAAGGCGGCAAAGGCAAGAATATGGCGGCACGTACCTGAAAGGAGAGGAAGAGTCGGTGCAGGAAGGCGGCAAAGGCGAGAATATGGCGGCAGGTGCGTGAAAGGAGAGGAAGAGTCGGCGCTGGAAGGCGGCAAAGGCGAGAATATGGCGGCAAGTACCTGAAAGGAGAGGAAGATTTGGCGCTGGAAGACGGCAAAGGCGAGAATATGGCGGCACGTACCTGAAAGGAGAGGAAGATTTGGTGCTGGAAGACGGCAAAGGCGAGAATATGGCGGCAGCTGCGTGAAAGGAGAGGAAGAGTCGGCGCTGGAAGGCGGCAAAGGCGAGAATATGGCGGCACGTACCTGAAAGGAGAGGAAGAGCCGGCAGTGGAATGCAGCAAACGCGAGAATATGGCGGCACGTACCTGAAAGGAGAGGAAGAGTCGGCGCAGGAAGGCGGCAAAGGCGAGAATATGGCGGCAGGTGCGTGAAAGGAGAGGAAGAGTCGGTGCTGGAAGGCGGCAAAGGCGAGAATATGGCGGCAACTGCGTGAAAGGAGAGGAAGAGTCGGCGGTGGAAGGCGGCAAAGGCGGGAATATGGCGGCAAGTACCTGAAAGGAGAGGAAGAGTCGGCAGTGGAAGGCGGCAAAGGCGAGAATATGGCGGCAGGTGCGTGAAAGGAGAGGAAGATTTGGCGCTGGAAGGCGGCAAAGGCGAGAATATGGCGGCACGTACCTGAAAGGAGAGGAAGAGTCGGCGCTGGAAGGCGGCAAAGGCAAGAATATGGCGGCACGTATTGGAAAGGAGAGGAAGAGTCGGCGCAGGAAGGCGGCAAAGGCGAGAATATGGCGGCAGGTGCGTGAAAGCAGAGGAAGAGTCGGCGCTGGAAGGCGGCAAAGGCGAGAATATGGCGGCAAGTACCTGAAAGGAGAGGAAGATTTGGCGCTGGAAGGCGGCAAAGGCGAGAATATGGCGGCAGCTGCGTGAAAGGAGAGGAAGAGTCGGTGCTGGAAGGCGGCAAAGGCGAGAATATGGCGGCAACTGCGTCAAAGGACAGGAAGATTTGGCGCTGGAAGGCGGCAAAGGCGGGAATATGGCGGCACGTACCTGAAAGGAGAGAAAGAGTCGGCGGTGGAAGGCGGCAAAGGCGAGAATATGGCGGCACGTACCTGAAAGGAGAGGAAGATTTGGCGCTGGAAGGCGGCAAAGGCGAGAATATGGCGGCAGCTGCGTGAAAGGAGAGGAAGAGTCGGCAGTGGAAGGCGGCAAAGGCGAGAATATGGCGGCACGTACCTGAAAGGAGAGGAAGAGTCGGCGCCTGAAGGCGGCAAAGGCGAGAATATGGCAGCCCGTGCGTGAAAGGAGAGGAAGAGTCGGCAGTGGAAGGCGGCAAAGGCGAGAATATGGCGGCAACTGCGTGAAAGTAGAGGATGATTTGGCGCTACAAGGCGGCAAAGGCGAGAATATGGCAGCCCGTGCGTGAAAGGAGAGGAAGAGTCGGCAGTGGAAGGCGGCAAAGGCGAGAATATGGCGGCACGTACCTGAAAGTAGAGGAAGAGTCGGCGCTGGAAGGCGGCAAAGGCGAGAATATGGCAGCCCGTGCGTGAAAGGAGAGGAAGATTTGGCGCTGGAAGGCGGCAAACGAGAGTATATGGCGGCACGTATCGGAAAGGAGAGGAAGAGTCGGCGCAGGAAGGCGGCAAAGGCGAGAATATGGCGGCAGCTGCGTGAAAGGAGAGGAAGAGTCGGCGCTGGAAGGCGGCAAAGGCGAGAATATGGCGGCAAGTACCTGAAAGGAGAGGAAGATTTGGCGCTGGAAGGCGGCAAAGGCGAGAATATTGCGGCAGCTGCGTGAAAGGAGAGGAAGAGTCGGCGGTGGAAGGCGGCAAAGGCGAGAATATGGCGGCAACTGCGTGAAAGTAGAGGAAGATTTGGCGCTGGAAGGCGGCAAATGCGAGAATATGGCAGCCCGTGCGTGAAAGGAGAGGAAGAGTCGGCAGTGGAAGGCGGCAAATGCGAGAATATGACGGCAATTGCGTGAAAGGAGAGGAAGATTTGGCGCTAGAAGGCGGCAAAGGCGAGAATATGGCCGTCCGTGCGTGAAAGGAGAGGAAGAGTCGGCGCTGGAAGGCGGCAAAGGCGAGAATATGGCGGCACGTACCTGAAAGAACAGGAAGAGTCGGCGCTGTTAGGCGGCAAAGGCGAGAATATGGCGGCAACTGCGTGAAAGGAGAGGAAGAGTCGGCGCTGGAAGGCGGCAAAGGCGAGAATATGGCGGCAGCTGCGTGAAAGGAGAGGAAGAGTCGGCGCTGGAAGGCGGCAAAGGCGAGAATATGGCGGCACGTACCTGAAAGGAGAGGAAGAGCCGGCAGTGGAATGCAGCAAACGCGAGAATATGGCGGCACGTACCTGAAAGGAGAGGAAGAGTCGGCGCAGGAAGGCGGCAAAGGCGAGAATATGGCGGCAGGTGCGTGAAAGGAGAGGAAGAGTCGGTGCTGGAAGGCGGCAAAGGCGAGAATATGGCGGCAGGTGCCTGAAAGGAGAGGAAGAGTCGGCGGTGGAAGGCGGCAAAGGCGGGAATATGGCGGCAAGTACCTGAAAGGAGAGGAAGAGTCGGCAGTGGAAGGCGGCAAAGGCGAGAATATGGCGGCACGTACCTGAAAGTAGAGGAAGAGTCGGCGCTGGAAGGCGGCAAAGGCGAGAATATGGCGGCACGTACCTGAAAGGAGAGGAAGAGTCGGCGCTGGAAGGCGGGAAAGGCAAGAATATGGCGGCACGTATTGGAAAGGAGAGGAAGAGTCGGTGCAGGAAGGCGGCAAAGGCGAGAATATGGCGGCAGGTGCGTGAAAGCAGAGGAAGAGTCGGCGCTGGAAGGCGGCAAAGGCGAGAATATGGCGGCAAGTACCTGAAAGGAGAGGAAGATTTGGCGCTGGAAGGCGGCAAAGGCGAGAATATTGCGGCAGCTGCGTGAAAGGAGAGGAAGAGTCGGCGGTGGAAGGCGGCAAAGGCGAGAATATGGCGGCAGCTGCGTGAAAGTAGAGGAAGATTTGGCGCTGGAAGGCGGCAAAGGCGAGAATATGGCAGCCCGTGCGTGAAAGGAGAGGAAGAGTCGGCAGTGGAAGGCGGCAAAGGCGAGAATATGGCGGCAATTGCGTGAAAGTAGAGGAAGAGTCGGCGCTGGAAGGCGGCAAAGGCGAGAATATGGCAGCCCGTGCGTGAAAGGAGAGGAAGAGTCGGCGCTGGAAGGCGGCAAAGGCGAGAATATGGCGGCACGTACCTGAAAGGACAGGAAGAGTCGGCGCTGTTAGGCGGCAAATGCGAGAATATGGCGGCAACTGCGTGAAAGGAGAGGAAGAGTCGGCGCTGGAAGGCGGCAAAGGTGAGAATATGGCGGCAGCTGCGTGAAAGGAGAGGAAGAGTCGGCGCTGGAAGGCGGCAAAGGCGAGAATATGGCGGCACGTACCTGAAAGGAGAGGAAGAGTCGGTGCAGGAAGGCGGCAAAGGCGAGAATATGGCGGCAGCTGCGTGAAAGGAGAGGAAGAGTCGGCGGTGGAAGGCGGCAAAGGCGAGAATATGGCGGCAGCTGCGTGAAAGGAGAGGAAGATTTGGCGCTGGAAGGCGGCAAAGGCGAGAATATGGCGGCAACTGCATGAAAGGAGTGGAAGAGTCGGCGCTGGAAGGCAGCAAAGACGAGAATATGGCGACACGTACCTCAAAGGAGAGGAAGAGTCGGCGCTGGAAGGCGGCAAAGGCGAGAATATGGCAGCCCGTGCGTGAAAGGAGAGGAAGAGTTGGCGCTGGAAGGCGGCAAAGGCGAGAATATGGCGGCACGTACCTGAAAGGAGAGGAAGATTTGGCGCTGGAAGGCGGCAAAGGCAAGAATATGGCGGCACGTACCGGAAAGGAGAGGAAGAGACGGCGCAGGAAGGCGGCAAAGGCGAGAATATGGCGGCAGGTGCGTGAAAGGAGAGGAAGAGTCGGCGCTGGAAGGCGGCAAAGGCGAGAATATGGCGGCACGTACCTGAAAGGAGAGGAAGATTTGGCGCTGGAAGGCGGCAAAGGCGGGAATATGGCGGCAGCTGCGTGAAAGGAGAGGAAGAGTCGGCGGTGGAAGGCGGCAAAGGCGAGAATATGGCGGCAACTGCGTGAAAGGAGAGGAAGATTTGGCGCTGGAAGGCGGCAAAGGCGAGAATATGGCAGCCCGTGCGTGAAAGGAGAGGAAGAGTCGGCAGTGGAAGGCGGCAAAGGCGGGAATATGGCGGCACGTACCTGAAAGGAGAGGAAGAGTCGGCGCTGGAAGGCGGCAAAGGCGAGAATATGGCGGCAGGTGCGTGAAAAGAGAGGAAGAGTCGGCGCTGGAAGGCGGCAAAGGCGAGAATATGGTGGCAACTGTGTGAAAGTAGAGGAAGATTTGGCGCTGGAAGGCGGCAAAGGCGAGAATATTGCGGCAGCTGCGTGAAAGGAGAGGAAGAGTCGGCGGTGGAAGGCAGCAAAGGCGAGAATATGGCGGCAACTGCGTGAAAGTAGAGGATGATTTGGCGCTGGAAGGCGGCAAAGGCGAGAATATGGCAGCCCGTGCGTGAAAGGAGAGGAAGAGTCGGCGCTGGAAGGCGGCAAAGGCGAGAATATGGCGGCAACTGCGTGAAAGTAGAGGAAGATTTGGCGCTGGAAGGCGGCAAAGGCGAGAATATGGCAGCCCGTGCGTGAAAGGAGAGGAAGATTTGGCGCTGGAAGGCGGCAAACGAGAGAATATGGCGGCACGTATCGGAAAGGAGAGGAAGAGTCGGCGCAGGAAGGCGGCATAGGCGAGAATATGGCGGCAGGTGCGTGAAAGGAGAGGAAGAGTCGGCGCTGGAAGGCGGCAAAGGCGAGAATATGGCGGCACGTACCTGAAAGGAGAGGAAGATTTGGCGCTGGAAGGCGGCAAAGGCGAGAATATTGCGGCAGCTGCGTGAAAGGAGAGGAAGAGTCGGCGGTGGAAGGCGGCAAAGGCGAGAATATGGCGGCAACTGCGTGAAAGTAGAGGAAGATTTGGCGCTGGAAGGCGGCAAAGGCGAGAATATGGCGGCACGTACCTGAAAGAACAGGAAGAGTCGGCGCTGTTAGGCGGCAAAGGCGAGAATATGGCGGCAACTGCGTGAAAGGAGAGGAAGAGTCGGCGCTGGAAGGCGGCGAAGGCGAGAATATGGCAGCCCGTGCGTGAAAGGAGAGGAAGAGTCGGCGCTGGAAGGCGGCAAAGGCGAGAATATGGCGGCACGTACCTGAAAGGAGAGGAAGAGTCGGCGCTGGAAGGCGGCAAAGGCGAGAATATGGCGGCAGGTGCGTGAAAGGAGAGGAAGAGTCGGCGCTGGAAGGCGGCAAAGGCGAGAATATGGCGGCAAGTACCTGAAAGGAGAGGAAGATTTGGCGCTGGAAGACGGCAAAGGCGAGAATATGGCGGCACGTACCTGAAAGGAGAGGAAGATTTGGCGCTGGAAGACGGCAAAGGCGAGAATATGGCGGCAGCTGCGTGAAAGGAGAGGAAGAGTCGGCGCTGGAAGGCGGCAAAGGCGAGAATATGGCGGCACGTACCTGAAAGGAGAGGAAGAGCCGGCGGTGGAATGCGGCAAACGCGAGAATATGGCGGCACGTACCTGAAAGGAGAGGAAGAGTCGGCGCTGGAAGGCGGCAAAGGCAAGAATATGGCGGCAACTGCGTGAAAGGAGAGGAAGAGTCGGTGCTGGAAGGCGGCAAAGGCGAGAATATGGCGGCAACTGCGTCAAAGGAGAGGAAGATTTGGCGCTGGAAGGCGGCAAAGGCGGGAATATGGCGGCAAGTACCTGAAAGGAGAGGAAGAGTCGGCGCTGGAAGGCGGCAAAGGCGAGAATATGGCGGCACGTACCTGAAAGTAGGGGAAGAGTCGGGGCTGGAAGGCGGCAAAGGCGAGAATATGGCGGCACGTAACTGAAAGGAGAGGAAGAGTCGGCGCAGGAAGGCGGCAAAGGCGAGAATATGGCGGCAGGTGCGTGAAAGGAGAGGAAGAGTCGTCGCTGGAAGGCGGCAAAGGCGAGAATATGGCGGCAAGTACCTGAAAGGAGAGGAAGATTTGGCGCTGGAAGGCGGCAAAGGCGAGAATATGGCGGCAGCTGCGTGAAAGGAGAGGAAGAGTCGGCGCTGGAAGGCGGCAAAGGCGAGAATATGGCGGCAACTGCGTGAAAGTAGAGGAAGATTTGGCGCTGGAAGGCGGCAAAGGCGAGAACATTGCAGCCCGTGCGTGAAAGGAGAGGAAGAGTCGGCAGTGGAAGGCGGCAAAGGCGAGAATATGGCGGCAATTGCGTGAAAGTAGAGGAAGATTTGGCGCTAGAAGGCGGCAAAGCCGAGAATATGGCCGCCCGTGCGTGAAAGGAGAGGAAGAGTCGGCGCTGGAAGGCGGCAAAGGCGAGAATATGGCGGCACGTACCTGAAAGGACAGGAAGAGTCGGCGCTGTTAGGCGGCAAAGGCGAGAATATGGCGGCAACTGCGTGAAAGGAGAGGAAGAGTCGGCGCTGGAAGGCGGCAAAGGTGAGAATATGGCGGCAGCTGCGTGAAAGGAGAGGAAGAGTCGGCGCTGGAAGGCGGCAAAGGCGACAATATGGCGGCAGGTGCGTGAAAGGAGAGGAAGAGTCGGCGCTGGAAGGCGGCAAAGGCGAGAATATGGCGGCAAGTACCTGAAAGGAGAGGAAGATTTGGCGCTGGAAGACGGCAAAGGCGAGAATATGGCGGCAGCTGCGTGAAAGGAGAGGAAGAGTCGGCGCTGGAAGGCGGCAAATGCGAGAATATGGCGGCACGTACCTGAAAGGAGAGGAAGAACCGGCGGTGGAATGCGGCAAACGCGAGAATATGGCGGCACGTACCTGAAAGGAGAGGAAGAGTCGGCGCTGGAAGGCGGCAAAGGCGAGAATATGGCGACAACTGCGTGAAAGGAGAGGAAGAGTCGGTGCTGGAAGGCGGCAAAGACGAGAATATGGCGGCAACTGCGTCAAAGGAGAGGAAGATTTGGCGCTGGAAGGCGGCAAAGGCGGGAATATGGCGGTACGTACCTGAAAGGAGAGGAAGAGTCGGCGCTGGAAGGCGGCAAAGGCGAGAATATGGCGGCACCTGCGTGAAAGGAGAGGAAGAGTCGGCGCTGGAAGGCGGCAAAGGCGAGAATATGGCGGCACGTACCTGAAAGGAGAGGAAGATTTGGCGCTGGAAGGCGGCAAAGGCGAGAATATGGCGGCAGCTGCGTGAAAGGAGAGGAAGAGTCGGCGCTGGAAGGCGGCAAAGGCGAGAATATGGCGGCAACTGCGTGAAAGTAGAGGAAGATTTGGCGCTGGAAGGCGGCAAAGGCGAGAATATGGCAGCGCGTGAGTGAAAGGAGAGGAAGAGTCGGCAGTGGAAGGCGGCAAAGGCGAGAATATGGCGGCAACTGCGTGAAAGTATAGGAAGATTTGGCGCTAGAAAGCGGCAAAGGCGACAATATGGCAGCCCGTGAGTGAAAGGAGAGGAAGAGTCGGCACTGGAAGGCGGCAAAGGCGAGAATATGGCGGCACGTACCTGAAAGGAGAGGAAGAGTCGGCGCTGGAAGGCGGCAAAGGCGAGAATATGGCGGCAGGTGCGTGAAAGGAGAGGAAGAGTCGGCGCTGGAAGGCAGCATAGGCGAGAATATGGCGGCAGGTGCGTGAAAGGAGAATAGAGTCGGCGCTGTTAGGCGGCAAAGGCGAGAAAATGGCGGCACGCACGTGAAAGGACAGGAAGAGTCGGCGCTGTTAGGCGGCAAAGGCGAGAATATGGCGGCAACTGCGTGAAAGGAGAGGAAGAGTCGGCGCTGGAAGGCGGCAAAGGCGGGAATATGGCGGCAGCTGCGTGAAAGGAGAGGAAGAGTCGGCGCTGGAAGGCAGCAAAGGCCAGAATATGGCGGCACGTACCTGAAATGAGAGGAAGAGCCGGCGGTGGAATGCGGCAAACGCGAGAATATGGCGACACGTACCTCAAAGTAGAGGAAGAGTTGGCGCTGGAAGGCGGCAAAGGCGAGAATATGGCGGCAACTGCGTGAAAGGAGAGGAAGAGTCGGCGCTGGAAGGCGGCAAAGGTGAGAATATGGCGGCAAGTACCTGAAAGGAAAGGAAGATTTGGCGCTGGAAGGCGGCAAAGGCGAGAATATGGCGGCAGCTGCGTGAAAGGAGAGGAAGAGTCGGCGGTGGAAGGCGGCAAAGGCGAGAATATGGCGGCAACTGCATGAAAGTAGAGGAAGAGTCGGCGCTGGAAGGCGGCAAAGGCGAGAATATGGCGGCACGTACCTGAAAGCAGAGGAAGAGTCGGCAGTGGAAGGCGGGAAATGCGAGAATATGGCGGCAGCTGCGTGAAAGGAGAGGAAGAGTCGGCACTGGAAGGCGGCAAAGGCGAGAATATGGCAGCCCGTGCGTGAAAGGACAGGAAGAGTCGGCGCTGGAAGGCGGCAAAGGCGAGAATATGGCGGCACGTACCTGAAAGGAGAGGAAGAGTCGGCGCTGGAAGGCGGCAAAGCCGAGAATATGGCGGCACGTGCGTGAAAGGAGAGGAAGAGTCGGCGCTGGAAGGCGGCAAAGGCGAGAATATGGCGGCAACTGCGTGAAAGGAGTGGAAGAGTCGGCGCTGGAAGGCAGCAAAGGCGAGAATATGGCAGCACGTACCTGAAAGCAGAGGAAGAGCCGGCGGTGGAATGCGGCAAAGGCGAGAATATGGCGACACGTACCTCAAAGGAGAGGAAGAGTCGGCGCTGGAAGGCGGCAAAGGCGAGAATATGGCGACAACTGCGTGAAAGGAGAGGAAGAGTTGGCGCTGGAAGGCGGCAAAGGCGAGAATATGGCGGCACGTACCTGAAAGGAGAGGAAGATTTGGCGCTGCAAGGCGGCAAAGGCAAGAATATGGCGGCACGTACCGGAAAGGAGAGGAAGAGACGGCGCAGGAAGGCGGCAAAGGCGAGAATATGGCGGCAGGTGCGTGAAAGGAGAGGAAGAGTCGGCGCTGGAAGGCGGCAAAGGCGAGAATATGGCGGCACGTACCTGAAAGGAGAGGAAGATTTGGCGCTGGAAGGCGGCAAAGGCGGGAATATGGCGGCAGCTGCATGAAAGGAGAGGAAGAGTCGGCGGTGGAAGGCAGCAAAGGCGAGAATATGGCGGCAACTGCGTGAAAGGAGAGGAAGAGTCGGCAGTGGAAGGCGGCAAAGGCGAGAATATGGCGGCAGCTGCGTGAAAGGAGAGGAAGAGTCGGCGGTGGAAGGCGGCAAAGGCGAGAATATGGCGGCAACTGCGTGAAAGTAGAGGAAGATTTGGCGCTAGAAGGCGGCAAAGGCGAGAATATGGCAGCCCGTGCGTGAAAGGAGAGGAAGAGTCGGCACTGGAAGGCGGCAAAGGCGAGAATATGGCGGCAACTGCGTGAAAGTAGAGGAAGATTTGGCGCTAGAAGGCGGCAAAGGCGAGAATATGGCAGCCCGTGCGTGAAAGGAGAGGAAGAGTCGGCACTGGAAGGCGGCAAAGGCGAGAATATGGCGGCAGGTGCGTGAAAGGAGAGGAAGAGTCGGCGCTGGAAGGCGGCAAAGGCGAGAATATGGCGGCACGTACCTGAAAGGAGAGGAAGATTTGGCGCTGGAAGGCGGCAAAGGCGGGAATATGGCGGCAGCTGCATGAAAGGAGAGGAAGAGTCGGCGCTGGAAGGCGGCAAAGGCGAGAATATGGCGGCAACTGCGTGAAAGGAGAGGAAGAGTCGGCAGTGGAAGGCGGCAAAGGCGAGAATATGGCGGCAGCTGCGTGAAAGGAGAGGAAGAGTCGGCGGTGGAAGGCGGCAAAGGCGAGAATATGGCGGCAACTGCGTGAAAGTAGAGGAAGATTTGGCGCTAGAAGGCGGCAAAGGCGAGAATATGGCAGCCCGTGCGTGAAAGGAGAGGAAGAGTCGGCACTGGAAGGCGGCAAGGCGAGAATATGGCGGCACGTACCTGAAAGGAGAGGAAGAGTCGGCGCTGGAAGGCGGCAAAGGCGAGAATATGGCGGCAAGTACCTGAAAGGAGAGGAAGATTTGGCACTGGAAGGCGGCAAAGGCGAGAATATGGCGGCAGCTGCGTGAAAGGAGAGGAAGAGTCGGCGCTGGAAGGCGGCAAAGGCGAGAATATGGTGGCAACTGTGTGAAAGTAGAGGAAGATTTGGCGCTGGAAAGCGGCAAAGGCGAGAATATGGCAGCCCGTGCGTTAAAGGAGAGGAAGAGTCGGCAGTGGAAGGCGGCAAAGGTGAGAATATGGCGGCAACTGCGTGAAAGTAGAGGATGATTTGGCGCTAGAAGGCGGCAAAGGCGAGAATATGGCAGCCCGTGCGTGAAAGGAGAGGAAGAGTCGGCAGTGGAAGGCGGCAAAGGCGAGAATATGGCGGCAACTGCGTGAAAGGAGAGGAAGAGTCGGCGCTGGAAGGCGGCAAAGGCAAGAATATGGCGGCACGTACCTGAAAGGAGAGGAAGAGTCGGCGCTGGAAGGCGGCAAAGGCGAGAATATGGCAGCCCGTGCGTGAAAGGAGAGGAAGATTTGGCGCTGGAAGGCGGCAAACGAGAGAATATGGCGGCACGTATCGGAAAGGAGAGGAAGAGTCGGCGCAGGAAGGCGGCATAGGCGAGAATATGGCGGCAGGTGCGTGAAAGGAGAGGAAGAGTCGGCGCTGGAAGGCGGCAAAGGCGAGAATATGGCGGCAAGTACCTGAAAGGAGAGGAAGATTTGGCGCTGGAAGGCGGCAAAGGCGAGAATATTGCGGCAGCTGCGTGAAAGGAGAGGAAGAGTCGGCGGTGGAAGGCGGCAAAGGCGAGAATATGGCGGCACGTACCTGAAAGAACAGGAAGAGTCGGCGCTGTTAGGCGGCAAAGGCGAGAATATGGCGGCAACTGCGTGAAAGGAGAGGAAGAGTCGGCGCTGGAAGGCGGCAAAGGCGAGAATATGGCAGCCCGTGCGTGAAAGGAGAGGAAGAGTCGGTGCAGGAAGGCGGCAAAGGCGAGAATATGGCGGCAGGTGCGTGAAAGGAGAGGAAGAGTCGGCGCTGGAAGGCGGCAAAGGCGAGAATATGGCGGCACGTACCTGAAAGGAGAGGAAGATTTGGCGCTAGAAAGCGGCAAAGGCGAGAATATGGCAGCCCGTGCGTGAAAGGAGAGGAAGAGTCGGCACTGGAAGGCGGCAAAGGCGAGAATATGGCGGCACGTACCTGAAAGTAGAGGAAGAGTCGGCGGTGGAAGGCGGCAAAGTCGAGAATATGGCGGCAGGTGCGTGAAAGGAGAGGAAGAGTCGGCGCTGGAAGGCAGCATAGGCGAGAATATGGCGGCAGGTGCGTGAAAGGAGAGGAAGAGTCGGCGCTGTTAGGCGGCAAAGGCGAGAAAGTGGCGGCACGCACGTGAAAGGACAGGAAGAGTCGGCGCTGTTAGGCGGCAAAGGCGAGAATATGGCGGCAACTGCGTGAAAGGAGAGGAAGAGTCGGCGCTGGAAGGCAGCAAAGGCGAGAATATGGCGGCACGTACCTGAAAGGAGAGGAAGAGTCGGCGCTGGAATGCGGCAAACGCGAGAATTTGGCAACACGTACCTCAAAGTAGAGGAAGAGTTGGCGCTGGAAGGCGGCAAAGGCGAGAATATGGCGGCAACTGCGTGAAAGGAGAGGAAGAGTCGGCGCTGGAAGGCGGCAAAGGCGAGAATATGGCGGCACGTACCTGAAAGGAGAGGAAGATTTGGCGCTGGAAGGCGGCAAAGGCGGGAATATGGCGGCAGCTGCGTGAAAGGAGAGGAAGAGTCGGCGGTGGAAGGCGGCAAAGGCGAGAATATGGCGGCAACTGCGTGAAAGGAGAGGAAGATTTGGCGCTGGAAGGCGGCAAAGGCGAGAATATGGCAGCCCGTGCGTGAAAGGAGAGGAAGAGTCGGCAGTGGAAGGCGGCAAAGGCGAGAATATGGCGGCAACTGCGTGAAAGTAGAGGAAGATTTGGCGCTAGAAGGCGGCAAAGGCGAGAATATGGCAGCCCGTGCGTGAAAGGAGAGGAAGAGTCGGCGCTGGAAGGCGGCAAAGGCGAGAATATGGCGGCACGTACCTGAAAGGAGAGGAAGAGTCGGCGCTGGAAGGCGGCAAAGGCGAGAATATGGCGACAAGTACCTGAAAGGAGAGGAAGAGTCGGCGCTGGAAGGCGGCAAAAGCGAGAATATGGCGGCACGTACCTGAAAGGAGAGGAAGAGTCGGCGCTGGAAGGCGGCAAAGGCGAGAATATGGTGGCAACTGTGTGAAAGTAGAGGAAGATTTGGCGCTGGAAGGCGGCAAAGGCGAGAATATGGCAGCCCGTGCGTGAAAGGAGAGGAAGAGTCGGCAGTGGAAGGCGGCAAAGGTGAGAATATGGCGGCAACTGCGTGAAAGTAGAGGATGATTTGGCGCTAGAAGGAGGCAAAGGCGAGAATATGGCAGCCCGTGCGTGAAAGGAGAGGAAGAGTCGGCAGTGGAAGGCGGCAAAGGCGAGAATATGGCGGCAACTGCGTGAAAGGAGAGGAAGAGTCGGCGCTGGAAGGCGGCAAAGGCGAGAATATGGCGGCACGTACCTGAAAGGAGAGGAAGATTTGGCGCTGGAAGGCGGCAAAGGCAAGAATATGGCGGCACGTATCGGAAAGCAGAGGAAGAGTCGGCGCAGGAAGGCGGCAAAGGCGAGAATATGGCGGCAGGTGCATGAAAGGAGAGGAAGAGTCGGCGCTGGAAGGCGGCAAAGGCGAGAATATGGCGGCACGTACCTGAAAGGAGAGGAAGAGTCGGCGCTGGAAGGCGGCAAAGGCGAGAATATGGCGGCACGTACCTGAAAGGAGAGGAAGATTTGGCGCTGGAAGGCGGCAAAGGCGGGAATATGGCGGCAGGTGCGTGAAAGGAGAGGAAGAGTCGGCGGTGGAAGGCGGCAAAGGCGAGAATATGGCGGCAACTGCGTGAAAGGAGAGGAAGATTTGGCGCTGGAAGGCGGCAAAGGCAAGAATATGGCGGCACGTATCGGAAAGGAGAGGAAGAGTCGGCGCTGGAAGGCGGCAAAGGCGAGAATATGGCGGCAGGTGCGTGAAAGGAGAGGAAGAGTCGGCGCTGGAAGGCGGCAAAGGCGAGAATATGGCGGCAAGTACCTGAAAGGAGAGGAAGATTTGGCGCTGGAAGACGGCAAAGGCGGGAATATGGCGGCAGCTGCGTGAAAGGAGAGGAAGAGTCGGCGGTGGAAGGCGGCAAAGGCGAGAATATGGCGGCAACTGCGTGAAAGTAGAGGAAGATTTGGCGCTGGAAGGCGGCAAAGGCGAGAATATGGCAGCGCGTGCGTGAAAGGAGAGGAAGAGTCGGCAGTGGAAGGCGGCAAAGGCGAGAATATGGCGGCAACTGCGTGAAAGTATAGGAAGATTTGGCGCTAGAAAGCGGCAAAGGCGAGAATATGGCAGCCCGTGCGTGAAAGGAGAGGAAGAGTCGGCACTGGAAGGCGGCAAAGGCGAGAATATGGCGGCACGTACCTGAAAGTAGAGGAAGAGTCGGCGGTGGAAGGCGGCAAAGTCGAGAATATGGCGGCAGGTGCGTGAAAGGAGAGGAAGAGTCGGCGCTGGAAGGCAGCATAGGCGAGAATATGGCGGCAGGTGCGTGAAAGGAGAGGAAGAGTCGGCGCTGTTAGGCGGCAAAGGCGAGAAAGTGGCGGCACGCACGTGAAAGGACAGGAAGAGTCGGCGCTGTTAGGCGGCAAAGGCGAGAATATGGCGGCAACTGCGTGAAAGGAGAGGAAGAGTCGGCGCTGGAAGGCAGCAAAGGCGAGAATATGGCGGCACGTACCTGAAAGGAGAGGAAGAGTCGGCGCTGGAATGCGGCAAACGCGAGAATTTGGCAACACGTACCTCAAAGTAGAGGAAGAGTTGGCGCTGGAAGGCGGCAAAGGCGAGAATATGGCGGCAACTGCGTGAAAGGAGAGGAAGAGTCGGCGCTGGAAGGCGGCAAAGGCGAGAATATGGCGGCACGTACCTGAAAGGAGAGGAAGATTTGGCGCTGGAAGGCGGCAAAGGCGGGAATATGGCGGCAGCTGCGTGAAAGGAGAGGAAGATTTGGCGCTGGAAGGCGGCAAAGGCGAGAATATGGCGGCAACTGCGTGAAAGGAGAGGAAGATTTGGCGCTGGAAGGCGGCAAAGGCGAGAATATGGCAGCCCGTGCGTGAAAGGAGAGGAAGAGTCGGCAGTGGAAGGCGGCAAAGGCGAGAATATGGCGGCAACTGCGTGAAAGTAGAGGAAGATTTGGCGCTAGAAGGCGGCAAAGGCGAGAATATGGCAGCCCGTGCGTGAAAGGAGAGGAAGAGTCGGCGCTGGAAGGCGGCAAAGGCGAGAATATGGCGACAAGTACCTGAAAGGAGAGGAAGATTTGGCGCTGGAAGGCGGCAAAGGCGAGAATATGGCGGCAGCTGCGTGAAAGGAGAGGAAGAGTCGGCGCTGGAAGGCGGCAAAGGCGAGAATATGGTGGCAACTGTGTGAAAGTAGAGGAAGATTTGGCGCTGGAAGGCGGCAAAGGCGAGAATATGGCAGCCCGTGCGTGAAAGGAGAGGAAGAGTCGGCAGTGGAAGGCGGCAAAGGTGAGAATATGGCGGCAACTGCGTGAAAGTAGAGGATGATTTGGCGCTAGAAGGAGGCAAAGGCGAGAATATGGCAGCCCGTGCGTGAAAGGAGAGGAAGAGTCGGCAGTGGAAGGCGGCAAAGGCGAGAATATGGCGGCAACTGCGTGAAAGGAGAGGAAGAGTCGGCGCTGGAAGGCGGCAAAGGCGAGAATATGGCGGCACGTACCTGAAAGGAGAGGAAGATTTAGCGCTGGAAGGCGGCAAAGGCAAGAATATGGCGGCACGTATCGGAAAGCAGAGGAAGAGTCGGCGCAGGAAGGCGGCAAAGGCGAGAATATGGCGGCAGGTGCATGAAAGGAGAGGAAGAGTCGGCGCTGGAAGGCGGCAAAGGCGAGAATATGGCGGCACGTACCTGAAAGGAGAGGAAGAGTCGGCGCTGGAAGGCGGCAAAGGCGAGAATATGGCGGCACGTACCTGAAAGGAGAGGAAGATTTGGCGCTGGAAGGCGGCAAAGGCGGGAATATGGCGGCAGCTGCGTGAAAGGAGAGGAAGAGTCGGCGGTGGAAGGCGGCAAAGGCGAGAATATGGCGGCAACTGCGTGAAAGGAGAGGAAGATTTGGCGCTGGAAGGCGGCAAAGGCAAGAATATGGCGGCACGTATCGGAAAGGAGAGGAAGAGTCGGCGCAGGAAGGCGGCAAAGGCGAGAATATGGCGGCAGGTGCATGAAAGGAGAGGAAGAGTCGGCGCTGGAAGGCGGCAAAGGCGAGAATATGGCGGCAAGTACCTGAAAGGAGAGGAAGATTTGGCGCTGGAAGGCGGCAAAGGCGAGAATATTGCGGCAGCTGCGTGAAAGGAGAGGAAGAGTCGGCGCTGGAAGGCGGCAAAGGCGAGAATATGGCGGCAGGTGCGTGAAAGGAGAGGAAGATTTGGCGCTGGAAGGTGGCAAAGGCGAGAGTATGGCAGCCCGTGAGTGAAAGGAGAGGAAGAGTCGGCAGTGGAAGGCGGCAAAGGCGAGAATATGGCGGCAACTGCGTGAAAGTAGAGGAAGATTTGGCGCTGGAAGGCGGCAAAGGCGAGAATATGGCCGCCCGTGCGTGAAAGGAGAGGAAGAGTCGGCGCTGGAAGGCGGCAAAGGCGAGAATATGGCGGCACGTACCTGAAAGGACAGGAAGAGTCGGCGCTGTTAGGCGCCAAAAGCGAGAATATGGCGGCAGGTGCGTGAAAGGAGAGGAAGAGTCGGCGCTGGAAGGCGGCAAAGGCGAGAATATGGCGGCAGCTGCGTGAAAGGAGAGGAAGAGTCGGCGCTGGAAGGCGGCAAAGGCAAGAATATGGCGGCACGTACCTGAAAGGAGAGGAAGAGTCGGTGCAGGAAGGCGGCAAAGGCGAGAATATGGCGGCAGGTGCGTGAAAGGAGAGGAAGAGTCGGCGCTGGAAGGCGGCAAAGGCGAGAATATGGCGGCAAGTACCTGAAAGGAGAGGAAGAATTGGTGCTGGAAGGCGGCAAAGGCGAGAATATGGCGGCAGCTGCGTGAAAGGAGAGGAAAAGTCGGCGCTGGAAGGCGGCAAAGGCGAGAATATGGCGGCACGTACCTGAAAGTAGAGGAAGAGTCGGCGCTGGAAGGCGGCAAAGGCGAGAATATGGCAGCCCGTGCGTGAAAGGAGAGGAAGAGTCGGCGCTGGAAGGCGGCAAAGGCGAGAATATGGCGGCAACTGCGTGAAAGGAGAGGAAGAGTCGGTGGTGGAAGGCAGCAAAGGCGAGAATATGGCGGCAGGTGCGTGAAAGGAGAGGAAGAGTCGGCGCTGGAAGGCGGCAAAGGCGAGAATATGGCGGCACGCACGTGAAAGTACAGGAAGAGTCGGCGCTGGAAGGCGGCAAAGGCGAGAATATGGCGGCAACTGCATGAAAGGAGAGGAAGAGTCGGCGGTGGAAGGCGGCAAAGGCGAGAATATGGCGGCAACTGCGTGAAAGTAGAGGAAGAGTCGGCGCTGGAATGCGGCAAAAGCGAGAATATGGCGGCACGTACCTGAAAGGAGAGGAAGAGTCGGCGGTGGAAGGCGGCAAAGGCGAGAATATGGCGGCAACTGCGTGAAAGGAGAGGAAGAGTCGGCGCTGGAAGGCGGCAAAGGCGAGAATATGGCGGCACGTACCTGAAAGTAGAGGAAGATTTGGCGCTGGAAGGCGGCAAAGGCAAGAATATGGCGGCAAGTACCTGAAAGGAGAGAAGGAGTCGGCGCTGGAAGGCGGCAAAGGCGAGAATATGGCGGCACGTACCTGAAAGTAGAGGAAGATTTGGCGCTGGAAGGCGGCAAAGGTTAGAATATGGCAGCCCGTGCGTGAAAGGAGAGGAACAGTCGGCGCTGGAAGGTGGCAAAGGCGAGAATATGGCGGCAACTGCGTGAAAGGAGAGGAAGAGTCGGCGCTGGAAGGCAGCAAAGGCGAGAATATGGCAGCACGTACCTGAAAGGAGAGGAAGAGTCGGCGCTGGAAGGCGGCAAAGGCGAGAATATGGCGGCAACTGCGTGAAAGGAGAGGAAGATTTGGTGCTGGAAGGCGGCAAAGGCGAGAATATTGCGGCAGCTGCGTGAAAGGAGAGGAAGAGTCGGCGGTGGAAGGCGGCAAAGGCGAGAATATGGCGGCAACTGCGTGAAAGTAGAGGAAGATTTGGCGCTGGAAGGCGGCAAAGGCGAGAATATGGCAGCCCGTGCGTGAAAGGAGAGGAAGAGTCGGCAGTGGAAGGCGGCAAAGGCGAGACTATGGCGGCAACTGCGTGAAAGTAGAGGAAGATTTGGCGCTAGAAGGCGGCAAAGGCGAGAATATGGCAGCCCGTGCGTGAAAGTAGAGGAAGATTTGGCGCTGTTAGGCGGCAAATGCGAGAATATGGCGGCACGTACCTGAAAGGACAGGAAGAGTCGGCGCTGTTAGGCGGCAAAGGCGAGAATATGGCGGCAACTGCGTGAAAGGAGAGGAAGAGTCGGCGCTGGAAGGCGGCAAAGGCGAGAATATGGCGGCAGCTGCGTGAAAGGAGAGGAAGAGTCGGCGCTGGAAGGCGGCAAAGGCGAGAATATGGCGGCACGTACCTGAAAGGAGAGGAAGAGTCGGCGCTGGAAGGCGGCAAAGGCGAGAATATGGCGGCAGGTGCGTGAAAGGAGAGGAAGAGTCGGCGCTGGAAGGCGGCAAAGGCGAGAATCTGGCGGCAAGTACCTGAAAGGAGAGGAAGATTTGGCGCTGGAAGACGGCAAAGGCGAGAATATGGCGGCAGCTGCGTGAAAGGAGAGGAAGAGTCGGCGGTGGAAGGCGGCAAAGGCGAGAATATGGCGGCACGTACCTGAAAGGAGAGGAAGAGTCGGCGCTGGAAGGCGGCAAAGGCGAGAATATGGCGGCAGGTGCGTGAAAGGAGAGGAAGAGTCGGCAGTGGAAGGCGGCAAAGGCGAGAATATTGCGGCAACTGCGTGAAAGTAGAGGAACATTTGGCGCTAGAAGGCGGCAAAGGCGAGAATATGGCAGCCCGTGCGTGAAAGGAGTGGAAGAGTCGGCAGTGGAAGGCGGCAAAGGCGAGAATATGGCGGCACGTACCTGAAAGGAGAGGAAGAGTCGGCGCTGGAAGGCGGCAAAGGCGAGAATATGGCAGCCCGTGCGTGAAAGGAGAGGAAGAGTCGGCGCTGGAAGGCGGCAAAGGCGAGAATATGGCGGCAACTGCGTGAAAGGAGAGGAAGAGTCGGTGGTGGAAGGCAGCAAAGGCGAGAATATGGCGGCAGGTGCGTGAAAGGAGAGGAAGAGTCGGCGCTGGAAGGCGGCAAAGGCGAGAATATGGCGGCACGCACGTGAAAGTACAGGAAGAGTCGGCGCTGGAAGGCGGCAAAGGCGAGAATATGGCGGCAGCTGCGTGAAAGGAGAGGAAGAGTCGGCGGTGGAAGGCGGCAAAGGCGAGAATATGGCGGCAACTGCGTGAAAGTAGAGGAAGAGTCGGCGCTGGAATGCGGCAAAAGCGAGAATATGGCGGCACGTACCTGAAAGGAGAGGAAGAGTCGGCGGTGGAAGGCGGGAAATGCGAGAATATGGCGGCAGCTGCGTGAAAGGAGAGGAAGAGTCGGCGCTGGAAGGCGGCAAAGGCGAGAATATGGCGGCACGTACCTGAAAGTAGAGGAAGATTTGGCGCTGGAAGGCGGCAAAGGCAAGAATATGGCGGCACGTACCTGAAAGGAGAGAAGGAGTCGGCGCTGGAAGGCGGCAAAGGCGAGAATATGGCGGCACGTACCTGAAAGTAGAGGAAGATTTGGCGCTGGAAGGCGGCAAAGGTTAGAATATGGCAGCCCGTGCGTGAAAGGAGAGGAAGAGTCGGCGCTGGAAGGTGGCAAAGGCGAGAATATGGCGGCAACTGCGTGAAAGGAGAGGAAGAGTCGGCGCTGGAAGGCAGCAAAGGCGAGAATATGGCAGCACGTACCTGAAAGGAGAGGAAGAGTCGGCGCTGGAAGGCGGCAAAGGCGAGAATATGGCCACACGTACCTGAAAGGAGAGGAAGAATCGGCAGTGGAAGGCGGCAAAGGCGAGAATATGGCAGCCCGTGCGTGAAAGGAGAGGAAGAGTCGGCGCTGGAAGGCGGCAAAGGCGAGAATATGGCGACACGTACCTGAAAGGAGAGGAAGAATCGGCAGCGGAAGGCGGCAAAGGCGAGAATATGGCGGCACGTACCTGAAAGGAGAGGGAGAGTCGGCGCAGGAAGGCGGCAAAGGCGAGAATATGGCGGCAGGTGCGAGAAACGAGAGGAAGAGTCGGCGCTGGAAGGCGGCAAAGGCGAGAATATGGCGGCAAGTACCTGAAAGGAGAGGAAGATTTGGCGCTGGAAGGCAGCAAACGAGAGAATATGGCGGCAGGTGCGTGAAAGGAGAGGAAGAATCGGCAGTGGAAGGCGGCAAAGGCGAGAATATGGCAGCACGCACCTGAAAGAACAGGAAGAGTCGGTGCAGGAAGGCGGCAAAGGCGAGAATATGGCGGCAGGTGCGTGAAAGGAGAGGAAGAGTCGGCGCTGGAAGGCGGCAAAGGCGAGAATATGGCGGCAAATGCGTGAAAGGAGAGGAAGATTTGGCGCTGGAAGGCGGCAAAGTCGAGAATATTGCGGCAGCTGCGTGAAATGAGAGGAAGAGTCGGCGGTGGAAGGCGGCAAAGGCGAGAATATGGCGGCACGTACCTGAAAGGAGAGGAAGATTTGGCGCTGGAAGGCGGCAAAGGCGAGAATATGGCAGCCCGTGCGTGAAAGGAGAGGAAGAGTCGGCGCTGTTAGGCGGCAAAGGCGAGAATATGGCGGCACGTACCTGAAAGGACAGGAAGATTCGGCGCTGGAAGGCGGCAAAGGCGGGAATATGGCGGCACGTACCTGAAAGGAGAGGAAGAGTCGGCGCTGGAAGGCGGCAAAGGCGAGAATATGGCAGCCCGTGCGTGAAAGGAGAGGAAGAGTCGGCGCTGGAAGGCGGCAAAGGCGAGAATATGGCGGCACGTACCTGAAAGGAGAGGAAGATTTGGCGCTGGAAGGCGGCAAAGGCAAGAATATGGCGGCACGTACCTGAAAGGAGAGGAAGAGTCGGCGCTGGAAGGCGGCAAAGGCGAGAATATGGCGGCAGGTGCGTGAAAGGAGAGGAAGAGTCGGCGCTGGAAGGCGGCAAAGGCGAGAATATGGCGGCAACTGCGTGAAAGGAGAGGAAGATTTGGTGCTGGAAGGCGGCAAAGGCGAGAATATTGCGGCAGCTGCGTGAAAGGAGAGGAAGAGTCGGCGGTGGAAGGCGGCAAAGGCGAGAATATGGCGGCAACTGCGTGAAAGTAGAGGAAGATTTGGCGCTGGAAGGCGGCAAAGGCGAGAATATGGCAGCCCGTGCGTGAAAGGAGAGGAAGAGTCGGCGCTGGAAGGCGGCAAAGGCGAGAATATGGCGGCACGTACCTGAAAGGAGAGGAAGATTTGGCGCTGGAAGGCGGCAAAGGCGAGAATATGGCAGCCCGTGCGTGAAAGGAGAGGAAGAGTCGGCGCTGTTAGGCGGCAAAGGCGAGAATATGGCGGCACGTACCTGAAAGGACAGGAAGAGTCGGCGCTGTTAGGCGGCAAAGGCGAGAATATGGCGGCAGCTGCGTGAAAGGAGAGGAAGAGTCGGCGCTGGAAGGCGGCAAAGGCGAGAATATGGCGGCAGCTGCGTGAAAGGAGAGGAAGAGTCGGCGCTGGAAGGCGGCAAAGGCGAGAATATGGCGGCACGTACCTGAAAGGAGAGGAAGAGTCGGCGGTGGAAGGCGGCAAAGGCGAGAATATGGCGGCAGGTGCGTGAAAGGAGAGGAAGAGTCGGCGCTGGAAGGCGGCAAAGGCGAGAATCTGGCGGCAAGTACCTGAAAGGAGAGGAAGATTTGGCGCTGGAAGACGGCAAAGGCGAGAATATGGCGGCAGCTGCGTGAAAGGAGAGGAAGAGTCGGCGGTGGAAGGCGGCAAAGGCGAGAATATGGCGGCAGCTGCGTGAAAGGAGAGGAAGAGTCGGCGCTGGAAGGCGGCAAAGGCGAGAATATGGCGGCAGGTGCGTGAAAGGAGAGGAAGAGTCGGCAGTGGAAGGCGGCAAAGGCCAGAATATTGCGGCAACTGCGTGAAAGTAGAGGAACATTTGGCGCTAGAAGGCGGCAAAGGCGAGAATATGGCAGCCCGTGCGTGAAAGGAGAGGAAGAGTCGGCACTGGAAGGCGGCAAAGGCGAGAATATGGCGGCACGTACCTGAAAGGAGAGGAAGAGTCGGCGCTGGAAGGCGGCAAAGGCGAGAATATGGCAGCCCGTGCGTGAAAGGAGAGGAAGAGTCGGCGCTGGAAGGCGGCAAAGGCGAGAATATGGCGGCAACTGCGTGAAAGGAGAGGAAGAGTCGGTGGTGGAAGGCAGCAAAGGCGAGAATATGGCGGCAGGTGCGTGAAAGGAGAGGAAGAGTCGGCGCTGGAAGGCGGCAAAGGCGAGAATATGGCGGCACGCACGTGAAAGTACAGGAAGAGTCGGCGCTGGAAGGCGGCAAAGGCGAGAATATGGCGGCCTGTGCGTGAAAGGAGAGGAAGATTTGGCGCTGGAAGGCGGCAAAGGCGAGAATATGGCGGCAACTGCGTGAAAGTAGAGGAAGAGTCGGCGCTGGAAGGCGGCAAAAGCGAGAATATGGCGGCACGTACCTGAAAGGAGAGGAAGAGTCGGCGGTGGAAGGCGGGAAATGCGAGAATATGGCGGCAGCTGCGTGAAAGGAGAGGAAGAGTCGGCGCTGGAAGGCGGCAAAGGCGAGAATATGGCGGCACGTACCTGAAAGGAGAGGAAGATTTGGCGCTGGAAGGCGGCAAAGGTTAGAATATGGCAGCCCGTGCGTGAAAGGAGAGGAAGAGTCGGCGCTGGAAGGCGGCAAAGGCGAGAATATGGCGGCAACTGCGTGAAAGGAGAGGAAGAGTCGGCGCTGGAAGGCAGCAAAGGCGAGAATATGGCAGCACGTACCTGAAAGGAGAGGAAGAGTCGGCGCTGGAAGGCGGCAAAGGCGAGAATATGGCGGCAACTGCGTGAAAGGAGAGGAAGAGTCGGCGCTGGAAGGCAGCAAAGGCGAGAATATGGCAGCACGTACCTGAAAGGAGAGGAAGAGTCGGCGCTGGAAGGCGGCAAAGGCGAGAATATGGCGGCAGCTGCGTGAAAGGAGAGGAAGAGTCGGCGGTGGAAGGCGGCAAAGGCGAGAATATGGCGGCAGCTGCGTGAAAGGAGAGGAAGAGTCGGCGGTGGAAGGCGGCAAAGGCGAGAATATGGCGGCAACTGCGTAAAAGTAGAGGAAGAGTCGGCGCTGGAATGCGGCAAAAACGAGAATATGGCGGCACGTACCTGAAAGGAGAGGAAGAGTCGGCGGTGGAAGGCGGCAAAGGTTAGAATATGGCAGCCCGTGCGTGAAAGGAGAGGAAGAGTCGGTTCTGGAAGGCGGCAAAGGTGAGAATATGGCGGCACGTACCTGAAAGGAGAGGAAGAGTCGGCGCTGGAAGGCAGCAAAGGCGAGAATCTGGCGGCAAGTACCTGAAAGGAGAGGAAGATTTGGCGCTGGAAGACGGCAAAGGCGAGAATATGGCGGCAGCTGCGTGAAAGGAGAGGAAGAGTCGGCGGTGGAAGGCGGCAAAGGCGAGAATATGGCGGCAGCTGCGTGAAAGGAGAGGAAGAGTCGGCGCTGGAAGGCGGCAAAGGCGAGAATATGGCGGCAGGTGCGTGAAAGGAGAGGAAGAGTCGGCAGTGGAAGGCGGCAAAGGCCAGAATATTGCGGCAACTGCGTGAAAGTAGAGGAACATTTGGCGCTAGAAGGCGGCAAAGGCGAGAATATGGCAGCCCGTGCGTGAAAGGAGAGGAAGAGTCGGCACTGGAAGGCGGCAAAGGCGAGAATATGGCGGCACGTACCTGAAAGGAGAGGAAGAGTCGGCGCTGGAAGGCGGCAAAGGCGAGAATATGGCAGCCCGTGCGTGAAAGGAGAGGAAGAGTCGGCGCTGGAAGGCGGCAAAGGCGAGAATATGGCGGCAACTGCGTGAAAGGAGAGGAAGAATCGGTGGTGGAAGGCAGCAAAGGCGAGAATATGGCGGCAGGTGCGTGAAAGGAGAGGAAGAGTCGGCGCTGGAAGGCGGCAAAGGCGAGAATATGGCGGCACGCACGTGAAAGTACAGGAAGAGTCGGCGCTGGAAGGCGGCAAAGGCGAGAATATGGCGGCCTGTGCGTGAAAGGAGAGGAAGATTTGGCGCTGGAAGGCGGCAAAGGCGAGAATATGGCGGCAACTGCGTGAAATAGAGGAAGAGTCGGCGCTGGAAGGCGGCAAAAGCGAGAATATGGCGGCACGTACCTGAAAGGAGAGGAAGAGTCGGCGGTGGAAGGCGGGAAATGCGAGAATATGGCGGCAGCTGCGTGAAAGGAGAGGAAGAGTCGGCGCTGGAAGGCGGCAAAGGCGAGAATATGGCGGCACGTACCTGAAAGTAGAGGAAGATTTGGCGCTGGAAGGCGGCAAAGGTTAGAATATGGCAGCCCGTGCGTGAAAGGAGAGGAAGAGTCGGCGCTGGAAGGCGGCAAAGGCGAGAATATGGCGGCAACTGCGTGAAAGGAGAGGAAGAGTCGGCGCTGGAAGGCAGCAAAGGCGAGAATATGGCAGCACGTACCTGAAAGGAGAGGAAGAGTCGGCGCTGGAAGGCGGCAAAGGCGAGAATATGGCGGCAACTGCGTGAAAGGAGAGGAAGAGTCGGCGCTGGAAGGCAGCAAAGGCGAGAATATGGCAGCACGTACCTGAAAGGAGAGGAAGAGTCGGCGCTGGAAGGCGGCAAAGGCGAGAATATGGCGGCACGCACGTGAAAGTACAGGAAGAGTCGGCGCTGGAAGGCGGCAAAGGCGAGAATATGGCGGCAGCTGCGTGAAAGGAGAGGAAGAGTCGGCGGTGGAAGGCGGCAAAGGCGAGAATATGGCGGCAACTGCGTGAAAGTAGAGGAAGAGTCGGCGCTGGAATGCGGCAAAACCGAGAATATGGCGGCACGTACCTGAAAGGAGAGGAAGAGTCGGCGGTGGAAGGCGGGAAATGCGAGAATATGGCGGCAGCTGCGTGAAAGGAGAGGAAGAGTCGGCGCTGGAAGGCGGCAAAGGCGAGAATATGGCGGCAACTGCGTGAAAGTAGAGGAAGAGTCGGCGCTGGAAGGCGGCAAAGGCAAGAATATGGCGGCACGTACCTGAAAGGAGAGAAGGAGTCGGCGCTGGAAGGCGGCAAAGGCGAGAATATGGCGGCACGTACCTGAAAGTAAAGGAAGATTTGGCGCTGGAAAGCGGCAAAGTTTAGAATATGGCAGCCCGTGCGTGAAAGGAGAGGAAGAGTCGGCGCTGGAAGGCGGCAAAGGCGAGAATATGGCGGCAACTGCGTGAAAGGAGAGGAAGAGTCGGCGCTGGAAGGCAGCAAAGGCGAGAATATGGCAGCACGTACCTGAAAGGAGAGGAAGAGTCGGCGCTGGAAGGCGGCAAAGGCGAGAATATGGCCACACGTACCTGAAAGGAGAGGAAGAATCGGCAGTGGAAGGCGGCAAAGGCGAGAATATGGCAGCCCGTGCGTGAAAAGAGAGGAAGAGTCGGCGCTGGAAGGCGGCAAAGGCGAGAATATGGCGGCACGTACCTGAAAGGAGAGGAAGATTTGGCGCTGGAAGGCGGCAAAGGCGAGAATATGGCGGCACGTACCTGAAAGGAGAGGAAGAGTCGGCGCTGGAAGGCGGCAAAGGCGAGAATATGGCGGCAGGTGCGTGAAGGGAGAGGAAGAGTCGGCGCTGGAAGGCGGCAAAGGCGAGAATATGGCGGCAACTGCGTGAAAGGAGAGGAAGATTTGGTGCTGGAAGGCGGCAAAGGCGAGAATATTGCGGCAGCTGCGTGAAAGGAGAGGAAGAGTCGGCGGTGGAAGGCGGCAAAGGCGAGAATATGGCGGCAACTGCGTGAAAGTAGAGGAAGATTTGGCGCTGGAAGGCGGCAAAGGCGAGAATATGGCAGCCCGTGCGTGAAAGGAGAGGAAGAGTCGGCGCTGGAAGGCGGCAAAGGCGAGAATATGGCGGCACGTACCTGAAAGGAGAGGAAGATTTGGCGCTGGAAGGCGGCAAAGGCGAGAATATGGCAGCCCGTGCGTGAAAGGAGAGGAAGAGTCGGCGCTGTTAGGCGGCAAAGGCGAGAATATGGCGGCACGTACCTGAAAGGAGAGGAAGAGTCGGCGCTGTTAGGCGGCAAAGGCGAGAATATGGCGGCAACTGCGTGAAAGGAGAGGAAGAGTCGGCGCTGGAAGGCGGCAAAGGCGAGAATATGGCGGCAGCTGCGTGAAAGGAGAGGAAGAGTCGGCGCTGGAAGGCGGCAAAGGCGAGAATATGGCGGCACGTACCTGAAAGGAGAGGAAGAGTCGGCGCTGGAAGGCGGCAAAGGCGAGAATATGGCGGCAGGTGCGTGAAAGGAGAGGAAGAGTCGGCGCTGGAAGGCGGCAAAGGCGAGAATCTGGCGGCAAGTACCTGAAAGGAGAGGAAGATTTGGCGCTGGAAGACGGCAAAGGCGAGAATATGGCGGCAGCTGCGTGAAAGGAGAGGAAGAGTCGGCGGTGGAAGGCGGCAAAGGCGAGAATATGGCGGCAGCTGCGTAAAAGGAGAGGAAGAGTCGGCGCTGGAAGGCGGCAAAGGCGAGAATATGGCGGCAGGTGCGTGAAAGGAGAGGAAGAGTCGGCAGTGGAAGGCGGCAAAGGCCAGAATATTGCGGCAACTGCGTGAAAGTAGAGGAACATTTGGCGCTAGAAGGCGGCAAAGGCGAGAATATGGCAGCCCGTGCGTGAAAGGAGAGGAAGAGTCGGCACTGGAAGGCGGCAAAGGCGAGAATATGGCGGCACGTACCTGAAAGGAGAGGAAGAGTCGGCGCTGGAAGGCGGCAAAGGCGAGAATATGGCAGCCCGTGCGTGAAAGGAGAGGAAGAGTCGGCGCTGGAAGGCGGCAAAGGCGAGAATATGGCCACACGTACCTGAAAGGAGAGGAAGAATCGGCAGTGGAAGGCGGCAAAGGCGAGAATATGGCAGCCCGTGCGTGAAAGGAGAGGAAGAGTCGGCGCTGGAAGGCGGCAAAGGCGAGAATATGGCGGCACGTACCTGAAAGGAGAGGAAGATTTGGCGCTGGAAGGCGGCAAAGGCAAGAATATGGCGGCACGTACCTGAAAGGAGAGGAAGAGTCGGCGCTGGAAGGCGGCAAAGGCGAGAATATGGCGGCAGGTGCGTGAAGGGAGAGGAAGAGTCGGCGCTGGAAGGCGGCAAAGGCGAGAATATGGCGGCAACTGCGTGAAAGGAGAGGAAGATTTGGTGCTGGAAGGCGGCAAAGGCGAGAATATTGCGGCAGCTGCGTGAAAGGAGAGGAAGAGTCGGCGGTGGAAGGCGGCAAAGGCGAGAATATGGCGGCAACTGCGTGAAAGTAGAGGAAGATTTGGCGCTGGAAGGCGGCAAAGGCGAGAATATGGCAGCCCGTGCGTGAAAGGAGAGGAAGAGTCGGCGCTGGAAGGCGGCAAAGGCGAGAATATGGCGGCACGTACCTGAAAGGAGAGGAAGATTTGGCGCTGGAAGGCGGCAAAGGCGAGAATATGGCAGCCCGTGCGTGAAAGGAGAGGAAGAGTCGGCGCTGTTAGGCGGCAAAGGCGAGAATATGGCGGCACGTACCTGAAAGGACAGGAAGAGTCGGCGCTGTTAGGCGGCAAAGGCGAGAATATGGCGGCAACTGCGTGAAAGGAGAGGAAGAGTCGGCGCTGGAAGGCGGCAAAGGCGAGAATATGGCGGCAGCTGCGTGAAAGGAGAGGAAGAGTCGGCGCTGGAAGGCGGCAAAGGCGAGAATATGGCGGCACGTACCTGAAAGGAGAGGAAGAGTCGGCGCTGGAAGGCGGCAAAGGCGAGAATATGGCGGCAGGTGCGTAAAAGGAGAGGAAGAGTCGGCGCTGGAAGGCGGCAAAGGCGAGAATCTGGCGGCAAGTACCTGAAAGGAGAGGAAGATTTGGCGCTGGAAGACGGCAAAGGCGAGAATATGGCGGCAGCTGCGTGAAAGGAGAGGAAGAGTCGGCGGTGGAAGGCGGCAAAGGCGAGAATATGGCGGCAGCTGCGTGAAAGGAGAGGAAGAGTCGGCGCTGGAAGGCGGCAAAGGCGAGAATATGGCGGCAGGTGCGTGAAAGGAGAGGAAGAGTCGGCAGTGGAAGGCGGCAAAGGCCAGAATATTGCGGCAACTGCGTGAAAGTAGAGGAACATTTGGCGCTAGAAGGCGGCAAAGGCGAGAATATGGCAGCCCGTGCGTGAAAGGAGAGGAAGAGTCGGCACTGGAAGGCGGCAAAGGCGAGAATATGGCGGCACGTACCTGAAAGGAGAGGAAGATTTGGCGCTGGAAGGCGGCAAAGGCGAGAATATGGCAGCCCGTGCGTGAAAGGAGAGGAAGAGTCGGCGCTGGAAGGCGGCAAAGGCGAGAATATGGCGGCAACTGCGTGAAAGGAGAGGAAGAGTCGGTGGTGGAAGGCGGGAAATGCGAGAATATGGCGGCAGGTGCCTGAAAGGAGAGGAAGAGTCGGCGCTGGAAGGCGGCAAAGGCGAGAATATGGCGGCACGCACGTGAAAGTACAGGAAGAGTCGGCGCTGGAAGGCGGCAAAGGCGAGAATATGGCGGCCTGTGCGTGAAAGGAGAGGAAGATTTGGCGCTGGAAGGCGGCAAAGGCGAGAATATGGCGGCAACTGCGTGAAAGTAGAGGAAGAGTCGGCGCTGGAAGGCGGCAAAAGCGAGAATATGGCGGCACGTACCTGAAAGGAGAGGAAGAGTCGGCGGTGGAAGGCGGGAAATGCGAGAATATGGCGGCAGCTGCGTGAAAGGAGAGGAAGAGTCGGCGCTGGAAGGCGGCAAAGGCGAGAATATGGCGGCACGTACCTGAAAGTAGAGGAAGATTTGGCGTTGGAAGGCGGCAAAGGCAAGAATATGGCGGCACGTACCTGAAAGGAGAGAAGGAGTCGGCGCTGGAAGGCGGCAAAGGCGAGAATATGGCGGCACGTACCTGAAAGTAGAGGAAGATTTGGCGCTGGAAGGCGGCAAAGGTTAGAATATGGCAGCCCGTGCGTGAAAGGAGAGGAAGAGTCGGCGCTGGAAGGCGGCAAAGGCGAGAATATGGCGGCAACTGCGTGAAAGGAGAGGAAGAGTCGGCGCTGGAAGGCAGCAAAGGCGAGAATATGGCAGCACGTACCTGAAAGGAGAGGAAGAGTCGGCGCTGGAAGGCGGCAAAGGCGAGAATATGGCCACACGTACCTGAAAGGAGAGGAAGAATCGGCAGTGGAAGGCGGCAAAGGCGAGAATATGGCAGCCCGTGCGTGAAAGGAGAGGAAGAGTCGGCGCTGGAAGGCGGCAAAGGCGAGAATATGGCGACACGTACCTGAAAGGAGAGGAAGAATCGGCAGTGGAAGGCGGCAAAGGCGAGAATATGGCGGCACGTACCTGAAAGGACAGGAAGAGTCGGCGCTGTTAGGCGGCAAAGGCGAGAATATGGCGGCAACTGCGTGAAAGGAGAGGAAGAGTCGGCGCTGGAAGGCGGCAAAGGCGAGAATATGGCGGCAGCTGCGTGAAAGGAGAGGAAGAGTCGGCGCTGGAAGGCGGCAAAGGCGAGAATATGGCGGCACGTACCTGAAAGGAGAGGAAGAGTCGGCGCTGGAAGGCGGCAAAGGCGAGAATATGGCGGCAGGTGCGTGAAAGGAGAGGAAGAGCCGGCGCTGGAAGGCGGCAAAGGCGAGAATCTGGCGGCAAGTACCTGAAAGGAGAGGAAGATTTGGCGCTGGAAGACGGCAAAGGCGAGAATATGGCGGCAGCTGCGTGAAAGGAGAGGAAGAGTCGGCGGTGGAAGGCGGCAAAGGCGAGTATATGGCGGCACGTACCTGAAAGGACAGGAAGAGTCGGCGCTGGAAGGCGGCAAAGGCGAGAATATGGCGGCAGGTGCGTGAAAGGAGAGGAAGAGTCGGCAGTGGAAGGCGGCAAAGGCCAGAATATTGCGGCAACTGCGTGAAAGTAGAGGAACATTTGGCGCTAGAAGGCGGCAAAGGCGAGAATATGGCAGCCCGTGCGTGAAAGGAGAGGAAGAGTCGGCACTGGAAGGCGGCAAAGGCGAGAATATGGCGGCACGTACCTGAAAGGAGAGGAAGAGTCGGCGCTGGAAGGCGGCAAAGGCGAGAATATGGCAGCCCGTGCGTGAAAGGAGAGGAAGAGTCGGCGCTGGAAGGCGGCAAAGGCGAGAATATGGCGGCAACTGCGTGAAAGGAGAGGAAGAGTCGGTGGTGGAAGGCGGGAAATGCGAGAATATGGCGGCAGGTGCCTGAAAGGAGAGGAAGAGTCGGCGCTGGAAGGCGGCAAAGGCGAGAATATGGCGGCACGCACGTGAAAGTACAGGAAGAGTCGGCGCTGGAAGGCGGCAAAGGCGAGAATATGGCGGCCTGTGCGTGAAAGGAGAGGAAGATTTGGCGCTGGAAGGCGGCAAAGGCGAGAATATGGCGGCAACTGCGTGAAAGTAGAGGAAGAGTCGGCGCTGGAAGGCGGCAAAGGCAAGAATATGGCGGCAACTGCGTGAAAGGAGAGGAAGAATCGGCGCTGGAAGGCGGCAAATGCGAGAATATGGCGGCAGCTGCGTGAAAGGAGAGGAAGAGTCGGCGCTGGAAGGCGGCAAAGGCGAGAATATGGCGGCACGTACCTGAAAGTAGAGGAAGATTTGGCGCTGGAAGGCGGCAAAGGTTAGAATATGGCAGCCCGTGCGTGAAAGGAGAGGAAGAGTCGGCGCTGGAAGGCGGCAAAGGCGAGAATATGGCGGCAACTGCGTGAAAGGAGAGGAAGAGTCGGCGCTGGAAGGCAGCAAAGGCGAGAATATGGCAGCACGTACCTGAAAGGAGAGGAAGAGTCGGCGCTGGAAGGCGGCAAAGGCGAGAATATGGCGGCAACTGCGTGAAAGGAGAGGAAGAGTCGGCGCTGGAAGGCAGCAAAGGCGAGAATATGGCAGCACGTACCTGAAAGGAGAGGAAGAGTCGGCGCTGGAAGGCGGCAAAGGCGAGAATATGGCGGCACGCACGTGAAAGTACAGGAAGAGTCGGCGCTGGAAGGCGGCAAAGGCGAGAATATGGCGGCAGCTGCGTGAAAGGAGAGGAAGAGTCGGCGGTGGAAGGCGGCAAAGGCGAGAATATGGCGGCAACTGCGTGAAAGTAGAGGAAGAGTCGGCGCTGGAATGCGGCAAAAGCGAGAATATGGCGGCACGTACCTGAAAGGAGAGGAAGAGTCGGCGGTGGAAGGCGGCAAAAGCGAGAATATGGCGGCAGCTGCGTGAAAGGAGAGGAAGAGTCGGCGCTGGAAGGCGGCAAAGGCGAGAATATGGCGGCACGTACCTAAAAGTAGAGGAAGATTTGGCGCTGGAAGGCGGCAAAGGCAAGAATATGGCGGCACGTACCTGAAAGGAGAGAAGGAGTCGGCGCTGGAAGGCGGCAAAGGCGAGAATATGGCGGCACGTACCTGAAAGTAGAGGAAGATTTGGCGCTAGAAGGCGGCAAAGGTTAGAATATGGCAGCCCGTGCGTGAAAGGAGAGGAAGAGTCGGCGCTGGAAGGCGGCAAAGGCGAGAATATGGCGGCAACTGCGTGAAAGGAGAGGAAGAGTCGGCGCTGGAAGGCAGCAAAGGCGAGAATATGGCAGCACGTACCTGAAAGGAGAGGAAGAGTCGGCGCTGGAAGGCGGCAAAGGCGAGAATATGGCCACACGTACCTGAAAGGAGAGGAAGAATCGGCAGTGGAAGGCGGCAAAGGCGAGAATATGGCAGCCCGTGCGTGAAAGGAGAGGAAGAGTCGGCGCTGGAAGGCGGCAAAGGCGAGAATATGGCGGCACGTACCTGAAAGGAGAGGAAGAATCGGCAGTGGAAGGCGGCAAAGGCGAGAATATGGCGTCACGTACCTGAAAGGAGAGGAAGAGTCGGCGCAGGAAGGCGGCAAAGGCGAGAATATGGCGGCAGGTGCGAGAAACGAGAGGAAGAGTCGGCGCTGGAAGGCGGCAAAGGCGAGAATATGGCGGCAAGTACCTGAAAGGAGAGGAAGATTTGGCGCTGGAAGGCAGCAAACGAGAGAATATGGCGGCAGGTGCGTGAAAGGAGAGGAAGAATCGGCAGTGGAAGGCGGCAAAGGCGAGAATATGGCAGCACGCACCTGAAAGAACAGGAAGAGTCGGTGCAGGAAGGCGGCAAAGGCGAGAATATGGCGGCAGGTGCGTGAAAGGAGAGGAAGAGTCGGCGCTGGAAGGCGGCAAAGGCGAGAATATGGCGGCAAATGCGTGAAAGGAGAGGAAGATTTGGCGCTGGAAGGCGGCAAAGGCGAGAATATTGCGGCAGCTGCGTGAAAGGAGAGGAAGAGTCGGCGCTGGAAGGCGGCAAAGGCGAGAATATGGCGGCAACTGCATGAAAGTAGAGGAAGATTTGGCGCTGGAAGGCGGCAAAGGCGAGAATATGGCAGCCCGTGCGTGAAAGGAGAGGAAGAGTCGGCAGTGGAAGGCGGCAAAGGCGAGAATATGGCGGCACGTACCTGAAAGGAGAGGAAGATTTGGCGCTGGAAGGCGGCAAAGGCGAGAATATGGCAGCCCGTGCGTGAAAGGAGAGGAAGAGTCGGCGCTGGAAGGCGGCAAAGGCGAGAATATGGCAGCACGTACCTGAAAGGACAGGAAGATTCGGCGCTGGAAGGCGGCAAAGGCGGGAATATGGCGGCACGTACCTGAAAGGAGAGGAAGAGTCGGCGCTGCAAGGCGGCAAAGGCGAGAATATGGCAGCCCGTGCGTGAAAGGAGAGGAAGAGTCGGCGCTGGAAGGCGGCAAAGGCGAGAATATGGCGGCACGTACCTGAAAGGAGAGGAAGATTTGGCGCTGGAAGGCGGCAAAGGCAAGAATATGGCGGCACGTACCTGAAAGGAGAGGAAGAGTCGGCGCTGGAAGGCGGCAAAGGCGAGAATATGGCGGCAGGTGCGTGAAGGGAGAGGAAGAGTCGGCGCTGGAAGGCGGCAAAGGTGAGAATATGGCGGCAACTGCGTGAAAGGAGAGGAAGATTTGGTGCTGGAAGGCGGCAAAGGCGAGAATATTGCGGCAGCTGCGTGAAAGGAGAGGAAGAGTCGGCGGTGGAAGGCGGCAAAGGCGAGAATATGGCGGCAACTGCGTGAAAGTAGAGGAAGATTTGGCGCTGGAAGGCGGCAAAGGCGAGAATATGGCAGCCCGTGCGTGAAAGGAGAGGAAGAGTCGGCAGTGGAAGGCGGCAAAGGCGAGAATATGGCGGCAACTGCGTGAAAGTAGACGAAGATTTGGCGCTAGAAGGCGGCAAAGGCGAGAATATGGCAGCCCGTGCGTGAAAGTAGAGGAAGATTTGGCGCTGTTAGGCGGCAAATGCGAGAATATGGCGGCACGTACCTGAAAGGACAGGAAGAGTCGGCGCTGTTAGGCGGCAAAGGCGAGAATATGGCGGCAACTGCGTGAAAGGAGAGGAAGAGTCGGCGCTGGAAGGCGGCAAAGGCGAGAATATGGCGGCAGCTGCGTGAAAGGAGAGGAAGAGTCGGCGCTGGAAGGCGGCAAAGGCGAGAATATGGCGGCACGTACCTGAAAGGAGAGGAAGAGTCGGCGCTGGAAGGCGGCAAAGGCGAGAATATGGCGGCAGGTGCGTGAAAGCAGAGGAAGAGTCGGCGCTGGAAGGCGGCAAAGGCGAGAATCTGGCGGCAAGTACCTGAAAGGAGAGGAAGATTTGGCGCTGGAAGACGGCAAAGGCGAGAATATGGCGGCAGCTGCGTGAAAGGAGAGGAAGAGTCGGCGCTGGAAGGCGGCAAAGGCGAGAATATGGCGGCAGCTGCGTGAAAGGAGAGGAAGAGTCGGCGCTGGAAGGCGGCAAAGGCGAGAATATGGCGGCAGGTGCGTGAAAGGAGAGGAAGAGTCGGCAGTGGAAGACGGCAAAGGCGAGAATATTGCGGCAACTGCGTGAAAGTAGAGGAACATTTGGCGCTAGAAGGCGGCAAAGGCGAGAATATGGCAGCCCGTGCGTGAAAGGAGAGGAAGAGTCGGCGCTGGAAGGCGGCAAAGGCGAGAATATGGCGGCCTGTGCGTGAAAGGAGAGGAAGAGTTGGCGCTGGAAGGCGGCAAAGGCGAGAATATGGCGGCAACTGCGTGAAAGTAGAGGAAGAGTCGGCGCTGGAAGGCGGCAAAAGCGAGAATATGGCGGCACGTACCTGAAAGGAGAGGAAGAGTCGGCGGTGGAAGGCGGGAAATGCGAGAATATGGCGGCAGCTGCGTGAAAGGAGAGGAAGAGTCGGCGCTGGAAGGCGCCAAAGGCGAGAATATGGCGGCACGTGCATGAAAGGAGAGGAAGATTTGGCGCTGGAAGGCGGCAAAGGTTAGAATATGGCAGCCCGTGCGTGAAAGGAGAGGAAGAGTCGGCGCTGGAAGGCGGCAAAGGCGAGAATATGGCGGCAACTGCGTGAAAGGAGAGGAAGAGTCGGCGCTGGAAGGCGGCAAAGGCGAGAATATGGCGGCAACTGCGTGAAAGGAGAGGAAGAGTCGGCGCTGGAAGGCGGCAAAGGCGAGAATATGGCGGCACGTACCTGAAAGGAGAGGAAGAGTCGGCGCTGGAAGGCGGCAAAGGCGAGAATATGGCCACACGTACCTGAAAGGAGAGGAAGAATCGGCAGTGGAAGGCGGCAAAGGCGAGAATATGGCAGCCCGTGCGTGAAAGGAGAGGAAGAGTCGGCGCTGGAAGGCGGCAAAGGCGAGAATATGGCGACACGTACCTGAAAGGAGAGGAAGAATCGGCAGTGGAAGGCGGCAAAGGCGAGAATATGGCGGCACGTACCTGAAAGGAGAGGAAGAGTCGGCGCAGGAAGGCGGCAAAGGCGAGAATATGGCGGCAGGTGCGAGAAACGAGAGGAAGAGTCGGCGCTGGAAGGCGGCAAAGGCGAGAATATGGCGGCAAGTACCTGAAAGGAGAGGAAGATTTGGCGCTGGAAGGCAGCAAACGAGAGAATATGGCGGCAGGTGCGTGAAAGGAGAGGAAGAATCGGCAGTGGAAGTCGGCAAAGGCGAGAATATGGCAGCACGCACCTGAAAGAACAGGAAGAGTCGGTGCAGGAAGGCGGCAAAGGCGAGAATATGGCGGCAGGTGCGTGAAAGGAGAGGAAGAGTCGGCGCTGGAAGGCGGCAAAGGCGAGAATATGGCGGCAAATGCGTGAAAGGAGAGGAAGAGTCGGCGCTGGAAGGCGGCAAAGGCGAGAATATTGCGGCAGCTGCGTGAAAGGAGAGGAAGAGTCGGCGGTGGAAGGCGGCAAAGGCGAGAATATGGCGGCAACTGCGTGAAAGTAGAGGAAGATTTGGCGCTGGAAGGCGGCAAAGGCGAGAATATGGCAGCCCGTGCGTGAAAGGAGAGGAAGAGTCGGCAGTGGAAGGCGGCAAAGGCGAGAATATGGCGGCACGTACCTGAAAGGAGAGGAAGATTTGGCGCTGGAAGGCGGCAAAGGCGAGAATATGGCAGCCCGTGCGTGAAAGGAGAGGAAGAGTCGGCGCTGTTAGGCGGCAAAGGCGAGAATATGGCGGCACGTACCTGAAAGGAGAGGAAGAGTCGGCGCTGTTAGGCGGCAAAGGCGAGAATATGGCGGCAACTGCGTGAAAGGATAGGAAGAGTCGGCACTGGAAGGCGGCAAAGGCGAGAATATGGCGGCAGCTGCGTGAAAGGAGAGGAAGGGTCGGCGCTGGAAGGCGGCAAAGGCGAGAATATGGCGGCACGTACCTGAAAGGAGAGGAAGAGTCGACGCAGGAAGGCGGCAAAGGCGAGAATATGGCGGCAGGTGCGTGAAAGGAGAGGAAGAGTCGGCGGTGGAAGGCGGCAAAGGCGAGAATATGGCGGCACGTACCTGAAAGGACAGGAAGAGTCGGCGCTGGAAGGCGGCAAAGGCGAGAATATGGCGGCAGGTGCGTGAAAGGAGAGGAAGAGTCGGCAGTGGAAGGCGGCAAAGGCGAGAATATTGCGGCAACTGCGTGAAAGTAGAGGAAGATTTGGCGCTAGAAGGCGGCAAAGGCGAGAATATGGCAGCCCGTGCGTGAAAGGAGAGGAAGAGTCGGCACTGGAAGGCGGCAAAGGCGAGAATATGGCGGCACGTACCTGAAAGGAGAGGAAGAGTCGGCGGTGGAAGGCGGCAAAGGCGAGAATATGGCGGCACGTACCTGAAAGGAGAGGAAGAGTCGGCGCTGGAAGGCGGCAAAGTCAAGAATATGGCGGCAGGTGCGTGAAAGGAGAGGAAGAGTCGGCGCTGGAAGGCGGCAAAGGCTAGAACATGGCGGCACGCACGTGAAAGGACAGGAAGAGTCGGCGCTGGAAGGCGGCAAAGGCGAGAATATGGCGGCAACTGCGTGAAAGGAGAGGAAGAGTCGGCGCTGGAAGGCGGCAAAGGCGAGAATATGGCGGCACGTACCTGAAAGGAGAGGAAGATTTGGCGCTGGAAGGCGGCAAAGGCGAGAATATGGCGGCAGCTGCGTGAAAGGAGACGAAGAGTCGGCGGTGGAAGGCGGCAAAGGCGAGAATATGGCGGCAACTGCGTGAAAGTAGAGGAAGAGTCGGCGCTGGAAGGCGGCAAAAGCGAGAATATGGCGGCACGTACCTGAAAGGAGAGGAAGAGTCGGCGGTGGAAGGCGGGAAATGCGAGAATATGGCGGCAGCTGCGTGAAAGGAGAGGAAGAGTCGGCGCTGGAAGGCAGCAAAGGCGAGAATATGGCAGCACGTACCTGAAAGGAGAGGAAGAGTCGGCGGTGGAAGGCGGCAAAGGCGAGAATATGGCGGCACGTACCTGAAAGGAGAGGAAGATTTGGCGCTGGAAGGCGGCAAAGGCGAGAATATGGCGGCCCGTGCGTGAAAGGAGAGGAAGAGTCGGCGCTGGAAGGCGGCAAAGGCGAGAATATGGCGGCAGGTGCGTGAAAGGAGAGGAAGAGTCGGCGCTGGAAGGCAGCAAAGGCGAGAATATGGCAGCACGTACCTGAAAGGAGAGGAAGAGTCGGCGCTGGAAGGCGGCAAAGGCGAGAATATGGCGACACGTACCTGAAAGGAGAGGAAGAATCGGCAGTGGAAGGCGGCAAAGGCGAGAATATGGCAGCCCGTGCGTGAAAGGAGAGGAAGAGTCGGCGGTGGAAGGCGGCAAAGGCGAGAATATGGCGGCAACTGCGTGAAAGTAGAGGAAGATTTGGCGCTAGAAGGCGGCAAAGGCGAGAATATGGCAGCCCGTGCGTGAAAGGAGAGGAAGAGTCGGCGCTGGAAGGCGGCAAAGGTGAGAATATGGCGGCACGTACCTGAAAGGAGAGGAAGAGTCGGTGCTGGAAGGCGGCAAAGGCGAGAATATGGCGGCAAGTACCTGAAAGGAGAGGAAGATTTGGCGCTGGAAGGCGGCAAAGGCGAGAATATGGCGGCAGCTGCGTGAAAGGAGAGGAAGAGTCGGCGGTGGAAGACGGCAAAGGCGAGAATATGGCGGCACGTACCTGAAAGGAGAGGAAGAGTCGGCGCTGGAAGGCGGCAAAGGCGAGAATATGGCGGCACGTACCTGAAAGGAGAGGAACAGTCGGCGCTGTTAGGCGGCAAAGGCGAGAATATGGCGGCAACTGCGTGAAAGGATAGGAAGAGTCGGCACTGGAAGGCGGCAAAGGCGAGAATATGGCGGCAGCTGCGTGAAAGGAGAGGAAGGGTCGGCGCTGGAAGGCGGCAAAGGCGAGAATATGGCGGCACGTACCTGAAAGGAGAGGAAGAGTCGACGCAGGAAGGCGGCAAAGGCGAGAATATGGCGGCAGGTGCGTGAAAGGAGAGGAAGAGTCGGCGGTGGAAGGCGGCAAAGGCGAGAATATGGCGGCACGTACCTGAAAGGACAGGAAGAGTCGGCGCTGGAAGGCGGCAAAGGCGAGAATATGGCGGCAGGTGCGTGAAAGGAGAGGAAGAGTCGGCAGTGGAAGGCGGCAAAGGCGAGAATATTGCGGCAACTGCGTGAAAGTAGAGGAAGATTTGGCGCTAGAAGGCGGCAAAGGCGAGAATATGGCAGCCCGTGCGTGAAAGGAGAGGAAGAGTCGGCACTGGAAGGCGGCAAAGGCGAGAATATGGCGGCACGTACCTGAAAGGAGAGGAAGAGTCGGCGGTGGAAGGCGGCAAAGGCGAGAATATGGCGGCACGTACCTGAAAGGAGAGGAAGAGTCGGCGCTGGAAGGCGGCAAAGTCAAGAATATGGCGGCAGGTGCGTGAAAGGAGAGGAAGAGTCGGCGCAGGAAGGCGGCAAAGGCGAGAACATGGCGGCACGCACGTGAAAGGACAGGAAGAGTCGGCGCTGGAAGGAGGCAAATGCGAGAATATGGCGGCAGGTGCGTGAAAGGAGAGGAAGAGTCGGCGCTGGAAGGCGGCAAAGGCGAGAATATGGCGGCAAGTACGTCAAAGGAGAGGAAGATTTGGCGCTGGAAGGCGGCAAAGGCGAGAATATGGCGGCAGCTGCGTGAAAGGAGAGGAAGAGTCGGCGGTGGAAGGCGGCAAAGGCGAGAATATGGCGGCAACTGCGTGAAAGTAGAGGAAGAGTCGGCGCTGGAAGGCGGCAAAAGCGAGAATATGGCGGCACGTACCTGAAAGGAGAGGAAGAGTCGGCGGTGGAAGGCGGGAAATGCGAGAATATGGCGGCAGCTGCGTGAAAGGAGAGGAAGAGTCGGCGCTGGAAGGCAGCAAAGGCGAGAATATGGCAGCACGTACCTGAAAGGAGAGGAAGAGTCGGCGGTGGAAGGCGGGAAATGCGAGAATATGGCGGCAGCTGCGTGAAAGGAGAGGAAGAGTCGGCGCTGGAAGGTGGCAAAGGCGAGAATATGGCGGCAGCTGCGTGAAAGGAGAGGAAGAGTCGGCGCTGGAAGGCGGCAAAGGTGAGAATATGGCGGCACGTACCTGAAAGGAGAGAAGGAGTCGGCGCTGTAAGGCGGCAAAGGCGATAATATGGCGGCACGTACCTGAAAGTAGAGGAAGATTTGGCGCTGGAAGGCGGCAAAGGCGAGAATATGGCAGCCCGTGCGTGAAAGGAGAGGAAGAGTCGGCGCTGGAAGGCGGCAAAGGCGAGAATATGGCGGCAACTGCGTGAAAGGAGAGGAAGAGTCGGCGCTGGAAGGCAACAAAGGCGAGAATATGGCAGCACGTACCTGAAAGGAGAGGAAGAGTCGGCGCTGGAAGGCGGCAAAGGCGAGAATATGGCGACACGTACCTCAAAGGAGAGGAAGATTTGGCGCTGGAAGGAGGCAAAGGCGAGAATATGGCAGCCCGCACCTGAAAGTACAGGAAGAGTCGGCGCTGGAAGGCAGCAAAGGCGAGAATATGGCGGCACGTACCTGAAAGTAGGGGAAGATTTGGCGCTGGAAGGCGGCAAAGGCGAGAATATGGCAGCCCGTGCGTGAAAGGAGAGGAAGAGTCGGCGCTGGAAGGCGGCAAAGGCGAGAATATGGCGGCAGCTGCGTGAAAGTAGAGGAAGAGTCGGCGCTGGAAGGCAGCAAAGGCGAGAATATGGCAGCACGTACCTGAAAGGAGAGGAAGAGTCGGCGCTGGAAGGCGGCAAAGGCGAGAATATGGCGACACGTACCTGAAAGGAGAAGAATAATCGGCAGTGGAAGGCGGCAAAGGCGAGAATATGGCAGCCCGTGCGTGAAAGGAGAGGAAGAGTCGGTGGTGGAAGGCGGCAAAGGCGATATATGGCGACACGTACCTGAAAGGAGAGGAAGAATCGGCAGTGGAAGGCGGCAAAGGCGAGAATATGGCGGCACGTACCTGAAAGGAGAGGAAGAGTCGGCGCAGGAAGGCGGCAAAGGCGAGAATATGGTGGCAGGTGCGAGAAACGAGAGGAAGAGTCGGCGCTGGAAGGCGGCAAAGGCGAGAATATGGCGGCACGTACCTGAAAGGAGAGGAAGATTTGGCGCTGGAAGGCAGCAAACGAGAGAATATGGCGGCAGGTGCGTGAAAGGAGAGGAAGAATCGGCAGTGGAAGGCGGCAAAGGCGAGAATATGGCAGCACGCACCTGAATGGACAGGAAGAGTCGGCGCAGGAAGGTGGTAAAGGCGAGAATATGGCGGCAGGTGCGTGAAAGGAGAGGAAGAGTCGGCGCTAGAAGGCGGCAAAGGCGAGAATATGGCGGCAACTGCGTGAAAGGAGAGGAAGATTTGGCGCTGGAAGGCGGCAAAGGCGAGAATATGGCAGCCCGTGCGTGAAAGGAGAGGAAGAGTCGGCACTGGAAGGCGGCAAAGGCGAGAATATGGCGGCACGTACCTGAAAGGAGAGGAAGAGTCGGCGCTCGAAGGCGGCAAAGGCGAGAATATGGCAGCACGCACCTGAAAGGAGAGGAAGAGTCGGCGCTGGAAGGCGGCAAAGGCGGGAATATGGCGGCACGTACCTGAAAGGAGAGGAAGAGTCGGCGCTGGAAGGCGGCAAAGGCGAGAATATGGCAGCCCGTGCATGAAAGGAGAGGAAGAGTCGGCGCTGGAAGGCGGCAAAGGTGAGAATATGGCGGCAGCTGCGTGAAAGGAGAGGAAGATTTGGCGCTGGAAGGCGGCAAAGGCAAGAATATGGCGGCAGGTGCGTGAAAGGAGAGGAAGAGTCGGCGGTGGAAGGCGGCAAAGGCGAGAATATGGCGGCAGGTGCGTGAAAGGAGAGGAAGAGTCGGCGCTGGAAGGCGGCAAAGGCGAGAATATGGCGGCACGTACCTGAATGGAGAGGAAGATTTGGCGCTGGAAGGCGGCAAAGGCGAGAATATGGCAGCAGCTGCGTGAAAGGAGAGGAAGAGTCGGCGGTGGAAGGCGGCAAAGGCGAGAATATGGCGTCAACTGCGTGAAAGGAGAGGAAGAGTCGGCGCTGGAAGGCGGCAAAGGCGAGAATATGGTGGCAACTGTGTGAAAGTAGAGGAAGATTTGGCGCTGGAAGGCGGCAAAGGCGAGAATATGGCGGCAGGTGCGTGAAAGGAGAGGAAGAGTCGGCGCTGGAAGGCGGCAAAGGTGAGAATATGGCGACACGTACCTGAAAGGAGAGAAGGAGTCGGCGCTGGAAGGCGGCAAAGGCGATAATATGGCGGCACGTACCTGAAAGTAGAGGAAGATTTGGCGCTGGAAGGCGGCAAAGGCGAGAATATGGCAGCCCGTGCGTGAAAGGAGAGGAAGAGTCGGCGCTGGAAGGCGGCAAAGGCGAGAATATGGCGGTAGGTGCGTGAAAGGAGAGGAAGAGTCGGCGCTGGAAGGTGGCAAAGGCGGGAATATGGCGGCACGTACCTGAAAGGAGAGGAAGAGTCGGCGCTGGAAGGCGGCAAAGGCGAGAATATGGCGACACGTACCTCAAAGGAGAGGAAGATTTGGCGCTGGAAGGCGGCAAACGAGAGAATATGGCGGCAGGTGCGTGAAAGGAGAGGAAGAATCGGCAGTGGAAGGCGGCAAAGGCGAGAATATGGCAGCACGCACCTGAAAGGACAGGAAGAGTCGGCGCTGGAAGGCGGCAAAGGCGGGAATATGGCGGCAGCTGCGTGAAAGGAGAGGAAGAGTCGGCGCTGGAAGGCGGCAAAAGCGAGAATATTGTAGCCCGTGCGTGAAAGGAGAGGAAGAGTCGGGGCTGGAAGGCGGCAAAGGCGAGAATATGGCGGCAACTGCGTGAAAGGAGAGGAAGAGTCGGCGCTGGAAGGCAGCAAAGGCGAGAATATGGCAGCACGTACCTGAAAGGAGAGGAAGATTTGGCGCTGGAAGGCGGCAAAGGCGAGAATATGGCGACACGTACCTCAAAGGAGAGGAAGAGTCGGCGCTGGAAGGCGGCAAAGGCGAGAATATGGCAGCCCGTGCGTGAAAGGAGAGGAAGAGTCGGCGCTTGAAGGCGGCAAAGGCGAGAATATGGCGGCACGTACCTGAAAGGAGAGGAAGATTTGGCGCTGGAAGGCAGCAAAGGCAAGAATATGGCGGCACGTACCTGAAAGGAGAGGAAGAGTCGGCGCAGGAAGGCGGCAAAGGCGAGAATATGGCGGCAGGTGCGTGAAAGGAGAGGAAGAGTCGGCGCTGGAAGGCGGCAAAGGCGAGAATATGGCGGCAGGTACCTGAAAGGAGAGGAAGATTTGGCGCTGGAAGGCGGCAAAGGCGAGAATATGGCGGCAGCTGCGTGAAAGGAGAGGAAGAGTCGGCGGTGGAAGGCGGCAAAGGCGAGAATATGGCGGCAACTGCGTGAAAGTAGAGGAAGATTTGGCGCTAGAAGGCGGCAAAGGCGAGAATATGGCAGCCCGTGCGTGAAAGGAGAGGAAGAGTCGGCAGTGGAAGGCGGCAAAGGCGAGAATATGGCGGCAACTGCGTGAAAGTAGAGGAAGATTGGGCGCTAGAAGGCGGCAAAGGCGAGAATATGGCAGCCCGTGCGTGAAAGGAGAGGAAGAGTCGGCGCTGTTAGGCGGCAAAGGCGAGAATATGGCGGCACGTACCTGAAAGGACAGGAAGAGTCGGCGCTGTTAGGCGGCAAACGCGAGAATATGGCGGCAACTGCGTGAAAGGAGAGGAAGAGTCGGCGCTGGAAGGCGGCAAAGGCGAGAATATGGCGGCACGTACCTGAAAGGAGAGGAAGAGTCGGCGCTGGAAGGCGGCAAAGGCGAGAATATGGCGGCAGGTGCGTGAAAGCAGAGGAAGAGTCGGCGCTGGAAGGCGGCAAAGGCGAGAATATGGCGGCACGCACGTGAAAGGACAGGAAGAGGCGGCGGTGGAAGGCGGCAAAGGCGAGAATATGGCGGCAACTGCGTGAAAGGAGAGGAAGAGTCGGTGCTGGAAGGCGGCAAAGGCGAGAATATGGCGGCAAGTACCTGAAAGGAGAGGAAGATTTGGCGCTGGAAGGCGGCAAAGGCGAGAATATGGCGTCAGCTGCGTGAAAGGAGAGGAAGAGTCGGCGGTGGAAGGCGGCAAAGGCGAGAATATGGCGGCAACAGCGTGAAAGTAGAGGAAGAGTCGGCGCTGGAAGGCGGCAAGGGCGAGAATATGGCGGCACGTACCTGAAAGGAGAGGAAGAGTCGGCGGTGGAAGGCGGCAAAGGCGAGAATATGGCGGCAGGTGCGTGAAAGGAGAGGAAGAGTCGGCAGTGGAAGGCGGCAAAGGCGAGAATATGGCGGCACGTACCTGAAAGGAGAGGAAGAGTCGGCGCTGGAAGGCGGCAAACGAGAGAATATGGCGGCAGGTGCGTGAAAGGAGAGGAAGAATCGGCAGTGGAAGGCGGCAAAGGCGAGAATATGGCAGCACGCACCTGAAAGGACAGGAAGAGTCGGCGCTGGAAGGCGGCAAAGGCGGGAATATGGCGGCACGTACCAGAAAGGAGAGGAAGAGTCGGCGCTGGAAGGCGGCAAATGCGAGAATATGGCAGCCCGTGCGTGAAAGGAGAGGAAGAGTCGGCGCTGGAAGGCGGCAAAGTCGAGAATATGGCGGCAGCTGCGTGAAAGGAGAGGAAGATTTGGTGCTGGAAGGCGGCAAAGGCAAGAATATGGCGGCACGTACCTGAAAGGAGAGGAAGAGTCGGCGCAGGAAGGCGGCAAAGGCGAGAATATGGCGGCAGGTGCGTGAAAGGAGAGGAAGAGTCAGCGCTGGAAGGCGGCAAAGGCGAGAATATGGCGGCAGGTGCGTGAAAGGAGAGAAAGAGTCGGCGCAGGAAGGCGGCAAAGGCGAGAATATGGCGGCAGGTGCGTGAAAGGAGAGGAAGAGTCGGCGCTGGAAGGCGGCAAAGGCGAGAATATGGCGGCAAGTACCTGAAAGGAGAGGAAGAGTCGGCGCAGGAAGGCGGCAAAGGCGAGAATATGGCGGCAGCTGCGTGAAAGGAGAGGAAGAGTCGGTGGTGGAAGGCGGCAAAGGCGAGAATATGGCGGCAAGTACCTGAAAGGAGAGGAAGAGTCGGCGCTGGAAGGCGGCAAAGGCGAGAATATGGCGGCAAGTACCTGAAAGGAGAGGAAGAGTCGGCGCTGTTAGGCGGCACAGGCGAGAATATGGCGGCACGTACCTGAAAGGAGAGGAAGAGTCGGCGCAGGAAGGCGGCAAAGGCGAGAATATGGCGGCAGGTGCGTGAAAGGAGAGGAAGAGTCGGCGCTGGAAGGCGGCAAAGGCGAGAATATGGCGGCAGGTACCTGAAAGGAGAGGAAGATTTGGCGCTGGAAGGCGGCAAAGGCGAGAATATGGCGGCAGCTGCGTGAAAGGAGAGGAAGAGTCGGCGGTGGAAGGCGGCAAAGGCGAGAATATGGCGGCAACTGCGTGAAAGTAGAGGAAGATTTGGCGCTGGAAGGCGGCAAAGGCGAGAATATGGCAGCCCGTGCGTGAAAGGAGAGGAAGAGTCGGCAGTGGAAGGCGGCAAAGGCGAGAATATGGCGGCAACTGCGTGAAAGTAGAGGAAGATTGGGCGCTAGAAGGCGGCAAAGGCGAGAATATGGCAGCCCGTGCGTGAAAGGAGAGGAAGAGTCGGCGCTGTTAGGCGGCAAAGGCGAGAATATGGCGGCACGTACCTGAAAGGACAGGAAGAGTCGGCGCTGTTAGGCGGCAAACGCGAGAATATGGCGGCAACTGCGTGAAAGGAGAGGAAGAGTCGGCGCTGGAAGGCGGCAAAGGCGAGAATATGGCGGCACGTACCTGAAAGGAGAGGAAGAGTCGGCGCTGGAAGGCGGCAAAGGCGAGAATATGGCGGCAGGTGCGTGAAAGCAGAGGAAGAGTCGGCGCTGGAAGGCGGCAAAGGCGAGAATATGGCGGCACGCACGTGAAAGGACAGGAAGAGGCGGCGGTGGAAGGCGGCAAAGGCGAGAATATGGCGGCAACTGCGTGAAAGGAGAGGAAGAGTCGGTGCTGGAAGGCGGCAAAGGCGAGAATATGGCGGCAAGTACCTGAAAGGAGAGGAAGATTTGGCGCTGGAAGGCGGCAAAGGCGAGAATATGGCGTCAGCTGCGTGAAAGGAGAGGAAGAGTCGGCGGTGGAAGGCGGCAAAGGCGAGAATATGGCGGCAACAGCGTGAAAGTAGAGGAAGAGTCGGCGCTGGAAGGCGGCAAGGGCGAGAATATGGCGGCACGTACCTGAAAGGAGAGGAAGAGTCGGCGGTGGAAGGCGGCAAAGGCGAGAATATGGCGGCAGGTGCGTGAAAGGAGAGGAAGAGTCGGCGCTGGAAGGCGGCAAAGGTGAGAATATGGCGGCACGTACCTGAAAGGAGAGGAAGAGTCGGCGCTGGAAGGCGGCAAACGAGAGAATATGGCGGCAGGTGCGTGAAAGGAGAGGAAGAATCGGCAGTGGAAGGCGGCAAAGGCGAGAATATCGCAGCACGCACCTGAAAGGACAGGAAGAGTCGGCGCTGGAAGGCGGCAAAGGCGGGAATATGGCGGCACGTACCAGAAAGGAGAGGAAGAGTCGGCGCTGGAAGGCGGCAAATGCGAGAATATGGCAGCCCGTGCGTGAAAGGAGAGGAAGAGTCGGCGCTGGAAGGCGGCAAAGTCGAGAATATGGCGGCAGCTGCGTGAAAGGAGAGGAAGATTTGGTGCTGGAAGGCGGCAAAGGCAAGAATATGGCGGCACGTACCTGAAAGGAGAGGAAGAGTCGGCGCAGGAAGGCGGCAAAGGCGAGAATATGGCGGCAGGTGCGTGAAAGGAGAGGAAGAGTCAGCGCTGGAAGGCGGCAAAGGCGAGAATATGGCGGCAGGTGCGTGAAAGGAGAGAAAGAGTCGGCGCAGGAAGGCGGCAAAGGCGAGAATATGGCGGCAGGTGCGTGAAAGGAGAGGAAGAGTCGGCGCTGGAAGGCGGCAAAGGCGAGAATATGGCGGCAAGTACCTGAAAGGAGAGGAAGAGTCGGCGCAGGAAGGCGGCAAAGGCGAGAATATGGCGGCAGCTGCGTGAAAGGAGAGGAAGAGTCGGTGGTGGAAGGCGGCAAAGGCGAGAATATGGCGGCAAGTACCTGAAAGGAGAGGAAGAGTCGGCGCTGGAAGGCGGCAAAGGCGAGAATATGGCGGCAAGTACCTGAAAGGAGAGGAAGAGTCGGCGGTGGAAGGCGGCAAAGGCGAGAATATGGCGGCACCTGCGGGAAAGGAGAGGAAGATTTGGCGCTGGAAGGCGGCAAAGGCGAGAATATGGCAGCACGTACCTGAAAGGAGAGGAAGATTTGGCGCTGGAAGGCGGCAAAGGCGAGAATATGGCGACACGTACCTCAAAGGAGAGGAAGAGTCGGCGCTGGAAGGCGGCAAAGGCGAGAATATGGCAGCCCGTGCGTGAAAGGAGAGGAATAGTCGGCGCTGGAAGGCGGCAAAGGCGAGAATATGGCGGCACGTACCTGAAAGGAGAGGAAGATTTGGCGCTGGAAGGCGGCAAAGGCAAGAATATGGCGGCACGTACCTGAAAGGAGAGGAAGAGTCGGCGCAGGAAGGCGGCAAAGGCGAGAATATGGCGGCAGGTGCGTGAAAGGAGAGGAAGAGTCGGCGCTGGAAGGCGGCAAAGGCGAGAATATGGCGGCAAGTACCTGAAAGGAGAGGAAGAGTCGGCGCTGGAAGGCGGCAAAGGCGAGAATATGGCGGCAACTGCGTGAAAGTAGAGGAAGATTTGGCGCTGGAAGGCGGAAAAGGCGAGAATATGGCAGCCCGTGCGTGAAAGGAGAGGAAGAGTCGGCAGTGGAAGGCGGCAAAGGCGAGAATATGGCGGCAACTGCGTGAAAGTAGAGGAAGATTGGGCGCTAGAAGGCGGCAAAGGCGAGAATATGGCAGCCCGTGCGTGAAAGGAGAGGAAGAGTCGGCGCTGTTAGGCGGCACAGGCGAGAATATGGCGGCACGTACCTGAAAGGACAGGAAGAGTCGGCGCTGTTAGGCGGCAAACGCGAGAATATGGCGGCAACTGCGTGAAAGGAGAGGAAGAGTCGGCGCTGGAAGGCGGCAAAGGCGAGAATATGGCGGCAACTGCGTGAAAGTAGAGGAAGAGTCGGCGCTGGAAGGCGGCAAAGGCGAGAATATGGCGGCACGTACCTGAAAGGAGAGGAAGAGTCGGCGCAGGAAGGCGGCAAAGGCGAGAATATGGCGGCAGGTGCGTGAAAGCAGAGGAAGAGTCGGCGCTGGAAGGCGGCAAAGGCGAGAATATGGCGGCACGCACGTGAAAGGACAGGAAGAGGCGGCGGTGGAAGGCGGCAAAGGCAAGAATATGGCGGCACGTACCTGAAAGGAGAGGAAGAGTCGGCGCAGGAAGGCGGCAAAGGCGAGAATATGGCGGCAGCTGCGTGAAAGGAGAGGAAGAGTCGGCGCTGGAAGGCGGCAAAGTCGAGACTATGGCGGCAGGTGCGTGAAAGGAGAGGAAGAGTCGGCGGTGGAAGGCGGCAAAGGCGAGAATATGGCGGCAACTGCGTGAAAGTAGAGGAAGATTTGGCGCTGGAAGGCGGAAAAGGCGAGAATATGGCAGCCCGTGCGTGAAAGGAGAGGAAGAGTCGGCAGTGGAAGGCGGCAAAGGCGAGAATATGGCGGCAACTGCGTGAAAGTAGAGGAAGATTGGGCGCTAGAAGGCGGCAAAGGCGAGAATATGGCAGCCCGTGCGTGAAAGGAGAGGAAGAGTCGGCGCTGTTAGGCGGCACAGGCGAGAATATGGCGGCACGTACCTGAAAGGACAGGAAGAGTCGGCGCTGTTAGGCGGCAAACGCGAGAATATGGCGGCAACTGCGTGAAAGGAGAGGAAGAGTCGGCGCTGGAAGGCGGCAAAGGCGAGAATATGGCGGCAACTGCGTGAAAGTAGAGGAAGAGTCGGCGCTGGAAGGCGGCAAAGGCGAGAATATGGCGGCACGTACCTGAAAGGAGAGGAAGAGTCGGCGCAGGAAGGCGGCAAAGGCGAGAATATGGCAGCAGGTGCGTGAAAGCAGAGGAAGAGTCGGCGCTGGAAGGCGGCAAAGGCGAGAATATGGCGGCACGCACGTGAAAGGACAGGAAGAGGCGGCGGTGGAAGGCGGCAAAGGCGAGAATATGGCGGCAACTGCGTGAAAGGAGAGGAAGAGTCGGCGCTGGAAGGCGGCAAAGGCGAGAATATGGCGGCAAGTACCTGAAAGGAGAGGAAGATTTGGCGCTGGAAGGCGGCAAAGGCGAGAATATGGCGTCAGCTGCGTGAAAGGAGAGGAAGAGTCGGCGGTGGAAGGCGGCAAAGGCGAGAATATGGCGGCAACAGCGTGAAAGGAGAGGAAGAGTCGGCGCTGGAAGGCGGCAAAGGCGAGAATATGGCGGCACGTACCTGAAAGGACAGGAAGAGTCGGCGGTGGAAGGCGGGAAATGCGAGAATATGGCGGCAGGTGCGTGAAAGGAGAGGAAGAGTCGGCGCTGGAAGGCGGCAAAGGTGAGAATATGGCGGCACGTACCTGAAAGGAGAGGAAGAGTCGGCGCTGGAAGGCGGCAAACGAGAGAATATGGCGGCAGGTGCGTGAAAGGCGAGGAAGAATCGGCAGTGGAAGGCGGCAAAGGCGAGAATATGGCAGCACGCACCTGAAAGGAGAGGAAGAGTCGGCGCTGGAAGGCGGCAAAGGCGGGAATATGGCGGCACGTACCTGAAAGGAGAGGAAGAGTCGGCGCTGGAAGGCGGCAAATGCGAGAATATGGCAGCCCGTGCGTGAAAGGAGAGGAAGAGTCGGCGCTGGAAGGCGGCAAAGGCGAGAATATGGCGGCAGCTGCGTGAAAGGAGAGGAAGAGTCGGCGCTGGAAGGCAGCAAAGGCAAGAATATGGCGGCACGTACCTGAAAGGAGAGGAAGATTTGGCGCTGGAAGGTGGCAAAGGCGACAATATGGCGGCAGCTGCGTGAAAGGAGAGGAAGAGTCGGCGGTGGAAGGCGGCAAAGGCAAGAATATGGCGGCACGTACCTGAAAGGAGAGGAAGAGTCGGCGCAGGAAGGCGGCAAAGGCGAGAATATGGCGGCAGGTGCGTGAAAGGAGAGGAAGAGTCGGCGCTGGAAGGCGGCAAAGGCGAGAATATGGCGGCAAGTACCTGAAAGGAGAGGAAGAGTCGGCGCAGGAAGGCGGCAAAGGCGAGAATATGGCGGCAGCTGCGTGAAAGGAGAGGAAGAGTCGGTGGTGGAAGGCGGCAAAGGCGAGAATATGGCGGCAAGTACCTGAAAGGAGAGGAAGAGTCGGCGGTGGAAGGCGGCAAAGGCGAGAATATGGCGGCAACTGCGTGAAAGGAGAGGAAGATTTGGCGCTGGAAGGCGGCAAAGGCGAGAATATGGCAGCCCGTGCGTGAAAGGAGAGGAAGAGTCGGCAGTGGAAGGCGGCAAAGGCGAGAATATGGCGGCAACTGCGTGAAAGTAGAGGAAGATTTGGCGCTAGAAGGCGGCAAAGGCGAGAATATGGCAGCCCGTGCGTGAAAGGAGAGGAAGAGTCGGCGCTGGAAAGCGGCAAAGGCGAGAATATGGCGGCACGTACCTGAAAGGAGAGGAAGAGTCGGCGCTCGAAGGCGGCAAAGGCGAGAATATGGCGGCACGTACCTGAAAGGAGAGGAAGAGTCGGCGCTGGAAGGCGGCAAAGTCGAGAATATGGCGGCAGGTGCGTAAAAGGAGAGGAAGAGTCGGTGGTGGAAGGCAGCATAGGCGAGAATATGGCGGCAGGTGCGTGAAAGGAGAGGAAGAGTTGGCGCTGGAAGGCGGCAAAGGCGAGAATATGGCAGCAACTGCGTGAAAGGAGAGTTAGAGTCGGCGCTGGAAGGCGGCAAAGGCGAGAATATCGCGGCAAGTACCTGAAAGGAGAGGAAGATTTGGCGCTGGAAGGCGGTAAAGGCGAGAATATGGCGGCAGCTGCGTGAAAGGAGAGGAAGAGTCGGCGGTGGAAGGCGGCAAAGGCGAGAATATGGCGGCAACTGCGTGAAAGTAGAGGAAGTTTTGGCGCTGGAAGGCGGCAAAGGCGAGAATATGGCGGCACGTACCTGAAAGGAGAGGAAGATTTGGCGCTGGAAGGCGGCAAAGGCGAGAATATGGCGGCAGGTGCGTGAAAGGAGAGGAAGAGTCGGCAGTGGAAGGCGGCAAAGGCGAGAATATGGCGGCACGTACCTGAAAGGAGAGGAAGATTTGGCGCTGGAAGGCGGCAAACGAGAGAATATGGCGGCAGGTGCGTGAAAGGAGAGGAAGAATCGGCAGTGGAAGGCGGCAAAGGCGAGAATATGGCAGCACGCACCTGAAAGGACAGCAAGAGTCGGCGCTGGAAGGCGGCAAATGCGGGAATATGGCGGCACGTACCTGAAAGGAGAGGAAGAGTCGGCGCTGGAAGGCGGCAAAAGCGAGAATATTGTAGCCCGTGCGTGAAAGGAGAGGAAGAGTCGGGGCTGGAAGGCGGCAAAGGCGAGAATATGGCGGCAAGTACCTGAAAGGAGAGGAAGATTTGGCGCTGGAAGGCGGCAAAGGCGAGAATATGGCGGCAACTGCGTGAAAGGAGAGGAAGAGTCGGCGCTGGAAGGCGGCAAAGGCGAGGATATGGCAGCCCGTGCGTGAAAGGAGAGGAAGAGTCGGCAGTGGAAGGCGGCAAAGGCGAGAATATGGCGGCAGCTGCGTGAAAGGAGAGGAAGATTGGGCGCTAGAAGGCGGCAAAGGTTAGAATATGGCAGCCCGTGCGTGAAAGGAGAGGAAGAGTCGGCGCTGTTAGGCGGCAAAGGCGAGAATATGGCGGCACGTACCTGAAAGGACAGGAAGAGTCGGCGCTGGAAGGCGGCAAACGCGAGAATATGGCGGCAACTGCGTGAAAGGAGAGGAAGAGTCGGCGCTGGAAGGCGGCAAAGGCGAGAATATGGCGGCAACTGCGTGAAAGTAGAGGAAGAGTCGGCGCTGGAAGGCGGCAAAGGCGAGAATATGGCGGCACGTACCTGAAAGGAGAGGAAGAGTCGGCGCAGGAAGGCGGCAAAGGCGAGAATATGGCGGCAGGTGCGTGAAAGGAGAGGAAGAGTCGGCGCAGGAAGGCGGCAAAGGCGAGAATATGGCGGCAGCTGCGTGAAAGGAGAGGAAGAGTCGGCGGTGGAAGGCGGCAAAGGCGAGAATATGGCGGCAACTGCGTGAAAGTAAAGGAAGATTTGGCGCTGGAAGGCGGCAAAGGTGAGAATATGGCAGCCCGTGCGTGAAAGGAGAGGAAGAGTCGGCGCTGGAAGGCGGCAAAGGCGAGAATATGGCGGCAACTGCGTGAAAGTAGAGGAAGATTTGGCGCTAGAAGGCGGCAAAGGTGAGAATATGGCAGCCCGTGCGTGAAACGAGAGGAAGAGTCGGCACTGGAAGGCGGCAAAGGCGAGAATATCGCGGCACGTACCTCAAAGGAGAGGAAGAGTCGGCGCTGGAAGGCGGCAAAGTCAAGAATATGGCGGCAGGTGCGTGAAAGGAGAGGAAGAGTCGGTGGTGGAAGGCAGCAAAGGCGAGAATATGGCGGCAGCTGCGTAAAAGGAGAGGAAGAGTCGGCGCTGGAAGGCGGCAAAGGCGAGAATATGGCGGCACGCACGTGAAAGGAGAGGAAGAGGCGGCGCTGGAAGGCGGCAAAGGCGAGAATATGGCGGCAACTGCGTGAAAGGAGAGGAAGAGTCGGCGGTGGAAGGCGGCAAAGGCGAGAATATGGCGGCAACTGCGTGAAAGTAAAGGAAGATTTGGCGCTGGAAGGCGGCAAAGGCGAGAATATGGCGGCAGCTGCGTGAAAGGAGAGGAAGAGTCGGCGCTGGAAGGCGGCAAAGGCGAGAATATGGCGGCACGTACCTGAAAGGAGAGGAAGATTTGGCGCTGGAAGGCGGCAAACGAGAGAATATGGCGGCAGGTGAGTGAAAGGAGAGGAAGAATCGGCAGTGGAAGGCGGCAAAGGCGAGAATATGGCAGCACGCACCTGAAAGGACAGGAAGAGTCGGCGCTGGAAGGCGGCAAAGGCGGGAATATGGCGGCACGTACCTGAAAGGAGAGGAAGAGTCGGCGCTGGAAGACGGCAAAGGCGAGAATATGGCAGCCCGTGCGTGAAAGGAGAGGAAGAGTCGGCGCTGGAAGGCGGCAAAGGCGAGAATATGGCGGCAGCTGCGTGAAAGGAGAGGAAGAGTCGGCGCTGGAAGGCGGCAAAGGCAAGAATATGGCGGCACGTACCTGAAAGGAGAGGAAGAGTCGGCGCTGGAAGGCGGCAAAGGCGAGAATATGGCGGCAGGTGCGTGAAAGGAGAGGAAGAGTCGGCGCTGGAAGGCGGCAAAGGCGAGAATATGGCGGCACGTACCTGAAAGGAGAGGAAGAGTCGGCGCTGGAAGGCGGCAAAGTCGAGACTATGGCGGCAGGTGCGTGAAAGGAGAGGAAGAGTCGGTGGTGGAAGGCAGCATAGGCGAGAATATGGCGGCAGGTGCGTGAAAGGAGAGGAAGAGTCGGCGCTGGAAGGAGGCAAAGGCGAGAATATGGCGCCACGCACGTGAAAGGAGAGGAAGAGTCGGCGCTGTTAGGCGGCAAAGGCGAGTATATGGCGTCAGCTGCGTGAAAGGAGAGGAAGAGTCGGCGGTGGAAGGCGGCAAAGGCGAGAATATGGCGGCAACTGCGTGAAAGGAGAGGAAGAGTCGGCGGTGGAAGGCGGCAAAGGCGAGAATATGGCGGCACGTACCTGAAAGGAGAGGAAGAGTCGGCGGTGGAAGGCGGCAAAGGCGAGAATATGGCGGCAACTGCGTGAAAGTAAAGGAAGATTTGGCGCTGGAAGGCGGCAAAGGCGAGAATATGGCAGCCCGTGCGTGAAAGGAGAGGAAGAGTCGGCGCTGGAAGGCGGCAAAGGCGAGAATATGGCGGCAACTGCGTGAAAGTAGAGGAAGATTTGGCGCTAGAAGGCGGCAAAGGCGAGAATATGGCAGCCCGTGCGTGAAAGGAGAGGAAGAGTCGGCACTGGAAGGCGGCAAAGGCGAGAATATCGCGGCACGTACCTGAAAGGAGAGGAAGAGTCGGCGCTGGAAGGCGGCAAAGTCAAGAATATGGCGGCAGGTGCGTGAAAGGAGAGGAAGAGTCGGTGGTGGAAGGCAGCAAAGGCGAGAATATGGCGGCAGCTGCGTAAAAGGAGAGGAAGAGTCGGCGCTGGAAGGCGGCAAAGGCGAGAATATGGCGGCACGCACGTGAAAGGACAGGAAGAGTCGGCGCTGGAAGGCGGCAAAGGCGAGAATATGGCGGCAACTGCGTGAAAGGAGAGGAAGAGTCGGCGCTGGAAGGCGGCAAAGGCGAGAATATGGCGGCAGCTGCGTGAAAGTAAAGGAAGATTTGGCGCTGGAAGGCGGCAAAGGCGAGAATATGGCGGCAGCTGCGTGAAAGGAGAGGAAGAGTCGGCGCTGGAAGGCGGCAAAGGCGAGAATATGGCGGCAACTGCGTGAAAGTAGAGGAAGAGTCGGCGCTGGAAGGCGGCAAAGGCGAGAATATGGCGGCACGTACCTGAAAGGAGAGGAAGAGTCGGCGGTGGAAGGCGGCAAAGGCGAGAATATGGCGGCAGCTGCGTGAAAGGAGAGGAAGAGTCGGCGCTGGAAGGCGGCAAAGGCGAGAATATGGCGGCACGTACCTGAAAGGAGAGGAAGATTTGGCGCTGGAAGGCGTCAAACGAGAGAATATGGCAGCAGGTGAGTGAAAGGAGAGGAATAATCGGCAGTGGAAGGCGGCAAAGGCGAGAATATGGCAGCACGCACCTGAAAGGACAGGAAGAGTCGGCGCTGGAAGGCGGCAAAGGCGGGAATATGGCGGCACGTACCTGAAAGGAGAGGAAGAGTCGGCGCTGGAAGGCGGCAAAGGCGAGAATATGGCGGCAGCTGCGTGAAAGTAGAGGAAGATTTGGCGCTGGAAGGCGGCAAAGGCAAGAATATGGCGGCACGTACCTGAAAGGAGAGGAAGAGTCGGCGCAGGAAGGCGGCAAAGGCGAGAATATGGCAGCCCGTGCGTGAAAGGAGAGGAAGAGTCAGCGCTGGAAGGCGGCAAAGGCGAGAATATGGCGGCACGTACCTGAAAGGAGAGGAAGATTTGGCGCTGGAAGGCGGCAAAGGCAAGAATATGGCGGCACGTACCTGAAAGGAGAGGAAGAGTCGGCGCAGGAAGGCGGCAAAGGCGAGAATATGGCGGCAGGTGCGTGAAAGGAGAGGAAGAGTTGGCGCAGGAAGGCGGCAAAGGCGAGAATATGGCGGCAAGTACCTGAAAGGAGAGGAAGATTTGGCGCTGTTAGGCGGCAAAGGCGAGAATATTGCGGCAGCTGCGTGAAAGGAGAGGAAGAGTCGGCGGTGGAAGGCAGCAAAGGCGAGAATATGGCGGCAACTGCGTGAAAGTAGAGGAAGATTTGGCGCTGGAAGGCGGCAAAGTCGAGACTATGGCGGCAGGTGCGTGAAAGGAGAGGAAGAGTCGGCGGTGGAAGGCGGCAAAGGCGAGAATATGGCGGCAACTGCGTGAAAGTAGAGGAAGATTTGGCGCTGGAAGGCGGAAAAGGCGAGAATATGGCAGCCCGTGCGTGAAAGGAGAGGAAGAGTCGGCAGTGGAAGGCGGCAAAGGCGAGAATATGGCGGCAACTGCGTGAAAGTAGAGGAAGATTGGGCGCTAGAAGTCGGCAAAGGCGAGAATATGGCAGCCCGTGCGTGAAAGGAGAGGAAGAGTCGGCGCTGTTAGGCGGCACAGGCGAGAATATGGCGGCACGTACCTGAAAGGACAGGAAGAGTCGGCGCTGTTAGGCGGCAAACGCGAGAATATGGCGGCAACTGCGTGAAAGGAGAGGAAGAGTCGGCGCTGGAAGGCGGCAAAGGCGAGAATATGGCGGCAACTGCGTGAAAGTAGAGGAAGAGTCGGCGCTGGAAGGCGGCAAAGGCGAGAATATGGCGGCACGTACCTGAAAGGAGAGGAAGAGTCGGCGCAGGAAGGCGGCAAAGGCGAGAATATGGCGGCAGGTGCGTGAAAGCAGAGGAAGAGTCGGCGCTGGAAGGCGGCAAAGGCGAGAATATGGCGGCACGCACGTGAAAGGACAGGAAGAGGCGGCGGTGGAAGGCGGCAAAGGCGAGAATATGGCGGCAACTGCGTGAAAGGAGAGGAAGAGTCGGCGCTGGAAGGCGGCAAAGGCGAGAATATGGCGGCAAGTACCTGAAAGGAGAGGAAGATTTGGCGCTGGAAGGCGGCAAAGGCGAGAATATGGCGTCAGCTGCGTGAAAGGAGAGGAAGAGTCGGCGGTGGAAGGCGGCAAAGGCGAGAATATGGCGGCAACAGCGTGAAAGTAGAGGAAGAGTCGGCGCTGGAAGGCGGCAAAGGCGAGAATATGGCGGCACGTACCTGAAAGGAGAGGAAGAGTCGGCGGTGGAAGGCGGGAAATGCGAGAATATGGCGGCAGGTGCGTGAAAGGAGAGGAAGAGTCGGCGCTGGAAGGCGGCAAAGGCAAGAATATGGCGGCACGTACCTGAAAGGAGAGGAAGAGTCGGCGCAGGAAGGCGGCAAAGGCGAGAATATGGCGGCAGGTGCGTGAAAGGAGAGGAAGAGTCGGCGCAGGAAGGCGGCAAAGGCGAGAATATGGCGGCAAGTACCTGAAAGGAGAGGAAGATTTGGCGCTGTTAGGCGGCAAAGGCGAGAATATTGCGGCAGCTGCGTGAAAGGAGAGGAAGACTCGGCGGTGGAAGGCAGCAAAGGCGAGAATATGGCGGCAACTGCGTGAAAGTAGAGGAAGATTTGGCGCTGGAAGGCGGCAAAGTCGAGACTATGGCGGCAGGTGCGTGAAAGGAGAGGAAGAGTCGGCGGTGGAAGGCGGCAAAGGCGAGAATATGGCGGCAACTGCGTGAAAGTAGAGGAAGATTTGGCGATGGAAGGCGGAAAAGGCGAGAATATGGCAGCCCGTGCGTGAAAGGAGAGGAAGAGTCGGCAGTGGAAGGCGGCAAAGGCGAGAATATGGCGGCAACTGCGTGAAAGTAGAGGAAGATTGGGCGCTAGAAGGCGGCAAAGGCGAGAATATGGCAGCCCGTGCGTGAAAGGAGAGGAAGAGTCGGCGCTGTTAGGCGGCACAGGCGAGAATATGGCGGCACGTACCTTAAAGGACAGGAAGAGTCGGCGCTGTTAGGCGGCAAACGCGAGAATATGGCGGCAACTGCGTGAAAGGAGAGGAAGAGTCGGCGCTGGAAGGCGGCAAAGGCGAGAATATGGCGGCAACTGCGTGAAAGTAGAGGAAGAGTCGGCGCTGGAAGGCGGCAAAGGCGAGAATATGGCGGCACGTACCTGAAAGGAGAGGAAGAGTCGGCGCAGGAAGGCGGCAAAGGCGAGAATATGGCGGCAGGTGCGTGAAAGCAGAGGAAGAGTCGGCGCTGGAAGGCGGCAAAGGCGAGAATATGGCGGCACGCACGTGAAAGGACAGGAAGAGGCGGCGGTGGAAGGCGGCAAAGGCGAGAATATGGCGGCAACTGCGTGAAAGGAGAGGAAGAGTCGGCGCTGGAAGGCGGCAAAGGCGAGAATATGGCGGCAAGTACCTGAAAGGAGAGGAAGATTTGGCGCTGGAAGGCGGCAAAGGCGAGAATATGGCGTCAGCTGCGTGAAAGGAGAGGAAGAGTCGGCGGTGGAAGGCGGCAAAGGCGAGAATATGGCGGCAACAGCGTGAAAGTAGAGGAAGAGTCGGCGCTGGAAGGCGGCAAAGGCGAGAATATGGCGGCACGTACCTGAAAGGAGAGGAAGAGTCGGCGGTGGAAGGCGGGAAATGCGAGAATATGGCGGCAGGTGCGTGAAAGGAGAGGAAGAGTCGGCGCTGGAAGGCGGCAAAGGTGAGAATATGGCGGCACGTACCTGAAAGGAGAGGAAGAGTCGGTGCTGGAAGGCGGCAAACGAGAGAATATGGCGGCAGGTGCGTGAAAGGAGAGGAAGAGTCGGCAGTGGAAGGCGGCAAAGGCGAGAATATGGCAGCACGCACCTGAAAGGACAGGAAGAGTCGGCGCTGGAAGGCGGCAAAGGCGGGAATATGGCGGCACGTACCTGAAAGGAGAGGAAGAGTCGGCGCTGGAAGGCGGCAAATGCGAGAATATGGCAGCCCGTGCGTGAAAGGAGAGGAAGAGTCGGCGCTGGAAGGCGGCAAAGGCGAGAATATGGCGGCAGCTGCGTGAAAGGAGAGGAAGAGTCGGCGCTGGAAGGCAGCAAAGGCAAGAATATGGCGGCACGTACCTGAAAGGAGAGGAAGATTTGGCGCTGGAAGGCGGCAAAGGCGAGAATATGGCGGCAGCTGCGTGAAAGGAGAGGAAGAGTCGGCGGTGGAAGGCGGCAAAGGCAAGAATATGGCGGCACGTACCTGAAAGGAGAGGAAGAGTCGGCGCAGGAAGGCGGCAAAGGCGAGAATATGGCGGCAGGTGCGTGAAAGGAGAGGAAGAGTCGGCGCTGGAAGGCGGCAAAGGCGAGAATATGGCGGCAAGTACCTGAAAGGAGAGGAAGATTTGGCGCTGGAAGGCGGCAAAGGCGAGAATATGACGGCACGTACCTGAAAGGAGAGGAAGAGTCAGCGGTGGAAGGCGGGAAATGCGAGAATATGGCGGCAGGTGCGTGAAAGGAGAGGAAGAGTCGGCAGTGGAAGGCGGCAAAGGCGAGAATATGGCGGCACGTACCTGAAAGGAGAGGAAGATTTGGCGCTGGAAGGCGGCAAACGAGAGAATATGGCGGCAACTGCGTGAAAGGAGAGGAAGAGTCGGCGCTGGAAGGCGGCAAAGGCGAGAATATGGCGGCAACTGCGTGAAAGTAGAGGAAGAGTCGGCGCTGGAAGGCGGCAAAGGCGAGAATATGGCGGCACGTACCTGAAAGGAGAGGAAGAGTCGGCGCAGGAAGGCGGCAAAGGCGAGAATATGGCGGCAGCTGCGTGAAAGGAGAGGAAGAGTCGGCGGTGGAAGGCGGCAAAGGCAAGAATATGGCGGCACGTACCTGAAGGAGAGGAAGAGTCGGCGCAGGAAGGCGGCAAAGGCGAGAATATGGCGGCAGGTGCGTGAAAGTAGAGGAAGATTTGGCGCTGGAAGGCGGCAAAGGCGAGAATATGGCGTCAGCTGCGTGAAAGGAGAGGAAGAGTCGGCAGTGGAAGGCGGCAAAGGCGAGAATATGGCGGCAACTGCGTGAAAGTAGAGGAAGATTTGGCGCTAGAAGGCGGCAAAGGCGAGAATATGGCAGCCCGTGCGTGAAAGGAGAGGAAGAGTCGGCGCTGGAAAGCGGCAAAGGCGAGAATATGGCGGCACGTACCTGAAAGGAGAGGAAGAGTCGGCGCTCGAAGGCGGCAAAGGCGAGAATATGGCGGCACGTACCTGAAAGGAGAGGAAGATTTGGCGCTGGAAGGCGGCAAAGTCGAGAATATGGCGGCAGGTGCGTGAAATGAGAGGAAGAGTCGGTGGTGGAAGGCAGCATAGGCGAGAATATGGCGGCAGGTGCGTGAAAGGAGAGGAAGAGTTGGCGCTGGAAGGCGGCAAAGGCGAGAATATGGCAGCAACTGCGTGAAAGGAGAGTTAGAGTCGGCGCTGGAAGGCGGCAAAGGCGAGAATATCGCGGCAAGTACCTGAAAGGAGAGGAAGATTTGGCGCTGGAAGGCGGTAAAGGCGAGAATATGGCGGCAGCTGCGTGAAAGGAGAGGAAGAGTCGGCGGTGGAAGGCGGCAAAGGCGAGAATATGGCGGCAACTGCGTGAAAGTAGAGGAAGATTTGGCGCTGGAAGGCGGCAAAGGCGAGAATATGGCGGCACGTACCTGAAAGGAGAGGAAGAGTCGGCGGTGGAAGGCGGGAAATGCGAGAATATGGCGGCAGCTGCGTGAAAGGAGAGGAAGAGTCGGCAGTGGAAGGCGGCAAAGGCGAGAATATGGCGGCACGTACCTGAAAGGAGAGGAAGATTTGGCGCTGGAAGGCGGCAAACGAGAGAATATGGCGGCAGGTGCGTGAAAGGAGAGGAAGAATCGGCAGTGGAAGGCGGCAAAGGCGAGAATATGGCAGCACGCACCTGAAAGGACAGGAAGAGTCGGCGCTGGAAGGCGGCAAAGGCGGGAATATGGCAGCACGTACCTGAAAGGAGAGGAAGAGTCGGCGCTGGAAGGCGGCAAAAGCGAGAATATTGTAGCCCGTGCGTGAAAGGAGAGGAAGAGTCAGGGCTGGAAGGCGGCAAAGGCGAGAATATGGCGGCAACTGCGTGAAAGGAGAGGAAGAGTCGGCGCTGGAAGGCAGCAAAGGCGAGAATATGGCAGCACGTACCTGAAAGGAGAGGAAGATTTGGCGCTGGAAGGCGGCAAAGGCGAGAATATGGCGACACGTACCTCAAAGGAGAGGAAGAGTCGGCGCTGGAAGGCGGCAAAGGCGAGGATATGGCAGCCCGTGCGTGAAAGGAGAGGAATAGTCGGCGCTGGAAGGCGGCAAAGGCGAGAATATGGCGGCACGTACCTGAAAGGAGAGGAAGAGTCGGCGCTGGAATGCGGCAAAGGCAAGAATATGGCGGCACGTACCAGAAAGGAGAGGAAGAGTCGGCGCAGGAAGGCGGCAAAGGCGAGAATATGGCGGCAGGTGCGTGAAAGGAGAGGAAGAGTCGGCGCTGGAAGGCGGCAAAGGCGAGAATATGGCGGCAAGTACCTGAAAGGAGAGGAAGGTTTGGCGCTGGAAGGCGGCAAAGGCGAGAATATGGCGGCAGGTGCGTGAAAGGAGAGGAAGAGTCGGCGGTGGAAGGCGGCAAAGGCGAGAATATGGCGGCAACTGCGTGAAATAGAGGAAGATTTGGCGCTGGAAGGCGGCAAAGGCGAGAATATGGCAGCCCGTGCGTGAAAGGAGAGGAAGAGTCGGCAGTGGAAGGCGGCAAAGGCGAGAATATGGCGGCAACTGCGTGAAAGTAGAGGAAGATTGGGCGCTAGAAGGCGGCAAAGGCGAGAATATGGCAGCCCGTGCGTGAAAGGAGAGGAAGAGTCGGCGCTGTTAGGCGGCAAAGGCGAGAATATGGCGGCAGCTGCGTGAAAGGAGAGGAAGAGTCGGCGGTGGAAGGCGGCAAAGGCAAGAATATGGCGGCACGTACCTGAAAGGAGAGGAAGAGTCGGCGCAGGAAGGCGGCAAAGGCGAGAATATGGCGGCAGGTGCGTGAAAGGAGAGGAAGAGTCGGCGCTGGAAGGCGGCAAAGGCGAGAATATGGCGGCAAGTACCTGAAAGGAGAGGAAGAGTCGGCGCAGGAAGGCGGCAAAGGCGAGAATATGGCGGCAGCTGCGTGAAAGGAGAGGAAGAGTCGGTGGTGGAAGGCGGCAAAGGCGGGAATATGGCGGCAGCTGCGTGAAAGGAGAGGAAGAGTCGGCGCTGGAAGGCGGCAAAGGCGAGAATATGGCGGCACGTACCTGAAAGGAGAGGAAGAGTCGGCGGTGGAAGGCGGCAAAGGCGAGAATATGGCGGCAACTGCGTGAAAGTAGAGGAAGATTTGGCGCTGGAAGGCGGCAAAGGCGAGAATATGGCAGCCCGTGCGTGAAAGGAGAGGAAGAGTCGGCAGTGGAAGGCGGCAAAGGCGAGAATATGGCGGCAACTGCGTGAAAGTAGAGGAAGATTTGGCGCTAGAAGGCGGCAAAGGCGAGAATATGGCAGCCCGTGCGTGAAAGGAGAGGAAGAGTCGGCGCTGGAAAGCGGCAAAGGCGAGAATATGGCGGCACGTACCTGAAAGGAGAGGAAGAGTCGGCGCTCGAAGGCGGCAAAGGCGAGAATATGGCGGCACGTACCTGAAAGGAGAGGAAGATTTGGCGCTGGAAGGCGGCAAAGTCGAGAATATGGCGGCAGGTGCGTGAAATGAGAGGAAGAGTCGGTGGTGGAAGGCAGCATAGGCGAGAATATGGCGGCAGGTGCGTGAAAGGAGAGGAAGAGTCGGCGCTGGAAGGCGGCAAAGGCGAGAATATGGCAGCAACTGCGTGAAAGGAGAGTTAGAGTCGGCGCTGGAAGGCGGCAAAGGCGAGAATATCGCGGCAAGTACCTGAAAGGAGAGGAAGATTTGGCGCTGGAAGGCGGTAAAGGCGAGAATATGGCGGCAGCTGCGTGAAAGGAGAGGAAGAGTCGGCGGTGGAAGGCGGCAAAGGCGAGAATATGGCGGCAACTGCGTGAAAGTAGAGGAAGTTTTGGCGCTGGAAGGCGGCAAAGGCGAGAATATGGCGGCACGTACCTGAAAGGAGAGGAAGAGTCGGCGGTGGAAGGCGGGAAATGCGAGAATATGGCGGCAGCTGCGTGAAAGGAGAGGAAGAGTCGGCAGTGGAAGGCGGCAAAGGCGAGAATATGGCGGCACGTACCTGAAAGGAGAGGAAGATTTGGCGCTGGAAGGCGGCAAACGAGAGAATATGGCGGCAGGTGCGTGAAAGGAGAGGAAGAATCGGCAGTGGAAGGCGGCAAAGGCGAGAATATGGCAGCACGCACCTGAAAGGACAGGAAGAGTCGGCGCTGGAAGGCGGCAAAGGCGGGAATATGGCAGCCCGTGCGTGAAAGGAGAGGAAGAGTCGGCGCTGTTAGGCGGCAAAGGCGAGAATATGGCGGCAGCTGCGTGAAAGGAGAGGAAGAGTCGGCGGTGGAAGGCGGCAAAGGCAAGAATATGGCGGCACGTACCTGAAAGGAGAGGAAGAGTCGGCGCAGGAAGGCGGCAAAGGCGAGAATATGGCGGCAGGTGCGTGAAAGGAGAGGAAGAGTCGGCGCTGGAAGGCGGCAAAGGCGAGAATATGGCGGCAAGTACCTGAAAGGAGAGGAAGAGTCGGCGCAGGAAGGCGGCAAAGGCGAGAATATGGCGGCAGCTGCGTGAAAGGAGAGGAAGAGTCGGTGGTGGAAGGCGGCAAAGGCGGGAATATGGCGGCAGCTGCGTGAAAGGAGAGGAAGAGTCGGCGCTGGAAGGCGGCAAAGGCGAGAATATGGCGGCACGTACCTGAAAGGAGAGGAAGAGTCGGCGGTGGAAGGCGGCAAAGGCGAGAATATGGCGGCAACTGCGTGAAAGTAGAGGAAGATTTGGCGCTGGAAGGCGGCAAAGGCGAGAATATGGCAGCCCGTGCGTGAAAGGAGAGGAAGAGTCGGCAGTGGAAGGCGGCAAAGGCGAGAATATGGCGGCAACTGCGTGAAAGTAGAGGAAGATTTGGCGCTAGAAGGCGGCAAAGGCGAGAATATGGCAGCCCGTGCGTGAAAGGAGAGGAAGAGTCGGCGCTGGAAAGCGGCAAAGGCGAGAATATGGCGGCACGTACCTGAAAGGAGAGGAAGAGTCGGCGCTCGAAGGCGGCAAAGGCGAGAATATGGCGGCACGTACCTGAAAGGAGAGGAAGATTTGGCGCTGGAAGGCGGCAAAGTCGAGAATATGGCGGCAGGTGCGTGAAATGAGAGGAAGAGTCGGTGGTGGAAGGCAGCATAGGCGAGAATATGGCGGCAGGTGCGTGAAAGGAGAGGAAGAGTTGGCGCTGGAAGGCGGCAAAGGCGAGAATATGGCAGCAACTGCGTGAAAGGAGAGTTAGAGTCGGCGCTGGAAGGCGGCAAAGGCGAGAATATCGCGGCAAGTACCTGAAAGGAGAGGAAGATTTGGCGCTGGAAGGCGGTAAAGGCGAGAATATGGCGGCAGCTGCGTGAAAGGAGAGGAAGAGTCGGCGGTGGAAGGCGGCAAAGGCGAGAATATGGCGGCAACTGCGTGAAAGTAGAGGAAGTTTTGGCGCTGGAAGGCGGCAAAGGCGAGAATATGGCGGCACGTACCTGAAAGGAGAGGAAGAGTCGGCGGTGGAAGGCGGGAAATGCGAGAATATGGCGGCAGCTGCGTGAAAGGAGAGGAAGAGTCGGCAGTGGAAGGCGGCAAAGGCGAGAATATGGCGGCACGTACCTGAAAGGAGAGGAAGATTTGGCGCTGGAAGGCGGCAAACGAGAGAATATGGCGGCAGGTGCGTGAAAGGAGAGGAAGAATCGGCAGTGGAAGGCGGCAAAGGCGAGAATATGGCAGCACGCACCTGAAAGGACAGGAAGAGTCGGCGCTGGAAGGCGGCAAAGGCGGGAATATGGCAGCACGTACCTGAAAGGAGAGGAAGAGTCGGCGCTGGAAGGCGGCAAAAGCGAGAATATTGTAGCCCGTGCGTGAAAGGAGAGGAAGAGTCAGGGCTGGAAGGCGGCAAAGGCGAGAATATGGCGGCAAGTGCGTGAAAGGAGAGGAAGAGTCGGCGCTGGAAGGCAGCAAAGGCGAGAATATGGCAGCACTTACCTGAAAGGAGAGGAAGATTTGGCGCTGGAAGGCGGCAAAGGCGAGAATATGGCGACACGTACCTCAAAGGAGAGGAAGAGTCGGCGCTGGAAGGCGGCAAAGGCGAGGATATGGCAGCCCGTGCGTGAAAGGAGAGGAATAGTCGGCGCTGGAAGGCGGCAAAGGCGAGAATATGGCGGCACGTACCTGAAAGGAGAGGAAGAGTCGGCGCTGGAAGGCGGCAAAGGCAAGAATATGGCGGCACGTACCTGAAAGGAGAGGAAGAGTCGGCGCAGGAAGGCGGCAAAGGCGAGAATATGGCGGCAGGTGCGTGAAAGGAGAGGAAGAGTCGGCGCTGGAAGGCGGCAAAGGCGAGAATATGGCGGCAAGTACCTGAAAGGAGAGGAAGGTTTGGCGCTGGAAGGCGGCAAAGGCGAGAATATGGCGGCAGGTGCGTGAAAGGAGAGGAAGAGTCGGCGGTGGAAGGCGGCAAAGGCGAGAATATGGCGGCAACTGCGTGAAATAGAGGAAGATTTGGCGCTGGAAGGCGGCAAAGGCGAGAATATGGCAGCCCGTGCGTGAAAGGAGAGGAAGAGTCGGCAGTGGAAGGCGGCAAAGGCGAGAATATGGCGGCAACTGCGTGAAAGTAGAGGAAGATTGGGCGCTAGAAGGCGGCAAAGGCGAGAATATGGCAGCCCGTGCGTGAAAGGAGAGGAAGAGTCGGCGCTGTTAGGCGGCAAAGGCGAGAATATGGCGGCACGTACCTGAAAGGACAGGAAGAGTCGGCGCTGGAAGGCGGCAAACGCGAGAATATGGCGGCAACTGCGTGAAAGGAGAGGAAGAGTCGGCGCTGGAAGGCGGCAAAGGCAAGAATATGGCGGCAACTGCGTGAAAGTAGAGGAAGAGTCGGCGCTGGAAGGCGGCAAAGGCGAGAATATGGCGGCACGTACCTGAAAGGAGAGGAAGAGTCGGCGCAGGAAGGCGGCAAAGGCGAGAATATGGCGGCAGGTGCGTGAAAGGAGAGGAAGAGTCGGTGCAGGAAGGCGGCAAAGGCGAGAATATGGCGGCAGCTGCGTGAAAGGAGAGGAAGAGTCGGCGGTGGAAGGCGGCAAAGGCGAGAATATGGCGGCAACTGCGTGAAAGTAAAGGAAGATTTGGCGCTGGAAGGCGGCAAAGGTGAGAATATGGCAGCCCGTGCGTGAAAGGAGAGGAAGAGTCGGCGCTGGAAGGCGGCAAAGGCGAGAATATGGCGGCAACTGCGTGAAAGTAGAGGAAGATTTGGCGCTAGAAGGCGGCAAAGGTGAGAATATGGCAGCCCGTGCGTGAAAGGAGAGGAAGAGTCGGCGCTGGAAGGCGGCAAAGGCGAGAATATCGCGGCACGTACCTGAAAGGAGAGGAAGAGTCGGCGCTGGAAGGCGGCAAAGTCAAGAATATGGCGGCAGGTGCGTGAAAGGAGAGGAAGAGTCGGTGGTGGAAGGCAGCAAAGGCGAGAATATGGCGGCAGCTGCGTAAAAGGAGAGGAAGAGTCGGCGCTGGAAGGCGGCAAAGGCGAGAATATGGCGGCACGCACGTGAAAGGACAGGAAGAGGCGGCGCTGGAAGGCGGCAAAGGCGAGAATATGGCGGCAACTGCGTGAAAGGAGAGGAAGAGTCGGCGGTGGAAGGCGGCAAAGGCGAGAATATGGCGGCAACTGCGTGAAAGTAAAGGAAGATTTGGCGCTGGAAGGCGGCAAAGGCGAGAATATGGCGGCAGCTGCGTGAAAGGAGAGGAAGAGTCGGCGCTGGAAGGCGGCAAAGGCGAGAATATGGCGGCAGCTGCGTGAAAGGAGAGGAAGAGTCGGCGCTGGAAGGCGGCAAACGAGAGAATATGGCGGCAGGTGAGTGAAAGGAGAGGAAGAATCGGCAGTGGAAGGCGGCAAAGGCGAGAATATGGCAGCACGCACCTGAAAGGACAGGAAGAGTCGGCGCTGGAAGGCGGCAAAGGCGGGAATATGGCGGCACGTACCTGAAAGGAGAGGAAGAGTCGGCGCTGGAAGGCGGCAAAGGCGAGAATATGGCAGCCCGTGCGTGAAAGGAGAGGAAGAGTCGGCGCTGGAAGGCGGCAAAGGCGAGAATATGGCGGCAGCTGCGTGAAAGGAGAGGAAGAGTCGGCGCTGGAAGGCGGCAAAGGCAAGAATATGGCGGCACGTACCTGAAAGGAGAGGAAGAGTCGGCGCAGGAAGGCGGCAAAGGCGAGAATATGGCGGCAGGTGCGTGAAAGGAGAGGAAGAGTCGGCAGTGGAAGGCGGCAAAGGCGAGAATATGGCGGCACGTACCTGAAAGGAGAGGAAGAGTCGGCGCTGGAAGGCGGCAAAGTCGAGACTATGGCGGCAGGTGCGTGAAAGGAGAGGAAGAGTCGGTGGTGGAAGGCAGCATAGGCGAGAATATGGCGGCAGGTGCGTGAAAGGAGAGGAAGAGTCGGCGCTGGAAGGAGGCAAAGGCGAGAATATGGCGCCACGCACGTGAAAGGACAGGAAGAGTCGGCGCTGTTAGGCGGCAAAGGCGAGAATATGGCGTCAGCTGCGTGAAAGGAGAGGAAGAGTCGGCGGTGGAAGGCGGCAAAGGCGAGAATATGGCGGCAACTGCGTGAAAGGAGAGGAAGAGTCGGCGCTGGAAGGCGGCAAAGGCGAGAATATGGCGGCAGCTGCGTGAAAGGAGAGGAAGAGTCGGCGGTGGAAGGCGGCAAAGGCGAGAATATGGCGGCAACTGCGTGAAAGTAAAGGAAGATTTGGCGCTGGAAGGCGGCAAAGGCGAGAATATGGCAGCCCGTGCGTGAAAGGAGAGGAAGAGTCGGCGCTGGAAGGCGGCAAAGGCGAGAATATGGCGGCAACTGCGTGAAAGTAGAGGAAGATTTGGCGCTAGAAGGCGGCAAAGGCGAGAATATGGCAGCCCGTGCGTGAAAGGAGAGGAAGAGTCGGCACTGGAAGGCGGGAAAGACGAGAATATCGCGGCACGTACCTGAAAGGAGAGGAAGAGTCGGCGCTGGAAGGCGGCAAAGTCAAGAATATGGCGGCAGGTGCGTGAAAGGAGAGGAAGAGTCGGTGGTGGAAGGCAGCAAAGGCGAGAATATGGCGGCAGCTGCGTAAAAGGAGAGGAAGAGTCGGCGCTGGAAGGCGGCAAAGGCGAGAATATGGCGGCACGCACGTGAAAGGACAGGAAGAGGCGGCGCTGGAAGGCGGCAAAGGCGAGAATATGGCGGCAACTGCGTGAAAGGAGAGGAAGAGTCGGCGGTGGAAGGCGGCAAAGGCGAGAATATGGCGGCAGCTGCGTGAAAGTAAAGGAAGATTTGGCGCTGGAAGGCGGCAAAGGCGAGAATATGGCGGCAGCTGCGTGAAAGGAGAGGAAGAGTCGGCGCTGGAAGGCGGCAAAGGCGAGAATATGGCGGCAACTGCGTGAAAGTAGAGGAAGAGTCGGCGCTGGAAGGCGGCAAAGGCGAGAATATGGCGGCACGTACCTGAAAGGAGAGGAAGAGTCGGCGGTGGAAGGCGGGAAATGCGAGAATATGGCGGCAGCTGCGTGAAAGGAGAGGAAGAGTCGGCGCTGGAAAGCGGCAAAGGCGAGAATATGGCGGCACGTACCTGAAAGGAGAGGAAGATTTGGCGCTGGAAGGCGGCAAACGAGAGAATATGGCAGCAGGTGAGTGAAAGGAGAGGAAGAATCGGCAGTGGAAGGCGGCAAAGGCGAGAATATGGCAGCACGCACCTGAAAGGAGAGGAAGAGTCGGCGCTGGAAGGCGGCAAAGGCGGGAATATGGCGGCACGTACCTGAAAGGAGAGGAAGAGTCGGCGCTGGAAGGCGGCAAAGGCGAGAATATGGCGGCAGCTGCGTGAAAGTAGAGGAAGATTTGGCGCTGGAAGGCGGCAAAGGCAAGAATATGGCGGCACGTACCTGAAAGGAGAGGAAGAGTCGGCGCAGGAAGGCGGCAAAGGCGAGAATATGGCAGCCCGTGCGTGAAAGGAGAGGAAGAGTCGGCGCTGGAAGGCGGCAAAGGCGAGAATATGGCGGCACGTACCTGAAAGGAGAGGAAGATTTGGCGCTGGAAGGCGGCAAAGGCAAGAATATGGCGGCACGTACCTGAAAGGAGAGGAAGAGTCGGCGCAGGAAGGCGGCAAAGGCGAGAATATGGCGGCAGGTGCGTGAAAGGAGAGGAAGAGTCGGCGCTGGAAGGCGGCAAAGGCGAGAATATGGCGGCAAGTACCTGAAAGGAGAGGAAGATTTGGCGCTGTTAGGCGGCAAAGGCGAGAATATGGCGGCAGCTGCGTGAAAGGAGAGGAAGAGTCGGCGGTGGAAGGCAGCAAAGGCGAGAATATGGCGGCAACTGCGTGAAAGTAGAGGAAGATTTGGCGCTGGAAGGCGGCAAAGGCGAGAATATGGCAGACCGTGCGTGAAAGTAGAGGAAGAGTCGGCAGTGGAAGGCGGCAAAGGCGAGAATATGGCGGCAACTGCGTGAAAGTAGAGGAAGATTTGGCGCTAGAAGGTGGCAAAGGCGAGAATATGGCAGCCCATGCGTGAAAGGAGAGGAAGAGTCGGCGCTGGAAGGCGGCAAAGGCGAGAATATGGCGGCACGTACCTGAAAGGACAGGAAGAGTCGGCGCTGTTAGGCGGCAAAGGCGAGAATATGGCGGCAACTGCGTGAAAGGAGAGGAAGAGTCGGCGCTGGAAGGCGGCAAAGGCGAGAATATGGCGGCAGCTGCGTGAAAGGAGAGGAAGAGTCGGCGCTGGAAGGCGGCAAAAGCGAGAATATGGCGGCACGTACCTGAAAGGAGAGGAAGAGTCGGCGCAGGAAGGCGGCAAAGGCGAGAATATGGCGGCAGGTGCGTGAAAGGAGAGGAAGAGTCGGCGCTGGAAGGCGGCAAAGGCGAGAATATGGCGGCAAGTACCTGAAAGGAGAGGAAGATTTGGCGCTGGAAGGCGGCAAAGGCGAGAATATGGCGGCAGCTGCGTGAAAGGAGAGGAAGAGTCGGCGGTGGAAGGCGGCAAAGGCGAGAATATGGCGGCAACTGCGTGAAAGTAGAGGAAGATTTGGCGCTGGAAGGCGGCAAAGGCGAGAATATGGCAGACCGTGCGTGAAAGGAGAGGAAGAGTCGGCAGTGGAAGGCGGCAAAGGCGAGAATATGGCGGCAACTGCGTCAAAGTAGAGGAAGATTTGGTGCTAGAAGGCGGCAAAGGCGAGAATATGGCAGCCCGTGCGTGAAAGGAGAGGAAGAATCGGCAGTGGAAGGCGGCAAAGGCGAGAATATGGCGGCACGTACCTGAAAGGAGAGGAAGAGTCGGCGCTGGAAGGCGGCAAAGGCGAGAATATGGCGGCAACTGCGTGAAAGTAGAGGAAGAGTCGGCGGTGGAAGGCGGCAAAGGCGAGAATATGGCGGCACGTACCTGAAAGGAGAGGAAGAGTCGGCGGTGGAAGGCGGGAAATGCGAGAATATGGCGGCAGCTGCGTGAAAGGAGAGGAAGAGTCGGCGCTGGAAGGCGGCAAAGGCGAGAATATGGCGGCACGTACCTGAAAGGAGAGGAAGATTTGGCGCTGGAAGGCGGCAAACGAGAGAATATGGCAGCAGGTGAGTGAAAGGAGAGGAAGACTCGGCAGTGGAAGGCGGCAAAGGCGAGAATATGGCAGCACGCACCTGAAAGGACAGGAAGAGTCGGCGCTGGAAGGCGGCAAAGGCGGGAATATGGCGGCACGTACCTGAAAGGAGAGGAAGAGTCGGCGCTGGAAGGCGGCAAAGGCGAGAATATGGCGGCAGCTGCGTGAAAGTAGAGGAAGATTTGGCGCTGGAAGGCGGCAAAGGCAAGAATATGGCGGCACGTACCTGAAAGGAGAGGAAGAGTCGGCGCAGGAAGGCGGCAAAGGCGAGAATATGGCAGCCCGTGCGTGAAAGGAGAGGAAGAGTCAGCGCTGGAAGGCGGCAAAGGCGAGAATATGGCGGCACGTACCTGAAAGGAGAGGAAGATTTGGCGCTGGAAGGCGGCAAAGGCAAGAATATGGCGGCACGTACCTGAAAGGAGAGGAAGAGTCGGCGCAGGAAGGCGGCAAAGGCGAGAATATGGCGGCAGGTGCGTGAAAGGAGAGGAAGAGTCGGCGCTGGAAGGCGGCAAAGGCGAGAATATGGCGGCAAGTACCTGAAAGGAGAGGAAGATTTGGCGCTGTTAGGCGGCAAAGGCGAGAATATTGCGGCAGCTGCGTGAAAGGAGAGGAAGAGTCGGCGGTGGAAGGCAGCAAAGGCGAGAATATGGCGGCAACTGCGTGAAAGTAGAGGAAGATTTGGCGCTGGAAGGCGGCAAAGGCGAGAATATGGCAGCCCGTGCGTGAAAGTAGAGGAAGAGTCGGCAGTGGAAGGCGGCAAAGGCGAGAATATGGCGGCAACTGCGTGAAAGTAGAGGAAGATTTGGCGCTAGAAGGTGGCAAAGGCGAGAATATGGCAGCCCATGCGTGAAAGGAGAGGAAGAGTCGGCGCTGGAAGGCGGCAAAGGCGAGAATATGGCGGCACGTACCTGAAAGGACAGGAAGAGTCGGCGCTGTTAGGCGGCAAAGGCGAGAATATGGCGGCAACTGCGTGAAAGGAGAGGAAGAGTCGGCGCTGGAAGGCGGCAAAGGCGAGAATATGGCGGCAGCTGCGTGAAAGGAGAGGAAGAGTCGGCGCTGGAAGGCGGCAAAAGCGAGAATATGGCGGCACGTACCTGAAAGGAGAGGAAGAGTCGGCGCAGGAAGGCGGCAAAGGCGAGAATATGGCGGCAGGTGCGTGAAAGGAGAGGAAGAGTCGGCGCTGGAAGGCGGCAAAGGCGAGAATATGGCGGCAAGTACCTGAAAGGAGAGGAAGATTTGGCGCTGGAAGGCGGCAAAGGCGAGAATATGGCGGCAGCTGCGTGAAAGGAGAGGAAGAGTCGGCGGTGGAAGGCGGCAAAGGCGAGAATATGGCGGCAACTGCGTGAAAGTAGAGGAAGATTTGGCGCTGGAAGGCGGCAAAGGCGAGAATATGGCAGACCGTGCGTGAAAGGAGAGGAAGAGTCGGCAGTGGAAGGCGGCAAAGGCGAGAATATGGCGGCAACTGCGTCAAAGTAGAGGAAGATTTGGTGCTAGAAGGCGGCAAAGGCGAGAATATGGCAGCCCGTGCGTGAAAGGAGAGGAAGAATCGGCAGTGGAAGGCGGCAAAGGCGAGAATATGGCGGCACGTACCTGAAAGGAGAGGAAGAGTCGGCGCAGGAAGGCGGCAAAGTCGAGAATATGGCGGCAGGTGCGTGAAAGGAGAGGAAGAGTCGGCGCTGGAAGGCGGCAAAGGCGAGAATATGGCGGCACGTACCTGAAAGGAGAGGAAGATTTGGCGCTGGAAGGCGGCAAAGGCGAGAATATGGCGGCAGCTGCGTGAAAGGAGAGGAAGAGTCGGCAGTGGAAGGCGGCAAAGGCAAGAATATGGCGGCACGTACCTGAAAGGAGAGGAAGAGTCGGCGCAGGAAGGCGGCAAAGGCGAGAATATGGCGGCAGGTGCGTGAAAGTAGAGGAAGAGTCGGCGCTGGAAGGCGGCAAAGGCGAGAATATGGCGGCAAGTACCTGAAAGGAGAGGAAGAGTCGGCGCAGGAAGGCGGCAAAGGCGAGAATATGGCGGCAGCTGCGTGAAAGGACAGGAAGAGTCGGTGGTGGAAGGCGGCAAAGGCGAGAATATGGCGGCAAGTACCTGAAAGGAGAGGAAGAGTCGGCGCTGGAAGGCGGCAAAGGCGAGAATATGGCGGCAAGTACCTGAAAGGAGAGGAAGAGTCGGCGGTGGAAGGCGGCAAAGGCGAGAATATGGCGGCAACTGCGTGAAAGTAGAGGAGGATTTGGCGCTGGAAGGCGGCAAAGGCGAGAATATGGCAGCCCGTGCGTGAAAGGAGAGGAAGAGTCGGCAGTGGAAGGCGGCAAAGGCGAGAATATGGCGGCAACTGCGTGAAAGTAGAGGAAGATTTGGCGCTAGAAGGCGGCAAAGGCGAGAATATGGCAGCCCGTGCGTGAAAGGAGAGGAAGAGTCGGCGCTGGAAGGCGGCAAAGGCGAGAATATGGCGGCACGTACCTGAAAGGAGAGGAAGAGTCGGCGCTCGAAGGCGGCAAAGGCGAGAATATGGCGGCACGTACCTGAAAGGAGAGGAAGAGTCGGCGCTCGAAGGCGGCAAAGGCGAGAATATGGCGGCAGCTGCGTGAAAGGAGAGGAAGAGTCGGCGCTGGAAGGCGGCAAAGTCGAGAATATGGCGGCAGGTGCGTGAAAGGAGAGGAAGAGTCGGTGGTGGAAGGCAGCATAGGCGAGAATATGGCGGCAGGTGCGTGAAAGGAGAGGAAGAGGCGGTGCTGTTAGGCGGCAAAGGCGAGAATATGGCGCCACGCACGTGAAAGGACAGGAAGAGTCGGCGCTGTTAGGCGGCAAAGGCGAGAATATGGCGGCAACTGCGTGAAAGGAGAGGAAGAGTCGGCGCTGGAAGGCGGCAAAGGCGAGAATATGGCGGCAACTGCGTGAAAGGAGAGGAAGAGTCGGCGCTGGAAGGCAGCAAAGGCGAGAATATGGCGGCACGTACCTGAAAGGAGAGGAAGAGCCGGCGGTGGAATGCGGCAAACGCGAGAATATGGCGACACGTACCTCAAAGGAGAGGAAGAGTTGGCGCTGGAAGGCGGCAAAGGCGAGAATATGGCAGCAACTGCGTGAAAGGAGAGTTAGAGTCGGCGCTGGAACGCGGCAAAGGCGAGAATATCGCGGCAAGTACCTGAAAGGAGAGGAAGATTTGGCGCTGGAAGGCGGTAAAGGCGAGAATATGGCGGCAGCTGCGTGAAAGGAGAGGAAGAGTCGGCGGTGGAAGGCGGCAAAGGCGAGAATATGGCGGCAACTGCGTGAAAGTAGAGGAAGATTTGGCGCTGGAAGGCGGCAAAGGCGAGAATATGACGGCACGTACCTGAAAGGAGAGGAAGAGTCAGCGGTGGAAGGCGGGAAATGCGAGAATATGGCGGCAGGTGCGTGAAAGGAGAGGAAGAGTCGGCAGTGGAAGGCGGCAAAGGCGAGAATATGGCGGCACGTACCTGAAAGGAGAGGAAGATTTGGCGCTGGAAGGCGGCAAACGAGAGAATATGGCGGCAGGTGCGTGAAAGGAGAGGAAGAATCGGCGCTGGAAGGCGGCAAAGGCGAGAATATGGCAGCACGCACCTGAAAGGACAGGAAGAGTCGGCGCTGGAAGGCGGCAAAGGCGGGAATATGGCGGCACGTACCTGAAAGGAGAGGAAGAGTCGGCGCTGGAAGGCGGCAAAAGCGAGAATATTGTAGCCCGTGCGTGAAAGGAGAGGAAGAGTCAGGGCTGGAAGGCGGCAAAGGCGAGAATATGGCGGCAACTGCGTGAAAGGAGAGGAAGAGTCGGCGCTGGAAGGCAGCAAAGGCGAGAATATGGCAGCACGTACCTGAAAGGAGAGGAAGATTTGGCGCTGGAAGGCGGCAAAGGCGAGAATATGGCGACACGTACCTCAAAGGAGAGGAAGAGTCGGCGCTGGAAGGCGGCAAAGGCGAGAATATGGCAGCCCGTGCGTGAAAGGAGAGGAAGAGTCGGCGCTGGAAGGCGGCAAAGGCGAGAATATGGCGGCACGTACCTGAAAGGAGAGGAAGATTTGGCGCTGGAAGGCGGCAAAGGCAAGAATATGGCGGCACGTACCTGAAAGGAGAGGAAGAGTCGGCGCAGGAAGGCGGCAAAGGCGAGAATATGGCGGCAGGTGCGTGAAAGGAGAGGAAGAGTCGGCGCTGGAAGGCGGCAAAGGCGAGAATCTGGCGGCAAGTACCTGAAAGGAGAGGAAGATTTGGCGCTGGAAGGCGGCAAAGGCGAGAATATGGCGGCAGGTGCGTGAAAGGAGAGGAAGAGTCGGCGGTGGAAGGCGGCAAAGGCGAGAATATGGCGGCAACTGCGTGAAAGTAGAGGAAGATTTGGCGCTGGAAGGTGGCAAAGGCGAGAATATGGCAGCCCGTGCGTGAAAGGAGAGGAAGAGTCGGCAGTGGAAGGCGGCAAAGGCGAGAATATGGCGGCAACTGCGTGAAAGTAGAGGAAGATTGGGCGCTAGAAGGCGGCAAAGGCGAGAATATGGCAGCCCGTGCGTGAAAGGAGAGGAAGAGTCGGCGCTGGAAGGCGGCAAAGGCGAGAATATGGCGGCACGTACCTGAAAGGAGAGGAAGAGTCGGCGCTGGAAGGCGGCAAAGGCGAGAATATGGCGGCAACTGCGTGAAAGTAGAGGAAGAGTCGGCGCTGGAAGGCGGCAAAGGCGAGAATATGGCGGCACGTACCTGAAAGGAGAGGAAGAGTCGGCGCAGGAAGGCGGCAAAGGCGAGAATATGGCGGCAGGTGCATGAAAGGAGAGGAAGAGTCGGCGCTGGAAGGCGGCAAAGGTGAGAATATGGCGGCAAGTACCTGAAAGGAGGGGAAGATTTGGCGCTGGAAGGCGGCAAAGGCGAGAATATGGCGGCAGCTGCGTGAAAGGAGAGGAAGAGTCGGCGCTGGAAGGCGGCAAAGGCGAGAATATGGCGGCAACTGCGTGAAAGTAAAGGAAGATTTGGCGCTGGAAGGCGGCAAAGGCGAGAATATGGCAGCCCGTGCGTGAAAGGAGAGGAAGAGTCGGCAGTGGAAGGCGGCAAAGGCGAGAATATGGTGGCAACTGCGTGAAAGTAGAGGAAGATTTGGCGCTAGAAGGCGGCAAAGGCGAGAATATGGCGGCACGTACCTGAAAGGAGAGGAAGAGTCGGCGCTGGAAGGCGGCAAAGGCGAGAATATCGCGGCACGTACCTGAAAGGAGAGGAAGAGTCGGCGCTGGAAGGCGGCAAAGGCAAGAATATGGCGGCAGGTGCGTGAAAGGAGAGGAAGAGTCGGTGGTGGAAGGCAGCAAAGGCGAGAATATGGCGGCAGCTGCGTAAAAGGAGAGGAAGAGTCGGCGCTGGAAGGCGGCAAAGGCGAGAATATGGCGGCACGCACGTGAAAGGAGAGGAAGAGGCGGCGCTGGAAGGCGGCAAAGGCGAGAATATGGCGGCAACTGCGTGAAAGGAGAGGAAGAGTCGGCGCTGGAAGGCGGCAAAGGCGAGAATATGGCGGCAAGTACCTGAAAGGAGAGGAAGATTTGGCGCTGGAAGGCTTCAAAGGCGAGAAAATGGCGGCAGCTGCGTGAAAGGAGAGGAAGAGTTGGCGCTGGAAGGCGGCAAAGGCGAGAATATGGCGGCAAATGCGTGAAAGTAGAGGAAGAGTCGGCGGTGGAAGGCGGCAAAGGCGAGAATATGGCGGCACGTACCTGAAAGGAGAGGAAGAGTCGGCGGTGGAAGGCGGGAAATGCGAGAATATGGCGGCAGCTGCGTGAAAGGAGAGGAAGAGTCGGCGCTGGAAGGCGGCAAAGGCGAGAATATGGCGGCACGTACCTGAAAGGAGAGGAAGATTTGGCGCTGGAAGGCGGCAAACGAGAGAATATGGCGGCAGGTGAGTGAAAGGAGAGGAAGAATCGGCAGTGGAAGGCGGCAAAGGCGAGAATATGGCAGCACGCACCTGAAAGGACAGGAAGAGTCGGCGCTGGAAGGCGGCAAAGGCGGGAATATGGCGGCACGTACCTGAAAGGAGAGGAAGAGTCGGCGCTGGAAGACGGCAAAGGCGAGAATATGGCAGCCCGTGCGTGAAAGGAGAGGAAGAGTCGGCGCTGGAAGGCGGCAAAGGCGAGAATATGGCGGCAGCTGCGTGAAAGGAGAGGAAGATTTGGCGCTGGAAGGCGGCAAAGGCAAGAATATGGCGGCACGTACCTGAAAGGAGAGGAAGAGTCGGCGCAGGAAGGCGGCAAAGGCGAGAATATGGCGGCAACTGCGTGAAAGTAGAGGAAGAGTCGGCGCTGTAAGGCGGTAAAGGCGAGAATATGGCGGCACGTACCTGAAAGGAGAGGAAGAGTCGGCGCTGGAAGGCGGCAAAGTCGAGACTATGGCGGCAGGTGCGTGAAAGGAGAGGAAGAGTCGGCGCTGGAAGGAGGCAAAGGCGAGAATATGGCGCCACGCACGTGAAAGGACAGGAAGAGTCGGCGGTGGAAGGCGGCAAAGGCGAGAATATGGCGGCAACTGCGTGAAAGGAGAGGAAGAGTCGGCGCTGGAAGGCGGCAAAGTCGAGACTATGGCGGCAGGTGCGTGAAAGGAGAGGAAGAGTCGGCGGTGGAAGGCGGCAAAGGCGAGAATATGGCGGCAGCTGCGTGAAAGGAGAGGAAGAGTCGGCGGTGGAAGGCGGCAAAGGCGAGAATATGGCGGCAACTGCGTGAAAGTAGAGGAAGATTTGGCGCTGGAAGGCGGCAAAGGCGAGAATATGGCGGCACGTACCTGAAAGGAGAGGAAGAGTCGGCGGTGGAAGGCGGGAAATGCGAGAATATGGCGGCACGTACCTGAAAGGAGAGGAAGATTTGGCGCTGGAAGGCGGCAAACGACAGAATATGGCGGCAGGTGCGTGAAAGGAGAGGAAGAATCGGCAGTGGAAGGCGGCAAAGGCGAGAATATGGCAGCACGCACCTGAAAGGACAGGAAGAGTCGGCGCTGGAAGGCGGCAAAGGCGAGAATATCGCGGCAAGTACCTGAAAGGAGAGGAAGAGTCGGCGCTGGAAGGCGGCAAAGGCGAGAATATGGCGGCAGCTGCGTGAAAGTAGAGGAAGATTTGGCGCTGGAAGGCGGCAAACGAGAGAATATGGCGGCAGGTGCGTGAAAGGAGAGGAAGAATCGGCAGTGGAAGGCGGCAAAGGCGAGAATATGGCAGCACGCACCTGAAAGGACAGGAAGAGTCGGCGCTGGAAGGCGGCAAAGGCGGGAATATGGCGGCACGTACCTGAAAGGAGAGGAAGAGTCGGCGCTGGAAGGCGGCAAAGGCGAGAATATGGCGGCAGGTGCGTGAAAGGAGAGGAAGAGTCGGCGCTGGAAGGCGGCAAAGGCGAGAATATGGCGGCACGTACCTGAAAGGAGAGGAAGATTTGGCGCTGGAAGGCGGCAAAGGCAAGAATATGGCGGCACGTACCTGAAAGGAGAGGAAGAGTCGGCGCAGGAAGGCGGCAAAGGCGAGAATATGGCGGCAGGTGCGTGAAAGGAGAGGAAGAGTCGGCGCTGGAAGGCGGCAAAGGCGAGAATATGGCGGCAAGTACCTGAAAGGAGAGGAAGATTTGGCGCTGGAAGGCGGCAAAGGCGAGAATATGGCGGCAGGTGCGTGAAAGGAGAGGAAGAGTCGGCGGTGGAAGGCGGCAAAGGCGAGAATATGGCGGCAACTGCGTGAAAGTAGAGGAAGATTTGGCGCTGGAAGGTGGCAAAGGCGAGAATATGGCAGCCCGTGCGTGAAAGGAGAGGAAGAGTCGGCAGTGGAAGGCGGCAAAGGCGAGAATATGGCGGCAACTGCGTGAAAGTAGAGGAAGATTGGGCGCTAGGAGGCGGCAAAGGCGAGAATATGGCAGCCCGTGCGTGAAAGGAGAGGAAGAGTCGGCGCTGGAAGGCGGCAAAGGCGAGAATATGGCGGCACGTACCTGAAAGGAGAGGAAGAGTCGGCGCTGGAAGGCGGCAAAGGCGAGAATATGGCGGCAACTGCGTGAAAGTAGAGGAAGAGTCGGCGCTGGAAGGCGGCAAAGGCGAGAATATGGCGGCACGTACCTGAAAGGAGAGGAAGAGTCGGCGCAGGAAGGCGGCAAAGGCGAGAATATGGCGGCAGGTGCATGAAAGGAGAGGAAGAGTCGGCGCTGGAAGGCGGCAAAGGTGAGAATATGGCGGCAAGTACCTGAAAGGAGAGGAAGATTTGGCGCTGGAAGGCGGCAAAGGCGAGAATATGGCGGCAGCTGCGTGAAAGGAGAGGAAGAGTCGGCGCTGGAAGGCGGCAAAGGCGAGAATATGGCGGCAACTGCGTGAAAGTAAAGGAAGATTTGGCGCTGGAAGGCGGCAAAGGCGAGAATATGGCAGCCCGTGCGTGAAAGGAGAGGAAGAGTCGGCAGTGGAAGGCGGCAAAGGCGAGAATATGGTGGCAACTGCGTGAAAGTAGAGGAAGATTTGGCGCTAGAAGGCGGCAAAGGCGAGAATATGGCGGCACGTACCTGAAAGGAGAGGAAGAGTCGGCGCTGGAAGGCGGCAAAGGCGAGAATATCGCGGCACGTACCTGAAAGGAGAGGAAGAGTCGGCGCTGGAAGGCGGCAAAGGCAAGAATATGGCGGCAGGTGCGTGAAAGGAGAGGAAGAGTCGGTGGTGGAAGGCAGCAAAGGCGAGAATATGGCGGCAGCTGCGTAAAAGGAGAGGAAGAGTCGGCGCTGGAAGGCGGCAAAGGCGAGAATATGGCGGCACGCACGTGAAAGGAGAGGAAGAGGCGGCGCTGGAAGGCGGCAAAGGCGAGAATATGGCGGCAACTGCGTGAAAGGAGAGGAAGAGTCGGCGCTGGAAGGCGGCAAAGGCGAGAATATGGCGGCAAGTACCTGAAAGGAGAGGAAGATTTGGCGCTGGAAGGCTTCAAAGGCGAGAAAATGGCGGCAGCTGCGTGAAAGGAGAGGAAGAGTTGGCGCTGGAAGGCGGCAAAGGCGAGAATATGGCGGCAAATGCGTGAAAGTAGAGGAAGAGTCGGCGCTTGAAGGCGGCAAAGGCGAGAATATGGCGGCACGTACCTGAAAGGAGAGGAAGAGTCGGCGGTGGAAGGCGGGAAATGCGAGAATATGGCGGCAGCTGCGTGAAAGGAGAGGAAGAGTCGGCGCTGGAAGGCGGCAAAGGCGAGAATATGGCGGCACGTACCTGAAAGGAGAGGAAGATTTGGCGCTGGAAGGCGGCAAACGAGAGAATATGGCGGCAGGTGAGTGAAAGGAGAGGAAGAATCGGCAGTGGAAGGCGGCAAAGGCGAGAATATGGCAGCACGCACCTGAAAGGACAGGAAGAGTCGGCGCTGGAAGGCGGCAAAGGCGGGAATATGGCGGCACGTACCTGAAAGGAGAGGAAGAGTCGGCGCTGGAAGACGGCAAAGGCGAGAATATGGCAGCCCGTGCGTGAAAGGAGAGGAAGAGTCGGCGCTGGAAGGCGGCAAAGGCGAGAATATGGCGGCAGCTGCGTGAAAGGAGAGGAAGATTTGGCGCTGGAAGGCGGCAAAGGCAAGAATATGGCGGCACGTACCTGAAAGGAGAGGAAGAGTCGGCGCAGGAAGGCGGCAAAGGCGAGAATATGGCGGCAACTGCGTGAAAGTAGAGGAAGAGTCGGCGCTGTAAGGCGGTAAAGGCGAGAATATGGCGGCACGTACCTGAAAGGAGAGGAAGAGTCGGCGCTGGAAGGCGGCAAAGTCGAGACTATGGCGGCAGGTGCGTGAAAGGAGAGGAAGAGTCGGCGCTGGAAGGAGGCAAAGGCGAGAATATGGCGCCACGCACGTGAAAGGACAGGAAGAGTCGGCGGTGGAAGGCGGCAAAGGCGAGAATATGGCGGCAACTGCGTGAAAGGAGAGGAAGAGTCGGCGCTGGAAGGCGGCAAAGGCGAGAATATGGCGGCAACTGCGTGAAAGGAGAGGAAGAGTCGGCGGTGGAAGGCGGCAAAGGCGAGAATATGGCGGCAGCTGCGTGAAAGGAGAGGAAGAGTCGGCGGTGGAAGGCGGCAAAGGCGAGAATATGGCGGCAACTGCGTGAAAGTAGAGGAAGATTTGGCACTGGAAGGCGGCAAAGGCGAGAATATGGCGGCACGTACCTGAAAGGAGAGGAAGAGTCGAAGGTGGAAGGCGGGAAATGCGAGAATATGGCGGCACGTACCTGAAAGGAGAGGAAGATTTGGCGCTGGAAGGCGGCAAACGACAGAATATGGCGGCAGGTGCGTGAAAGGAGAGGAAGAATCGGCAGTGGAAGGCGGCAAAGGCGAGAATATGGCGGCACGCACGTGAAAGGAGAGGAAGAGGCGGCGCTGGAAGGCGGCAAAGGCGAGAATATGGCGGCAACTGCGTGAAAGGAGAGGAAGAGGCGGCGCTGGAAGGCGGCAAAGGCGAGAATATGGCGGCAAGTACCTGAAAGGAGAGGAAGATTTGGCGCTGGAAGGCTTCAAAGGCGAGAAAATGGCGGCAGCTGCGTGAAAGGAGAGGAAGAGTTGGCGCTGGAAGGCGGCAAAGGCGAGAATATGGCGGCAGCTGCGTGAAAGGAGAGGAAGAGTCGGCGCTTGAAGGCGGCAAAGGCGAGAATATGGCGGCACGTACCTGAAAGGAGAGGAAGAGTCGGCGGTGGAAGGCGGGAAATGCGAGAATATGGCGGCAGCTGCGTGAAAGGAGAGGAAGAGTCGGCGCTGGAAGGCGGCAAAGGCGAGAATATGGCGGCACGTACCTGAAAGGAGAGGAAGATTTGGCGCTGGAAGGCGGCAAACGAGAGAATATGGCGGCAGGTGAGTGAAAGGAGAGGAAGAATCGGCAGTGGAAGGCGGCAAAGGCGAGAATATGGCAGCACGCACCTGAAAGGACAGGAAGAGTCGGCGCTGGAAGGCGGCAAAGGCGGGAATATGGCGGCACGTACCTGAAAGGAGAGGAAGAGTCGGCGCTGGAAGACGGCAAAGGCGAGAATATGGCAGCCCGTGCGTGAAAGGAGAGGAAGAGTCGGCGCTGGAAGGCGGCAAAGGCGAGAATATGGCGGCAGCTGCGTGAAAGGAGAGGAAGATTTGGCGCTGGAAGGCGGCAAAGGCAAGAATATGGCGGCACGTACCTGAAAGGAGAGGAAGAGTCGGCGCAGGAAGGCGGCAAAGGCGAGAATATGGCGGCAACTGCGTGAAAGTAGAGGAAGAGTCGGCGCTGTAAGGCGGTAAAGGCGAGAATATGGCGGCACGTACCTGAAAGGAGAGGAAGAGTCGGCGCTGGAAGGCGGCAAAGTCGAGACTATGGCGGCAGGTGCGTGAAAGGAGAGGAAGAGTCGGCGCTGGAAGGAGGCAAAGGCGAGAATATGGCGCCACGCACGTGAAAGGACAGGAAGAGTCGGCGGTGGAAGGCGGCAAAGGCGAGAATATGGCGGCAACTGCGTGAAAGGAGAGGAAGAGTCGGCGCTGGAAGGCGGCAAAGGCGAGAATATGGCGGCAACTGCGTGAAAGGAGAGGAAGAGTCGGCGGTGGAAGGCGGCAAAGGCGAGAATATGGCGGCAGCTGCGTGAAAGGAGAGGAAGAGTCGGCGGTGGAAGGCGGCAAAGGCGAGAATATGGCGGCAACTGCGTGAAAGTAGAGGAAGATTTGGCACTGGAAGGCGGCAAAGGCGAGAATATGGCGGCACGTACCTGAAAGGAGAGGAAGAGTCGAAGGTGGAAGGCGGGAAATGCGAGAATATGGCGGCACGTACCTGAAAGGAGAGGAAGATTTGGCGCTGGAAGGCGGCAAACGACAGAATATGGCGGCAGGTGCGTGAAAGGAGAGGAAGAATCGGCAGTGGAAGGCGGCAAAGGCGAGAATATGGCAGCACGCACCTGAAAGGACAGGAAGAGTCGGCGCTGGAAGGCGGCAAAGGCGAGAATATGGCGGCAGCTGCGTGAAAGTAGAGGAAGATTTGGCGCTGGAAGGCGGCAAACGAGAGAATATGGCGGCAGGTGCGTGAAAGGAGAGGAAGAATCGGCAGTGGAAGGCGGCAAAGGCGAGAATATGGCAGCACGCACCTGAAAGGACAGGAAGAGTCGGCGCTGGAAGGCGGCAAAGGCGGGAATATGGCGGCACGTACCTGAAAGGAGAGGAAGAGTCGGCGCTGGAAGGCGGCAAAGGCGAGAATATGGCGGCAGCTGCGTGAAAGTAGAGGAAGATTTGGCGCTGGAAGGCGGCAAACGAGAGAATATGGCGGCAGGTGCGTGAAAGGAGAGGAAGAATCGGCAGTGGAAGGCGGCAAAGGCGAGAATATGGCAGCACGCACCTGAAAGGACAGGAAGAGTCGGCGCTGGAAGGCGGCAAAGGCGGGAATATGGCGGCACGTACCTGAAAGGAGAGGAAGAGTCGGCGCTGGAAGGCGGCAAAGGCGAGAATATGGCGGCAGGTGCCTGGAAGGAGAGGAAGAGTCAGGGCTGGAAGGCGGCAAAGGCAAGAATATGGCGGCAACTGCGTGAAAGGAGAGGAAGAGTCGGCGCTGGAAGGCGGCAAAGGCGAGAATATGGCGGCACGTACCTGAAAGGAGAGGAAGAGTCGGCGCAGGAAGGCGGCAAAGGCGAGAATATGGCGGCAGGTGCGTGAAAGGAGAGGAAGAGTCGGCGCTGGAAGGCGGCAAAGGCGAGAATATGGCGGCACGTACCTGAAAGGAGAGGAAGATTTGGCGCTGGAAGGCGGCAAAGGCGAGAATATTGCGGCAGCTGCGTGAAAGGAGAGGAAGAGTCGGCGGTGGAAGGCAGCAAAGGCGAGAATATGGCGGCAACTGCGTGAAAGTAGAGGAAGATTTGGCGCTGGAAGGCGGCAAAGGCGAGAATATGGCAGCCCGTGCGTGACAGGAGAGGAAGAGTCGGCAGTGGAAGGCGGCAAAGGCGACAATATGGCGGCAACTGCGTGAAAGTAGAGGAAGATTTAGCGCTAGAAGGTGGCAAAGGCGAGAATATGGCAGCCCATGCGTGAAAGGAGAGGAAGAGTCGGCGCTGGAAGGCGGCAAAGGCGAGAATATGGCGGCACGTACCTGAAAGGACAGGAAGAGTCGGCGCCGTTAGGCGGCAAAGGCGAGAATATGGCGGCAACTGCGTGAAAGGAGAGGAAGAGTCGGCGCTGGAAGGCGGCAAAGGCGAGAATATGGCGGCAGCTGCGTGAAAGGAGAGGAAGAGTCGGCGCTGGAAGGCGGCAAAAGCGAGAATATGGCGGCACGTACCTGAAAGGAGAGGAAGAGTCGGCGGTGGAAGGCGGCAAAGGCGAGAATATGGAGGCAGGTGCGTGAAAGGAGAGGAAGAGTCGGCGCTGGAAGGCGGCAAAGGCGAGAATATGGCGGCAAGTACCTGAAAGGAGAGGAAGATTTGGCGCTGGAAGGCGGCAAAGGCGAGAATATGGCGGCAGCTGCGTGAAAGGAGAGGAAGAGTCGGCGCTGGAAGGCGGCAAAGGCGAGAATATGGCGGCAACTGCGTGAAAGTAAAGGAAGATTTGGCGCTGGAAGGCGGCAAAGGCGAGAATATGGCAGCCCGTGCGTGAAAGGAGAGGAAGAGTCGGCAGTGGAAGGCGGCAAAGGCGAGAATATGGCGGCAACTGCGTGAAAGTAGAGGAAGATTTGGCGCTAGAAGGCGGCAAAGGCGAGAATATGGCAGCCCGTGCGTGAAAGGAGAGGAAGAATCGGCAGTGGAAGGCGGCAAAGGCGAGAATATGGCGGCACGTACCTGAAAGGAGAGGAAGAGTCGGCGCTGGAAGGCGGCAAAGTCAAGAATATGGCGGCAGGTGCGTGAAAGCAGAGGAAGAGTCGGCGCTGGAAGGCGGCAAAGGCGAGAATATGGCGGCACGCACGTGAAAGGACAGGAAGAGGCGGCGGTGGAAGGCGGCAAAGGCGAGAATATGGCGGCAACTGCGTGAAAGGAGAGGAAGAGTCGGCGCTGGAAGGCGGCAAAGGCGAGAATATGGCGGCACGTACCTGAAAGGAGAGGAAGAGTCGGCGCTGGAAGGCGGCAAAGGCGAGAATATGGCGGCAGCTGCGTGAAAGGAGAGGAAGAGTCGGCGGTGGAAGGCGGCAAAGGCGGGAATATGGCGGCACGTACCTGAAAGGAGAGGAAGAGTCGGCGCTGGAAGGCGGCAAATGCGAGAATATGGCAGCCCGTGCGTGAAAGGAGAGGAAGAGTCGGCGCTGGAAGGCGGCAAAGGCGAGAATATGGCGGCAGCTGCGTGAAAGGAGAGGAAGATTTGGCGCTGGAAGGCGGCAAAGGCAAGAATATGGCGGCACGTACCAGAAAGGAGAGGAAGAGTCGGCGCTGGAAGGCGGCAAAGGCGAGAATATGGCGGCAACTGCGTGAAAGTAGAGGAAGAGTCGGCGCTGTAAGGCGGTAAAGGCGAGAATATGGCGGCACGTACCTGAAAGGAGAGGAAGAGTCGGCGCTGGAAGGCGGCAAAGTCGAGACTATGGCGGCAGGTGCGTGAAAGGAGAGGAAGAGTCGGTGGTGGAAGGCAGCATAGGCGAGAATATGGCGGCAGGTGCGTGAAAGGAGAGGAAGAGTCGGCGCTGGAAGGAGGCAAAGGCGAGAATATGGCGCCACGCACGTGAAAGGACAGGAAGAGTCGGCGGTGGAAGGCGGCAAAGGCGAGAATATGGCGGCAACTGCGTGAAAGGAGAGGAAGAGTCGGCGCTGGAAGGCGGCAAAGGCGAGAATATGGCGGCAACTGCGTGAAAGGAGAGGAAGAGTCGGCGCTGGAAGGCGGCAAAGGCGAGAATATGGCGGCAGCTGCGTGAAAGGAGAGGAAGAGTCGGCGGTGGAAGGCGGCAAACGCGAGAATATGGCGGCACGTACCTGAAAGGAGAGGAAGAGTCGGCGCAGGAAGGCGGCAAAGGCGAGAATATGGCGGCACGTACCTGAAAGGAGAGGAAGAGTCGGCGGTGGAAGGCGGGAAATGCGAGAATATGGCGGCACGTACCTGAAAGGAGAGGAAGATTTGGCGCTGGAAGGCGGCAAACGACAGAATATGGCGGCAGGTGCGTGAAAGGAGAGGAAGAATCGGCAGTGGAAGGCGGCAAAGGCGAGAATATGGCAGCACGCACCTGAAAGGACAGGAAGAGTCGGCGCTGGAAGGCGGCAAAGGCGGGAATATGGCGGCACGTATCTGAAAGGAGAGGAAGAGTCGGCGCTGGAAGGCGGCAAAGGCGAGAATATGGCGGCAGCTGCGTGAAAGTAGAGGAAGATTTGGCGCTGGAAGGCGGCAAAGGCGAGAATATGGCAGCAACTGCGTGAAAGGAGAGTTAGAGTCGGCGCTGGAAGGCGGCAAAGGCGAGAATATCGCGGCAAGTACCTGAAAGGAGAGGAAGATTTGGCGCTGGAAGGCGGTAAAGGCGAGAATATGGCGGCAGCTGCGTGAAAGGAGAGGAAGAGTCGGCGGTGGAAGGCGGCAAAGGCGAGAATATGGCGGCAACTGCGTGAAAGTAGAGGAAGATTTGGCGCTGGAAGGCGGCAAAGGCGAGAATATGGCGGCAACTGCGTGAAAGGAGAGGAAGAGTCGGCGGTGGAAGGCGGGAAATGCGAGAATATGGCGGCAGCTGCGTGAAAGGAGAGGAAGAGTCGGCAGTGGAAGGCGGCAAAGGCGAGAATATGGCGGCACGTACCTGAAAGGAGAGGAAGATTTGGCGCTGGAAGGCGGCAAACGAGAGAATATGGCGGCAGGTGCGTGAAAGGAGAGGAAGAATCGGCAGTGGAAGGTGGCAAAGGCGAGAATATGGCAGCACGCACCTGAAAGGACAGCAAGAGTCGGCGCTGGAAGGCGGCAAAGGCGGGAATATGGCGGCACGTACCTGAAAGGAGAGGAAGAGTCGGCGCTGGAAGGCGGCAAAAGCGAGAATATGGCGGCAACTGCGTGAAAGGAGAGGAAGAGTCGGCGCTGGAAGGCAGCAAAGGCGAGAATATGGCAGCACGTACCTGAAAGGAGAGGAAGATTTGGCGCTGGAAGGCGGCAAAGGCGAGAATATGGCGACACGTACCTCAAAGGAGAGGAAGAGTCGGCGCTGGAAGGCGGCAAAGGCGAGAATATGGCAGCCCGTGCGTGAAAGGAGAGGAAGAGTCGGCGCTGGAAGGCGGCAAAGGCGAGAATATGGCGGCACGTACCTGAAAGGAGAGGAAGAGTCGGCGCTGGAAGGCGGCAAAGGCAAGAATATGGCGGCACGTACCTGAAAGGAGAGGAAGAGTCGGCGCAGGAAGGCGGCAAAGGCGAGAATATGGCGGCAGGTGCGTGAAAGGAGAGGAAGAGTCGGCGCTGGAAGGCGGCAAAGGCGAGAATATGGCGGCAAGTACCTGAAAGGAGAGGAAGATTTGGCGCTGGAAGGCGGCAAAGGCGAGAATATGGCGGCAGGTGCGTGAAAGGAGAGGAAGAGTCGGCGGTGGAAGGCGGCAAAGGCGAGAATATGGCGGCAACTGCGTGAAAGTAGAGGAAGATTTGGCGCTGGAAGGTGGCAAAGGCGAGAATATCGCAGCCCGTGCGTGAAAGGAGAGGAAGAGTCGGCAGTGGAAGGCGGCAAAGGCGAGAATATGGCGGCAACTGCGTGAAAGTAGAGGAAGATTGGGCACTAGAAGGCGGCAAAGGCGAGAATATGGCAGCCCGTGCGTGAAAGGAGAGGAAGAGTCGGCGCTGTTAGGCGGCAAAGGCGAGAATATGGCACCACGTACCTGAAAGGAGAGGAAGATTTGGCGCTGTTAGGCGGCAAAGGCGAGAATATGGCGGCAACTGCGTGAAAGGAGAGGGAGAGTCGGCGCTGGAAGGCGGCAAAGGCGAGAATATGGCGGCAACTGCGTGAAAGGAGAGGAAGAGTCGGCGCTGGAAGGCGGCAAAGGCGAGAATATGGCGGCACGTACCTGAAAGGAGAGGAAGAGTCGGCGCAGGAAGGCGGCAAAGGCGAGAATATGGCGGCAGGTGCGTGAAAGGAGAGGAAGAGTCGGCGCTGGAAGGCGGCAAAGGTGAGAATATGGCGGCAAGTACCTGAAAGGAGAGGAAGATTTGGCGCTGGAAGGCGGCAAAGGCAAGAATATGGCGGCAGCTGCGTGAAAGGAGAGGAAGAGTCGGCGGTGGAAGGCGGCAAAGGCGAGAATATGGCGGCAACTGCGTGAAAGTAAAGGAAGATTTGGCGCTGGAAGGCGGCAAAGGCGAGAATATGGCAGCCCGTGCGTGAAAGGAGAGGAAGAGTCGGCAGTGGAAGGCGGCAAAGGCGAGAATATGGTGGCAACTGCGTGAAAGTAGAGGAAGATTTGGCGCTAGAAGGCGGCAAAGGCGAGAATATGGCAGCCCGTGCGTGAAAGGAGAGGAAGAGTCGGCACTGGAAGGCGGCAAAGGCGAGAATATCGCGGCACGTACCTGAAAGGAGAGGAAGAGTCGGCGCTGGAAGGCGGCAAAGTCAAGAATATGGCGGCAGGTGCGTGAAAGGAGAGGAAGAGTCGGTGGTGGAAGGCAGCAAAGGCGAGAATATGGCGGCAGCTGCGTAAAAGGAGAGGAAGAGTCGGCGCTGGAAGGCGGCAAAGGTGAGAATATGGCGGCACGCACGTGAAAGGACAGGAAGAGGCGGCGCTGGAAGGCGGCAAAGGCGAGAATATGGCGGCAACTGCGTGAAAGGAGAGGAAGAGTCGGCGCTGGAAGGCGGCAAAGGCGAGAATATGGCGGCAAGTACCTGAAAGGAGAGGAAGAGTCGGCGCTGGAAGGCGGCAAAGGCGAGAATATGGCGGCAGCTGCGTGAAAGGAGAGGAAGAGTCGGCGCTGGAAGGCGGCAAAGGCGAGAATATGGCGGCAACTGCGTGAAAGTAGAGGAAGATTTGGCGCTGGAAGGCGGCAAAGGCGAGAATATGGCAGCACGTACCTGAAAGGAGAGGAAGAGTCGGCGGTGGAAGGCGGGAAATGCGAGAATATGGCGGCAGCTGCGTGAAAGGAGAGGAAGAGTCGGCGCTGGAAGGCGGCAAAGGCGAGAATATGGCGGCACGTACCTGAAAGGAGAGGAAGATTTGGCGCTGGAAGGCGGCAAACGAGAGAATATGGCGGCAGGTGCGTGAAAGGAGAGGAAGAATCGGCAGTGGAAGGCGGCAAAGGCGAGAATATGGCAGCACGCACCTGAAAGGAGAGGAAGAGTCGGCGCTGGAAGGCGGCAAAGGCGGGAATATGGCGGCACGTACCTGAAAGGAGAGGAAGAGTCGGCGCTGGAAGACGGCAAAGGCGAGAATATGGCAGCCCGTGCGTGAAAGGAGAGGAAGAGTCGGCGCTGGAAGGCGGCAAAGGCGAGAATATGGCGGCAGCTGCGTGAAAGGAGAGGAAGATTTGGCGCTGGAAGGCGGCAAAGGCAAGAATATGGCGGCACGTACCTGAAAGGAGAGGAAGAGTCGGCGCAGGAAGGCGGCAAAGGCGAGAATATTGCGGCAGGTGCGTGAAAGGAGAGGAAGAGTCGGCGCTGTAAGGCGGCAAAGGCGAGAATATGGCGGCAGGTGCGTGAAAGGAGAGGAAGAGTCGGCGCTGGAAGGCGGCAAAGTCGAGACTATGGCGGCAGGTGCGTGAAAGGAGAGGAAGAGTCGGTGGTGGAAGGCAGCATAGGCGAGAATATGGCGGCAGGTGCGTGAAAGGAGAGGAAGATTTGGCGCTGGAAGGCGGCAAAGGCGAGAATATGGCGCCACGCACGTGAAAGGACAGGAAGAGTCGGCGCTGGAAGGCGGCAAAGGCGAGAATATGGCGGCAACTGCGTGAAAGGAGAGGAAGAGTCGGCGCTGGAAGGCGGCAAAGGCGAGAATATGGCGGCAACTGCGTGAAAGGAGAGGAAGAGTCGGCGGTGGAAGGCGGCAAAGGCGAGAATATGGCGGCAGCTGCGTGAAAGGAGAGGAAGAGTCGGCGGTGGAAGGCGGCAAAGGCGAGAATATGGCGGCAACTGCGTGAAAGTAGAGGAAGATTTGGCACTGGAAGGCGGCAAAGGCGAGAATATGGCGGCACGTACCTGAAAGGAGAGGAAGAGTCGGCGGTGGAAGGCGGGAAATGCGAGAATATGGCGGCACGTACCTGAAAGGAGAGGAAGATTTGGCGCTGGAAGGCGGCAAAGGCGAGAATATGGCGGCAGGTGCGTGAAAGGAGAGGAAGAATCGGCAGTGGAAGGCGGCAAAGGCGAGAATATGGCAGCACGCACCTGAAAGGACAGGAAGAGTCGGCGCTGGAAGGCGGCAAAGGCGGGAATATGGCGGCACGTACCTGAAAGGAGAGGAAGATTTGGCGCTGGAAGGCGGCAAAGGCGAGAATATGGCGGCAGGTGCCTGAAAGGAGAGGAAGATTTGGCGCTGGAAGGCGGCAAACGAGAGAATATGGCGGCAGGTGCGTGAAAGGAGAGGAAGAATCGGCAGTGGAAGGCGGCAAAGGCGAGAATATGGCAGCACGCACCTGAAAGGACAGGAAGAGTCGGCGCTGGAAGGCGGCAAAGGCGGGAATATGGCGGCAGGTGCCTGAAAGGAGAGGAAGAGTCAGGGCTGGAAGGCGGCAAAGGCAAGAATATGGCGGCAACTGCGTGAAAGGAGAGGAAGAGTCGGCGCTGGAAGGCAGCAAAGGCGAGAATATGGCAGCACGTACCTGAAAGGAGAGGAAGATTTGGCGCTGGAAGGCGGCAAAGGCGAGAATATGGCGACACGTACCTCAAAGGAGAGGAAGAGTCGGCGCTGGAAGGCGGCAAAGGCGAGAATATGGCAGCCCGTGCGTGAAAGGAGAGGAAGAGTCGGCGCTGGAAGGCGGCAAAGGCGAGAATATGGCGGCACGTACCTGAAAGGAGAGGAAGATTTGGCGCTGGAAGGCGGCAAACGAGAGAATATGGCGGCACGTACCTGAAAGGAGAGGAAGAGTCGGCGCAGGAAGGCGGCAAAGGCGAGAATATGGCGGCAGGTGCGTGAAAGGAGAGGAAGAGTCGGCGCTGGAAGGCGGCAAAGGCGAGAATATGGCAGCCCGTGCGTGAAAGGAGAGGAAGAGTCGGCGCTGGAAGGCGGCAAAGGCGAGAATATTGCGGCAGGTGCGTGAAAGGAGAGGAAGAGTCGGCGCAGGAAGGCAGCAAAGGCGAGAATATGGCGGCAACTGCGTGAAAGGAGAGGAAGATTTGGCGCTGGAAGGCGGCAAAGGCGAGAATATGGCAGCCCGTGCGTGAAAGGAGAGGAAGAGTCGGCAGTGGAAGGCGGCAAAGGCGAGAATATGGCGGCACGTACCTGAAAGGACAGGTAGAGTCGGCGCTGTTAGGCGGCAAAGGCGAGTATATGGCGGCAAGTGCGTGAAAGGAGAGGAAGAGTCGGCGCTGGAAGGCGGCAAAGGCGAGAATATGGCGGCAACTGCGTGAAAGTAAAGGAAGAGTCGGCGCTGGAAGGCGGCAAAGGCGAGAATATGGCGGCAGGTGCGTGAAAGGAGAGGAAGAGTCGGCGCTGGAAGGCGGCAAAGGCGAGAATATGGCGGCACGTACCTGAAAGGAGAGGAAGAGTCGGCGCTGGAAGGCGGCAAAGGCGAGAATATGGCGGCAGCTGCGTGAAAGGGGAGGAAGAGTCGGCGCTGGAAGGCGGCAAAGGCGAGAATATGGCGGCAAGTACCTGAAAGGAGAGGAAGAGTCGGCGGTGGAAGGCGGCAAAGGTGAGAATATGGCGGCAGGTGCGTGAAAGGAGAGGAAGAGTCGGCGCTGTAAGGCGGTAAAGGCGAGAATATGGCGGCACGTACCTGAAAGGAGAGGAAGAGTCGGCGCTGGAAGGCGGCAAAGTCGAGACTATGGCGGCAGGTGCGTGAAAGGAGAGGAACACTCGGTGGTGGAAGGCAGCATAGGCGAGAATATGGCGGCAGGTGCGTGAAAGGAGAGGAAGAGTCGGCGCTGGAAGGAGGCAAAGGCGAGAATATGGCGCCACGCACGTGAAAGGACAGGAAGAGTCGGCGGTGGAAGGCGGCAAAGGCGAGAATATGGCGGCAACTGCGTGAAAGGAGAGGAAGACTCGGCGCTGGAAGGCGGCAAAGGCGAGAATATGGCGGCAACTGCGTGAAAGGAGAGGAAGAGTCGGCGGTGGAAGGCGGCAAAGGCGAGAATATGGCGGCAGCTGCGTGAAAGGAGAGGAAGAGTCGGCGGTGGAAGGCGGCAAAGGCGAGAATATGGCGGCAACTGCGTGAAAGTAGAGGAAGATTTGGCACTGGAAGGCGGCAAAGGCGAGAATATGGCGGCACGTACCTGAAAGGAGAGGAAGAGTCGGCGGTGGAAGGCGGGAAATGCGAGAATATGGCGGCACGTACCTGAAAGGAGAGGAAGATTTGGCGCTGGAAGGCGGCAAACGAGAGAATATGGCGGCAGGTGCGTGAAAGGAGAGGAAGAATCGGCAGTGGAAGGCGGCAAAGGCGAGAATATGGCAGCACGCACCTGAAAGGACAGGAAGAGTCGGCGCTGGAAGGCGGCAAAGGCGGGAATATGGCGGCACGTACCTGAAAGGAGAGGAAGAGTCGGCGCTGGAAGGCGGCAAAGGCGAGAATATGGCGGCAGGTGCCTGAAAGGACAGGAAGAGTCGGCGCTGGAAGGCGGCAAACGAGAGAATATGGCGGCAGGTGCGTGAAAGGAGAGGAAGAATCGGCAGTGGAAGGCGGCAAAGGCGAGTATATGGCAGCACGCACCTGAAAGGACAGGAAGAGTCGGCGCTGGAAGGCGGCAAAGGCGGGAATATGGTGGCACGTACCTGAAAGGAGAGGAAGAGTCGGCGGTGGAAGGCGGCAAAGGCGAGAATATGGCGGCAGGTGCCTGAAAGGAGAGGAAGAGTCAGGGCTGGAAGGCGGCAAAGGCAAGAATATGGCGGCAACTGCGTGAAAGGAGAGGAAGAGTCGGCGCTGGAAGGCAGCAAAGGCGAGAATATGGCAGCACGTACCTGAAAGGAGAGGAAGATTTGGCGCTGGAAGGCGGCAAAGGCGAGAATATGGCGGCACGTACCTCAAAGGAGAGGAAGAGTCGGCGCTGGAAGGCGGCAAAGGCGAGAATATGGCGGCAACTGCGTGAAAGGAGAGGAAGAGTCGGCGCTGGAAGGCAGCAAAGGCGAGAATATGGCGGCACGTACCTGAAAGGAGAGGAAGAGTCGGCGGTGGAAGGCGGCAAAGGCGAGAATATGGAGGCAGGTGCGTGAAAGGAGAGGAAGAGTCGGCGCTGGAAGGCGGCAAAGGCGAGAATATGGCGGCAAGTACCTGAAAGGAGAGGAAGATTTGGCGCTGGAAGGCGGCAAAGGCGAGAATATGGCGGCAGCTGCGTGAAAGGAGAGGAAGAGTCGGCGCTGGAAGGCGGCAAAGGCGAGAATATGGCGGCAACTGCGTGAAAGTAAAGGAAGATTTGGCGCTGGAAGGCGGCAAAGGCGAGAATATGGCAGACCGTGCGTGAAAGGAGAGGAAGAGTCGGCAGTGGAAGGCGGCAAAGGCGAGAATATGGCGGCAACTGCGTGAAAGTAGAGGAAGATTTGGCGCTAGAAGGCGGCAAAGGCGAGAATATGGCAGCCCGTGCGTGAAAGGAGAGGAAGAATCGGCAGTGGAAGGCGGCAAAGGCGAGAATATGGCGGCACGTACCTGAAAGGAGAGGAAGAGTCGGCGCTGGAAGGCGGCAAAGTCAAGAATATGGCGGCAGGTGCGTGAAAGCAGAGGAAGAGTCGGCGCTGGAAGGCGGCAAAGGCGAGAATATGGCGGCACGCACGTGAAAGGACAGGAAGAGGCGGCGGTGGAAGGCGGCAAAGGCGAGAATATGGCGGCAACTGCGTGAAAGGAGAGGAAGAGTCGGCGCTGGAAGGCGGCAAAGGCGAGAATATGGCGGCACGTACCTGAAAGGAGAGGAAGAGTCGGCGCTGGAAGGCGGCAAAGGCGAGAATATGGCGGCAGCTGCGTGAAAGGAGAGGAAGAGTCGGCGGTGGAAGGCGGCAAAGGCGGGAATATGGCGGCACGTACCTGAAAGGAGAGGAAGAGTCGGCGCTGGAAGGCGGCAAATGCGAGAATATGGCAGCCCGTGCGTGAAAGGAGAGGAAGAGTCGGCGCTGGAAGGCGGCAAAGGCGAGACTATGGCGGCAGGTGCGTGAAAGGAGAGGAACACTCGGTGGTGGAAGGCAGCATAGGCGAGAATATGGCGGCAGGTGCGTGAAAGGAGAGGAAGAGTCGGCGCTGGAAGGAGGCAAAGGCGAGAATATGGCGCCACGCACGTGAAAGGACAGGAAGAGTCGGCGGTGGAAGGCGGCAAAGGCGAGAATATGGCGGCAACTGCGTGAAAGGAGAGGAAGACTCGGCGCTGGAAGGCGGCAAAGGCGAGAATATGGCGGCAACTGCGTGAAAGGAGAGGAAGAGTCGGCGGTGGAAGGCGGCAAAGGCGAGAATATGGCGGCAACTGCGTGAAAGTAGAGGAAGATTTGGCACTGGAAGGCGGCAAAGGCGAGAATATGGCGGCACGTACCTGAAAGGAGAGGAAGAGTCGGCGCTGGAAGGCGGCAAAGGCGAGAATATGGCGGCACGTACCTGAAAGGAGAGGAAGATTTGGCGCTGGAAGGCGGCAAACGAGAGAATATGGCGGCAGGTGCGTGAAAGGAGAGGAAGAGTCGGCGCTGGAAGGCGGCAAAGGCGAGAATATGGCGGCAAGTACCTGAAAGGAGAGGAAGATTTGGCGCTGGAAGGCGGCAAAGGCGAGAATATGGCGGCAGCTGCGTGAAAGGAGAGGAAGAGTCGGCGCTGGAAGGCGGCAAAGGCGAGAATATGGCGGCAACTGCGTGAAAGTAAAGGAAGATTTGGCGCTGGAAGGCGGCAAAGGCGAGAATATGGCAGACCGTGCGTGAAAGGAGAGGAAGAGTCGGCAGTGGAAGGCGGCAAAGGCGAGAATATGGCGGCAACTGCGTGAAAGTAGAGGAAGATTTGGCGCTAGAAGGCGGCAAAGGCGAGAATATGGCAGCCCGTGCGTGAAAGGAGAGGAAGAGTCGGCAGTGGAAGGCGGCAAAGGCGAGAATATGGCGGCACGTACCTGAAAGGAGAGGAAGAGTCGGCGCTGGAAGGCGGCAAAGGCGAGAATATGGCGGCAGGTGCGTGAAAGCAGAGGAAGAGTCGGCGCTGGAAGGCGGCAAAGGCGAGAATATGGCGGCACGCACGTGAAAGGACAGGAAGAGGCGGCGGTGGAAGGCGGCAAAGGCGAGAATATGGCGGCAACTGCGTGAAAGGAGAGGAAGAGTCGGCGCTGGAAGGCGGCAAAGGCGAGAATATGGCGGCACGTACCTGAAAGGAGAGGAAGAGTCGGCGCTGGAAGGCGGCAAAGGCGAGAATATGGCGGCAGCTGCGTGAAAGGAGAGGAAGAGTCGGCGGTGGAAGGCGGCAAAGGCGGGAATATGGCGGCACGTACCTGAAAGGAGAGGAAGAGTCGGCGCTGGAAGGCGGCAAAGGCGAGAATATGGCAGCCCGTGCGTGAAAGGAGAGGAAGAGTCGGCGCTGGAAGGCGGCAAAGGCGAGAATATGGCGGCAGCTGCGTGAAAGGAGAGGAAGATTTGGCGCTGGAAGGCGGCAAAGGCAAGAATATGGCGGCACGTACCTGAAAGGAGAGGAAGAGTCGGCGCTGGAAGGCGGCAAAGGCGAGAATATGGCGGCAACTGCGTGAAAGTAGAGGAAGAGTCGGCGCTGTAAGGCGGTAAAGGCGAGAATATGGCGGCACGTACCTGAAAGGAGAGGAAGAGTCGGCGCTGGAAGGCGGCAAAGTCGAGACTATGGCGGCAGGTGCGTGAAAGGAGAGGAAGAGTCGGTGGTGGAAGGCAGCATAGGCGAGAATATGGCGGCAGGTGCGTGAAAGGAGAGGAAGAGTCGGCGCTGGAAGGAGGCAAAGGCGAGAATATGGCGCCACGCACGTGAAAGGACAGGAAGAGTCGGCGGTGGAAGGCGGCAAAGGCGAGAATATGGCGGCAACTGCGTGAAAGGAGAGGAAGAGTCGGCGCTGGAAGGCGGCAAACGCGAGAATATGGCGGCAGCTGCGTGAAAGGAGAGGAAGAGTCGGCGGTGGAAGGCGGCAAACGCGAGAATATGGCGGCAAGTACCTGAAAGGAGAGGAAGAGTCGGCGCAGGAAGGCGGCAAAGGCGAGAATATGGCGGAACGTACCTGAAAGGAGAGGAAGAGTCGGCGGTGGAAGGCGGGAAATGCGAGAATATGGCGGCACGTACCTGAAAGGAGAGGAAGATTTGGCGCTGGAAGGCGGCAAACGACAGAATATGGCGGCAGGTGCGTGAAAGGAGAGGAAGAATCGGCAGTGGAAGGCGGCAAAGGCGAGAATATGGCAGCACGCACCTGAAAGGACAGGAAGAGTCGGCGCTGGAAGGCGGCAAAGGCGGGAATATGGCGGCACGTATCTGAAAGGAGAGGAAGAGTCGGCGCTGGAAGGCGGCAAAGGCGAGAATATGGCGGCAGCTGCGTGAAAGTAGAGGAAGATTTGGCGCTGGAAGGCGGCAAAGGCGAGAATATGGCAGCAACTGCGTGAAAGGAGAGTTAGAGTCGGCGCTGGAAGGCGGCAAAGGCGAGAATATCGCGGCAAGTACCTGAAAGGAGAGGAAGATTTGGCGCTGGAAGGCGGTAAAGGCGAGAATATGGCGGCAGCTGCGTGAAAGGAGAGGAAGAGTCGGCGGTGGAAGGCGGCAAAGGCGAGAATATGGCGGCAACTGCGTGAAAGTAGAGGAAGATTTGGCGCTGGAAGGCGGCAAAGGCGAGAATATGGCGGCACGTACCTGAAAGGAGAGGAAGAGTCGGCGGTGGAAGGCGGGAAATGCGAGAATATGGCGGCAGCTGCGTGAAAGGAGAGGAAGAGTCGGCAGTGGAAGGCGGCAAAGGCGAGAATATGGCGGCACGTACCTGAAAGGAGAGGAAGATTTGGCGCTGGAAAGCGGCAAACGAGAGAATATGGCGGCAGGTGCGTGAAAGGAGAGGAAGAATCGGCAGTGGAAGGCGGCAAAGGCGAGAATATGGCAGCACGCACCTGAAAGGACAGCAAGAGTCGGCGCTGGAAGGCGGCAAAGGCGGGAATATGGCGGCACGTACCTGAAAGGAGAGGAAGAGTCGGCGCTGGAAGGCGGCAAAAGCGAGAATATGGCGGCAACTGCGTGAAAGGAGAGGAAGAGTCGGCAGTGGAAGGCGGCAAAGGCGAGAATATGGCAGCACGTACCTGAAAGGAGAGGAAGATTTGGCGCTGGAAGGCGGCAAAGGCGAGAATATGGCGACACGTACCTCAAAGGAGAGGAAGAGTCGGCGCTGGAAGGCGGCAAAGGCGAGAATATGGCAGCCCGTGCGTGAAAGGAGAGGAAGAGTCGGCGCTGGAAGGCGGCAAAGGCGAGAATATGGCGGCACGTACCTGAAAGGAGAGGAAGAGTCGGCGCTGGAAGGCGGCAAAGGCAAGAATATGGCGGCACGTACCTGAAAGGAGAGGAAGAGTCGGCGCAGGAAGGCGGCAAAGGCGAGAATATGGCGGCAGGTGCGTGAAAGGAGAGGAAGAGTCGGCGCTGGAAGGCGGCAAAGGCGGGAATATGGCGGCACGTACCTGAAAGGAGAGGAAGATTTGGCGCTGGAAGACGGCAAAGGCGAGAATATGGCGGCAGGTGCGTGAAAGGAGAGGAAGAGTCGGCGCTGGAAGGAGGCAAAGGCGAGAATATGGCGGCAACTGCGTGAAAGTAGAGGAAGATTTGGCGCTGGAAGGTGGCAAAGGCGAGAATATGGCAGCCCGTGCGTGAAAGGAGAGGAAGAGTCGGCAGTGGAAGGCGGCAAAGGCGAGAATATGGCGGCAACTGCGTGAAAGTAGAGGAAGATTGGGCGATAGAAGGCGGCAAAGGCGAGAATATGGCAGCCCGTGCGTGAAAGGAGAGGAAGAGTCGGCGCTGTTAGGCGGCAAAGGCGAGAATATGGCACCACGTACCTGAAAGGAGAGGAAGATTTGGCGCTGTTAGGCGGCAAAGGCGAGAATATGGCGGCAACTGCGTGAAAGGAGAGGGAGAGTCGGCGCTGGAAGGCGGCAAAGGCGAGAATATGGCGGCAACTGCGTGAAAGGAGAGGAAGAGTCGGCGCTGGAAGGCGGCAAAGGCGAGAATATGGCGGCACGTACCTGAAAGGAGAGGAAGAGTCGGCGCAGGAAGGCGGCAAAGGCGAGAATATGGCGGCAGGTGCGTGAAAGGAGAGGAAGAGTCGGCGCTGGAAGGCGGCAAAGGTGAGAATATGGCGGCAAGTACCTGAAAGGAGAGGAAGATTTGGCGCTGGAAGGCGGCAAAGGCAAGAATATGGCGGCAGCTGCGTGAAAGGAGAGGAAGAGTCGGCGGTGGAAGGCGGCAAAGGCGAGAATATGGCGGCAACTGCGTGAAAGTAAAGGAAGATTTGGTGCTGGAAGGCGGCAAAGGCGAGAATATGGCAGCCCGTGCGTGAAAGGAGAGGAAGAGTCGGCAGTGGAAGGCGGCAAAGGCGAGAATATGGTGGCAACTGCGTGAAAGTAGAGGAAGATTTGGCGCTAGAAGGCGGCAAAGGCGAGAATATGGCAGCCCGTGCGTGAAAGGAGAGGAAGAGTCGGCACTGGAAGGCGGCAAAGGCGAGAATATCGCGGCACGTACCTGAAAGGAGAGGAAGAGTCGGCGCTGGAAGGCGGCAAAGTCAAGAATATGGCGGCAGGTGCGTGAAAGGAGAGGAAGAGTCGGTGGTGGAAGGCAGCAAAGGCGAGAATATGGCGGCAGCTGCGTAAAAGGAGAGGAAGAGTCGGCGCTGGAAGGCGGCAAAGGTGAGAATATGGCGGCACGCACGTGAAAGGACAGGAAGAGGCGGCGCTGGAAGGCGGCAAAGGCGAGAATATGGCGGCAACTGCGTGAAAGGAGAGGAAGAGTCGGCGCTGGAAGGCGGCAAAGGCGAGAATATGGCGGCAAGTACCTGAAAGGAGAGGAAGATTTGGCGCTGGAAGGCTTCAAAGGCGAGAATATGGCGGCAGCTGCGTGAAAGGAGAGGAAGAGTCGGCGCTGGAAGGCGGCAAAGGCGAGAATATGGCGGCAACTGCGTGAAAGTAGAGGAAGATTTGGCGCTGGAAGGCGGCAAAGGCGAGAATATGGCAGCACGTACCTGAAAGGAGAGGAAGAGTCGGCGGTGGAAGGCGGGAAATGCGAGAATATGGCGGCAGCTGCGTGAAAGGAGAGGAAGAGTCGGCGCTGGAAGGCGGCAAAGGCGAGAATATGGCGGCACGTACCTGAAAGGAGAGGAAGATTTGGCGCTGGAAGGCGGCAAACGAGAGAATATGGCGGCAGGTGCGTGAAAGGAGAGGAAGAATCGGCAGTGGAAGGCGGCAAAGGCGAGAATATGGCAGCACGCACCTGAAAGGAGAGGAAGAGTCGGCGCTGGAAGGCGGCAAAGGCGGGAATATGGCGGCACGTACCTGAAAGGAGAGGAAGAGTCGGCGCTGGAAGACGGCAAAGGCGAGAATATGGCAGCCCGTGCGTGAAAGGAGAGGAAGAGTCGGCGCTGGAAGGCGGCAAAGGCGAGAATATGGCGGCAGCTGCGTGAAAGGAGAGGAAGATTTGGCGCTGGAAGGCGGCAAAGGCAAGAATATGGCGGCACGTACCTGAAAGGAGAGGAAGAGTCGGCGCAGGAAGGCGGCAAAGGCGAGAATATTGCGGCAGGTGCGTGAAAGGAGAGGAAGAGTCGGCGCTGTAAGGCGGCAAAGGCGAGAATATGGCGGCAGGTGCGTGAAAGGAGAGGAAGAGTCGGCGCTGGAAGGCGGCAAAGTCGAGACTATGGCGGCAGGTGCGTGAAAGGAGAGGAAGAGTCGGTGGTGGAAGGCAGCATAGGCGAGAATATGGCGGCAGGTGCGTGAAAGGAGAGGAAGATTTGGCGCTGGAAGGCGGCAAAGGCGAGAATATGGCGCCACGCACGTGAAAGGACAGGAAGAGTCGGCGGTGGAAGGCGGCAAAGGCGAGAATATGGCGGCAACTGCGTGAAAGGAGAGGAAGAGTCGGCGCTGGAAGGCGGCAAAGGCGAGAATATGGCGGCAACTGCGTGAAAGGAGAGGAAGAGTCGGCGGTGGAAGGCGGCAAAGGCGAGAATATGGCGGCAGCTGCGTGAAAGGAGAGGAAGAGTCGGCGGTGGAAGGCGGCAAAGGCGAGAATATGGCGGCAACTGCGTGAAAGTAGAGGAAGATTTGGCACTGGAAGGCGGCAAATGCGAGAATATGGCGGCACGTACCTGAAAGGAGAGGAAGAGTCGGCGGTGGAAGGCGGGAAATGCGAGAATATGGCGGCACGTACCTGAAAGGAGGGGAAGATTTGGCGCTGGAAGGCGGCAAAGGCGAGAATATGGCGGCAGGTGCGTGAAAGGAGAGGAAGAATCGGCAGTGGAAGGCGGCAAAGGCGAGAATATGGCAGCACGCACCTGAAAGGACAGGAAGAGTCGGCGCTGGAAGGCGGCAAAGGCGGGAATATGGCGGCACGTACCTGAAAGGAGAGGAAGAGTCGGCGCTGGAAGGCGGCAAAGGCGAGAATATGGCGGCAGGTGCCTGAAAGGAGAGGAAGATTTGGCGCTGGAAGGCGGCAAACGAGAGAATATGGCGGCAGGTGCGTGAAAGGAGAGGAAGAATCGGCAGTGGAAGGCGGCAAAGGCGAGAATATGGCAGCACGCACCTGAAAGGACAGGAAGATTTGGCGCTGGAAGGCGGCAAAGGCGGGAATATGGCGGCAGGTGCCTGAAAGGAGAGGAAGAGTCGGCGCTGGAAGGCGGCAAAGGCAAGAATATGGCGGCAACTGCGTGAAAGGAGAGGAAGAGTCGGCGCTGGAAGGCAGCAAAGGCGAGAATATGGCAGCACGTACCTGAAAGGAGAGGAAGATTTGGCGCTGGAAGGCGGCAAAGGCGAGAATATGGCGACACGTACCTCAAAGGAGAGGAAGAGTCGGCGCTGGAAGGCGGCAAAGGCGAGAATATGGCAGCCCGTGCGTGAAAGGAGAGGAAGAGTCGGCGCTGGAAGGCGGCAAAGGCGAGAATATGGCGGCACGTACCTGAAAGGAGAGGAAGATTTGGCGCTGGAAGGCGGCAAAGGCAAGAATATGGCGGCACGTACCTGAAAGGAGAGGAAGAGTCGGCGCAGGAAGGCGGCAAAGGCAAGAATATGGCGGCAGGTGCGTGAAAGGAGAGGAAGAGTCGGCGCTGGAAGGCGGCAAAGGCGAGAATATGGCAGCCCGTGCGTGAAAGGAGAGGAAGAGTCGGCGCTGGAAGGCGGCAAAGGCGAGAATATTGCGGCAGGTGCGTGAAAGGAGAGGAAGAGTCGGCGCAGGAAGGCAGCAAAGGCGAGAATATGGCGGCAACTGCGTGAAAGGAGAGGAAGATTTGGCGCTGGAAGGCGGCAAAGGCGAGAATATGGCAGCCCGTGCGTGAAAGGAGAGGAAGAGTCGGCAGTGGAAGGCGGCAAAGGCGAGAATATGGCGGCACGTACCTGAAAGGACAGGTAGAGTCGGCGCTGTTAGGCGGCAAAGGCGAGTATATGGCGGCAAGTGCGTGAAAGGAGAGGAAGAGTCGGCGCTGGAAGGCGGCAAAGGCGAGAATATGGCGGCAGCTGCGTGAAAGGAGAGGAAGAGTCGGCGCTGGAAGGCGGCAAAGGCGAGAATATGGCGGCAGGTGCGTGAAAGGAGAGGAAGAGTCGGCGCTGGAAGGCGGCAAAGGCGAGAATATGGCGGCACGTACCTGAAAGGAGAGGAAGAGTCGGCGCTGGAAGGCGGCAAAGGCGAGAATATGGCGGCAGCTGCGTGAAAGGGGAGGAAGAGTCGGCGCTGGAAGGCGGCAAAGGCGAGAATATGGCGGCAAGTACCTGAAAGGAGAGGAAGAGTCGGCGGTGGAAGGCGGCAAAGGTGAGAATATGGCGGCAGGTGCGTGAAAGGAGAGGAAGAGTCGGCGCTGTAAGGCGGTAAAGGCGAGAATATGGCGGCACGTACCTGAAAGGAGAGGAAGAGTCGGCGCTGGTAGGCGGCAAAGTCGAGACTATGGCGGCAGGTGCGTGAAAGGAGAGGAACACTCGGTGGTGGAAGGCAGCATAGGCGAGAATATGGCGGCAGGTGCGTGAAAGGAGAGGAAGAGTCGGCGCTGGAAGGAGGCAAAGGCGAGAATATGGCGCCACGCACGTGAAAGGACAGGAAGAGTCGGCGGTGGAAGGCGGCAAAGGCGAGAATATGGCGGCAACTGCGTGAAAGGAGAGGAAGACTCGGCGCTGGAAGGCGGCAAAGGCGAGAATATGGCGGCAACTGCGTGAAAGGAGAGGAAGAGTCGGCGGTGGAAGGCGGCAAAGGCGAGAATATGGCGGCAGCTGCGTGAAAGGAGAGGAAGAGTCGGCGGTGGAAGGCGGCAAAGGCGAGAATATGGCGGCAACTGCGTGAAAGTAGAGGAAGATTTGGCACTGGAAGGCGGCAAAGGCGAGAATATGGCGGCAGGTGCGTGAAAGGAGAGGAAGAGTCGGCGCAGGAAGGCGGCAAAGGCGAGAATATGGCGGCACGTACCTGAAAGGAGAGGAAGATTTGGCGCTGGAAGGCGGTAAACGAGAGAATATGGCGGCAGGTGCGTGAAAGGAGAGGAAGAATCGGCAGTGGAAGGCGGCAAAGGCGAGAATATGGCAGCACGCACCTGAAAGGACAGGAAGAGTCGGCGCTGGAAGGCGGCAAAGGCGGGAATATGGCGGCACGTACCTGAAAGGAGAGGAAGAGTCGGCGCTGGAAGGCGGCAAAGGCGAGAATATGGCGGCAGGTGCCTGAAAGGACAGGAAGAGTCGGCGCTGGAAGGCGGCAAACGAGAGAATATGGCGGCAGGTGCGTGAAAGGAGAGGAAGAATCGGCAGTGGAAGGCGGCAAAGGCGAGAATATGGCAGCACGCACCTGAAAGGACAGGAAGAGTCGGCGCTGGAAGGCGGCAAAGGCGGGAATATGGTGGCACGTACCTGAAAGGAGAGGAAGAGTCGGCGGTGGAAGGCGGCAAAGGCGAGAATATGGCGGCAGGTGCCTGAAAGGAGAGGAAGAGTCAGGGCTGGAAGGCGGCAAAGGCAAGAATATGGCGGCAACTGCGTGAAAGGAGAGGAAGAGTCGGCGCTGGAAGGCAGCAAAGGCGAGAATATGGCAGCACGTACCTGAAAGGAGAGGAAGATTTGGCGCTGGAAGGCGGCAAAGGCGAGAATATGGCGGCACGTACCTCAAAGGAGAGGAAGAGTCGGCGCTGGAAGGCGGCAAAGGCGAGAATATGGCGGCAACTGCGTGAAAGGAGAGGAAGAGTCGGCGCTGGAAGGCAGCAAAGGCGAGAATATGGCGGCACGTACCTGAAAGGAGAGGAAGAGCCGGCGGTGGAATGCGGCAAAGGCGAGAATATGGCGACACGTACCTCAAAGGAGAGGAAGAGTTGGCGCTGGAAGGCGGCAAAGGCGAGAATATGGCGGCAGGTGCGTGAAAGGAGAGTTAGAGTCGGCGCTGGAAGGCGGCAAAGGCGAGAATATCGCGGCAAGTACCTGAAAGGAGAGGAAGATTTGGCGCTGGAAGGCGGTAAAGGCGAGAATATGGCGGCAGGTGCGTGAAAGGAGAGGAAGAGTCGGCGGTGGAAGGCGGCAAAGGCGAGAATATGGCGGCAACTGCGTGAAAGTAGAGGAAGATTTGGCGCTGGAAGGTGGCAAAGGCGAGAATATGGCAGCCCGTGCGTGAAAGGAGAGGAAGAGTCGGCAGTGGAAGGCGGCAAAGGCGAGAATATGGCGGCAACTGCGTGAAAGTAGAGGAAGATTGGGCGCTAGAAGGCGGCAAAGGCGAGAATATGGCAGCCCGTGCGTGAAAGGAGAGGAAGAGTCGGCGCTGTTAGGCGGCAAAGGCGAGAATATGGCGGCACGTACCTGAAAGGACAGGAAGAGTCGGCGCTGTTAGGCGGCAAAGCCGAGAATATGGCGGCAACTGCGTGAAAGGAGAGGAAGAGTCGGCGCTGGAAGGCGGCAAAGGCGAGAATATGACGGCAACTGCGTGAAAGTAGAGGAAGAGTCGGCGCTGGAAGGCGGCAAAGGCGAGAATATGGCGGCACGTACCTGAAAGGAGAGGAAGAGTCGGCGCAGGAAGGCGGCAAAGGCGAGAATATGGCGGCAGGTGCGTGAAAGGAGAGGAAGAGTCGGCGCTGGAAGGCGGCAAAGGTGAGAATATGGCGGCAAGTACCTGAAAGGAGAGGAAGATTTGGCGCTGGAAGGCGGCAAAGGCGAGAATATGGCGGCAACTGCGTGAAAGGAGAGGAAGATTTGGCGGTGGAAGGCGGCAAAGGCGAGAATATGGCGGCAACTGCGTGAAAGTAAAGGAAGATTTGGCGCTGGAAGGCGGCAAAGGCGAGAATATGGCAGCCCGTGCGTGAAAGGAGAGGAAGAGTCGGCAGTGGAAGGCGGCAAAGGCGAGAATATGGTGGCAACTGCGTGAACGTAGAGGAAGATTTGGCGCTAGAAGGCGGCAAAGGCGAGAATATGGCAGCCCGTGCGTGAAAGGAGAGGAAGAGTCGGCACTGGAAGGCGGCAAAGGCGAGAATATCGCGGCACGTACCTGAAAGGAGAGGAAGAGTCGGCGCTGGAAGGCGGCAAAGTCAAGAATATGGCGGCAGGTGCGTGAAAGGAGAGGAAGAGTCGGTGGTGGAAGGCAGCAAAGGCGAGAATATGGCGGCAGCTGCGTAAAAGGAGAGGAAGAGTCGGCGCTGGAAGGCGGCAAAGGCGAGAATATGGCGGCACGCACGTGAAAGGACAGGAAGAGGCGGCGCTGGAAGGCGGCAAAGGCGAGAATATGGCGGCAACTGCGTGAAAGGAGAGGAAGAGTCGGCGCTGGAAGGCGGCAAAGGCGAGAATATGGCGGCAAGTACCTGAAAGGAGAGGAAGATTTGGCGCTGGAAGGCTTCAAAGGCGAGAATATGGCGGCAGCTGCGTGAAAGGAGAGGAAGAGTCGGCGGTGGAAGGCGGCAAAGGCGAGAATATGGCGGCAACTGCGTGAAAGTAGAGGAAGAGTCGGCGCTGGAAGGCGGCAAAGGCGAGAATATGGCGGCACGTACCTGAAAGGAGAGGAAGAGTCGGCGGTGGAAGGCGGGAAATGCGAGAATATGGCGGCAGCTGCGTGAAAGGAGAGGAAGAGTCGGCGCTGGAAGGCGGCAAAGGCGGGAATATGGCGGCACGTACCTGAAAGGAGAGGAAGAGCCGGCGCTGGAAGACGGCAAAGGCGAGAATATGGCAGCCCGTGCGTGAAAGTAGAGGAAGAGTCGGCGCTGGAAGGCGGCAAAGGCGGGAATATGGCGGCAGCTGCGTGAAAGGAGAGGAAGATTTGGCGCTGGAAGGCGGCAAAGGCAAGAATATGGCGGCACGTACCTGAAAGGAGAGGAAGAGTCGGCGCAGGAAGGCGGCAAAGGCGAGAATATGGCGCAGGTGCGTGAAAGGAGAGGAAGAGTCGGCGCTGTAAGGCGGTAAAGGCGAGAATATGGCGGCAACTGCGTGAAAGGAGAGGAAGAGTCGGCGGTGGAAGGCGGCAAAGTCGAGACTATGGCGGCAGGTGCGTGAAAGGAGAGGAAGAGTCGGTGGTGGAAGGCAGCATAGGCGAGAATATGGCGGCAGGTGCGTGAAAGGAGAGGAAGAGTCGGCGCTGGAAGGAGGCAAAGGCGAGAATATGGCGCCACGCACGTGAAAGGACAGGAAGAGTCGGCGCTGGAAGGCGGCAAAGGCGAGAATATGGCGGCAACTGCGTGAAAGGAGAGGAAGAGTCGGCGCTGGAAGGCGGCAAAGGCGAGAATATGGCGGCAACTGCGTGAAAGGAGAGGAAGAGTCGGCGGTGGAAGGCGGCAAAGGCGAGAATATGGCAGCAGCTGCGTGAAAGGAGAGGAAGAGTCGGCGGTGGAAGGCGGCAAAGGCGAGAATATGGCGGCAACTGCGTGAAAGGAGAGGAAGATTTGGCACTGGAAGGCGGCAAAGGCGAGAATATGGCGGCACGTACCTGAAAGGAGAGGAAGAGTCGGCGGTGGAAGGCGGGAAATGCGAGAATATGGCGGCACGTACCTGAAAGGAGAGGAAGATTTGGTGCTGGAAGGCGGCAAAGGCGAGAATATGGCGGCAGGTGCGTGAAAGGAGAGGAAGAATCGGCAGTGGAAGGCGGCAAAGGCGAGAATATGGCAGCACGCACCTGAAAGGACAGGAAGAGTCGGCGCTGGAAGGCGGCAAAGGCGAGAATATGGCAGCACGTACCTGAAAGGAGAGGAAGATTTGGCGCTGGAAGGCGGCAAAGGCGAGAATATGGCGACACGTACCTCAAAGGAGAGGAAGAGTCGGCGCTGGAAGGCGGCAAAGGCGAGAATATGGCAGCCCGTGCGTGAAAGGAGAGGAAGAGTCGGCGCTGGAAGGCGGCAAAGGCGAGAATATGGCGGCACGTACCTGAAAGGAGAGGAAGATTTGGCGCTGGAAGGCGGCAAAGGCAAGAATATGGCGGCACGTACCTGAAAGGAGAGGAAGAGTCGGCGCAGGAAGGCGGCAAAGGCGAGAATATGGCGGCAGGTGCGTGAAAGGAGAGGAAGAGTCGGCGCTGGAAGGCGGCAAAGGCGAGAATATGGCAGCCCGTGCGTGAAAGTAGAGGAAGAGTCGGCGCTGGAAGGCGGCAAAGGCGAGAATATTGCGGCAGGTGCGTGAAAGGAGAGGAAGAGTCGGCGCAGGAAGGCAGCAAAGGCGAGAATATGGCGGCAACTGCGTGAAAGGAGAGGAAGAGTCGGCAGTGGAAGGCGGCAAAGGCGAGAATATGGCGGCACGTACCTGAAAGGACAGGAAGAGTCGGCGCTGTTAGGCGGCAAAGGCGAGTATATGGCGGCAAGTGCGTGAAAGGAGAGGAAGAGTCGGCGCTGGAAGGCGGCAAAGGCGAGAATATGGCGGCAGCTGCGTGAAAGGAGAGGAAGAGTCGGCGCTGGAAGGCGGCAAAGGCGAGAATATGGCGGCAGGTGCGTGAAAGGAGAGGAAGAGTCGGCGCTGGAAGGCGGCAAAGGCGAGAATATGGCGGCACGTACCTGAAAGGAGAGGAAGAGTCGGCGCTGGAAGGCGGCAAAGGCGAGAATATGGCGGCAGCTGCGTGAAAGGGGAGGAAGAGTCGGCGCTGGAAGGCGGCAAAGGCGAGAATATGGCGGCAAGTACCTGAAAGGAGAGGAAGAGTCGGCGGTGGAAGGCGGCAAAGGTGAGAATATGGCGGCAGGTGCGTGAAAGGAGAGGAAGAGTCGGCGCTGTAAGGCGGTAAAGGCGAGAATATGGCGGCACGTACCTGAAAGGAGAGGAAGAGTCGGCGCTGGAAGGCGGCAAAGTCGAGACTATGGCGGCAGGTGCGTGAAAGGAGAGGAACACTCGGTGGTGGAAGGCAGCATAGGCGAGAATATGGCGGCAGGTGCGTGAAAGGAGAGGAAGAGTCGGCGCTGGAAGGAGGCAAAGGCGAGAATATGGCGCCACGCACGTGAAAGGACAGGAAGAGTCGGCGGTGGAAGGCGGCAAAGGCGAGAATATGGCGGCAACTGCGTGAAAGGAGAGGAAGACTCGGCGCTGGAAGGCGGCAAAGGCGAGAATATGGCGGCAACTGCGTGAAAGGAGAGGAAGAGTCGGCGGTGGAAGGCGGCAAAGGCGAGAATATGGCGGCAGCTGCGTGAAAGGAGAGGAAGAGTCGGCGGTGGAAGGCGGCAAAGGCGAGAATATGGCGGCAACTGCGTGAAAGTAGAGGAAGATTTGGCACTGGAAGGCGGCAAAGGCGAGAATATGGCGGCACGTACCTGAAAGGAGAGGAAGAGTCGGCGCTGGAAGGCGGCAAAGGCGAGAATATGGCGGCACGTACCTGAAAGGAGAGGAAGATTTGGCGCTGGAAGGCGGCAAACGAGAGAATATGGCGGCAGGTGCGTGAAAGGAGAGGAAGAATCGGCAGTGGAAGGCGGCAAAGGCGAGAATATGGCAGCACGCACCTGAAAGGACAGGAAGAGTCGGCGCTGGAAGGCGGCAAAGGCGGGAATATGGCGGCACGTACCTGAAAGGAGAGGAAGAGTCGGCGCTGGAAGGCGGCAAAGGCGAGAATATGGCGGCAGGTGCCTGAAAGGACAGGAAGAGTCGGCGCTGGAAGGCGGCAAACGAGAGAATATGGCGGCAGGTGCGTGAAAGGAGAGGAAGAATCGGCAGTGGAAGGCGGCAAAGGCGAGAATATGGCAGCACGCACCTGAAAGGACAGGAAGAGTCGGCGCTGGAAGGCGGCAAAGGCGGGAATATGGTGGCACGTACCTGAAAGGAGAGGAAGAGTCGGCGGTGGAAGGCGGCAAAGGCGAGAATATGGCGGCAGGTGCCTGAAAGGAGAGGAAGAGTCAGGGCTGGAAGGCGGCAAAGGCAAGAATATGGCGGCAACTGCGTGAAAGGAGAGGAAGAGTCGGCGCTGGAAGGCAGCAAAGGCGAGAATAAGGCAGCACGTACCTGAAAGGAGAGGAAGATTTGGCGCTGGAAGGCGGCAAAGGCGAGAATATGGCGGCACGTACCTCAAAGGAGAGGAAGAGTCGGCGCTGGAAGGCGGCAAAGGCGAGAATATGGCGGCAACTGCGTGAAAGGAGAGGAAGAGTCGGCGCTGGAAGGCAGCAAAGGCGAGAATATGGCGGCACGTACCTGAAAGGAGAGGAAGAGCCGGCGGTGGAATGCGGCAAACGCGAGAATATGGCGACACGTACCTCAAAGGAGAGGAAGAGTTGGCGCTGGAAGGCGGCAAAGGCGAGAATATGGCAGCAACTGCGTGAAAGGAGAGTTAGAGTCGGCGCTGGAAGGCGGCAAAGGCGAGAATATCTCGGCAAGTACCTGAAAGGAGAGGAAGATTTGGCGCTGGAAGGCGGTAAAGGCGAGAATATGGCGGCAGGTGCGTGAAAGGAGAGGAAGAGTCGGCGGTGGAAGGCGGCAAAGGCGAGAATATGGCGGCAACTGCGTGAAAGTAGAGGAAGATTTGGCGCTGGAAGGTGGCAAAGGCGAGAATATGGCAGCCCGTGCGTGAAAGGAGAGGAAGAGTCGGCAGTGGAAGGCGGCAAAGGCGAGAATATGGCGGCAACTGCGTGAAAGTAGAGGAAGATTGGGCGCTAGAAGGCGGCAAAGGCGAGAATATGGCAGCCCGTGCGTGAAAGGAGAGGAAGAGTCGGCGCTGTTAGGCGGCAAAGGCGAGAATATGGCGGCACGTACCTGAAAGGAGAGGAAGAGTCGGCGCTGTTAGGCGGCAAAGCCGAGAATATGGCGGCAACTGCGTGAAAGGAGAGGAAGAGTCGGCGCTGGAAGGCGGCAAAGGCGAGAATATGGCGGCAACTGCGTGAAAGTAGAGGAAGAGTCGGCGCTGGAAGGCGGCAAAGGCGAGAATATGGCGGCACGTACCTGAAAGGAGAGGAAGAGTCGGCGCAGGAAGGCGGCAAAGGCGAGAATATGGCGGCAGGTGCGTGAAAGGAGAGGAAGAGTCGGCGCTGGAAGGCGGCAAAGGCGAGAATATGGCGGCAAGTACCTGAAAGGAGAGGAAGATTTGGCGCTGGAAGGCGGCAAAGGCGAGAATATGGCGGCAGCTGCGTGAAAGGAGAGGAAGATTTGGCGGTGGAAGGCGGCAAAGGCGAGAATATGGCGGCAACTGCGTGAAAGTAAAGGAAGATTTGGCGCTGGAATGCGGCAAAGGCGAGAATATGGCAGCCCGTGCGTGAAAGGAGAGGAAGAGTCGGCAGTGGAAGGCGGCAAAGGCGAGAATATGGTGGCAACTGCGTGAACGTAGAGGAAGATTTGGCGCTAGAAGGCGGCAAAGGCGAGAATATGGCAGCCCGTGCGTGAAAGGAGAGGAAGAGTCGGCACTGGAAGGCGGCAAAGGCGAGAATATCGCGGCACGTACCTGAAAGGAGAGGAAGAGTCGGCGCTGGAAGGCGGCAAAGTCAAGAATATGGCGGCAGGTGCGTGAAAGGAGAGGAAGAGTCGGTGGTGGAAGGCAGCAAAGGCGAGAATATGGCGGCAGCTGCGTAAAAGGAGAGGAAGAGTCGGCGCTGGAAGGCGGCAAAGGCGAGAATATGGCGGCACGCACGTGAAAGGACAGGAAGAGTCGGCGCTGGAAGGCGGCAAAGGCGAGAATATGGCGGCAGCTGCGTGAAAGGAGAGGAAGAGTCGGCGGTGGAAGGCGGCAAAGGCGAGAATATGGCGGCAACTGCGTGAAAGTAGAGGAAGAGTCGGCGCTGGAAGGCGGCAAAGGCGAGAATATGGCGGCACGTACCTGAAAGGAGAGGAAGAGTCGGCGGTGGAAGGCGGGAAATGCGAGAATATGGCGGCAGCTGCGTGAAAGGAGAGGAAGAGTCGGCGCTGGAAGGCGGCAAAGGCGGGAATATGGCGGCACGTACCTGAAAGGAGAGGAAGAGCCGGCGCTGGAAGACGGCAAAGGCGAGAATATGGCAGCCCGTGCGTGAAAGGAGAGGAAGAGTCGGCGCTGGAAGGCGGCAAAAGCGAGAATATGGCGGCAGCTGCGTGAAAGGAGAGGAAGATTTGGCGCTGGAAGGCGGCAAAGGCAAGAATATGGCGGCACGTACCTGAAAGGAGAGGAAGAGTCGGCGCAGGAAGGCAGCAAAGGCGAGAATATGGCGGCAGGTGCGTGAAAGGAGAGGAAGAGTCGGCGCTGTAAGGCGGTAAAGGCGAGAATATGGCGGCAACTGCGTGAAAGGAGAGGAAGAGTCGGCGGTGGAAGGCGGCAAAGTCGAGACTATGGCGGCAGGTGCGTGAAAGGAGAGGAAGAGTCGGTGGTGGAAGGCAGCATAGGCGAGAATATGGCGGCAGGTGCGTGAAAGGAGAGGAAGAGTCGGCGCTGGAAGGAGGCAAAGGCGAGAATATGGCGCCACGCACGTGAAAGGACAGGAAGAGTCGGCGCTGGAAGGCGGCAAAGGCGAGAATATGGCGGCAACTGCGTGAAAGGAGAGGAAGAGTCGGCGCTGGAAGGCGGCAAAGGCGAGAATATGGCGGCAACTGCGTGAAAGGAGAGGAAGAGTCGGCGGTGGAAGGCGGCAAAGGCGAGAATATGGCAGCAGCTGCGTGAAAGGAGAGGAAGAGTCGGCGGTGGAAGGCGGCAAAGGCGAGAATATGGCGGCAACTGCGTGAAAGGAGAGGAAGATTTGGTGCTGGAAGGCGGCAAAGGCGAGAATATGGCGGCAGGTGCGTGAAAGGAGAGGAAGAATCGGCAGTGGAAGGCGGCAAAGGCGAGAACATGGCAGCACGCACCTGAAAGGACAGGAAGAGTCGGCGCTGGAAGGCGGCAAAGGCGGGAATATGGCGGCACGTACCTGAAAGGAGAGGAAGAGTCGGCGCTGGAAGGCGGCAAAGGCGAGAATATGGCGGCAGGTGCCTGAAAGGAGAGGAAGATTTGGCGCTGGAAGGCGGCAAACGAGAGAATATGGCGGCAGGTGCGTGAAAGGAGAGGAAGAATCGGCAGTGGAAGGCGGCAAAGGCGAGAATATGGCAGCACGCACCTGAAAGGACAGGAAGAGTCGGCGCTGGAAGGCGGCAAAGGCGGGAATATGGCGGCACGTACCTGAAAGGAGAGGAAGAGTCGGCGCTGGAAGGCGGCAAAGGCGAGAATATGGCGGCAGGTGCCTGAAAGGAGAGGAAGAGTCAGGGCTGGAAGGCGGCAAAGGCAAGAATATGGCGGCAACTGCGTGAAAGGAGAGGAAGAGTCGGCGCTGGAAGGCAGCAAAGGCGAGAATATGGCAGCACGTACCTGAAAGGAGAGGAAGATTTGGCGCTGGAAGGCGGCAAAGGCGAGAATATGGCGACACGTACCTCAAAGGAGAGGAAGAGTCGGCGCTGGAAGGCGGCAAAGGCGAGAATATGGCAGCCCGTGCGTGAAAGGAGAGGAAGAGTCGGCGCTGGAAGGCGGCAAAGGCGAGAATATGGCGGCACGTACCTGAAAGAACAGGAAGAGTCGGCGCTGGAAGGCGGCAAAGGCAAGAATATGGCGGCACGTACCTGAAAGGAGAGGAAGAGTCGGCGCAGGAAGGCGGCAAAGGCGAGAATATGGCGGCAGGTGCGTGAAAGGAGAGGAAGAGTCGGCGCTGGAAGGCGGCAAAGGCGAGAATATGGCGGCACGTACCTGAAAGGAGAGGAAGAGTCGGCGCTGGAAGGTGGCAAAGGCGAGAATATTGCGGCAGCTGCGTGAAAGGAGAGGAAGAGTCGGCGCAGGAAGGCAGCAAAGGCGAGAATATGGCGGCAACTGCGTGAAAGGAGAGGAAGATTTGGCGCTGGAAGGCGGCAAAGGCGAGAATATGGCAGCCCGTGCGTGAAAGGAGAGGAAGAGTCGGCAGTGGAAGGCGGCAAAGGCGAGAATATGGCGGCACGTACCTGAAAGGACAGGAAGAGTCGGCGCTGTTAGGCGGCAAAGGCGAGTATATGGTGGCAAGTGCGTGAAAGGAGAGGAAGAGTCGGCGCTGGAAGGCGGCAAAGGCGAGAATATGGCGGCAGCTGCGTGAAAGGAGAGGAAGAGTCGGCGCTGGAAGGCGGCAAAGGCGAGAATATGGCGGCAGGTGCGTGAAAGGAGAGGAAGAGTCGGCGCTGGAAGGCGGCAAAGGCGAGAATATGGCGGCACGTACCTGAAAGGAGAGGAAGAGTCGGCGCTGGAAGGCGGCAAAGGCGAGAATATGGCGGCAGCTGCGTGAAAGGGGAGGAAGAGTCGGCGCTGGAAGGCGGCAAAGGCGAGAATATGGCGGCAAGTACCTGAAAGGAGAGGAAGAGTCGGCGCAGGAAGGCGGCAAAGGCGAGAATATGGCGGCAGCTGCGTGAAAGGAGAGGAAGAGTCGGCGCTGTAAGGCGGTAAAGGCGAGAATATGGCGGCACGTACCTGAAAGGAGAGGAAGAGTCGGCGCTGGAAGGCGGCAAAGTCGAGACTATGGCGGCAGGTGCGTGAAAGGAGAGGAAGAGTCGGCGGTGGAAGGCGGCAAAGGCGAGAATATGGCGGCAACTGCGTGAAAGTAGAGGAAGATTTGGCACTGGAAGGCGGCAAAGGCGAGAATATGGCGGCACGTACCTGAAAGGAGAGGAAGAGTCGGCGGTGGAAGGCGGGAAATGCGAGAATATGGCGGCACGTACCTGAAAGGAGAGGAAGATTTGGCGCTGGAAGGCGGCAAAGGTGAGAATATGGCGGCAGGTGCATGAAAGGAGAGGAAGAATCGGCGCTGGAAGGCGGCAAAGGCGAGAATATGGCAGCACGCACCTGAAAGGACAGGAAGAGTCGGCGCTGGAAGGCGGCAAAGGCGGGAATATGGCGGCACGTACCTGAAAGGAGAGGAAGAGTCGGCGCTGGAAGGCGGCAAAGGCGAGAATATGGCGGCAGGTGCCTGAAAGGAGAGGAAGATTTGGCGCTGGAAGGCGGCAAACGAGAGAATATGGCGGCAGGTGCGTGAAAGGAGAGGAAGAATCGGCAGTGGAAGGCGGCAAAGGCGAGAATATGGCAGCACGCACCTGAAAGGACAGGAAGAGTCGGCGCTGGAAGGCGGCAAAGGCGGGAATATAGCGGCACGTACCTGAAAGGAGAGGAAGAGTCGGCGCTGGAAGGCGGCAAAGGCGAGAATATGGCGGCAGGTGCCTGAAAGGAGAGGAAGAGTCAGGGCTGGAAGGCGGCAAAGGCAAGAATATGGCGGCAACTGCGTGAAAGGAGAGGAAGAGTCGGCGCTGGAAGGCAGCAAAGGCGAGAATATGGCAGCACGTACCTGAAAGGAGAGGAAGATTTGGCGCTGGAAGGCGGCAAAGGCGAGAATATGGCGACACGTACCTGAAAGGAGAGGAACAGTCGGCGCTGGAAGGCGGCAAAGGCGAGAATATGGCAGCCCGTGCGTGAAAGGAGAGGAAGAGTCGGCGCTGGAAGGCGGCAAAGGCGAGAATATGGCGGCACGTACCTGAAAGGAGAGGAAGATTTGGCGCTGGAAGGCGGCAAAGGCAAGAATATGGCGGCACGTACCTGAAAGGAGAGGAAGAGTCGGCGCAGGAAGGCGGCAAAGGCGAGAATATGGCGGCAGGTGCGTGAAAGGAGAGGAAGAGTCGGCGCTGGAAGGCGGCAAAGGCGAGAATATGGCGGCACGTACCTGAAAGGAGAGGAAGAGTCGGCGCTGGAAGGTGGCAAAGGCGAGAATATTGCGGCAGCTGCGTGAAAGTAGAGGAAGAGTCGGCGGTGGAAGGCAGCAAAGGCGAGAATATGGCGGCAACTGCGTGAAAGGAGAGGAAGATTTGGCGCTGGAAGGCGGCAAAGGCGAGAATATGGCAGCCCGTGCGTGAAAGGAGAGGAAGAGTCGGCAGTGGAAGGCGGCAAAGGCGAGAATATGGCGGCACGTACCTGAAAGGACAGGAAGAGTCGGCGCTGTTAGGCGGCAAAGGCGAGTATATGGCGGCAAGTGCGTGAAAGGAGAGGAAGAGTCGGCGCTGGAAGGCGGCAAAGGCGAGAATATGGCGGCAGCTGCGTGAAAGGAGAGGAAGAGTCGGCGCTGGAAGGCGGCAAAGGCGAGAATATGGCGGCAGGTGCGTGAAAGGAGAGGAAGAGTCGGCGCTGGAAGGCGGCAAAGGCGAGAATATGGCGGCACGTACCTGAAAGGAGAGGAAGAGTCGGCGCTGGAAGGCGGCAAAGGCGAGAATATGGCGGCAGCTGCGTGAAAGGGGAGGAAGAGTCGGCGCTGGAAGGCGGCAAAGGCGAGAATATGGCGGCAAGTACCTGAAAGGAGAGGAAGAGTCGGCGCAGGAAGGCGGCAAAGGCGAGAATATGGCGGCAGCTGCGTGAAAGGAGAGGAAGAGTCGGCGCTGGAAGGCAGCAAAGGCGAGAATATGGCAGCACGTACCTGAAAGGAGAGGAAGATTTGGCGCTGGAAGGCGGCAAAGGCGAGAATATGGCGACACGTACCTGAAAGGAGAGGAACAGTCGGCGCTGGAAGGCGGCAAAGGCGAGAATATGGCAGCCCGTGCGTGAAAGGAGAGGAAGAGTCGGCGCTGGAAGGCGGCAAAGGCGAGAATATGGCGGCACGTACCTGAAAGGAGAGGAAGAGTCGGCGCTGGAAGGCGGCAAAGGCGAGAATATGGCGGCACGTACCTGAAAGGAGAGGAAGAGTCGGCGCAGGAAGGCGGCAAAGGCGAGAATATGGCGGCAGGTGCGTGAAAGGAGAGGAAGAGTCGACGCTGGAAGGCGGCAAAGGCGAGAATATGGCGGCACGTACCTGAAAGGAGAGGAAGAGTCGGCGCTGGAAGGTGGCAAAGGCGAGAATATTGCGGCAGCTGCGTGAAAGGAGAGGAAGAGTCGGCGGTGGAAGGCAGCAAAGGCGAGAATATGGCGGCAACTGCGTGAAAGGAGAGGAAGATTTGGCGCTGGAAGGCGGCAAAGGCGAGAATATGGCAGCCCGTGCGTGAAAGGAGAGGAAGAGTCGGCGCTGGAAGGCGGCAAAGGCGAGAATATGGCGGCAGCTGCGTGAAAGGAGAGGAAGAGTCGGCGCTGGAAGGCGGCAAAGGCGAGAATATGGCGGCAGGTGCGTGAAAGGAGAGGAAGAGTCGGCGCTGGAAGGCGGCAAAGGCGAGAATATGGCGGCACGTACCTGAAAGGAGAGGAAGAGTCGGCGCTGGAAGGCGGCAAAGGCGAGAATATGGCGGCAGCTGCGTGAAAGGGGAGGAAGAGTCGGCGCTGGAAGGCGGCAAAGGCGAGAATATGGCGGCAGCTGCGTGAAAGGAGAGGAAGAGTCGGCGCAGGAAGGCGGCAAAGGCGAGAATATGGCGGCAGCTGCGTGAAAGGAGAGGAAGAGTCGGCGCTGTAAGGCGGTAAAGGCGAGAATATGGCGGCACGTACCTGAAAGGAGAAGAAGAGTCGGCGCTGGAAGGCGGCAAAGTCGAGACTATGGCGGCAGGTGCGTGAAAGGAGAGGAAGAGTCGGTGGTGGAAGGCAGCATAGGCGAGAATATGGCGGCAGGTGCGTGAAAGGAGAGGAAGAGTCGGCGCTGGAAGGAGGCAAAGGCGAGAATATGGCGCCACGCACGTGAAAGGCCAGGAAGAGTCGGCGGTGGAAGGCGGCAAAGGCGAGAATATGGCGGCAACTGCGTGAAAGGAGAGGAAGAGTCGGCGCTGGAAGGCGGCAAAGGCAAGAATATGGCGGCAACTGCGTGAAAGGAGAGGAAGAGTCGGCGGTGGAAGGCGGCAAAGGCGAGAATATGGCGGCAGCTGCGTGAAAGGAGAGGAAGAGTCGGCGGTGGAAGGCGGCAAAGGCGAGAATATGGCGGCAACTGCGTGAAAGTAGAGGAAGATTTGGCACTGGAAGGCGGCAAAGGCGAGAATATGGCGGCACGTACCTGAAAGGAGAGGAAGAGTCGGCGGTGGAAGGCGGGAAATGCGAGAATATGGCGGCACGTACCTGAAAGGAGAGGAAGATTTGGCGCTGGAAGGCGGCAAACGAGAGAATATGGCGGCAGGTGCGTGAAAGGAGAGGAAGAATCGGCGCTGGAAGGCGGCAAAGGCGAGAATATGGCAGCACGCACCTGAAAGGACAGGAAGAGTCGGCGCAGGAAGGCGGCAAAGGCGGGAATATGGCGGCAAGTACCTGAAAGGAGAGGAAGAGTCGGCGCTGGAAGGCGGCAAAGGCGAGAATATGGCGGCAGCTGCGTGAAAGGAGAGGAAGAATCGGCAGTGGAAGGCGGCAAACGAGAGAATATGGCGGCAGGTGCGTGAAAGGAGAGGAAGAATCGGCAGTGGAAGGCGGCAAAGGCGAGAATATGGCAGCACGCACCTGAAAGGACAGGAAGAGTCGGCGGTGGAAGGCGGCAAAGGCGGGAATATGGCGGCACGTACCTGAAAGGAGAGGAAGAGTCGGCGCTGGAAGGCGGCAAAGGCGAGAATATGGCGGCAGGTGCCTGAAAGGAGAGGAAGAGTCAGGGCTGGAAGGCGGCAAAGGCAAGAATATGGCGGCAACTGCGTGAAAGGAGAGGAAGAGTCGGCGCTGGAAGGCAGCAAAGGCGAGAATATGGCAGCACGTACCTGAAAGGAGAGGAAGATTTGGCGCTGGAAGGCGGCAAAGGCGAGAATATGGCGACACGTACCTCAAAGGAGAGGAAGAGTCGGCGCTGGAAGGCGGCAAAGGCGAGAATATGGCAGCCCGTGCGTGAAAGGAGAGGAAGAGTCGGCGCTGGAAGGCGGCAAAGGCGAGAATATGGCGGCACGTACCTGAAAGGAGAGGAAGATTTGGCGCTGGAAGGCGGCAAAGGCGAGAATATGGCGGCACGTACCTGAAAGGAGAGGAAGAGTCGGCGCAGGAAGGCGGCAAAGGCGAGAATATGGCGGTAGGTGCGTGAAAGGAGAGGAAGAGTCGGCGCTGGAAGGCGGCAAAGGCGAGAATATGGCGGCACGTACCTGAAAGGAGAGGAAGAGTCGGCGCTGGAAGGTGGCAAAGGCGAGAATATTGCGGCAGCTGCGTGAAAGGAGAGGAAGAGTCGGCGGTGGAAGGCAGCAAAGGCGAGAATATGGCGGCAACTGCGTGAAAGGCGAGGAAGATTTGGCGCTGGAAGGCGGCAAAGGCGAGAATATGGCAGCCCGTGCGTGAAAGGAGAGGAAGAGTCGGCGCTGGAAGGCGGCAAAGGCGAGAATATGGCGGCAGCTGCGTGAAAGGAGAGGAAGAGTCGGCGCTGGAAGGCGGCAAAGGCGAGAATATGGCGGCAGGTGCGTGAAAGGAGAGGAAGAGTCGGCGCTGGAAGGCGGCAAAGGCGAGAATATGGCGGCACGTACCTGAAAGGAGAGGAAGATTTGGCGCTGGAAGGCGGCAAAGGCGAGAATATGGCGGCAGCTGCGTGAAAGGGGAGGAAGAGTCGGCGCTGGAAGGCGGCAAAGGCGAGAATATGGCGGCAAGTACCTGAAAGGAGAGGAAGAGTCGGCGCAGGAAGGCGGCAAAGGCGAGAATATGGCGGCAGCTGCGTGAAAGGAGAGGAAGAGTCGGCGCTGTAAGGCGGTAAAGGCGAGAATATGGCGGCACGTACCTGAAAGGAGAAGAAGAGTCGGCGCTGGAAGGCGGCAAAGTCGAGACTATGGCGGCAGGTGCGTGAAAGGAGAGGAAGAGTCGGTGGTGGAAGGCAGCATAGGCGAGAATATGGCGGCAGGTGCGTGAAAGGAGAGGAAGAGTCGGCGCTGGAAGGAGGCAAAGGCGAGAATATGGCGCCACGCACGTGAAAGGCCAGGAAGAGTCGGCGGTGGAAGGCGGCAAAGGCGAGAATATGGCGGCAACTGCGTGAAAGGAGAGGAAGAGTCGGCGCTGGAAGGCGGCAAAGGCAAGAATATGGCGGCAACTGCGTGAAAGGAGAGGAAGAGTCGGCGGTGGAAGGCGGCAAAGGCGAGAATATGGCGGCAGCTGCGTGAAAGGAGAGGAAGAGTCGGCGGTGGAAGGCGGCAAAGGCGAGAATATGGCGGCAACTGCGTGAAAGTAGAGGAAGATTTGGCACTGGAAGGCGGCAAAGGCGAGAATATGGCGGCACGTACCTGAAAGGAGAGGAAGAGTCGGCGGTGGAAGGCGGGAAATGCGAGAATATGGCGGCACGTACCTGAAAGGAGAGGAAGATTTGGCGCTGGAAGGCGGCAAACGAGAGAATATGGCGGCAGGTGCGTGAAAGGAGAGGAAGAATCGGCGCTGGAAGGCGGCAAAGGCGAGAATATGGCAGCACGCACCTGAAAGGACAGGAAGAGTCGGCGCAGGAAGGCGGCAAAGGCGGGAATATGGCGGCACGTACCTGAAAGGAGAGGAAGAGTCGGCGCTGGAAGGCGGCAAAGGCGAGAATATGGCGGCAGCTGCGTGAAAGGAGAGGAAGAATCGGCAGTGGAAGGCGGCAAACGAGAGAATATGGCGGCAGGTGCGTGAAAGGAGAGGAAGAATCGGCAGTGGAAGGCGGCAAAGGCGAGAATATGGCAGCACGCACCTGAAAGGACAGGAAGAGTCGGCGCTGGAAGGCGGCAAAGGCGGGAATATGGCGGCACGTACCTGAAAGGAGAGGAAGAGTCGGCGCTGGAAGGCGGCAAAGGCGAGAATATGGCGGCAGGTGCCTGAAAGGAGAGGAAGAGTCAGGGCTGGAAGGCGGCAAAGGCAAGAATATGGCGGCAACTGCGTGAAAGGAGAGGAAGAGTCGGCGCTGGAAGGCAGCAAAGGCGAGAATATGGCAGCACGTACCTGAAAGGAGAGGAAGATTTGGCGCTGGAAGGCGGCAAAGGCGAGAATATGGCGACACGTACCTCAAAGGAGAGGAAGAGTCGGCGCTGGAAGGCGGCAAAGGCGAGAATATGGCAGCCCGTGCGTGAAAGGAGAGGAAGAGTCGGCGCTGGAAGGCGGCAAAGGCGAGAATATGGCGGCACGTACCTGAAAGGAGAGGAAGATTTGGCGCTGGAAGGCGGCAAAGGCGAGAATATGGCGGCACGTACCTGAAAGGAGAGGAAGAGTCGGCGCAGGAAGGCGGCAAAGGCGAGAATATGGCGGCAGGTGCGTGAAAGGAGAGGAAGAGTCGGCGCTGGAAGGCGGCAAAGGCGAGAATATGGCGGCACGTACCTGAAAGGAGAGGAAGAGTCGGCGCTGGAAGGTGGCAAAGGCGAGAATATTGCGGCAGCTGCGTGAAAGGAGAGGAAGAGTCGGCGGTGGAAGGCAGCAAAGGCGAGAATATGGCGGCAACTGCGTGAAAGGCGAGGAAGATTTGGCGCTGGAAGGCGGCAAAGGCGAGAATATGGCAGCCCGTGCGTGAAAGGAGAGGAAGAGTCGGCGCTGGAAGGCGGCAAAGGCGAGAATATGGCGGCAGGTGCGTGAAAGGAGAGGAAGAGTCGGCGCTGGAAGGCGGCAAAGGCGAGAATATGGCGGCAGGTGCGTGAAAGGAGAGGAAGAGTCGGCGCTGGAAGGCGGCAAAGGCGAGAATATGGCGGCACGTACCTGAAAGGAGAGGAAGATTTGGCGCTGGAAGACGGCAAAGGCGAGAATATGGCGGCAGCTGCGTGAAAGGGGAGGAAGAGTCGGCGCTGGAAGGCGGCAAAGGCGAGAATATGGCGGCAAGTACCTGAAAGGAGAGGAAGAGTCGGCGCAGGAAGGCGGCAAAGGCGAGAATATGGCGGCAGCTGCGTGAAAGGAGAGGAAGAGTCGGCGCTGTAAGGCGGTAAAGGCGAGAATATGGCGGCACGTACCTGAAAGGAGAAGAAGATTCGGCGCTGGAAGGCGGCAAAGTCGAGACTATGGCGGCAGGTGCGTGAAAGGAGAGGAAGAGTCGGTGGTGGAAGGCAGCATAGGCGAGAATATGGCGGCAGGTGCGTGAAAGGAGAGGAAGAGTCGGCGCTGGAAGGAGGCAAAGGCGAGAATATGGCGCCACGCACGTGAAAGGCCAGGAAGAGTCGGCGGTGGAAGGCGGCAAAGGCGAGAATATGGCGGCAACTGCGTGAAAGGAGAGGAAGAGTCGGCGCTGGAAGGCGGCAAAGGCAAGAATATGGCGGCAACTGCGTGAAAGGAGAGGAAGAGTCGGCGGTGGAAGGCGGCAAAGGCGAGAATATGGCGGCAGCTGCGTGAAAGGAGAGGAAGAGTCGGCGGTGGAAGGCGGCAAAGGCGAGAATATGGCGGCAACTGCGTGAAAGTAGAGGAAGATTTGGCACTGGAAGGCGGCAAAGGCGAGAATATGGCGACACGTACCTGAAAGGAGAGGAAGAGTCGGCGGTGGAAGGCGGGAAATGCGAGAATATGGCGGCACGTACCTGAAAGGAGAGGAAGATTTGGCGCTGGAAGGCGGCAAACGAGAGAATATGGCGGCAGGTGCGTGAAAGGAGAGGAAGAATCGGCAGTGGAAGGCGGCAAAGGCGAGAATATGGCAGCACGCACCTGAAAGGACAGGAAGAGTCGGCGCTGGAAGGCGGCAAAGGCGGGAATATGGCGGCACGTACCTGAAAGGAGAGGAAGAGTCGGCGCTGGAAGGCGGCAAAGGCGAGAATATGGCGGCAGGTGCCTGAAAGGACAGGAAGAGTCGGCGCTGGAAGGCGGCAAACTAGAGAATGTGGCGGCAGGTGCGTGAAAGGAGAGAAAGAATCGGCAGTGGAAGGCGGCAAAGGCGAGAATATGGCGGCACGCACCTGAAAGGACAGGAAGAGTCGGCGCTGGAAGGCGGCAAAGGCGGGAATATGGCGGCACGTACCTGAAAGGAGAGGAAGAGTCGGCGCTGGAAGGCGGCAAAGGCGAGAATATGGCGGCAGGTGCCTGAAAGGAGAGGAAGAGTCAGGGCTGGAAGGCGGCAAAGGCAAGAATATGGCGGCAACTGCGTGAAAGGAGAGGAAGAGTCGGCGCTGGAAGGCGGCAAAGGCAAGAATATGGCGGCAACTGCGTGAAAGGAGAGGAAGAGTCGGCGGTGGAAGGCGGCAAAGGCGAGAATATGGCGGCAGCTGCGTGAAAGGAGAGGAAGAGTCGGCGGTGGAAGGCGGCAAAGGCGAGAATATGGCGGCAACTGCGTGAAAGTAGAGGAAGATTTGGCACTGGAAGGCGGCAAAGGCGAGAATATGGCGGCACGTACCTGAAAGGAGAGGAAGAGTCGGCGGTGGAAGGCGGGAAATGCGAGAATATGGCGGCACGTACCTGAAAGGAGAGGAAGATTTGGCGCTGGAAGGCGGCAAACGAGAGAATATGGCGGCAGGTGCGTGAAAGGAGAGGAAGAATCGGCGCTGGAAGGCGGCAAAGGCGAGAATATGGCAGCACGCACCTGAAAGGACAGGAAGAGTCGGCGCAGGAAGGCGGCAAAGGCGGGAATATGGCGGCACGTACCTGAAAGGAGAGGAAGAGTCGGCGCTGGAAGGCGGCAAAGGCGAGAATATGGCGGCAGCTGCGTGAAAGGAGAGGAAGAATCGGCAGTGGAAGGCGGCAAACGAGAGAATATGGCGGCAGGTGCGTGAAAGGAGAGGAAGAATCGGCAGTGGAAGGCGGCAAAGGCGAGAATATGGCAGCACGCACCTGAAAGGACAGGAAGAGTCGGCGCTGGAAGGCGGCAAAGGCGGGAATATGGCGGCACGTACCTGAAAGGAGAGGAAGAGTCGGCGCTGGAAGGCGGCAAAGGCGAGAATATGGCGGCAGGTGCCTGAAAGGAGAGGAAGAGTCAGGGCTGGAAGGCGGCAAAGGCAAGAATATGGCGGCAACTGCGTGAAAGGAGAGGAAGAGTCGGCGCTGGAAGGCAGCAAAGGCGAGAATATGGCAGCACGTACCTGAAAGGAGAGGAAGATTTGGCGCTGGAAGGCGGCAAAGGCGAGAATATGGCGACACGTACCTCAAAGGAGAGGAAGAGTCGGCGCTGGAAGGCGGCAAAGGCGAGAATATGGCAGCCCGTGCGTGAAAGGAGAGGAAGAGTCGGCGCTGGAAGGCGGCAAAGGCGAGAATATGGCGGCACGTACCTGAAAGGAGAGGAAGATTTGGCGCTGGAAGGCGGCAAAGGCGAGAATATGGCGGCACGTACCTGAAAGGAGAGGAAGAGTCGGCGCAGGAAGGCGGCAAAGGCGAGAATATGGCGGCAGGTGCGTGAAAGGAGAGGAAGAGTCGGCGCTGGAAGGCGGCAAAGGCGAGAATATGGCGGCACGTACCTGAAAGGAGAGGAAGAGTCGGCGCTGGAAGGTGGCAAAGGCGAGAATATTGCGGCAGCTGCGTGAAAGGAGAGGAAGAGTCGGCGGTGGAAGGCAGCAAAGGCGAGAATATGGCGGCAACTGCGTGAAAGGCGAGGAAGATTTGGCGCTGGAAGGCGGCAAAGGCGAGAATATGGCAGCCCGTGCGTGAAAGGAGAGGAAGAGTCGGCGCTGGAAGGCGGCAAAGGCGAGAATATGGCGGCAGGTGCGTGAAAGGAGAGGAAGAGTCGGCGCTGGAAGGCGGCAAAGGCGAGAATATGGCGGCAGGTGCGTGAAAGGAGAGGAAGAGTCGGCGCTGGAAGGCGGCAAAGGCGAGAATATGGCGGCACGTACCTGAAAGGAGAGGAAGATTTGGCGCTGGAAGACGGCAAAGGCGAGAATATGGCGGCAGCTGCGTGAAAGGGGAGGAAGAGTCGGCGCTGGAAGGCGGCAAAGGCGAGAATATGGCGGCAAGTACCTGAAAGGAGAGGAAGAGTCGGCGCAGGAAGGCGGCAAAGGCGAGAATATGGCGGCAGCTGCGTGAAAGGAGAGGAAGAGTCGGCGCTGTAAGGCGGTAAAGGCGAGAATATGGCGGCACGTACCTGAAAGGAGAAGAAGATTCGGCGCTGGAAGGCGGCAAAGTCGAGACTATGGCGGCAGGTGCGTGAAAGGAGAGGAAGAGTCGGTGGTGGAAGGCAGCATAGGCGAGAATATGGCGGCAGGTGCGTGAAAGGAGAGGAAGAGTCGGCGCTGGAAGGAGGCAAAGGCGAGAATATGGCGCCACGCACGTGAAAGGCCAGGAAGAGTCGGCGGTGGAAGGCGGCAAAGGCGAGAATATGGCGGCAACTGCGTGAAAGGAGAGGAAGAGTCGGCGCTGGAAGGCGGCAAAGGCAAGAATATGGCGGCAACTGCGTGAAAGGAGAGGAAGAGTCGGCGGTGGAAGGCGGCAAAGGCGAGAATATGGCGGCAGCTGCGTGAAAGGAGAGGAAGAGTCGGCGGTGGAAGGCGGCAAAGGCGAGAATATGGCGGCAACTGCGTGAAAGTAGAGGAAGATTTGGCACTGGAAGGCGGCAAAGGCGAGAATATGGCGACACGTACCTGAAAGGAGAGGAAGAGTCGGCGGTGGAAGGCGGGAAATGCGAGAATATGGCGGCACGTACCTGAAAGGAGAGGAAGATTTGGCGCTGGAAGGCGGCAAACGAGAGAATATGGCGGCAGGTGCGTGAAAGGAGAGGAAGAATCGGCAGTGGAAGGCGGCAAAGGCGAGAATATGGCAGCACGCACCTGAAAGGACAGGAAGAGTCGGCGCTGGAAGGCGGCAAAGGCGGGAATATGGCGGCACGTACCTGAAAGGAGAGGAAGAGTCGGCGCTGGAAGGCGGCAAAGGCGAGAATATGGCGGCAGGTGCCTGAAAGGACAGGAAGAGTCGGCGCTGGAAGGCGGCAAACTAGAGAATGTGGCGGCAGGTGCGTGAAAGGAGAGAAAGAATCGGCAGTGGAAGGCGGCAAAGGCGAGAATATGGCGGCACGCACCTGAAAGGACAGGAAGAGTCGGCGCTGGAAGGCGGCAAAGGCGGGAATATGGCGGCACGTACCTGAAAGGAGAGGAAGAGTCGGCGCTGGAAGGCGGCAAAGGCGAGAATATGGCGGCAGGTGCCTGAAAGGAGAGGAAGAGTCAGGGCTGGAAGGCGGCAAAGGCAAGAATATGGCGGCAACTGCGTGAAAGGAGAGGAAGAGTCGGCGCTGGAAGGCAGCAAAGGCGAGAATATGGCAGCCCGTGCGTGAAAGGAGAGGAAGAGTCGGCAGTGGAAGGCGGCAAAGGCGAGAATATGGCGGCACGTACCTGAAAGGACAGGAAGAGTCGGCGCTGTTAGGCGGCAAATGCGAGTATATGGCGGCAAGTGCGTGAAAGGAGAGGAAGAGTCGGCGCTGGAAGGCGGCAAAGGCGAGAATATGGCGGCAACTGCGTGAAAGGAGAGGAAGAGTCGGCGCTGGAAGGCGGCAAGGGCGAGAATATGGCAGCCCGTGCGTGAAAGGAGAGGAAGAGTCGGCGCTGGAAGGCGGCAAAGGCGAGAATATGGCGGCACGTACCTGAAAGGAGAGGAAGAGTCGGCGCTGGAAGGCGGCAAAGGCGAGGATATGGCGGCAGCTGCATGAAAGGGGAGGAAGAGTCGGCGCTGGAAGGCGGCAAAGGCGAGAATATGGCGGCAAGTACCTGAAAGGAGAGGAAGATTTGGCGCTGGAAGGCTTCAAAGGCGAGAATATGGCGGCAGCTGCGTGAAAGGAGAGGAAGAATCGGCAGTGGAAGGCGGCAAAGGCGAGAATATGGCGGCAACTGCGTGAAAGGAGAGGAAGAGTCGGCGCAGGAAGGCGGCAAAGGCGAGAATATGGCGGCACGTACCTGAAAGGAGAGGAAGAGTCGGCAGTGGAAGGCGGGAAATGCGAGAATATGGCGGCAGCTGCGTGAAAGGAGAGGAAGAGTCGGCGCTGGAAGGCGGCAAAGGCGAGAATATGGCGGCACGTACCTGAAAGGAGAGGAAGTGTCGGCGGTGGAAGGCGGGAAATGCGAGAATATGGCGGCAGCTGCGTGAAAGGAGAGGAAGAATCGGCAGTGGAAGGCGGCAAAGGCGAGAATATGGCAGCACGCACCTGAAAGGACAGGAAGAGTCGGCGCTGGAAGGCGGCAAAGGCGGGAATATGGCGGCACGTACCTGAAAGGAGAGGAAGAGTCGGCGCTGGAAGGCGGCAAAGGCGAGAATATGGCAGCCCGTGCGTGAAAGGAGAGGAAGAGTCGGCGGTGCAAGGCGGGAAATGCGAGAACATGGCGGCAACTCCGTGAAAGGAGAGGAAGATATGGCGCTGGAAGGCGGCAAAGGCAAGAATATGGCGGCACGTTCCTGAAAGGAGAGGAAGAGTCGGCACAGGAAGGAGGCAAAGGCGAGAATATGGCGGCAGGTGCGTGAAAGGAGAGGAAGAGTCAGCGCTAGAAGGCGGCAAAGGCGAGAATATGGCGGCACGTACCTGAAAGGAGAGGAAGATTTGGCGCTGGAAGGCAGCAAAGGCGAGAATATGGCGGCAGCTGCGTGAAAGGAGAGGAAGAGTCGGCGCTGGAAGGCGGCAAAGGCGAGAATATGGCGGCACGTACCTGAAAGGAGAGGAAGAGTCGGCGCAGGAAGGCGGCAAAGGCGAGAATATGGCGGCAGGTGCGTGAAAGGAGAGGAAGAGTCGGCGCTGGAAGGCGACAAAGGCGAGAATATCGCGGCAAGTACCTGAAAGGAGAGGAAGATTTGGCGGTGGAAGGCGGCAAAGGCGAGAATATGGCGGCAGCTGCGTGAAAGGAGAGGAAGAGTCGGCGGTGGAAGGCGGCAAAGGCGAGAATATGGCGGCAACTGCGTGAAAGTAGAGGAAGATTTGGCACTGGAAGGCGGCAAAGGCGAGAATATGGCGGCACGTACCTGAAAGGAGAGGAAGAGTCGGCGGTGGAAGGCGGCAAAGGCGAGAATATGGCGGCAACTGCGTGAAAGGAGAGGAAGAGTCGGCGCTGGAAGGCGGCAAAGGCAAGAATATGGCGGCAACTGCGTGAAAGGAGAGGAAGAGTCGGCGGTGGAAGGCGGCAAAGGCGAGAATATGGCGGCAGCTGCGTGAAAGGAGAGGAAGAGTCGGCGGTGGAAGGCGGCAAAGGCGAGAATATGGCGGCAACTGCGTGAAAGTAGAGGAAGATTTGGCACTGGAAGGCGGCAAAGGCGAGAATATGGCGGCACGTACCTGAAAGGAGAGGAAGAGTCGGCGGTGGAAGGCGGGAAATGCGAGAATATGGCGGCACGTACCTGAAAGGAGAGGAAGATTTGGCGCTGGAAGGCGGCAAACGAGAGAATATGGCGGCAGGTGCGTGAAAGGAGAGGAAGAATCGGCAGTGGAAGGCGGCAAAGGCGAGAATATGGCAGCACGCACCTGAGAGGACAGGAAGAGTCGGCGCTGGAAGGCGGCAAAGGCGGGAATATGGCGGCACGTACCTGAAAGGAGAGGAAGAGTCGGCGCTGGAAGGCGGCAAAGGCGAGAATATGGCGGCAGGTGCCTGAAAGGACAGGAAGAGTCGGCGCTGGAAGGCGGCAAACGAGAGAATATGGCGGCAGGTGCGTGAAAGGAGAGGAAGAATCGGCAGTGGAAGGCGGCAAAGGCGAGAATATGGCGGCACGCACCTGAAAGGACAGGAAGAGTCGGCGCTGGAAGGCGGCAAAGGCGGGAATATGGCGGCACGTACCTGAAAGGAGAGGAAGAGTCGGCGCTGGAAGGCGGCAAAGGCGAGAATATGGCGGCAGGTGCCTGAAAGGAGAGGAAGAGTCAGGGCTGGAAGGCGGCAAAGGCAAGAATATGGCGGCAACTGCGTGAAAGGAGAGGAAGAGTCGGCGCTGGAAGGCAGCAAAGGCGAGAATATGGCAGCACGTACCTGAAAGGAGAGGAAGATTTGGCGCTGGAAGGCGGCAAAGGCGAGAATATGGCGGCACGTACCTCAAAGGAGAGGAAGAGTCGGCGCTGGAAGGCGGCAAAGGCGAGAATATGGCAGCCCGTGCGTGAAAGGAGAGGAAGAGTCGGCGCTGGAAGGCGGCAAAGGCGAGAATATGGCGGCACGTACCTGAAAGGAGAGGAAGATTTGGCGCTGGAAGGCGGCAAAGTCAAGAATATGGCGGCAGGTGCGTGAAAGGAGAGGAAGAGTCGGTGGTGGAAGGCGGCAAAGGCGAGAATATGGCGGCAGCTGCGTGAAAGGAGAGGAAGAGTCGGCGCTGGAAGGCGGCAAAGGCGAGAATATGGCGGCACGTACCTGAAAGGAGAGGAAGAGTCGGCGCTGGAAGGCGGCAAAGGCGAGAATATGGCGGCACGTACCTGAAAGGAGAGGAAGAGTCGGCAGTGGAAGGCGGCAAAGGCGAGAATATGGCAGCCCGTGCGTGAACGGAGAGGAAGAGTCGGCAGTGGAAGGCGGCAAAGGCGAGAATATGGCGGCACGTACCTGAAAGGACAGGAAGAGTCGGCGCTGTTAGGCGGCAAATGCGAGTATATGGCGGCAAGTGCGTGAAAGGAGAGGAAGAGTCGGCGCTGGAAGGCGGCAAAGGCGAGAATATGGCGGCAGCTGCGTGAAAGGAGAGGAAGAGGCGGCGCTGGAAGGCGGCAAGGGCGAGAATATGGCAGCCCGTGCGTGAAAGGAGAGGAAGAGTCGGCGCTGGAAGGCGGCAAAGGCGAGAATATGGCGGCACGTACCTGAAAGGAGAGGAAGAGTCGGCGCTGGAAGGCGGCAAAGGCGAGGATATGGCGGCAGCTGCATGAAAGGGGAGGAAGAGTCGGCGCTGGAAGGCGGCAAAGGCGAGAATATGGCGGCAAGTATCTGAAAGGAGAGGAAGATTTGGCGCTGGAAGGCTTCAAAGGCGAGAATATGGCGGCAGCTGCGTGAAAGGAGAGGAAGAATCGGCAGTGGAAGGCGGCAAAGGCGAGAATATGGCGGCAACTGCGTGAAAGGAGAGGAAGAGTCGGCGCAGGAAGGCGGCAAAGGCGAGAATATGGCGGCACGTACCTGAAAGGAGAGGAAGAGTCGGCAGTGGAAGGCGGGAAATGCGAGAATATGGCGGCAGCTGCGTGAAAGGAGAGGAAGAGTCGGCGCTGGAAGGCGGCAAAGGCGAGAATATGGCGGCACGTACCTGAAAGGAGAGGAAGTGTCGGCGGTGGAAGGCGGGAAATGCGAGAATATGGCGGCAGCTGCGTGAAAGGAGAGGAAGAATCGGCAGTGGAAGGCGGCAAAGGCGAGAATATGGCAGCACGCACCTGAAAGGACAGGAAGAGTCGGCGCTGGAAGGCGGCAAAGGCAAGAATATGGCGGCACGTACCTGAAAGGAGAGGAAGAGTCGGCGCTGGAAGGCGGCAAAGGCGAGAATATGGCAGCCCGTGCGTGAAAGGAGAGGAAGAGTCGTCGGTGCAAGGCGGGAAATGCGAGAACATGGCGGCAACTCCGTGAAAGGAGAGGAAGATATGGCGCTGGAAGGCGGCAAAGGCAAGAATATGGCGGCACGTTCCTGAAAGGAGAGGAAGAGTCGGCCCAGGAAGGAGGCAAAGGCGAGAATATGGCGGCAGGTGCGTGAAAGGAGAGGTAGAGTCAGCGCTAGAAGGCGGCAAAGGCGAGAATATGGCGGCACGTACCTGAAAGGAGAGGAAGAGTCGGCGGTGGAAGGCGGGAAATGCGAGAATATGGCGGCACGTACCTGAAAGGAGAGGAAGATTTGGCGCTGGAAGGCGGCAAAGGCGAGAATATGGCGGCAGGTGCGTGAAAGGAGAGGAAGAATCGGCAGTGGAAGGCGGCAAAGGCGAGAATATGGCAGCACGCACCTGAAAGGACAGGAAGAGTCGGCGCTGGAAGGCGGCAAAGGCGGGAATATGGCGGCACGTACCTGAAAGGAGAGGAAGAGTCGGCGCTGGAAGGCGGCAAAGGCGAGAATATGGCGGCAGGTGCCTGAAAGGAGAGGAAGATTTGGCGCTGGAAGGCGGCAAACGAGAGAATATGGCGGCAACTGCGTGAAAGGAGAGGAAGAATCGGCAGTGGAAGGCGGCAAAGGCGAGAATATGGCGGCACGCACCTGAAAGGACAGGAAGAGTCGGCGCTGGAAGGCGGCAAAGGCGGGAATATGGCGGCACGTACCTGAAAGGAGAGGAAGAGTCGGCGCTGGAAGGCGGCAAAGGCGAGAACATGGCGGCAGGTGCCTGAAAGGAGAGGAAGAGTCAGGGCTGGAAGGCGGCAAAGGCAAGAATATGGCGGCAACTGCGTGAAAGGAGAGGAAGAGTCGGCGCTGGAAGGCAGCAAAGGCGAGAATATGGCAGCACGTACCTGAAAGGAGAGGAAGATTTGGCGCTGGAAGGCGGCAAAGGCGAGAATATGGCGGCACGTACCTCAAAGGAGAGGAAGAGTCGGCGCTGGAAGGCGGCAAAGGCGAGAATATGGCAGCCCGTGCGTGAAAGGAGAGGAAGAGTCGGCGCTGGAAGGCGGCAAAGGCGAGAATATGGCGGCACGTACCTGAAAGGAGAGGAAGATTTGGCGCTGGAAGGCGGCAAAGGCAAGAATACGGCGGCACGTACCTGAAAGGAGAGGAAGAGTCGGCGCAGGAAGGCGGCAAAGGCGAGAATATGGCGGCAGGTGCGTGAAAGGAGAGGAAGAGTCGGCGCTGGAAGGCGGCAAAGGTGAGAATATGGCGGCACGTACCTGAAAGGAGAGGAAGAGTCGGCGCTGGAAGGCGGCAAAGGCGAGAATATGGCGGCACGTACCTGAAAGGAGAGGAAGAGTCGGCAGTGGAAGGCGGCAAAGGCGAGAATATGGCAGCCCGTGCGTGAAAGGAGAGGAAGAGTCGGCAGTGGAAGGCGGCAAAGGCGAGAATATGGCGGCACGTACCTGAAAGGACAGGAAGAGTCGGCGCTGTTAGGCGGCAAATGCGAGTATATGGCGGCAAGTGCGTGAAAGGAGAGGAAGAGTCGGCGCTGGAAGGCGGCAAAGGCGAGAATATGGCGGCAGCTGCGTGAAAGGAGAGGAAGAGTCGGCGCTGGAAGGCGGCAAAGGCGAGAATATGGCAGCCCGTGCGTGAAAGGAGAGGAAGAGTCGGCGCTGGAAGGCGGCAAAGGCGAGAATATGGCGGCACGTACCTGAAAGGAGAGGAAGAGTCGGCGCTGGAAGGCGGCAAAGGCGAGGATATGGCGGCAGCTGCGTGAAAGGGGAGGAAGAGTCGGCGCTGGAAGGCGGCAAAGGCGAGAATATGGCGGCAAGTACCTGAAAGGAGAGGAAGATTTGGCGCTGGAAGGCTTCAAAGGCGAGAATATGGCGGCAGCTGCGTGAAAGGAGAGGAAGAATCGGCAGTGGAAGGCGGCAAAGGCGAGAATATGGCGGCAACTGCGTGAAAGTAGAGGAAGAGTCGGCGCTGGAAGGCGGCAAAGGCGAGAATATGGCGGCACGTACCTGAAAGGAGAGGAAGAGTCGGCAGTGGAAGGCGGGAAATGCGAGAATATGGCGGCAGCTGCGTGAAAGGAGAGGAAGATTTGGCGCTGGAAGGCGGCAAAGGCAAGAATATGGCGGCACGTACCTGAAAGGAGAGGAAGAGTCGGCGCAGGAAGGCGGCAAAGGCGAGAATATGGCGGCAGGTGCGTGAAAGGAGAGGAAGAGTCGGCGCTGGAAGGCGGCAAAGGCGAGAATATGGCGGCAAGTACCTGAAAGGAGAGGAAGAGTCGGCGCTGGAAGGCGGCAAAGCCGAGAATATGGCGGCAGGTGCGTGAAAGGAGAGGAAGAGTCGGCGGTGGAAGGCGGCAAAGGCGAGAATATGGCGGCAACTGCGTGAAAGGAGAGGAAGATTTGGCGCTGGAAGGCGGCAAAGGCGAGAATATGGCGGCAACTGCGTGAAAGTAGACGAAGATTGGGCGCTAGAAGGCAGCAAAGGCGAGAATATGGCAGCCCGTGCGTGAAAGGAGAGGAAGAGTCGGCACTGGAAGGCGGCAAAGGCGAGAATATGGCGGCACGTACCTGAAAGGAGAGGAACAGTCGGCGCTGGAAGGCGGCAAAGGCGAGAATATGGCGGCACGTACCTGAAAGGAGAGGAAGAGTCGGCGCTGGAAGGCGGCAAAGTCAAGAATATGGCGGCAGGTGCGTGAAAGGAGAGTAAGAGTCGGTGGTGGAAGGCAGCATAGGCGAGAATATGGCGGCAGGTGCGTGAAAGGAGAGGAAGAGTCGGCGCTGGAAGGCGGCAAAGGCGAGAATATGGCGGCACGTACCTGAAAGGAGAGGAAGAGTCGGCGCAGGAAGGCGGCAAAGGCGAGAATATGGCGGCAGGTGCGTGAAAGGAGAGGAAGAGTCGGCGCTGGAAGGCGGCAAAGGCGAGAATATGGCGGCAAGTACCTGAAAGGAGAGGAAGAGTCGGCGCTGGAAGGCGGCAAAGCCGAGAATATGGCGGCAGGTGCGTGAAAGGAGAGGAAGAGTCGGCGCTGGAAGGCGGCAAAGGCGAGAATATGGCGGCAACTGCGTGAAAGTAGACGAAGATTGGGCGCTAGAAGGCAGCAAAGGCGAGAATATGGCAGCCCGTGCGTGAAAGGAGAGGAAGAGTCGGCGCTGTTAGGCGGCAAAGGCGAGAATATGGCGGCACGTACCTGAAAGGACAGGAAGAGTCGGTGCTGTTAGGCGGCAAAGGCGAGAATATGGCGGCAACTGCGTGAAAGGAGAGGAAGAGTCGGCGCTGGAAGGCGGCAAAGGCGAGAATATGGCGGCAACTGCGTGAAAGGAGAGGAAGAGTCGGCGCTGGAAGGCGGCAAAGGCGAGAATATGGCGGCACGTACCTGAAAGGAGAGGAAGAGTCGACGCAGGAAGGCAGCAAAGGCGAGAATATGGCGGCAGGTGCGTGAAAGGAGAGGAAGAGTCGGCGCTGGAAGGCGGCAAAGGCGAGAATATGGCGGCAAGTACCTGAAAGGAGAGGAAGATTTGGCGCTGGAAGGCGGCAAAGGCGAGAATCTGGCGGCAGCTGCGTGAAAGGAGAGGAAGAGTCGGCGGTGGAAGGCGGCAAAGGCGAGAATATGGCGGCAACTGCGTGAAAGTAAAGGAAGATTTGGCGCTGGAAGGCGGCAAAGGCGAGAATATGGCAGCCCGTGCGTGAAAGGAGAGGAAGAGTCGGCAGTGGAAGGCGGCAAAGGCGAGAATATGGTGGCAACTGCGTGAAAGTAGAGGAAGATTTGTCGCTAGAAGGCGGCAAAGGCGAGATTATGGCAGCCCGTGCGTGAAAGGAGAGGAAGAGTCGGCACTGGAAGGCGGCAAAGTCAAGAATATGGCGGCAGGTGCGTGAAAGGAGAGGAAGAGTCGGTGGTGGAAGGCAGCAAAGGCGAGAATATGGCGGCAGCTGCGTAAAAGGAGAGGAAGAGTCGGCGCTGGAAGGCGGCAAAGGCGAGAATATGGCGGCACGCACGTGAAAGGACAGGAAGAGGCGGCGCTGGAAGGCGGCAAAGGCGAGAATATGGCGGCAACTGCGTGAAAGGAGAGGAAGAGTCGGCGCTGGAAGGCGGCAAAGGCAAGAATATGGCGGCAGCTGCATGAAAGGAGAGGAAGATTTGGCGCTGGAAGGCTTCAAAGGCGAGAATATGGCGGCAGCTGCGTGAAAGGAGAGGAAGAGTCGGCGCTGGAAGGCGGCAAAGGCGAGAATATGGCGGCAACTGCGTGAAAGTAGAGGAAGATTTGGCGCTGGAAGGCGGCAAAGGCGAGAATATGGCGGCACGTACCTGAAAGGAGAGGAAGAGTCGGCGGTGGAAGGCGGGAAATGCGAGAATATGGCGGCAGCTGCGTGAAAGGAGAGGAAGAGTCGGCGCTGGAAGGCGGCAAAGGCGAGAATATGGCGGCACGTACCTGAAAGGAGAGGAAGATTTGGCGCTGGAAGGCGGCAAAGGCGAGAATATGGCGGCAGCTGCGTGAAAGGAGAGGAAGAGTCGGCGGTGGAAGGCGGCAAATGCAAGAATATGGCGGCACGTACCTGAAAGGAGAGGAAGAGTCGGCGCAGGAAGGCGGCAAAGGCGAGAATATGGCGGCAGGTGCGTGAAAGGAGAGGAAGAGTCAGCGCTGGAAGGCGGCAAAGGCGAGAATATGGCGGCAAGTACCTGAAAGGAGAGGAAGATTTGGCGCTGGAAGGCGGCAAACGAGAGAATATGGCGGCAGGTGCGTGAAAGGAGAGGAAGAATCGGCGGTGGAAGGCGGCAAAGGCGAGAATATGGCGGCAACTGCGTGAAAGGAGAGGAAGATTTGGCGCTAGAAGGCGGCAAAGGCGAGAATATGGCAGCCCGTGCGTGAAAGGAGAGGAAGAGTCGGCACTGGAAGGCGGCAAAGGCGAGAATATGGCGGCACGTACCTGAAAGGAGAGGAACAGTCGGCGCTGGAAGGCGGCAAAGGCGAGAATATGGCGGCCCGTACCTGAAAGGAGAGGAAGAGTTGGCGCTGGAAGGCGGCAAAGTCAAGAATATGGCGGCAGGTGCGTGAAAGGAGAGGAAGAGTCGGTGGTGGAAGGCAGCAAAGGCGAGAATATGGCGGCAGCTGCGTGAAAGGAGAGGAAGAGTTGGCGCTGGAAGACGGCAAAGGCGAGAATATGGCGGCAGCTGCGTGAAAGGAGAGGAAGAGTCGGAGCTGGAAGGCGGCAAAGGCGAGAATATGGCGGCAACTGCGTGAAAGTAGAGGAAGAGTCGGCGCTGGAAGGCGGCAAAGGCGAGAATATGGCGGCACGTACCTGAAAGGAGAGGAAGAGTCGGCGGTGGAAGGCGGCAAAGGCGAGAATATGGCGGCAGCTGCGTGAAAGGAGAGGAAGAGTCGGCGCTGGAAGGCGGCAAAGGCAAGAATATGGCGGCACGTACCTGAAAGGAGAGGAAGATTTGGCGCTGGAAGGCGGCAAACGAGAGAATATGGCGGCAGGTGAGTGAAAGGAGAGGAAGAATCGGCAGTGGAAGGCGGCAAAGGCGAGAATATGGCAGCACGCACCTGAAAGGACAGGAAGAGTCGGCGCTGGAAGGCGGCAAAGGCGGGAATATGGCGGCACGTACCTGAAAGGAGAGGAAGAGTCGGCGCTGGAAGACGGCAAAGGCGAGAATATGGCAGCCCGTGCGTGAAAGGAGAGGAAGAGTCGGCGCTGGAAGGCGGCAAAGGCGAGAATATGGCGGCAGCTGCGTGAAAGGAGAGGAAGAGTCGGCGCTGGAAGGCGGCAAAGGCAAGAATATGGCGGCACGTACCTCAAAGGAGAGGAAGAGTCGGCGCTGGAAGGCGGCAAAGGCGGGAATATGGCGGCACGTACCTGAAAGGAGAGGAAGAGTCGGCGCTGGAAGGCGGCAAAGGCGAGAATATGGCGGCAGGTGCCTGAAAGGAGAGGAAGAGTCAGGGCTGGAAGGCGGCAAAGGCAAGAATATGGCGGCAACTGCGTGAAAGGAGAGGAAGAGTCGGCGCTGGAAGGCAGCAAAGGCGAGAATATGGCAGCACGTACCTGAAAGGAGAGGAAGATTTGGCGCTGGAAGGCGGCAAAGGCGAGAATATGGCGGCACGTACCTCAAAGGAGAGGAAGAGTCGGCGCTGGAAGGCGGCAAAGGCGAGAATATGGCACCCCGTGCGTGAAAGGAGAGGAAGAGTCGGCGCTGGAAGGCGGCAAAGGCGAGAATATGGCGGCACGTACCTGAAAGGAGAGGAAGATTTGGCGCTGGAAGGCGGCAAAGGCAAGAATATGGCGGCACGTACCTGAAAGGAGAGGAAGAGTCGGCGCAGGAAGGCGGCAAAGGCGAGAATATGGCGGCAGGTGCGTGAAAGGAGAGGAAGAGTCGGCGCTGGAAGGCGGCAAAGGCGAGAATATGGCGGCACGTACCTGAAAGGAGAGGAAGAGTCGGCGCTGGAAGGCGGCAAAGGCGAGAATATGGCGGCACGTACCTGAAAGGAAGGAAGAGTCGAGAAGGGGCAGAGGCGGCAAGCGAGAATATGGCGCCCGTGCGTGAAGAGAGTCGGCAGTGAAGCGGAAACAAGGACAGGAGAGACGGCGCTGTTAGGCAAATGCGAGTATATGGCGGCAAGTGCGTGAAAGGAGAGGAAGAGTCGGCGCTGGAAGGCGCAGGGTGGAAGGCGGCAAAGGCGAGAATATGGCAGCCGGCGGGTGAAGGAAGAGTCGGCGCTGGAGCGGCAAGGCGAGAATATGGCGGCACGTACCTGAAAGGAGAGGAAGAGTCGGCGCTGGAAGGCGGCAAAGGCGAGGATATGGCGGCAGCTGCGTGAAAGGGGAGGAAGAGTCGGCGCTGGAAGGCGGCAAAGGCGAGAATATGGCGGCAAGTACCTGAAAGGAGAGGAAGATTTGGCGCTGGAAGGCTTCAAAGGCGAGAATATGGCGGCAGCTGCGTGAAAGGAGAGGAAGAGTCGGCGCTGGAAGGCGGCAAAGGCGAGAATATGGCGGCAACTGCGTGAAAGTAGAGGAAGAGTCGGCGCTGGAAGGCGGCAAAGGCGAGAATATGGCGGCACGTACCTGAAAGGAGAGGAAGAGTCGGCAGTGGAAGGCGGGAAATGCGAGAATATGGCGGCAGCTGCGTGAAAGGAGAGGAAGATTTGGCGCTGGAAGGCGGCAAAGGCAAGAATATGGCGGCACGTACCTGAAAGGAGAGGAAGAGTCGGCGCAGGAAGGCGGCAAAGGCGAGAATATGGCGGCAGGTGCGTGAAAGGAGAGGAAGAGTCGGCGCTGGAAGGCGGCAAAGGCGAGAATATGGCGGCAAGTACCTGAAAGGAGAGGAAGAGTCGGCGCTGGAAGGCGGCAAAGCCGAGAATATGGCGGCAGGTGCGTGAAAGGAGAGGAAGAGTCGGCGGTGGAAGGCGGCAAAGGCGAGAATATGGCGGCAACTGCGTGAAAGGAGAGGAAGATTTGGCGCTGGAAGGCGGCAAAGGCGAGAATATGGCGGCAACTGCGTGAAAGTAGACGAAGATTGGGCGCTAGAAGGCAGCAAAGGCGAGAATATGGCAGCCCGTGCGTGAAAGGAGAGGAAGAGTCGGCGCTGTTAGGCGGCCAAGGCGAGAATATGGCGGCACGTACCTGAAAGGACAGAAAGAGTCGGTGCTGTTAGGCGGCAAAGGCGAGAATATGGCGGCAACTGCGTGAAAGGAGAGGAAGAGTCGGCGCTGGAAGGCGGCAAAGGCGAGAATATGGCGGCAACTGCGTGAAAGGAGAGGAAGAGTCGGCGCTGGAAGGCGGCAAAGGCGAGAATATGGCGGCACGTACCTGAAAGGAGAGGAAGAGTCGGCGCAGGAAGGCGGCAAAGGCGAGAATATGGCGGCAGGTGCGTGAAAGGAGAGGAAGAGTCGGCGCTGGAAGGCGGCAAAGCCGAGAATATGGCGGCACGTACCTGAAAGGAGAGGAAGAGTCGGCGGTGGAAGGCGGCAAAGGCAAGAATATGGCGGCACGTACCTGAAAGGAGAGGAAGAGTCGGCGCAGGAAGGCGGCAAAGGCGAGAATATGGCGGCAGGTGCGTGAAAGGAGAGGAAGAGTCGGCGCTGGAAGGCGGCAAAGGCGAGAATATGGCGGCACGTACCTGAAAGGAGAGGAAGAGTCGGCGCTGGAAGGCGGCAAAGGCGAGAATATGGCGGCACGTACCTGAAAGGAGAGGAAGAGTCGGCAGTGGAAGGCGGCAAAGGCGAGAATATGGCAGCCCGTGCGTGAAAGGAGAGGAAGAGTCGGCAGTGGAAGGCGGCAAAGGCGAGAATATGGCGGCACGTACCTGAAAGGACAGGAAGAGTCGGCGCTGTTAGGCGGCAAATGCGAGTATATGGCGGCAAGTGCGTGAAAGGAGAGGAAGAGTCGGCGCTGGAAGGCGGCAAAGGCGAGAATATGGCGGCAGCTGCGTGAAAGGAGAGGAAGAGTCGGCGCTGGAAGGCGGCAAAGGCGAGAATATGGCAGCCCGTGCGTGAAAGGAGAGGAAGAGTCGGCGCTGGAAGGCGGCAAAGGCGAGAATATGGCGGCACGTACCTGAAAGGAGAGGAAGAGTCGGCGCTGGAAGGCGGCAAAGGCGAGGATATGGCGGCAGCTGCGTGAAAGGGGAGGAAGAGTCGGCGCTGGAAGGCGGCAAAGGCGAGAATATGGGAGTCGGCGCTGGAAGGCGGCAAAGGCGAGGATATGGCGGCAGCTGCGTGAAAGGGGAGGAAGAGTCGGCGCTGGAAGGCGGCAAAGGCGAGAATATGGCGGCAAGTACCTGAAAGGAGAGGAAGATTTGGCGCTGGAAGGCTTCAAAGGCGAGAATATGGCGGCAGCTGCGTGAAAGGAGAGGAAGAATCGGCAGTGGAAGGCGGCAAAGGCGAGAATATGGCGGCAACTGCGTGAAAGTAGAGGAAGAGTCGGCGCTGGAAGGCGGCAAAGGCGAGAATATGGCGGCACGTACCTGAAAGGAGAGGAAGAGTCGGCAGTGGAAGGCGGGAAATGCGAGAATATGGCGGCAGCTGCGTGAAAGGAGAGGAAGATTTGGCGCTGGAAGGCGGCAAAGGCAAGAATATGGCGGCACGTACCTGAAAGGAGAGGAAGAGTCGGCGCAGGAAGGCGGCAAAGGCGAGAATATGGCGGCAGGTGCGTGAAAGGAGAGGAAGAGTCGGCGCTGGAAGGCGGCAAAGGCGAGAATATGGCGGCAAGTACCTGAAAGGAGAGGAAGAGTCGGCGCTGGAAGGCGGCAAAGCCGAGAATATGGCGGCAGGTGCGTGAAAGGAGAGGAAGAGTCGGCGGTGGAAGGCGGCAAAGGCGAGAATATGGCGGCAACTGCGTGAAAGGAGAGGAAGATTTGGCGCTGGAAGGCGGCAAAGGCGAGAATATGGCGGCAACTGCGTGAAAGTAGACGAAGATTGGGCGCTAGAAGGCAGCAAAGGCGAGAATATGGCAGCCCGTGCGTGAAAGGAGAGGAAGAGTCGGCGCTGTTAGGCGGCAAAGGCGAGAATATGGCGGCACGTACCTGAAAGGACAGGAAGAGTCGGTGCTGATAGGCGGCAAAGGCGAGAATATGGCGGCAACTGCGTGAAAGGAGAGGAAGAGTCGGCGCTGGAAGGCGGCAAAGGCGAGAATATGGCGGCAACTGCGTGAAAGGAGAGGAAGAGTCGGCGCTGGAAGGCGGCAAAGGCGAGAATATGGCGGCACGTACCTGAAAGGAGAGGAAGAGTCGGCGCAGGAAGGCGGCAAAGGCGAGAATATGGCGGCAGGTGCGTGAAAGGAGAGGAAGAGTCGGCGCTGGAAGGCGGCAAAGGCGAGAATATGGCGGCAAGTACCTGAAAGGAGAGGAAGATTTGGCGCTGGAAGGCGGCAAAGGCGAGAATCTGGCGGCAGCTGCGTGAAAGGAGAGGAAGAGTCGGCGGTGGAAGGCGGCAAAGGCGAGAATATGGCGGCAACTGCGTGAAAGTAAAGGAAGATTTGGCGCTGGAAGGCGGCAAAGGCGAGAATATGGCAGCCCGTGCGTGAAAGGAGAGGAAGAGTCGGCAGTGGAAGGCGGCAAAGGCGAGAATATGGTGGCAACTGCGTGAAAGTAGAGGAAGATTTGTCGCTAGAAGGCGGCAAAGGCGAGATTATGGCAGCCCGTGCGTGAAAGGAGAGGAAGAGTCGGCACTGGAAGGCGGCAAAGTCAAGAATATGGCGGCAGGTGCGTGAAAGGAGAGGAAGAGTCGGTGGTGGAAGGCAGCAAAGGCGAGAATATGGCGGCAGCTGCGTAAAAGGAGAGGAAGAGTCGGCGCTGGAAGGCGGCAAAGGCGAGAATATGGCGGCACGCACGTGAAAGGACAGGAAGAGGCGGCGCTGGAAGGCGGCAAAGGCGAGAATATGGCGGCAACTGCGTGAAAGGAGAGGAAGAGTCGGCGCTGGAAGGCGGCAAAGGCAAGAATATGGCGGCAGCTGCATGAAAGGAGAGGAAGATTTGGCGCTGGAAGGCTTCAAAGGCGATAATATGGCGGCAGGTGCGTGAAAGGAGAGGAAGAGTCGGCGGTGGAAGGCGGCAAAGGCGAGAATATGGCGGCAACTGCGTGAAAGTAGAGGAAGAGTCGGCGCTGGAAGGCGGCAAAGGCGAGAATATGGCGGCACGTACCTGAAAGGAGAGGAAGAGTCGGCGGTGGAAGGCGGGAAATGCGAGAATATGGCGGCAGCTGCGTGAAAGGAGAGGAAGAGTCGGCGCTGGAAGGCGGCAAAGGCGAGAATATGGCGGCACGTACCTGAAAGGAGAGGAAGATTTGGCGCTGGAAGGCGGCAAAGGCGAGAATATGGCGGCAGCTGCGTGAAAGGAGAGGAAGAGTCGGTGGTGGAAGGCGGCAAATGCAAGAATATGGCGGCACGTACCTGAAAGGAGAGGAAGAGTCGGCGCAGGAAGGCGGCAAAGGCGAGAATATGGCGGCAGGTGCGTGAAAGGAGAGGAAGAGTCAGCGCTGGAAGGCGGCAAAGGCGAGAATATGGCGGCAAGTACCTGAAAGGAGAGGAAGATTTGGCGCTGGAAGGCGGCAAACGAGAGAATATGGCGGCAGGTGCGTGAAAGGAGAGGAAGAATCGGCGGTGGAAGGCGGCAAAGGCGAGAATATGGCGGCAACTGCGTGAAAGTAGAGGAAGATTTGGCGCTAGAAGGCGGCAAAGGCGAGAATATGGCAGCCCGTGCGTGAAAGGAGAGGAAGAGTCGGTGCTGGAAGACGGCAAAGGCGAGAATATGGCGGCACGTACCTGAAAGGAGAGGAACAGTCGGCGCTGGAAGGCGGCAAAGGCGAGAATATGGCGGCACGTACCTGAAAGGAGAGGAAGAGTCGGCGCTGGAAGGCGGCAAAGTCAAGAATATGGCGGCAGGTGCGTGAAAGGAGAGGAAGAGTCGGTGGTGGAAGGCAGCAAAGGCGAGAATATGGCGGCAGCTGCGTGAAAGGAGAGGAAGAGTCGGCGCTGGAAGGCGGCAAAGGCGAGAATATGGCGGCAGCTGCGTGAAAGGAGAGGAAGAGTCGGCGCTGGAAGGCGGCAAAGGCGAGAATATGGCGGCAACTGCGTGAAAGTAGAGGAAGAGTCGGCGCTGGAAGGCGGCAAAGGCGAGAATATGGCGGCACGTACCTGAAAGGAGAGGAAGAGTCGGCGGTGGAAGGCGGGAAATGCGAGAATATGGCGGCAGCTGCGTGAAAGGAGAGGAAGAGTCGGCGCTGGAAGGCGGCAAAGGCAAGAATATGGCGGCACGTACCTGAAAGGAGAGGAAGATTTGGCGCTGGAAGGCGGCAAACGAGAGAATATGGCGGCAGGTGAGTGAAAGGAGAGGAAGAATCGGCAGTGGAAGGCGGCAAAGGCGAGAATATGGCAGCACGCACCTGAAAGGACAGGAAGAGTCGGCGCTGGAAGGCGGCAAAGGCGGGAATATGGCGGCACGTACCTGAAAGGAGAGGAAGAGTCGGCGCTGGAAGACGGCAAAGGCGAGAATATGGCAGCCCGTGCGTGAAAGGAGAGGAAGAGTCGGCGCTGGAAGGCGGCAAAGTCAAGAATATGGCGGCAGGTGCGTGAAAGGAGAGGAAGAGTCGGTGGTGGAAGGCAGCAAAGGCGAGAATATGGCGGCAGCTGCGTGAAAGGAGAGGAAGAGTCGGCGCTGGAAGGCGGCAAAGGCGAGAATATGGCGGCAGCTGCGTGAAAGGAGAGGAAGAGTCGGCGCTGGAAGGCGGCAAAGGCGAGAATATGGCGGCAACTGCGTGAAAGTAGAGGAAGAGTCGGCGCTGGAAGGCGGCAAAGGCGAGAATATGGCGGCACGTACCTGAAAGGAGAGGAAGAGTCGGCGGTGGAAGGCGGGAAATGCGAGAATATGGCGGCAGCTGCGTGAAAGGAGAGGAAGAGTCGGCGCTGGAAGGCGGCAAAGGCAAGAATATGGCGGCACGTACCTGAAAGGAGAGGAAGATTTGGCGCTGGAAGGCGGCAAACGAGAGAATATGGCGGCAGGTGAGTGAAAGGAGAGGAAGAATCGGCAGTGGAAGGCGGCAAAGGCGAGAATATGGCAGCACGCACCTGAAAGGACAGGAAGAGTCGGCGCTGGAAGGCGGCAAAGGCGGGAATATGGCGGCACGTACCTGAAAGGAGAGGAAGAGTCGGCGCTGGAAGACGGCAAAGGCGAGAATATGGCAGCCCGTGCGTGAAAGGAGAGGAAGAGTCGGCGCTGGAAGGCGGCAAAGGCGAGAATATGGCGGCAGCTGCGTGAAAGGAGAGGAAGAGTCGGCGCTGGAAGGCGGCAAAGGCAAGAATATGGCGGCACGTACCTCAAAGGAGAGGAAGAGTCGGCGCTGGAAGGCGGCAAAGGCGAGAATATGGCGGCACGTACCTGAAAGGAGAGGAAGATTTGGCGCTGGAAGGCGGCAAAGGCGAGAATATGGCGGCAGCTGCGTGAAAGGAGAGGAAGAGTCGGCGGTGGAAGGCGGCAAAGGCAAGAATATGGCGGCACGTACCTGAAAGGAGAGGAAGAGTCGGCGCAGGAAGGCGGCAAAGGCGAGAATATGGCGGCAGCTGCGTGAAAGGAGAGGAAGAGTCAGCGCTGGAAGGCGGCAAAGGCGAGAATATGGCGGCAAGTACCTGAAAGGAGAGGAAGATTTGGCGCTGGAAGGCGGCAAAGGCGAGAATATGGCGGCAGCTGCGTGAAAGGAGAGCAAGAGTCGGCGGTGGAAGGCGGCAAAGGCGAGAATATGGCGGCACGTACCTGAAAGGAGAGGAAGAGTCGGCGCTCGAAGGCGGCAAAGGCGAGAATATGGCGGCACGTACCTGAAAGGAGAGGAAGAGTCGGTGCTGGAAGGCGGGAAATGCGAGAATATGGCGGCAGCTGCGTGAAAGGAGAGGAAGAGTCGGCAGTGGAAGACGGCAAAGGCGAGAATATGGCGGCACGTACCTGAAAGTAGAGGAAGATTTGGCGCTGGAAGGCGGCAAACGAGAGAATATGGCGGCAGGTGCGTGAAAGGAGAGGAAGAATCGGCAGTGGAAGGCGGCAAAGGCGAGAATATGGCGGCAACTGCGTGAAAGTAGAGGAAGATTTGGCGCTAGAAGGCGGCAAAGGCGAGAATATGGCAGCCCGTGCGTGAAAGGAGAGGAAGAGTCGGCACTGGAAGGCGGCAAAGGCGAGAATATGGCGGCACGTACCTGAAAGGAGAGGAAGAGTCGGCGCTGGAAGGCGGCAAAGGCGAGAATATGGCGGCACGTACCTGAAAGGAGAGGAAGATTTGGCGCTGGAAGGCGGCAAACGAGAGAATATGGCGGCACGCACGTGAAAGGACAGGAAGAGGCGGCGCTGGAAGGCGGCAAAGGCGAGAATATGGCGGCAACTGCGTGAAAGGAGAGGAAGAGTCGGCGGTGGAAGGCGGCAAAGGCGAGAATATGGCGGCAACTCCGTGAAAGTAAAGGAAGATTTGGCACTGGAAGGCGGCAAAGGCGAGAATATGGCGGCAGCTGCGTGAAAGGAGAGGAAGAGTCGGCGCTGGAAGGCGGCAAAGGCGAGAATATGGCGGCAACTGGGTGAAAGTAGAGGAAGAGTCGGCGCTGGAAGGCGGCAAAGGCGAGAATATGGCGGCACGTACCTGAAAGGAGAGGAAGAGTCGGCGCTGGAAGGCGGGAAATGCGAGAATATGGCGGCAGCTCCGTGAAAGGAGAGGAAGACTCGGCGCTGGAAGGCGGCAAAGGCGAGAATATGGCGGCACGTACCTGAAAGGAGAGGAAGAGTCGGCGCTCGAAGGCGGCAAAGGCGAGAATATGGCGGCACGTACCTGAAAGGAGAGGAAGAGTCGGCGCTGGAAGGCGGGAAATGCGAGAATATGGCGGCAGCTGCGTGAAAGGAGAGGAAGAGTCGGCAGTGGAAGACGGCAAAGGCGAGAATATGGCGGCACGTACCTGAAAGGAGAGGAAGATTTGGCGCTGGAAGGCGGCAAACGAGAGAATATGGCGGCAGGTGCGTGAAAGGAGAGGAAGAATCGGCAGTGGAAGGCGGCAAAGGCGAGAATATGGCGGCAACTGCGTGAAAGTAGAGGAAGATTTGGCGCTAGAAGGCGGCAAAGGCGAGAATATGGCGGCAACTGCGTGAAAGGAGAGGAAGAGTCGGCACTGGAAGGCGGCAAAGGCGAGAATATGGCGGCACGTACCTGAAAGGAGAGGAAGAGTCGGCGCTGGAAGGCGGCAAAGGCGAGAATATGGCGGCACGTACCTGAAAGGAGAGGAAGAGTCGGCGCTGGAAGGCGGCAAAGTCAAGAATATGGCGGCAGCTGCGTGAAAGGAGAGGAAGGGTCGGTGGTGGAAGGCAGCAAAGGCGAGAATATGGCGGCAGCTGCGTGAAAGGAGAGGAAGAGTCGGCGCTGGAAGGCGGCAAAGGCGAGAATATGGCGGCAGCTGCGTGAAAGGATAGGAAGAGTCGGCGCTGGAAGGCGGCAAAGGCAAGAATATCGCGGCAACTGCGTGAAAGTAGAGGAAGATTTGGCGCTGGAAGGCGGCAAAGGCGAGAATATGGCGGCAGGTGCGTGAAAGGAGAGGAAGAGTCGGCGCTGGAAGGCGGCAAGGGCGAGAATATGGCGGCACGTACCTGAAAGGACAGGAAGAGTCGGCGCTGGAAAGCGGGAAATGTGAGAATATGGCGGCAGCTGCGTGAAAGGAGAGGAAGAGTCGGCGCTGGAAGGCAGCAAAGGCGAGAATATGGCGGCACGTACCTGATAGGAGAGGAAGATATGGCGCTGGAAGGCGGCAAACGAGAGAATATGGCGGCAGGTGCGTGAAAGGAGAGGAAGAATCGGCAGTGGAAGGCGGCAAAGGCGAGAATATGGCAGCACGCACCTGAAAGGAGAGGAAGAGTCGGCGCAGGAAGGCGGCAAAGGCGAGAATATGGCGGCAGGTGCGTGAAAGGAGAGGAAGAGTCGGCGCTGGAAGGCGGCAAAGGCGAGAATATGGCGGCACGTACCTGAAAGGAGAGGAAGATTTGGCGCTGGAAGGCGGCAAAGGCGAGAATATGGCGGCAGCTGCGTGAAAGGGGAGGAAGAGTCGGCGCTGGAAGGCGGCAAAGGCGAGAATATGGCGGCAACTGCGTGAAAGTAGAGGAAGATTTGGCGCTGGAAGGCGGCAAAGGCGAGAATATGGCAGCCCGTGCGTGAAAGGAGAGGAAGATTTGGCGCTGGAAGGCGGCAAAGGCGAGAATATGGCGGCAACTGCGTGAAAGTAGAGGAAGATTGGGCGCTAGAAGGCGGCAAAGGCGAGAATATGGTGGCAGCCCGTGCGTGAAAGGAGAGGAAGAGTCGGCACTGGAAGGCGGCAAACGCGAGAATATGGCGGCAGCTGCGTGAAAGTAGAGGAAGATTTGGCGCTGGAAGGCGGCAAAGGCGAGAATATGGCAGCCCGTGCGTGAAAGGAGAGGAAGAGTCGGCGGTGGAAGGCGGGAAATGCGAGAATATGGCGGCAACTGCGTGAAAGTAGAGGAAGATTTGGTGCTGGAAGGCGGCAAAGGCGAGAATATGGCGGCAGGTGCGTGAAAGGAGAGGAAGAGTCGGCAGTGGAAGGCGGCAAAGGCGAGAATATGGCGGCACGTACCTGAAAGGAGAGGAAAAGTCGGCGCTGGAAGGCGGCAAAGTCAAGAATATGGCGGCAGGTGCGTGAAAGGAGAGGAAGAGTCTGTAGTGGAAGGCAGCAAAGGCGAGAATATGGCAGCAGGTGCGTGAAAGGAGAGGAAGAGTCGGCGGTGTTAGGCGGCAAAGGCGAGAATATGGCGGCACGCACGTGAAAGGAGAGGAAGATTTGGCGCTGGAAGGCGGCAAAGGTGAGAATATGGCGGCAGCTGCGTGAAAGGAGAGGAAGAGTCGGCGCTGGAAGGCGGCAAAGGCGAGAATATGGCGGCACGTACCTGAAAGGAGAGGAAGATTTGGCGCTGGAAGGCGGCAAAGGTGAGAATATGGCGGCAGCTGCGTGAAAGGAGAGGAAGAGTCGGCGGTGGAAGGCGGCAAAGGCGAGAATATGGCGGCACGCACGTGAAAGGACTAGAAGAGGCGGCGCTGGAAGGCGGCAAAGGCGAGAATATGGCGGCAACTGCGTGAAAGGAGAGGAAGAGTCGGCGCTGGAAGGCGGCAAAGGCGAGAATATGGCGGCAGGTGCCTGAAAGGAGAGGAAGAGTCGGCGCTGGAAGGCGGCAAAGGCGAGAATATGGCGGCACGTACCTGAAAGGAGAGGAAGATTTGGCGCTGGAAGGCGGCAAAGGCGAGAATATGGCGGCAGCTGCGTGAAAGGAGAGGAAGAGTCGGCGGTGGAAGGCGGCAAAGGCGAGAATATGGCGGCAACTGCGTGAAAGGAGAGGAAGAGTCGGCGCTGGAAGGCGGCAAAGGCGAGAATATGGCAGCCCGTGCGTGAAAGGAGAGGAAGAGTCGGCGGTGGAAGGCGGGAAATGCGAGAATATGGCGGCAACTGCGTGAAAGTAGAGGAAGATTTGGTGCTAGAAGCCGGCAAAGGCGAGAATATGGCAGCCCGTGCGTGAAAGGAGAGGAAGAGTCGGCACTGGAAGGCGGCAAAGGCGAGAATATGGCGGCACGTACCTGAAAGGAGAGGAAAAGTCGGCGCTGGAAGGCGGCAAAGTCAAGAATATGGCGGCAGGTGCGTGAAAGGAGAGGAAGAGTCGGTAGTGGAAGGCAGCAAAGGCGAGAATATGGCAGCAGGTGCGTGAAAGGAGAGGAAGAGTCGGCGCTGGAAGGCGGCAAAGGCGAGAATATGGCGGCAACTGCGTGAAAGTAGAGGAAGATTTGGCGCTGGAAGGCGGCAAAGGCGAGAATATGGCAGCCCGTGCGTGAAAGGAGAGGAAGAGTCGGCAGTGGAAGGCGGCAAAGTCAAGAATATGGCGGCAGGTGCGTGAAAGGAGAGGAAGAGTCGGTAGTGGAAGGCAGCAAAGGCGAGAATATGGCAGCAGGTGCGTGAAAGGAGAGGAAGAGTCGGCGCTGGAAGGCGGCAAAGGCGAGAATATGGCGGCAACTGCGTGAAAGTAGAGGAAGATTTGGCGCTGGAAGGCGGCAAAGGCGAGAATATGGCAGCCCGTGCGTGAAAGGAGAGGAAGAGTCGGCAGTGGAAGGCGGCAAAGGCGAGAATATGGCGGCAACTGCGTGAAAGTAGAGGAAGATTGGGCGCTAGAAGGCGGCAAAGGCGAGAATATGGCAGCCCGTGCTTGAAAGGAGAGGAAGAGTCGGCACTGGAAGGCGGCAAAGGCGAGAATATGGCGGCAAGTACCTGAAAGGAGAGGAAGATTTGGCGCTGGAAGGCGGTAAAGGCGAGAATATTGCGGCAGCTGCGTGAAAGGAGAGGAAGAGTCGGCGGTGGAAGGCAGCAAAGGCGAGAATATGGCGGCAACTGCGTGAAAGTAGAGGAAGATTTGGCGCTGGAAGGCGGCAAAGGCGAGAATATGGCAGCCCGTGCGTGAAAGGAGAGGAAGAGTCGGCACTGGAAGGCGGCAAAGGCGAGAATATGGCGGCACGTACCTGAAAGGAGAGGAAAAGTCGGCGCTGGAAGGCGGCAAAGTCAAGAATATGGCGGCAGGTGCGTGAAAGAAGAGGAAGAGTCGGTAGTGGAAGGCAGCAAAGGCGAGAATATGGCGGCAGGTGCGTGAAAGGAGAGGAAGAGTCGGCGCTGTTAGGCGGCAAAGGCGAGAATATGGCGGCACGCACGTGAAAGGACAGGAAGAGTCGGCGGTGGAAGGCGGCAAAGGCGAGAATATGGCGGCAACTGCGTGAAAGGAGAGGAAGAGTCGGCGCTGGAAGGCGGCAAAGGCGAGAATATCGCGGCAAGTACCTGAAAGGAGAGGAAGATTTGGCGCTGGAAGGCGGCAAAGGCGAGAATATGGCGGCAGCTGCGTGAAAGGAGACGAAGAGTCGGCTCTGGAAGGCGGCAAAGGCGAGAATATGGCGGCAGGTGCGTGAAAGGAGAGGAAGAGTCGGTGGTGGAAGGCAGCAAAGGCGAGAATATGGCGGCAGCTGCGTGAAAGGAGAGGAAGAGTCGGCGCTGGAAGGCGGCAAAGGCGAGAATATGGCGGCACGCACCAGAAAGGACAGGAAGAGTCGGCGCTGGAAGGCGGCAAAGGCGAGAATATGGCGGCAACTGCGTGAAAGGAGAGGAAGAGTCGGCGCTGGAAGGCGGCAAAGGCAAGAATATGGCGGCAAGTACCTGAAAGGAGAGGAAGATTTGGCGCTGGAAGGCGGCAAAGGCGAGAATATGGCGGCAGCTGCGTGAAAGGAGAGGAAGAGTCGGCGCTGTAAGGCGGCAAAGGCGAGAATATGGCGGCACGTACCTGAAAGGAGAGGAAGAGTCGGCGCTGGAAGGCGGGAAATGTGAGAATATGGCGGCAGCTGCGTGAAAGGAGAGGAAGAGTCGGCGCTGGAAGGCAGCAAAGGCGAGAATATGGCGGCACGTACCTGAAAGGAGAGGAAGATATGGCGCTGGAAGGCGGCAAAGGCGGGAATATGGCGGCACGTACCTGAAAGGAGAGGAAGATTTGGCGCTGGAAGGCGGCAAAGGCGAGAATATGGCAGCCCGTGCGTGAAAGGAGAGGAAGACTCGGCGCTGGAAGGCGGCAAAGGCGAGAATATGGCGGCAGCTGCATGAAAGGAGAGGAAGATTTGGCGCTGGAAGGCGGCAAAGGCAAGAATATGGCGGCACGTACCTGAAAGGAGAGGAAGAGTCGGCGCAGGAAGGCGACAAAGGCGAGAATATGGCGGCAGGTGCGTGAAAGGAGAGGAAGAGTCGGCGCTGGAAGGCGGCAAAGGCGAGAATATGGCGGCACGTACCTGAAAGGAGAGGAAGATTTGGCGCTGGAAGGCGGCAAAGGCGAGAATATGGCGGCAGCTGCGTAAAAGGAGACGAAGAGTCGGCGGTGGAAGGCGGCAAATGCAAGAATATGGCAGCACGTACCTGAAAGGAGAGGAAGAGTCGGCGCAGGAAGGCGGCAAAGGCGAGAATATGGCGGCAGGTGCGTTAAAGGAGAGGAAGAGTCGGCGCTGGAAGGCGGCAAAGGTGAGAATATGGCGGCAGCTGCATGAAAGGAGAGGAAGTGTCGGCGGTGGAAGGCGGCAAAGGCGAGAATATGGCGGCACGTACCTGAAAGGAGAGGAAGAGTCGGCGCAGGAAGGCGGCAAAGGCGAGAATATGGCGGCAGGTGCGTGAAAGGAGAGGAAGAGTCGGCGCTGGAAGGCGGCAAAGGCGAGAATATGGCGGCAAGTACCTGAAAGGAGAGGAAGAGTCGGCGCTGGAAGGCGGCAAAGGCGAGAATATGGCGGCAGCTGCGTGAAAGGAGAGGAAGAGTCGGTGGTGGAAGGCGGCAAAGGCGAGAATATGGCGGCAACTGCGTGAAAGTAGAGGAAGATTTGGCGCTGGAAGGCGGCAAAGGCGAGAATATGGCGGCCCGTGCGTGAAAGTAGAGGAAGAGTCGGCAGTGGAAGGCGGCAAAGGCGAGAATATGGCGGCACGTACCTGAAAGGAGAGGAAAAGTCGGCGCTGGAAGGCGGCAAAGTCAAGAATATGGCGGCAGGTGCGTGAAAGGAGAGGAAGAGTCGGTAGTGGAAGGCAGCAAAGGCGAGAATATGGCGGCAGGTGCGTGAAAGGAGAGGAAGAGTCGGCGCTGTTAGGCGGCAAAGGCGAGAATATGGCGGCAACTGCGTGAAAGGAGAGGAAGAGTCGGCGGTGGAAGGCGGCAAAGGCGAGAATATGGCGGCAACTGCGTGAAAGGAGAGGAAGAGTCGGCGCTGGAAGGCGGCAAAGGCGAGAATATGGCGGCAAGTACCTGAAAGGAGAGGAAGATTTGACGCTGGAAGGCGGCAAAGGCGAGAATATGGCGGCAACTGCGTGAAAGGAGAGGAAGAGTCGGCGCTGGAAGGCGGCAAAGGCGAGAATATGGCGGCAACTGCGTGAAAGTAGAGGAAGAGTCGGCGGTGGAAGGCGGCAAAGGCGAGAATATGGCGGCACGTACCTGAAAGGAGAGGAAGAGTCGGCGGTGGAAGGCGGGAAATGCGAGAATATGGCGGCAGCTGCGTGAAAGGAGAGGAAGAGTCGGCGCTGGAAGGCGGCAAAGGCGAGAATATGGCAGCCCGTGCGTGAAAGGAGAGGAAGATTTGGCGCTGGAAGGCGGCAAACGAGAGAATAATGCGGCAGGTGCGTGAAAGGAGAGGAAGAGTCGGCAGTAGAAGGCGGCAAAGGAGAGAATATGGCAGCACGCACCTGAAAGGACTGGAAGAGTCGGCGCTGGAAGGCGGCAAAGGCGGGAATATGGCAGCCCGTGCGTGAAAGGAGAGGAAGAGTCGGCAGTGGAAGGCGGCAAAGGCGAGAATATGGCGGCACGTACCTGAAAGGAGAGGAAGATTTGGCGCTGGAAGGCGGCAAAGGCAAGAATATGGCGGCACGTACCTGAAAGGAGAGGAAGAGTCGGCGCAGGAAGGCGGCAAAGGCGAGAATATGGCGGCAACTGCGTGAAAGGAGAGGAAGAGTCGGCGCTGGAAGGCGGCAAAGGCGAGAATATGGCGGCAGGTGCGTGAAAGGAGAGGAAGATTTGGCGCTGGAAGGCGGCAAAGGCGAGAATATGGCGGCAGCTGCGTGAAAGGAGAGGAAGAGTCGGCGGTGGAAGGCGGCAAAGGCGAGAATATGGCGGCAGGTGCGTGAAAGGAGAGGAAGAGTCGGCGCTGGAAGGCGGCAAGGGCGAGAATATGGCGGCACGTACCTGAAAGGACAGGAAGAGTCAGCGCTGGAAAGCGGGAAATGTGAGAATATGGCGGCAGCTGCGTGAAAGGAGAGGAAGAGTCGGCGCTGGAAGGCAGCAAAGGCGAGAATATGGCGGCACGTACCTGAAAGGAGAGGAAGATATGGCGCTGGAAGGCGGCAAACGAGAGAATATGGCGGCAGGTGCGTGAAAGGAGAGGAAGAATCGGCAGTGGAAGGCGGCAAAGGCGAGAATATGGCGGCAGGTGCGTGAAAGGAGAGGAAGAGTCGGCGCTGGAAGGCGGCAAAGGCGAGAATATGGCGGCAACTGCGTGAAAGTAGAGGAAGATTTGGCGCTGGAAGGCGGCAAAGGCGAGAATATGGCAGCCCGTGCGTGAAAGGAGAGGAAGATTTGGCGCTGGAAGGCGGCAAAGGCGAGAATATGGCGGCAACTGCGTGAAAGTAGAGGAAGATTGGGCGCTAGAAGGCGGCAAAGGCGAGAATATGGCAGCCCGTGCGTGAAAGGAGAGGAAGAGTCGGCGGTGGAAGGCGGGAAATGCGAGAATATGGCGGCAACTGCGTGAAAGTAGAGGAAGATTTGGTGCTAGAAGCCGGCAAAGGCGAGAATATGGCAGCCCGTGCGTGAAAGGAGAGGAAGAGTCGGCAGTGGAAGGCGGCAAAGGCGAGAATATGGCGGCACGTACCTGAAAGGAGAGGAAAAGTCGGCGCTGGAAGGCGGCAAAGTCAAGAATATGGCGGCAGGTGCGTGAAAGGAGAGGAAGAGTCTGTAGTGGAAGGCAGCAAAGGCGAGAATATGGCAGCAGGTGCGTGAAAGGAGAGGAAGAGTCGGCGGTGTTAGGCGGCAAAGGTGAGAATATGGCGGCACGCACGTGAAAGGAGAGGAAGATTTGGCGCTGGAAGGCGGCAAAGGTGAGAATATGGCGGCAGCTGCGTGAAAGGAGAGGAAGAGTCGGCGCTGGAAGGCGGCAAAGGCGAGAATATGGCGGCATGTACCTGAAAGGAGAGGAAGATTTGGCGCTGGAAGGCGGCAAAGGTGAGAATATGGCGGCAGCTGCGTGAAAGGAGAGGAAGAGTCGGCGGTGGAAGGCGGCAAAGGCGAGAATATGGCGGCACGCACGTGAAAGGACAGGAAGAGGCGGCGCTGGAAGGCGGCAAAGGCGAGAATATGGCGGCAACTGCGTGAAAGGAGAGGAAGAGTCGGCGCTGGAAGGCGGCAAAGGCGAGAATATGGCGGCAGGTGCCTGAAAGGAGAGGAAGAGTCGGCGCTGGAAGGCGGCAAAGGCGAGAATATGGCGGCACGTACCTGAAAGGAGAGGAAGATTTGGCGCTGGAAGGCGGCAAAGGCGAGAATATGGCGGCAGCTGCGTGAAAGGAGAGGAAGAGTCGGCGGTGGAAGGCGGCAAAGGCGAGAATATGGCGGCAACTGCGTGAAAGGAGAGGAAGAGTCGGCGCTGGAAGGCGGCAAAGGCGAGAATATGGCAGCCCGTGCGTGAAAGGAGAGGAAGAGTCGGCGGTGGAAGGCGGGAAATGCGAGAATATGGCGGCAACTGCGTGAAAGTAGAGGAAGATTTGGTGCTAGAAGCCGGCAAAGGCGAGAATATGGCAGCCCGTGCGTGAAAGGAGAGGAAGAGTCGGCACTGGAAGGCGGCAAAGGCGAGAATATGGCGGCACGTACCTGAAAGGAGACGAAAAGTCGGCGCTGGAAGGCGGCAAAGTCAAGAATATGGCGGCAGGTGCGTGAAAGGAGAGGAAGAGTCGGTAGTGGAAGGCAGCAAAGGCGAGAATATGGCAGCAGGTGCGTGAAAGGAGAGGAAGAGTCGGCGGTGGAAGGCGGCAAAGGCGAGAATATGGCGGCAACTGCGTGAAAGTAGAGGAAGATTTGGCGCTGGAAGGCGGCAAAGGCGAGAATATGGCAGCCCGTGCGTGAAAGGAGAGGAAGAGTCGGCAGTGGAAGGCGGCAAAGGCGAGAATATGGCGGCAACTGCGTGAAAGTAGAGGAAGATTGGGCGCTAGAAGGCGGCAAAGGCGAGAATATGGCAGCCCGTGCGTGAAAGGAGAGGAAGAGTCGGCGCTGGAAGGCGGCAAAGGCGAGAATATGGCGGCAAGTACCTGAAAGGAGAGGAAGATTTGGCGCTGGAAGGCGGCAAAGGCGAGAATATTGCGGCAGCTGCGTGAAAGGAGAGGAAGAGTCGGCGGTGGAAGGCAGCAAAGGCGAGAATATGGCGGCAACTGCGTGAAAGTAGAGGAAGATTTGGCGCTGGAAGGCGGCAAAGGCGAGAATATGGCAGTCCGTGCGTGAAAGGAGAGGAAGAGTCGGCGGTGGAAGGCGGGAAATGCGAGAATATGGCGGCAACTGCGTGAAAGTAGAGGAAGATTTGGCGCTAGAAGGCGGCAAAGGCGAGAATATGGCAGCCCGTGCGTGAAAGGAGAGGAAGAGTCGGCACTGGAAGGCGGCAAAGGCAAGAATATGGCGGCACGTACCTGAAAGGAGAGGAAAAGTCGGCGCTGGAAGGCGGCAAAGTCAAGAATATGGCGGCAGGTGCGTGAAAGAAGAGGAAGAGTCGGTAGTGGAAGGCAGCAAAGGCGAGAATATGGCGGCAGGTGCGTGAAAGGAGAGGAAGAGTCGGCGCTGTTAGGCGGCAAAGGCGAGAATATGGCGGCACGCACGTGAAAGGAGAGGAAGAGTCGGCGGTGGAAGGCGGCAAAGGCGAGAATATGGCGGCAACTGCGTGAAAGGAGAGGAAGAGTCGGCGCTGGAAGGCGGCAAAGGCGAGAATATCGCGGCAAGTACCTGAAAGGAGAGGAAGATTTGGCGCAGGAAGGCGGCAAAGGCGAGAATATGGCGGCAGCTGCGTGAAAGGAGAGGAAGAGTCGGCTCTGGAAGGCGGCAAAGGCGAGAATATGGCGGCAGGTGCGTGAAAGGAGAGGAAGAGTCGGTGGTGGAAGGCAGCAAAGGCGAGAATATGGCGGCAGCTGCGTGAAAGGAGAGGAAGAGTCGGCGCTGGAAGGCGGCAAAGGCGAGAATATGGCGGCACGCACCAGAAAGGACAGGAAGAGTCGGCGCTGGAAGGCGGCAAAGGCGAGAATATGGCGGCAACTGCGTGAAAGGAGAGGAAGAGTCGGCGCTGGAAGGCGGCAAAGGCAAGAATATGGCGGCAAGTACCTGAAAGGAGAGGAAGATTTGGCGCTGGAAGGCGGCAAAGGCGAGAATATGGCGGCAGCTGCGTGAAAGGAGAGGAAGAGTCGGCGCTGTAAGGCGGCAAAGGCGAGAATATGGCGGCACGTACCTGAAAGGAGAGGAAGAGTCGGCGCTGGAAGGCGGGAAATATGAGAATATGGCGGCAGCTGCGTGAAAGGAGAGGAAGAGTCGGCGCTGGAAGGCAGCAAAGGCGAGAATATGGCGGCACGTACCTGAAAGGAGAGGAAGATATGGCGCTGGAAGGCGGCAAAGGCGGGAATATGGCGGCACGTACCTGAAAGGAGAGGAAGATTTGGCGCTGGAAGGCGGCAAAGGCGAGAATATGGCAGCCCGTGCGTGAAAGGAGAGGAAGACTCGGCGCTGGAAGGCGGCAAAGGCGAGAATATGGCGGCAGCTGCATGAAAGGAGAGGAAGATTTGGCGCTGGAAGGCGGCAAAGGCGGGAATATGGCGGCACGTACCTGAAAGGAGAGGAAGAGTCGGCGCAGGAAGGCGACAAAGGCGAGAATATGGCGGCAGGTGCGTGAAAGGAGAGGAAGAGTCGGCGCTGGAAGGCGGCAAAGGCGAGAATATGGCGGCACGTACCTGAAAGGAGAGGAAGATTTGGCGCTGGAAGGCGGCAAAGGCGAGAATATGGCGGCAGCTGCGTAAAAGGAGACGAAGAGTCGGCGGTGGAAGGCGGCAAAGTCAAGAATATGGCAGCACGTACCTGAAAGGAGAGGAAGAGTCGGCGCAGGAAGGCGGCAAAGGCGAGAATATGGCGGCAGGTGCGTTAAAGGAGAGGAAGAGTCGGCGCTGGAAGGCGGCAAAGGTGAGAATATGGCGGCAGCTGCATGAAAGGAGAGGAAGTGTCGGCGGTGGAAGGCGGCAAAGGCGAGAATATGGCGGCACGTACCTGAAAGGAGAGGAAGAGTCGGCGCAGGAAGGCGGCAAAGGCGAGAATATGGCGGCAGGTGCGTGAAAGGAGAGGAAGAGTCGGCGCTGGAAGGCGGCAAAGGCGAGAATATGGCGGCAAGTACCTGAAAGGAGAGGAAGAGTCGGCGCTGGAAGGCGGCAAAGGCGAGAATATGGCGGCAGCTGCGTGAAAGGAGAGGAAGAGTCGGTGGTGGAAGGCGGCAAAGGCGAGAATATGGCGGCAACTGCGTGAAAGTAGAGGAAGAGTCGGCGCAGGAAGGCGGCAAAGGCGAGAATATGGCGGCCCGTGCGTGAAAGGAGAGGAAGAGTCGGCACTGGAAGGCGGCAAAGGCGAGAATATGGCGGCACGTACCTGAAAGGAGAGGAAAAGTCGGCGCTGGAAGGCGGCAAAGTCAAGAATATGGCGGCAGGTGCGTGAAAGGAGAGGAAGAGTCGGTAGTGGAAGGCAGCAAAGGCGAGAATATGGCGGCAGGTGCGTGAAAGGAGAGGAAGAGTCGGCGCTGTTAGGCGGCAAAGGCGAGAATATGGCGGCACGCACGTGAAAGGACAGGAAGAGTCGGCGGTGGAAGGCGGCAAAGGCGAGAATATGGCAGCAACTGCGTGAAAGGAGAGGAAGAGTCGGCGCTGGAAGGCGGCAAAGGCGAGAATATGGCGGCAAGTACCTGAAAGTAGAGGAAGATTTGGCGCAGGAAGGCGGCAAAGGCGAGAATATGGCGGCAGCTGCGTGAAAGGAGAGGAAGAGTCGGCTCTGGAAGGCGGCAAAGGCGAGAATATGGCGGCAGGTGCGTGAAAGGAGAGGAAGAGTCGGTGGTGGAAGGCAGCAAAGGCGAGAATATGGCGGCAGCTGCGTGAAAGGAGAGGAAGAGTCGGCGCTGGAAGGCGGCAAAGGCGAGAATATGGCGGCACGCACCAGAAAGGACAGGAAGAGTCGGCGCTGGAAGGCGGCAAAGGCGAGAATATGGCGGCAACTGCGTGAAAGGAGAGGAAGAGTCGGCGCTGGAAGGCGGCAAAGGCAAGAATATGGCGGCAAGTACCTGAAAGGAGAGGAAGATTTGGCGCTGGAAGGCGGCAAAGGCGAGAATATGGCGGCAGCTGCGTGAAAGGAGAGGAAGAGTCGGCGCTGTAAGGCGGCAAAGGCGAGAATATGGCGGCACGTACCTGAAAGGAGAGGAAGAGTCGGCGCTGGAAGGCGGGAAATATGAGAATATGGCGGCAGCTGCGTGAAAGGAGAGGAAGAGTCGGCGCTGGAAGGCAGCAAAGGCGAGAATATGGCGGCACGTACCTGAAAGGAGAGGAAGATATGGCGCTGGAAGGCGGCAAAGGCGGGAATATGGCGGCACGTACCTGAAAGGAGAGGAAGATTTGGCGCTGGAAGGCGGCAAAGGCGAGAATATGGCAGCCCGTGCGTGAAAGGAGAGGAAGACTCGGCGCTGGAAGGCGGCAAAGGCGAGAATATGGCGGCAGCTGCATGAAAGGAGAGGAAGATTTGGCGCTGGAAGGCGGCAAAGGTGGGAATATGGCGGCACGTACCTGAAAGGAGAGGAAGAGTCGGCGCAGGAAGGCGACAAAGGCGAGAATATGGCGGCAGGTGCGTGAAAGGAGAGGAAGAGTCGGCGCTGGAAGGCGGCAAAGGCGAGAATATGGCGGCACGTACCTGAAAGGAGAGGAAGATTTGGCGCTGGAAGGCGGCAAAGGCGAGAATATGGCGGCAGCTGCGTAAAAGGAGACGAAGAGTCGGCGGTGGAAGGCGGCAAAGTCAAGAATATGGCAGCACGTACCTGAAAGGAGAGGAAGAGTCGGCGCAGGAAGGCGGCAAAGGCGAGAATATGGCGGCAGGTGCATTAAAGGAGAGGAAGAGTCGGTGCTGGAAGGCGGCAAAGGTGAGAATATGGCGGCAGCTGCATGAAAGGAGAGGAAGTGTCGGCGGTGGAAGGCGGCAAAGGCGAGAATATGGCGGCACGTACCTGAAAGGAGAGGAAGAGTCGGCGCTGGAAGGCAGCAAAGGCGAGAATATGGCAGCACGTACCTGAAAGGAGAGGAAGATTTGGCGCTGGAAGGCGGCAAAGGCGAGAATATGGCGACACGTACCTCAAAGGAGAGGAAGAGTCGGCGCTGGAAGGCGGCAAAGGCGAGAATATGGCAGCCCGTGCGTGAAAGGAGAGGAAGAGTCGGCGCTGGAAGGCGGCAAAGGCGAGAATATGGCGGCACGTACCTGAAAGAACAGGAAGAGTCGGCGCTGGAAGGCGGCAAAGGCAAGAATATGGCGGCACGTACCTGAAAGGAGAGGAAGAGTCGGCGCAGGAAGGCGGCAAAGGCGAGAATATGGCGGCAGGTGCGTGAAAGGAGAGGAAGAGTCGGCGCTGGAAGGCGGCAAAGGCGAGAATATGGCGGCACGTACCTGAAAGGAGAGGAAGAGTCGGCGCTGGAAGGTGGCAAAGGCGAGAATATTGCGGCAGCTGCGTGAAAGGAGAGGAAGAGTCGGCGCAGGAAGGCAGCAAAGGCGAGAATATGGCGGCAACTGCGTGAAAGGAGAGGAAGATTTGGCGCTGGAAGGCGGCAAAGGCGAGAATATGGCAGCCCGTGCGTGAAAGGAGAGGAAGAGTCGGCAGTGGAAGGCGGCAAAGGCGAGAATATGGCGGCACGTACCTGAAAGGACAGGAAGAGTCGGCGCTGTTAGGCGGCAAAGGCGAGTATATGGTGGCAAGTGCGTGAAAGGAGAGGAAGAGTCGGCGCTGGAAGGCGGCAAAGGCGAGAATATGGCGGCAGCTGCGTGAAAGGAGAGGAAGAGTCGGCGCTGGAAGGCGGCAAAGGCGAGAATATGGCGGCAGGTGCGTGAAAGGAGAGGAAGAGTCGGCGCTGGAAGGCGGCAAAGGCGAGAATATGGCGGCACGTACCTGAAAGGAGAGGAAGAGTCGGCGCTGGAAGGCGGCAAAGGCGAGAATATGGCGGCAGCTGCGTGAAAGGGGAGGAAGAGTCGGCGCTGGAAGGCGGCAAAGGCGAGAATATGGCGGCAAGTACCTGAAAGGAGAGGAAGAGTCGGCGCAGGAAGGCGGCAAAGGCGAGAATATGGCGGCAGCTGCGTGAAAGGAGAGGAAGAGTCGGCGCTGTAAGGCGGTAAAGGCGAGAATATGGCGGCACGTACCTGAAAGGAGAGGAAGAGTCGGCGCTGGAAGGCGGCAAAGTCGAGACTATGGCGGCAGGTGCGTGAAAGGAGAGGAAGAGTCGGCGGTGGAAGGCGGCAAAGGCGAGAATATGGCGGCAACTGCGTGAAAGTAGAGGAAGATTTGGCACTGGAAGGCGGCAAAGGCGAGAATATGGCGGCACGTACCTGAAAGGAGAGGAAGAGTCGGCGGTGGAAGGCGGGAAATGCGAGAATATGGCGGCACGTACCTGAAAGGAGAGGAAGATTTGGCGCTGGAAGGCGGCAAAGGTGAGAATATGGCGGCAGGTGCATGAAAGGAGAGGAAGAATCGGCGCTGGAAGGCGGCAAAGGCGAGAATATGGCAGCACGCACCTGAAAGGACAGGAAGAGTCGGCGCTGGAAGGCGGCAAAGGCGGGAATATGGCGGCACGTACCTGAAAGGAGAGGAAGAGTCGGCGCTGGAAGGCGGCAAAGGCGAGAATATGGCGGCAGGTGCCTGAAAGGAGAGGAAGATTTGGCGCTGGAAGGCGGCAAACGAGAGAATATGGCGGCAGGTGCGTGAAAGGAGAGGAAGAATCGGCAGTGGAAGGCGGCAAAGGCGAGAATATGGCAGCACGCACCTGAAAGGACAGGAAGAGTCGGCGCTGGAAGGCGGCAAAGGCGGGAATATAGCGGCACGTACCTGAAAGGAGAGGAAGAGTCGGCGCTGGAAGGCGGCAAAGGCGAGAATATGGCGGCAGGTGCCTGAAAGGAGAGGAAGAGTCAGGGCTGGAAGGCGGCAAAGGCAAGAATATGGCGGCAACTGCGTGAAAGGAGAGGAAGAGTCGGCGCTGGAAGGCAGCAAAGGCGAGAATATGGCGGCACGTACCTGAAAGGAGAGGAAGATTTGGCGCTGGAAGGCGGCAAAGGCGAGAATATGGCGACACGTACCTGAAAGGAGAGGAACAGTCGGCGCTGGAAGGCGGCAAAGGCGAGAATATGGCAGCCCGTGCGTGAAAGGAGAGGAAGAGTCGGCGCTGGAAGGCGGCAAAGGCGAGAATATGGCGGCACGTACCTGAAAGGAGAGGAAGATTTGGCGCTGGAAGGCGGCAAAGGCAAGAATATGGCGGCACGTACCTGAAAGGAGAGGAAGAGTCGGCGCAGGAAGGCGGCAAAGGCGAGAATATGGCGGCAGGTGCGTGAAAGGAGAGGAAGAGTCGGCGCTGGAAGGCGGCAAAGGCGAGAATATGGCGGCACGTACCTGAAAGGAGAGGAAGAGTCGGCGCTGGAAGGTGGCAAAGGCGAGAATATTGCGGCAGCTGCGTGAAAGTAGAGGAAGAGTCGGCGGTGGAAGGCAGCAAAGGCGAGAATATGGCGGCAACTGCGTGAAAGGAGAGGAAGATTTGGCGCTGGAAGGCGGCAAAGGCGAGAATATGGCAGCCCGTGCGTGAAAGGAGAGGAAGAGTCGGCAGTGGAAGGCGGCAAAGGCGAGAATATGGCGGCACGTACCTGAAAGGACAGGAAGAGTCGGCGCTGTTAGGCGGCAAAGGCGAGTATATGGCGGCAAGTGCGTGAAAGGAGAGGAAGAGTCGGCGCTGGAAGGCGGCAAAGGCGAGAATATGGCGGCAGCTGCGTGAAAGGAGAGGAAGAGTCGGCGCTGGAAGGCGGCAAAGGCGAGAATATGGCGGCAGGTGCGTGAAAGGAGAGGAAGAGTCGGCGCTGGAAGGCGGCAAAGGCGAGAATATGGCGGCACGTACCTGAAAGGAGAGGAAGAGTCGGCGCTGGAAGGCGGCAAAGGCGAGAATATGGCGGCAGCTGCGTGAAAGGGGAGGAAGAGTCGGCGCTGGAAGGCGGCAAAGGCGAGAATATGGCGGCAAGTACCTGAAAGGAGAGGAAGAGTCGGCGCAGGAAGGCGGCAAAGGCGAGAATATGGCGGCAGCTGCGTGAAAGGAGAGGAAGAGTCGGCGCTGGAAGGCAGCAAAGGCGAGAATATGGCAGCACGTACCTGAAAGGAGAGGAAGATTTGGCGCTGGAAGGCGGCAAAGGCGAGAATATGGCGACACGTACCTGAAAGGAGAGGAACAGTCGGCGCTGGAAGGCGGCAAAGGCGAGAATATGGCAGCCCGTGCGTGAAAGGAGAGGAAGAGTCGGCGCTGGAAGGCGGCAAAGGCGAGAATATGGCGGCACGTACCTGAAAGGAGAGGAAGATTTGGCGCTGGAAGGCGGCAAAGGCAAGAATATGGCGGCACGTACCTGAAAGGAGAGGAAGAGTCGGCGCAGGAAGGCGGCAAAGGCGAGAATATGGCGGCAGGTGCGTGAAAGGAGAGGAAGAGTCGGCGCTGGAAGGCGGCAAAGGCGAGAATATGGCGGCACGTACCTGAAAGGAGAGGAAGAGTCGGCGCTGGAAGGTGGCAAAGGCGAGAATATTGCGGCAGCTGCGTGAAAGTAGAGGAAGAGTCGGCGGTGGAAGGCAGCAAAGGCGAGAATATGGCGGCAACTGCGTGAAAGGAGAGGAAGATTTGGCGCTGGAAGGCGGCAAAGGCGAGAATATGGCAGCCCGTGCGTGAAAGGAGAGGAAGAGTCGGCGCTGGAAGGCGGCAAAGGCGAGAATATGGCGGCAGCTGCGTGAAAGGAGAGGAAGAGTCGGCGCTGGAAGGCGGCAAAGGCGAGAATATGGCGGCAGGTGCGTGAAAGGAGAGGAAGAGTCGGCGCTGGAAGGCGGCAAAGGCGAGAATATGGCGGCACGTACCTGAAAGGAGAGGAAGAGTCGGCGCTGGAAGGCGGCAAAGGCGAGAATATGGCGGCAGCTGCGTGAAAGGGGAGGAAGAGTCGGCGCTGGAAGGCGGCAAAGGCGAGAATATGGCGGCAAGTACCTGAAAGGAGAGGAAGAGTCGGCGCAGGAAGGCGGCAAAGGCGAGAATATGGCGGCAGCTGCGTGAAAGGAGAGGAAGAGTCGGCGCTGTAAGGTGGTAAAGGCGAGAATATGGCGGCACGTACCTGAAAGGAGAAGAAGAGTCGGCGCTGGAAGGCGGCAAAGTCGAGACTATGGCGGCAGGTGCGTGAAAGGAGAGGAAGAGTCGGTGGTGGAAGGCAGCATAGGCGAGAATATGGCGGCAGGTGCGTGAAAGGAGAGGAAGAGTCGGCGCTGGAAGGAGGCAAAGGCGAGAATATGGCGCCACGCACGTGAAAGGCCAGGAAGAGTCGGCGGTGGAAGGCGGCAAAGGCGAGAATATGGCGTCAACTGCGTGAAAGGAGAGGAAGAGTCGGCGCTGGAAGGCGGCAAAGGCAAGAATATGGCGGCAACTGCGTGAAAGGAGAGGAAGAGTCGGCGGTGGAAGGCGGCAAAGGCGAGAATATGGCGGCAGCTGCGTGAAAGGAGAGGAAGAGTCGGCGGTGGAAGGCGGCAAAGGCGAGAATATGGCGGCAACTGCGTGAAAGTAGAGGAAGATTTGGCACTGGAAGGCGGCAAAGGCGAGAATATGGCGGCACGTACCTGAAAGGAGAGGAAGAGTCGGCGGTGGAAGGCGGGAAATGCGAGAATATGGCGGCACGTACCTGAAAGGAGAGGAAGATTTGGCGCTGGAAGGCGGCAAACGACAGAATATGGCGGCAGGTGCGTGAAAGGAGAGGAAGAATCGGCGCTGGAAGGCGGCAAAGGCGAGAATATGGCGGCACGTACCTGAAAGGAGAGGAAGAGTCGGCGCTGGAAGGCGGCAAAGGCGAGAATATGGCGGCAGGTGACTGAAAGGAGAGGAAGATTTGGCGCTGGAAGGCGGCAAACGAGAGAATATGGCGGCAGGTGCGTGAAAGGAGAGGAAGAATCGGCAGTGGAAGGTGGCAAAGGCGAGAATATGGCAGCACGCACCTGAAAGGACAGGAAGAGTCGGCGCTGGAAGGCGGCAAAGGCGGGAATATGGCGGCACGTACCTGAAAGGAGAGGAAGAGTCGGCGCTGGAAGGCGGCAAAGGCGAGAATATGGCGGCAGGTGCCTGAAAGGAGAGGAAGAGTCAGGGCTGGAAGGCGGCAAAGGCAAGAATATGGCGGCAACTGCGTGAAAGGAGAGGAAGAGTCGGCGCTGGAAGGCAGCAAAGGCGAGAATATGGCAGCACGTACCTGAAAGGAGAGGAAGATTTGGCGCTGGAAGGCGGCAAAGGCGAGAATATGGCGACACGTACCTCAAAGGAGAGGAAGAGTCGGCGCTGGAAGGCGGCAAAGGCGAGAATATGGCGGCACGTACCTGAAAGGAGAGGAAGATTTGGCGCTGGAAGGCGGCAAAGGCAAGAATATGGCGGCACGTACCTGAAAGGAGAGGAAGAGTCGGCGCAGGAAGGCGGCAAAGGCGAGAATATGGCGGCAGGTGCGTGAAAGGAGAGGAAGAGTCGACGCTGGAAGGCGGCAAAGGCGAGAATATGGCGGCACGTACCTGAAAGGAGAGGAAGAGTCGGCGCTGGAAGGTGGCAAAGGCGAGAATATTGCGGCAGCTGCGTGAAAGGAGAGGAAGAGTCGGCGGTGGAAGGCAGCAAAGGCGAGAATATGGCGGCAACTGCGTGAAAGGAGAGGAAGATTTGGCGCTGGAAGGCGGCAAAGGCGAGAATATGGCAGCCCGTGCGTGAAAGGAGAGGAAGAGTCGGCGCTGGAAGGCGGCAAAGGCGAGAATATGGCGGCAGCTGCGTGAAAGGAGAGGAAGAGTCGGCGCTGGAAGGCGGCAAAGGCGAGAATATGGCGGCAGGTGCGTGAAAGGAGAGGAAGAGTCGGCGCTGGAAGGCGGCAAAGGCGAGAATATGGCGGCACGTACCTGAAAGGAGAGGAAGAGTCGGCGCTGGAAGGCGGCAAAGGCGAGAATATGGCGGCAGCTGCGTGAAAGGGGAGGAAGAGTCGGCGCTGGAAGGCGGCAAAGGCGAGAATATGGCGGCAGCTGCGTGAAAGGAGAGGAAGAGTCGGCGCAGGAAGGCGGCAAAGGCGAGAATATGGCGGCAGCTGCGTGAAAGGAGAGGAAGAGTCGGCGCTGTAAGGCGGTAAAGGCGAGAATATGGCGGCACGTACCTGAAAGGAGAAGAAGAGTCGGCGCTGGAAGGCGGCAAAGTCGAGACTATGGCGGCAGGTGCGTGAAAGGAGAGGAAGAGTCGGTGGTGGAAGGCAGCATAGGCGAGAATATGGCGGCAGGTGCGTGAAAGGAGAGGAAGAGTCGGCGCTGGAAGGAGGCAAAGGCGAGAATATGGCGCCACGCACGTGAAAGGCCAGGAAGAGTCGGCGGTGGAAGGCGGCAAAGGCGAGAATATGGCGGCAACTGCGTGAAAGGAGAGGAAGAGTCGGCGCTGGAAGGCGGCAAAGGCAAGAATATGGCGGCAACTGCGTGAAAGGAGAGGAAGAGTCGGCGGTGGAAGGCGGCAAAGGCGAGAATATGGCGGCAGCTGCGTGAAAGGAGAGGAAGAGTCGGCGGTGGAAGGCGGCAAAGGCGAGAATATGGCGGCAACTGCGTGAAAGTAGAGGAAGATTTGGCACTGGAAGGCGGCAAAGGCGAGAATATGGCGGCACGTACCTGAAAGGAGAGGAAGAGTCGGCGGTGGAAGGCGGGAAATGCGAGAATATGGCGGCACGTACCTGAAAGGAGAGGAAGATTTGGCGCTGGAAGGCGGCAAACGAGAGAATATGGCGGCAGGTGCGTGAAAGGAGAGGAAGAATCGGCGCTGGAAGGCGGCAAAGGCGAGAATATGGCAGCACGCACCTGAAAGGACAGGAAGAGTCGGCGCAGGAAGGCGGCAAAGGCGGGAATATGGCGGCACGTACCTGAAAGGAGAGGAAGAGTCGGCGCTGGAAGGCGGCAAAGGCGAGAATATGGCGGCAGCTGCGTGAAAGGAGAGGAAGAATCGGCAGTGGAAGGCGGCAAACGAGAGAATATGGCGGCAGGTGCGTGAAAGGAGAGGAAGAATCGGCAGTGGAAGGCGGCAAAGGCGAGAATATGGCAGCACGCACCTGAAAGGACAGGAAGAGTCGGCGGTGGAAGGCGGCAAAGGCGGGAATATGGCGGCACGTACCTGAAAGGAGAGGAAGAGTCGGCGCTGGAAGGCGGCAAAGGCGAGAATATGGCGGCAGGTGCCTGAAAGGAGAGGAAGAGTCAGGGCTGGAAGGCGGCAAAGGCAAGAATATGGCGGCAACTGCGTGAAAGGAGAGGAAGAGTCGGCGCTGGAAGGCAGCAAAGGCGAGAATATGGCAGCACGTACCTGAAAGGAGAGGAAGATTTGGCGCTGGAAGGCGGCAAAGGCGAGAATATGGCGACACGTACCTCAAAGGAGAGGAAGAGTCGGCGCTGGAAGGCGGCAAAGGCGAGAATATGGCAGCCCGTGCGTGAAAGGAGAGGAAGAGTCGGCGCTGGAAGGCGGCAAAGGCGAGAATATGGCGGCACGTACCTGAAAGGAGAGGAAGATTTGGCGCTGGAAGGCGGCAAAGGCGAGAATATGGCGGCACGTACCTGAAAGGAGAGGAAGAGTCGGCGCAGGAAGGCGGCAAAGGCGAGAATATGGCGGCAGGTGCGTGAAAGGAGAGGAAGAATCGGCAGTGGAAGGCGGCAAAGGCGAGAATATGGCAGCACGCACCTGAAAGGACAGGAAGAGTCGGCGCTGGAAGGCGGCAAAGGCGGGAATATAGCGGCACGTACCTGAAAGGAGAGGAAGAGTCGGCGCTGGAAGGCGGCAAAGGCGAGAATATGGCGGCAGGTGCCTGAAAGGAGAGGAAGAGTCAGGGCTGGAAGGCGGCAAAGGCAAGAATATGGCGGCAACTGCGTGAAAGGAGAGGAAGAGTCGGCGCTGGAAGGCAGCAAAGGCGAGAATATGGCAGCACGTACCTGAAAGGAGAGGAAGATTTGGCGCTGGAAGGCGGCAAAGGCGAGAATATGGCGACACGTACCTGAAAGGAGAGGAACAGTCGGCGCTGGAAGGCGGCAAAGGCGAGAATATGGCAGCCCGTGCGTGAAAGGAGAGGAAGAGTCGGCGCTGGAAGGCGGCAAAGGCGAGAATATGGCGGCACGTACCTGAAAGGAGAGGAAGATTTGGCGCTGGAAGGCGGCAAAGGCAAGAATATGGCGGCACGTACCTGAAAGGAGAGGAAGAGTCGGCGCAGGAAGGCGGCAAAGGCGAGAATATGGCGGCAGGTGCGTGAAAGGAGAGGAAGAGTCGGCGCTGGAAGGCGGCAAAGGCGAGAATATGGCGGCACGTACCTGAAAGGAGAGGAAGAGTCGGCGCTGGAAGGTGGCAAAGGCGAGAATATTGCGGCAGCTGCGTGAAAGTAGAGGAAGAGTCGGCGGTGGAAGGCAGCAAAGGCGAGAATATGGCGGCAACTGCGTGAAAGGAGAGGAAGATTTGGCGCTGGAAGGCGGCAAAGGCGAGAATATGGCAGCCCGTGCGTGAAAGGAGAGGAAGAGTCGGCAGTGGAAGGCGGCAAAGGCGAGAATATGGCGGCACGTACCTGAAAGGACAGGAAGAGTCGGCGCTGTTAGGCGGCAAAGGCGAGTATATGGCGGCAAGTGCGTGAAAGGAGAGGAAGAGTCGGCGCTGGAAGGCGGCAAAGGCGAGAATATGGCGGCAGCTGCGTGAAAGGAGAGGAAGAGTCGGCGCTGGAAGGCGGCAAAGGCGAGAATATGGCGGCAGGTGCGTGAAAGGAGAGGAAGAGTCGGCGCTGGAAGGCGGCAAAGGCGAGAATATGGCGGCACGTACCTGAAAGGAGAGGAAGAGTCGGCGCTGGAAGGCGGCAAAGGCGAGAATATGGCGGCAGCTGCGTGAAAGGGGAGGAAGAGTCGGCGCTGGAAGGCGGCAAAGGCGAGAATATGGCGGCAAGTACCTGAAAGGAGAGGAAGAGTCGGCGCAGGAAGGCGGCAAAGGCGAGAATATGGCGGCAGCTGCGTGAAAGGAGAGGAAGAGTCGGCGCTGGAAGGCAGCAAAGGCGAGAATATGGCAGCACGTACCTGAAAGGAGAGGAAGATTTGGCGCTGGAAGGCGGCAAAGGCGAGAATATGGCGACACGTACCTGAAAGGAGAGGAACAGTCGGCGCTGGAAGGCGGCAAAGGCGAGAATATGGCAGCCCGTGCGTGAAAGGAGAGGAAGAGTCGGCGCTGGAAGGCGGCAAAGGCGAGAATATGGCGGCACGTACCTGAAAGGAGAGGAAGATTTGGCGCTGGAAGGCGGCAAAGGCAAGAATATGGCGGCACGTACCTGAAAGGAGAGGAAGAGTCGGCGCAGGAAGGCGGCAAAGGCGAGAATATGGCGGCAGGTGCGTGAAAGGAGAGGAAGAGTCGGCGCTGGAAGGCGGCAAAGGCGAGAATATGGCGGCACGTACCTGAAAGGAGAGGAAGAGTCGGCGCTGGAAGGTGGCAAAGGCGAGAATATTGCGGCAGCTGCGTGAAAGTAGAGGAAGAGTCGGCGGTGGAAGGCAGCAAAGGCGAGAATATGGCGGCAACTGCGTGAAAGGAGAGGAAGATTTGGCGCTGGAAGGCGGCAAAGGCGAGAATATGGCAGCCCGTGCGTGAAAGGAGAGGAAGAGTCGGCGCTGGAAGGCGGCAAAGGCGAGAATATGGCGGCAGCTGCGTGAAAGGAGAGGAAGAGTCGGCGCTGGAAGGCGGCAAAGGCGAGAATATGGCGGCAGGTGCGTGAAAGGAGAGGAAGAGTCGGCGCTGGAAGGCGGCAAAGGCGAGAATATGGCGGCACGTACCTGAAAGGAGAGGAAGAGTCGGCGCTGGAAGGCGGCAAAGGCGAGAATATGGCGGCAGCTGCGTGAAAGGGGAGGAAGAGTCGGCGCTGGAAGGCGGCAAAGGCGAGAATATGGCGGCAAGTACCTGAAAGGAGAGGAAGAGTCGGCGCAGGAAGGCGGCAAAGGCGAGAATATGGCGGCAGCTGCGTGAAAGGAGAGGAAGAGTCGGCGCTGTAAGGTGGTAAAGGCGAGAATATGGCGGCACGTACCTGAAAGGAGAAGAAGAGTCGGCGCTGGAAGGCGGCAAAGTCGAGACTATGGCGGCAGGTGCGTGAAAGGAGAGGAAGAGTCGGTGGTGGAAGGCAGCATAGGCGAGAATATGGCGGCAGGTGCGTGAAAGGAGAGGAAGAGTCGGCGCTGGAAGGAGGCAAAGGCGAGAATATGGCGCCACGCACGTGAAAGGCCAGGAAGAGTCGGCGGTGGAAGGCGGCAAAGGCGAGAATATGGCGTCAACTGCGTGAAAGGAGAGGAAGAGTCGGCGCTGGAAGGCGGCAAAGGCAAGAATATGGCGGCAACTGCGTGAAAGGAGAGGAAGAGTCGGCGGTGGAAGGCGGCAAAGGCGAGAATATGGCGGCAGCTGCGTGAAAGGAGAGGAAGAGTCGGCGGTGGAAGGCGGCAAAGGCGAGAATATGGCGGCAACTGCGTGAAAGTAGAGGAAGATTTGGCACTGGAAGGCGGCAAAGGCGAGAATATGGCGGCACGTACCTGAAAGGAGAGGAAGAGTCGGCGGTGGAAGGCGGGAAATGCGAGAATATGGCGGCACGTACCTGAAAGGAGAGGAAGATTTGGCGCTGGAAGGCGGCAAACGACAGAATATGGCGGCAGGTGCGTGAAAGGAGAGGAAGAATCGGCGCTGGAAGGCGGCAAAGGCGAGAATATGGCGGCACGTACCTGAAAGGAGAGGAAGAGTCGGCGCTGGAAGGCGGCAAAGGCGAGAATATGGCGGCAGGTGACTGAAAGGAGAGGAAGATTTGGCGCTGGAAGGCGGCAAACGAGAGAATATGGCGGCAGGTGCGTGAAAGGAGAGGAAGAATCGGCAGTGGAAGGTGGCAAAGGCGAGAATATGGCAGCACGCACCTGAAAGGACAGGAAGAGTCGGCGCTGGAAGGCGGCAAAGGCGGGAATATGGCGGCACGTACCTGAAAGGAGAGGAAGAGTCGGCGCTGGAAGGCGGCAAAGGCGAGAATATGGCGGCAGGTGCCTGAAAGGAGAGGAAGAGTCAGGGCTGGAAGGCGGCAAAGGCAAGAATATGGCGGCAACTGCGTGAAAGGAGAGGAAGAGTCGGCGCTGGAAGGCAGCAAAGGCGAGAATATGGCAGCACGTACCTGAAAGGAGAGGAAGATTTGGCGCTGGAAGGCGGCAAAGGCGAGAATATGGCGACACGTACCTCAAAGGAGAGGAAGAGTCGGCGCTGGAAGGCGGCAAAGGCGAGAATATGGCGGCACGTACCTGAAAGGAGAGGAAGATTTGGCGCTGGAAGGCGGCAAAGGCAAGAATATGGCGGCACGTACCTGAAAGGAGAGGAAGAGTCGGCGCAGGAAGGCGGCAAAGGCGAGAATATGGCGGCAGGTGCGTGAAAGGAGAGGAAGAGTCGACGCTGGAAGGCGGCAAAGGCGAGAATATGGCGGCACGTACCTGAAAGGAGAGGAAGAGTCGGCGCTGGAAGGTGGCAAAGGCGAGAATATTGCGGCAGCTGCGTGAAAGGAGAGGAAGAGTCGGCGGTGGAAGGCAGCAAAGGCGAGAATATGGCGGCAACTGCGTGAAAGGAGAGGAAGATTTGGCGCTGGAAGGCGGCAAAGGCGAGAATATGGCAGCCCGTGCGTGAAAGGAGAGGAAGAGTCGGCGCTGGAAGGCGGCAAAGGCGAGAATATGGCGGCAGCTGCGTGAAAGGAGAGGAAGAGTCGGCGCTGGAAGGCGGCAAAGGCGAGAATATGGCGGCAGGTGCGTGAAAGGAGAGGAAGAGTCGGCGCTGGAAGGCGGCAAAGGCGAGAATATGGCGGCACGTACCTGAAAGGAGAGGAAGAGTCGGCGCTGGAAGGCGGCAAAGGCGAGAATATGGCGGCAGCTGCGTGAAAGGGGAGGAAGAGTCGGCGCTGGAAGGCGGCAAAGGCGAGAATATGGCGGCACGTACCTGAAAGGAGAGGAAGAGTCGGCGCTGGAAGGCGGCAAAGGCGAGAATATGGCGGCAGGTGACTGAAAGGAGAGGAAGATTTGGCGCTGGAAGGCGGCAAACGAGAGAATATGGCGGCAGGTGCGTGAAAGGAGAGGAAGAATCGGCAGTGGAAGGTGGCAAAGGCGAGAATATGGCAGCACGCACCTGAAAGGACAGGAAGAGTCGGCGCTGGAAGGCGGCAAAGGCGGGAATATGGCGGCACGTACCTGAAAGGAGAGGAAGAGTCGGCGCTGGAAGGCGGCAAAGGCGAGAATATGGCGGCAGGTGCCTGAAAGGAGAGGAAGAGTCAGGGCTGGAAGGCGGCAAAGGCAAGAATATGGCGGCAACTGCGTGAAAGGAGAGGAAGAGTCGGCGCTGGAAGGCAGCAAAGGCGAGAATATGGCAGCACGTACCTGAAAGGAGAGGAAGATTTGGCGCTGGAAGGCGGCAAAGGCGAGAATATGGCGACACGTACCTCAAAGGAGAGGAAGAGTCGGCGCTGGAAGGCGGCAAAGGCGAGAATATGGCGGCACGTACCTGAAAGGAGAGGAAGATTTGGCGCTGGAAGGCGGCAAAGGCAAGAATATGGCGGCACGTACCTGAAAGGAGAGGAAGAGTCGGCGCAGGAAGGCGGCAAAGGCGAGAATATGGCGGCAGGTGCGTGAAAGGAGAGGAAGAGTCGACGCTGGAAGGCGGCAAAGGCGAGAATATGGCGGCACGTACCTGAAAGGAGAGGAAGAGTCGGCGCTGGAAGGTGGCAAAGGCGAGAATATTGCGGCAGCTGCGTGAAAGGAGAGGAAGAGTCGGCGGTGGAAGGCAGCAAAGGCGAGAATATGGCGGCAACTGCGTGAAAGGAGAGGAAGATTTGGCGCTGGAAGGCGGCAAAGGCGAGAATATGGCAGCCCGTGCGTGAAAGGAGAGGAAGAGTCGGCGCTGGAAGGCGGCAAAGGCGAGAATATGGCGGCAGCTGCGTGAAAGGAGAGGAAGAGTCGGCGCTGGAAGGCGGCAAAGGCGAGAATATGGCGGCAGGTGCGTGAAAGGAGAGGAAGAGTCGGCGCTGGAAGGCGGCAAAGGCGAGAATATGGCGGCACGTACCTGAAAGGAGAGGAAGAGTCGGCGCTGGAAGGCGGCAAAGGCGAGAATATGGCGGCAGCTGCGTGAAAGGGGAGGAAGAGTCGGCGCTGGAAGGCGGCAAAGGCGAGAATATGGCGGCAGCTGCGTGAAAGGAGAGGAAGAGTCGGCGCAGGAAGGCGGCAAAGGCGAGAATATGGCGGCAGCTGCGTGAAAGGAGAGGAAGAGTCGGCGCTGTAAGGCGGTAAAGGCGAGAATATGGCGGCACGTACCTGAAAGGAGAAGAAGAGTCGGCGCTGGAAGGCGGCAAAGTCGAGACTATGGCGGCAGGTGCGTGAAAGGAGAGGAAGAGTCGGTGGTGGAAGGCAGCATAGGCGAGAATATGGCGGCAGGTGCGTGAAAGGAGAGGAAGAGTCGGCGCTGGAAGGAGGCAAAGGCGAGAATATGGCGCCACGCACGTGAAAGGCCAGGAAGAGTCGGCGGTGGAAGGCGGCAAAGGCGAGAATATGGCGGCAACTGCGTGAAAGGAGAGGAAGAGTCGGCGCTGGAAGGCGGCAAAGGCAAGAATATGGCGGCAACTGCGTGAAAGGAGAGGAAGAGTCGGCGGTGGAAGGCGGCAAAGGCGAGAATATGGCGGCAGCTGCGTGAAAGGAGAGGAAGAGTCGGCGGTGGAAGGCGGCAAAGGCGAGAATATGGCGGCAACTGCGTGAAAGTAGAGGAAGATTTGGCACTGGAAGGCGGCAAAGGCGAGAATATGGCGGCACGTACCTGAAAGGAGAGGAAGAGTCGGCGGTGGAAGGCGGGAAATGCGAGAATATGGCGGCACGTACCTGAAAGGAGAGGAAGATTTGGCGCTGGAAGGCGGCAAACGAGAGAATATGGCGGCAGGTGCGTGAAAGGAGAGGAAGAATCGGCGCTGGAAGGCGGCAAAGGCGAGAATATGGCAGCACGCACCTGAAAGGACAGGAAGAGTCGGCGCAGGAAGGCGGCAAAGGCGGGAATATGGCGGCACGTACCTGAAAGGAGAGGAAGAGTCGGCGCTGGAAGGCGGCAAAGGCGAGAATATGGCGGCAGCTGCGTGAAAGGAGAGGAAGAATCGGCAGTGGAAGGCGGCAAACGAGAGAATATGGCGGCAGGTGCGTGAAAGGAGAGGAAGAATCGGCAGTGGAAGGCGGCAAAGGCGAGAATATGGCAGCACGCACCTGAAAGGACAGGAAGAGTCGGCGGTGGAAGGCGGCAAAGGCGGGAATATGGCGGCACGTACCTGAAAGGAGAGGAAGAGTCGGCGCTGGAAGGCGGCAAAGGCGAGAATATGGCGGCAGGTGCCTGAAAGGAGAGGAAGAGTCAGGGCTGGAAGGCGGCAAAGGCAAGAATATGGCGGCAACTGCGTGAAAGGAGAGGAAGAGTCGGCGCTGGAAGGCAGCAAAGGCGAGAATATGGCAGCACGTACCTGAAAGGAGAGGAAGATTTGGCGCTGGAAGGCGGCAAAGGCGAGAATATGGCGACACGTACCTCAAAGGAGAGGAAGAGTCGGCGCTGGAAGGCGGCAAAGGCGAGAATATGGCAGCCCGTGCGTGAAAGGAGAGGAAGAGTCGGCGCTGGAAGGCGGCAAAGGCGAGAATATGGCGGCACGTACCTGAAAGGAGAGGAAGATTTGGCGCTGGAAGGCGGCAAAGGCGAGAATATGGCGGCACGTACCTGAAAGGAGAGGAAGAGTCGGCGCAGGAAGGCGGCAAAGGCGAGAATATGGCGGCAGGTGCGTGAAAGGAGAGGAAGAGTCGGCGCTGGAAGGCGGCAAAGGCGAGAATATGGCGGCACGTACCTGAAAGGAGAGGAAGAGTCGGCGCTGGAAGGTGGCAAAGGCGAGAATATTGCGGCAGCTGCGTGAAAGGAGAGGAAGAGTCGGCGGTGGAAGGCAGCAAAGGCGAGAATATGGCGGCAACTGCGTGAAAGGCGAGGAAGATTTGGCGCTGGAAGGCGGCAAAGGCGAGAATATGGCAGCCCGTGCGTGAAAGGAGAGGAAGAGTCGGCGCTGGAAGGCGGCAAAGGCGAGAATATGGCGGCAGCTGCGTGAAAGGAGAGGAAGAGTCGGCGCTGGAAGGCGGCAAAGGCGAGAATATGGCGGCAGGTGCGTGAAAGGAGAGGAAGAGTCGGCGCTGGAAGGCGGCAAAGGCGAGAATATGGCGGCACGTACCTGAAAGGAGAGGAAGATTTGGCGCTGGAAGGCGGCAAAGGCGAGAATATGGCGGCAGCTGCGTGAAAGGGGAGGAAGAGTCGGCGCTGGAAGGCGGCAAAGGCGAGAATATGGCGGCAAGTACCTGAAAGGAGAGGAAGAGTCGGCGCAGGAAGGCGGCAAAGGCGAGAATATGGCGGCAGCTGCGTGAAAGGAGAGGAAGAGTCGGCGCTGTAAGGCGGTAAAGGCGAGAATATGGCGGCACGTACCTGAAAGGAGAAGAAGAGTCGGCGCTGGAAGGCGGCAAAGTCGAGACTATGGCGGCAGGTGCGTGAAAGGAGAGGAAGAGTCGGTGGTGGAAGGCAGCATAGGCGAGAATATGGCGGCAGGTGCGTGAAAGGAGAGGAAGAGTCGGCGCTGGAAGGAGGCAAAGGCGAGAATATGGCGGCACGCACGTGAAAGGAGAGGAAGAGTCGGCGGTGGAAGGCGGCAAAGGCGAGAATATGGCGGCAACTGCGTGAAAGGAGAGGAAGAGTCGGCAGTGGAAGGCGGCAAAGGCAAGAATATGGCGGCAACTGCGTGAAAGGAGAGGAAGAGTCGGCGGTGGAAGGCGGCAAAGGCGAGAATATGGCGGCAGCTGCGTGAAAGGAGAGGAAGAGTCGGCGGTGGAAGGCGGCAAAGGCGAGAATATGGCGGCAACTGCGTGAAAGTAGAGGAAGATTTGGCACTGGAAGGCGGCAAAGGCGAGAATATGGCGGCACGTACCTGAAAGGAGAGGAAGAGTCGGCGGTGGAAGGCGGCAAAGGCGAGAATATGGCGGCACGTACCTGAAAGGAGAGGAAGATTTGGCGCTGGAAGGCGGCAAACGAGAGAATATGGCGGCAGGTGCGTGAAAGGAGAGGAAGAATCGGCGCTGGAAGGCGGCAAAGGCGAGAATATGGCAGCACGCACCTGAAAGGACAGGAAGAGTCGGCGCAGGAAGGCGGCAAAGGCGGGAATATGGCGGCACGTACCTGAAAGGAGAGGAAGAGTCGGCGCTGGAAGGCGGCAAAGGCGAGAATATGGCGGCAGCTGCGGGAAAGGAGAGGAAGAATCGGCAGTGGAAGGCGGCAAACGAGAGAATATGGCGGCAGGTGCGTGAAAGGAGAGGAAGAATCGGCAGTGGAAGGCGGCAAAGGCGAGAATATGGCAGCACGCACCTGAAAGGACAGGAAGAGTCGGCGCTGGAAGGCGGCAAAGGCGGGAATATGGCGGCACGTACCTGAAAGGAGAGGAAGAGTCGGCGCTGGAAGGCGGCAAAGGCGAGAATATGGCGGCAGCTGCGTGAAAGGAGAGGAAGAGTCGGCGCTGGAAGGCGGCAAAGGCGAGAATATGGCGGCAGGTGCGTGAAAGGAGAGGAAGAGTCGGCGCTGGAAGGCGGCAAAGGCGAGAATATGGCGGCACGTACCTGAAAGGAGAGGAAGATTTGGCGCTGGAAGGCGGCAAAGGCGAGAATATGGCGGCAGCTGCGTGAAAGGGGAGGAAGAGTCGGCGCTGGAAGGCGGCAAAGGCGAGAATATGGCGGCAAGTACCTGAAAGGAGAGGAAGAGTCGGCGCAGGAAGGCGGCAAAGGCGAGAATATGGCGGCAGCTGCGTGAAAGGAGAGGAAGAGTCGGCGCTGTAAGGCGGTAAAGGCGAGAATATGGCGGCACGTACCTGAAAGGAGAAGAAGAGTCGGCGCTGGAAGGCGGCAAAGTCGAGACTATGGCGGCAGGTGCGTGAAAGGAGAGGAAGAGTCGGTGGTGGAAGGCAGCATAGGCGAGAATATGGCGGCAGGTGCGTGAAAGGAGAGGAAGAGTCGGCGCTGGAAGGAGGCAAAGGCGAGAATATGGCGGCACGCACGTGAAAGGAGAGGAAGAGTCGGCGGTGGAAGGCGGCAAAGGCGAGAATATGGCGGCAACTGCGTGAAAGGAGAGGAAGAGTCGGCAGTGGAAGGCGGCAAAGGCAAGAATATGGCGGCAACTGCGTGAAAGGAGAGGAAGAGTCGGCGGTGGAAGGCGGCAAAGGCGAGAATATGGCGGCAGCTGCGTGAAAGGAGAGGAAGAGTCGGCGGTGGAAGGCGGCAAAGGCGAGAATATGGCGGCAACTGCGTGAAAGTAGAGGAAGATTTGGCACTGGAAGGCGGCAAAGGCGAGAATATGGCGGCACGTACCTGAAAGGAGAGGAAGAGTCGGCGGTGGAAGGCGGCAAAGGCGAGAATATGGCGGCACGTACCTGAAAGGAGAGGAAGATTTGGCGCTGGAAGGCGGCAAACGAGAGAATATGGCGGCAGGTGCGTGAAAGGAGAGGAAGAATCGGCGCTGGAAGGCGGCAAAGGCGAGAATATGGCAGCACGCACCTGAAAGGACAGGAAGAGTCGGCGCAGGAAGGCGGCAAAGGCGGGAATATGGCGGCACGTACCTGAAAGGAGAGGAAGAGTCGGCGCTGGAAGGCGGCAAAGGCGAGAATATGGCGGCAGCTGCGGGAAAGGAGAGGAAGAATCGGCAGTGGAAGGCGGCAAACGAGAGAATATGGCGGCAGGTGCGTGAAAGGAGAGGAAGAATCGGCAGTGGAAGGCGGCAAAGGCGAGAATATGGCAGCACGCACCTGAAAGGACAGGAAGAGTCGGCGCTGGAAGGCGGCAAAGGCGGGAATATGGCGGCACGTACCTGAAAGGAGAGGAAGAGTCGGCGCTGGAAGGCGGCAAAGGCGAGAATATGGCGGCAGGTGCCTGAAAGGAGAGGAAGAGTCAGGGCTGGAAGGCGGCAAAGGCAAGAATATGGCGGCAACTGCGTGAAAGGAGAGGAAGAGTCGGCGCTGGAAGGCAGCAAAGGCGAGAATATGGCAGCACGTACCTGAAAGGAGAGGAAGATTTGGCGCTGGAAGGCGGCAAAGGCGAGAATATGGCGACACGTACCTCAAAGGAGAGGAAGAGTCGGCGGTGGAAGGCGGCAAAGGCGAGAATATGGCAGCCCGTGCGTGAAAGGAGAGGAAGAGTCGGCGCTGGAAGGCGGCAAAGGCGAGAATATGGCGGCACGTACCTGAAAGGAGAGGAAGATTTGGCGCTGGAAGGCGGCAAAGGCGAGAATATGGCGGCACGTACCTGAAAGGAGAGGAAGAGTCGGCGCAGGAAGGCGGCAAAGGCGAGAATATGGCGGCAGGTGCGTGAAAGGAGAGGAAGAGTCGGCGGTGGAAGGCGGCAAAGGCGAGAATATGGCGGCAACTGCGTGAAAGTAGAGGAAGATTTGGCACTGGAAGGCGGCAAAGGCGAGAATATGGCGGCAACTGCGTGAAAGGAGAGGAAGAGTCGGCGGTGGAAGGCGGCAAAGGCGAGAATATGGCGGCAACTCCGTGAAAGTAAAGGAAGATTTGGCGCTGGAAGGCGGCAAAGGCGAGAATATGGCGGCAGCTGCGTGAAAGGAGAGGAAGAGTCGGCGCTGGAAGGCGGCAAAGGCGAGAATATGGCGGCACGCACGTGAAAGGACAGGAAGAGGCGGCGCTGGAAGGCGGCAAAGGCGAGAATATAGCGGCAACTGCGTGAAAGGAGAGGAAGAGTCGGCGGTGGAAGGCGGCAAAGGCGAGAATATGGCGGCAACTCCGTGAAAGTAAAGGAAGATTTGGCGCTGGAAGGCGGCAAAGGCGAGAATATGGCGGCAGCTGCGTGAAAGGAGAGGAAGAGTCGGCGCTGGAAGGCGGCAAAGGCGAGAATATGGCGGCAACTGCGTGAAAGTAGAGGAAGAGTCGGCGGTGGAAGGCGGCAAAGGCGAGAATATGGCGGCACGTACCTGAAAGGAGAGGAAGAGTCGGCGCTGGAAGGCGGGAAATGCGAGAATATGGCGGCAGCTGCGTGAAAGGAGAGGAAGAGTCGGCGCTGGAAGGCGGCAAAGGCGAGAATATGGCGGCACGTACCTGAAAGGAGAGGAAGAGTCGGCGCTCGAAGGCGGCAAAGGCGAGAATATGGCGGCACGTACCTGAAAGGAGAGGAAGAGTCGGTGCTGGAAGGCGGGAAATGCGAGAATATGGCGGCAGCTGCGTGAAAGGAGAGGAAGAGTCGGCAGTGGAAGACGGCAAAGGCGAGAATATGGCGGCACGTACCTGAAAGTAGAGGAAGATTTGGCGCTGGAAGGCGGCAAACGAGAGAATATGGCGGCAGGTGCGTGAAAGGAGAGGAAGAATCGGCAGTGGAAGGCAGCAAAGGCGAGAATATGGCGGCAACTGCGTGAAAGTAGAGGAAGATTTGGCGCTAGAAGGCGGCAAAGGCGAGAATATGGCAGCCCGTGCGTGAAAGGAGAGGAAGAGTCGGCACTGGAAGGCGGCAAAGGCGAGAATATGGCGGCACGTACCTGAAAGGAGAGGAAGAGTCGGCGCTGGAAGGCGGCAAAGGCGAGAATATGGCGGCACGTACCTGAAAGGAGAGGAAGATTTGGCGCTGGAAGGCGGCAAACGAGAGAATATGGCGGCACGCACGTGAAAGGACAGGAAGAGGCGGCGCTGGAAGGCGGCAAAGGCGAGAATATGGCGGCAACTGCGTGAAAGGAGAGGAAGAGTCGGCGGTGGAAGGCGGCAAAGGCGAGAATATGGCGGCAACTCCGTGAAAGTAAAGGAAGATTTGGCACTGGAAGGCGGCAAAGGCGAGAATATGGCGGCAGCTGCGTGAAAGGAGAGGAAGAGTCGGCGCTGGAAGGCGGCAAAGGCGAGAATATGGCGGCAACTGGGTGAAAGTAGAGGAAGAGTCGGCGCTGGAAGGCGGCAAAGGCGAGAATATGGCGGCACGTACCTGAAAGGAGAGGAAGAGTCGGCGCTGGAAGGCGGGAAATGCGAGAATATGGCGGCAGCTCCGTGAAAGGAGAGGAAGACTCGGCGCTGGAAGGCGGCAAAGGCGAGAATATGGCGGCACGTACCTGAAAGGAGAGGAAGAGTCGGCGCTCGAAGGCGGCAAAGGCGAGAATATGGCGGCACGTACCTGAAAGGAGAGGAAGAGTCGGCGCTGGAAGGCGGGAAATGCGAGAATATGGCGGCAGCTGCGTGAAAGGAGAGGAAGAGTCGGCAGTGGAAGACGGCAAAGGCGAGAATATGGCGGCACGTACCTGAAAGGAGAGGAAGATTTGGCGCTGGAAGGCGGCAAACGAGAGAATATGGCGGCAGGTGCGTGAAAGGAGAGGAAGAATCGGCAGTGGAAGGCGGCAAAGGCGAGAATATGGCGGCAACTGCGTGAAAGTAGAGGAAGATTTGGCGCTAGAAGGCGGCAAAGGCGAGAATATGGCGGCAACTGCGTGAAAGGAGAGGAAGAGTCGGCACTGGAAGGCGGCAAAGGCGAGAATATGGCGGCACGTACCTGAAAGGAGAGGAAGAGTCGGCGCTGGAAGGCGGCAAAGGCGAGAATATGGCGGCACGTACCTGAAAGGAGAGGAAGAGTCGGCGCTGGAAGGCGGCAAAGTCAAGAATATGGCGGCAGCTGCGTGAAAGGAGAGGAAGGGTCGGTGGTGGAAGGCAGCAAAGGCGAGAATATGGCGGCAGCTGCGTGAAAGGAGAGGAAGAGTCGGCGCTGGAAGGCGGCAAAGGCGAGAATATGGCGGCAGCTGCGTGAAAGGATAGGAAGAGTCGGCGCTGGAAGGCGGCAAAGGCAAGAATATCGCGGCAACTGCGTGAAAGTAGAGGAAGATTTGGCGCTGGAAGGCGGCAAAGGCGAGAATATGGCGGCAGGTGCGTGAAAGGAGAGGAAGAGTCGGCGCTGGAAGGCGGCAAGGGCGAGAATATGGCGGCACGTACCTGAAAGGACAGGAAGAGTCGGCGCTGGAAAGCGGGAAATGTGAGAATATGGCGGCAGCTGCGTGAAAGGAGAGGAAGAGTCGGCGCTGGAAGGCAGCAAAGGCGAGAATATGGCGGCACGTACCTGATAGGAGAGGAAGATATGGCGCTGGAAGGCGGCAAACGAGAGAATATGGCGGCAGGTGCGTGAAAGGAGAGGAAGAATCGGCAGTGGAAGGCGGCAAAGGCGAGAATATGGCAGCACGCACCTGAAAGGAGAGGAAGAGTCGGCGCAGGAAGGCGGCAAAGGCGAGAATATGGCGGCAGGTGCGTGAAAGGAGAGGAAGAGTCGGCGCTGGAAGGCGGCAAAGGCGAGAATATGGCGGCACGTACCTGAAAGGAGAGGAAGATTTGGCGCTGGAAGGCGGCAAAGGCGAGAATATGGCGGCAGCTGCGTGAAAGGAGAGGAAGAGTCGGCGGTGGAAGGCGGCAAAGGCGAGAATATGGCGGCAACTGCGTGAAAGTAGAGGAAGATTTGGCGCTGGAAGGCGGCAAAGGCGAGAATATGGCAGCCCGTGCGTGAAAGGAGAGGAAGATTTGGCGCTGGAAGGCGGCAAAGGCGAGAATATGGCGGCAACTGCGTGAAAGTAGAGGAAGATTGGGCGCTAGAAGGCGGCAAAGGCGAGAATATGGTGGCAGCCCGTGCGTGAAAGGAGAGGAAGAGTCGGCACTGGAAGGCGGCAAACGCGAGAATATGGCGGCAGCTGCGTGAAAGTAGAGGAAGATTTGGCGCTGGAAGGCGGCAAAGGCGAGAATATGGCAGCCCGTGCGTGAAAGGAGAGGAAGAGTCGGCGGTGGAAGGCGGGAAATGCGAGAATATGGCGGCAACTGCGTGAAAGTAGAGGAAGATTTGGTGCTGGAAGGCGGCAAAGGCGAGAATATGGCGGCAGGTGCGTGAAAGGAGAGGAAGAGTCGGCAGTGGAAGGCGGCAAAGGCGAGAATATGGCGGCACGTACCTGAAAGGAGAGGAAAAGTCGGCGCTGGAAGGCGGCAAAGTCAAGAATATGGCGGCAGGTGCGTGAAAGGAGAGGAAGAGTCTGTAGTGGAAGGCAGCAAAGGCGAGAATATGGCAGCAGGTGCGTGAAAGGAGAGGAAGAGTCGGCGGTGTTAGGCGGCAAAGGCGAGAATATGGCGGCACGCACGTGAAAGGAGAGGAAGATTTGGCGCTGGAAGGCGGCAAAGGTGAGAATATGGCGGCAGCTGCGTGAAAGGAGAGGAAGAGTCGGCGCTGGAAGGCGGCAAAGGCGAGAATATGGCGGCACGTACCTGAAAGGAGAGGAAGATTTGGCGCTGGAAGGCGGCAAAGGTGAGAATATGGCGGCAGCTGCGTGAAAGGAGAGGAAGAGTCGGCGGTGGAAGGCGGCAAAGGCGAGAATATGGCGGCACGCACGTGAAAGGACAGGAAGAGGCGGCGCTGGAAGGCGGCAAAGGCGAGAATATGGCGGCAACTGCGTGAAAGGAGAGGAAGAGTCGGCGCTGGAAGGCGGCAAAGGCGAGAATATGGCGGCAGGTGCCTGAAAGGAGAGGAAGAGTCGGCGCTGGAAGGCGGCAAAGGCGAGAATATGGCGGCACGTACCTGAAAGGAGAGGAAGATTTGGCGCGGGAAGGCGGCAAAGGCGAGAATATGGCGGCAGCTGCGTGAAAGGAGAGGAAGAGTCGGCGGTGGAAGGCGGCAAAGGCGAGAATATGGCGGCAACTGCGTGAAAGGAGAGGAAGAGTCGGCGCTGGAAGGCGGCAAAGGCGAGAATATGGCAGCCCGTGCGTGAAAGGAGAGGAAGAGTCGGCGGTGGAAGGCGGGAAATGCGAGAATATGGCGGCAACTGCGTGAAAGTAGAGGAAGATTTGGTGATAGAAGCCGGCAAAGGCGAGAATATGGCAGCCCGTGCGTGAAAGGAGAGGAAGAGTCGGCACTGGAAGGCGGCAAAGGCGAGAATATGGCGGCACGTACCTGAAAGGAGACGAAAAGTCGGCGCTGGAAGGCGGCAAAGTCAAGAATATGGCAGCCCGTGCGTGAAAGGAGAGGAAGAGTCGGCGCTGGAAGGCGGCAAAGGCGAGAATATGGCGGCAGCTGCGTGAAAGGAGAGGAAGAGTCGGCGCTGGAAGGCGGCAAAGGCAAGAATATGGCGGCACGTACCTCAAAGGAGAGGAAGAGTCGGCGCTGGAAGGCGGCAAAGGCGAGAATATGGCGGCACGTACCTGAAAGGAGAGGAAGATTTGGCGCTGGAAGGCGGCAAAGGCGAGAATATGGCGGCAGCTGCGTGAAAGGAGAGGAAGAGTCGGCGGTGGAAGGCGGCAAAGGCAAGAATATGGCGGCACGTACCTGAAAGGAGAGGAAGAGTCGGCGCAGGAAGGCGGCAAAGGCGAGAATATGGCGGCAGCTGCGTGAAAGGAGAGGAAGAGTCAGCGCTGGAAGGCGGCAAAGGCGAGAATATGGCGGCAAGTACCTGAAAGGAGAGGAAGATTTGGCGCTGGAAGGCGGCAAAGGCGAGAATATGGCGGCAGCTGCGTGAAAGGAGAGCAAGAGTCGGCGGTGGAAGGCGGCAAAGGCGAGAATATGGCAGCCCGTGCGTGAAAGGAGAGGAAGAGTCGGCAGTGGAAGGCGGCAAAGGCGAGAATATGGCGGCAACTGCGTGAAAGTAGAGGAAGATTTGGCGCTAGAAGGCGGCAAAGGCGAGAATATGGAAGCCCGTGCGTGAAAGGAGAGGAAGAGTCGGCGCTGGAAGGCGGCAAACGAGAGAATATGGCGGCACGTACCTGAAAGGAGAGGAAGAGTCGGCGCTCGAAGGCGGCAAAGGCGAGAATATGGCGGCACGTACCTGAAAGGAGAGGAAGAGTCGGCGCTGGAAGGCGGGAAATGCGAGAATATGGCGGCAGCTGCGTGAAAGGAGAGGAAGAGTCGGCAGTGGAAGACGGCAAAGGCGAGAATATGGCGGCACGTACCTGAAAGGAGAGGAAGATTTGGCGCTGGAAGGCGGCAAACGAGAGAATATGGCGACAGGTGCGTGAAAGGAGAGGAAGAATCGGCAGTGGAAGGCGGCAAAGGCGAGAATATGGCGGCAACTGCGTGAAAGTAGAGGAAGATTTGGCGCTAGAAGGCGGCAAAGGCGAGAATATGGCGGCACGCACGAGAAAGGACAGGAAGAGTCGGCGCTGGAAGGCGGCAAAGGCGAGAATATGGCGGCAACTGCGTGAAAGGAGAGGAAGAGTCGGCGGTGGAAGGCGGCAAAGGCGAGAATATGGCGGCAACTGCGTGAAAGGAGAGGAAGAGTCGGCGGTGGAAGGCGGCAAAGGCGAGAATATGGCGGCAACTCCGTGAAAGTAAAGGAAGATTTGGCGCTGGAAGGCGGCAAAGGCGAGAATATGGCGGCAGCTGCGTGAAAGGAGAGGAAGAGTCGGCGCTGGAAGGCGGCAAAGGCGAGAATATGGCGGCACGCACGTGAAAGGACAGGAAGAGGCGGCGCTGGAAGGCGGCAAAGGCGAGAATATGGCGGCAACTGCGTGAAAGGAGAGGAAGAGTCGGCGGTGGAAGGCGGCAAAGGCGAGAATATGGCGGCAACTCCGTGAAAGTAAAGGAAGATTTGGCGCTGGAAGGCGGCAAAGGCGAGAATATGGCGGCAGCTGCGTGAAAGGAGAGGAAGAGTCGGCGCTGGAAGGCGGCAAAGGCGAGAATATGGCGGCAACTGCGTGAAAGTAGAGGAAGAGTCGGCGGTGGAAGGCGGCAAAGGCGAGAATATGGCGGCACGTACCTGAAAGGAGAGGAAGAGTCGGCGCTGGAAGGCGGGAAATGCGAGAATATGGCGGCAGCTGCGTGAAAGGAGAGGAAGAGTCGGCGCTGGAAGGCGGCAAAGGCGAGAATATGGCGGCACGTACCTGAAAGGAGAGGAAGAGTCGGCGCTCGAAGGCGGCAAAGGCGAGAATATGGCGGCACGTACCTGAAAGGAGAGGAAGAGTCGGTGCTGGAAGGCGGGAAATGCGAGAATATGGCGGCAGCTGCGTGAAAGGAGAGGAAGAGTCGGCAGTGGAAGACGGCAAAGGCGAGAATATGGCGGCACGTACCTGAAAGTAGAGGAAGATTTGGCGCTGGAAGGCGGCAAACGAGAGAATATGGCGGCAGTTGCGTGAAAGGAGAGGAAGAATCGGCAGTGGAAGGCAGCAAAGGCGAGAATATGGCGGCAACTGCGTGAAAGTAGAGGAAGATTTGGCGCTAGAAGGCGGCAAAGGCGAGAATATGGCAGCCCGTGCGTGAAAGGAGAGGAAGAGTCGGCACTGGAAGGCGGCAAAGGCGAGAATATGGCGGCACGTACCTGAAAGGAGAGGAAGAGTCGGCGCTGGAAGGCGGCAAAGGCGAGAATATGGCGGCACGTACCTGAAAGGAGAGGAAGATTTGGCGCTGGAAGGCGGCAAACGAGAGAATATGGCGGCACGCACGTGAAAGGACAGGAAGAGGCGGCGCTGGAAGGCGGCAAAGGCGAGAATATGGCGGCAACTGCGTGAAAGGAGAGGAAGAGTCGGCGGTGGAAGGCGGCAAAGGCGAGAATATGGCGGCAACTCCGTGAAAGTAAAGGAAGATTTGGCACTGGAAGGCGGCAAAGGCGAGAATATGGCGGCAGCTGCGTGAAAGGAGAGGAAGAGTCGGCGCTGGAAGGCGGCAAAGGCGAGAATATGGCGGCAACTGGGTGAAAGTAGAGGAAGAGTCGGCGCTGGAAGGCGGCAAAGGCGAGAATATGGCGGCACGTACCTGAAAGGAGAGGAAGAGTCGGCGCTGGAAGGCGGGAAATGCGAGAATATGGCGGCAGCTCCGTGAAAGGAGAGGAAGACTCGGCGCTGGAAGGCGGCAAAGGCGAGAATATGGCGGCACGTACCTGAAAGGAGAGGAAGAGTCGGCGCTCGAAGGCGGCAAAGGCGAGAATATGGCGGCACGTACCTGAAAGGAGAGGAAGAGTCGGCGCTGGAAGGCGGGAAATGCGAGAATATGGCGGCAGCTGCGTGAAAGGAGAGGAAGAGTCGGCAGTGGAAGACGGCAAAGGCGAGAATATGGCGGCACGTACCTGAAAGGAGAGGAAGATTTGGCGCTGGAAGGCGGCAAACGAGAGAATATGGCGGCAGGTGCGTGAAAGGAGAGGAAGAATCGGCAGTGGAAGGCGGCAAAGGCGAGAATATGGCGGCAACTGCGTGAAAGTAGAGGAAGATTTGGCGCTAGAAGGCGGCAAAGGCGAGAATATGGCGGCAACTGCGTGAAAGGAGAGGAAGAGTCGGCACTGGAAGGCGGCAAAGGCGAGAATATGGCGGCACGTACCTGAAAGGAGAGGAAGAGTCGGCGCTGGAAGGCGGCAAAGGCGAGAATATGGCGGCACGTACCTGAAAGGAGAGGAAGAGTCGGCGCTGGAAGGCGGCAAAGTCAAGAATATGGCGGCAGCTGCGTGAAAGGAGAGGAAGGGTCGGTGGTGGAAGGCAGCAAAGGCGAGAATATGGCGGCAGCTGCGTGAAAGGAGAGGAAGAGTCGGCGCTGGAAGGCGGCAAAGGCGAGAATATGGCGGCAGCTGCGTGAAAGGATAGGAAGAGTCGGCGCTGGAAGGCGGCAAAGGCAAGAATATCGCGGCAACTGCGTGAAAGTAGAGGAAGATTTGGCGCTGGAAGGCGGCAAAGGCGAGAATATGGCGGCAGGTGCGTGAAAGGAGAGGAAGAGTCGGCGCTGGAAGGCGGCAAGGGCGAGAATATGGCGGCACGTACCTGAAAGGACAGGAAGAGTCGGCGCTGGAAGGCGGCAAAGTCAAGAATATGGCGGCAGGTGCGTGAAAGGAGAGGAAGAGTCTGTAGTGGAAGGCAGCAAAGGCGAGAATATGGCAGCAGGTGCGTGAAAGGAGAGGAAGAGTCGGCAGTGGAAGACGGCAAAGGCGAGAATATGGCGGCACGTACCTGAAAGTAGAGGAAGATTTGGCGCTGGAAGGCGGCAAACGAGAGAATATGGCGGCAGGTGCGTGAAAGGAGAGGAAGAATCGGCAGTGGAAGGCAGCAAAGGCGAGAATATGGCGGCAACTGCGTGAAAGTAGAGGAAGATTTGGCGCTAGAAGGCGGCAAAGGCGAGAATATGGCAGCCCGTGCGTGAAAGGAGAGGAAGAGTCGGCACTGGAAGGCGGCAAAGGCGAGAATATGGCGGCACGTACCTGAAAGGAGAGGAAGAGTCGGCGCTGGAAGGCGGCAAAGGCGAGAATATGGCGGCACGTACCTGAAAGGAGAGGAAGATTTGGCGCTGGAAGGCGGCAAACGAGAGAATATGGCGGCACGCACGTGAAAGGACAGGAAGAGGCGGCGCTGGAAGGCGGCAAAGGCGAGAATATGGCGGCAACTGCGTGAAAGGAGAGGAAGAGTCGGCGGTGGAAGGCGGCAAAGGCGAGAATATGGCGGCAACTCCGTGAAAGTAAAGGAAGATTTGGCACTGGAAGGCGGCAAAGGCGAGAATATGGCGGCAGCTGCGTGAAAGGAGAGGAAGAGTCGGCGCTGGAAGGCGGCAAAGGCGAGAATATGGCGGCAACTGGGTGAAAGTAGAGGAAGAGTCGGCGCTGGAAGGCGGCAAAGGCGAGAATATGGCGGCACGTACCTGAAAGGAGAGGAAGAGTCGGCGCTGGAAGGCGGGAAATGCGAGAATATGGCGGCAGCTCCGTGAAAGGAGAGGAAGACTCGGCGCTGGAAGGCGGCAAAGGCGAGAATATGGCGGCACGTACCTGAAAGGAGAGGAAGAGTCGGCGCTCGAAGGCGGCAAAGGCGAGAATATGGCGGCACGTACCTGAAAGGAGAGGAAGAGTCGGCGCTGGAAGGCGGGAAATGCGAGAATATGGCGGCAGCTGCGTGAAAGGAGAGGAAGAGTCGGCAGTGGAAGACGGCAAAGGCGAGAATATGGCGGCACGTACCTGAAAGGAGAGGAAGATTTGGCGCTGGAAGGCGGCAAACGAGAGAATATGGCGGCAGGTGCGTGAAAGGAGAGGAAGAATCGGCAGTGGAAGGCGGCAAAGGCGAGAATATGGCGGCAACTGCGTGAAAGTAGAGGAAGATTTGGCGCTAGAAGGCGGCAAAGGCGAGAATATGGCGGCAACTGCGTGAAAGGAGAGGAAGAGTCGGCACTGGAAGGCGGCAAAGGCGAGAATATGGCGGCACGTACCTGAAAGGAGAGGAAGAGTCGGCGCTGGAAGGCGGCAAAGGCGAGAATATGGCGGCACGTACCTGAAAGGAGAGGAAGAGTCGGCGCTGGAAGGCGGCAAAGTCAAGAATATGGCGGCAGCTGCGTGAAAGGAGAGGAAGGGTCGGTGGTGGAAGGCAGCAAAGGCGAGAATATGGCGGCAGCTGCGTGAAAGGAGAGGAAGAGTCGGCGCTGGAAGGCGGCAAAGGCGAGAATATGGCGGCAGCTGCGTGAAAGGATAGGAAGAGTCGGCGCTGGAAGGCGGCAAAGGCAAGAATATCGCGGCAACTGCGTGAAAGTAGAGGAAGATTTGGCGCTGGAAGGCGGCAAAGGCGAGAATATGGCGGCAGGTGCGTGAAAGGAGAGGAAGAGTCGGCGCTGGAAGGCGGCAAGGGCGAGAATATGGCGGCACGTACCTGAAAGGACAGGAAGAGTCGGCGCTGGAAAGCGGGAAATGTGAGAATATGGCGGCAGCTGCGTGAAAGGAGAGGAAGAGTCGGCGCTGGAAGGCAGCAAAGGCGAGAATATGGCGGCACGTACCTGATAGGAGAGGAAGATATGGCGCTGGAAGGCGGCAAACGAGAGAATATGGCGGCAGGTGCGTGAAAGGAGAGGAAGAATCGGCAGTGGAAGGCGGCAAAGGCGAGAATATGGCAGCACGCACCTGAAAGGAGAGGAAGAGTCGGCGCAGGAAGGCGGCAAAGGCGAGAATATGGCGGCAGGTGCGTGAAAGGAGAGGAAGAGTCGGCGCTGGAAGGCGGCAAAGGCGAGAATATGGCGGCACGTACCTGAAAGGAGAGGAAGATTTGGCGCTGGAAGGCGGCAAAGGCGAGAATATGGCGGCAGCTGCGTGAAAGGAGAGGAAGAGTCGGCGGTGGAAGGCGGCAAAGGCGAGAATATGGCGGCAACTGCGTGAAAGTAGAGGAAGATTTGGCGCTGGAAGGCGGCAAAGGCGAGAATATGGCAGCCCGTGCGTGAAAGGAGAGGAAGATTTGGCGCTGGAAGGCGGCAAAGGCGAGAATATGGCGGCAACTGCGTGAAAGTAGAGGAAGATTGGGCGCTAGAAGGCGGCAAAGGCGAGAATATGGTGGCAGCCCGTGCGTGAAAGGAGAGGAAGAGTCGGCACTGGAAGGCGGCAAACGCGAGAATATGGCGGCAGCTGCGTGAAAGTAGAGGAAGATTTGGCGCTGGAAGGCGGCAAAGGCGAGAATATGGCAGCCCGTGCGTGAAAGGAGAGGAAGAGTCGGCGGTGGAAGGCGGGAAATGCGAGAATATGGCGGCAACTGCGTGAAAGTAGAGGAAGATTTGGTGCTGGAAGGCGGCAAAGGCGAGAATATGGCGGCAGGTGCGTGAAAGGAGAGGAAGAGTCGGCAGTGGAAGGCGGCAAAGGCGAGAATATGGCGGCACGTACCTGAAAGGAGAGGAAAAGTCGGCGCTGGAAGGCGGCAAAGTCAAGAATATGGCGGCAGGTGCGTGAAAGGAGAGGAAGAGTCTGTAGTGGAAGGCAGCAAAGGCGAGAATATGGCAGCAGGTGCGTGAAAGGAGAGGAAGAGTCGGCGGTGTTAGGCGGCAAAGGCGAGAATATGGCGGCACGCACGTGAAAGGAGAGGAAGATTTGGCGCTGGAAGGCGGCAAAGGTGAGAATATGGCGGCAGCTGCGTGAAAGGAGAGGAAGAGTCGGCGCTGGAAGGCGGCAAAGGCGAGAATATGGCGGCACGTACCTGAAAGGAGAGGAAGATTTGGCGCTGGAAGGCGGCAAAGGTGAGAATATGGCGGCAGCTGCGTGAAAGGAGAGGAAGAGTCGGCGGTGGAAGGCGGCAAAGGCGAGAATATGGCGGCACGCACGTGAAAGGACAGGAAGAGGCGGCGCTGGAAGGCGGCAAAGGCGAGAATATGGCGGCAACTGCGTGAAAGGAGAGGAAGAGTCGGCGCTGGAAGGCGGCAAAGGCGAGAATATGGCGGCAGGTGCCTGAAAGGAGAGGAAGAGTCGGCGCTGGAAGGCGGCAAAGGCGAGAATATGGCGGCACGTACCTGAAAGGAGAGGAAGATTTGGCGCGGGAAGGCGGCAAAGGCGAGAATATGGCGGCAGCTGCGTGAAAGGAGAGGAAGAGTCGGCGGTGGAAGGCGGCAAAGGCGAGAATATGGCGGCAACTGCGTGAAAGGAGAGGAAGAGTCGGCGCTGGAAGGCGGCAAAGGCGAGAATATGGCAGCCCGTGCGTGAAAGGAGAGGAAGAGTCGGCGGTGGAAGGCGGGAAATGCGAGAATATGGCGGCAACTGCGTGAAAGTAGAGGAAGATTTGGTGATAGAAGCCGGCAAAGGCGAGAATATGGCAGCCCGTGCGTGAAAGGAGAGGAAGAGTCGGCACTGGAAGGCGGCAAAGGCGAGAATATGGCGGCACGTACCTGAAAGGAGACGAAAAGTCGGCGCTGGAAGGCGGCAAAGTCAAGAATATGGCGGCAGGTGCGTGAAAGGAGAGGAAGAGTCGGTAGTGGAAGGCAGCAAAGGCGAGAATATGGCAGCAGGTGCGTGAAAGGAGAGGAAGAGTCGGCGCTGGAAGGCGGCAAAGGCGAGAATATGGCGGCAACTGCGTGAAAGTAGAGGAAGATTTGGCGCTGGAAGGCGGCAAAGGCGAGAATATGGCAGCCCGTGCGTGAAAGGAGAGGAAGAGTCGGCAGTGGAAGGCGGCAAAGGCGAGAATATGGCGGCAACTGCGTGAAAGTAGAGGAAGATTGGGCGCTAGAAGGCGGCAAAGGCGAGAATATGGCAGCCCGTGCGTGAAAGGAGAGGAAGAGTCGGCACTGGAAGGCGGCAAAGGCGAGAATATGGCGGCAAGTACCTGAAAGGAGAGGAAGATTTGGCGCTGGAAGGCGGTAAAGGCGAGAATATTGCGGCAGCTGCGTGAAAGGAGAGGAAGAGTCGGCGGTGGAAGGCAGCAAAGGCGAGAATATGGCGGCAACTGCGTGAAAGTAGAGGAAGATTTGGCGCTGGAAGGCGGCAAAGGCGAGAATATGGCAGCCCGTGCGTGAAAGGAGAGGAAGAGTCGGCACTGGAAGGCGGCAAAGGCGAGAATATGGCGGCACGTACCTGAAAGGAGAGGAAAAGTCGGCGCTGGAAGGCGGCAAAGTCAAGAATATGGCGGCAGGTGCGTGAAAGAAGAGGAAGAGTCGGTAGTGGAAGGCAGCAAAGGCGAGAATATGGCGGCAGGTGCGTGAAAGGAGAGGAAGAGTCGGCGCTGTTAGGCGGCAAAGGCGAGAATATGGCGGCACGCACGTGAAAGGAGAGGAAGAGTCGGCGGTGGAAGGCGGCAAAGGCGAGAATATGGCGGCAACTGCGTGAAAGGAGAGGAAGAGTCGGCGCTGGAAGGCGGCAAAGGCGAGAATATGGCGGCAACTGCGTGAAAGTAGAGGAAGATTTGGCGCTGGAAGGCGGCAAAGGCGAGAATATGGCAGCCCGTGCGTGAAAGGAGAGGAAGATTTGGCGCTGGAAGGCGGCAAAGGCGAGAATATGGCGGCAACTGCGTGAAAGTAGAGGAAGATTGGGCGCTAGAAGGCGGCAAAGGCGAGAATATGGTGGCAGCCCGTGCGTGAAAGGAGAGGAAGAGTCGGCACTGGAAGGCGGCAAACGCGAGAATATGGCGGCAGCTGCGTGAAAGTAGAGGAAGATTTGGCGCTGGAAGGCGGCAAAGGCGAGAATGTGGCAGCCCGTGCGTGAAAGGAGAGGAAGAGTCGGCGGTGGAAGGCGGGAAATGCGAGAATATGGCGGCAACTGCGTGAAAGTAGAGGAAGATTTGGTGCTGGAAGGCGGCAAAGGCGAGAATATGGCGGCAGGTGCGTGAAAGGAGAGGAAGAGTCGGCAGTGGAAGGCGGCAAAGGCGAGAATATGGCGGCACGTACCTGAAAGGAGAGGAAAAGTCGGCGCTGGAAGGCGGCAAAGTCAAGAATATGGCGGCAGGTGCGTGAAAGGAGAGGAAGAGTCTGTAGTGGAAGGCAGCAAAGGCGAGAATATGGCAGCAGGTGCGTGAAAGGAGAGGAAGAGTCGGCGGTGTTAGGCGGCAAAGGCGAGAATATGGCGGCACGCACGTGAAAGGAGAGGAAGATTTGGCGCTGGAAGGCGGCAAAGGTGAGAATATGGCGGCAGCTGCGTGAAAGGAGAGGAAGAGTCGGCGCTGGAAGGCGGCAAAGGCGAGAATATGGCGGCACGTACCTGAAAGGAGAGGAAGATTTGGCGCTGGAAGGCGGCAAAGGTGAGAATATGGCGGCAGCTGCGTGAAAGGAGAGGAAGAGTCGGCGGTGGAAGGCGGCAAAGGCGAGAATATGGCGGCACGCACGTGAAAGGACAGGAAGAGGCGGCGCTGGAAGGCGGCAAAGGCGAGAATATGGCGGCAACTGCGTGAAAGGAGAGGAAGAGTCGGCGCTGGAAGGCGGCAAAGGCGAGAATATGGCGGCAGGTGCCTGAAAGGAGAGGAAGAGTCGGCGCTGGAAGGCGGCAAAGGCGAGAATATGGCGGCACGTACCTGAAAGGAGAGGAAGATTTGGCGCTGGAAGGCGGCAAAGGCGAGAATATGGCGGCAGCTGCGTGAAAGGAGAGGAAGAGTCGGCGGTGGAAGGCGGCAAAGGCGAGAATATGGCGGCAACTGCGTGAAAGGAGAGGAAGAGTCGGCGCTGGAAGGCGGCAAAGGCGAGAATATGGCAGCCCGTGCGTGAAAGGAGAGGAAGAGTCGGCGGTGGAAGGCGGGAAATGCGAGAATATGGCGGCAACTGCGTGAAAGTAGAGGAAGATTTGGTGATAGAAGCCGGCAAAGGCGAGAATATGGCAGCCCGTGCGTGAAAGGAGAGGAAGAGTCGGCACTGGAAGGCGGCAAAGGCGAGAATATGGCGGCACGTACCTGAAAGGAGACGAAAAGTCGGCGCTGGAAGGCGGCAAAGTCAAGAATATGGCGGCAGGTGCGTGAAAGGAGAGGAAGAGTCGGTAGTGGAAGGCAGCAAAGGCGAGAATATGGCAGCAGGTGCGTGAAAGGAGAGGAAGAGTCGGCGCTGGAAGGCGGCAAAGGCGAGAATATGGCGGCAACTGCGTGAAAGTAGAGGAAGATTTGGCGCTGGAAGGCGGCAAAGGCGAGAATATGGCAGCCCGTGCGTGAAAGGAGAGGAAGAGTCGGCAGTGGAAGGCGGCAAAGGCGAGAATATGGCGGCAACTGCGTGAAAGTAGAGGAAGATTGGGCGCTAGAAGGCGGCAAAGGCGAGAATATGGCAGCCCGTGCGTGAAAGGAGAGGAAGAGTCGGCACTGGAAGGCGGCAAAGGCGAGAATATGGCGGCAAGTACCTGAAAGGAGAGGAAGATTTGGCGCTGGAAGGCGGTAAAGGCGAGAATATTGCGGCAGCTGCGTGAAAGGAGAGGAAGAGTCGGCGGTGGAAGGCAGCAAAGGCGAGAATATGGCGGCAACTGCGTGAAAGTAGAGGAAGATTTGGCGCTGGAAGGCGGCAAAGGCGAGAATATGGCAGCCCGTGCGTGAAAGGAGAGGAAGAGTCGGCACTGGAAGGCGGCAAAGGCGAGAATATGGCGGCACGTACCTGAAAGGAGAGGAAAAGTCGGCGCTGGAAGGCGGCAAAGTCAAGAATATGGCGGCAGGTGCGTGAAAGAAGAGGAAGAGTCGGTAGTGGAAGGCAGCAAAGGCGAGAATATGGCGGCAGGTGCGTGAAAGGAGAGGAAGAGTCGGCGCTGTTAGGCGGCAAAGGCGAGAATATGGCGGCACGCACGTGAAAGGACAGGAAGAGTCGGCGGTGGAAGGCGGCAAAGGCGAGAATATGGCGGCAACTGCGTGAAAGGAGAGGAAGAGTCGGCGCTGGAAGGCGGCAAAGGCGAGAATATCGCGGCAAGTACCTGAAAGGAGAGGAAGATTTGGCGCTGGAAGGCGGCAAAGGCGAGAATATGGCGGCAGCTGCGTGAAAGGAGAGGAAGAGTCGGCTCTGGAAGGCGGCAAAGGCGAGAATATGGCGGCAGGTGCGTGAAAGGAGAGGAAGAGTCGGTGGTGGAAGGCAGCAAAGGCGAGAATATGGCGGCAGCTGCGTGAAAGGAGAGGAAGAGTCGGCGCTGGAAGGCGGCAAAGGCGAGAATATGGCGGCACGCACCAGAAAGGACAGGAAGAGTCGGCGCTGGAAGGCGGCAAAGGCGAGAATATGGCGGCAACTGCGTGAAAGGAGAGGAAGAGTCGGCGCTGGAAGGCGGCAAAGGCAAGAATATGGCGGCAAGTACCTGAAAGGAGAGGAAGATTTGGCGCTGGAAGGCGGCAAAGGCGAGAATATGGCGGCAGCTGCGTGAAAGGAGAGGAAGAGTCGGCGCTGTAAGGCGGCAAAGGCGAGAATATGGCGGCACGTACCTGAAAGGAGAGGAAGAGTCGGCGCAGGAAGGCGACAAAGGCGAGAATATGGCGGCAGGTGCGTGAAAGGAGAGGAAGAGTCGGCGCTGGAAGGCGGCAAAGGCGAGAATATGGCGGCACGTACCTGAAAGGAGAGGAAGATTTGGCGCTGGAAGGCGGCAAAGGCGAGAATATGGCGGCAGCTGCGTAAAAGGAGACGAAGAGTCGGCGGTGGAAGGCGGCAAATGCAAGAATATGGCAGCACGTACCTGAAAGGAGAGGAAGAGTCGGCGCAGGAAGGCGGCAAAGGCGAGAATATGGCGGCAGGTGCGTTAAAGGAGAGGAAGAGTCGGCGCTGGAAGGCGGCAAAGGTGAGAATATGGCGGCAGCTGCATGAAAGGAGAGGAAGTGTCGGCGCTGGAAGGCGGCAAAGGCGAGAATATGGCGGCACGTACCTGAAAGGAGAGGAAGAGTCGGCGCAGGAAGGCGGCAAAGGCGAGAATATGGCAGCAGGTGCGTGAAAGGAGAGGAAGAGTCGGCGCTGGAAGGCGGCAAAGGCGAGAATATGGCGGCAAGTACCTGAAAGGAGAGGAAGAGTCGGCGCTGGAAGGCGGCAAAGGCGAGAATATGGCGGCAGCTGCGTGAAAGGAGAGGAAGAGTCGGTGGTGGAAGGCGGCAAAGGCGAGAATATGGCGGCAACTGCGTGAAAGTAGAGGAAGATTTGGCGCTGGAAGGCGGCAAAGGCGAGAATATGGCGGCCCGTGCGTGAAAGTAGAGGAAGAGTCGGCAGTGGAAGGCGGCAAAGGCGAGAATATGGCGGCACGTACCTGAAAGGAGAGGAAAAGTCGGCGCTGGAAGGCGGCAAAGTCAAGAATATGGCGGCAGGTGCGTGAAAGGAGAGGAAGAGTCGGTAGTGGAAGGCAGCAAAGGCGAGAATATGGCGGCAGGTGCGTGAAAGGAGAGGAAGAGTCGGCGCTGTTAGGCGGCAAAGGCGAGAATATGGCGGCAACTGCGTGAAAGGAGAGGAAGAGTCGGCGGTGGAAGGCGGCAAAGGCGAGAATATGGCGGCAACTGCGTGAAAGGAGAGGAAGAGTCGGCGCTGGAAGGCGGCAAAGGCGAGAATATGGCGGCAAGTACCTGAAAGGAGAGGAAGATTTGACGCTGGAAGGCGGCAAAGGCGAGAATATGGCGGCAGCTGCGTGAAAGGAGAGGAAGAGTCGGCGCTGGAAGGCGGCAAAGGCGAGAATATGGCGGCAACTGCGTGAAAGTAGAGGAAGAGTCGGCGGTGGAAGGCGGCAAAGGCGAGAATATGGCGGCACGTACCTGAAAGGAGAGGAAGAGTCGGCGGTGGAAGGCGGGAAATGCGAGAATATGGCGGCAGCTGCGTGAAAGGAGAGGAAGAGTCGGCGCTGGAAGGCGGCAAAGGCGAGAATATGGCAGCCCGTGCGTGAAAGGAGAGGAAGATTTGGCGCTGGAAGGCGGCAAACGAGAGAATAATGCGGCAGGTGCGTGAAAGGAGAGGAAGAGTCGGCAGTAGAAGGCGGCAAAGGCGAGAATATGGCAGCACGCACCTGAAAGGACTGGAAGAGTCGGCGCTGGAAGGCGGCAAAGGCGGGAATATGGCAGCCCGTGCGTGAAAGGAGAGGAAGAGTCGGCAGTGGAAGGCGGCAAAGGCGAGAATATGGCGGCACGTACCTGAAAGGAGAGGAAGATTTGGCGCTGGAAGGCGGCAAAGGCAAGAATATGGCGGCACGTACCTGAAAGGAGAGGAAGAGTCGGCGCAGGAAGGCGGCAAAGGCGAGAATATGGCGGCAACTGCGTGAAAGGAGAGGAAGAGTCGGCGCTGGAAGGCGGCAAAGGCGAGAATATGGCGGCAGGTGCGTGAAAGGAGAGGAAGATTTGGCGCTGGAAGGCGGCAAAGGCGAGAATATGGCGGCAGCTGCGTGAAAGGAGAGGAAGAGTCGGCGGTGGAAGGCGGCAAAGGCGAGAATATGGCGGCAACTGCGTGAAAGGAGAGGAAGAGTCGGCGCTGGAAGGCGGCAAGGGCGAGAATATGGCGGCACGTACCTGAAAGGACAGGAAGAGTCGGCGCTGGAAAGCGGGAAATGTGAGAATATGGCGGCAGCTGCGTGAAAGGAGAGGAAGAGTCGGCGCTGGTAGGCAGCAAAGGCGAGAATATGGCGGCACGTACCTGAAAGGAGAGGAAGATATGGCGCTGGAAGGCGGCAAACGAGAGAATATGGCGGCAGGTGCGTGAAAGGAGAGGAAGAATCGGCAGTGGAAGGCGGCAAAGGCGAGAATATGGCGGCAGGTGCGTGAAAGGAGAGGAAGAGTCGGCGCTGGAAGGCGGCAAAGGCGAGAATATGGCGGCAACTGCGTGAAAGTAGAGGAAGATTTGGCGCTGGAAGGCGGCAAAGGCGAGAATATGGCAGCCCGTGCGTGAAAGGAGAGGAAGATTTGGCGCTGGAAGGCGGCAAAGGCGAGAATATGGCGGCAACTGCGTGAAAGTAGAGGAAGATTGGGCGCTAGAAGGCGGCAAAGGCGAGAATATGGCAGCCCGTGCGTGAAAGGAGAGGAAGAGTCGGCACTGGAAGGCGGCAAACGCGAGAATATGGCGGCAGCTGCGTGAAAGTAGAGGAAGATTTGGCGCTGGAAGGCGGCAAAGGCGAGAATATGGCAGCCCGTGCGTGAAAGGAGAGGAAGAGTCGGCGGTGGAAGGCGGGAAATGCGAGAATATGGCGGCAACTGCGTGAAAGTAGAGGAAGATTTGGTGCTAGAAGCCGGCAAAGGCGAGAATATGGCAGCCCGTGCGTGAAAGGAGAGGAAGAGTCGGCAGTGGAAGGCGGCAAAGGCGAGAATATGGCGGCACGTACCTGAAAGGAGAGGAAAAGTCGGCGCTGGAAGGCGGCAAAGTCAAGAATATGGCGGCAGGTGCGTGAAAGGAGAGGAAGAGTCTGTAGTGGAAGGCAGCAAAGGCGAGAATATGGCAGCAGGTGCGTGAAAGGAGAGGAAGAGTCGGCGGTGTTAGGCGGCAAAGGTGAGAATATGGCGGCACGCACGTGAAAGGAGAGGAAGATTTGGCGCTGGAAGGCGGCAAAGGTGAGAATATGGCGGCAGCTGCGTGAAAGGAGAGGAAGAGTCGGCGCTGGAAGGCGGCAAAGGCGAGAATATGGCGGCACGTACCTGAAAGGAGAGGAAGATTTGGCGCTGGAAGGCGGCAAAGGTGAGAATATGGCGGCAGCTGCGTGAAAGGAGAGGAAGAGTCGGCGGTGGAAGGCGGCAAAGGCGAGAATATGGCGGCACGCACGTGAAAGGACAGGAAGAGGCGGCGCTGGAAGGCGGCAAAGGCGAGAATATGGCGGCAACTGCGTGAAAGGAGAGGAAGAGTCGGCGCTGGAAGGCGGCAAAGGCGAGAATATGGCGGCAGGTGCCTGAAAGGAGAGGAAGAGTCGGCGCTGGAAGGCGGCAAAGGCGAGAATATGGCGGCACGTACCTGAAAGGAGAGGAAGATTTGGCGCTGGAAGGCGGCAAAGGCGAGAATATGGCGGCAGCTGCGTGAAAGGAGAGGAAGAGTCGGCGGTGGAAGGCGGCAAAGGCGAGAATATGGCGGCAACTGCGTGAAAGGACAGGAAGAGTCGGCGCTGGAAGGCGGCAAAGGCGAGAATATGGCAGCCCGTGCGTGAAAGGAGAGGAAGAGTCGGCGGTGGAAGGCGGGAAATGCGAGAATATGGCGGCAACTGCGTGAAAGTAGAGGAAGATTTGGTGCTAGAAGCCGGCAAAGGCGAGAATATGGCAGCCCGTGCGTGAAAGGAGAGGAAGAGTCGGCACTGGAAGGCGGCAAAGGCGAGAATATGGCGGCACGTACCTGAAAGGAGACGAAAAGTCGGCGCTGGAAGGCGGCAAAGTCAAGAATATGGCGGCAGGTGCGTGAAAGGAGAGGAAGAGTCGGTAGTGGAAGGCAGCAAAGGCGAGAATATGGCAGCAGGTGCGTGAAAGGAGAGGAAGAGTCGGCGGTGGAAGGCGGCAAAGGCGAGAATATGGCGGCAACTGCGTGAAAGTAGAGGAAGATTTGGCGCTGGAAGGCGGCAAAGGCGAGAATATGGCAGCCCGTGCGTGAAAGGAGAGGAAGAGTCGGCAGTGGAAGGCGGCAAAGGCGAGAATATGGCGGCAACTGCGTGAAAGTAGAGGAAGATTGGGCGCTAGAAGGCGGCAAAGGCGAGAATATGGCAGCCCGTGCGTGAAAGGAGAGGAAGAGTCGGCGCTGGAAGGCGGCAAAGGCGAGAATATGGCGGCAAGTACCTGAAAGGAGAGGAAGATTTGGCGCGGGAAGGCGGCAAAGGCAAGAATATGGCGGCAGCTGCGTGAAAGGAGAGGAAGAGTCGGCGGTGGAAGGCAGCAAAGGTGAGAATATGGCGGCAACTGCGTGAAAGTAGAGGAAGATTTGGCGCTGGAAGGCGGCAAAGGCGAGAATATGGCAGTCCGTGCGTGAAAGGAGAGGAAGAGTCGGCGGTGGAAGGCGGGAAATGCGAGAATATGGCGGCAACTGCGTGAAAGTAGAGGAAGATTTGGCGCTAGAAGGCGGCAAGGCGAGAATATGGCAGCCCGTGCGTGAAAGGAGAGGAAGAGTCGGCACTGGAAGGCGGCAAAGGCGAGAATATGGCGGCACGTACCTGAAAGGAGAGGAAAAGTCGGCGCTGGAAGGCGGCAAAGTCAAGAATATGGCGGCAGGTGCGTGAAAGAAGAGGAAGAGTCGGTAGTGGAAGGCAGCAAAGGCGAGAATATGGCGGCAGGTGCGTGAAAGGAGAGGAAGAGTCGGCGCTGTTAGGCGGCAAAGGCGAGAATATGGCGGCACGCACGTGAAAGGAGAGGAAGAGTCGGCGGTGGAAGGCGGCAAAGGCGAGAATATGGCGGCAACTGCGTGAAAGGAGAGGAAGAGTCGGCGCTGGAAGGCGGCAAAGGCGAGAATATCGCGGCAAGTACCTGAAAGGAGAGGAAGATTTGGCGCAGGAAGGCGGCAAAGGCGAGAATATGGCGGCAGCTGCGTGAAAGGAGAGGAAGAGTCGGCTCTGGAAGGCGGCAAAGGCGAGAATATGGCGGCAGGTGCGTGAAAGGAGAGGAAGAGTCGGTGGTGGAAGGCAGCAAAGGCGAGAATATGGCGGCAGCTGCGTGAAAGGAGAGGAAGAGTCGGCGCTGGAAGGCGGCAAAGGCGAGAATATGGCGGCACGCACCAGAAAGGACAGGAAGAGTCGGCGCTGGAAGGCGGCAAAGGCGAGAATATGGCGGCAACTGCGTGAAAGGAGAGGAAGAGTCGGCGCTGGAAGGCGGCAAAGGCAAGAATATGGCGGCAAGTACCTGAAAGGAGAGGAAGATTTGGCGCTGGAAGGCGGCAAAGGCGAGAATATGGCGGCAGCTGCGTGAAAGGAGAGGAAGAGTCGGCGCTGTAAGGCGGCAAAGGCGAGAATATGGCGGCACGTACCTGAAAGGAGAGGAAGAGTCGGCGCTGGAAGGCGGGAAATATGAGAATATGGCGGCAGCTGCGTGAAAGGAGAGGAAGAGTCGGCGCTGGAAGGCAGCAAAGGCGAGAATATGGCGGCACGTACCTGAAAGGAGAGGAAGATATGGCGCTGGAAGGCGGCAAAGGCGGGAATATGGCGGCACGTACCTGAAAGGAGAGGAAGATTTGGCGCTGGAAGGCGGCAAAGGCGAGAATATGGCAGCCCGTGCGTGAAAGGAGAGGAAGACTCGGCGCTGGAAGGCGGCAAAGGCGAGAATATGGCGGCAGCTGCATGAAAGGAGAGGAAGATTTGGCGCTGGAAGGCGGCAAAGGCGGGAATATGGCGGCACGTACCTGAAAGGAGAGGAAGAGTCGGCGCAGGAAGGCGACAAAGGCGAGAATATGGCGGCAGGTGCGTGAAAGGAGAGGAAGAGTCGGCGCTGGAAGGCGGCAAAGGCGAGAATATGGCGGCACGTACCTGAAAGGAGAGGAAGATTTGGCGCTGGAAGGCGGCAAAGGCGAGAATATGGCGGCAGCTGCGTAAAAGGAGACGAAGAGTCGGCGGTGGAAGGCGGCAAAGTCAAGAATATGGCAGCACGTACCTGAAAGGAGAGGAAGAGTCGGCGCAGGAAGGCGGCAAAGGCGAGAATATGGCGGCAGGTGCGTTAAAGGAGAGGAAGAGTCGGCGCTGGAAGGCGGCAAAGGTGAGAATATGGCGGCAGCTGCATGAAAGGAGAGGAAGTGTCGGCGGTGGAAGGCGGCAAAGGCGAGAATATGGCGGCACGTACCTGAAAGGAGAGGAAGAGTCGGCGCAGGAAGGCGGCAAAGGCGAGAATATGGCGGCAGGTGCGTGAAAGGAGAGGAAGAGTCGGCGCTGGAAGGCGGCAAAGGCGAGAATATGGCTGCAAGTACCTGAAAGGAGAGGAAGAGTCGGCGCTGGAAGGCGGCAAAGGCGAGAATATGGCGGCAGCTGCGTGAAAGGAGAGGAAGAGTCGGTGGTGGAAGGCGGCAAAGGCGAGAATATGGCGGCAACTGCGTGAAAGTAGAGGAAGAGTCGGCGCAGGAAGGCGGCAAAGGCGAGAATATGGCGGCCCGTGCGTGAAAGGAGAGGAAGAGTCGGCACTGGAAGGCGGCAAAGGCGAGAATATGGCGGCACGTACCTGAAAGGAGAGGAAAAGTCGGCGCTGGAAGGCGGCAAAGTCAAGAATATGGCGGCAGGTGCGTGAAAGGAGAGGAAGAGTCGGTAGTGGAAGGCAGCAAAGGCGAGAATATGGCGGCAGGTGCGTGAAAGGAGAGGAAGAGTCGGCGCTGTTAGGCGGCAAAGGCGAGAATATGGCGGCACGCACGTGAAAGGACAGGAAGAGTCGGCGGTGGAAGGCGGCAAAGGCGAGAATATGGCGGCAACTGCGTGAAAGGAGAGGAAGAGTCGGCGCTGGAAGGCGGCAAAGGCGAGAATATGGCGGCACGTACCTGAAAGGAGAGGAAGATTTGGCGCTGGAAGGCGGCAAAGGCGAGAATATGGCGGCAGCTGCGTGAAAGGAGAGGAAGAGTCGGCGCTGGAAGGCGGCAAAGGCGAGAATATGGCGGCAACTGCGTGAAAGTAGAGGAAGAGTCGGCGGTGGAAGGCGGCAAAGGCGAGAATATGGCGGCACGTACCTGAAAGGAGAGGAAGAGTCGGCGGTGGAAGGCGGGAAATGCGAGAATATGGCGGCAGCTGCGTGAAAGGAGAGGAAGAGTCGGCGCTGGAAGGCGGCAAAGGCGAGAATATGGCAGCCCGTGCGTGAAAGGAGAGGAAGATTTGGCGCTGGAAGGCGGCAAACGAGAGAATAATGCGGCAGGTGCGTGAAAGGAGAGGAAGAGTCGGCAGTAGAAGGCGGCAAAGGCGAGAATATGGCAGCACGCACCTGAAAGGACTGGAAGAGTCGGCGCTGGAAGGCGGCAAAGGCGGGAATATGGCAGCCCGTGCGTGAAAGGAGAGGAAGAGTCGGCAGTGGAAGGCGGCAAAGGCGAGAATATGGCGGCACGTACCTGAAAGGAGAGGAAGATTTGGCGCTGGAAGGCGGCAAAGGCAAGAATATGGCGGCACGTACCTGAAAGGAGAGGAAGAGTCGGCGGTGGAAGGCGGCAAAGGCGAGAATATGGCGGCAGGTGCGTGAAAGGAGAGGAAGAGTCGGCGCTGGAAGGCGGCAAAGGCGAGAATATGGCGGGAGGTGCGTGAAAGGAGAGGAAGATTTGGCGCTGGAAGGCGGCAAAGGCGAGAATATGGCGGCAGCTGCATGAAAGGGGAGGAAGAGTCGGCGGTGGAAGGCGGCAAAGGCGAGAATATGGCGGCAACTGCATGAAAGTAGAGGAAGATTTGGCGCTGGAAGGCGGCAAAGGCGAGAATATGGCAGCCCGTGCGTGAAAGGAGAGGAAGAGTCGGCGGTGGAAGGCGGCAAAGGCGAGAATATGGCGGCAACTGCGTGAAAGTAGAGGATGATTTGGCGCTAGAAGGCGGCAAAGGCGAGAATATGGCAGCACGCACCTGAAAGAACAGGAAGAGTCGGCGCTGGAAGGCGGCAAAGGCGAGAATATGGCAGTAGGTGCGTGACAGGAGAGGAAGAGTCGGCGCTGGAAGACGGCAAAGGCGAGAATATGGCAGCCCGTGCGTGAAAGGAGAGGAAGAGTCGGCGCTGGAAGGCGGCAAAGGCGAGAATATGGCGGCACGTACCTGAAAGGAGAGGAAGAGTCGGCGCTGGAAGGCGGCAAAGGCGAGAATATGGCGGCAGGTGCGTGAAAGGAGAGGAAGAGTCGGCGCTGGAAGGCGGCTAAGGCGAGAATATGGCAGCACGTCCCTGAAAGGAGAGGAAGATTTGGCGCTGGAAGGTGGCAAAGGCGAGAATATGGCGGCAGGTGCGTGAAAGGAGAGGAAGAATCGGCAGTGGAAGGCGGCAAAGGCGAGAATATGGCAGCACGCACCTGAAAGAACAGGAAGAGTCGGCGCTGGAAGGCGGCTAAGGCGGGAATATGGTGGCAACTGCGTGAAAGGAGAGGAAGAGTCGGCGCTGGAACGCGGCAAAGGCGAGAATATAGCAGCACGCACCTGAAAGAACAGGAAGAGTCGGCGCTGGAAGGCGGCAAAGGCGAGAATATGGTGGCAACTGCGTGAAAGGAGAGGAAGAGTCGGCGCTGGAAGACGGCAAAGGCGAGAATATGGCGGCACGTACCTGAAAGGAGAGGAAGATTTGGCGCTGGAAGGCGGCAAAGGCGAGAATATGGCGGCACGTACCTGAAAGGAGAGGAAGAGTCGGTGCTGGAAGGCGGCAAAGGCGAGAATATGGCGGCAACTGCGTGAAAGGAGAGGAAGAGTCGGCAGTGGAAGACGGCAAAGGCGAGAATATGGCGGCAGGTGCGTGAAAGGAGAGGAAGATTTGGCGCTGGAAGGCGGCAAAGGCGAGAATATGGCGGCACGTACCTGAAAGGAGAGGAAGAGTCGGCGCTGGAAGGCGGCAAAGTCAAGAATATGGCGGCAGGTGCGTGAAAGGAGAGGAAGATTTGGCGCTGGAACGCGGCAAAGGCGAGAATATCGCGGCAAGTACCTGAAAGTAGAGGAAGATTTGGCGCGGGAAGGCGGCAAAGGCGAGAATATGGCGGCAGCTGCGTGAAAGGAGAGGAAGATTTGGCGCTGGAAGGCGGCAAAGGCGAGAATATGGCGGCAGCTGCGTGAAAGGAGAGGAAGAGTCGGCGCTGGAAGGCGGCAAAGGTGAGAATATGGCGGCAGGTGCCTGAAACGAGAGGAAGAGTCGGCGCTGGAAGGCGGCAAAGGCGAGAATATGGCGGTAGGTGCGTGAATGGAGAGGAAGACTCGGCGGTGGAAGGCGGCAAAGGCAAGAATATGGCGGCAGCTGTGTGAAAGGAGAGGAAGAGTCGGCGGTTGAAGGCGGGAAATGCGAGAATATGGTGGCAACTGCGTGAAAGGAGAGGAAGACTCGGCAGTGGAAGACGGCAAAGGCGAGAATATGGCGGCACGTACCTGAAAGGTGAGGAAGATTTGGCGCTGGAAGGCGGCAAAGGCGAGAATATGGCGGCACGTACCTGAAAGGAGAGGAAGAGTCGGCGGTGGAAGGCGGGAAATGCGAGAATATGGCGGCAGCTGCGTGAAAGGAGAGGAAGAGTCGGCAGTGGAAGACAGCAAAGGCGAGAATATGGCAGCCCGTGCGTGAAAGGAGAGGAAGATTTGGCGCTGGAAGGCGGCAAAGGCGAGAATATGGCGGCAGGTGCGTGAAAGGAGAGGAAGAGTCGGCAGTAGAAGGCGGCAAACTCGAGAATATGGCAGCACGCACCTGAAAGGACTGGAAGAGTCGGCGCTGGAAGGCGGCAAAGGCGAGAATATGGCGGCACGTACCTGAAAGGAGAGGAAGATTTGGCGCTGGAAGGCGGCAAAGGCAAGAATATGGTGGCACGTACCTGAAAGGAGAGGAAGAGTCGGCGCAGGAAGGCGGTAAAGGCGAGAATATGGCGGCAGGTGCGTGAAAGGAGAGGAAGAGTCGGCGCTGGAAGGCGGCAAAGGCGAGAATATGGCGGCAACTGCGTGAAAGTAGAGGAAGATTTGGCGCTGGAAGGCGGCAAAGGCGAGAATATGGCGGCAGGTGCGTGAAAGGAGAGGAAGAGTCGGCGCTGGAAGGCGGCTAAGGCGAGAATATGGCAGCACGTCCCTGAAAGGAGAGGAAGATTTGGCGCTGGAAGGTGGCAAAGGCGAGAATATGGCGGCAGGTGCGTGAAAGGAGAGGAAGAATCGGCAGTGGAAGGCGGCAAAGGCGAGAATATGGCAGCACGCACCTGAAAGAACAGGAAGAGTCGGCGCTGGAAGGCGGCTAAGGCGGGAATATGGTGGCAACTGCGTGAAAGGAGAGGAAGAGTCGGCGCTGGAACGCGGCAAAGGCGAGAATATAGCAGCACGCTCCTGAAAGAACAGGAAGAGTCGGCGCTGGAAGGCGGCAAAGGCGAGAATATGGTGGCAACTGCGTGAAAGGAGAGGAAGAGTCGGCGCTGGAAGGCGGCAAAGGCGAGAATATGGCGGCACGTACCTGAAAGGAGAGGAAGAGTCGGTGCTGGAAGGCGGCAAAGGCGAGAATATGGCGGCAACTGCGTGAAAGGAGAGGAAGAGTCGGCAGTGGAAGACGGCAAAGGCGAGAATATGGCGGCAGGTGCGTGAAAGGAGAGGAAGATTTGGCGCTGGAAGGCGGCAAAGGCGAGAATATGGCGGCACGTACCTGAAAGGAGAGGAAGAGTCGGCGCTGGAAGGCGGCAAAGTCAAGAATATGGCGGCAGGTGCGTGAAAGGAGAGGAAGATTTGGCGCTGGAACGCGGCAAAGGCGAGAATATCGCGGCAAGTACCTGAAAGTAGAGGAAGATTTGGCGCGGGAAGGCGGCAAAGGCGAGAATATGGCGGCAGCTGCGTGAAAGGAGAGGAAGATTTGGCGCTGGAAGGCGGCAAAGGCGAGAATATGGCGGCAGCTGCGTGAAAGGAGAGGAAGAGTCGGCGCTGGAAGGCGGCAAAGGTGAGAATATGGCGGCAGGTGCCTGAAACGAGAGGAAGAGTCGGCGCTGGAAGGCGGCAAAGGCGAGAATATGGCGGTAGGTGCGTGAATGGAGAGGAAGACTCGGCGGTGGAAGGCGGCAAAGGCAAGAATATGGCGGCAGCTGTGTGAAAGGAGAGGAAGAGTCGGCGGTTGAAGGCGGGAAATGCGAGAATATGGTGGCAACTGCGTGAAAGGAGAGGAAGACTCGGCAGTGGAAGACGGCAAAGGCGAGAATATGGCGGCACGTACCTGAAAGGTGAGGAAGATTTGGCGCTGGAAGGCGGCAAAGGCGAGAATATGGCGGCACGTACCTGAAAGGAGAGGAAGAGTCGGCGGTGGAAGGCGGGAAATGCGAGAATATGGCGGCAGCTGCGTGAAAGGAGAGGAAGAGTCGGCAGTGGAAGACAGCAAAGGCGAGAATATGGCAGCCCGTGCGTGAAAGGAGAGGAAGATTTGGCGCTGGAAGGCGGCAAAGGCGAGAATATGGCGGCAGGTGCGTGAAAGGAGAGGAAGAGTCGGCGCTGGAAGGCGGCAAACTCGAGAATATGGCGGCAGCTGCGTGAAAGGATAGGAAGAGTCGGCGCTGGAAGGCGGCAAAGGCGAGAAGATGGCAGCACGTACCTGAAAGGAGAGGAAGATTTGGCGCTGGAAGGCGGCAAAGGCGAGAATATGGCGGCAGGTGCGTGAAAGGAGAGGAAGAGTCGGTGGTGGAAGGCAGCAAAGGCGAGAATATGGCGGCAGCTGCGTGAAAGGAGAGGAAGAGTCGGCGCTGGAAGGCGGCAAAGGCGAGAATATGGCGGCACGCACCAGAAAGGACAGGAAGAGTCGGCGCTGGAAGGCGGCAAAGGCGAGAATATGGCGGCAACTGCGTGAAAGGAGAGGAAGAGTCGGCGCTGGAAGGCGGCAAAGGCAAGAATATGGCGGCAAGTACCTGAAAGGAGAGGAAGATTTGGCGCTGGAAGGCGGCAAAGGCGAGAATATGGCGGCAGCTGCGTGAAAGGAGAGGAAGAGTCGGCGCTGTAAGGCGGCAAAGGCGAGAATATGGCGGCACGTACCTGAAAGGAGAGGAAGAGTCGGCGCTGGAAGGCGGGAAATGTGAGAATATGGCGGCAGCTGCGTGAAAGGAGAGGAAGAGTCGGCGCTGGAAGGCAGCAAAGGCGAGAATATGGCGGCACGTACCTGAAAGGAGAGGAAGATATGGCGCTGGAAGGCGGCAAAGGCGGGAATATGGCGGCACGTACCTGAAAGGAGAGGAAGATTTGGCGCTGGAAGGCGGCAAAGGCGAGAATATGGCAGCCCGTGCGTGAAAGGAGAGGAAGACTCGGCGCTGGAAGGCGGCAAAGGCGAGAATATGGCGGCAGCTGCATGAAAGGAGAGGAAGATTTGGCGCTGGAAGGCGGCAAAGGCGGGAATATGGCGGCACGTACCTGAAAGGAGAGGAAGAGTCGGCGCAGGAAGGCGACAAAGGCGAGAATATGGCGGCAGGTGCGTGAAAGGAGAGGAAGAGTCGGCGCTGGAAGGCGGCAAAGGCGAGAATATGGCGGCACGTACCTGAAAGGAGAGGAAGATTTGGCGCTGGAAGGCGGCAAAGGCGAGAATATGGCGGCAGCTGCGTAAAAGGAGACGAAGAGTCGGCGGTGGAAGGCGGCAAAGTCAAGAATATGGCAGCACGTACCTGAAAGGAGAGGAAGAGTCGGCGCAGGAAGGCGGCAAAGGCGAGAATATGGCGGCAGGTGCGTTAAAGGAGAGGAAGAGTCGGCGGTGGAAGGCGGCAAAGGCGAGAATATGGCGGCAGCTGCATGAAAGGAGAGGAAGTGTCGGCGGTGGAAGGCGGCAAAGGCGAGAATATGGCGGCACGTACCTGAAAGGAGAGGAAGAGTCGGCGCAGGAAGGCGGCAAAGGCGAGAATATGGCGGCAGGTGCGTGAAAGGAGAGGAAGAGTCGGCGCTGGAAGGCGGCAAAGGCGAGAATATGGCGGCAAGTACCTGAAAGGAGAGGAAGAGTCGGCGCTGGAAGGCGGCAAAGGCGAGAATATGGCGGCAGCTGCGTGAAAGGAGAGGAAGAGTCGGTGGTGGAAGGCGGCAAAGGCGAGAATATGGCGGCAACTGCGTGAAAGTAGAGGAAGATTTGGCGCTGGAAGGCGGCAAAGGCGAGAATATGGCGGCCCGTGCGTGAAAGTAGAGGAAGAGTCGGCAGTGGAAGGCGGCAAAGGCGAGAATATGGCGGCACGTACCTGAAAGGAGAGGAAAAGTCGGCGCTGGAAGGCGGCAAAGTCAAGAATATGGCGGCAGGTGCGTGAAAGGAGAGGAAGAGTCGGTAGTGGAAGGCAGCAAAGGCGAGAATATGGCGGCAGGTGCGTGAAAGGAGAGGAAGAGTCGGCGCTGTTAGGCGGCAAAGGCGAGAATATGGCGGCACGCACGTGAAAGGACAGGAAGAGTCGGCGGTGGAAGGCGGCAAAGGCGAGAATATGGCGGCAACTGCGTGAAAGGAGAGGAAGAGTCGGCGCTGGAAGGCGGCAAAGGCGAGAATATGGCGGCACGTACCTGAAAGGAGAGGAAGATTTGGCGCTGGAAGGCGGCAAAGGCGAGAATATGGCGGCAGCTGCGTGAAAGGAGAGGAAGAGTCGGCGCTGGAAGGCGGCAAAGGCGAGAATATGGCGGCAACTGCGTGAAAGTAGAGGAAGAGTCGGCGGTGGAAGGCGGCAAAGGCGAGAATATGGCGGCACGTACCTGAAAGGAGAGGAAGAGTCGGCGGTGGAAGGCGGGAAATGCGAGAATATGGCGGCAGCTGCGTGAAAGGAGAGGAAGAGTCGGCGCTGGAAGGCGGCAAAGGCGAGAATATGGCAGCCCGTGCGTGAAAGGAGAGGAAGATTTGGCGCTGGAAGGCGGCAAACGAGAGAATAATGCGGCAGGTGCGTGAAAGGAGAGGAAGAGTCGGCAGTAGAAGGCGGCAAAGGCGAGAATATGGCAGCACGCACCTGAAAGGACTGGAAGAGTCGGCGCTGGAAGGCGGCAAAGGCGGGAATATGGCAGCCCGTGCGTGAAAGGAGAGGAAGAGTCGGCAGTGGAAGGCGGCAAAGGCGAGAATATGGCGGCACGTACCTGAAAGGAGAGGAAGATTTGGCGCTGGAAGGCGGCAAAGGCAAGAATATGGCGGCACGTACCTGAAAGGAGAGGAAGAGTCGGCGCAGGAAGGCGGCAAAGGCGAGAATATGGCGGCAGGTGCGTGAAAGGAGAGGAAGAGTCGGCGCTGGAAGGCGGCAAAGGCGAGAATATGGCGGGAGGTGCGTGAAAGGAGAGGAAGATTTGGCGCTGGAAGGCGGCAAAGGCGAGAATATGGCGGCAGCTGCATGAAAGGGGAGGAAGAGTCGGCGGTGGAAGGCGGCAAAGGCGAGAATATGGCGGCAACTGCATGAAAGTAGAGGAAGATTTGGCGCTGGAAGGCGGCAAAGGCGAGAATATGGCAGCCCGTGCGTGAAAGGAGAGGAAGAGTCGGAGGTGGAAGGCGGCAAAGGCGAGAATATGGCGGCAACTGCGTGAAAGTAGAGGATGATTTGGCGCTAGAAGGCGGCAAAGGCGAGAATATGGCAGCACGCACCTGAAAGAACAGGAAGAGTCGGCGCTGGAAGGCGGCAAAGGCGAGAATATGGCAGTAGGTGCGTGACAGGAGAGGAAGAGTCGGCGCTGGAAGACGGCAAAGGCGAGAATATGGCAGCCCGTGCGTGAAAGGAGAGGAAGAGTCGGCGCTGGAAGGCGGCAAAGGCGAGAATATGGCGGCACGTACCTGAAAGGAGAGGAAGAGTCGGCGCTGGAAGGCGGCAAAGGCGAGAATATGGCGGCAGGTGCGTGAAAGGAGAGGAAGAGTCGGCGCTGGAAGGCGGCTAAGGCGAGAATATGGCAGCACGTCCCTGAAAGGAGAGGAAGATTTGGCGCTGGAAGGCAGCAAACGAGAGAATATGGCGGCAGGTGCGTGAAAGGAGAGGAAGAATCGGCAGTGGAAGGCGGCAAAGGCGAGAATATGGCAGCACGCACCTGAAAGAACAGGAAGAGTCGGCGCTGGAAGGCGGCTAAGGCGGGAATATGGTGGCAACTGCGTGAAAGGAGAGGAAGAGTCGGCGCTGGAACGCGGCAAAGGCGAGAATATAGCAGCACGCACCTGAAAGAACAGGAAGAGTCGGCGCTGGAAGGCGGCAAAGGCGAGAATATGGTGGCAACTGCGTGAAAGGAGAGGAAGAGTCGGCGCTGGAAGACGGCAAAGGCGAGAATATGGCGGCACGTACCTGAAAGGAGAGGAAGAGTCGGCGCTGGAAGGCGGCAAAGGCGAGAATATGGCGGCACGTACCTGAAAGGAGAGGAAGAGTCGGTGCTGGAAGGCGGCAAAGGCGAGAATATGGCGGCAACTGCGTGAAAGGAGAGGAAGAGTCGGCAGTGGAAGACGGCAAAGGCGAGAATATGGCGGCAGGTGCGTGAAAGGAGAGGAAGATTTGGCGCTGGAAGGCGGCAAAGGCGAGAATATGGCGGCACGTACCTGAAAGGAGAGGAAGAGTCGGCGCTGGAAGGCGGCAAAGTCAAGAATATGGCGGCAGGTGCGTGAAAGGAGAGGAAGATTTGGCGCTGGAACGCGGCAAAGGCGAGAATATCGCGGCAAGTACCTGAAAGTAGAGGAAGATTTGGCGCGGGAAGGCGGCAAAGGCGAGAATATGGCGGCAGCTGCGTGAAAGGAGAGGAAGATTTGGCGCTGGAAGGCGGCAAAGGCGAGAATATGGCGGCAGCTGCGTGAAAGGAGAGGAAGAGTCGGCGGTGGAAGGCGGCAAAGGTGAGAATATGGCGGCAGGTGCCTGAAACGAGAGGAAGAGTCGGCGCTGGAAGGCGGCAAAGGCGAGAATATGGCGGTAGGTGCGTGAATGGAGAGGAAGACTCGGCGGTGGAAGGCGGCAAAGGCAAGAATATGGCGGCAGCTGTGTGAAAGGAGAGGAAGAGTCGGCGGTTGAAGGCGGGAAATGCGAGAATATGGTGGCAACTGCGTGAAAGGAGAGGAAGACTCGACAGTGGAAGACGGCAAAGGCGAGAATATGGCGGCACGTACCTGAAAGGTGAGGAAGATTTGGCGCTTGAAGGCGGCAAAGGCGAGAATATGGCGGCACGTACCTGAAAGGAGAGGAAGAGTCGGCGGTGGAAGGCGGGAAATGCGAGAATATGGCGGCAGCTGCGTGAAAGGAGAGGAAGAGTCGGCAGTGGAAGACAGCAAAGGCGAGAATATGGCAGCCCGTGCGTGAAAGGAGAGGAAGATTTGGCGCTGGAAGGCGGCAAAGGCGAGAATATGGCGGCAGGTGCGTGAAAGGAGAGGAAGAGTCGGCAGTAGAAGGCGGCAAACTCGAGAATATGGCAGCACGCACCTGAAAGGACTGGAAGAGTCGGCGCTGGAAGGCGGCAAAGGCGAGAATATGGCGGCACGTACCTGAAAGGAGAGGAACATTTGGCGCTGGAAGGCGGCAAAGGCAAGAATATGGTGGCACGTACCTGAAAGGAGAGGAAGAGTCGGCGCAGGAAGGCGGTAAAGGCGAGAATATGGCGGCAGGTGCGTGAAAGGAGAGGAAGAGTCGGCGCTGGAAGGCGGCAAAGGCGAGAATATGGCGGCAACTGCGTGAAAGTAGAGGAAGATTTGGCGCTGGAAGGCGGCAAAGGCGAGAATATGGCAGCCCGTGCGTGAAAGGAGAGGAAGAGTCGGCGGTGGAAGGCGGCAAAGGCGAGAATATGGCGGCAACTGCGTGAAAGTAGAGGATGATTTGGCGCTAGAAGGCGGCAAAGGCGAGAATATGGCGGCAAGTGCCTGAAAGGAGAGGAAGAGTCGGCGCTGGAAGGCGGGAAATGCGAGAATATGGCAGTAGGTGCGTGACAGGAGAGGAAGAGTCGGCGGTGGAAGGCGGGAAATGCGAGAAGATGGCGGCAACTGCGTGAAAGGAGAGGAAGAGTCGGTGCTGGAAGACGGCAAAGGCGAGAATATGGCGGCCAGTACCTGAAAGGAGAGGAAGATTTGGCGCTGGAAGACGGCAAAGGCGAGAATATGGCGGCACGTACCTGAAAGGAGAGGAAGAGTCGGCGCTGGAAGGCGGCAAAGTCGAGAATATGGCGGCAGCTGCGTGAAAGGATAGGAAGAGTCGGCGCTGGAAGGCGGCAAAGGCGAGAATATGGCAGCACGTACCTGAAAGGAGAGGAAGATTTGGCGCTGGAAGGCAGCAAACGAGAGAATATGGCGGCAGGTGCGTGAAAGGAGAGGAAGAATCGGCAGTGGAAGGCGGCAAAGGCGAGAATATGGCAGCAGGCACCTGAAAGAACAAGAAGAGTCGGCGCTAGAAGGCGGCAAAGGCGAGAATATGGTGGCAACTGCGTGAAAGGAGAGGAAGAGTCGGCGGTGGAAGGCGGCAAAGGCGAGAATATGGCAGCACGCACCTGAAAGAACAGGAAGAGTCGGCGCTGGAAGGCGGCAAAGGCGAGAATATGGTGGCAACTGCGTTAAAGGAGAGGAAGAGTCGGCGCTGGAAGACGGCAAAGGTGAGAATATGGCGGCAGGTGCGTGAAAGGAGAGGAAGAGTCGGCGGTGGAAGGCGGCAAAGGCGAGAATATGGCGGCACGTACCTGAAAGGAGAGGAAGAGTCGGCGCTGGAAGGCGGCAAAGGCGAGAATATGGCGGCAGCTGCGTGAAAGGAGAGGAAGAGTCGGCAGTGGAAGGCGGCAATGGCGAGAATATGGCAGCACGTACCTGAAAGGAGAGGAAGACTTGGCACTGGAAGGCAGCAAACGAGAGAATATGGCGGCAGGTGCGTGAAAGGAGAGGAAGAATCGGCAGTGGAAGGCGGCAAAGGCGAGAATATGGCAGCACGCACCTGAAAGAACAGGAAGAGTCAGCAGTGGAAGACGGCAAAGGCGAGAATATGGCGGCAGGTGCGTGAAAGGAGAGGAAGAGTCGGCGCTGGAAGGCGGCAAAGGCGAGAATATGGCGGCAGGTGCCTGAAAGGAGAGGAAGAGTCGGCGCTGGAAGGCGGCAAAGGCGAGAATATGGCGGTAGGTGCGTGAAAGGAGAGGAAGAGTCGGTAGTGGAAGGCAGCAAAGGCGAGAATATGGCGGCAGGTGCGTGAAAGGAGAGGAAGAGTTGGCGCTGTTAGGCGGCAAAGGCGAGAATATGGCGGCACGCACGTGAAAGGAGAGGAAGAGTCGGCGCAGGAAGGCGGCAAAGGCGAGAATATGGCGGCAGCTGCGTGAAAGGAGAGGAAGAGTCGGCGGTGGAAGGCGGCAAAGGCGAGAATATGGCGGCAACTGCGTGAAAGTAGAGGAAGAGTCGGCGGTGGAAGGCGGCAAAGGCGAGAATATGGCAGCACGTACCTGAAAGGAGAGGAAGAGTCGGCGGTGGAAGGCGGCAAATGCGAGAATATGGCAGCACGCACCTGAAAGGACTGGAAGAGTCGGCGCTGGAAGGCGGCAAAGGCGGGAATATGGCGTCAAGTACCTGAAAGGAGAGGAAGATTTGGCGCTGGAAGGCGGCAAAGGCGAGAATATGGCGGCACGTACCTGAAAGGAGAGGAAGAGTCGGCGCTGGAAGGCGGCAAACGAGAGAATATGGCGGCAGCTGCGTGAAAGGAGAGGAAGAGTCGGCGGTGGAAGGCGGCAAAGGCGAGAATATGGCGGCAACTCCGTGAAAGGAGAGGAAGAGTCGGCGGTGGAAGGCGGCAAAGGCGAGAATATGGCGGCAACTGCGTGAAAGTAGAGGAAGAGTCGGCGCTGGAAGGCGGCAAAGGCGAGAATATGGCGGCACGTACCTGAAAGGAGAGGAAGAGTCGGCGGTGGAAGGCGGGAAATGCGAGAATATGGCGGCAGCTGCGTGAAAGGAGAGGAAGAGTCGGCAGTGGAAGACGGCAAAGGCGAGAATATGGCGGCACGTACCTGAAAGGAGAGGAAGATTTGGCGCTGGAAGGCGGCAAACGAGAGAATATGGCGGCAGGTGCGTGAAAGGAGAGGAAGAGTCGGCAGTAGAAGGCGGCAAACTCGAGAATATGGCGGCAAGTACCTGAAAGAAGAGGAAGATTTGGCGCTGGAAGGCGGCAAAGGCGAGAATATGGCGGCAGCTGCGTGAAAGGAGAGGAAGAGTCGGCGGTGGAAGGCGGCAAAGGCGAGAATATGGCGGCAACTGTGTGAAAGTAGAGGAAGATTTGGCGCTGGAAGGCGGCAAAGGCGACAATATGGCAGCCCGTGCGTGAAAGGAGAGGAAGAGTCGGCGGTGGAAGGCGGCAAAGGCGAGAATATGGCGGCAACTGCGTGAAAGTAGAGGATGATTTGGCGCTAGAAGGCGGCAAAGGCGAGAATATGGCGGCAAGTGCCTGAAAGGAGAGGAAGAGTCGGCGCTGGAAGGCGGCAAAGGCGAGAATATGGCAGTAGGTGCGTGACAGGAGAGGAAGAGTCGGCGGTGGAAGGCGGGAAATGCGAGAAGATGGCGGCAACTGCGTGAAAGGAGAGGAAGAGTCGGCGCTGGAAGACGGCAAAGGCGAGAATATGGCGGCCAGTACCTGAAAGGAGAGGAAGATTCAGCGCTGGAAGGCGGCAAAGGCGAGAATATGGCGGCACGTACCTGAAAGGAGAGGAAGAGTCGGCGATGGAAGGCGGCAAAGGCGAGAATATGGCGGCAGCTGCGAGAAAGGATAGGAAGAGTCGGCGCTGGAAGGCGGCAAAGGCGAGAATATGGCAGCACGTACCTGAAAAGAAAGGAAGATTTGGCGCTGGAAGGCAGCAAACGAGAGAATATGGCGGCAGGTGCGTGAAAGGAGAGGAAGAATCGGCAGTGGAAGGCGGCAAAGGCGAGAATATGGCAGCACGCACCTGAAAGAACAGGAAGAGTCGGCGCTGGAAGGCGGCAAAGTCGAGAATATGGTGGCAACTGCGTGAAAGGAGAGGAAAAGTCGGCGGTGGAAGGCGGCAAAGGCGAGAATATGGCAGCACGCACCTGAAAGAACAGGAAGAGTCGGCGCTGGAAGGCGGCAAAGGCGAGAATATGGTGGCAACTGCGTGAAAGGAGAGGAAGAGTCGGCGCTGGAAGACGGCAAAGGTGAGAATATGGCGGCAGGTGCGTGAAAGGAGAGGAAGAGTCGGCGCTGGAAGGCGGCAAAGGCGAGAATATGGCGGCACGTACCTGAAAGGAGAGGAAGAGTCGGCGCAGGAAGGCGGCAAATGCGAGAATATGGCGGCAGGTGCGTGAAAGGAGAGGAAGATTTGGCGCTGGCACGCGGCAAAGGCGAGAATATCGCGGCAAGTACCTGAAAGTAGAGGAAGATTTGGCGCGGGAAGGCGGCAAAGGCGAGAATATGGCGGCAGCTGCGTGAAAGGAGAGGAAGATTTGGCGCTGGAAGGCGGCAAAGGCGAGAATATGGCGGCAGCTGCGTGAAAGGAGAGGAAGAGTCGGCGCTGGAAGGCGGCAAAGGTGAGAATATGGCGGCAGGTGCCTGAAACGAGAGGAAGAGTCGGCGCTGGAAGGCGGCAAAGGCGAGAATATGGCGGCACGTACCTGAAAGGAGAGGAAGAGTCGGCGCTGGAAAGCGGCAAAGGTGAGAATATGGCGGCAGCTGCGTGAAAGGAGAGGAAGAGTCGGCGCTGGAAGGCGGCAAAGGCGAGAATATGGCGGCAGGTGCGTGAAAGGAGAGGAAGAGTCGGCGCTGGAAGGCAGCAAAGGCGAGAATATGGCGGCACGTACCTGAAAGGAGAGGAAGATTTGGCGCTGGAAGGCGGCAAAGGCGAGAATATGGCGGCAGCTGCGTGAAAGGATAGGAAGAGTCGGCGCTGGAAGGCGCCAAAGGCGAGAATATGGCAGCACGTACCTGAAAGGAGAGGAAGATTTGGCGCTGGAAGGCAGCAAACGAGAGAATATGGCGGCAACTGTGTGAAAGTAGAGGAAGAATCGGCAGTGGAAGGCAGCAAAGGCGAGAATATGGCAGCACGTCCCAGAAAGAACAGGAAGAGTCAGCGCTGGAAGGCGGCAAAGGCGAGAATATGGCGGCACGTACCTGAAAGGAGAGGAAGAGTCGGCGCTGGAAGGCGGCAAAGGCGAGAATATGGCGGCAGGTGCCTGAAAGGAGAGGAAGAGTCGGCGCTGGAAGGCGGCAAAGGCGAGAATATGGCAGTAGGTGCGTGACAGGAGAGGAAGAGTCGGCGGTGGAAGGCGGGAAATGCGAGAACATGGCGGCAACTGCGTGAAAGGAGAGGAAGAGTCGGTGCTGGAAGACGGCAAAGGCGACAATATGGCGGCCAGTACCTGAAAGGAGAGGAAGATTTGGCGCTGGAAGGCGGCAAAGGCGAAAATATGGCGGCACGTACCTGAAAGGAGAGGAAGAGTCGGCGCTGGAAGGCGGCAAAGGCGAGAATATGGCGGCAGCTGCTTGAAAGGATAGGAAGAGTCGGCGCTGGAAGGCGGCAAAGGCGAGAAGATGGCAGCACGTACCTGAAAGGAGAGGAAGATTTGGCGCTGGAAGGCGGCAAAGGCGAGAATATGGCGGCAGGTGCGTGAAAGGAGAGGAAGAATCGGCAGTGGAAGGCGGCAATGGCGAGAATATTGCAGCACGCACCTGAAAGAACAGGAAGAGTCGGCGCTGGAAGGCGGCAAAGGCGAGAATATGGTGGCAACTGCGTGAAAGGAGAGGAAGAGTCGGCGCTGGAAGGCGGCAAAGGCGAGAATATGGCAGCACGCTCCTGAAAGAACAGGAAGAGTCGGTACTGGAAGGCGGCAAAGGCGAGAATATGGTGGCAACTGCGTGAAAGGAGAGGAAGAGTCGGCGCTGGAACGCGGCAAAGGCGAGAATATGGCGGCACGCACCTGAAAGGAGAGGAAGATTTGGCGCTGGAAGGCGTCAAAGGCGAGAATATGGCGGCACGTACCTGAAAGGAGAGGAACAGTCGGCGCTGGAAGGCGGCAAAGGCGAGAATATGGCGGCAGGTGCGTGAAAGGAGAGGAAGATTTGGCGCTGGAACACAGCAAAGGCGAGAATATCGCGGCAAGTACCTGAAAGTAGAGGAAGACTTGGCGCGGGAAGGCGGCAAAGGCAAGAATATGGCGGCAGCTGCGTGAAAGGAGAGGAAGATTTGGCGCTAGAAGGCGGCAAAGGCGAGAATATGGCGGCAGCTGCGTGAAAGGAGAGGAAGAGTCGGCGCTGGAAGGCGGCAAAGGCGAGAATATGGCGGTAGGTGCGTGAAAGGAGAGGAAGAGTCGGCGGTGGAAGGCGGCAAAGGCAAGAATATGGCGGCAGCTGCGTGAAAGGAGAGGAAGAGTCGGCGGTTGAAGGCGGGAAATGCGAGAATATGGTGGCAACTGCGTGAAAGTAGAGGAAGAGTCGGCACTGGAAGACGGCAAAGGCGAGAATATGGCGGCACGTACCTGAAAGGAGAGGAAGATTTGGCGCTGGAAGGCGGCAAAGGCGAGAATATCGCGGCACGTACCTGAAAGGAGAGGAAGAGTCGGCGCTGGAAGGCGGCAAAGGCGAGAATATGGCGGCAGGTGCGTAAAAGGAGAGGAAGAGTCGGCGCTGGAAGGCGGCAAAGGCGAGAATATGGCGGTAGGTGCGTGAAAGGAGAGGAAGAGTCGGTGGTGGAAGGCAGCAAAGGCGAGAATATGGCGGCAGGTGCGTGAAAGGAGAGGAAGAGTCGGCGCTGGAAGGCGGCAAAGGCGGGAATATGGCGGCAGGTGCGTGAAAGGAGAGGAAGAGTCGGCGCTGGAAGGCGGCAAAGGCGAGAATATGGTGGTAGGTACGTGAAAGGAGAGGAAGACTCGGCGGTGGAAGGCGGCAAAGGCAAGAATATGGCGGCAGCTGCGTGAAAGGAGAGGAAGAGTCGGCGGTGGAAGGCGGGAAATGCGAGAACATGGCGGCAACTGCGTGAAAGGAGAGGAAGAGTCGGCGCTGGAAGACGGCAAAGGTGAGAATATGGCGGCACGTACCTGAAAGGAGAGGAAGAGTCGGCGCTGGAAGGCGGAAAAGGCGAGAATATGGCGGCAGGTGCGTGAAAGGAGAGGAAGAGTCGGCGCTGGAAGGCAGCAAAGGCGAGAATATGGCGGCACGTACCTGAAAGGAGAGGAAGATTTGGCGCTGGAAGGCGGCAAAGGCGAGAATATGGCGGCACGTACCTGAAAGGAGAGGAAGAGTCGGCGCTGGAAGGCGGCAAAGGCGAGAATATGGCGGCAGCTGCGTGAAAGGATAGGAAGAGTCGGCGCTGGAAGGCGCCAAAGGCGAGAATATGGCAGCACGTACCTGAAAGGAGAGGAAGATTTGGCGCTGGAAGGCGGCAAAGGCGAGAATATGGCGGCACGTACCTGAAAGGAGAGGAAGAGTCGGCAGTGGAAGACGGCAAAGGCGAGAATATGGCGGCACGTACCTAAAAGGAGAGGAAGATTTGGCGGTGGAAGGCGGCAAACGAGAGAATATGGCGGCACGTACCTGAAAGGAGAGGAAGAGTCGGCGCTGGAAGGCGGCAAAGGCGAGAATATGGCGGCAGGTGCGTGAAAGGAGAGGAAGAGTCGGCGCTGGAAGGCAGCAAAGGCGAGAATATGGCGGCACGTACCTGAAAGGAGAGGAAGATTTGGCGCTGGAAGGCGGCAAAGGCGAGAATATGGCGGCAGCTGCGTGAAAGGATAGGAAGAGTCGGCGCTGGAAGGCGCCAAAGGCGAGAATATGGCAGCACGTACCTGAAAGGAGAGGAAGATTTCGCGCTGGAAGGCAGCAAACGAGAGAATATGGCGGCAACTGTGTGAAAGTAGAGGAAGAATCGGCAGTGGAAGGCAGCAAAGGCGAGAATATGGCAGCACGTCCCTGAAAGAACAGGAAGAGTCAGCGCTGGAAGGCGGCAAAGGCGAGAATATGGCGGCACGTACCTGAAAGGAGAGGAAGAGTCGGCGCTGGAAGGCGGCAAAGGCGTGAATATGGCGGCAGCTGCGTGAAAGGATAGGAAGAGTCGGCGCTGGAAGGCGGCAAAGGCGAGAAGATGGCAGCACGTACCTGAAAGGAGAGGAAGATTTGGCGCTGGAAGGCAGCAAACGAGAGAATATGGCGGCAGGTGCGTGAAAGGAGAGGAAGAATCGGCAGTGGAAGGCGGCAATGGCGAGAATATTGCAGCACGCACCTGAAAGAACAGGAAGAGTCGGCGCTGGAAGGCGGCAAAGGCGAGAATATGGTGGCAACTGCGTGAAAGGAGAGGAAGAGTCGGCGGTGGAAGGCGGCAAAGGCGAGAATATGGCAGCACGCTCCTGAAAGAACAGGAAGAGTCGGCGCTGGAAGGCGGCAAAGGCGAGAATATGGTGGCAACTGCGTGAAAGGAGAGGAAGAGTCGGCGCTGGAACGCGGCAAAGGCGAGAATATGGAGGCACGCACCTGAAAGGAGAGGAAGATTTGGCGCTGGAAGGCGTCAAAGGCGAGAATATGGCGGCACGTACCTGAAAGGAGAGGAAGAGTCGGCGCTGGAAGGCGGCAAAGGCGAGAATATGGCGGCAGGTGCGTGAAAGGAGAGGAAGATTTGGCGCTGGAACACAGCAAAGGCGAGAATATCGCGGCAAGTACCTGAAAGTAGAGGAAGATTTGGCGCGGGAAGGCGGCAAAGGCAAGAATATGGCGGCAGCTGCGTGAAAGGAGAGGAAGATTTGGCGCTAGAAGGCGGCAAAGGCGAGAATATGGCGGCAGCTGCGTGAAAGGAGAGGAAGAGTCGGCGCTGGAAGGCGGCAAAGGCGAGAATATGGCGGCAACTCCATGAAAGGAGAGGAAGAGTCGGCGCTGGAAGGCGGCAAAGGCGAGAATATGGCGGTAGGTGCGTGAAAGGAGAGGAAGAGTCGGCGCTGTTAGGCGGCAAAGGCAAGAATATGGCGCCAGCTGCGTGAAAGGAGAGGAAGAGTCGGCGGTTGAAGGCGGGAAATGCGAGAATATGGTGGCAACTGCGTGAAAGTAGAGGAAGAGTCGGCACTGGAAGACGGCAAAGGCGAGAATATGGCGGCACGTACCTGAAAGAAGAGAAAGATTTGGCGCTGGAAGGCGGCAAAGGCGAGAATATGGCGGCACGTACCTGAAAGGAGAGGAAGAGTCGGCGCTGGAAGGCGGCAAAGGCGAGAATATGGCGGCAGGTGCATAAAAGGAGAGGAAGAGTCGGCGCTGGAAGGCGGCAAAGGCGAGAATATGGCGGTAGGTGCGTGAAAGGAGAGGAAGAGTCGGTGGTGGAAGGCAGCAAAGGCGAGAATATGGCGGCAGGTGCGTGAAAGGAGAGGAAGAGTCGGCGCTGGAAGGCGGCAAAGGCGGGAATATGGCGGCAGGTGCGTGAAAGGAGAGGAAGAGTCGGCGCTGGAAGGCGGCAAAGGCGAGAATATGGCGGCAGCTGCGTGAAAGGAGAGGAAGACTCGGCGGTGGAAGGCGGCAAAGGCAAGAATATGGCGGCAGCTGCGTGAAAGGAGAGGAAGAGTCGGCGGTGGAAGGCGGGAAAGGCGAGAACATGGCGGCAACTGCGTGAAAGGAGAGGAAGAGTCGGCGCTGGAAGACGGCAAAGGTGAGAATATGGCGGCACGTACCTGAAAGGAGAGGAAGAGTCGGCGCTGGAAGGCGGCAAAGGCGAGAATATGGCGGCACGTACCTGAAAGGAGAGGAAGAGTCGGTGCTGGAAGGCGGCAAAGGCGAGAATATGGCGGCAACTGCGTGAAAGGAGAGGAAGAGTCGGCAGTGGAAGACGGCAAAGGCAAGAATATGGCGGCAGGTGCGTGAAAGGAGAGGAAGAGTCGGCGCTGGAAGGCGGAAAAGGCGAGAATATGGCGGCAGGTGCGTGAAAGGAGAGGAAGATTTGGCGCTGGAAGGCGGCAAAGGCAAGAATATGGCGGCACGTACCTGAAAGGAGAGGAAGATTTGGCGCTGGAAGGCGGCAAAGGCGAGAATATGGCGGCACGTACCTGAAAGGAGAGGAAGAGTCGGCGCTGGAAGGCGGCAAAGGCGAGAATATGGCGGCAGCTGCGTGAAAGGATAGGAAGAGTCGGCGCTGGAAGGCGCCAAAGGCGAGAATATGGCAGCACGTACCTGAAAGGAGAGGAAGATTTGGCGCTGGAAGGCAGCAAACGAGAGTATATGGCGGCAACTGCGTGAAAGGAGAGGAAGAGTCGGCAGTGGAAGACGGCAAAGGCAAGAATATGGCGGCAGGTGCGTGAAAGGAGAGGAAGAGTCGGCGCTGGAAGGCGGAAAAGGCGAGAATATGGCGGCAGGTGCGTAAAAGGAGAGGAAGAGTCGGCGCTGGAAGGCGGCAAAGGCGAGAATATGGCGGCACGTACCTGAAAGGAGAGGAAGAGTCGGCGCTGGAAGGCGGCAAAGGCGAGAATATGGCGGCAGGTGCCTGAAAGGAGAGGAAGAGTCGGCGCTGGAAGGCGGCAAAGGCGAGAATATGGCAGTAGGTGCGTGACAGGAGAGGAAGAGTCGGCGGTGGAAGGCGGGAAATGCGAGAACATCGCGGCAACTGCGTGAAAGGAGAGGAAGAGTCGGTGCTGGAAGACGGCAAAGGCGACAATATGGCGGCACGTACCTGAAAGGAGAGGAAGATTTGGCGCTGGAAGGCGGCAAAGGCGAGAATATGGCGGCACGTACCTGAAAGGAGAGGAAGAGTCGGCGCTGGAAGGCGGCAAAGGCGAGAATATGGCGGCACGTACCTGAAAGGAGAGGAAGATTTGGCGCTGGAAGGCGGCAAAGGCGAGAATATGGCAGCCCATGCGTGAAAGGAGAGGAAGAGTCGGCGGTGGAAGGCGGCAAAGGCGAGAATATGGCGGCAACTGCGTGAAAGTAGAGGATGATTTGGCGCTAGAAGGCGGCAAAGGCGAGAATATGGTGGCAAGTGCCTGAAAGGAGAGGAAGAGTCGGCGCTGGAAGGCGGCAAAGGCGAGAATATGGCAGTAGGTGCGTGACAGGAGAGGAAGAGTCGGCACTGGAAGGCGGGAAATGCGAGAAGATGGCGGCAACTGCGTGAAAGGAGAGGAAGAGTCGGCGCTGGAAGACGGCAAAGGCGAGAATATGGCGGCCAGTACCTGAAAGAAGAGGAAGATTCGGCGCTGGAAGGCGGCAAAGGCGAGAATATGGCGGCACGTACCTGAAAGGAGAGGAAGAGTCGGCGCTGGAAGGCGGCAAAGGCGAGAATATGGCGGCAGGTGCGTGAAAGGAGAGGAAGAGTCGGCGCTGGAAGGCGGCAAAGGCGAGAATATGGCAGCACGTACCTGAAAAGAGAGGAAGATTTGGCGCTGGAAGGCAGCAAACGAGAGAATATGGCGGCAGGTGCTTGAAAGGAGAGGAAGAAACGGCAGTGGAAGGCGGCAAAGGCGAGAATATGGCAGCACGCACGTGAAAGAACAGGAAGAGTCGGCGCTGGAAGGCGGCAAAGGCGAGAATATGGCGGCACGTACCTGAAAGGAGAGGAACAGTCGGCGGTGGAAGGCGGCAAAGGCGAGAATATGGCGGCACGTACCTGAAAGGAGAGGAAGAGTCGGCGCTGGAAGGCGGCAAAGGCGAGAATATTGCGGCACGTACCGGAAAGGAGAGGAAGAGTCGGCGCTGGAAGGCGGCAAAGGCGAGAATATGGCGGCAGCTGCGTGAAAGGAGAGGAAGAGTCGGCGCTGGAAGGCGGCAAAGGCGAGAATATGGCGGTAGGTACGTGAAAGGAGAGGAAGACTCGGCGGTGGAAGGCGGCAAAGGCAAGAATATGGCGGCAGTTGTGTGAAAGGAGAGGAAGATTTGGCGCTGGAAGGCGGCAAAGGCGAGAATATGGCGGCAGCTGCGTGAAAGGAGAGGAAGAGTCAGCGGTGGAAGGCGGCAAAGGCGAGAATATGGCGGCAACTGCGTGAAAGTAGAGGAAGATTTGGCGCTGGAAGGCGGCAAAGGCGAGAATATGGCAGCCCGTGCGTGAAAGGAGAGGAAGAGTCGGCGGTGGAAGGCGGGAAATGCGAGAATATGGCGGCAACTGCGTGAAAGTAGAGGAAGATTTGGCGCTAGAAGGCGGCAAAGGCGAGAATATGGCAGCCCGTGCGTGAAAGGAGAGGAAGAGTCGGCAGTGGAAGGCGGCAAAGGCGAGAATATGGCGGCACGTACCTGAAAGGAGAGGAAAAGTCGGCGCTGCAAGGCGGCAAAGTCAAGAATATGGCGGCAGGTGCGTGAAAGGAGAGGAAGAGTCGGTAGTGGAAGGCAGCAAAGGCGAGAATATGGCGGCAACTGCGTGAAAGGAGAGGAAGAGTCGGCGCTGTTAGGCGGCAAAGGCGAGAATATGGCGGCAGCTGCGTGAAAGGAGAGGAAGAGTCGGCGGTGGAAGGCGGCAAAGGCGAGAATATGGCGGCACTGCGTGAAAGGAGAGGAAGAGTCGGCGCTGGAAGGCGGCAAAGGCGAGAATATGGCGGCAAGTACCTGAAAGGAGAGGAAGAGTCGGCGCTGGAAGGCGGCAAATGCGAGAATATGGCGGCAGCTGCGTGAAAGGAGAGGAAGAGTCGGCGCTGGAAGGCGGCAAAGGCGAGAATATGGCGGCAACTGCGTGAAAGTAGAGGAAGAGTCGGCGCTGGAAGGCGGCAAAGGCGAGAATATGGCGGCACGTACCTGAAAGGAGAGGAAGAGTCGGCGCTGGAAGGCGGCAAAGGCGAGAATATGGCGGCACGTACCTGAAAGGAGAGGAAGATTTGGCGCTGGAAGGCGGCAAAGGCGAGAATATGGCAGCCCATGCGTGAAAGGAGAGGAAGAGTCGGCGGTGGAAGGCGGCAAAGGCGAGAATATGGCGGCAACTGCGTGAAAGTAGAGGATGATTTGGCGCTAGAAGGCGGCAAAGGCGAGAATATGGTGGCAAGTGCCTGAAAGGAGAGGAAGAGTCGGCGCTGGAAGGCGGCAAAGGCGAGAATATGGCAGTAGGTGCGTGACAGGAGAGGAAGAGTCGGCACTGGAAGGCGGGAAATGCGAGAAGATGGCGGCAACTGCGTGAAAGGAGAGGAAGAGTCGGCGCTGGAAGACGGCAAAGGCGAGAATATGGCGGCCAGTACCTGAAAGAAGAGGAAGATTCGGCGCTGGAAGGCGGCAAAGGCGAGAATATGGCGGCACGTACCTGAAAGGAGAGGAAGAGTCGGCGCTGGAAGGCGGCAAAGGCGAGAATATGGCGGCAGGTGCGTGAAAGGATAGGAAGAGTCGGCGCTGGAAGGCGGCAAAGGCGAGAATATGGCAGCACGTACCTGAAAAGAGAGGAAGATTTGGCGCTGGAAGGCAGCAAACGAGAGAATATGGCGGCAGGTGCTTGAAAGGAGAGGAAGAAACGGCAGTGGAAGGCGGCAAAGGCGAGAATATGGCAGCACGCACGTGAAAGAACAGGAAGAGTCGGCGCTGGAAGGCGGCAAAGGCGAGAATATGGCGGCACGTACCTGAAAGGAGAGGAACAGTCGGCGGTGGAAGGCGGCAAAGGCGAGAATATGGCGGCACGTACCTGAAAGGAGAGGAAGAGTCGGCGCTGGAAGGCGGCAAAGGCGAGAATATTGCGGCACGTACCGGAAAGGAGAGGAAGAGTCGGCGCTGGAAGGCGGCAAAGGCGAGAATATGGCGGCAGCTGCGTGAAAGGAGAGGAAGAGTCGGCGCTGGAAGGCGGCAAAGGCGAGAATATGGCGGTAGGTACGTGAAAGGAGAGGAAGACTCGGCGGTGGAAGGCGGCAAAGGCAAGAATATGGCGGCAGTTGTGTGAAAGGAGAGGAAGATTTGGCGCTGGAAGGCGGCAAAGGCGAGAATATGGCGGCAGCTGCGTGAAAGGAGAGGAAGAGTCAGCGGTGGAAGGCGGCAAAGGCGAGAATATGGCGGCAACTGCGTGAAAGTAGAGGAAGATTTGGCGCTGGAAGGCGGCAAAGGCGAGAATATGGCAGCCCGTGCGTGAAAGGAGAGGAAGAGTCGGCGGTGGAAGGCGGGAAATGCGAGAATATGGCGGCAACTGCGTGAAAGTAGAGGAAGATTTGGCGCTAGAAGGCGGCAAAGGCGAGAATATGGCAGCCCGTGCGTGAAAGGAGAGGAAGAGTCGGCAGTGGAAGGCGGCAAAGGCGAGAATATGGCGGCACGTACCTGAAAGGAGAGGAAAAGTCGGCGCTGCAAGGCGGCAAAGTCAAGAATATGGCGGCAGGTGCGTGAAAGGAGAGGAAGAGTCGGTAGTGGAAGGCAGCAAAGGCGAGAATATGGCGGCAACTGCGTGAAAGGAGAGGAAGAGTCGGCGCTGTTAGGCGGCAAAGGCGAGAATATGGCGGCAGCTGCGTGAAAGGAGAGGAAGAGTCGGCGGTGGAAGGCGGCAAAGGCGAGAATATGGCGGCACTGCGTGAAAGGAGAGGAAGAGTCGGCGCTGGAAGGCGGCAAAGGCGAGAATATGGCGGCAAGTACCTGAAAGGAGAGGAAGAGTCGGCGCTGGAAGGCGGCAAATGCGAGAATATGGCGGCAGCTGCGTGAAAGGAGAGGAAGAGTCGGCGCTGGAAGGCGGCAAAGGCGAGAATATGGCGGCAACTGCGTGAAAGTAGAGGAAGAGTCGGCGCTGGAAGGCGGCAAAGGCGAGAATATGGCGGCACGTACCTGAAAGGAGAGGAAGAGTCGGCGGTGGAAGGCGGGAAATGCGAGAATATGGCGGCAGCTGCGTGAAAGGAGAGGAAGAGTCGGCGCTGGAAGACGGCAAAGGCGAGAATATGGCGGCACGTACCTGAAAGTAGAGGAAGATTTGGCGCTGGAAGGCGGCAAAGGCGAGAATATGGCGGCAGGTGCGTGAAAGGATAGGAAGAGTCGGCGGTGGAAGGCGGCAAACTCGAGAATATGGCAGCACGCACCTGAAAGGACTGGAAGAGTCGGTAGTGGAAGGCAGCAAAGGCGGGAATATGGCAGCCCGTGCGTGAAAGGAGAGGAAGAGTCGGCGCTGGAAGGCGGCAAAGGCGAGAATATGGCGGCACGTACCTGAAAGGAGAGGAAGATTTGGCGCTGGAAGGCGGCAAAGGCGAGAATATCGCGGCAGGTGCGTGAAAGGAGAGGAACAGTTGGCGCTGGAAGGCGGCAAAGGCGAGAATATGGCGGCAAGTACCTGAAAGGAGAGGAAGATTTGGCGCTGGAAGGTGGCAAAGGCGAGAATATGGCGGCAGCTGCGTGAAAGGAGAGGAAGAGTCGGCGGTGGAAGGCGGCAAAGGCGAGAATATGGCGGCACGTACCTGAAAGGAGAGGAAGATTTGGCGCTGGAAGGCGGCAAAGGCGAGAATATGGCAGCCCGTGCGTGAAAGGAGAGGAAGAGTCGGCGGTGGAAGGCGGCAAAGGCGAGAATATGGCGGCAACTGCGTGAAAGTAGAGGATGATTTGGCGCTAGAAGGCGGCAAAGGCGAGAATATGGTGGCAAGTGCCTGAAAGGAGAGGAAGAGTCGGCGCTGGAAGGCGGCAAAGGCGAGAATATGGCAGTAGGTGCGTGACAGGAGAGGAAGAGTCGGCACTGGAAGGCGGGAAATGCGAGAAGATGGCGGCAACTGCGTGAAAGGAGAGGAAGAGTCGGCGCTGGAAGACGGCAAAGGCGAGAATATGGCGGCCAGTACCTGAAAGAAGAGGAAGATTCGGCGCTGGAAGGCGGCAAAGGCGAGAATATGGCGGCACGTACCTGAAAGGAGAGGAAGAGTCGGCGCTGGAAGGCGGCAAAGGCGAGAATATGGCGGCAGGTGCGTGAAAGGATAGGAAGAGTCGGCGCTGGAAGGCGGCAAAGGTGAGAATATGGCAGCACGTACCTGAAAAGAGAGGAAGATTTGGCGCTGGAAGGCAGCAAACGAGAGAATATGGCGGCAGGTGCGTGAAAGGAGAGGAAGAATCGGCAGTGGAAGGCGGCAAAGGCGAGAATATGGCAGCACGCACGTGAAAGAACAGGAAGAGTCGGCGCTGGAAGGCGGCAAAGTCGAGAATATGGTGGCAACTGCGTGAAAGGAGAGGAAGAGTCGGCGGTGGAAGGCGGCAAAGGCGACAATATGGCAGCACGCACCTGAAAGAACAGGAAGAGTCGGCGCTGGAAGGCGGCAAAGGCGAGAATATGGTGGCAACTGCGTGAAAGGAGAGGAAGAGTCGGCGCTGGAAGACGGCAAAGGTGAGAATATGGCGGCAGGTGCGTGAAAGTAGAGGAAGAGTCGGCGCTGGAAGGCGGCAAAGGCGAGAATATGGCAGCCAGTAACTGAAAGGAGAGGAAGATTTGGCGCTGGAAGGCGGCAAAGGCAAGAATATGGCGGCACGTACCTGAAAGGAGAGGAAGAGTCGGCGCAGGAAGGCGGCGAAGGCGAGAATATGGCGGCAGGTGCGTGAAAGGAGAGGAAGAGTTGGCGCTGGAAGGCGGCAAAGGCGAGAATATGGCGGCAAGTACCTGAAAGGAGAGGAAGATTTGGCGCTGGAAGGCGGCAAAGGCGAGAATATGGCGGCAGCTGCGTGAAAGGAGAGGAAGAGTCGGCGGTGGAAGGCGGCAAAGGCGAGAATATGGCGGCAACTGCGGGAAAGGAGAGGAAGATTTGGCGCTGGAAGGCGGCAAAGGCGAGAATATGGCGGCAGCTGCGTGAAAGGAGAGGAAGAGTCGGCGCTGGAAGGCGGCAAAGGCGAGAATATGGCGGCAACTGCGTGAAAGTAGAGGATGATTTGGCGCTAGAAGGCGGCAAAGGCGAGAATATGGTGGCAAGTGCCTGAAAGGAGAGGAAGAGTCGGCGCTGGAAGGCGGCAAAGGCGAGAATATGGCAGTAGGTGCGTGACAGGAGAGGAAGAGTCGGCACTGGAAGGCGGGAAATGCGAGAAGATGGCGTCAACTGCGTGAAAGGAGAGGAAGAGTCGGCGCTGGAAGACGGCAAAGGCGAGAATATGGCGGCCAGTACCTGAAAGAAGAGGAAGATTCGGCGCTGGAAGGCGGCAAAGGCGAGAATATGGCGGCACGTACCTGAAAGGAGAGGAAGAGTCGGCGCAGGAAGGCGGCAAAGGCGAGAATATGGCGGCAGGTGCGTGAAAGGATAGGAAGAGTCGGCGCTGGAAGGCGGCAAAGGCGAGAATATGGCAGCACGTACCTGAAAAGAGAGGAACATTTGGCGCTGGAAGGCAGCAAACGAGAGAATATGGCGGCAGGTGCGTGAAAGGAGAGGAAGAATCGGCAGTGGAAGGCGGCAAACGCGAGAATATGGCAGCACGCACGTGAAAGAACAGGAAGAGTCGGCGCTGGAAGGCGGCAAAGTCGAGAATATGGTGGCAACTGCGTGAAAGGAGAGGAAGAGTCGGCGGTGGAAGGCGGCAAAGGCGACAATATGGCAGCACGCTCCTGAAAGAACAGGAAGAGTCGGCGCTGGAAGGCGGCAAAGGCGAGAATATGGTGGCAACTGCGTGAAAGGAGAGGAAGAGTCGGCGCTGGAAGACGGCAAAGGTGAGAATATGGCGGCAGGTGCGTGAAAGTAGAGGAAGATTTGGCGCTGGAAGGCGGCAAAGGCGAGAATATGGCGGCAACTGCATGAAAGGAGAGGAAGAGTCGGCGCTGGAAGGCGGCAAAGGCGAGAATATGGCGGCAGCTGCGTGAAAGGAGAGGAAGAGTCGGCGCTGGAAGGCGGCAAAGGCGAGAATATGGCGGCAACTGCGTGAAAGTAGAGGAAGAGTCGGCGCTGGAAGGCGGCAAAGGCGAGAATATGGCGGCACGTACCTGAAAGGAGAGGAAGAGTCGGCGGTGGAAGGCGGGAAATGCGAGAATATGGCGGCAGCTGCGTGAAAGGAGAGGAAGAGTCGGCGCTGGAAGACGGCAAAGGCGAGAATATGGCGGCACGTACCTGAAAGTAGAGGAAGATTTGGCGCTGGAAGGCGGCAAACGAGAGAATATGGCGGCAGGTGCGTGAAAGGAGAGGAAGAGTCGGCGGTGGAAGGCGGCAAACTCGAGAATATGGCAGCACGCACCTGAAAGGACTGGAAGAGTCGGTAGTGGAAGGCAGCAAAGGCGGGAATATGGCAGCCCGTGCGTGAAAGGAGAGGAAGAGTCGGCGCTGGAAGGCGGCAAAGGCGAGAATATGGCGGCACGTACCTGAAAGGAGAGGAAGATTTGGCGCTGGAAGGCGGCAAAGGCGAGAATATCGCGGCAGGTGCGTGAAAGGAGAGGAACAGTTGGCGCTGGAAGGCGGCAAAGGCGAGAATATGGCGGCAAGTACCTGAAAGGAGAGGAAGATTTGGCGCTGGAAGGCGGCAAAGGCGAGAATATGGCGGCAGCTGCGTGAAAGGAGAGGAAGAGTCGGCGGTGGAAGGCGGCAAAGGCGAGAATATGGCGGCACGTACCTGAAAGGAGAGGAAGATTTGGCGCTGGAAGGCGGCAAAGGCGAGAATATGGCAGCCCGTGCGTGAAAGGAGAGGAAGAGTCGGCGGTGGAAGGCGGCAAAGGCGAGAATATGGCGGCAACTGCGTGAAAGTAGAGGATGATTTGGCGCTAGAAGGCGGCAAAGGCGAGAATATGGTGGCAAGTGCCTGAAAGGAGAGGAAGAGTCGGCGCTGGAAGGCGGCAAAGGCGAGAATATGGCAGTAGGTGCGTGACAGGAGAGGAAGAGTCGGCACTGGAAGGCGGGAAATACGAGAAGATGGCGGCAACTGCGTGAAAGGAGAGGAAGAGTCGGCGCTGGAAGACGGCAAAGGCGAGAATATGGCGGCCAGTACCTGAAAGAAGAGGAAGATTCGGCGCTGGAAGGCGGCAAAGGCGAGAATATGGCGGCACGTACCTGAAAGGAGAGGAAGAGTCGGCGCTGGAAGGCGGCAAAGGCGAGAATATGGCGGCAGGTGCGTGAAAGGATAGGAAGAGTCGGCGCTGGAAGGCGGCAAAGGCGAGAATATGGGAGCACGTACCTGAAAAGAGAGGAAGATTTGGCGCTGGAAGGCAGCAAACGAGAGAATATGGCGGCAGGTGCGTGAAAGGAGAGGAAGAATCGGCAGTGGAAGGCGGCAAAGGCGAGAATATGGCAGCACGCACGTGAAAGAACAGGAAGAGTCGGCGCTGGAAGGCGGCAAAGTCGAGAATATGGTGGCAACTGCGTGAAAGGAGAGGAAGAGTCGGCGGTGGAAGGCGGCAAAGGCGACAATATGGCAGCACGCACCTGAAAGGAGAGGAAGAGTCGGCGCTGGAAGGCGGCAAAGGCGAGAATATGGTGGCAACTGCGTGAAAGGAGAGGAAGAGTCGGCGCTGGAAGACGGCAAAGGTGAGAATATGGCGGCAGGTGCGTGAAAGTAGAGGAAGAGTCGGCGCTGGAAGGCGGCAAAGGCGAGAATATGGCAGCCAGTAACTGAAAGGAGAGGAAGATTTGGCGCTGGAAGGCGGCAAAGGCAAGAATATGGCGGCACGTACCTGAAAGGAGAGGAAGAGTCGGCGCAGGAAGGCGGCGAAGGCGAGAATATGGCGGCAGGTGCGTGAAAGGAGAGGAAGAGTTGGCGCTGGAAGGCGGCAAAGGCGAGAATATGGCGGCAAGTACCTGAAAGGAGAGGAAGATTTGGCGCTGGAAGGCGGCAAAGGCGAGAATATGGCGGCAGCTGCGTGAAAGGAGAGGAAGAGTCGGCGGTGGAAGGCGGCAAAGGCGAGAATATGGCGGCAACTGCGGGAAAGGAGAGGAAGATTTGGCGCTGGAAGGCGGCAAAGGCGAGAATATGGCGGCAGCTGCATGAAAGGAGAGGAAGAGTCGGCGCTGGAAGGCGGCAAAGGCGAGAATATGGCGGCAACTGCGTGAAAGTAGAGGATGATTTGGCGCTAGAAGGCGGCAAAGGCGAGAATATGGTGGCAAGTGCCTGAAAGGAGAGGAAGAGTCGGCGCTGGAAGGCGGCAAAGGCGAGAATATGGCAGTAGGTGCGTGACAGGAGAGGAAGAGTCGGCACTGGAAGGCGGGAAATGCGAGAAGATGGCGTCAACTGCGTGAAAGGAGAGGAAGAGTCGGCGCTGGAAGACGGCAAAGGCGAGAATATGGCGGCCAGTACCTGAAAGAAGAGGAAGATTCGGCGCTGGAAGGCGGCAAAGGCGAGAATATGGCGGCACGTACCTGAAAGGAGAGGAAGAGTCGGCGCAGGAAGGCGGCAAAGGCGAGAATATGGCGGCAGGTGCGTGAAAGGATAGGAAGAGTCGGCGCTGGAAGGCGGCAAAGGCGAGAATATGGCAGCACGTACCTGAAAAGAGAGGAACATTTGGCGCTGGAAGGCAGCAAACGAGAGAATATGGCGGCAGGTGCGTGAAAGGAGAGGAAGAATCGGCAGTGGAAGGCGGCAAACGCGAGAATATGGCAGCACGCACGTGAAAGAACAGGAAGAGTCGGCGCTGGAAGGCGGCAAAGTCGAGAATATGGTGGCAACTGCGTGAAAGGAGAGGAAGAGTCGGCGGTGGAAGGCGGCAAAGGCGACAATATGGCAGCACGCTCCTGAAAGAACAGGAAGAGTCGGCGCTGGAAGGCGGCAAAGGCGAGAATATGGTGGCAACTGCGTGAAAGGAGAGGAAGAGTCGGCGCTGGAAGACGGCAAAGGTGAGAATATGGCGGCAGGTGCGTGAAAGTAGAGGAAGATTTGGCGCTGGAAGGCGGCAAAGGCGAGAATATGGCGGCAACTGCATGAAAGGAGAGGAAGAGTCGGCGCTGGAAGGCGGCAAAGGCGAGAATATGGTGGCAACTGCGTGAAAGGAGAGGAAGAGTCGGCGGTGGAAGGCGGCAAAGGCGACAATATGGCAGCACGCTCCTGAAAGAACAGGAAGAGTCGGCGCTGGAAGGCGGCAAAGGCGAGAATATGGTGGCAACTGCGTGAAAGGAGAGGAAGAGTCGGCGCTGGAAGACGGCAAAGGTGAGAATATGGCGGCAGGTGCGTGAAAGTAGAGGAAGATTTGGCGCTGGAAGGCGGCAAAGGCGAGAATATGGCGGCAACTGCATGAAAGGAGAGGAAGAGTCGGCGCTGGAAGGCGGCAAAGGCGAGAATATGGCGGCAGGTGCGTGAAAGGAGAGGAAGATTTGGCGCTGGAAAGCGGCAAAGGCGAGAATATGGCGGCAACTGCGTGAAAGGAGAGGAAGAGTCGGCGCTGGAAAGCGGCAAAGGTGAGAATATGGCGGCAGGTGCCTGAAAGGAGAGGAAGAGTCGGCGCTGGAAGGCGGCAAAGGCGAGAATATGGCGGTAGTTGCGTGAAAGGAGAGGAAGACTCGGCGGTGGAAGGCGGCAAAGGGAAGAATATGGCGGCAGCTGCGTGAAAGGAGAGGAAGAGTCGGCGGTTGAAGGCGGGAAATGCGAGAATATGGTGGCAGGTGCGTGACAGGAGAGGAAGATTTGGCGCTGGAAGGCGGCAAAGGCGAGAATATGGCGGCACGTACCTGAAAGGAGAGGAAGAGTCGGCGCTGGAAGGCGGCAAAGGCGAGAATATGGCGGCAGGTGCGTGAAAGGAGAGGAAGAGTCGGCGCTGGAACGTGGCAAAGGCGAGAATATGGCGGCACGTGCGTGAAAGGAGAGGAAGAGTCGGCGCTGGAAGGCGGCAAAGGCGAGAATATGGCGGCAGGTGCGTGAAAGGAGAGGAAGAGTCGGCGCTGGAAGGCGGCAAACGAGAGAATATGGCGGCAGCTGCGTGAAAGGAGAGGAAGAGTCGGCGCTGGAAGGCGGCAAAGGCGAGAAGATGGCAGCACGTACCTGATAGGAGAGGAAGATTTGGCGCTGGAAGGCAGCAAACGAGAGAATATGGCGGCAGGTGCGTGAAAGGAGAGGAAGAATCGGCAGTGGATGGCGGCAAAGGCGAGAATATGGCAGCACGCACCTGAAAGAACAGGAAGAGTCGGCGCTGGAAGGCGGCAAAGGCGAGAAGATGACGGCAGGTGCGTGAAAGGAGAGGCGGAGTCGGGCGTGGCAAGTGGCAAAGGCTAGTATATGAGGGCAGGTGCGTGAAAGGAGAGGAGGAGTCGGGGGTGGAAGGCGGCAAAGGCGAGAATATGGCAGCACGCTCCTGAAAGAACAGGAAGAGTCGGCGCTGGAAGGCGGCAAAGGCGAGAATATGGCAGCACGTACCTGAAAGGAGAGGAAGAGTCGGCGCTGGAAGGCGGCAAAGGCGACAATATGGCAGCCCGTGCGTGAAAGGAGAGGAAGAGTCGGCGCTGGAAGGCGGCAAAGGCGAGAATATGGCGGTAGGTGCGTGACAGGAGAGGAAGAGTCGGCGCTGGAAGGCGGCAAAGGCAAGAATATGGCGGCAGCTGCGTGAAAGGAGAGGAAGAGTCGGCAGTGGAAGGCGGGAAATGCGAGAACATGGCGGCAACTGCGTGAAAGGAGAGAAAGAGTCGGCGCTGGAAGACGGCAAAGGTGAGAATATGGCGGCACGTACCTTAAAGTAGAGGAAGATTTGGCGCTGGAAGACGGCAAAGGCGAGAATATGGCGGCACGTACCTGAAAGGAGAGGAAGAGTCGGCGCTGGAAGGCGGCAAAGGCGACAATATGGCGGCAGCTGCGTGAAAGGAGAGGAAGAGTCGGCGCTGGAAGGCGGCAAAGGCGAGAATATGGCGGCACGTACCTGAAAGGAGAGGAACAGTCGGCGGTGGAAGGCGGCAAAGGCGAGAATATGGCGGCACGTACCTGAAAGGAGAGGAAGAGTCGGCGCTGGAAGGCGGCAAAGGCGAAAATATTGCGGCACGTACCTGAAAGGAGAGGAAGAGTCGGCGCTGGAAGGCGGCAAAGGCGAGAATATGGTGGCAGCTGCGTGAAAGCAGAGGAAGAGTCGGCGCTGGAAGGCGGCAAAGGCGAGAATATGGCGGTAGGTACGTGAAAGGAGAGGAAGACTCGGCGGTGGAAGGCGGCAAAGGCAAGAATATGGCGGCAGTTGTGTAAAAGGAGAGGAAGATTTGGCGCTGGAAGGCGGCAAAGGCGAGAATATGGCGGCAGCTGCGTGAAAGGAGAGGAAGAGTCGGCGGTGGAAGGCGGCAAAGGCAAGAATATGGCGGCAGCTGCGTGAAAGTAGAGGAAGATTTGGCGCTGGAAGGCGGCAAAGGCGAGAATATGGCAGCCCGTGAGTGAAAGGAGAGGAAGAGTCGGCGGTGGAAGGCGGGAAATGCGAGAATATGGCGGCAACTGCGTGAAAGTAGAGGAAGAGTCGGCGCTAGAAGTCGGCAAAGGCGAGAATATGGCAGCCCGTGCGTGAAAGGAGAGGAAGAGTCGGCAGTGGAAGGCGGCAAAGGCGAGAATATGGCGGCACGTACCTGAAAGGAGAGGAAAAGTCGGCGCTGGAAGGCGGCAAAGTCAAGAATATGGCGGCTGGTGCGTGAAAGGAGAGGAAGAGTCGGTAGTGGAAGGCAGCAAAGGCGAGAATATGGCGGCAGGTGCGTGAAAGGAGAGGAAGAGTTGGCGCTGTTAGGCGGCAAAGGCGAGAATATGGCGGCACGCACGTGAAAGGACAGGAAGAGATGGCGGTGGAAGGCGGCAAAGGCGAGAATATGGCGGCAACTGCGTGAAAGGAGAGGAAGAGTCGGCGCTGGAAGGCGGCAAAGGCGAGAATATGGCGGCAAGTACCTGAAAGGAGAGGAAGATTTGGCGCTGGAAGGCGGCAAAGGCGAGAATATGGCGGCAGCTGCGTGAAAGGAGAGGAAGAGTCGGCGGTGGAAGGCGGCAAAGGCCAGAATATGGCGGCAACTGCGTGAAAGTAGAGGAAGAGTCGGCGCTGGAAGGCGGCAAAGGCGAGAATATGGCGGCACGTACCTGAAAGGAGAGGAAGAGTCGGCGGTGGAAGGCGGGAAATGCGAGAATATGGCGGCAGCTGCGTGAAAGGAGAGGAAGAGTCGGCAGTGGAAGACGGCAAAGGCGAGAATATGGCGGCACGTACCTGAAAGGAGAGGAAGATTTGGCGCTGGAAGGCGGCAAACGAGAGAATATGGCGGCAGGTGCGTGAAAGGAGAGGAAGAGTCGGCGCTGGAAGGCGGCAAATGCGAGAATATGGCAGCACGCACCTGAAAGGAGAGGAAGAGTCGGCGCTGGAAGGCGGCAAAGGCGGGAATATGGCGGCACGTACCTGAAAGGAGAGGAAGAGTCGGCGCTGGAAGGCGGCAAAGGCGACAATATGGCGGCAGCTGCGTGAAAGGAGAGGAAGATTTGGCGCTGGAAGGCGGCAAAGGCGAGAATATGGCGGCACGTACCTGAAAGGAGAGGAAGAGTCGGCGCTGGAAGGCGGCAAAGGCGAGAATATGGCGGCACGTACCTGAAAGGAGAGGAAGAGTCGGCGCTGGAAGGCGGCAAAGGCGAAAATATTGCGGCACGTACCTGAAAGGAGAGGAAGAGTCGGCGCTGGAAGGCGGCAAAGGTGAGAATATGGCGGCAGGTGCGTGAAAGGAGAGGAAGAGTCGGCGCTGGAAGGCGGCAAAGGCGAGAATATGGCGGCACGTACCTGAAAGGAGAGGAAGAGTCGGCGCAGGAAGGCGGCAAATGCGAGAATATGGCGGCAGGTGCGTGAAAGGAGAGGAAGATTTGGCGCTGGCACGCGGCAAAGGCGAGAATATCGCGGCAAGTACCTGAAAGGAGAGGAAGATTTGGCGCGGGAAGGCGGCAAAGGCGAGAATATGGCGGCAGCTGCGTGAAAGGAGAGGAAGATTTGGCGCTGGAAGGCGGCAAAGGCGAGAATATGGCGGCAGCTGCGTGAAAGGAGAGGAAGAGTCGGCGCTGGAAGGCGGCAAAGGTGAGAATATGGCGGCAGGTGCCTGAAACGAGAGGAAGAGTCGGCGCTGGAAGGCGGCAAAGGCGAGAATATGGCGGCACGTACCTGAAAGGAGAGGAAGAGTCGGCGCTGGAAAGCGGCAAAGGTGAGAATATGGCGGCAGCTGCGTGAAAGGAGAGGAAGAGTCGGCGGTTGAAGGCGGGAAATGCGAGAATATGGTGGCAACTACGTGAAAGGAGAGGAAGAGTCGGCAGTGGAAGACGGCAAAGGCGAGAATATGGCGGCACGTACCTGAAAGGAGAGGAAGAGTCGGCGCTGGAAGGTGGCAAAGGCGAGAATATGGCGGCAGGTGCGTGAAAGGAGAGGAAGACTTGGCACTGGAAGGCGGCAAAGGCGAGAATATGGCGGCACGCACCTGAAAGGACAGGAAGAGTCGGCGCTGGAAGGCGGCAAAAGCGAGAATATGGCGGCACGTACCTGAAAGGAGAGGAAGAGTCGGCAGTGGAAGACGGCAAAGGCGAGAATATGGCGGCACGTACCTAAAAGGAGAGGAAGATTTGGCGGTGGAAGGCGGCAAACGAGAGAATATGGCGGCACGTACCTGAAAGGAGAGGAAGAGTCGGCGTTGGAAGGCGGCAAAGGCGAGAATATGGCGGCAGGTGCGTGAAAGGAGAGGAAGAGTCGGCGCTGGAAGGCGGCAAAGGCGAGAATATGGCGGCACGTACCTGAAAGGAGAGGAAGATTTGGCGCTGGAAGGCGGCAAAGGCGAGAATATGGCGGCAGCTGCGTGAAAGGATAGGAAGAGTCGGCGCTGGAAGGCGGCAAAGGCGAGAAGATGGCAGCACGTACCTGAAAGGAGAGGAAGATTTGGCGCTGGAAGGCAGCAAACGAGAGAATATGGCGGCAGGTGCGTGAAAGGAGAGGAAGAATCGGCAGTGGAAGGCGGCAATGGCGAGAATATTGCAGCACGCACCTGAAAGAACAGGAAGAGTCGGCGCTGGAAGGCGGCAAAGGCGAGAATATGGTGGCAACTGCGTGAAAGGAGAGGAAGAGTCGGCGCTGGAAGGCGGCAAAGGCGAGAATATGGCAGCACGCTCCTGAAAGAACAGGAAGAGTCGGCGCTGGAAGACGGCAAAGGCGAGAATATGGTGGCAACTGCGTGAAAGGAGAGGAAGAGTCGGCGCTGGAAGGCGGCAAAGGCGAGAATATGGCGGCACGCACCTGAAAGGAGAGGAAGATTTGGCGCTGGAAGGCGTCAAAGGCGAGAATATGGCGGCACGTACCTGAAAGGAGAGGAAGAGTCGGCGCTGGAAGGCGGCAAAGGCGAGAATATGGCGGCAGGTGCGTGAAAGGAGAGGAAGATTTGGCGCTGGAACACAGCAAAGGCGAGAATATCGCGGCAAGTACCTGAAAGTAGAGGAAGATTTGGCGCGGGAAGGCGGCAAAGGCAAGAATATGGCGGCAGCTCCGTGAAAGGAGAGGAAGATTTGGCGCTAGAAGGCGGCAAAGGCGAGAATATGGCGGCAGCTGCGTGAAAGGAGAGGAAGAGTCGGCGCTGGAAGGCGGCAAAGGCGAGAATATGGCGGCAACTCCGTGAAAGGAGAGGAAGAGTCGGCGCTGGAAGGCGGCAAAGGCGAGAATATGGCGGTAGGTGCGTGAAAGGAGAGGAAGAGTCGGCGGTGGAAGGCGGCAAAGGCAAGAATATGGCGGCAGCTGCGTGAAAGGAGAGGAAGAGTCGGCGGTTGAAGGCGGGAAATGCGAGAATATGGTGGCAACTGCGTGAAAGTAGAGGAAGAGTCGGCACTGGAAGACGGCAAAGGCGAGAATATGGCGGCACGTACCTGAAAGGAGAGGAAGATTTGGCGCTGGAAGGCGGCAAAGGCGAGAATATGGCGGCACGTACCTGAAAGGAGAGGAAGAGTCGGCGCTGGAAGGCGGCAAAGGCGAGAATATGGCGGCAGGTGCGTAAAAGGAGAGGAAGAGTCGGCGCTGGAAGGCGGCAAAGGCGAGAATATGGCGGTAGGTGCGTGAAAGGAGAGGAAGAGTCGGTGGTGGAAGGCAGCAAAGGCGAGAATATGGCGGCAGGTGCGTGAAAGGAGAGGAAGAGTCGGCGCTGGAAGGCGGCAAAGGCGGGAATATGGCGGCAGGTGCGTGAAAGGAGAGGAAGAGTCGGCGCTGGAAGGCGGCAAAGGCGAGAATATGGCGGTAGGTACGTGAAAGGAGAGGAAGACTCGGCGGTGGAAGGCGGCAAAGGCAAGAATATGGCGGCAGCTGCGTGAAAGGAGAGGAAGAGTCGGCGGTGGAAGGCGGGAAATGCGAGAACATGGCGGCAACTGCGTGAAAGGAGAGGAAGAGTCGGCGCTGGAAGACGGCAAAGGTGAGAATATGGCGGCACGTACCTGAAAGGAGAGGAAGATTTGGCGCTGGAAGGCGGCAAAGGCGAGAATATGGCGGCACGTACCTGAAAGGAGAGGAAGAGTCGGTGCTGGAAGGCGGCAAAGGCGAGAATATGGCGGCAACTGCGTGAAAGGAGAGGAAGAGTCGGCAGTGGAAGACGGCAAAGGCAAGAATATGGCGGCAGGTGCGTGAAAGGAGAGGAAGAGTCGGCGGTGGAAGGCGGAAAAGGCGAGAATATGGCGGCAGGTGCGTGAAAGGAGAGGAAGAGTCGGCGCTGGAAGGCAGCAAAGGCGAGAATATGGCGGCACGTACCTGAAAGGAGAGGAAGATTTGGCGCTGGAAGGCGGCAAAGGCGAGAATATGGTGGCACGTACCTGAAAGGAGAGGAAGAGTCGGCGCTGGAAGGCGGCAAAGGCGAGAATATGGCGGCAGCTGTGTGAAAGGATAGGAAGAGTTGGCGCTGGAAGGCGCCAAAGGCGAGAATATGGCAGCACGTACCTGAAAGGAGAGGAAGATTTGGCGCTGGAAGGCGGCAAAGGCGAGAATATGGCGGCACGTACCTGAAAGGAGAGGAAGAGTCGGCAGTGGAAGACGGCAAAGGCGAGAATATGGCGGCACGTACCTAAAAGGAGAGGAAGATTTGGCGGTGGAAGGCGGCAAACGAGAGAATATGGCGGCACGTACCTGAAAGGAGAGGAAGAGTCGGCGCTGGAAGGCGGCAAAGGCGAGAATATGGCGGCAGGTGCGTGAAAGGAGAGGAAGAGTCGGCGCTGGAAGGCAGCAAAGTCGAGAATATGGCGGCACGTACCTGAAAGGAGAGGAAGATTTGGCGCTGGAAGGCGGCAAAGGCGAGAATATGGCGGCAGCTGCGTGAAAGGATAGGAAGAGTCGGCGCTGGAAGGCGCCAAAGGCGAGAATATGGCAGCACGTACCTGAAAGGAGAGGAAGATTTGGCCCTGGAAGGCGGCAAAGGCGAGAATATGGCGGCAACTGTGTGAAATAGAGGAAGAATCGGCAGTGGAAGGCAGCAAAGGCGAGAATATGGCAGCACGTCCCTGAAAGAACAGGAAGAGTCAGCGCTGGAAGGCGGCAAAGGCGAGAATATGGAGGCACGTACCTGAAAGGAGAGGAAGAGTCGGCGCTGGAAGGCGGCAAAGGCGAGAATATGGCGGCAGGTGCCTGAAAGGAGAGAAAGAGTCGGCGCTGGAAGGCGGCAAAGGCGAGAATATGGCAGTAGGTGCGTGACAGGAGAGGAAGAGTCGGCGGTGGAAGGCGGGAAATGCGAGAACATGGCGGCAACTGCGTGAAAGGAGAGGAAGAGTCGGTGCTGGAAGACGGCAAAGGCGACAATATGGCGGCCAGTACCTGAAAGGAGAGGAAGATTTGGCGCTGGAAGGCGGCAAAGGCGAGAATATGGCGGCACGTACCTGAAAGGAGAGGAAGAGTCGGCGCTGGAAGGCGGCAAAGGCGAGAATATGGCGGCAGCTGCGTGAAAGGATAGGAAGAGTCGGCGCTGGAAGGCGGCAAAGGCGAGAAGATGGCAGCACGTACCTGAAAGGAGAGGAAGATTTGGCGCTGGAAGGCAGCAAACGAGAGAATATGGCGGCAGGTGCGTGAAAGGAGAGGAAGAATCGGCAGTGGAAGGCGGCAATGGCGAGAATATTGCAGCACGCACCTGAAAGAACAGGAAGAGTCGGCGCTGGAAGGCGGCAAAGGCGAGAATATGGTGGCAACTGCGTGAAAGGAGAGGAAGAGTCGGCGGTGGAAGGCGGCAAAGGCGAGAATATGGCAGCACGCTCCTGAAAGAACAGGAAGAGTCGGCGCTGGAAGGCGGCAAAGGCGAGAATATGGTGGCAACTGCGTGAAAGGAGAGGAAGAGTCGGCGGTGGAAGGCGGCAAAGGCGAGAATATGGAGGCACGCACCTGAAAGGAGAGGAAGATTTGGCGCTGGAAGGCGTCAAAGGCGAGAATATGGCGGCACGTACCTGAAAGGAGAGGAAGAGTCGGCGCTGGAAGGCGGCAAAGGCGAGAATATGGCGGCAGGTGCGTGAAAGGAGAGGAAGATTTGGCGCTGGAACACAGCAAAGGCGAGAATATCGCGGCAAGTACCTGAAAGTAGAGGAAGATTTGGCGCGGGAAGGCGGCAAAGGCAAGAATATGGCGGCAGCTGCGTGAAAGGAGAGGAAGATTTGGCGCTAGAAGGCGGCAAAGGCGAGAATATGGCGGCAGCTGCGTGAAAGGAGAGGAAGAGTCGGCGCTGGAAGGCGGCAAAGGCGAGAATATGGCGGCAACTCCGTGAAAGGAGAGGAAGAGTCGGCGCTGGAAGGCGGCAAAGGCGAGAATATGGCGGTAGGTGCGTGAAAGGAGAGGAAGAGTCGGCGGTGGAAGGCGGCAAAGGCAAAAATATGGCGGCAGCTGCGTGAAAGGAGAGGAAGAGTCGGCGGTTGAAGGCGGGAAATGCGAGAATATGGTGGCAACTGCGTGAAAGTAGAGGAAGAGTCGGCACTGGAAGACGGCAAAGGCGAGAATATGGCGGCACGTACCTGAAAGGAGAGGAAGATTTGGCGCTGGAAGGCGGCAAAGGCGAGAATATGGCAGCCCGTGCGTGAAAGGAGAGGAAGAGTCGGCGCTGGAAGGCGGCAAAGGCGAGAATATGGCGGCAGGTGCGTAAAAGGAGAGGAAGAGTCGGCGCTGGAAGGCGGCAAAGGCGAGAATATGGCGGTAGGTGCGTGAAAGGAGAGGAAGAGTCGGTGGTGGAAGGCAGCAAAGGCGAGAATATGGCGGCAGGTGCGTGAAAGGAGAGGAAGAGTCGGCGCTGGAAGGCGGCAAAGGCGGGAATATGGCGGCAGGTGCGTGAAAGGAGAGGAAGAGTCGGCGCTGGAAGGCGGCAAAGGCGAGAATATGGCGGTAGGTACGTGAAAGGAGAGGAAGACTCGGCGGTGGAAGGCGGCAAAGGCAAGAATATGGCGGCAGGTGCGTGAAAGGAGAGGAAGAGTCGGCGCTGGAAGGCAGCAAAGGCGAGAATATGGCGGCACGTACCTGAAAGGAGAGGAAGATTTGGCGCTGGAAGGCGGCAAAGGCGAGAATATGGTGGCACGTACCTGAAAGGAGAGGAAGAGTCGGCGCTGGAAGGCGGCAAAGGCGAGAATATGGCGGCAGCTGTGTGAAAGGATAGGAAGAGTCGGCGCTGGAAGGCGCCAAAGGCGAGAATATGGCAGCACGTACCTGAAAGGAGAGGAAGATTTGGCGCTGGAAGGCGGCAAAGGCGAGAATATGGCGGCACGTACCTGAAAGGAGAGGAAGAGTCGGCAGTGGAAGACGGCAAAGGCGAGAATATGGCGGCACGTACCTAAAAGGAGAGGAAGATTTGGCGGTGGAAGGCGGCAAACGAGAGAATATGGCGGCACGTACCTGAAAGGAGAGGAAGAGTCGGCGCTGGAAGGCGGCAAAGGCGAGAATATGGCGGCAGGTGCGTGAAAGGAGAGGAAGAGTCGGCGCTGGAAGGCAGCAAAGTCGAGAATATGGCGGCACGTACCTGAAAGGAGAGGAAGATTTGGCGCTGGAAGGCGGCAAAGGCGAGAATATGGCGGCAGCTGCGTGAAAGGATAGGAAGAGTCGGCGCTGGAAGGCGCCAAAGTCGAGAATATGGCAGCACGTACCTGAAAGGAGAGGAAGATTTGGCCCTGGAAGGCAGCAAACGAGAGAATATGGCGGCAACTGTGTGAAAGTAGAGGAAGAATCGGCAGTGGAAGGCAGCAAAGGCGAGAATATGGCAGCACGTCCCTGAAAGAACAGGAAGAGTCAGCGCTGGAAGGCGGCAAAGGCGAGAATATGGCGGCACGTACCTGAAAGGAGAGGAAGAGTCGGCGCTGGAAGGCGGCAAAGGCGAGAATATGGCGGCAGGTGCCTGAAAGGAGAGGAAGAGTCGGCGCTGGAAGGCGGCAAAGGCGAGAATATGGCAGTAGGTGCGTGACAGGAGAGGAAGAGTCGGCGGTGGAAGGCGGGAAATGCGAGAACATGGCGGCAACTGCGTGAAAGGAGAGGAAGAGTCGGTGCTGGAAGACGGCAAAGGCGACAATATGGCGGCCAGTACCTGAAAGGAGAGGAAGATTTGGCGCTGGAAGGCGGCAAAGGCGAGAATATGGCGGCACGTACCTGAAAGGAGAGGAAGAGTCGGCGCTGGAAGGCGGCAAAGGCGAGAATATGGCGGCAGCTGCGTGAAAGGATAGGAAGAGTCGGCGCTGGAAGGCGGCAAAGGCGAGAAGATGGCAGCACGTACCTGAAAGGAGAGGAAGATTTGGCGCTGGAAGGCAGCAAACGAGAGAATATGGCGGCAGGTGCGTGAAAGGAGGGGAAGAATCGGCAGTGGAAGGCGGCAATGGCGAGAATATTGAGGCACGCACCTGAAAGAACAGGAAGAGTCGGCGCTGGAAGGCGGCAAAGGCGAGAATATGGTGGCAACTGCGTGAAAGGAGAGGAAGAGTCGGCGCTGGAAGGCGGCAAAGGCGAGAATATGGCAGCACGCTCCTGAAAGAACAGGAAGAGTCGGCGCTGGAAGGCGGCAAAGGCGAGAATATGGTGGCAACTGCGTGAAAGGAGAGGAAGAGTCGGCGCTGGAACGCGGCAAAGGCGAGAATATGGAGGCACGCACCTGAAAGGAGAGGAAGATTTGGCGCTGGAAGGCGTCAAAGGCGAGAATATGGCGGCACGTACCTGAAAGGAGAGGAAGAGTCGGCGCTGGAAGGCGGCAAAGGCGAGAATATGGCGGCAGGTGCGTGAAAGGAGAGGAAGATTTGGCGCTGGAACACAGCAAAGGCGAGAATATCGCGGCAAGTACCTGAAAGTAGAGGAAGATTTGGCGCGGGAAGGCGGCAAAGGCAAGAATATGGCGGCAGCTGCGTGAAAGGAGAGGAAGATTTGGCGCTAGAAGGCGGCAAAGGCGACAATATGGCGGCAGCTGCGTGAAAGGAGAGGAAGAGTCGGCGCTGGAAGGCGGCAATGGCGAGAATATGGCGGCAACTCCGTGAAAGGAGAGGAAGAGTCGGCGCTGGAAGGCGGCAAAGGCGAGAATATGGCGGTAGGTGCGTGAAAGGAGAGGAAGAGTCGGCGGTGGAAGGCGGCAAAGGCAAGAATATGGCGGCAGCTGCGTGAAAGGAGAGGAAGAGTCGGCGGTTGAAGGCGGGAAATGCGAGAATATGGTGGCAACTGCGTGAAAGTAGAGGAAGAGTCGGCACTGGAAGACGGCAAAGGCGAGAATATGGCGGCACGTACCTGAAAGGAGAGGAAGATTTGGCGCTGGAAGGCGGCAAAGGCGAGAATATGGCGGCACGTACCTGAAAGGAGAGGAAGAGTCGGCGCTGGAAGGCGGCAAAGGCGAGAATATGGCGGCAGGTGCGTAAAAGGAGAGGAAGAGTCGGCGCTGGAAGGCGGCAAAGGCGAGAATATGGCGGTAGGTGCGTGAAAGGAGAGGAAGAGTCGGTGGTGGAAGGCAGCAAAGGCGAGAATATGGCGGCAGGTGCGTGAAAGGAGAGGAAGAGTCGGCGCTGGAAGGCGGCAAAGGCGGGAATATGGCGGCAGGTGCGTGAAAGGAGAGGAAGAGTCGGCGCTGGAAGGCGGCAAAGGCGAGAATATGGCGGTAGGTACGTGAAAGGAGAGGAAGACTCGGCGGTGGAAGGCGGCAAAGGCAAGAATATGGCGGCAGCTGCGTGAAAGGAGAGGAAGAGTCGGCGGTGGAAGGCGGGAAATGCGAGAACATGGCGGCAACTGCGTGAAAGGAGAGGAAGAGTCGGCGCTGGAAGACGGCAAAGGTGAGAATATGGCGGCACGTACCTGAAAGGAGAGGAAGATTTGGCGCTGGAAGGCGGCAAAGGCGAGAATATGGCGGCACGTACCTGAAAGGAGAGGAAGAGTCGGTGCTGGAAGGCGGCAAAGGCGAGAATATGGCGGCAACTGCGTGAAAGGAGAGGAAGAGTCGGCAGTGGAAGACGGCAAAGGCAAGAATATGGCGGCAGGTGCGTGAAAGGAGAGGAAGAGTCGGCGCTGGAAGGCGGAAAAGGCGAGAATATGGCGGCAGGTGCGTGAAAGGAGAGGAAGAGTCGGCGCTGGAAGGCGGCAAAGGCGAGAATATGGCGGCACGTACCTGAAAGGAGAGGAAGAGTCGGCGCAGGAAGGCGGCAAATGCGAGAATATGGCGGCAGGTGCGTGAAAGGAGAGGAAGATTTGGCGCTGGCACGCGGCAAAGGCGAGAATATCGCGGCAAGTACCTGAAAGTAGAGGAAGATTTGGCGCGGGAAGGCGGCAAAGGCGAGAATATGGCGGCAGCTGCGTGAAAGGAGAGGAAGATTTGGCGCTGGAAGGCGGCAAAGGCGAGAATATGGCGGCAGCTGCGTGAAAGGAGAGGAAGAGTCGGCGCTGGAAGGCGGCAAAGGTGAGAATATGGCGGCAGGTGCCTGAAACGAGAGGAAGAGTCGGCGCTGGAAGGCGGCAAAGGCGAGAATATGGCGGCACGTACCTGAAAGGAGAGGAAGAGTCGGCGCTGGAAGGCGGCAAAGGTGAGAATATGGCGGCAGCTGCGTGAAAGGAGAGGAAGAGTCGGCGGTTGAAGGCGGCAAATGCGAGAATATGGTGGCAACTACGTGAAAGGAGAGGAAGAGTCGGCAGTGGAAGACGGCAAAGGCGAGAATATGGCGGCACGTACCTGAAAGGAGAGGAAGAGTCGGCGCTGGAAGGTGGCAAAGGCGAGAATATGGCGGCAGGTGCGTGAAAGGAGAGGAAGAGTCGGCGCTGGAAGGCGGCAAAGGCGAGAATATGGCGGCACGCACCTGAAAGGACAGGAAGAGTCGGCGCTGGAAGGCGGCAAAAGCGAGAATATGGCGGCACGTACCTGAAAGGAGAGGAAGAGTCGGCAGTGGAAGACGGCAAAGGCGAGAATATGGCGGCACGTACCTAAAAGGAGAGGAAGATTTGGCGGTGGAAGGCGGCAAAGGCGAGAATATGGCGGCACGTACCTGAAAGGAGAGGAAGAGTCGGCGCTGGAAGGCGGCAAAGGCGAGAATATGGCGGCAGGTGCGTGAAAGGAGAGGAAGAGTCGGCGCTGGAAGGCGGCAAAGGCGAGAATATGGCGGCACGTACCTGAAAGGAGAGGAAGATTTGGCGCTGGAAGGCGGCAAAGGCGAGAATATGGCGGCAGCTGCGTGAAAGGATAGGAAGAGTCGGCGCTGGAAGGCGGCAAAGGCGAGAATATGGCAGCACGTACCTGAAAGGAGAGGAAGATTTGGCGCTGGAAGGCAGCAAACGAGAGAATATGGCGGCAACTGTGTGAAAGTAGAGGAAGAATCGGCAGTGGAAGGCAGCAAAGGCGAGAATATGGCAGCACGTCCCTGAAAGAACAGGAAGAGTCAGCGCTGGAAGGCGGCAAAGGCGAGAATATGGCGGCACGTACCTGAAAGGAGAGGAAGAGTCGGCGCTGGAAGGCGGCAAAGGCGAGAATATGGCGGCAGGTGCCTGAAAGGAGAGGAAGAGTCGGCGCTGGAAGGCGGCAAAGGCGAGAATATGGCAGTAGGTGCGTGACAGGAGAGGAAGAGTCGGCGGTGGAAGGCGGGAAATGCGAGAACATGGCGGCAACTGCGTGAAAGGAGAGGAAGAGTCGGTGCTGGAAGACGGCAAAGGCGACAATATGGCGGCCAGTACCTGAAAGGAGAGGAAGATTTGGCGCTGGAAGGCGGCAAAGGCGAGAATATGGCGGCACGTACCTGAAAGGAGAGGAAGAGTCGGCGCTGGAAGGCGGCAAAGGCGAGAATATGGCGGCAGCTGCGTGAAAGGATAGGAAGAGTCGGCGCTGGAAGGCGGCAAAGGCGAGAAGATGGCAGCACGTACCTGAAAGGAGAGGAAGATTTGGCGCTGGAAGGCAGCAAACGAGAGAATATGGCGGCAGGTGCGTGAAAGGAGAGGAAGAATCGGCAGTGGAAGGCGGCAATGGCGAGAATATTGCAGCACGCACCTGAAAGAACAGGAAGAGTCGGCGCTGGAAGGCGGCAAAGGCGAGAATATGGTGGCAACTGCGTGAAAGGAGAGGAAGAGTCGGCGCTGGAAGGCGGCAAAGGCGAGAATATGGCAGCACGCTCCTGAAAGAACAGGAAGAGTCGGCGCTGGAAGGCGGCAAAGGCGAGAATATGGTGGCAACTGCGTGAAAGGAGAGGAAGAGTCGGCGCTGGAACGCGGCAAAGGCGAGAATATGGCGGCACGCACCTGAAAGGAGAGGAAGATTTGGCGCTGGAAGGCGTCAAAGGCGAGAATATGGCGGCACGTACCTGAAAGGAGAGGAAGAGTCGGCGCTGGAAGGCGGCAAAGGCGAGAATATGGCGGCAGGTGCGTGAAAGGAGAGGAAGATTTGGCGCTGGAACACAGCAAAGGCGAGAATATCGCGGCAAGTACCTGAAAGTAGAGGAAGATTTGGCGCGGGAAGGCGGCAAAGGCAAGAATATGGCGGCAGCTGCGTGAAAGGAGAGGAAGATTTGGCGCTAGAAGGCGGCAAAGGCGAGAATATGGCGGCAGCTGCGTGAAAGGAGAGGAAGAGTCGGCGCTGGAAGGCGGCAAAGGCGAGAATATGGCGGCAACTCCGTGAAAGGAGAGGAAGAGTCGGCGCTGGAAGGCGGCAAAGGCGAGAATATGGCGGTAGGTGCGTGAAAGGAGAGGAAGAGTCGGCGGTGGAAGGCGGCAAAGGCAAGAATATGGCGGCAGCTGCATGAAAGGAGAGGAAGAGTCGGCGGTTGAAGGCGGGAAATGCGAGAATATGGTGGCAACTGCGTGAAAGTAGAGGAAGAGTCGGCACTGGAAGACGGCAAAGGCGAGAATATGGCGGCACGTACCTGAAAGGAGAGGAAGATTTGGCGCTGGAAGGCGGCAAAGGCGAGAATATGGCGGCACGTACCTGAAAGGAGAGGAAGAGTCGGCGCTGGAAGGCGGCAAAGGCGAGAATATGGCGGCAGGTGCGTAAAAGGAGAGGAAGAGTCGGCGCTGGAAGGCGGCAAAGGCGAGAATATGGCGGTAGGTGCGTGAAAGGAGAGGAAGAGTCGGTGGTGGAAGGCAGCAAAGGCGAGAATATGGCGGCAGGTGCGTGAAAGGAGAGGAAGAGTCGGCGCTGGAAGGCGGCAAAGGCGGGAATATGGCAGCAGGTGCGTGAAAGGAGAGGAAGAGTCGGCGCTGGAAGGCGGCAAAGGCGAGAATATGGCGGTAGGTACGTGAAAGGAGAGGAAGACTCGGCGGTGGAAGGCGGCAAAGGCAAGAATATGGCGGCAGCTGCGTGAAAGGAGAGGAAGAGTCGGCGGTGGAAGGCGGGAAATGCGAGAACATGGCGGCAACTGCGTGAAAGGAGAGGAAGAGTCGGCGCTGGAAGACGGCAAAGGTGAGAATATGGCGGCACGTACCTGAAAGGAGAGGAAGATTTGGCGCTGGAAGGCGGCAAAGGCGAGAATATGGCGGCACGTACCTGAAAGGAGAGGAAGAGTCGGTGCTGGAAGGCGGCAAAGGCGAGAATATGGCGGCAACTGCGTGAAAGGAGAGGAAGAGTCGGCAGTGGAAGACGGCAAAGGCAAGAATATGGCGGCAGGTGCGTGAAAGGAGAGGAAGAGTCGGCGGTGGAAGGCGGAAAAGGCGAGAATATGGCGGCAGGTGCGTGAAAGGAGAGGAAGAGTCGGCGCTGGAAGGCAGCAAAGGCGAGAATATGGCGGCACGTACCTGAAAGGAGAGGAAGATTTGGCGCTGGAAGGCGGCAAAGGCGAGAATATGGTGGCACGTACCTGAAAGGAGAGGAAGAGTCGGCGCTGGAAGGCGGCAAAGGCGAGAATATGGCGGCAGCTGTGTGAAAGGATAGGAAGAGTCGGCGCTGGAAGGCGCCAAAGGCGAGAATATGGCAGCACGTACCTGAAAGGAGAGGAAGATTTGGCGCTGGAAGGCGGCAAAGGCGAGAATATGGCGGCACGTACCTGAAAGGAGAGGAAGAGTCGGCAGTGGAAGACGGCAAAGGCGAGAATATGGCGGCACGTACCTAAAAGGAGAGGAAGATTTGGCGGTGGAAGGCGGCAAACGAGAGAATATGGCGGCACGTACCTGAAAGGAGAGGAAGAGTCGGCGCTGGAAGGCGGCAAAGGCGAGAATATGGCGGCAGGTGCGTGAAAGGAGAGGAAGAGTCGGCGCTGGAAGGCAGCAAAGTCGAGAATATGGCGGCACGTACCTGAAAGGAGAGGAAGATTTGGCGCTGGAAGGCGGCAAAGGCGAGAATATGGCGGCAGCTGCGTGAAAGGATAGGAAGAGTCGGCGCTGGAAGGCGCCAAAGGCGAGAATATGGCAGCACGTACCTGAAAGGAGAGGAAGATTTGGCCCTGGAAGGCAGCAAACGAGAGAATATGGCGGCAACTGTGTGAAATAGAGGAAGAATCGGCAGTGGAAGGCAGCAAAGGCGAGAATATGGCAGCACGTCCCTGAAAGAACAGGAAGAGTCAGCGCTGGAAGGCGGCAAAGGCGAGAATATGGAGGCACGTACCTGAAAGGAGAGGAAGAGTCGGCGCTGGAAGGCGGCAAAGGCGAGAATATGGCGGCAGGTGCCTGAAAGGAGAGAAAGAGTCGGCGCTGGAAGGCGGCAAAGGCGAGAATATGGCAGTAGGTGCGTGACAGGAGAGGAAGAGTCGGCGGTGGAAGGCAGGAAATGCGAGAACATGGCGGCAACTGCGTGAAAGGAGAGGAAGAGTCGGTGCTGGAAGACGGCAAAGGCGACAATATGGCGGCCAGTACCTGAAAGGAGAGGAAGATTTGGCGCTGGAAGGCGGCAAAGGCGAGAATATGGCGGCACGTACCTGAAAGGAGAGGAAGAGTCGGCGCTGGAAGGCGGCAAAGGCGAGAATATGGCGGCAGCTGCGTGAAAGGATAGGAAGAGTCGGCAGTGGATGGCGGCAAAGGCGAGAAGATGGCAGCACGTACCTGAAAGGAGAGGAAGATTTGGCGCTGGAAGGCAGCAAACGAGAGAATATGGCGGCAGGTGCGTGAAAGGAGAGGAAGAATCGGCAGTGGAAGGCGGCAATGGCGAGAATATTGCAGCACGCACCTGAAAGAACAGGAAGAGTCGGCGCTGGAAGGCGGCAAAGGCGAGAATATGGTGGCAACTGCGTGAAAGGAGAGGAAGAGTCGGCGGTGGAAGGCGGCAAAGGCGAGAATATGGCAGCACGCTCCTGAAAGAACAGGAAGAGTCGGCGCTGGAAGGCGGCAAAGGCGAGAATATGGTGGCAACTGCGTGAAAGGAGAGGAAGAGTCGGCGCTGGAACGCGGCAAAGGCGAGAATATGGAGGCACGCACCTGAAAGGAGAGGAAGATTTGGCGCTGGAAGGCGTCAAACGCGAGAATATGGCGGCACGTACCTGAAAGGAGAGGAAGAGTCGGCGCTGGAAGGCGGCAAAGGCGAGAATATGGCGGCAGGTGCGTGAAAGGAGAGGAAGATTTGGCGCTGGAACACAGCAAAGGCGAGAATATCGCGGCAAGTACCTGAAAGTAGAGGAAGATTTGGCGCGGGAAGGCGGCAAAGGCAAGAATATGGCGGCAGCTGCGTGAAAGGAGAGGAAGATTTGGCGCTAGAAGGCGGCAAAGGCGAGAATATGGCGGCAGCTGCGTGAAAGGAGAGGAAGAGTCGGCGCTGGAAGGCGGCAAAGGCGAGAATATGGCGGCAACTCCGTGAAAGGAGAGGAAGAGTCGGCGGTGGAAGGCGGCAAAGGCAAGAATATGGCGGCAGCTGCGTGAAAGGAGAGGAAGAGTCGGCGGTTGAAGGCGGGAAATGCGAGAATATGGTGGCAACTGCGTGAAAGTAGAGGAAGAGTCGGCACTGGAAGACGGCAAAGGCGAGAATATGGCGGCACGTACCTGAAAGGAGAGGAAGAGTCGGCGCTGGAAGGCGGCAAAGGCGAGAATATGGCGGCAGGTGCGTAAAAGGAGAGGAAGAGTCGGCGCTGGAAGGCGGCAAAGGCGAGAATATGGCGGTAGGTGCGTGAAAGGAGAGGAAGAGTCGGTGGTGGAAGGCAGCAAAGGCGAGAATATGGCGGCAGGTGCGTGAAAGGAGAGGAAGAGTCGGCGCTGGAAGGCGGCAAAGGCGGGAATATGGCGGCAGGTGCGTGAAAGGAGAGGAAGAGTCGGCGCTGGAAGGCGGCAAAGGCGAGAATATGGCGGTAGGTACGTGAAAGGAGAGGAAGACTCGGCGGTGGAAGGCGGCAAAGGCAAGAATATGGCGGCAGGTGCGTGAAAGGAGAGGAAGAGTCGGCGCTGGAAGGCAGCAAAGGCGAGAATATGGCGGCACGTACCTGAAAGGAGGGGAAGATTTGGCGCTGGAAGGCGGCAAAGGCGAGAATATGGTGGCACGTACCTGAAAGGAGAGGAAGAGTCGGCGCTGGAAGGCGGCAAAGGCGAGAATATGGCGGCAGCTGTGTGAAAGGATAGGAAGAGTCGACGCTGGAAGGCGCCAAAGGCGAGAATATGGCAGCACGTACCTGAAAGGAGAGGAAGATTTGGCGCTGGAAGGCGGCAAAGGCGAGAATATGGCGGCACGTACCTGAAAGGAGAGGAAGAGTCGGCAGTGGAAGACGGCAAAGGCGAGAATATGGCGGCACGTACCTAAAAGGAGAGGAAGATTTGGCGGTGGAAGGCGGCAAACGAGAGAATATGGCGGCACGTACCTGAAAGGAGAGGAAGAGTCGGCGCTGGAAGGCGGCAAAGGCGAGAATATGGCGGCAGGTGCGTGAAAGGAGAGGAAGAGTCGGCGCTGGAAGGCAGCAAAGGCGAGAATATGGCGGCACGTACCTGAAAGGAGAGGAAGATTTGGCGCTGGAAGGCGGCAAAGGCGAGAATATGGCGGCAGCTGCGTGAAAGGATAGGAAGAGTCGGCGCTGGAAGGCGCCAAAGGCGAGAATATGGCAGCACGTACCTGAAAGGAGAGGAAGATTTGGCCCTGGAAGGCAGCAAACGAGAGAATATGGCGGCAACTGTGTGAAAGTAGAGGAAGAATCGGCAGTGGAAGGCAGCAAAGGCGAGAATATGGCAGCACGTCCCTGAAAGAACAGGAAGAGTCAGCGCTGGAAGGCGGCAAAGGCGAGAATATGGCGGCACGTACCTGAAAGGAGAGGAAGAGTCGGCGCTGGAAGGCGGCAAAGGCGAGAATATGGCGGCAGGTGCCTGAAAGGAGAGGAAGAGTCGGCGCTGGAAGGCGGCAAAGGCGAGAATATGGCAGTAGGTGCGTGACAGGAGAGGAAGAGTCGGCGGTGGAAGGCGGGAAATGCGAGAACATGGCGGCAACTGCGTGAAAGGAGAGGAAGAGTCGGTGCTGGAAGACGGCAAAGGCGACAATATGGCGGCCAGTACCTGAAAGGAGAGGAAGATTTGGCGCTGGAAGGCGGCAAAGGCGAGAATATGGCGGCACGTACCTGAAAGGAGAGGAAGAGTCGGCGCTGGAAGGCGGCAAAGGCGAGAATATGGCGGCAGCTGCGTGAAAGGATAGGAAGAGTCGGCGCTGGAAGGCGGCAAAGGCGAGAAGATGGCAGCACGTACCTGAAAGGAGAGGAAGATTTGGCGCTGGAAGGCAGCAAACGAGAGAATATGGCGGCAGGTGCGTGAAAGGAGAGGAAGAATCGGCAGTGGAAGGCGGCAATGGCGAAAATATTGCAGCACGCACCTGAAAGAACAGGAAGAGTCGGCGCTGGAAGGCGGCAAAGGCGAGAATATGGTGGCAACTGCGTGAAAGGAGAGGAAGAGTCGGCGCTGGAAGGCGGCAAAGGCGAGAATATGGCAGCACGCTCCTGAAAGAACAGGAAGAGTCGGCGCTGGAAGGCGGCAAAGGCGAGAATATGGTGGCAACTGCGTGAAAGGAGAGGAAGAGTCGGCGCTGGAACGCGGCAAAGGCGAGAATATGGAGGCACGCACCTGAAAGGAGAGGAAGATTTGGCGCTGGAAGGCGTCAAAGGCGAGAATATGGCGGCACGTACCTGAAAGGAGAGGAAGAGTCGGCGCTGGAAGGCGGCAAAGGCGAGAATATGGCGGCAGGTGCGTGAAAGGAGAGGAAGATTTGGCGCTGGAACACAGCAAAGGCGAGAATATCGCGGCAAGTACCTGAAAGTAGAGGAAGATTTGGCGCGGGAAGGCGGCAAAGGCAAGAATATGGCGGCAGCTGCGTGAAAGGAGAGGAAGATTTGGCGCTAGAAGGCGGCAAAGGCGACAATATGGCGGCAGCTGCGTGAAAGGAGAGGAAGAGTCGGCGCTGGAAGGCGGCAAAGGCGAGAATATGGCGGCAACTCCGTGAAAGTACAGGAAGAGTCGGCGCTGGAAGGCGGCAAAGGCGAGAATATGGCGGTAGGTGCGTGAAAGGAGAGGAAGAGTCGGCGGTGGAAGGCGGCAAAGGCAAGAATATGGCGGCAGCTGCGTGAAAGGAGAGGAAGAGTCGGCGGTTGAAGGCGGGAAATGCGAGAATATGGTGGCAACTGCGTGAAAGTAGAGGAAGAGTCGGCACTGGAAGACGGCAAAGGCGAGAATATGGCGGCACGTACCTGAAAGGAGAGGAAGATTTGGCGCTGGAAGGCGGCAAAGGCGAGAATATGGCGGCACGTACCTGAAAGGAGAGGAAGAGTCGGCGCTGGAAGGCGGCAAAGGCGAGAATATGGCGGCAGGTGCGTAAAAGGAGAGGAAGAGTCGGCGCTGGAAGGCGGCAAAGGCGAGAATATGGCGGTAGGTGCGTGAAAGGAGAGGAAGAGTCGGTGGTGGAAGGCAGCAAAGGCGAGAATATGGCGGCAGGTGCGTGAAAGGAGAGGAAGAGTCGGCGCTGGAAGGCGGCAAAGGCGGGAATATGGCGGCAGGTGCGTGAAAGGAGAGGAAGAGTCGGCGCTGGAAGGCGGCAAAGGCGAGAATATGGCGGTAGGTACGTGAAAGGAGAGGAAGACTCGGCGGTGGAAGGCGGCAAAGGCAAGAATATGGCGGCAGCTGCGTGAAAGGAGAGGAAGAGTCGGCGGTGGAAGGCGGGAAATGCGAGAACATGGCGGCAACTGCGTGAAAGGAGAGGAAGAGTCGGCGCTGGAAGACGGCAAAGGTGAGAATATGGCGGCAGCTGCGTGAAAGGAGAGGAAGAGTCGGCAGTGGAAGACGGCAAAGGCGAGAATATGGCGGCAGCTGCGTGAAAGGAGAGGAAGACTCGGCGCTGGAAGGCGGAAAAGGCGAGAATATGGCGGCAGGTGCGTGAAAGGAGAGGAAGAGTCGGCGCTGGAAGGCGGCAAAGGCGAGAATATGGCGGCACGTACCTGAAAGGAGAGGAAGATTTGGCGCTGGAAGGCGGCAAAGGCGAGAATATGGCGGCACGTACCTGAAAGGAGAGGAAGAGTCGGCGCTGGAAGGCGGCAAAGGCGAGAATATGGCGGCAGCTGCGTGAAAGGATAGGAAGAGTCGGCGCTGGAAGGCGCCAAAGGCGAGAATATGGCAGCACGTACCTGAAAGGAGAGGAAGATTTGGCGCTGGAAGGCAGCAAACGAGAGTATATGGCGGCAACTGTGTGAAAGTAGAGGAAGAATCGGCAGTGGAAGGCGGCAAAGGCGAGAATATGGCAGCACGTACCTGAAAGAACAGGAAGAGTCGGCGCTGGAAGGCGGCAAAGGCGAGAATATGGCGGCACGTACCTGAAAGGAGAGGAAGAGTCGGCGCTGGAAGGCGGCAAAGGCGAGAATATGGCGGCAGGTGCCTGAAAGGAGAGGAAGAGTCGGCGCTGGAAGGCGGCAAAGGCGAGAATATGGCAGTAGGTGCGTGACAGGAGAGGAAGAGTCGGCGGTGGAAGGCGGGAAATGCGAGAACATGGCGGCAACTCCGTGAAAGGAGAGGAAGAGTCGGTGCTGGAAGACGGCAAAGGCGAGAATATGGCGGCCAGTACCTGAAAGGAGAGGAAGATTTGGCGCTGGAAGGCGGCAAAGGCGAGAATATGGCGGCACGTACCTGAAAGGAGAGGAAGAGTCGGAGCTGGAAGACGGCAAAGGCGAGAATATGGCGGCACGTACCTGAAAGGAGAGGAACAGTCGGCGGTGGAAGGCGGCAAAGGCGATAATATGGCGGCACGTACCTGAAAGGAGAGGAAGATTTGGCGCTGGAAGGCGGCAAAGGCGAGAATATGGCGGCAGGTGCGTGAAAGGAGAGGAAGAATCGGCAGTGGAAGGCGGCAATGGCGAGAATATGGCAGCACGCACCTGAAAGAACAGGAAGAGTCGGCGCTGGAAGGCGGCAAAGGCGAGAATATGGTGGCAACTGCGTGAAAGGAGAGGAAGAGTCGGCGGTGGAAGGCGGCAAAGGCGAGAATATGGCAGCACGCTCCTAAAAGAACAGGAAGAGTCGGCGCTGGAAGGCGGCAAAGGCGAGAATATGGTGGCAACTGCGTGAAAGGAGAGGAAGAGTCGGCGCTGGAACGCGGCAAAGGCGAGAATATGGCGGCACGCACCTGAAAGGAGAGGAAGATTTGGCGCTGGAAGGCGTCAAAGGCGAGAATATGGCGGCACGTACCTGAAAGGAGAGGAAGAGTCGGCGCTGGAAGGCGGCAAAGGCGAGAATATGGCGGCAGGTGCGTGAAAGGAGAGGAAGATTTGGCGCTGGAACACGGCAAAGGCGAGAATATCGCGGCAAGTACCTGAAAGTAGAGGAAGATTTGGCGCGGGAAGGCGGCAAAGGCAAGAATATGGCGGCAGCTGCGTGAAAGGAGAGGAAGATTTGGCGCTAGAAGGCGGCAAAGGCGAGAATATGGCGGCAGCTGCGTGAAAGGAGAGGAAGAGTCGGCGCTGGAAGGCGGCAAAGGCGAGAATATGGCGGCAACTCCGTGAAAGGAGAGGAAGAGTCGGCGCTGGAAGGCGGCAAAGGCGAGAATATGGCGGTAGGTGCGTGAAAGGAGAGGAAGACTCGGCGGTGGAAGGCGGCAAAGGCAAGAATATGGCGGCAGCTGCGTGAAAGGAGAGGAAGAGTCGGCGGTTGAAGGCGGGAAATGCGAGAATATGGTGGCAACTGCGTGAAAGTAGAGGAAGAGTCGGCAGTGGAAGACGGCAAAGGCGAGAATATGGCGGCACGTACCTGAAAGGAGAGGAAGAGTCGGCGCTGGAAGGCGGCAAAGGCGAGAATATGGCGGTAGGTGCGTGAAAGGAGAGGAAGACTCGGCGGTGGAAGGCGGCAAAGGCAAGAATATGGCGGCAGCTGCGTGAAAGGAGAGGAAGAGTCGGCGGTTGAAGGCGGCAAAGGCGAGAATATGGTGGCAACTGCGTGAAAGTAGAGGAAGATTTGGCGCTGGAAGGCGGCAAAGGCGAGAATATGGCGGCACGTACCTGACAGGAGAGGAAGAGTCGGCGGTGGAAGGCGGCAAAGGCGAGAATATGGCGGCAGGTGCCTGAAAGGAGAGGAAGAGTCGGCGCTGGAAGGCGGCAAAGGCGAGAATATGGCGGTAGGTACGTGAAAGGAGAGGAAGACTCGGCGGTGGAAGGCGGCAAAGGCAAGAATATGGCGGCAGCTGCGTGAAAGGAGAGGAAGAGTCGGCGGTGGAAGGCGGGAAATGCGAGAACATGGCGGCAACTGCGTGAAAGGAGATGAAGAGTCGGCGCGGGAAGACGGCAAAGGTGAGAATATGGCGGCACGTACCTGAAAGGAGAGGAAGATTTGGCGCTGGAAGGCGGCAAAGGCGAGAATATGGCGGCAGGTGCGTGAAAGGAGAGGAAGAGTCGGCGCTGGAAGGCGGCAAAGGCGAGAATATGGCGGCAACTGCGTGAAAGGAGAGGAAGAGTCGGCGCTGGAAGGTGGCAAAGGCGAGAATATGGCGGCAGGTGCGTGAAAGGAGAGGAAGAGTCGGCGCTGGAAGGCGTCAAAGGCGAGAATATGGCGGCACGTACCTGAAAGGAGAGGAAGAGTCGGCGCTGGAAGGCGGCAAAGGCGAGAATATGGCGGCAGGTGCGTGAAAGGAGAGGAAGATTTGGCGCTGGAACACGGCAAAGGCGAGAATATCGCGGCAAGTACCTGAAAGTAGAGGAAGATTTGGCGCGGGAAGGCGGCAAAGGCAAGAATATGGCGGCAGCTGCGTGAAAGGAGAGGAAGATTTGGCGCTAGAAGGCGGCAAAGGCGAGAATATGGCGGCAGCTGCGTGAAAGGAGAGGAAGAGTCGGCGCTGGAAGGCGGCAAAGGCGAGAATATGGCGGCAACTCCGTGAAAGGAGAGGAAGAGTCGGCGCTGGAAGGCGGCAAAGGCGAGAATATGGCGGTAGGTGCGTGAAAGGAGAGGAAGACTCGGCGGTGGAAGGCGGCAAAGGCAAGAATATGGCGGCAGCTGCGTGAAAGGAGAGGAAGAGTCGGCGGTTGAAGGCGGGAAATGCGAGAATATGGTGGCAACTGCGTGAAAGTAGAGGAAGAGTCGGCAGTGGAAGACGGCAAAGGCGAGAATATGGCGGCACGTACCTGAAAGGAGAGGAAGAGTCGGCGCTGGAAGGCGGCAAAGGCGAGAATATGGCGGTAGGTGCGTGAAAGGAGAGGAAGACTCGGCGGTGGAAGGCGGCAAAGGCAAGAATATGGCGGCAGCTGCGTGAAAGGAGAGGAAGAGTCGGCGGTTGAAGGCGGCAAAGGCGAGAATATGGTGGCAACTGCGTGAAAGTAGAGGAAGATTTGGCGCTGGAAGGCGGCAAAGGCGAGAATATGGCGGCACGTACCTGACAGGAGAGGAAGAGTCGGCGGTGGAAGGCGGCAAAGGCGAGAATATGGCGGCAGGTGCCTGAAAGGAGAGGAAGAGTCGGCGCTGGAAGGCGGCAAAGGCGAGAATATGGCGGTAGGTACGTGAAAGGAGAGGAAGACTCGGCGGTGGAAGGCGGCAAAGGCAAGAATATGGCGGCAGCTGCGTGAAAGGAGAGGAAGAGTCGGCGGTGGAAGGCGGGAAATGCGAGAACATGGCGGCAACTGCGTGAAAGGAGATGAAGAGTCGGCGCGGGAAGACGGCAAAGGTGAGAATATGGCGGCACGTACCTGAAAGGAGAGGAAGATTTGGCGCTGGAAGGCGGCAAAGGCGAGAATATGGCGGCAGGTGCGTGAAAGGAGAGGAAGAGTCGGCGCTGGAAGGCGGCAAAGGCGAGAATATGGCGGCAACTGCGTGAAAGGAGAGGAAGAGTCGGCGCTGGAAGGTGGCAAAGGCGAGAATATGGCGGCAGGTGCGTGAAAGGAGAGGAAGAGTCGGCGCTGGAAGGCGGCAAAGGCGAGAATATGGCGGCACGTACCTGAAAGGAGAGGAAGAGTCGGCGCTGGAAGACGGCAAAGGCGAGAATATGGCGGCAGGTGCGTGAAAGGAGAGGAAGAGTCGGCGCTGGAACGCGGCAAAGGCGAGAATATGGCGGCACGCACCTGAAAGGACAGGAAGAGTCGGCGGTGGAAGGCGGCAAAGGCGAGAATATGGCGGCACGTACCTGAAAGGAGAGGAAGAGTCGGCGCTGGAAGGCGGCAAAGGCGGGAATATGGCGGCAGCTGCGTGAAAGGAGAGGAAGAGTCGGCGCTGGAAGACGGCAAAGGCGAGAATATGGCGGCACGTACCTGAAAGGAGAGGAAGAGTCGGCGCTGGAAGGCGGCAAAGGCGAGAATATGGCGGTAGGTGCGTGACAGGAGAGGAAGAGTCGGCGGTGGAAGGCGGGAAATGCGAGAACATGGCGGCAACTGCGTGAAAGGAGAGGAGGACTCGGGGGTGGAAGGCGGCAAAGGCGAGAATATGGCAGCACACTCCTGAAAGAACAGGAAGAGTCGGCGCTGGAAGGCGGCAAAGGCGAGAATATGGCGGCACGTACCTGAAAGGAGAGGAAGAGTCGGCGCTGGAAGGCGGAAAGGCGACTATATGGCGGCAACTCCGTGAAAGGAGAGGAAGAGTCGGCGCTGGAAGGCGGCAAAGGCGAGAATATGGCGGTAGGTGCGTGAAAGGAGAGGAAGACTCGGCGGTGGAAGGCGGCAAAGGCAAGAATATGGCGGCAGCTGCATGAAAGGAGAGGAAGAGTCGGCGGTGGAAGGCGGGAAATGCGAGAACATGGCGGCAACTGCGTGAAAGGAGAGGAAGAGTCGGTGGTGGAAGGCGGCAAAGGCGAGAATATGGCGGCAGCTGCGTGAAAGGAGAGGAAGAGTCGGCGCTGGAAGGCGGCAAAGGCGAGAATATCGCGGCAAGTACCTGAAAGTAGAGGAAGATTTGGCGCGGGAAGGCGGCAAAGGCGAGAATATGGCGGCACGTACCTGAAAGGAGAGGAAGAGTCGGCGCTGGAAGGCGGCAAAGGCGAGAATATGGCGGCAGCTGCGTGAAAGGATAGGAAGAGTCGGCGCTGGAAGGCGCCAAAGGCGAGAATATGGCAGCACGTACCTGAAAGGAGAGGAAGATTTGGCGCTGGAAGGCAGCAAACGAGAGAATATGGCGGCAACTCTGTGAAAGTAGAGGAAGAATCGGCAGTGGAAGGCAGCAAAGGCGAGAATATGGCGGCACGTACCTGAAAGGACAGGAAGAGTCGGCGCTGGAAGGCGGCAAAGGCGAGAATATGGCGGCACGTACCTGAAAGGAGAGGAAGAGTCGGCGCTGGAAGGCGGCAAAGGCGAGAATATGGCAGTAGGTGCGTGACAGGAGAGGAAGATTCGGCGGTGGAAGGCGGGAAATGCGAGAACATGGCGGCAACTGCGTGAAAGGAGAGGAAGAGTCGGTGCTGGAAGACGGCAAAGGCGAGAATATGGCGGCCAGTACCTGAAAGGAGAGGAAGATTTGGCGCTGGAAGGCGGCAAAGGCGAGAATATGGCGGCACGTACCTGAAAGGAGAGGAAGAGTCGGCGCTGGAAGGCGGCAAAGGCGAGAATATGGCGGCAGCTGCGTGAAAGGATAGGAAGAGTCGGCGCTGGAAGGCGCCAAAGGCGAGAATATGGCGGCAACTGCGTGAAAGTAGAGGAAGATTTGGCGCTGGAAGGCAGCAAACGAGAGAATATGGCGGCAGGTGCGTGAAAGTAGAGGAAGAATCGGCAGTGGAAGGCGGCAATGGCGAGAATATGGCAGCACGCACCTGAAAGAACAGGAAGAGTCGGCGCTGGAAGGCGGCAAAGGCGAGAATATGGTGGCAACTGCGTGAAAGGAGAGGAAGAGTCGGTGGTGGAAGGCGGCAAAGGCGAGAATATGGCGGCACGTACCTGAAAGGAGAGGAAGAGTCGGCGCTGGAAGGCGGCAAAGGCGAGAATATGGCGGCAGGTGCCTGAAAGGAGAGGAAGAGTCGGCGCTGGAAGGCGGCAAAGGCGAGAATATGGCAGTAGGTGCGTGACAGGAGAGGAAGAGTCGGCGGTGGAAGGCGGGAAATGCGAGAACATCGCGGCAACTGCGTGAAAGGAGAGGAAGAGTCGGTGCTGGAAGACGGCAAAGGCGACAATATGGCGGCCAGTACCTGAAACGAGAGGAAGATTTGGCGCTGGAAGGCAGCAAACGAGAGAATATGGCGGCAGGTGCGTGAAAGGAGAGGAAGAATCGGCAGTGGAAGGCGGCAATGGCGAGAATATTGCAGCACGCACCTGAAAGAACAGGAAGAGTCGGCGCTGGAAGGCGGCAAAGGCGAGAATATGGTGGCAACTGCGTGAAAGGAGAGGAAGAGTCGGCGCTGGAAGGCGGCAAAGGCGAGAATATGGCAGCACGCTCCTGAAAGAACAGGAAGAGTCGGCGCTGGAAGGCGGCAAAGGCGAGAATATGGTGGCAACTGCGTGAAAGGAGAGGAAGAGTCGGCGCTGGAACGCGGCAAAGGCGAGAATATGGCGGCACGCACCTGAAAGGAGAGGAAGATTTGGCGCTGGAAGGCGTCAAAGGCGAGAATATGGCGGCACGTACCTGAAAGGAGAGGAAGAGTCGGCGCTGGAAGGCGGCAAAGGCAAGAATATGGCGGCAGGTGCGTGAAAGGAGAGGAAGATTTGGCGCTAGAAGGCGGCAAAGGCGAGAATATGGCGGCAGCTGCGTGAAAGGAGAGGAAGAGTCGGCGCTGGAAGGCGGCAAAGGCGAGAATATGGCGGCAACTCCGTGAAAGGAGAGGAAGAGTCGGCGCTGGAAGGCGGCAAAGGCGAGAATATGGCGGTAGGTGCGTGAAAGGAGAGGAAGAGTCGGCGGTGGAAGGCGGCAAAGGCAAGAATATGGCGGCAGCTGCGTGAAAGGAGAGGAAGAGTCGGCGGTTGAAGGCGGGAAATGCGAGAATATGGTGGCAACTGCGTGAAAGTAGAGGAAGAGTCGGCACTGGAAGACGGCAAAGGCGAGAATATGGCGGCACGTACCTGAAAGCAGAGGAAGATTTGGCGCTGGAAGGCGGCAAAGGCGAGAATATGGCGGCACGTACCTGAAAGGAGAGGAAGAGTCGGCGCTGGAAGGCGGCAAAGGCGAGAATATGGCGGCAGGTGCGTAAAAGGAGAGGAAGAGTCGGCGCTGGAAGGCGGCAAAGGCGAGAATATGGCGGTAGGTGCGTGAAAGGAGAGGAAGAGTCGGTGGTGGAAGGCAGCAAAGGCGAGAATATGGCGGCAGGTGCGTGAAAGGAGAGGAAGAGTCGGCGCTGGAAGGCGGCAAAGGCGGGAATATGGCGGCAGGTGCGTGAAAGGAGAGGAAGAGTCGGCGCTGGAAGGCGGCAAAGGCGAGAATATGGCGGTAGGTACGTGAAAGGAGAGGAAGACTCGGCGGTGGAAGGCGGCAAAGGCAAGAATATGGCGGCAGCTGCGTGAAAGGAGAGGAAGAGTCGGCGGTGGAAGGCGGGAAATGCGAGAACATGGCGGCAACTGCGTGAAAGGAGAGGAAGAGTCGGCGCTGGAAGACGGCAAAGGTGAGAATATGGCGGCACGTACCTGAAAGGAGAGGAAGATTTGGCGCTGGAAGGCGGCAAAGGCGAGAATATGGCGGCAGGTGCGTGAAAGGAGAGGAAGAGTCGGCGCTGGAAGGCGGCAAAGGCGAGAATATGGCGGCAACTGCGTGAAAGGAGAGGAAGAGTCGGCGCTGGAAGGTGGCAAAGGCGAGAATATGGCGGCAGCTGCGTGAAAGGAGAGGAAGAGTCGGCGGTGGAAGGCGGGAAATGCGAGAACATGGCGGCAACTGCGTGAAAGGAGATGAAGAGTCGGCGCTGGAAGACGGCAAAGGTGAGAATATGGCGGCACGTACCTGAAAGGAGAGGAAGATTTGGCGCTGGAAGGCGGCAAAGGCGAGAATATGGCGGCAGGTGCGTGAAAGGAGAGGAAGAGTCGGCGCTGGAAGGCGGCAAAGGCGAGAATATGGCGGCAACTGCGTGAAAGGAGAGGAAGAGTCGGCGCTGGAAGGTGGCAAAGGCGAGAATATGGCGGCAGGTGCGTGAAAGGAGAGGAAGAGTCGGCGCTGGAAGGCGGCAAAGGCGAGAATATGGCGGCACGTACCTGAAAGGAGAGGAAGAGTCGGCGCTGGAAGACGGCAAAGGCGAGAATATGGCGGCAGGTGCGTGAAAGGAGAGGAAGAGTCGGCGCTGGAACGCGGCAAAGGCGAGAATATGGCGGCACGCACCTGAAAGGACAGGAAGAGTCGGCGGTGGAAGGCGGCAAAGGCGAGAATATGGCGGCACGTACCTGAAAGGAGAGGAAGAGTCGGCGCTGGAAGGCGGCAAAGGCGGGAATATGGCGGCAGGTGCGTGAAAGGAGAGGAAGAGTCGGCGCTGGAAGACGGCAAAGGCGAGAATATGGCGGCACGTACCTGAAAGGAGAGGAAGAGTCGGCGCTGGAAGGCGGCAAAGGCGAGAATATGGCGGTAGGTGCGTGACAGGAGAGGAAGAGTCGGCGGTGGAAGGCGGGAAATGCGAGAACATGGCGGCAACTGCGTGAAAGGAGAGGAGGACTCGGGGGTGGAAGGCGGCAAAGGCGAGAATATGGCGGCACGTACCTGAAAGGAGAGGAAGAGTCGGCGCTGGAAGGCGGAAAGGCGACTATATGGCGGCAACTCCGTGAAAGGAGAGGAAGAGTCGGCGCTGGAAGGCGGCAAAGGCGAGAATATGGCGGTAGGTGCGTGAAAGGAGAGGAAGACTCGGCGGTGGAAGGCGGCAAAGGCAAGAATATGGCGGCAGCTGCATGAAAGGAGAGGAAGAGTCGGCGGTGGAAGGCGGGAAATGCGAGAACATGGCGGCAACTGCGTGAAAGGAGAGGAAGAGTCGGTGGTGGAAGGCGGCAAAGGCGAGAATATGGCGGCAGCTGCGTGAAAGGAGAGGAAGAGTCGGCGCTGGAAGGCGGCAAAGGCGAGAATATCGCGGCAAGTACCTGAAAGTAGAGGAAGATTTGGCGCGGGAAGGCGGCAAAGGCGAGAATATGGCGGCACGTACCTGAAAGGAGAGGAAGAGTCGGCGCTGGAAGGCGGCAAAGGCGAGAATATGGCGGCAGCTGCGTGAAAGGATAGGAAGAGTCGGCGCTGGAAGGCGCCAAAGGCGAGAATATGGCAGCACGTACCTGAAAGGAGAGGAAGATTTGGCGCTGGAAGGCAGCAAACGAGAGAATATGGCGGCAACTCTGTGAAAGTAGAGGAAGAATCGGCAGTGGAAGGCAGCAAAGGCGAGAATATGGCGGCACGTACCTGAAAGGACAGGAAGAGTCGGCGCTGGAAGGCGGCAAAGGCGAGAATATGGCGGCACGTACCTGAAAGGAGAGGAAGAGTCGGCGCTGGAAGGCGGCAAAGGCGAGAATATGGCAGTAGGTGCGTGACAGGAGAGGAAGATTCGGCGGTGGAAGGCGGGAAATGCGAGAACATGGCGGCAACTGCGTGAAAGGAGAGGAAGAGTCGGTGCTGGAAGACGGCAAAGGCGAGAATATGGCGGCCAGTACCTGAAAGGAGAGGAAGATTTGGCGCTGGAAGGCGGCAAAGGCGAGAATATGGCGGCACGTACCTGAAAGGAGAGGAAGAGTCGGCGCTGGAAGGCGGCAAAGGCGAGAATATGGCGGCAGCTGCGTGAAAGGATAGGAAGAGTCGGTGCTGGAAGGCGCCAAAGGCGAGAATATGGCGGCAACTGCGTGAAAGTAGAGGAAGATTTGGCGCTGGAAGGCAGCAAACGAGAGAATGTGGCGGCAGGTGCGTGAAAGTAGAGGAAGAATCGGCAGTGGAAGGCGGCAATGGCGAGAATATGGCAGCACGCACCTGAAAGAACAGGAAGAGTCGGCGCTGGAAGGCGGCAAAGGCGAGAATATGGTGGCAACTGCGTGAAAGGAGAGGAAGAGTCGGTGGTGGAAGGCGGCAAAGGCGAGAATATGGCGGCACGTACCTGAAAGGAGAGGAAGAGTCGGCGCTGGAAGGCGGCAAAGGCGAGAATATGGCGGCAGGTGCCTGAAAGGAGAGGAAGAGTCGGCGCTGGAAGGCGGCAAAGGCGAGAATATGGCAGTAGGTGCGTGACAGGAGAGGAAGAGTCGGCGGTGGAAGGCGGGAAATGCGAGAACATCGCGGCAACTGCGTGAAAGGAGAGGAAGAGTCGGTGCTGGAAGACGGCAAAGGCGACAATATGGCGGCCAGTACCTGAAACGAGAGGAAGATTTGGCGCTGGAAGGCGGCAAAGGCGAGAATATGGCGGCACGTACCTGAAAGTAGAGGAAGAGTCGGCGCTGGAAGGCGGCAAAGGCGAGAATATGGCGGCAGCTGCGTGAAAGGATAGGAAGAGTCGGCGCTGGAAGGCGGCAAAGGCGAGAAGATGGCAGCACGTACCTGAAAGGAGAGGAAGATTTGGCGCTGGAAGGCAGCAAACGAGAGAATATGGCGGCAGGTGCGTGAAAGGAGAGGAAGAATCGGCAGTGGAAGGCGGCAATGGCGAGAATATTGCAGCACGCACCTGAAAGAACAGGAAGAGTCGGCGCTGGAAGGCGGCAAAGGCGAGAATATGGTGGCAACTGCGTGAAAGGAGAGGAAGAGTCGGCGCTGGAAGGCGGCAAAGGCGAGAATATGGCAGCACGCTCCTGAAAGAACAGGAAGAGTCGGCGCTGGAAGGCGGCAAAGGCGAGAATATGGTGGCAACTGCGTGAAAGGAGAGGAAGAGTCGGCGCTGGAACGCGGCAAAGGCGAGAATATGGCGGCACGCACCTGAAAGGAGAGGAAGATTTGGCGCTGGAAGGCGTCAAAGGCGAGAATATGGCGGCACGTACCTGAAAGGAGAGGAAGAGTCGGCGCTGGAAGGCGGCAAAGGCAGGAATATGGCGGCAGGTGCGTGAAAGGAGAGGAAGATTTGGCGCTAGAAGGCGGCAAAGGCGAGAATATGGCGGCAGCTGCGTGAAAGGAGAGGAAGAGTCGGCGCTGGAAGGCAGCAAAGGCGAGAATATGGCGGCAACTCCGTGAAAGGAGAGGAAGAGTCGGCGCTGGAAGGCGGCAAAGGCGAGAATATGGCGGTAGGTGCGTGAAAGGAGAGGAAGAGTCGGCGGTGGAAGGCGGCAAAGGCAAGAATATGGCGGCAGCTGCGTGAAAGGAGAGGAAGAGTCGGCGGTTGAAGGCGGGAAATGCGAGAATATGGTGGCAACTGCGTGAAAGTAGAGGAAGAGTCGGCACTGGAAGACGGCAAAGGCGAGAATATGGCGGCACGTACCTGAAAGCAGAGGAAGATTTGGCGCTGGAAGGCGGCAAAGGCGAGAATATGGCGGCACGTACCTGAAAGGAGAGGAAGAGTCGGCGCTGGAAGGCGGCAAAGGCGAGAATATGGCGGCAGGTGCGTAAAAGGAGAGGAAGAGTCGGCGCTGGAAGGCGGCAAAGGCGAGAATATGGCGGTAGGTGCGTGAAAGGAGAGGAAGAGTCGGTGGTGGAAGGCAGCAAAGGCGAGAATATGGCGGCAGGTGCGTGAAAGGAGAGGAAGAGTCGGCGCTGGAAGGCGGCAAAGGCGGGAATATGGCGGCAGGTGCGTGAAAGGAGAGGAAGAGTCGGCGGTGGAAGGCGGCAAAGGCGAGAATATGGCGGTAGGTACGTGAAAGGAGAGGAAGACTCGGCGGTGGAAGGCGGCAAAGGCAAGAATATGGCGGCAGCTGCGTGAAAGGAGAGGAAGAGTCGGCGGTGGAAGGCGGGAAATGCGAGAACATGGCGGCAACTGCGTGAAAGGAGAGGAAGAGTCGGCGCTGGAAGACGGCAAAGGTGAGAATATGGCGGCACGTACCTGAAAGGAGAGGAAGATTTGGCGCTGGAAGGCGGCAAAGGCGAGAATATGGCGGCACGTACCTGAAAGGAGAGGAAGAGTCGGTGCTGGAAGGCGGCAAAGGCGAGAATATGGCGGCAACTGCGTGAAAGGAGAGGAAGAGTCGGCAGTGGAAGACGGCAAAGGCGAGAATATGGCGGCAGCTGCGTGAAAGGAGAGGAAGACTCGGCGCTGGAAGGCGGAAAAGGCGAGAATATGGCGGCAGGTGCGTGAAAGGAGAGGAAGAGTCGGCGCTGGAAGGCGGCAAAGGCGAGAATATGGCGGCACGTACCTGAAAGGAGAGGAAGATTTGGCGCTGGAAGGCGGCAAAGGCGAGAATATGGCGGCACGTACCTGAAAGGAGAGGAAGAGTCGGCGCTGGAAGGCGGCAAAGGCGAGAATATGGCGGCAGCTGCGTGAAAGGATAGGAAGAGTCGGCGCTGGAAGGCGCCAAAGGCGAGAATATGGCAGCACGTACCTGAAAGGAGAGGAAGATTTGGCGCTGGAAGGCAGCAAACGAGAGTATATGGCGGCAACTGTGTGAAAGTAGAGGAAGAATCGGCAGTGGAAGGCAGCAAAGGCGAGAATATGGCAGCACGTACCTGAAAGAACAGGAAGAGTCGGCGCTGGAAGGCGGAAAAGGCGAGAATATGGCAGTAGGTACGTGACAGGAGAGGAAGAGTCGGTGCTGGAAGGCGGCAAAGGCGAGAATATGGCGGCAACTGCGTGAAAGGAGAGGAAGAGTCGGCAGTGGAAGACGGCAAAGGCGAAAATATGGCGGCAGGTGCGTGAAAGGAGAGGAAGAGTCGGCGCTGGAAGGCGGCAAAGGCGAGAATATGGCGGCAGGTGCGTGAAAGGAGAGGAAGAGTCGGCGCTGGAAGGCGGCAAAGGCGAGAATATGGCGGCAGGTGCGTGAAAGGAGAGGAAGATTTGGCGCTGGAACACGGCAAAGGCGAGAATATGGCGGCACGTACCTGAAAGGAGAGGAAGAGTCGGCGCTGGAAGGCGGCAAAGGCGAGAATATGGCGGCAGCTGCGTGAAAGGAGAGGAAGAGTCGGCGCTGGAAGGCGCCAAAGGCGAGAATATGGCAGCACGTACCTGAAAGGAGAGGAAGATTTGGCGCTGGAAGGCAGCAAACGAGAGAATATGGCGGCAACTGTGTGAAAGTAGAGGAAGAATCGGCAGTGGAAGGCGGCAAAGGCGAGAATATGGCAGCACGTACCTGAAAGAACAGGAAGAGTCGGCGCTGGAAGGCGGCAAAGGCGAGAATATGGCGGCACGTACCTGAAAGGAGAGGAAGAGTCGGCGCTGGAAGGCGGCAAAGGCGAGAATATGGCGGCAGGTGCCTGAAAGGAGAGGAAGAGTCGGCAGTGGAAGACGGCAAAGGCGAGAATATGGCGGCAGCTGCGTGAAAGGAGAGGAAGACTCGGCGCTGGAAGGCGGAAAAGGCGAGAATATGGCGGCAGGTGCGTGAAAGGAGAGGAAGAGTCGGCGCTGGAAGGCGGCAAAGGCGAGAATATGGCGGCACGTACCTGAAAGGAGAGGAAGATTTGGCGCTGGAAGGCGGCAAAGGCGAGAATATGGCGGCAGGTACCTGAAAGGAGAGGAAGAGTCGGCGCTGGAAGGCGGCAAAGGCGAGAATATGGCGGCAGCTGCGTGAAAGGATAGGAAGAGTCGGCGCTGGAAGGCGCCAAAGGCGAGAATATGGCAGCACGTACCTGAAAGGAGAGGAAGATTTGGCGCTGGAAGGCAGCAAACGAGAGTATATGGCGGCAACTGTGTGAAAGTAGAGGAAGAATCGGCAGTGGAAGGCAGCAAAGGCGAGAATATGGCAGCACGTACCTGAAAGAACAGGAAGATTTGGCGCTGGAAGGCGGCAAAGGCGAGAATATGGCGGCACGTACCTGAAAGGAGAGGAAGAGTCGGCGCTGGAAGGCGGCAAAGGCGAGAATATGGCGGCAGGTGCCTGAAAGGAGAGGAAGAGTCGGCGCTGGAAGGCGGCAAAGGCGAGAATATGGCAGTAGGTACGTGACAGGAGAGGAAGAGTCGGTGCTGGAAGGCGGCAAAGGCGAGAATATGGCGGCAACTGCGTGAAAGGAGAGGAAGAGTCGGCAGTGGAAGACGGCAAAGGCGAGAATATGGCGGCAGGTGCGTGAAAGGAGAGGAAGAGTCGGCGCTGGAAGGCGGCAAAGGCGAGAATATGGCGGCAGGTGCCTGAAAGAACAGGAAGAGTCGGTGCTGGAAGGCGGCAAAGGCGAGAATATGGCGGCAACTGCGTGAAAGGAGAGGAAGAGTCGGCAGTGGAAGACGGCAAAGGCGAGAATATGGCGGCACGTACCTGAAAGGAGAGGAAGAGTCGGCGCTGGAAGGCGGCAAAGGCGAGAATATGGCGGCAGCTGCGTGAAAGGAGAGGAAGAGTCGGCGCTGGAAGGCGCCAAAGGCGAGAATATGGCAGCACGTACCTGAAAGGAGAGGAAGATTTGGCGCTGGAAGGCAGCAAACGAGAGAATATGGCGGCAACTGTGTGAAAGTAGAGGAAGAATCGGCAGTGGAAGGCGGCAAAGGCGAGAATATGGCAGTAGGTGCGTGACAGGAGAGGAAGAGTCGGCGGTGGAAGGCGGGAAATGCGAGAACATGGCGGCAACTCCGTGAAAGGAGAGGAAGAGTCGGTGCTGGAAGACGGCAAAGGCGAGAATATGGCGGCCAGTACCTGAAAGGAGAGGAAGATTTGGCGCTGGAAGGCGGCAAAGGCGAGAATATGGCGGCACGTACCTGAAAGGAGAGGAAGAGTCGGCGCTGGAAGACGGCAAAGGCGAGAATATGGCGGCACGTACCTGAAAGGAGAGGAACAGTCGGCGGTGGAAGGCGGCAAAGGCGATAATATGGCGGCACGTACCTGAAAGGAGAGGAAGATTTGGCGCTGGAAGGCGGCAAAGGCGAGAATATGGCGGCAGGTGCGTGAAAGGAGAGGAAGAATCGGCAGTGGAAGGCGGCAATGGCGAGAATATGGCAGCACGCACCTGAAAGAACAGGAAGAGTCGGCGCTGGAATGCGGCAAAGGCGAGAATATGGTGGCAACTGCGTGAAAGGAGAGGAAGAGTCGGCGGTGGAAGGCGGCAAAAGCGAGAATATGGCAGCACGCTCCTAAAAGAACAGGAAGAGTCGGCGCTGGAAGGCGGCAAAGGCGAGAATATGGTGGCAACTGCCTGAAAGGACAGGAAGAGTCGGCGCTGGAAGGCGGCAAAGGCGAGAATATGGCGGCACGTACCTGAAAGGAGAGGAAGATTTGGCGCTGGAAGGCGTCAAAGGCGAGAATATGGCGGCACGTACCTGAAAGGAGAGGAAGAGTCGGCGCTGGAAGGCGGCAAAGGCGAGAATATGGCGGCAGGTGCGTGAAAGGAGAGGAAGATTTGGCGCTGGAACACGGCAAAGGCGAGAATATCGCGGCAAGTACCTGAAAGTAGAGGAAGATTTGGCGCGGGAAGGCGGCAAAGGCAAGAATATGGCGGCAGCTGCGTGAAAGGAGAGGAAGATTTGGCGCTAGAAGGCGGCAAAGGCGAGAATATGGCGGCAGCTGCGTGAAAGGAGAGGAAGAGTCGGCGCTGGAAGGCGGCAAAGGCGAGAATATGGCGGCAACTCCGTGAAAGGAGAGGAAGAGTCGGCGCTGGAAGGCGGCAAAGGCGAGAATATGGCGGTAGGTGCGTGAAAGGAGAGGAAGACTCGGCGGTGGAAGGCGGGAAATGCGAGAATATGGTGGCAACTGCGTGAAAGTAGAGGAAGAGTCGGCAGTGGAAGACGGCAAAGGCGAGAATATGGCGGCACGTACCTGAAAGGAGAGGAAGATTTGGCGCTGGAAGGCGGCAAAGGCGAGAATATGGCGGCAGGTGCCTGAAAGGAGAGGAAGAGTCGGCGCTGGAAGGCGGCAAAGGCGAGAATATGGCGGTAGGTGCGTGAAAGGAGAGGAAGACTCGGCGGTGGAAGGCGGCAAAGGCAAGAATATGGCAGCACATACCTGAAAGGAGAGGAAGAGTCGGCGCTGGAAGGCGGCAAAGGCGAGAATATGGTGGCAACTGCGTGAAAGTAGAGGAAGATTTGGCGCTGGAAGGCGGCAAAGGCGAGAATATGGCGGCACGTACCTGACAGGAGAGGAAGAGTCGGCGGTGGAAGGCGGCAAAGGCGAGAATATGGCGGCAGGTGCCTGAAAGGAGAGGAAGAGTCGGCGCTGGAAGGCGGCAAAGGCGAGAATATGGCGGTAGGTGCGTGAAAGGAAAGGAAGAGTCGGCGCTGGAAGGCAGCAAAGGCGAGAATATGGCGGCAGGTGCGTGAAAGGAGAGGAAGAGTCGGCGCTGGAAGGCGGCAAAGGCGGGAATATGGCGGCAGGTGCGTGAAAGGAGAGGAAGAGTCGGCGCTGGAAGGCGGCAAAGGCGAGAATATGGCGGTAGGTACGTGAAAGGAGAGGAAGACTCGGCGGTGGAAGGCGGCAAAGGCAAGAATATGGCGGCAGCTGCGTGAAAGGAGAGGAAGAGTCGGCGGTGGAAGGCGGGAAATGCGAGAACATGGCGGCAACTGCGTGAAAGGAGATGAAGAGTCGGCGCTGGAAGACGGCAAAGGTGAGAATATGGCGGCACTTACCTGAAAGGAGAGGAAGATTTGGCGCTGCAACGCGGCAAAGGCGAGAATATGGCGGCAGGTGCGTGAAAGGAGAGGAAGAGTCGGCGCTGGAAGGCGGCAAAGGCGAGAATATGGCGGCAACTGCGTGAAAGGAGAGGAAGAGTCGGCGCTGGAAGGTGGCAAAGGCGAGAATATGGCGGCAGGTGCGTGAAAGGAGAGGAAGAGTCGGCGCTGGAAGGCGGCAAAGGCGAGAATATGGCGGCACGTACCTGAAAGGAGAGGAAGATTTGGCGCTGGAAGGCGGCAAAGGCGAGAATATGGCGGCACGTACCTGAAAGGAGAGGAAGAGTCGGCGCTGGAAGGCGGCAAAGGCGAGAATATGGCGGCAGCTGCGTGAAAGGATAGGAAGAGTCGGCGCTGGAAGGCGCCAAAGGCGAGAATATGGCAGCACGTACCTGAAAGGAGAGGAAGATTTGGCGCTGGAAGGCAGCAAACGAGAGTATATGGCGGCAACTGTGTGAAAGTAGAGGAAGAATCGGCAGTGGAAGGCAGCAAAGGCGAGAATATGGCAGCACGTACCTGAAAGAACAGGAAGAGTCGGCGCTGGAAGGCGGCAAAGGCGAGAATATGGCGGCACGTACCTGAAAGGAGAGGAAGAGTCGGCGCTGGAAGGCGGCAAAGGCGAGAATATGGCGGCAGGTGCCTGAAAGAACAGGAAGAGTCGGTGCTGGAAGGCGGCAAAGGCGAGAATATGGCGGCAACTGCGTGAAAGGAGAGGAAGAGTCGGCAGTGGAAGACGGCAAAGGCGAGAATATGGCGGCACGTACCTGAAAGGAGAGGAAGAGTCGGCGCTGGAAGGCGGCAAAGGCGAGAATATGGCGGCAGCTGCGTGAAAGGAGAGGAAGAGTCGGCGCTGGAAGGCGCCAAAGGCGAGAATATGGCAGCACGTACCTGAAAGGAGAGGAAGATTTGGCGCTGGAAGGCAGCAAACGAGAGAATATGGCGGCAACTGTGTGAAAGTAGAGGAAGAATCGGCAGTGGAAGGCGGCAAAGGCGAGAATATGGCAGTAGGTGCGTGACAGGAGAGGAAGAGTCGGCGGTGGAAGGCGGGAAATGCGAGAACATGGCGGCAACTCCGTGAAAGGAGAGGAAGAGTCGGTGCTGGAAGACGGCAAAGGCGAGAATATGGCGGCCAGTACCTGAAAGGAGAGGAAGATTTGGCGCTGGAAGGCGGCAAAGGCGAGAATATGGCGGCACGTACCTGAAAGGAGAGGAAGAGTCGGCGCTGGAAGACGGCAAAGGCGAGAATATGGCGGCACGTACCTGAAAGGAGAGGAACAGTCGGCGGTGGAAGGCGGCAAAGGCGATAATATGGCGGCACGTACCTGAAAGGAGAGGAAGATTTGGCGCTGGAAGGCGGCAAAGGCGAGAATATGGCGGCAGGTGCGTGAAAGGAGAGGAAGAATCGGCAGTGGAAGGCGGCAATGGCGAGAATATGGCAGCACGCACCTGAAAGAACAGGAAGAGTCGGCGCTGGAATGCGGCAAAGGCGAGAATATGGTGGCAACTGCGTGAAAGGAGAGGAAGAGTCGGCGGTGGAAGGCGGCAAAGGCGAGAATATGGCAGCACGCTCCTAAAAGAACAGGAAGAGTCGGCGCTGGAAGGCGGCAAAGGCGAGAATATGGTGGCAACTGCGTGAAAGGAGAGGAAGAGTCGGCGCTGGAACGCGGCAAAGGCGAGAATATGGCGGCACGCACCTGAAAGGAGAGGAAGATTTGGCGCTGGAAGGCGTCAAAGGCGAGAATATGGCGGCACGTACCTGAAAGGAGAGGAAGAGTCGGCGCTGGAAGGCGGCAAAGGCGAGAATATGGCGGCAGGTGCGTGAAAGGAGAGGAAGATTTGGCGCTGGAACACGGCAAAGGCGAGAATATCGCGGCAAGTACCTGAAAGTAGAGGAAGATTTGGCGCGGGAAGGCGGCAAAGGCAAGAATATGGCGGCAGCTGTGTGAAAGGAGAGGAAGATTTGGCGCTAGAAGGCGGCAAAGGCGAGAATATGGCGGCAGCTGCGTGAAAGGAGAGGAAGAGTCGGCGCTGGAAGGCGGCAAAGGCGAGAATATGGCGGCAACTCCGTGAAAGGAGAGGAAGAGTCGGCGCTGGAAGGCGGCAAAGGCGAGAATATGGCGGTAGGTGCGTGAAAGGAGAGGAAGACTCGGCGGTGGAAGGCGGGAAATGCGAGAATATGGTGGCAACTGCGTGAAAGTAGAGGAAGAGTCGGCAGTGGAAGACGGCAAAGGCGAGAATATGGCGGCACGTACCTGAAAGGAGAGGAAGATTTGGCGCTGGAAGGCGGCAAAGGCGAGAATATGGCGGCAGGTGCCTGAAAGGAGAGGAAGAGTCGGCGCTGGAAGGCGGCAAAGGCGAGAATATGGCGGTAGGTGCGTGAAAGGAGAGGAAGACTCGGCGGTGGAAGGCGGCAAAGGCAAGAATATGGCAGCACATACCTGAAAGGAGAGGAAGAGTCGGCGCTGGAAGGCGGCAAAGGCGAGAATATGGTGGCAACTGCGTGAAAGTAGAGGAAGATTTGGCGCTGGAAGGCGGCAAAGGCGAGAATATGGCGGCACGTACCTGACAGGAGAGGAAGAGTCGGCGGTGGAAGGCGGCAAAGGCGAGAATATGGCGGCAGGTGCCTGAAAGGAGAGGAAGAGTCGGCGCTGGAAGGCGGCAAAGGCGAGAATATGGCGGTAGGTGCGTGAAAGGAAAGGAAGAGTCGGCGCTGGAAGGCAGCAAAGGCGAGAATATGGCGGCAGGTGCGTGAAAGGAGAGGAAGAGTCGGCGCTGGAAGGCGGCAAAGGCGGGAATATGGCGGCAGGTGCGTGAAAGGAGAGGAAGAGTCGGCGCTGGAAGGCGGCAAAGGCGAGAATATGGCGGTAGGTACGTGAAAGGAGAGGAAGACTCGGCGGTGGAAGGCGGCAAAGGCAAGAATATGGCGGCAGCTGCGTGAAAGGAGAGGAAGAGTCGGCGGTGGAAGGCGGGAAATGCGAGAACATGGCGGCAACTGCGTGAAAGGAGATGAAGAGTCGGCGCTGGAAGACGGCAAAGGTGAGAATATGGCGGCACGTACCTGAAAGGAGAGGAAGATTTGGCGCTGGAAGGCGGCAAAGGCGAGAATATGGCGGCAGGTGCGTGAAAGGAGAGGAAGAGTCGGCGCTGGAAGGCGGCAAAGGCGAGAATATGGCGGCAACTGCGTGAAAGGAGAGGAAGAGTCGGCGCTGGAAGGTGGCAAAGGCGAGAATATGGCGGCAGGTGCGTGAAAGGAGAGGAAGAGTCGGCGCTGGAAGGCGGCAAAGGCGAGAATATGGCGGCACGTACCTGAAAGGAGAGGAAGAGTCGGCGCTGGAAGGCGGCAAAGGCGAGAATATGGCGGCAGGTGCGTGAAAGGAGAGGAAGAGTCGGCGCTGGAACGCGGCAAAGGCGAGAATATGGCGGCACGCACCTGAAAGGACAGGAAGAGTCGGCGGTGGAAGGCGGCAAAGGCGAGAATATGGCGGCACGTACCTGAAAGGAGAGGAAGAGTCGGCGCTGGAAGGCGGCAAAGGCGGGAATATGGCGGCAGGTGCGTGAAAGGAGAGGAAGAGTCGGCGCTGGAAGACGGCAAAGGCGAGAATATGGCGGCACGTACCTCAAAGGAGAGGAAGAGTCGGCGCTGGAAGGCGGCAAAGGCGAGAATATGGCGGTAGGTGCGTGACAGGAGAGGAAGAGTCGGCGGTGGAAGGCGGGAAATGCGAGAACATGGCGGCAACTGCGTGAAAGGAGAGGAGGACTCGGGGGTGGAAGGCGGCAAAGGCGAGAATATGGCAGCACACTCCTGAAAGAACAGGAAGAGTCGGCGCTGGAAGGCGGCAAAGGCGAGAATATGGCGGCACGTACCTGAAAGGAGAGGAAGAGTCGGCGCTGGAAGGCAGCAAAGGCGAGAATATGGCAGCCCGTGCGTGAAAGGAGAGGAAGAGTCAGCGCTGGAAGGCGGCAAAGGCGAGAATATGGCGGCACGTGCGTGAAAGCAGAGGAAGAGTCGGTGGTGGAAGGCAGCAAAGGCGAGAATATGGCGGCAGGTGCGTGAAAGGAGAGGAAGAGTCGGCGCTGGAAGGCGGCAAAGGCGAGAATATGGCGGCAGGTGCCTGAAAGGAGAGGAAGAGTCGGCGCTGGAAGGCGGCAAAGGCGAGAATATGGCGGTAGGTGCGTGAAAGGAGAGGAAGACTTGGCGGTGGAAGGCGGCAAAGGCAAGAATATGGCGGCAGCTGCATGAAAGGAGAGGAAGAGTCGGCGGTGGAAGGCGGGAAATGCGAGAACATGGCGGCAACTGCGTGAAAGGAGAGGAAGAGTCGGTGCTGGAAGGCGGCAAAGGCGAGAATATGGCGGCAGCTGCGTGAAAGGAGAGGAAGAGTCGGCGCTGGAAGGCGGCAAAGGCGAGAATATCGCGGCAAGTACCTGAAAGTAGAGGAAGATTTGGCGCGGGAAGGCGGCAAAGGCGAGAATATGGCGGCACGTACCTGAAAGGAGAGGAAGAGTCGGCGCTGGAAGGCGGCAAAGGCGAGAATATGGCGGCAGCTGCGTGAAAGGAGAGGAAGAGTCGGCGCTGGAAGGCAGCAAAGGCGAGAATATGGCGGCACGTACCTGAAAGGAGAGGAAGATTTGGCGCTGGAAGGCGGCAAAGGCGAGAATATGGCGGCACGTACCTGAAAGGAGAGGAAGAGTCGGCGCTGGAAGGCGGCAAAGGCGAGAATATGGCGGCAGCTGCGTGAAAGGATAGGAAGAGTCGGCGCTGGAAGGCGCCAAAGGCGAGAATATGGCAGCACGTACCTGAAAGGAGAGGAAGATTTGGCGCTGGAAGGCAGCAAACGAGAGAATATGGCGGCAACTCTGTGAAAGTAGAGGAAGAATCGGCAGTGGAAGGCAGCAAAGGCGAGAATATGGCGGCACGTACCTGAAAGGACAGGAAGAGTCGGCGCTGGAAGGCGGCAAAGGCGAGAATATGGCGGCACGTACCTGAAAGGAGAGGAAGAGTCGGCGCTGGAAGGCGGCAAAGGCGAGAATATGGCAGTAGGTGCGTGACAGGAGAGGAAGATTCGGCGGTGGAAGGCGGGAAATGCGAGAACATGGCGGCAACTGCGTGAAAGGAGAGGAAGAGTCGGTGCTGGAAGACGGCAAAGGCGAGAATATGGCGGCACGCACCTGAAAGGAGAGGAAGATTTAGCGCTGGAAGGCGGCAAAGGCGAGAATATGGCGACACGTACCTGACAGGAGAGGAAGAGTCGGCGGTGGAAGGCGGCAAAGGCGAGAATATGGCGGCAGGTGCCTGAAAGGAGAGGAAGAGTCGGCGCTGGAAGGCGGCAAAGGCGAGAATATGGCGGTAGGTGCGTGAAAGGAAAGGAAGAGTCGGCGCTGGAAGGCAGCAAAGGCGAGAATATGGCGGCAGGTGCGTGAAAGGAGAGGAAGAGTCGGCGCTGGAAGGCGGCAAAGGCGGGAATATGGCGGCAGGTGCGTGAAAGGAGAGGAAGAGTCGGCGCTGGAAGGCGGCAAAGGCGAGAATATGGCGGTAGGTACGTGAAAGGAGAGGAAGACTCGGCGGTGGAAGGCGGCAAAGGCAAGAATATGGCGGCAGCTGCGTGAAAGGAGAGGAAGAGTCGGCGGTGGAAGGCGGGAAATGCGAGAACATGGCGGCAACTGCGTGAAAGGAGATGAAGAGTCGGCGCTGGAAGACGGCAAAGGTGAGAATATGGCGGCACTTACCTGAAAGGAGAGGAAGATTTGGCGCTGCAACGCGGCAAAGGCGAGAATATGGCGGCAGGTGCGTGAAAGGAGAGGAAGAGTCGGCGCTGGAAGGCGGCAAAGGCGAGAATATGGCGGCAACTGCGTGAAAGGAGAGGAAGAGTCGGCGGTGGAAGGTGGCAAAGGCGAGAATATGGCGGCAGGTGCGTGAAAGGAGAGGAAGAGTCGGCGCTGGAAGGCGGCAAAGGCGAGAATATGGCGGCACGTACCTGAAAGGAGAGGAAGATTTGGCGCTGGAAGGCGGCAAAGGCGAGAATATGGCGGCACGTACCTGAAAGGAGAGGAAGAGTCGGCGCTGGAAGGCGGCAAAGGCGAGAATATGGCGGCAGCTGCGTGAAAGGATAGGAAGAGTCGGCGCTGGAAGGCGCCAAAGGCGAGAATATGGCAGCACGTACCTGAAAGGAGAGGAAGATTTGGCGCTGGAAGGCAGCAAACGAGAGTATATGGCGGCAACTGTGTGAAAGTAGAGGAAGAATCGGCAGTGGAAGGCAGCAAAGGCGAGAATATGGCAGCACGTACCTGAAAGAACAGGAAGAGTCGGCGCTGGAAGGCGGCAAAGGCGAGAATATGGCGGTAGGTGCGTGACAGGAGAGGAAGAGTTGGCGGTGGAAGGCGGGAAATGCGAGAACATGGCGGCAACTGCGTGAAAGGAGAGGAAGAGTCGGCACTGGAAGACGGCAAAGGCGAGAATATGGCGGCCAGTACCTGAAAGGAGAGGAAGATTTGGCGCTGGAAGGCGGCAAAGTCGAGAATATGGCGGCACGTACCTGAAAGGAGAGGAAGAGTCGGCGCTGGAAGGCGGCAAAGGCGAGAATATGGCGGCAGCTGCGTGAAAGGAGAGGAAGAGTCGGCGCTGGAAGGCGCCAAAGGCGAGAATATGGCAGCACGTACCTGAAAGGAGAGGAAGATTTGGCGCTGGAAGGCAGCAAACGAGAGAATATGGCGGCAACTGTGTGAAAGTAGAGGAAGAATCGGCAGTGGAAGGCGGCAAAGGCGAGAATATGGCAGTAGGTGCGTGACAGGAGAGGAAGAGTCGGCGGTGGAAGGCGGGAAATGCGAGAACATGGCGGCAACTCCGTGAAAGGAGAGGAAGAGTCGGTGCTGGAAGACGGCAAAGGCGAGAATATGGCGGCCAGTACCTGAAAGGAGAGGAAGATTTGGCGCTGGAAGGCGGCAAAGGCGAGAATATGGCGGCACGTACCTGAAAGGAGAGGAAGAGTCGGCGCTGGAAGACGGCAAAGGCGAGAATATGGCGGCACGTACCTGAAAGGAGAGGAACAGTCGGCGGTGGAAGGCGGCAAAGGCGATAATATGGCGGCACGTACCTGAAAGGAGAGGAAGATTTGGCGCTGGAAGGCGGCAAAGGCGAGAATATGGCGGCAGGTGCGTGAAAGGAGAGGAAGAATCGGCAGTGGAAGGCGGCAATGGCGAGAATATGGCAGCACGCACCTGAAAGAACAGGAAGAGTCGGCGCTGGAATGCGGCAAAGGCGAGAATATGGTGGCAACTGCGTGAAAGGAGAGGAAGAGTCGGCGGTGGAAGGCGGCAAAGGCGAGAATATGGCAGCACGCTCCTAAAAGAACAGGAAGAGTCGGCGCTGGAAGGCGGCAAAGGCGAGAATATGGTGGCAACTGCGTGAAAGGAGAGGAAGAGTCGGCGCTGGAACGCGGCAAAGGCGAGAATATGGCGGCACGCACCTGAAAGGAGAGGAAGATTTGGCGCTGGAAGGCGTCAAAGGCGAGAATATGGCGGCACGTACCTGAAAGGAGAGGAAGAGTCGGCGCTGGAAGGCGGCAAAGGCGAGAATATGGCGGCAGGTGCGTGAAAGGAGAGGAAGATTTGGCGCTGGAACACGGCAAAGGCGAGAATATCGCGGCAAGTACCTGAAAGTAGAGGAAGATTTGGCGCGGGAAGGCGGCAAAGGCAAGAATATGGCGGCAGCTGTGTGAAAGGAGAGGAAGATTTGGCGCTAGAAGGCGGCAAAGGCGAGAATATGGCGGCAGCTGCGTGAAAGGAGAGGAAGAGTCGGCGCTGGAAGGCGGCAAAGGCGAGAATATGGCGGCAACTCCGTGAAAGGAGAGGAAGAGTCGGCGCTGGAAGGCGGCAAAGGCGAGAATATGGCGGTAGGTGCGTGAAAGGAGAGGAAGACTCGGCGGTGGAAGGCGGGAAATGCGAGAATATGGTGGCAAGTGCGTGAAAGTAGAGGAAGAGTCGGCAGTGGAAGACGGCAAAGGCGAGAATATGGCGGCACGTACCTGAAAGGAGAGGAAGATTTGGCGCTGGAAGGCGGCAAAGGCGAGAATATGGCGGCAGGTGCCTGAAAGGAGAGGAAGAGTCGGCGCTGGAAGGCGGCAAAGGCGAGAATATGGCGGTAGGTGCGTGAAAGGAGAGGAAGACTCGGCGGTGGAAGGCGGCAAAGGCAAGAATATGGCAGCACATACCTGAAAGGAGAGGAAGAGTCGGCGCTGGAAGGCGGCAAAGGCGAGAATATGGTGGCAACTGCGTGAAAGTAGAGGAAGATTTGGCGCTGGAAGGCGGCAAAGGCGAGAATATGGCGGCACGTACCTGACAGGAGAGGAAGAGTCGGCGGTGGAAGGCGGCAAAGGCGAGAATATGGCGGCAGGTGCCTGAAAGGAGAGGAAGAGTCGGCGCTGGAAGGCGGCAAAGGCGAGAATATGGCGGTAGGTGCGTGAAAGGAAAGGAAGAGTCGGCGCTGGAAGGCAGCAAAGGCGAGAATATGGCGGCAGGTGCGTGAAAGGAGAGGAAGAGTCGGCGCTGGAAGGCGGCAAAGGCGGGAATATGGCGGCAGGTGCGTGAAAGGAGAGGAAGAGTCGGCGCTGGAAGGCGGCAAAGGCGAGAATATGGCGGTAGGTACGTGAAAGGAGAGGAAGACTCGGCGGTGGAAGGCGGCAAAGGCAAGAATATGGCGGCAGCTGCGTGAAAGGAGAGGAAGAGTCGGCGGTGGAAGGCGGGAAATGCGAGAACATGGCGGCAACTGCGTGAAAGGAGATGAAGAGTCGGCGCTTGAAGACGGCAAAGGTGAGAATATGGCGGCACGTACCTGAAAGGAGAGGAAGATTTGGCGCTGGAAGGCGGCAAAGGCGAGAATATGGCGGCAGGTGCGTGAAAGGAGAGGAAGAGTCGGCGCTGGAAGGCGGCAAAGGCGAGAATATGGCGGCAACTGCGTGAAAGGAGAGGAAGAGTCGGCGCTGGAAGGTGGCAAAGGCGAGAATATGGCGGCAGGTGCGTGAAAGGAGAGGAAGAGTCGGCGCTGGAAGGCGGCAAAGGCGAGAATATGGCGGCACGTACCTGAAAGGAGAGGAAGAGTCGGCGCTGGAAGGCGGCAAAGGCGAGAATATGGCGGCAGGTGCGTGAAAGGAGAGGAAGAGTCGGCGCTGGAACGCGGCAAAGGCGAGAATATGGCGGCACGCACCTGAAAGGACAGGAAGAGTCGGCGGTGGAAGGCGGCAAAGGCGAGAATATGGCGGCACGTACCTGAAAGGAGAGGAAGAGTCGGCGCTGGAAGGCGGCAAAGGCGGGAATATGGCGGCAGGTGCGTGAAAGGAGAGGAAGAGTCGGCGCTGGAAGACGGCAAAGGCGAGAATATGGCGGCACGTACCTCAAAGGAGAGGAAGAGTCGGCGCTGGAAGGCGGCAAAGGCGAGAATATGGCGGTAGGTGCGTGACAGGAGAGGAAGAGTCGGCGGTGGAAGGCGGGAAATGCGAGAACATGGCGGCAACTGCGTGAAAGGAGAGGAGGACTCGGGGGTGGAAGGCGGCAAAGGCGAGAATATGGCAGCACACTCCTGAAAGAACAGGAAGAGTCGGCGCTGGAAGGCGGCAAAGGCGAGAATATGGCGGCACGTACCTGAAAGGAGAGGAAGAGTCGGCGCTGGAAGGCAGCAAAGGCGAGAATATGGCAGCCCGTGCGTGAAAGGAGAGGAAGAGTCAGCGCTGGAAGGCGGCAAAGGCGAGAATATGGCGGCACGTGCGTGAAAGCAGAGGAAGAGTCGGTGGTGGAAGGCAGCAAAGGCGAGAATATGGCGGCAGGTGCGTGAAAGGAGAGGAAGAGTCGGCGCTGGAAGGCGGCAAAGGCGAGAATATGGCGGCAGGTGCCTGAAAGGAGAGGAAGAGTCGGCGCTGGAAGGCGGCAAAGGCGAGAATATGGCGGTAGGTGCGTGAAAGGAGAGGAAGACTTGGCGGTGGAAGGCGGCAAAGGCAAGAATATGGCGGCAGCTGCATGAAAGGAGAGGAAGAGTCGGCGGTGGAAGGCGGGAAATGCGAGAACATGGCGGCAACTGCGTGAAAGGAGAGGAAGAGTCGGTGCTGGAAGGCGGCAAAGGCGAGAATATGGCGGCAGCTGCGTGAAAGGAGAGGAAGAGTCGGCGCTGGAAGGCGGCAAAGGCGAGAATATCGCGGCAAGTACCTGAAAGTAGAGGAAGATTTGGCGCGGGAAGGCGGCAAAGGCGAGAATATGGCGGCACGTACCTGAAAGGAGAGGAAGAGTCGGCGCTGGAAGGCGGCAAAGGCGAGAATATGGCGGCAGCTGCGTGAAAGGAGAGGAAGAGTCGGCGCTGGAAGGCAGCAAAGGCGAGAATATGGCGGCACGTACCTGAAAGGAGAGGAAGATTTGGCGCTGGAAGGCGGCAAAGGCGAGAATATGGCGGCACGTACCTGAAAGGAGAGGAAGAGTCGGCGCTGGAAGGCGGCAAAGGCGAGAATATGGCGGCAGCTGCGTGAAAGGATAGGAAGAGTCGGCGCTGGAAGGCGCCAAAGGCGAGAATATGGCAGCACGTACCTGAAAGGAGAGGAAGATTTGGCGCTGGAAGGCAGCAAACGAGAGAATATGGCGGCAACTCTGTGAAAGTAGAGGAAGAATCGGCAGTGGAAGGCAGCAAAGGCGAGAATATGGCGGCACGTACCTGAAAGGACAGGAAGAGTCGGCGCTGGAAGGCGGCAAAGGCGAGAATATGGCGGCACGTACCTGAAAGGAGAGGAAGAGTCGGCGCTGGAAGGCGGCAAAGGCGAGAATATGGCAGTAGGTGCGTGACAGGAGAGGAAGATTCGGCGGTGGAAGGCGGGAAATGCGAGAACATGGCGGCAACTGCGTGAAAGGAGAGGAAGAGTCGGTGCTGGAAGACGGCAAAGGCGAGAATATGGCGGCCAGTACCTGAAAGGAGAGGAAGATTTGGCGCTGGAAGGCGGCAAAGGCGAGAATATGGCGGCACGTACCTGAAAGGAGAGGAAGAGTCGGCGCTGGAAGGCGGCAAAGGCGAGAATATGGCGGCAGCTGCGTGAAAGGATAGGAAGAGTCGGCGCTGGAAGGCGCCAAAGGCGAGAATATGGCAGCACGTACCTGAAAGGAGAGGAAGATTTGGCGCTGGAAGGCGGCAAAGGCGAGAATATGGCGGCAACTGCGTGAAAGGAGAGGAAGAGTCGGCGCTGGAAGGCGGCAAAGGCAAGAATATGGCGGCAGGTGCGTGAAAGGAGAGGAAGATTTGGCGCTGGAACACGGCAAAGGCGAGAATATCGCGGCAAGTACCTGAAAGTAGAGGAAGATTTGGCGCGGGAAGGCGGCAAAGGCAAGAATATGGCGGCACGTACCTGAAAGGAGAGGTAGATTTGGCGCTGGAAGGCGGCAAAGGTGAGAATATGGCGGCAGCTGCGTGAAAGGATAGGAAGAGTCGGCGCTGGAAGGCGGCAAAGGTGAGAATATGGCGGCAGGTGCCTGAAACGAGAGGAAGAGTCGGCGCTGGAAGGCGGCAAAGGCGAGAATATGGCGGTAGGTGCGTGAAAGGAGAGGAAGAGTCGGCGGTGGAAGGCGGCAAAGGCGAGAATATGGCGGCAACTGCGTGAAAGGAGAGGAAGATTTGGCGCTGGAAGGCGGCAAAGGCAAGAATATGGTGGCACGTACCTGAAAGGAGAGGAAGAGTCGGCGCTGGAAGGCAGCAAAGGCGAGAATATGGCGGCAGGTGCGTGAAAGGAGAGGAAGAGTCGGCGCTGGAACGCGGCAAAGGCGAGAATATGGCGGCACGCACCTGAAAGGATAGGAAGAGTCGGCGCTGGAAGGCGGCAAAGGCGAGAATATGGCGGCACGTACCTGAAAGTAGAGGAAGAGTCGGCGCTGGAAGGCGGCAAAGGCGAGAATATGGCGTCAGGTGCGTGATAGGAGAGGAAGAGTCGGCGCTGGAAGGCGGCAAAGGCGAGAAGATGGCAGCACGTCCCTGAAAGGAGAGGAAGATTTGGCGCTGGAAGGCAGCAAACGAGAGAATATGGCGGCAGGTGCGTGAAAGGAGAGGAAGAATCGGCAGTGCAAGGCGGCAATGGCGAGAATATGGCAGCACGCACCTGAAAGAACAGGAAGAGTCGGCGCTGGAAGGCGGCAAAGGCGAGAATATGGCGGCACGTACCTGAAAGGAGAGGAAGAGTCGGCGCTGGAAGGCGGCAAAGGCGAGAATATGGCGGCAGCTGCGTGAAAGGAGAGGAAGAGTCGGCGCTGGAAGGCGGCAAAGGCGAGAATATGGCGGTAGGTGCGTGACAGGAGAGGAAGACTCGGCGGTGGAAGGCGGCAAAGGCAAGAATATGGCGGCAGCTGCGTGAAAGGAGAGGAAGAGTCGGCGCTGGAACGCGGCAAAGGCGAGAATATGGCGGCACGCACCTGAAAGGAGAGGAAGATTTGGCGCTGGAAGGCGTCAAAGGCGAGAATATGGCGGCACGTACCTGAAAGGAGAGGAAGATTTGGCACTGGAAGGCGGCAAAGGCGAGAATATGGCGGCAGGTGCGTGAAAGGAGAGGAAGATTTGGCGCTGGAACACGGCAAAGGCGAGAATATCGCGGCAACTACCTGAAAGTAGAGGAAGATTTGGCGCGGGAAGGCGGCAAAGGCAAGAATATGGCGGCAGCTGCGTGAAAGGAGAGGAAGATTTGGCGCTGGAAGGCGGCAAAGGCGAGAATATGGCGGCAGCTGCGTGAAAGGAGAGGAAGAGTCGGCGCTGGAAGGCGGCAAAGGTGAGAATATGGCGGCAGGTGCCTGAAACGAGAGGAAGAGTCGGCGCTGGAAGGTGGCAAAGGCGAGAATATGGCGGTAGGTGCGTGAAAGGAGAGGAAGACTCGGCGGTGGAAGGCGGCAAAGGCAAGAATATGGCGGCAGCTGCGTGAAAGGAGAGGAAGAGTCAGCGGTTGAAGGCGGGAAATGCGAGAATATGGTGGCAACTGCGTGAAAGTAGAGGAAGAGTCGGCAGTGGAAGACGGCAAAGGCGAGAATATGGCGGCAGGTTCGTGAAAGGAGAGGAACAGTCGGCGCTGGAAGGCGGCAAAGGCGAGAATATGGCGGCAGCTGCGTGAAAGTGGAGGAAGAGTTGACGCTGGAAGGCGGCAAAGGTGAGAATATGGCGGCAACTGCGTGAAAGGAGAGGAAGATTTGGCGCTGGAAGGCGGCAAAGGCGAGAATATGGCGGCAACTGTGTGAAAGGAGAGGAAGAGTCGGCGGTAGAAGCCGGCAAAGGCGAGAATATCGCGGCACGTACCTGAAAGGAGAGGAAGAGTCGGCAGTGGAAGGCGGCAAAGGCGGGAATATGGCAGCACGTACCTGAAAGGAGAGGAAGAGTCGGCGCTGGAAGGCGGCAAACGAGAGAATATGGCGGCAGGTGCGTGAAAGGAGAGGAAGAGTCGGCGCTGGAACGCGGCAAAGGCGAGAATATGGCGGCACGCACCTGAAAGGAGAGGAAGAGTCGGCGGTGGAAGGCGGCAAATGCGAGAATATGGCGGCACGTACCTGAAAGGAGAGGAAGAGTCGGCGCTGGAAGGCGGCAAAGGCGAGAATATGGCGGCACGTACCTGAAAGAAGAGGAAGAGTCGGCGCTGGAAGGCGGCAAATGCGAGAATATGGCGGCAGCTGCGTGAAAGGATAGGAAGAGTCGGCGCTGGAAGCCGGCAAAGGCGAGAATATGGCAGCACGTACCTGAAAGGAGAGGAAGATTTGGCGCTGGAAGGCGGCAAAGGCGAGAATATGGCGGCACGTACCTGAAAGGAGAGGAAGAGTCGGCGCTGGAAGGCGGCAAAGGCGAGAATATGGCGGCAGCTGCGTGAAAGGAGAGGAAGAGTCGGCGCTGGAAGGCGGGAAATGCGAGAATATGGTGGCAACTGCGTGAAAGGAGAGGAAGAGTCGGCAGTGGAAGACGGCAAAGGCGAGAATATGGCGGCACGTACCTGAAAGGAGAGGAAGATTTGGCGCTGGAAGGCGGCAAAGGCGAGAATATGGCGGCACGTACCTGAAAGGAGAGGAAGAGTCGGCGCTGGAAGACGGCAAAGGCGAGAATATGGCGGCAGGTGCGTGAAAGGAGAGGAAGAGTCGGCGCTGGAAGGCGGCAAAGGCGAGAATATGGCGGCACGTACCTGAAAGGAGAGGAACAGTCGGCGGTGGAAGGCGGCAAAGGCGAGAATATGGCGGCACGTACCTGAAAGGAGAGGAAGAGTCAGCGCTGGAAGGCGGCAAAGGCGAGAATATGGCGGCAGCTGCGTGAAAGGAGAGGAAGAGTCGGCATTGGATGGCGACAAAGGCGAGAATATGGCAGCATGTACCTGAAAGGAGAGGAAGATTTGGCGCTGGAAGGCAGCAAACGAGAGAATATGGCGGCAACTGCGTGAAAGGAGAGGAAGAGTCGGCAGTGGAAGGCGGCAAAGGCGAGAATATGGCAGCACGCACCTGAAAGAACAGGAAGAGTCGGCGCTGGAAGGCGGCAAAGGCGAGAATATGGCGGCACGTACCTGAAAGGAGAGGAAGAGTCGGCGCTGGAAGGCGGCAAAGGCGAGAATATGGCGGCAGGTGCGTGAAAGGAGAGGAAGTTTTGGCGCTGGAACGCGGCAAAGGCGAGAATATCGCGGCAAGTACCTGAAAGTAGAGGAAGATTTGGCGCGGGAAGGCGGCAAAGGCGAGAACATGGCGGCAGCTGCGTGAAAGGAGAGGAAGATTTGGCGCTGGAAGGCGGCAAAGGCGAGAATATGGCGGCAACTGCGTGAAAGGACAGGAAGAGTCGGCGCTGGAAGGCGGCAAAGGCGAGAATATGGCGGCACGTACCTGAAAGGAGAGGAAGAGTCGGCGCTGGAAGGCGGCAAAGGCGAGAATATGGCGGCACGTACCTGAAAGGAGAGGAAGAGTCGGCACTGTAAAGCGGCAAAGGCGAGAATATGGCGGCAACTGCGTAAAAGGAGAGGAAGAGTCGGCGCTGGAAGGCGGCAAAGGCGAGAATATGGCAGCCCGTGCGTGAAAGGAGAGGAAGAGTCAGGGCTGGAAGGCGGCAAAGGCAAGAATATGGCAGCAACTGCGAGAAAGGAGAGGAAGATTTGGCGCTGGAAGGCGGCAAAGGCGAGAATATGGCGGCAACTGCGTGAAAGTAGAGGAAGATTTGGCGCTGGAAGGCGGCAAAGGCGAGAATATGGCAGCCCATGCGTGAAAGGAGAGGAAGAGTCGGCGCTGGAAGGCGGCAAAGGCGAGAATATGGCAGCCGTGCGTGAAAGGAGAGGAAGATTTGGCGCTGGAAGGCGGCAAATGCGAGAATATGGCGGCATGTACCTGAAAGGAGAGAAAGACTCAGCGGTGGAAGGCGGCAAAGGCAAGAATATGGCGGCAGCTGCGTGAAAGGAAATGAAGAGTCGGCGGTGGAAGGAGGGAAATGCGAGAACATGGCGGCAACTGCGTGAAAGGAGAGGAAGAGACGGCACTGGAAGACGGCAAAGGCGAGAATATGGCGGCACGTACCTGAAAGGAGAGGAAGAGTCGGCGCTGGAAGGCGGCAAAGGCGAGAATATGGCGGCAGGTGCGTGAAAGGAGAGGAAGATTTGGCGCTGGAACGCGGCAAAGGCGAGAATATCGCGGCAAGTACCTGAAAGTAGAGGAAGATTTGGCGCGGGAAGGCGGCAAAGGCGAGAACATGGCGGCAGCTGCGTGAAAGGAGAGGAAGATTTGGCGCTGGAAGGCGGCAAAGGCGAGAATATGGCGGCAGCTGCGTGAAAGGAGAGGAAGAGTCGGCGCTGGAAGGCGGCAAAGGCGAGAATATGGCGGCACGTACCTGAAAGGAGAGGAAGAGTCGGCGCTGGAAGGCGGCAAAGGCGAGAATATGGCGGCAGGTGCGTGAAAGGAGAGGAAGAGTCGGCACTGGAAAGCGGCAAAGGCGAGAATATGGCGGCAACTGCGTAAAAGGAGAGGAAGAGTCGGCGCTGGAAGGCGGCAAAGCCGAGAATATGGCAGCCCGTGCGTGAAAGGAGAGGAAGAGTCGGCGCTGGAAGGCGGCAAAGGCGAGAATATGGCGGCAGCTGCGAGAAAGGAGAGGAAGAGTCGGCGGTGGAAGGCGGCAAAGGCGAGAATATGGCGGCAACTGCGTGAAAGTAGAGGAAGATTTGGCGCTGGAAGGCGGCAAAGGCGAGAATATGGCAGCCCATGCGTGAAAGGAGAGGAAGAGTCGGCGCTGGAAGGCGGCAAAGGCGAGAATATGGCAGCCCGTGCGTGAAAGGAGAGGAAGATTTCGCGCTGGAAGGCGGCAAATGCGAGAATATGGCGGCATGTACCTGAAAGGAGAGAAAGACTCGGCGGTGGAAGGCGGCAAAGGCAAGAATATGGCGGCAGCTGCGTGAAAGGAAATGAAGAGTCGGCGGTGGAAGGCGGGAAATGCGAGAACATGGCGGCAACTGCGTGAAAGGAGAGGAAGAGTCGGCAGTGGAAGACGGCAAAGGCGAGAATATGGCGGCACGCACCTGAAAGGAGAGGAAGATTTAGCGCTGGAAGGCGGCAAAGGCGAAAATATGGCGGCACGTACCTGAAAGGAGAGGAAGAGTCGGCGCTGGAAGGCGGCAAAGGCGAGAATATGGCGGCACGTACCTGAAAGGAGAGGAAGATTTGGCGCTGGAAGGCGGCAAAGGCGAGAATATGGCGGCAACTACGTGAAAGGAGAGGAAGAGTCGGCGCTGGAAGGCGGCAAAGGCGAGAATATGGCGGCAGCTGAGTGAAAGGAGAGGAAGAGTCGGCGGTGGAAGGCGGCAAAGGCGAGAATATGGCAGCATTTGCGTGACAGGAGAGGAAGATTTGGCGCTGAAAGGCGGCAAAGGCGAGAATATGGCGGCACCTGCGTGAAAGGAGAGGAAGAGTCGGCGCTGGAAGGCGGCAAAGCCAAGAATATGGCGGCAGCTGCATGAAAGGAGAGGAAGATTTGGCGCTGGAAGGCGGCAAAGGCGAGAATATGGCGGCAGCTGCGTGAAGGGATAGGAAGAGTCGGCGCTGGAAGGCGGCAAAGGCGAGAATATGGCAGCACGTACCTGAAAGGAGAGGAAGATTTGGCGCTGGAAGACGGCAAACGAGAGAATATGGCGGCAGCTGCGTGAAAGGAGAGGAAGAGTCAGCACTGGAAGGCGGCAAAGGCGAGAATATGGCGGCACGTACCTGAAAGGAGAGGAAGATTTGGCGCTGGAACGCGGCAAACGAGAGAATATGGCGGCAGGTGCGTGAAAGGAGAGGAAGAATCGGCAGTGGAAGGCGGCAAAGGCGAGAATATGGCAGCACGCACCTGAAAGAACAGGAAGAGTCGGCGTTGGAAGGCGGTAAAGGCGAGAATATGGCGGCACGTACCTGAAAGGAGAGGAAGAGTCGGCGCTGGAAGGCGGTAAAGGCGAGAATATGCAGCCCGTGCGTGAAAGGAGAGGAAGAGTCGGCGCTGGAAGGCGGCAAAGGCGAGAATATGGCAGTAGGTGCGTGAAAGGAGAGGAAGAGTCGGCGCTGGAAGGCGGCAAAGGCAAGAATATGGCGGCAGCTGAGTGAAAGGAGAGGAAGAGTCGGCGGTGGAAGGCGGGAAATGCGAGAACATGGCGGCAACTCCGTGAAAGGAGAGGAAGAGTTGGTGCTGGAAGACGGCAAAGGCGAGAATATGGCGGCACGTACCTGAAAGGAGGGGAAGATTTGGCGCTGGAAGGCGGCAAAGGCGAGAATATGGCGGCAGCTGCGTGAAAGGAGAGGAAGAGTCGGCGCTGGAAGGCGGCAAAGGCGAGAATATGGCGGCAGGTGCGTGAAAGGAGAGGAAGAGTCGGCGCTGGAAGGCGGCAAAGGCGAGAATATGGCGGCACGTGCGTGAAAGGAGAGGAAGAGTCGGCGCTGGAAGGCGGCAAAGGCGAGAATATGGCGGCAGCTGCGTGAAAGGAGAGGAAGAGTCGGCGCTGGAAGGCGGCAAAGGCGAGAATATGGCGGCACGTGCGTGAAAGGAGAGGAAGAGTCGGCGCTGGAAGGCGGCAAAGGCGAGAATATGGCGGCACGTACCTGAAAGGAGAGGAAGAGTCGGCGCGGGAAGGCGGCAAAGGCGAGAATATGGCGGCACGTACCTGAAAGGAGAGGATGATTTGGCGCTGGAAGGCGGCAAAGGCGAGAATATGGCGGCAGCTGCGTGAAAGGAGAGGAAGAGTCGGCGGTGGAAGGCGGCAAAGGCGAGAATATGGCGGCAACTGCGTGAAAGGAGAGGAAGATTTGGCGCTGGAAGGCGGCAAAGGCGAGAATATGGCGGCAGCTGCGTGAAAGTACAGGAAGATTTGGCGCTGGAAGGCGGCAAAGGCGAGAATATGGCAGCCCGTGCGTGAAAGGAGAGGAAGATTTGGCGCTGGAAGGCGGCAAATGCGAGAATATGGCGGCAGGTGCGTCAAAGGAGAGGAAGACTCGGCGGTGGAAGGCGGCAAAGGCGAGAATATGGCGGCACGTACCTGAAAGGAGAGGAAGAGTCGGCGGTGGAAGGCGGGAAATGCGAGAATATGGCGGCAGGTGCGTGAAAGGAGAGGAAGAGTCGGCAGTGGAAGACGGCAAAGGCGAGAATATGGCGGCACGTACCTGAAAGGAGAGGAAGATTTGGCGCTGGAAGGCGGCAAAGGCGAGAATATGGCGGCAACTGCGTGAAAGGAGAGGAAGAGTCGGCGCTGGAAGGCGGCAAAGGCGAGAATATGGCGGCACGTACCTGAAAGGAGAGGAAGAGTCGGCGCTGGAAGGCGGCAAAGGCGAGAATATGGCAGCCCGTGCGTGAAAGGAGAGGAAGAGTCGGCGCTGGAAGGCGGCAAAGGCAAGAATATGGCGGCAGCTGCATGAAAGGAGAGGAAGAGTCGGCGGTGGAACGCGGCAAAGGCGAGAATATGGCGGCAGGTGTGTGAAAGTAGAGGAAGAGTCGGCGCTGGAAGGCGGCAAAGGCGAGAATATGGCGGCACGTACCTGAAAGGAGAGGAAGAGTCGGCGCTGGAAGGCGGCAAAGGCGAGAATATGGCGGCAGCTGCGTGAAAGGAGAGGAAGAGTCGGCGCTGGAAGGCGGCAAAGGCGAGAATATGGCGGCACGTGCATGAAAGGAGAGGAAGAGTCGGCGCTGGAAGGCGGCAAAGGCGAGAATATGGCGGCAGCTGCGTGAAAGGAGAGGAAGAGTCGGCGCTGGAAGGCGGCAAAGGCGAGAATATGGCGGCACGTGCGTGAAAGGAGAGGAAGAGTCGGCGCTGGAAGGCGGCAAAGGCGAGAATATGGCGGCACGTACCTGAAAGGAGAGGAAGAGTCGGCGCGGGAAGGCGGCAAAGGCGAGAATATGGCGGCACGTACCTGAAAGGAGAGGATGATTTGGCGCTGGAAGGCGGCAAAGGCGAGAATATGGCGGCAGCTGCGTGAAAGGAGAGGAAGAGTCGGCGGTGGAAGGCGGCAAAGGCGAGAATATGGCGGCAACTGCGTGAAAGGAGAGGAAGATTTGGCGCTGGAAGGCGGCAAAGGCGAGAATATGGCGGCAGCTGCGTGAAAGTACAGGAAGATTTGGCGCTGGAAGGCGGCAAAGGCGAGAATATGGCAGCCCGTGCGTGAAAGGAGAGGAAGATTTGGCGCTGGAAGGCGGCAAATGCGAGAATATGGCGGCAGGTGCGTCAAAGGAGAGGAAGACTCGGCGGTGGAAGGCGGCAAAGGCGAGAATATGGCGGCACGTACCTGAAAGGAGAGGAAGAGTCGGCGGTGGAAGGCGGGAAATGCGAGAATATGGCGGCAGGTGCGTGAAAGGAGAGGAAGAGTCGGCAGTGGAAGACGGCAAAGGCGAGAATATGGCGGCACGTACCTGAAAGGAGAGGAAGATTTGGCGCTGGAAGGCGGCAAAGGCGAGAATATGGCGGCAACTGCGTGAAAGGAGAGGAAGAGTCGGCGCTGGAAGGCGGCAAAGGCGAGAATATGGCGGCACGTACCTGAAAGGAGAGGAAGAGTTGGCGCTGGAAGGCGGCAAAGGCGAGAATATGGCAGCCCGTGCGTGAAAGGAGAGGAAGAGTCGGCGCTGGAAGGCGGCAAAGGCAAGAATATGGCGGCAGCTGCATGAAAGGAGAGGAAGAGTCGGCGGTGGAACGCGGCAAAGGCGAGAATATGGCGGCAGGTGTGTGAAAGTAGAGGAAGAGTCGGCGCTGGAAGGCGGCAAAGGCGAGAATATGGCGGCACGTACCTGAAAGGAGAGGAAGACTCGGCGCTGGAAGGCGGCAAAGGCGAGAATATGGCGGCAGCTGCGTGAAAGGAGAGGAAGAGTCGGCGCTGGAAGGCGGCAAAGGCGAGAATATGGCGGCACGTACCTGAAAGGAGAGGAAGAGTCGGCGCTGGAAGGCGGCAGAGGCGAGAATATGGCAGCACGCACCTGAAAGGACAGGAAAGTCGGCGCTGGAAGGCGGCAAAGGCGAGAATATGGCGGTAGGTGCGTGACAGGAGAGGAAGAGTCAGCGGTGGAAGGCGGGAAATGCGAGAACATGGCGGCAACTGCGTGAAAGGAGAGGAAGAGTTGGCGCTGGAAGACGTCAAAGGCGAGAATATGGCGGCCAGTACCTGAAAGGAGAGGAAGATTTGGCGCTGGAAGGCGGCAAAGGCGAGAATATGGCGGCACGTACCTGAAAGGAGAGGAAGAGTCGGCGCTGGAAGGCGGCAAAGGCGAGAATATGGCGGCACGTACCTGAAAGGAGAGGAAGAGTCGGCACTGGAAAGCGGCAAAGGCGAGAATATGGCGGCAACTGCGTAAAAGGAGAGGAAGAGTCGGCGCTGGAAGGCGGCAAAGGCGAGAATATGGCAGCCCGTGCGTGAAAGGAGAGGAAGAGTCGGCGCTGGAACACGGCAAAGGCGAGAATATCGCGGCAAGTACCTGAAAGTAGAGGAAGATTTGGCGCGGGAAGGCGGCAAAGGCGAGAATATGGCGGCAGCTGCGTGAAAGGAGAGGAAGATTTGGCGCTGGAAGGCGGCAAAGGCGAGAATATGGCGGCAACTGCGTGAAAGGAGAGGAAGAGTCGGCGCTGGAAGGCGGCAAAGGCGAGAATATGGCGGCATGTGCGTGAAAGGAGAGGCGGAGTCGGGCGTGGCAAGTGGCAAAGGCGAGTATATGAGGGCAGGTGCGTGAAAGTAGAGGAGGAGTCGGGGGTGGAAGGCGGCAAAGGCGAGAATATGGCAGCCCGTGCGTGAACGAAGAGGAAGAGTCGGCGCTGGAAGGCGGCAAAGGCGAGAATATGGCGGCAGGTGCCTGAAAGGAGAGGATGATTTGGCGCTGGAACGAGGCAAAGGCGAGAATATCGCGGCAAGTACCTGAAAGTAGAGGAAGATTTCGCGCGGGAAGGCGGCAAAGGCAAGAATATGGCGGCAGCTGCGTGAGAGGAGAGGAAGAGTCGGTGGTGGAAGGCGGCAAAGGCGAGAATATGGCGGCAGGTGCGTGAAAGGAGAGGAAGAGTCGGCGCTGGAAGGCGGCAAAGGTGACAATATGGCGGCACGTACCTGAACGGAGAGGAAGATTTGGCACTGGAAGGCGGCAAAGCGAGCATATGGCGGCACGTACCTGAAAGGAGAGGAAGAGTCGGCGCTGGAAGGCGGCAAAGGCGAGAATATGGCGGCAGGTGCGTGAAAGGAGAGGAAGAGTCGGCGCTGGAAGGCGGCAAAGGCGAGAATATCGCGGCAAGTACCTGAAAGTAGAGCAAGATTTGGCGCGGGAAGGCGGCAAAGGCGAGAATATGGCGGCAGGTGCCTGAAAGGAGAGGAAGAGTCGGCGGTGGAAGGCGGCAAAGGTGAGAATATGGCGGCCACTTCGTGAAAGGAGAGGAAGATTTGGCGCTGGAAGGCGGCAAAGGCGAGAGTATGGCGGCAGGTGCGTGAAAGGAGAGGAAGAGTCGGCGGTGGAAGGCGGCAAAGGCGAGAATATGGCGGCACGTACCTGAAAGGAGAGGAAGAGTCGGCGCTGGAAGGCGGCAAAGGCGAGAATATGGCGGCAGCTGCGTGAAAGGAGAGGAAGAGTCGGCGGTGGAAGGCGGCAAAGGCGAGAATATGGCGGCAGCTACATGAAAGAAGAGGAAGATTTGGCGCTGGAAGGCGGCAAAGGCGAGAATATGGCGGCAACTGTGTGAAAGGAGAGGAAGAGTCGGCGGTGGAAGGCGGCAAAGGCGAGAATATGGCGGCACGTACCTGAAAGGAGAGGAAGATTTGGCGCTGGAAGGCGGCAAAGGCGAGAATATGGCGGCAGCTGCGTGAAAGGAGAGGAAGAGTCGGCGCTGGAAGGCGGCAAAGGCGAGTATATGGCGGCAACTGCGTGAAAGTAGAGGAAGATTTGGCGCTGGAAGGCGGCAAAAGCGAGAATATGGCAGCCCGTGCGTGAAAGGAGAGGAAGATTTGGCGCTGGAAGGCGGCAAAGGCGAGAATATGGCGGCAACTGCGTGAAAGTAGAGGAAGATTTGGCGCTAGAAGGAGGCAAAGGCGAGAATATGGCAGCCCGTGTGTGAAAGGAGAGGAAGAGTCGGCAGTGGAAGGCGGCAACGGCGAGAATATGGCGGCACTTACCTGAAAGGAGAGGAAGAGTCGGCGCTGCAACGCGGCAAAGGCGAGAATATGGCGGTAGGTGCGTGAAAGGAGAGGAAGACTCGGAGGTGGAAGGCGGCAAAGGCAAGAATATGGCGGCAGCTGCGTGAAAGGAGAGGAAGAGTCGGCGCTGGAAGGCGGCAAAGGCGAGAATATGGCGTCAAGTACCTGAAAGGAGAGGAAGATTTGGCGCGGGAAGGCGGCAAAGGCGAGAATATGGCGGCACGTACCTGAAAGGACAGGAAGAGCCGGCGGTGGAAGGCGGCAAACGCGAGAATATGGCGGCACATACCTGAACGGAGAGGAAGACTCGGTGCTGGAAGGCGGCAAAGGCGAGAATATGGCGGCAGGTGCGTGAAAGGAGAGGAAGAGTCGGCGCTGGAAGGCGGCAAAGGCGAGAATATGGCGGCAACTGCGTGAAAGGAGAGGAAGAGTCGGCGGTGGAAGGCGGCAAAGGCGAGAATATGGCGGCCAGTACCTGAAAGGAGAGGAAGATTTGGCGCTGGAAGGCGGCAAAGGCGAGAATATGGCGGCACGTACCTGAAAGGAGAGTAAGATTTGGCGCTGGAAGGCGGCAAAGGCGAGAATATGGCGGCAGCTGCGTGAAAGGAGAGGAAGAATTAGCGCTGGAAAGCGGCAAAGGCGAGAATATGGCAGCCCGTGCGTGAAAGGAGAGGAAGAGTCGGCGCTGGAAGGCGGCAAAGGCGAGAATATGGCGGCAACTGCGTGAAAGGAGAGGAAGAGTCGGCGCTGGAAGGCGGCAAAGGCGAGAATATGGCGGCACGTACCTGAAAGGAGAGGAAGATTTGGCGCTGGAAGGCGGCAAAGGCGAGAATATGGCGGCAGCTGCGTGAAAGGAGAGGAAGAGTCGGCGCTGGAAGGCGGCAAACGCGAGTATATGGCGGCAACTGCGTGAAAGTAGAGGAAGATTTGGCGCTGGAAGGCGGCAAAGGCGAGAATATGGCAGCCCGTGCATGAAAGGAGAGGAAGAGTCGGCAGTGGAAGGCGGCAAAGGCGAGAATATGGCGGCAACTGCGTGAAAGTAGAGGAAGATTTGGCGCTAGAAGGAGGCAAAGGCGAGAATATGGCAGCCCGTGCGTGAAAGGAGAGGAAGAGTCGGCAGTGGAAGGCGGCAACGGCGAGAATATGGCGGCACTTACCTGAAAGGAGAGGAAGAGTCGGCGCTGCAATGCGGCAAAGGCGAGAATATGGCGGTAGGTGCGTGAAAGGAGAGGAAGACTCGGAGGTGGAAGGCGGCAAAGGCAAGAATATGGCGGCAGCTGCATGAAAGGAGAGGAAGAGTCGGCGCTGGAAGGCGGCAAAGGCGAGAATATGGCGGCAACTGCGTGAAAGGAGAGGAAGAGTCGGCGGTGGAAGGCGGCAAAGGCGAGAATATGGCGGCAACTGCGTGAAAGGAGAGGAAGATTTGGCGATGGAAGGCGGCAAAGGCGAGAATATGGCGGCACGTACCTGAAAGGAGAGGAAGAGTCGGCGCTGGAAGGCGGCAAAGGCGAGAATATGGCGGCAGGTGCGTGAAAGGAGAGTAAGATTTGGCGCTGGAACGCGGCAAAGGCGAGAATATGGCGGCAGCTGCGTGAAAGGAGTGGAAGAATTAGCGCTGGAAGGCGGCAAAGGCGAGAATATGGCAGCCCGTGCGTGAAAGGAGAGGAAGAGTCGGCGCTGGAAGGCGGCAAAGGCGAGAATATAGCGGCAGCTGCGTGAAAGGAGAGGAAGAGTCGGCGCTGGAAGGCGGCAAAGGCGAGAATATGGCAGCCCGTGCGTGAAAGGAGAGGAAGATTTGGCGCTGGAAGGCGGCAAATGCGAGAATATGGCGGCAGGTGCGTGAAAGGAGAGGAAGACTCGGCGGTGGAAGGCGGCAAAGGCAAGAATATGGCGGCAACTGCGTGAATGGAGAGGAAGAGTCGGCGGTGGAAGGCGGGAAATGCGAGAATATGGTGGCAACTGCGTGAAAGGAGAGGAAGATTTGGCGCTGGAACGCGGCAAAGGCGAGAATATGGCGGCACGTACCTGAAAGGAGAGGAAGAGTCGGCGCTGGAAGGCGGCAAAGGCGAGAATATGGCGGCACGTACCTGAAAGGAGAGGAAGAGTTCATGGTGGAAGGCGGCAAAGGCGAGAATATGGCGGCAGGTGCGTGAAAGGAGAGGAAGAGTCGGCGGTGGAAGGCGGCAAAGGCGAGAAAATGGTGGCACGTACCTGAAAGGAGAGGAAGAGTCAGCGCTGGAAGGCGGCAAAGGCGAGAATATGGCGGCACGTACCTGAAAGGAGAGGAAGAGTCGGCGCTGGAAGGCGGCAAAGGCGAGAATATAGCGGCAGCTGCGTGAAAGGATAGGAAGAGTCGGCGCTGGAAGGCGGCAAAGGCGAGAATATGGCAGCACGCACCTGAAAGAACAGGAAGAGTCGGCGGTGGAAGGCGGCAAAGGCGAGAATATGGCGGCAGGTGCGTGAAAGGAGAGGAAGAGTCGGTGCTGGAAGGCGGCAAAGGCGAGAATATGGCAGCACGCACCTGAAAGGACAGGAAAGTCGGCGCTGGAAGGCGGCAAAGGCGAGAATATGGCGGTAGGTGCGTGACAGGAGAGGAAGTGTCGGCGGTGGAAGGCGGGAAATGCGAGAACATGGCGGCAACTGCGTGAAAGGAGAGGAAGAGTTGGCGCTGGAAGACGTCAAAGGCGAGAATATGGCGGCCAGTACCTGAAAGGAGAGGAAGATTTGGCGCTGGAAGGCGGCAAAGGCGAGAATATGGCGGCACGTACCTGAAAGGAGAGGAAGAGTCGGCGCTGGAAGGCGGCAAAGGCGAGAATATGGCGGCAGGTGCGTGAAAGGAGAGGAAGATTTGGCGCTGGAACTTGTCAAAGGCGAGAATATCGCGGCAAGTACCTGAAAGTAGAGGAAGATTTGGCGCTGGAAGGCGGCAAAGGCGAGAATATGGCGGCAGCTGCGTGAAAGGAGAGGAAGATTTGGCGCTGGAAGGCGGCAAAGGCGAGAATATGGCGGCAACTCCGTGACAGGAGAGGAAGAGTCGGCGCTGGAAGGCGGCAAAGGTGAGAATATGGCGGCAGGTGCCTGCAAGGAGAGGAAGAGTCGGCGCTGGAAGGCGGCAAAGGCGAGAATATGGCGGTAGGTGCGTGAAAGGAGAGGAAGACTCGGCGGTGGAAGGCGGCAAAGGCAAGAATATGGCGGCAGCTGCGTGAAAGGAGAGGAAGAGTCGGCGTTGGAAGGCGGCAAAGGCAAGAATATGGCGGCACGTACCTGAAAGGAGAGGAAGAGTCGGCGGTGGAAGACTGCAAAGGTGAGAATATGGCGGCACGTACCTGAACGGAGAGGAAGATTTGGCGCTGGTAGGCGGCAAAGGCGAGAATATGGCGGCACGTACCTGAAAGGAGAGGAAGATTTGGCGCTGGAAGGCGGCAAAGGCGAGAATATGGCGGCAGGTGCGTGAAAGGAGAGGATGATTTGGCGCTGGAACGAGGCAAAGGCGAGAATATCGCGGCAAGTACCTGAAAGTAGAGGAAGATTTCGCGCGGGAAGGCGGCAAAGGCGAGAATATGGCGGCAACTGTGTCAAAGGAGAGGAAGAGTCGGCGGTGGAAGGCGGCAAAGGCGAGAATATGGCGGCACGTACCTGAAAGGAGAGGAAGATTTGGCGCTGGAAGACGGCAAAGGCGAGAATATGGCGGCAGCTGCGTGAAAGGAGAGGAAGTGTCGGCGGTGGAAGGCGGCAAAGGCGAGAATATGGCGGCAACTGCGTGAAAGTAGAGGAAGATTTGGCGCTGGAAGGCGGCAAAGGCGAGAATATGGCAGCCCGTGCGTGAAAGGAGAGGAAGAGTCGGCAGTGGAAGGCGGCAAAGGCGAGAATATGGCGGCAACTGCGTGAAAGTAGAGGAAGATTTGGCGCTAGAAGGTGGCAAAGGCGAGAATATGGCAGCCCGTACGTGAAAGGAGAGGAAGAGTCGGCAGTGGAAGGCGGCAAAGGCGAGAATATGGCGGCACTTACCTGAAAGGAGAGGAAGAGTCGGCGGTGGAAGGCGGCAAAGGCGAGAATATGGCAGTAGGTGCGTGAAAGGAGAGGAAGACTCGGAGGTGGAAGGCGGGAAAGGCAAGAATATGGCGGCAGCTGCGTGAAAGGAGAGGAAGAGTCGGCAGTGGAAGGCGGCAAAGGCGAGAATATGGCGTCAAGTACCTTAAAGGAGAGGAAGATTTGGCGCGGGAAGGCGGCAAACGAGAGAATATGGCGGCACGTACCTGAAAGGACAGGAAGAGCCGGCGGTGGAAGGCGGCAAACGCGAGAATATGGCGGCACGCACCTGAAAGGAGAGGAAGAGTCGGCGCTGGAAGGCGGCAAAGGCGAGAATATGGCGGCAGCTGCATGAAAGTAGAGGAAGATTTGGCGCTGGAAGACGGCAAAGGCGAGAATATGGCGGCATCTGCGTGAAAGGAGAGGAAGAGTCGGCGCTGGAAGGCGGCAAAGGCGAGAATATGGCAGCACGGACCAGAAAGGAGAGGAATATTTGGCGCTGGAAGGTGGCAAAGGCGAGAATATGGCGGCAGGTGCGTGAAAGGAGAGGAAGAGTCGGCGGTGGAAGGCGGCAAAGGCGAGAATATGGCGGCAACTGCGTGAAAGGAGAGGAAGAGTAGGCACTGGAAGGCGGCAAAGGCGAGAATATGGCAGCCCGTGCGTGAAAGGAGAGGAAGAGTCGGCGCTGGAAGGCGGCAAAGGCGAGAATATGGCAGCCCGTGCGTGAAAGGAGAGGAAGAGTCGGCGCTGGAAGGCGGCAAATGCGATAATATGGCGGCAGGTGCGTGAAAGGAGAGGAAGACTCGGAGGTGGAAGGCGGCAAAGGCAAGAATATGGCGGCAGGTGCGTGAAAGGAGAGGAAGAGTCGGCGCTGGAAGGCGGGAAATGCGAGAATATGGTGGCAACTGCGTGAAAGGAGAGGAATAGTCGGCAGTGGAAGACGGCAAAGGCGAGAATATGGCGGCACGTACCTGAAAGTAGAGGAAGAGTCGGCGCTGGAAGGCGGCAAAGGCGAGAATATGGCGGCACATACCTGAAAGGAGAGGAATAGTCGGCGCAGGAAGGCGGCAAAGGCAAGAATATGGCGGCAACTGCGTGAAAGGAGAGGAAGAGTCGGCGCTGGAAGGCGGGAAATGCGAGAATATGGTGGCAACTGCGTGAAAGGAGAGGAAGAGTCGGCAGTGGAAGACGGCAAAGGCGAGAATATGGCGGCACGTACCTGAAAGGAGAGGAAGATTTGGCGCTGGAAGGCGGCAAAGGCGAGAATATGGCGGCACGTACCTGAAAGGAGAGGAAGAGTCGGCGCAGGAAGGCGGCAAAGGCAAGAATATGGCGGCAGCTGCGTGAAAGGAGAGGAAGAGTCGGCGCTGGAAGGCGGGAAATGCGAGAATATGGTGGCAACTGCGTGAAAGGAGAGGAAGCGTCGGCACTGAAGACGGCAAAGGCGAGAATATGGCGGCCAGTACCTGAAAGGAGAGGAAGATTTGGCGCTGGAAGGCGGCAAAGGCGAGAATATGGCGGCACGTACCTGAAAGGAGAGGAAGAGTCGGCGCAGGAAGGCGGCAAAGGCGAGAATATGGCGGCAGGTGCGTGAAAGGAGAGGAAGATTTGGCGCTGGAACGCGGCAAAGGCGAGAATATCGCGGCAAGTACCTGAAAGTAGAGGAAGATTTGGCGCTGGAAGGCGGCAAAGGTGAGAATATGGCGGCACGTACCTGAAAGGAGAGGAAGAGTCGGCGCTGGAAGGCGGCAAAGGCGAGAATATGGCAGCCCGTGCGTGAAAGGAGAGGAAGAGTCGGCACTGGAAAGCGGCAAAGGCGAGAATATGGCGGCAACTGCGTGAAAGGAGAGGAAGAGTCGGCGCTGGAAGGCGGCAAAGGTGAGAATATGGCGGCCAGTACCTAAAAGTAGAGGAAGATTTGGCGCTGGAAGGCGGCAAAGGCGAGAATATGGCGGCAGGTGCGTGAAAGGAGAGGAAGAGTCGGCGGTGGAAGGCGGCAAAGGCGAGAATATGGCGGCAACTGCGTGAAAGGAGAGGAAGACTCGGCGGTGGAAGGCGGCAAAGGCGAGAATATGGCAGCCCGTGCGTGAAAGGAGAGGAAGAGTCGGCGCTGGAAGGCGGCAAAGGCGAGAATATGGCAGCCCGTGCGTGAAAGGAGAGGAAGATTTGGCGCTGGAAGGCGGCAAATGCGAGAATATGGCGGCAGCTGCGTGAAAGGAGAGGAAGACTCGGCGGTGGAAGGCGGCAAAGGCAAGAATATGGCGGCAGGTGCGTGAAAGGAGAGGAAGAGTCGGCGCTGGAAGGCGGGAAATGCGAGAATATGGTGGCAACTGCGTGAAAGGAGAGGAAGAGTCGGCAGTGGAAGACGGCAAAGGCGAGAATATGGCGGCACGTACCTGAAAGGAGAGGAAGATTTGGCGCTGGAAGGCGGGAAAGGCGAGAATATGGCGGCACGTACCTGAAAGGAGAGGAAGAGTCGGCGCTGGAAGGCGGCAAAGGCGAGAATATGGCGGCAGGTGTGTGAAAGGAGAGGAAGAGTCGGCGCTGGAAGGCGGCAAAGGCGAGAATATGGCGGCACGTACCTGAAAGGAGAGGAACAGTCGGCGGTGGAAGGCGGCAAAGGCGAGAATATGGCGGCACGTACCTGAAAGGAGAGGAAGAGTCGGCGCTGGAAGGCGGCAAAGCCGAGAATATGGCGGCAGCTGCGTGAAAGGATAGGAAGAGTCGGCGCTGGAAGGCGCCAAAGGCGAGAATATGGCAGCACGTACCTGAAAGGAGAGGAAGATTTGGCGCTGGAAGGCAGCAAACGAGAGAATATGGCGGCAACTGCGTGAAAGGAGAGGAAGAGTCGGCAGTGGAAGGCGGCAAAGGCGAGAATATGGCAGCACGCACCTGAAAGAACAGGAAGAGTCGGCGCTGGAAGGCGGGAAAGGCGAGAATATGGCAGCACGCACCTGAAAGGAGAGGAAGAGTCGGCGCTGGAAGGCGGCAAAGGCGAGAATATGGCGGCAGCTGCGTGAAAGGAGAGGAAGAGTCGGCGCTGGAACGCGGCAAAGGCGAGAACATGGCGGCAACTGCGTGAAAGGAGAGGAAGAGTCGGCGCTGGAAGGCGGCAAAGGCGAGAATATGGCGGCACGTACCTGAAAGGAGAGGAAGAGTCGGCGCTGGAAGACGGCAAAGGCGAGAATATGGCGGCACGTACCTGAAAGGAGAGGAAGAGTCGGCGGTGGAAGGCGGCAAACGCGAGAATATGGCAGCACATACCTGAAAGGAGAGGAAGACTCGGCGCTCGAAGGCGGCAAAGGCGAGAATATGGCGGCAGCTGCATGAAAGGAGAGGAAGAGTCGGCGCTGTAAGACGGCAAAGGCGAGAATATGGCGGCAACTGCGTGAAAGGAGAGGAAGAGTCGGCGGTGGAAGGCGGCAAAGGCGAGAATATGGCGGCCAGTACCTGAAAGGAGAGGAAGAGTCGGCGGTGGAAGGCGGCAAAGGCGAGAATATGGCGGCACGTACCTGAAAGGAGAGGAAGAGTCGGCGCTGGAAGGCGGCAAAGGCGAGAATATGGCGGCAGGTGCGTGAAAGGAGAGGAAGATTTGGCGCTGGAAGGTGGCAAAGGCGAGAATATGGCGGCAGCTGTGTGAAAGGAGAGGAAGAGTCGGCGGTGGAAGGCGGCAAAGGCGAGAATATGGCAGCCCGTGCGTGAAAGGAGAGGAAGAGTCGGCGCTGGAAGGCGGCAAAGGCGAGAATATGGCGGCAACTGCGTGAAAGGAGAGGAAGAGTCGGCGCTGGAAGGCGGCAAAGGTGAGAATATGGCGGCCAGTACCTAAAAGTAGAGGAAGGTTTGGCGCTGGAAGGCGGCAAAGGCGAGAATATGGCGGCAGCTGCGTGAAAGTAGAGGAAGATTTGGCGCTGGAAGGCGGCAAAGGCGAGAATATGGCAGCCCGTCCATGAAAGGAGAGGAAGAGTCGGCGCTGGAAGGCGGCAAAGGCGAGTATATGGCGGCCTGTGCGTGAAAGGAGAGGAAGATTTGGCGCTGGAAGGCGGCAAAGGCGAGAATATGGCGGCACATACCTGAAAGGAGAGGAAGATTCGGCGGTGGAAGGCGGCAAAGGCGAGAATATGGCGGCAGCTGCGTGAAAGGAGAGGAAGAGTCGGCGCTGGAAGGCGGGAAATGCGAGAATATGGTGGCAACTGCGTGAAAGGAGAGGAAGAGTCGGCAGTGGAAGACGGCAAAGGCGAGAATATGGCGGCAGGTGCGTGAAAGGAGAGGAAGATTTGGCGCGGGAAGGCGGCAAAGGCGAGAATATGGCGGCACGTACCTGAAAGGAGAGGAACAGTCGGCGGTGGAAGGCGGCAAAGGCGAGAATATGGCGGCACGTACCTGAAAGGAGAGGAAGAGTCAGCGCTGGAAGGCGGCAAAGGCGAGAATATGGCGGCAGCTGCGTGAAAGGAGAGGAAGAGTCGGCAGTGGATGGCGACAAAGGCGAGAATATGGCAGCACGTACCTGAAAGGAGAGGAAGATTTGGCGCTGGAAGGCAGCAAAGGCGAGAATATGGCAGCAACTGCGTGAAAGGAGAGGAAGAGTCGGCAGTGGAAGGCGGCAAAGGCGAGAATATGGCAGCACGCACCTGAAAGAACAGGAAGAGTCGGCGCTGGAAGGCGGCAAAGGCGAGAATATGACGGCAGATGCGTGAAAGGAGAGGAAGAGTCGGCGCTGGAAGGCGGCAAAGGCGAGAATATGGCGGCACGTACCTGAAAGGAGAGGAAGAGTCGGCGCTGGAAGGCGGCAAAGGCGAGAATATGGTGGCAGGTGCGTGAAAGGAGAGGAAGATTTGGCGCTGGAACGCGGCAAAGGCGAGAATATGGCGGCAAGTACCTGAAAGGAGAGGAAGATTTGGCGCGGGAAGGCGGCAAAGGCGAGAACATGGCGGCAGCTGCGTGAAAGGAGAGGAAGATTTGGTGCTGGAAGGCGGCAAAGGCGAGAATATGGCGGCAACTGCGTGAAAGGAGAGGAAGATTTGGTGCTGGAAGGCGGCAAAGGCGAGAATATGGCGGCACGTACCTGAAAGGAGAGGAAGATTTGGCGCTGGAAGGCGGCAAAGGTGAGAATATGGCGGCACGTACCTGAAAGGAGAGGAAGATTTGGCGCTGGAAGGTGGCAAAGGCGAGAATATGGCGGCAGCTGCGTGAAAGGAGAGGAAGAGTCGGCGGTGGAAGGCGGCAAAGGCGAGAATATGGCAGCCCGTGCGTGAAAGGAGAGGAAGAGTCGGCGCTGGAAGGCGGCAAAGGCGAGAATATGGCGGCAACTGCGTGAAAGGAGAGGAAGAGTCGGCGCTGGAAGGCGGCAAAGGTGAGAATATGGCGGCCAGTACCTAAAAGTAGAGGAAGGTTTGGCGCTGGAAGGCGGCAAAGGCGAGAATATGGCGGCAGCTGCGTGAAAGTAGAGGAAGATTTGGCGCTGGAAGGCGGCAAAGGCGAGAATATGGCAGCCCGTCCATGAAAGGAGAGGAAGAGTCGGCGCTGGAAGGCGGCAAAGGCGAGTATATGGCGGCCTGTGCGTGAAAGGAGAGGAAGATTTGGCGCTGGAAGGCGGCAAAGGCGAGAATATGGCGGCACATACCTGAAAGGAGAGGAAGATTCGGCGGTGGAAGGCGGCAAAGGCGAGAATATGGCGGCAGCTGCGTGAAAGGAGAGGAAGAGTCGGCGCTGGAAGGCGGGAAATGCGAGAATATGGTGGCAACTGCGTGAAAGGAGAGGAAGAGTCGGCAGTGGAAGACGGCAAAGGCGAGAATATGGCGGCAGGTGCGTGAAAGGAGAGGAAGAGTCGGCGCTGGAAGGCGGCAAAGGCGAGAATATGGCGGCACGTACCTGAAAGGAGAGGAAGAGTCGGCGGTGGAAGGCGGCAAAGGCGAGAATATGGCGGCACGTACCTGAAAGGAGAGGAAGAGTCAGCGCTGGAAGGCGGCAAAGGCGAGAATATGGCGGCAGCTGCGTGAAAGGAGAGGAAGAGTCGGCAGTGGATGGCGACAAAGGCGAGAATATGGCAGCACGTACCTGAAAGGAGAGGAAGATTTGGCGCTGGAAGGCAGCAAAGGCGAGAATATGGTGGCAACTGCGTGAAAGGAGAGGAAGAGTCGGCAGTGGAAGGCGGCAAAGGCGAGAATATGGCAGCACGCACCTGAAAGAACAGGAAGAGTCGGCGCTGGAAGGCGGCAAAGGCGAGAATATGGCGGCACGTACCTGAAAGGAGAGGAAGAGTCGGCGCTGGAAGGCGGCAAAGGCGAGAATATGGCGGCACGTACCTGAAAGGAGAGGAAGAGTCGGCGCTGGAAGGCGGCAAAGGCGAGAATATGGCGGCAGGTGCGTGAAAGGAGAGGAAGATTTGGCGCTGGAACGCGGCAAAGGCGAGAATATGGCGGCAAGTACCTGAAAGGAGAGGAAGATTTGGCGCGGGAAGGCGGCAAAGGCGAGAACATGGCGGCAGCTGCGTGAAAGGAGAGGAAGATTTGGTGCTGGAAGGCGGCAAAGGCGAGAATATGGCGGCAACTGCGTGAAAGGAGAGGAAGAGTCGGCGCTGGAAGGCGGCAAAGGCGAGAATATGGCGGCACGTACCTGAAAGGAGAGGAAGATTTGGCGCTGGAAGGCGGCAAAGGTGAGAATATGGCGGCACGTACCTGAAAGGAGAGGAAGAGTCGGCACTGGAAAGCGGCAAAGGCGAGAATATGGCGGCAACTGCATAAAAGGAGAGGAAGATTCGGCGCTGGAAGGCGGCAAAGGCGAGAATATGGCGGCAGCTGCGTGAAAGGAGAGGAAGATTCGGCGCTGGAAGGCGGCAAAGGCGAGAATATGGCAGCCCATGCGTGAAAGGAGAGGAAGAGTCGGCGCTGGAAGGCGGCAAAGGCGAGAATATGGCAGCCGTGCGTGAAAGGAGAGGAAGATTTGGCGCTGGAAGGCGGCAAATGCGAGAATATGGCGGCATGTACCTGAAAGGAGAGAAAGACTCGGCGGTGGAAGGCGGCAAAGGCAAGAATATGGCGGCAGCTGCGTGAAAGGAAATGAAGAGTCGGCGGTGGAAGGCGGGAAATGCGAGAACATGGCGGCAACTGCGTGAAAGGAGAGGAAGAGACAGCACTGGAAGACGGCAAAGGCGAGAATATGGCGGCCAGTACCTGAAAGGAGAGGAAGAGTCGGCGCTGGAAGGCGGCAAAGGCGAGAATATGGCGGCAGGTGCGTGAAAGGAGAGGAAGATTTGGCGCTGGAACGCGGCAAAGGCGAGAATATCGCGGCAAGTACCTGAAAGTAGAGGAAGATTTGGCGCTGGAAGGCGGCAAAGGCGAGAATATGGCGGTAGGTGCGTGAAAGGAGAGGAAGATTTGGCGCTGGAAGGCGGCAAAGGCGAGAATATGGCGGCAGCTGCGTGAAAGGAGAGGAAGATTTGGCGCTGGAAGGCGGCAAAGGCGAGAATATGGCGGCAGGTGCGTGAAAGGAGAGGAAGAGTCGGCGCTGGAAGGCGGCAAAGGCGAGAATATGGCAGCCCGTGCGTGAAAGGAGAGGAAGAGTCGGCGCTGGAAGGCGGCAAAGGCGAGAATATGGCGGCAGCTGCGTGAAAGGAGAGGAAGAGTCGGCGGTGGAAGGCGGCAAAGGCGAGAATATGGCAGCCAGTGCGTGAAAGGAGAGGAAGATTTGGCGCTGGAAGGCGGCAAAGGCGAGAATATGGCAGCCCATGCGTGAAAGGAGAGGAAGAGTCGGCGCTGGAAGGCGGCAAAGGCGAGAATATGGCAGCCCGTGCGTGAAAGGAGAGGAAGATTTCGCGCTGGAAGGCGGCAAATGCGAGAATATGGCGGCATGTACCTGAAAGGAGAGAAAGACTCGGCGGTGGAAGGCGGCAAAGGCAAGAATATGGCGGCAGCTGCGTGAAAGGAAATGAAGAGTCGGCGGTGGAAGGCGGGAAATGCGAGAACATGGCGGCAACTGCGTGAAAGGAGAGGAAGAGTCGGCGCTGGAAGGCGGCAAAGGCGAGAATATGGCGGCACGTACCTGAAAGGAGAGGAACAGTCGGCGGTGGAAGGCGGCAAAGGCGAGAATATGGCGGCACGTACCTGAAAGGAGAGGAAGAGTCGGCGCTGGAAGGCGGCAAAGGCGAGAATATGGCGGCAGCTGCGTGAAAGGAGAGGAAGAGTCGGCAGTGGAAGGCGGCAAAGGCGAGAATATGGCAGCACGCACCTGAAAGAACAGGAAGAGTCGGCGCTGGAAGGCGGCAAAGGCAAGAATATGGCAGCCCGTAAGTGAAAGGAGAGGAAGAGTCGGCGCTGGAAGGCGGCAAAGGCGAGTATATAGCGGCCTGTGCGTGAAAGGAGAGGAAGAGTCGGCGCTGGAAGGCGGCAAAGGCGAGAATATGGCAGCACGCACCTGAAAGGACAGGAAGAGTCGGTGGTGGAAGGCAGCAAAGGCGAGAATATGGCGGCAGCTTCGTGAAAGGAGAGGAAGAGTCGGCGCTGGAAGGCGGCAAAGGCGAGAATATGGCAGCATGTACCTGAAAGGAGAGGAAGATTTGGCGCTGGAAGGCGGCAAAGGCGAGAATATGGCGGCCAGTACCTGAAAGGAGAGGAAGATTTGGCACTGGAAGGCGGCAAAGGCGAGAATATGGCGGCAGGTGCGTGAAAGGAGAGGAAAAGTCGGCAGTGGAAGGCGGCAAAGGCGAGAATATGGCGGCACGTACCTGAAAGGAGAGGAAGAGTCGGCGCTGGAAGGCGGCAAAGGCGAGAATATGGCGGCACGTACCTGAAAGGAGAGGAAGAGTCGGCGGTGGAAGGCGGCAAACGCGAGAATATGGCAGCACATACCTGAAAGGAGAGGAAGACTCGGCGCTCGAAGGCGGCAAAGGCGAGAATATGGCGGCAGCTGCATGAAAGGAGAGGAAGAGTCGGCGCTGTAAGACGGCAAAGGCGAGAATATGGCGGCAACTGCGTGAAAGGAGAGGAAGAGTCGGCGGTGGAAGGCGGCAAAGGCGAGAATATGGCGGCACGTACCTGAAAGGAGAGGAAGAGTCGGCGGTGGAAGGCGGCAAAGGCGAGAATATGGCGGCACGTACCTGAAAGGAGAGGAAGAGTCGGCGCTGGAAGGCGGCAAAGGCGAGAATATGGCGGCAGGTGCGTGAAAGGAGAGGAAGATTTGGCGCTGGAAGGTGGCAAAGGCGAGAATATGGCGGCAGCTGCGTGAAAGGAGAGGAAGAGTCGGCGGTGGAAGGCGGCAAAGGCGAGAATATGGCAGCCCGTGCGTGAAAGGAGAGGAAGAGTCGGCGCTGGAAGGCGGCAAAGGCGAGAATATGGCGGCAACTGCGTGAAAGGAGAGGAAGAGTCGGCGCTGGAAGGCGGCAAAGGTGAGAATATGGCGGCCAGTACCTAAAAGTAGAGGAAGGTTTGGCGCTGGAAGGCGGCAAAGGCGAGAATATGGCGGCAGCTGCGTGAAAGTAGAGGAAGATTTGGCGCTGGAAGGCGGCAAAGGCGAGAATATGGCAGCCCGTCCATGAAAGGAGAGGAAGAGTCGGCGCTGGAAGGCGGCAAAGGCGAGTATATGGCGGCCTGTGCGTGAAAGGAGAGGAAGATTTGGTGCTGGAAGGCGGCAAAGGCGAGAATATGGCGGCACATACCTGAAAGGAGAGGAAGATTCGGCGGTGGAAGGCGGCAAAGGCGAGAATATGGCGGCAGCTGCGTGAAAGGAGAGGAAGAGTCGGCGCTGGAAGGCGGGAAATGCGAGAATATGGTGGCAACTGCGTGAAAGGAGAGGAAGAGTCGGCAGTGGAAGACGGCAAAGGCGAGAATATGGCGGCAGGTGCGTGAAAGGAGAGGAAGAGTCGGCGCTGGAAGGCGGCAAAGGCGAGAATATGGCGGCACGTACCTGAAAGGAGAGGAACAGTCGGCGGTGGAAGGCGGCAAAGGCGAGAATATGGCGGCACGTACCTGAAAGGAGAGGAAGAGTCAGCGCTGGAAGGCGGCAAAGGCGAGAATATGGCGGCAGCTGCGTGAAAGGAGAGGAAGAGTCGGCAGTGGATGGCGACAAAGGCGAGAATATGGCAGCACGTACCTGAAAGGAGAGGAAGATTTGGCGCTGGAAGGCAGCAAAGGCGAGAATATGGCGGCAACTGCGTGAAAGGAGAGGAAGAGTCGGCAGTGGAAGGCGGCAAAGGCGAGAATATGGCAGCACGCACCTGAAAGAACAGGAAGAGTCGGCGCTGGAAGGCGGCAAAGGCGAGAATATGGCGGCACGTACCTGAAAGGAGAGGAAGAGTCGGCGCTGGAAGGCGGCAAAGGCGAGAATATGGCGGCACGTACCTGAAAGGAGAGGAACAGTCGGCGCTGGAAGGCGGCAAAGGCGAGAATATGGCGGCAGGTGCGTGAAAGGAGAGGAAGATTTGGCGCTGGAACGCGGTAAAGGCGAGAATATGGCGGCAGCTGCGTGAAAGGAGAGGAAGAGTCGGCGGTGGAAGGCGGCAAAGGCGAGAATATGGCAGCCCGTGCGTGAAAGGAGAGGAAGAGTCGGCGCTGGAAGGCGGCAAAGGCGAGAATATGGAGGCAACTGCGTGAAAGGAGAGGAAGAGTCGGCGCTGGAAGGCGGCAAAGGTGAGAATATGGAGGCCAGTACCTAAAAGTAGAGGAAGGTTTGGCGCTGGAAGGCGGCAAAGGCGAGAATATGGCGGCAGCTGCGTGAAAGTAGAGGAAGATTTGGCGCTGGAAGGCGGCAAAGGCGAGAATATGGCAGCCCGTCCATGAAAGGAGAGGAAGAGTCGGCGCTGGAAGGCGGCAAAGGCGAGTATATGGCGGCCTGTGCGTGAAAGGAGAGGAAGATTTGGCGCTGGAAGGCGGCAAAGGCGAGAATATGGCGGCACATACCTGAAAGGAGAGGAAGATTCGGCGGTGGAAGGCGGCAAAGGCGAGAATATGGCGGCAGCTGCGTGAAAGGAGAGGAAGAGTCGGCGCTGGAAGGCGGGAAATGCGAGAATATGGTGGCAACTGCGTGAAAGGAGAGGAAGAGTCGGCAGTGGAAGACGGCAAAGGCGAGAATATGGCGGCAGGTGCGTGAAAGGAGAGGAAGAGTCGGCGCTGGAAGGCGGCAAAGGCGAGAATATGGCGGCACGTACCTGAAAGGAGAGGAACAGTCGGCGGTGGAAGGCGGCAAAGGCGAGAATATGGCGGCACGTACCTGAAAGGAGAGGAAGAGTCAGCGCTGGAAGGCGGCAAAGGCGAGAATATGGCGGCAGCTGCGTGAAAGGAGAGGAAGAGTCGGCAGTGGATGGCGACAAAGGCGAGAATATGGCAGCACGTACCTGAAAGGAGAGGAAGATTTGGCGCTGGAAGGCAGCAAAGGCGAGAATATGGCGGCAACTGCGTGAAAGGAGAGGAAGAGTCGGCAGTGGAAGGCGGCAAAGGCGAGAATATGGCAGCACGCACCTGAAAGAACAGGAAGAGTCGGCGCTGGAAGGCGGCAAAGGCGAGAATATGGCGGCACGTACCTGAAAGGAGAGGAAGAGTCGGCGCTGGAAGGCGGCAAAGGCGAGAATATGGCGGCAGGTGCGTGAAAGGAGAGGAAGATTTGGCGCTGGAACGCGGCAAAGGCGAGAATATGGCGGCAAGTACCTGAAAGGAGAGGAAGATTTGGCGCGGGAAGGCGGCAAAGGCGAGAACATGGCGGCAGCTGCGTGAAAGGAGAGGAAGATTTGGTGCTGGAAGGCGGCAAAGGCGAGAATATGGCGGCAACTGCGTGAAAGGAGAGGAAGATTTGGTGCTGGAAGGCGGCAAAGGCGAGAATATGGCGGCACGTACCTGAAAGGAGAGGAAGATTTGGCGCTGGAAGGCGGCAAAGGTGAGAATATGGCGGCACGTACCTGAAAGGAGAGGAAGAGTCGGCACTGGAAAGCGGCAAAGGCGAGAATATGGCGGCAACTGCATAAAAGGAGAGGAAGATTCGGCGCTGGAAGGCGGCAAAGGCGAGAATATGGCGGCAGCTGCGTGAAAGGAGAGGAAGATTCGGCGCTGGAAGGCGGCAAAGGCGAGAATATGGCAGCCCATGCGTGAAAGGAGAGGAAGAGTCGGCGCTGGAAGGCGGCAAAGGCGAGAATATGGCAGCCGTGCGTGAAAGGAGAGGAAGATTTGGCGCTGGAAGGCGGCAAATGCGAGAATATGGCGGCATGTACCTGAAAGGAGAGAAAGACTCGGCGGTGGAAGGCGGCAAAGGCAAGAATATGGCGGCAGCTGCGTGAAAGGAAATGAAGAGTCGGCGGTGGAAGGCGGGAAATGCGAGAACATGGCGGCAACTGCGTGAAAGGAGAGGAAGAGACGGCACTGGAAGACGGCAAAGGCGAGAATATGGCGGCCAGTACCTGAAAGGAGAGGAAGAGTCGGCGCTGGAAGGCGGCAAAGGCGAGAATATGGCGGCAGGTGCGTGAAAGGAGAGGAAGATTTGGCGCTGGAACGCGGCAAAGGCGAGAATATCGCGGGAAGTACCTGAAAGTAGAGGAAGATTTGGCGCGGGAAGGCGGCAAAGGCGAGAACATGGCGGCAGCTGCGTGAAAGGAGAGGAAGATTTGGCGCTGGAAGGCGGCAAAGGCGAGAATATGGCGGCAGCTGCGTGAAAGGAGAGGAAGATTTGGCGCTGGAAGGCGGCAAAGGCGAGAATATGGCGGCAGGTGCGTGAAAGGAGAGGAAGAGTCGGCGCTGGAAGGCGGCAAAGGTGAGAATATGGCAGCCCGTGCGTGAAAGGAGAGGAAGAGTCGGCGCTGGAAGGCGGCAAAGGCGAGAATATGGCGGCAGCTGCGTGAAAGGAGAGGAAGAGTCGGCGGTGGAAGGCGGCAAAGGCGAGAATATGGCAGCCAGTGCGTGAAAGGAGAGGAAGATTTGGCGCTGGAAGGCGGCAAAGGCGAGAATATGGCAGCCCATGCGTGAAAGGAGAGGAAGAGTCGGCGCTGGAAGGCGGCAAAGGCGAGAATATGGCAGCCCGTGCGTGAAAGGAGAGGAAGATTTCGCGCTGGAAGGCGGCAAACGCGAGAATATGGCAGCACATACCTGAAAGGAGAGGAAGACTCGGCGCTCGAAGGCGGCAAAGGCGAGAATATGGCGGCAGCTGCATGAAAGGAGAGGAAGAGTCGGCGTTGTAAGACGGCAAAGGCGAGAATATGGCGGCAACTGCGTGAAAGGAGAGGAAGAGTCGGCGGTGGAAGGCGGCAAAGGCGAGAATATGGCGGCCAGTACCTGAAAGGAGAGGAAGAGTCGGCGGTGGAAGGCGGCAAAGGCGAGAATATGGCGGCACGTACCTGAAAGGAGAGGAAGAGTCGGCGCTGGAAGGCGGCAAAGGCGAGAATATGGCGGCAGGTGCGTGAAAGGAGAGGAAGATTTGGCGCTGGAAGGTGGCAAAGGCGAGAATATGGCGGCAGCTGCGTGACAGGAGAGGAAGAGTCGGCGGTGGAAGGCGGCAAAGGCGAGAATATGGCAGCCCGTGCGTGAAAGGAGAGGAAGAGTCGGCGCTGGAAGGCGGCAAAGGCGAGAATATGGCGGCAACTGCGTGAAAGGAGAGGAAGAGTCGGCGCTGGAAGGCGGCAAAGGTGAGAATATGGCGGCCAGTACCTAAAAGTAGAGGAAGGTTTGGCGCTGGAAGGCGGCAAAGGCGAGAATATGGCGGCAGCTGCGTGAAAGTAGAGGAAGATTTGGCGCTGGAAGGCGGCAAAGGCGAGAATATGGCAGCCCGTCCATGAAAGGAGAGGAAGAGTCGGCGCTGGAAGGCGGCAAACGCGAGTATATGGCGGCCTGTGCGTGAAAGGAGAGGAAGATTTGGCGCTGGAAGGCGGCAAAGGCGAGAATATGGCGGCACATACCTGAAAGGAGAGGAAGATTCGGCGGTGGAAGGCGGCAAAGGCGAGAATATGGCGGCAGCTGCGTGAAAGGAGAGGAAGAGTCGGCGCTGGAAGGCGGGAAATGCGAGAATATGGTGGCAACTGCGTGAAAGGAGAGGAAGAGTCGGCAGTGGAAGACGGCAAAGGCGAGAATATGGCGGCAGGTGCGTGAAAGGAGAGGAAGAGTCGGCGCTGGAAGGCGGCAAAGGCGAGAATATGGCGGCACGTACCTGAAAGGAGAGGAACAGTCGGCGGTGGAAGGCGGCAAAGGCGAGAATATGGCGGCACGTACCTGAAAGGAGAGGAAGAGTCAGCGCTGGAAGGCGGCAAAGGCGAGAATATGGCGGCAGCTGCGTGAAAGGAGAGGAAGAGTCGGCAGTGGATGGCGACAAAGGCGAGAATATGGCAGCACGTACCTGAAAGGAGAGGAAGATTTGGCGCTGGAAGGCAGCAAAGGCGAGAATATGGCGGCAACTGCGTGAAAGGAGAGGAAGAGTCGGCAGTGGAAGGCGGCAAAGGCGAGAATATGGCAGCACGCACCTGAAAGAACAGGAAGAGTCGGCGCTGGAAGGCGGCAAAGGCGAGAATATGGCGGCACGTACCTGAAAGGAGAGGAAGAGTCGGCGCTGGAAGGCGGCAAAGGCGAGAATATGGCGGCACGTACCTGAAAGGAGAGGAAGAGTCGGCGCTGGAAGGCGGCAAAGGCGAGAATATGGCGGCAGGTGCGTGAAAGGAGAGGAAGATTTGGCGCTGGAACGCGGCAAAGGCGAGAATATGGCGGCAAGTACCTGAAAGGAGAGGAAGATTTGGCGCGGGAAGGCGGCAAAGGCGAGAACATGGCGGCAGCTGCGTGAAAGGAGAGGAAGATTTGGTGCTGGAAGGCGGCAAAGGCGAGAATATGGCGGCAACTGCGTGAAAGGAGAGGAAGAGTCGGCGCTGGAAGGCGGCAAAGGCGAGAATATGGCGGCACGTACCTGAAAGGAGAGGAAGATTTGGCGCTGGAAGGCGGCAAAGGTGAGAATATGGCGGCACGTACCTGAAAGGAGAGGAAGAGTCGGCACTGGAAAGCGGCAAAGGCGAGAATATGGCGGCAACTGCATAAAAGGAGAGGAAGATTCGGCGCTGGAAGGCGGCAAAGGCGAGAATATGGCGGCAGCTGCGTGAAAGGAGAGGAAGATTCGGCGCTGGAAGGCGGCAAAGGCGAGAATATGGCAGCCCATGCGTGAAAGGAGAGGAAGAGTCGGCGCTGGAAGGCGGCAAAGGCGAGAATATGGCAGCCGTGCGTGAAAGGAGAGGAAGATTTGGCGCTGGAAGGCGGCAAATGCGAGAATATGGCGGCATGTACCTGAAAGGAGAGAAAGACTCGGCGGTGGAAGGCGGCAAAGGCAAGAATATGGCGGCAGCTGCGTGAAAGGAAATGAAGAGTCGGCGGTGGAAGGCGGGAAATGCGAGAACATGGCGGCAACTGCGTGAAAGGAGAGGAAGAGACGGCACTGGAAGACGGCAAAGGCGAGAATATGGCGGCCAGTACCTGAAAGGAGAGGAAGAGTCGGCGCTGGAAGGCGGCAAAGGCGAGAATATGGCGGCAGGTGCGTGAAAGGAGAGGAAGATTTGGCGCTGGAACGCGGCAAAGGCGAGAATATCGCGGCAAGTACCTGAAAGTAGAGGAAGATTTGGCGCGGGAAGGCGGCAAAGGCGAGAACATGGCGGCAGCTGCGTGAAAGGAGAGGAAGATTTGGCGCTGGAAGGCGGCAAAGGCGAGAATATGGCGGCAGCTGCGTGAAAGGAGAGGAAGATTTGGCGCTGGAAGGCGGCAAAGGCGAGAATATGGCGGCAGGTGCGTGAAAGGAGAGGAAGAGTCGGCGCTGGAAGGCGGCAAAGGCGAGAATATGGCAGCCCGTGCGTGAAAGGAGAGGAAGAGTCGGCGCTGGAAGGCGGCAAAGGCGAGAATATGGCGGCAGCTGCGTGAAAGGAGAGGAAGAGTCGGCGGTGGAAGGCGGCAAAGGCGAGAATATGGCAGCCAGTGCGTGAAAGGAGAGGAAGATTTGGCGCTGGAAGGCGGCAAAGGCGAGAATATGGCGGCAACTGCGTGAAAGGAGAGGAAGAGTCGGCGCTGGAAGGCGGCAAAGGCGAGAATATGGCAGCCCGTGCGTGAAAGGAGAGGAAGATTTCGCGCTGGAAGGCGGCAAATGCGAGAATATGGCGGCATGTACCTGAAAGGAGAGAAAGACTCGGCGGTGGAAGGCGGCAAAGGCAAGAATATGGCGGCAGCTGCGTGAAAGGAAATGAAGAGTCGGCGGTGGAAGGCGGGAAATGCGAGAACATGGCGGCAACTGCGTGAAAGGAGAGGAAGAGTCGGCGCTGGAAGACGGCAAAGGCGAGAATATGGCGGCACGCACCTGAAAGGAGAGGAAGATTTAGCGCTGGAAGGCGGCAAAGGCGAAAATATGGCGGCACGTACCTGAAAGGAGAGGAAGAGTCGGCACTGGAAGGCGGCAAAGGCGAGAATATGGCGGCAGGTGCGTGAAAGGAGAGGAAGAGTCGGCGCTGGAAGGCGGCAAAGGCGAGAATATGGCGGCACGTACCTGAAAGGAGAGGAACAGTCGGCGGTGGAAGGCGGCAAAGGCGAGAATATGGCGGCACGTACCTGAAAGGAGAGGAAGAGTCGGCGCTGGAAGGCGGCAAAGGCGAGAATATGGCGGCAGCTGCGTGAAAGGAGAGGAAGAGTCGGCAGTGGAAGGCGGCAAAGGCGAGAATATGGCAGCACGCACCTGAAAGAACAGGAAGAGTCGGCGCTGGAAGGCGGCAAAGGCAAGAATATGGCAGCCCGTGCGTGAAAGGAGAGGAAGAGTCGGCGCTGGAAGGCGGCAAAGGCGAGTATATAGCGGCCTGTGCGTGAAAGGAGAGGAAGAGTCGGCGCTGGAAGGCGGCAAAGGCGAGAATATGGCAGCACGCACCTGAAAGGACAGGAAGAGTCGGTGGTGGAAGGCAGCAAAGGCGAGAATATGGCGGCAGCTTCGTGAAAGGAGAGGAAGAGTCGGCGCTGGAAGGCGGCAAAGGCGAGAATATGGCAGCATGTACCTGAAAGGAGAGGAAGATTTGGCGCTGGAAGGCGGCAAAGGCGAGAATATGGCGGCACGTACCTGAAAGGAGAGGAAGAGTCGGCGGTGGAAGGCGGCAAAGGCGAGAATATGGCGGCAGGTGCGTGAAAGTAGAGGAAGATTTGGCGCTGGAACGCGGCAAAGGCGAGAATATCGCGGCAAGTACCTGAAAGTAGAGGAAGATTTGGCGCGGGAAGGCGGCAAAGGCGAGAACATGGCGGCAGCTGCGTGAAAGGAGAGGAAGATTTGGTGCTGGAAGGCGGCAAAGGCGAGAATATGGCGGCAACTGCGTGAAAGGAGAGGAAGAGTCGGCGCTGGAAGGCGGCAAAGGCGAGAATATGGCGGCACGTACCTGAAAGGAGAGGAAGAGTCGGCGCTGGAAGGCGGCAAAGGCGAGAATATGGCGGCACGTACCTGAAAGGAGAGGAAGAGTCGGCACTGGAAAGCGGCAAAGGCGAGAATATGGCGGCAACTGCGTAAAAGGAGAGGAAGAGTCGGCGCTGGAAGGCGGCAAAGGCGAGAATATGGCAGCCCGTGCGTGAAAGGAGAGGAAGAGTCGGCGCTGGAAGGCGGCAAAGGCGAGAATATGGCGGCAGCTGCGAGAAAGGAGAGGAAGAGTCGGCGGTGGAAGGCGGCAAAGGCGAGAATATGGCGGCAACTGCGTGAAAGTAGAGGAAGATTTGGCGCTGGAAGGCGGCAAAGGCGAGAATATGGCAGCCCATGCGTGAAAGGAGAGGAAGAGTCGGCGCTGGAAGGCGGTAAAGGCGAGAATATGGCAGCCGTGCGTGAAAGGAGAGGAAGATTTGGCGCTGGAAGGCGGCAAATGCGAGAATATGGCGGCACGTACCTGAAAGGAGAGAAAGACTCGGCGGTGGAAGGCGGCAAAGGCAAGAATATGGCGGCAGCTGCGTGAAAGGAGAGGAAGAGTCGGCGCTGGAAGGCGGCAAAGGCGAGAACATGGCGGCAACTGCGTGAAAGGAGAGGAAGAGACGGCACTGGAAGACGGCAAAGGCGAGAATATGGCGGCCAGTACCTGAAAGGAGAGGAAGAGTCGGCGCTGGAAGGCGGCAAAGGCGAGAATATGGCGGCAGCTGCGTGAAAGGAGAGGAAGATTTGGCGCTGGAACGCGGCAAAGGCGAGAATATCGCGGCAAGTACCTGAAAGTAGAGGAAGATTTGGCGCGGGAAGGCGGCAAAGGCGAGAACATGGCGGCAGCTGCGTGAAAGGAGAGGAAGATTTGGCGCTGGAAGGCGGCAAAGGCGAGAATATGGCGGCAGCTGCGTGAAAGGAGAGGAAGAGTCGGCGCTGGAAGGCGGCAAAGGCGAGAATATGGCGGCACGTACCTGAAAGGAGAGGAAGAGTCGGCGCTGGAAGGCGGCAAAGGCGAGAATATGGCGGCAGGTGCGTGAAAGGAGAGGAAGAGTCGGCGCTGGAAGGCGGCAAAGGCGAGAATATGGCAGCCCGTGCGTGAAAGGAGAGGAAGAGTCGGCGCTGGAAGGCGGCAAAGGCGAGAATATGGCGGCAGCTGCGAGAAAGGAGAGGAAGAGTCGGCGGTGGAAGGCGGCAAAGGCGAGAATATGGCGGCAGCTGCGTGAAAGGAGAGGAAGATTTGGCGCTGGAAGGCGGCAAAGGCGAGAATATGGCAGCCCATGCGTGAAAGGAGAGGAAGAGTCGGCGCTGGAAGGCGTCAAAGGCGAGAATATGGCAGCCCGTGCGTGAAAGGAGAGGAAGATTTCGCGCTGGAAGGCGGCAAATGCGAGAATATGGCGGCATGTACCTGAAAGGAGAGAAAGACTCGGCGGTGGAAGGCGGCAAAGGCAAGAATATGGCGGCAGCTGCGTGAAAGGAAATGAAGAGTCGGCGGTGGAAGGCGGGAAATGCGAGAACATGGCGGCAACTGCGTGAAAGGAGAGGAAGAGTCGGCAGTGGAAGACGGCAAAGGCGAGAATATGGCGGCACGCACCTGAAAGGAGAGGAAGATTTAGCGCTGGAAGGCGGCAAAGGCGAAAATATGGCGGCAACTGCGTGAAAGGAGAGGAAGAGTCGGCACTGGAAGGCGGCAAAGGCGAGAATATGGCGGCAGGTGCGTGAAAGGAGAGGAAGAGTCGGCGCTGGAAGGCGGCAAAGGCGAGAATATGGCGGCACGTACCTGAAAGGAGAGGAACAGTCGGCGGTGGAAGGCGGCAAAGGCGAGAATATGGCGGCACGTACCTGAAAGGAGAGGAAGAGTCGGCGCTGGAAGGCGGCAAAGGCGAGAATATGGCGGCAGCTGCGTGAAAGGAGAGGAAGAGTCGGCAGTGGAAGGCGGCAAAGGCGAGAATATGGCAGCACGCACCTGAAAGAACAGGAAGAGTCGGCGCTGGAAGGCGGCAAAGGCGAGAATATGGCAGCCCGTGCGTGAAAGGAGAGGAAGAGTCGGCGCTGGAAGGCGGCAAAGGCAAGAATATGGCGGTAGGTACGTGACAGGAGAGGAAGAGTCGGCGGTGGAAGGCGGGAAATGCGAGAACATGGCGGCAGGTGCGTGAAAGGAGAGGAAGAGTCGGCACTGGAAGACGGCAAAGGCAAGAATATGGCGGCACGTACCTGAAAGGAGGGGAAGATTTGGCGCTGGAAGGCGGCAAAGGCGAGAATATGGCGGCACGTACCTGAAAGGAGAGGAAGAGTCGGCGCTGGAAGGCGGCAAAGGCGAGAATATGGCGGCACGTACCTGAAAGGAGAGGAAGAGTCGGCGCTGGAACGCGGCAAAGGCGAGAATATCGCGGCAAGTACCTGAAAGTAGAGGAAGATTTGGCGCTGGACGGCGGCAAAGGCGAGAATATGGCGGCACGTGCGTGAAAGGAGAGGAAGAGTCGGCGGTGGAAGGCGGCAAAGGCGAGAATATGGCGGCAACTGCGTGAAAGGAGAGGAAGAGTCGGCGCTGGAAGGCGGCAAAGGCGAGAATATGGCGGCAGGTGCCTGAAAGGAGAGGAAGAGTCGGCGCTGGAAGGCGGCAAAGGCGAGAATATGGCAGTAGGTGCGTGAAAGGAGAGGAAGACTCGGCGGTGGAAGGCGGCAAAGGCAAGAATATGGCGGCAGCTGCGTGAAAGGAGAGGAAGAGTCGGCGGTTGAAGGCGGGAAATGCGAGAATATGGTGGCAAATGCGTGAAAGGAGAGGAAGATTTGGTGCTGGAAGACGGCAAAGGCGAGAATATGGCGGCACGTACCTGAAAGGAGAGGAAGAGTCGGCGCTGGAAGGCGGCAAAAGCGAGAATATGGCGGCACGTACCTGAAAGGAGAGGAAGAGTCGGCGCTGGAAGGCGGCAAAGGCGAGAATATGGCGGCACGTACCTGAAAGGAGAGGAAGAGTTGGCGCTGGAAGGCGGCAAAGGCGAGAATATGGCGGCAGGTGCGTGAAAGGAGAGGAAGAGTCAGCGCTGGAAGGCGGCAAAGGCGAGAATATGGCAGCACGTACCTGAAAGGAGAGGAAGAGCCGGCGGTGGAAGGCGGCAAAGGCGAGAATATGGCGGCACGTACCTGAAAGGAGAGGAAGAGTTGGCGCTGGAAGGCGGCAAAGGCGAGAATATGGCGGCACGTACCTGAAAGGAGAGGAAGAGTCGGCGCTGGAAGGCAGCAAAGGCGAGAATATGGCGGCAGCTGCGTGAAAGGAGAGGAAGAGTTGGCGCTGGAAGGCGGCAAAGGCGAGAATATGGCGGCACGTACCTGAAAGGAGAGGAAGATTTGGCGCTGGAAGGCGGCAAACGAGAGAATATGGCGGCAGGTGCGTGAAAGGAGAGGAAGAATCGGCAGTGGAAGGCGGCAAAGGCGAGAATATGGCAGCACGTACCTGAAAGAACAGGAAGAGTCGGCGTTGGAAGGCGGCAAAGGCGAGAATATGGCGGCAGGTGCCTGAAAGGAGAGGAAGATTTGGCGCTGGAAGGCGGCAAAGGCGAGAATATGGCGGCACGTACCTGAAAGGAGAGGAACAGTCGGCGGTGGAAGGCGGCAAAGGCAAGAATATGGCGGCAGCTGCGTGAAAGGAGAGGAAGAGTCGGCGGTGGAAGGCGGCAAAGGCAAGAACATGGCGGCAAATGCGTGAAAGGAGAGGAAGAGTCGGCGCTGGAAGGCGGCAAAGGCGAGAATATGGCGGCCAGTACCTGAAAGGAGAGGAAGATTTGGCGCTGGAAGGCGGGAAATGCGAGAATATGGCGGCAACTGCGTGAAAGTAGAGGAAGATTTGGCGATGGATGGAGGCAAAGGCGAGAATATGGCGGCAGCTGCGTGAAAGGAGAGGAAGAGTCGGCGCTGGAAGGCGGCAAAGGCGAGAATATGACGGCAGATGCGTGAAAGGAGAGGAAGAGTCGGCGCTGGAAGGCGGCAAAGGCGAGAATATGGCGGCACGTACCTGAAAGGAGAGGAAGAGTCGGCGCTGGAAGGCGGCAAAGGCGAGAATATGGCGGCACGTACCTGAAAGGAGAGGAAGAGTCGGCGCTGGAAGGCGGCAAAGGCGAGAATATGGCGGCACGTACCTGAAAGGAGAGGAAGATTTGGCGCTGGAAGGCGGAAAAGGCGAGAATATGGCGGCAGCTGCGTGAAAGGATAGGAAGAGTCGGCACTGGAAGGCGGCAAAGGCGAGAATATGGCAGCACGTACCTGAAAGTAGAGGAAGATTTGGCGCTGGAAGGCGGCAAACGAGAGAATATGGCGGCAGGTGCGTGAAAGGAGAGGAAGAATCAGCAGTGGAAGGCAGCAAAGGCGAGAATATGGCAGCACGCACCTTAAAGAACAGGAAGAGTCGGCGCTGGAAGGCGGCAAAGGCGAGAATATGGCGGCACGTACCTGAAAGAAGAGGAAGAGTCGGCGCTGGAAGGCGGCAAAGGCGAGAATATGGCGGCACGTACCTGAAAGGAGAGGAAGAGTCGGCGCTGGAAGGCGGCAAAGGCGAGAATATGGCAGCACGTACCTGAAAGGAGAGGAAGAGTCGGCGCTGGAAGGCGGCAAAGGCGAGAATATGGCGGCATGTGCGTGAAAGGAGAGGAAGAGTCGGCGCTGGGAGGCGGCAAAGGCGAGAATATGGCGGCAGCTGCGTGAAAGGAGAGGAAGAGTCGGCGCTGGAAGGCGGGAAATGCGAGAATATGGCGGCAACTGCGTGAAAGGAGAGGAAGAGTCGGCGCTGGAAGGCGGCAAAGGCGAGAATATGGCGGCACGTACCTGAAAGGAGAGGAAGAGTCGGCGCTGCAAGGCGGCAAAGGCGAGAATATGGCGGCATGTGCGTGAAAGGAGAGGAAGAGTCGGCGCTGGGAGGCGGCAAAGGCGAGAATATGGCGGCAGCTGCGTGAAAGGAGAGGAAGAGTCGGCGGTGGAAGGCGGCAAAGGCGATAATATGGCAGCATTTGCGTGACAGCAGAGGAAGAGTCGGCGCTGGAAGGCGGGAAATGCGAGAATATGGCTGCACCTGCGTGAAAGGAGAGGAAGAGTCGGCGCTGGAAGGCGGCAAAGGCGAGAATATGGCGGCACGTACCTGAAAGGAGAGGAAGAGTCGGCGCTGGAAGGCGGCAAAGGCGAGAATATGGCAGCACGCACCTGAAAGGAGAGGAAGAGTCGGCGCTGGAAGGCGGCAAAGGCGAGAATATGGCGGTAGGTGCGTGACAGGAGAGGAAGAGTTGGCGGTGGAAGGCGGGAAATGCGAGAACATGGCGGCAACTGCGTGAAAGGAGAGGAAGAGTCGGCACTGGAAGACGGCAAAGGCGAGAATATGGCGGCCAGTACCTGAAAGGAGAGGAAGATTTGGTGCTGGAAGGCGGCAAAGTCGAGAATATGGCGGCACGTACCTGAAAGGAGAGGAAGAGTCGGCGCTGGAAGGCGGCAAAGGCGAGAATATGGCGGCAGGTGCGTGAAAGGAGAGGAAGATTTGGTGCTGGAACGCGGCAAAGGCGAGAATATCGCGGCAAGTACCTGAAAGTAGAGGAAGATTTGGCGCGGGAAGGCGGCAAAGGCGAGAATATGGCGGCAACTGCGTGAAAGGAGAGGAAGAGTCGGCGCTGGAAGGCGGCAAAGGCGAGAATATGGCGGCAGGTGCCTGAAAGGAGAGGAAGATTTGGCGCTGGAAGGCGGCAAAGGCGAGAATATGGCGGCACGTACCTGAAAGGAGAGGAACAGTCGGCGGTGGAAGGCGGCAAAGGCAAGAATATGGCGGCAGCTGCGTGAAAGGAGAGGAAGAGTCGGCGGTGGAAGGCGGCAAAGGCAAGAACATGGCGGCAAATGCGTGAAAGGAGAGGAAGAGTCGGCGCTGGAAGGCGGCAAAGGCGAGAATATGGCGGCCAGTACCTGAAAGGAGAGGAAGATTTGGCGCTGGAAGGCGGGAAATGCGAGAATATGGCGGCAACTGCGTGAAAGTAGAGGAAGATTTGGCGATGGATGGAGGCAAAGGCGAGAATATGGCGGCAGCTGCGTGAAAGGAGAGGAAGAGTCGGCGCTGGAAGGCGGCAAAGGCGAGAATATGACGGCAGATGCGTGAAAGGAGAGGAAGAGTCGGCGCTGGAAGGCGGCAAAGGCGAGAATATGGCGGCACGTACCTGAAAGGAGAGGAAGAGTCGGCGCTGGAAGGCGGCAAAGGCGAGAATATGGCGGCAGCTGCGTGAAAGGAGAGGAAGAGTCGGCGGTGGAAAGCGGCAAAGGCGAGAATATGGCAGCCAGTGCGTGAAAGGAGAGGAAGATTTGGCGCTGGAAGGCGGCAAAGGCGAGAATATGGCAGCCCATGCGTGAAAGGAGAGGAAGAGTCGGCGCTGGAAGGCGGCAAAGGCGAGAATATGGCAGCCCGTGCGTGAAAGGAGAGGAAGATTTCGCGCTGGAAGGCGGCAAACGCGAGAATATGGCAGCACATACCTGAAAGGAGAGGAAGACTCGGCGCTTGAAGGCGGCAAAGGCGAGAATATGGCGGCAGCTGCATGAAAGGAGAGGAAGAGTCGGCGCTGTAAGACGGCAAAGGCGAGAATATGGCGGCAACTGCGTGAAAGGAGAGGAAGAGTCGGCGGTGGAAGGCGGCAAAGGCGAGAATATGGCGGCCAGTACCTGAAAGGAGAGGAAGAGTCGGCGGTGGAAGGCGGCAAAGGCGAGAATATGGCGGCACGTACCTGAAAGGAGAGGAAGAGTCGGCGCTGGAAGGCGGCAAAGGCGAGAATATGGCGGCAGGTGCGTGAAAGGAGAGGAAGATTTGGCGCTGGAAGGTGGCAAAGGCGAGAATATGGCGGCAGCTGCGTGAAAGGAGAGGAAGAGTCGGCGGTGGAAGGCGGCAAAGGCGAGAATATGGCAGCCCGTGCGTGAAAGGAGAGGAAGAGTCGGCGCTGGAAGGCGGCAAAGGCGAGAATATGGCGGCAACTGCGTGAAAGGAGAGGAAGAGTCGGCGCTGGAAGGCGGCAAAGGTGAGAATATGGCGGCCAGTACCTAAAAGTAGAGGAAGGTTTGGCGCTGGAAGGCGGCAAAGGCGAGAATATGGCGGCAGCTGCGTGAAAGTAGAGGAAGATTTGGCGCTGGAAGGCGGCAAAGGCGAGAATATGGCAGCCCGTCCATGAAAGGAGAGGAAGAGTCGGCGCTGGAAGGCGGCAAAGGCGAGTATATGGCGGCCTGTGCGTGAAAGGAGAGGAAGATTTGGCGCTGGAAGGCGGCAAAGGCGAGAATATGGCGGCACATACCTGAAAGGAGAGGAAGATTCGGCGGTGGAAGGCGGCAAAGGCGAGAATATGGCGGCAGCTGCGTGAAAGGAGAGGAAGAGTCGGCGCTGGAAGGCGGGAAATGCGAGAATATGGTGGCAACTGCGTGAAAGGAGAGGAAGAGTCGGCAGTGGAAGACGGCAAAGGCGAGAATATGGCGGCAGGTGCGAGAAACGAGAGGAAGAGTCGGCGCTGGAAGGCGGCAAAGGCGAGAATATGGCGGCACGTACCTGAAAGGAGAGGAACAGTCGGCGGTGGAAGGCGGCAAAGGCGAGAATATGGCGGCACGTACCTGAAAGGAGAGGAAGAGTCAGCGCTGGAAGGCGGCAAAGGCGAGAATATGGCGGCAGCTGCGTGAAAGGAGAGGAAGAGTCGGCAGTGGATGGCGACAAAGGCGAGAATATGGCAGCACGTACCTGAAAGGAGAGGAAGATTTGGCGCTGGAAGGCAGCAAAGGCGAGAATATGGCGGCAACTGCGTGAAAGGAGAGGAAGAGTCGGCAGTGGAAGGCGGCAAAGGCGAGAATATGGCAGCACGCACCTGAAAGAACAGGAAGAGTCGGCGCTGGAAGGCGGCAAAGGCGAGAATATGGCGGCACGTACCTGAAAGGAGAGGAAGAGTCGGCGGTGGAAGGCGGCAAAGGCGAGAATATGGCGGCACGTACCTGAAAGGAGAGGAAGAGTCGGCGCTGGAAGGCGGCAAAGGCGAGAATATGGCGGCAGGTGCGTGAAAGGAGAGGAAGATTTGGCGCTGGAACGCGGCAAAGGCGAGAATATGGCGGCAAGTACCTGAAAGGAGAGGAAGATTTGGCGCGGGAAGGCGGCAAAGGCGAGAACATGGCGGCAGCTGCGTGAAAGGAGAGGAAGATTTGGTGCTGGAAGGCGGCAAAGGCGAGAATATGGCGGCAACTGCGTGAAAGGAGAGGAAGAGTCGGCGCTGGAAGGCGGCAAAGGCGAGAATATGGCGGCACGTACCTGAAAGGAGAGGAAGATTTGGCGCTGGAAGGCGGCAAAGGTGAGAATATGGCGGCACGTACCTGAAAGGAGAAGAAGAGTCGGCACTGGAAAGCGGCAAAGGCGAGAATATGGCGGCAACTGCATAAAAGGAGAGGAAGATTCGGCGCTGGAAGGCGGCAAAGGCGAGAATATGGCGGCAGCTGCGTGAAAGGAGAGGAAGATTCGGCGCTGGAAGGCGGCAAAGGCGAGAATATGGCAGCCCATGCGTGAAAGGAGAGGAAGAGTCGGCGCTGGAAGGCGGCAAAGGCGAGAATATGGCAGCCGTGCGTGAAAGGAGAGGAAGATTTGGCGCTGGAAGGCGGCAAATGCGAGAATATGGCGGCATGTACCTGAAAGGAGAGAAAGACTCGGCGGTGGAAGGCGGCAAAGGCAAGAATATGGCGGCAGCTGCGTGAAAGGAAATGAAGAGTCGGCGGTGGAAGGCGGGAAATGCGAGAACATGGCGGCAACTGCGTGAAAGGAGAGGAAGAGACGGCACTGGAAGACGGCAAAGGCGAGAATATGGCGGCCAGTACCTGAAAGGAGAGGAAGAGTCGGCGCTGGAAGGCGGCAAAGGCGAGAATATGGCGGCAGGTGCGTGAAAGGAGAGGAAGATTTGGCGCTGGAACGCGGCAAAGGCGAGAATATCGCGGCAAGTACCTGAAAGTAGAGGAAGATTTGGCGCGGGAAGGCGGCAAAGGCGAGAACATGGCGGCAGCTGCGTGAAAGGAGAGGAAGATTTGGCGCTGGAAGGCGGCAAAGGCGAGAATATGGCGGCAGCTGCGTGAAAGGAGAGGAAGATTTGGCGCTGGAAGGCGGCAAAGGCGAGAATATGGCGGCAGGTGCGTGAAAGGAGAGGAAGAGTCGGCGCTGGAAGGCGGCAAAGGCGAGAATATGGCAGCCCGTGCGTGAAAGGAGAGGAAGAGTCGGCGCTGGAAGGCGGCAAAGGCGAGAATATGGCGGCAGCTGCGTGAAAGGAGAGGAAGAGTCGGCGGTGGAAGGCGGCAAAGGCGAGAATATGGCAGCCAGTGCGTGAAAGGAGAGGAAGATTTGGCGCTGGAAGGCGGCAAAGGCGAGAATATGGCAGCCCATGCGTGAAAGGAGAGGAAGAGTCGGCGCTGGAAGGCGGCAAAGGCGAGAATATGGCAGCCCGTGCGTGAAAGGAGAGGAAGATTTCGCGCTGGAAGGCGGCAAATGCGAGAATATGGCGGCATGTACCTGAAAGGAGAGAAAGACTCGGCGGTGGAAGGCGGCAAAGGCAAGAATATGGCGGCAGCTGCGTGAAAGGAAATGAAGAGTCGGCGGTGGAAGGCGGGAAATGCGAGAACATGGCGGCAACTGCGTGAAAGGAGAGGAAGAGTCGGCGCTGGAAGACGGCAAAGGCGAGAATATGGCGGCACGCACCTGAAAGGAGAGGAAGATTTAGCGCTGGAAGGCGGCAAAGGCGAAAATATGGCGGCACGTACCTGAAAGGAGAGGAAGAGTCGGCACTGGAAGGCGGCAAAGGTGAGAATATGGCGGCAGGTGCGTGAAAGGAGAGGAAGAGTCGGCGCTGGAAGGCGGCAAAGGCGAGAATATGGCGGCACGTACCTGAAAGGAGAGGAACAGTCGGCGGTGGAAGGCGGCAAAGGCGAGAATATGGCGGCACGTACCTGAAAGGAGAGGAAGAGTCGGCGCTGGAAGGCGGCAAAGGCGAGAATATGGCGGCAGCTGCGTGAAAGGAGAGGAAGAGTCGGCAGTGGAAGGCGGCAAAGGCGAGAATATGGCAGCACGCACCTGAAAGAACAGGAAGAGTCGGCGCTGGAAGGCGGCAAAGGCAAGAATATGGCAGCCCGTGCGTGAAAGTAGAGGAAGATTTGGCGCTGGAAGGCGGCAAAGGCGAGTATATAGCGGCCTGTGCGTGAAAGGAGAGGAAGAGTCGGCGCTGGAAGGCGGCAAAGGCGAGAATATGGCAGCACGCACCTGAAAGGACAGGAAGAGTCGGTGGTGGAAGGCAGCAAAGGCGAGAATATGGCGGCAGCTTCGTGAAAGGAGAGGAAGAGTCGGCGCTGGAAGGCGGCAAAGGCGAGAATATGGCAGCATGTACCTGAAAGGAGAGGAAGATTTGGCGCTGGAAGGCGGCAAAGGCGAGAATATGGCGGCACGTACCTGAAAGGAGAGGAAGAGTCGGCGGTGGAAGGCGGCAAAGGCGAGAATATGGCGGCAGGTGCGTGAAAGGAGAGGAAAAGTCAGCAGTGGAAGGCGGCAAAGGCGAGAATATGGCGGCACGTACCTGAAAGGAGAGGAAGAGTCGGCGCTGGAAGACGGCAAAGGCGAGAATATGGCGGCACGTACCTGAAAGGAGAGGAAGAGTCGGCGGTGGAAGGCGGCAAACGCGAGAATATGGCAGCACATACCTGAAAGGAGAGGAAGACTCGGCGCTCGAAGGCGGCAAAGGCGAGAATATGGCGGCAGCTGCATGAAAGGAGAGGAAGAGTCGGCGCTGTAAGACGGCAAAGGCGAGAATATGGCGGCAACTGCGTGAAAGGAGAGGAAGAGTCGGCGGTGGAAGGCGGCAAAGGCGAGAATATGGCGGCCAGTACCTGAAAGGAGAGGAAGAGTCGGCGGTGGAAGGCGGCAAAGGCGAGAATATGGCGGCACGTACCTGAAAGGAGAGGAAGAGTCGGCGCTGGAAGGCGGCAAAGGCGAGAATATGGCGGCAGGTGCGTGAAAGGAGAGGAAGATTTGGCGCTGGAAGGTGGCAAAGGCGAGAATATGGCGGCAGCTGCGTGAAAGGAGAGGAAGAGTCGGCGGTGGAAGGCGGCAAAGGCGAGAATATGGCAGCCCGTGCGTGAAAGGAGAGGAAGAGTCGGCGCTGGAAGGCGGCAAAGGCGAGAATATGGCGGCAACTGCGTGAAAGGAGAGGAAGAGTCGGCGCTGGAAGGCGGCAAAGGTGAGAATATGGCGGCCAGTACCTAAAAGTAGAGGAAGGTTTGGCGCTGGAAGGCGGCAAAGGCGAGAATATGGCGGCAGCTGCGTGAAAGTAGAGGAAGATTTGGCGCTGGAAGGCGGCAAAGGCGAGAATATGGCAGCCCGTCCATGAAAGGAGAGGAAGAGTCGGCGCTGGAAGGCGGCAAAGGCGAGTATATGGCGGCCTGTGCGTGAAAGGAGAGGAAGATTTGGCGCTGGAAGGCGGCAAAGGCGAGAATATGGCGGCACATACCTGAAAGGAGAGGAAGATTCGGCGGTGGAAGGCGGCAAAGGCGAGAATATGGCGGCAGCTGCGTGAAAGGAGAGGAAGAGTCGGCGCTGGAAGGCGGGAAATGCGAGAATATGGTGGCAACTGCGTGAAAGGAGAGGAAGAGTCGGCAGTGGAAGACGGCAAAGGCGAGAATATGGCGGCAGGTGCGTGAAAGGAGAGGAAGAGTCGGCGCTGGAAGGCGGCAAAGGCGAGAATATGGCGGCACGTACCTGAAAGGAGAGGAACAGTCGGCGGTGGAAGGCGGCAAAGGCGAGAATATGGCGGCACGTACCTGAAAGGAGAGGAAGAGTCAGCGCTGGAAGGCGGCAAAGGCGAGAATATGGCGGCAGCTGCGTGAAAGGAGAGGAAGAGTCGGCAGTGGATGGCGACAAAGGCGAGAATATGGCAGCACGTACCTGAAAGGAGAGGAAGATTTGGCGCTGGAAGGCAGCAAAGGCGAGAATATGGCGGCAACTGCGTGAAAGGAGAGGAAGAGTCGGCAGTGGAAGGCGGCAAAGGCGAGAATATGGCGGCACGCACCTGAAAGAACAGGAAGAGTCGGCGCTGGAAGGCGGCAAAGGCGAGAATATGGCGGCACGTACCTGAAAGGAGAGGAAGAGTCGGCGCTGGAAGGCGGCAAAGGCGAGAATATGGCGGCACGTACCTGAAAGGAGAGGAAGAGTCGGCGCTGGAAGGCGGCAAAGGCGAGAATATGGCGGCAGGTGCGTGAAAGGAGAGGAAGATTTGGCGCTGGAACGCGGCAAAGGCGAGAATATGGCGGCAAGTACCTGAAAGGAGAGGAAGATTTGGCGCGGGAAGGCGGCAAAGGCGAGAACATGGCGGCAGCTGCGTGAAAGGAGAGGAAGATTTGGTGCTGGAAGGCGGCAAAGGCGAGAATATGGCGGCAACTGCGTGAAAGGAGAGGAAGAGTCGGCGCTGGAAGGCGGCAAAGGCGAGAATATGGCGGCACGTACCTGAAAGGAGAGGAAGATTTGGCGCTGGAAGGCGGCAAAGGTGAGAATATGGCGGCACGTACCTGAAAGGAGAGGAAGAGTCGGCACTGGAAAGCGGCAAAGGCGAGAATATGGCGGCAACTGCATAAAAGGAGAGGAAGATTCGGCGCTGGAAGGCGGCAAAGGCGAGAATATGGCGGCAGCTGCGTGAAAGGAGAGGAAGATTCGGCGCTGGAAGGCGGCAAAGGCGAGAATATGGCAGCCCATGCGTGAAAGGAGAGGAAGAGTCGGCGCTGGAAGGCGGCAAAGGCGAGAATATGGCAGCCGTGCGTGAAAGGAGAGGAAGATTTGGCGCTGGAAGGCGGCAAATGCGAGAATATGGCGGCATGTACCTGAAAGGAGAGAAAGACTCGGCGGTGGAAGGCGGCAAAGGCAAGAATATGGCGGCAGCTGCGTGAAAGGAAATGAAGAGTCGGCGGTGGAAGGCGGGAAATGCGAGAACATGGCGGCAACTGCGTGAAAGGAGAGGAAGAGACAGCACTGGAAGACGGCAAAGGCGAGAATATGGCGGCCAGTACCTGAAAGGAGAGGAAGAGTCGGCGCTGGAAGGCGGCAAAGGCGAGAATATGGCGGCAGGTGCGTGAAAGGAGAGGAAGATTTGGCGCTGGAACGCGGCAAAGGCGAGAATATCGCGGCAAGTACCTGAAAGTAGAGGAAGATTTGGCGCTGGAAGGCGGCAAAGGCGAGAATATGGCGGTAGGTGCGTGAAAGGAGAGGAAGATTTGGCGCTGGAAGGCGGCAAAGGCGAGAATATGGCGGCAGCTGCGTGAAAGGAGAGGAAGATTTGGCGCTGGAAGGCGGCAAAGGCGAGAATATGGCGGCAGGTGCGTGAAAGGAGAGGAAGAGTCGGCGCTGGAAGGCGGCAAAGGCGAGAATATGGCAGCCCGTGCGTGAAAGGAGAGGAAGAGTCGGCGCTGGAAGGCGGCAAAGGCGAGAATATGGCGGCAGCTGCGTGAAAGGAGAGGAAGAGTCGGCGGTGGAAGGCGGCAAAGGCGAGAATATGGCAGCCAGTGCGTGAAAGGAGAGGAAGATTTGGCGCTGGAAGGCGGCAAAGGCGAGAATATGGCAGCCCATGCGTGAAAGGAGAGGAAGAGTCGGCGCTGGAAGGCGGCAAAGGCGAGAATATGGCAGCCCGTGCGTGAAAGGAGAGGAAGATTTCGCGCTGGAAGGCGGCAAATGCGAGAATATGGCGGCATGTACCTGAAAGGAGAGAAAGACTCGGCGGTGGAAGGCGGCAAAGGCAAGAATATGGCGGCAGCTGCGTGAAAGGAAATGAAGAGTCGGCGGTGGAAGGCGGGAAATGCGAGAACATGGCGGCAACTGCGTGAAAGGAGAGGAAGAGTCGGCGCTGGAAGACGGCAAAGGTGAGAATATGGCGGCACGCACCTGAAAGGAGAGGAAGATTTAGCGCTGGAAGGCGGCAAAGGCGAAAATATGGCGGCACGTACCTGAAAGGAGAGGAAGAGTCGGCGGTGGAAGGCGGCAAAGGCGAGAATATGGCGGCAGGTGCGTGAAAGGAGAGGAAGAGTCGGCGCTGGAAGGCGGCAAAGGCGAGAATATGGCGGCACGTACCTGAAAGGAGAGGAACAGTCGGCGGTGGAAGGCGGCAAAGGCGAGAATATGGCGGCACGTACCTGAAAGGAGAGGAAGAGTCGGCGCTGGAAGGCGGCAAAGGCAAGAATATGGCAGCCCGTAAGTGAAAGGAGAGGAAGAGTCGGCGCTGGAAGGCGGCAAAGGCGAGTATATAGCGGCCTGTGCGTGAAAGGAGAGGAAGAGTCGGCGCTGGAAGGCGGCAAAGGCGAGAATATGGCAGCACGCACCTGAAAGGACAGGAAGAGTCGGTGGTGGAAGGCAGCAAAGGCGAGAATATGGCGGCAGCTTCGTGAAAGGAGAGGAAGAGTCGGCGCTGGAAGGCGGCAAAGGCGAGAATATGGCAGCATGTACCTGAAAGGAGAGGAAGATTTGGCGCTGGAAGGCGGCAAAGGCGAGAATATGGCGGCCAGTACCTGAAAGGAGAGGAAGATTTGGCACTGGAAGGCGGCAAAGGCGAGAATATGGCGGCAGGTGCGTGAAAGGAGAGGAAAAGTCGGCAGTGGAAGGCGGCAAAGGCGAGAATATGGCGGCACGTACCTGAAAGGAGAGGAAGAGTCGGCGCTGGAAGGCGGCAAAGGCGAGAATATGGCGGCACGTACCTGAAAGGAGAGGAAGAGTCGGCGGTGGAAGGCGGCAAACGCGAGAATATGGCAGCACATACCTGAAAGGAGAGGAAGACTCGGCGCTCGAAGGCGGCAAAGGCGAGAATATGGCGGCAGCTGCATGAAAGGAGAGGAAGAGTCGGCGCTGTAAGACGGCAAAGGCGAGAATATGGCGGCAACTGCGTGAAAGGAGAGGAAGAGTCGGCGGTGGAAGGCGGCAAAGGCGAGAATATGGCGGCACGTACCTGAAAGGAGAGGAAGAGTCGGCGGTGGAAGGCGGCAAAGGCGAGAATATGGCGGCACGTACCTGAAAGGAGAGGAAGAGTCGGCGCTGGAAGGCGGCAAAGGCGAGAATATGGCGGCAGGTGCGTGAAAGGAGAGGAAGATTTGGCGCTGGAAGGTGGCAAAGGCGAGAATATGGCGGCAGCTGCGTGAAAGGAGAGGAAGAGTCGGCGGTGGAAGGCGGCAAAGGCGAGAATATGGCAGCCCGTGCGTGAAAGGAGAGGAAGAGTCGGCGCTGGAAGGCGGCAAAGGCGAGAATATGGCGGCAACTGCGTGAAAGGAGAGGAAGAGTCGGCGCTGGAAGGCGGCAAAGGTGAGAATATGGCGGCCAGTACCTAAAAGTAGAGGAAGGTTTGGCGCTGGAAGGCGGCAAAGGCGAGAATATGGCGGCAGCTGCGTGAAAGTAGAGGAAGATTTGGCGCTGGAAGGCGGCAAAGGCGAGAATATGGCAGCCCGTCCATGAAAGGAGAGGAAGAGTCGGCGCTGGAAGGCGGCAAAGGCGAGTATATGGCGGCCTGTGCGTGAAAGGAGAGGAAGATTTGGCGCTGGAAGGCGGCAAAGGCGAGAATATGGCGGCACATACCTGAAAGGAGAGGAAGATTCGGCGGTGGAAGGCGGCAAAGGCGAGAATATGGCGGCAGCTGCGTGAAAGGAGAGGAAGAGTCGGCGCTGGAAGGCGGGAAATGCGAGAATATGGTGGCAACTGCGTGAAAGGAGAGGAAGAGTCGGCAGTGGAAGACGGCAAAGGCGAGAATATGGCGGCAGGTGCGTGAAAGGAGAGGAAGAGTCGGCGCTGGAAGGCGGCAAAGGCGAGAATATGGCGGCACGTACCTGAAAGGAGAGGAACAGTCGGCGGTGGAAGGCGGCAAAGGCGAGAATATGGCGGCACGTACCTGAAAGGAGAGGAAGAGTCAGCGCTGGAAGGCGGCAAAGGCGAGAATATGGCGGCAGCTGCGTGAAAGGAGAGGAAGAGTCGGCAGTGGATGGCGACAAAGGCGAGAATATGGCAGCACGTACCTGAAAGGAGAGGAAGATTTGGCGCTGGAAGGCAGCAAAGGCGAGAATATGGCGGCAACTGCGTGAAAGGAGAGGAAGAGTCGGCAGTGGAAGGCGGCAAAGGCGAGAATATGGCAGCACGCACCTGAAAGAACAGGAAGAGTCGGCGCTGGAAGGCGGCAAAGGCGAGAATATGGCGGCACGTACCTGAAAGGAGAGGAAGAGTCGGCGCTGGAAGGCGGCAAAGGCGAGAATATGGCGGCACGTACCTGAAAGGAGAGGAAGAGTCGGCGCTGGAAGGCGGCAAAGGCGAGAATATGGCGGCAGGTGCGTGAAAGGAGAGGAAGATTTGGCGCTGGAACGCGGCAAAGGCGAGAATATGGCGGCAGCTGCGTGAAAGGAGAGGAAGAGTCGGCGGTGGAAGGCGGCAAAGGCGAGAATATGGCAGCCCGTGCGTGAAAGGAGAGGAAGAGTCGGCGCTGGAAGGCGGCAAAGGCGAGAATATGGAGGCAACTGCGTGAAAGGAGAGGAAGAGTCGGCGCTGGAAGGCGGCAAAGGTGAGAATATGGCGGCCAGTACCTAAAAGTAGAGGAAGGTTTGGCGCTGGAAGGCGGCAAAGGCGAGAATATGGCGGCAGCTGCGTGAAAGTAGAGGAAGATTTGGCGCTGGAAGGCGGCAAAGGCGAGAATATGGCAGCCCGTCCATGAAAGGAGAGGAAGAGTCGGCGCTGGAAGGCGGCAAAGGCGAGTATATGGCGGCCTGTGCATGAAAGGAGAGGAAGATTTGGCGCTGGAAGGCGGCAAAGGCGAGAATATGGCGGCACATACCTGAAAGGAGAGGAAGATTCGGCGGTGGAAGGCGGCAAAGGCGAGAATATGGCGGCAGCTGCGTGAAAGGAGAGGAAGAGTCGGCGCTGGAAGGCGGGAAATGCGAGAATATGGTGGTAACTGCGTGAAAGGAGAGGAAGAGTCGGCAGTGGAAGACGGCAAAGGCGAGAATATGGCGGCAGGTGCGTGAAAGGAGAGGAAGAGTCGGCGCTGGAAGGCGGCAAAGGCGAGAATATGGCGGCACGTACCTGAAAGGAGAGGAACAGTCGGCGGTGGAAGGCGGCAAAGGCGAGAATATGGCGGCACGTACCTGAAAGGAGAGGAAGAGTCAGCGCTGGAAGGCGGCAAAGGCGAGAATATGGCGGCAGCTGCGTGAAAGGAGAGGAAGAGTCGGCAGTGGATGGCGACAAAGGCGAGAATATGGCAGCACGTACCTGAAAGGAGAGGAAGATTTGGCGCTGGAAGGCAGCAAAGGCGAGAATATGGCGGCAACTGCGTGAAAGGAGAGGAAGAGTCGGCAGTGGAAGGCGGCAAAGGCGAGAATATGGCAGCACGCACCTGAAAGAACAGGAAGAGTCGGCGCTGGAAGGCGGCAAAGGCGAGAATATGGCGGCACGTACCTGAAAGGAGAGGAAGAGTCGGCGCTGGAAGGCGGCAAAGGCGAGAATATGGCGGCACGTACCTGAAAGGAGAGGAAGAGTCGGCGCTGGAAGGCGGCAAAGGCGAGAATATGGCGGCAGGTGCGTGAAAGGAGAGGAAGATTTGGCGCTGGAACGCGGCAAAGGCGAGAATATGGCGGCAAGTACCTGAAAGGAGAGGAAGATTTGGCGCGGGAAGGCGGCAAATGCGAGAACATGGCGGCAGCTGCGTGAAAGGAGAGGAAGATTTGGTGCTGGAAGGCGGCAAAGGCGAGAATATGGCGGCAACTGCGTGAAAGGAGAGGAAGATTTGGTGCTGGAAGGCGGCAAAGGCGAGAATATGGCGGCACGTACCTGAAAGGAGAGGAAGATTTGGCGCTGGAAGGCGGCAAAGGTGAGAATATGGCGGCACGTACCTGAAAGGAGAGGAAGAGTCGGCACTGGAAAGCGGCAAAGGCGAGAATATGGCGGCAACTGCATAAAAGGAGAGGAAGATTCGGCGCTGGAAGGCGGCAAAGGCGAGAATATGGCGGCAGCTGCGTGAAAGGAGAGGAAGATTCGGCGCTGGAAGGCGGCAAAGGCGAGAATATGGCAGCCCATGCGTGAAAGGAGAGGAAGAGTCGGCGCTGGAAGGCGGCAAAGGCGAGAATATGGCAGCCGTGCGTGAAAGGAGAGGAAGATTTGGCGCTGGAAGGCGGCAAATGCGAGAATATGGCGGCATGTACCTGAAAGGAGAGAAAGACTCGGCGGTGGAAGGCGGCAAAGGCAAGAATACGGCGGCAGCTGCGTGAAAGGAAATGAAGAGTCGGCGGTGGAAGGCGGGAAATGCGAGAACATGGCGGCAACTGCGTGAAAGGAGAGGAAGAGACGGCACTGGAAGACGGCAAAGGCGAGAATATGGCGGCCAGTACCTGAAAGGAGAGGAAGAGTCGGCGCTGGAAGGCGGCAAAGGCGAGAATATGGCGGCAGGTGCGTGAAAGGAGAGGAAGATTTGGCGCTGGAACGCGGCAAAGGCGAGAATATCGCGGCAAGTACCTGAAAGTAGAGGAAGATTTGGCGCGGGAAGGCGGCAAAGGCGAGAACATGGCGGCAGCTGCGTGAAAGGAGAGGAAGATTTGGCGCTGGAAGGCGGCAAAGGCGAGAATATGGCGGCAGCTGCGTGAAAGGAGAGGAAGATTTGGCGCTGGAAGGCGGCAAAGGCGAGAATATGGCGGCAGGTGCGTGAAAGGAGAGGAAGAGTCGGCGCTGGAAGGCGGCAAAGGTGAGAATATGGCAGCCCGTGCGTGAAAGGAGAGGAAGAGTCGGCGCTGGAAGGCGGCAAAGGCGAGAATATGGCGGCAGCTGCGTGAAAGGAGAGGAAGAGTCGGCGGTGGAAGGCGGCAAAGGCGAGAATATGGCAGCCAGTGCGTGAAAGGAGAGGAAGATTTGGCGCTGGAAGGCGGCAAAGGCGAGAATATGGCAGCCCATGCGTGAAAGGAGGGAAGAGTCGGCGCTGGAAGGCGGCAAAGGCGAGAATATGGCAGCCCGTGCGTGAAAGGAGAGGAAGATTTCGCGCTGGAAGGCGGCAAATGCGAGAATATGGCAGCACATACCTGAAAGGAGAGGAAGACTCGGCGCTCGAAGGCGGCAAAGGCGAGAATATGGCGACAGCTGCATGAAAGGAGAGGAAGAGTCGGCGCTGTAAGACGGCAAAGGCGAGAATATGGCGGCAACTGCGTGAAAGGAGAGGAAGAGTCGGCGGTGGAAGGCGGCAAAGGCGAGAATATGGCGGCCAGTACCTGAAAGGAGAGGAAGAGTCGGCGGTGGAAGGCGGCAAAGGCGAGAATATGGCGGCACGTACCTGAAAGGAGAGGAAGAGTCGGCGCTGGAAGGCGGCAAAGGCGAGAATATGGCGGCAGGTGCGTGAAAGGAGAGGAAGAGTCGGCGCTGGAAGGCGGCAAAGGCGAGAATATGGCGGCAGCTGCGTGAAAGGAGAGGAAGAGTCGGCGGTGGAAGGCGGCAAAGGCGAGAATATGGCAGCCCGTGCGTGAAAGGAGAGGAAGAGTCGGCGCTGGAAGGCGGCAAAGGCGAGAATATGGCGGCAACTGCGTGAAAGGAGAGGAAGAGTCGGCGCTGGAAGGCGGCAAAGGTGAGAATATGGCGGCCAGTACCTAAAAGTAGAGGAAGGTTTGGCGCTGGAAGGCGGCAAAGGCGAGAATATGGCGGCAGCTGCGTGAAAGTAGAGGAAGATTTGGCGCTGGAAGGCGGCAAAGGCGAGAATATGGCAGCCCGTCCATGAAAGGAGAGGAAGAGTCGGCGCTGGAAGGCGGCAAAGGCGAGTATATGGCGGCCTGTGCGTGAAAGGAGAGGAAGATTTGGCGCTGGAAGGCGGCAAAGGCGAGAATATGGCGGCACATACCTGAAAGGAGAGGAAGATTCGGCGGTGGAAGGCGGCAAAGGCGAGAATATGGCGGCAGCTGCGTGAAAGGAGAGGAAGAGTCGGCGCTGGAAGGCGGGAAATGCGAGAATATGGTGGCAACTGCGTGAAAGGAGAGGAAGAGTCGGCAGTGGAAGACGGCAAAGGCGAGAATATGGCGGCAGGTGCGTGAAAGGAGAGGAAGAGTCGGCGCTGGAAGGCGGCAAAGGCGAGAATATGGCGGCACGTACCTGAAAGGAGAGGAACAGTCGGCGGTGGAAGGCGGCAAAGGCGAGAATATGGCGGCACGTACCTGAAAGGAGAGGAAGAGTCAGCGCTGGAAGGCGGCAAAGGCGAGAATATGGCGGCAGCTGCGTGAAAGGAGAGGAAGAGTCGGCAGTGGATGGCGACAAAGGCGAGAATATGGCAGCACGTACCTGAAAGGAGAGGAAGATTTGGCGCTGGAAGGCAGCAAAGGCGAGAATATGGCGGCAACTGCGTGAAAGGAGAGGAAGAGTCGGCAGTGGAAGGCGGCAAAGGCGAGAATATGGCAGCACGCACCTGAAAGAACAGGAAGAGTCGGCGCTGGAAGGCGGCAAAGGCGAGAATATGGCGGCACGTACCTGAAAGGAGAGGAAGAGTCGGCGCTGGAAGGCGGCAAAGGCGAGAATATGGCGGCACGTACCTGAAAGGAGAGGAAGAGTCGGCGCTGGAAGGCGGCAAAGGCGAGAATATGGCGGCAGGTGCGTGAAAGGAGAGGAAGATTTGGCGCTGGAACGCGGCAAAGGCGAGAATATGGCGGCAAGTACCTGAAAGGAGAGGAAGATTTGGCGCGGGAAGGCGGCAAAGGCGAGAACATGGCGGCAGCTGCGTGAAAGGAGAGGAAGATTTGGTGCTGGAAGGCGGCAAAGGCGAGAATATGGCGGCAACTGCGTGAAAGGAGAGGAAGAGTCGGCGCTGGAAGGCGGCAAAGGCGAGAATATGGCGGCACGTACCTGAAAGGAGAGGAATATTTGGCGCTGGAAGGCGGCAAAGGCGAGAATATGGCGGCAGCTGCGTGAAAGGAGAGGAAGATTTGGCGCGGGAAGGCGGCAAAGGCGAGAACATGGCGGCAGCTGCGTGAAAGGAGAGGAAGATTTGGTGCTGGAAGGCGGCAAAGGCGAGAATATGGCGGCAACTGCGTGAAAGGAGAGGAAGAGTCGGCGCTGGAAGGAGGCAAAGGCGAGAATATGGCGGCACGTACCTGAAAGGAGAGGAAGATTTGGCGCTGGAAGGCGGCAAAGGTGAGAATATGGCGGCACGTACCTGAAAGGAGAGGAAGAGTCGGCACTGGAAAGCGGCAAAGGCGAGAATATGGCGGCAACTGCATAAAAGGAGAGGAAGATTCGGCGCTGGAAGGCGGCAAAGGCGAGAATATGGCGGCAGCTGCGTGAAAGGAGAGGAAGATTCGGCGCTGGAAGGCGGCAAAGGCGAGAATATGGCAGCCCATGCGTGAAAGGAGAGGAAGAGTCGGCGCTGGAAGGCGGCAAAGGCGAGAATATGGCAGCCGTGCGTGAAAGGAGAGGAAGATTTGGCGCTGGAAGGCGGCAAATGCGAGAATATGGCGGCATGTACCTGAAAGGAGAGAAAGACTCGGCGGTGGAAGGCGGCAAAGGCAAGAATATGGCGGCAGCTGCGTGAAAGGAAATGAAGAGTCGGCGGTGGAAGGCGGGAAATGCGAGAACATGGCGGCAACTGCGTGAAAGGAGAGGAAGAGACGGCACTGGAAGACGGCAAAGGCGAGAATATGGCGGCCAGTACCTGAAAGGAGAGGAAGAGTCGGCGCTGGAAGGCGGCAAAGGCGAGAATATGGCGGCAGGTGCGTGAAAGGAGAGGAAGATTTGGCGCTGGAACGCGGCAAAGGCGAGAATATCGCGGCAAGTACCTGAAAGTAGAGGAAGATTTGGCGCGGGAAGGCGGCAAAGGCGAGAACATGGCGGCAGCTGCGTGAAAGGAGAGGAAGATTTGGCGCTGGAAGGCGGCAAAGGCGAGAATATGGCGGCAGCTGCGTGAAAGGAGAGGAAGATTTGGCGCTGGAAGGCGGCAAAGGCGAGAATATGGCGGCAGGTGCGTGAAAGGAGAGGAAGAGTCGGCGCTGGAAGGCGGCAAAGGCGAGAATATGGCAGCCCGTGCGTGAAAGGAGAGGAAGAGTCGGCGCTGGAAGGCGGCAAAGGCGAGAATATGGCGGCAGCTGCGTGAAAGGAGAGGAAGAGTCGGCGGTGGAAGGCGGCAAAGGCGAGAATATGGCAGCCAGTGCGTGAAAGGAGAGGAAGATTTGGCGCTGGAAGGCGGCAAAGGCGAGAATATGGCGGCAACTGCGTGAAAGGAGAGGAAGAGTCGGCGCTGGAAGGCGGCAAAGGCGAGAATATGGCAGCCCGTGCGTGAAAGGAGAGGAAGATTTCGCGCTGGAAGGCGGCAAATGCGAGAATATGGCGGCATGTACCTGAAAGGAGAGAAAGACTCGGCGGTGGAAGGCGGCAAAGGCAAGAATATGGCGGCAGCTGCGTGAAAGGAAATGAAGAGTCGGCGGTGGAAGGCGGGAAATGCGAGAACATGGCGGCAACTGCGTGAAAGGAGAGGAAGAGTCGGCGCTGGAAGGCGGTAAAGGCGAGAATATGGCGGCACGCACCTGAAAGGAGAGGAAGATTTAGCGCTGGAAGGCGGCAAAGGCGAAAATATGGCGGCACGTACCTGAAAGGAGAGGAAGAGTCGGCACTGGAAGGCGGCAAAGGCGAGAATATGGCGGCAGGTGCGTGAAAGGAGAGGAAGAGTCGGCGCTGGAAGGCGGCAAAGGCGAGAATATGGCGGCACGTACCTGAAAGGAGAGGAACAGTCGGCGGTGGAAGGCGGCAAAGGCGAGAATATGGCGGCACGTACCTGAAAGGAGAGGAAGAGTCGGCGCTGGAAGGCGGCAAAGGCGAGAATATGGCGGCAGCTGCGTGAAAGGAGAGGAAGAGTCGGCAGTGGAAGGCGGCAAAGGCGAGAATATGGCAGCACGCACCTGAAAGAACAGGAAGAGTCGGCGCTGGAAGGCGGCAAAGGCAAGAATATGGCAGCCCGTGCGTGAAAGGAGAGGAAGAGTCGGCGCTGGAAGGCGGCAAAGGCGAGTATATAGCGGCCTGTGCGTGAAAGGAGAGGAAGAGTCGGCGCTGGAAGGCGGCAAAGGCGAGAATATGGCAGCACGCACCTGAAAGGACAGGAAGAGTCGGTGGTGGAAGGCAGCAAAGGCGAGAATATGGCGGCAGCTTCGTGAAAGGAGAGGAAGAGTCGGCGCTGGAAGGCGGCAAAGGCGAGAATATGGCAGCATGTACCTGAAAGGAGAGGAAGATTTGGCGCTGGAAGGCGGCAAAGGCGAGAATATGGCGGCACGTACCTGAAAGGAGAGGAAGAGTCGGCGGTGGAAGGCGGCAAAGGCGAGAATATGGCGGCAGGTGCGTGAAAGTAGAGGAAGATTTGGCGCTGGAACGCGGCAAAGGCGAGAATATCGCGGCAAGTACCTGAAAGTAGAGGAAGATTTGGCGCGGGAAGGCGGCAAAGGCGAGAACATGGCGGCAGCTGCGTGAAAGGAGAGGAAGAGTCGGCGGTGGAAGGCGGCAAAGGCGAGAATATGGCGGCAACTGCGTGAAAGGAGAGGAAGAGTCGGCGCTGGAAGGCGGCAAAGGCGAGAATATGGCGGCACGTACCTGAAAGGAGAGGAAGAGTCGGCGGTGGAAGGCGGCAAAGGCGAGAATATGGCGGCACGTACCTGAAAGGAGAGGAAGAGTCGGCACTGGAAAGCGGCAAAGGCGAGAATATGGCGGCAACTGCGTAAAAGGAGAGGAAGAGTCGGCGCTGGAAGGCGGCAAAGGCGAGAATATGGCAGCCCGTGCGTGAAAGGAGAGGAAGAGTCGGCGCTGGAAGGCGGCAAAGGCGAGAATATGGCGGCAGCTGCGAGAAAGGAGAGGAAGAGTCGGCGGTGGAAGGCGGCAAAGGCGAGAATATGGCGGCAACTGCGTGAAAGTAGAGGAAGATTTGGCGCTGGAAGGCGGCAAAGGCGAGAATATGGCAGCCCATGCGTGAAAGGAGAGGAAGAGTCGGCGCTGGAAGGCGGTAAAGGCGAGAATATGGCAGCCGTGCGTGAAAGGAGAGGAAGATTTGGCGCTGGAAGGCGGCAAATGCGAGAATATGGCGGCACGTACCTGAAAGGAGAGAAAGACTCGGCGGTGGAAGGCGGCAAAGGCAAGAATATGGCGGCAGCTGCGTGAAAGGAGAGGAAGAGTCGGCGCTGGAAGGCGGCAAAGGCGAGAACATGGCGGCAACTGCGTGAAAGGAGAGGAAGAGACGGCACTGGAAGACGGCAAAGGCGAGAATATGGCGGCCAGTACCTGAAAGGAGAGGAAGAGTCGGCGCTGGAAGGCGGCAAAGGCGAGAATATGGCGGCAGCTGCGTGAAAGGAGAGGAAGATTTGGCGCTGGAACGCGGCAAAGGCGAGAATATCGCGGCAAGTACCTGAAAGTAGAGGAAGATTTGGCGCGGGAAGGCGGCAAAGGCGAGAACATGGCGGCAGCTGCGTGAAAGGAGAGGAAGATTTGGCGCTGGAAGGCGGCAAAGGCGAGAATATGGCGGCAGCTGCGTGAAAGGAGAGGAAGAGTCGGCGCTGGAAGGCGGCAAAGGCGAGAATATGGCGGCACGTACCTGAAAGGAGAGGAAGAGTCGGCGCTGGAAGGCGGCAAAGGCGAGAATATGGCGGCAGGTGCGTGAAAGGAGAGGAAGAGTCGGCGCTGGAAGGCGGCAAAGGCGAGAATATGGCGGCAGCTGCGTGAAAGTAGAGGAAGATTTGGCGCTGGAAGGCGGCAAAGGCGAGAATATGGCAGCCCATGCGTGAAAGGAGAGGAAGAGTCGGCGCTGGAAGGCGTCAAAGGCGAGAATATGGCAGCCCGTGCGTGAAAGGAGAGGAAGATTTCGCGCTGGAAGGCGGCAAATGCGAGAATATGGCGGCATGTACCTGAAAGGAGAGAAAGACTCGGCGGTGGAAGGCGGCAAAGGCAAGAATATGGCGGCAGCTGCGTGAAAGGAAATGAAGAGTCGGCGGTGGAAGGCGGGAAATGCGAGAACATGGCGGCAACTGCGTGAAAGGAGAGGAAGAGTCGGCGCTGGAAGACGGCAAAGGCGAGAATATGGCGGCACGCACCTGAAAGGAGAGGAAGATTTAGCGCTGGAAGGCGGCAAAGGCGAAAATATGGCGGCAACTGCGTGAAAGGAGAGGAAGAGTCGGCACTGGAAGGCGGCAAAGGCGAGAATATGGCGGCAGGTGCGTGAAAGGAGAGGAAGAGTCGGCGCTGGAAGGCGGCAAAGGCGAGAATATGGCGGCACGTACCTGAAAGGAGAGGAACAGTCGGCGGTGGAAGGCGGCAAAGGCGAGAATATGGCGGCACGTACCTGAAAGGAGAGGAAGAGTCGGCGCTGGAAGGCGGCAAAGGCGAGAATATGGCGGCAGCTGCGTGAAAGGAGAGGAAGAGTCGGCAGTGGAAGGCGGCAAAGGCGAGAATATGGCAGCACGCACCTGAAAGAACAGGAAGAGTCGGCGCTGGAAGGCGGCAAAGGCGAGAATATGGCAGCCCGTGCGTGAAAGGAGAGGAAGAGTCGGCGCTGGAAGGCGGCAAAGGCAAGAATATGGCGGTAGGTACGTGACAGGAGAGGAAGAGTCGGCGGTGGAAGGCGGGAAATGCGAGAACATGGCGGCAGGTGCGTGAAAGGAGAGGAAGAGTCGGCACTGGAAGACGGCAAAGGCGAGAATATGGCGGCACGTACCTGAAAGGAGGGGAAGATTTGGCGCTGGAAGGCGGCAAAGGCGAGAATATGGCGGCACGTACCTGAAAGGAGAGGAAGAGTCGGCGCTGGAAGGCGGCAAAGGCGAGAATATGGCGGCACGTACCTGAAAGGAGAGGAAGAGTCGGCGCTGGAACGCGGCAAAGGCGAGAATATCGCGGCAAGTACCTGAAAGTAGAGGAAGATTTGGCGCTGGACGGCGGCAAAGGCGAGAATATGGCGGCACGTGCGTGAAAGGAGAGGAAGAGTCGGCGGTGGAAGGCGGCAAAGGCGAGAATATGGCGGCAACTGCGTGAAAGGAGAGGAAGAGTCGGCGCTGGAAGGCGGCAAAGGCGAGAATATGGCGGCAGGTGCCTGAAAGGAGAGGAAGAGTCGGCGCTGGAAGGCGGCAAAGGCGAGAATATGGCAGTAGGTGCGTGAAAGGAGAGGAAGACTCGGCGGTGGAAGGCGGCAAAGGCAAGAATATGGCGGCAGCTGCGTGAAAGGAGAGGAAGAGTCGGCGGTTGAAGGCGGGAAATGCGAGAATATGGTGGCAAATGCGTGAAAGGAGAGGAAGATTTGGTGCTGGAAGACGGCAAAGGCGAGAATATGGCGGCACGTACCTGAAAGGAGAGGAAGAGTCGGCGCTGGAAGGCGGCAAAAGCGAGAATATGGCGGCACGTACCTGAAAGGAGAGGAAGAGTCGGCGCTGGAAGGCGGCAAAGGCGAGAATATGGCGGCACGTACCTGAAAGGAGAGGAAGAGTTGGCGCTGGAAGGCGGCAAAGGCGAGAATATGGCGGCAGGTGCGTGAAAGGAGAGGAAGAGTCAGCGCTGGAAGGCGGCAAAGGCGAGAATATGGCAGCACGTACCTGAAAGGAGAGGAACAGTCGGCGGTGGAAGGGGGCAAACGCGAGAATATGGCGGCACGTACCTGAAAGGAGAGGAAGAGTCGGCGCTGGGAGGCGGCAAAGGCGAGAATATGGCGGCACGTACCTGAAAGGAGAGGAAGAGTCGGCGCTGGAAGGCAGCAAAGGCGAGAATATGGCGGCAGCTGCGTGAAAGGAGAGGAAGAGTTGGCGCTGGAAGGCGGCAAAGGCGAGAATATGGCGGCACGTACCTGAAAGGAGAGGAAGATTTGGCGCTGGAAGGCGGCAAACGAGAGAATATGGCGGCAGGTGCGTGAAAGGAGAGGAAGAATCGGCAGTGGAAGGCGGCAAAGGCGAGAATATGGCAGCACGTACCTGAAAGAACAGGAAGAGTCGGCGTTGGAAGGCGGCAAAGGCGAGAATATGGCGGCAGGTGCCTGAAAGGAGAGGAAGATTTGGCGCTGGAAGGCGGCAAAGGCGAGAATATGGCGGCACGTACCTGAAAGGAGAGGAACAGTCGGCGGTGGAAGGCGGCAAAGGCAAGAATATGGCGGCAGCTGCGTGAAAGGAGAGGAAGAGTCGGCGGTGGAAGGCGGCAAAGGCAAGAACATGGCGGCAAATGCGTGAAAGGAGAGGAAGAGTCGGCGCTGGAAGGCGGCAAAGGCGAGAATATGGCGGCCAGTACCTGAAAGGAGAGGAAGATTTGGCGCTGGAAGGCGGGAAATGCGAGAATATGGCGGCAACTGCGTGAAAGTAGAGGAAGATTTGGCGATGGATGGAGGCAAAGGCGAGAATATGGCGGCAGCTGCGTGAAAGGAGAGGAAGAGTCGGCGCTGGAAGGCGGCAAAGGCGAGAATATGGCGGCACGTACCTGAAAGGAGAGGAAGAGTCGGCGCTGGAAGGCGGCAAAGGCGAGAATATGGCGGCACGTACCTGAAAGGAGAGGAAGAGTCGGCGCTGGAAGGCGGCAAAGGCGAGAATATGGCGGCACGTACCTGAAAGGAGAGGAAGATTTGGCGCTGGAAGGCGGAAAAGGCGAGAATATGGCGGCAGCTGCGTGAAAGGATAGGAAGAGTCGGCACTGGAAGGCGGCAAAGGCGAGAATATGGCAGCACGTACCTGAAAGTAGAGGAAGATTTGGCGCTGGAAGGCGGCAAACGAGAGAATATGGCGGCAGGTGCGTGAAAGGAGAGGAAGAATCAGCAGTGGAAGGCAGCAAAGGCGAGAATATGGCAGCACGCACCTTAAAGAACAGGAAGAGTCGGCGCTGGAAGGCGGCAAAGGCGAGAATATGGCGGCACGTACCTGAAAGAAGAGGAAGAGTCGGCGCTGGAAGGCGGCAAAGGCGAGAATATGGCGGCACGTACCTGAAAGGAGAGGAAGAGTCGGCGCTGGAAGGCGGCAAAGGCGAGAATATGGCAGCACGTACCTGAAAGGAGAGGAAGAGTCGGCGCTGGAAGGCGGCAAAGGCGAGAATATGGCGGCATGTGCGTGAAAGGAGAGGAAGAGTCGGCGCTGGGAGGCGGCAAAGGCGAGAATATGGCGGCAGCTGCGTGAAAGGAGAGGAAGAGTCGGCGCTGGAAGGCGGGAAATGCGAGAATATGGCGGCAACTGCGTGAAAGGAGAGGAAGAGTCGGCGCTGGAAGGCGGCAAAGGCGAGAATATGGCGGCACGTACCTGAAAGGAGAGGAAGAGTCGGCGCTGCAAGGCGGCAAAGGCGAGAATATGGCGGCATGTGCGTGAAAGGAGAGGAAGAGTCGGCGCTGGGAGGCGGCAAAGGCGAGAATATGGCGGCAGCTGCGTGAAAGGAGAGGAAGAGTCGGCGGTGGAAGGCGGCAAAGGCGATAATATGGCAGCATTTGCGTGACAGCAGAGGAAGAGTCGGCGCTGGAAGGCGGGAAATGCGAGAATATGGCTGCACCTGCGTGAAAGGAGAGGAAGAGTCGGCGCTGGAAGGCGGCAAAGGCGAGAATATGGCGGCACGTACCTGAAAGGAGAGGAAGAGTCGGCGCTGGAAGGCGGCAAAGGCGAGAATATGGCAGCACGCACCTGAAAGGAGAGGAAGAGTCGGCGCTGGAAGGCGGCAAAGGCGAGAATATGGCGGTAGGTGCGTGACAGGAGAGGAAGAGTTGGCGGTGGAAGGCGGGAAATGCGAGAACATGGCGGCAACTGCGTGAAAGGAGAGGAAGAGTCGGCACTGGAAGACGGCAAAGGCGAGAATATGGCGGCCAGTACCTGAAAGGAGAGGAAGATTTGGCGCTGGAAGGCGGCAAAGTCGAGAATATGGCGGCACGTACCTGAAAGGAGAGGAAGAGTCGGCGCTGGAAGGCGGCAAAGGCGAGAATATGGCGGCAGGTGCGTGAAAGGAGAGGAAGATTTGGCGCTGGAACGCGGCAAAGGCGAGAATATCGCGGCAAGTACCTGAAAGTAGAGGAAGATTTGGCGCGGGAAGGCGGCAAAGGCGAGAACATGGCGGCAGCTGCGTGAAAGGAGAGGAAGATTTGGCGCTGGAAGGCGGCAAAGGCGAGAATATGGCGGCAGCTGCGTGAAAGGAGAGGAAGAGTCGGCGCTGGAAGGCGGCAAAGGCGAGAATATGGCGGCAGGTGCCTGAAAGGAGAGGAAGATTTGGCGCTGGAAGGCGGCAAAGGCGAGAATATGGCGGCACGTACCTGAAAGGAGAGGAACAGTCGGCGGTGGAAGGCGGCAAAGGCAAGAATATGGCGGCAGCTGCGTGAAAGGAGAGGAAGAGTCGGCGGTGGAAGGCGGCAAAGGCAAGAACATGGCGGCAAATGCGTGAAAGGAGAGGAAGAGTCGGCGCTGGAAGGCGGCAAAGGCGAGAATATGGCGGCCAGTACCTGAAAGGAGAGGAAGATTTGGCGCTGGAAGGCGGGAAATGCGAGAATATGGCGGCAACTGCGTGAAAGTAGAGGAAGATTTGGCGATGGATGGAGGCAAAGGCGAGAATATGGCGGCAGCTGCGTGAAAGGAGAGGAAGAGTCGGCGCTGGAAGGCGGCAAAGGCGAGAATATGACGGCAGATGCGTGAAAGGAGAGGAAGAGTCGGCGCTGGAAGGCGGCAAAGGCGAGAATATGGCGGCACGTACCTGAAAGGAGAGGAAGAGTCGGCGCTGGAAGGCGGCAAAGGCGAGAATATGGCGGCACGTACCTGAAAGGAGAGGAAGAGTCGGCGCTGGAAGGCGGCAAAGGCGAGAATATGGCGGCACGTACCTGAAAGGAGAGGAAGATTTGGCGCTGGAAGGCGGAAAAGGCGAGAATATGGCGGCAGCTGCGTGAAAGGATAGGAAGAGTCGGCACTGGAAGGCGGCAAATGCGAGAATATGGCAGCACGTACCTGAAAGGAGGGGAAGATTTGGCGCTGGAAGGCGGCAAACGAGAGAATATGGCGGCAGGTGCGTGAAAGGAGAGGAAGAATCAGCAGTGGAAGGCAGCAAAGGCGAGAATATGGCAGCACGCACCTTAAAGAACAGGAAGAGTCGGCGCTGGAAGGCGGCAAAGGCGAGAATATGGCGGCACGTACCTGAAAGAAGAGGAAGAGTCGGCGCTGGAAGGCGGCAAAGGCGAGAATATGGCGGCACGTACCTGAAAGGAGAGGAAGAGTCGGCGCTGGAAGGCGGCAAAGGCGAGAATATGGCAGCACGTACCTGAAAGGAGAGGAAGAGTCGGCGCTGGAAGGCGGCAAAGGCGAGAATATGGCGGCATGTGCGTGAAAGGAGAGGAAGAGTCGGCGCTGGGAGGCGGCAAAGGCGAGAATATGGCGGCAGCTGCGTGAAAGGAGAGGAAGAGTCGGCGCTGGAAGGCGGGAAATGCGAGAATATGGCGGCAACTGCGTGAAAGGAGAGGAAGAGTCGGCGCTGGAAGGCGGCAAAGGCGAGAATATGGCGGCACGTACCTGAAAGGAGAGGAAGAGTCGGCGCTGCAAGGCGGCAAAGGCGAGAATATGGCAGCACGTACCTGAAAGGAGAGGAAGAGTCGGCGCTGGAAGGCGGCAAAGGCGAGAATATGGCGGCATGTGCGTGAAAGGAGAGGAAGAGTCGGCGCTGGGAGGCGGCAAAGGCGAGAATATGGCGGCACGTGCGTGAAAGGAGAGGAAGAGTCGGCGGTGGAAGGCGGCAAAGGCGATAATATGGCAGCATTTGCGTGACAGCAGAGGAAGAGTCGGCGCTGGAAGGCGGGAAATGCGAGAATATGGCTGCACCTGCGTGAAAGGAGAGGAAGAGTCGGCGCTGGAAGGCGGCAAAGGCGAGAATATGGCGGCACGTACCTGAAAGGAGACGAAGAGTCGGCGCTGGAAGGCGGCAAAGGCGAGAATATGGCAGCACGCACCTGAAAGGAGAGGAAGAGTCGGCGCTGGAAGGCGGCAAAGGCGAGAATATGGCGGTAGGTGCGTGACAGGAGAGGAAGAGTTGGCGGTGGAAGGCGGGAAATGCGAGAACATGGCGGCAACTGCGTGAAAGGAGAGGAAGAGTCGGCACTGGAAGACGGCAAAGGCGAGAATATGGCGGCCAGTACCTGAAAGGAGAGGAAGATTTGGCGCTGGAAGGCGGCAAAGTCGAGAATATGGCGGCACGTACCTGAAAGGAGAGGAAGAGTCGGCGCTGGAAGGCGGCAAAGGCGAGAATATGGCGGCAGGTGCATGAAAGGAGAGGAAGATTTGGCGCTGGAACGCGGCAAAGGCGAGAATATCGCGGCAAGTACCTGAAAGTAGAGGAAGATTTGGCGCGGGAAGGCGGCAAAGGCGAGAACATGGCGGCAGCTGCGTGAAAGGAGAGGAAGATTTGGCGCTGGAAGGCGGCAAAGGCGAGAATATGGCGGCAACTGCGTGAAAGGAGAGGAAGAGTCGGCGCTGGAAGGCGGCAAAGGCGAGAATATGGCGGCAGGTGCCTGAAAGGAGAGGAAGAGTCGGCGCTGGAAGGCGGCAAAGGCAAGAATATGGCGGCACGTTCGTGAAAGGAAATGAAGAGTCGGCGGTGGAAGGCGGGAAATGCGAGAACATGGCGGCAACTGCGTGAAAGGAGAGGAAGAGTCGGCAGTGGAAGACGGCAAAGGCGAGAATATGGCGGCACGCACCTGAAAGGAGAGGAAGATTTAGCGCTGGAAGGCGGCAAAGGCGAGAATATGGCGGCACGTACCTGAAAGGAGAGGAAGAGTCGGCGCTGGAAGGCGGCAAAGGCGAGAATATGGCAGCACGTGCGTGACAGGAGAGGAAGAGTCGGGGCTGGAAGGCGGCAAATGCGAGAATATGGCGGCAGCTGCGTAAAAGGAGAGGAAGATTTGGCGATGGAAGGCGGCAAAGGCGAGAATATGGCGGCACGTACCTGAAAGGAGAGGAAGAGTCGGCGCTGGAAGGCGGCAAAGGCGAGAATATGGCGGCAGCTGCGTGAAAGGAGAGGAAGATTTGGCGCTGGAAGACGACAAAGGCGAGAATATGGCGGCAACTGCGTGAAAGGAGAGGAAGAGTCGGCGCTGGAAGGCGGCAAAGGCGAGAATATGGCGGCAGCTGAGTGAAAGGAGAGGAAGAGTCGGCGGTGGAAGGCGGCAAAGGCGAGAATATGGCAGCATTTGCGTGACAGGAGAGGAAGATTTGGCGCTGAAAGGCGGCAAAGGCGAGAATATGGCGGCACCTGCGTGAAAGGAGAGGAAGAGTCGGCGCTGGAAGGCGGTAAAGGCAAGAATATGGTGGCAGCTGCATGAAAGGAGAGGAAGATTTGGCGCTGGAAGGCGGCAAAGGCGAGAATATGGCGGCAGCTGCGTGAAAGGAGAGGAAGAGTCGGCGCTGGAAGGCGGCAAAGGCGAGAATATGGCAGCACGTACCTGAAAGGAGAGGAAGATTTGGCGCTGGAAGACGGCAAACGAGAGAATATGGCGGCAGCTGCGTGAAAGGAGAGGAAGAATCAGCACTGGAAGGCGGCAAAGGCGAGAATATGGCGGCACGTACCTGAAAGGAGAGGAAGATTTGGCGCTGGAACGCGGCAAACGAGAGAATATGGCGGCAGGTGCGTGAAAGGAGAGGAAGAATCGGCAGTGGAAGGCGGCAAAGGCGAGAATATGGCAGCACGCACCTGAAAGAACAGGAAGAGTCGGCGTTGGAAGGCGGCAAAGGCGAGAATATGGCGGCACGTACCTGAAAGGAGAGGAAGAGTCGGCGCTGGAAGGCGGCAAAGGCGAGAATATGGCAGCCCGTGCGTGAAAGGAGAGGAAGAGTCGGCGCTGGAAGGCGGCAAAGGCGAGAATATGGCAGTAGGTGCGTGAAAGGAGAGGAAGAGTCGGCGCTGGAAGGCGGCAAAGGCAAGAATATGGCGGCAGCTGAGTGAAAGGAGAGGAAGAGTCGGCGGTGGAAGACGGGAAATGCGAGAACATGGCGGCAACTCCGTGAAAGGAGAGGAAGAGTCGGCGCTGGAAGACGGCAAAGGCGAGAATATGGCGGCACGTACCTGAAAGGAGAGGAAGAGTCGGCGCTGGAAGGCGGCAAAGGCGAGAATATGGCGGCACGTACCTGAAAGGAGAGGAAGAGTCGGCGCTGGAAGGCGGCAAAGGCGAGAATATGGCGGCACCTGCGTGAAAGGAGAGGAAGAGTCGGCGCTGGAAGGCGGCAAAGGCGAGAATATGGCGGCACGTGCGTGAAAGGAGAGGAAGAGTCGGCGCTGGAAGGCGGCAAAGGCGAGAATATGGCGGCAGCTGCGTGAAAGGAGAGGAAGAGTCGGCGCTGGAACGCGGCAAAGGCGAGAATATGGCGGCACGTGCGTGAAAGGAGAGGAAGAGTCGGCGCTGGAAGGCGGCAAAGGCGAGAATATGGCGGCACGTACCTGAAAGGAGAGGAAGAGTCGGCGCGGGAAGGCGGCAAAGGCGAGAATATGGCGGCACGTACCTGAAAGGAGAGGAAGATTTGGCGCTGGAAGGCGGCAAAGGCGAGAATATGGCGGCAGCTGCGTGAAAGGAGAGGAAGAGTCGGCGGTGGAAGGCGGCAAAGGCGAGAATATGGCGGCAACTGCGTGAAAGGAGAGGAAGAGTCGGCGCTGGAAGGCGGCAAAGGCGGGAATATGGCGGCAGGTGCCTGAAAGGAGAGGAAGAGTCGGCGCTGGAAGGTGGCAAAGGCGAGAATATGGCAGTAGGTGCGTGAAAGGAGAGGAAGACTCGGCGGTGGAAGGCGGCAAAGGCAAGAATATGGCGGCAGCTGCGTGAAAGGAGAGGAAGAGTCGGCGCTGGAAGGCGGCAAAGGCGAGAATATGGCGGCAGGTGCCTGAAAGGAGAGGAAGATTTGGCGCTGCAAGACGGCAAAAGCGAGAATATGGCGGCACGTACCTGAAAGGAGAGGAAGAGTCGGCGCTGGAAGGCGGCAAAGGCGAGAATATGGCGGCACGTACCTGAAAGGAGAGGAAGAGTCGGCGCTGGAAGGCGGCAAAGGCGAGAATATGGCGGCACGTACCTGAAAGGAGAGGAAGAGTCGGCGCTGGAAGGCGGCAAAGGCGAGAATATGGCGGCAGGTGCGTGAAAGGAGAGGAAGATTTAGCGCTGGAAGGCGGCAAAGGCGAGAATATGGCAGCACGTACCTGAAAGGAGAGGAACAGTCGGCGGTGGAAGGGGGCAAACGCGAGAATATGGCGGCACGTACCTGAAAGGAGAGGAAGAGTTGGCGCTGGAAGGCGGCAAACGCGAGAATATGGCGGCACGTACCTGAAAGGAGAGGAAGAGTCGGCGGTGGAAGGCGGGAAATGCGAGAATATGGCGGCAGCTGCGTGAAAGGAGAGGAAGAGTCGGCAGTGGAAGACGGCAAAGGCGAGAATATGGCGTCATGTGCGTGAAAGGAGAGGAAGAGTCGGCGCTGGAAGGCGGCAAAGGCGAGAATATGGCGGCAGCTGCGTGAAAGGAGAGGAAGAGTCGGCGGTGGAAGGCGGCAAAGGCGATAATATGGCAGCATTTGCGTGACAGGAGAGGAAGAGTCGGCGCTGGAAGGCGGCAAAGGCGAGAATATGGCGGCACGTACCTGAAAGGAGAGGAAGAGTCGGCGCTGCAAGGCGGCAAAGGCGAGAATATGGCAGCACGTACCTGAAAGGAGAGGAAGAGTCGGCGCTGGAAGGCGGCAAAGGCGAGAATATGGCGGCATGTGCGTGAAAGGAGAGGAAGAGTCGGCGCTGGGAGGCGGCAAAGGCGAGAATATGGCGGCAGCTGCGTGAAAGGAGAGGAAGAGTCGGCGCTGGAAGGCGGCAAAGGCGAGAATATGGCAGCATTTGCGTGACAGGAGAGGAAGAGTCGGCGCTGGAAGGCGGCAAAGGCGAGAATATGGCTGCACCTGCGTGAAAGGAGAGGAAGAGTCGGCGCTGGAAGGCGGCAAAGGCGAGAATATGGCGGCACGTACCTGAAAGGAGAGGAATATTTGGCGCTGGAAGGCGGCAAAGGCGAGAATATGGCGGCAGCTGCGTGAAAGGATAGGAAGGGTCGGCGGTGGAAGGCGGCAAAGGCGAGAATATGGCAGCACGTACCCGAAAGGAGAGGAAGATTTGGCGCTGGAAGGCGGCAAAGGCGAGAATATGGCGGCACGTACCTGAAAGGAGAGGAAGATTTGGCGCTGGAAGGCGGAAAAGGCGAGAATATGGCGGCAGCTGCGTGAAAGGAGAGGAAGAGTCGGCGCTGGAAGGCGGCAAAGGCGAGAATATGGCAGCCCATGCGTGAAAGGAGAGGAAGAGTCGGCGCTGGAAGGCGGCAAAGGCGAGAATATGGCGGCAGCTGCGAGAAAGGAGAGGAAGAGTCGGCGCTGGAAGGCGGCAAAGGCGAGAATATGGCGGCAACTGCGTGAAAGTAGAGGAAGATTTGGCGCTGGAAGGCGGCAAAGGCGAGAATATGGCAGCCCATGCGTGAAAGGAGAGGAAGAGTCGGCGCTGGAAGGCGTCAAAGGCGAGAATATGGCAGCCCGTGCGTGAAAGGAGAGGAAGATTTCGCGCTGGAAGGCGGCAAATGCGAGAATATGGCGGCATGTACCTGAAAGGAGAGAAAGACTCGGCGGTGGAAGGCGGCAAAGGCAAGAATATGGCGGCAGCTGCGTGAAAGGAAATGAAGAGTCGGCGGTGGAAGGCGGGAAATGCGAGAACATGGCGGCAACTGCGTGAAAGGAGAGGAAGAGTCGGCAGTGGAAGACGGCAAAGGCGAGAATATGGCGGCACGCACCTGAAAGGAGAGGAAGATTTAGCGCTGGAAGGCGGCAAAGGCGAAAATATGGCGGCAACTGCGTGAAAGGAGAGGAAGAGTCGGCACTGGAAGGCGGCAAAGGCGAGAATATGGCGGCAGGTGCGTGAAAGGAGAGGAAGAGTCGGCGCTGGAAGGCGGCAAAGGCGAGAATATGGCGGCACGTACCTGAAAGGAGAGGAACAGTCGGCGGTGGAAGGCGGCAAAGGCGAGAATATGGCGGCACGTACCTGAAAGGAGAGGAAGAGTCGGCGCTGGAAGGCGGCAAAGGCGAGAATATGGCGGCAGCTGCGTGAAAGGAGAGGAAGAGTCGGCAGTGGAAGGCGGCAAAGGCGAGAATATGGCAGCACGCACCTGAAAGAACAGGAAGAGTCGGCGCTGGAAGGCGGCAAAGGCGAGAATATGGCAGCCCGTGCGTGAAAGGAGAGGAAGAGTCGGCGCTGGAAGGCGGCAAAGGCAAGAATATGGCGGTAGGTACGTGACAGGAGAGGAAGAGTCGGCGGTGGAAGGCGGGAAATGCGAGAACATGGCGGCAGGTGCGTGAAAGGAGAGGAAGAGTCGGCACTGGAAGACGGCAAAGGCGAGAATATGGCGGCACGTACCTGAAAGGAGGGGAAGATTTGGCGCTGGAAGGCGGCAAAGGCGAGAATATGGCGGCACGTACCTGAAAGGAGAGGAAGAGTCGGCGCTGGAAGGCGGCAAAGGCGAGAATATGGCGGCACGTACCTGAAAGGAGAGGAAGAGTCGGCGCTGGAACGCGGCAAAGGCGAGAATATCGCGGCAAGTACCTGAAAGTAGAGGAAGATTTGGCGCTGGACGGCGGCAAAGGCGAGAATATGGCGGCACGTGCGTGAAAGGAGAGGAAGAGTCGGCGGTGGAAGGCGGCAAAGGCGAGAATATGGCGGCAACTGCGTGAAAGGAGAGGAAGAGTCGGCGCTGGAAGGCGGCAAAGGCGAGAATATGGCGGCAGGTGCCTGAAAGGAGAGGAAGAGTCGGCGCTGGAAGGCGGCAAAGGCGAGAATATGGCAGTAGGTGCGTGAAAGGAGAGGAAGACTCGGCGGTGGAAGGCGGCAAAGGCAAGAATATGGCGGCAGCTGCGTGAAAGGAGAGGAAGAGTCGGCGGTTGAAGGCGGGAAATGCGAGAATATGGTGGCAAATGCGTGAAAGGAGAGGAAGATTTGGTGCTGGAAGACGGCAAAGGCGAGAATATGGCGGCACGTACCTGAAAGGAGAGGAAGAGTCGGCGCTGGAAGGCGGCAAAAGCGAGAATATGGCGGCACGTACCTGAAAGGAGAGGAAGAGTCGGCGCTGGAAGGCGGCAAAGGCGAGAATATGGCGGCACGTACCTGAAAGGAGAGGAAGAGTTGGCGCTGGAAGGCGGCAAAGGCGAGAATATGGCGGCAGGTGCGTGAAAGGAGAGGAAGAGTCAGCGCTGGAAGGCGGCAAAGGCGAGAATATGGCAGCACGTACCTGAAAGGAGAGGAACAGTCGGCGGTGGAAGGGGGCAAACGCGAGAATATGGCGGCACGTACCTGAAAGGAGAGGAAGAGTTGGCGCTGGAAGGCGGCAAAGGCGAGAATATGGCGGCACGTACCTGAAAGGAGAGGAAGAGTCGGCGCTGGAAGGCAGCAAAGGCGAGAATATGGCGGCAGCTGCGTGAAAGGAGAGGAAGAGTTGGCGCTGGAAGGCGGCAAAGGCGAGAATATGGCGGCACGTACCTGAAAGGAGAGGAAGATTTGGCGCTGGAAGGCGGCAAACGAGAGAATATGGCGGCAGGTGCGTGAAAGGAGAGGAAGAATCGGCAGTGGAAGGCGGCAAAGGCGAGAATATGGCAGCACGTACCTGAAAGAACAGGAAGAGTCGGCGTTGGAAGGCGGCAAAGGCGAGAATATGGCGGCAGGTGCCTGAAAGGAGAGGAAGATTTGGCGCTGGAAGGCGGCAAAGGCGAGAATATGGCGGCACGTACCTGAAAGGAGAGGAACAGTCGGCGGTGGAAGGCGGCAAAGGCAAGAATATGGCGGCAGCTGCGTGAAAGGAGAGGAAGAGTCGGCGGTGGAAGGCGGCAAAGGCAAGAACATGGCGGCAAATGCGTGAAAGGAGAGGAAGAGTCGGCGCTGGAAGGCGGCAAAGGCGAGAATATGGCGGCCAGTACCTGAAAGGAGAGGAAGATTTGGCGCTGGAAGGCGGGAAATGCGAGAATATGGCGGCAACTGCGTGAAAGTAGAGGAAGATTTGGCGATGGATGGAGGCAAAGGCGAGAATATGGCGGCAGCTGCGTGAAAGGAGAGGAAGAGTCGGCGCTGGAAGGCGGCAAAGGCGAGAATATGACGGCAGATGCGTGAAAGGAGAGGAAGAGTCGGCGCTGGAAGGCGGCAAAGGCGAGAATATGGCGGCACGTACCTGAAAGGAGAGGAAGAGTCGGCGCTGGAAGGCGGCAAAGGCGAGAATATGGCGGCACGTACCTGAAAGGAGAGGAAGAGTCGGCGCTGGAAGGCGGCAAAGGCGAGAATATGGCGGCACGTACCTGAAAGGAGAGGAAGATTTGGCGCTGGAAGGCGGAAAAGGCGAGAATATGGCGGCAGCTGCGTGAAAGGATAGGAAGAGTCGGCACTGGAAGGCGGCAAAGGCGAGAATATGGCAGCACGTACCTGAAAGTAGAGGAAGATTTGGCGCTGGAAGGCGGCAAACGAGAGAATATGGCGGCAGGTGCGTGAAAGGAGAGGAAGAATCAGCAGTGGAAGGCAGCAAAGGCGAGAATATGGCAGCACGCACCTTAAAGAACAGGAAGAGTCGGCGCTGGAAGGCGGCAAAGGCGAGAATATGGCGGCACGTACCTGAAAGAAGAGGAAGAGTCGGCGCTGGAAGGCGGCAAAGGCGAGAATATGGCGGCACGTACCTGAAAGGAGAGGAAGAGTCGGCGCTGGAAGGCGGCAAAGGCGAGAATATGGCAGCACGTACCTGAAAGGAGAGGAAGAGTCGGCGCTGGAAGGCGGCAAAGGCGAGAATATGGCGGCATGTGCGTGAAAGGAGAGGAAGAGTCGGCGCTGGGAGGCGGCAAAGGCGAGAATATGGCGGCAGCTGCGTGAAAGGAGAGGAAGAGTCGGCGCTGGAAGGCGGGAAATGCGAGAATATGGCGGCAACTGCGTGAAAGGAGAGGAAGAGTCGGCGCTGGAAGGCGGCAAAGGCGAGAATATGGCGGCACGTACCTGAAAGGAGAGGAAGAGTCGGCGCTGCAAGGCGGCAAAGGCGAGAATATGGCGGCATGTGCGTGAAAGGAGAGGAAGAGTCGGCGCTGGGAGGCGGCAAAGGCGAGAATATGGCGGCAGCTGCGTGAAAGGAGAGGAAGAGTCGGCGGTGGAAGGCGGCAAAGGCGATAATATGGCAGCATTTGCGTGACAGCAGAGGAAGAGTCGGCGCTGGAAGGCGGGAAATGCGAGAATATGGCTGCACCTGCGTGAAAGGAGAGGAAGAGTCGGCGCTGGAAGGCGGCAAAGGCGAGAATATGGCGGCACGTACCTGAAAGGAGAGGAAGAGTCGGCGCTGGAAGGCGGCAAAGGCGAGAATATGGCAGCACGCACCTGAAAGGAGAGGAAGAGTCGGCGCTGGAAGGCGGCAAAGGCGAGAATATGGCGGTAGGTGCGTGACAGGAGAGGAAGAGTTGGCGGTGGAAGGCGGGAAATGCGAGAACATGGCGGCAACTGCGTGAAAGGAGAGGAAGAGTCGGCACTGGAAGACGGCAAAGGCGAGAATATGGCGGCCAGTACCTGAAAGGAGAGGAAGATTTGGCGCTGGAAGGCGGCAAAGTCGAGAATATGGCGGCACGTACCTGAAAGGAGAGGAAGAGTCGGCGCTGGAAGGCGGCAAAGGCGAGAATATGGCGGCAGGTGCGTGAAAGGAGAGGAAGATTTGGCGCTGGAACGCGGCAAAGGCGAGAATATCGCGGCAAGTACCTGAAAGTAGAGGAAGATTTGGCGCGGGAAGGCGGCAAAGGCGAGAACATGGCGGCAGCTGCGTGAAAGGAGAGGAAGATTTGGCGCTGGAAGGCGGCAAAGGCGAGAATATGGCGGCAACTGCGTGAAAGGAGAGGAAGAGTCGGCGCTGGAAGGCGGCAAAGGCGAGAATATGGCGGCAGGTGCCTGAAAGGAGAGGAAGATTTGGCGCTGGAAGGCGGCAAAGGCGAGAATATGGCGGCACGTACCTGAAAGGAGAGGAAGAGTCGGCGGTGGAAGGCGGCAAAGGCAAGAATATGGCGGCAGCTGCGTGAAAGGAGAGGAAGAGTCGGCGGTGGAAGGCGGCAAAGGCAAGAACATGGCGGCAAATGCGTGAAAGGAGAGGAAGAGTCGGCGCTGGAAGGCGGCAAAGGCGAGAATATGGCGGCCAGTACCTGAAAGGAGAGGAAGATTTGGCGCTGGAAGGCGGGAAATGCGAGAATATGGCGGCAACTGCGTGAAAGTAGAGGAAGATTTGGCGATGGATGGAGGCAAAGGCGAGAATATGGCGGCAGCTGCGTGAAAGGAGAGGAAGAGTCGGCGCTGGAAGGCGGCAAAGGCGAGAATATGACGGCAGATGCGTGAAAGGAGAGGAAGAGTCGGCGCTGGAAGGCGGCAAAGGCGAGAATATGGCGGCACGTACCTGAAAGGAGAGGAAGAGTCGGCGCTGGAAGGCGGCAAAGGCGAGAATATGGCGGCACGTACCTGAAAGGAGAGGAAGAGTCGGCGCTGGAAGGCGGCAAAGGCGAGAATATGGCGGCACGTACCTGAAAGGAGAGGAAGATTTGGCGCTGGAAGGCGGAAAAGGCGAGAATATGGCGGCAGCTGCGTGAAAGGATAGGAAGAGTCGGCACTGGAAGGCGGCAAATGCGAGAATATGGCAGCACGTACCTGAAAGTAGAGGAAGATTTGGCGCTGGAAGGCGGCAAACGAGAGAATATGGCGGCAGGTGCGTGAAAGGAGAGGAAGAATCAGCAGTGGAAGGCAGCAAAGGCGAGAATATGGCAGCACGCACCTTAAAGAACAGGAAGAGTCGGCGCTGGAAGGCGGCAAAGGCGAGAATATGGCGGCACGTACCTGAAAGAAGAGGAAGAGTCGGCGCTGGAAGGCGGCAAAGGCGAGAATATGGCGGCACGTACCTGAAAGGAGAGGAAGAGTCGGCGCTGGAAGGCGGCAAAGGCGAGAATATGGCAGCACGTACCTGAAAGGAGAGGAAGAGTCGGCGCTGGAAGGCGGCAAAGGCAAGAATATGGCGGCATGTGCGTGAAAGGAGAGGAAGAGTCGGCGCTGGGAGGCGGCAAAGGCGAGAATATGGCGGCAGCTGCGTGAAAGGAGAGGAAGAGTCGGCGCTGGAAGGCGGGAAATGCGAGAATATGGCGGCAACTGCGTGAAAGGAGAGGAAGAGTCGGCGCTGGAAGGCGGCAAAGGCGAGAATATGGCGGCACGTACCTGAAAGGAGAGGAAGAGTCGGCGCTGCAAGGCGGCAAAGGCGAGAATATGGCAGCACGTACCTGAAAGGAGAGGAAGAGTCGGCGCTGGAAGGCGGCAAAGGCGAGAATATGGCGGCATGTGCGTGAAAGGAGAGGAAGAGTCGGCGCTGGGAGGCGGCAAAGGCGAGAATATGGCGGCACGTGCGTGAAAGGAGAGGAAGAGTCGGCGGTGGAAGGCGGCAAAGGCGATAATATGGCAGCATTTGCGTGACAGCAGAGGAAGAGTCGGCGCTGGAAGGCGGGAAATGCGAGAATATGGCTGCACCTGCGTGAAAGGAGAGGAAGAGTCGGCGCTGGAAGGCGGCAAAGGCGAGAATATGGCGGCACGTACCTGAAAGGAGACGAAGAGTCGGCGCTGGAAGGCGGCAAAGGCGAGAATATGGCAGCACGCACCTGAAAGGAGAGGAAGAGTCGGCGCTGGAAGGCGGCAAAGGCGAGAATATGGCGGCAACTGCGTGAAAGTAGAGGAAGATTTGGCGCTGGAAGGCGGCAAAGGCGAGAATATGGCAGCCCATGCGTGAAAGGAGAGGAAGAGTCGGCGCTGGAAGGCGTCAAAGGCGAGAATATGGCAGCCCGTGCGTGAAAGGAGAGGAAGATTTCGCGCTGGAAGGCGGCAAATGCGAGAATATGGCGGCATGTACCTGAAAGGAGAGAAAGACTCGGCGGTGGAAGGCGGCAAAGGCAAGAATATGGCGGCAGCTGCGTGAAAGGAAATGAAGAGTCGGCGGTGGAAGGCGGGAAATGCGAGAACATGGCGGCAACTGCGTGAAAGGAGAGGAAGAGTCGGCAGTGGAAGACGGCAAAGGCGAGAATATGGCGGCACGCACCTGAAAGGAGAGGAAGATTTAGCGCTGGAAGGCGGCAAAGGCGAAAATATGGCGGCAACTGCGTGAAAGGAGAGGAAGAGTCGGCACTGGAAGGCGGCAAAGGCGAGAATATGGCGGCAGGTGCGTGAAAGGAGAGGAAGAGTCGGCGCTGGAAGGCGGCAAAGGCGAGAATATGGCGGCACGTACCTGAAAGGAGAGGAACAGTCGGCGGTGGAAGGCGGCAAAGGCGAGAATATGGCGGCACGTACCTGAAAGGAGAGGAAGAGTCGGCGCTGGAAGGCGGCAAAGGCGAGAATATGGCGGCAGCTGCGTGAAAGGAGAGGAAGAGTCGGCAGTGGAAGGCGGCAAAGGCGAGAATATGGCAGCACGCACCTGAAAGAACAGGAAGAGTCGGCGCTGGAAGGCGGCAAAGGCGAGAATATGGCAGCCCGTGCGTGAAAGGAGAGGAAGAGTCGGCGCTGGAAGGCGGCAAAGGCAAGAATATGGCGGTAGGTACGTGACAGGAGAGGAAGAGTCGGCGGTGGAAGGCGGGAAATGCGAGAACATGGCGGCAGGTGCGTGAAAGGAGAGGAAGAGTCGGCACTGGAAGACGGCAAAGGCGAGAATATGGCGGCACGTACCTGAAAGGAGGGGAAGATTTGGCGCTGGAAGGCGGCAAAGGCGAGAATATGGCGGCACGTACCTGAAAGGAGAGGAAGAGTCGGCGCTGGAAGGCGGCAAAGGCGAGAATATGGCGGCACGTACCTGAAAGGAGAGGAAGAGTCGGCGCTGGAACGCGGCAAAGGCGAGAATATCGCGGCAAGTACCTGAAAGTAGAGGAAGATTTGGCGCTGGACGGCGGCAAAGGCGAGAATATGGCGGCACGTGCGTGAAAGGAGAGGAAGAGTCGGCGGTGGAAGGCGGCAAAGGCGAGAATATGGCGGCAACTGCGTGAAAGGAGAGGAAGAGTCGGCGCTGGAAGGCGGCAAAGGCGAGAATATGGCGGCAGGTGCCTGAAAGGAGAGGAAGAGTCGGCGCTGGAAGGCGGCAAAGGCGAGAATATGGCAGTAGGTGCGTGAAAGGAGAGGAAGACTCGGCGGTGGAAGGCGGCAAAGGCAAGAATATGGCGGCAGCTGCGTGAAAGGAGAGGAAGAGTCGGCGGTTGAAGGCGGGAAATGCGAGAATATGGTGGCAAATGCGTGAAAGGAGAGGAAGATTTGGTGCTGGAAGACGGCAAAGGCGAGAATATGGCGGCACGTACCTGAAAGGAGAGGAAGAGTCGGCGCTGGAAGGCGGCAAAAGCGAGAATATGGCGGCACGTACCTGAAAGGAGAGGAAGAGTCGGCGCTGGAAGGCGGCAAAGGCGAGAATATGGCGGCACGTACCTGAAAGGAGAGGAAGAGTTGGCGCTGGAAGGCGGCAAAGGCGAGAATATGGCGGCAGGTGCGTGAAAGGAGAGGAAGAGTCAGCGCTGGAAGGCGGCAAAGGCGAGAATATGGCAGCACGTACCTGAAAGGAGAGGAACAGTCGGCGGTGGAAGGGGGCAAACGCGAGAATATGGCGGCACGTACCTGAAAGGAGAGGAAGAGTTGGCGCTGGAAGGCGGCAAAGGCGAGAATATGGCGGCACGTACCTGAAAGGAGAGGAAGAGTCGGCGCTGGAAGGCAGCAAAGGCGAGAATATGGCGGCAGCTGCGTGAAAGGAGAGGAAGAGTCGGCAGTGGAAGGCGGCAAAGGCGAGAATATGGCAGCACGCACCTGAAAGGAGAGGAAGATTTGGCGCTGGAAGGCGGCAAACGAGAGAATATGGCGGCAGGTGCGTGAAAGGAGAGGAAGAATCGGCAGTGGAAGGCGGCAAAGGCGAGAATATGGCAGCACGTACCTGAAAGAACAGGAAGAGTCGGCGTTGGAAGGCGGCAAAGGCGAGAATATGGCGGCAGGTGCCTGAAAGGAGAGGAAGATTTGGCGCTGGAAGGCGGCAAAGGCGAGAATATGGCGGCACGTACCTGAAAGGAGAGGAACAGTCGGCGGTGGAAGGCGGCAAAGGCAAGAATATGGCGGCAGCTGCGTGAAAGGAGAGGAAGAGTCGGCGGTGGAAGGCGGCAAAGGCAAGAACATGGCGGCAAATGCGTGAAAGGAGAGGAAGAGTCGGCGCTGGAAGGCGGCAAAGGCGAGAATATGGCGGCCAGTACCTGAAAGGAGAGGAAGATTTGGCGCTGGAAGGCGGGAAATGCGAGAATATGGCGGCAACTGCGTGAAAGTAGAGGAAGATTTGGCGATGGATGGAGGCAAAGGCGAGAATATGGCGGCAGCTGCGTGAAAGGAGAGGAAGAGTCGGCGCTGGAAGGCGGCAAAGGCGAGAATATGACGGCAGATGCGTGAAAGGAGAGGAAGAGTCGGCGCTGGAAGGCGGCAAAGGCGAGAATATGGCGGCACGTACCTGAAAGGAGAGGAAGAGTCGGCGCTGGAAGGCGGCAAAGGCGAGAATATGGCGGCACGTACCTGAAAGGAGAGGAAGAGTCGGCGCTGGAAGGCGGCAAAGGCGAGAATATGGCGGCACGTACCTGAAAGGAGAGGAAGATTTGGCGCTGGAAGGCGGAAAAGGCGAGAATATGGCGGCAGCTGCGTGAAAGGATAGGAAGAGTCGGCACTGGAAGGCGGCAAAGGCGAGAATATGGCAGCACGTACCTGAAAGTAGAGGAAGATTTGGCGCTGGAAGGCGGCAAACGAGAGAATATGGCGGCAGGTGCGTGAAAGGAGAGGAAGAATCAGCAGTGGAAGGCAGCAAAGGCGAGAATATGGCAGCACGCACCTTAAAGAACAGGAAGAGTCGGCGCTGGAAGGCGGCAAAGGCGAGAATATGGCGGCACGTACCTGAAAGAAGAGGAAGAGTCGGCGCTGGAAGGCGGCAAAGGCGAGAATATGGCGGCACGTACCTGAAAGGAGAGGAAGAGTCGGCGCTGGAAGGCGGCAAAGGCGAGAATATGGCAGCACGTACCTGAAAGGAGAGGAAGAGTCGGCGCTGGAAGGCGGCAAAGGCGAGAATATGGCGGCATGTGCGTGAAAGGAGAGGAAGAGTCGGCGCTGGGAGGCGGCAAAGGCGAGAATATGGCGGCAGCTGCGTGAAAGGAGAGGAAGAGTCGGCGCTGGAAGGCGGGAAATGCGAGAATATGGCGGCAACTGCGTGAAAGGAGAGGAAGAGTCGGCGCTGGAAGGCGGCAAAGGCGAGAATATGGCGGCACGTACCTGAAAGGAGAGGAAGAGTCGGCGCTGCAAGGCGGCAAAGGCGAGAATATGGCGGCATGTGCGTGAAAGGAGAGGAAGAGTCGGCGCTGGGAGGCGGCAAAGGCGAGAATATGGCGGCAGCTGCGTGAAAGGAGAGGAAGAGTCGGCGGTGGAAGGCGGCAAAGGCGATAATATGGCAGCATTTGCGTGACAGCAGAGGAAGAGTCGGCGCTGGAAGGCGGGAAATGCGAGAATATGGCTGCACCTGCGTGAAAGGAGAGGAAGAGTCGGCGCTGGAAGGCGGCAAAGGCGAGAATATGGCGGCACGTACCTGAAAGGAGAGGAAGAGTCGGCGCTGGAAGGCGGCAAAGGCGAGAATATGGCAGCACGCACCTGAAAGGAGAGGAAGAGTCGGCGCTGGAAGGCGGCAAAGGCGAGAATATGGCGGTAGGTGCGTGACAGGAGAGGAAGAGTTGGCGGTGGAAGGCGGGAAATGCGAGAACATGGCGGCAACTGCGTGAAAGGAGAGGAAGAGTCGGCACTGGAAGACGGCAAAGGCGAGAATATGGCGGCCAGTACCTGAAAGGAGAGGAAGATTTGGCGCTGGAAGGCGGCAAAGTCGAGAATATGGCGGCACGTACCTGAAAGGAGAGGAAGAGTCGGCGCTGGAAGGCGGCAAAGGCGAGAATATGGCGGCAGGTGCGTGAAAGGAGAGGAAGATTTGGCGCTGGAACGCGGCAAAGGCGAGAATATCGCGGCAAGTACCTGAAAGTAGAGGAAGATTTGGCGCGGGAAGGCGGCAAAGGCGAGAACATGGCGGCAGCTGCGTGAAAGGAGAGGAAGATTTGGCGCTGGAAGGCGGCAAAGGCGAGAATATGGCGGCAACTGCGTGAAAGGAGAGGAAGAGTCGGCGCTGGAAGGCGGCAAAGGCGAGAATATGGCGGCAGGTGCCTGAAAGGAGAGGAAGATTTGGCGCTGGAAGGCGGCAAAGGCGAGAATATGGCGGCACGTACCTGAAAGGAGAGGAAGAGTCGGCGGTGGAAGGCGGCAAAGGCAAGAATATGGCGGCAGCTGCGTGAAAGGAGAGGAAGAGTCGGCGGTGGAAGGCGGCAAAGGCAAGAACATGGCGGCAAATGCGTGAAAGGAGAGGAAGAGTCGGCGCTGGAAGGCGGCAAAGGCGAGAATATGGCGGCCAGTACCTGAAAGGAGAGGAAGATTTGGCGCTGGAAGGCGGGAAATGCGAGAATATGGCGGCAACTGCGTGAAAGTAGAGGAAGATTTGGCGATGGATGGAGGCAAAGGCGAGAATATGGCGGCAGCTGCGTGAAAGGAGAGGAAGAGTCGGCGCTGGAAGGCGGCAAAGGCGAGAATATGACGGCAGATGCGTGAAAGGAGAGGAAGAGTCGGCGCTGGAAGGCGGCAAAGGCGAGAATATGGCGGCACGTACCTGAAAGGAGAGGAAGAGTCGGCGCTGGAAGGCGGCAAAGGCGAGAATATGGCGGCACGTACCTGAAAGGAGAGGAAGAGTCGGCGCTGGAAGGCGGCAAAGGCGAGAATATGGCGGCACGTACCTGAAAGGAGAGGAAGATTTGGCGCTGGAAGGCGGAAAAGGCGAGAATATGGCGGCAGCTGCGTGAAAGGATAGGAAGAGTCGGCACTGGAAGGCGGCAAATGCGAGAATATGGCAGCACGTACCTGAAAGTAGAGGAAGATTTGGCGCTGGAAGGCGGCAAACGAGAGAATATGGCGGCAGGTGCGTGAAAGGAGAGGAAGAATCAGCAGTGGAAGGCAGCAAAGGCGAGAATATGGCAGCACGCACCTTAAAGAACAGGAAGAGTCGGCGCTGGAAGGCGGCAAAGGCGAGAATATGGCGGCACGTACCTGAAAGAAGAGGAAGAGTCGGCGCTGGAAGGCGGCAAAGGCGAGAATATGGCGGCACGTACCTGAAAGGAGAGGAAGAGTCGGCGCTGGAAGGCGGCAAAGGCGAGAATATGGCAGCACGTACCTGAAAGGAGAGGAAGAGTCGGCGCTGGAAGGCGGCAAAGGCAAGAATATGGCGGCATGTGCGTGAAAGGAGAGGAAGAGTCGGCGCTGGGAGGCGGCAAAGGCGAGAATATGGCGGCAGCTGCGTGAAAGGAGAGGAAGAGTCGGCGCTGGAAGGCGGGAAATGCGAGAATATGGCGGCAACTGCGTGAAAGGAGAGGAAGAGTCGGCGCTGGAAGGCGGCAAAGGCGAGAATATGGCGGCACGTACCTGAAAGGAGAGGAAGAGTCGGCGCTGCAAGGCGGCAAAGGCGAGAATATGGCAGCACGTACCTGAAAGGAGAGGAAGAGTCGGCGCTGGAAGGCGGCAAAGGCGAGAATATGGCGGCATGTGCGTGAAAGGAGAGGAAGAGTCGGCGCTGGGAGGCGGCAAAGGCGAGAATATGGCGGCACGTGCGTGAAAGGAGAGGAAGAGTCGGCGGTGGAAGGCGGCAAAGGCGATAATATGGCAGCATTTGCGTGACAGCAGAGGAAGAGTCGGCGCTGGAAGGCGGGAAATGCGAGAATATGGCTGCACCTGCGTGAAAGGAGAGGAAGAGTCGGCGCTGGAAGGCGGCAAAGGCGAGAATATGGCGGCACGTACCTGAAAGGAGACGAAGAGTCGGCGCTGGAAGGCGGCAAAGGCGAGAATATGGCAGCACGCACCTGAAAGGAGAGGAAGAGTCGGCGCTGGAAGGCGGCAAAGGCGAGAATATGGCGGTAGGTGCGTGACAGGAGAGGAAGAGTTGGCGGTGGAAGGCGGGAAATGCGAGAACATGGCGGCAACTGCGTGAAAGGAGAGGAAGAGTCGGCACTGGAAGACGGCAAAGGCGAGAATATGGCGGCCAGTACCTGAAAGGAGAGGAAGATTTGGCGCTGGAAGGCGGCAAAGTCGAGAATATGGCGGCACGTACCTGAAAGGAGAGGAAGAGTCGGCGCTGGAAGGCGGCAAAGGCGAGAATATGGCGGCAGGTGCGTGAAAGGAGAGGAAGATTTGGCGCTGGAACGCGGCAAAGGCGAGAATATCGCGGCAAGTACCTGAAAGTAGAGGAAGATTTGGCGCGGGAAGGCGGCAAAGGCGAGAACATGGCGGCAGCTGCGTGAAAGGAGAGGAAGATTTGGCGCTGGAAGGCGGCAAAGGCGAGAATATGGCGGCAACTGCGTGAAAGGAGAGGAAGAGTCGGCGCTGGAAGGCGGCAAAGGCGAGAATATGGCGGCAGGTGCCTGAAAGGAGAGGAAGAGTCGGCGCTGGAAGGCGGCAAAGGCAAGAATATGGCGGCACGTTCGTGAAAGGAAATGAAGAGTCGGCGGTGGAAGGCGGGAAATGCGAGAACATGGCGGCAACTGCGTGAAAGGAGAGGAAGAGTCGGCAGTGGAAGACGGCAAAGGCGAGAATATGGCGGCACGCACCTGAAAGGAGAGGAAGATTTAGCGCTGGAAGGCGGCAAAGGCGAGAATATGGCGGCACGTACCTGAAAGGAGAGGAAGAGTCGGCGCTGGAAGGCGGCAAAGGCGAGAATATGGCAGCACGTGCGTGACAGGAGAGGAAGAGTCGGGGCTGGAAGGCGGCAAATGCGAGAATATGGCGGCAGCTGCGTAAAAGGAGAGGAAGATTTGGCGATGGAAGGCGGCAAAGGCGAGAATATGGCGGCACGTACCTGAAAGGAGAGGAAGAGTCGGCGCTGGAAGGCGGCAAAGGCGAGAATATGGCGGCAGCTGCGTGAAAGGAGAGGAAGATTTGGCGCTGGAAGACGACAAAGGCGAGAATATGGCGGCAACTGCGTGAAAGGAGAGGAAGAGTCGGCGCTGGAAGGCGGCAAAGGCGAGAATATGGCGGCAGCTGAGTGAAAGGAGAGGAAGAGTCGGCGGTGGAAGGCGGCAAAGGCGAGAATATGGCAGCATTTGCGTGACAGGAGAGGAAGATTTGGCGCTGAAAGGCGGCAAAGGCGAGAATATGGCGGCACCTGCGTGAAAGGAGAGGAAGAGTCGGCGCTGGAAGGCGGCAAAGGCAAGAATATGGCGGCAGCTGCATGAAAGGAGAGGAAGATTTGGCGCTGGAAGGCGGCAAAGGCGAGAATATGGCGGCAGCTGCGTGAAAGGAGAGGAAGAGTCGGCGCTGGAAGGCGGCAAAGGCGAGAATATGGCAGCACGTACCTGAAAGGAGAGGAAGATTTGGCGCTGGAAGACGGCAAACGAGAGAATATGGCGGCAGCTGCGTGAAAGGAGAGGAAGAATCAGCACTGGAAGGCGGCAAAGGCGAGAATATGGCGGCACGTACCTGAAAGGAGAGGAAGATTTGGCGCTGGAACGCGGCAAACGAGAGAATATGGCGGCAGGTGCGTGAAAGGAGAGGAAGAATCGGCAGTGGAAGGCGGCAAAGGCGAGAATATGGCAGCACGCACCTGAAAGAACAGGAAGAGTCGGCGTTGGAAGGCGGCAAAGGCGAGAATATGGCGGCACGTACCTGAAAGGAGAGGAAGAGTCGGCGCTGGAAGGCGGCAAAGGCGAGAATATGGCAGCCCGTGCGTGAAAGGAGAGGAAGAGTCGGCGCTGGAAGGCGGCAAAGGCGAGAATATGGCAGTAGGTGCGTGAAAGGAGAGGAAGAGTCGGCGCTGGAAGGCGGCAAAGGCAAGAATATGGCGGCAGCTGAGTGAAAGGAGAGGAAGAGTCGGCGGTGGAAGGCGGGAAATGCGAGAACATGGCGGCAACTCCGTGAAAGGAGAGGAAGAGTCGGCGCTGGAAGACGGCAAAGGCGAGAATATGGCGGCACGTACCTGAAAGGAGAGGAAGAGTCGGCGCTGGAAGGCGGCAAAGGCGAGAATATGGCGGCACGCACCTGAAAGGAGAGGAAGAGTCGGCGCTGGAAGGCGGCAAAGGCGGGAATATGGCGGCACCTGCGTGAAAGGAGAGGAAGAGTCGGCGCTGGAAGGCGGCAAAGGCGAGAATATGGCGGCACGTGCGTGAAAGGAGAGGAAGAGTCGGCGCTGGAAGGCGGCAAAGGCGAGAATATGGCGGCAGCTGCGTGAAAGGAGAGGAAGAGTCGGCGCTGGAACGCGGCAAAGGCGAGAATATGGCGGCACGTGCGTGAAAGGAGAGGAAGAGTCGGCGCTGGAAGGCGGCAAAGGCGAGAATATGGCGGCACGTACCTGAAAGGAGAGGAAGAGTCGGCGCGGGAAGGCGGCAAAGGCGAGAATATGGCGGCACGTACCTGAAAGGAGAGGAAGATTTGGCGCTGGAAGGCGGCAAAGGCGAGAATATGGCGGCAGCTGCGTGAAAGGAGAGGAAGAGTCGGCGGTGGAAGGCGGCAAAGGCGAGAATATGGCGGCAACTGCGTGAAAGGAGAGGAAGAGTCGGCGCTGGAAGGCGGCAAAGGCGGGAATATGGCGGCAGGTGCCTGAAAGGAGAGGAAGAGTCGGCGCTGGAAGGCGGCAAAGGCGAGAATATGGCAGTAGGTGCGTGAAAGGAGAGGAAGACTCGGCGGTGGAAGGCGGCAAAGGCAAGAATATGGCGGCAGCTGCGTGAAAGGAGAGGAAGAGTCGGCGCTGGAAGGCGGCAAAGGCGAGAATATGGCGGCAGGTGCCTGAAAGGAGAGGAAGATTTGGCGCTGCAAGACGGCAAAAGCGAGAATATGGCGGCACGTACCTGAAAGGAGAGGAAGAGTCGGCGCTGGAAGGCGGCAAAGGCGAGAATATGGCGGCACGTACCTGAAAGGAGAGGAAGAGTCGGCGCTGGAAGGCGGCAAAGGCGAGAATATGGCGGCACGTACCTGAAAGGAGAGGAAGAGTCGGCGCTGGAAGGCGGCAAAGGCGAGAATATGGCGGCAGGTGCGTGAAAGGAGAGGAAGATTTAGCGCTGGAAGGCGGCAAAGGCGAGAATATGGCAGCACGTACCTGAAAGGAGAGGAACAGTCGGCGGTGGAAGGGGGCAAACGCGAGAATATGGCGGCACGTACCTGAAAGGAGAGGAAGAGTTGGCGCTGGAAGGCGGCAAAGGCGAGAATATGGCGGCACGTACCTGAAAGGAGAGGAAGAGTCGGCGGTGGAAGGCGGGAAATGCGAGAATATGGCGGCAGCTGCGTGAAAGGAGAGGAAGAGTCGGCAGTGGAAGACGGCAAAGGCGAGAATATGGCGTCATGTGCGTGAAAGGAGAGGAAGAGTCGGCGCTGGAAGGCGGCAAAGGCGAGAATATGGCGGCAGCTGCGTGAAAGGAGAGGAAGAGTCGGCGGTGGAAGGCGGCAAAGGCGATAATATGGCAGCATTTGCGTGACAGGAGAGGAAGAGTCGGCGCTGGAAGGCGGCAAAGGCGAGAATATGGCGGCACGTACCTGAAAGGAGAGGAAGAGTCGGCGCTGCAAGGCGGCAAAGGCGAGAATATGGCAGCACGTACCTGAAAGGAGAGGAAGAGTCGGCGCTGGAAGGCGGCAAAGGCGAGAATATGGCGGCATGTGCGTGAAAGGAGAGGAAGAGTCGGCGCTGGGAGGCGGCAAAGGCGAGAATATGGCGGCAGCTGCGTGAAAGGAGAGGAAGAGTCGGCGGTGGAAGGCGGCAAAGGCGAGAATATGGCAGCATTTGCGTGACAGGAGAGGAAGAGTCGGCGCTGGAAGGCGGCAAAGGCGAGAATATGGCTGCACCTGCGTGAAAGGAGAGGAAGAGTCGGCGCTGGAAGGCGGCAAAGGCGAGAATATGGCGGCACGTACCTGAAAGGAGAGGAATATTTGGCGCTGGAAGGCGGCAAAGGCGAGAATATGGCGGCAGCTGCGTGAAAGGATAGGAAGGGTCGGCGGTGGAAGGCGGCAAAGGCGAGAATATGGCAGCACGTACCCGAAAGGAGAGGAAGATTTGGCGCTGGAAGGCGGCAAAGGCGAGAATATGGCGGCACGTACCTGAAAGGAGAGGAAGATTTGGCGCTGGAAGGCGGAAAAGGCGAGAATATGGCGGCAGCTGCGTGAAAGGATAGGAAGAGTCGGTACTGGAAGGCGGCAAAGGCGAGAATATGGCGGCACGTACCTGAAAGGAGAGGAAGAGTCGGCGCTGGAAGGCGGCAAAGGCGAGAATATGGCGGCACGTACCTGAAAGGAGAGGAATAGTCGGCGCTGGAAGGCGGCAAAGGCGAGAATATGGCGGCACCTGCGTGAAAGGAGAGGAAGAGTCGGCGCTGGAAGGCGGCAAAGGCGAGAATATGGCGGCACGTGCGTGAAAGGAGAGGAAGAGTCGGCGCTGGAAGGCGGCAAAGGCGAGAATATGGCGGCAGCTGCGTGAAAGGAGAGGAAGAGTCGGCGCTGGAAGGCGGCAAAGGCGAGAATATGGCGGCACGTGCGTGAAAGGAGAGGAAGAGTCGGCGCTGGAAGGCGGCAAAGGCGAGAATATGGCGGCACGTACCTGAAAGGAGAGGAAGAGTCGGCGCGGGAAGGCGGCAAAGGCGAGAATATGGCGGCACGTACCTGAAAGGAGAGGAAGATTTGGCGCTGGAAGGCGGCAAAGGCGAGAATATGGCGGCAGCTGCGTGAAAGGAGAGGAAGAGTCGGCGGTGGAAGGCGGCAAAGGCGAGAATATGGCGGCAACTGCGTGAAAGGAGAGGAAGAGTCGGCGCTGGAAGGCGGCAAAGGCGAGAATATGGCGGCAGGTGCCTGAAAGGAGAGGAAGAGTCGGCGCTGGAAGGCGGCAAAGGCGAGAATATGGCAGTAGGTGCGTGAAAGGAGAGGAAGACTCGGCGGTGGAAGGCGGCAAAGGCGAGAATATGGCGGCACGTGCGTGAAAGGAGAGGAAGAGTCGGCGCTGGAAGGCGGCAAAGGCGAGAATATGGCGGCAGGTGCCTGAAAGGAGAGGAAGATTTGGCGCTGCAAGACGGCAAAGGCGAGAATATGGCGGCACGTACCTGAAAGGAGAGGAAGATTTGGCGCTGGAAGGCGGCAAAAGCGAGAATATGGCGGCACGTACCTGAAAGGAGAGGAAGAGTCGGCGCTGGAAGGCGGCAAAGGCGAGAATATGGCGGCACGTACCTGAAAGGACAGGAAGAGTCGGCGCTGGAAGGCGGCAAAGGCGAGAATATGGCGGCAGGTGCGTGAAAGGAGAGGAAGAGTCAGCGCTGGAAGGCGGCAAAGGCGAGAATATGGCAGCACGTACCTGAAAGGAGAGGAACAGTCGGCGGTGGAAGGGGGCAAACGAGAGAATATGGCGGCACGTACCTGAAAGGAGAGGAAGAGTTGGCGCTGGAAGGCGGCAAAGGCGAGAATATGGCGGCACGTACCTGAAAGGAGAGGAAGAGTCGGCGGTGGAAGGCGGGAAATGCGAGAATATGGCGGCAACTGCGTGAAAGGAGAGGAAGAGTCGGCAGTGGAAGACGGCAAAGGCGAGAATATGGCGTCATGTGCGTGAAAGGAGAGGAAGAGTCGGCGCTGGAAGGCGGCAAAGGCGAGAATATGGCGGCAGCTGCGTGAAAGGAGAGGAAGAGTCGGCGGTGGAAGGCGGCAAAGGCGATAATATGGCAGCATTTGCGTGACAGGAGAGGAAGAGTCGGCGCTGGAAGGCGGCAAAGGCGAGAATATGGCGGCACGTACCTGAAAGGAGAGGAAGAGTCGGCGCTGCAAGGCGGCAAAGGCGAGAATATGGCAGCACGTACCTGAAAGGAGAGGAAGAGTCGGCGCTGGAAGGCGGCAAAGGCGAGAATATGGCGGCATGTGCGTGAAAGGAGAGGAAGAGTCGGCGCTGGGAGGCGGCAAAGGCGAGAATATGGCGGCAGCTGCGTGAAAGGAAATGAAGAGTCGGCGGTGGAAGGCGGCAAAAGCGAGAATATGGCAGCATTTGCGTGACAGGAGAGGAAGAGTCGGCGCTGGAAGGCGGCAAAGGCGAGAATATGGCTGCACCTGCGTGAAAGGAGAGGAAGAGTCGGCGCTGGAAGGCGGCAAAGGCGAGAATATGGCGGCACGTACCTGAAAGGAGAGGAATATTTGGCGCTGGAAGGCGGCAAAGGCGAGAATATGGCGGCAGCTGCGTGAAAGGATAGGAAGGGTCGGCGGTGGAAGGCGGCAAAGGCGAGAATATGGCAGCACGTACCTGAAAGGAGAGGAAGATTTGGCGCTGGAAGGCGGCAAAGGCGAGAATATGGCGGCACGTACCTGAAAGGAGAGGAAGATTTGGCGCTGGAAGGCGGAAAAGGCGAGAATATGGCGGCAGCTGCGTGAAAGGATAGGAAGAGTCGGTACTGGAACGCGGCAAAGGCGAGAATATGGCGGCACGTACCTGAAAGGAGAGGAAGAGTCGGCGCTGGAAGGCGGCAAAGGCGAGAATATGGCAGCCCGTGCGTGAAAGGAGAGGAAGAGTCGGCGCTGGAAGGCGGCAAAGGCGAGAATATGGCAGTAGGTGCGTGAAAGGAGAGGAAGAGTCGGCGCTGGAAGGCGGCAAAGGCAAGAATATGGCGGCAGCTGAGTGAAAGGAGAGGAAGAGTCGGCGGTGGAAGGCGGGAAATGCGAGAACATGGCGGCAACTCCGTGAAAGGAGAGGAAGAGTCGGCGCTGGAAGACGGCAAAGGCGAGAATATGGCGGCACGTACCTGAAAGGAGAGGAAGAGTCGGCGGTGGAAGGCGGCAAAGGCGAGAATATGGCGGCACGTACCTGAAAGGAGAGGAAGAGTCGGCGCTGGAAGGCGGCAAAGGCGAGAATATGGCGGCAGGTGCGTGAAAGGAGAGGAAGAGTCGGCGCTGGAAGGCGGCAAAGGTGAGAATATGGCGGCACGTGCGTGAAAGGAGAGGAAGAGTCGGCGCTGGAAGGCGGCAAAGGCGAGAATATGGCGGCAGCTGCGTGAAAGGAGAGGAAGAGTCGGCGCTGGAAGGCGGCAAAGGCGAGAATATGGCGGCACGTGCGTGAAAGGAGAGGAAGAGTCGGCGCTGGAAGGCGGCAAAGGCGAGAATATGGCGGCACGTACCTGAAAGGAGAGGAAGAGTCGGCGCTGGAAGGCGGCAAAGGCGAGAATATGGCGGCACGTACCTGAAAGGAGAGGAAGAGTCGGCGCTGGAAGGCGGCAAAGGCGAGAATATGGCGGCAGCTGCGTGAAAGGAGAGGAAGAGTCGGCAGTGGAAGGCGGCAAAGGCGAGAATATGGCAGCACGTACCTGAAAGGAAAGGAAGATTTGGCGCTGGAAGGCGGCAAACGAGAGAATATGGCAGCAACTGCGTGAAAGGAGAGGAAGAGTCGGCAGTGGAAGGCGGCAAAGGCGAGAATATGGCAGCACGCACCTGAAAGAACAGGAAGAGTCGGCGCTGGAAGGCGGCAAAGGCAAGAATATGGCGGCACGTACCTGAAAGCATAGGAAGAGCCGGCGCTGGAAGCCGGCAAAGGCGAGAATATGGCGGTAGGTGCGTGAAAGGAGAGGAAGAGTCGGCGCTGGAAGGCGGCAAAGGCGAGAATATGGCGGCAGCTGCGTGAAAGTAGAGGAAGATTTGGCGCGGGAACGCGGCAAAGGCGAGAATATGGCGGCAACTGCGTGAAAGGAGAGGAAGAGTCGGCGCTGGAAGGCGGCAAAGGCGAGAATATGGCGGCACGTGCGTGAAAGGAGAGGAAGAGTCGGCGCTGGAAGGCGGCAAAGGCGAGAATATGGCGGCACGTACCTAAAAGGAGAGGAAGAGTCGGCGCTGGAAGGCGGCAAAGGCGAGAATATGGCGGCACGTACCTGAAAGGAGAGGAAGATTTGGCGCTGGAAGGCGGCAAAGGCGAGAATATGGCGGCAGCTGCGTGAAAGGATAGGAAGAGTCGGCGTTGGAAGGCGGCAAAGGCGAGAATATGGCGGCACGTACCTGAAAGGAGAGGAAGAGTCGGCGCTGGAAGGCGGCAAAGGCGAGAATATGGCAGCCCGTGCGTGAAAGGAGAGGAAGAGTCGGCGCTGGAAGGCGGCAAAGGCGAGAATATGGCGGCACGTGCGTGAAAGGAGAGGAAGAGTCGGCGCTGGAAGGCGGCAAAGGCGAGAATATGGCGGCACGTACCTGAAAGGAGAGGAAGAGTCGGCGCTGGAAGGCGGCAAAGGCGAGAATATGGCGGCACGTACCTGAAAGGAGAGGAAGATTTGGCGCTGGAAGGCGGCAAAGGCGAGAATATGGCGGCAGCTGCGTGAAAGGAGAGGAAGAGTCGGCAGTGGAAGGCGGCAAAGGCGAGAATATGGCAGCACGTACCTGAAAGGAAAGGAAGATTTGGCGCTGGAAGGCGGCAAACGAGAGAATATGGCAGCAACTGCGTGAAAGGAGAGGAAGAGTCGGCAGTGGAAGGCGGCAAAGGCGAGAATATGGCAGCACGCACCTGAAAGAACAGGAAGAGTCGGCGCTGGAAGGCGGCAAAGGCAAGAATATGGCGGCACGTACCTGAAAGCATAGGAAGAGCCGGCGCTGGAAGCCGGCAAAGGCGAGAATATGGCGGTAGGTGCGTGAAAGGAGAGGAAGAGTCGGCGCTGGAAGGCGGCAAAGGCGAGAATATGGCGGCAGCTGCGTGAAAGTAGAGGAAGATTTGGCGCGGGAACGCGGCAAAGGCGAGAATATGGCGGCAACTGCGTGAAAGGAGAGGAAGAGTCGGCGCTGGAAGGCGGCAAAGGCGAGAATATGGCGGCACGTGCGTGAAAGGAGAGGAAGAGTCGGCGCTGGAAGGCGGCAAAGGCGAGAATATGGCGGCACGTACCTAAAAGGAGAGGAAGAGTCGGCGCTGGAAGGCGGCAAAGGCGAGAATATGGCGGCACGTACCTGAAAGGAGAGGAAGATTTGGCGCTGGAAGGCGGCAAAGGCGAGAATATGGCGGCAGCTGCGTGAAAGGATAGGAAGAGTCGGCGTTGGAAGGCGGCAAAGGCGAGAATATGGCGGCACGTACCTGAAAGGAGAGGAAGAGTCGGCGCTGGAAGGCGGCAAAGGCGAGAATATGGCAGCCCGTGCGTGAAAGGAGAGGAAGAGTCGGCGCTGGAAGGCGGCAAAGGCGAGAATATGGCGGCAGGTGCGTGAAAGGAGAGGAAGAGTCGGCGCTGGAAGGCGGCAAAGGCGAGAATATGGCGGCACGTACCTGAAAGGAGAGGAAGAGTCGGCGCTGGAAGGCGGCAAAGGCGAGAATATGGCGGTAGGTGCGTGAAAGGAGAGGAAGACTCGGCGGTGGAAGGCGGCAAAGGCGAGAATATGGCGGCAGCTGCGTGAAAGGAGAGGAAGAGTCGGCGGTGGAAGGCGGCAAAGGCGAGAATATGGCGGCAGGTGCCTGAAAGGAGAGGAAGAGTCGGCGCTGGAAGACGGCAAAGGTGAGAATATGGCGGCACGTACCTGAAAGGAGAGGAAGATTTGGCGCTGGAAGGCGGCAAAGGCGAGAATATGGCGGCACGTACCTGAAAGGAGAGGAAGAGTCGGCGCTGGAAGGCGGCAAAGGCGAGAATATGGCGGCAGGTGCGTGAAAGGAGAGGAAGAGTCGGCAGTGGATGGCGGCAAAGGCGAGAATATGGCAGCACGTACCTGAAAGGAGAGGAACAGTCGGCGGTGGAAGGCGGCAAAGGCGAGAATATGGCGGCACGTACCTGAAAGGAGAGGAAGAGTCGGCGCTGGAAGGCGGCAAAGGCAAGAATATGGCGGCACGTACCTGAAAGGTGGGGAAGATTTGGCGCTGGAAGGCGGCAAAGGCGAGAATATGGCGGCAACTGCGTGAAAGGAGAGGAAGAGTCGGCGCTGGAAGGCGGCAAAGGCAAGAATATGGCGGCAGCTGCGTGAAAGGAGAGGAAGAGTCGGCGCTGGAAGGCGGCAAAGGCGAGAATATGGCAGCACGTACCTGAAAGGAGAGGAAGATTTGGCGCTGGAAGGCGGCAAACGAGAGAATATGGCGGCCACTGCGTGAAAGGAGAGGAAGAATCGGCAGTGGAAGGCGGCAAAGGTGAGAATATGGCAGCACGCACCTGAAAGAACAGGAAGAGTCGGCGTTGGAAGGCGGCAAAGGCGAGAATATGGCGGCACGTACCTGAAAGGAGAGGAAGAGTCGGCGCTGGAAGGCGGCAAAGGCGAGAATATGGCAGCCCGTGCGTGAAAGGAGAGTAAGAGTCGGCGCTGGAAGGCGGCAAAGGCGAGAATATGGCGGTAGGTGCGTGACAGGAGAGGAAGAGTCGGCGCTGGAAGGCGGCAAAGGCAAGAATATGGCGGCAGCTGCGTGAAAGGAGAGGAAGAGTCGGCGGTGGAAGGCGGGAAATGCGAGTACATGGCGGCAACTGCGTGAAAGGAGAGGAAGAGTCGGCGCTGGAAGGCGGCAAAGGCGAGAATATGGCGGCACGTACCTGAAAGGAGGGGAAGATTTGGCGCTGGAAGGCGGCAAAGCCGAGAATATGGCGGCACGTACCTGAAAGGAGAGGAAGAGTCGGCGCTGGAAGGCGGCAAAGGCGAGAATATGGCGGCAACTGCGTGAAAGGAGAGGAAGAGTCGGCGCTGGAAGGCGGCAAAGGCGAGAATATGGCGGCACGTGCGTGAAAGGAGAGGAAGAGTCGGCGCTGGAAGGCGGCAAAGGCGAGAATATGGCGGCAGCTGCATGAAAGGAGAGGAAGAGTCGGCGCTGGAAGGCGGCAAAGGCGAGAATATGGCGGCAGCTGCGTGAAAGGAGAGGAAGAGTCGGCGCTGGAAGGCGGGAAATGCGAGAATATGGTGGCAACTGCGTGAAAGGAGAGGAAGAGTCGGCAGTGGAAGACGGCAAAGGCGAGAATATGGCGGCACGTACCTGAAAGGAGAGGAAGATTTGGCGCTGGAAGACGGCAAAGGCGAGAATATGGCGGCACGTACCTGAAAGGAGAGGAAGAGTCGGCGCTGGAAGACGGCAAAGGCGAGAATATGGCGGCAGGTGCGTGAAAGGAGAGGAAGAGTCGGCGCTGGAAGGCGGCAAAGGCGAGAATATGGCGGCACGTACCTGAAAGGAGAGGAACAGTCGGCGGTGGAAGGCGGCAAAGGCGAGAATATGGCGGCACGTACCTGAAAGGAGAGGAAGAGTCAGCGCTGGAAGGCGGCAAAGGCGAGAATATGGCGGCAGCTGCGTGAAAGGAGAGGAAGAGTCGGCAGTGGATGGCGACAAAGGCGAGAATATGGCAGCATGTACCTGAAAGGAGAGGAAGATTTGGCGCTGGAAGGCAGCAAACGAGAGAATATGGCGGCAACTGCGTGAAAGGAGAGGAAGAGTCGGCAGTGGAAGGCGGCAAAGGCGAGAATATCGCAGCACGCACCTGAAAGAACAGGAAGAGTCGGCGCTGGAAGGCGGCAAAGGCGAGAATATGGCGGCACGTACCTGAAAGGAGAGGAAGAGTCGGCGCTGGAAGGCGGCAAAGGCGAGAATATGGCGGTAGGTGCGTGACAGGAGAGGAAGAGTTGGCGGTGGAAGGCGGGAAATGCGAGAACATGGCGGCAACTGCGTGAAAGGAGAGGAAGAGTCGGGACTGGAAGACGGCAAAGGCGAGAATATGGCGGCCAGTACCTGAAAGGAGAGGAAGATTTGGCGCTGGAAGGCGGCAAAGGCGAGAATATGGCGGCACGTACCTGAAAGGAGAGGAAGAGTCGGCGCTGGAAGGCGGCAAAGGCGAGAATATGGCGGCAGGTGCGTGAAAGGAGAGGAAGATTTGGCGCTGGAACGCGGCAAAGGCGAGAATATCGCGGCAAGTACCTGAAAGTAGAGGAAGATTTGGCGCGGGAAGGCGGCAAAGGCGAGAACATGGCGGCAGCTGCGTGAAAGGAGAGGAAGATTTGGCGCTGGAAGGCGGCAAAGGCGAGAATATGGCGGCAACTGCGTGAAAGGACAGGAAGAGTCGGCGCTGGAAGGCGGCAAAGGCGAGAATATGGCGGCACGTACCTGAAAGGAGAGGAAGAGTCGGCGCTGGAAGGCGGCAAAGGCGAGAATATGGCGGCACGTACCTGAAAGGAGAGGAAGAGTCGGCACTGGAAAGCGGCAAAGGCGAGAATATGGCGGCAACTGCGTAAAAGGAGAGGAAGAGTCGGCGCTGGAAGGCGGCAAAGGCGAGAATATGGCAGCCCGTGCGTGAAAGGAGAGGAAGAGTCAGGGCTGGAAGGCGGCAAAGGCAAGAATATGGCAGCAACTGCGAGAAAGGAGAGGAAGAGTCGGCGGTGGAAGGCGGCAAAGGCGAGAATATGGCGGCAACTGCGTGAAAGTAGAGGAAGATTTGGCGCTGGAAGGCGGCAAAGGCGAGAATATGGCAGCCCATGCGTGAAAGGAGAGGAAGAGTCGGCGCTGGAAGGCGGCAAAGGCGAGAATATGGCAGCCGTGCGTGAAAGGAGAGGAAGATTTGGCGCTGGAAGGCGGCAAATGCGAGAATATGGCGGCATGTACCTGAAAGGAGAGAAAGACTCGGCGGTGGAAGGCGGCAAAGGCAAGAATATGGCGGCAGCTGCGTGAAAGGAAATGAAGAGTCGGCGGTCGAAGGCGGGAAATGCGAGAACATGGCGGCAACTGCGTGAAAGGAGAGGAAGAGACGGCACTGGAAGACGGCAAAGGCGAGAATATGGCGGCCAGTACCTGAAAGGAGAGGAAGAGTCGGCGCTGGAAGGCGGCAAAGGCGAGAATATGGCGGCAGGTGCGTGAAAGGAGAGGAAGATTTGGCGCTGGAACGCGGCAAAGGCGAGAATATCGCGGCAAGTACCTGAAAGTAGAGGAAGATTTGGCGCGGGAAGGCGGCAAAGGCGAGAACATGGCGGCAGCTGCGTGAAAGGAGAGGAAGATTTGGCGCTGGAAGGCGGCAAAGGCGAGAATATGGCGGCAGCTGCGTGAAAGGAGAGGAAGAGTCGGCGCTGGAAGGCGGCAAAGGCGAGAATATGGCGGCACGTACCTGAAAGGAGAGGAAGATTTGGCGCTGGAAGGCGGCAAAGGCGAGAATATGGCGGCAGGTGCGTGAAAGGAGAGGAAGAGTCGGCACTGGAAGGCGGCAAAGGCGAGAATATGGCGGCAACTGCGTAAAAGGAGAGGAAGAGTCGGCGCTGGAAGGCGGCAAAGGCGAGAATATGGCAGCCCGTGCGTGAAAGGAGAGGAAGAGTCGGCGCTGGAAGGCGGCAAAGGCGAGAATATGGCGGCAGCTGCGAGAAAGGAGAGGAAGAGTCGGCGGTGGAAGGCGGCAAAGGCGAGAATATGGCGGCAACTGCGTGAAAGTAGAGGAAGATTTGGCGCTGGAAGGCGGCAAATGCGAGAATATGGCAGCCCATGCGTGAAAGGAGAGGAAGAGTCGGCGCTGGAAGGCGGCAAAGGCGAGAATATGGCAGCCCGTGCGTGAAAGGAGAGGAAGATTTCGCGCTGGAAGGCGGCAAACGAGAGAATATGGCGGCCACTGCGTGAAAGGAGAGGAAGAATCGGCAGTGGAAGGCGGCAAAGGTGAGAATATGGCAGCACGCACCTGAAAGAACAGGAAGAGTCGGCGTTGGAAGGCGGCAAAGGCGAGAATATGGCGGCACGTACCTGAAAGGAGAGGAAGAGTCGGCGCTGGAAGGCGGCAAAGGCGAGAATATGGCAGCCCGTGCGTGAAAGGAGAGGAAGAGTCGGCGCTGGAAGGCGGCAAAGGCGAGAATATGGCGGCAGGTGCGTGAAAGGAGAGGAAGACTCGGCGGTGGAAGGCGGCAAAGGCAAGAATATGGCGGCAGGTGCGTGAAAGGAGAGGAAGAGTCGGCGCTGGAAGGCGGGAAATGCGAGAATATGGTGGCAACTGCGTGAAAGGAGAGGAAGAGTCGGCAGTGGAAGACGGCAAAGGCGAGAATATGGCGGCACGTACCTGAAAGGAGAGGAAGATTTGGCGCTGGAAGGCGGGAAAGGCGAGAATATGGCGGCACGTACCTGAAAGGAGAGGAAGATTTGGCGCTGGAAGGCGGCAAAGGCGAGAATATGGCGGCAGGTGTGTGAAAGGAGAGGAAGAGTCGGCACTGGAAGGCGGCAAAGGCGAGAATATGGCGGCACGTACCTGAAAGGAGAGGAATAGTCGGCGGTGGAAGGCGGCAAAGGCGAGAATATGGCGGCACGTACCTGAAAGGAGAGGAAGAGTCGGCGCTGGAAGGCGGCAAAGGCGAGAATATGGCGGCAGCTGCGTGAAAGGATAGGAAGAGTCGGCGCTGGAAGGCGGCAAAGGCGAGAATATGGCAGCATGTACCTGAAAGGAGAGGAAGATTTGGCGCTGGAAGGCAGCAAACGAGAGAATATGGCGGCAACTGCGTGAAAGGAGAGGAAGAGTCGGCAGTGGAAGGCGGCAAAGGCGAGAATATGGCAGCACGCACCTGAAAGAACAGGAAGAGTCGGCGCTGGAAGGCGGGAAAGGCGAGAATATGGCAGCACGCACCTGAAAGGAGAGGAAGAGTCGGCGCTGGAAGGCGGCAAAGGCGAGAATATGGCGGCAGCTGCGTGAAAGGAGAGGAAGAGTCGGCGCTGGAACGCGGCAAAGGCGAGAACATGGCGGCAACTGCGTGAAAGGAGAGGAAAAGTCGGCAGTGGAAGGCGGCAAAGGCGAGAATATGGCGGCACGTACCTGAAAGGAGAGGAAGAGTCGGCGCTGGAAGACGGCAAAGGCGAGAATATGGCGGCACGTACCTGAAAGGACAGGAAGAGCCGGCGGTGGAAGGCGGCAAACGCGAGAATATGGCAGCACATACCTGAAAGGAGAGGAAGACTCGGCGCTCGAAGGCGGCAAAGGCGAGAATATGGCGGCAGCTGCATGAAAGGAGAGGAAGAGTCGGCGCTGTAAGACGGCAAAGGCGAGAATATGGCGGCAACTGCGTGAAAGGAGAGGAAGAGTCGGCGGTGGAAGGCGGCAAAGGCGAGAATATGGCGGCCAGTACCTGAAAGGAGAGGAAGAGTCGGCGGTGGAAGGCGGCAAAGGCGAGAATATGGCGGCACGTACCTGAAAGGAGAGGAAGAGTCGGCGCTGGAAGGCGGCAAAGGCGAGAATATGGCAGCCCGTGCGTGAAAGGAGAGTAAGAGTCGGCGCTGGAAGGCGGCAAAGGCGAGAATATGGCGGTAGGTGCGTGACAGGAGAGGAAGAGTCGGCGCTGGAAGGCGGCAAAGGCAAGAATATGGCGGCAGCTGCGTGAAAGGAGAGGAAGAGTCGGCGGTGGAAGGCGGGAAATGCGAGTACATGGCGGCAACTGCGTGAAAGGAGAGGAAGAGTCGGCGCTGGAAGGCGGCAAAGGCGAGAATATGGCGGCACGTACCTGAAAGGAGGGGAAGATTTGGCGCTGGAAGGCGGCAAAGCCGAGAATATGGCGGCACGTACCTGAAAGGAGAGGAAGAGTCGGCGCTGGAAGGCGGCAAAGGCGAGAATATGGCGGCAACTGCGTGAAAGGAGAGGAAGAGTCGGCGCTGGAAGGCGGCAAAGGCGAGAATATGGCGGCACGTGCGTGAAAGGAGAGGAAGAGTCGGCGCTGGAAGGCGGCAAAGGCGAGAATATGGCGGCAGCTGCATGAAAGGAGAGGAAGAGTCGGCGCTGGAAGGCGGCAAAGGCGAGAATATGGCGGCAGCTGCGTGAAAGGAGAGGAAGAGTCGGCGCTGGAAGGCGGGAAATGCGAGAATATGGTGGCAACTGCGTGAAAGGAGAGGAAGAGTCGGCAGTGGAAGACGGCAAAGGCGAGAATATGGCGGCACGTACCTGAAAGGAGAGGAAGATTTGGCGCTGGAAGGCGGCAAAGGCGAGAATATGGCGGCACGTACCTGAAAGGAGAGGAAGAGTCGGCGCTGGAAGACGGCAAAGGCGAGAATATGGCGGCAGGTGCGTGAAAGGAGAGGAAGAGTCGGCGCTGGAAGGCGGCAAAGGCGAGAATATGGCGGCACGTACCTGAAAGGAGAGGAACAGTCGGCGGTGGAAGGCGGCAAAGGCGAGAATATGGCGGCACGTACCTGAAAGGAGAGGAAGAGTCAGCGCTGGAAGGCGGCAAAGGCGAGAATATGGCGGCAGCTGCGTGAAAGGAGAGGAAGAGTCGGCAGTGGATGGCGACAAAGGCGAGAATATGGCAGCATGTACCTGAAAGGAGAGGAAGATTTGGCGCTGGAAGGCAGCAAACGAGAGAATATGGCGGCAACTGCGTGAAAGGAGAGGAAGAGTCGGCAGTGGAAGGCGGCAAAGGCGAGAATATCGCAGCACGCACCTGAAAGAACAGGAAGAGTCGGCGCTGGAAGGCGGCAAAGGCGAGAATATGGCGGCACGTACCTGAAAGGAGAGGAAGAGTCGGCGCTGGAAGGCGGCAAAGGCGAGAATATGGCGGTAGGTGCGTGACAGGAGAGGAAGAGTTGGCGGTGGAAGGCGGGAAATGCGAGAACATGGCGGCAACTGCGTGAAAGGAGAGGAAGAGTCGGGACTGGAAGACGGCAAAGGCGAGAATATGGCGGCCAGTACCTGAAAGGAGAGGAAGATTTGGCGCTGGAAGGCGGCAAAGGCGAGAATATGGCGGCACGTACCTGAAAGGAGAGGAAGAGTCGGCGCTGGAAGGCGGCAAAGGCGAGAATATGGCGGCAGGTGCGTGAAAGGAGAGGAAGATTTGGCGCTGGAACGCGGCAAAGGCGAGAATATCGCGGCAAGTACCTGAAAGTAGAGGAAGATTTGGCGCGGGAAGGCGGCAAAGGCGAGAACATGGCGGCAGCTGCGTGAAAGGAGAGGAAGATTTGGCGCTGGAAGGCGGCAAAGGCGAGAATATGGCGGCAACTGCGTGAAAGGACAGGAAGAGTCGGCGCTGGAAGGCGGCAAAGGCGAGAATATGGCGGCACGTACCTGAAAGGAGAGGAAGAGTCGGCGCTGGAAGGCGGCAAAGGCGAGAATATGGCGGCACGTACCTGAAAGGAGAGGAAGAGTCGGCACTGGAAAGCGGCAAAGGCGAGAATATGGCGGCAACTGCGTAAAAGGAGAGGAAGAGTCGGCGCTGGAAGGCGGCAAAGGCGAGAATATGGCAGCCCGTGCGTGAAAGGAGAGGAAGAGTCAGGGCTGGAAGGCGGCAAAGGCAAGAATATGGCAGCAACTGCGAGAAAGGAGAGGAAGAGTCGGCGGTGGAAGGCGGCAAAGGCGAGAATATGGCGGCAACTGCGTGAAAGTAGAGGAAGATTTGGCGCTGGAAGGCGGCAAAGGCGAGAATATGGCAGCCCATGCGTGAAAGGAGAGGAAGAGTCGGCGCTGGAAGGCGGCAAAGGCGAGAATATGGCAGCCGTGCGTGAAAGGAGAGGAAGATTTGGCGCTGGAAGGCGGCAAATGCGAGAATATGGCGGCATGTACCTGAAAGGAGAGAAAGACTCGGCGGTGGAAGGCGGCAAAGGCAAGAATATGGCGGCAGCTGCGTGAAAGGAAATGAAGAGTCGGCGGTGGAAGGCGGGAAATGCGAGAACATGGCGGCAACTGCGTGAAAGGAGAGGAAGAGACGGCACTGGAAGACGGCAAAGGCGAGAATATGGCGGCCAGTACCTGAAAGGAGAGGAAGAGTCGGCGCTGGAAGGCGGCAAAGGCGAGAATATGGCGGCAGGTGCGTGAAAGGAGAGGAAGATTTGGCGCTGGAACGCGGCAAAGGCGAGAATATCGCGGCAAGTACCTGAAAGTAGAGGAAGATTTGGCGCGGGAAGGCGGCAAAGGCGAGAACATGGCGGCAGCTGCGTGAAAGGAGAGGAAGATTTGGCGCTGGAAGGCGGCAAAGGCGAGAATATGGCGGCAGCTGCGTGAAAGGAGAGGAAGAGTCGGCGCTGGAAGGCGGCAAAGGCGAGAATATGGCGGCACGTACCTGAAAGGAGAGGAAGATTTGGCGCTGGAAGGCGGCAAAGGCGAGAATATGGCGGCAGGTGCGTGAAAGGAGAGGAAGAGTCGGCACTGGAAGGCGGCAAAGGCGAGAATATGGCGGCAACTGCGTAAAAGGAGAGGAAGAGTCGGCGCTGGAAGGCGGCAAAGGCGAGAATATGGCAGCCCGTGCGTGAAAGGAGAGGAAGAGTCGGCGCTGGAAGGCGGGAAATGCGAGAATATGGTGGCAACTGCGTGAAAGGAGAGGAAGAGTCGGCAGTGGAAGACGGCAAAGGCGAGAATATGGCGGCACGTACCTGAAAGGAGAGGAAGATTTGGCGCTGGAAGGCGGCAAAGGCGAGAATATGGCGGCACGTACCTGAAAGGAGAGGAAGAGTCGGCGCTGGAAGACGGCAAAGGCGAGAATATGGCGGCAGGTGCGTGAAAGGAGAGGAAGAGTCGGCGCTGGAAGGCGGCAAAGGCGAGAATATGGCGGCACGTACCTGAAAGGAGAGGAACAGTCGGCGGTGGAAGGCGGCAAAGGCGAGAATATGGCGGCACGTACCTGAAAGGAGAGGAAGAGTCAGCGCTGGAAGGCGGCAAAGGCGAGAATATGGCGGCAGCTGCGTGAAAGGAGAGGAAGAGTCGGCAGTGGATGGCGACAAAGGCGAGAATATGGCAGCATGTACCTGAAAGGAGAGGAAGATTTGGCGCTGGAAGGCAGCAAACGAGAGAATATGGCGGCAACTGCGTGAAAGGAGAGGAAGAGTCGGCAGTGGAAGGCGGCAAAGGCGAGAATATCGCAGCACGCACCTGAAAGAACAGGAAGAGTCGGCGCTGGAAGGCGGCAAAGGCGAGAATATGGCGGCACGTACCTGAAAGGAGAGGAAGAGTCGGCGCTGGAAGGCGGCAAAGGCGAGAATATGGCGGTAGGTGCGTGACAGGAGAGGAAGAGTTGGCGGTGGAAGGCGGGAAATGCGAGAACATGGCGGCAACTGCGTGAAAGGAGAGGAAGAGTCGGGACTGGAAGACGGCAAAGGCGAGAATATGGCGGCCAGTACCTGAAAGGAGAGGAAGATTTGGCGCTGGAAGGCGGCAAAGGCGAGAATATGGCGGCACGTACCTGAAAGGAGAGGAAGAGTCGGCGCTGGAAGGCGGCAAAGGCGAGAATATGGCGGCAGGTGCGTGAAAGGAGAGGAAGATTTGGCGCTGGAACGCGGCAAAGGCGAGAATATCGCGGCAAGTACCTGAAAGTAGAGGAAGATTTGGCGCGGGAAGGCGGCAAAGGCGAGAACATGGCGGCAGCTGCGTGAAAGGAGAGGAAGATTTGGCGCTGGAAGGCGGCAAAGGCGAGAATATGGCGGCAACTGCGTGAAAGGACAGGAAGAGTCGGCGCTGGAAGGCGGCAAAGGCGAGAATATGGCGGCACGTACCTGAAAGGAGAGGAAGAGTCGGCGCTGGAAGGCGGCAAAGGCGAGAATATGGCGGCACGTACCTGAAAGGAGAGGAAGAGTCGGCACTGGAAAGCGGCAAAGGCGAGAATATGGCGGCAACTGCGTAAAAGGAGAGGAAGAGTCGGCGCTGGAAGGCGGCAAAGGCGAGAATATGGCAGCCCGTGCGTGAAAGGAGAGGAAGAGTCAGGGCTGGAAGGCGGCAAAGGCAAGAATATGGCAGCAACTGCGAGAAAGGAGAGGAAGAGTCGGCGGTGGAAGGCGGCAAAGGCGAGAATATGGCGGCAACTGCGTGAAAGTAGAGGAAGATTTGGCGCTGGAAGGCGGCAAAGGCGAGAATATGGCAGCCCATGCGTGAAAGGAGAGGAAGAGTCGGCGCTGGAAGGCGGCAAAGGCGAGAATATGGCAGCCGTGCGTGAAAGGAGAGGAAGATTTGGCGCTGGAAGGCGGCAAATGCGAGAATATGGCGGCATGTACCTGAAAGGAGAGAAAGACTCGGCGGTGGAAGGCGGCAAAGGCAAGAATATGGCGGCAGCTGCGTGAAAGGAAATGAAGAGTCGGCGGTGGAAGGCGGGAAATGCGAGAACATGGCGGCAACTGCGTGAAAGGAGAGGAAGAGACGGCACTGGAAGACGGCAAAGGCGAGAATATGGCGGCCAGTACCTGAAAGGAGAGGAAGAGTCGGCGCTGGAAGGCGGCAAAGGCGAGAATATGGCGGCAGGTGCGTGAAAGGAGAGGAAGATTTGGCGCTGGAACGCGGCAAAGGCGAGAATATCGCGGCAAGTACCTGAAAGTAGAGGAAGATTTGGCGCGGGAAGGCGGCAAAGGCGAGAACATGGCGGCAGCTGCGTGAAAGGAGAGGAAGATTTGGCGCTGGAAGGCGGCAAAGGCGAGAATATGGCGGCAGCTGCGTGAAAGGAGAGGAAGAGTCGGCGCTGGAAGGCGGCAAAGGCGAGAATATGGCGGCACGTACCTGAAAGGAGAGGAAGATTTGGCGCTGGAAGGCGGCAAAGGCGAGAATATGGCGGCAGGTGCGTGAAAGGAGAGGAAGAGTCGGCACTGGAAGGCGGCAAAGGCGAGAATATGGCGGCAACTGCGTAAAAGGAGAGGAAGAGTCGGCGCTGGAAGGCGGCAAAGGCGAGAATATGGCAGCCCGTGCGTGAAAGGAGAGGAAGAGTCGGCGCTGGAAGGCGGCAAAGGCGAGAATATGGCGGCAGCTGCGAGAAAGGAGAGGAAGAGTCGGCGGTGGAAGGCGGCAAAGGCGAGAATATGGCGGCAACTGCGTGAAAGTAGAGGAAGATTTGGCGCTGGAAGGCGGCAAATGCGAGAATATGGCAGCCCATGCGTGAAAGGAGAGGAAGAGTCGGCGCTGGAAGGCGGCAAAGGCGAGAATATGGCAGCCCGTGCGTGAAAGGAGAGGAAGATTTCGCGCTGGAAGGCGGCAAACGAGAGAATATGGCGGCCACTGCGTGAAAGGAGAGGAAGAATCGGCAGTGGAAGGCGGCAAAGGTGAGAATATGGCAGCACGCACCTGAAAGAACAGGAAGAGTCGGCGTTGGAAGGCGGCAAAGGCGAGAATATGGCGGCACGTACCTGAAAGGAGAGGAAGAGTCGGCGCTGGAAGGCGGCAAAGGCGAGAATATGGCAGCCCGTGCGTGAAAGGAGAGGAAGAGTCGGCGCTGGAAGGCGGCAAAGGCGAGAATATGGCGGCAGGTGCGTGAAAGGAGAGGAAGACTCGGCGGTGGAAGGCGGCAAAGGCAAGAATATGGCGGCAGGTGCGTGAAAGGAGAGGAAGAGTCGGCGCTGGAAGGCGGGAAATGCGAGAATATGGTGGCAACTGCGTGAAAGGAGAGGAAGAGTCGGCAGTGGAAGACGGCAAAGGCGAGAATATGGCGGCACGTACCTGAAAGGAGAGGAAGATTTGGCGCTGGAAGGCGGGAAAGGCGAGAATATGGCGGCACGTACCTGAAAGGAGAGGAAGATTTGGCGCTGGAAGGCGGCAAAGGCGAGAATATGGCGGCAGGTGTGTGAAAGGAGAGGAAGAGTCGGCACTGGAAGGCGGCAAAGGCGAGAATATGGCGGCACGTACCTGAAAGGAGAGGAATAGTCGGCGGTGGAAGGCGGCAAAGGCGAGAATATGGCGGCACGTACCTGAAAGGAGAGGAAGAGTCGGCGCTGGAAGGCGGCAAAGGCGAGAATATGGCGGCAGCTGCGTGAAAGGATAGGAAGAGTCGGCGCTGGAAGGCGGCAAAGGCGAGAATATGGCAGCATGTACCTGAAAGGAGAGGAAGATTTGGCGCTGGAAGGCAGCAAACGAGAGAATATGGCGGCAACTGCGTGAAAGGAGAGGAAGAGTCGGCAGTGGAAGGCGGCAAAGGCGAGAATATGGCAGCACGCACCTGAAAGAACAGGAAGAGTCGGCGCTGGAAGGCGGGAAAGGCGAGAATATGGCAGCACGCACCTGAAAGGAGAGGAAGAGTCGGCGCTGGAAGGCGGCAAAGGCGAGAATATGGCGGCAGCTGCGTGAAAGGAGAGGAAGAGTCGGCGCTGGAACGCGGCAAAGGCGAGAACATGGCGGCAACTGCGTGAAAGGAGAGGAAAAGTCGGCAGTGGAAGGCGGCAAAGGCGAGAATATGGCGGCACGTACCTGAAAGGAGAGGAAGAGTCGGCGCTGGAAGACGGCAAAGGCGAGAATATGGCGGCACGTACCTGAAAGGACAGGAAGAGCCGGCGGTGGAAGGCGGCAAACGCGAGAATATGGCAGCACATACCTGAAAGGAGAGGAAGACTCGGCGCTGGAAGGCGGCAAAGGCGAGAATATGGCGGCAGCTGCATGAAAGGAGAGGAAGAGTCGGCGCTGTAAGACGGCAAAGGCGAGAATATGGCGGCAACTGCGTGAAAGGAGAGGAAGAGTCGGCGGTGGAAGGCGGCAAAGGCGAGAATATGGCGGCCAGTACCTGAAAGGAGAGGAAGAGTCGGCGGTGGAAGGCGGCAAAGGCGAGAATATGGCGGCACGTACCTGAAAGGAGAGGAAGAGTCGGCGCTGGAAGGCGGCAAAGGCGAGAATATGGCGGCAGGTGCGTGAAAGGAGAGGAAGATTTGGCGCTGGAAGGTGGCAAAGGCGAGAATATGGCGGCAGCTGCGTGAAAGGAGAGGAAGAGTCGGCGGTGGAAGGCGGCAAAGGCGAGAATATGGCAGCCCGTGCGTGAAAGGAGAGGAAGAGTCGGCGCTGGAAGGCGGCAAAGGCGAGAATATGGCGGCAACTGCGTGAAAGGAGAGGAAGAGTCGGCGCTGGAAGGCGGCAAAGGTGAGAATATGGCGGCCAGTACCTAAAAGTAGAGGAAGGTTTGGCGCTGGAAGGCGGCAAAGGCGAGAATATGGCGGCAGCTGCGTGAAAGGAGAGGAAGATTTGGCGCTGGAAGGCGGCAAAGGCGAGAATATGGCAGCCCGTCCATGAAAGGAGAGGAAGAGTCGGCGCTGGAATGCGGCAAAGGCGAGTATATAGCGGCCTGTGCGTGAAAGGAGAGGAAGATTTGGCGCTGGAAGGCGGCAAAGGCGAGAATATGGCGGCACATACCTGAAAGGAGAGGAAGATTCGGCGGTGGAAGGCGGCAAAGGCGAGAATATGGCGGCAGCTGCGTGAAAGGAGAGGAAGAGTCGGCGCTGGAAGGCGGGAAATGCGAGAATATGGTGGCAACTGCGTGAAAGGAGAGGAAGAGTCGGCAGTGGAAGACGGCAAAGGCGAGAATATGGCGGCAGGTGCGTGAAAGGAGAGGAAGAGTCGGCGCTGGAACGCGGCAAAGGCGAGAACATGGCGGCAACTGCGTGAAAGGAGAGGAAAAGTCGGCAGTGGAAGGCGGCAAAGGCGAGAATATGGCGGCACGCACCTGAAAGGAGAGGAAGATTTGGCGCTGGAAGGCGGCAAAGGCGAGAATATGGCGGCACGTACCTGAAAGGACAGGAAGAGCCGGCGGTGGAAGGCGGCAAACGCGAGAATATGGCAGCACATACCTGAAAGGAGAGGAAGAGTCGGCGCTGGAAGGCGGCAAAGGCGAGAATATGGCGGCAGCTGCATGAAAGTAGAGGAAGAGTCGGCGCTGTAAGACGGCAAAGGCGAGAATATGGCGGCAACTGCGTGAAAGGAGAGGAAGAGTCGGCGGTGGAAGGCGGCAAAGGCGAGAATATGGCGGCCAGTACCTGAAAGGAGAGGAAGATTTGGCGCTGGAAGGCAGCAAAGGCGAGAATATGGCGGCACGTACCTGAAAGGAGAGGAAGAGTCGGCGCTGGAAGGCGGCAAAGGCGAGAATATGGCGGCAGGTGCGTGAAAGGAGAGGAAGATTTGGCGCTGGAAGGCGGCAAAGGCGAGAATATGGCGGCAGCTGCGTGAAAGGATAGGAAGAGTCGGCGCTGGAAGGCGGCAAAGGCGAGAATATGGCAGCACGTACCTGAAAGGAGAGGAAGATTTGGCGCTGGAAGGCAGCAAACGAGAGAATATGGCGGCAACTGCGTGAAAGGAGAGGAAGAGTCGGCAGTGGAAGGCGGCAAAGGCGAGAATATGGCAGCACGCACCTGAAAGAACAGGAAGAGTCGGCGCTGGAAGGCGGGAAAGGCGAGAATATGGCAGCACGCACCTGAAAGGAGAGGAAGAGTCGGCGCTGGAAGGCGGCAAAGGCGAGAATATGGCGGCAGCTGCGTGAAAGGAGAGGAAGAGTCGGCGCTGGAACGCGGCAAAGGCGAGAACATGGCGGCAACTGCGTGAAAGGAGAGGAAAAGTCGGCAGTGGAAGGCGGCAAAGGCGAGAATATGGCGGCACGTACCTGAAAGGAGAGGAAGATTTGGCGCTGGAAGGCGGCAAAGGCGAGAATATGGCGGCACGTACCTGAAAGGACAGGAAGAGCCGGCGGTGGAAGGCGGCAAACGCGAGAATATGGCAGCACATACCTGAAAGGAGAGGAAGACTCGGCGCTGGAAGGCGGCAAAGGCGAGAATATGGCGGCAGCTGCATGAAAGGAGAGGAAGAGTCGGCGCTGTAAGACGGCAAAGGCGAGAATATGGCGGCAACTGCGTGAAAGGAGAGGAAGAGTCGGCGGTGGAAGGCGGCAAAGGCGAGAATATGGCAGCCAGTACCTGAAAGGAGAGGAAGATTTGGCGCTGGAAGGCAGCAAAGGCGAGAATATGGCGGCACGTACCTGAAAGGAGAGGAAGAGTCGGCGCTGGAAGGCGGCAAAGGCGAGAATATGGCGGCAGGTGCGTGAAAGGAGAGGAAGATTTGGCGCTGGAAGGCGGCAAAGGCGAGAATATGGCGGCAGCTGCGTGAAAGGAGAGGAAGAGTCGGCGGTGGAAGGCGGCAAAGGCGAGAATATGGCAGCCCGTGCGTGAAAGGAGAGGAAGAGCCGGCGCTGGAAAGCGGCAAAGGCGAGAATATGGCGGCAACTGCGTGAAAGGAGAGGAAGAGTCGGCGCTGGAAGGCGGCAAAGGTGAGAATATGGCGGCAACTGCGTGAAAGGAGAGGAAGAGTCGGCGCTGGAAGGCGGCAAAGGCGAGAATATGGCGGCAGCTGCGTGAAAGTAGAGGAAGATTTGGCGCTGGAAGGCGGCAAAGGCGAGAATATGGCAGCCCGTCCATGAAAGTAGAGGAAGAGTCGGCGCTGGAAGGCGGCAAAGGCGAGAATATGGCGGCCTGTGCGTGAAAGGAGAGGAAGATTTGGCACTGGAAGGCGGCAAAGGCGAGAATATGGCGGCACATACCTGAAAGGAGAGGAAGATTCGGCGGTGGAAGGCGGCAAAGGCAAGAATATGGCGGCAGCTGCGTGAAAGGAGAGGAAGAGTCGGCGCTGGAAGGCGGGAAATGCGAGAATATGGTGGCAACTGCGTGAAAGGAGAGGAAGAGTCGGCAGTGGAAGACAGCAAAGGCGAGAATATGGCGGCACGTACCTGAAAGGAGAGGAAGATTTGGCGCTGGAAGGCGGCAAAGGCGAGAATATGGCGGCACGTACCTGAAAGGAGAGGAAGAGTCGGCGCAGGAAGGCGGCAAAGGCAAGAATATGGCGGCAGCTGCGTGAAAGGAGAGGAAGAGTCGGCGCTGGAAGGCGGGAAATGCGAGAATATGGTGGCAACTGCGTGAAAGGAGAGGAAGCGTCGGCACTGAAGACGGCAAAGGCGAGAATATGGCGGCACGTACCTGAAAGGAGAGGAAGATTTGGCGCTGGAAGGCGGCAAAGGCGAGAATATGGCGGCACGTACCTGAAAGGAGAGGAAGAGTCGGCGCAGGAAGGCGGCAAAGGCGAGAATATGGCGGCAGGTGCGTGAAAGGAGAGGAAGATTTGGCGCTGGAACGCGGCAAAGGCGAGAATATCGCGGCAAGTACCTGAAAGTAGAGGAAGATTTGGCGCTGGAAGGCGGCAAAGGTGAGAATATGGCGGCACGTACCTGAAAGGAGAGGAAGAGTCGGCGCTGGAAGGCGGCAAAGGCGAGAATATGGCAGCCCGTCCGTGAAAGGAGAGGAAGAGTCGGCACTGGAAAGCGGCAAAGGCGAGAATATGGCAGCCCGTGCGTGAAAGGAGAGGAAGAGTCGGCACTGGAAAGCGGCAAAGGCGAGAATATGGCGGCAACTGCGTGAAAGGAGAGGAAGAGTCGGCGCTGGAAGGCGGCAAAGGTGAGAATATGGCGGCCAGTACCTAAAAGTAGAGGAAGATTTGGCGCTGGAAGGCGGCAAAGGCGAGAATATGGCGGCAGGTGCGTGAAAGGAGAGGAAGAGTCGGCGGTGGAAGGCGGCAAAGGCGAGAATATGGCGGCACCTGCGTGAAAGGAGAGGAAGAGTCGGCACTGGAAGGCGGCAAAGGCGAGAATATGGCAGCCCGTGCGTGAAAGGAGAGGAAGAGTCGGTGCTGGAAGGCGGCAAAGGCGAGAATATGGCAGCCCGTGCGTGAAAGGAGAGGAAGATTTGGCGCTGGAAGGCGGCAAATGCGAGAATATGGCGGCAGCTGCGTGAAAGGAGAGGAAGACTCGGCGGTGGAAGGCGGCAAAGGCAAGAATATGGCGGCAGGTGCGTGAAAGGAGAGGAAGATTTGGCGCTGGAAGGCGGGAAATGCGAGAATATGGTGGCAACTGCGTGAAAGGAGAGGAAGAGTCGGCAGTGGAAGACGGCAAAGGCGAGAATATGGCGGCACGTACCTGAAAGGAGAGGAAGATTTGGCGCTGGAAGGCGGGAAAGGCGAGAATATGGCGGCACGTACCTGAAAGGAGAGGAAGAGTCGGCGCTGGAAGGCGGCAAAGGCGAGAATATGGCGGCAGGTGTGTGAAAGGAGAGGAAGAGTCGGCGCTGGAAGGCGGCAAAGGCGAGAATATGGCGGCACGTACCTGAAAGGAGAGGAAGAGTCGGCGCTGGAAGGCGGCAAAGGCGAGAATATGGCGGCACGTACCTGAAAGGAGAGGAAGAGTCGGCGCTGGAAGGCGGCAAAGGCGAGAATATGGCGGCAGCTGCGTGAAAGGATAGGAAGAGTCGGCGCTGGAAGGCGGCAAAGGCGAGAATATGGCAGCATGTACCTGAAAGGAGAGGAAGATTTGGCGCTGGAAGGCAGCAAACGAGAGAATATGGCGGCAACTGCGTGAAAGGAGAGGAAGAGTCGGCAGTGGAAGGCGGCAAAGGCGAGAATATGGCAGCACGCACCTGAAAGAACAGGAAGAGTCGGCGCTGGAAGGCGGGAAAGGCGAGAATATGGCAGCACGCACCTGAAAGGAGAGGAAGAGTCGGCGCTGGAAGGCGGCAAAGGCGAGAATATGGCGGCAGGTGCGTGAAAGGAGAGGAAGAGTCGGCGCTGGAACGCGGCAAAGGCGAGAACATGGCGGCAACTGCGTGAAAGGAGAGGAAAAGTCGGCAGTGGAAGGCGGCAAAGGCGAGAATATGGCGGCACGTACCTGAAAGGAGAGGAAGAGTCGGCGCTGGAAGACGGCAAAGGCGAGAATATGGCGGCACGTACCTGAAAGGACAGGAAGAGCCGGCGGTGGAAGGCGGCAAACGCGAGAATATGGCAGCACATACCTGAAAGGAGAGGAAGACTCGGCGCTGGAAGGCGGCAAAGGCGAGAATATGGCGGCAGCTGCATGAAAGGAGAGGAAGAGTCGGCGCTGTAAGACGGCAAAGGCGAGAATATGGCGGCAACTGCGTGAAAGGAGAGGAAGAGTCGGCGGTGGAAGGCGGCAAAGGCGAGAATATGGCGGCCAGTACCTGAAAGGAGAGGAAGAGTCGGCGGTGGAAGGCGGCAAAGGCGAGAATATGGCGGCACGTACCTGAAAGGAGAGGAAGAGTCGGCGCTGGAAGGCGGCAAAGGCGAGAATATGGCGGCAGGTGCGTGAAAGGAGAGGAAGATTTGGCGCTGGAAGGTGGCAAGGGGGAGAATATGGCGGCAGCTGCGTGAAAGGAGAGGAAGATTCGGCGGTGGAAGGCGGCAAAGGCGAGAATATGGCAGCCCGTGCGTGAAAGGAGAGGAAGAGTCGGCGCTGGAAGGCGGCAAAGGCGAGAATATGGCGGCAACTGCGTGAAAGGAGAGGAAGAGTCGGCGCTGGAAGGCGGCAAAGGTGAGAATATGGCGGCCAGTACCTAAAAGTAGAGGAAGGTTTGGCGCTGGAAGGCGGCAAAGGCGAGAATATGGCGGCAGCTGCGTGAAAGTAGAGGAAGATTTGGCGCTGGAAGGCGGCAAAGGCGAGAATATGGCAGCCCGTCCATGAAAGGAGAGGAAGAGTCGGCGCTGGAAGGCGGCAAAGGCGAGAATATGGCGGCACATACCTGAAAGGAGAGGAAGATTCGGCGGTGGAAGGCGGCAAAGGCGAGAATATGGCGGCAGCTGCGTGAAAGGAGAGGAAGAGTCGGCGCTGGAAGGCGGGAAATGCGAGAATATGGTGGCAACTGCGTGAAAGGAGAGGAAGAGTCGGCAGTGGAAGACGGCAAAGGCGAGAATATGGCGGCAGGTGCGTGAAAGGAGAGGAAGAGTCGGCGCTGGAACGCGGCAAAGGCGAGAACATGGCGGCAACTGCGTGAAAGGAGAGGAAAAGTCGGCAGTGGAAGGCGGCAAAGGCGAGAATATGGCGGCACGCACCTGAAAGGAGAGGAAGATTTGGCGCTGGAAGGCGGCAAAGGCGAGAATATGGCGGCACGTACCTGAAAGGACAGGAAGAGCCGGCGGTGGAAGGCGGCAAACGCGAGAATATGGCAGCACATACCTGAAAGGAGAGGAAGAGTCGGCGCTGGAAGGCGGCAAAGGCGAGAATATGGCGGCAGCTGCATGAAAGTAGAGGAAGAGTCGGCGCTGTAAGACGGCAAAGGCGAGAATATGGCGGCAACTGCGTGAAAGGAGAGGAAGAGTCGGCGGTGGAAGGCGGCAAAGGCGAGAATATGGCGGCCAGTACCTGAAAGGAGAGGAAGATTTGGCGCTGGAAGGCAGCAAAGGCGAGAATATGGCGGCACGTACCTGAAAGGAGAGGAAGAGTCGGCGCTGGAAGGCGGCAAAGGCGAGAATATGGCGGCAGGTGCGTGAAAGGAGAGGAAGATTTGGCGCTGGAAGGCGGCAAAGGCGAGAATATGGCGGCAGCTGCGTGAAAGGAGAGGAAGAGTCGGCGGTGGAAGGCGGCAAAGGCGAGAATATGGCAGCCCGTGCGTGAAAGGAGAGGAAGAGTCGGCGCTGGAAAGCGGCAAAGGCGAGAATATGGCGGCAACTGCGTGAAAGGAGAGGAAGAGTCGGCGCTGGAAGGCGGCAAAGGTGAGAATATGGCGGCAACTGCGTGAAAGGAGAGGAAGAGTCGGCGCTGGAAGGCGGCAAAGGCGAGAATATGGCAGCATTTGCGTGACAGGAGAGGAAGAGTCGGCGCTGGAAGGCGGCAAAGGCGAGAATATGGCAGCACGTACCTGAAAGTAGAGGAAGAGTCGGCGCTGGAAGGCGGCAAAGGCGAGAATATGGCGGCCTGTGCGTGAAAGGAGAGGAAGATTTGGCGCTGGAAGGCGGCAAAGGCGAGAATATGGCGGCAAATACCTGAAAGGAGAGGAAGATTCGGCGGTGGAAGGCGGCAAAGGCAAGAATATGGCGGCAGCTGCGTGAAAGGAGAGGAAGAGTCGGCGCTGGAAGGCGGGAAATGCGAGAATATGGTGGCAACTGCGTGAAAGGAGAGGAAGAGTCGGCAGTGGAAGACGGCAAAGGCGAGAATATGGCGGCACGTACCTGAAAGGAGAGGAAGATTTGGCGCTGGAAGGCGGCAAAGGCGAGAATATGGCGGCACGTACCTGAAAGGAGAGGAATAGTCGGCGCAGGAAGGCGGCAAAGGCAAGAATATGGCGGCAGCTGCGTGAAAGGAGAGGAAGAGTCGGCGCTGGAAGGCGGGAAATGCGAGAATATGGCGGCAACTGCGTGAAAGGAGAGGAAGCGTCGGCACTGAAGACGGCAAAGGCGAGAATATGGCGGCCAGTACCTGAAAGGAGAGGAAGATTTGGCGCTGGAAGGCGGCAAAGGCGAGAATATGGCGGCACGTACCTGAAAGGAGAGGAAGAGTCGGCGCAGGAAGGCGGCAAAGGCGAGAATATGGCGGCAGGTGCGTGAAAGGAGAGGAAGATTTGGCGCTGGAACGCGGCAAAGGCAAGAATATCGCGGCAAGTACCTGAAAGTAGAGGAAGATTTGGCGCTGGAAGGCGGCAAAGGTGAGAATATGGCGGCACGTACCTGAAAGGAGAGGAAGATTTGGCGCTGGAAGGCAGCAAACGAGAGAATATGGCGGCAACTGCGTGAAAGGAGAGGAAGAGTCGGCAGTGGAAGGCGGCAAAGGCGAGAATATGGCAGCACGCACCTGAAAGAACAGGAAGAGTCGGCGCTGGAAGGCGGGAAAGGCGAGAATATGGCAGCACGCACCTGAAAGGAGAGGAAGAGTCGGCGCTGGAAGGCGGCAAAGGCGAGAATATGGCGGCAGCTGCGTGAAAGGAGAGGAAGAGTCGGCGCTGGAACGCGGCAAAGGCGAGAACATGGCGGCAACTGCGTGAAAGGAGAGGAAAAGTCGGCAGTGGAAGGCGGCAAAGGCGAGAATATGGCGGCACGTACCTGAAAGGAGAGGAAGATTTGGCGCTGGAAGGCGGCAAAGGCGAGAATATGGCGGCACGTACCTGAAAGGACAGGAAGAGCCGGCGGTGGAAGGCGGCAAACGTGAGAATATGGCAGCACATACCTGAAAGGAGAGGAAGAGTCGGCGCTGGAAGGCGGCAAAGGCGAGAATATGGCGGCAGCTGCATGAAAGGAGAGGAAGAGTCGGCGCTGTAAGACGGCAAAGGCGAGAATATGGCGGCAACTGCGTGAAAGGAGAGGAAGAGTCGGCGGTGGAAGGCGGCAAAGGCGAGAATATGGCGGCCAGTACCTGAAAGGAGAGGAAGATTTGGCGCTGGAAGGCAGCAAAGGCGAGAATATGGCGGCACGTACCTGAAAGGAGAGGAAGAGTCGGCGCTGGAAGGCGGCAAAGGCGAGAATATGGCGGCAGGTGCGTGAAAGGAGAGGAAGATTTGGCGCTGGAAGGCGGCAAAGGCGAGAATATGGCGGCAGCTGCGTGAAAGGAGAGGAAGAGTCGGCGGTGGAAGGCGGCAAAGGCGAGAATATGGCAGCCCGTGCGTGAAAGGAGAGGAAGAGTCGGCGCTGGAAAGCGGCAAAGGCGAGAATATGGCGGCAACTGCGTGAAAGGAGAGGAAGAGTCGGCGCTGGAAGGCGGCAAAGGTGAGAATATGGCGGCAACTGCGTGAAAGGAGAGGAAGAGTCGGCGCTGGAAGGCGGCAAAGGCGAGAATATGGCGGCAGCTGCGTGAAAGTAGAGGAAGATTTGGCGCTGGAAGGCGGCAAAGGCGAGAATATGGCAGCCCGTCCATGAAAGTAGAGGAAGAGTCGGCGCTGGAAGGCGGCAAAGGCGAGAATATGGCGGCCTGTGCGTGAAAGGAGAGGAAGATTTGGCGCTGGAAGGCGGCAAAGGCGAGAATATGGCGGCACATACCTGAAAGGAGAGGAAGATTCGGCGGTGGAAGGCGGCAAAGGCAAGAATATGGCGGCAGCTGCGTGAAAGGAGAGGAAGAGTCGGCGCTGGAAGGCGGGAAATGCGAGAATATGGTGGCAACTGCGTGAAAGGAGAGGAAGAGTCGGCAGTGGAAGACGGCAAAGGCGAGAATATGGCGGCACGTACCTGAAAGGAGAGGAAGATTTGGCGCTGGAAGGCGGCAAAGGCGAGAATATGGCGGCACGTACCTGAAAGGAGAGGAAGAGTCGGCGCAGGAAGGCGGCAAAGGCAAGAATATGGCGGCAGCTGCGTGAAAGGAGAGGAAGAGTCGGCGCTGGAAGGCGGCAAAGGCGAGAATATGGTGGCAACTGCGTGAAAGGAGAGGAAGCGTCGGCACTGAAGACGGCAAAGGCGAGAATATGGCGGCCAGTACCTGAAAGGAGAGGAAGATTTGGCGCTGGAAGGCGGCAAAGGCGAGAATATGGCGGCACGTACCTGAAAGGAGAGGAAGAGTCGGCGCAGGAAGGCGGCAAAGGCGAGAATATGGCGGCAGGTGCGTGAAAGGAGAGGAAGATTTGGCGCTGGAACGCGGCAAAGGCGAGAATATCGCGGCAAGTACCTGAAAGTAGAGGAAGATTTGGCGCTGGAAGGCGGCAAAGGTGAGAATATGGCGGCACGTACCTGAAAGGAGAGGAAGAGTCGGCGCTGGAAGGCGGCAAAGGCGAGAATATGGCAGCCCGTGCGTGAAAGGAGAGGAAGAGTCGGCACTGGAAAGCGGCAAAGGCGAGAATATGGCGGCAACTGCGTGAAAGGAGAGGAAGAGTCGGCGCTGGAAGGCGGCAAAGGTGAGAATATGGCGGCCAGTACCTAAAAGTAGAGGAAGATTTGGCGCTGGAAGGCGGCAAAGGCGAGAATATGGCGGCAGGTGCGTGAAAGGAGAGGAAGAGTCGGCGGTGGAAGGCGGCAAAGGCGAGAATATGGCGGCAACTGCGTGAAAGGAGAGGAAGAGTCGGCACTGGAAGGCGGCAAAGGCGAGAATATGGCAGCCCGTGCGTGAAAGGAGAGGAAGAGTCGGCGCTGGAAGGCGGCAAAGGCGAGAATATGGCAGCCCGTGCGTGAAAGGAGAGGAAGATTTGGCGCTGGAAGGCGGCAAATGAGAGAATATCGCGGCAAGTACCTGAAAGTAGAGGAAGATTTGGCGCTGGAAGGCGGCAAAGGTGAGAATATGGCGGCACGTACCTGAAAGGAGAGGAAGATTTGGCGCTGGAAGGCAGCAAACGAGAGAATATGGCGGCAACTGCGTGAAAGGAGAGGAAGAGTCGGCAGTGGAAGGCAGCAAAGGCGAGAATATGGCAGCACGCACCTGAAAGAACAGGAAGAGTCGGCGCTGGAAGGCGGGAAAGGCGAGAATATGGCAGCACGCACCTGAAAGGAGAGGAAGAGTCGGCGCTGGAAGGCGGCAAAGGCGAGAATATGGCGGCAGCTGCGTGAAAGGAGAGGAAGAGTCGGCGCTGGAACGCGGCAAAGGCGAGAACATGGCGGCAACTGCGTGAAAGGAGAGGAAAAGTCGGCAGTGGAAGGCGGCAAAGGCGAGAATATGGCGGCACGTACCTGAAAGGACAGGAAGAGCCGGCGGTGGAAGGCGGCAAACGTGAGAATATGGCAGCACATACCTGAAAGGAGAGGAAGACTCGGCGCTGGAAGGCGGCAAAGGCGAGAATATGGCGGCAGCTGCATGAAAGGAGAGGAAGAGTCGGCGCTGTAAGACGGCAAAGGCGAGAATATGGCGGCAACTGCGTGAAAGGAGAGGAAGAGTCGGCGGTGGAAGGCGGCAAAGGCGAGAATATGGCGGCCAGTACCTGAAAGGAGAGGAAGATTTGGCGCTGGAAGGCAGCAAAGGCGAGAATATGGCGGCACGTACCTGAAAGGAGAGGAAGAGTCGGCGCTGGAAGGCGGCAAAGGCGAGAATATGGCGGCAGGTGCGTGAAAGGAGAGGAAGATTTGGCGCTGGAAGGCGGCAAAGGCGAGAATATGGCGGCAGCTGCGTGAAAGGAGAGGAAGAGTCGGCGGTGGAAGGCGGCAAAGGCGAGAATATGGCAGCCCGTGCGTGAAAGGAGAGGAAGAGCCGGCGCTGGAAAGCGGCAAAGGCGAGAATATGGCGGCAACTGCGTGAAAGGAGAGGAAGAGTCGGCGCTGGAAGGCGGCAAAGGTGAGAATATGGCGGCAACTGCGTGAAAGGAGAGGAAGAGTCGGCGCTGGAAGGCGGCAAAGGCGAGAATATGGCGGCAGCTGCGTGAAAGTAGAGGAAGATTTGGCGCTGGAAGGCGGCAAAGGCGAGAATATGGCAGCCCGTCCATGAAAGTAGAGGAAGAGTCGGCGCTGGAAGGCGGCAAAGGCGAGAATATGGCGGCACGTACCTGAAAGGAGAGGAAGAGTCGGCGCAGGAAGGCGGCAAAGGCAAGAATATGGCGGCAGCTGCGTGAAAGGAGAGGAAGAGTCGGCGCTGGAAGGCGGGAAATGCGAGAATATGGTGGCAACTGCGTGAAAGGAGAGGAAGCGTCGGCACTGAAGACGGCAAAGGCGAGAATATGGCGGCCAGTACCTGAAAGGAGAGGAAGATTTGGCGCTGGAAGGCGGCAAAGGCGAGAATATGGCGGCACGTACCTGAAAGGAGAGGAAGAGTCGGCGCAGGAAGGCGGCAAAGGCGAGAATATGGCGGCAGGTGCGTGAAAGGAGAGGAAGATTTGGCGCTGGAACGCGGCAAAGGCGAGAATATCGCGGCAAGTACCTGAAAGTAGAGGAAGATTTGGCGCTGGAAGGCGGCAAAGGTGAGAATATGGCGGCACGTACCTGAAAGGAGAGGAAGAGTCGGCGCTGGAAGGCGGCAAAGGCGAGAATATGGCAGCCCGTGCGTGAAAGGAGAGGAAGAGTCGGCACTGGAAAGCGGCAAAGGCGAGAATATGGCGGCAACTGCGTGAAAGGAGAGGAAGAGTCGGCGCTGGAAGGCGGCAAAGGTGAGAATATGGCGGCCAGTACCTAAAAGTAGAGGAAGATTTGGCGCTGGAAGGCGGCAAAGGCGAGAATATGGCGGCAGGTGCGTGAAAGGAGAGGAAGAGTCGGCGGTGGAAGGCGGCAAAGGCGAGAATATGGCGGCAACTGCGTGAAAGGAGAGGAAGAGTCGGCACTGGAAGGCGTCAAAGGCGAGAATATGGCAGCCCGTGCGTGAAAGGAGAGGAAGAGTCGGCGCTGGAAGGCGGCAAAGGTGAGAATATGGCAGCCCGTGCGTGAAAGAAGAGGAAGATTTGGCGCTGGAAGGCGGCAAATGCGAGAATATCGCGGCAAGTACCTGAAAGTAGAGGAAGATTTGGCGCTGGAAGGCGGCAAAGGTGAGAATATGGCGGCACGTACCTGAAAGGAGAGGAAGATTTGGCGCTGGAAGGCAGCAAACGAGAGAATATGGCGGCAACTGCGTGAAAGGAGAGGAAGAGTCGGCAGTGGAAGGCAGCAAAGGCGAGAATATGGCAGCACGCACCTGAAAGAACAGGAAGAGTCGGCGCTGGAAGGCGGGAAAGGCGAGAATATGGCAGCACGCACCTGAAAGGAGAGGAAGAGTCGGCGCTGGAAGGCGGCAAAGGCGAGAATATGGCGGCAGCTGCGTGAAAGGAGAGGAAGAGTCGGCGCTGGAACGCGGCAAAGGCGAGAACATGGCGGCAACTGCGTGAAAGGAGAGGAAATGTCGGCAGTGGAAGGCGGCAAAGGCGAGAATATGGCGGCACGTACCTGAAAGGACAGGAAGAGCCGGCGGTGGAAGGCGGCAAACGTGAGAATATGGCAGCACATACCTGAAAGGAGAGGAAGACTCGGCGCTGGAAGGCGGCAAAGGCGAGAATATGGCGGCAGCTCCATGAAAGGAGAGGAAGAGTCGGCGCTGTAAGACGGCAAAGGCGAGAATATGGCGGCAACTGCGTGAAAGGAGAGGAAGAGTCGGCGGTGGAAGGCGGCAAAGGCGAGAATATGGCGGCCAGTACCTGAAAGGAGAGGAAGATTTGGCGCTGGAAGGCAGCAAAGGCGAGAATATGGCGGCACGTACCTGAAAGGAGAGGAAGAGTCGGCGCTGGAAGGCGGCAAAGGCGAGAATATGGCGGCAGGTGCGTGAAAGGAGAGGAAGATTTGGCGCTGGAAGGCGGCAAAGGCGAGAATATGGCGGCAGCTGCGTGAAAGGAGAGGAAGAGTCGGCGGTGGAAGGCGGCAAAGGCGAGAATATGGCAGCCCGTGCGTGAAAGGAGAGGAAGAGCCGGCGCTGGAAAGCGGCAAAGGCGAGAATATGGCGGCAACTGCGTGAAAGGAGAGGAAGAGTCGGCGCTGGAAGGCGGCAAAGGTGAGAATATGGCGGCAACTGCGTGAAAGGAGAGGAAGAGTCGGCGCTGGAAGGCGGCAAAGGCGAGAATATGGCGGCAGCTGCGTGAAAGTAGAGGAAGATTTGGCGCTGGAAGGCGGCAAAGGCGAGAATATGGCAGCCCGTCCATGAAAGTAGAGGAAGAGTCGGCGCTGGAAGGCGGCAAAGGCGAGAATATGGCGGCCTGTGCGTGAAAGGAGAGGAAGATTTGGCGCTGGAAGGCGGCAAAGGCGAGAATATGGCGGCACATACCTGAAAGGAGAGGAATAGTCGGCGCAGGAAGGCGGCAAAGGCAAGAATATGGCGGCAGCTGCGTGAAAGGAGAGGAAGAGTCGGCGCTGGAAGGCGGGAAATGCGAGAATATGGTGGCAACTGCGTGAAAGGAGAGGAAGAGTCGGCAGTGGAAGACGGCAAAGGCGAGAATATGGCGGCACGTACCTGAAAGGAGAGGAAGATTTGGCGCTGGAAGGCGGCAAAGGCGAGAATATGGCGGCACGTACCTGAAAGGAGAGGAAGAGTCGGCGCAGGAAGGCGGCAAAGGCAAGAATATGGCGGCACGTACCTGAAAGGAGAGGAAGAGTCGGCGCTGGAAGGCGGGAAATGCGAGAATATGGTGGCAACTGCGTGAAAGGAGAGGAAGCGTCGGCACTGAAGACGGCAAAGGCGAGAATATGGCGGCCAGTACCTGAAAGGAGAGGAAGATTTGGCACTGGAAGGCGGCAAAGGCGAGAATATGGCGGCACGTACCTGAAAGGAGAGGAAGAGTCGGCGCAGGAAGGCGGCAAAGGCGAGAATATGGCGGCAGGTGCGTGAAAGGAGAGGAAGATTTGGCGCTGGAACGCGTCAAAGGCGAGAATATCGCGGCAAGTACCTGAAAGTAGAGGAAGATTTGGCGCTGGAAGGCGGCAAAGGTGAGAATATGGCGGCACGTACCTGAAAGGAGAGGAAGAGTCGGCGCTGGAAGGCGGCAAAGGCGAGAATATGGCAGCCCGTGCGTGAAAGGAGAGGAAGAGTCGGCACTGGAAAGCGGCAAAGGCGAGAATATGGCGGCAACTGCGTGAAAGGAGAGGAAGAGTCGGCGCTGGAAGGCGGCAAAGGTGAGAATATGGCGGCCAGTACCTAAAAGTAGAGGAAGATTTGGCGCTGGAAGGCGGCAAAGGCGAGAATATGGCGGCAGGTGCGTGAAAGGAGAGGAAGAGTCGGCGGTGGAAGGCGGCAAAGGCGAGAATATGGCGGCAACTGCGTGAAAGGAGAGGAAGAGTCGGCACTGGAAGGCGGCAAAGGCGAGAATATGGCAGCCCGTGCGTGAAAGGAGAGGAAGAGTCGGCGCTGGAAGGCGGCAAAGGCGAGAATATGGCAGCCCGTGCGTGAAAGGAGAGGAAGATTTGGCGCTGGAAGGCGGCAAATGCGAGAATATGGCGGCAGCTGCGTGAAAGGAGAGGAAGACTCGGCGGTGGAAGGCGGCAAAGGCAAGAATATGGCGGCAGGTGCGTGAAAGGAGAGGAAGAGTCGGCGCTGGAAGGCGGGAAATGCGAGAATATGGTGGCAACTGCGTGAAAGGAGAGGAAGAGTCGGCAGTGGAAGACGGCAAAGGCGAGAATATGGCGGCACGTACCTGAAAGGAGAGGAAGATTTGGCGCTGGAAGGCGGGAAAGGCGAGAATATGGCGGCACGTACCTGAAAGGAGAGGAAGAGTCGGCGCTGGAAGGCGGCAAAGGCGAGAATATGGCGGCAGGTGTGTGAAAGGAGAGGAAGAGTCGGCGCTGGAAGGCGGCAAAGGCGAGAATATGGCGGCACGTACCTGAAAGGAGAGGAAGAGTCGGCGGTGGAAGGCGGCAAAGGCGAGAATATGGCGGCACGTACCTGAAAGGAGAGGAAGAGTCGGCGCTGGAAGGCGGCAAAGGCGAGAATATGGCGGCAGCTGCGTGAAAGGATAGGAAGAGTCGGCGCTGGAAGGCGCCAAAGGCGAGAATATGGCAGCACGTACCTGAAAGGAGAGGAAGATTTGGCGCTGGAAGGCAGCAAACGAGAGAATATGGCGGCAACTGCGTGAAAGGAGAGGAAGAGTCGGCAGTGGAAGGCGGCAAAGGCGAGAATATGGCAGCACGCACCTGAAAGAACAGGAAGAGTCGGCGCTGGAAGGCGGGAAAGGCGAGAATATGGCAGCACGCACCTGAAAGGAGAGGAAGAGTCGGCGCTGGAAGGCGGCAAAGGCGAGAATATGGCGGCAGCTGCGTGAAAGGAGAGGAAGAGTCGGCGCTGGAACGCGGCAAAGGCGAGAACATGGCGGCAACTGCGTGAAAGGAGAGGAAAAGTCGGCAGTGGAAGGCGGCAAAGGCGAGAATATGGCGGCACGTACCTGAAAGGAGAGGAAGAGTCGGCGCTGGAAGACGGCAAAGGCGAGAATATGGCGGCACGTACCTGAAAGGAGAGGAAGAGTCGGCGGTGGAAGGCGGCAAACGCGAGAATATGGCAGCACATACCTGAAAGGAGAGGAAGACTCGGCGCTCGAAGGCGGCAAAGGCGAGAATATGGCGGCAGCTGCATGAAAGGAGAGGAAGAGTCGGCGCTGTAAGACGGCAAAGGCGAGAATATGGCGGCAACTGCGTGAAAGGAGAGGAAGAGTCGGCGGTGGAAGGCGGCAAAGGCGAGAATATGGCGGCCAGTACCTGAAAGGAGAGGATGAGTCGGCGGTGGAAGGCGGCAAAGGCGAGAATATGGCGGCACGTACCTGAAAGGAGAGGAAGAGTCGGCGCTGGAAGGCGGCAAAGGCGAGAATATGGCGGCAGGTGCGTGAAAGGAGAGGAAGATTTGGCGCTGGAAGGTGGCAAAGGCGAGAATATGGCGGCAGCTGCGTGAAAGGAGAGGAAGAGTCGGCGGTGGAAGGCGGCAAAGGCGAGAATATGGCAGCCCGTGCGTGAAAGGAGAGGAAGAGTCGGCGCTGGAAGGCGGCAAAGGCGAGAATATGGCGGCAACTGCGTGAAAGGAGAGGAAGAGTCGGCGCTGGAAGGCGGCAAAGGTGAGAATATGGCGGCCAGTACCTAAAAGTAGAGGAAGGTTTGGCGCTGGAAGGCGGCAAAGGCGAGAATATGGCGGCAGCTGCGTGAAAGTAGAGGAAGATTTGGCGCTGGAAGGCGGCAAAGGCGAGAATATGGCAGCCCGTCCATGAAAGGAGAGGAAGAGTCGGCGCTGGAAGGCGGCAAAGGCGAGTATATGGCGGCCTGTGCGTGAAAGGAGAGGAAGATTTGGCGCTGGAAGGCGGCAAAGGCGAGAATATGGCGGCACATACCTGAAAGGAGAGGAAGATTCGGCGGTGGAAGGCGGCAAAGGCGAGAATATGGCGGCAGCTGCGTGAAAGGAGAGGAAGAGTCGGCGCTGGAAGGCGGGAAATGCGAGAATATGGTGGCAACTGCGTGAAAGGAGAGGAAGAGTCGGCAGTGGAAGACGGCAAAGGCGAGAATATGGCGGCAGGTGCGTGAAAGGAGAGGAAGAGTCGGCGCTGGAAGGCGGCAAAGGCGAGAATATGGCGGCACGTACCTGAAAGGAGAGGAACAGTCGGCGGTGGAAGGCGGCAAAGGCGAGAATATGGCGGCACGTACCTGAAAGGAGAGGAAGAGTCAGCGCTGGAAGGCGGCAAAGGCGAGAATATGGCGGCAGCTGCGTGAAAGGAGAGGAAGAGTCGGCAGTGGATGGCGACAAAGGCGAGAATATGGCAGCACGTACCTGAAAGGAGAGGAAGATTTGGCGCTGGAAGGCAGCAAAGGCGAGAATATGGCGGCAACTGCGTGAAAGGAGAGGAAGAGTCGGCAGTGGAAGGCGGCAAAGGCGAGAATATGGCAGCACGCACCTGACAGAACAGGAAGAGTCGGCGCTGGAAGGCGGCAAAGGCGAGAATATGGCGGCACGTACCTGAAAGGAGAGGAAGAGTCGGCGCTGGAAGGCGGCAAAGGCGAGAATATGGCGGCACGTACCTGAAAGGAGAGGAAGAGTCGGCGCTGGAAGGCGGCAAAGGTGAGAATATGGCGGCAGGTGCGTGAAAGGAGAGGAAGATTTGGCGCTGGAACGCGGCAAAGGCGAGAATATGGCGGCAAGTACCTGAAAGGAGAGGAAGATTTGGCGCGGGAAGGCGGCAAAGGCGAGAACATGGCGGCAGCTGCGTGAAAGGAGAGGAAGATTTGGTGCTGGAAGGCGGCAAAGGCGAGAATATGGCGGCAACTGCGTGAAAGGAGAGGAAGAGTCGGCGCTGGAAGGCGGCAAAGGCGAGAATATGGCGGCACGTACCTGAAAGGAGAGGAAGATTTGGCGCTGGAAGGCGGCAAAGGTGAGAATATGGCGGCACGTACCTGAAAGGAGAGGAAGAGTCGGCACTGGAAAGCGGCAAAGGCGAGAATATGGCGGCAACTGCGTAAAAGGAGAGGAAGATTCGGCGCTGGAAGGCGGCAAAGGCGAGAATATGGCGGCAGCTGCGTGAAAGGAGAGGAAGATTCGGCGCTGGAAGGCGGCAAAGGCGAGAATATGGCAGCCCATGCGTGAAAGGAGAGGAAGAGTCGGCGCTGGAAGGCGGCAAAGGCGAGAATATGGCAGCCGTGCGTGAAAGGAGAGGAAGATTTGGCGCTGGAAGGCGGCAAATGCGAGAATATGGCGGCACGTACCTGAAAGGAGAGGAAGAGTCGGCGCTGGAAGGCGGCAAAGGCAAGAATATGGCGGCAGCTGCGTGAAAGGAAATGAAGAGTCGGCGGTGGAAGGCGGGAAATGCGAGAACATGGCGGCAACTGCGTGAAAGGAGAGGAAGAGACGGCACTGGAAGACGGCAAAGGCGAGAATATGGCGGCCAGTACCTGAAAGGAGAGGAAGATTTGGCGCTGGAAGGCGGCAAAGGCGAGAATATGGCGGCAGGTGCGTGAAAGGAGAGGAAGATTTGGCGCTGGAACGCGGCAAAGGCGAGAATATCGCGGCAAGTACCTGAAAGTAGAGGAAGATTTGGCGCGGGAAGGCGGCAAAGGCGAGAACATGGCGGCAGCTGCGTGAAAGGAGAGGAAGATTTGGCGCTGGAAGGCGGCAAAGGCGAGAATATGGCGGCAGCTGCGTGAAAGGAGAGGAAGATTTGGCGCTGGAAGGCGGCAAAGGCGAGAATATGGCGGCAGGTGCGTGAAAGGAGAGGAAGAGTCGGCGCTGGAAGGCGGCAAAGGCGAGAATATGGCAGCCCGTGCGTGAAAGGAGAGGAAGAGTCGGCGCTGGAAGGCGGCAAAGGCGAGAATATGGCGGCAGCTGCGTGAAAGGAGAGGAAGAGTCGGCGGTGGAAGGCGGCAAAGGCGAGAATATGGCAGCCAGTGCGTGAAAGGAGAGGAAGATTTGGCGCTGGAAGGCGGCAAAGGCGAGAATATGGCAGCCCATGCGTGAAAGGAGAGGAAGAGTCGGCGCTGGAAGGCGGCAAAGGCGAGAATATGGCAGCCCGTGCGTGAAAGGAGAGGAAGATTTCGCGCTGGAAGGCGGCAAATGCGAGAATATGGCGGCATGTACCTGAAAGGAGAGAAAGACTCGGCGGTGGAAGGCGGCAAAGGCAAGAATATGGCGGCAGCTGCGTGAAAGGAAATGAAGAGTCGGCGGTGGATGGCGGCAAATGCGAGAACATGGCGGCAACTGCGTGAAAGGAGAGGAAGAGTCGGCGCTGGAAGACGGCAAAGGCGAGAATATGGCGGCACGCACCTGAAAGGAGAGGAAGATTTAGCGCTGGAAGGCGGCAAAGGCGAAAATATGGCGGCACGTACCTGAAAGGAGAGGAAGAGTCGGCACTGGAAGGCGGCAAAGGCGAGAATATGGCGGCAGGTGCGTGAAAGTAGAGGAAGAGTCGGCGCTGGAAGGCGGCAAAGGCGAGAATATGGCGGCACGTACCTGAAAGGAGAGGAACAGTCGGCGGTGGAAGGCGGCAAAGGCGAGAATATGGCGGCACGTACCTGAAAGGAGAGGAAGAGTCGGCGCTGGAAGGCGGCAAAGGCGAGAATATGGCGGCAGCTGCGTGAAAGGAGAGGAAGAGTCGGCAGTGGAAGGCGGCAAAGGCGAGAATATGGCAGCACGCACCTGAAAGAACAGGAAGAGTCGGCGCTGGAAGGCGGCAAAGGCAAGAATATGGCAGCCCGTGCGTGAAAGGAGAGGAAGAGTCGGCGCTGGAAGGCGGCAAAGGCGAGAATATGGCGGCACGTACCTGAAAGGAGAGGAACAGTCGGCGGTGGAAGGCGGCAAAGGCGAGAATATGGCGGCACGTACCTGAAAGGAGAGGAAGAGTCGGCGCTGGAAGGCAGCAAAGGCGAGAATATGGCGGCAGCTGCGTGAAAGGAGAGGAAGAGTTGGCGCTGGAAGGCGGCAAAGGCGAGAATATGGCGGCACGTACCTGAAAGGAGAGGAAGATTTGGCGCTGGAAGGCGGCAAACGAGAGAATATGGCGGCAGGTGCGTGAAAGGAGAGGAAGAATCGGCAGTGGAAGGCGGCAAAGGCGAGAATATGGCAGCACGTACCTGAAAGAACAGGAAGAGTCGGCGGTGGAAGGCGGCAAAGGCGAGAATATGGCGGCAGGTGCCTGAAAGGAGAGGAAGATTTGGCGCTGGAAGGCGGCAAAGGCGAGAATATGGCGGCACGTACCTGAAAGGAGAGGAACAGTCGGCGGTGGAAGGCGGCAAAGGCGAGAATATGGCGGCAGCTGCGTGAAAGGAGAGGAAGAGTCGGCGGTGGAAGGCGGCAAAGGCAAGAACATGGCGGCAAATGCGTGAAAGGAGAGGAAGAGTCGGCGCTGGAAGGCGGCAAAGGCGAGAATATGGCGGCCAGTACCTGAAAGGAGAGGAAGATTTGGCGCTGGAAGGCGGGAAATGCGAGAATATGGCGGCAACTGCGTGAAAGTAGAGGAAGATTTGGCGATGGATGGAGGCAAAGGCGAGAATATGGCGGCAGCTGCGTGAAAGGAGAGGAAGAGTCGGCGCTGGAAGGCGGCAAAGGCGAGAATATGACGGCAGATGCGTGAAAGGAGAGGAAGAGTCGGCGCTGGAAGGCGGCAAAGGCGAGAATATGGCGGCACGTACCTGAAAGGAGAGGAAGAGTCGGCGCTGGAAGGCGGCAAAGGCGAGAATATGGCGGCACGTACCTGAAAGGAGAGGAAGAGTCGGCGCTGGGAGGCGGCAAAGGCGAGAATATGGCGGCAGCTGCGTGAAAGGATAGGAAGAGTCGGCACTGGAAGGCGGCAAATGCGAGAATATGGCAGCACGTACCTGAAAGTAGAGGAAGATTTGGCGCTGGAAGGCGGCAAACGAGAGAATATGGCGGCAGGTGCGTGAAAGGAGAGGAAGAATCAGCAGTGGAAGGCAGCAAAGGCGAGAATATGGCAGCACGCACCTTAAAGAACAGGAAGAGTCGGCGCTGGAAGGCGGCAAAGGCGAGAATATGGCGGCACGTACCTGAAAGAAGAGGAAGAGTCGGCGCTGGAAGGCGGCAAAGGCGAGAATATGGCGGCACGTACCTGAAAGGAGAGGAAGAGTCGGCGCTGGAAGGCGGCAAAGGCGAGAATATGGCGGCAGGTGCGTGAAAGGATAGGAAGAGTCGGCGCTGGAAGGCGGCAAAGGCGAGAATATGGCGGCATGTGCGTGAAAGGAGAGGAAGAGTCGGCGCTGGGAGGCGGCAAAGGCGAGAATATGGCGGCAGCTGCGTGAAAGGAGAGGAAGAGTCGGCGCTGGAAGGCGGGAAATGCGAGAATATGGCGGCAACTGCGTGAAAGGAGAGGAAGAGTCGGCGCTGGAAGGCGGCAAAGGCGAGAATATGGCGGCACGTACCTGAAAGGAGAGGAAGAGTCGGCGCTGCAAGGCGGCAAAGGCGAGAATATGGCAGCACGTACCTGAAAGGAGAGGAAGAGTCGGCGCTGGAAGGCGGCAAAGGCGAGAATATGGCGGCATGTGCGTGAAAGGAGAGGAAGAGTCGGCGCTGGGAGGCGGCAAAGGCGAGAATATGGCGGCAGCTGCGTGAAAGGAGAGGAAGAGTCGGCGGTGGAAGGCGGCAAAGGCGATAATATGGCAGCATTTGCGTGACAGCAGAGGAAGAGTCGGCGCTGGAAGGCGGCAAAGGCGAGAATATGGCTGCACCTGCGTGAAAGGAGAGGAAGAGTCGGCGCTGGAAGGCGGCAAAGGCGAGAATATGGCGGCACGTACCTGAAAGGAGAGGAAGAGTCGGCGCTGGAAGGCGGCAAAGGCGAGAATATGGCAGCACGCACCTGAAAGGAGAGGAAGAGTCGGCGCTGGAAGGCGGCAAAGGCGAGAATATGGCGGTAGGTGCGTGACAGGAGAGGAAGAGTTGGCGGTGGAAGGCGGGAAATGCGAGAACATGGCGGCAACTGCGTGAAAGGAGAGGAAGAGTCGGCACTGGAAGACGGCAAAGGCGAGAATATGGCGGCCAGTACCTGAAAGGAGAGGAAGATTTGGCGCTGGAAGGCGGCAAAGTCGAGAATATGGCGGCACGTACCTGAAAGGAGAGGAAGAGTCGGCGCTGGAAGGCGGCAAAGGCGAGAATATGGCGGCAGGTGCGTGAAAGGAGAGGAAGATTTGGCGCTGGAACGCGGCAAAGGCGAGAATATCGCGGCAAGTACCTGAAAGTAGAGGAAGATTTGGCGCGGGAAGGCGGCAAAGGCGAGAACATGGCGGCAGCTGCGTGAAAGGAGAGGAAGATTTGGCGCTGGAAGGCGGCAAAGGCGAGAATATGGCGGCAACTGCGTGAAAGGAGAGGAAGAGTCGGCGCTGGAAGGCGGCAAAGGCGAGAATATGGCGGCAGGTGCCTGAAAGGAGAGGAAGATTTGGCGCTGGAAGGCGGCAAAGGCGAGAATATGGCGGCACGTACCTGAAAGGAGAGGAACAGTCGGCGGTGGAAGGCGGCAAAGGCAAGAATATGGCGGCAGCTGCGTGAAAGGAGAGGAAGAGTCGGCGGTGGAAGGCGGCAAAGGCAAGAACATGGCGGCAAATGCGTGAAAGGAGAGGAAGAGTCGGCGCTGGAAGGCGGCAAAGGCGAGAATATGGCGGCCAGTACCTGAAAGGAGAGGAAGATTTGGCGCTGGAAGGCGGGAAATGCGAGAATATGGCGGCAACTGCGTGAAAGTAGAGGAAGATTTGGCGATGGATGGAGGCAAAGGCGAGAATATGGCGGCAGCTGCGTGAAAGGAGAGGAAGAGTCGGCGCTGGAAGGCGGCAAAGGCGAGAATATGACGGCAGATGCGTGAAAGGAGAGGAAGAGTCGGCGCTGGAAGGCGGCAAAGGCGAGAATATGGCGGCACATACCTGAAAGGAGAGGAAGAGTCGGCGCTGGAAGGCGGCAAAGGCGAGAATATGGCGGCACGTACCTGAAAGGAGAGGAAGAGTCGGCGCTGGAAGGCGGCAAAGGCGAGAATATGGCGGCACGTACCTGAAAGGAGAGGAAGATTTGGCGCTGGAAGGCGGAAAAGGCGAGAATATGGCGGCAGCTGCGTGAAAGGATAGGAAGAGTCGGCACTGGAAGGCGGCAAATGCGAGAATATGGCAGCACGTACCTGAAAGTAGAGGAAGATTTGGCGCTGGAAGGCGGCAAACGAGAGAATATGGCGGCAGGTGCGTGAAAGGAGAGGAAGAATCAGCAGTGGAAGGCAGCAAAGGCGAGAATATGGCAGCACGCACCTTAAAGAACAGGAAGAGTCGGCGCTGGAAGGCGGCAAAGGCGAGAATATGGCGGCACGTACCTGAAAGAAGAGGAAGAGTCGGCGCTGGAAGGCGGCAAAGGCGAGAATATGGCGGCACGTACCTGAAAGGAGAGGAAGAGTCGGCGCTGGAAGGCGGCAAAGGCGAGAATATGGCGGCAGGTGCGTGAAAGGAGAGGAAGATTTGGCGCTGGAACACAGCAAAGGCGAGAATATCGCGGCAAGTACCTGAAAGTAGAGGAAGATTTGGCGCGGGAAGGCGGCAAAGGCAAGAATATGGCAGCACGTACCTGAAAGGAGAGGAAGAGTCGGCGCTGGAAGGCGGCAAAGGCGAGAATATGGCGGCATGTGCGTGAAAGGAGAGGAAGAGTCGGCGCTGGGAGGCGGCAAAGGCGAGAATATGGCGGCAGCTGCGTGAAAGGAGAGGAAGAGTCGGCGCTGGAAGGCGGGAAATGCGAGAATATGGCGGCAACTGCGTGAAAGGAGAGGAAGAGTCGGCGCTGGAAGGCGGCAAAGGCGAGAATATGGCGGCACGTACCTGAAAGGAGAGGAAGAGTCGGCGCTGCAAGGCGGCAAAGGCGAGAATATGGCAGCACGTACCTGAAAGGAGAGGAAGAGTCGGCGCTGGAAGGCGGCAAAGGCGAGAATATGGCGGCATGTGCGTGAAAGGAGAGGAAGAGTCGGCGCTGGGAGGCGGCAAAGGCGAGAATATGGCGGCAGCTGCGTGAAAGGAGAGGAAGAGTCGGCGGTGGAAGGCGGCAAAGGCGATAATATGGCAGCATTTGCGTGACAGCAGAGGAAGAGTCGGCGCTGGAAGGCGGGAAATGCGAGAATATGGCTGCACCTGCGTGAAAGGAGAGGAAGAGTCGGCGCTGGAAGGCGGCAAAGGCGAGAATATGGCGGCACGTACCTGAAAGGAGAGGAAGAGTCGGCGCTGGAAGGCGGCAAAGGCGAGAATATGGCAGCACGCACCTGAAAGGAGAGGAAGAGTCGGCGCTGGAAGGCGGCAAAGGCGAGAATATGGCGGTAGGTGCGTGACAGGAGAGGAAGAGTTGGCGGTGGAAGGCGGGAAATGCGAGAACATGGCGGCAACTGCGTGAAAGGAGAGGAAGAGTCGGCACTGGAAGACGGCAAAGGCGAGAATATGGCGGCCAGTACCTGAAAGGAGAGGAAGATTTGGCGCTGGAAGGCGGCAAAGTCGAGAATATGGCGGCACGTACCTGAAAGGAGAGGAAGAGTCGGCGCTGGAAGGCGGCAAAGGCGAGAATATGGCGGCAGGTGCGTGAAAGGAGAGGAAGATTTGGCGCTGGAACGCGGCAAAGGCGAGAATATCGCGGCAAGTACCTGAAAGTAGAGGAAGATTTGGCGCGGGAAGGCGGCAAAGGCGAGAACATGGCGGCAGCTGCGTGAAAGGAGAGGAAGATTTGGCGCTGGAAGGCGGCAAAGGCGAGAATATGGCGGCAACTGCGTGAAAGGAGAGGAAGAGTCGGCGCTGGAAGGCGGCAAAGGCGAGAATATGGCGGCAGGTGCCTGAAAGGAGAGGAAGATTTGGCGCTGGAAGGCGGCAAAGGCGAGAATATGGCGGCACGTACCTGAAAGGAGAGGAACAGTCGGCGGTGGAAGGCGGCAAAGGCAAGAATATGGCGGCAGCTGCGTGAAAGGAGAGGAAGAGTCGGCGGTGGAAGGCGGCAAAGGCAAGAACATGGCGGCAAATGCGTGAAAGGAGAGGAAGAGTCGGCGCTGGAAGGCGGCAAAGGCGAGAATATGGCGGCCAGTACCTGAAAGGAGAGGAAGATTTGGCGCTGGAAGGCGGGAAATGCGAGAATATGGCGGCAACTGCGTGAAAGTAGAGGAAGATTTGGCGATGGATGGAGGCAAAGGCGAGAATATGGCGGCAGCTGCGTGAAAGGAGAGGAAGAGTCGGCGCTGGAAGGCGGCAAAGGCGAGAATATGACGGCAGATGCGTGAAAGGAGAGGAAGAGTCGGCGCTGGAAGGCGGCAAAGGCGAGAATATGGCGGCACGTACCTGAAAGGAGAGGAAGAGTCGGCGCTGGAAGGCGGCAAAGGCGAGAATATGGCGGCACGTACCTGAAAGGAGAGGAAGAGTCGGCGCTGGAAGGCGGCAAAGGCGAGAATATGGCGGCACGTACCTGAAAGGAGAGGAAGATTTGGCGCTGGAAGGCGGAAAAGGCGAGAATATGGCGGCAGCTGCGTGAAAGGATAGGAAGTGTCGGCACTGGAAGGCGGCAAATGCGAGAATATGGCAGCACGTACCTGAAAGTAGAGGAAGATTTGGCGCTGGAAGGCGGCAAACGAGAGAATATGGCGGCAGGTGCGTGAAAGGAGAGGAAGAATCAGCAGTGGAAGGCAGCAAAGGCGAGAATATGGCAGCACGCACCTTAAAGAACAGGAAGAGTCGGCGCTGGAAGGCGGCAAAGGCGAGAATATGGCGGCACGTACCTGAAAGAAGAGGAAGAGTCGGCGCTGGAAGGCGGCAAAGGCGAGAATATGGCGGCACGTACCTGAAAGGAGAGGAAGAGTCGGCGCTGGAAGGCGGCAAAGGCGAGAATATGGCAGCACGTACCTGAAAGGAGAGGAAGAGTCGGCGCTGGAAGGCGGCAAAGGCGAGAATATGGCGGCATGTGCGTGAAAGGAGAGGAAGAGTCGGCGCTGGGAGGCGGCAAAGGCGAGAATATGGCGGCAGCTGCGTGAAAGGAGAGGAAGAGTCGGCGCTGGAAGGCGGGAAATGCGAGAATATGGCGGCAACTGCGTGAAAGGAGAGGAAGAGTCGGCGCTGGAAGGCGGCAAAGGCGAGAATATGGCGGCACGTACCTGAAAGGAGAGGAAGAGTCGGCGCTGCAAGGCGGCAAAGGCGAGAATATGGCAGCACGTACCTGAAAGGAGAGGAAGAGTCGGCGCTGGAAGGCGGCAAAGGCGAGAATATGGCGGCATGTGCGTGAAAGGAGAGGAAGAGTCGGCGCTGGGAGGCGGCAAAGGCGAGAATATGGCGGCAGCTGCGTGAAAGGAGAGGAAGAGTCGGCGGTGGAAGGCGGCAAAGGCGATAATATGGCAGCATTTGCGTGACAGCAGAGGAAGAGTCGGCGCTGGAAGGCGGGAAATGCGAGAATATGGCTGCACCTGCGTGAAAGGAGAGGAAGAGTCGGCGCTGGAAGGCGGCAAAGGCGAGAATATGGCAGCACGTACCTGAAAGAACAGGAAGAGTCGGCGGTGGAAGGCGGCAAAGGCGAGAATATGGCGGCAGGTGCCTGAAAGGAGAGGAAGATTTGGCGCTGGAAGGCGGCAAAGGCGAGAATATGGCGGCACGTACCTGAAAGGAGAGGAACAGTCGGCGGTGGAAGGCGGCAAAGGCAAGAATATGGCGGCAGCTGCGTGAAAGGAGAGGAAGAGTCGGCGGTGGAAGGCGGCAAAGGCAAGAACATGGCGGCAAATGCGTGAAAGGAGAGGAAGAGTCGGCGCTGGAAGGCAGCAAAGGCGAGAATATGGCGGCAGGTGCGTGAAAGGAGAGGAAGAGTCGGCGGTGGAAGGCGGCAAAGGCGAGAATATGGCAGCCCGTGCGTGAAAGGAGAGGAAGATTTCGCGCTGGAAGGCGGCAAATGCGAGAATATGGCGGCATGTACCTGAAAGGAGAGAAAGACTCGGCGGTGGAAGGCGGCAAAGGCAAGAATATGGCGGCAGCTGCGTGAAAGGAAATGAAGAGTCGGCGGTGGAAGGCGGGAAATGCGAGAACATGGCGGCAACTGCGTGAAAGGAGAGGAAGAGTCGGCAGTGGAAGACGGCAAAGGCGAGAATATGGCGGCACGCACCTGAAAGGAGAGGAAGATTTAGCGCTGGAAGGCGGCAAAGGCGAAAATATGGCGGCAACTGCGTGAAAGGAGAGGAAGAGTCGGCACTGGAAGGCGGCAAAGGCGAGAATATGGCGGCACATACCTGAAAGGAGAGGAAGAGTCGGCGCTGGAAGGCGGCAAAGGCGAGAATATGGCGGCACGTACCTGAAAGGAGAGGAACAGTCGGCGGTGGAAGGCGGCAAAGGCGAGAATATGGCGGCACGTACCTGAAAGGAGAGGAAGAGTCGGCGCTGGAAGGCGGCAAAGGCGAGAATATGGCGGCAGCTGCGTGAAAGGAGAGGAAGAGTCGGCAGTGGAAGGCGGCAAAGGCGAGAATATGGCAGCACGCACCTGAAAGAATAGGAAGAGTCGGCGCTGGAAGGCGGCAAAGGCGAGAATATGGCAGCCCGTGCGTGAAAGGAGAGGAAGAGTCGGCGCTGGAAGGCGGCAAAGGCAAGAATATGGCGGTAGGTACGTGACAGGAGAGGAAGAGTCGGCGGTGGAAGGCGGGAAATGCGAGAACATGGCGGCAGGTGCGTGAAAGGAGAGGAAGAGTCGGCACTGGAAGACGGCAAAGGCGAGAATATGGCGGCACGTACCTGAAAGGAGGGGAAGATTTGGCGCTGGAAGGCGGCAAAGGCGAGAATATGGCGGCACGTACCTGAAAGGAGAGGAAGAGTCGGCGCTGGAAGGCGGCAAAGGCGAGAATATGGCGGCACGTACCTGAAAGGAGAGGAAGAGTCGGCGCTGGAACGCGGCAAAGGCGAGAATATCGCGGCAAGTACCTGAAAGTAGAGGAAGATTTGGCGCTGGACGGCGGCAAAGGCGAGAATATGGCGGCAGGTGCCTGAAAGGAGAGGAAGAGTCGGCGCTGGAAGGCAGCAAAGGCGAGAATATGGCAGTAGGTGCGTGAAAGGAGAGGAAGACTCGGCGGTGGAAGGCGGCAAAGGCAAGAATATGGCGGCAGCTGCGTGAAAGGAGAGGAAGAGTCGGCGGTTGAAGGCGGGAAATGCGAGAATATGGTGGCAAATGCGTGAAAGGAGAGGAAGATTTGGTGCTGGAAGACGGCAAAGGCGAGAATATGGCGGCACGTACCTGAAAGGAGAGGAAGAGTCGGCGCTGGAAGGCGGCAAAAGCGAGAATATGGCGGCACGTACCTGAAAGGAGAGGAAGAGTCGGCGCTGGAAGGCGGCAAAGGCGAGAATATGGCGGCACGTACCTGAAAGGAGAGGAAGAGTTGGCGCTGGAAGGCGGCAAAGGCGAGAATATGGCGGCAGGTGCGTGAAAGGAGAGGAAGATTTGGCGCTGGAAGGCGGCAAAGGCGAGAATATGGCAGCACGTACCTGAAAGGAGAGGAACAGTCGGCGGTGGAAGGGGGCAAACGCGAGAATATGGCGGCACGTACCTGAAAGGAGAGGAAGAGTTGGCGCTGGAAGGCGGCAAAGGCGAGAATATGGCGGCACGTACCTGAAAGGAGAGGAAGAGTCGGCGCTGGAAGGCAGCAAAGGCGAGAATATGGCGGCAGCTGCGTGAAAGGAGAGGAAGAGTTGGCGCTGGAAGGCGGCAAAGGCGAGAATATGGCGGCACGTACCTGAAAGGAGAGGAAGATTTGGCGCTGGAAGGCGGCAAACGAGAGAATATGGCGGCAGGTGCGTGAAAGGAGAGGAAGATTTGGCGATGGAAGGCGGCAAAGGCGAGAATATGGCAGCACGTACCTGAAAGAACAGGAAGAGTCGGCGGTGGAAGGCGGCAAAGGCGAGAATATGGCGGCAGGTGCCTGAAAGGAGAGGAAGATTTGGCGCTGGAAGGCGGCAAAGGCGAGAATATGGCGGCACGTACCTGAAAGGAGAGGAACAGTCGGCGCTGGAAGGCGGCAAAGGCAAGAATATGGCGGCAGCTGCGTGAAAGGAGAGGAAGAGTCGGCGGTGGAAGGCGGCAAAGGCAAGAACATGGCGGCAAATGCGTGAAAGGAGAGGAAGAGTCGGCGCTGGAAGGCGGCAAAGGCGAGAATATGGCGGCCAGTACCTGAAAGGAGAGGAAGATTTGGCGCTGGAAGGCGGGAAATGCGAGAATATGGCGGCAACTGCGTGAAAGTAGAGGAAGATTTGGCGATGGATGGAGGCAAAGGCGAGAATATGGCGGCAGCTGCGTGAAAGGAGAGGAAGAGTCGGCGCTGGAAGGCGGCAAAGGCGAGAATATGACGGCAGATGCGTGAAAGGAGAGGAAGAGTCGGCGCTGGAAGGCGGCAAAGGCGAGAATATGGCGGCACGTACCTGAAAGGAGAGGAAGAGTCGGCGCTGGAAGGCGGCAAAGGCGAGAATATGGCGGCACGTACCTGAAAGGAGAGGAAGAGTCGGCGCTGGAAGGCGGCAAAGGCGAGAATATGGCGGCAGCTGCGTGAAAGGATAGGAAGAGTCGGCACTGGAAGGCGGCAAATGCGAGAATATGGCAGCACGTACCTGAAAGTAGAGGAAGATTTGGCGCTGGAAGGCGGCAAACGAGAGAATATGGCGGCAGGTGCGTGAAAGGAGAGGAAGAATCAGCAGTGGAAGGCAGCAAAGGCGAGAATATGGCAGCACGCACCTTAAAGAACAGGAAGAGTCGGCGCTGGAAGGCGGCAAAGGCGAGAATATGGCGGCACGTACCTGAAAGAAGAGGAAGAGTCGGCGCTGGAAGGCGGCAAAGGCGAGAATATGGCGGCACGTACCTGAAAGGAGAGGAAGAGTCGGCGCTGGAAGGCGGCAAAGGCGAGAATATGGCGGCACGTACCTGAAAGGAGAGGAAGAGTCGGCGCTGGAAGGCGGCAAAGGCGAGAATATGGCGGCATGTGCGTGAAAGGAGAGGAAGAGTCGGCGCTGGGAGGCGGCAAAGGCGAGAATATGGCGGCAGCTGCGTGAAAGGAGAGGAAGAGTCGGCGCTGGAAGGCGGGAAATGCGAGAATATGGCGGCAACTGCGTGAAAGGAGAGGAAGAGTCGGCGCTGGAAGGCGGCAAAGGCAAGAATATGGCGGCACGTACCTGAAAGGAGAGGAAGAGTCGGCGCTGCAAGGCGGCAAAGGCGAGAATATGGCAGCACGTACCTGAAAGGAGAGGAAGAGTCGGCGCTGGAAGGCGGCAAAGGCGAGAATATGGCGGCATGTGCGTGAAAGGAGAGGAAGAGTCGGCGCTGGGAGGCGGCAAAGGCGAGAATATGGCGGCAGCTGCGTGAAAGGAGAGGAAGAGTCGGCGGTGGAAGGCGGCAAAGGCGATAATATGGCAGCATTTGCGTGACAGCAGAGGAAGAGTCGGCGCTGGAAGGCGGGAAATGCGAGAATATGGCTGCACCTGCGTGAAAGGAGAGGAAGAGTCGGCGCTGGAAGGCGGCAAAGGCGAGAATATGGCGGCAACTGCGTGAAAGTAGAGGAAGATTTGGCGATGGATGGAGGCAAAGGCGAGAATATGGCGGCAGCTGCGTGAAAGGAGAGGAAGAGTCGGCGCTGGAAGGCGGCAAAGGCGAGAATATGACGGCAGATGCGTGAAAGGAGAGGAAGAGTCGGCGCTGGAAGGCGGCAAAGGCGAGAATATGGCGGCACGTACCTGAAAGGAGAGGAAGAGTCGGCGCTGGAAGGCGGCAAAGGCGAGAATATGGCGGCACGTACCTGAAAGGAGAGGAAGAGTCGGCGCTGGAAGGCGGCAAAGGCGAGAATATGGCGGCACGTACCTGAAAGGAGAGGAAGATTTGGCGCTGGAAGGCGGAAAAGGCGAGAATATGGCGGCAGCTGCGTGAAAGGATAGGAAGAGTCGGCACTGGAAGGCGGCAAATGCGAGAATATGGCAGCACGTACCTGAAAGTAGAGGAAGATTTGGCGCTGGAAGGCGGCAAACGAGAGAATATGGCGGCAGGTGCGTGAAAGGAGAGGAAGAATCAGCAGTGGAAGGCAGCAAAGGCGAGAATATGGCAGCACGCACCTTAAAGAACAGGAAGAGTCGGCGCTGGAAGGCGGCAAAGGCGAGAATATGGCGGCACGTACCTGAAAGAAGAGGAAGAGTCGGCGCTGGAAGGCGGCAAAGGCGAGAATATGGCGGCACGTACCTGAAAGGAGAGGAAGAGTCGGCGCTGGAAGGCGGCAAAGGCGAGAATATGGCAGCACGTACCTGAAAGGAGAGGAAGAGTCGGCGCTGGAAGGCGGCAAAGGCGAGAATATGGCGGCATGTGCGTGAAAGGAGAGGAAGAGTCGGCGCTGGGAGGCGGCAAAGGCGAGAATATGGCGGCAGCTGCGTGAAAGGAGAGGAAGAGTCGGCGCTGGAAGGCGGGAAATGCGAGAATATGGCGGCAACTGCGTGAAAGGAGAGGAAGAGTCGGCGCTGGAAGGCGGCAAAGGCGAGAATATGGCGGCACGTACCTGAAAGGAGAGGAAGAGTCGGCGCTGCAAGGCGGCAAAGGCGAGAATATGGCAGCACGTACCTGAAAGGAGAGGAAGAGTCGGCGCTGGAAGGCGGCAAAGGCGAGAATATGGCGGCATGTGCGTGAAAGGAGAGGAAGAGTCGGCGCTGGGAGGCGGCAAAGGCGAGAATATGGCGGCAGCTGCGTGAAAGGAGAGGAAGAGTCGGCGGTGGAAGGCGGCAAAGGCGATAATATGGCAGCATTTGCGTGACAGCAGAGGAAGAGTCGGCGCTGGAAGGCGGGAAATGCGAGAATATGGCTGCACCTGCGTGAAAGGAGAGGAAGAGTCGGCGCTGGAAGGCGGCAAAGGCGAGAATATGGCGGCACGTACCTGAAAGGAGAGGAAGAGTCGGCGCTGGAAGGCGGCAAAGGCGAGAATATGGCAGCACGCACCTGAAAGGAGAGGAAGAGTCGGCGCTGGAAGGCGGCAAAGGCGAGAATATGGCGGTAGGTGCGTGACAGGAGAGGAAGAGTTGGCGGTGGAAGGCGGGAAATGCGAGAACATGGCGGCAACTGCGTGAAAGGAGAGGAAGAGTCGGCACTGGAAGACGGCAAAGGCGAGAATATGGCGGCCAGTACCTGAAAGGAGAGGAAGATTTGGCGCTGGAAGGCGGCAAAGTCGAGAATATGGCGGCACGTACCTGAAAGGAGAGGAAGAGTCGGCGCTGGAAGGCGGCAAAGGCGAGAATATGGCGGCAGGTGCGTGAAAGGAGAGGAAGATTTGGCGCTGGAACGCGGCAAAGGCGAGAATATCGCGGCAAGTACCTGAAAGTAGAGGAAGATTTGGCGCGGGAAGGCGGCAAAGGCGAGAACATGGCGGCAGCTGCGTGAAAGGAGAGGAAGATTTGGCGCTGGAAGGCGGCAAAGGCGAGAATATGGCGGCAACTGCGTGAAAGGAGAGGAAGAGTCGGCGCTGGAAGGCGGCAAAGGCGAGAATATGGCGGCAGGTGCCTGAAAGGAGAGGAAGATTTGGCGCTGGAAGGCGGCAAAGGCGAGAATATGGCGGCACGTACCTGAAAGGAGAGGAACAGTCGGCGGTGGAAGGCGGCAAAGGCAAGAATATGGCGGCAGCTGCGTGAAAGGAGAGGAAGAGTCGGCGGTGGAAGGCGGCAAAGGCAAGAACATGGCGGCAAATGCGTGAAAGGAGAGGAAGAGTCGGCGCTGGAAGGCGGCAAAGGCGAGAATATGGCGGCCAGTACCTGAAAGGAGAGGAAGATTTGGCGCTGGAAGGCGGGAAATGCGAGAATATGGCGGCAACTGCGTGAAAGTAGAGGAAGATTTGGCGATGGATGGAGGCAAAGGCGAGAATATGGCGGCAGCTGCGTGAAAGGAGAGGAAGAGTCGGCGCTGGAAGGCGGCAAAGGCGAGAATATGACGGCAGATGCGTGAAAGGAGAGGAAGAGTCGGCGCTGGAAGGCGGCAAAGGCGAGAATATGGCGGCACGTACCTGAAAGGAGAGGAAGAGTCGGCGCTGGAAGGCGGCAAAGGCGAGAATATGGCGGCACGTACCTGAAAGGAGAGGAAGAGTCGGCGCTGGAAGGCGGCAAAGGCGAGAATATGGCGGCACGTACCTGAAAGGAGAGGAAGATTTGGCGCTGGAAGGCGGAAAAGGCGAGAATATGGCGGCAGCTGCGTGAAAGGATAGGAAGAGTCGGCACTGGAAGGCGGCAAATGCGAGAATATGGCAGCACGTACCTGAAAGTAGAGGAAGATTTGGCGCTGGAAGGCGGCAAACGAGAGAATATGGCGGCAGGTGCGTGAAAGGAGAGGAAGAATCAGCAGTGGAAGGCAGCAAAGGCGAGAATATGGCAGCACGCACCTTAAAGAACAGGAAGAGTCGGCGCTGGAAGGCGGCAAAGGCGAGAATATGGCGGCACGTACCTGAAAGAAGAGGAAGAGTCGGCGCTGGAAGGCGGCAAAGGCGAGAATATGGCGGCACGTACCTGAAAGGAGAGGAAGAGTCGGCGCTGGAAGGCGGCAAAGGCGAGAATATGGCAGCACGTACCTGAAAGGAGAGGAAGAGTCGGCGCTGGAAGGCGGCAAAGGCGAGAATATGGCGGCATGTGCGTGAAAGGAGAGGAAGAGTCGGCGCTGGGAGGCGGCAAAGGCGAGAATATGGCGGCAGCTGCGTGAAAGGAGAGGAAGAGTCGGCGCTGGAAGGCGGGAAATGCGAGAATATGGCGGCAACTGCGTGAAAGGAGAGGAAGAGTCGGCGCTGGAAGGCGGCAAAGGCGAGAATATGGCGGCACGTACCTGAAAGGAGAGGAAGAGTCGGCGCTGCAAGGCGGCAAAGGCGAGAATATGGCAGCACGTACCTGAAAGGAGAGGAAGAGTCGGCGCTGGAAGGCGGCAAAGGCGAGAATATGGCGGCATGTGCGTGAAAGGAGAGGAAGAGTCGGCGCTGGGAGGCGGCAAAGGCGAGAATATGGCGGCAGCTGCGTGAAAGGAGAGGAAGAGTCGGCGGTGGAAGGCGGCAAAGGCGATAATATGGCAGCATTTGCGTGACAGCAGAGGAAGAGTCGGCGCTGGAAGGCGGGAAATGCGAGAATATGGCAGCCCGTGCGTGAAAGGAGAGGAAGAGTCGGCAGTGGAAGGCGGCAAAGGCGAGAATATGGCGGCACGTACCTGAAAGGAGAGGAAGAGTCGGCGCTGGAAGGCGGCAAAGGCGAGAATATGGCAGCACGCACCTGAAAGGAGAGGAAGAGTCGGCGCTGGAAGGCGGCAAAGGCGAGAATATGGCGGTAGGTGCGTGACAGGAGAGGAAGAGTTGGCGGTGGAAGGCGGGAAATGCGAGAACATGGCGGCAACTGCGTGAAAGGAGAGGAAGAGTCGGCACTGGAAGACGGCAAAGGCGAGAATATGGCGGCCAGTACCTGAAAGGAGAGGAAGATTTGGCGCTGGAAGGCGGCAAAGTCGAGAATATGGCGGCACGTACCTGAAAGGAGAGGAAGAGTCGGCGCTGGAAGGCGGCAAAGGCGAGAATATGGCGGCAGGTGCGTGAAAGGAGAGGAAGATTTGGCGCTGGAACGCGGCAAAGGCGAGAATATCGCGGCAAGTACCTGAAAGTAGAGGAAGATTTGGCGCGGGAAGGCGGCAAAGGCGAGAACATGGCGGCAGCTGCGTGAAAGGAGAGGAAGATTTGGCGCTGGAAGGCGGCAAAGGCGAGAATATGGCGGCAACTGCGTGAAAGGAGAGGAAGAGTCGGCGCTGGAAGGCGGCAAAGGCGAGAATATGGCGGCAGGTGCCTGAAAGGAGAGGAAGAGTCGGCGCTGGAAGGCGGCAAAGGCGAGAATATGGCGGCACGTACCTGAAAGGAGAGGAAGAGTCGGCACTGGAAAGCGGCAAAGGCGAGAATATGGCGGCAACTGCGTAAAAGGAGAGGAAGAGTCGGCGCTGGAAGGCGGCAAAGGCGAGAATATGGCAGCCCGTGCGTGAAAGGAGAGGAAGAGTCAGGGCTGGAAGGCGGCAAAGGCGAGAATATGGCGGCAGGTGCGTGAAAGGAGAGGAAGAGTCGGCACTGGAAGGCGGCAAAGGCGAGAATATGGCGGCAACTGCGTAAAAGGAGAGGAAGAGTCGGCGCTGGAAGGCGGCAAAGGCGAGAATATGGCAGCCCGTGCGTGAAAGGAGAGGAAGAGTCGGCGCTGGAAGGCGGGAAATGCGAGAATATGGCGGCAGCTGCGAGAAAGGAGAGGAAGAGTCGGCGGTGGAAGGCGGCAAAGGCGAGAATATGGCGGCAACTGCGTGAAAGTAGAGGAAGATTTGGCGCTGGAAGGCGGCAAAGGCGAGAATATGGCAGCCCATGCGTGAAAGGAGAGGAAGAGTCGGCGCTGGAAGGCGGCAAAGGCGAGAATATGGCAGCCCGTGCGTGAAAGGAGAGGAAGATTTCGCGCTGGAAGGCGGCAAAGGCGAGAATATGGCGGCATGTACCTGAAAGGAGAGAAAGACTCGGCGGTGGAAGGCGGCAAAGGCAAGAATATGGCGGCAGCTGCGTGAAAGGAAATGAAGAGTCGGCGGTGGAAGGCGGGAAATGCGAGAACATGGCGGCAACTGCGTGAAAGGAGAGGAAGAGTCGGCAGTGGAAGACGGCAAAGGCGAGAATATGGCGGCACGCACCTGAAAGGAGAGGAAGATTTAGCGCTGGAAGGCGGCAAAGGCGAAAATATGGCGGCACGTACCTGAAAGGAGAGGAAGAGTCGGCGCTGGAAGGCGGAAAAGGCGAGAATATGGCGGCACGTACCTGAAAGGAGAGGAAGAGTCGGCGCTGGAAGGCGGCAAAGGCGAGAATATGGCAGCACGTGCGTGACAGGAGAGGAAGAGTCGGCGCTGGAAGGCGGCAAATGCGAGAATATGGCGGCAGCTGCGTAAAAGGAGAGGAAGATTTGGCGATGGAAGGCGGCAAAGGCGAGAATATGGCGGCACGTACCTGAAAGGAGAGGAAGAGTCGGCGCTGGAAGGCGGCAAAGGCGAGAATATGGCAGCACGTACCTGAAAGGAGAGGAAGATTTGGCGCTGGAAGGCGGCAAAGGCGAGAATATGGCGGCAACTGCGTGAAAGGAGAGGAAGAGTCGGCGCTGGAAGGCGGCAAAGGCGAGAATATGGCGGCAGCTGAGTGAAAGGAGAGGAAGAGTCGGCGGTGGAAGGCGGCAAAGGCGAGAATATGGCAGCATTTGCGTGACAGGAGAGGAAGATTTGGCGCTGAAAGGCGGCAAAGGCGAGAATATGGCGGCACCTGCGTGAAAGGAGAGGAAGAGTCGGCGCTGGAAGGCGGCAAAGGCAAGAATATGGTGGCAGCTGCATGAAAGGAGAGGAAGATTTGGCGCTGGAAGGCGGCAAAGGCGAGAATATGGCGGCACGTACCTGAAAGGAGAGGAAGAGTCGGCGCTGGAAGGCGGCAAAGGCGAGAATATGGCAGCACGTACCTGAAAGGAGAGGAAGATTTGGCGCTGGAAGACGGCAAACGAGAGAATATGGCGGCAGCTGCGTGAAAGGAGAGGAAGAGTCGGCGCTGGAAGGCGGCAAAGGCGAGAATATGGCGGCACGTACCTGAAAGGAGAGGAAGATTTGGCGCTGGAACGCGGCAAACGAGAGAATATGGCGGCAGGTGCGTGAAAGGAGAGGAAGAATCGGCAGTGGAAGGCGGCAAAGGCGAGAATATGGCAGCACGCACCTGAAAGAACAGGAAGAGTCGGCGTTGGAAGGCGGCAAAGGCGAGAATATGGCGGCACGTACCTGAAAGGAGAGGAAGAGTCGGCGCTGGAAGGCGGCAAAGGCGAGAATATGGCAGCCCGTGCGTGAAAGGAGAGGAAGAGTCGGCGCTGGAAGGCGGCAAAGGCGAGAATATGGCGGCACGTACCTGAAAGGAGAGGAAGAGTCGGCGCTGGAAGGCGGCAAAGGCGAGAATATGGCGGCAGGTGCGTGAAAGGAGAGGAAGAGTCAGCGCTGGAAGGCGGCAAAGGCGAGAATATGGCAGCACGTACCTGAAAGGAGAGGAACAGTCGGCGGTGGAAGGGGGCAAACGCGAGAATATGGCGGCACGTACATGAAAGGAGAGGAAGAGTTGGCGCTGGAAGGCGGCAAAGGCGAGAATATGGCGGCACGTACCTGAAAGGAGAGGAAGAGTCGGCGGTGGAAGGCGGGAAATGCGAGAATATGGCGGCAGCTGCGTGAAAGGAGAGGAAGAGTCGGCAGTGGAAGACGGCAAAGGCGAGAATATGGCGGCATGTGCGTGAAAGGAGAGGAAGAGTCGGCGCTGGAAGGCGGCAAAGGCGAGAATATGGCGGCACGTACCTGAAAGGAGAGGAAGAGTCGGCGCTGGAAGGCGGAAAAGGCGAGAATATGGCGGCACGTACCTGAAAGGAGAGGAAGAGTCGGCGCTGGAAGGCGGCAAAGGCGAGAATATGGCAGCACGTGCGTGACAGGAGAGGAAGAGTCGGGGCTGGAAGGCGGCAAATGCGAGAATATGGCGGCAGCTGCGTAAAAGGAGAGGAAGATTTGGCGATGGAAGGCGGCAAAGGCGAGAATATGGCGGCACGTACCTGAAAGGAGAGGAAGAGTCGGCGGTGGAAGGCGGCAAAGGCGAGAATATGGCGGCACGTACCTGAAAGGAGAGGAAGATTTGGCGCTGGAAGGCGGCAAATGCGAGAATATGGCGGCAACTGCGTGAAAGGAGACGAAGAGTCGGCGCTGGAAGGCGGCAAAGGCGAGAATATGGCAGCAGCTGAGTGAAAGGAGAGGAAGAGTCGGCGGTGGAAGGCGGCAAAGGCGAGAATATGGCAGCATTTGCGTGACAGGAGAGGAAGATTTGGCGCTGAAAGTCGGCAAAGGCGAGAATATGGCGGCACCTGCGTGAAAGGAGAGGAAGAGTCGGCGCTGGAAGGCGGCAAAGGCAAGAATATGGTGGCAGCTGCATGAAAGAAGAGGAAGATTTGGCGCTGGAAGGCGGCAAAGGCGAGAATATGGCGGCAGCTGCGTGAAAGGAGAGGAAGAGTCGGCGCTGGAAGGCGGCAAAGGCGAGAATATGGCAGCACGTACCTGAAAGGAGAGGAAGATTTGGCGCTGGAAGACGGCAAACGAGAGAATATGGCGGCAGCTGCGTGAAAGGAGAGGAAGAGTCAGCACTGGAAGGCGGCAAAGGCGAGAATATGGCGGCACGTACCTGAAAGGAGAGGAAGATTTGGCGCTGGAACGCGGCAAACGAGAGAATATGGCGGCAGGTGCGTGAAAGGAGAGGAAGAATCGGCAGTGGAAGGCGGCAAAGGCGAGAATATGGCAGCACGCACCTGAAAGAACAGGAAGAGTCGGCGTTGGAAGGCGGCAAAGGCGAGAATATGGCGGCACGTACCTGAAAGGAGAGGAAGAGTCGGCGCTGGAAGGCGGCAAAGGCGAGAATATGGCAGCCCGTGCGTGAAAGGAGAGGAAGAGTCGGCGCTGGAAGGCGGCAAAGGCAATAATATGGCGGCACGTACCTGAAAGGAGAGGAAGAGTCGGCGCTGGAAGGCGGCAAAGGCGAGAAAATGGCGGCAGGTGCGTGAAAGGAGAGGAAGAGTCAGCGCTGGAAGGCGGCAAAGGCGAGAATATGGCAGCACGTACCTGAAAGGAGAGGAACAGTCGGCGGTGGAAGGGGGCAAACGCGAGAATATGGCGGCACGTACCTGAAAGGAGAGGAAGAGTTGGCGCTGGAAGGCGGCAAAGGCGAGAATATGGCGGCACGTACCTGAAAGGAGAGGAAGAGTCGGCGGTGGAAGGCGGGAAATGCGAGAATATGGCGGCAGCTGCGTGAAAGGAGAGGAAGAGTCGGCAGTGGAAGACGGCAAAGGCGAGAATATGGCGGCATGTGCGTGAAAGTAGAGGAAGAGTCGGCGCTGGAAGGCGGCAAAGGCGAGAATATGGCGGCAGCTGCGTGAAAGGAGAGGAAGAGTCGGCGGTGGAAGGCGGCAAAGGCGATAATATGGCAGCATTTGCGTGACAGGAGAGGAAGAGTTGGCGCTGGAAGGCGGCAAAGGCGAGAATATGGCGGCACGTACCTGAAAGGAGAGGAAGAGTCGGCGCTGCAAGGCGGCAAAGGCGAGAATATGGCAGCACGTACCTGAAAGGAGAGGACGAGTCGGCGCTGGAAGGCGGCAAAGGCGAGAATATGGCGGCATGTGCGTGAAAGGAGAGGAAGAGTCGGCGCTGGGAGGCGGCAAAGGCGAGAATATGGCGGCAGCTGCGTGAAAGGAGAGGAAGAGTCGGCGGTGGAAGGCGGCAAAGGCGAGAATATGGCAGCATTTGCGTGACAGGAGAGGAAGAGTCGGCGCTGGAAGGCGGCAAAGGCGAGAATATGGCTGCACCTGCGTGAAAGGAGAGGAAGAGTCGGCGCTGGAAGGCGGCAAAGGCGAGAATATGGCGGCACGTACCTGAAAGGAGAGGAATATTTGGCGCTGGAAGGCGGCAAAGGCGAGAATATGGCGGCAGCTGCGTGAAAGGATAGGAAGGGTCGGCGGTGGAAGGCGGCAAAGGCGAGAATATGGCAGCACGTACCTGAAAGGAGAGGAAGATTTGGCGCTGGAAGGCGGCAAAGGCGAGAATATGGCGGCACGTACCTGAAAGGAGAGGAAGATTTGGCGCTGGAAGGCGGAAAAGGCGAGAATATGGCGGCAGCTGCGTGAAAGGATAGGAAGAGTCGGTACTGGAAGGCGGCAAAGGCGAGAATATGGCGGCACGTACCTGAAAGGAGAGGAAGAGTCGGCGCTGGAAGGCGGCAAAGGCGAGAATATGGCAGCCCGTGCGTGAAAGGAGAGGAAGAGTCGGCGCTGGAAGGCGGCAAAGGCAAGAATATGGCGGCAGCTGAGTGAAAGGAGAGGAAGAGTCGGCGGTGGAAGGCGGGAAATGCGAGAACATGGCGGCAACTCCGTGAAAGGAGAGGAAGAGTCGGCGCTGGAAGACGGCAAAGGCGAGAATATGGCGGCACGTACCTGAAAGGAGGGGAAGATTTGGCGCTGGAAGGCGGCAAAGGCGAGAATATGGCGGCACGTACCTGAAAGGAGAGGAAGAGTCGGCGCTGGAAGGCGGCAAAGGCGAGAATATGGCGGCAGGTGCGTGAAAGGAGAGGAAGAGTCGGCGCTGGAAGGCGGCAAAGGCGAGAATATGGCGGCACGTGCGTGAAAGGAGAGGAAGAGTCGGCGCTGGAAGGCGGCAAAGGCGAGAATATGGCGGCAGCTGCGTGAAAGGAGAGGAAGAGTCGGCGCTGGAAGGCGGCAAAGGCGAGAATATGGCGGCAGCTGCGTGAAAGGAGAGGAAGAGTCGGCGCTGGAAGGCGGCAAAGGCGAGAATATGGCAGCACGTACCTGAAAGGAGAGGAAGAGTCGGCGCTGGAAGGCGGCAAACGAGAGAATATGGCGGCACGTACCTGAAAGGAGAGGAAGATTTGGCGCTGGAAGGCGGCAAAGGCGAGAATATGGCGGCAGCTGCGTGAAAGGAGAGGAAGAGTCGGCAGTGGAAGGCGGCAAAGGCGAGAATATGGCAGCACGTACCTGAAAGGAAAGGAAGATTTGGCGCGGGAAGGCGGCAAACGAGAGAATATGGCAGCAACTGCGTGAAAGGAGAGGAAGAGTCGGCAGTGGAAGGCGGCAAAGGCGAGAATATGGCAGCAAGCACCTGAAAGAACAGGAAGAGTCGGCGCTGGAAGGCGGCAAAGGCAAGAATATGGCGGCACGTACCTGAAAGGATAGGAAGAGTCGGCGCTGGATGCCGGCAAAGGCGAGAATATGGCGGTAGGTGCGTGAAAGGAGAGGAAGAGTCGGCGCTGGAAGGCGGCAAAGGCGAGAATATGGCGGCAACTGCGTAAAAGGAGAGGAAGAGTCGGCGCTGGAAGGCGGCAAAGGCGAGAATATGGCAGCCCGTGCGTGAAAGGAGAGGAAGAGTCGGCGCTGGAAGGCGGCAAAGGCGAGAATATGGCGGCAGCTGCGAGAAAGGAGAGGAAGAGTCGGCGGTGGAAGGCGGCAAAGGCGAGAATATGGCGGCAACTGCGTGAAAGTAGAGGAAGATTTGGCGCTGGAAGGCGGCAAAGGCGAGAATATGGCAGCCCATGCGTGAAAGGAGAGGAAGAGTCGGCGCTGGAAGGCGGCAAAGGCGAGAATATGGCAGCCCGTGCGTGAAAGGAGAGGAAGATTTCGCGCTGGAAGGCGGCAAATGCGAGAATATGGCGGCATGTACCTGAAAGGAGAGAAAGACTCGGCGGTGGAAGGCGGCAAAGGCAAGAATATGGCGGCACGTTCGTGAAAGGAAATGAAGAGTCGGCGGTGGAAGGCGGGAAATGCGAGAACATGGCGGCAACTGCGTGAAAGGAGAGGAAGAGTCGGCAGTGGAAGACGGCAAAGGCGAGAATATGGCGGCACGCACCTGAAAGGAGAGGAAGATTTAGCGCTGGAAGGCGGCAAAGGCGAAAATATGGCGGCACGTACCTGAAAGGAGAGGAAGAGTCGGCGCTGGAAGGCGGCAAAGGCGAGAATATGGCAGCACGTGCGTGACAGGAGAGGAAGAGTCGGGGCTGGAAGGCGGCAAATGCGAGAATATGGCGGCAGCTGCGTAAAAGGAGAGGAAGATTTGGCGATGGAAGGCGGCAAAGGCGAGAATATGGCGGCACGTACCTGAAAGGAGAGGAAGAGTCGGCGCTGGAAGGCGGCAAAGGCGAGAATATGGCGGCAGCTGCGTGAAAGGAGAGGAAGATTTGGCGCTGGAAGGCGGCAAAGGCGAGAATATGGCGGCAACTGCGTGAAAGGAGAGGAAGAGTCGGCGCTGGAAGGCGGCAAAGGCGAGAATATGGCGGCAGCTGAGTGAAAGGAGAGGAAGAGTCGGCGGTGGAAGGCGGCAAAGGCGAGAATATGGCAGCATTTGCGTGACAGGAGAGGAAGATTTGGCGCTGAAAGGCGGCAAAGGCGAGAATATGGCGGCACCTGCGTGAAAGGAGAGGAAGAGTCGGCGCTGGAAGGCGGCAAAGGCAAGAATATGGCGGCAGCTGCATGAAAGGAGAGGAAGATTTGGCGCTGGAAGGCGGCAAAGGCGAGAATATGGCGGCAGCTGCGTGAAAGGAGAGGAAGAGTCGGCGCTGGAAGGCGGCAAAGGCGAGAATATGGCAGCACGTACCTGAAAGGAGAGGAAGATTTGGCGCTGGAAGACGGCAAACGAGAGAATATGGCGGCAGCTGCGTGAAAGGAGAGGAAGAGTCAGCACTGGAAGGCGGCAAAGGCGAGAATATGGCGGCACGTACCTGAAAGGAGAGGAAGATTTGGCGCTGGAACGCGGCAAACGAGAGAATATGGCGGCAGGTGCGTGAAAGGAGAGGATGAATCGGCAGTGGAAGGCGGCAAAGGCGAGAATATGGCAGCACGTACCTGAAAGGAGAGGAAGATTTGGCGCTGGAACGCGGCAAACGAGAGAATATGGCGGCAGGTGCGTGAAAGGAGAGGATGAATCGGCAGTGGAAGGCGGCAAAGGCGAGAATATGGCAGCACGTACCTGAAAGGAGAGGAAGAGTCGGCGCTGGAAGGCGGCAAAGGCGAGAATATGGCGGCACGTACCTGAAAGGAGAGGAAGATTTGGCGCTGGAAGGCGGCAAAGGCGAGAATATGGCGGCAGCTGCGTGAAAGGAGAGGAAGAGTCGGCAGTGGAAGGCGGCAAAGGCGAGAATATGGCAGCACGTACCTGAAAGGAAAGGAAGATTTGGCGCGGGAAGGCGGCAAACGAGAGAATATGGCAGCAACTGCGTGAAAGGAGAGGAAGAGTCGGCAGTGGAAGGCGGCAAAGGCGAGAATATGGCAGCAAGCACCTGAAAGAACAGGAAGAGTCGGCGCTGGAAGGCGGCAAAGGCAAGAATATGGCGGCACGTACCTGAAAGGAGAGGAAGAGTCGGCGCTGGAAGGCGGCAAAGGCGAGAATATGGCGGCAGCTGCGTGAAAGGAGAGGAAGAGTCGGCGCTGGAAGGCGGCAAAGGCGAGAATATGGCGGCAACTGCGTAAAAGGAGAGGAAGAGTCGGCGCTGGAAGGCGGCAAAGGCGAGAATATGGCAGCCCGTGCGTGAAAGGAGAGGAAGAGTCGGCGCTGGAAGGCGGCAAAGGCGAGAATATGGCGGCAGCTGCGAGAAAGGAGAGGAAGAGTCGGCGGTGGAAGGCGGCAAAGGCGAGAATATGGCGGCAACTGCGTGAAAGTAGAGGAAGATTTGGCGCTGGAAGGCGGCAAAGGCGAGAATATGGCAGCCCATGCGTGAAAGGAGAGGAAGAGTCGGCGCTGGAAGGCGGCAAAGGCGAGAATATGGCAGCCCGTGCGTGAAAGGAGAGGAAGATTTCGCGCTGGAAGGCGGCAAATGCGAGAATATGGCGGCATGTACCTGAAAGGAGAGAAAGACTCGGCGGTGGAAGGCGGCAAAGGCAAGAATATGGCGGCACGTTCGTGAAAGGAAATGAAGAGTCGGCGGTGGAAGGCGGGAAATGCGAGAACATGGCGGCAACTGCGTGAAAGGAGAGGAAGAGTCGGCAGTGGAAGACGGCAAAGGCGAGAATATGGCGGCACGCACCTGAAAGGAGAGGAAGATTTAGCGCTGGAAGGCGGCAAAGGCGAAAATATGGCGGCACGTACCTGAAAGGAGAGGAAGAGTCGGCGCTGGAAGGCGGCAAAGGCGAGAATATGGCAGCACGTGCGTGACAGGAGAGGAAGAGTCGGGGCTGGAAGGCGGCAAATGCGAGAATATGGCGGCAGCTGCGTAAAAGGAGAGGAAGATTTGGCGATGGAAGGCGGCAAAGGCGAGAATATGGCGGCACGTACCTGAAAGGAGAGGAAGAGTCGGCGCTGGAAGGCGGCAAAGGCGAGAATATGGCGGCAGCTGCGTGAAAGGAGAGGAAGATTTGGCGCTGGAAGGCGGCAAAGGCGAGAATATGGCGGCAACTGCGTGAAAGGAGAGGAAGAGTCGGCGCTGGAAGGCGGCAAAGGCGAGAATATGGCGGCAGCTGAGTGAAAGGAGAGGAAGAGTCGGCGGTGGAAGGCGGCAAAGGCGAGAATATGGCAGCATTTGCGTGACAGGAGAGGAAGATTTGGCGCTGAAAGGCGGCAAAGGCGAGAATATGGCGGCACCTGCGTGAAAGGAGAGGAAGAGTCGGCGCTGGAAGGCGGCAAAGGCAAGAATATGGCGGCAGCTGCATGAAAGGAGAGGAAGATTTGGCGCTGGAAGGCGGCAAAGGCGAGAATATGGCGGCAGCTGCGTGAAAGGAGAGGAAGAGTCGGCGCTGGAAGGCGGCAAAGGCGAGAATATGGCAGCACGTACCTGAAAGGAGAGGAAGATTTGGCGCTGGAAGACGGCAAACGAGAGAATATGGCGGCAGCTGCGTGAAAGGAGAGGAAGAGTCAGCACTGGAAGGCGGCAAAGGCGAGAATATGGCGGCACGTACCTGAAAGGAGAGGAAGATTTGGCGCTGGAACGCGGCAAACGAGAGAATATGGCGGCAGGTGCGTGAAAGGAGAGGATGAATCGGCAGTGGAAGGCGGCAAAGGCGAGAATATGGCAGCACGCACCTGAAAGAACAGGAAGAGTCGGCGTTGGAAGGCGGCAAAGGCGAGAATATGGCGGCACGTACCTGAAAGGAGAGGAAGAGTCGGCGCTGGAAGGCGGCAAAGGCGAGAATATGGCAGCCCGTGCGTGAAAGGAGAGGAAGAGTCGGCGCTGGAAGGCGGCAAAGGCGAGAATATGGCAGTAGGTGCGTGAAAGGAGAGGAAGAGTCGGCGCTGGAAGGCGGCAAAGGCAAGAATATGGCGGCAGCTGAGTGAAAGGAGAGGAAGAGTCGGCGGTGGAAGGCGGGAAATGCGAGAACATGGCGGCAACTCCGTGAAAGGAGAGGAAGAGTCGGCGCTGGAAGACGGCAAAGGCGAGAATATGGCGGCACGTACCTGAAAGGAGGGGAAGATTTGGCGCTGTAAGGCGGCAAAGGCGAGAATATGGCGGCACGTACCTGAAAGGAGAGGAAGAGTCGGCGCTGGAAGGCGGCAAAGGCGAGAATATGGCGGCACCTGCGTGAAAGGAGAGGAAGAGTCGGCGCTGGAAGGCGGCAAAGGCGAGAATATGGCGGCACGTGCGTGAAAGGAGAGGAAGAGTCGGCGCTGGAAGGCGGCAAAGGCGAGAATATGGCGGCAGCTGCGTGAAAGGAGAGGAAGATTCGGCGCTGGAAGGCGGCAAAGGCGAGAATATGGCGGCACGTGCGTGAAAGGAGAGGAAGAGTCGGCGCTGGAAGGCGGCAAAGGCGAGAATATGGCGGCACGTACCTGAAAGGAGAGGAAGAGTCGGCGCGGGAAGGCGGCAAAGGCAAGAATATGGCGGCACGTACCTGAAAGGAGAGGAAGATTTGGCGCTGGAAGGCGGCAAAGGCGAGAATATGGCGGCAGCTGCGTGAAAGGAGAGGAAGAGTCGGCGGTGGAAGGCGGCAAAGGCGAGAATATGGCGGCAACTGCGTGAAAGGAGAGGAAGAGTCGGCGCTGGAAGGCGGCAAAGGCGAGAATATGGCGGCAGGTGCCTGAAAGGAGAGGAAGAGTCGGCGCTGGAAGGCGGCAAAGGCGAGAATATGGCAGTAGGTGCGTGAAAGGAGAGGAAGACTCGGCGGTGGAAGGCGGCAAAGGCAAGAATATGGCGGCAGCTGCGTGAAAGGAGAGGAAGAGTCGGCGCTGGAAGGCGGCAAAGGCGAGAATATGGCGGCAGGTGCCTGAAAGGAGAGGAAGATTTGGCGCTGCAAGACGGCAAAGGCGAGAATATGGCGGCACGTACCTGAAAGGAGAGGAAGAGTCGGCGCTGGAAGGCGGCAAAGGCGAGAATATGGCGGCACGTACCTGAAAGGAGAGGAAGAGTCGGCGCGGGAAGGCGGCAAAGGCGAGAATATGGCGGCACGTACCTGAAAGGAGAGGAAGAGTCGGCGCTGGAAGGCGGCAAAGGCGAGAATATGGCGGCAGGTGCGTGAAAGGAGAGGAAGAGTCAGCGCTGGAAGGCGGCAAAGGCGAGAATATGGCAGCACGTACCTGAAAGGAGAGGAAAAGTCGGCGCTGGAAGGCGGCAAAGGCGAGAATATGGCAGCCCATGCGTGAAAGGAGAGGAAGAGTCGGCGCTGGAAGGCGGCAAAGGCGAGAATATGGCAGCCCGTGCGTGAAAGGAGAGGAAGATTTCGCGCTGGAAGGCGGCAAATGCGAGAATATGGCGGCATGTACCTGAAAGGAGAGAAAGACTCGGCGGTGGAAGGCGGCAAAGGCAAGAATATGGCGGCACGTTCGTGAAAGGAAATGAAGAGTCGGCGGTGGAAGGCGGGAAATGCGAGAACATGGCGGCAACTGCGTGAAAGGAGAGGAAGAGTCGGCAGTGGAAGACGGCAAAGGCGAGAATATGGCGGCACGCACCTGAAAGGAGAGGAAGATTTAGCGCTGGAAGGCGGCAAAGGCGAAAATATGGCGGCACGTACCTGAAAGGAGAGGAAGAGTCGGCGCTGGAAGGCGGCAAAGGCGAGAATATGGCAGCACGTGCGTGACAGGAGAGGAAGAGTCGGGGCTGGAAGGCGGCAAATGCGAGAATATGGCGGCAGCTGCGTAAAAGGAGAGGAAGATTTGGCGATGGAAGGCGGCAAAGGCGAGAATATGGCGGCACGTACCTGAAAGGAGAGGAAGAGTCGGCGCTGGAAGGCGGCAAAGGCGAGAATATGGCGGCAGCTGCGTGAAAGGAGAGGAAGATTTGGCGCTGGAAGGCGGCAAAGGCGAGAATATGGCGGCAACTGCGTGAAAGGAGAGGAAGAGTCGGCGCTGGAAGGCGGCAAAGGCGAGAATATGGCGGCAGCTGAGTGAAAGGAGAGGAAGAGTCGGCGGTGGAAGGCGGCAAAGGCGAGAATATGGCAGCATTTGCGTGACAGGAGAGGAAGATTTGGCGCTGAAAGGCGGCAAAGGCGAGAATATGGCGGCACCTGCGTGAAAGGAGAGGAAGAGTCGGCGCTGGAAGGCGGCAAAGGCAAGAATATGGTGGCAGCTGCATGAAAGGAGAGGAAGATTTGGCGCTGGAAGGCGGCAAAGGCGAGAATATGGCGGCAGCTGCGTGAAAGGAGAGGAAGAGTCGGCGCTGGAAGGCGGCAAAGGCGAGAATATGGCAGCACGTACCTGAAAGGAGAGGAAGATTTGGCGCTGGAAGACGGCAAACGAGAGAATATGGCGGCAGCTGCGTGAAAGGAGAGGAAGAGTCAGCACTGGAAGGCGGCAAAGGCGAGAATATGGCGGCACGTACCTGAAAGGAGAGGAAGATTTGGCGCTGGAACGCGGCAAACGAGAGAATATGGCGGCAGGTGCGTGAAAGGAGAGGAAGAATCGGCAGTGGAAGGCGGCAAAGGCGAGAATATGGCAGCACGCACCTGAAAGAACAGGAAGAGTCGGCGTTGGAAGGCGGCAAAGGCGAGAATATGGCGGCACGTACCTGAAAGGAGAGGAAGAGTCGGCGCTGGAAGGCGGCAAAGGCGAGAATATGGCAGCCCGTGCGTGAAAGGAGAGGAAGAGTCGGCGCTGGAAGGCGGCAAAGGCGAGAATATGGCAGTAGGTGCGTGAAAGGAGAGGAAGAGTCGGCGCTGGAAGGCGGCAAAGGCGAGAATATGGCGGCACCTGCGTGAAAGGAGAGGAAGAGTCGGCGCTGGAAGGCGGCAAAGGCGAGAATATGGCGGCACGTACCTGAAAGGAGAGGAAGAGTCGGCGCTGCAAGGCGGCAAAGGCGAGAATATGGCGGCAGCTGCGTGAAAGGAGAGGAAGAGTCGGCGCTGGAAGGCGGCAAAGGCGAGAATATGGCGGCACGTGCGTGAAAGGAGAGGAAGAGTCGGCGCTGGAAGGCGGCAAAGGCGAGAATATGGCGGCACGTACCTGAAAGGAGAGGAAGAGTCGGCGCGGGAAGGCGGCAAAGGCGAGAATATGGCGGCACGTACCTGAAAGGAGAGGAAGATTTGGCGCTGGAAGGCGGCAAAGGCGAGAATATGGCGGCAGCTGCGTGAAAGGAGAGGAAGAGTCGGCGGTGGAAGGCGGCAAAGGCGAGAATATGGCGGCAGGTGCGTGAAAGGAGAGGAAGAGTCGGCGCTGGAAGGCGGCAAAGGCGAGAATATGGCGGCAGGTGCGTGAAAGGAGAGGAAGAGTCGGCGCTGGAAGGCGGCAAAGGCGAGAATATGGCAGTAGGTGCGTGAAAGGAGAGGAAGACTCGGCGGTGGAAGGCGGCAAAGGCAAGAATATGGCGGCAGCTGCGTGAAAGGAGAGGAAGAGTCGGCGCTGGAAGGCGGCAAAGGCGAGAATATGGCGGCAGGTGCCTGAAAGGAGAGGAAGATTTGGCGCTGCAAGACGGCAAAAGCGAGAATATGGCGGCACGTACCTGAAAGGAGAGGAAGAGTCGGCGCTGGAAGGCGGCAAAGGCGAGAATATGGCGGCACGTACCTGAAAGGAGAGGAAGAGTCGGCGCTGGAAGGCGGCAAAGGCGAGAATATGGCGGCACGTACCTGAAAGGAGAGGAAGAGTCGGCGCTGGAAGGCGGCAAAGGCGAGAATATGGCGGCAGGTGCGTGAAAGGAGAGGAAGAGTCAGCGCTGGAAGGCGGCAAAGGCGAGAATATGGCAGCACGTACCTGAAAGGAGAGGAACAGTCGGCGGTGGAAGGGGGCAAACGCGAGAATATGGCGGCACGTACCTGAAAGGAGAGGAAGAGTTGGCGCTGGAAGGCGGCAAAGGCGAGAATATGGCGGCACGTACCTGAAAGGAGAGGAAGAGTCGGCGGTGGAAGGCGGGAAATGCGAGAATATGGCGGCAGCTGCGTGAAAGGAGAGGAAGAGTCGGCAGTGGAAGACGGCAAAGGCGAGAATATGGCGTCATGTGCGTGAAAGGAGAGGAAGAGTCGGCGCTGGAAGGCGGCAAAGGCGAGAATACGGCGGCAGCTGCGTGAAAGGAGAGGAAGAGTCGGCGCTGGAAGGCGGCAAAGGCGATAATATGGCAGCATTTGCGTGACAGGAGAGGAAGAGTCGGCGCTGGAAGGCGGCAAAGGCGAGAATATGGCGGCACGTACCTGAAAGGAGAGGAAGAGTCGGCGCTGCAAGGCGGCAAAGGCGAGAATATGGCAGCACGTACCTGAAAGGAGAGGAAGAGTCGGCGCTGGAAGGCGGCAAAGGCGAGAATATGGCGGCATGTGCGTGAAAGGAGAGGAAGAGTCGGCGCTGGGAGGCGGCAAAGGCGAGAATATGGCGGCAGCTGCGTGAAAGGAGAGGAAGAGTCAGCGGTGGAAGGCGGCAAAGGCGAGAATATGGCAGCATTTGCGTGACAGGAGAGGAAGAGTCGGCGCTGGAAGGCGGCAAAGGCGAGAATATGGCTGCACCTGCGTGAAAGGAGAGGAAGAGTCGGCGCTGGAAGGCGGCAAAGGCGAGAATATGGCGGCACGTGCGTGAAAGGAGAGGAAGAGTCGGCGCTGGAAGGCGGCAAAGGCGAGAATATGGCGGCAGCTGCGTGAAAGGATAGGAAGGGTCGGCGGTGGAAGGCGGCAAAGGCGAGAATATGGCAGCACGTACCTGAAAGGAGAGGAAGATTTGGCGCTGGAAGGCGGCAAAGGCGAGAATATGGCGGCACGTACCTGAAAGGAGAGGAAGATTTGGCGCTGGAAGGCGGAAAAGGCGAGAATATGGCGGCAGCTGCGTGAAAGGATAGGAAGAGTCGGTACTGGAAGGCGGCAAAGGCGAGAATATGGCGGCACGTACCTGAAAGGAGAGGAAGAGTCGGCGCTGGAAGGCGGCAAAGGCGAGAATATGGCGGCACGTACCTGAAAGGAGAGGAAGAGTCGGCGCTGGAAGGCGGCAAAGGCGAGAATATGGCGGCACCTGCGTGAAAGGAGAGGAAGAGTCGGCGCTGGAAGGCGGCAAAGGCGAGAATATGGCGGCACGTGCGTGAAAGGAGAGGAAGAGTCGGCGCTGGAAGGCGGCAAAGGCGAGAATATGGCGGCAGCTGCGTGAAAGGAGAGGAAGAGTCGGCGCTGGAAGGCGGCAAAGGCGAGAATATGGCGGCACGTGCGTGAAAGGAGAGGAAGAGTCGGCGCTGGAAGGCGGCAAAGGCGAGAATATGGCGGCACGTACCTGAAAGGAGAGGAAGAGTCGGCGCGGGAAGGCGGCAAAGGCGAGAATATGGCGGCACGTACCTGAAAGGAGAGGAAGATTTGGCGCTGGAAGGCGGCAAAGGCGAGAATATGGCGGCAGCTGCGTGAAAGGAGAGGAAGAGTCGGCGGTGGAAGGCGGCAAAGGCGAGAATATGGCGGCAACTGCGTGAAAGGAGAGGAAGAGTCGGCGCTGGAAGGCGGCAAAGGCGAGAATATGGCGGCAGGTGCCTGAAAGGAGAGGAAGAGTCGGCGCTGGAAGGCGGCAAAGGCGAGAATATGGCAGTAGGTGCGTGAAAGGAGAGGAAGACTCGGCGGTGGAAGGCGGCAAAGGCAAGAATATGGCGGCAGCTGCGTGAAAGGAGAGGAAGAGTCGGCGCTGGAAGGCGGCAAAGGCGAGAATATGGCGGCAGGTGCCTGAAAGGAGAGGAAGATTTGGCGCTGCAAGACGGCAAAGGCGAGAATATGGCGGCACGTACCTGAAAGGAGAGGAAGATTTGGCGCTGGAAGGCGGCAAAAGCGAGAATATGGCGGCACGTACCTGAAAGGAGAGGAAGAGTCGGCGCTGGAAGGCGGCAAAGGCGAGAATATGGCGGCACGTACCTGAAAGGAGAGGAAGAGTCGGCGCTGGAAGGCGGCAAAGGCGAGAATATGGCGGCAGGTGCGTGAAAGGAGAGGAAGAGTCAGCGCTGGAAGGCGGCAAAGGCGAGAATATGGCAGCACGTACCTGAAAGGAGAGGAACAGTCGGCGGTGGAAGGGGGCAAACGCGAGAATATGGCGGCACGTACCTGAAAGGAGAGGAAGAGTTGGCGCTGGAAGGCGGCAAAGGCGAGAATATGGCGGCACGTACCTGAAAGGAGAGGAAGAGTCGGCGGTGGAAGGCGGGAAATGCGAGAATATGGCGGCAGCTGCGTGAAAGGAGAGGAAGAGTCGGCAGTGGAAGACGGCAAAGGCGAGAATATGGCGTCATGTGCGTGAAAGGAGAGGAAGAGTCGGCGCTGGAAGGCGGCAAAGGCGAGAATATGGCGGCAGCTGCGTGAAAGGAGAGGAAGAGTCGGCGGTGGAAGGCGGCAAAGGCGATAATATGGCAGCATTTGCGTGACAGGAGAGGAAGAGTCGGCGCTGGAAGGCGGCAAAGGCGAGAATATGGCGGCACGTACCTGAAAGGAGAGGAAGAGTCGGCGCTGCAAGGCGGCAAAGGCGAGAATATGGCAGCACGTACCTGAAAGGAGAGGAAGAGTCGGCGCTGGAAGGCGGCAAAGGCGAGAATATGGCGGCATGTGCGTGAAAGGAGAGGAAGAGTCGGCGCTGGGAGGCGGCAAAGGCGAGAATATGGCGGCAGCTGCGTGAAAGGAGAGGAAGAGTCGGCGGTGGAAGGCGGCAAAGGCGAGAATATGGCAGCATTTGCGTGACAGGAGAGGAAGAGTCGGCGCTGGAAGGCGGCAAAGGCGAGAATATGGCTGCACCTGCGTGAAAGGAGAGGAAGAGTCGGCGCTGGAAGGCGGCAAAGGCGAGAATATGGCGGCACGTACCTGAAAGGAGAGGAATATTTGGCGCTGGAAGGCGGCAAAGGCGAGAATATGGCGGCAGCTGCGTGAAAGGATAGGAAGGGTCGGCGGTGGAAGGCGGCAAAGGCGAGAATATGGCAGCACGTACCTGAAAGGAGAGGAAGATTTGGCGCTGGAAGGCGGCAAAGGCGAGAATATGGCGGCACGTACCTGAAAGGAGAGGAAGATTTGGCGCTGGAAGGCGGAAAAGGCGAGAATATGGCGGCAGCTGCGTGAAAGGATAGGAAGAGTCGGTACTGGAACGCGGCAAAGGCGAGAATATGGCGGCACGTACCTGAAAGGATAGGAAGAGTCGGCGCTGGAAGGCGGCAAAGGCGAGAATATGGCAGCCCGTGTGTGAAAGGAGAGGAAGAGTCGGCGCTGGAAGGCGGCAAAGGCGAGAATATGGCAGTAGGTGCGTGAAAGGAGAGGAAGAGTCGGCGCTGGAAGGCGGCAAAGGCAAGAATATGGCGGCAGCTGAGTGAAAGGAGAGGAAGAGTCGGCGGTGGAAGGCGGGAAATGCGAGAACATGGCGGCAACTCCGTGAAAGGAGAGGAAGAGTCGGCGCTGGAAGACGGCAAAGGCGAGAATATGGCGGCACGTACCTGAAAGGAGGGGAAGATTTGGCGCTGGAAGGCGGCAAAGGCGAGAATATGGCGGCACGTACCTGAAAGGAGAGGAAGAGTCGGCGCTGGAAGGCGGCAAAGGCGAGAATATGGCGGCAGGTGCGTGAAAGGAGAGGAAGAGTCGGCGCTGGAAGGCGGCAAAGGTGAGAATATGGCGGCACGTGCGTGAAAGGAGAGGAAGAGTCGGCGCTGGAAGGCGGCAAAGGCGAGAATATGGCGGCAGCTGCGTGAAAGGAGAGGAAGAGTCGGCGCTGGAAGGCGGCAAAGGCGAGAATATGGCGGCACGTGCGTGAAAGGAGAGGAAGAGTCGGCGCTGGAAGGCGGCAAAGGCGAGAATATGGCGGCACGTACCTGAAAGGAGAGGAAGAGTCGGCGCTGGAAGGCGGCAAAGGCGAGAATATGGCGGCAGCTGCGTGAAAGGAGAGGAAGAGTCGGCAGTGGAAGGCGGCAAAGGCGAGAATATGGCGGCACGTACCTGAAAGGAGAGGAAGATTTGGCGCTGGAAGGCGGCAAACGAGAGAATATGGCAGCAACTGCGTGAAAGGAGAGGAAGAGTCGGCAGTGGAAGGCGGCAAAGGCGAGAATATGGCAGCACGCACCTGAAAGAACAGGAAGAGTCGGCGCTGGAAGGCGGCAAAGGCAAGAATATGGCGGCACGTACCTGAAAGCATAGGAAGAGCCGGCGCTGGAAGCCGGCAAAGGCGAGAATATGGCGGTAGGTGTGTGAAAGGAGAGGAAGAGTCGGCGCTGGAAGGCGGCAAAGGCGAGAATATGGCGGCAGCTGCGTGAAAGGAGAGGAAGAGTCGGCGCTGGAACGCGGCAAAGGCGAGAATATGGCGGCAACTGCGTGAAAGGAGAGGAAGAGTCGGCGCTGGAAGGCGGCAAAGGCGAGAATATGGCGGCACGTGCGTGAAAGGAGAGGAAGAGTCGGCGCTGGAAGGCGGCAAAGGCGAGAATATGGCGGCACGTACCTAAAAGGAGAGGAAGAGTCGGCGCTGGAAGGCGGCAAAGGCGAGAATATGGCGGCACGTACCTGAAAGGAGAGGAAGATTTGGCGCTGGAAGGCGGCAAAGGCGAGAATATGGCGGCAGCTGCGTGAAAGGATAGGAAGAGTCGGCGTTGGAAGGCGGCAAAGGCGAGAATATGGCGGCACGTACCTGAAAGGAGAGGAAGAGTCGGCGCTGGAAGGCGGCAAAGGCGAGAATATGGCAGCCCGTGCGTGAAAGGAGAGGAAGAGTCGGCGCTAGAAGGCTGCAAAGGCGAGAATATGGCAGTAGGTGCGTGACAGGAGAGGAAGAGTCGGCGCTGGAAGGCGGGAAATGCGAGAACATGGCGGCAACTCCGTGAAAGGAGAGGAAGAGTCGGCGCTGGAAGGCGGCAAAGGCGAGAATATGGCGGCAGGTGCGTGAAAGGAGAGGAAGAGTCGGCGCTGGAAGGCGGCAAAGGCGAGAATATGGCGGCACGTACCTGAAAGGAGAGGAAGAGTCGGCGCTGGAAGGCGGCAAAGGCGAGAATATGGCGGTAGGTGCGTGAAAGGAGAGGAAGACTCGGCGGTGGAAGGCGGCAAAGGCGAGAATATGGCGGCAGCTGCGTGAAAGGAGAGGAAGAGTCGGCGGTGGAAGGCGGCAAAGGCGAGAATATGGCGGCAACTGCGTGAAAGGAGAGGAAGAGTCGGCGCTGGAAGACGGCAAAGGTGAGAATATGGCGGCACGTACCTGAAAGGAGAGGAAGATTTGGCGCTGGAAGGCGGCAAAGGCGAGAATATGGCGGCACGTACCTGAAAGGAGAGGAAGAGTCGGCGCTGGAAGGCGGCAAAGGCGAGAATATGGCGGCAGGTGCGTGAAAGGAGAGGAAGAGTCGGCAGTGGATGGCGGCAAAGGCGAGAATATGGCAGCACGTACCTGAAAGGAGAGGAACAGTCGGCGGTGGAAGGCGGCAAAGGCGAGAATATGGCGGCACGTACCTGAAAGGAGAGGAAGAGTCGGCGCTGGAAGGCGGCAAAGGCAAGAATATGGCGGCACGTACCTGAAAGGTGGGGAAGATTTGGCGCTGGAAGGCGGCAAAGGCGAGAATATGGCGGCAACTGCGTGAAAGGAGAGGAAGAGTCGGCGCTGGAAGGCGGCAAAGGCGAGAATATGGCGGCAGGTGCGTGAAAGGAGAGGAAGAGTCGGCGCTGGAAGGCGGCAAAGGCGAGAATATGGCAGCACGTACCTGAAAGGAGAGGAAGATTTGGCGCTGGAAGGCGGCAAACGAGAGAATATGGCGGCCACTGCGTGAAAGGAGAGGAAGAATCGGCAGTGGAAGGCGGCAAAGGTGAGAATATGGCAGCACGCACCTGAAAGAACAGGAAGAGTCGGCGCTGGAAGGCGGCAAAGGCGAGAATATGGCGGCACGTACCTGAAAGGAGAGGAAGAGTCGGCGCTGGAAGGCGGCAAAGGCGAGAATATGGCAGCCCGTGCGTGAAAGGAGAGTAAGAGTCGGCGCTGGAAGGCGGCAAAGGCGAGAATATGGCGGTAGGTGCGTGACAGGAGAGGAAGAGTCGGCGCTGGAAGGCGGCAAAGGCAAGAATATGGCGGCAGCTGCGTGAAAGGAGAGGAAGAGTCGGCGGTGGAAGGCGGGAAATGCGAGTACATGGCGGCAACTGCGTGAAAGGAGAGGAAGAGTCGGCGCTGGAAGGCGGCAAAGGCGAGAATATGGCGGCACGTACCTGAAAGGAGGGGAAGATTTGGCGCTGGAAGGCGGCAAAGGCGAGAATATGGCGGCACGTACCTGAAAGGAGAGGAAGAGTCGGCGCTGGAAGGCGGCAAAGGCGAGAATATGGCGGCAACTGCGTGAAAGGAGAGGAAGAGTCGGCGCTGGAAGGCGGCAAAGGCGAGAATATGGCGGCAGGTGCGTGAAAGGAGAGGAAGAGTTGGCGCTGGAAGGCGGCAAAGGCGAGAATATGGCAGCACGTACCTGAAAGGAGAGGAAGAGTCGGCGCTGGAAGGCGGCAAAGGCGAGAATATGGCGGCAGCTGCGTGAAAGGAGAGGAAGAGTCGGCGCTGGAAGGCGGGAAATGCGAGAATATGGTGGCAACTGCGTGAAAGGAGAGGAAGAGTCGGCAGTGGAAGACGGCAAAGGCGAGAATATGGCGGCACGTACCTGAAAGGAGAGGAAGATTTGGTGCTGGAAGGCGGCAAAGGCGAGAATATGGCGGCACGTACCTGAAAGGAGAGGAAGAGTCGGCGCTGGAAGACGGCAAAGGCGAGAATATGGTGGCAGGTGCGTGAAAGGAGAGGAAGAGTCGGCGCTGGAAGGCGGCAAAGGCGAGAATATGGCGGCACGTACCTGAAAGGAGAGGAAGAGTCAGCGCTGGAAGGCGGCAAAGGCGAGAATATGGCGGCAGCTGCGTGAAAGGAGAGGAAGAGTCGGCAGTGGATGGCGACAAAGGCGAGAATATGGCAGCATGTACCTGAAAGGAGAGGAAGATTTGGCGATGGAAGGCAGCAAATGAGAGAATATGGCGGCAACTGCGTGAAAGGAGAGGAAGAGTCGGCAGTGGAAAGCGGCAAAGGCGAGAATATCGCAGCACGCACCTGAAAGAACAGGAAGAGTCGGCGCTGGAAGGCGGCAAAGGCGAGAATATGGCGGCACGTACCTGAAAGGAGAGGAAGAGTCGGCGCTGGAAGGCGGCAAAGGCGAGAATATGGCGGTAGGTGCGTGACAGGAGAGGAAGAGTTGGCGGTGGAAGGCGGGAAATGCGAGAACATGGCGGCAACTGCGTGAAAGGAGAGGAAGAGTCGGGACTGGAAGACGGCAAAGGCGAGAATATGGCGGCCAGTACCTGAAAGGAGAGGAAGATTTGGCGCTGGAAGGCGGCAAAGGCGAGAATATGGCGGCACGTACCTGAAAGGAGAGGAAGAGTCGGCGCTGGAAGGCGGCAAAGGCGAGAATATGGCGGCAGGTGCGTGAAAGGAGAGGAAGATTTGGCGCTGGAACGCGGCAAAGGCGAGAATATCGCGGCAAGTACCTGAAAGTAGAGGAAGATTTGGCGCGGGAAGGCGGCAAAGGCGAGAACATGGCGGCAGCTGCGTGAAAGGAGAGGAAGATTTGGCGCTGGAAGGCGGCAAAGGCGAGAATATGGCGGCAACTGCGTGAAAGGACAGGAAGAGTCGGCGCTGGAAGGCGGCAAAGGCGAGAATATGGCGGCACGTACCTGAAAGGAGAGGAAGAGTCGGCGCTGGAAGGCGGCAAAGGCGAGAATATGGCGGCACGTACCTGAAAGGAGAGGAAGAGTCGGCGCTGGAAGGCGGCAAAGGCGAGAATATGGCGGCAACTGCGTAAAAGGAGAGGAAGAGTCGGCGCTGGAAGGCGGCAAAGGCGAGAATATGGCAGCCCGTGCGTGAAAGGAGAGGAAGAGTCAGGGCTGGAAGGCGGCAAAGGCAAGAATATGGCAGCAACTGCGAGAAAGGAGAGGAAGAGTCGGCGGTGGAAGGCGGCAAAGGCGAGAATATGGCGGCAACTGCGTGAAAGTAGAGGAAGATTTGGCGCTGGAAGGCGGCAAAGGCGAGAATATGGCAGCCCATGCGTGAAAGGAGAGGAAGAGTCGGCGCTGGAAGGCGGCAAAGGCGAGAATATGGCAGCCGTGCGTGAAAGGAGAGGAAGATTTGGCGCTGGAAGGCGGCAAATGCGAGAATATGGCGGCATGTACCTGAAAGGAGAGAAAGACTCGGCGGTGGAAGGCGGCAAAGGCAAGAATATGGCGGCAGCTGCGTGAAAGGAAATGAAGAGTCGGCGGTGGAAGGCGGGAAATGCGAGAACATGGCGGCAACTGCGTGAAAGGAGAGGAAGAGACGGCACTGGAAGACGGCAAAGGCGAGAATATGGCGGCCAGTACCTGAAAGGAGAGGAAGAGTCGGCGCTGGAAGGCGGCAAAGGCGAGAATATGGCGGCAGGTGCGTGAAAGGAGAGGAAGATTTGGCGCTGGAACGCGGCAAAGGCGAGAATATCGCGGCAAGTACCTGAAAGTAGAGGAAGATTTGGCGCGGGAAGGCGGCAAAGGCGAGAACATGGCGGCAGCTGCGTGAAAGGAGAGGAAGATTTGGCGCTGGAAGGCGGCAAAGGCGAGAATATGGCGGCAGCTGCGAGAAAGGAGAGGAAGAGTCGGCGGTGGAAGGCGGCAAAGGCGAGAATATGGCGGCAACTGCGTGAAAGTAGAGGAAGATTTGGCGCTGGAAGGCGGCAAAGGCGAGAATATGGCAGCCCATGCGTGAAAGGAGAGGAAGAGTCGGCGCTGGAAGGCGGCAAAGGCGAGAATATGGCAGCCCGTGCGTGAAAGGAGAGGAAGATTTCGCGCTGGAAGGCGGCAAACGAGAGAATATGGCGGCCACTGCGTGAAAGGAGAGGAAGAATCGGCAGTGGAAGGCGGCAAAGGTGAGAATATGGCAGCACGCACCTGAAAGAACAGGAAGAGTCGGCGGTGGAAGGCGGCAAAGGCGAGAATATGGCGGCACGTACCTGAAAGGAGAGGAAGAGTCGGCGCTGGAAGGCGGCAAAGGCGAGAATATGGCAGCCCGTGCGTGAAAGGAGAGGAAGAGTCGGCGCTGGAAGGCGGCAAAGGCGAGAATATGGCGGTAGGTGCGTGACAGGAGAGGAAGAGTCGGCGCTGGAAGGCGGCAAAGGCAAGAATATGGCGGCAGCTGAGTGAAAGGAGAGGAAGAGTCGGCGGTGGAAGGCGGGAAATGCGAGAACATGGCGGCAACTGCGTGAAAGGAGAGGAAGAGTCGGCGCTGGAAGGCGGCAAAGGCGAGAATATGGCGGCACGTACCTGAAAGGAGAGGAAGATTTGGCGCTGGAAGGCGGCAAAGCCGAGAATATGGCGGCACGTACCTGAAAGGAGAGGAAGAGTCGGCGCTGGAAGGCGGCAAAGGCGAGAATATGGCGGCAGGTGCGTGAAAGGAGAGGAAGAGTCGGCGCTGGAAGGCGGCAAAGGCGAGAATATGGCGGCACGTGCGTGAAAGGAGAGGAAGAGTCGGCGCTGGAAGGCGGCAAAGGCGAGAATATGGCGGCAGCTGCATGAAAGGAGAGGAAGAGTCGGCGCTGGAAGGCGGCAAAGGCGAGAATATGGCGGCAGCTGCGTGAAAGGAGAGGAAGAGTCGGCGCTGGAAGGCGGGAAATGCGAGAATATGGTGGCAACTGCGTGAAAGGAGAGGAAGAGTCGGCAGTGGAAGACGGCAAAGGCGAGAATATGGCGGCACGTACCTGAAAGGAGAGGAAGATTTGGCGCTGGAAGGCGGCAAAGGCGAGAATATGGCGGCACGTACCTGAAAGGAGAGGATGATTTGGCGCTGGAAGACGGCAAAGGCGAGAATATGGCGGCAGGTGCGTGAAAGGAGAGGAAGAGTCGGCGCTGGAAGGCGGCAAAGGCGAGAATATGGCAGCACGTACCTGAAAGGAGAGGAACAGTCGGCGGTGGAAGGCGGCAAAGGCGAGAATATGGCGGCACGTACCTGAAAGGAGAGGAAGAGTCAGCGCTGGAAGGCGGCAAAGGCGAGAATATGGCGGCAGCTGCGTGAAAGGAGAGGAAGAGTCGGCAGTGGATGGCGACAAAGGCGAGAATATGGCAGCATGTACCTGAAAGGAGAGGAAGATTTGGCGCTGGAAGGCAGCAAACGAGAGAATATGGCGGCAACTGCGTGAAAGGAGAGGAAGAGTCGGCAGTGGAAGGCGGCAAAGGCGAGAATATGGCAGCACGCACCTGAAAGAACAGGAAGAGTCGGCGCTGGAAGGCGGCAAAGGCGAGAATATGGCGGCACGTACCTGAAAGGAGAGGAAGAGTCGGCGCTGGAAGGCGGCAAAGGCGAGAATATGGCAGCACGCACCTGAAAGGAGAGGAAGAGTCGGCGCTGGAAGGCGGCAAAGGCGAGAATATGGCGGTAGGTGCGTGACAGGAGAGGAAGAGTTGGCGGTGGAAGGCGGGAAATGCGAGAACATGGCGGCAACTGCGTGAAAGGAGAGGAAGAGTCGGGACTGGAAGACGGCAAAGGCGAGAATATGGCGGCCAGTACCTGAAAGGAGAGGAAGATTTGGCGCTGGAAGGCGGCAAAGGCGAGAATATGGCGGCACGTACCTGAAAGGAGAGGAAGAGTCGGCGCTGGAAGGCGGCAAAGGCGAGAATATGGCGGCAGGTGCGTGAAAGGAGAGGAAGATTTGGCGCTGGAACGCGGCAAAGGCGAGAATATCGCGGCAAGTACCTGAAAGTAGAGGAAGATTTGGCGCGGGAAGGCGGCAAAGGCGAGAACATGGCGGCAGCTGCGTGAAAGGAGAGGAAGATTTGGCGCTGGAAGGCGGCAAAGGCGAGAATATGGCGGCAACTGCGTGAAAGGACAGGAAGAGTCGGCGCTGGAAGGCGGCAAAGGCGAGAATATGGCGGCACGTACCTGAAAGGAGAGGAAGAGTCGGCGCTGGAAGGCGGCAAAGGCGAGAATATGGCGGCACGTACCTGAAAGGAGAGGAAGAGTCGGCACTGGAAAGCGGCAAAGGCGAGAATATGGCGGCAACTGCGTAAAAGGAGAGGAAGAGTCGGCGCTGGAAGGCGGCAAAGGCGAGAATATGGCAGCCCGTGCGTGAAAGGAGAGGAAGAGTCAGGGCTGGAAGGCGGCAAAGGCAAGAATATGGCAGCAACTGCGAGAAAGGAGAGGAAGAGTCGGCGGTGGAAGGCGGCAAAGGCGAGAATATGGCGGCAACTGCGTGAAAGTAGAGGAAGATTTGGCGCTGGAAGGCGGCAAAGGCGAGAATATGGCAGCCCATGCGTGAAAGGAGAGGAAGAGTCGGCGCTGGAAGGCGGCAAAGGCGAGAATATGGCAGCCGTGCGTGAAAGGAGAGGAAGATTTGGCGCTGGAAGGCGGCAAATGCGAGAATATGGCGGCATGTACCTGAAAGGAGAGAAAGACTCGGCGGTGGAAGGCGGCAAAGGCAAGAATATGGCGGCAGCTGCGTGAAAGGAAATGAAGAGTCGGCGGTGGAAGGCGGGAAATGCGAGAACATGGCGGCAACTGCGTGAAAGGAGAGGAAGAGACGGCACTGGAAGACGGCAAAGGCGAGAATATGGCGGCCAGTACCTGAAAGGAGAGGAAGAGTCGGCGCTGGAAGGCGGCAAAGGCAAGAATATGGCGGCAGGTGCGTGAAAGGAGAGGAAGATTTGGCGCTGGAACGCGGCAAAGGCGAGAATATCGCGGCAAGTACCTGAAAGTAGAGGAAGATTTGGCGCGGGAAGGCGGCAAAGGCGAGAACATGGCGGCAGCTGCGTGAAAGGAGAGGAAGATTTGGCGCTGGAAGGCGGCAAAGGCGAGAATATGGCGGCAGCTGCGTGAAAGGAGAGGAAGAGTCGGCGCTGGAAGGCGGCAAAGGTGAGAATATGGCGGCACGTACCTGAAAGGAGAGGAAGATTTGGCGCTGGAAGGCGGCAAAGGCGAGAATATGGCGGCAGGTGCGTGAAAGGAGAGGAAGAGTCGGCACTGGAAGGCGGCAAAGGCGAGAATATGGCGGCAACTGCGTAAAAGGAGAGGAAGAGTCGGCGCTGGAAGGCGGCAAAGGCGAGAATATGGCAGCCCGTGCGTGAAAGGAGAGGAAGAGTCGGCGCTGGAAGGCGGCAAAGGCGAGAATATGGCGGCAGCTGCGAGAAAGGAGAGGAAGAGTCGGCGGTGCAAGGCGGCAAAGGCGAGAATATGGCGGCAACTGCGTGAAAGTAGAGGAAGATTAGGCGCTGGAAGGCGGCAAAGGCGAGAATATGGCAGCCCATGCGTGAAAGGAGAGGAAGAGTCGGCGCTGGAAGGCGGCAAAGGCGAGAATATGGCAGCCCGTGCGTGAAAGGAGAGGAAGATTTCGCGCTGGAAGGCGGCAAATGCGAGAATATGGCGGCACGTACCTGAAAGGAGAGAAAGACTCGGCGGTGGAAGGCGGCAAAGGCAAGAATATTGCGGCAGCTGCGTGAAAGGAAATGAAGAGTCGGCGGTGGAAGGCGGGAAATGCGAGAACATGGCGGCAACTGCGTGAAAGGAGAGGAAGAGTCGGCAGTGGAAGACGGCAAAGGCGAGAATATGGCGGCACGCACCTGAAAGGAGAGGAAGATTTAGCGCTGGAAGGCGGCAAAGGCGAAAATATGGCGGCACGTACCTGAAAGGAGAGGAAGAGTCGGCGCTGGAAGGCGGAAAAGGCGAGAATATGGCGGCACGTACCTGAAAGGAGAGGAAGAGTCGGCGCTGGAAGGCGGCAAAGGCGAGAATATGGCAGCACGTGCGTGACAGGAGAGGAAGAGTCGGGGCTGGAAGGCGGCAAATGCGAGAATATGGCGGCAGCTGCGTAAAAGGAGAGGAAGATTTGGCGATGGAAGGCGGCAAAGGCGAGAATATGGCGGCACGTACCTGAAAGGAGAGGAAGAGTCGGCACTGCAAGGCGGCAAAGGCGAGAATATGGCGGCACGTACCTGAAAGGAGAGGAAGATTTGGCGCTGGAAGGCGGCAAAGGCGAGAATATGGCGGCAACTGCGTGAAAGGAGAGGAAGAGTCGGCGCTGGAAGGCGGCAAAGGCGAGAATATGGCGGCAGCTGAGTGAAAGGAGAGGAAGAGTCGGCGGTGGAAGGCGGCAAAGGCGAGAATATGGCAGCATTTGCGTGACAGGAGAGGAAGATTTGGCGCTGAAAGGCGGCAAAGGCGAGAATATGGCGGCACCTGCGTGAAAGGAGAGGAAGAGTCGGCGCTGGAAGGCGGCAAAGGCAAGAATATGGTGGCAGCTGCATGAAAGGAGAGGAAGATTTGGCGCTGGAAGGCGGCAAAGGCGAGAATATGGCGGCAGCTGCGTGAAAGGAGAGGAAGAGTCGGCGCTGGAAGGCGGCAAAGGCGAGAATATGGCGGCACGTACCTGAAAGGAGAGGAAGATTTGGCGCTGGAACGCGGCAAACGAGAGAATATGGCGGCAGGTGCGTGAAAGGAGAGGAAGAATCGGCAGTGGAAGGCGGCAAAGGCGAGAATATGGCAGCACGCACCTGAAAGAACAGGAAGAGTCGGCGTTGGAAGGCGGCAAAGGCGAGAATATGGCGGCACGTACGTGAAAGGAGAGGAAGATTTGGCGCTGGAAGGCGGCAAAGGCGAGAATATGGCAGCCCGTGCGTGAAAGGAGAGGAAGAGTCGGCGCTGGAAGGCGGCAAAGGCGAGAATATGGCAGTAGGTGCGTGAAAGGAGAGGAAGAGTCGGCGCTGGAAGGCGGCAAACGAGAGAATATGGCGGCAGGTGCGTGAAAGGAGAGGAAGAGTCGGCCGTGGAAGGCGGCAAAGGCGAGAACATGGCGGCAACTCCGTGAAAGGAGAGGAAGAGTCGGCGCTGGAAGACGGCAAAGGCGAGAATATGGCGGCACGTACCTGAAAGGAGGGGAAGATTTGGCGCTGTAAGGCGGCAAAGGCGAGAATATGGCGGCACGTACCTGAAAGGAGAGGAAGAGTCGGCGCTGGAAGGCGGCAAAGGCGAGAATATGGCGGCAGGTGCGTGAAAGGAGAGGAAGAGTCGGCGCTGGAAGGCGGCAAAGGCGAGAATATGGCGGCACGTGCGTGAAAGGAGAGGAAGAGTCGGCGCTGGAAGGCAGCAAAGGCGAGAATATGGCGGCAGCTGCGTGAAAGGAGAGGAAGAGTCGGCGCTGGAAGGCGGCAAAGGCGAGAATATGGCGGCACGTGCGTGAAAGGAGAGGAAGAGTCGGCGCTGGAAGGCGGCAAAGGCGAGAATATGGCGGCACGTACCTGAAAGGAGAGGAAGAGTCGGCGGTGGAAGGCGGCAAAGGCGAGAATATGGCGGCACGTACCTGAAAGGAGAGGAAGATTTGGCGCTGGAAGGCGGCAAAGGCGAGAATATGGCGGCAGCTGCGTGAAAGGAGAGGAAGAGTCGGCGGTGGAAGGCGGCAAAGGCGAGAATATGGCGGCAACTGCGTGAAAGGAGAGGAAGAGTCGGCGCTGGAAGGCGGCAAAGGCAAGAATATGGCGGCAGGTGCCTGAAAGGAGAGGAAGAGTCGGCGGTGGAAGGCGGCAAAGGCGAGAATATGGCGGCAACTGCGTGAAAGGAGAGGAAGACTCGGCGGTGGAAGGCGGCAAAGGCAAGAATATGGTGGCAACTGCGTGAAAGGAGAGGAAGATTTGGCGCTGCAAGACGGCAAAGGCGAGAATATGGCGGCACGTACCTGAAAGGAGAGGAATATTTGGCGCTGGAAGGCGGCAAAAGCGAGAATATGGCGGCACGTACCTGAAAGGAGAGGAAGAGTCGGCGCTGGAAGGCGGCAAAGGCGAGAATATGGCGGCACGTACCTGAAAGGAGAGGAAGAGTCGGCGCTGGAAGGCGGCAAAGGCGAGAATATGGCGGCAGGTGCGTGAAAGGAGAGGAAGAGTCAGCGCTGGAAGGCGGCAAAGGCGAGAATATGGCAGCACGTACCTGAAAGGAGAGGAACAGTCGGCGGTGGAAGGGGGCAAACGCGAGAATATGGCGGCACGTACCTGAAAGGAGAGGAAGAGTTGGCGCTGGAAGGCGGCAAAGGCGAGAATATGGCGGCACGTACCTGAAAGGAGAGGAAGAGTCGGCGGTGGAAGGCGGGAAATGCGAGAATATGGCGGCAGCTGCGTGAAAGGAGAGGAAGAGTCGGCAGTGGAAGTCGGCAAAGGCGAGAATATGGCGGCATGTGCGTGAAAGGAGAGGAAGAGTCGGCGCTGGAAGGCGGCAAAGGCGAGAATATGGCGGCAGCTGCGTGAAAGGAGAGGAAGAGTCGGCGCTGGAAGGCGGCAAAGGCGATAATATGGCAGCATTTGCGTGACAGGAGAGGAAGAGTCGGCGCTGGAAGGCGGCAAAGGCGAGAATATGGCGGCACGTACCTGAAAGGAGAGGAAGAGTTGGCGCTGCAAGGCGGCAAAGGCGAGAATATGGCAGCACGTACCTGAAAGGAGAGGAAGAGTCGGCGCTGGAAGGCGGCAAAGGCGAGAATATGGCGGCATGTGCGTGAAAGGAGAGGAAGAGTCGGCGCTGGGAGGCGGCAAAGGCGAGAATATGGCGGCAGCTGCGTGAAAGGAGAGGAAGAGTCGGCGGTGGAAGGCGGCAAAGGCGAGAATATGGCAGCATTTGCGTGACAGGAGAGGAAGAGTCGGCGCTGGAAGGCGGCAAATGCGAGAATATGGCTGCACCTGCGTGAAAGGAGAGGAAGAGTCGGCGCTGGAAGGCGGCAAAGGCGAGAATATGGCGGCACGTACCTGAAAGGAGAGGAATATTTGGCGCTGGAAGGCGGCAAAGGCGAGAATATGGCGGCAGCTGCGTGAAAGGATAGGAAGGGTCGGCGGTGGAAGGCGGCAAAGGCGAGAATATGGCAGCACGTACCTGAAAGGAGAGGAAGATTTGGCGCTGGAAGGCGGCAAAGGCGAGAATATGGCGGCACGTACCTGAAAGGAGAGGAAGATTTGGCGCTGGAAGGCGGAAAAGGCGAGAATATGGCGGCAGCTGCGTGAAAGGATAGGAAGAGTCGGCACTGGAAGGCGGCAAAGGCGAGAATATGGCGGCACGTACCTGAAAGGAGAGGAAGAGTCGGCGCTGGAAGGCGGCAAAGGCGAGAATATGGCAGCCCGTGCGTGAAAGGAGAGGAAGAGTCGGCGCTGGAAGGCGGCAAAGGCGAGAATATGGCAGTAGGTGCGTGAAAGGAGAGGAAGAGTCGGCGCTGGAAGGCGGCAAAGGCAAGAATATGGCGGCAGCTGAGTGAAAGGAGAGGAAGAGTCGGCGGTGGAAGGCGGGAAATGCGAGAACATGGCGGCAACTCCGTGAAAGGAGAGGAAGAGTCGGCGCTGGAAGGCGGCAAAGGCGAGAATATGGCGGCACGTACCTGAAAGGAGGGGAAGATTTGGCGCTGGAAGGCGGCAAAGGCGAGAATATGGCGGCAGCTGCGTGAAAGGAGAGGAAGAGTCGGCGCTGGAAGGCGGCAAAGGCGAGAATATGGCGGCAGGTGCGTGAAAGGAGAGGAAGAGTCGGCGCTGGAAGGCGGCAAAGGCGAGAATATGGCGGCACGTGCGTGAAAGGAGAGGAAGAGTCGGCGCTGGAAGGCGGCAAAGGCGAGAATATGGCGGCAGCTGCGTGAAAGGAGAGGAAGAGTCGGCGCTGGAAGGCGGCAAAGGCGAGAATATGGCGGCACGTGCGTGAAAGGAGAGGAAGAGTCGGCGCTGGAAGGCGGCAAAGGCGAGAATATGGCGGCACGTACCTGAAAGGAGAGGAAGAGTCGGCGCTGGAAGGCGGCAAAGGCGAGAATATGGCGGCACGTACCTGAAAGGAGAGGAAGATTTGGCGCTGGAAGGCGGCAAAGGCGAGAATATGGCGGCAGCTGCGTGAAAGGAGAGGAAGAGTCGGCAGTGGAAGGCGGCAAAGGCGAGAATATGGCAGCACGTACCTGAAAGGAAAGGAAGATTTGGCGCTGGAAGGCGGCAAACGAGAGAATATGGCAGCAACTGCGTGAAAGGAGAGGAAGAGTCGGCAGTGGAAGGCGGCAAAGGCGAGAATATGGCAGCACGCACCTGAAAGAACAGGAAGAGTCGGCGCTGGAAGGCGGCAAAGGCAAGAATATGGCGGCACGTACCTGAAAGGATAGGAAGAGTCGGCGCTGGAAGCCGGCAAAGGCGAGAATATGGCGGTAGGTGCGTGAAAGGAGAGGAAGAGTCGGCGCTGGAAGGCGGCAAAGGCGAGAATATGGCGGCAACTGCGTAAAAGCAGAGGAAGAGTCGGCGCTGGAAGGCGGCAAAGGCGAGAATATGGCAGCCCGTGCGTGAAAGGAGAGGAAGAGTCGGCGCTGGAAGGCGGCAAAGGCGAGAATATGGCGGCAGCTGCGAGAAAGGAGAGGAAGAGTCGGCGCTGGAAGGCGGCAAAGGCGAGAATATGGCGGCAGCTGAGTGAAAGGAGAGGAAGAGTCGGCGGTGGAAGGCGGCAAAGGCGAGAATATGGCAGCATTTGCGTGACAGGAGAGGAAGATTTGGCGCTGAAAGGCGGCAAAGGCGAGAATATGGCGGCACCTGCGTGAAAGGAGAGGAAGAGTCGGCGCTGGAAGGCGGCAAAGGCAAGAATATGGTGGCAGCTGCATGAAAGGAGAGGAAGATTTGGCGCTGGAAGGCGGCAAAGGCGAGAATATGGCGGCAGCTGCGTGAAAGGAGAGGAAGAGTCGGCGCTGGAAGGCGGCAAAGGCGAGAATATGGCGGCACGTACCTGAAAGGAGAGGAAGATTTGGCGCTGGAAGACGGCAAACGAGAGAATATGGCGGCAGCTGCGTGAAAGGAGAGGAAGAGTCAGCACTGGAAGGCGGCAAAGGCGAGAATATGGCGGCACGTACCTGAAAGGAGAGGAAGATTTGGCGCTGGAACGCGGCAAACGAGAGAATATGGCGGCAGGTGCGTGAAAGGAGAGGAAGAATCGGCAGTGGAAGGCGGCAAAGGCGAGAATATGGCAGCACGCACCTGAAAGAACAGGAAGAGTCGGCGTTGGAAGGCGGCAAAGGCGAGAATATGGCGGCACGTACCTGAAAGGAGAGGAAGAGTCGGCGCTGGAAGGCGGCAAAGGCGAGAATATGTCAGCCCGTGCGTGAAAGGAGAGGAAGAGTCGGCGCTGGAAGGCGGCAAAGGCGAGAATATGGCAGTAGGTGCGTGAAAGGAGAGGAAGAGTCGGCGCTGGAAGGCGGCAAAGGCAAGAATATGGCGGCAGCTGAGTGAAAGGAGAGGAAGAGTCGGCGGTGGAAGGCGGGAAATGCGAGAATATGGCGGCAACTCCGTGAAAGGAGAGGAAGAGTCGGCGCTGGAAGACGGCAAAGGCGAGAATATGGCGGCACGTACCTGAAAGGAGGGAAAGATTTGGCGCTGTAAGGCGGCAAAGGCGAGAATATGGCGGCACGTACCTGAAAGGAGAGGAAGAGTCGGCGCTGGAAGGCGGCAAAGGCGAGAATATGGCGGCAGGTGCGTGAAAGGAGAGGAAGAGTCGGCGCTGGAAGGCGGCAAAGGCGAGAATATGGCGGCACGTGCGTGAAAGGAGAGGAAGAGTCGGCGCTGGAAGGCGGCAAAGGCGAGAATATGGCGGCAGCTGCGTGAAAGGAGAGGAAGAGTCGGCGCTGGAAGGCGGCAAAGGCGAGAATATGGCGGCACGTGCGTGAAAGGAGAGGAAGAGTCGGCAGTGGAAGGCGGCAAAGGCGAGAATATGGCGGCACGTACCTGAAAGGAGAGGAAGAGTCGGCGCGGGAAGGCGGCAAAGGCGAGAATATGGCGGCACGTACCTGAAAGGAGAGGAAGATTTGGCGCTGGAAGGCGGCAAAGGCGAGAATATGGCGGCAGCTGCGTGAAAGGAGAGGAAGAGTCGGCGGTGGAAGGCGGCAAAGGCGAGAATATGGCGGCAACTGCGTGAAAGGAGAGGAAGAGTCGGCGCTGGAAGGCGGCAAAGGCGAGAATATGGCGGCAGGTGCCTGAAAGGAGAGGAAGAGTCGGCGCTGGAAGGCGGCAAAGGCGAGAATATGGCAGTAGGTGCGTGAAAGGAGAGGAAGACTCGGCGGTGGAAGGCGGCAAAGGCAAGAATATGGTGGCAACTGCGTGAAAGGAGAGGAAGATTTGGCGCTGCAAGACGGCAAAGGCGAGAATATGGCGGCACGTACCTGAAAGGAGAGGAAGATTTGGTGCTGGAAGGCGGCAAAAGCGAGAATATGGCGGCACGTACCTGAAAGGAGAGGAAGAGTCGGCGCTGGAAGGCGGCAAAGGCGAGAATATGGCGGCACGTACCTGAAAGGAGAGGAAGAGTCGGCGCTGGAAGGCGGCAAAGGCGAGAATATGGCGGCAGGTGCGTGAAAGGAGAGGAAGAGTCAGCGCTGGAAGGCGGCAAAGGCGAGAATATGGCAGCACGTACCTGAAAGGAGAGGAACAGTCGGCGGTGGAAGGGGGCAAACGCGAGAATATGGCGGCACGTACCTGAAAGGAGAGGAAGAGTTGGCGCTGGAAGGCGGCAAAGGCGAGAATATGGCGGCACGTACCTGAAAGGAGAGGAAGAGTCGGCGGTGGAAGGCGGGAAATGCGAGAATATGGCGGCAGCTGCGTGAAAGGAGAGGAAGAGTCGGCAGTGGAAGACGGCAAAGGCGAGAATATGGCGGCATGTGCGTGAAAGGAGAGGAAGAGTCGGCGCTGGAAGGCGGCAAAGGCGAGAATATGGCGGCAGCTGCGTGAAAGGAGAGGAAGAGTCGGCGGTGGAAGGCGGCAAAGGCGATAATATGGCAGCATTTGCGTGACAGGAGAGGAAGAGTCGGCGCTGGAAGGCGGCAAAGGCGAGAATATGGCGGCACGTACCTGAAAGGAGAGGAAGATTTGGCGCTGCAAGACGGCAAAGGCGAGAATATGGCGGCACGTACCTGAAAGTAGAGGAATATTTGGCGCTGGAAGGCGGCAAAAGCGAGAATATGGCGGCACGTACCTGAAAGGAGAGGAAGAGTCGGCGCTGGAAGGCGGCAAAGGCGAGAATATGGCGGCACGTACCTGAAAGGAGAGGAAGAGTCGGCGCTGGAAGGCGGCAAAGGCGAGAATATGGCGGCAGGTGCGTGAAAGGAGAGGAAGAGTCAGCGCTGGAAGGCGGCAAAGGCGAGAATATGGCAGCACGTACCTGAAAGGAGAGGAACAGTCGGCGGTGGAAGGGGGCAAACGCGAGAATATGGCGGCACGTACCTGAAAGGAGAGGAAGAGTTGGCGCTGGAAGGCGGCAAAGGCGAGAATATGGCGGCACGTACCTGAAAGGAGAGGAAGAGTCGGCGGTGGAAGGCGGGAAATGCGAGAATATGGCGGCAGCTGCGTGAAAGGAGAGGAAGAGTCGGCAGTGGAAGTCGGCAAAGGCGAGAATATGGCGGCATGTGCGTGAAAGGAGAGGAAGAGTCGGCGCTGGAAGGCGGCAAAGGCGAGAATATGGCGGCAGCTGCGTGAAAGGAGAGGAAGAGTCGGCGGTGGAAGGCGGCAAAGGCGATAATATGGCAGCATTTGCGTGACAGGAGAGGAAGAGTCGGCGCTGGAAGGCGGCAAAGGCGAGAATATGGCGGCACGTACCTGAAAGGAGAGGAAGAGTTGGCGCTGCAAGGCGGCAAAGGCGAGAATATGGCAGCACGTACCTGAATGGAGAGGAAGAGTCGGCGCTGGAAGGCGGCAAAGGCGAGAATATGGCGGCATGTGCGTGAAAGGAGAGGAAGAGTCGGCGCTGGGAGGCGGCAAAGGCGAGAATATGGCGGCAGCTGCGTGAAAGGAGAGGAAGAGTCGGCGGTGGAAGGCGGCAAAGGCGAGAATATGGCAGCATTTGCGTGACAGGAGAGGAAGAGTCGGCGCTGGAAGGCGGCAAAGGCGAGAATATGGCTGCACCTGCGTGAAAGGAGAGGAAGAGTCGGCGCTGGAAGGCGGCAAAGGCGAGAATATGGCGGCACGTACCTGAAAGGAGAGGAATATTTGGCGCTGGAAGGCGGCAAAGGCGAGAATATGGCGGCAGCTGCGTGAAAGGATAGGAAGGGTCGGCGGTGGAAGGCGGCAAAGGCGAGAATATGGCAGCACGTACCTGAAAGGAGAGGAAGATTTGGCGCTGGAAGGCGGCAAAGGCGAGAATATGGCGGCACGTACCTGAAAGGAGAGGAAGATTTGGCGCTGGAAGGCGGAAAAGGCGAGAATATGGCGGCAGCTGCGTGAAAGGATAGGAAGAGTCGGCACTGGAAGGCGGCAAAGGCGAGAATATGGCGGCACGTACCTGAAAGGAGAGGAAGAGTCGGCGCTGGAAGGCGGCAAAGGCGAGAATATGGCAGCCCGTGCGTGAAAGGAGAGGAAGAGTCGGCGCTGGAAGGCGGCAAAGGCGAGAATATGGCAGTAGGTGCGTGAAAGGAGAGGAAGAGTCGGCGCTGGAAGGCGGCAAAGGCAAGAATATGGCGGCAGCTGAGTGAAAGGAGAGGAAGAGTCGGCGGTGGAAGGCGGGAAATGCGAGAACATGGCGGCAACTCCGTGAAAGGAGAGGAAGAGTCGGCGCTGGAAGGCGGCAAAGGCGAGAATATGGCGGCACGTACCTGAAAGGAGGGGAAGATTTGGCGCTGGAAGGCGGCAAAGGCGAGAATATGGCGGCAGCTGCGTGAAAGGAGAGGAAGAGTCGGCGCTGGAAGGCGGCAAAGGCGAGAATATGGCGGCAGGTGCGTGAAAGGAGAGGAAGAGTCGGCGCTGGAAGGCGGCAAAGGCGAGAATATGGCGGCACGTGCGTGAAAGGAGAGGAAGAGTCGGCGCTGGAAGGCGGCAAAGGCGAGAATATGGCGGCAGCTGCGTGAAAGGAGAGGAAGAGTCGGCGCTGGAAGGCGGCAAAGGCGAGAATATGGCGGCACGTGCGTGAAAGGAGAGGAAGAGTCGGCGCTGGAAGGCGGCAAAGGCGAGAATATGGCGGCACGTACCTGAAAGGAGAGGAAGAGTCGGCGCTGGAAGGCGGCAAAGGCGAGAATATGGCGGCACGTACCTGAAAGGAGAGGAAGATTTGGCGCTGGAAGGCGGCAAAGGCGAGAATATGGCGGCAGCTGCGTGAAAGGAGAGGAAGAGTCGGCAGTGGAAGGCGGCAAAGGCGAGAATATGGCAGCACGTACCTGAAAGGAAAGGAAGATTTGGCGCTGGAAGGCGGCAAACGAGAGAATATGGCAGCAACTGCGTGAAAGGAGAGGAAGAGTCGGCAGTGGAAGGCGGCAAAGGCGAGAATATGGCAGCACGCACCTGAAAGAACAGGAAGAGTCGGCGCTGGAAGGCGGCAAAGGCAAGAATATGGCGGCACGTACCTGAAAGGATAGGAAGAGTCGGCGCTGGAAGCCGGCAAAGGCGAGAATATGGCGGTAGGTGCGTGAAAGGAGAGGAAGAGTCGGCGCTGGAAGGCGGCAAAGGCGAGAATATGGCGGCAACTGCGTAAAAGGAGAGGAAGAGTCGGCGCTGGAAGGCGGCAAAGGCGAGAATATGGCAGCCCGTGCGTGAAAGGAGAGGAAGAGTCGGCGCTGGAAGGCGGCAAAGGCGAGAATATGGCGGCAGCTGCGAGAAAGGAGAGGAAGAGTCGGCGGTGGAAGGCGGCAAAGGCGAGAATATGGCGGCAACTGCGTGAAAGTAGAGGAAGATTTGGCGCTGGAAGGCGGCAAAGGCGAGAATATGGCAGCCCATGCGTGAAAGGAGAGGAAGAGTCGGCGCTGGAAGGCGGCAAAGACGAGAATATGGCAGCCCGTGCGTGAAAGGAGAGGAAGATTTCGCGCTGGAAGGCGGCAAAGGCGAGAATATGGCGGCATGTACCTGAAAGGAGAGAAAGACTCGGCGCTGGAAGGCGGCAAAGGCGAGAATATGGCGGCAACTGCGTGAAAGGAGAGGAAGAGTCGGCGCTGGAAGGCGGCAAAGGCGAGAATATCGCGGCAAGTACCTGAAAGTAGAGGAAGATTTGGCGAGGGAAAGCGGCAAAGGCGAGAATATGGCGGCAGCTGCGTGAAAGGAGAGGAAGAGTCGGCGCTGGAAAGCGGCAAAGGCGAGAACATGGCAGCACGCACCTGAAAGAAGAGGAAGAGTCGGCGCTGGAAGGCGGCAAAGGCGAGAATATGGCGGCACGTACCTGAATGGAGAGGAAGAGTCGGCGCTGGAAGGCGGCAAAGGCGAGAATGTGGCGGTAGGTGCGTGAAAGGAGAGGAAGAGTCGGCGCTGGAAGGCGGCAAAGGCGAGAATATGGCGGCAGCTGCGTGAAAGGAGAGGAAGAGTCGGCGGTGGAAGGCGGGAAATGCGAGAATATGGCGGCAACTGCGTGAAAGGAGAGGAAGAGTCGGCGCTGGAAGGCGGCAAAGGCGAGAATATGGCGGCAGGTGCGTGAAAGGAGAGGAAGTGTCGGCGCTGGAAGGCGGCAAAGGCAAGAATATGGCGGCAGGTGCGTGAAACGAGAGGAAGAGTCGGCGGTGGAAGACGGCAAAGGCGAGAGTATGGCGGCACGTACCTGAAAGGAGAGGAAGAGTCGGCGCTGGAAGGCGGCAAAGGCGAGAATATGGCGGCACGTACCTGAAAGGAGAGGAAGAGTCGGCGCTGGAAGGCGGCAAAGGCGAGAATATGGCAGCCCGTGCGTGAAAGGATAGGAAGAGTCGGCGCTGGAAGGCGGCAAAGGCGAGAATATGGCAGCACGTACCTGAAAGGAGAGGAAGAGTCGGCGCTGGAAGGCGGCAAAGGCGAGAATATCGCGGCAAGTACCTGAAAGGAGAGGAAGAGTCGGCGCTGGAAGACGGCAAACGAGAGAATATGGCAGCAACTGCGTGAAAGGAGAGGAAGAGTCGGCGCTGGAAGGCGGCAAAGGCGAGAATATGGCAGCACGCACCTGAAAGAACAGGAAGAGTCGGCGCTGGAAGGCGGCAAAGGCGAGAATATGGCGGCAGGTGCGTGAAAGGAGAGGAAGAGTCGGCGCTGGAAGGCGGCAAAGGCGAGAATATGGCAGCACGTGCGTGAAAGGAGAGGAAGAGTCGGCGCTGGAAGGCGGCAAAGGCGAGAATATGGCGGTAGGTGCGTGAAAGGAGAGGAAGAGTCGGCGCTGGAAGGCGGCAAAGGCGAGAATATGGCGGCAGCTGCGTGAAAGGAGAGGAAGAGTCGGCGCTGGAAGGCGGGAAATGCGAGAATATGGCGGCAACTGCGTGAAAGTAGAGGAAGAGTCGGCGCTGGAACGCGGCAAAGGCGAGAATATGGCGGCACGTACCTGAAAGGAGAGGAAGAGTCGGCGCTGGAAGGCGGCAAAGGCGAGAATATGGCGGCACGTACCTGAAAGGAGAGGAAGAGTCGGCGCTGGAAGGCGGCAAAGGCGAGAATATGGCGGCACGTACCTGAAAGGAGAGGAAGATTTGGCGCTGCAAGGCGGCAAACGAGAGAATATGGCGGCAGGTGCGTGAAAGGAGAGGAAGAATCGGCAGTGGAAGGCGTTAAAGGCGAGAATATGGCAGCACGCACCTGAAAGAACAGGAAGAGTCGGCGGTGGAAGGCGGCAAAGGCGAGAATATGGCAGCCCGTGCGTGAAAGGAGAGGAAGAGTCGGCTCTGGAAGGCGGCAACGGCGAGAATATGGCGGTAGGTGCGTGCCAGGAGAGGTAGAGTCGGCGCTGGAAGGCGGCAAAGGCAAGAATATGGCGGCAGCTGCGTGAAAGGAGAGGAAGAGTCGGCGGTGGAAGGCGGGAAATGCGAGAACATGGCGGCAACTCCGTGAAAGGAGAGGAAGAGTCGGCGCTGGAAGACGGCAAAGGCGAGAATATGGCGGCACGTACCTAAAAGGAGGGGAAGATTTGACGCTGGAAGTCGGCAAAGGCGAGAATATGGCGGCACGTACCTGAAAGGAGAGGAAGAGTCGGCGGTGGAAGACGGCAAAGGCGAGAATATGGCGGCAGGTGCGTGAAAGGAGAGGAAGAGTCGGCGCTGGAAGGTGGCAAAGGCGAGAATATGGCGGCACGTACCTGAAAGGAGAGGAAGATTTGGCGCTGGAACGCGGCAAAGGCGAGAATATGGCGGCAGGTGCGTGAAAGGAGAGGAAGAGTCGGCAGTGGATGGCGGCAAAGGCGAGAATATGGCGGCAACTGCGTGAAAGGAGAGGAACAGTCGGCGCTGGAAGGCGGCAAAGGCGAGAATATGGCGGCACGTACCTGAAAGTAGAGGAAGAGTCGGCGCTGGAAGGCGGCAAAGGCGAGAATATGGCGGCACGTACCTGAAAGGAGAGGAAGAGTCGGCGCTGGAAGGCGGCAAAGGCGAGAATATGGCGGCAGCTGCGTGAAAGGAGAGGAAGAGTCGGCAGTGGAAGGCGGCAAAGGCGAGAATATGGCGGCACGTACCTGAAAGGAGAGGAAGAGTTGGCGCTGGAAGGCGGCAAAGGCGAGAATATGGCGGCAGGTGCGTGAAAGGACAGGAAGAGTCGGCGCTGGAAGGCGGCAAAGGCGAGAATATGGCGGCAGGTGCGTGAAAGGAGAGGAAGAGTCGGCGCTGGAAGGCGGCAAAGGCGAGAATATGGCGGCACGTACCTGAAAGGAGAGGAAGAGTCGGCGCTGGAAGGCGGCAAAGGCGAGAATATGGCGGTAGGTGCGTGAAAGGAGAGGAAGAGTCGGCGGTGGAAGGCGGCAAAGGCGAGAATATGGCGGCAGCTGCGTGAAAGCAGAGCAAGAGTCGGCGGTGGAAGGCGGGAAATGCGAGAATATGGCGGCAGGTGCCTGAAAGGAGAGGAAGAGTCGGCGCTGGAAGACGGCAAACGCGAGAATATGGCGGCACGTACCTGAAAGAAGAGGAAGATTTGGCGATGGAAGGCGGCAAAGGCGAGAATATGGCGGCATGTACCTGAAAGGAGAGGAAGAGTCGGCGCTGGAAGGCGGCAAAGGCGAGAATATGGCGGCAGGTGCGTGAAAGGAGAGGAAGAGTCGGCGCTGGAAGGCGGCAAATGCGAGAATATGGCGGCACGTGCGTGAAACGAGAGGAAGAGTCGGCGCTGGAAGGCGGCAAAGGCGAGAATATGGCGGCAGCTGCGTGAAAGGAGAGGAAGATTTGGCGCTGGAAGGCGGCAAAGGCGAGAATATGGCGGCACGTACCTGAAAGGAGAGGAAGAGTCGGCGCTGGAAGGCGGCAAAGGCGAGAATATGGCGGCACGTACCTGAAAGGAGAGGAAGATTTGGCGCTGGAAGGCGGCAAAGGCGAGAATATGGCGGCAGCTGCGTGAAAGGAGAGGAAGAGTCGGTGCTGGAAGGCGGCAAAGGCGAGAATATGGCAGCACGTACCTGAAAGGAAAGGAAGATTTGGCGCTGGAAGGCGGCAAACGAGAGAATATGGCAGCAACTGCGTGAAAGGAGAGGAAGAGTCGGCGCTGGAAGGCGGCAAAGGCGAGAATATGGCAGCACGCACCTGAAAGAACAGGAAGAGTCGGCGCTGGAAGGCGGCAAAGGCGAGAATATGGCGGCAGGTGCGTGAAAGGAGAGGAAGAGTCGGCGCTGGAAGGCGGCAAAGGCGAGAATATGGCAGCACGTGCGTGAAAGGAGAGGAAGAGTCGGCGCTGGAAGGCGGCAAAGGCGAGAATATGGCGGTAGGTGCGTGAAAGGAGAGGAAGAGTCGGCGCTGGAAGGCGGCAAAGGCGAGAATATGGCGGCAGCTGCGTGAAAGGAGAGGAAGAGTCGGCGGTGGAAGGCGGGAAATGCGAGAATATGGCGGCAACTGCGTGAAAGGAGAGTAAGAGTCGGCGGTGGAAGGCGGCAAAGGCGAGAATATGGCGGCAGGTGCGTGAAAGGAGAGGAAGAGTCGGCGCTGGAAGGCGGCAAAGGCGAGAATATGGCGGCACGTACCTGAAAGGAGAGGAAGAGTCGGCGCTGGAAGGCGGCAAAGGCGAGAATATGGCGGCACGTACCTGAAAGGAGAGGAAGATTTGGCGCTGGAAGGCGGCAAATGCGAGAATATGGCGGCAACTGGGTGAAAGGATAGGAAGAGTCGGCGCTGGAAGGCGGCAAAGGCGAGAATATGGCAGCACGTACCTGAAAGGAGAGGAAGATTTGGCGCTGGAAGGCGGCAAACGAGAGAATATGGCGGCAGCTGCGTGAAAGGAGAGGAAGAGTCGGCGGTGGAAGGCGGGAAATGCGAGAACATGGCGGCAACTCCGTGAAAGGAGAGGAAGAGTCGGCGCTGGAAGACGGCAAAGGCGAGAATATGGCGGCACGTACCTAAAAGGAGGGGAAGATTTGGCGCTGGAAGTCGGCAAAGGCGAGAATATGGCGGCACGTACCTGAAAGGAGAGGAAGAGTCGGCGGTGGAAGACGGCAAAGGCGAGAATATGGCGGCAGGTGCGTAAAAGGAGAGGAAGAGTCGGCGCTGGAAGGTGGCAAAGGCGAGAATATGGCGGCCAGTACCTGAAAGGAGAGGAAGATTTGGCGCTGGAACGCGGCAAAGGCGAGAATATGGCGGCAGGTGCGTGAAAGGAGAGGAAGAGTCGGCAGTGGATGGCGGCAAAGGCGAGAATATGGCGGCACGTACCTGAAAGGAGAGGAAGAGTCGGCGCTGGAAGGCGGCAAAGGCGAGATTATGGCGGCACGTACCTGAAAGGAGAGGAAGATTTGGCGCTGGAAGGCGGCAAAGGCGAGAATATGGCGGCAGCTGCGTGAAAGGAGAGGAAGAGTCGGCAGTGGAAGGCGGCAAAGGCGAGAATATGGCGGCACGTACCTGAAAGGAGAGGAAGAGTTGGCGCTGGAAGGCGGCAAAGGCGAGAATATGGCGCCACGTACCTGAAAGGACAGGAAGAGTCGGCGCTGGAAGGTGGCAAAGGCGAGAATATGGCGGCAGCTGCGTGAAAGGAGAGGAAGAGTCGGCGCTGGAAGGCGGCAAAGGCGAGAATATGGCGGCACGTACCTGAAAGGACAGGAAGAGCCGGCGGTGGAAGGCGGCAAACGCGAGAATATGGCGTCACGTACCTGAAAGGAGAGGAAGACTCGGCGCTGGAAGGCGGCAAAGGCGAGAATATGGCGGCAGCTGCATGAAAGGAGAGGAAGAGTCGGCGATGGAAGGCGGCAAAGGCGAGAATATTGTGGCAACTGCGTGAAAGGAGAGGAAGAGTCGGCGCTGGAAGGCGGCAAAGGCGAGAATATGGCGGCACATACCTGAAAGGAGAGGAAGAATCGGCAGTGGAAGGCGGCAAAGGCGAGAATATGGCGGCAGCTGCGTGAAAGGAGAGGAAGAGTCGGCGCTGGAAGGCGGCAAAGGCGAGAATATCGCGGCAAGTACCTGAAAGTAGAGGAAGATTTGGCGCGGGAAGGCGGCAAAGGCGAGAATATGGCGGCACCTGCGTGAAAGGAGAGGAAGAGTCGGCGCTGGAAGGCGGCAAAGGCGAGAATATGGCGGCAGCTGCGTGAAAGGATAGGAAGAGTCGGCAGTGGAAAGCGGCAAAGGCGAGAATATGGCGGCACGTACCTGAAAGGAGAGGAAGAGCCGGCGGTGGAAGGCGGCAAACGCGAGAATATGGCGGCAGCTGCATCAAAAGGAGAGGAAGAGTCGGCGCTGGAAGGCGGCAAAGGCGAGAATATGGCGGCAGCTGCGTAAAAGGAGAGGAAGAGTCGGCGCTGGAAGGCGGCAAAGGCGAGAATATGGCGGCAACTGCGTGAAAGGAGAGGAAGAGTCGGCGTTGGAAGGCGGCAAAGGCGAGAATATCGCGGCAAGTACCTGAAAGTAGAGGAAGATTTGGCGAGGGAAAGCGGCAAAGGCGAGAATATGGCGGCAGCTGCGTGAAAGGAGAGGAAGAGTCGGCGCTGGAAGGCGGCAAAGGCGAGAATATGGCAGCACGCACCTGAAAGAAGAGGAAGAGTCGGCGCTGGAAGGCGGCAAAGGCGAGAATATGGCGGCACGTACCTGAATGGAGAGGAAGAGTCGGCGCTGGAAGGCGGCAAAGGCGAGAATATGGCGGTAGGTGCGTGAAAGGAGAGGAAGAGTCGGCGCTGGAAGGCGGCAAAGGCGAGAATATGGCGGCAGCTGCGTGAAAGGAGAGGAAGAGTCGGCGCTGGAAGGCGGGAAATGCGAGAATATGGCGGCAACTGCGTGAAAGGAGAGGAAGAGTCGGCGCTGGAAGGCGGCAAAGGCGAGAATATGGCGGCAGGTGCGTGAAAGGAGAGGAAGAGTCGGCGCTGGAAGGTGGCAAAGGCGAGAATATGGCGGCACGTACCTGAAAGGAGAGGAAGATTTGGCGCTGGAACGCGGCAAAGGCGAGAATATGGCGGCAGGTGCGTGAAAGGAGAGGAAGAGTCGGCAGTGGATGGCGGCAAAGGCGAGAATATGGCGGCACATACCTGAAAGGAGAGGAACAGTCGGCGCTGGAAGGCGGCAAAGGCGAGAATATGGCGGCACGTACCTGAAAGGAGAGGAAGAGTCGGCGCTGGAAGGCGGCAAAGGCGAGAATATGGCGGCACGTACCTGAAAGGAGAGGAAGATTTGGCGCTGGAAGGCGGCAAAGGCGAGAATATGGCGGCAGCTGCGTGAAAGGAGAGGAAGAGTCGGCAGTGGAAGGCGGCAAAGGCGAGAATATGGCGGCACGTACCTGAAAGGAGAGGAAGAGTCGGCGCTGGAAGGCGGCAAAGGCGAGAATATGGCGCCACGTACCTGAAAGGACAGGAAGAGTCGGCGCTGGAAGGTGGCAAAGGCGAGAATATGGCGGCAGCTGCGTGAAAGGAGAGGAAGAGTCGGCGCTGGAAGGCGGCAAAGGCGAGAATATGGCGGCACGTACCTGAAAGGACAGGAAGAGCCGGCGGTGGAAGGCGGCAAACGCGAGAATATGGCGGCACGTACCTGAAAGGAGAGGAAGACTCGGCGCTGGAAGGCGGCAAAGGCGAGAATATGGCGGCAGCTGCATGAAAGGAGAGGAAGAGTCGGCGATGGAAGGCGGCAAAGGCGAGAATATTGTGGCAACTGCGTGAAAGGAGAGGAAGAGTCGGCGCTGGAAGGCGGCAAAGGCGAGAATATGGCGGCACATACCTGAAAGGAGAGGAAGAATCGGCAGTGGAAGGCGGCAAAGGCGAGAATATGGCGGCAGCTGCGTGAAAGGAGAGGAAGAGTCGGCGGTGGAAGGCGGCAAAGGCGACAATATCGCGGCAAGTACCTGAAAGTAGAGGAAGATTTGGCGCGGGAAGGCGGCAAAGGCGAGAATATGGCGGCAGCTGCGTGAAAGGAGAGGAAGAGTCGGCGCTGGAAGGCGGCAAAGGCGAGAATATGGCGGCACGTACCTGAAAGGAGAGGAAGATTTGGCGCTGGAAGGCGGCAAAGGCGAGAATATGGCGGAAGCTGCGTGAAAGGATAGGAAGAGTCGGCAGTGGAAAGCGGCAAAGGCGAGAATATGGCGGCACGTACCTGAAAGGAGAGGAAGAGCCGGCGGTGGAAGGCGGCAAACGCGAGAATATGGCGGCAGCTGCATCAAAAGGAGAGGAAGAGTCGGCGCTGGAAGGCGGCAAAGGCGAGAATATGGCGGCAGCTGCGTGAAAGGAGAGGAAGAGTCGGCGCTGGAAGGCGGCAAAGGCGAGAATATGGCGGCAACTGCGTGAAAGGAGAGGAAGAGTCGGCGTTGGAAGGCGGCAAAGGCGAGAATATCGCGGCAAGTACCTGAAAGTAGAGGAAGATTTGGCGAGGGAAAGCGGCAAAGGCGAGAATATGGCGGCAGCTGCGTGAAAGGAGAGGAAGAGTCGGCGCTGGAAAGCGGCAAAGGCGAGAACATGGCAGCACGCACCTGAAAGAAGAGGAAGAGTCGGCGCTGGAAGGCGGCAAAGGCGAGAATATGGCGGCAGCTGCGTGAAAGGAGAGGAAGAGTCGGCGCTGGAAGGCGGCAAAGGCGAGAATATGGCGGTAGGTGCGTGAAAGGAGAGGAAGAGTCGGCGCTGGAAGGTGGCAAAGGCGAGAATATGGCGGCAGCTGCGTGAAAGGAGAGGAAGAGTCGGCGCTGGAAGGCGGCAAAGGCGAGAATATGGCGGCACGTACCTGAAAGGACAGGAAGAGCCGGCGGTGGAAGGCGGCAAACGCGAGAATATGGCGGCACGTACCTGAAAGGAGAGGAAGACTCGGCGCTGGAAGGCGGCAAAGGCGAGAATATGGCGGCAGCTGCATGAAAGGAGAGGAAGAGTCGGCGATGGAAGGCGGCAAAGGCGAGAATATTGTGGCAACTGCGTGAAAGGAGAGGAAGAGTCGGCGCTGGAAGGCGGCAAAGGCGAGAATATGGCGGCACATACCTGAAAGGAGAGGAAGAATCGGCGCTGGAAGGCGGCAAAGGCGAGAATATGGCGGCAGCTGCGTGAAAGGAGAGGAAGAGTCGGCGGTGGAAGGCGGCAAAGGCGACAATATCGCGGCAAGTACCTGAAAGTAGAGGAAGATTTGGCGCGGGAAGGCGGCAAAGGCGAGAATATGGCGGCAGCTGCGTGAAAGGAGAGGAAGAGTCGGCGCTGGAAGGCGGCAAAGGCGAGAATATGGCGGCACGTACCTGAAAGGAGAGGAAGATTTGGCGCTGGAAGGCGGCAAAGGCGAGAATATGGCGGAAGCTGCGTGAAAGGATAGGAAGAGTCGGCAGTGGAAAGCGGCAAAGGCGAGAATATGGCGGCACGTACCTGAAAGGAGAGGAAGAGCCGGCGGTGGAAGGCGGCAAACGCGAGAATATGGCGGCAGCTGCATCAAAAGGAGAGGAAGAGTCGGCGCTGGAAGGCGGCAAAGGCGAGAATATGGCGGCAGCTGCGTGAAAGGAGAGGAAGAGTCGGCGCTGGAAGGCGGCAAAGGCGAGAATATGGCGGCAACTGCGTGAAAGGAGAGGAAGAGTCGGCGTTGGAAGGCGGCAAAGGCGAGAATATCGCGGCAAGTACCTGAAAGTAGAGGAAGATTTGGCGAGGGAAAGCGGCAAAGGCGAGAATATGGCGGCAGCTGCGTGAAAGGAGAGGAAGAGTCGGCGCTGGAAAGCGGCAAAGGCGAGAACATGGCAGCACGCACCTGAAAGAAGAGGAAGAGTCGGCGCTGGAAGGCGGCAAAGGCGAGAATATGGCGGCAGCTGCGTGAAAGGAGAGGAAGAGTCGGCGCTGGAAGGCGGCAAAGGCGAGAATGTGGCGGTAGGTGCGTGAAAGGAGAGGAAGAGTCGGCGCTGGAAGGCGGCAAAGGCGAGAATATGGCGGCAGCTGCGTGAAAGGAGAGGAAGAGTCGGCGGTGGAAGGCGGGAAATGCGAGAATATGGCGGCAACTGCGTGAAAGGAGAGGAAGAGTCGGCGCTGGAAGGCGGCAAAGGCGAGAATATGGCGGCAGGTGCGTGAAAGGAGAGGAAGAGTCGGCGCTGGAAGGCGGCAAAGGCGAGAATATGGCGGCACGTACCTGAAAGGAGAGGAAGAGTCGGCGCTGGAAGGCGGCAAAGGCGAGAATATGGCAGCCCGTGCGTGAAAGGATAGGAAGAGTCGGCGCTGGAAGGCGGCAAAGGCGAGAATATGGCAGCACGTACCTGAAAGGAGAGGAAGAGTCGGCGCTGGAAGGCGGCAAAGGCGAGAATATGGCGGCAAGTACCTGAAAGGAGAGGAAGAGTCGGCGCTGGAAGGCGGCAAAGGCGAGAATATGGCAGCAACTGCGTGAAAGGAGAGGAAGAGTCGGCGCTGGAAGGCGGCAAAGGCGAGAATATGGCGGCAGCTGCGTGAAAGCAGAGCAAGAGTCGGCGGTGGAAGGCGGGAAATGCGAGAATATGGCGGCAGGTGCCTGAAAGGAGAGGAAGAGTCGGCGCTGGAAGACGGCAAACGCGAGAATATGGCGGCACGTACCTGAAAGAAGAGGAAGATTTGGCGCTGGATGGCGGCAAAGGCGAGAATATGGCGGCATGTACCTGAAAGGAGAGGAAGAGTCGGCGCTGGAAGGCGGCAAAGGCGAGAATATGGCGGCAGGTGCGTGAAAGGAGAGGAAGAGTCGGCGCTGGAAGGCGGCAAAGGCGAGAATATGGCGGCACGTGCGTGAAACGAGAGGAAGAGTCGGCGCTGGAAGGCGGCAAAGGCGAGAATATGGCGGCAGCTGCGTGAAAGGAGAGGAAGATTTGGCGCTGGAAGGCGGCAAAGGCGAGAATATGGCGGCACGTACCTGAAAGGAGAGGAAGAGTCGGCGCTGGAAGGCGGCAAAGGCGAGAATATGGCGGCACGTACCTGAAAGGAGAGGAAGATTTGGCGCTGGAAGGCGGCAAAGGCGAGAATATGGCGGCAGCTGCGTGAAAGGAGAGGAAGAGTCGGTGCTGGAAGGCGGCAAAGGCGAGAATATGGCAGCACGTACCTGAAAGGAAAGGAAGATTTGGCGCTGGAAGGCGGCAAACGAGAGAATATGGCAGCAACTGCGTGAAAGGAGAGGAAGAGTCGGCGCTGGAAGGCGGCAAAGGCGAGAATATGGCAGCACGCACCTGAAAGAACAGGAAGAGTCGGCGCTGGAAGGCGGCAAAGGCGAGAATATGGCGGCAGGTGCGTGAAAGGAGAGGAAGAGTCGGCGCTGGAAGGCGGCAAAGGCGAGAATATGGCAGCACGTGCGTGAAAGGAGAGGAAGAGTCGGCGCTGGAAGGCGGCAAAGGCGAGAATATGGCGGTAGGTGCGTGAAAGGAGAGGAAGAGTCGGCGCTGGAAGGCGGCAAAGGCGAGAATATGGCGGCAGCTGCGTGAAAGGAGAGGAAGAGTCGGCGGTGGAAGGCGGGAAATGCGAGAATATGGCGGCAACTGCGTGAAAGGAGAGGAAGAGTCGGCGGTGGAAGGCGGCAAAGGCGAGAATATGGCGGCAGGTGCGTGAAAGGAGAGGAAGAGTTGGCGCTGGAAGGCGGCAAAGGCGAGAATATGGCGGCACGTACCTGAAAGGAGAGGAAGAGTCGGCGCTGGAAGGCGGCAAAGGCGAGAATATGGCGGCACGTACCTGAAAGGAGAGGAAGATTTGGCGCTGGAAGGCGGCAAATGCGAGAATATGGCGGCAACTGGGTGAAAGGATAGGAAGAGTCGGCGCTGGAAGGCGGCAAAGGCGAGAATATGGCAGCACGTACCTGAAAGGAGAGGAAGATTTGGCGCTGGAAGGCGGCAAACGAGAGAATATGGCGGCAGCTGCGTGAAAGGAGAGGAAGAGTCGGCGGTGGAAGGCGGGAAATGCGAGAACATGGCGGCAACTCCGTGAAAGGAGAGGAAGAGTCGGCGCTGGAAGACGGCAAAGGCGAGAATATGGCGGCACGTACCTAAAAGGAGGGGAAGATTTGGCGCTGGAAGTCGGCAAAGGCGAGAATATGGCGGCACGTACCTGAAAGGAGAGGAAGAGTCGGCGGTGGAAGACGGCAAAGGCGAGAATATGGCGGCAGGTGCGTAAAAGGAGAGGAAGAGTCGGCGCTGGAAGGTGGCAAAGGCGAGAATATGGCGGCCAGTACCTGAAAGGAGAGGAAGATTTGGCGCTGGAACGCGGCAAAGGCGAGAATATGGCGGCAGGTGCGTGAAAGGAGAGGAAGAGTCGGCAGTGGATGGCGGCAAAGGCGAGAATATGGCGGCACGTACCTGAAAGGAGAGGAAGAGTCGGCGCTGGAAGGCGGCAAAGGCGAGATTATGGCGGCACGTACCTGAAAGGAGAGGAAGATTTGGCGCTGGAAGGCGGCAAAGGCGAGAATATGGCGGCAGCTGCGTGAAAGGAGAGGAAGAGTCGGCAGTGGAAGGCGGCAAAGGAGAGAATATGGCGGCACGTACCTGAAAGGAGAGGAAGAGTTGGCGCTGGAAGGCGGCAAAGGCGAGAATATGGCGCCACGTACCTGAAAGGAGAGGAAGAGTCGGCGCTGGAAGGTGGCAAAGGCGAGAATATGGCGGCACGTACCTGAAAGGAGAGGAAGATTTGGCGCTGGAAGGCGGCAAAGGCGAGAATATGGCGGCAGCTGCATGAAAGGAGAGGAAGAGTCGGCGATGGAAGGCGGCAAAGGCGAGAATATTGTGGCAACTGCGTGAAAGGAGAGGAAGAGTCGGCGCTGGAAGGCGGCAAAGGCGAGAATATGGCGGCACATACCTGAAAGGAGAGGAAGAATCGGCAGTGGAAGGCGGCAAAGGCGAGAATATGGCGGCAGCTGCGTGAAAGGAGAGGAAGAGTCGGCGGTGGAAGGCGGCAAAGGCGAGAATATCGCGGCAAGTACCTGAAAGTAGAGGAAGATTTGGCGCGGGAAGGCGGCAAAGGCGAGAATATGGCGGCACCTGCGTGAAAGGGGAGGAAGAGTCGGCGCTGGAAGGCGGCAAAGGCGAGAATATGGCGGCAGCTGCGTGAAAGGATAGGAAGAGTCGGCAGTGGAAAGCGGCAAAGGCGAGAATATGGCGGCACGTACCTGAAAGGAGAGGAAGAGCCGGCGGTGGAAGGCGGCAAACGCGAGAATATGGCGGCAGCTGCATCAAAAGGAGAGGAAGAGTCGGCGCTGGAAGGCGGCAAAGGCGAGAATATGGCGGCAGCTGCGTAAAAGGAGAGGAAGAGTCGGCGCTGGAAGGCGGCAAAGGCGAGAATATGGCGGCAACTGCGTGAAAGGAGAGGAAGAGTCGGCGTTGGAAGGCGGCAAAGGCGAGAATATCGCGGCAAGTACCTGAAAGTAGAGGAAGATTTGGCGAGGGAAAGCGGCAAAGGCGAGAATATGGCGGCAGCTGCGTGAAAGGAGAGGAAGAGTCGGCGCTGGAAGGCGGCAAAGGCGAGAATATGGCAGCACGCACCTGAAAGAAGAGGAAGAGTCGGCGCTGGAAGGCGGCAAAGGCGAGAATATGGCGGCACGTACCTGAATGGAGAGGAAGAGTCGGCGCTGGAAGGCGGCAAAGGCGAGAATATGGCGGTAGGTGCGTGAAAGGAGAGGAAGAGTCGGCGCTGGAAGGCGGCAAAGGCGAGAATATGGCGGCAGCTGCGTGAAAGGAGAGGAAGAGTCGGCGGTGGAAGGCGGGAAATGCGAGAATATGGCGGCAACTGCGTGAAAGGAGAGGAAGAGTCGGCGCTGGAAGGCGGCAAAGGCGAGAATATGGCGGCAGGTGCGTGAAAGGAGAGGAAGAGTCGGCGCTGGAAGGTGGCAAAGGCGAGAATATGGCGGCACGTACCTGAAAGGAGAGGAAGATTTGGCGCTGGAACGCGGCAAAGGCGAGAATATGGCGGCAGGTGCGTGAAAGGAGAGGAAGAGTCGGCAGTGGATGGCGGCAAAGGCGAGAATATGGCGGCACATACCTGAAAGGAGAGGAACAGTCGGCGCTGGAAGGCGGCAAAGGCGAGAATATGGCGGCAACTGCGTGAAAGGAGAGGAAGAGTCGGCGCTGGAAGGCGGCAAAGGCGAGAATATGGCGGCACGTACCTGAAAGGAGAGGAAGATTTGGCGCTGGAAGGCGGCAAAGGCGAGAATATGGCGGCAGCTGCGTGAAAGGAGAGGAAGAGTCGGCAGTGGAAGGCGGCAAAGGCGAGAATATGGCGGCACGTACCTGAAAGGAGAGGAAGAGTCGGCGCTGGAAGGCGGCAAAGGCGAGAATATGGCGCCACGTACCTGAAAGGACAGGAAGAGTCGGCGCTGGAAGGTGGCAAAGGCGAGAATATGGCGGCAGCTGCGTGAAAGGAGAGGAAGAGTCGGCGCTGGAAGGCGGCAAAGGCGAGAATATGGCGGCACGTACCTGAAAGGACAGGAAGAGCCGGCGGTGGAAGGCGGCAAACGCGAGAATATGGCGGCACGTACCTGAAAGGAGAGGAAGACTCGGCGCTGGAAGGCGGCAAAGGCGAGAATATGGCGGCAGCTGCATGAAAGGAGAGGAAGAGTCGGCGATGGAAGGCGGCAAAGGCGAGAATATTGTGGCAACTGCGTGAAAGGAGAGGAAGAGTCGGCGCTGGAAGGCGGCAAAGGCGAGAATATGGCGGCACATACCTGAAAGGAGAGGAAGAATCGGCAGTGGAAGGCGGCAAAGGCGAGAATATGGCGGCAGCTGCGTGAAAGGAGAGGAAGAGTCGGCGGTGGAAGGCGGCAAAGGCGACAATATCGCGGCAAGTACCTGAAAGTAGAGGAAGATTTGGCGCGGGAAGGCGGCAAAGGCGAGAATATGGCGGCAGCTGCGTGAAAGGAGAGGAAGAGTCGGCGCTGGAAGGCGGCAAAGGCGAGAATATGGCGGCACGTACCTGAAAGGAGAGGAAGATTTGGCGCTGGAAGGCGGCAAAGGCGAGAATATGGCGGAAGCTGCGTGAAAGGATAGGAAGAGTCGGCAGTGGAAAGCGGCAAAGGCGAGAATATGGCGGCACGTACCTGAAAGGAGAGGAAGAGCCGGCGGTGGAAGGCGGCAAACGCGAGAATATGGCGGCAGCTGCATCAAAAGGAGAGGAAGAGTCGGCGCTGGAAGGCGGCAAAGGCGAGAATATGGCGGCAGCTGCGTGAAAGGAGAGGAAGAGTCGGCGCTGGAAGGCGGCAAAGGCGAGAATATGGCGGCAACTGCGTGAAAGGAGAGGAAGAGTCGGCGTTGGAAGGCGGCAAAGGCGAGAATATCGCGGCAAGTACCTGAAAGTAGAGGAAGATTTGGCGAGGGAAAGCGGCAAAGGCGAGAATATGGCGGCAGCTGCGTGAAAGGAGAGGAAGAGTCGGCGCTGGAAAGCGGCAAAGGCGAGAACATGGCAGCACGCACCTGAAAGAAGAGGAAGAGTCGGCGCTGGAAGGCGGCAAAGGCGAGAATATGGCGGCAGCTGCGTGAAAGGAGAGGAAGAGTCGGCGCTGGAAGGCGGCAAAGGCGAGAATGTGGCGGTAGGTGCGTGAAAGGAGAGGAAGAGTCGGCGCTGGAAGGCGGCAAAGGCGAGAATATGGCGGCAGCTGCGTGAAAGGAGAGGAAGAGTCGGCGGTGGAAGGCGGGAAATGCGAGAATATGGCGGCAACTGCGTGAAAGGAGAGGAAGAGTCGGCGCTGGAAGGCGGCAAAGGCGAGAATATGGCGGCAGGTGCGTGAAAGGAGAGGAAGAGTCGGCGCTGGAAGGCGGCAAAGGCGAGAATATGGCGGCACGTACCTGAAAGGAGAGGAAGAGTCGGCGCTGGAAGGCGGCAAAGGCGAGAATATGGCAGCCCGTGCGTGAAAGGATAGGAAGAGTCGGCGCTGGAAGGCGGCAAAGGCGAGAATATGGCAGCACGTACCTGAAAGGAGAGGAAGAGTCGGCGCTGGAAGGCGGCAAAGGCGAGAATATGGCGGCAAGTACCTGAAAGGAGAGGAAGAGTCGGCGCTGGAAGACGGCAAACGAGAGAATATGGCAGCAACTGCGTGAAAGGAGAGGAAGAGTCGGCGCTGGAAGGCGGCAAAGGCGAGAATATGGCAGCACGCACCTGAAAGAACAGGAAGAGTCGGCGCTGGAAGGCGGCAAAGGCGAGAATATGGCGGCAGGTGCGTGAAAGGAGAGGAAGAGTCGGCGCTGGAAGGCGGCAAAGGCGAGAATATGGCAGCACGTGCGTGAAAGGAGAGGAAGAGTCGGCGCTGGAAGGCGGCAAAGGCGAGAATATGGCGGTAGGTGCGTGAAAGGAGAGGAAGAGTCGGCGCTGGAAGGCGGCAAAGGCGAGAATATGGCGGCAGCTGCGTGAAAGGAGAGGAAGAGTCGGCGCTGGAAGGCGGGAAATGCGAGAATATGGCGGCAACTGCGTGAAAGTAGAGGAAGAGTCGGCGCTGGAACGCGGCAAAGGCGAGAATATGGCGGCACGTACCTGAAAGGAGAGGAACAGTCGGCGGTGGAAGGCGGCAAAGGCGAGAATATGGCGGCACGTACCTGAAAGGAGAGGAAGAGTCGGCGCTGGAAGGCGGCAAAGGCGAGAATATGGCGGCACGTACCTGAAAGGAGAGGAAGATTTGGCGCTGGAAGGCGGCAAACGAGAGAATATGGCGGCAGGTGCGTGAAAGGAGAGGAAGAATCGGCAGTGGAAGGCGGCAAAGGCGAGAATATGGCAGCACGCACCTGAAAGAACAGGAAGAGTCGGCGTTGGAAGGCGGCAAAGGCGAGAATATGGCGGCACGTACGTGAAAGGAGAGGAAGATTTGGCGCTGGAAGGCGGCAAAGGCGAGAATATGGCAGCCCGTGCGTGAAAGGAGAGGAAGAGTCGGCTCTGGAAGGCGGCAACGGCGAGAATATGGCGGTAGGTGCGTGCCAGGAGAGGTAGAGTCGGCGCTGGAAGGCGGCAAAGGCAAGAATATGGCGGCAGCTGCGTGAAAGGAGAGGAAGAGTCGGCGGTGGAAGGCGGGAAATGCGAGAACATGGCAGCAACTCCGTGAAAGGAGAGGAAGAGTCGGCGCTGGAAGACGGCAAAGGCGAGAATATGGCGGCACGTACCTAAAAGGAGGGGAAGATTTGACGCTGGAAGTCGGCAAAGGCGAGAATATGGCGGCACGTACCTGAAAGGAGAGGAAGAGTCGGCGGTGGAAGACGGCAAAGGCGAGAATATGGCGGCAGGTGCGTGAAAGGAGAGGAAGAGTCGGCGCTGGAAGGTGGCAAAGGCGAGAATATGGCGGCACGTACCTGAAAGGAGAGGAAGATTTGGCGCTGGAACGCGGCAAAGGCGAGAATATGGCGGCAGGTGCGTGAAAGGAGAGGAAGAGTCGGCAGTGGATGGCGGCAAAGGCGAGAATATGGCGGCAACTGCGTGAAAGTAGAGGAACAGTCGGCGCTGGAAGGCGGGAAAGGCGAGAATATGGCGGCACGTACCTGAAAGTAGAGGAAGAGTCGGCGCTGGAAGGCGGCAAAGGCGAGAATATGGCGGCACGTACCTGAAAGGAGAGGAAGAGTCGGCGCTGGAAGGCGGCAAAGGCGAGAATATGGCGGCAGCTGCGTGAAAGGAGAGGAAGAGTCGGCAGTGGAAGGCGGCAAAGGCGAGAATATGGCGGCACGTACCTGAAAGGAGAGGAAGAGTTGGCGCTGGAAGGCGGCAAAGGCGAGAATATGGCGCCACGTACCTGAAAGGACAGGAAGAGTCGGCGCTGGAAGGTGGCAAAGGCGAGAATATGGCGGCAGCTGCGTGAAAGGAGAGGAAGAGTCGGCGCTGGAAGGCGGCAAAGGCAAGAATATGGCGGCAGCTGAGTGAAAGGAGAGGAAGAGTCGGCGGTGGAAGGCGGGAAATGCGAGAACATGGCGGCAACTCCGTGAAAGGAGAGGAAGAGTCGGCGCTGGAAGGCGGCAAAGGCGAGAATATGGCGGCACGTACCTGAAAGGAGGGGAAGATTTGGCGCTGGAAGGCGGCAAAGGCGAGAATATGGCGGCAGCTGCGTGAAAGGAGAGGAAGAGTCGGCGCTGGAAGGCGGCAAAGGCGAGAATATGGCGGCAGGTGCGTGAAAGGAGAGGAAGAGTCGGCGCTGGAAGGCGGCAAAGGCGAGAATATGGCGGCACGTGCGTGAAAGGAGAGGAAGAGTCGGCGCTGGAAGGCGGCAAAGGCGAGAATATGGCGGCAGCTGCGTGAAAGGAGAGGAAGAGTCGGCGCTGGAAGGCGGCAAAGGCGAGAATATGGCGGCACGTGCGTGAAAGGAGAGGAAGAGTCGGCGCTGGAAGGCGGCAAAGGCGAGAATATGGCGGCACGTACCTGAAAGGAGAGGAAGAGTCGGCGCTGGAAGGCGGCAAAGGCGAGAATATGGCGGCACGTACCTGAAAGGAGAGGAAGATTTGGCGCTGGAAGGCGGCAAAGGCGAGAATATGGCGGCAGCTGCGTGAAAGGAGAGGAAGAGTCGGCAGTGGAAGGCGGCAAAGGCGAGAATATGGCAGCACGTACCTGAAAGGAAAGGAAGATTTGGCGCTGGAAGGCGGCAAACGAGAGAATATGGCAGCAACTGCGTGAAAGGAGAGGAAGAGTCGGCAGTGGAAGGCGGCAAAGGCGAGAATATGGCAGCACGCACCTGAAAGAACAGGAAGAGTCGGCGTTGGAAGGCGGCAAAGGCGAGAATATGGCGGCACGTACGTGAAAGGAGAGGAAGATTTGGCGCTGGAAGGCGGCAAAGGCGAGAATATGGCAGCCCGTGCGTGAAAGGAGAGGAAGAGTCGGCTCTGGAAGGCGGCAACGGCGAGAATATGGCGGTAGGTGCGTGCCAGGAGAGGTAGAGTCGGCGCTGGAAGGCGGCAAAGGCAAGAATATGGCGGCAGCTGCGTGAAAGGAGAGGAAGAGTCGGCGGTGGAAGGCGGGAAATGCGAGAACATGGCAGCAACTCCGTGAAAGGAGAGGAAGAGTCGGCGCTGGAAGACGGCAAAGGCGAGAATATGGCGGCACGTACCTAAAAGGAGGGGAAGATTTGACGCTGGAAGTCGGCAAAGGCGAGAATATGGCGGCACGTACCTGAAAGGAGAGGAAGAGTCGGCGGTGGAAGGCGGGAAATGCGAGAATATGGCGGCAGGTGCGTGAAAGGAGAGGAAGAGTCGGCGCTGGAAGGTGGCAAAGGCGAGAATATGGCGGCACGTACCTGAAAGGAGAGGAAGATTTGGCGCTGGAACGCGGCAAAGGCGAGAATATGGCGGCAGGTGCGTGAAAGGAGAGGAAGAGTCGGCAGTGGATGGCGGCAAAGGCGAGAATATGGCGGCAACTGCGTGAAAGTAGAGGAACAGTCGGCGCTGGAAGGCGGGAAAGGCGAGAATATGGCGGCACGTACCTGAAAGTAGAGGAAGAGTCGGCGCTGGAAGGCGGCAAAGGCGAGAATATGGCGGCACGTACCTGAAAGGAGAGGAAGAGTCGGCGCTGGAAGGCGGCAAAGGCGAGAATATGGCGGCAGCTGCGTGAAAGGAGAGGAAGAGTCGGCAGTGGAAGGCGGCAAAGGCGAGAATATGGCGGCACGTACCTGAAAGGAGAGGAAGAGTTGGCGCTGGAAGGCGGCAAAGGCGAGAATATGGCGCCACGTACCTGAAAGGACAGGAAGAGTCGGCGCTGGAAGGTGGCAAAGGCGAGAATATGGCGGCAGCTGCGTGAAAGGAGAGGAAGAGTCGGCGCTGGAAGGCGGCAAAGGCAAGAATATGGCGGCAGCTGAGTGAAAGGAGAGGAAGAGTCGGCGGTGGAAGGCGGGAAATGCGAGAACATGGCGGCAACTCCGTGAAAGGAGAGGAAGAGTCGGCGCTGGAAGGCGGCAAAGGCGAGAATATGGCGGCACGTACCTGAAAGGAGGGGAAGATTTGGCGCTGGAAGGCGGCAAAGGCGAGAATATGGCGGCAGCTGCGTGAAAGGAGAGGAAGAGTCGGCGCTGGAAGGCGGCAAAGGCGAGAATATGGCGGCAGGTGCGTGAAAGGAGAGGAAGAGTCGGCGCTGGAAGGCGGCAAAGGCGAGAATATGGCGGCACGTGCGTGAAAGGAGAGGAAGAGTCGGCGCTGGAAGGCGGCAAAGGCGAGAATATGGCGGCAGCTGCGTGAAAGGAGAGGAAGAGTCGGCGCTGGAAGGCGGCAAAGGCGAGAATATGGCGGCACGTGCGTGAAAGGAGAGGAAGAGTCGGCGCTGGAAGGCGGCAAAGGCGAGAATATGGCGGCACGTACCTGAAAGGAGAGGAAGAGTCGGCGCTGGAAGGCGGCAAAGGCGAGAATATGGCGGCACGTACCTGAAAGGAGAGGAAGATTTGGCGCTGGAAGGCGGCAAAGGCGAGAATATGGCGGCAGCTGCGTGAAAGGAGAGGAAGAGTCGGCAGTGGAAGGCGGCAAAGGCGAGAATATGGCAGCACGTACCTGAAAGGAAAGGAAGATTTGGCGCTGGAAGGCGGCAAACGAGAGAATATGGCAGCAACTGCGTGAAAGGAGAGGAAGAGTCGGCAGTGGAAGGCGGCAAAGGCGAGAATATGGCAGCACGCACCTGAAAGAACAGGAAGAGTCGGCGCTGGAAGGCGGCAAAGGCAAGAATATGGCGGCACGTACCTGAAAGGATAGGAAGAGTCGGCGCTGGAAGCCGGCAAAGGCGAGAATATGGCGGTAGGTGCGTGAAAGGAGAGGAAGAGTCGGCGCTGGAAGGTGGCAAAGGCGAGAATATGGCGGCAACTGCGTAAAAGGAGAGGAAGAGTCGGCGCTGGAAGGCGGCAAAGGCGAGAATATGGCAGCCCGTGCGTGAAAGGAGAGGAAGAGTCGGCGCTGGAAGGCGGCAAAGGCGAGAATATGGCGGCAGCTGCGAGAAAGGAGAGGAAGAGTCGGCGGTGGAAGGCGGCAAAGGCGAGAATATGGCGGCAACTGCGTGAAAGTAGAGGAAGATTTGGCGCTGGAAGGCGGCAAAGGCGAGAATATGGCAGCCCATGCGTGAAAGGAGAGGAAGAGTCGGCGCTGGAAGGCGGCAAAGACGAGAATATGGCAGCCCGTGCGTGAAAGGAGAGGAAGATTTCGCGCTGGAAGGCGGCAAAGGCGAGAATATGGCGGCATGTACCTGAAAGGAGAGAAAGACTCGGCGCTGGAAGGCGGCAAAGGCGAGAATATGGCGGCAACTGCGTGAAAGGAGAGGAAGAGTCGGCGCTGGAAGGCGGCAAAGGCGAGAATATCGCGGCAAGTACCTGAAAGTAGAGGAAGATTTGGCGAGGGAAAGCGGCAAAGGCGAGAATATGGCGGCAGCTGCGTGAAAGGAGAGGAAGAGTCGGCGCTGGAAAGCGGCAAAGGCGAGAACATGGCAGCACGCACCTGAAAGAAGAGGAAGAGTCGGCGCTGGAAGGCGGCAAAGGCGAGAATATGGCGGCACGTACCTGAATGGAGAGGAAGAGTCGGCGCGGGAAGGCGGCAAAGGCGAGAATGTGGCGGTAGGTGCGTGAAAGGAGAGGAAGAGTCGGCGCTGGAAGGCGGCAAAGGCGAGAATATGGCGGCAGCTGCGTGAAAGGAGAGGAAGAGTCGGCGGTGGAAGGCGGGAAATGCGAGAATATGGCGGCAACTGCGTGAAAGGAGAGGAAGAGTCGGCGCTGGAAGGCGGCAAAGGCGAGAATATGGCGGCAGGTGCGTGAAAGGAGAGGAAGAGTCGGCGCTGGAAGGCGGCAAAGGCGAGAATATGGCGGCACGTACCTGAAAGGAGAGGAAGAGTCGGCGCTGGAAGGCGGCAAAGGCGAGAATATGGCAGCCCGTGCGTGAAAGGATAGGAAGAGTCGGCGCTGGAAGGCGGCAAAGGCGAGAATATGGCAGCACGTACCTGAAAGGAGAGGAAGAGTCGGCGCTGGAAGGCGGCAAAGGCGAGAATATGGCGGCAAGTACCTGAAAGGAGAGGAAGAGTCGGCGCTGGAAGACGGCAAACGAGAGAATATGGCAGCAACTGCGTGAAAGGAGAGGAAGAGTCGGCGCTGGAAGGCGGCAAAGGCGAGAATATGGCAGCACGCACCTGAAAGAACAGGAAGAGTCGGCGCTGGAAGGCGGCAAAGGCGAGAATATGGCGGCAGGTGCGTGAAAGGAGAGGAAGAGTCGGCGCTGGAAGGCGGCAAAGGCGAGAATATGGCAGCACGTGCGTGAAAGGAGAGGAAGAGTCGGCGCTGGAAGGCGGCAAAGGCGAGAATATGGCGGTAGGTGCGTGAAAGGAGAGGAAGAGTCGGCGCTGGAAGGCGGCAAAGGCGAGAATATGGCGGCAGCTGCGTGAAAGGAGAGGAAGAGTCGGCGCTGGAAGGCGGGAAATGCGAGAATATGGCGGCAACTGCGTGAAAGTAGAGGAAGAGTCGGCGCTGGAACGCGGCAAAGGCGAGAATATGGCGGCACGTACCTGAAAGGAGAGGAACAGTCGGCGGTGGAAGGCGGCAAAGGCGAGAATATGGCGGCACGTACCTGAAAGGAGAGGAAGAGTCGGCGCTGGAAGGCGGCAAAGGCGAGAATATGGCGGCACGTACCTGAAAGGAGAGGAAGATTTGGCGCTGGAAGGCGGCAAACGAGAGAATATGGCGGCAGGTGCGTGAAAGGAGAGGAAGAATCGGCAGTGGAAGGCGGCAAAGGCGAGAATATGGCAGCACGCACCTGAAAGAACAGGAAGAGTCGGCGTTGGAAGGCGGCAAAGGCGAGAATATGGCGGCACGTACGTGAAAGGAGAGGAAGATTTGGCGCTGGAAGGCGGCAAAGGCGAGAATATGGCAGCCCGTGCGTGAAAGGAGAGGAAGAGTCGGCTCTGGAAGGCGGCAACGGCGAGAATATGGCGGTAGGTGCGTGCCAGGAGAGGTAGAGTCGGCGCTGGAAGGCGGCAAAGGCAAGAATATGGCGGCAGCTGCGTGAAAGGAGAGGAAGAGTCGGCGGTGGAAGGCGGGAAATGCGAGAACATGGCAGCAACTCCGTGAAAGGAGAGGAAGAGTCGGCGCTGGAAGACGGCAAAGGCGAGAATATGGCGGCACGTACCTAAAAGGAGGGGAAGATTTGACGCTGGAAGTCGGCAAAGGCGAGAATATGGCGGCACGTACCTGAAAGGAGAGGAAGAGTCGGCGGTGGAAGACGGCAAAGGCGAGAATATGGCGGCAGGTGCGTGAAAGGAGAGGAAGAGTCGGCGCTGGAAGGTGGCAAAGGCGAGAATATGGCGGCACGTACCTGAAAGGAGAGGAAGATTTGGCGCTGGAACGCGGCAAAGGCGAGAATATGGCGGCAGGTGCGTGAAAGGAGAGGAAGAGTCGGCAGTGGATGGCGGCAAAGGCGAGAATATGGCGGCAACTGCGTGAAAGTAGAGGAACAGTCGGCGCTGGAAGGCGGGAAAGGCGAGAATATGGCGGCACGTACCTGAAAGTAGAGGAAGAGTCGGCGCTGGAAGGCGGCAAAGGCGAGAATATGGCGGCACGTACCTGAAAGGAGAGGAAGAGTCGGCGCTGGAAGGCGGCAAAGGCGAGAATATGGCGGCAGCTGCGTGAAAGGAGAGGAAGAGTCGGCAGTGGAAGGCGGCAAAGGCGAGAATATGGCGGCACGTACCTGAAAGGAGAGGAAGAGTTGGCGCTGGAAGGCGGCAAAGGCGAGAATATGGCGCCACGTACCTGAAAGGACAGGAAGAGTCGGCGCTGGAAGGTGGCAAAGGCGAGAATATGGCGGCAGCTGCGTGAAAGGAGAGGAAGAGTCGGCGCTGGAAGGCGGCAAAGGCAAGAATATGGCGGCAGCTGAGTGAAAGGAGAGGAAGAGTCGGCGGTGGAAGGCGGGAAATGCGAGAACATGGCGGCAACTCCGTGAAAGGAGAGGAAGAGTCGGCGCTGGAAGGCGGCAAAGGCGAGAATATGGCGGCACGTACCTGAAAGGAGGGGAAGATTTGGCGCTGGAAGGCGGCAAAGGCGAGAATATGGCGGCAGCTGCGTGAAAGGAGAGGAAGAGTCGGCGCTGGAAGGCGGCAAAGGCGAGAATATGGCGGCAGGTGCGTGAAAGGAGAGGAAGAGTCGGCGCTGGAAGGCGGCAAAGGCGAGAATATGGCGGCACGTGCGTGAAAGGAGAGGAAGAGTCGGCGCTGGAAGGCGGCAAAGGCGAGAATATGGCGGCAGCTGCGTGAAAGGAGAGGAAGAGTCGGCGCTGGAAGGCGGCAAAGGCGAGAATATGGCGGCACGTGCGTGAAAGGAGAGGAAGAGTCGGCGCTGGAAGGCGGCAAAGGCGAGAATATGGCGGCACGTACCTGAAAGGAGAGGAAGAGTCGGCGCTGGAAGGCGGCAAAGGCGAGAATATGGCGGCACGTACCTGAAAGGAGAGGAAGATTTGGCGCTGGAAGGCGGCAAAGGCGAGAATATGGCGGCAGCTGCGTGAAAGGAGAGGAAGAGTCGGCAGTGGAAGGCGGCAAAGGCGAGAATATGGCAGCACGTACCTGAAAGGAAAGGAAGATTTGGCGCTGCAAGGCGGCAAACGAGAGAATATGGCAGCAACTGCGTGAAAGGAGAGGAAGAGTCGGCAGTGGAAGGCGGCAAAGGCGAGAATATGGCAGCACGCACCTGAAAGAACAGGAAGAGTCGGCGTTGGAAGGCGGCAAAGGCGAGAATATGGCGGCACGTACGTGAAAGGAGAGGAAGATTTGGCGCTGGAAGGCGGCAAAGGCGAGAATATGGCAGCCCGTGCGTGAAAGGAGAGGAAGAGTCGGCTCTGGAAGGCGGCAACGGCGAGAATATGGCGGTAGGTGCGTGCCAGGAGAGGTAGAGTCGGCGCTGGAAGGCGGCAAAGGCAAGAATATGGCGGCAGCTGCGTGAAAGGAGAGGAAGAGTCGGCGGTGGAAGGCGGGAAATGCGAGAACATGGCAGCAACTCCGTGAAAGGAGAGGAAGAGTCGGCGCTGGAAGACGGCAAAGGCGAGAATATGGCGGCACGTACCTAAAAGGAGGGGAAGATTTGACGCTGGAAGTCGGCAAAGGCGAGAATATGGCGGCACGTACCTGAAAGGAGAGGAAGAGTCGGCGGTGGAAGGCGGGAAATGCGAGAATATGGCGGCAGGTGCGTGAAAGGAGAGGAAGAGTCGGCGCTGGAAGGTGGCAAAGGCGAGAATATGGCGGCACGTACCTGAAAGGAGAGGAAGATTTGGCGCTGGAACGCGGCAAAGGCGAGAATATGGCGGCAGGTGCGTGAAAGGAGAGGAAGAGTCGGCAGTGGATGGCGGCAAAGGCGAGAATATGGCGGCAACTGCGTGAAAGTAGAGGAACAGTCGGCGCTGGAAGGCGGGAAAGGCGAGAATATGGCGGCACGTACCTGAAAGTAGAGGAAGAGTCGGCGCTGGAAGGCGGCAAAGGCGAGAATATGGCGGCACGTACCTGAAAGGAGAGGAAGAGTCGGCGCTGGAAGGCGGCAAAGGCGAGAATATGGCGGCAGCTGCGTGAAAGGAGAGGAAGAGTCGGCAGTGGAAGGCGGCAAAGGCGAGAATATGGCGGCACGTACCTGAAAGGAGAGGAAGAGTTGGCGCTGGAAGGCGGCAAAGGCGAGAATATGGCGCCACGTACCTGAAAGGACAGGAAGAGTCGGCGCTGGAAGGTGGCAAAGGCGAGAATATGGCGGCAGCTGCGTGAAAGGAGAGGAAGAGTCGGCGCTGGAAGGCGGCAAAGGCAAGAATATGGCGGCAGCTGAGTGAAAGGAGAGGAAGAGTCGGCGGTGGAAGGCGGGAAATGCGAGAACATGGCGGCAACTCCGTGAAAGGAGAGGAAGAGTCGGCGCTGGAAGGCGGCAAAGGCGAGAATATGGCGGCACGTACCTGAAAGGAGGGGAAGATTTGGCGCTGGAAGGCGGCAAAGGCGAGAATATGGCGGCAGCTGCGTGAAAGGAGAGGAAGAGTCGGCGCTGGAAGGCGGCAAAGGCGAGAATATGGCGGCAGGTGCGTGAAAGGAGAGGAAGAGTCGGCGCTGGAAGGCGGCAAAGGCGAGAATATGGCGGCACGTGCGTGAAAGGAGAGGAAGAGTCGGCGCTGGAAGGCGGCAAAGGCGAGAATATGGCGGCAGCTGCGTGAAAGGAGAGGAAGAGTCGGCGCTGGAAGGCGGCAAAGGCGAGAATATGGCGGCACGTGCGTGAAAGGAGAGGAAGAGTCGGCGCTGGAAGGCGGCAAAGGCGAGAATATGGCGGCACGTACCTGAAAGGAGAGGAAGAGTCGGCGCTGGAAGGCGGCAAAGGCGAGAATATGGCGGCACGTACCTGAAAGGAGAGGAAGATTTGGCGCTGGAAGGCGGCAAAGGCGAGAATATGGCGGCAGCTGCGTGAAAGGAGAGGAAGAGTCGGCAGTGGAAGGCGGCAAAGGCGAGAATATGGCAGCACGTACCTGAAAGGAAAGGAAGATTTGGCGCTGGAAGGCGGCAAACGAGAGAATATGGCAGCAACTGCGTGAAAGGAGAGGAAGAGTCGGCAGTGGAAGGCGGCAAAGGCGAGAATATGGCAGCACGCACCTGAAAGAACAGGAAGAGTCGGCGCTGGAAGGCGGCAAAGGCAAGAATATGGCGGCACGTACCTGAAAGGATAGGAAGAGTCGGCGCTGGAAGCCGGCAAAGGCGAGAATATGGCGGTAGGTGCGTGAAAGGAGAGGAAGAGTCGGCGCTGGAAGGTGGCAAAGGCGAGAATATGGCGGCAACTGCGTAAAAGGAGAGGAAGAGTCGGCGCTGGAAGGCGGCAAAGGCGAGAATATGGCAGCCCGTGCGTGAAAGGAGAGGAAGAGTCGGCGCTGGAAGGCGGCAAAGGCGAGAATATGGCGGCAGCTGCGAGAAAGGAGAGGAAGAGTCGGCGGTGGAAGGCGGCAAAGGCGAGAATATGGCGGCAACTGCGTGAAAGTAGAGGAAGATTTGGCGCTGGAAGGCGGCAAAGGCGAGAATATGGCAGCCCATGCGTGAAAGGAGAGGAAGAGTCGGCGCTGGAAGGCGGCAAAGACGAGAATATGGCAGCCCGTGCGTGAAAGGAGAGGAAGATTTCGCGCTGGAAGGCGGCAAAGGCGAGAATATGGCGGCATGTACCTGAAAGGAGAGAAAGACTCGGCGCTGGAAGGCGGCAAAGGCGAGAATATGGCGGCAACTGCGTGAAAGGAGAGGAAGAGTCGGCGCTGGAAGGCGGCAAAGGCGAGAATATCGCGGCAAGTACCTGAAAGTAGAGGAAGATTTGGCGAGGGAAAGCGGCAAAGGCGAGAATATGGCGGCAGCTGCGTGAAAGGAGAGGAAGAGTCGGCGCTGGAAAGCGGCAAAGGCGAGAACATGGCAGCACGCACCTGAAAGAAGAGGAAGAGTCGGCGCTGGAAGGCGGCAAAGGCGAGAATATGGCGGCACGTACCTGAATGGAGAGGAAGAGTCGGCGCGGGAAGGCGGCAAAGGCGAGAATGTGGCGGTAGGTGCGTGAAAGGAGAGGAAGAGTCGGCGCTGGAAGGCGGCAAAGGCGAGAATATGGCGGCAGCTGCGTGAAAGGAGAGGAAGAGTCGGCGGTGGAAGGCGGGAAATGCGAGAATATGGCGGCAACTGCGTGAAAGGAGAGGAAGAGTCGGCGCTGGAAGGCGGCAAAGGCGAGAATATGGCGGCAGGTGCGTGAAAGGAGAGGAAGAGTCGGCGCTGGAAGGCGGCAAAGGCAAGAATATGGCGGCAGGTGCGTGAAACGAGAGGAAGAGTCGGCGGTGGAAGACGGCAAAGGCGAGAGTATGGCGGCACGTACCTGAAAGGAGAGGAAGAGTCGGCGCTGGAAGGCGGCAAAGGCGAGAATATTGCGGCACGTACCTGAAAGGAGAGGAAGAGTCGGCGCTGGAAGGCGGCAAAGGCGAGAATATGGCAGCCCGTGCGTGAAAGGATAGGAAGAGTCGGCGCTGGAAGGCGGCAAAGGCGAGAATATGGCAGCACGTACCTGAAAGGAGAGGAAGAGTCGGCGCTGGAAGGCGGCAAAGGCGAGAATATCGCGGCAAGTACCTGAAAGGAGAGGAAGAGTCGGCGCTGGAAGACGGCAAACGAGAGAATATGGCAGCAACTGCGTGAAAGGAGAGGAAGAGTCGGCGCTGGAAGGCGGCAAAGGCGAGAATATGGCAGCACGCACCTGAAAGAACAGGAAGAGTCGGCGCTGGAAGGCGGCAAAGGCGAGAATATGGCGGCAGGTGCGTGAAAGGAGAGGAAGAGTCGGCGCTGGAAGGCGGCAAAGGCGAGAATATGGCAGCACGTGCGTGAAAGGAGAGGAAGAGTCGGCGCTGGAAGGCGGCAAAGGCGAGAATATGGCGGTAGGTGCGTGAAAGGAGAGGAAGAGTCGGCGCTGGAAGGCGGCAAAGGCGAGAATATGGCGGCAGCTGCGTGAAAGGAGAGGAAGAGTCGGCGCTGGAAGGCGGGAAATGCGAGAATATGGCGGCAACTGCGTGAAAGTAGAGGAAGAGTCGGCGCTGGAACGCGGCAAAGGCGAGAATATGGCGGCACGTACCTGAAAGGAGAGGAACAGTCGGCGGTGGAAGGCGGCAAAGGCGAGAATATGGCGGCACGTACCTGAAAGGAGAGGAAGAGTCGGCGCTGGAAGGCGGGAAAGGCGAGAATATGGCGGCACGTACCTGAAAGGAGAGGAAGATTTGGCGCTGCAAGGCGGCAAACGAGAGAATATGGCGGCAGGTGCGTGAAAGGAGAGGAAGAATCGGCAGTGGAAGGCGTTAAAGGCGAGAATATGGCAGCACGCACCTGAAAGAACAGGAAGAGTCGGCGGTGGAAGGCGGCAAAGGCGAGAATATGGCAGCCCGTGCGTGAAAGGAGAGGAAGAGTCGGCTCTGGAAGGCGGCAACGGCGAGAATATGGCGGTAGGTGCGTGCCAGGAGAGGTAGAGTCGGCGCTGGAAGGCGGCAAAGGCAAGAATATGGCGGCAGCTGCGTGAAAGGAGAGGAAGAGTCGGCGGTGGAAGGCGGGAAATGCGAGAACATGGCGGCAACTCCGTGAAAGGAGAGGAAGAGTCGGCGCTGGAAGACGGCAAAGGCGAGAATATGGCGGCACGTACCTAAAAGGAGGGGAAGATTTGACGCTGGAAGTCGGCAAAGGCGAGAATATGGCGGCACGTACCTGAAAGGAGAGGAAGAGTCGGCGGTGGAAGACGGCAAAGGCGAGAATATGGCGGCAGGTGCGTGAAAGGAGAGGAAGAGTCGGCGCTGGAAGGTGGCAAAGGCGAGAATATGGCGGCACGTACCTGAAAGGAGAGGAAGATTTGGCGCTGGAACGCGGCAAAGGCGAGAATATGGCGGCAGGTGCGTGAAAGGAGAGGAAGAGTCGGCAGTGGATGGCGGCAAAGGCGAGAATATGGCGGCAACTGCGTGAAAGGAGAGGAACAGTCGGCGCTGGAAGGCGGCAAAGGCGAGAATATGGCGGCACGTACCTGAAAGTAGAGGAAGAGTCGGCGCTGGAAGGCGGCAAAGGCGAGAATATGGCGGCACGTACCTGAAAGGAGAGGAAGAGTCGGCGCTGGAAGGCGGCAAAGGCGAGAATATGGCGGCAGCTGCGTGAAAGGAGAGGAAGAGTCGGCAGTGGAAGGCGGCAAAGGCGAGAATATGGCGGCACGTACCTGAAAGGAGAGGAAGAGTTGGCGCTGGAAGGCGGCAAAGGCGAGAATATGGCGGCAGGTGCGTGAAAGGACAGGAAGAGTCGGCGCTGGAAGGCGGCAAAGGCGAGAATATGGCGGCAGGTGCGTGAAAGGAGAGGAAGAGTCGGCGCTGGAAGGCGGCAAAGGCGAGAATATGGCGGCACGTACCTGAAAGGAGAGGAAGAGTCGGCGCTGGAAGGCGGCAAAGGCGAGAATATGGCGGTAGGTGCGTGAAAGGAGAGGAAGACTCGGCGGTGGAAGGCGGCAAAGGCGAGAATATGGCGGCAGCTGCGTGAAAGCAGAGCAAGAGTCGGCGGTGGAAGGCGGGAAATGCGAGAATATGGCGGCAGGTGCCTGAAAGGAGAGGAAGAGTCGGCGCTGGAAGACGGCAAACGCGAGAATATGGCGGCACGTACCTGAAAGAAGAGGAAGATTTGGCGATGGAAGGCGGCAAAGGCGAGAATATGGCGGCATGTACCTGAAAGGAGAGGAAGAGTCGGCGCTGGAAGGCGGCAAAGGCGAGAATATGGCGGCAGGTGCGTGAAAGGAGAGGAAGAGTCGGCGCTGGAAGGCGGCAAAGGCGAGAATATGGCGGCACGTGCGTGAAACGAGAGGAAGAGTCGGCGCTGGAAGGCGGCAAAGGCGAGAATATGGCGGCAGCTGCGTGAAAGGAGAGGAAGATTTGGCGCTGGAAGGCGGCAAAGGCGAGAATATGGCGGCACGTACCTGAAAGGAGAGGAAGAGTCGGCGCTGGAAGGCGGCAAAGGCGAGAATATGGCGGCACGTACCTGAAAGGAGAGGAAGATTTGGCGCTAGAAGGCGGCAAAGGCGAGAATATGGCGGCAGCTGCGTGAAAGGAGAGGAAGAGTCGGTGCTGGAAGGCGGCAAAGGCGAGAATATGGCAGCACGTACCTGAAAGGAAAGGAAGATTTGGCGCTGGAAGGCGGCAAACGAGAGAATATAGCAGCAACTGCGTGAAAGGAGAGGAAGAGTCGGCGCTGGAAGGCGGCAAAGGCGAGAATATGGCAGCACGCACCTGAAAGAACAGGAAGAGTCGGCGCTGGAAGGCGGCAAAGGCGAGAATATGGCGGCAGGTGCGTGAAAGGAGAGGAAGAGTCGGCGCTGGAAGGCGGCAAAGGCGAGAATATGGCAGCACGTGCGTGAAAGGAGAGGAAGAGTCGGCGCTGGAAGGCGGCAAAGGCGAGAATATGGCGGTAGGTGCGTGAAAGGAGAGGAAGAGTCGGCGCTGGAAGGCGGCAAAGGCGAGAATATGGCGGCAGCTGCGTGAAAGGAGAGGAAGAGTCGGCGGTGGAAGGCGGGAAATGCGAGAATATGGCGGCAACTGCGTGAAAGGAGAGTAAGAGTCGGCGGTGGAAGGCGGCAAAGGCGAGAATATGGCGGCAGGTGCGTGAAAGGAGAGGAAGAGTCGGCGGTGGAAGGCGGCAAAGGCGAGAATATGGCGGCACGTACCTGAAAGGAGAGGAAGAGTCGGCGCTGGAAGGCGGCAAAGGCGAGAATATGGCGGCACGTACCTGAAAGGAGAGGAAGATTTGGCGCTGGAAGGCGGCAAATGCGAGAATATGGCGGCAACTGGGTGAAAGGATAGGAAGAGTCGGCGCTGGAAGGCGGCAAAGGCGAGAATATGGCAGCACGTACCTGAAAGGAGAGGAAGATTTGGCGCTGGAAGGCGGCAAACGAGAGAATATGGCGGCAGCTGCGTGAAAGGAGAGGAAGAGTCGGCGGTGGAAGGCGGGAAATGCGAGAACATGGCGGCAACTCCGTGAAAGGAGAGGAAGAGTCGGCGCTGGAAGACGGCAAAGGCGAGAATATGGCGGCACGTACCTAAAAGGAGGGGAAGATTTGGCGCTGGAAGTCGGCAAAGGCGAGAATATGGCGGCACGTACCTGAAAGGAGAGGAAGAGTCGGCGGTGGAAGACGGCAAAGGCGAGAATATGGCGGCAGGTGCGTAAAAGGAGAGGAAGAGTCGGCGCTGGAAGGTGGCAAAGGCGAGAATATGGCGGCCAGTACCTGAAAGGAGAGGAAGATTTGGCGCTGGAACGCGGCAAAGGCGAGAATATGGCGGCAGGTGCGTGAAAGGAGAGGAAGAGTCGGCAGTGGATGGCGGCAAAGGCGAGAATATGGCGGCACGTACCTGAAAGGAGAGGAAGAGTCGGCGCTGGAAGGCGGCAAAGGCGAGATTATGGCGGCACGTACCTGAAAGGAGAGGAAGATTTGGCGCTGGAAGGCGGCAAAGGCGAGAATATGGCGGCAGCTGCGTGAAAGGAGAGGAAGAGTCGGCAGTGGAAGGCGGCAAAGGCGAGAATATGGCGGCACGTACCTGAAAGGAGAGGAAGAGTTGGCGCTGGAAGGCGGCAAAGGCGAGAATATGGCGCCACGTACCTGAAAGGACAGGAAGAGTCGGCGCTGGAAGGTGGCAAAGGCGAGAATATGGCGGCAGCTGCGTGAAAGGAGAGGAAGAGTCGGCGCTGGAAGGCGGCAAAGGCGAGAATATGGCGGCACGTACCTGAAAGGACAGGAAGAGCCGGCGGTGGAAGGCGGCAAACGCGAGAATATGGCGTCACGTACCTGAAAGGAGAGGAAGACTCGGCGCTGGAAGGCGGCAAAGGCGAGAATATGGCGGCAGCTGCATGAAAGGAGAGGAAGAGTCGGCGATGGAAGGCGGCAAAGGCGAGAATATTGTGGCAACTGCGTGAAAGGAGAGGAAGAGTCGGCGCTGGAAGGCGGCAAAGGCGAGAATATGGCGGCACATACCTGAAAGGAGAGGAAGAATCGGCAGTGGAAGGCGGCAAAGGCGAGAATATGGCGGCAGCTGCGTGAAAGGAGAGGAAGAGTCGGCGCTGGAAGGCGGCAAAGGCGAGAATATCGCGGCAAGTACCTGAAAGTAGAGGAAGATTTGGCGCGGGAAGGCGGCAAAGGCGAGAATATGGCGGCACCTGCGTGAAAGGAGAGGAAGAGTCGGCGCTGGAAGGCGGCAAAGGCGAGAATATGGCGGCAGCTGCGTGAAAGGATAGGAAGAGTCGGCAGTGGAAAGCGGCAAAGGCGAGAATATGGCGGCACGTACCTGAAAGGAGAGGAAGAGCCGGCGGTGGAAGGCGGCAAACGCGAGAATATGGCGGCAGCTGCATCAAAAGGAGAGGAAGAGTCGGCGCTGGAAGGCGGCAAAGGCGAGAATATGGCGGCAGCTGCGTAAAAGGAGAGGAAGAGTCGGCGCTGGAAGGCGGCAAAGGCGAGAATATGGCGGCAACTGCGTGAAAGGAGAGGAAGAGTCGGCGTTGGAAGGCGGCAAAGGCGAGAATATCGCGGCAAGTACCTGAAAGTAGAGGAAGATTTGGCGAGGGAAAGCGGCAAAGGCGAGAATATGGCGGCAGCTGCGTGAAAGGAGAGGAAGAGTCGGCGCTGGAAGGCGGCAAAGGCGAGAATATGGCAGCACGCACCTGAAAGAAGAGGAAGAGTCGGCGCTGGAAGGCGGCAAAGGCGAGAATATGGCGGCACGTACCTGAATGGAGAGGAAGAGTCGGCGCTGGAAGGCGGCAAAGGCGAGAATATGGCGGTAGGTGCGTGAAAGGAGAGGAAGAGTCGGCGCTGGAAGGCGGCAAAGGCGAGAATATGGCGGCAGCTGCGTGAAAGGAGAGGAAGAGTCGGCGGTGGAAGGCGGGAAATGCGAGAATATGGCGGCAACTGCGTGAAAGGAGAGGAAGAGTCGGCGCTGGAAGGCGGCAAAGGCGAGAATATGGCGGCAGGTGCGTGAAAGGAGAGGAAGAGTCGGCGCTGGAAGGTGGCAAAGGCGAGAATATGGCGGCACGTACCTGAAAGGAGAGGAAGATTTGGCGCTGGAACGCGGCAAAGGCGAGAATATGGCGGCAGGTGCGTGAAAGGAGAGGAAGAGTCGGCAGTGGATGGCGGCAAAGGCGAGAATATGGCGGCACATACCTGAAAGGAGAGGAACAGTCGGCGCTGGAAGGCGGCAAAGGCGAGAATATGGCGGCACGTACCTGAAAGGAGAGGAAGAGTCGGCGCTGGAAGGCGGCAAAGGCGAGAATATGGCGGCACGTACCTGAAAGGAGAGGAAGATTTGGCGCTGGAAGGCGGCAAAGGCGAGAATATGGCGGCAGCTGCGTGAAAGGAGAGGAAGAGTCGGCAGTGGAAGGCGGCAAAGGCGAGAATATGGCGGCACGTACCTGAAAGGAGAGGAAGAGTCGGCGCTGGAAGGCGGCAAAGGCGAGAATATGGCGCCACGTACCTGAAAGGACAGGAAGAGTCGGCGCTGGAAGGTGGCAAAGGCGAGAATATGGCGGCAGCTGCGTGAAAGGAGAGGAAGAGTCGGCGCTGGAAGGCGGCAAAGGCGAGAATATGGCGGCACGTACCTGAAAGGACAGGAAGAGCCGGCGGTGGAAGGCGGCAAACGCGAGAATATGGCGGCACGTACCTGAAAGGAGAGGAAGACTCGGCGCTGGAAGGCGGCAAAGGCGAGAATATGGCGGCAGCTGCATGAAAGGAGAGGAAGAGTCGGCGATGGAAGGCGGCAAAGGCGAGAATATTGTGGCAACTGCGTGAAAGGAGAGGAAGAGTCGGCGCTGGAAGGCGGCAAAGGCGAGAATATGGCGGCACATACCTGAAAGGAGAGGAAGAATCGGCAGTGGAAGGCGGCAAAGGCGAGAATATGGCGGCAGCTGCGTGAAAGGAGAGGAAGAGTCGGCGGTGGAAGGCGGCAAAGGCGACAATATCGCGGCAAGTACCTGAAAGTAGAGGAAGATTTGGCGCGGGAAGGCGGCAAAGGCGAGAATATGGCGGCAGCTGCGTGAAAGGAGAGGAAGAGTCGGCGCTGGAAGGCGGCAAAGGCGAGAATATGGCGGCACGTACCTGAAAGGAGAGGAAGATTTGGCGCTGGAAGGCGGCAAAGGCGAGAATATGGCGGAAGCTGCGTGAAAGGATAGGAAGAGTCGGCAGTGGAAAGCGGCAAAGGCGAGAATATGGCGGCACGTACCTGAAAGGAGAGGAAGAGCCGGCGGTGGAAGGCGGCAAACGCGAGAATATGGCGGCAGCTGCATCAAAAGGAGAGGAAGAGTCGGCGCTGGAAGGCGGCAAAGGCGAGAATATGGCGGCAGCTGCGTGAAAGGAGAGGAAGAGTCGGCGCTGGAAGGCGGCAAAGGCGAGAATATGGCGGCAACTGCGTGAAAGGAGAGGAAGAGTCGGCGTTGGAAGGCGGCAAAGGCGAGAATATCGCGGCAAGTACCTGAAAGTAGAGGAAGATTTGGCGAGGGAAAGCGGCAAAGGCGAGAATATGGCGGCAGCTGCGTGAAAGGAGAGGAAGAGTCGGCGCTGGAAAGCGGCAAAGGCGAGAACATGGCAGCACGCACCTGAAAGAAGAGGAAGAGTCGGCGCTGGAAGGCGGCAAAGGCGAGAATATGGCGGCAGCTGCGTGAAAGGAGAGGAAGAGTCGGCGCTGGAAGGCGGCAAAGGCGAGAATATGGCGGTAGGTGCGTGAAAGGAGAGGAAGAGTCGGCGCTGGAAGGTGGCAAAGGCGAGAATATGGCGGCAGCTGCGTGAAAGGAGAGGAAGAGTCGGCGCTGGAAGGCGGCAAAGGCGAGAATATGGCGGCACGTACCTGAAAGGACAGGAAGAGCCGGCGGTGGAAGGCGGCAAACGCGAGAATATGGCGGCACGTACCTGAAAGGAGAGGAAGACTCGGCGCTGGAAGGCGGCAAAGGCGAGAATATGGCGGCAGCTGCATGAAAGGAGAGGAAGAGTCGGCGATGGAAGGCGGCAAAGGCGAGAATATTGTGGCAACTGCGTGAAAGGAGAGGAAGAGTCGGCGCTGGAAGGCGGCAAAGGCGAGAATATGGCGGCACATACCTGAAAGGAGAGGAAGAATCGGCGCTGGAAGGCGGCAAAGGCGAGAATATGGCGGCAGCTGCGTGAAAGGAGAGGAAGAGTCGGCGGTGGAAGGCGGCAAAGGCGACAATATCGCGGCAAGTACCTGAAAGTAGAGGAAGATTTGGCGCGGGAAGGCGGCAAAGGCGAGAATATGGCGGCAGCTGCGTGAAAGGAGAGGAAGAGTCGGCGCTGGAAGGCGGCAAAGGCGAGAATATGGCGGCACGTACCTGAAAGGAGAGGAAGATTTGGCGCTGGAAGGCGGCAAAGGCGAGAATATGGCGGAAGCTGCGTGAAAGGATAGGAAGAGTCGGCAGTGGAAAGCGGCAAAGGCGAGAATATGGCGGCACGTACCTGAAAGGAGAGGAAGAGCCGGCGGTGGAAGGCGGCAAACGCGAGAATATGGCGGCAGCTGCATCAAAAGGAGAGGAAGAGTCGGCGCTGGAAGGCGGCAAAGGCGAGAATATGGCGGCAGCTGCGTGAAAGGAGAGGAAGAGTCGGCGCTGGAAGGCGGCAAAGGCGAGAATATGGCGGCAACTGCGTGAAAGGAGAGGAAGAGTCGGCGTTGGAAGGCGGCAAAGGCGAGAATATCGCGGCAAGTACCTGAAAGTAGAGGAAGATTTGGCGAGGGAAAGCGGCAAAGGCGAGAATATGGCGGCAGCTGCGTGAAAGGAGAGGAAGAGTCGGCGCTGGAAAGCGGCAAAGGCGAGAACATGGCAGCACGCACCTGAAAGAAGAGGAAGAGTCGGCGCTGGAAGGCGGCAAAGGCGAGAATATGGCGGCAGCTGCGTGAAAGGAGAGGAAGAGTCGGCGCTGGAAGGCGGCAAAGGCGAGAATGTGGCGGTAGGTGCGTGAAAGGAGAGGAAGAGTCGGCGCTGGAAGGCGGCAAAGGCGAGAATATGGCGGCAGCTGCGTGAAAGGAGAGGAAGAGTCGGCGGTGGAAGGCGGGAAATGCGAGAATATGGCGGCAACTGCGTGAAAGGAGAGGAAGAGTCGGCGCTGGAAGGCGGCAAAGGCGAGAATATGGCGGCAGGTGCGTGAAAGGAGAGGAAGAGTCGGCGCTGGAAGGCGGCAAAGGCGAGAATATGGCGGCACGTACCTGAAAGGAGAGGAAGAGTCGGCGCTGGAAGGCGGCAAAGGCGAGAATATGGCAGCCCGTGCGTGAAAGGATAGGAAGAGTCGGCGCTGGAAGGCGGCAAAGGCGAGAATATGGCAGCACGTACCTGAAAGGAGAGGAAGAGTCGGCGCTGGAAGGCGGCAAAGGCGAGAATATCGCGGCAAGTACCTGAAAGTAGAGGAAGATTTGGCGCGGGAAGGCGGCAAAGGCGAGAATATGGCGGCACCTGCGTGAAAGGAGAGGAAGAGTCGGCGCTGGAAGGCGGCAAAGGCGAGAATATGGCGGCAGCTGCGTGAAAGGATAGGAAGAGTCGGCAGTGGAAAGCGGCAAAGGCGAGAATATGGCGGCACGTACCTGAAAGGAGAGGAAGAGCCGGCGGTGGAAGGCGGCAAACGCGAGAATATGGCGGCAGCTGCATCAAAAGGAGAGGAAGAGTCGGCGCTGGAAGGCGGCAAAGGCGAGAATATGGCGGCAGCTGCGTAAAAGGAGAGGAAGAGTCGGCGCTGGAAGGCGGCAAAGGCGAGAATATGGCGGCAACTGCGTGAAAGGAGAGGAAGAGTCGGCGTTGGAAGGCGGCAAAGGCGAGAATATCGCGGCAAGTACCTGAAAGTAGAGGAAGATTTGGCGAGGGAAAGCGGCAAAGGCGAGAATATGGCGGCAGCTGCGTGAAAGGAGAGGAAGAGTCGGCGCTGGAAGGCGGCAAAGGCGAGAATATGGCAGCACGCACCTGAAAGAAGAGGAAGAGTCGGCGCTGGAAGGCGGCAAAGGCGAGAATATGGCGGCACGTACCTGAATGGAGAGGAAGAGTCGGCGCTGGAAGGCGGCAAAGGCGAGAATATGGCGGTAGGTGCGTGAAAGGAGAGGAAGAGTCGGCGCTGGAAGGCGGCAAAGGCGAGAATATGGCGGCAGCTGCGTGAAAGGAGAGGAAGAGTCGGCGGTGGAAGGCGGGAAATGCGAGAATATGGCGGCAACTGCGTGAAAGGAGAGGAAGAGTCGGCGCTGGAAGGCGGCAAAGGCGAGAATATGGCGGCAGGTGCGTGAAAGGAGAGGAAGAGTCGGCGCTGGAAGGTGGCAAAGGCGAGAATATGGCGGCACGTACCTGAAAGGAGAGGAAGATTTGGCGCTGGAACGCGGCAAAGGCGAGAATATGGCGGCAGGTGCGTGAAAGGAGAGGAAGAGTCGGCAGTGGATGGCGGCAAAGGCGAGAATATGGCGGCACATACCTGAAAGGAGAGGAACAGTCGGCGCTGGAAGGCGGCAAAGGCGAGAATATGGCGGCACGTACCTGAAAGGAGAGGAAGAGTCGGCGCTGGAAGGCGGCAAAGGCGAGAATATGGCGGCACGTACCTGAAAGGAGAGGAAGATTTGGCGCTGGAAGGCGGCAAAGGCGAGAATATGGCGGCAGCTGCGTGAAAGGAGAGGAAGAGTCGGCAGTGGAAGGCGGCAAAGGCGAGAATATGGCGGCACGTACCTGAAAGGAGAGGAAGAGTCGGCGCTGGAAGGCGGCAAAGGCGAGAATATGGCGCCACGTACCTGAAAGGACAGGAAGAGTCGGCGCTGGAAGGTGGCAAAGGCGAGAATATGGCGGCAGCTGCGTGAAAGGAGAGGAAGAGTCGGCGCTGGAAGGCGGCAAAGGCGAGAATATGGCGGCACGTACCTGAAAGGACAGGAAGAGCCGGCGGTGGAAGGCGGCAAACGCGAGAATATGGCGGCACGTACCTGAAAGGAGAGGAAGACTCGGCGCTGGAAGGCGGCAAAGGCGAGAATATGGCGGCAGCTGCATGAAAGGAGAGGAAGAGTCGGCGATGGAAGGCGGCAAAGGCGAGAATATTGTGGCAACTGCGTGAAAGGAGAGGAAGAGTCGGCGCTGGAAGGCGGCAAAGGCGAGAATATGGCGGCACATACCTGAAAGGAGAGGAAGAATCGGCAGTGGAAGGCGGCAAAGGCGAGAATATGGCGGCAGCTGCGTGAAAGGAGAGGAAGAGTCGGCGGTGGAAGGCGGCAAAGGCGACAATATCGCGGCAAGTACCTGAAAGTAGAGGAAGATTTGGCGCGGGAAGGCGGCAAAGGCGAGAATATGGCGGCAGCTGCGTGAAAGGAGAGGAAGAGTCGGCGCTGGAAGGCGGCAAAGGCGAGAATATGGCGGCACGTACCTGAAAGGAGAGGAAGATTTGGCGCTGGAAGGCGGCAAAGGCGAGAATATGGCGGAAGCTGCGTGAAAGGATAGGAAGAGTCGGCAGTGGAAAGCGGCAAAGGCGAGAATATGGCGGCACGTACCTGAAAGGAGAGGAAGAGCCGGCGGTGGAAGGCGGCAAACGCGAGAATATGGCGGCAGCTGCATCAAAAGGAGAGGAAGAGTCGGCGCTGGAAGGCGGCAAAGGCGAGAATATGGCGGCAGCTGCGTGAAAGGAGAGGAAGAGTCGGCGCTGGAAGGCGGCAAAGGCGAGAATATGGCGGCAACTGCGTGAAAGGAGAGGAAGAGTCGGCGTTGGAAGGCGGCAAAGGCGAGAATATCGCGGCAAGTACCTGAAAGTAGAGGAAGATTTGGCGAGGGAAAGCGGCAAAGGCGAGAATATGGCGGCAGCTGCGTGAAAGGAGAGGAAGAGTCGGCGCTGGAAAGCGGCAAAGGCGAGAACATGGCAGCACGCACCTGAAAGAAGAGGAAGAGTCGGCGCTGGAAGGCGGCAAAGGCGAGAATATGGCGGCAGCTGCGTGAAAGGAGAGGAAGAGTCGGCGCTGGAAGGCGGCAAAGGCGAGAATATGGCGGTAGGTGCGTGAAAGGAGAGGAAGAGTCGGCGCTGGAAGGTGGCAAAGGCGAGAATATGGCGGCAGCTGCGTGAAAGGAGAGGAAGAGTCGGCGCTGGAAGGCGGCAAAGGCGAGAATATGGCGGCACGTACCTGAAAGGACAGGAAGAGCCGGCGGTGGAAGGCGGCAAACGCGAGAATATGGCGGCACGTACCTGAAAGGAGAGGAAGACTCGGCGCTGGAAGGCGGCAAAGGCGAGAATATGGCGGCAGCTGCATGAAAGGAGAGGAAGAGTCGGCGATGGAAGGCGGCAAAGGCGAGAATATTGTGGCAACTGCGTGAAAGGAGAGGAAGAGTCGGCGCTGGAAGGCGGCAAAGGCGAGAATATGGCGGCACATACCTGAAAGGAGAGGAAGAATCGGCGCTGGAAGGCGGCAAAGGCGAGAATATGGCGGCAGCTGCGTGAAAGGAGAGGAAGAGTCGGCGGTGGAAGGCGGCAAAGGCGACAATATCGCGGCAAGTACCTGAAAGTAGAGGAAGATTTGGCGCGGGAAGGCGGCAAAGGCGAGAATATGGCGGCAGCTGCGTGAAAGGAGAGGAAGAGTCGGCGCTGGAAGGCGGCAAAGGCGAGAATATGGCGGCACGTACCTGAAAGGAGAGGAAGATTTGGCGCTGGAAGGCGGCAAAGGCGAGAATATGGCGGAAGCTGCGTGAAAGGATAGGAAGAGTCGGCAGTGGAAAGCGGCAAAGGCGAGAATATGGCGGCACGTACCTGAAAGGAGAGGAAGAGCCGGCGGTGGAAGGCGGCAAACGCGAGAATATGGCGGCAGCTGCATCAAAAGGAGAGGAAGAGTCGGCGCTGGAAGGCGGCAAAGGCGAGAATATGGCGGCAGCTGCGTGAAAGGAGAGGAAGAGTCGGCGCTGGAAGGCGGCAAAGGCGAGAATATGGCGGCAACTGCGTGAAAGGAGAGGAAGAGTCGGCGTTGGAAGGCGGCAAAGGCGAGAATATCGCGGCAAGTACCTGAAAGTAGAGGAAGATTTGGCGAGGGAAAGCGGCAAAGGCGAGAATATGGCGGCAGCTGCGTGAAAGGAGAGGAAGAGTCGGCGCTGGAAAGCGGCAAAGGCGAGAACATGGCAGCACGCACCTGAAAGAAGAGGAAGAGTCGGCGCTGGAAGGCGGCAAAGGCGAGAATATGGCGGCAGCTGCGTGAAAGGAGAGGAAGAGTCGGCGCTGGAAGGCGGCAAAGGCGAGAATGTGGCGGTAGGTGCGTGAAAGGAGAGGAAGAGTCGGCGCTGGAAGGCGGCAAAGGCGAGAATATGGCGGCAGCTGCGTGAAAGGAGAGGAAGAGTCGGCGGTGGAAGGCGGGAAATGCGAGAATATGGCGGCAACTGCGTGAAAGGAGAGGAAGAGTCGGCGCTGGAAGGCGGCAAAGGCGAGAATATGGCGGCAGGTGCGTGAAAGGAGAGGAAGAGTCGGCGCTGGAAGGCGGCAAAGGCGAGAATATGGCGGCACGTACCTGAAAGGAGAGGAAGAGTCGGCGCTGGAAGGCGGCAAAGGCGAGAATATGGCAGCCCGTGCGTGAAAGGATAGGAAGATTTGGCGCTGGAAGGCGGCAAAGGCGAGAATATGGCAGCACGTACCTGAAAGGAGAGGAAGAGTCGGCGCTGGAAGGCGGCAAAGGCGAGAATATGGCGGCAAGTACCTGAAAGGAGAGGAAGAGTCGGCGCTGGAAGGCGGCAAAGGCGAGAATATGGCAGCAACTGCGTGAAAGGAGAGGAAGAGTCGGCGCTGGAAGGCGGCAAAGGCGAGAATATGGCGGCAGCTGCGTGAAAGCAGAGCAAGAGTCGGCGGTGGAAGGCGGGAAATGCGAGAATATGGCGGCAGGTGCCTGAAAGGAGAGGAAGAGTCGGCGCTGGAAGACGGCAAACGCGAGAATATGGCGGCACGTACCTGAAAGAAGAGGAAGATTTGGCGCTGGAAGGCGGCAAAGGCGAGAATATGGCGGCATGTACCTGAAAGGAGAGGAAGAGTCGGCGCTGGAAGGCGGCAAAGGCGAGAATATGGCGGCAGGTGCGTGAAAGGAGAGGAAGAGTCGGCGCTGGAAGGCGGCAAAGGCGAGAATATGGCGGCACGTGCGTGAAACGAGAGGAAGAGTCGGCGCTGGAAGGCGGCAAAGGCGAGAATATGGCGGCAGCTGCGTGAAAGGAGAGGAAGATTTGGCGCTGGAAGGCGGCAAAGGCGAGAATATGGCGGCACGTACCTGAAAGGAGAGGAAGAGTCGGCGCTGGAAGGCGGCAAAGGCGAGAATATGGCGGCACGTACCTGAAAGGAGAGGAAGATTTGGCGCTGGAAGGCGGCAAAGGCGAGAATATGGCGGCAGCTGCGTGAAAGGAGAGGAAGAGTCGGTGCTGGAAGGCGGCAAAGGCGAGAATATGGCAGCACGTACCTGAAAGGAAAGGAAGATTTGGCGCTGGAAGGCGGCAAACGAGAGAATATGGCAGCAACTGCGTGAAAGGAGAGGAAGAGTCGGCGCTGGAAGGCGGCAAAGGCGAGAATATGGCAGCACGCACCTGAAAGAACAGGAAGAGTCGGCGCTGGAAGGCGGCAAAGGCGAGAATATGGCGGCAGGTGCGTGAAAGGAGAGGAAGAGTCGGCGCTGGAAGGCGGCAAAGGCGAGAATATGGCAGCACGTGCGTGAAAGGAGAGGAAGAGTCGGCGCTGGAAGGCGGCAAAGGCGAGAATATGGCGGTAGGTGCGTGAAAGGAGAGGAAGAGTCGGCGCTGGAAGGCGGCAAAGGCGAGAATATGGCGGCAGCTGCGTGAAAGGAGAGGAAGAGTCGGCGGTGGAAGGCGGGAAATGCGAGAATATGGCGGCAACTGCGTGAAAGGAGAGGAAGAGTCGGCGGTGGAAGGCGGCAAAGGCGAGAATATGGCGGCAGGTGCGTGAAAGGAGAGGAAGAGTTGGCGCTGGAAGGCGGCAAAGGCGAGAATATGGCGGCACGTACCTGAAAGGAGAGGAAGAGTCGGCGCTGGAAGGCGGCAAAGGCGAGAATATGGCGGCACGTACCTGAAAGGAGAGGAAGATTTGGCGCTGGAAGGCGGCAAATGCGAGAATATGGCGGCAACTGGGTGAAAGGATAGGAAGAGTCGGCGCTGGAAGGCGGCAAAGGCGAGAATATGGCAGCACGTACCTGAAAGGAGAGGAAGATTTGGCGCTGGAAGGCGGCAAACGAGAGAATATGGCGGCAGCTGCGTGAAAGGAGAGGAAGAGTCGGCGGTGGAAGGCGGGAAATGCGAGAACATGGCGGCAACTCCGTGAAAGGAGAGGAAGAGTCGGCGCTGGAAGACGGCAAAGGCGAGAATATGGCGGCACGTACCTAAAAGGAGGGGAAGATTTGGCGCTGGAAGTCGGCAAAGGCGAGAATATGGCGGCACGTACCTGAAAGGAGAGGAAGAGTCGGCGGTGGAAGACGGCAAAGGCGAGAATATGGCGGCAGGTGCGTAAAAGGAGAGGAAGAGTCGGCGCTGGAAGGTGGCAAAGGCGAGAATATGGCGGCCAGTACCTGAAAGGAGAGGAAGATTTGGCGCTGGAACGCGGCAAAGGCGAGAATATGGCGGCAGGTGCGTGAAAGGAGAGGAAGAGTCGGCAGTGGATGGCGGCAAAGGCGAGAATATGGCGGCACGTACCTGAAAGGAGAGGAAGAGTCGGCGCTGGAAGGCGGCAAAGGCGAGATTATGGCGGCACGTACCTGAAAGGAGAGGAAGATTTGGCGCTGGAAGGCGGCAAAGGCGAGAATATGGCGGCAGCTGCGTGAAAGGAGAGGAAGAGTCGGCAGTGGAAGGCGGCAAAGGAGAGAATATGGCGGCACGTACCTGAAAGGAGAGGAAGAGTTGGCGCTGGAAGGCGGCAAAGGCGAGAATATGGCGCCACGTACCTGAAAGGAGAGGAAGAGTCGGCGCTGGAAGGTGGCAAAGGCGAGAATATGGCGGCACGTACCTGAAAGGAGAGGAAGATTTGGCGCTGGAAGGCGGCAAAGGCGAGAATATGGCGGCAGCTGCATGAAAGGAGAGGAAGAGTCGGCGATGGAAGGCGGCAAAGGCGAGAATATTGTGGCAACTGCGTGAAAGGAGAGGAAGAGTCGGCGCTGGAAGGCGGCAAAGGCGAGAATATGGCGGCACATACCTGAAAGGAGAGGAAGAATCGGCAGTGGAAGGCGGCAAAGGCGAGAATATGGCGGCAGCTGCGTGAAAGGAGAGGAAGAGTCGGCGGTGGAAGGCGGCAAAGGCGAGAATATCGCGGCAAGTACCTGAAAGTAGAGGAAGATTTGGCGCGGGAAGGCGGCAAAGGCGAGAATATGGCGGCACCTGCGTGAAAGGGGAGGAAGAGTCGGCGCTGGAAGGCGGCAAAGGCGAGAATATGGCGGCAGCTGCGTGAAAGGATAGGAAGAGTCGGCAGTGGAAAGCGGCAAAGGCGAGAATATGGCGGCACGTACCTGAAAGGAGAGGAAGAGCCGGCGGTGGAAGGCGGCAAACGCGAGAATATGGCGGCAGCTGCATCAAAAGGAGAGGAAGAGTCGGCGCTGGAAGGCGGCAAAGGCGAGAATATGGCGGCAGCTGCGTAAAAGGAGAGGAAGAGTCGGCGCTGGAAGGCGGCAAAGGCGAGAATATGGCGGCAACTGCGTGAAAGGAGAGGAAGAGTCGGCGTTGGAAGGCGGCAAAGGCGAGAATATCGCGGCAAGTACCTGAAAGTAGAGGAAGATTTGGCGAGGGAAAGCGGCAAAGGCGAGAATATGGCGGCAGCTGCGTGAAAGGAGAGGAAGAGTCGGCGCTGGAAGGCGGCAAAGGCGAGAATATGGCAGCACGCACCTGAAAGAAGAGGAAGAGTCGGCGCTGGAAGGCGGCAAAGGCGAGAATATGGCGGCACGTACCTGAATGGAGAGGAAGAGTCGGCGCTGGAAGGCGGCAAAGGCGAGAATATGGCGGTAGGTGCGTGAAAGGAGAGGAAGAGTCGGCGCTGGAAGGCGGCAAAGGCGAGAATATGGCGGCAGCTGCGTGAAAGGAGAGGAAGAGTCGGCGGTGGAAGGCGGGAAATGCGAGAATATGGCGGCAACTGCGTGAAAGGAGAGGAAGAGTCGGCGCTGGAAGGCGGCAAAGGCGAGAATATGGCGGCAGGTGCGTGAAAGGAGAGGAAGAGTCGGCGCTGGAAGGTGGCAAAGGCGAGAATATGGCGGCACGTACCTGAAAGGAGAGGAAGATTTGGCGCTGGAACGCGGCAAAGGCGAGAATATGGCGGCAGGTGCGTGAAAGGAGAGGAAGAGTCGGCAGTGGATGGCGGCAAAGGCGAGAATATGGCGGCACATACCTGAAAGGAGAGGAACAGTCGGCGCTGGAAGGCGGCAAAGGCGAGAATATGGCGGCAACTGCGTGAAAGGAGAGGAAGAGTCGGCGCTGGAAGGCGGCAAAGGCGAGAATATGGCGGCACGTACCTGAAAGGAGAGGAAGATTTGGCGCTGGAAGGCGGCAAAGGCGAGAATATGGCGGCAGCTGCGTGAAAGGAGAGGAAGAGTCGGCAGTGGAAGGCGGCAAAGGCGAGAATATGGCGGCACGTACCTGAAAGGAGAGGAAGAGTCGGCGCTGGAAGGCGGCAAAGGCGAGAATATGGCGCCACGTACCTGAAAGGACAGGAAGAGTCGGCGCTGGAAGGTGGCAAAGGCGAGAATATGGCGGCAGCTGCGTGAAAGGAGAGGAAGAGTCGGCGCTGGAAGGCGGCAAAGGCGAGAATATGGCGGCACGTACCTGAAAGGACAGGAAGAGCCGGCGGTGGAAGGCGGCAAACGCGAGAATATGGCGGCACGTACCTGAAAGGAGAGGAAGACTCGGCGCTGGAAGGCGGCAAAGGCGAGAATATGGCGGCAGCTGCATGAAAGGAGAGGAAGAGTCGGCGATGGAAGGCGGCAAAGGCGAGAATATTGTGGCAACTGCGTGAAAGGAGAGGAAGAGTCGGCGCTGGAAGGCGGCAAAGGCGAGAATATGGCGGCACATACCTGAAAGGAGAGGAAGAATCGGCAGTGGAAGGCGGCAAAGGCGAGAATATGGCGGCAGCTGCGTGAAAGGAGAGGAAGAGTCGGCGGTGGAAGGCGGCAAAGGCGACAATATCGCGGCAAGTACCTGAAAGTAGAGGAAGATTTGGCGCGGGAAGGCGGCAAAGGCGAGAATATGGCGGCAGCTGCGTGAAAGGAGAGGAAGAGTCGGCGCTGGAAGGCGGCAAAGGCGAGAATATGGCGGCACGTACCTGAAAGGAGAGGAAGATTTGGCGCTGGAAGGCGGCAAAGGCGAGAATATGGCGGAAGCTGCGTGAAAGGATAGGAAGAGTCGGCAGTGGAAAGCGGCAAAGGCGAGAATATGGCGGCACGTACCTGAAAGGAGAGGAAGAGCCGGCGGTGGAAGGCGGCAAACGCGAGAATATGGCGGCAGCTGCATCAAAAGGAGAGGAAGAGTCGGCGCTGGAAGGCGGCAAAGGCGAGAATATGGCGGCAGCTGCGTGAAAGGAGAGGAAGAGTCGGCGCTGGAAGGCGGCAAAGGCGAGAATATGGCGGCAACTGCGTGAAAGGAGAGGAAGAGTCGGCGTTGGAAGGCGGCAAAGGCGAGAATATCGCGGCAAGTACCTGAAAGTAGAGGAAGATTTGGCGAGGGAAAGCGGCAAAGGCGAGAATATGGCGGCAGCTGCGTGAAAGGAGAGGAAGAGTCGGCGCTGGAAAGCGGCAAAGGCGAGAACATGGCAGCACGCACCTGAAAGAAGAGGAAGAGTCGGCGCTGGAAGGCGGCAAAGGCGAGAATATGGCGGCAGCTGCGTGAAAGGAGAGGAAGAGTCGGCGCTGGAAGGCGGCAAAGGCGAGAATGTGGCGGTAGGTGCGTGAAAGGAGAGGAAGAGTCGGCGCTGGAAGGCGGCAAAGGCGAGAATATGGCGGCAGCTGCGTGAAAGGAGAGGAAGAGTCGGCGGTGGAAGGCGGGAAATGCGAGAATATGGCGGCAACTGCGTGAAAGGAGAGGAAGAGTCGGCGCTGGAAGGCGGCAAAGGCGAGAATATGGCGGCAGGTGCGTGAAAGGAGAGGAAGAGTCGGCGCTGGAAGGCGGCAAAGGCGAGAATATGGCGGCACGTACCTGAAAGGAGAGGAAGAGTCGGCGCTGGAAGGCGGCAAAGGCGAGAATATGGCAGCCCGTGCGTGAAAGGATAGGAAGAGTCGGCGCTGGAAGGCGGCAAAGGCGAGAATATGGCAGCACGTACCTGAAAGGAGAGGAAGAGTCGGCGCTGGAAGGCGGCAAAGGCGAGAATATGGCGGCAAGTACCTGAAAGGAGAGGAAGAGTCGGCGCTGGAAGACGGCAAACGAGAGAATATGGCAGCAACTGCGTGAAAGGAGAGGAAGAGTCGGCGCTGGAAGGCGGCAAAGGCGAGAATATGGCAGCACGCACCTGAAAGAACAGGAAGAGTCGGCGCTGGAAGGCGGCAAAGGCGAGAATATGGCGGCAGGTGCGTGAAAGGAGAGGAAGAGTCGGCGCTGGAAGGCGGCAAAGGCGAGAATATGGCAGCACGTGCGTGAAAGGAGAGGAAGAGTCGGCGCTGGAAGGCGGCAAAGGCGAGAATATGGCGGTAGGTGCGTGAAAGGAGAGGAAGAGTCGGCGCTGGAAGGCGGCAAAGGCGAGAATATGGCGGCAGCTGCGTGAAAGGAGAGGAAGAGTCGGCGCTGGAAGGCGGGAAATGCGAGAATATGGCGGCAACTGCGTGAAAGTAGAGGAAGAGTCGGCGCTGGAACGCGGCAAAGGCGAGAATATGGCGGCACGTACCTGAAAGGAGAGGAACAGTCGGCGGTGGAAGGCGGCAAAGGCGAGAATATGGCGGCACGTACCTGAAAGGAGAGGAAGAGTCGGCGCTGGAAGGCGGCAAAGGCGAGAATATGGCGGCACGTACCTGAAAGGAGAGGAAGATTTGGCGCTGGAAGGCGGCAAACGAGAGAATATGGCGGCAGGTGCGTGAAAGGAGAGGAAGAATCGGCAGTGGAAGGCGGCAAAGGCGAGAATATGGCAGCACGCACCTGAAAGAACAGGAAGAGTCGGCGTTGGAAGGCGGCAAAGGCGAGAATATGGCGGCACGTACGTGAAAGGAGAGGAAGATTTGGCGCTGGAAGGCGGCAAAGGCGAGAATATGGCAGCCCGTGCGTGAAAGGAGAGGAAGAGTCGGCTCTGGAAGGCGGCAACGGCGAGAATATGGCGGTAGGTGCGTGCCAGGAGAGGTAGAGTCGGCGCTGGAAGGCGGCAAAGGCAAGAATATGGCGGCAGCTGCGTGAAAGGAGAGGAAGAGTCGGCGGTGGAAGGCGGGAAATGCGAGAACATGGCAGCAACTCCGTGAAAGGAGAGGAAGAGTCGGCGCTGGAAGACGGCAAAGGCGAGAATATGGCGGCACGTACCTAAAAGGAGGGGAAGATTTGACGCTGGAAGTCGGCAAAGGCGAGAATATGGCGGCACGTACCTGAAAGGAGAGGAAGAGTCGGCGGTGGAAGACGGCAAAGGCGAGAATATGGCGGCAGGTGCGTGAAAGGAGAGGAAGAGTCGGCGCTGGAAGGTGGCAAAGGCGAGAATATGGCGGCACGTACCTGAAAGGAGAGGAAGATTTGGCGCTGGAACGCGGCAAAGGCGAGAATATGGCGGCAGGTGCGTGAAAGGAGAGGAAGAGTCGGCAGTGGATGGCGGCAAAGGCGAGAATATGGCGGCAACTGCGTGAAAGTAGAGGAACAGTCGGCGCTGGAAGGCGGGAAAGGCGAGAATATGGCGGCACGTACCTGAAAGTAGAGGAAGAGTCGGCGCTGGAAGGCGGCAAAGGCGAGAATATGGCGGCACGTACCTGAAAGGAGAGGAAGAGTCGGCGCTGGAAGGCGGCAAAGGCGAGAATATGGCGGCAGCTGCGTGAAAGGAGAGGAAGAGTCGGCAGTGGAAGGCGGCAAAGGCGAGAATATGGCGGCACGTACCTGAAAGGAGAGGAAGAGTTGGCGCTGGAAGGCGGCAAAGGCGAGAATATGGCGCCACGTACCTGAAAGGACAGGAAGAGTCGGCGCTGGAAGGTGGCAAAGGCGAGAATATGGCGGCAGCTGCGTGAAAGGAGAGGAAGAGTCGGCGCTGGAAGGCGGCAAAGGCGAGAATATGGCGGCACGTACCTGAAAGGACAGGAAGAGCCGGCGGTGGAAGGCGGCAAACGCGAGAATATGGCGGCACGTACCTGAAAGGAGAGGAAGACTCGGCGCTGGAAGGCGGCAAAGGCGAGAATATGGCGGCAGCTGCATGAAAGGAGAGGAAGAGTCGGCGATGGAAGGCGGCAAAGGCGAGAATATTGTGGCAACAGCGTGAAAGGAGAGGAAGAGTCGGCGCTGGAAGGCGGCAAAGGCGAGAATATGGCGGCACATACCTGAAAGGAGAGGAAGAATCGGCAGTGGAAGGCGGCAAAGGCGAGAATATGGCGGCAGCTGCGTGAAAGGAGAGGAAGAGTCGGCGCTGGAAGGCGGCAAAGGCGAGAATATCGCGGCAAGTACCTGAAAGTAGAGGAAGATTTGGCGCGGGAAGGCGGCAAAGGCGAGAATATGGCGGCAGCTGCGTGAAAGGAGAGGAAGAGTCGGCGCTGGAAGGCGGCAAAGGCGAGAATATGGCGGCACGTACCTGAAAGGAGAGGAAGATTTGGCGCTGGAAGGCGGCAAAGGCGAGAATATGGCGGCAGCTGCGTGAAAGGAGAGGAAGAGTCGGCAGTGGAAAGCGGCAAAGGCGAGAATATGGCGGCACGTACCTGAAAGGAGAGGAAGAGCCGGCGGTGGAAGGCGGCAAACGCGAGAATATGGCGGCAGCTGCATCAAAAGGAGAGGAAGAGTCGGCGCTGGAAGGCGGCAAAGGCGAGAATATGGCGGCAGCTGCGTGAAAGGAGAGGAAGATTTGGCGCTGGAAGGCGGCAAAGGCGAGAATATGGCGGCAACTGCGTGAAAGGAGAGGAAGAGTCGGCGTTGGAAGGCGGCAAAGGCGAGAATATCGCGGCAAGTACCTGAAAGTAGAGGAAGATTTGGCGAGGGAAAGCGGCAAAGGCGAGAATATGGCGGCAGCTGCGTGAAAGGAGAGGAAGAGTCGGCGCTGGAAGGCGGCAAAGGCGAGAATATGGCAGCACGCACCTGAAAGAAGAGGAAGAGTCGGCGCTGGAAGGCGGCAAAGGCGAGAATATGGCGGCACGTACCTGAATGGAGAGGAAGAGTCGGCGCTGGAAGGCGGCAAAGGCGAGAATATGGCGGTAGGTGCGTGAAAGGAGAGGAAGAGTCGGCGCTGGAAGGCGGCAAAGGCGAGAATATGGCGGCAGCTGCGTGAAAGGAGAGGAAGAGTCGGCGGTGGAAGGCGGGAAATGCGAGAATATGGCGGTAGGTGCGTGAAAGGAGAGGAAGAGTCGGCGCTGGAAGGCGGCAAAGGCGAGAATATGGCGGCAGCTGCGTGAAAGGAGAGGAAGAGTCGGCGCTGGAAGGCGGCAAAGGCAAGAATATGGCGGCAACTGTGTGAAAGGAGAGGAAGAGTCGGCGGTAGAAGCCGGCAAAGGCGAGAATATGGCGGCACGTACCTGAAAGGAGAGGAAGAGTCGGCGCTGGAAGGCGGCAAAGGCGAGAATATGGCGGCACGTACCTGAAAGGAGAGGAAGATTTGGCGATGGAAGGCGGCAAAGGCGAGAATATGGCGGCAGGTGCGTGAAAGGAGAGGAAGAGTCGGCGCTGGAAGGCGGCAAAGGCGAGAATATGGCGGCAGCTGCGTGAAAGGAGAGGAAGAGTCGGCGGTGGAAGGCGGCAAAGGCGAGAATATGGCAGCATTTGCGTGACAGGAGAGGAAGATTTGGCGCTGGAAGGCGGCAAAGGCGAGAATATGGCGGCACCTGCGTGAAAGGAGAGGAAGAGTCGGCGCTGGAAGGCGGCAAAGGCGAGAATATGGCGGCACGTACCTGAAAGGAGAGGAATATTTGGCGCTGGAAGGCGGCAAAGGCGAGAATATGGCGGCAGCTGCGTGAAAGGATAGGAAGAGTCGGCGCTGGAAGGCGGCAAAGGCGAGAATATGGCGGCACGTACCTGAAAGGAGAGGAAGATTTGGCGCTGGAAGGCGGCAAACGAGAGAATATGGCGGCAGCTGCGTGAAAGGAGAGGAAGAGTCGGCGGTGGAAGGCGGCAAAGGCGAGAATATCGCGGCAAGTACCTGAAAGTAGAGGAAGATTTGGCGCGGGAAGGCGGCAAAGGCGAGAATATGGCGGCAGCTGCGTGAAAGGAGAGGAAGAGTCGGCGCTGGAAGGCGGCAAAGGCGAGAATATGGCGGCACGTACCTGAAAGGAGAGGAAGATTTGGCGCTGGAAGGCGGCAAAGGCGAGAATATGGCGGCAGCTGCGTGAAAGGATAGGAAGAGTCGGCAGTGGAAAGCGGCAAAGGCGAGAATATGGCGGCACGTACCTGAAAGGAGAGGAAGAGCCGGCGGTGGAAGGCGGCAAACGCGAGAATATGGCGGCAGCTGCATCAAAAGGAGAGGAAGAGTCGGCGCTGGAAGGCGGCAAAGGCGAGAATATGGCGGCAGCTGCGTGAAAGGAGAGGAAGAGTCGGCGCTGGAAGGCGGCAAAGGCGAGAATATGGCGGCAACTGCGTGAAAGGAGAGGAAGAGTCGGCGTTGGAAGGCGGCAAAGGCGAGAATATGGCGGCACGTACCTGAAAGGAGAGGAAGAGTCGGCGCTGGAAGACGGCAAAGGCGAGAATATGGCGGCAGCTGCGTGAAAGGAGAGGAAGAGTCGGCGCTGGAAGGCGGCAAAGGCGAGAATATGGCGGCACGTACCTGAAAGGAGAGGAAGAGCCGGCGGTGGAAGGCGGCAAACGCGAGAATATGGCGGCAGCTGCATGAAAGGAGAGGAAGAGTCGGCGCTGGAAGGCGGCAAAGGCGAGAATATGGCGGCAGCTGCGTGAAAGGAGAGGAAGAGTCGGCGCTGGAAGGCGGCAAAGGCGAGAATATGGCGGCAGCTGCGTGAAAGGAGAGGAAGAGTCGGCGCTGGAAGGCGGGAAATGCGAGAATATGGCGGCAACTGCGTGAAAGTAGAGGAAGAGTCGGCGCTGGAAGGCGGCAAAGGCGAGAATATGGCGGCAGCTGCGTGAAAGGAGAGGAAGATTCGGCGGTGGAAGGCGGGAAATGCGAGAATATGGCGGCAACTGCGTGAAAGTAGAGGAAGATTTGGCGATGGAAGGCGGCAAAGGCGAGAATATGGCGGCACGTACCTGAAAGGAGAGGAAGAGTCGGCGCTGGAAGGCGGCAAAGGCGAGAATATGGCGGCACGTACCTGAAAGGAGAGGAAGATTTGGCGCTGGAAGGCGGCAAAGGCGAGAATATGGCGGCAGGTGCGTGAAAGGAGAGGAAGAGTCGGCGCTGGAAGGCGGCAAAGGCGAGAATATGGCGGCAGCTGCGTGAAAGGAGAGGAAGAGTCGGCGGTGGAAGGCGGCAAAGGCGAGAATATGGCAGCATTTGCGTGACAGGAGAGGAAGATTTGGCGCTGGAAGGCGGCAAAGGCGAGAATATGGCGGCACCTGCGTGAAAGGAGAGGAAGAGTCGGCGCTGGAAGGCGGCAAAGGCGAGAATATGGCGGCACGTACCTGAAAGGAGAGGAATATTTGGCGCTGGAAGGCGGCAAAGGCGAGAATATGGCGGCAGCTGCGTGAAAGGATAGGAAGAGTCGGCGCTGGAAGGCGGCAAAGGCGAGAATATGGCGGCACGTACCTGAAAGGAGAGGAAGAGTCGGCGGTGGAAGGCGGCAAACGAGAGAATATGGCGGCAGCTGCGTGAAAGGAGAGGAAGAGTCGGCGCTGGAAGGCGGCAAAGGCGAGAATATGGCGGCAGCTGCGTGAAAGGAGAGGAAGATTTGGCGCTGGAAGGCGGCAAACGAGAGAATTTGGCGGCAGGTGCGTGAAAGGAGAGGAAGAATCGGCAGTGGAAGGCGGCAAAGGCGAGAATATGGCAGCACGCACCTGAAAGAACAGGAAGAGTCGGCATTGGAAGGCGGCAAAGGCGAGAATATGGCAGCACGTACCTGAAAGGAGAGGATGAGTCGGAGCTGGAAGGCGGCAAAGGCGAGAATATGGCAGCCCGTGCCTGAAAGGAGAGGAAGAGTCGGCACTGGAAGGCGGCAAAGGCGAGAATATGGCGGCAGCTGCGTGAAAGGAGAGGAAGAGTCGGCGCTGGAAGGCGGCAAAGGCAAGAATATGGCAGCAGCTGAGTGAAAGGAGAGGAAGAGTCGGCGGTGGAAGGCGGGAAATGCGAGAACATGGCGGCACGTACCTGAAAGGAGAGGAAGAGTCGGCGCTGGAAGGCGGCAAAGGCGAGAATATCGCGGCAAGTACCTGAAAGGAGAGGAAGAGTCGGCGCTGGAAGGCGGCAAAGGCGAGAATATGGCAGCCCGTGCGTGAAAGGAGAGGAAGAGTCGGCGCTGGAAGGCGGCAAAGGCGAGAATATAGCAGCACGCACCTGAAAGAACAGGAAGACTCGGCGCTGGAAGGCGGCAAAGGCGAGAATATGGCGGTAGGTGCGTGAAAGGAGAGGAAGAGTCGGCGCTGGAAGGCGGCAAAGGCGAGAATATGGCGGCAGCTGCGTGAAAGGAGAGGAAGAGTCGGCGGTGGAAGGCGGGAAATGCGAGAATATGGCGGCAACTGCGTGAAAGTAGAGGAAGAGTCGGCGCTGGAAGGCGGCAAAGGCGAGAATATGGCGGCAGCTGCGTGAAAGGAGAGGAAGAGTCGGCGTTGGAAGGCGGGAAATGCGAGAATATGGCGGCAACTGCGTGAAAGTAGAGGAAGATTTGGCGATGGAAGGCGGCAAAGGCGAGAATATGGCGGCACGTACCTGAAAGGAGAGGAAGAGTCGGCGCTGGAAGGCGGCAAAGGCGAGAATATGGCGGCACGTACCTGAAAGGAGAGGAAGATTTGGCGATGGAAGGCGGCAAAGGCGAGAATATGGCGGCAGGTGCGTGAAAGGAGAGGAAGAGTCGGCGCTGGAAGGCGGCAAAGGCGAGAATATGGCGGCAGCTGCGTGAAAGGAGAGGAAGAGTCGGCGGTGGAAGGCGGCAAAGGCGAGAATATGGCAGCATTTGCGTGACAGGAGAGGAAGATTTGGCGCTGGAAGGCGGCAAAGGCGAGAATATGGCGGCACCTGCGTGAAAGGAGAGGAAGAGTCGGCGCTGGAAGGCGGCAAAGGCGAGAATATGGCGGCACGTACCTGAAAGGAGAGGAATATTTGGCGCTGGAAGGCGGCAAAGGCGAGAATATGGCGGCAGCTGCGTGAAAGGATAGGAAGAGTCGGCGCTGGAAGGCGGCAAAGGCGAGAATATGGCGGCACGTACCTGAAAGGAGAGGAAGATTTGGCGCTGGAAGGCGGCAAACGAGAGAATATGGCGGCAGCTGCGTGAAAGGAGAGGAAGAGTCGGCGGTGGAAGGCGGCAAAGGCGAGAATATCGCGGCAAGTACCTGAAAGTAGAGGAAGATTTGGCGCGGGAAGGCGGCAAAGGCGAGAATATGGCGGCAGCTGCGTGAAAGGAGAGGAAGAGTCTGCGCTGGAAGGCGGCAAAGGCGAGAATATGGCGGCACGTACCTGAAAGGAGAGGAAGATTTGGCGCTGGAAGGCGGCAAAGGCGAGAATATGGCGGCAGCTGCGTGAAAGGAGAGGAAGAGTCGGCAGTGGAAAGCGGCAAAGGCGAGAATATGGCGGCACGTACCTGAAAGGAGAGGAAGAGCCGGCGGTGGAAGGCGGCAAACGCGAGAATATGGCGGCAGCTGCATCAAAAGGAGAGGAAGACTCGGCGCTGGAAGGCGGCAAAGGCGAGAATATGGCGGCAGCTGCGTGAAAGGAGAGGAAGAGTCGGCGCTGGAAGGCGGCAAAGGCGAGAATATGGCGGCAACTGCGTGAAAGGAGAGGAAGAGTCGGCGTTGGAAGGCGGCAAAGGTGAGAATATGGCGGCACGTACCTGAAAGGAGAGGAAGAGTCGGCGCTGGAAGACGGCAAAGGCGAGAATATGGCGGCAGCTGCGTGAAAGGAGAGGAAGAGTCGGCGCTGGAAGGCGGCAAAGGCGAGAATATGGCGGCACGTACCTGAAAGGAGAGGAAGAGTCGGCGCTGGAAGGCGGCAAACGCGAGAATATGGCGGCAGCTGCATGAAAGGAGAGGAAGAGTCGGCGCTGGAAGGCGGCAAAGGCGAGAATATGGCGGCAGCTGCGTGAAAGGAGAGGAAGAGTCGGCGCTGGAAGGCGGCAAAGGCGAGAATATGGCGGCAGCTGCGTGAAAGGAGAGGAAGAGTCGGCGCTGGAAGGCGGGAAATGCGAGAATATGGCGGCAACTGCGTGAAAGTAGAGGAAGAGTCGGCGCTGGAAGGCGGCAAAGGCGAGAATATGGCGGCAGCTGCGTGAAAGGAGAGGAAGAGTCGGCGGTGGAAGGCGGGAAATGCGAGAATATGGCGGCAACTGCGTGAAAGTAGAGGAAGATTTGGCGATGGAAGGCGGCAAAGGCGAGAATATGGCGGCACGTACCTGAAAGGAGAGGAAGATTTGGCGCTGGAAGGCGGCAAAGGCGAGAATATGGCGGCAGCTGCGTGAAAGGAGAGGAAGAGTCGGCGGTGGAAGGCGGCAAAGGCGAGAATATGGCAGCATTTGCGTGACAGGAGAGGAAGATTTGGCGCTGGAAGGCGGCAAAGGCGAGAATATGGCGGCACCTGCGTGAAAGGAGAGGAAGAGTCGGCGCTGGAAGGCGGCAAAGGCGAGAATATGGCGGCACGTACCTGAAAGGAGAGGAATATTTGGCGCTGGAAGGCGGCAAAGGCGAGAATATGGCGGCAGCTGCGTGAAAGGATAGGAAGAGTCGGCGCTGGAAGGCGGCAAAGGCGAGAATATGGCGGCACGTACCTGAAAGGAGAGGAAGAGTCGGCGGTGGAAGGCGGCAAACGAGAGAATATGGCGGCAGCTGCGTGAAAGGAGAGGAAGAGTCGGCGCTGGAAGACGGCAAAGGCGAGAATATGGCGGCAGCTGCGTGAAAGGAGAGGAAGATTTGGCGCTGGAACGCGGCAAACGAGAGAATTTGGCGGCAGGTGCGTGAAAGGAGAGGAAGAATCGGCAGTGGAAGGCGGCAAAGGCGAGAATATGGCAGCACGCACCTGAAAGAACAGGAAGAGTCGGCATTGGAAGGCGGCAAAGGCGAGAATATGGCAGCACGTACCTGAAAGGAGAGGATGAGTCGGAGCTGGAAGGCGGCAAAGGCGAGAATATGGCAGCCCGTGCCTGAAAGGAGAGGAAGAGTCGGCGCTGGAAGGCGGCAAAGGCGAGAATATGGCGGCAGCTGCGTGAAAGGAGAGGAAGAGTCGGCGCTGGAAGGCGGCAAAGGCAAGAATATGGCAGCAGCTGAGTGAAAGGAGAGGAAGAGTCGGCGCTGGAAGGCGGGAAATGCGAGAACATGGCAGCACGTACCTGAAAGGAGAGGAAGAGTCGGCGCTGGAAGGCGGCAAAGGCGAGAATATGGCGGCACGTACCTGAAAGGAGAGGAAGAGTCGGCGCTGGAAGGCGGCAAAGGCGAGAATATGGCGGCACGTACCTGAAAGGAGAGGAAGAGTCGGCGCTGGAAGGCGGCAAAGGCGAGAATATGGCGGCAGGTGCGTGAAAGGATAGGAAGAGTCGGCGCTGGAAGGCGGCAAAGGCGAGAATATGGCAGCACGTACCTGAAAGGAGAGGAAGATTTGGCGCTGGAAGGCGGCAAAGGCGAGAATATGGCGGCAGCTGCGTGAAAGGAGAGGAAGAATCGGCAGTGGAAGGCGGCAAAGGCGAGAATATGGCATCACGCACCTGAAAGAACAGGAAGAGTCGGCGTTGGAATGCGGCAAAGGCGAGAATATGGCGGCAGCTGCGTGAAAGGAGAGGAAGAGTCGGCGCTGGAAGGCGGCAAAGGCAAGAATATGGCGGTAGCTGCGTGAAAGGAGAGGAAGATTTGGCGCTGGAAGGCGGCAAACGAGAGAATATGGCGGCAGCTGCGTGAAAGGAGAGGAAGAGTCGGCGGTGGAAGGCGGCAAAGGCGAGAATATCGCGGCAAGTACCTGAAAGTAGAGGAAGATTTGGCGCGGGAAGGCGGCAAAGGCGAGAATATGGCGGCAGCTGCGTGAAAGGAGAGGAAGAGTCGGCGCTGGAAGGCGGCAAAGGCGAGAATATGGCGGCAACTGCGTGAAAGGAGAGGAAGAGTCGGCGCTGGAAGGCGGCAAAGGCGAGAATATGGCGGCAGCTGCGTGAAAGGATAGGAAGAGTCAGCAGTGGAAAGCGGCAAAGGCGAGAATATGGCGGCACGTACCTGAAAGGACAGGAAGAGCCGGCGGTGGAAGGCGGCAAACGCGAGAATATGGCGGCAGCTGCATCAAAAGGAGAGGAAGAGTCGGCGCTGGAAGGCGGCAAAGGCGAGAATATGGCGGCAGCTGCGTGAAAGGAGAGGAAGAGTCGGCGCTGGAAGGCGGCAAAGGCGAGAATATGGCGGCAACTGCGTAAAAGGAGAGGAAGAGTCGGCGTTGGAAGGCGGCAAAGGCGAGAATATGGCGGCACGTACCTGAAAGGAGAGGAAGAGTCGGCGCTGGAAGACGGCAAAGGCGAGAATATGGCGGCAGCTGCGTGAAAGGAGAGGAAGAGTCGGCGCTGGAAGGCGGCAAAGGCGAGAATATGGCGGCACGTACCTGAAAGGAGAGGAAGAGCCGGCGGTGGAAGGCGGCAAACGCGAGAATATGGCGGCAGCTGCATGAAAGGAGAGGAAGAGTCGGCGCTGGAAGGCGGCAAAGGCGAGAATATGGCGGCAGCTGCGTGAAAGGAGAGGAAGAGTCGGCGCTGGAAGGCGGCAAAGGCGAGAATATGGCGGCAGCTGCGTGAAAGGAGAGGAAGAGTCGGCGGTGGAAGGCGGGAAATGCGAGAATATGGCGGCAACTGCGTGAAAGTAGAGGAAGAGTCGGCGCTGGAAGGCGGCAAAGGCGAGAATATGGCGGCAGCTGCGTGAAAGGAGAGGAAGAGTCGGCGGTGGAAGGCGGGAAATGCGAGAATATGGCGGCAACTGCGTGAAAGTAGAGGAAGATTTGGCGATGGAAGGCGGCAAAGGCGAGAATATGGCGGCACGTACCTGAAAGGAGAGGAAGAGTCGGCGCTGGAAGGCGGCAAAGGCGAGAATATGGCGGCACGTACCTGAAAGGAGAGGAAGATTTGGCGCTGGAAGGCGGCAAAGGCGAGAATATGGCGGCAGGTGCGTGAAAGGAGAGGAAGAGTCGGCGCTGGAAGGCGGCAAAGGCGAGAATATGGCAGCATTTGCGTGACAGGAGAGGAAGATTTGGCGCTGGAAGGCGGCAAAGGCGAGAATATGGCGGCACCTGCGTGAAAGGAGAGGAAGAGTCGGCGCTGGAAGGCGGCAAAGGCGAGAATATGGCGGCACGTACCTGAAAGGAGAGGAATATTTGGCGCTGGAAGGCGGCAAAGGCGAGAATATGGCGGCAGCTGCGTGAAAGGATAGGAAGAGTCGGCGCTGGAAGGCGGCAAAGGCGAGAATATGGCGGCACGTACCTGAAAGGAGAGGAAGAGTCGGCGGTGGAAGGCGGCAAACGAGAGAATATGGCGGCAACTGCGTGAAAGGAGAGGAAGAGTCGGCGCTGGAAGACGGCAAAGGCGAGAATATGGCGGCAGCTGCGTGAAAGGAGAGGAAGATTTGGCGCTGGAACGCGGCAAACGAGAGAATATGGCGGCAGGTGCGTGAAAGGAGAGGAAGAATCGGCAGTGGAAGGCGGCAAAGGCGAGAATATGGCAGCACGCACCTGAAAGAACAGGAAGAGTCGGCGCTGGAAGGCGGCAAAGGCAAGAATATGGCAGCAGCTGAGTGAAAGAAGAGGAAGAGTCGGCGGTGGAAGGCGGGAAATGCGAGAACATGGCGGCAACTCCGTGAAAGGAGAGGAAGAGTCGGCGCTGGAAGACGGCAAAGGCGAGAATATGGCGGCACGTACCTGAAAGGACAGGAAGAGCCGGCGGTGGAAGGCGGCAAACGCGAGAATATGGCGGCACGTACCTGAAAGGAGAGGAAGACTCGGCGCTGGAAGGCGGCAAAGGCGAGAATATGGCGGCAGCTGCATGAAAGGAGAGGAAGAGTCGGCGATGGAAGGCGGCAAAGGCGAGAATATTGTGGCAACTGCGTGAAAGGAGAGGAAGAGTCGGCGCTGGAAGGCGGCAAAGGCGAGAATATGGCGGCAGCTGCGTGAAAGGAGAGGAAGAGTCGGCGGTGGAAGGCGGCAAAGGCAAGAATATCGCGGCAAGTACCTGAAAGTAGAGGAAGATTTGGCGCGGGAAGGCGGCAAAGGCGAGAATATGGCGGCAGCTGCGTGAAAGGAGAGGAAGAGTCGGCGCTGGAAGGCGGCAAAGGCGAGAATATGGCGGCACGTACCTGAAAGGAGAGGAAGATTTGGCGCTGGAAGGCGGCAAAGGCGAGAATATGGCGGCAGCTGCGTGAAAGGATAAGAAGAGTCGGCAGTGGAAAGCGGCAAAGGCGAGAATATTGCGGCACGTACCTGAAAGGAGAGGAAGAGCCGGCGGTGGAAGGCGGCAAACGCGAGAATATGGCGGCAGCTGCATCAAAAGGAGAGGAAGAGTCGGCGCTGGAAGGCGGCAAAGGCGAGAATATGGCGGCAGCTGCGTGAAAGGAGAGGAAGAGTCGGCGCTGGAAGGCGGCAAAGGCGAGAATATGGCGGCAACTGCGTGAAAGGAGAGGAAGAGTCGGCGTTGGAAGGCGGCAAAGGCGAGAATATGGCGGCACGTACCTGAAAGGAGAGGAAGAGTCGGCGCTGGAAGACGGCAAAGGCGAGAATATGGCGGCAGCTGCGTGAAAGGAGAGGAAGAGTCGGCGCTGGAAGGCGGCAAAGGCGAGAATATGGCGGCACGTACCTGAAAGGAGAGGAAGAGCCGGCGGTGGAAGGCGGCAAACGCGAGAATATGGCGGCAGCTGCATGAAAGGAGAGGAAGAGTCGGCGCTGGAAGGCGGCAAAGGCGAGAATATGGCGGCAGCTGCGTGAAAGGAGAGGAAGAGTCGGCGCTGGAAGGCGGCAAAGGCGAGAATATGGCGGCAACTGCGTGAAAGGAGAGGAAGAGTCGGCGCTGGAAGGCGGCAAAGGCGAGAATATGGCGGCAGCTGCGTGAAAGGATAGGAAGAGTCAGCAGTGGAAAGCGGCAAAGGCGAGAATATGGCGGCACGTACCTGAAAGGACAGGAAGAGCCGGCGGTGGAAGGCGGCAAACGCGAGAATATGGCGGCAGCTGCATCAAAAGGAGAGGAAGAGTCGGCGCTGGAAGGCGGCAAAGGCGAGAATATGGCGGCAGCTGCGTGAAAGGAGAGGAAGAGTCGGCGCTGGAAGGCGGCAAAGGCGAGAATATGGCGGCAACTGCGTAAAAGGAGAGGAAGAGTCGGCGTTGGAAGGCGGCAAAGGCGAGAATATGGCGGCACGTACCTGAAAGGAGAGGAAGAGTCGGCGCTGGAAGACGGCAAAGGCGAGAATATGGCGGCAGCTGCGTGAAAGGAGAGGAAGAGTCGGCGCTGGAAGGCGGCAAAGGCGAGAATATGGCGGCACGTACCTGAAAGGAGAGGAAGAGCCGGCGGTGGAAGGCGGCAAACGCGAGAATATGGCGGCAGCTGCATGAAAGGAGAGGAAGAGTCGGCGCTGGAAGGCGGCAAAGGCGAGAATATGGCGGCAGCTGCGTGAAAGGAGAGGAAGAGTCGGCGCTGGAAGGCGGCAAAGGCGAGAATATGGCGGCAGCTGCGTGAAAGGAGAGGAAGAGTCGGCGGTGGAAGGCGGGAAATGCGAGAATATGGCGGCAACTGCGTGAAAGTAGAGGAAGAGTCGGCGCTGGAAGGCGGCAAAGGCGAGAATATGGCGGCAGCTGCGTGAAAGGAGAGGAAGAGTCGGCGGTGGAAGGCGGGAAATGCGAGAATATGGCGGCAACTGCGTGAAAGTAGAGGAAGATTTGGCGATGGAAGGCGGCAAAGGCGAGAATATGGCGGCACGTACCTGAAAGGAGAGGAAGAGTCGGCGCTGGAAGGCGGCAAAGGCGAGAATATGGCGGCACGTACCTGAAAGGAGAGGAAGATTTGGCGCTGGAAGGCGGCAAAGGCGAGAATATGGCGGCAGGTGCGTGAAAGGAGAGGAAGAGTCGGCGCTGGAAGGCGGCAAAGGCGAGAATATGGCAGCATTTGCGTGACAGGAGAGGAAGATTTGGCGCTGGAAGGCGGCAAAGGCGAGAATATGGCGGCACCTGCGTGAAAGGAGAGGAAGAGTCGGCGCTGGAAGGCGGCAAAGGCGAGAATATGGCGGCACGTACCTGAAAGGAGAGGAATATTTGGCGCTGGAAGGCGGCAAAGGCGAGAATATGGCGGCAGCTGCGTGAAAGGATAGGAAGAGTCGGCGCTGGAAGGCGGCAAAGGCGAGAATATGGCGGCACGTACCTGAAAGGAGAGGAAGAGTCGGCGGTGGAAGGCGGCAAACGAGAGAATATGGCGGCAACTGCGTGAAAGGAGAGGAAGAGTCGGCGCTGGAAGACGGCAAAGGCGAGAATATGGCGGCAGCTGCGTGAAAGGAGAGGAAGATTTGGCGCTGGAACGCGGCAAACGAGAGAATATGGCGGCAGGTGCGTGAAAGGAGAGGAAGAATCGGCAGTGGAAGGCGGCAAAGGCGAGAATATGGCAGCACGCACCTGAAAGAACAGGAAGAGTCGGCGCTGGAAGGCGGCAAAGGCAAGAATATGGCAGCAGCTGAGTGAAAGAAGAGGAAGAGTCGGCGGTGGAAGGCGGGAAATGCGAGAACATGGCGGCAACTCCGTGAAAGGAGAGGAAGAGTCGGCGCTGGAAGACGGCAAAGGCGAGAATATGGCGGCACGTACCTGAAAGGACAGGAAGAGCCGGCGGTGGAAGGCGGCAAACGCGAGAATATGGCGGCACGTACCTGAAAGGAGAGGAAGACTCGGCGCTGGAAGGCGGCAAAGGCGAGAATATGGCGGCAGCTGCATGAAAGGAGAGGAAGAGTCGGCGATGGAAGGCGGCAAAGGCGAGAATATTGTGGCAACTGCGTGAAAGGAGAGGAAGAGTCGGCGCTGGAAGGCGGCAAAGGCGAGAATATGGCGGCAGCTGCGTGAAAGGAGAGGAAGAGTCGGCGGTGGAAGGCGGCAAAGGCAAGAATATCGCGGCAAGTACCTGAAAGTAGAGGAAGATTTGGCGCGGGAAGGCGGCAAAGGCGAGAATATGGCGGCAGCTGCGTGAAAGGAGAGGAAGAGTCGGCGCTGGAAGGCGGCAAAGGCGAGAATATGGCGGCACGTACCTGAAAGGAGAGGAAGATTTGGCGCTGGAAGGCGGCAAAGGCGAGAATATGGCGGCAGCTGCGTGAAAGGATAAGAAGAGTCGGCAGTGGAAAGCGGCAAAGGCGAGAATATTGCGGCACGTACCTGAAAGGAGAGGAAGAGCCGGCGGTGGAAGGCGGCAAACGCGAGAATATGGCGGCAGCTGCATCAAAAGGAGAGGAAGAGTCGGCGCTGGAAGGCGGCAAAGGCGAGAATATGGCGGCAGCTGCGTGAAAGGAGAGGAAGAGTCGGCGCTGGAAGGCGGCAAAGGCGAGAATATGGCGGCAACTGCGTGAAAGGAGAGGAAGAGTCGGCGTTGGAAGGCGGCAAAGGCGAGAATATGGCGGCACGTACCTGAAAGGAGAGGAAGAGTCGGCGCTGGAAGACGGCAAAGGCGAGAATATGGCGGCAGCTGCGTGAAAGGAGAGGAAGAGTCGGCGCTGGAAGGCGGCAAAGGCGAGAATATGGCGGCACGTACCTGAAAGGAGAGGAAGAGCCGGCGGTGGAAGGCGGCAAACGCGAGAATATGGCGGCAGCTGCATGAAAGGAGAGGAAGAGTCGGCGCTGGAAGGCGGCAAAGGCGAGAATATGGCGGCAGCTGCGTGAAAGGAGAGGAAGAGTCGGCGCTGGAAGGCGGCAAAGGCGAGAATATGGCGGCAGCTGCGTGAAAGGAGAGGAAGAGTCGGCGCTGGAAGGCGGGAAATGCGAGAATATGGCGGCAACTACGTGAAAGTAGAGGAAGAGTCGGCGCTGGAAGGCGGCAAAGGCGAGAATATGGCGGCAGCTGCGTGAAAGGAGAGGAAGAGTCGGCGGTGGAAGGCGGGAAATGCGAGAATATGGCGGCAACTGCGTGAAAGTAGAGGAAGATTTGGCGATGGAAGGCGGCAAAGGCGAGAATATGGCGGCACGTACCTGAAAGGAGAGGAAGAGTCGGCGCTGGAAGGCGGCAAAGGCGAGAATATGGCGGCACGTACCTGAAAGGAGAGGAAGATTTGGCGCTGGAAGGCGGCAAAGGCGAGAATATGGCGGCAGGTGCGTGAAAGGAGAGGAAGAGTCGGCGCTGGAAGGCGGCAAAGGCGAGAATATGGCGGCAGCTGCGTGAAAGGAGAGGAAGAGTCGGCGGTGGAAGGCGGCAAAGGCGAGAATATGGCAGCATTTGCGTGACAGGAGAGGAAGATTTGGCGCTGGAAGGCGGCAAAGGCGAGAATATGGCGGCACCTGCGTGAAAGGAGAGGAAGAGTCGGCGCTGGAAGGCGGCAAAGGCGAGAATATGGCGGCATGTACCTGAAAGGAGAGGAATATTTGGCGCTGGAAGGCGGCAAAGGCGAGAATATGGCGGCAGCTGCGTGAAAGGATAGGAAGAGTCGGCGCTGGAAGGCGGCAAAGGCGAGAATATGGCGGCACGTACCTGAAAGGAGAGGAAGATTTGGCGCTGGAAGGCGGCAAAGGCGAGAATATGGCGGCAGGTGCGTGAAAGGAGAGGAAGAGTCGGCGCTGGAAGACGGCAAAGGCGAGAATATGGCGGCAGCTGCGTGAAAGGAGAGGAAGATTTGGCGCTGGAACGCGGCAAACGAGAGAATTTGGCGGCAGGTGCGTGAAAGGAGAGGAAGAATCGGCAGTGGAAGGCGGCAAAGGCGAGAATATGGCAGCACGCACCTGAAAGAACAGGAAGAGTCGGCATTGGAAGGCGGCAAAGGCGAGAATATGGCAGCACGTACCTGAAAGGAGAGGATGAGTCGGAGCTGGAAGGCGGCAAAGGCGAGAATATGGCAGCCCGTGCCTGAAAGGAGAGGAAGAGTCGGCACTGGAAGGCGGCAAAGGCGAGAATATGGCGGCAGCTGCGTGAAAGGAGAGGAAGAGTCGGCGCTGTAAGGCGGCAAAGGCAAGAATATGGCAGCAGCTGAGTGAAAGGAGAGGAAGAGTCGGCGGTGGAAGGCGGGAAATGCGAGAACATGGCAGCACGTACCTGAAAGGAGAGGAAGAGTCGGCGCTGGAAGGCGGCAAAGGCGAGAATATGGCGGCACGTACCTGAAAGGAGAGGAAGAGTCGGCGCTGGAAGGCGGCAAAGGCGAGAATATGGCGGCACGTACCTGAAAGGAGAGGAAGAGTCGGCGCTGGAAGGCGGCAAAGGCGAGAATATGGCGGCAGGTGCGTGAAAGGATAGGAAGAGTCGGCGCTGGAAGGCGGCAAAGGCGAGAATATGGCAGCACGTACCTGAAAGGAGAGGAAGATTTGGCGCTGGAAGGCGGCAAAGGCGAGAATATGGCGGCAGCTGCGTGAAAGGAGAGGAAGAATCGGCAGTGGAAGGCGGCAAAGGCGAGAATATGGCATCACGCACCTGAAAGAACAGGAAGAGTCGGCGTTGGAAGGCGGCAAAGGCGAGAATATGGCGGCAGCTGCGTGAAAGGAGAGGAAGAGTCGGCGCTGGAAGGCGGCAAAGGCAAGAATATGGCGGTAGCTGCGTGAAAGGAGAGGAAGATTTGGCGCTGGAAGGCGGCAAACGAGAGAATATGGCGGCAGCTGCGTGAAAGGAGAGGAAGAGTCGGCGGTGGAAGGCGGCAAAGGCGAGAATATCGCGGCAAGTACCTGAAAGTAGAGGAAGATTTGGCGCGGGAAGGCGGCAAAGGCGAGAATATGGCGGCAGCTGCGTGAAAGGAGAGGAAGAGTCGGCGCTGGAAGGCGGCAAAGGCGAGAATATGGCGGCAACTGCGTGAAAGGAGAGGAAGAGTCGGCGCTGGAAGGCGGCAAAGGCGAGAATATGGCGGCAGCTGCGTGAAAGGATAGGAAGAGTCAGCAGTGGAAAGCGGCAAAGGCGAGAATATGGCGGCACGTACCTGAAAGGACAGGAAGAGCCGGCGGTGGAAGGCGGCAAACGCGAGAATATGGCGGCAGCTGCATCAAAAGGAGAGGAAGAGTCGGCGCTGGAAGGCGGCAAAGGCGAGAATATGGCGGCAGCTGCGTGAAAGGAGAGGAAGAGTCGGCGCTGGAAGGCGGCAAAGGCGAGAATATGGCGGCAACTGCGTAAAAGGAGAGGAAGAGTCGGCGTTGGAAGGCGGCAAAGGCGAGAATATGGCGGCACGTACCTGAAAGGAGAGGAAGAGTCGGCGCTGGAAGACGGCAAAGGCGAGAATATGGCGGCAGCTGCGTGAAAGGAGAGGAAGAGTCGGCGCTGGAAGGCGGCAAAGGCGAGAATATGGCGGCACGTACCTGAAAGGAGAGGAAGAGCCGGCGGTGGAAGGCGGCAAAGGCGAGAATATGGCGGCACGTACCTGAAAGGAGAGGAAGATTTGGCGCTGGAAGGCGGCAAAGGCGAGAATATGGCGGCAGCTGCGTGAAAGGAGAGGAAGAGTCGGCGCTGGAAGGCGGCAAAGGCGAGAATATGGCGGCAGCTGCGTGAAAGGAGAGGAAGAGTCGGCGGTGGAAGGCGGGAAATGCGAGAATATGGCGGCAACTGCGTGAAAGTAGAGGAAGAGTCGGCGCTGGAAGGCGGCAAAGGCGAGAATATGGCGGCAGCTGCGTGAAAGGAGAGGAAGAGTCGGCGGTGGAAGGCGGGAAATGCGAGAATATGGCGGCAACTGCGTGAAAGTAGAGGAAGATTTGGCGATGGAAGGCGGCAAAGGCGAGAATATGGCGGCACGTACCTGAAAGGAGAGGAAGAGTCGGCGCTGGAAGGCGGCAAAGGCGAGAATATGGCGGCACGTACCTGAAAGGAGAGGAAGATTTGGCGCTGGAAGGCGGCAAAGGCGAGAATATGGCGGCAGGTGCGTGAAAGGAGAGGAAGAGTCGGCGCTGGAAGGCGGCAAAGGCGAGAATATGGCAGCATTTGCGTGACAGGAGAGGAAGATTTGGCGCTGGAAGGCGGCAAAGGCGAGAATATGGCGGCACCTGCGTGAAAGGAGAGGAAGAGTCGGCGCTGGAAGGCGGCAAAGGCGAGAATATGGCGGCACGTACCTGAAAGGAGAGGAATATTTGGCGCTGGAAGGCGGCAAAGGCGAGAATATGGCGGCAGCTGCGTGAAAGGATAGGAAGAGTCGGCGCTGGAAGGCGGCAAAGGCGAGAATATGGCGGCACGTACCTGAAAGGAGAGGAAGAGTCGGCGGTGGAAGGCGGCAAACGAGAGAATATGGCGGCAACTGCGTGAAAGGAGAGGAAGAGTCGGCGCTGGAAGACGGCAAAGGCGAGAATATGGCGGCAGCTGCGTGAAAGGAGAGGAAGATTTGGCGCTGGAACGCGGCAAACGAGAGAATATGGCGGCAGGTGCGTGAAAGGAGAGGAAGAATCGGCAGTGGAAGGCGGCAAAGGCGAGAATATGGCAGCACGCACCTGAAAGAACAGGAAGAGTCGGCGCTGGAAGGCGGCAAAGGCAAGAATATGGCAGCAGCTGAGTGAAAGAAGAGGAAGAGTCGGCGGTGGAAGGCGGGAAATGCGAGAACATGGCGGCAACTCCGTGAAAGGAGAGGAAGAGTCGGCGCTGGAAGGCGGCAAAGGCGAGAATATGGCGGCACGTACCTGAAAGGAGAGGAAGATTTGGCGCTGGAAGGCGGCAAAGGCGAGAATATGGCGGCAGCTGCGTGAAAGGATAGGAAGAGTCGGCAGTGGAAAGCGGCAAAGGCGAGAATATTGCGGCACGTACCTGAAAGGAGAGGAAGAGCCGGCGGTGGAAGGCGGCAAACGCGAGAATATGGCGGCAGCTGCATCAAAAGGAGAGGAAGAGTCGGCGCTGGAAGGCGGCAAAGGCGAGAATATGGCGGCAGCTGCGTGAAAGGAGAGGAAGAGTCGGCGCTGGAAGGCGGCAAAGGCGAGAATATGGCGGCAGGTGCGTGAAAGGAGAGGAAGAGTCGGCGTTGGAAGGCGGCAAAGGCGAGAATATCGCGGCAAGTACCTGAAAGTAGAGGAAGATTTGGCGAGGGAAAGCGGCAAAGGCGAGAATATGGCGGCAGCTGCGTGAAAGGAGAGGAAGAGTCGGCGCTGGAAGGCGGCAAAGGCGAGAATATGGCAGCACGCACCTGAAAGAAGAGGAAGAGTCGGCGCTGGAAGGCGGCAAAGGCGAGAATATGGCGGCACGTACCTGAATGGAGAGGAAGAGTCGGCGGTGGAAGGCGGCAAAGGCGAGAATATGGCGGTAGGTGCGTGAAAGGAGAGGAAGAGTCGGCGCTGGAAGGCGGCAAAGGCGAGAATATGGCGGCAGCTGCGTGAAAGGAGAGGAAGAGTCGGCGGTGGAAGGCGGGAAATGCGAGAATATGGCGGCAACTGCGTGAAAGGAGAGGAAGAGTCGGCGCTGGAAGGCGGCAAAGGCGAGAATATGGCGGCAGGTGCGTGAAAAGAGAGGAAGAGTCGGCGCTGGAAGGCGGCAAAGGTGAGAATATGGCGGCAGGTGCGTGAAACGAGAGGAAGAGTCGGCGTTGGAAGGCGGGAAATGCGAGAATATGGCGGCACGTACCTGAAAGGAGAGGAAGAGTAGGCGGTGGAAGACGGCAAAGGCGAGAATATGGCGGCACGTACCTGAAAGGAGAGGAAGAGTCGGCGCTGGAAGGCGGCAAAGGCGAGAATATGGCGGCACGTACCTGAAAGGAGAGGAAGAGTCGGCGCTGGAAGGCGGCAAAGGCGAGAATATGGCAGCCCGTGCGTGAAAGGATAGGAAGAGTCGGCGCTGGAAGGCGGCAAAGGCGAGAATATGGCAGCACGTACCTGAAAGGAGAGGAAGAGTCGGCGCTGGAAGGCGGCAAAGGCGAGAATATCGCGGTAAGTACCTGAAAGGAGAGGAAGAGTCGGCGCTGGAAGACGGCAAAGGCGAGAATATGGCGGCAGCTGCGTGAAAGGAGAGGAAGAGTCGGCGCTGGAAGGCGGCAAAGGCGAGAATATGGCGGCACGTACCTGAAAGGAGAGGAAGAGCCGGCGGTGGAAGGCGGCAAAGGCGAGAATATGGCAGCATTTGCGTGACAGGAGAGGAAGATTTGGCGCTGGAAGGCGGCAAAGGCGAGAATATGGCGGCACCTGCGTGAAAGGATATGAAGAGTCGGCGCTGGAAGGCGGCAAAGGTGAGAATATGGCGGCACGTACCTGAAAGGAGAGGAATATTTGGCGCTGGAAGGCGGCAAAGGCGAGAATATGGCGGCAGCTGCGTGAAAGGATAGGAAGAGTCGGCGCTGGAAGGCGGCAAAGGCGAGAATATGGCGGCACGTACCTGAAAGGAGAGGAAGAGTCGGCGGTGGAAGGCGGCAAACGAGAGAATATGGCGGCAACTGCGTGAAAGGAGAGGAAGAGTCGGCGCTGGAAGACGGCAAAGGCGAGAATATGGCGGCAGCTGCGTGAAAGGAGAGGAAGATTTGGCGCTGGAACGCGGCAAACGAGAGAATATGGCGGCAGGTGCGTGAAAGGAGAGGAAGAATCGGCAGTGGAAGGCGGCAAAGGCGAGAATATGGCAGCACGCACCTGAAAGAACAGGAAGAGTCGGCGCTGGAAGGCGGCAAAGGCAAGAATATGGCAGCAGCTGAGTGAAAGAAGAGGAAGAGTCGGCGGTGGAAGGCGGGAAATGCGAGAACATGGCGGCAACTCCGTGAAAGGAGAGGAAGAGTCGGCGCTGGAAGGCGGCAAAGGCGAGAATATGGCGGCACGTACCTGAAAGGAGAGGAAGATTTGGCGCTGGAAGGCGGCAAAGGCGAGAATATGGCGGCAGCTGCGTGAAAGGATAGGAAGAGTCGGCAGTGGAAAGCGGCAAAGGCGAGAATATTGCGGCACGTACCTGAAAGGAGAGGAAGAGCCGGCGGTGGAAGGCGGCAAACGCGAGAATATGGCGGCAGCTGCATCAAAAGGAGAGGAAGAGTCGGCGCTGGAAGGCGGCAAAGGCGAGAATATGGCGGCAGCTGCGTGAAAGGAGAGGAAGAGTCGGCGCTGGAAGGCGGCAAAGGCGAGAATATGGCGGCAGGTGCGTGAAAGGAGAGGAAGAGTCGGCGTTGGAAGGCGGCAAAGGCGAGAATATCGCGGCAAGTACCTGAAAGTAGAGGAAGATTTGGCGAGGGAAAGCGGCAAAGGCGAGAATATGGCGGCAGCTGCGTGAAAGGAGAGGAAGAGTCGGCGCTGGAAGGCGGCAAAGGCGAGAATATGGCAGCACGCACCTGAAAGAAGAGGAAGAGTCGGCGCTGGAAGGCGGCAAAGGCGAGAATATGGCGGCACGTACCTGAATGGAGAGGAAGAGTCGGCGGTGGAAGGCGGCAAAGGCGAGAATATGGCGGTAGGTGCGTGAAAGGAGAGGAAGAGTCGGCGCTGGAAGGCGGCAAAGGCGAGAATATGGCGGCAGCTGCGTGAAAGGAGAGGAAGAGTCGGCGGTGGAAGGCGGGAAATGCGAGAATATGGCGGCAACTGCGTGAAAGGAGAGGAAGAGTCGGCGCTGGAAGGCGGCAAAGGCGAGAATATGGCGGCAGGTGCGTGAAAAGAGAGGAAGAGTCGGCGCTGGAAGGCGGCAAAGGCAAGAATATGGCGGCAGGTGCGTGAAACGAGAGGAAGAGTCGGCGTTGGAAGGCGGGAAATGCGAGAATATGGCGGCACGTACCTGAAAGGAGAGGAAGAGTAGGCGGTGGAAGACGGCAAAGGCGAGAATATGGCGGCACGTACCTGAAAGGAGAGGAAGAGTCGGCGCTGGAAGGCGGCAAAGGCGAGAATATGGCGGCACGTACCTGAAAGGAGAGGAAGAGTCGGCGCTGGAAGGCGGCAAAGGCGAGAATATGGCAGCCCGTGCGTGAAAGGATAGGAAGAGTCGGCGCTGGAAGGCGGCAAAGGCGAGAATATGGCAGCACGTACCTGAAAGGAGAGGAAGAGTCGGCGCTGGAAGGCGGCAAAGGCGAGAATATCGCGGTAAGTACCTGAAAGGAGAGGAAGAGTCGGCGCTGGAAGACGGCAAAGGCGAGAATATGGCGGCAGCTGCGTGAAAGGAGAGGAAGAGTCGGCGCTGGAAGGCGGCAAAGGCGAGAATATGGCGGCACGTACCTGAAAGGAGAGGAAGAGCCGGCGGTGGAAGGCGGCAAAGGCGAGAATATGGCAGCATTTGCGTGACAGGAGAGGAAGATTTGGCGCTGGAAGGCGGCAAAGGCGAGAATATGGCGGCACCTGCGTGAAAGGATATGAAGAGTCGGCGCTGGAAGGCGGCAAAGGCGAGAATATGGCGGCACGTACCTGAAAGGAGAGGAATATTTGGCGCTGGAAGGCGGCAAAGGCGAGAATATGGCGGCAGCTGCGTGAAAGGATAGGAAGAGTCGGCGCTGGAAGGCGGCAAAGGCGAGAATATGGCGGAACGTACCTGAAAGGAGAGGAAGAGTCGGCGGTGGAAGGCGGCAAACGAGAGAATATGGCGGCAGCTGCGTGAAAGGAGAGGAAGAGTCGGCGCTGGAAGACGGCAAAGGCGAGAATATGGCAGCACGTACCTGAAAGGAGAGGAAGATTTGGCGCTGGAACGCGGCAAACGAGAGAATATGGCGGCAACTGCGTGAAAGGAGAGGAAGAGTCGGCGTTGGAAGGCGGCAAAGGCGAGAATATGGCAGCACGCACCTGAAAGAACAGGAAGAGTCGGCATTGGAAGGCGGCAAAGGCGAGAATATGGCGGCACGTACCTGAAAGGAGAGGATGAGTCGGAGCTGGAAGGCGGCAAAGGCGAGAATATGGCAGCCCGTGCCTGAAAGGAGAGGAAGAGTCGGCACTGGAAGGCGGCAAAGGCGAGAATATGGCGGCAGCTGCGTGAAAGGAGAGGAAGATTTGGCGCTGGAAGGCGGCAAAGGCAAGAATATGGCGGCAGCTGAGTGAAAGGAGAGGAAGAGTCGGCGGTGGAAGGCGGGAAATGCGAGAACATGGCGGCAACTCCGTGAAAGGAGAGGAAGAGTCGGCGCTGGAAGACGGCAAAGGCGAGAATATGGCGGCACGTACCTGAAAGGAGGGGAAGATTTGGCGCTGGAAGGCGGCAAAGGCGAGAATATGGCGGCACGTACCTGAAAGGAGAGGAAGAGTCGGCGCTGGAAGGCGGCAAAGGCGAGAATATGGCGGCAGCTGCATGAAAGGAGAGGAAGAGTCGGCGGTGGAAGGCGGCAAAGGCGAGAATATGGCGGTAGGTGCGTGAAAGGAGAGGAAGAGTCGGCGCTGGAAGGCGGCAAAGGCGAGAATATGGCGGCAGCTGCGTGAAAGGAGAGGAAGAGTCGGCGGTGGAAGGCGGGAAATGCGAGAATATGGCGGCAACTGCGTGAAAGGAGAGGAAGAGTCGGCGCTGGAAGGCGGCAAAGGCGAGAATATGGCGGCAGGTGCGTGAAAAGAGAGGAAGAGTCGGCGCTGGAAGGCGGCAAAGGCAAGAATATGGCGGCAGGTGCGTGAAACGAGAGGAAGAGTCGGCGTTGGAAGGCGGGAAATGCGAGAATATGGCGGCACGTACCTGAAAGGAGAGGAAGAGTAGGCGGTGGAAGACGGCAAAGGCGAGAATATGGCGGCACGTACCTGAAAGGAGAGGAAGAGTCGGCGCTGGAAGGCGGCAAAGGCGAGAATATGGCGGCACGTACCTGAAAGGAGAGGAAGAGTCGGCGCTGGAAGGCGGCAAAGGCGAGAATATGGCAGCCCGTGCGTGAAAGGATAGGAAGAGTCGGCGCTGGAAGGCGGCAAAGGCGAGAATATGGCAGCACGTACCTGAAAGGAGAGGAAGAGTCGGCGCTGGAAGGCGGCAAAGGCGAGAATATCGCGGTAAGTACCTGAAAGGAGAGGAAGAGTCGGCGCTGGAAGACGGCAAAGGCGAGAATATGGCGGCAGCTGCGTGAAAGGAGAGGAAGAGTCGGCGCTGGAAGGCGGCAAAGGCGAGAATATGGCGGCACGTACCTGAAAGGAGAGGAAGAGCCGGCGGTGGAAGGCGGCAAAGGCGAGAATATGGCAGCATTTGCGTGACAGGAGAGGAAGATTTGGCGCTGGAAGGCGGCAAAGGCGAGAATATGGCGGCACCTGCGTGAAAGGAGAGGAAGAGTCGGCGCTGGAAGGCGGCAAAGGCGAGAATATGGCGGCACGTACCTGAAAGGAGAGGAATATTTGGCGCTGGAAGGCGGCAAAGGCGAGAATATGGCGGCAGCTGCGTGAAAGGATAGGAAGAGTCGGCGCTGGAAGGCGGCAAAGGCGAGAATATGGCGGCACGTACCTGAAAGGAGAGGAAGAGTCGGCGGTGGAAGGCGGCAAACGAGAGAATATGGCGGCAGCTGCGTGAAAGGAGAGGAAGAGTCGGCGCTGGAAGAAGGCAAATGCGAGAATATGGCAGCACGTACCTGAAAGGAGAGGAAGATTTGGCGCTGGAACGCGGCAAACGAGAGAATATGGCGGCAACTGCGTGAAAGGAGAGGAAGAGTCGGCGTTGGAAGGCGGCAAAGGCGAGAATATGGCAGCACGCACCTGAAAGAACAGGAAGAGTCGGCATTGGAAGGCGGCAAAGGCGAGAATATGGCGGCACGTACCTGAAAGGAGAGGATGAGTCGGAGCTGGAAGGCGGCAAAGGCGAGAATATGGCAGCCCGTGCCTGAAAGGAGAGGAAGAGTCGGCACTGGAAGGCGGCAAAGGCGAGAATATGGCGGCAGCTGCGTGAAAGGAGAGGAAGATTTGGCGCTGGAAGGCGGAAAGGCAAGAATATGGCGGCAGCTGAGTGAAAGGAGAGGAAGAGTCGGCGGTGGAAGGCGGGAAATGCGAGAACATGGCGGCAACTCCGTGAAAGGAGAGGAAGAGTCGGCGCTGGAAGACGGCAAAGGCGAGAATATGGCGGCACGTACCTGAAAGGAGGGGAAGATTTGGCGCTGGAAGGCGGCAAAGGCGAGAATATGGCGGCACGTACCTGAAAGGAGAGGAAGAGTCGGCGCTGGAAGGCGGCAAAGGCGAGAATATGGCGGCACGTACCTGAAAGGAGAGGAAGAGTCGGCGCTGGAAGGCGGCAAAGGCGAGAATATGGCGGCACGTGCGTGAAAGGAGAGGAAGAGTCGGCGCTGGAAGGCGGCAAAGGCGAGAATATGGCGGCACGTACCTGAAAGGAGAGGAAGAGTCGGCGCTGCAAGGCGGCAAAGGCGAGAATATGGCGGTAGGTGCGTGAAAGGAGAGGAAGACTCGGCGGTGGAAGGCGGCAAAGGCGAGAATATGGCTGCAGCTGAGTGAAAGGAGAGGAAGAGTCGGCGGTGGAAGGCGGGAAATGCGAGAATATGGCGGCAGGTGCCTGAAAGGAGAGGAAGAGTCGGCGCTGGAAGGCGGCAAAGGCGAGAATATGGCGGCACGTACCTGAAAGGAGAGGAAGATTTGGCGCTGGAACGCGGCAAAGGCGAGAATATGGCGGCACGTACCTGAAAGGAGAGGAAGAGTCGGCGCTGGAAGGCGGCAAAGGCGAGAATATGGCGGCAGGTGCGTGAAAGGAGAGGAAGAGTCGGCGCTGGAAGACGGCAAAGGCGAGAATATGGCGGCACGTACCTGAAAGGAGAGGAAGAGTCGGCGCTGGAAGGCGGCAAAGGCGAGAATATGGCGACACGTACCTGAAAGGAGAGGAAGAGTCGGCGCTGGAAGGCGGCAAAGGCGAGAATATGGCGGCACGTACCTGAAAGGAGAGGAAGAGTCGGCGCTGGAAGGCGGCAAAGGCGAGAATATGGCGGCAGCTGCGTGAAAGGATAGGAAGAGTCGGCGCTGGAAGGCGGCAAAGGCGAGAATATGGCAGCACGCACCTGAAAGAAAAGGAAGAGTCGGCGTTGGAAGGCGGCAAAGGCGAGAATATGGCGGCAGCTGCGTGAAAGGAGAGGAAGAGTCGGCGCTGGAAGGCGGCAAAGGCAAGAATGTGGCGGTAGCTGCGTGAAAGGAGAGGAAGAGTCGGCGGTGGAAGGCGGGAAATGCGAGAACATGGCGGCAACTCCGTGAACGGAGAGGAAGAGTCGGCGCTGGAAGACGGCAAAGGCGAGAATATGGCGGCACGTACCTGAAAGGAGGGGAAGATTTGGCGCTGGAAGGCGGCAAAGGCGAGAATATGGCGGCAGCTGCGTGAAAGGAGAGGAAGAGTCGGCGCTGGAAGGCGGCAAATGAGAGAATATCGCGGCAAGTACCTGAAAGTAGAGGAAGAGTCGGCGCTGGAAGACGGCAAAGGCGAGAATATGGCGGCAGCTGCGTGAAAGGAGAGGAAGAGTCGGCGCTGGAAGGCGGCAAAGGCGAGAATATGGCGGCACGTACCTGAAAGGAGAGGAAGAGCCGGCGGTGGAAGGCGGCAAACGCGAGAATATGGCGGCAGCTGCATGAAAGGAGAGGAAGAGTCGGCGCTGGAAGGCGGCAAAGGCGAGAATATGGCGGCAGCTGCGTAAAAGGAGAGGAAGAGTCGGCGCTGGAAGGCGGCAAAGGCGAGAATATGGCGGCAGGTGCGTGAAAGGAGAGGAAGAGTCGGCGGTGGAAGGCGGCAAAGGCGAGAATATGGCGGCACGTACCTGAAAGGAGAGGAAGATTTGGCGCTGGAAGGCGGCAAAGGCGAGAATATGGCGGCAGCTGCATGAAAGGAGAGGAAGAGTCGGCGCTGGAAGTCCGCAAAGGCGAGAATATAGCAGCACGCACCTGAAAGAACAGGAAGAGTCGGCGCTGGAAGGCGGCAAAGGCGAGAATATGGCGGTAGGTGCGTGAAAGGAGAGGAAGAGTCGGCGCTGGAAGGCGGCAAAGGCGAGAATATGGCGGCAGCTGCGTGAAAGGAGAGGAAGAGTCGGCGGTGGAAGGCGGGAAATGCGAGAATATGGCGGTAGGTGCGTGAAAGTAGAGGAAGAGTCGGCGCTGGAAGGCGGCAAAGGCGAGAATATGGCGGCAGCTGCGTGAAAGGAGAGGAAGAGTCAGCGGTGGAAGGCGGCAAAGGCGAGAATATGGCGGCAACTGCGTGAAAGTAGAGGAAGATTTGGCGATGGAAGGCGGCAAAGGCGAGAATATGGCGGCACGTACCTGAAAGGAGAGGAAGAGTCGGCGCTGGAAGGCGGCAAAGGCGAGAATATGGCGGCACGTACCTGAAAGGAGAGGAAGATTTGGCGCTGGAAGGCGGCAAAGGCGAGAATATGGCGGCACGTGCGTGAAAGGAGAGGAAGAGTCGGCGCTGGAAGGCGGCAAAGGCGAGAATATGGCGGCAGCTGCGTGAAAGGAGAGGAAGAGTCGGCAGTGGAAGGCGGCAAAGGCGAGAATATGGCAGCATTTGCGTAACAGGAGAGGAAGATTTGGCGCTGGAAGGCGGCAAAGGCGAGAATATGGCGGCACCTGCGTGAAAGGAGAGGAAGAGTCGGCGCTGGAAGGCGGCAAAGGCGAGAATATGGCGGCACGTACCTGAAAGGAGAGGAATATTTGGCGCTGGAAGGCGGCAAAGGCGAGAATATGGCGGCAGCTGCGTGAAAGGATAGGAAGAGTCGGCGCTGGAAGGCGGCAAAGGCGAGAATATGGCGGCACGTACCTGAAAGGAGAGGAAGAGTCGGCGGTGGAAGGCGGCAAACGAGAGAATATGGCGGCAGCTGCGTGAAAGTAGAGGAAGAGTCGGCGCTGGAAGACGGCAAAGGCGAGAATATGGCGGCAGCTGCATGAAAGGAGAGGAAGATTTGGCGCTGGAACGCGGCAAACGAGAGAATATGGCGGCAGGTGCGTGAAATGAGAGGAAGAATCGGCAGTGGAAGGCGGCAAAGGCGAGAATATGGCAGCACGCACCTGAAAGAACAGGAAGAGTCGGCATTGGAAGGCGGCAAAGGCGAGAATATGGCAGCACGTACCTGAAAGGAGAGGGAGAGTCGGAGCTGGAAGGCGGCAAAGGCGAGAATATGGCAGCCCGTGCGTGAAAGGAGAGGAAGAGTCGGCACTGGAAGGCGGCAAAGGCGAGAATATGGCGGCAGCTGCGTGAAAGGAGAGGAAGAGTCGGCGCTGGAAGGCGGCAAAGGCAAGAATATGGCAGCAGCTGAGTGAAAGAAGAGGAAGAGTCGGCGGTGGAAGGCGGGAAATGCGAGAACATGGCGGCAACTCCGTGAAAGGAGAGGAAGAGTCGGCGCTGGAAGACGGCAAAGGCGAGAATATGGCGGCACGTACCTGAAAGGAGGGGAAGATTTGGCGCTGGAAGGCGGCAAAGGCGAGAATATGGCGGCACGTACCTGAAAGGAGAGGAAGATTTGGCGCTGGAAGGCGGCAAAGGCGAGAATATGGCGGCAGGTGCGTGAAAGGAGAGGAAGAGTCGGCGCTGGAAGGCGGCAAAGGCGAGAATATGGCGGCACGTACCTGAAAGGAGAGGAAGAGTCGGCGCTGGAAGGCAGCAAAGGCGAGAATATGGCGGTAGGTGCGTGAAAGGAGAGGAAGACTCGGCGGTGGAAGGCGGCAAAGGCGAGAATATGGCGGCAGCTGCGTTAAAGGATTGGAAGAGTCGGCAGTGGAAGGCGGGAAATGCGAGAATATGGCGGCAGGTGCCTGAAAGGAGAGGAAGAGTCGGCGGTGGAAGACGGCAAAGGCGAGAATATGGCGGCACGTAACTGAAAGGAGAGGAAGATTTGGCGCTGGAAGGCGGCAAAGGCGAGAATATGGCGGCACGTACCTGAAAGGAGAGGAAGAGTCGGCGCTGGAAGGCAGCAAAGGCGAGAATATGGCGGCAGGTGCGTGAAAGGAGAGGAAGAGTCGGCAGTGGATGGCGGCAAAGGCGAGAATATGGCGGCACGTACCTGAAAGGAGAGGAACAGTCGGCGGTGGAAGGCGGCAAAGGCGAGAATATGGCGGCACGTACCTGAAAGGAGAGGAAGAGTCGGCGCTGGAAGGCGGCAAAGGCGAGAATATGGCGGCACGTACCTGAAAGGAGAGGAAGAGTCGGCGCTGGAAGGCGGCAAAGGCGAGAATATGGCGGCAGCTGCGTGAGAGGAGAGGAAGAGTCGGCGCTGGAAGGCGGCAAAGGCAAGAATATGGCGGCAGCTGCGTGAAAGGAGAGGAAGAGTCGGCGGTGGAAGGCGGGAAATGCGAGAACATGGCGGCAACTCCGTGAAAGGAGAGGAAGAGTCGGCGCTGGAAGACGGCAAAGGCGAGAATATGGCGGCACGTACCTGAAAGGAGGGGAAGATTTGGCGCTGGAAGGCGGCAAAGGCGAGAATATGGCGGCACGTACCTGAAAGGAGAGGAAGAGTCGGCGCTGGAAGGCGGCAAAGGCGAGAATATCGCGGCAAGTACCTGAAAGTAGAGGAAGAGTCGGCGCTGGAAGACGGCAAAGGCGAGAATATGGCGGCAGCTGCGTGAAAGGAGAGGAAGAGTCGGCGCTGGAAGGCGGCAAAGGCGAGAATATGGCGGCACGTACCTGAAAGGAGAGGAAGAGCCGGCGGTGGAAGGCGGCAAACGCGAGAATATGGCGGCAGCTGCATGAAAGGAGAGGAAGAGTCGGCGCTGGAAGGCGGCAAAGGCGAGAATATGGCGGCAGCTGCGTAAAAGGAGAGGAAGAGTCGGCGCTGGAAGGCGGCAAAGGCGAGAATATGGCGGCAACTGCGTGAAAGGAGAGGAAGAGTCGGCGGTGGAAGGCGGCAAAGGCGAGAATATCGCGGCAAGTACCTGAAAGTAGAGGAAGATTTGGCGCGGGAAGGCGGCAAAGGCGAGAATATGGCGGCAGCTGCATGAAAGGAGAGGAAGAGTCGGCGCTGGAAGGCCGCAAAGGCGAGAATATAGCAGCACGCACCTGAAAGAACAGGAAGAGTCGGCGCTGGAAGGCGGCAAAGGCGAGAATATGGCGGTAGGTGCGTGAAAGGAGAGGAAGAGTCGGCGCTGGAAGGCGGCAAAGGCGAGAATATGGCGGCAGCTGCGTGAAAGGAGAGGAAGAGTCGGCGGTGGAAGGCGGGAAATGCGAGAATATGGCAGCAACTGCGTGAAAGTAGAGGAAGATTTCGCGATGGAAGGCGGCAAAGGCGAGAATATGGCGGCACGTACCTGAAAGGAGAGGAAGAGTCGGCGCTGGAAGGCGGCAAAGGCGAGAATATGGCGGCACGTACCTGAAAGGAGAGGAAGATTTGGCGCTGGAAGGCGGCAAAGGCGAGAATATGGCGGCAGGTGCATGAAAGGAGAGGAAGAGTCGGCGCTGGAAGGCGGCAAAGGCGAGAATATGGCGGCAGCTGCGTGAAAGGAGAGGAAGAGTCGGCAGTGGAAGGCGGCAAAGGCGAGAATATGGCAGCATTTGCGTAACAGGAGAGGAAGATTTGGCGCTGGAAGGCGGCAAAGGCGAGAATATGGCGGCAGGTGCGTGAAAGGAGAGGAAGAGTCGGCGCTGGAAGGCGGCAAAGGCGAGAATATGGCGGCACGTACCTGAAAGGAGAGGAATATTTGGCGCTGGAAGGCGGCAAAGGCGAGAATATGGCGGCAGCTGCGTGAAAGGAGAGGAAGAGTCGGCGCTGGAAGGCGGCAAAGGCGAGAATATGGCGGCACGTACCTGAAAGGAGAGGAAGAGTCGGCGGTGGAAGGCGGCAAACGAGAGAATATGGCGGCAGCTGCGTGAAAGGAGAGGAAGAGTCGGCGCTGGAAGACGGCAAAGGCGAGAATATGGCAGCACGTACCTGAAAGGAGAGGAAGATTTGGCGCTGGAACGCGGCAAACGAGAGAATATGGCGGCAGGTGCGTGAAAGGAGAGGAAGAATCGGCAGTGGAAGGCGGCAAAGGCGAGAATATGGCAGCACGCACCTGAAAGAACAGGAAGAGTCGGCATTGGAAGGCGGCAAAGGCGAGAATATGGCAGCACGTACCTGAAAGGAGAGGGAGAGTCGGAGCTGGAAGGCGGCAAAGGCGAGAATATGGCAGCCCGTGCGTGAAAGGAGAGGAAGAGTCGGCACTGGAAGGCGGCAAAGGCGAGAATATGGCGGCAGCTGCGTGAAAGGAGAGGAAGAGTCGGCGCTGGAAGGCGGCAAAGGCAAGAATATGGCAGCAGCTGAGTGAAAGAAGAGGAAGAGTCGGCGGTGGAAGGCGGGAAATGCGAGAACATGGCGGCAACTCCGTGAAAGGAGAGGAAGAGTCGGCGCTGGAAGACGGCAAAGGCGAGAATATGGCGGCACGTACCTGAAAGGAGGGGAAGATTTGGCGCTGGAAGGCGGCAAAGGCGAGAATATGGCGGCACGTACCTGAAAGGAGAGGAAGATTTGGCGCTGGAAGGCGGCAAAGGCGAGAATATGGCGGCAGGTGCGTGAAAGGAGAGGAAGAGTCGGCGCTGGAAGGCGGCAAAGGCGAGAATATGGCAGCACGTGCGTGAAAGGAGAGGAAGAGTCGGCGCTGGAAGGCGGCAAAGGCGAGAATATGGCGGCACGTACCTGAAAGGAGAGGAAGAGTCGGCGCTGGAAGGCGGCAAAGGCGAGAATATGGCGGTAGGTGCGTGAAAGGAGAGGAAGACTCGGCGGTGGAAGGCGGCAAAGGCGAGAATATGGCGGCAGCTGCGTTAAAGGATTGGAAGAGTCGGCAGTGGAAGGCGGGAAATGCGAGAATATGGCGGCAGGTGCCTGAAAGGAGAGGAAGAGTCGGCGGTGGAAGACGGCAAAGGCGAGAATATGGCGGCACGTACCTGAAAGGAGAGGAAGATTTGGCGCTGGAAGGCGGCAAAGGCGAGAATATGGCGGCACGTACCTGAAAGGAGAGTAAGAGTCGGCGCTGGAAGGCAGCAAAGGCGAGAATATGGCGGCAGGTGCGTGAAAGGAGAGGAAGAGTCGGCAGTGGATGGCGGCAAAGGCGAGAATATGGCGGCACGTACCTGAAAGGAGAGGAACAGTCGGCGGTGGAAGGCGGCAAAGGCGAGAATATGGCGGCACGTACCTGAAAGGAGAGGAAGAGTCGGCGCTGGAAGGCGGCAAAGGCGAGAATATGGCGGCACGTACCTGAAAGGAGAGGAAGAGTCGGCGCTGGAAGGCGGCAAAGGCGAGAATATGGCGGCAGCTGCGTGACAGGAGAGGAAGAGTCGGCGCTGGAAGGCGGCAAAGGCAAGAATATGGCGGCAGGTGCGTGAAAGGAGAGGAAGAGTCGGCGGTGGAAGGCGGGAAATGCGAGAACGTGGCGGCAACTCCGTGAAAGGAGAGGAAGAGTCGGCGCTGGAAGACGGCAAAGGCGAGAATATGGCGGCACGTACCTGAAAGGAGGGGAAGATTTGGCGCTGGAAGGCGGCAAAGGCGAGAATATGGCGGCACGTACCTGAAAGGAGAGGAAGAGTCGGCGCTGGAAGGCGGCAAAGGCGAGAATATCGCGGCAAGTACCTGAAAGTAGAGGAAGAGTCGGCGCTGGAAGACGGCAAAGGCGAGAATATGGCGGCAGCTGCGTGAAAGGAGAGGAAGAGTCGGCGCTGGAAGGCGGCAAAGGCGAGAATATGGCGGCACGTACCTGAAAGGAGAGGAAGAGCCGGCGGTGGAAGGCGGCAAACGCGAGAATATGGCGGCAGCTGCATGAAAGGAGAGGAAGAGTCGGCGCTGGAAGGCGGCAAAGGCGAGAATATGGCGGCAGCTGCGTAAAAGGAGAGGAAGAGTCGGCGCTGGAAGGCGGCAAAGGCGAGAATATGGCGGCAACTGCGTGAAAGGAGAGGAAGAGTCGGCGGTGGAAGGCGGCAAAGGCGAGAATATCGCGGCAAGTACCTGAAAGTAGAGGAAGATTTGGCGCGGGAAGGCGGCAAAGGCGAGAATATGGCGGCAGCTGCATGAAAGGAGAGGAAGAGTCGGCGCTGGAAGGCCGCAAAGGCGAGAATATAGCAGCACGCACCTGAAAGAACAGGAAGAGTCGGCGCTGGAAGGCGGCAAAGGCGAGAATATGGCGGTAGGTGCGTGAAAGGAGAGGAAGAGTCGGCGCTGGAAGGCGGCAAAGGCGAGAATATGGCGGCAGCTGCATGAAAGGAGAGGAAGAGTCGGCGGTGGAAGGCGGGAAATGCGAGAATATGGCAGCAACTGCGTGAAAGTAGAGGAAGATTTGGCGATGGAAGGCGGCAAAGGCGAGAATATGGCGGCACGTACCTGAAAGGAGAGGAAGAGTCGGCGCTGGAAGGCGGCAAAGGCGAGAATATGGCGGCACGTACCTGAAAGGAGAGGAAGATTTGGCGCTGGAAGGCGGCAAAGGCGAGAATATGGCGGCAGGTGCATGAAAGGAGAGGAAGAGTCGGCGCTGGAAGGCGGCAAAGGCGAGAATATGGCGGCAGCTGCGTGAAAGGAGAGGAAGAGTCGGCAGTGGAAGGCGGCAAAGGCGAGAATATGGCAGCATTTGCGTAACAGGAGAGGAAGATTTGGCGCTGGAAGGCGGCAAAGGCGAGAATATGGCGGCAGGTGCGTGAAAGGAGAGGAAGAGTCGGCGCTGGAAGGCGGCAAAGGCGAGAATATGGCGGCACGTACCTGAAAGGAGAGGAATATTTGGCGCTGGAAGGCGGCAAAGGCGAGAATATGGCGGCAGCTGCGTGAAAGGAGAGGAAGAGTCGGCGCTGGAAGGCGGCAAAGGCGAGAATATGGCGGCACGTACCTGAAAGGAGAGGAAGAGTCGGCGGTGGAAGGCGGCAAACGAGAGAATATGGCGGCAGCTGCGTGAAAGGAGAGGAAGAGTCGGCGCTGGAAGACGGCAAAGGCGAGAATATGGCAGCACGTACCTGAAAGGAGAGGAAGATTTGGCGCTGGAACGCGGCAAACGAGAGAATATGGCGGCAGGTGCGTGAAAGGAGAGGAAGAATCGGCAGTGGAAGGCGGCAAAGGCGAGAATATGGCAGCACGCACCTGAAAGAACAGGAAGAGTCGGCATTGGAAGGCGGCAAAGGCGAGAATATGGCAGCACGTACCTGAAAGGAGAGGAAGAGTCGGAGCTGGAAGGCGGCAAAGGCGAGAATATGGCAGCCCGTGCATGAAAGGAGAGGAAGAGTCGGCGCTGGAAGGCGGCAAAGGCGAGAATATGGCGGCAGCTGCGTGAAAGGAGAGGAAGAGTCGGCGCTGGAAGGCGGCAAAGGCAAGAATATGGCAGCAGCTGAGTGAAAGAAGAGGAAGAGTCGGCGGTGGAAGGCGGGAAATGCGAGAACATGGCGGCAACTCCGTGAAAGGAGAGGAAGAGTCGGCGCTGGAAGACGGCAAAGGCGAGAATATGGCGGCACGTACCTGAAAGGAGGGGAAGATTTGGCGCTGGAAGGCGGCAAAGGCGAGAATATGGCGGCACGTACCTGAAAGGAGAGGAAGATTTGGCGCTGGAAGGCGGCAAAGGCGAGAATATGGCGGCAGGTGCGTGAAAGGAGTGGAAGAGTCGGCGGTGGAAGGCGGCAAAGGCGAGAATATGGCGGCACGTGCGTGAAAGGAGAGGAAGAGTCGGCGCTGGAAGGCGGCAAAGGCGAGAATATGGCGGCACGTACCTGAAAGGAGAGGAAGAGTCGGCGCTGGAAGGCGGCAAAGGCGAGAATATGGCGGTAGGTGCGTGAAAGGAGAGGAAGACTCGGCGGTGGAAGGCGGCAAATGCGAGAACATGGCGGCAGCTGCGTTAAAGGATTGGAAGAGTCGGCTGTGGAAGGCGGGAAATGCGAGAATATGGCGGCAGGTGCCTGAAAGGAGAGGAAGAGTCGGCGCTGGAAGACGGCAAAGGCGAGAATATGGCGGCACGTACCTGAAAGGAGAGGAAGATTTGGCGCTGGAAGGCGGCAAAGGCGAGAATATGGCGGCACGTACCTGAAAGGAGAGGAAGAGTCGGCGCTGGAAGGCGGCAAAGGCGAGAATATGGCGGCAGGTGCGTGAAAGGAGAGGAAGAGTCGGCAGTGGATGGCGGCAAAGGCGAGAATATGGCGGCACGTACCTGAAAGGAGAGGAACAGTCGGCGGTGGAAGGCGGCAAAGGCGAGAATATGGCGGCACGTACCTGAAAGGAGAGGAAGAGTCGGCGCTGGAAGGCGGCAAAGGCGAGAATATGGCGGCACGTACCTGAAAGGAGAGGAAGAGTCGGCGCTGGAAGGCGGCAAAGGCGAGAATATGGCAGCACGTACCTGAAAGGAGAGGAAGATTTGGCGCTGGAAGGCGGCAAAGGCGAGAATATGGCGGCAGCTGCGTGAAAGGAGAGGAAGAATCGGCAGTGGAAGGCGGCAAAGGCGAGAATATGGCAGCACGCACCTGAAAGAACAGGAAGAGTCGGCGTTGGAAGGCGGCAAAGGCGAGAATATGGCGGTAGGTGCGTGAAAGGAGAGGAAGAGTCGGCGCTGGAAGGCGGCAAAGGCGAGAATATGGCAGCACGTGCGTGAAAGGAGAGGAAGAGTCGGCGGTGGAAGGCGGGAAATGCGAGAACATGGTGGCAACTCCGTGAAAGGAGAGGAAGAGTCGGCGCTGGAAGACGGCAAAGGCGAGAATATGGCGGCACGTACCTGAAAGGAGAGGAACAGTCGGCGGTGGAAGGCAGCAAAAGCGAGAATATGGCGGCACGTACCTGAAAGGAGAGGAAGATTTGGCGCTGGAAGGCGGCAAAGGCGAGAATATGGCGGCAGGTGCGTGAAAGGAGAGGAAGAGTCGGCGCTGGAAGGCGGCAAAGGCGAGAATATGGCGGCACGTGCGTGAAAGGAGAGAAAGACTCGGCGCTGGAAGGCGGCAAAGGCGAGAATATGGCGGCACGTACCTGAAAGGAGAGGAAGAGTCGGCGCTGGAAGGCGGCAAAGGCGAGAATATGGCGGTAGGTGCGTGAAAGGAGAGGAAGACTCGGCGGTGGAAGGCGTCAAAGGCGAGAATATGGCGGCAGCTGCGTTAAAGGAGAGGAAGAGTCGGCGCTGGAAGGCGGCAAAGGCGAGAATATGGCGGCACGTACCTGAAAGGAGAGGAAGATTTGGCGCTGGAAGGCGGCAAAGGCGAGAATATGGCGGCACGTACCTGAAAGGAGAGGAAGAGTCGGCGCTGGAAGGCGGCAAAGGCGAGAATATGGCGGCAGGTGCGTGAAAGGAGAGGAAGAGTCGGCAGTGGATGGCGGCAAAGGCGAGAATATGGCGGCACGTACCTGAAAGGAGAGGAACAGTCGGCGGTGGAAGGCGGCAAAGGCGAGAATATGGCGGCACGTACCTGAAAGGAGAGGAAGAGTCGGCGCTGGAAGGCGGCAAAGGTGAGAATATGGCGGCACGTACCTGAAAGGAGAGGAAGAGTCGGCGCTGGAAGGCGGCAAAGGCGAGAATATGGCGGCAGCTGCGTGAAAGGATAGGAAGAGTCGGCGCTGGAAGGCGGCAAAGGCGAGAATATGGCAGCACGTACCTGAAAGGAGAGGAAGAGTCGGCGCTGGAAGGCGGCAAAGGCGAGAATATGGCGGCACGTACCTGAAAGGAGAGGAAGATTTGGCGCTGGAAGGCGGCAAAGGCGAGAATATGGCGGCAGGTGCATGAAAGGAGAGGAAGAGTCGGCGCTGGAAGGCGGCAAAGGCGAGAATATGGCGGCAGCTGCGTGAAAGGAGAGGAAGAGTCGGCAGTGGAAGGCGGCAAAGGCGAGAATATGGCAGCATTTGCGTAACAGGAGAGGAAGATTTGGCGCTGGAAGGCGGCAAAGGCGAGAATATGGCGGCAGGTGCGTGAAAGGAGAGGAAGAGTCGGCGCTGGAAGGCGGCAAAGGCGAGAATATGGCGGCACGTACCTGAAAGGAGAGGAATATTTGGCGCTGGAAGGCGGCAAAGGCGAGAATATGGCGGCAGCTGCGTGAAAGGAGAGGAAGAGTCGGCGCTGGAAGGCGGCAAAGGCGAGAATATGGCGGCACGTACCTGAAAGGAGAGGAAGAGTCGGCGGTGGAAGGCGGCAAACGAGAGAATATGGCGGCAGCTGCGTGAAAGGAGAGGAAGAGTCGGCGCTGGAAGACGGCAAAGGCGAGAATATGGCAGCACGTACCTGAAAGGAGAGGAAGATTTGGCGCTGGAACGCGGCAAACGAGAGAATATGGCGGCAGGTGCGTGAAAGGAGAGGAAGAATCGGCAGTGGAAGGCGGCAAAGGCGAGAATATGGCAGCACGCACCTGAAAGAACAGGAAGAGTCGGCATTGGAAGGCGGCAAAGGCGAGAATATGGCAGCACGTACCTGAAAGGAGAGGAAGAGTCGGAGCTGGAAGGCGGCAAAGGCGAGAATATGGCAGCCCGTGCATGAAAGGAGAGGAAGAGTCGGCACTGGAAGGCGGCAAAGGCGAGAATATGGCGGCAGCTGCGTGAAAGGAGAGGAAGAGTCGGCGCTGGAAGGCGGCAAAGGCAAGAATATGGCAGCAGCTGAGTGAAAGAAGAGGAAGAGTCGGCGGTGGAAGGCGGGAAATGCGAGAACATGGCGGCAACTCCGTGAAAGGAGAGGAAGAGTCGGCGCTGGAAGACGGCAAAGGCGAGAATATGGCGGCACGTACCTGAAAGGAGGGGAAGATTTGGCGCTGGAAGGCGGCAAAGGCGAGAATATGGCGGCACGTACCTGAAAGGAGAGGAAGATTTGGCGCTGGAAGGCGGCAAAGGCGAGAATATGGCGGCAGGTGCGTGAAAGGAGTGGAAGAGTCGGCGGTGGAAGGCGGCAAAGGCGAGAATATGGCGGCACGTGCGTGAAAGGAGAGGAAGAGTCGGCGCTGGAAGGCGGCAAAGGCGAGAATATGGCGGCACGTACCTGAAAGGAGAGGAAGAGTCGGCGCTGGAAGGCGGCAAAGGCGAGAATATGGCGGTAGGTGCGTGAAAGGAGAGGAAGACTCGGCGGTGGAAGGCGGCAAATGCGAGAACATGGCGGCAGCTGCGTTAAAGGATTGGAAGAGTCGGCTGTGGAAGGCGGGAAATGCGAGAATATGGCGGCAGGTGCCTGAAAGGAGAGGAAGAGTCGGCGCTGGAAGACGGCAAAGGCGAGAATATGGCGGCACGTACCTGAAAGGAGAGGAAGATTTGGCGCTGGAAGGCGGCAAAGGCGAGAATATGGCGGCACGTACCTGAAAGGAGAGGAAGAGTCGGCGCTGGAAGGCGGCAAAGGCGAGAATATGGCGGCAGGTGCGTGAAAGGAGAGGAAGAGTCGGCAGTGGATGGCGGCAAAGGCGAGAATATGGCGGCACGTACCTGAAAGGAGAGGAACAGTCGGCGGTGGAAGGCGGCAAAGGCGAGAATATGGCGGCACGTACCTGAAAGGAGAGGAAGAGTCGGCGCTGGAAGGCGGCAAATGCGAGAATATGGCGGCACGTACCTGAAAGGAGAGGAAGAGTCGGCGCTGGAAGGCGGCAAAGGCGAGAATATGGCGGCACGTACCTGAAAGGAGAGGAAGATTTGGCGCTGGAAGGCGGCAAAGGCGAGAATATGGCGGCAGCTGCGTGAAAGGAGAGGAAGAATCGGCAGTGGAAGGCGGCAAAGGCGAGAATATGGCAGCACGCACCTGAAAGAACAGGAAGAGTCGGCGTTGGAAGGCGGCAAAGGCGAGAATATGGCGGTAGGTGCGTGAAAGGAGAGGAAGAGTCGGCGCTGGAAGGCGGCAAAGGCGAGAATATGGCAGCACGTGCGTGAAAGGAGAGGAAGAGTCGGCGGTGGAAGGCGGGAAATGCGAGAACATGGTGGCAACTCCGTGAAAGGAGAGGAAGAGTCGGCGCTGGAAGACGGCAAAGGCGAGAATATGGCGGCACGTACCTGAAAGGAGAGGAACAGTCGGCGGTGGAAGGCAGCAAAAGCGAGAATATGGCGGCACGTACCTGAAAGGAGAGGAAGATTTGGCGCTGGAAGGCGGCAAAGGCGAGAATATGGCGGTAGGTGCGTGAAAGGAGAGGAAGAGTCGGCGCTGGAAGGCGGCAAAGGCGAGAATATGGCGGCACGTGCGTGAAAGGAGAGAAAGACTCGGCGCTGGAAGGCGGCAAAGGCGAGAATATGGCGGCACGTACCTGAAAGGAGAGGAAGAGTCGGCGCTGGAAGGCGGCAAAGGCGAGAATATGGCGGTAGGTGCGTGAAAGGAGAGGAAGACTCGGCGGTGGAAGGCGTCAAAGGCGAGAATATGGCGGCAGCTGCGTTAAAGGAGAGGAAGAGTCGGCGGTGGAAGGCGGGAAATGCGAGAATATGGCGGAGCTGCGTGAAAGGAGAGGAAGAGTCGGCGCTGGAAGGCGGCAAAGGCGAGAATATGGCGGCACGTACCTGAAAGGAGAGGAAGATTTGGCGCTGGAAGGCGGCAAAGGCGAGAATATGGCGGCACGTACCTGAAAGGAGAGGAAGAGTCGGCGCTGGAAGGCGGCAAAGGCGAGAATATGGCGGCAGGTGCGTGAAAGGAGAGGAAGAGTCGGCAGTGGATGGCGGCAAAGGCGAGAATATGGCGGCACGTACCTGAAAGGAGAGGAACAGTCGGCGGTGGAAGGCGGCAAAGGCGAGAATATGGCGGCACGTACCTGAAAGGAGAGGAAGAGTCGGCGCTGGAAGGCGGCAAAGGTGAGAATATGGCGGCACGTACCTGAAAGGAGAGGAAGAGTCGGCGCTGGAAGGCGGCAAAGGCGAGAATATGGCGGCAGCTGCGTGAAAGGATAGGAAGAGTCGGCGCTGGAAGGCGGCAAAGGCGAGAATATGGCAGCACGTACCTGAAAGGAGAGGAAGATTTGGCGCTGGAAGGCGGCAAACGAGAGAATATGGCGGCACCTGCGTGAAAGGAGAGGAAGAATCGGCAGTGGAAGGCGGCAAAGGCGAGAATATGGCAGCACGCACCTGAAAGAACAGGAAGAGTCGGCGCTGGAAGGCGGCAAAGGCGAGAATATGGCAGCCCGTGCGTGAAAGGAGAGGAAGAGTCGGCGGTGGAAGGCGGCAAAGGCGAGAATATGGCGGTAGGTGCGTGACAGGAGAGGAAGAGTCGGCGCTGGAAGGCGGCAAAGGCAAGAATATGGCGGCAGCTGCGTGAAAGGAGAGGAAGAGTCGGCGGTGGAAGGCGGGAAATGCGAGAACATGGCGGCAACTGCGTGAAAGGAGAGGAAGAGTCGGCGCTGGAAGGCGGCAAAGGCGAGAATATGGCGGCACGTACCTGAAAGGAGGGGAAGATTTGGCGCTGGAAGGCGGCAAAGGCGAGAATATGGCGGCACGTACCTGAAAGGAGAGGAAGAGTCGGCGCTGGAAGGCGGCAAAGGCGAGAATATGGCGGCAGGTGCGTGAAAGGAGAGGAAGAGTCGGCGCTGGAAGGCGGCAAAGGCGAGAATATGGCGGCAGCTGCGTGAAAGGAGAGGAAGAGTCGGCGCTGGAAGGCGGCAAAGGCGAGAATATGGCGGCAGCTGCGTGAAAGGAGAGGAAGAGTCGGCGCTGGAAGGCGGCAAAGGCGAGAATATGGCGGCACGTGCGTGAAAGGAGAGGAAGAGTCGGCGCTGGAAGGCGGCAAAGGCGAGAATATGGCGGCAGCTGCATGAAAGGAGAGGAAGAGCCGGCGGTGGAAGGCGGCAAACGCGAGAATATGGCGGCAGCTGCATGAAAGGAGAGGAAGAGTCGGCGATGGAAGGCGGCAAAGGCGAGAATATGGCAGCACGTACCTGAAAGGAAAGGAAGATTTGGCGCTGGAAGGCGGCAAACGAGAGAATATAGCAGCAACTGCGTGAAAGGAGAGGAAGAGTCGGCAGTGGAAGGCGGCAAAGGCGAGAATATGGCAGCACGCACCTGAAAGAACAGGAAGAGTCGGCGCTGGAAGGCGGCAAAGGCGAGAATATGGCGGCACGTACCTGAAAGTAGAGGAAGATTTGGCGCTGGAAGGCGGCAAAGGCGAGAATATGGCGGCACGTGCGTGAAAGGAGAGGAAGAGTCGGCGCTGGAAGGCGGCAAAGGCGAGAATATGGCGGCAACTGCGTGAAAGGAGAGGAAGAGTCGGCGCTGGAAGGCGGCAAAGGCGAGAATATGGCGGTAGGTGCGTGAAAGGAGAGGAAGAGTCGGCGCTGGAAGGCGGCAAAGGCGAGAATATGGCGGCAGCTGCGTGAAAGGAGAGGAAGAGTCGGCGCTGGAACGCGGCAAAGGCGAGAATATGGCGGCAACTGCGTGAAAGGAGAGGAAGAGTCGGCGCTGGAACGCGGCAAAGGCGAGAATATGGCGGCACGTACCTGAAAGGAGAGGAAGAGTCGGCGCTGGAAGGCGGCAAAGGCGAGAATATGGCGGCACGTACCTGAAAGGAGAGGAAGAGCCGGCGGTGGAAGGCGGCAAACGCGAGAATATGGCGGCAGCTGCATGAAAGGAGAGGAAGAGTCGGCGCTGGAAGGCGGCAAAGGCGAGAATATGGCGGCAGCTGCGTAAAAGGAGAGGAAGAGTCGGCGCTGGAAGGCGGCAAAGGCGAGAATATGGCGGCAGGTGCGTGAAAGGAGAGGAAGAGTCGGCGGTGGAAGGCGGCAAAGGCGAGAATATCGCGGCAAGTACCTGAAAGGAGAGGAAGATTTGGCGCTGGAAGGCGGCAAAGGCGAGAATATGGCGGCAGCTGCATGAAAGGAGAGGAAGAGTCGGCGCTGGAAGGCGGCAAAGGCGAGAATATAGCAGCACGCACCTGAAAGAACAGGAAGAGTCGGCGCTGGAAGGCGGCAAAGGCGAGAATATGGCGGTAGGTGCGTGAAAGGAGAGGAAGAGTCGGCGCTGGAAGGCGGCAAAGGCGAGAATATGGCGGCAGCTGCGTGAAAGGAGAGGAAGAGTCGGCGGTGGAAGGCGGGAAATGCGAGAATATGGCAGCAACTGCGTGAAAGTAGAGGAAGAGTCGGCGCTGGAAGGCGGCAAAGGCGAGTATATGGCGGCACATACCTGAAAGGAGAGGAAGAGTCGGCGGTGGAAGGCGGCAAAGGCGAGAATATGGCGGCAACTGCGTGAAAGTAGAGGAAGATTTGGCGATGGAAGGCGGCAAAGGCGAGAATATGGCGGCACGTACCTGAAAGGAGAGGAAGAGTCGGCGCTGGAAGGCGGCAAAGGCGAGAATATGGCGGCACGTACCTGAAAGGAGAGGAAGATTTGGCGCTGGAAGGCGGCAAAGGCGAGAATATGGCAGCACGTGCGTGAAAGGAGAGGAAGAGTCGGCGCTGGAAGGCGGCAAAGGCGAGAATATGGCGGCAGCTGCGTGAAAGGAGAGGAAGAGTCGGCAGTGGAAGGCGGCAAAGGCGAGAATATGGCAGCATTTGCGTAACAGGAGAGGAAGATTTGGCGCTGGAAGGCGGCAAAGGCGAGAATATGGCGGCACCTGCGTGAAAGGAGAGGAAGAGTCGGCGCTGGAAGGCGGCAAAGGCGAGAATATGGCGGCACGTACCTGAAAGGAGAGGAATATTTGGCGCTGGAAGGCGGCAAAGGCGAGAATATGGCGGCAGCTGCGTGAAAGGATAGGAAGAGTCGGCGCTGGAAGGCGGCAAAGGCGAGAATATGGCGGCACGTACCTGAAAGGAGAGGAAGAGTCGGCGGTGGAAGGCGGCAAACGAGAGAATATGGCGGCAGCTGCGTGAAAGGAGAGGAAGAGTCGGCGCTGGAAGACGGCAAAGGCGAGAATATGGCGGCAGCTGCGTGAAAGGAGAGGAAGTTTTGGCGCTGGAACGCGGCAAACGAGAGAATATGGCGGCAGGTGCGTGAAAGGAGAGGAAGAATCGGCAGTGGAAGGCGGCAAAGGCGAGAATATGGCAGCACGCACCTGAAAGAACAGGAAGAGTCGGCATTGGAAGGCGGCAAAGGCGAGAATATGGCAGCACGTACCTGAAAGGAGAGGAAGAGTCGGAGCTGGAAGGCGGCAAAGGCGAGAATATGGCAGCCCGTGCGTGAAAGGAGAGGAAGAGTCGGCACTGGAAGGCGGCAAAGGCGAGAATATGGCGGCAGCTGCGTGAAAGGAGAGGAAGAGTCGGCGCTGGAAGGCGGCAAAGGCAAGAATATGGCAGCAGCTGAGTGAAAGAAGAGGAAGAGTCGGCGGTGGAAGGCGGGAAATGCGAGAACATGGCGGCAACTCCGTGAAAGGAGAGGAAGAGTCGGCGCTGGAAGACGGCAAAGGCGAGAATATGGCGGCACGTACCTGAAAGGAGGGGAAGATTTGGCGCTGGAAGGCGGCAAAGGCGAGAATATGGCGGCACGTACCTGAAAGGAGAGGAAGATTTGGCGCTGGAAGGCGGCAAAGGCGAGAATATGGCGGCAGGTGCGTGAAAGGAGAGGAAGAGTCGGCGCTGGAAGGCGGCAAAGGCGAGAATATGGCGGCACGTGCGTGAAAGGAGAGGAAGAGTCGGCGCTGGAAGGCGGCAAAGGCGAGAATATGGCGGCACGTACCTGAAAGGAGAGGAAGAGTCGGCGCTGGAAGGCGGCAAAGGCGAGAATATGGCGGTAGGTGCGTGAAAGGAGAGGAAGACTCGGCGGTGGAAGGCGGCAAAGGCGAGAATATGGCGGCAGCTGCGTTAAAGGATTGGAAGAGTCGGCAGTGGAAGGCGGGAAATGCGAGAATATGGCGGCAGGTGCCTGAAAGGAGAGGAAGAGTCGGCGGTGGAAGACGGCAAAGGCGAGAATATGGCGGCACGTACCTGAAAGGAGAGGAAGATTTGGCGCTGGAAGGCGGCAAAGGCGAGAATATGGCGGCACGTACCTGAAAGGAGAGGAAGAGTCGGCGCTGGAAGGCAGCAAAGGCGAGAATATGGCGGCAGGTGCGTGAAAGGAGAGGAAGAGTCGGCAGTGGATGGCGGCAAAGGCGAGAATATGGCGGCACGTACCTGAAAGGAGAGGAACAGTCGGCGGTGGAAGGCGGCAAAGGCGAGAATATGGCGGCACGTACCTGAAAGGAGAGGAAGAGTCGGCGCTGGAAGGCGGCAAAGGCGAGAATATGGCGGCACGTACCTGAAAGGAGAGGAAGAGTCGGCGCTGGAAGGCGGCAAAGGCGAGAATATGGCGGCAGCTGCGTGACAGGAGAGGAAGAGTCGGCGCTGGAAGGCGGCAAAGGCAAGAATACGGCGGCAGCTGCGTGAAAGGAGAGGAAGAGTCGGCGGTGGAAGGCGGGAAATGCGAGAACATGGCGGCAACTCCGTGAAAGGAGAGGAAGAGTCGGCGCTGGAAGACGGCAAAGGCGAGAATATGGCGGCACGTACCTGAAAGGAGGGGAAGATTTGGCGCTGGAAGGCGGCAAAGGCGAGAATATGGCGGCACGTACCTGAAAGGAGAGGAAGAGTCGGCGCTGGAAGGCGGCAAAGGCGAGAATATCGCGGCAAGTACCTGAAAGTAGAGGAAGAGTCGGCGCTGGAAGACGGCAAAGGCGAGAATATGGCGGCAGCTGCGTGAAAGGAGAGGAAGAGTCGGCGCTGGAAGGCGGCAAAGGCGAGAATATGGCGGCACGTACCTGAAAGGAGAGGAAGAGCCGGCGGTGGAAGGCGGCAAACGCGAGAATATGGCGGCAGCTGCATGAAAGGAGAGGAAGAGTCGGCGCTGGAAGGCGGCAAAGGCGAGAATATGGCGGCAGCTGCGTAAAAGGAGAGGAAGAGTCGGCGCTGGAAGGCGGCAAAGGCGAGAATATGGCGGCAACTGCGTGAAAGGAGAGGAAGAGTCGGCGGTGGAAGGCAGCAAAGGCGAGAATATCGCGGCAAGTACCTGAAAGTAGAGGAAGATTTGGCGCGGGAAGGCGGCAAAGGCGAGAATATGGCGGCACGCACCTGAAAGAACAGGAAGAGTCGGCGCTGGAAGGCGGGAAAGGCGAGAATATGGCGGCAGCTCCGTGAAAGGAGAGGAAGAGTCGGCGCTGGAACGCGGCAAAGGCGAGAATATGGCGGCACGTACCTGAAAGGAGAGGAAGAGTCGGCGCTGGAAGGCAGTAAACGCGAGAATATGGCAGCCCGTGCGTGAAAGGAGAGGAAGAGTCGGCGCTGGAAGGCGGCAAAGGCGAGAATATGGCGGTAGGTGCGTGACAGGAGAGGAAGAGTCGGCGCTGGAAGGCTGCAAAGGCAAGAATATGGCGGCAGCTGCGTGAAAGGAGAGGAAGAGTCGGCGCTGGAAGGCGGCAAAGGCGAGAATATGGCGGCAGCTGCGTGAAAGGAGAGGAAGAGTCGGCAGTGGAAGGCGGCAAAGGCGAGAATATGGCGGCAACTGCGTGAAAGTAGAGGAAGATTTGGCGATGGAAGGCGGCAAAGGCGAGAATATGGCGGCACGTACCTGAAAGGAGAGGAAGAGTCGGCACTGCAAGGCGGCAAAGGCGAGAATATGGCGGCACGTACCTGAAAGGAGAGGAAGATTTGGCGCTGGAAGGCGGCAAAGGCGAGAATATGGCGGCAACTGCGTGAAAGGAGAGGAAGAGTCGGCGCTGGAAGGCGGCAAAGGCGAGAATATGGCGGCAGCTGCGTGAAAGGAGAGGAAGAGTCGGCGGTGGAAGGCGGTAAAGGCGAGAATATGGCGGCCAGTACCTGAAAGGAGAGGAAGATTTGGCGCTGGAAGGCGGCAAAGGCGAGAATATGGCGGCACGTACCTGAAAGGAGAGGAAGAGTCGGCGCTGGAAGGCGGCAAAGGCGAGAATATGGCAGCACGTACCTGAAAGGAGAGGAAGACTCGGCGTTGGAAGGCGGCAAAGGCGAGAATATGGCGGCAACTGCGTGAAAGTAGAGGAAGATTTGGCGCTGGAAGGCGGCAAAGGCGAGAATATGGCAGCCCGTGCGTGATAGGAGAGGAAGAGTCGGCGCTGGAAGGCGGCAAAGGCGAGAATATGGCGGTAGGTGCGTGACAGGAGAGGAAGAGTCGGCGCTGGAAGGCGGCAAAGGCAAGAATATGGCGGCAGCTGCGTGAAAGGAGAGGAAGAGTCGGCGGTGGAAGGCGGGAAATGCGAGAACATGGCGGCAACTCCGTGAAAGGAGAGGAAGAGTCGGCGCTGGAAGGCGGCAAAGGCGAGAATATGGCGGCACGTACCTGAAAGGAGGGGAAGATTTGGCGCTGGAAGGCGGCAAAGGCGAGAATATGGCGGCACGTACCTGAAAGGAGAGGAAGAGTCGGCGCTGGAAGGCGGCAAAGGCGAGAATATGGCGGCAGGTGCGTGAAAGGAGAGGAAGAGTCGGCGCTGGAAGGCGGCAAAGGCGAGAATATGGCGGCACGTGCGTGAAAGGAGAGGAAGAGTCGGCGCTGGAAGGCGGCAAAGGTGAGAATATGGCGGCACGTACCTGAAAGGAGAGGAAGAGTCGGCGCTGGAAGGCGGCAAAGGCGAGAATATGGCAGCAGCTGCGTGAAAGGAGAGGAAGAGTCGGCGCTGGAAGGCGGCAAAGGCGAGAATATGGCAGCACGCACCTGAAAGAACAGGAAGAGTCGGCGGTGGAAGGCGGCAAAGGCGAGAATATGGCAGCATTTGCGTGACAGGAGAGGAAGATTTGGCGGTGGAAGGCGGCAAAGGCGAGAATATGGCGGCAGCTGCGTGAAAGGAGAGGAAGAGTCGGCGCTGGAAGGCGGCAAAGGCGAGAATATGGCGGCAACTGTGTGAAAGGAGAGGAAGAGTCGGCGGTAGAAGCCGGCAAAGGCGAGAATATGGCGGCACGTACCTGAAAGGAGAGGAAGAGTCGGCGCTGGAAGGCGGCAAACGAGAGAATATGGCGGCAGGTGCGTGAAAGGAGAGGAAGAGTCGGCGCTGGAACGCGGCAAAGGCGAGAATATGGCGGCACGCACCTGAAAGGAGAGGAAGAGTCGGCGGTGGAAGGCGGCAAACGCGAGAATATGGCGGCACGTACCTGAAAGGAGAGGAAGAGTCGGCGCTGGAAGGCGGCAAAGGCGAGAATATGGCGGCACGTACCTGAAAGTAGAGGAAGATTTGGCGCTGGAAGGCGGCAAATGCGAGAATATGGCGGCAGCTGCGTGAAAGGATAGGAAGAGTCGGCGGTGGAAGGCGGCAAAGGCGAGAATATGGCAGCCCGTGCGTGAAAGGAGAGGAAGAGTCGGCGCTGGAAGGCGGCAAAGGTGAGAATATGGCGGCACGTACCTGAAAGGAGAGGAAGAGTCGGCGCTGGAAGGCGGCAAATGCGAGAATATGGCAGCCCGTGCGTGAAAGGAGAGGAAGAGTCGGCGCTGGAAGGCGGCAAAGGCGAGAATATGGCGGCAACTGCGTGAAAGGAGAGGAAGGGTCGGCGGTGGAAGGCGGCAAAGGCGAGAATATGGCGGCAACTGCGTGAAAGGAGAGGAAGAGTCGGCGCTGGAAGGCGGCAAAGGCGAGAATATGGCGGCAGCTGCGTGAAAGGAGAGGAAGAGTCGGCGGTGCAAGGCGGCAAAGGCGAGAATATGGCAGCATTTGCGTGACAGGAGAGGAAGAGTCGGCGCTGGAAGGCGGCAAAGGCGAGAATATGGCGGCAGCTGCGTGAAAGGAGAGGAAGAGTCGGCGCTGGAAGGCGGCAGAGGCGAGAATATGGCGGCACGTACCTGAAAGGAGAGGAAGATTTGGCGCTGGAAGGCGGCAAAGGCGAGAATATGGCGGCAGCTGCGTGAAAGGAGAGGAAGACTCGGCGCTGGAAGGCGGCAAAGGCGAGAATATGGCAGCACGTACCTGAAAGGAGAGGAAGATTTGGCGCTGGAAGGCGGCAAACGAGAGAATATGGCGGCAGCTGCGTGAAAGGAGAGGAAGAGTCGGCGCTGGAAGGCGGCAAAGGCGAGAATATGGCGGCACGTACCTGAAAGGAGAGGAAGAGTCGGCGCTGGAAGGCGGCAAAGGCGAGAATATGGCGGCAGGTGCGTGAAAGGAGAGGAAGAGTCGGCGCTGGAAGGCGGCAAAGGCGAGAATATGGCGGCACGTGCGTGAAAGGAGAGGAAGAGTCGGCGCTGGAAGGCGGCAAAGGCGAGAATATGGCGGCACGTACCTGAAAGGAGAGGAAGAGTCGGCAGTGGAAGGCGGCAAAGGCGAGAATATGGCGGCACGTACCTGAAAGGAGAGGAAGAGTCGGCGCTGGAAGGCGGCAAAGGCGAGAATATGGCGGCAGCTGCGTGAAAGGAGAGGAAGAGTCGGCGCTGGAAGGCGGCAAAGGCGAGAATATGGCGGCAGCTGCGTGAAAGGAGAGGAAGAGTCGGCGCTGGAAGGCGGCAAAGGCGAGAATATGGCGGCAACTTCATGAAAGGAGAGGAAGATTCGGCAGTGGAAGGCGGCAAAGGCGAGAATATGGCGGCAGCTGCGTGAAAGGAGAGGAAGAGTCGGCAGTGGAAGGCGGCAAAGGCGAGAATATGGCGGCACGTACCTGAAAGGAGAGGAAGAGTCGGCACTGCAAGGCGGCAAAGGCGAGAATATGGCGGCACGTACCTGAAAGGAGAGGAAGATTTGGCGCTGGAAGGCGGCAAAGGCGAGAATATGGCCGCACGTACCTGAAAGTAGAGGAAAATTTGGCGCTGGAAGGCGGCAAAGGCGAGAATATGGCGGCAACTGCGTGAAAGGAGAGGAAGAGTCGGCAGTGGAAGGCGGCAAAGGCGAGAATATGGCAGCACGTACCTGAAAGGAGAGGAAGATTTGGCGCTGGAAGGCGGCAAAGGCAAGAATATGGCGGCAACTGCGTGAAAGGAGAGGAAGAGTCGGCGGTTGAAGGCGGGAAAGGCGAGAATATGGCAGCACGCACCTGAAAGAACAGGAAGAGTCGGCGCTGGAAGGCGGCAAAGGCGAGAATATGGCGGCACGTACCTGAAAGGAGAGGAAGATTTGGCGCTGGAAGGCGGCAAAGGCGAGAATATGGCAGCACGTGCGTGACAGGAGAGGAAGAGTCGGCGCTGGAAGGCGGCAAAGGCGAGAATATGGCGGTAGGTGCGTGAAAGGAGAGGAAGAGTCGGCGCTGGAACGCGGCAAAGGCGAGAATATGGCGACAGCTGCGTAAAAGGAGAGGAAGAGTCGGCGCTGGAAGGCGGGAAATGCAGAATATGGCGGCAACTGCGTGAAAGGAGAGGAAGAGTCGGCGCTGGAAGACGGCAAAGGCGAGAATATGGCGGCACGTACCTGAAAGGAGAGGAAGATTTGGCGCTGGAAGGCGGCAAAGGCGAGAATATGGCAGCACGTACCTGAAAGGAGAGGAAGAGTCGGCGCTGGAATGCGGCAAAGGCGAGAATATGGCGGCAGGTGCGTGAAAGGAGAGGAAGAGTCGGCGCTGGTACGCGGCAAAGGCGAGAATATGGCGGCACGCACCTGAAAGGAGAGGAAGAGTCGGCGGTGGAAGGCGGCAAACGCGAGAATATGGCGGCACGTACCTGAAAGGAGAGGAAGAGTCGGCGCTGGAAGGCGGCAAAGGCGAGAATATGGCGGCACGTACCTGAAAGTAGAGGAAGATTTGGCGCTGGAAGGCGGCAAATGCGAGAATATGGCGGCAGCTGCGTGAAAGGATAGGAAGAGTCGGCGGTGGAAGGCGGCAAAGGCGAGAATATGGCGGCACGTACCTGAAAGGAGAGGAAGAATCGGCGCTGGAAGGCGGCAAAGGCGAGAATATGGCGGCACGTACCTGAAAGGAGAGGAAGAGTCGGCAGTGGAAGGCGGCAAAGGCGAGAATATGGCGGCACGTACCTGAAAGGAGAGGAAGAGTCGGCGCTGGAAGGCGGCAAAGGCGAGAATATGGCGGCAGCTGCGTGAAAGGAGAGGAAGAGTCGGCGCTGGAAGGCGGGAAATGCGAGAATATGGCGGCAACTGCGTGAAAGGAGAGGAAGAGTCGGCGCTGGAAGGCGGCAAAGGCGAGAATATGGCGGCAGCTGCGTGAAAGGAGAGGAAGAGTCGGCAGTGGAAGACGGCAAAGGCGAGAATATGGCGGCAACTGCGTGAAACTAGAGGAAGATTTGGCGATGGAAGGCGGCAAAGGCGAGAATATGGCGGCACGTACCTGAAAGGAGAGGAAGAGTCGGCACTGCAAGGCGGCAAAGGCGAGAATATGGCGGCACGTACCTGAAAGGAGAGGAAGATTTGGCGCTGGAAGGCGGCAAAGGCGAGAATATGGCGGCAACTGCGTGAAACGAGAGGAAGAGTCGGCGCTGGAAGGCGGCAAAGGCGAGAATATGGCGGCAGCTGCGTGAAAGGAGAGGAAGAGTCGGCGGTGGAAGGCGGTAAAGGCGAGAATATGGCAGCACGTACCTGAAAGGAGAGGAAGAGTCGGCGCTGGAAGGCGGCAAAGGCGAGAATATGGCGGCACGTACCTGAAAGGAGAGGAAGAGTCGGCGCTGGAAGGCGGCAAAGGCGAGAATATGGCGGCAACTGCGTGAAAGGAGAGGAAGATTTGGCGGTGGAAGGCGGCAAAGGCGAGAATATGGCGGCAGCTGCGTGAAAGCAGAGGAAGAGTCGGCGCTGGAAGGCGGCAAAGGCGAGAATATGGCGGCAACTGTGTGAAAGGAGAGGAAGAGTCGGCGGTAGAAGCCGGCAAAGGTGAGAATATGGCGGCACGTACCTGAAAGGAGAGGAAGAGTCGGAGCTGGAAGGCGGCAAACGAGAGAATATGGCGGCAGGTGCGTGAAAGGACAGGAAGAGTCGGCGCTGGAACGCGGCAAAGGCGAGAATATGGCGGCACGCACCTGAAAGGAGAGGAAGAGTCGGCGGTGGAAGGCGGCAAACGCGAGAATATGGCGGCACGTACCTGAAAGGAGAGGAAGAGTCGGCGCTGGAAGGCGGCAAAGGCGAGAATATGGCGGCACGTACCTGAAAATAGAGGAAGATTTGGCGCTGGAAGGCGGCAAATGCGAGAATATGGCGGCAGCTGCGTGAAAGGATAGGAAGAGTCGGCGGTGGAAGGCGGCAAAGGCGAGAATATGGCGGCACGTACCTGAAAGGAGAGGAAGAATCGGCGCTGGAAGGCGGCAAAGGCGAGAATATGGCAGCCCGTGCGTGAAAGGAGAGGAAGAGTTGGCGCTGGAAGGCGGCAAAGGTGAGAATATGGCGGCACGTACCTGAAAGGAGAGGAAGAGTCGGCGCTGGAAGGCGGCAAAGGCGAGAATATGGCAGCCCGTGCGTGAAAGGAGAGGAAGAGTCGGCGCTGGAAGGCGGCAAAGGCGAGAATATGGCGGCAGGTGCGTGAAAGGAGAGGAAGAGTCGGCGCTGGAAGGCGGCAAAGGCGAGAATATGGCGGCAGCTGCGTGAAAGGAGAGGAAGAGTCGGCGGTGCAAGGCGGCAAAGGCGAGAATATGGCAGCATTTGCGTGACAGGAGAGGAAGAGTCGGCGCTGGAAGGCGGCAAAGGCGAGAATATGGCTGCACCTGCGTGAAAGGAGAGGAAGAGTCGGCGCTGGAAGGCGGCAAAGGCGAGAATATGGCGGCACGTACCTGAAAGGAGAGGAAGATTTGGCGCTGGAAGGCAGCAAAGGCGAGAATATGGCGGCAGCTGCGTGAAAGGATAGGAAGAGTCGGCAGTGGAAGACGGCAAGGCGAGAATATGGCCGCAACTGCGTAAAAGTACAGGAAGATTTGGCGATGGAAGGCGGCAAAGGCGAGAATATGGCGGCACGTACCTGAAAGGAGAGGAAGACTCGGCGCTGGAAGGCGGCAAAGGCGAGAATATGGCGGCACGTACCTGAAAGGAGAGGAAGATTTGGCGCTGGAAGGCGGCAAAGGCGAGAATATGGCGGCAACTGCGTGAAAGGAGAGGAAGAGTCGGCGCTGGAAGGCGGCAAAGGCGAGAATATGGCGGCAGCTGCGTGAAAGGAGAGGAAGAGTCGGCGGTGGAAGGCGGTAAAGGCGAGAATATGGCGGCCAGTACCTGAAAGGAGAGGAAGATTTGGCGCTGGAAGGCGGCAAAGGCGAGAATATGGCGGCACGTACCTGAAAGGAGAGGAAGAGTCGGCAGTGGAAGGCGGCAAAGGCGAGAATATGGCGGCAACTGCGTGAAAGGAGAGGAAGAGTCGGCGCTGGAAGGCGGCAAAGGCGAGAATATGGCGGCAGCTCCGTGAAAGGAGAGGAAGAGTCGGCGCTGGAAGGCGGCAAAGGCGAGAATATGGCAGCCCGTGCGTGAAAGGAGAGGAAGAGTCGGCGCTGGAAAGCGGCAAAGGCGAGAATATGGCGGCAACTGCGTGAAAGGAGAGGAAGAGTCGGCGGTGGAAGGCGGCAAAGGTGAGAATATGGCGGCCAGTACCTAAAAGTAGAGGAAGATTTGGCGCTGGAAGGCGGCAAAGGCGAGAATATGGCGGCAGCTGCGTGAAACGAGAGGAAGAGTCGGCGGTGGAAGGCGGCAAAGGCGAGAATATGGCGGCAACTGCGTGAAAGTAGAGGAAGATTTGGCGCTGGAAGGCGGCAAAGGCGAGAATATGGCAGCCCGTCCATGAAAGGAGAGGAAGATTTGGCGCTGGAAGGCGGCAAATGCGAGAATATGGCGGCAGGTGCGTGAACGGAGAGGAAGACTCGGCGGTGGAAGGCGGCAAAGGCAAGAATATAGCGGCAGCTGCGTGAAAGGAGAGGAAGAGTCGGCGGTGGAAGGCGGTAAATGCGAGAATATGGCGGCACGTACCTGAAAGGAGAGGAAGAGTCGGCAGTGGAAGACGGCAAAGGCGAGAATATGGCGGCACGTACCTCAAAGGAGAGGAGGATTTGGCGCTGGAAGGCGGCAAAGGCGAGAATATCGCGGCAAGTACCTGAAAGTAGAGGAAGAGTCGGCGCTGGAAGACGGCAAAGGCGAGAATATGGCGGCAGCTGCGTGAAAGGAGAGGAAGAGTCGGCGCTGGAAGGCGGCAAAGGCGAGAATATGGCAGCACGTACCTGAAAGGAGAGGAAGAGCCGGCGGTGGAAGGCGGCAAACGCGAGAATATGGAGGCAGCTGCATCAAAAGGAGAGGAAGAGTCGGCGCTGGAAGGCGGCAAAGGCGAGAATATGGCGGCAGCTGCGTGAAAGGATAGGAAGAGTCGGCGCTGGAAGGCGGCAAAGGCGAGAATATGGCGGCAACTGCGTGAAAGGAGAGGAAGAGTCGGCGTTGGAAGGCGGCAAACGCGAGAATATCGCGGCAAGTACCTGAAAGTAGAGGAAGATTTGGCGCGGGAAGGCGGCAAAGGCGAGAATATGGAGGCAGCTGCGTGAAAGGAGAGGAAGAGTCAGCGCTGGAAGGCGGCAAAGGCGAGAATATGGCAGCACGCACCTGAAAGAACAGGAAGAGTCGGCGCTGGAAGGCGACAAAGGCGAGAATATGGCGGCACGTACCTGAAAGGAGAGGAAGAGTCGGCGCTGGAAGGCGGCAAAGGCGAGAATATGGCGGCAGCTGCGTGAAAGGAGAGGAAGAGTCGGCGTTGGAAGGCGGCAAAGGCGACAATATCGCGGCAAGTACCTGAAAGTAGAGGAAGAGTCGGCGCTGGAAGGCGGCAAAGGCGAGAATATGGCAGCCCGTGCGTGAAAGGAGAGGAAGAGTCGGCGCTGGAAGGCGGCAAAGGCGAGAATATGGCGGCACGCACCTGAAAGGAGAGGAAGAGTCGGCGGTGGAAGGCGGCAAACGCGAGAATATGGCGGCACGTACCTGAAAGGAGAGGAAGAGTCGGCGCTGGAAGGCGGCAAAGGCGAGAATATGGCGGCACGTACCTGAAAGTAGAGGAAGATTTGGCGCTGGAAGGCGGCAAATGCGAGAATATGGCGGCACCTGCGTGAAAGAATAGGAAGAGTCGGCGGTGGAAGGTGGCAAAGGCGAGAATATGGCGGCACGTACCTGAAAGGAGAGGAATAATCGGCGCTGGAAGGCGGCAAAGGCGAGAATATGGCAGCCCGTGCGTGAAAGGAGAGGAAGAGTCGGCGCTGGAAGGCGGCAAAGGTGAGAATATGGCGGCACGTACCTGAAAGGAGAGGAAGAGTCGGCGCTGGAAGGCGGCAAAGGCGAGAATATGGCAGCCCGTGCGTGAAAGGAGAGGAAGAGTCGGCGCTGGAAGGCGGCAAAGGCGAGAATATGGCGGCAGGTGCGTGAAAGGAGAGGAAGAGTCGGCGCTGGAAGGCGGCAAAGGCGAGAATATGGCGGCAGCTGCGTGAAAGGAGAGGAAGAGTCGGCGGTGGAAGGCGGCAAAGGCGATAATATGGCAGCATTTGCGTGACAGGAGAGGAAGAGTCGGCGCTGGAAGGCGGCAAAGGCGAGAATATGGCTGCACCTGCGTGAAAGGAGAGGAAGAGTCGGCGCTGGAAGGCGGCAAAGGCGAGAATATGGCGGCACGTACCTGAAAGGAGAGGAAGATTTGGCGCTGGAAGGCGGGAAATGCGAGAATATGGCGGCAGCTGCGTGAAAGGAGAGGAAGAGTCGGCAGTGGAAGACGGCAAAGGCGAGAATATGGCAGCACGTACCTGAAAGGAGAGGAAGATTTGGCGCTGGAAGGCGGCAAAGGCGAGAATATGGCGGCAGCTGCGTGAAAGGAGAGGAAGAGTCGGCGCTGGAAGGCGGCAAAGGCGAGAATATGGCAGCACGTACCTGAAAGGAGAGGAATATTTGGCGCTGGAAGGCGGCAAACGAGAGAATATGGCGGCAGGTGCGTGAAAGGAGAGGAAGAATCGGCGCTGGAAGGCGGCAAAGGCGAGAATATGGCAGCACGCACCTGAAAGAACAGGAAGACTCGGCGTTGGAAGGCGGCAAAGGCGAAAATATGGTGGCACGTACCTGAAAGGAGAGGAAGAGTCGGCGCTGGAAGGCGGCAAAGACGAGAATATGGCAGCCCGTGCGTGAAAGGAGAGGAAGAGTCGGCGCTGGAAGGCGGCAAAGGCGAGAATATGGCGGTAGGTGCGTGACAGGAGAGGAAGAGTCGGCGCTGGAAGGCGGCAAAGGCGAGAATATGGCGGCAGCTGCGTGAAAGGAGAGGAAGAGTCGGCGCTGGAAGGCGGCAAAGGCGAGAATATGGCGGCAGCTGCGTGAAAGGAGAGGAAGAGTCGGCAGTGGAAGACGGCAAAGGCGAGAATATGGCGGCAACTGCGTGAAACTAGAGGAAGATTTGGCGATGGAAGGCGGCAAAGGCGAGAATATGGCGGCACGTACCTGAAAGGAGAGGAAGAGTCGGCACTGCAAGGCGGCAAAGGCGAGAATATGGCGGCACGTACCTGAAAGGAGAGGAAGATTTGACGCTGGAAGGCGGCAAAGGCGAGAATATGGCGGCAACTGCGTGAAAGGAGAGGAAGAGTCGGCGCTGGAAGGCGGCAAAGGCGAGATTATGGCGGCAGCTGCGTGAAAGGATAGGAAGAGTCGGCGCTGGAAGGCGGCAAAGGCGAGAATATGGCAGCACGTCCCTGAAAGAACAGGAAGAGTCGGCGCTGGAAGGCGGCAAAGGCGAGAATATGGCGGCACGTACCTGAAAGGAGAGGAAGAGTCGGCGCTGGAAGGCGGCAAAGGCGAGAATATGGCGGCAGCTGCGTGAAAGGAGAGGAAGAGTCGGCGGTGGAAGGCGGGAAATGCGAGAATATGGCGGCAACTGCGTGAAAGGAGAGGAAGAGTCGGCGCTGGAAGGCGGCAAAGGCGAGAATATGGCAGCACGCACCTGAAAGAAGAGGAAGACTCGGCGTTGCAAGGCGGCAAAGGCGAGAATATGGCGGCACGTACCTGAAAGGAGAGGAAGAGTCGGCGCTGGAAGGCGGCAAAGGCGAGAATATGGCAGCCCGTGCGTGAAAGGAGAGGAAGAGTCGGCGCTGGAAGGCGGCAAAGGCGAGAATATGGCGGTAGGTGCGTGACAGGAGAGGAAGAGTCGGCGCTGGAAGGCTGCAAAGGCAAGAATATGGCGGCAGCTGCGTGAAAGGAGAGGAAGAGTCGGCGGTGGAAGGCGGGAAATGCGAGAACATGGCGGCAACTCCGTGAAAGGAGAGGAAGAGTTGGCGCTGGAAGACGGCAAAGGCGAGAATATGGCGGCACGTACCTGAAAGGAGGGGAAGATTTGGCGCTGGAAGGCGGCAAAGGCGAGAATATGGCGGCACGTACCTGAAAGGAGAGGAAGAGTCGGCGCTGGAAGGCGGCAAAGGCGAGAATATGGCGGCAGGTGCGTGAAAGGAGAGGAAGAGTCGGCACTGGAAGGCGGCAAAGGCGAGAATATGGCGGCACGTGCGTGAAAGGAGAGGAAGAGTCGGCGCTGGAAGGCGGCAAAGGCAAGAATATGGCGGCACGTACCTGAAAGGAGAGCAAGAGTCGGCGCTGGAAGGCGGCAAAGGCGAGAATATGGCGGCAGCTGCGTGAAAGGAGAGGAAGAGTCGGCGCTGGAAGGCGGCAAAGGCGAGAATATGGCAGCACGCACCTGAAAGAACAGGAAGAGTCGGCGCTGGAAGGCGGCAAAGGCGAGAATATGGCGGCACGTACCTGAAAGGAGAGGAAGAGTCGGCGCTGGAAGGCGGCAAAGGCGAGAATATGGCGGCAGCTGCGTGAAAGGAGAGGAAGAGTCGGCGGTGGAAGGCGGGAAATGCGATAATATGGTGGCAACTGCGTGAAAGGAGAGGAAGAGTCGGCGCTGGAAGGCGGCAAAGGCGAGAATATGGCGGCAGCTGCGTGAAAGGAGAGGAAGAGTCGGCAGTGGAAGACGGCAAAGGCGAGAATATGGCGGCAACTGCGTGAAACTAGAGGAAGATTTGGCGATGGAAGGCGGCAAAGGCGAGAATATGGCGGCACGTACCTGAAAGGAGAGGAAGAGTCGGCACTGCAAGGCGGCAAAGGCGAGAATATGGCGGCACGTACCTGAAAGGAGAGGAAGATTTGGCGCTGGAAGGCGGCAAAGGCGAGAATATGGCGGCAGCTGCGTGAAAGGAGAGGAAGAGTCGGCGGTGGAAGGCGGTAAAGGCGAGAATATGGCGGCCAGTACCTGAAAGGAGAGGAAGATTTGGCGCTGGAAGGCGGCAAAGGCGAGAATATGGCGGCACGTACCTGAAAGGAGAGGAAGAGTCGGCGCTGGAAGGCGGCAAAGGCGAGAATATGGCGGCAACTGCGTGAAAGGAGAGGAAGATTTGGCGCTGGAAGGCGGCAAAGGCGAGAATATGGCGGCAGCTGCGTGAAAGGAGAGGAAGAGTCGGCGCTGGAAGGCAGCAAAGGCGAGAATATGGCGGCAGCTGTGTGAAAGGAGAGGAAGAGTCGGCGGTAGAAGCCGGCAAAGGCGAGAATATGGCGGCACGTACCTGAAAGGAGAGGAAGACTCGGCGGTGGAAGGCGGCAAAGGCGGGAATATGGCAGCACGTACCTGAAAGGAGAGGAAGAGTCGGCGCTGGAAGGCGGCAAACGAGAGAATATGGCGGCAGGTGCGTGAAAGGAGAGGAAGAGTCGGCGCTGGAACGCGGCAAAGGCGAGAATATGGCGGCACGCACCTGAAAGGAGAGGAAGAGTCGGCGGTGGAAGGTGGCAAAGGCGAGAATATGGCGGCACGTACCTGAAAGGAGAGGAAGAGTCGGCGCTGGAAGGCGGCAAAGGCGAGAATATGGCGGTAGGTGCGTGAAAGGAGAGGAAGAGTCGGCGCTGGAAGGCGGCAAAGGCGAGAATATGGCGGCAGCTGCGTGAAAGGAGAGGAAGAGTCGGCGCTGGAAGGCGGCAAAGGCGAGAATATGGCAGCATTTGCGTGACAGGAGAGGAAGATTTGGCGCTGGAAGGCGGCAAAGGCGAGAATATGGCTGCACCTGCGTGAAAGGAGAGGAAGAGTCGGCGCTGGAAGGCGGCAAAGGCGAGAATATGGCGGCACGTACCTGAAAGGAGAGGAAGATTTGGCGCTGGAAGGTGGCAACGGCGAGAATATGTTGGCAGGAGCGTGAAAGGATAGGAAGAGTCGGCGCTGGAAGGCGGCAAAGGCGAGAATATGGCAGCACGTACCTGAAAGGAGAGGAAGATTTGGCGCTGGAAGGCGGCAAACGAGAGAATGTGGCGGCAGCTGCGTGAAAGGAGAGGAAGAGTCGGCGCTGGAAGGCGGCAAAGGCGAGAATATGGCAGCACGTACCTGAAAGGAGAGGAAGATTTGGCGCTGGAAGGCGGCAAACGAGAGAATATGGCGGCAACTGCGTGAAAGGAGAGGAAGAATCGGCGCTGGAAGGCGGCAAAGGCGAGAATATGGCAGCACGCACCTGAAAGACCAGGAAGACTCGGCGTTGGAAGGCGGCAAAGGCGAAAATATGGCGGCACGTACCTGAAAGGAGAGGAAGAGTCGGCGCTGGAAGGCGGCAAAGGCGAGAATATGGCAGCCCGTGCGTGAAAGGAGAGGAAGAGTCGGCGCTGGAAGGCGGCAAAGGCGAGAATATGGCGGTAGGTGCGTGAAAGGAGAGGAAGAGTAGGCGCTGGAAGGCTGCAAAGGCAAGAATATGGCGGCAGCTGCGTGAAAGGAGAGGAAGAGTCGGCGGTGGAAGGCGGGAAATGCGAGAACATGGCGGCAACTCCGTGAAAGGAGAGGAAGAGTTGGCGCTGGAACGCGGCAAAGGCGAGAATATGGCGGCACGTACCTGAAAGGAGGGGAAGATTTGGCGCTGGAAGGCGGCAAAGGCGAGAATATGGCGGCACGTACCTGAAAGGAGAGGAAGAGTCGGCGCTGGAAGGCGGCAAATGCGAGAATATGGCGGCAGCTGCGTGAAAGGAGAGGAAGATTTGGCGGTGGAAGGCGGCAAAGGCGAGAATATGGCGGCACGTGCGTGAAAGGAGAGGAAGAGTCGGCGCTGGAAGGCGGCAAAGGCGAGAATATGGCGGCACGTACCTGAAAGGAGAGGAAGAGTCGGCGCTGGAAGGCGGCAAAGGCGAGAATATGGCGGCACGTACCTGAAAGGAGAGGAAGATTTGGCGCTGGAAGGCGGCAAAGGCGAGAATATGGCGGAAGCTGCGTGAAAGGAGAGGAAGAGTCGGCGCTGGAAGGCGGCAAAGGCGAGAATATGGCAGCACGTACCTGAAAGGAGAGGAAGATTTGGCGCTGGAAGGCGGCAAACGAGAGAATATGGCGGCAGCTGCGTGAAAGGAGAGGAAGAGTCGGCAGTGGAAGGCGGCAAAGGCGAGAATATGGCAGCACGTACCTGAAAGGAGAGGAAGATTTGGCGCTGGAAGGCGGCAAACGAGAGAATATGGCGGCAACTGCGTGAAAGGAGAGGAAGAATCGGCGCTGGAAGGCGGTAAAGGCGAGAATATGGCAGCACGCACCTGAAAGACCAGGAAGACTCGGCGTTGGAAGGCGGCAAAGGCAAAAATATGGCGGCACGTACCTGAAAGGAGAGGAAGAGTCGGCGCTGGAAGGCGGCAAAGGCGAGAATATGGCAGCCCGTGCGTGAAAGGAGAGGAAGAGTCGGCGCTGGAAGGCGGCAAAGGTGAGAATATGGCGGTAGGTGCGTGACAGGAGAGGAAGAGTCGGCGCTGGAAGGCTGCAAAGGCAAGAATATGGCGGCAGCTGCGTGAAAGGAGAGGAAGAGTCGGCGGTGGAAGGCGGGAAATGCGAGAACATGGCGGCAACTCCGTGAAAGGAGAGGAAGAGTTGGCGCTGGAAGGCGGCAAAGGCGAGAATATGGCGGCACGTACCTGAAAGGAGGGGAAGATTTGGCGCTGGAAGGCGGCAAAGGCGAGAATATGGCGGCAGGTGCGTGAAAGGAGAGGAAGAGTCGGCGCTGGAAGGCGGCAAAGGCGAGAATATGGCGGCACGTGCGTGAAAGGAGAGGAAGAGTCGGCGCTGGAAGGCGGCAAAGGCGAGAATATGGCGGCACGTACCTGAAAGGAGAGGAAGAGTCGGCAGTGGAAGGCGGCAAAGGCGAGAATATGGCGGCACGTACCTGAAAGGAGAGGAAGAGTCGGCGCTGGAAGGCGGCAAAGGCGAGAATATGGCGGCAGCTGCGTGAAAGGAGAGGAAGAGTCGGCAGTGGAAGGCGGCAAAGGCGAGAATATGGCAGCACGTACCTGAAAGGAGAGGAAGATTTGGCGCTGGAAGGCGGCAAACGAGAGAATATGGCGGCAACTGCATGAAAGGAGAGGAAGAGTCGGCAGTGGAAGGCGGCAAAGGCGAGAATATGGCAGCACGCACCTGAAAGAACAGGAAGAGTCGGCGCTGGAAGGCGGCAAAGGCGAGAATATGGCGGCATGTACCTGAAAGGAGAGGAAGATTTGGCGCTGGAAGGCGGCAAAGGCGAGAATATGGCAGCACATGCGTGACAGGAGAGGAAGAGTCGGTGCTGGAAGGCGGCAAAGGCGAGAATATGGCGGTAGGTGCGTGAAAGGAGAGGAAGAGTCGGCGCTGGAAGGCGGCAAAGGCGAGAATATGGCGGCAGCTGCGTAAAAGGAGAGGAAGAGTCGGCGGTGGAAGGCGGGAAATGCAGAATATGGCGGCAACTGCGTGAAAGGAGAGGAAGAGACGGCGCTGGAAGACGGCAAAGGCGAGAATATGGCGGCACGTACCTGAAAGGAGAGGAAGATTTGGCGCTGGAAGGCGGCAAAGGCGAGAATATGGCAGCACGTACCTGAAAGGAGAGGAAGAGTCGGCGCTGGAATGCGGCAAAGGCGAGAATATGGCGGCAGCTGCGTGAAAGGAGAGGAAGAGTCGGCGCTGGAACGCGGCAAAGGCGAGAATATGGCGGCACGCACCTGAAAGGAGAGGAAGAGTCGGCGGTGGAAGGCGGCAAACGCGAGAATATGGCGACACGTACCTGAAAGGAGAGGAAGATTTGGCGCTGGAAGGCGGCAAAGGCGAGAATATGGCGGCACGTACCTGAAAGGAGAGGAAGAGTCGGCGCTGGAAGGCGGCAAAGGCGAGAATATGGCGGCAGCTGCGTGAAAGGATAGGAAGAGTCGGCGTTGGAAGGCGGTAAAGGCGAGAATATGGCGGTAGGTGCGTGAAAGGAGAGGAAGAGTCGGCGCTGGAAGGCGGCAAAGGCGAGAATATGGCAGCACGTACCTGAAAGGAGAGGAAGAGTCGGCAGTGGAAGGCGGCAAAGGCAAGAATATGGCGGCACGTACCTGAAAGGAGAGGAAGAGTCGGCGCTGGAAGGCGGCAAAGGCGAGAATATGGCGGCAGGTGCGTGAAAGGAGAGGAAGAGTCGGCGGTGGAAGGCGGCAAAGGCGAGAATATGGCAGCACGCACCTGAAAGAACAGGAAGAGTCGGCGCTGGAAGGCGGCAAAGGCGAGAATATGGCGGCACGTACCTGAAAGGAGAGGAAGAGTCGGCGCTGGAAGGCGGCAAAGGCGAGAATATGGCAGCCCGTGCGTGAAAGGAGAGGAAGAGTCGGCGCTGGAAGGCGGCAAAGGCGAGAATATGGCGGCACGTACCTGAAAGGAGAGGAAGAGTCGGCGCTGGAAGGCGGCAAAGGCGAGAATATGGCGGCAGCTGCGTGAAAGGAGAGGAAGAGTCGGCAGTGGAAGACGGCAAAGGCGAGAATATGGCGGCAACTGCGTGAAACTAGAGGAAGATTTGGCGATGGAAGGCGGCAAATGCGAGAATATGGCGGCACGTACCTGAAAGGAGAGGAAGAGTCGGCACTGCAAGGCGGCAAAGGCGAGAATATGGCGGCACGCACCTGAAAGGAGAGGAAGAGTCGGCGGTGGAAGGCGACAAAGGTGAGAATATGGCGGCAGCTGCGTGAAAGGAGAGGAAGAGTCGGCGGTGGAAGGCGGGAAATGCGAGAACATGGCGGCAACTCCGTGAAAGGAGAGGAAGAGTTGGCGCTGGAAGACGGCAAAGGCGAGAATATGGCGGCACGTACCTGAAAGGAGAGGAAGAGTCGGCGCTGGAAGGCGGCAAAGGCGAGAATATGGCGGCAACTGCGTGAAAGGAGAGGAAGATTTGGCGGTGGAAGACGGCAAAGGCGAGAATATGGCGGCAGCTGCGTGAAAGGAGAGGAAGAGTCGGCGCTGGAAGGCAGCAAAGGCGAGAATATGGCGGCAGCTGTGTGAAAGGAGAGGAAGAGTCGGCGGTAGAAGCCGGCAAAGGCGAGAATATGGCGGCACGTACCTGAAAGGAGAGGAAGACTCGGCGGTGGAAGGCGGCAAAGGCGGGAATATGGCAGCACGTACCTGAAAGGAGAGGAAGAGTCGGCGCTGGAAGGCGGCAAACGAGAGAATATGGCGGCAGGTGCGTGAAAGGAGAGGAAGAGTCGGCGCTGGAACGCGGCAAAGGCGAGAATATGGCGGCACGCACCTGAAAGGAGAGGAAGAGTCGGCGGTGGAAGGCGGCAAAGGCGAGAATATGGCGGCACGTACCTGAAAGGAGAGGAAGAGTCGGCGCTGGAAGGCGGCAAAGGCGAGAATATGGCGGCAGGTGCGTGAAAGGAGAGGAAGAGTCGGCGCTGGAAGGCGGCAAAGGCGAGAATATGGCGGCAGCTGCGTGAAAGGAGAGGAAGAGTCGGCGGTGGAAGGCGGCAAAGGCGAGAATATGGCAGCATTTGCGTGACAGGAGAGGAAGATTTGGCGCTGGAAGGCGGCAAAGGCGAGAATATGGCTGCACCTGCGTGAAAGGAGAGGAAGAGTCGGCGCTGGAAGGCGGCAAAGGCGAGAATATGGCGGCACGTACCTGAAAGGAGAGGAAGATTTGGCGCTGGAAGGCGGCAAAGGCGAGAATATGGCGGCAGCTGCGTGAAAGGATAGGAAGAGTCGGCGCTGGAAGGCGGCAAAGGCGAGAATATGGCAGCACGTACCTGAAAGGAGAGGAAGATTTGGCGCTGGAAGGCGGCAAACGAGAGAATGTGGCGGCAGCTGCGTGAAAGGAGAGGAAGAGTCGGCGCTGGAAGGCGGCAAAGGCGAGAATATGGCAGCACGTACCTGAAAGGAGAGGAAGATTTGGCGCTGGAAGGCGGCAAACGAGAGAATATGGCGGCAACTGCGTGAAAGGAGAGGAAGAATCGGCGCTGGAAGGCGGCAAAGGCGAGAATATGGCAGCACGCACCTGAAAGACCAGGAAGACTCGGCGTTGGAAGGCGGCAAAGGCGAAAATATGGCGGCACGTACCTGAAAGGAGAGGAAGAGTCGGCGCTGGAAGGCGGCAAAGGCGAGAATATGGCAGCCCGTGCGTGAAAGAAGAGGAAGAGTCGGCGCTGGAAGGCGGCAAAGGCGAGAATATGGCGGTAGGTGCGTGAAAGGAGAGGAAGAGTAGGCGCTGGAAGGCTGCAAAGGCAAGAATATGGCGGCAGCTGCGTGAAAGGAGAGGAAGAGTCGGCGGTGGAAGGCGGGAAATGCGAGAACATGGCGGCAACTCCGTGAAAGGAGAGGAAGAGTTGGCGCTGGAACGCGGCAAAGGCGAGAATATGGCGGCACGTACCTGAAAGGAGGGGAAGATTTGGCGCTGGAAGGCGGCAAAGGCGAGAATATGGCGGCACGTACCTGAAAGGAGAGGAAGAGTCGGCGCTGGAAGGCGGCAAATGCGAGAATATGGCGGCAGCTGCGTGAAAGGAGAGGAAGATTTGGCGGTGGAAGGCGGCAAAGGCGAGAATATGGCGGCACGTGCGTGAAAGGAGAGGAAGAGTCGGCGCTGGAAGGCGGCAAAGGCGAGAATATGGCGGCACGTACCTGAAAGGAGAGGAAGAGTCGGCAGTGGAAGGCGGCAAAGGCGAGAATATGGCGGCACGTACCTGAAAGGAGAGGAAGAGTCGGCGCTGGAAGGCGGCAAAGGCGAGAATATGGCGGCAGCTGCGTGAAAGGAGAGGAAGAGTCGGCAGTGGAAGGCGGCAAAGGCGAGAATATGGCAGCACGTACCTGAAAGGAGAGGAAGATTTGGCGCTGGAAGGCGGCAAACGAGAGAATATGGCGGCAACTGCATGAAAGGAGAGGAAGAGTCGGCAGTGGAAGGCGGCAAAGGCGAGAATATGGCAGCACGCACCTGAAAGAACAGGAAGAGTCGGCGCTGGAAGGCGGCAAAGGCGAGAATATGGCGGCACGTACCTGAAAGGAGAGGAAGATTTGGCGCTGGAAGGCGGCAAAGGCGAGAATATGGCGGAAGCTGCGTGAAAGGAGAGGAAGAGTCGGCGCTGGAAGGCGGCAAAGGCGAGAATATGGCAGCACGTACCTGAAAGGAGAGGAAGATTTGGCGCTGGAAGGCGGCAAACGAGAGAATATGGCGGCAGCTGCGTGAAAGGAGAGGAAGAGTCGGCGCTGGAAGGCGGCAAAGGCGAGAATATGGCAGCACGTACCTGAAAGGAGAGGAAGATTTGGCGCTGGAAGGCGGCAAACGAGAGAATATGGCGGCAACTGCGTGAAAGGAGAGGAAGAATCGGCGCTGGAAGGCGGTAAAGGCGAGAATATGGCAGCACGCACCTGAAAGACCAGGAAGACTCGGCGTTGGAAGGCGGCAAAGGCAAAAATATGGCGGCACGTACCTGAAAGGAGAGGAAGAGTCGGCGCTGGAAGGCGGCAAAGGCGAGAATATGGCAGCCCGTGCGTGAAAGGAGAGGAAGAGTCGGCGCTGGAAGGCGGCAAAGGTGAGAATATGGCGGTAGGTGCGTGACAGGAGAGGAAGAGTCGGCGCTGGAAGGCTGCAAAGGCAAGAATATGGCGGCAGCTGCGTGAAAGGAGAGGAAGAGTCAGCGGTGGAAGGCGGGAAATGCGAGAACATGGCGGCAACTCCGTGAAAGGAGAGGAAGAGTTGGCGCTGGAAGGCGGCAAAGGCGAGAATATGGCGGCACGTACCTGAAAGGAGGGGAAGATTTGGCGCTGGAAGGCGGCAAAGGCGAGAATATGGCGGCACGTACCTGAAAGGAGAGGAAGAGTCGGCGCTGGAAGGCGGCAAAGGCGAGAATATGGCGGCAGGTGCGTGAAAGGACAGGAAGATTTGGCGCTGGAAGGCGGCAAAGGCGAGAATATGGCGGCACGTGCGTGAAAGGAGAGGAAGAGTCGGCGCTGGAAGGTGGCAAAGGCGAGAATATGGCGGCACGTACCTGAAAGGAGAGGAAGAGTCGGCAGTGGAAGGCGGCAAAGGCGAGAATATGGCGGCACGTACCTGAAAGGAGAGGAAGAGTCGGCGCTGGAAGGCGGCAAAGGCGAGAATATGGCGGCAGCTGCGTGAAAGGAGAGGAAGAGTCGGCGGTGGAAGGCGGCAAAGGCGAGAATATGGCAGCACGTACCTGAAAGGAGAGGAAGATTTGGCGCTGGAAGGCGGCAAACGAGAGAATATGGCGGCAACTGCATGAAAGGAGAGGAAGAGTCGGCAGTGGAAGGCGGCAAAGGCGAGAATATGGCAGCACGCACCTGAAAGAACAGGAAGAGTCGGCGCTGGAAGGCGGCAAAGGCGAGAATATGGCGGCACGTACCTGAAAGGAGAGGAAGAGTCGGCGCTGGAAGGCGGCAAAGGCGAGAATATGGCGGCAGCTGCGTGAAAGGATAGGAAGAGTCGGCGGTGGAAGGCGGTAAAGGCTAGAATATGGCGGCAACTACGTGAAAGGACAGGAAGAGTCGGCGCTGGAAGGCGGCAAAGGTGAGAATATGGCGGCACGTACCTGAAAGGAGAGGAAGAGTCGGCAGTGGAAGGCGGCAAAGGCAAGAATATGGCGGCACGTACCTGAAAGGAGAGGAAGAGTCGGCGCTGGAAGGCGGCAAAGGCGAGAATATGGCGGCAGGTGCGTGAAAGGAGAGGAAGAGTCGGCGGTGGAAGGCGGCAAAGGCGAGAATATGGCAGCACGCACCTGAAAGAACAGGAAGAGCCGGCGCTGGAAGGCGGCAAAGGCGAGAATATGGCGGCACGTACCTGAAAGGAGAGGAAGAGTCGGCGCTGGAAGGCGGCAAAGGCGAGAATATGGCGGCAGCTGCGTGAAAGGAGAGGAAGAGTCGGCGGTGGAAGGCGGGAAATGCGAGAATATGGCGGCAACTGCGTGAAAGGAGAGGAAGAGTCGGCGCTGGAAGGCGGCAAAGGCGAGAATATGGCGGCAGCTGCGTGAAAGGAGAGGAAGAGTCGGCAGTGGAAGACGGCAAAGGCGAGAATATGGCGGCAACTGCGTGAAACTAGAGGAAGATTTGGCGATGGAAGGCGGCAAATGCGAGAATATGGCGGCACGTACCTGAAAGGAGAGGAAGAGTCGGCACTGCAAGGCGGCAAAGGCGAGAATATGGCGGCACGCACCTGAAAGGAGAGGAAGAGTCGGCGCTGGAAGGCGGCAAAGGCGAGAATATGGCGGCAGCTGCGTGAAAGGAGAGGAAGAGTCGGCGGTGGTAGGCGGGAAATGCGAGAACATGGCGGCAACTCCGTGAAAGGAGAGGAAGAGTTGGCGCTGGAAGACGGCAAAGGCGAGAATATGGCGGCACGTACCTGAAAGGAGGGGAAGATTTGGCGCTGGAAGGCGGCAAAGGCGAGAATATGGCGGCACGTACCTGAAAGGAGAGGAAGAGTCGGCGCTGGAAGGCGGCAAAGGCGAGAATATGGCGGCAGGTGCGTGAAAGGAGAGGAAGAGTCGGCGCTGGAAGGCGGCAAAGGCGAGAATATGGCGGCACGTGCGTGAAAGGAGACGAAGAGTCGGCGGTGGAAGGCGGCAAAGGCGAGAATATGGCGGCACGTACCTGAAAGGAGAGGAAGAGTCGGCGCTGGAAGGCGGCAAAGGCGACAATATGGCAGCACGTACCTGAAAGGAGAGGAAGAGTCGGCGCTGGAAGGCGGCAAAGGCGAGAATATGGCGGCAGCTGCGTGAAAGGATAGGAAGAGTCGGCAGTGGAAGGCGGCAAAGGCGAGAATATGGCAGCACGTACCTGAAAGGAGAGGAAGATTTGGCGCTGGAAGGCGGCAAAGGCGAGAATATGGCAGCCCGTGCGTGAAAGGAGAGGAAGAGTCGGCGCTGGAAGGCGGCAAAGGCGAGAATATGGCGGTAGGTGCGTGACAGGAGAGGAAGAGTCGGCGCTGGAAGGCTGCAAAGGCAAGAATATGGCGGCAGCTGCGTGAAAGGAGAGGAAGAGTCGGCGGTGGAAGGCGGGAAATGCGAGAACATGGCGGCAACTCCGTGAAAGGAGAGGAAGAGTTGGCGCTGGAAGACGGCAAAGGCGAGAATATGGCGGCACGTACCTGAAAGGAGGGGAATATTTGGCGCTGGAAGGCGGCAAAGGCGAGAATATGGCGGCACGTACCTGAAAGGAGAGGAAGAGTCGGCGCTGGAAGGCGGCAAAGGCGAGAATATGGCGGCAGCTGCGTGAAAGGAGAGGAAGAGTCGGCGCTGGAAGGCGGCAAAGGCGAGAATATGGCGGCACGTGCGTGAAAGGAGAGGAAGAGTCGGCGCTGGAAGGCGGCAAAGGCGAGAATATGGCAGCACGTACCTGAAAGGAGAGGAAGAGTCGGCAGTGGAAGGCGGCAAAGGCGAGAATATGGCGGCACGTACCTGAAAGGAGAGGAAGAGTCGGCGCTGGAAGGCGGCAAAGGCGAGAATATGGCGGCAGCTGCGTGAAAGGAGAGGAAGAGTCGGCAGTGGAAGGCGGCAAAGGCGAGAATATGGCAGCACGTACCTGAAAGGAGAGGAAGATTTGGCGCTGGAAGGCGGCAAACGAGAGAATATGGCGGCAACTGCATGAAAGGAGAGGAACAGTCGGCAGTGGAAGGCGGCAAAGGCGAGAATATGGCAGCACGCACCTGAAAGAACAGGAAGAGTCGGCGCTGGAAGGCGGCAAAGGCGAGAATATGGCGGCATGTACCTGAAAGGAGAGGAAGAGTCGGCGCTGGAAGGCGGCAAAGGCGAGAATATGGCAGCACGTACGTGACAGGAGAGGAAGAGTCGGTGCTGGAAGGCGGCAAAGGCGAGAATATGGCGGTAGGTGCGTGAAAGGAGAGGAAGAGTCGGCGCTGGAAGGCGGCAAAGGCGAGAATATGGCGGCAGCTGCGTAAAAGGAGAGGAGGAGTCGGCGGTGGAAGGCGGGAAATGCAGAATATGGCGGCAACTGCGTGAAAGGAGAGGAAGAGTGGGCGCTGGAAGGCGGCAAAGGCGAGAATATGGCGGCACGTACCTGAAAGGAGAGGAAGATTTGGCGCTGGAAGGCGGCAAAGGCGAGAATATGGCAGCACGTACCTCAAAGAAGAGGAAGATTCGGCGCTGGAATGCGGCAAAGGCGAGAATATGGCGGCAGCTGCGTGAAAGGAGAGGAAGAGTCGGCGCTGGAAGGCGGCAAACGCGAGAATATGGCGGCACGTACCTGAAAGGAGAGGAAGAGTCGGCGCTGGAAGGCGGCAAAGGCGAGAATATGGCGGCACGTACCTGAAAGGAGAGGAAGATTTGGCGCTGGAAGGCGGCAAATGCGAGAATATGGCGGCAGCTGCGTGAAAGGATAGGAAGAGTCGGCGGTGGAAGGCGGCAAAGGCGAGAATATGGCGGCACGTACCTGAAAGGAGAGGAAGAATCGGCGCTGGAAGGCGGCAAAGGCGAGAATATGGCGGCACGTACCTGAAAGGAGAGGAAGAGTCGGCAGTGGAAGGCGGCAAATGCAAGAATATGGCGGCACGTACCTGAAAGGAGAGGAAGAGTCGGCGCTGGAAGGCGGCAAAGGCGAGAATATGGCGGCAGCTGCGTGAAAGGAGAGGAAGAGTCGGCGCTGGAAGGCGGCAAAGGCGAGAATATGGCAGCACGCACCTGAAAGAACAGGAAGAGTCGGCGCTGGAAGGCGGCAAAGGCGAGAATATGGCAGCACGTACCTGAAAGGAGAGGAAGAGTCGGCGCTGGAAGGCGGCAAAGGCGAGAATATGGCGGCAGCTGCGTGAAAGGAGAGGAAGAGTCGGCGGTGGAAGGCGGGAAAGGCGAGAATATGGCGGCAACTGCGTGAAAGGAGAGGAAGAGTCGGCGCTGGAAGGCAGCAAAGGCGAGAATATGGCGGCAGCTGCGTGAAAGGAGAGGAAGAGTCGGCAGTGGAATACGGCAAAGGCGAGAATATGGCGGCAACTGCGTGAAACTAGCGGAAGATTTGGCGATGGAAGGCGGCAAAGGCGAGAATATGGCGGCACGTACCTGAAAGGAGAGGAAGAGTCGGCACTGCAAGGCGGCAAAGGCGAGAATATGGCGGCAACTGCGTGAAAGCAGAGGAAGAGTCGGCGCTGGAAGGCGGCAAAGGCGAGAATATGGCGGCAGCTGCGTGAAAGGAGAGGAAGAGTCGGCGCTGGAAGGCGGCAAAAGCGAGAATATGGCAGCATTTGCGTGACAGGAGAGGAAGATTTGGCGCTGGAAGGCGGCAAAGGCGAGAATATGGCGGCACCTGCGTGAAAGGAGAGGAAGAGTCGGCGCTGGAAGGCGGCAAAGGCGAGAATATGGCGGCACGTACCTGAAAGGAGAGGAAGATTTGGCGCTGGAAGGCGGCAAAGGCGAGAATATGGCGGCAGCTGCGTGAAAGGATAGGAAGAGTCGGCGGTGGAAGGCGGCAAAGGCGAGAATATGGCGGCACGTACCTGAAAGGAGAGGAAGAATCGGCGCTGGAAGGCGGCAAAGGCGAGAATATGGCGGCACGTACCTGAAAGGAGAGGAAGAGTCGGCAGTGGAAGGCGGCAAAGGCGAGAATATGGCGGCACGTACCTGAAAGGAGAGGAAGAGTCGGCGCTGGAAGGCGGCAAAGGCGAGAATATGGCGGCAGGTGCGTGAAAGGAGAGGAAGAGTCGGCGCTGGAAGGCGGCAAAGGCGAGAATATGGCAGCACGCACCTGAAAGAACAGGAAGAGTCGGCGCTGGAAGGCGGCAAAGGCGAGAATATGGCGGCACGTACCTGAAAGGAGAGGAAGAGTCGGCGCTGGAAGGCGGCAAAGGCGAGAATATGGCGGCAACTGCGGGAAAGGAGAGGAAGAGTCGGCGGTGGAAGGCGGCAAAGGCGAGAATATGGCGGCAGCTGCGTGAAAGGAGAGGAAGGGTCGGCAGTGGAAGACGGCAAAGGCGAGAATATGGCGGCAACTGCGTGAAACTAGAGGAAGATTTGGCGATGGAAGGCGGCAAAGGCGAGAATATGGCGGCACGTACCTGAAAGGAGAGGAAGAGTCGGCACTGCAAGGCGGCAAAGGCGAGAATATGGCGGCACGTACCTGAAAGGAGAGGAAGAGTCGGCGCTGGAAGGCGGCAAAGGCGAGAATATGGCGGCAACTGCGTGAAAGGAGAGGAAGAGTCGGCGCTGGAAGGCGGCAAAGGCGAGAATATGGCGGCAGCTGCGTGAAAGGAGAGGAAGAGTCGGCGGTGGAAGGCGGCAAAGGCGAGAATATGGCGGCCAGTACCTGAAAGGAGAGGAAGATTTGGCGCTGGAAGGCGGCAAAGGCGAGAATATGGCAGCACGTACGTGACAGGAGAGGAAGAGTCGGTGCTGGAAGGCGGCAAAGGCGAGAATATGGCGGTAGGTGCGTGAAAGGAGAGGAAGAGTCGGCGCTGGAAGGCGGCAAAGGCGAGAATATGGCGGCAGCTGCGTAAAAGGAGAGGAGGAGTCGGCGGTGGAAGGCGGGAAATGCAGAATATGGCGGCAACTGCGTGAAAGGAGAGGAAGAGTGGGCGCTGGAAGGCGGCAAAGGCGAGAATATGGCGGCACGTACCTGAAAGGAGAGGAAGATTTGGCGCTGGAAGGCGGCAAAGGCGAGAATATGGCGGCACGTACCTGAAAGTAGAGGAAGATTTGGCGCTGGAAGGCGGCAAATGCGAGAATATGGCGGCAGCTGCGTGAAAGGATAGGAAGAGTCGGCGGTGGAAGGCGGCAAAGGCGAGAATATGGCGGCACGTACCTGAAAGGAGAGGAAGAATCGGCGCTGGAAGGCGGCAAAGGCGAGAATATGGCGGCACGTACCTGAAAGGAGAGGAAGAGTCGGCAGTGGAAGGCGGCAAATGCAAGAATATGGCGGCACGTACCTGAAAGGAGAGGAAGAGTCGGCGCTGGAAGGCGGCAAAGGCGAGAATATGGCGGCAGCTGCGTGAAAGGAGAGGAAGAGTCGGCGCTGGAAGGCGGCAAAGGCGAGAATATGGCAGCACGCACCTGAAAGAACAGGAAGAGTCGGCGCTGGAAGGCGGCAAAGGCGAGAATATGGCAGCACGTACCTGAAAGGAGAGGAAGAGTCGGCGCTGGAAGGCGGCAAAGGCGAGAATATGGCGGCAGCTGCGTGAAAGGAGAGGAAGAGTCGGCGGTGGAAGGCGGGAAAGGCGAGAATATGGCGGCAACTGCGTGAAAGGAGAGGAAGAGTCGGCGCTGGAAGGCAGCAAAGGCGAGAATATGGCGGCAGCTGCGTGAAAGGAGAGGAAGAGTCGGCAGTGGAATACGGCAAAGGCGAGAATATGGCGGCAACTGCGTGAAACTAGCGGAAGATTTGGCGATGGAAGGCGGCAAAGGCGAGAATATGGCGGCACGTACCTGAAAGGAGAGGAAGAGTCGGCACTGCAAGGCGGCAAAGGCGAGAATATGGCGGCAACTGCGTGAAAGCAGAGGAAGAGTCGGCGCTGGAAGGCGGCAAAGGCGAGAATATGGCGGCAGCTGCGTGAAAGGAGAGGAAGAGTCGGCGCTGGAAGGCGGCAAAGGCGAGAATATGGCAGCATTTGCGTGACAGGAGAGGAAGATTTGGCGCTGGAAGGCGGCAAAGGCGAGAATATGGCGGCACCTGCGTGAAAGGAGAGGAAGAGTCGGCGCTGGAAGGCGGCAAAGGCGAGAATATGGCGGCACGTACCTGAAAGGAGAGGAAGATTTGGCGCTGGAAGGCGGCAAAGGCGAGAATATGGCGGCAGCTGCGTGAAAGGATAGGAAGAGTCGGCGGTGGAAGGCGGCAAAGGCGAGAATATGGCGGCACGTACCTGAAAGGAGAGGAAGAATCGGCGCTGGAAGGCGGCAAAGGCGAGAATATGGCGGCACGTACCTGAAAGGAGAGGAAGAGTCGGCGCTGGAAGGCGGCAAAGGCGAGAATATGGCGGCACGTACCTGAAAGGAGAGGAAGAGTCGGCGCTGGAAGGCGGCAAAGGCGAGAATATGGCGGCAACTGCGGGAAAGGAGAGGAAGAGTCGGCGCTGGAAGGCGGCAAAGGCGAGAATATGGCGGCACGTACCTGAAAGCAGAGGAAGAGTCGGCGGTTGAAGGCGGGAAATGCGAGAATATGGCGGCAGCTGCGTGAAAGGAGAGGAAGAGTCGGCAGTGGAAGACGGCAAAGGCGAGAATATGGCGGCACGTACCTGAAAGGAGAGGAAGAGTCGGCACTGCAAGGCGGCAAAGGCGAGAATATGGCGGCACGTACCTGAAAGGAGAGGAAGATTTGGCGCTGGAAGGCGGCAAAGGCGAGAATATGGCGGCAACTGCGTGAAAGGAGAGGAAGAGTCGGCGCTGGAAGGCGGCAAAGGCGAGAATATGGCGGCAGCTGCGTGAAAGGAGAGGAAGAGTCGGCGGTGGAAGGCGGTAAAGGCGAGAATATGGCGGCCAGTACCTGAAAGGAGAGGAAGATTTGGCGGTGGAAGGCGGCAAACGAGAGAATATGGCGGCAACTGCATGAAAGGAGAGGAAGAGTCGGCAGTGGAAGGCAGCAAAGGCGAGAATATGGCGGCACGTACCTGAAAGGAGAGGAAGAGTCGGCACTGCAAGGCGGCAAAGGCGAGAATATGGCGGCACGTACCTGAAAGGAGAGGAAGATTTGGCGCTGGAAGGCGGCAAAGGCGAGAATATGGCGGCAACTGCGTGAAAGGAGAGGAAGAGTCGGCGCTGGAAGGCGGCAAAGGCGAGAATATGGCGGCAGCTGCGTGAAAGGAGAGGAAGAGTCGGCGCTGGAAGGCGGCAAAGGCGAGAATATGGCGGCACGTACCTGAAAGGAGAGGAAGAGTCGGCGCTGGAAGGCGGCAAAGGCGAGAATATGGCGGCAGCTGCGTGAAAGGAGAGGAAGAGTCGGCGCTGGAAGGCGGGAAATGCGAGAATATGGCGGCAACTGCGTGAAAGGAGAGGAAGAGTCGGCGCTGGAAGGCGGCAAAGGCGAGAATATGGCGGCAGCTGCGTGAAAGGAGAGGAAGAGTCGGCAGTGGAAGACGGCAAAGGCGAGAATATGGCGGCAACTGCGTGAAACTAGAGGAAGATTTGGCGATGGAAGGCGGCAAATGCGAGAATATGGCGGCACGTACCTGAAAGGAGAGGAAGAGTCGGCACTGCAAGTCGGCAAAGGCGAGAATATGGCGGCACGCACCTGAAAGGAGAGGAAGAGTCGGCGGTGGAAGGCGGGAAATGCGAGAACATGGCGGCAACTGCGTGAAAGGAGAGGAAGAGTTGGCGCTGGAAGACGGCAAAGGCGAGAATATGGCGGCACGTACCTGAAAGGAGAGGAAGAGTCGGCGCTGGAAGGCGGCAAAGGCGAGAATATGGCGGCAGGTGCGTGAAAGGAGAGGAAGAGTCGGCGGTGGAAGGCGGCAAAGGCGAGAATATGGCGGCACGTGCGTGAAAGGAGATGAAGAGTCGGCGCTGGAAGGCGGCAAAGGCGAGAATATGGCGGCACGTACCTGAAAGGAGAGGAAGAGTCGGCGCTGGAAGGCGGCAAAGGCGAGAATATGGCAGCACGTACCTGAAAGGAGAGGAAGAGTCGGCGCTGGAAGGCGGCAAAGGCGAGAATATGGCGGCAGCTGCGTGAAAGGATAGGAAGAGTCGGCAGTGGAAGGCGGCAAAGGCGAGAATATGGCAGCACGTACCTGAAAGGAGAGGAAGATTTGGCGCTGGAAGGCGGCAAACGAGAGAATATGGCGGCAACTGCATGAAAGGAGAGGAAGAGTCGGCAGTGGAAGGCGGCAAAGGCGAGAATATGGCAGCACGCACCTGAAAGAACAGGAAGAGTCGGCGCTGGAAGGCGGCAAATGCGAGAATATGGCGGCACGTACCTGAAAGGAGAGGAAGATTTGGCGCTGGAAGGCGGCAAAGGCGAGAATATGGCGGGAGGTGCGTGAAAGGAGAGGAAGAGTCGGCGCTGGAAGGCGGCAAAGGCGAGAATATGGCAGCACGTACCTGAAAGGAGAGGAAGATTTGGCGCTGGAAGGCGGCAAACGAGAGAATATGGCGGCAGCTTCGTGAAAGGAGAGGAAGAGTCGGCGCTGGAAGGCGGCAAAGTCGAGAATATGGCAGCATGTACCTGAAAGGAGAGGAAGATTTGGCGCTGGAAGGCGGCAAACGAGAGAATATGGCGGCAACTGCGTGAAAGGAGAGGAAGAATCGGCGCTGGAAGGCGGTAAAGGCGAGAATATGGCAGCACGCACCTGAAAGACCAGGAAGACTCGGCGTTGGAAGGCAGCAAAGGCAAAAATATGGCGGCACGTACCTGAAAGGAGAGGAAGAGTCGGCGCTGGAAGGCGGCAAAGGCGAGAATATGGCAGCCCGTGCGTGAAAGGAGAGGAAGAGTCGGCGCTGGAAGGCGGCAAAGGCGCGAATATGGCGGTAGGTGCGTGACAGGAGAGGAAGAGTCGGCGCTGGAAGGCTGCAAAGGCAAGAATATGGCGGCAGCTGCGTGAAAGGAGAGGAAGAGTCGGCGGTGGAAGGCGGGAAATGCGAGAACATGGCGGCAACTCCGTGAAAGGAGAGGAAGAGTTGGCGCTGGAAGACGGCAAAGGCGAGAATATGGCGGCACGTACCTGAAAGGAGGGGAATATTTGGCGCTGGAAGGCGGCAAAGGCGAGAATATGGCGGCACGTACCTGAAAGGAGAGGAAGAGTCGGCGCTGGAAGGCGGCAAAGGCGAGAATATGGCGGCAGGTGCGTGAAAGGAGAGGAAGAGTCGGCGCTGGAAGGCGGCAAAGGCGAGAATATGGCGGCACGTGCGTGAAAGGAGAGGAAGAGTCGGCGCTGGAAGGCGGCAAAGGCGAGAATATGGCGGCACGTACCTGAAAGGAGAGGAAGAGTCGGCAGTGGAAGGCGGCAAAGGCGAGAATATGGCGGCACGTACCTGAAAGGAGAGGAAGAGTCGGCGCTGGAAGGCGGCAAAGGCGAGAATATGGCGGCAGCTGCGTGAAAGGAGAGGAAGAGTCGGCAGTGGAAGGCGGCAAAGGCGAGAATATGGCAGCACGTACCTGAAAGGAGAGGAAGATTTGGCGCTGGAAGGCGGCAAACGAGAGAATATGGCGGCAACTGCATGAAAGGAGAGGAACAGTCGGCAGTGGAAGGCGGCAAAGGCGAGAATATGGCAGCACGCACCTGAAAGAACAGGAAGACTCGGCGCTGGAAGGCGGCAAAGGCGAGAATATGGCGGCATGTACCTGAAAGGAGAGGAAGATTTGGCGCTGGAAGGCGGCAAAGGCGAGAATATGGCAGAACGTGCGTGACAGGAGAGGAAGAGTCGGTGCTGGAAGGCGGCAAAGGCGAGAATATGGCGGTAGGTGCGTGAAAGGAGAGGAAGAGTCGGCGCTGGAAGGCGGCAAAGGCGAGAATATGGCGGCAGCTGCGTAAAAGGAGAGGAAGAGTCGGCGGTGGAAGGCGGGAAATGCAGAATATGGCGGCAACTGCGTGAAAGGAGAGGAAGAGTGGGCGCTGGAAGGCGGCAAAGGCGAGAATATGGCGGCACGTACCTGAAAGGAGAGGAAGATTTGGCGCTGGAAGGCGGCAAAGGCGAGAATATGGCAGCACGTACCTCAAAGAAGAGGAAGAGTCGGCGCTGGAATGCGGCAAAGGCGAGAATATGGCGGCAGCTGCGTGAAAGGAGAGGAAGAGTCGGCGCTGGAAGGCGGCAAAGGCGAGAATATGGCGGCACGCACCTGAAAGGAGAGGAAGAGTCGGCGGTGGAAGGCGGCAAACGCGAGAATATGGCGACACGTACCTGAAAGGAGAGGAAGAGTCGGCGCTGGAAGGCGGCAAAGGCGAGAATATGGCGGCACGTACCTGAAAGTAGAGGAAGATTTGGCGCTGGAAGGCGGCAAATGCTAGAATATGGCGGCAGCTGCGTGAAAGGATAGGAAGAGTCGGCGGTGGAAGGCGGCAAAGGCGAGAATATGGCGGCACGTACCTGAAAGGAGAGGAAGAATCGGCGCTGGAAGGCGGCAAAGGCGAGAATATGGCGGCACGTACCTGAAAGGAGAGGAAGAGTCGGCAGTGGAAGGCGGCAAATGCAAGAATATGGCGGCACGTACCTGAAAGGAGAAGAAGAGTCGGCGCTGGAAGGCGGCAAAGGCGAGAATATGGCGGCAGCTGCGTGAAAGGAGAGGAAGAGTCGGCGCTGGAAGGCGGCAAAGGCGAGAATATGGCAGCACGCACCTGAAAGAACAGGAAGAGTCGGCGCTGGAAGGCGGCATAGGCGAGAATATCGCAGCACGTACCTGAAAGGAGAGGAAGAGTCGGCGCTGGAAGGCGGCAAAGGCGAGAATATGGCGGCAGCTGCGTGAAAGGAGAGGAAGAGTCGGCGGTGGAAGGCTGGAAAGGCGAGAATATGGCGGCAACTGCGTGAAAGGAGAGGAAGAGTCGGCGCTGGAAGGCGGCAAAGGCGAGAATATGGCGGCAGCTGCGTGAAAGGAGAGGAAGAGTCGGCAGTGGAATACGGCAAAGGCGAGAATATGGCGGAAACTGCGTGAAACTAGCGGAAGATTTGGCGATGGAAGGCGGCAAAGGCGAGAATATGGCGGCACGTACCTGAAAGGAGAGGAAGAGTCGGCACTGCAAGGCGGCAAAGGCGAGAATATGGCAGCACGTACCTGAAAGGAGAGGAAGATTTGGCGCTGGAAGGTGGCAAAGGCGAGAATATGGCGGCAGGTGCGTGAAAGGAGAGGAAGAGTCGGCGCTGGAAGGCGGCAAAGGCGAGAATATGGCGGCAGGTGCGTGAAAGGAGAGGAAGAGTCGGCGCTGGAAGGCGGCAAACGCGAGAATATGGCGGCACGTACCTGAAAGGAGAGGAAGAGTCGGCGCTGGAAGGCGGCAAAGGCGAGAATATGGCGGCACGTACCTGAAAGTAGAGGAAGATTTGGCGCTGGAAGGCGGCAAATGCGAGAATATGGCGGCAGCTGCGTGAAAGGATAGGAAGAGTCGGCGGTGGAAGGCGGCAAAGGCGAGAATATGGCGGCACGTACCTGAAAGGAGAGGAAGAATCGGCGCTGGAAGGCGGCAAAGGCGAGAATATGGCGGCACGTACCTGAAAGGAGAGGAAGAGTCGGCAGTGGAAGGCGGCAAAGGCGAGAATATGGCGGCACGTACCTGAAAGGAGAGGAAGAGTCGGCGCTGGAAGGCGGCAAAGGCGAGAATATGGCGGCAGCTGCGTGAAAGGAGAGGAAGAGTCGGCGCTGGAAGGCGGCAAAGGCGAGAATATGGCAGCACGCACCTGAAAGAACAGGAAGAGTCGGCGGTGGAAGGCGGCAAAGGCGAGAATATGGCGGCACGTACCTGAAAGGAGAGGAAGAGTCGGCGCTGGAAGGCGGCAAAGGCGAGAATATGGCGGCAACTGCGGGAAAGGAGAGGAAGAGTCGGCGCTGGAAGGCGGGAAATGCGAGAATATGGCGGCAACTGCGTGAAAGGAGAGGAAGAGTCGGCGCTGGAAGGCGGCAAAGGCGAGAATATGGCGGCAGCTGCGTGAAAGGAGAGGAAGGGTCGGCAGTGGAAGACGGCAAAGGCGAGAATATGGCGGCAACTGCGTGAAACTAGAGGAAGATTTGGCGATGGAAGGCGGCAAAGGCGAGAATATGGCGGCACGTACCTGAAAGGAGAGGAAGAGTCGGCACTGCAAGGCGGCAAAGGCGAGAATATGGCGGCACGTACCTGAAAGGAGAGGAAGATTTGGCGCTGGAAGGCGGCAAAGGCGAGAATATGGCGGCAACTGCGTGAAAGGAGAGGAAGAGTCGGCGCTGGAAGGCGGCAAAGGCGAGAATATGGCGGAAGCTGCGTGAAAGGAGAGGAAGAGTCGGCGGTGGAAGGCGGTAAAGGCGAGAATATGGCGGCCAGTACCGGAAAGGAGAGGAAGAGTTGGCGCTGGAAGGCGGCAAAGGCGAGAATATGGCGGCACGTACCTGAAAGGAGAGGAAGAATCGGCGCTGGAAGGCGGGAAATGCGAGAATATGGCGGCAGCTGCGTGAAAGGAGAGGAAGAGTCGGCGCTGGAAGGCGGCAAAGGCGAGAATATGGCGGCAACTGCGTGAAAGGAGAGGAAGAGTCGGCGCTGGAAGGCGGCAAAGGCGAGAATATGGCGGCAGCTGCGTGAAAGGAGAGGAAGAGTCGGCGCTGGAAGGCGGCAAAGGCGAGAATATGGCAGCACGCACCTGAAAGAACAGGAAGAGTCGGCGCTGGAAGGCGGCAAAGGCGAGAATATGGCGGCAACTGCGTGAAAGGAGAGGAAGAGTCGGCGCTGGAAGGCGGCAAAGGCGAGAATATGGCGGCAGGTGCGTGAAAGGAGAGGAAGAGTCGGCGGTGGAAGGCGGCAAAGGCGAGAATATGGCGGCAGCTGCGTGAAAGGAGAGGAAGAGTCGGCGGTGGAAGGCGTCAAAGGCGATAATATGGCAGCATTTGCGTGACAGGAGAGGAAGAGTCGGCGCTGGAAGGCGGCAAAGGCGATAATATGGCAGCATTTGCGTGACAGGAGAGGAAGAGTCGGCGCTGGAAGGCGGCAAAGGCGAGAATATGGCGGCACGTACCTGAAAGGAGAGGAAGATTTGGCGCTGGAAGGCAGCAAAGGCGAGAATATGGCGGCAGCTGCGTGAAAGGAGAGGAAGAGTCGGCGCTGGAAGGCGGCAAAGGCGAGAATATGGCAGCACGTACCTGAAAGGAGAGGAAGATTTGGCGCTGGAAGGCGGCAAACGAGAGAATATGGCGGCAGCTGCGTGAAAGGAGAGGAAGAGTCGGCGCTGGAAGGCGGCAAAGGCGAGAATATGGCAGCACGTACCTGAAAGGAGAGGAAGATTTGGCGCTGGAAGGCGGCAAACGAGAGAATATGGCGGCAGGTGCGTGAAAGGAGAGGAAGAATCGGCGCTGGAAGGCGGCAAAGGCGAGAATATGGCAGCACGCACCTGAAAGAACAGGAAGACTCGGCGTTGGAAGGCGGCAAAGGCGAGAATATGGCGGCACGTACCTGAAAGGAGAGGAAGAGTCGGCGCTGGAAGGCGGCAAAGGCGAGAATATGGCGGCAGGTGCGTGAAAGGAGAGGAAGAGTCGGCGCTGGAAGGCGGCAAAGGCGACAATATGGCGGTAGGTGCGTGAAAGGAGAGGAAGAGTCGGCGGTGGAAGGCGGGAAATGCGAGAATATGGCGGCAACTGCGTGAAAGGAGAGGAAGAGTCGGCGCTGGAAGGCGGCAAAGGCGAGAATATGGCGGCAGCTGCGTGAAAGGAGAGGAAGAGTCGGCAGTGGAAGACGGCAAAGGCGAGAATATGGCGGCAACTGCGTGAAACTAGAGGAAGATTTGGCGATGGAAGGCGGCAAAGGCGAGAATATGGCGGCACGTACCTGAAAGGAGAGGAAGAGTCGGCACTGCAAGGCGGCAAAGGCGAGAATATGGCGGCACGTACCTGAAAGGAGAGGAAGATTTGGCGCTGGAAGGCGGCAAAGGCGAGAATATGGCGGCAACTGCGTGAAAGGAGAGGAAGAGTCGGCGCTGGAAGGCGGCAAAGGCGAGAATATGGCGGCAGCTGCGTGAAAGGAGAGGAAGAGTCGGCGGTGGAAGGCGGTAAAGGCGAGAATATGGCGGCCAGTACCTGAAAGGAGAGGAAGATTTGGCGCTGGAAGGCGGCAAACGAGAGAATATGGCGGCAACTGCATGAAAGGAGAGGAAGAGTCGGCAGTGGAAGGCAGCAAAGGCGAGAATATGGCGGCACGTACCTGAAAGCAGAGGAAGAGTCGGCACTGCAAGGCGGCAAAGGCGAGAATATGGCGGCACATACCTGAAAGGAGAGGAAGATTTGGCGCTGGAAGGCGGCAAAGGCGAGAATATGGCGGCAACTGCGTGAAAGGAGAGGAAGAGTCGGCGCTGGAAGGCGGCAAAGGCGAGAATATGGCGGCACGTACCTGAAAGGAGAGGAAGAGTCGGCGGTGGAAGGCGGTAAAGGCGAGAATATGGCGGCACGTACCTGAAAGGAGAGGAAGATTTGGCGCTGGAAGGCGGCAAAGGCGAGAATATGGCGGCACGTACCTGAAAGGAGAGGAAGAGTCGGCGCTGGAAGGCGGCAAAGGCGAGAATATGGCGGCAACTGCGTGAAAGGAGAGGAAGATTTGGCGGTGGAAGGCGGCAAAGGCGAGAATATGGCGGCAGCTGCGTGAAAGGAGAGGAAGAGTCGGCGCTGGAAGGCGGCAAAGGCGAGAATATGGCGGCAACTGTGTGAAAGGAGAGGAAGAGTCGGCGGTAGAAGCCGGCAAAGGCGAGAATATGGCGGCACGGACCAGAAAGGAGAGGAAGAGTCGGCGCTGGAAGGCGGCAAAGGCGAGAATATGGCGGCAACTGCGTGAAAGGACAGGAAGAGTCGGCGCTGGAAGGCGGCAAAGGTGAGAATATGGCGGCACGCACCTGAAAGGAGAGGAAGAGTCGGCGGTGGAAGGCGGCAAACGCGAGAATATGGCGGCACGTACCTGAAAGGAGAGGAAGAGTCGGCGCTGGAAGGCGGCAAAGGCGAGAATATGGCGGCACGTACCTGAAAGTAGAGGAAGATTTGGCGCTGGAAGGCGGCAAATGCGAGAATATGGCGGCAGCTGCGTGAAAGGATAGGAAGAGTCGGCGGTGGAAGGCGGCAAACGCGAGAATATGGCGGCACGTACCTGAAAGGAGAGGAAGAGTTGGCGCTGGAAGGCGGCAAAGGCGAGAATATGGCAGCCCGTGCGTGAAAGGAGAGCAAGAGTCGGCGCTGGAAGGCGGCAAAGGCGAGAATATGGCGGCACGTACCTGAAAGGAGAGGAAGAGTCGGCGCTGGAAGGCGGCAAATGCGAGAATATGGCGGCAGCTGCGTGAAAGGATAGGAAGAGTCGGCGGTGGAAGGCGGCAAAGGCGAGAATATGGCGGCACGTACCTGAAAGGAGAGGAAGAATCGGCGCTGGAAGGCGGCAAAGGCGAGAATATGGCGGCAGCTGCGTGAAAGGAGAGGAAGAGTCGGCAGTGGAAGGCGGCAAAGGCGAGAATATGGCGGCACGTACCTGAAAGGAGAGGAAGAGTCGGCGCTGGAAGGCGGCAAAGGCGAGAATATGGCGGCAGCTGCGTGAAAGGAGAGGAAGAGTCGGCGCTGGAAGGCGGCAAAGGCGAGAATATGGCAGCACGCACCTGAAAGGAGAGGAAGAGTCGGCGCTGGAAGGCGGCAAAGGCGAGAATATGGCGGCAGCTGCGTGAAAGGAGAGGAAGAGTCGGCGGTGGAAGGCGGGAAATGCGAGAATATGGCGGCAACTGCGTGAAAGGAGAGGAAGAGTCGGCGCTGGAAGGCGGCAAAGGCGAGAATATGGCGGCAGCTGCGTGAAAGGAGAGGAAGAGTCGGCAGTGGAAGACGGCAAAGGCGAGAATATGGCGGCAACTGCGTGAAACTAGAGGAAGATTTGGCGATGGAAGGCGGCAAAGGCGAGAATATGGCGGCACGTACCTGAAAGGAGAGGAAGATTTGGCGCTGGAAGGCGGCAAAGGCGAGAATATGGCGGCACGTACCTGAAAGGAGAGGAAGATTTGGCGCTGGAAGGCGGCAAAGGCGAGAATATGGCGGCAACTGCGTGAAAGGAGAGGAAGAGTCGGCGCTGGAAGGCGGCAAAGGCGAGAATATGGCGGCAGCTGCGTGAAAGGAGAGGAAGAGTCGGCGGTGGAAGGCGGTAAAGGCGAGAATATGGCGGCCAGTACCTGAAAGGAGAGGAAGATTTGGCGCTGGAAGGCGGGAAATGCGAGAATATGGCGGCAACTGCATGAAAGGAGAGGAAGAGTCGGCAGTGGAAGGCAGCAAAGGCGAGAATATGGCGGCACGTACCTGAAAGGAGAGGAAGAGTCGGCACTGCAAGGCGGCAAAGGCGAGAATATGGCGGCACGTACCTGAAAGGAGAGGAAGATTTGGCGCTGGAAGGCGGCAAAGGCGAGAATATGGCGGCAACTGCGTGAAAGGAGAGGAAGAGTCGGCGCTGGAACGCGGCAAAGGCGAGAATATGGCGGCAGCTGCGTGAAAGGAGAGGAAGAGTCGGCGGTGGAAGGCGGTAAAGGCGAGAATATGGCGGCACGTACCTGAAAGGAGAGGAAGATTTGGCGCTGGAAGGCGGCAAAGGCGAGAATATGGCGGCACGTACCTGAAAGGAGAGGAAGAGTCGGCGCTGGAAGGCGGCAAAGGCGAGAATATGGCAGCAACTGCGTGAAAGGAGAGGAAGATTTGGCGGTGGAAGGCGGCAAAGGCGAGAATATGGCGGCAGCTGCGTGAAAGGAGAGGAAGAGTCGGCGCTGGAAGGCGGCAAAGGCGAGAATATGGCGGCAACTGTGTGAAAGGAGAGGAAGAGTCGGCGGTAGAAGCCGGCAAAGGCGAGAATATGGCGGCACGGACCAGAAAGGAGAGGAAGAGTCGGCGCTGGAAGGCGGCAAAGGCGAGAATATGGCGGCAACTGCGTGAAAGGACAGGAAGAGTCGGCGCTGGAAGGCGGCAAAGGTGAGAATATGGCGGCACGCACCTGAAAGGAGAGGAAGAGTCGGCGGTGGAAGGCGGCAAACGCGAGATTATGGCGGCACGTACCTGAAAGGAGAGGAAGAATCGGCGCTGGAAGGCGGCAAAGGCGACAATATGGCGGCACGTACCTGAAAGGAGAGGAAGATTTGGCGCTGGAAGGCGGCAAATGCGAGAATATGGCAGCAGATGCGTGAAAGGATAGGAAGAGTCGGCGGTGGAAGGCAGCAAAGGCGAGAATATGGCGGCACGTACCTGAAAGGAGAGGAAGAATCGGCGCTGGAAGGCGGCAAAGGCGAGAATATGGCAGCCCGTGCGTAAAAGGAGAGGAAGAGTCGGCGCTGGAAGGCGGCAAAGGCGAGAATATGGCGGCACGTACCTGAAAGGAGAGGAAGAGTCGGCGCTGGAAGGCGGCAAATGCGAGAATATGGCAGCCCGTGCGTGAAAGGAGAGGAAGAGTCGGCGCTGGAAGGCGGCAAAGGCGAGAATATGGCGGCTGGTGCGTGAAAGGAGAGGAAGAGTCGGCGCTGGAAGGCGGCAAAGGCGAGAATATGGCGGCAGCTGCGTGAAAGGAGAGGAAGAGTCGGCGGTGGAAGGCGGCAAAGGCGATAATATGGCAGCATTTGCGTGACAGGAGAGGAAGAGTCGGCGCTGGAAGGCGGCAAAGGCGAGAATATGGCGGCACGTACCTGAAAGGAGAGGAAGATTTGGCGCTGGAAGGCAGCAAAGGCGAGAATATGGCGGCAGCTGCGTGAAAGGAGAGGAAGAGTCGGCGCTGGAAGGCGGCAAAGGCGAGAATATGGCAGCACGTACCTGAAAGGAGAGGAAGATTTGGCGCTGGAAGGCGGCAAACGAGAGAATATGGCGGCAGCTGCGTGAAAGGGGAGGAAGAGTCGGCGCTGGAAGGCGGCAAAGGCGAGAATATGGCAGCACGTACCTGAAAGGAGAGGAAGATTTGGCGCTGGAAGGCGGCAAAGGCGAGAATATGGCGGCAGGTGCGTGAAAGGAGAGGAAGAGTCGGCGCTGGAAGGCGGCAAAGGCGAGAATATGGCAGCACGCACCTGAAAGAACAGGAAGACTCGGCGTTGGAAGGCGGCAAAGGCGAGAATATGGCGGCACGTACCTGAAAGGAGAGGAAGAGTCGGCGCTGGAAGGCGGCAAAGGCGAGAATATGGCGGCAGGTGCGTGAAAGGAGAGGAAGAGTCGGCGCTGGAAGGCGGCAAAGGCGACAATATGGCGGTAGGTGCGTGACAGGAGAGGAAGAGTCGGCGCTGGAAGGCTGCAAAGGCAAGAATATGGCGGCAGCTGCGTGAAAGGAGAGGAAGAGTCGGCGGTGGAAGGCGGGAAATGCGAGAACATGGCGGCAACTCCGTGAACGGAGAGGAAGAGTCGGCGCTGGAAGACGGCAAACGCGAGAATATGGCGGCACGTACCTGAAAGGAGGGGAAGATTTGGCGCTGGAAGGCGGCAAAGGCGAGAACATGGAGGCAGGTGCATGAAAGGAGAGGAAGAGTCGGCGCTGGAATGCGGCAAAGGCGAGAATATGGCGGCACGTACCTGAAAGTAGAGGAAGAGTCGGCGCTGGAAGGCGGCAAAGGCGAGAATATGGCGGCACGTACCTGAAAGGAGAGGAAGAGTCGGCGCTGGAAGGCGGCAAAGGCGAGAATATGGCGGCACGTACCTGAAAGGAGAGGAAGATTTGGCGCTGGAAGGCGGCAAATGCGAGAATATGGCGGCAGCTGCGTGAAAGGAGAGGAAGAGTCGGCGGTGGAAGGCGGCAAAGGCGAGAATATGGCGGCACGTACCTGAAAGGAGAGGAAGAATCGGCGCTGGAAGGCGGCAAAGGCGAGAATATGGCGGCACGTACCTGAAAGGAGAGGAAGAGTCGGCGCTGGAAGGCGGCAAAGGCGAGAATATGGCGGCACGTACCTGAAAGGAGAGGAAGAGTCGGCGCTGGAAGGCGGCAAAGGCGAGAATATGGCGGCACGTACCTGAAAGTAGAGGAAGATTTGGCGCTGGAAGGCGGCAAATGCGAGAATATGGCGGCAGCTGCGTGAAAGGATAGGAAGAGTCGGCGGTGGAAGGCGGCAAAGGCGAGAATATGGCGGCACGTACCTGAAAGGAGAGGAAGAATCGGCGCTGGAAGGCGGCAAAGGCGAGAATATGGCGGCACGTACCTGAAAGGAGAGGAAGAGTCGGTAGTGGAAGGCGGCAAAGGCAAGAATATGGCGGCACGTACCTGAAAGGAGAGGAAGAGTCGGCGCTGGAAGGCGGCAAAGGCGAGAATATGGCGGCAGGTGCGTGAAAGGAGAGGAAGAGTCGGCGCTGGAAGGCGGCAAAGGCGAGAATATGGCAGCACGCACCTGAAAGAACAGGAAGAGTCGGCGCTGGAAGGCGGCAAAGGCGAGAATATGGCGGCACGTACCTGAAAGGAGAGGAAGAGTCGGCGCTGGAAGGCGGCAAAGGCGAGAATATGGCAGCACGTGCGTGACAGGAGAGGAAGAGTCGCCGCTAGAAGGCGGCAAAGGCGAGAATATGGCGGTAGGTGCGTGAAAGGAGAGGAAGAGTCGGCGCTGGAAGGCGGCAAAGGCGAGAATATGGCGGCAGCTGCGTAAAAGGAGAGGAAGAGTCGGCGGTGGAAGGCGGCAAAGGCGAGAATATGGCGGCACGTACCTGAAAGGAGAGGAAGAGTCGGCGCTGGAAGGCGTCAAAGGCGAGAATATGGCGGCAGCTGCGTGAAAGGAGAGGAAGAGTCGGCAGTGGAAGGCGGCAAAGGCGAGAATATGGCAGCACGTACCTGAAAGGAGAGGAAGATTTGGCGCTGGAAGGCGGCAAACGAGAGAATATGGCGGCAACTGCATGAAAGGAGAGGAAGAGTCGGCAGTGGAAGGCGGCAAAGGCGAGAATATGGCAGCACGCACCTGAAAGAACAGGAAGAGTCACGCTGGAAGGCGGCAAAGGTGAGAATATGGCGGCACGTACCTGAAAGGAGAGGAAGATTTGGCGCTGGAAGGCGGCAAAGGCGAGAATATGGCAGCACGTGCGTGACAGGAGAGGAAGAGTCGGCGCTGGAAGGCGGCAAAGGCGAGAATATGGCGGTAGGTGCGTGAAAGGAGAGGAAGAGTCGGCGCTGGAAGACGGCAAAGGCGAGAATATGGCGGCAGCTGCGTAAAAGCAGAGGAAGAGTCGGCGGTGGAAGGCGGGAAATGCAGAATATGGCGGCAACTCCGTGAAAGCAGAGGAAGAGTCGGCGCTGGAAGACGGCAAAGGCGAGAATATGGCGGCAGGTACCTGAAAGGAGAGGAAGATTTGGCGCTGGAAGGCGGCAAAGGCGAGAATATGGCAGCACGTACCTGAAAGGAGAGGAAGAGTCGGCGCTGGAATGCGGCAAAGGCGAGAATATGGCGGCAGGTGCGTGAAAGGAGAGGAAGAGTCGGCGCTGGAACGCGGCAAAGGCGAGAATATGGCGGCACGCACCTGAAAGGAGAGGAAGAGTCGGCGGTGGAAGGCGGCAAACGCGAGAATATGGCGACACGTACCTGAAAGGAGAGGAAGAGTCGGCGCTGGAAGGCGGCAAAGGCGAGAATATGGCGGCACGTACCTGAAAGTAGAGGAAGATTTGGCGCTGGAAGGCGGCAAATGCGAGAATATGGCGGCAGCTGCGTGAAAGGATAGGAAGAGTCGGCGGTGGAAGGCGGCAAAGGCGAGAATATGGCGGCACGTACCTGAAAGGAGAGGAAGAATCGGCGCTGGAAGGCGGCAAAGGCGAGAATATGGCGGCACGTACCTGAAAGGAGAGGAAGAGTCGGCAGTGGAAGGCGGCAAAGGCAAGAATATGGCGGCACGTACCTGAAAGGAGAGGAAGAGTCGGCGCTGGAAGGCGGCAAAGGCGAGAATATGGCGGCAGCTGCGTGAAAGGAGAGGAAGAGTCGGCGCTGGAAGGCGGCAAAGGCGAGAATATGGCAGCACGCACCTGAAAGAACAGGAAGAGTCGGCGCTGGAAGGCGGCAAAGGCGAGAATATGGCGGCACGTACCTGAAAGGAGAGGAAGAGTCGGCGCTGGAAGGCGGCAAAGGCGAGAATATGGCGGCAGCTGCGTGAAAGGAGAGGAAGAGTCGGCGGTGGAAGGCGGGAAATGCGAGAATATGGCGGCAACTGCGTGAAAGGAGAGGAAGAGTCGGCGCTGGAAGGCGGCAAAGGCGAGAATATGGCGGCAGCTGCGTGAAAGGAGAGGAAGAGTCGGCAGTGGAAGACGGCAAAGGCGAGAATATGGCGGCAACTGCGTGAAACTAGAGGAAGATTTGGCGATGGAAGGCGGCAAAGGCGAGAATATGGCGGCACGTACCTGAAAGGAGAGGAAGAGTCGGCACTGCAAGGCGGCAAAGGCGAGAATATGGCGGCACGTACCTGAAAGGAGAGGCAGATTTGGCGCTGGAAGGCGGCAAAGGCGAGAATATGGCGGCAACTGCGTGAAAGGAGAGGAAGATTTGGCGCTGGAAGGTGGCAAAGGCGAGAATATGGCGGCAGCTGCGTGAAAGGAGAGGAAGAGTCGGCGGTGGAAGGCGGTAAAGGCGAGAATATGGCGGCCAGTACCTGAAAGGAGAGGAAGAGTCGGCGCTGGAAGGCGGCAAAGGCGAGAATATGGCGGCACGTACCTGAAAGGAGAGGAAGAGTCGGCGCTGGAAGGCGGCAAAGGCGAGAATATGGCGGCAACTGCGTGAAAGGAGAGGAAGATTTGGCGGTGGAAGGCGGCAAAGGCGAGAATATGGCGGCAGCTGCGTGAAAGGAGAGGAAGAGTCGGCGCTGGAAGGCGGCAAAGGCGAGAATATGGCGGCAACTGTGTGAAAGGAGAGGAAGAGTCGGCGGTAGAAGCCGGCAAAGGCGAGAATATGGCGGCACGTACCTGAAAGGAGAGGAAGAGTCGGCGCTGGAAGGCGGCAAACGAGAGAATATGGCGGCAGGTGCGTGAAAGGACAGGAAGAGTCGGCGCTGGAACGCGGCAAAGGCGAGAATATGGCGGCACGCACCTGAAAGGAGAGGAAGAGTCGGCGGTGGAAGGCGGCAAAGGCGAGAATATGGCGGCAGCTGCGTGAAAGGAGAGGAAGAGTCGGCGCTGGAAGGCGGCAAAGGCGAGAATATGGCGGCACGTACCTGAAAGTAGAGGAAGATTTGGCGCTGGAAGGCGGCAAATGCGAGAATATGGCGGCAGCTGCGTGAAAGGATAGGAAGAGTCGGCGGTGGAAGGCGGCAAAGGCGAGAATATGGCAGCCCGTGCGTGAAAGGAGAGGAAGAGTCGGCGCTGGAAGGCGGCAAAGGTGAGAATATGGCGGCACGTACCTGAAAGGAGAGGAAGAGTCGGCGCTGGAAGGCGGCAAATGCGAGAATATGGCGGCAACTGCGTGAAAGGAGAGGAAGAGTCGGCGCTGGAAGGCGGCAAAGGCGAGAATATGGCGGCTGGTGCGTGAAAGGAGAGGAAGATTTGGCGGTGGAAGGCGGCAAAGGCGAGAATATGGCGGCAGCTGCGTGAAAGGAGAGGAAGAGTCGGCGGTGGAAGGCGTCAAAGGCGATAATATGGCAGCATTTGCGTGACAGGAGAGGAAGAGTCGGCGCTGGAAGGCGGCAAAGGCGATAATATGGCAGCATTTGCGTGACAGGAGAGGAAGAGTCGGCGCTGGAAGGCGGCAAAGGCGAGAATATGGCGGCACGTACCTGAAAGGAGAGGAAGATTTGGCGCTGGAAGGCAGCAAAGGCGAGAATATGGCGGCAGCTGCGTGAAAGGATAGGAAGAGTCGGCGCTGGAAGGCGGCAAAGGCGAGAATATGGCAGCACGTACCTGAAAGGAGAGGAAGATTTGGCGCTGGAAGGCGGCAAACGAGAGAATATGGCGGCAGCTGCGTGAAAGGAGAGGAAGAATCGGCGCTGGAAGGCGGCAAAGGCGAGAATATGGCAGCACGCACCTGAAAGAACAGGAAGAGTCGGCGCTGGAAGGCGGCAAAGGCGAGAATATGGCGGCACGTACCTGAAAGGAGAGGAAGAGTCGGCGCTGGAAGGCGGCAAAGGCGAGAATATGGCGGCAGGTGCGTGAAAGGAGAGGAAGAGTCGGCGCTGGAAGGCGGCAAAGGCGCGAATATGGCGGTAGGTGCGTGACAGGAGAGGAAGAGTCGGCGCTGGAAGGCTGCAAAGGCAAGAATATGGCGGCAGCTGCGTGAAAGGAGAGGAAGAGTCGGCGGTGGAAGGCGGGAAATGCGAGAACATGGCGGCAACTCCGTGAAAGGAGAGGAAGAGTTGGCGCTGGAAGACGGCAAAGGCGAGAATATGGCGGCACGTACCTGAAAGGAGGGGAAGATTTGGCGCTGGAAGGCAGCAAAGGCGAGAATATGGCGGCAGCTGCGTGAAAGGAGAGGAAGATTTGGCGCTGGAAGGCGGCAAAGGCGAGAACATGGAGGCAGGTGCATGAAAGGAGAGGAAGAGTCGGCGCTGGAATGCGGCAAAGGCGAGAATATGGCGGCACGTACCTGAAAGTAGAGGAAGAGTCGGCGCTGGAAGGCGGCAAAGGCGAGAATATGGCGGCACGTACCTGAAAGGAGAGGAAGAGTCGGCGCTGGAAGGCGGCAAAGGCGAGAATATGGCGGCACGTACCTGAAAGGAGAGGAAGATTTGGCGCTGGAAGGCGGCAAATGCGAGAATATGGCGGCAGCTGCGTGAAAGGATAGGAAGAGTCGGCGGTGGAAGGCGGCAAAGGCGAGAATATGGCGGCACGTACCTGAAAGGAGAGGAAGAATCGGCGCTGGAAGGCGGCAAAGGCGAGAATATGGCGGCACGTACCTGAAAGGAGAGGAAGAGTCGGCGCTGGAAGGCGGCAAAGGCGAGAATATGGCGGCACGTACCTGAAAGGAGAGGAAGAGTCGGCGCTGGAAGGCGGCAAAGGCGAGAATATGGCGGCACGTACCTGAAAGTAGAGGAAGATTTGGCGCTGGAAGGCGGCAAATGCGAGAATATGGCGGCAGCTGCGTGAAAGGATAGGAAGAGTCGGCGGTGGAAGGCGGCAAAGGCGAGAATATGGCGGCACGTACCTGAAAGGAGAGGAAGAATCGGCGCTGGAAGGCGGCAAAGGCGAGAATATGGCGGCACGTACCTGAAAGGAGAGGAAGAGTCGGCAGTGGAAGGCGGCAAAGGCAAGAATATGGCGGCACGTACCTGAAAGGAGAGGAAGAGTCGGCGCTGGAAGGCGGCAAAGGCGAGAATATGGCGGCAGCTGCGTGAAAGGAGAGGAAGAGTCGGCGCTGGAAGGCGGCAAAGGCGAGAATATGGCAGCACGCACCTGAAAGAACAGGAAGAGTCGGCGCTGGAAGGCGGCAAAGGCGAGAATATGGCGGCACGTACCTGAAAGGAGAGGAAGAGTCGGCGCTGGAAGGCGGCAAAGGCGAGAATATGGCAGCACGTGCGTGACAGGAGAGGAAGAGTCGCCGCTAGAAGGCGGCAAAGGCGAGAATATGGCGGTAGGTGCGTGAAAGGAGAGGAAGAGTCGGCGCTGGAAGGCGGCAAAGGCGAGAATATGGCGGCAGCTGCGTAAAAGGAGAGGAAGAGTCGGCGGTGGAAGGCGGCAAAGGCGAGAATATGGCGGCACGTACCTGAAAGGAGAGGAAGAGTCGGCGCTGGAAGGCGTCAAAGGCGAGAATATGGCGGCAGCTGCGTGAAAGGAGAGGAAGAGTCGGCAGTGGAAGGCGGCAAAGGCGAGAATATGGCAGCACGTACCTGAAAGGAGAGGAAGATTTGGCGCTGGAAGGCGGCAAACGAGAGAATATGGCGGCAACTGCATGAAAGGAGAGGAAGAGTCGGCAGTGGAAGGCGGCAAAGGCGAGAATATGGCAGCACGCACCTGAAAGAACAGGAAGAGTCACGCTGGAAGGCGGCAAAGGCGAGAATATGGCGGCACGTACCTGAAAGGAGAGGAAGATTTGGCGCTGGAAGGCGGCAAAGGCGAGAATATGGCAGCACGTGCGTGACAGGAGAGGAAGAGTCGGCGCTGGAAGGCGGCAAAGGCGAGAATATGGCGGTAGGTGCGTGAAAGGAGAGGAAGAGTCGGCGCTGGAAGACGGCAAAGGCGAGAATATGGCGGCAGCTGCGTAAAAGCAGAGGAAGAGTCGGCGGTGGAAGGCGGGAAATGCAGAATATGGCGGCAACTCCGTGAAAGCAGAGGAAGAGTCGGCGCTGGAAGACGGCAAAGGCGAGAATATGGCGGCAGGTACCTGAAAGGAGAGGAAGATTTGGCGCTGGAAGGCGGCAAAGGCGAGAATATGGCAGCACGTACCTGAAAGGAGAGGAAGAGTCGGCGCTGGAATGCGGCAAAGGCGAGAATATGGCGGCAGGTGCGTGAAAGGAGAGGAAGAGTCGGCGCTGGAACGCGGCAAAGGCGAGAATATGGCGGCACGCACCTGAAAGGAGAGGAAGAGTCGGCGGTGGAAGGCGGCAAACGCGAGAATATGGCGACACGTACCTGAAAGGAGAGGAAGAGTCGGCGCTGGAAGGCGGCAAAGGCGAGAATATGGCGGCACGTACCTGAAAGTAGAGGAAGATTTGGCGCTGGAAGGCGGCAAATGCGAGAATATGGCGGCAGCTGCGTGAAAGGATAGGAAGAGTCGGCGGTGGAAGGCGGCAAAGGCGAGAATATGGCGGCACGTACCTGAAAGGAGAGGAAGAATCGGCGCTGGAAGGCGGCAAAGGCGAGAATATGGCGGCACGTACCTGAAAGGAGAGGAAGAGTCGGCAGTGGAAGGCGGCAAAGGCAAGAATATGGCGGCACGTACCTGAAAGGAGAGGAAGAGTCGGCGCTGGAAGGCGGCAAAGGCGAGAATATGGCGGCAGCTGCGTGAAAGGAGAGGAAGAGTCGGCGCTGGAAGGCGGCAAAGGCGAGAATATGGCAGCACGCACCTGAAAGAACAGGAAGAGTCGGCGCTGGAAGGCGGCAAAGGCGAGAATATGGCGGCACGTACCTGAAAGGAGAGGAAGAGTCGGCGCTGGAAGGCGGCAAAGGCGAGAATATGGCGGCAGCTGCGTGAAAGGAGAGGAAGAGTCGGCGGTGGAAGGCGGGAAATGCGAGAATATGGCGGCAACTGCGTGAAAGGAGAGGAAGAGTCGGCGCTGGAAGGCGGCAAAGGCGAGAATATGGCGGCAGCTGCGTGAAAGGAGAGGAAGAGTCGGCAGTGGAAGACGGCAAAGGCGAGAATATGGCGGCAACTGCGTGAAACTAGAGGAAGATTTGGCGATGGAAGGCGGCAAAGGCGAGAATATGGCGGCACGTACCTGAAAGGAGAGGAAGAGTCGGCACTGCAAGGCGGCAAAGGCGAGAATATGGCGGCACGTACCTGAAAGGAGAGGCAGATTTGGCGCTGGAAGGCGGCAAAGGCGAGAATATGGCGGCAACTGCGTGAAAGGAGAGGAAGATTTGGCGCTGGAAGTTGGCAAAGGCGAGAATATGGCGGCAGCTGCGTGAAAGGAGAGGAAGAGTCGGCGGTGGAAGGCGGTAAAGGCGAGAATATGGCGGCCAGTACCTGAAAGGAGAGGAAGAGTCGGCGCTGGAAGGCGGCAAAGGCGAGAATATGGCGGCACGTACCTGAAAGGAGAGGAAGAGTCGGCGCTGGAAGGCGGCAAAGGCGAGAATATGGCGGCAACTGCGTGAAAGGAGAGGAAGATTTGGCGGTGGAAGGCGGCAAAGGCGAGAATATGGCGGCAGCTGCGTGAAAGGAGAGGAAGAGTCGGCGCTGGAAGGCGGCAAAGGCGAGAATATGGCGGCAACTGTGTGAAAGGAGAGGAAGAGTCGGCGGTAGAAGCCGGCAAAGGCGAGAATATGGCGGCACGTACCTGAAAGGAGAGGAAGAGTCGGCGCTGGAAGGCGGCAAACGAGAGAATATGGCGGCAGGTGCGTGAAAGGACAGGAAGAGTCGGCGCTGGAACGCGGCAAAGGCGAGAATATGGCGGCACGCACCTGAAAGGAGAGGAAGAGTCGGCGGTGGAAGGCGGCAAAGGCGAGAATATGGCGGCAGCTGCGTGAAAGGAGAGGAAGAGTCGGCGCTGGAAGGCGGCAAAGGCGAGAATATGGCGGCACGTACCTGAAAGTAGAGGAAGATTTGGCGCTGGAAGGCGGCAAATGCGAGAATATGGCGGCAGCTGCGTGAAAGGATAGGAAGAGTCGGCGGTGGAAGGCGGCAAAGGCGAGAATATGGCAGCCCGTGCGTGAAAGGAGAGGAAGAGTCGGCGCTGGAAGGCGGCAAAGGTGAGAATATGGCGGCACGTACCTGAAAGGAGAGGAAGAGTCGGCGCTGGAAGGCGGCAAATGCGAGAATATGGCGGCAACTGCGTGAAAGGAGAGGAAGAGTCGGCGCTGGAAGGCGGCAAAGGCGAGAATATGGCGGCTGGTGCGTGAAAGGAGAGGAAGATTTGGCGGTGGAAGGCGGCAAAGGCGAGAATATGGCGGCAGCTGCGTGAAAGGAGAGGAAGAGTCGGCGGTGGAAGGCGTCAAAGGCGATAATATGGCAGCATTTGCGTGACAGGAGAGGAAGAGTCGGCGCTGGAAGGCGGCAAAGGCGATAATATGGCAGCATTTGCGTGACAGGAGAGGAAGAGTCGGCGCTGGAAGGCGGCAAAGGCGAGAATATGGCGGCACGTACCTGAAAGGAGAGGAAGATTTGGCGCTCGAAGGCAGCAAAGGCGAGAATATGGCGGCAGCTGCGTGAAAGGATAGGAAGAGTCGGCGCTGGAAGGCGGCAAAGGCGAGAATATGGCAGCACGTACCTGAAAGGAGAGGAAGATTTGGCGCTGGAAGGCGGCAAACGAGAGAATATGGCGGCAGCTGCGTGAAAGGAGAGGAAGAATCGGCGCTGGAAGGCGGCAAAGGCGAGAATATGGCAGCACGCACCTGAAAGAACAGGAAGAGTCGGCGCTGGAAGGCGGCAAAGGCGAGAATATGGCGGCACGTACCTGAAAGGAGAGGAAGAGTCGGCGCTGGAAGGCGGCAAAGGCGAGAATATGGCGGCAGGTGCGTGAAAGGAGAGGAAGAGTCGGCGCTGGAAGGCGGCAAAGGCGCGAATATGGCGGTAGGTGCGTGACAGGAGAGGAAGAGTCGGCGCTGGAAGGCTGCAAAGGCAAGAATATGGCGGCAGCTGCGTGAAAGGAGAGGAAGAGTCGGCGGTGGAAGGCGGGAAATGCGAGAACATGGCGGCAACTCCGTGAAAGGAGAGGAAGAGTTGGCGCTGGAAGACGGCAAAGGCGAGAATATGGCGGCACGTACCTGAAAGGAGGGGAAGATTTGGCGCTGGAAGGCAGCAAAGGCGAGAATATGGCGGCAGGTGCGTGAAAGGAGAGGAAGAGTCGGCGCTGGAAGGCGGCAAAGGCGAGAATATGGCGGCAGGTGCGTGAAAGGAGAGGAAGAGTCGGCGCTGGAAGGCGGCAAATGCGAGAATATGGCAGCACGTACCTGAAAGGAGAGGAAGAGTCGGCGCTGGAATGCGGCAAAGGCGAGAATATGGCGGCAGGTGCGTGAAAGGAGAGGAAGAGTCGGCGCTGGAACGCGGCAAAGGCGAGAATATGGCGGCAAGTACCTGAAAGTAGAGGAAGATTTGGCGCTGGAAGGCGGCAAATGCGAGAATATGGCGGCAGCTGCGTGAAAGGATATGAAGAATCGGCGGTGGAAGGCGGCAAAGGCGAGAATATGGCGGCACGTACCTGAAAGGAGAGGAAGAATCGGCGCTGGAAGGCGGCAAAGGCGAGAATATGGCGGCACGTACCTGAAAGGAGAGGAAGAGTCGGCAGTGGAAGGCGGCAAAGGCGAGAATATGGCGGCACGTACCTGAAAGGAGAGGAAGAGTCGGCGCTGGAAGGCGGCAAAGGCGAGAATATGGCTGCAGCTGCGTGAAAGGAGAGGAAGAGTCGGCGCTGGAAGGCGGCAAAGGCGAGAATATGGCAGCACGCACCTGAAAGAACAGGAAGAGTCGGCGCTGGAAGGCGGCAAAGGCGAGAATATGGCGGCACGTACCTGAAAGGAGAGGAAGAGTCGGCGCTGGAAGGCGGCAAAGGCGAGAATATGGCGGCAGCTGCGTGAAAGGAGAGGAAGAGTCGGCGGTGGAAGGCGGGAAATGCGAGAATATGGCGGCAACTGCGTGAAAGGAGAGGAAGAGTCGGCGCTGGAAGGCGGCAAAGGCGAAAATATGGCGGCAGCTGCGTGAAAGGAGAGGAAGAGTCGGCAGTGGAAGACGGCAAAGGCGAGAATATGGCGGCAACTGCGTGAAACTAGAGGAAGATTTGGCGATGGAAGGCGGCAAAGGTGAGAATATGGCGGCACGTACCTGAAAGGAGAGGAAGAGTCGGCACTGCAAGGCGGCAAAGGCGAGAATATGGCGGCACGTACCTGAAAGGAGAGGAAGATTTGGCGCTGGAAGGCGGCAAAGGCGAGAATATGGCGGCAACTGCGTGAAAGGAGAGGAAGAGTCGGCGCTGGAAGGCGGCAAAGGCGAGAATATGGCGGCAACTGCGTGAAAGGAGAGGAAGAGTCGGCGGTGGAAGGCGGTAAAGGCGAGAATATGGCGGCCAGTACCTGAAAGGAGAGGAAGAGTCGGCGCTGGAAGGCGGCAAAGGCGAGAATATGGCGGCACGTACCTGAAAGGAGAGGAAGATTTGGCGCTGGAAGGCGGCAAAGGCGAGAATATAGCAGCACGTGCGTGACACGAGAGGAAGAGTCGCCGCTAGAAGGCGGCAAAGGCGAGAATATGGCGGTAGGTGCGTGAAAGGAGAGGAAGAGTCGGCGCTGGAAGGCGGCAAAGGCGAGAATATGGCGGCAGCTGCGTAAAAGGAGAGGAAGAGTCGGCGCTGGAACGCGGCAAAGGCGAGAATATGGCGGCACGTACCTGAAAGGAGAGGAAGAGTCGGCGGTGGAAGGCGGCAAACGCGAGAATATGGCGGCACGTACCTGAAAGGAGAGGAAGAGTCGGCGGTGGAAGGCGGCAAAGGCGAGAATATGGCGGCAAGTACCTGAAAGTAGAGGAAGATTTGGCGCTGGAACGCGGCAAAGGCGAGAATATGGCGGCAGCTGCGTGAAAGGATATGAAGAATCGGCGGTGGAAGGCGGCAAAGGCGAGAATATGGCGGCAAGTACCTGAAAGGAGAGGAAGAATCGGCGCTGGAAGGCGGCAAAGGCGAGAATATGGCGGCACGTACCTGAAAGAACAGGAAGAGTCGGCGCTGGAAGGCGGCAAAGGCGAGAATATGGCGGCACGTACCTGAAAGGAGAGGAAGATTTGGCGCTGGAAGGCGGCAAAGGCGAGAATATGGCAGCACGTGCGTGACACGAGAGGAAGAGTCGCCGCTAGAAGGCGGCAAAGGCGAGAATATGGCGGTAGGTGCGTGAAAGGAGAGGAAGAGTCGGCGCTGGAAGGCGGCAAAGGCGAGAATATGGCGGCAGCTGCGTAAAAGGAGAGGAAGAGTCGGCGCTGGAACGCGGCAAAGGCGAGAATATGGCGGCACGTACCTGAAAGGAGAGGAAGAGTCGGCGGTGGAAGGCGGCAAACGCGAGAATATGGCGGCACGTACCTGAAAGGAGAGGAAGAGTCGGCGCTGGAAGGCGGCAAAGGCGAGAATATGGCGGCAAGTACCTGAAAGTAGAGGAAGATTTGGCGCTGGAACGCGGCAAAGGCGAGAATATGGCGGCAGCTGCGTGAAAGGATATGAAGAATCGGCGGTGGAAGGCGGCAAAGGCGAGAATATGGCGGCAAGTACCTGAAAGGAGAGGAAGAATCGGCGCTGGAAGGCGGCAAAGGCGAGAATATGGCGGCACGTACCTGAAAGGAGAGGAAGAGTCGGCAGTGGAAGGCGGCAAAGGCGAGAATATGGCGGCACGTACCTGAAAGGAGAGGAAGAGTCGGCGCTGGAAGGCGGCAAAGGCGAGAATATGGCGGCAGCTGCGTGAAAGGAGAGGAAGAGTCGGCGCTGGAAGGCGGCAAAGGCGAGAATATGGCAGCACGCACCTGAAAGAACAGGAAGAGTCGGCGCTGGAAGGCGGCAAAGGCGAGAATATGGCGGCACGTACCTGAAAGGAGAGGAAGAGTCGGCGCTGGAAGGCGGCAAAGGCGAGAATATGGCGGCAGCTGCGTGAAAGGAGAGAAAGAGTCGGCGGTGGAAGGCGGAAAATGCGAGAATATGGCGGCAACTCCGTGAAAGGAGAGGAAGAGTCGGCGCTGGAAGGCGGCAAAGGCGAGAATATGGCGGCAGCTGCGTGAAAGGAGAGGAAGAGTCGGCGCTGGAAGGCGGCAAAGGCGAGAATATGGCGGCAACTGCGTGAAACTAGAGGAAGATTTGGCGATGGAAGGCGGCAAAGGCGAGAATATGGCGGCAGCTGCGTGAAAGGAGAGGAAGAGTCGGCACTGCAAGGCGGCAAAGGCGAGAATATGGCGGCACGTACCTGAAAGGAGAGGAAGATTTGGCGCTGGAAGGTAGCAAAGGCGAGAATATGGCGGCAACTGCGAGAAAGGAGAGGAAGAGTCGGCGCTGGAAGGCGGCAAAGGCGAGAATATGGCGGCAGCTGCGTGAAAGGAGAGGAAGAGTCGGCGGTGGAAGGCGGTAAAGGCGAGAATATGTCGGCCAGTACCTGAAAGTAGAGGAAGATTTGGCGCTGGAAGGCGGCAAACGAGAGAATATGGCGGCAACTGCATGAAAGGAGAGGAAGAGTCGGCGCTGGAAGGCGGCAAAGGCGAGAATATGGCAGCACGCACCTGAAAGAACAGGAAGAGTCGGCGCTGGAAGGCGGCAAAGGCGAGAATATGGCGGCACGTACCTGAAAGGAGAGGAAGAGTCGGCACTGCAAGGCGGCAAAGGCGAGAATATGGCGGCACATACCTGAAAGGAGAGGAAGATTTGGCGCTGGAAGGCGGCAAAGGCGAGAATATGGCGGCAACTGCGTGAAAGGAGAGGAAGAGTCGGCGCTGGAAGGCGGCAAAGGCGAGAATATGGCGGCACGTACCTGAAAGGAGAGGAAGAGTCGGCGGTGGAAGGCGGTAAAGGCGAGAATATGGCGGCACGTACCTGAAAGGAGAGGAAGATTTGGCGCTGGAAGGCGGCAAAGGCGAGAATATGGCGGCACGTACCTGAAAGGAGAGGAAGAGTCGGCGCTGGAAGGCGGCAAAGGCGAGAATATGGCGGCAACTGCGTGAAAGGAGAGGAAGATTTGGCGGTGGAAGGCGGCAAAGGCGAGAATATGGCGGCAGCTGCGTGAAAGGAGAGGAAGAGTCGGCGCTGGAAGGCGGCAAAGGCGAGAATATGGCGGCAACTGTGTGAAAGGAGAGGAAGAGTCGGCGGTAGAAGGCGGCAAAGGCGAGAATATGGCGGCACGTACCTGAAAGGAGAGGAAGAATCGGCGCTGGAAGGCGGCAAAGGCGAGAATATGGCGGCAGCTGCGTGAAAGGAGAGGAAGAGTCGGCAGTGGAAGGCGGCAAAGGCGAGAATACGGCGGCACGTACCTGAAAGGAGAGGAAGAGTCGGCGCTGGAAGGCGGCAAAGGCGAGAATATGGCGGCAGCTGCGTGAAAGGAGAGGAAGAGTCGGCGCTGGAAGGCGGCAAAGGCGAGAATATGGCAGCACGCACCTGAAAGGAGAGGAAGAGTCGGCGCTGGAAGGCGGCAAAGGCGAGAATATGGCGGCAGCTGCGTGAAAGGAGAGGAAGAGTCGGCGGTGGAAGGCGGGAAATGCGAGAATATGGCGGCAACTGCGTGAAAGGAGAGGAAGAGTCGGCGCTGGAAGGCGGCAAAGGCGAGAATATGGCGGCAGCTGCGTGAAAGGAGAGGAAGAGTCGGCAGTGGAAGACGGCAAAGGCGAGAATATGGCGGCAACTGCGTGAAACTAGAGGAAGATTTGGCGATGGAAGGCGGCAAAGGCGAGAATATGGCGGCACGTACCTGAAAGGAGAGGAAGAGTCGGCGCTGGAAGGCGCCAAAGGCGAGAATATGGCGGCACGTACCTGAAAGGAGAGGAAGATTTGGCGCTGGAAGGCGGCAAAGGCGAGAATATGGCGGCAACTGCGTGAAAGGAGAGGAAGAGTCGGCGCTGGAAGGCGGCAAAGGCGAGAATATGGCGGCAGCTGCGTGAAAGGAGAGGAAGAGTCGGCGGTGGAAGGCGGTAAAGGCGAGAATATGGCGGCCAGTACCTGAAAGGAGAGGAAGATTTGGCGCTGGAAGGCGGCAAACGAGAGAATATGGCGGCAACTGCATGAAAGGAGAGGAAGAGTCGGCAGTGGAAGGCAGCAAAGGCGAGAATATGGCGGCACGTACCTGAAAGGAGAGGAAGAGTCGGCACTGCAAGGCGGCAAAGGCGAGAATATGGCGGCACGTACCTGAAAGGAGAGGAAGATTTGGCGCTGGAAGGCGGCAAAGGCGAGAATATGGCGGCAACTGCGTGAAAGGAGAGGAAGAGTCGGCGCTGGAACGCGGCAAAGGCGAGAATATGGCGGCAGCTGCGTGAAAGGAGAGGAAGAGTCGGCGGTGGAAGGCGGTAAAGGCGAGAATATGGCGGCACGTACCTGAAAGGAGAGGAAGATTTGGCGCTGGAAGGCGGCAAAGGCGAGAATATGGCGGCACGTACCTGAAAGGAGAGGAAGAGTCGGCGCTGGAAGGCGGCAAAGGCGAGAATATGGCAGCAACTGCGTGAAAGGAGAGGAAGATTTGGCGGTGGAAGGCGGCAAAGGCGAGAATATGGCGGCAGCTGCGTGAAAGGAGAGGAAGAGTCGGCGCTGGAAGGCGGCAAAGGCGAGAATATGGCGGCAACTGTGTGAAAGGAGAGGAAGAGTCGGCGGTAGAAGCCGGCAAAGGCGAGAATATGGCGGCACGGACCAGAAAGGAGAGGAAGAGTCGGCGCTGGAAGGCGGCAAAGGCGAGAATATGGCGGCAACTGCGTGAAAGGACAGGAAGAGTCGGCGCTGGAAGGCGGCAAAGGTGAGAATATGGCGGCACGCACCTGAAAGGAGAGGAAGAGTCGGCGGTGGAAGGCGGCAAACGCGAGAATATGGCGGCACGTACCTGAAAGGAGAGGAAGAGTCGGCGCTGGAAGGCGGCAAAGGCGAGAATATGGCGGCACGTACCTGAAAGTAGAGGAAGATTTGGCGCTGGAAGGCGGCAAATGCGAGAATATGGCGGCAGCTGCGTGAAAGGATAGGAAGAGTCGGCGGTGGAAGGCGGCAAAGGCGAGAATATGGCGGCACGTACCTGAAAGGAGAGGAAGAATCGGCGCTGGAAGGCGGCAAAGGCGAGAATATGGCAGCCCGTGCGTAAAAGGAGAGGAAGAGTCGGCGCTGGAAGGCGGCAAAGGCGAGAATATGGCGGCACGTACCTGAAAGGAGAGGAAGAGTCGGCGCTGGAAGGCGGCAAATGCGAGAATATGGCAGCCCGTGCGTGAAAGGAGAGGAAGAGTCGGCGCTGGAAGGCGGCAAAGGCGAGAATATGGCGGCTGGTGCGTGAAAGGAGAGGAAGAGTCGGCGCTGGAAGGCGGCAAAGGCGAGAATATGGCGGCAGCTGCGTGAAAGGAGAGGAAGAGTCGGCGGTGGAAGGCGGCAAAGGCGATAATATGGCAGCATTTGCGTGACAGGAGAGGAAGAGTCGGCGCTGGAAGGCGGCAAAGGCGAGAATATGGCGGCACGTACCTGAAAGGAGAGGAAGATTTGGCGCTGGAAGGCAGCAAAGGCGAGAATATGGCGGCAGCTGCGTGAAAGGAGAGGAAGAGTCGGCGCTGGAAGGCGGCAAAGGCGAGAATATGGCAGCACGTACCTGAAAGGAGAGGAAGATTTGGCGCTGGAAGGCGGCAAACGAGAGAATATGGCGGCAGCTGCGTGAAAGGAGAGGAAGAGTCGGCGCTGGAAGGCGGCAAAGGCGAGAATATGGCAGCACGTACCTGAAAGGAGAGGAAGATTTGGCGCTGGAAGGCGGCAAAGGCGAGAATATGGCGGCAGGTGCGTGAAAGGAGAGGAAGAGTCGGCGCTGGAAGGCGGCAAAGGCGAGAATATGGCAGCACGCACCTGAAAGAACAGGAAGACTCGGCGTTGGAAGGCGGCAAAGGCGAGAATATGGCGGCACGTACCTGAAAGGAGAGGAAGAGTCGGCGCTGGAAGGCGGCAAAGGCGAGAATATGGCGGCAGGTGCGTGAAAGGAGAGGAAGAGTCGGCGCTGGAAGGCGGCAAAGGCGACAATATGGCGGTAGGTGCGTGACAGGAGAGGAAGAGTCGGCGCTGGAAGGCTGCAAAGGCAAGAATATGGCGGCAGCTGCGTGAAAGGAGAGGAAGAGTCGGCGGTGGAAGGCGGGAAATGCGAGAACATGGCGGCAACTCCGTGAACGGAGAGGAAGAGTCGGCGCTGGAAGACGGCAAACGCGAGAATATGGCGGCACGTACCTGAAAGGAGGGGAAGATTTGGCGCTGGAAGGCGGCAAAGGCGAGAACATGGAGGCAGGTGCATGAAAGGAGAGGAAGAGTCGGCGCTGGAAGGCGGCAAAGGCGAGAATATGGCGGCAGGTGCGTGAAAGGAGAGGAAGAGTCGGCGCTGGAAGGCGGCAAAGGCGAGAATATGGCGGCACGTACCTGAAAGGAGAGGAAGAGTCGGCGCTGGAAGGCGGCAAAGGCGAGAATATGGCGGCACGTACCTGAAAGTAGAGGAAGATTTGGCGCTGGAAGGCGGCAAATGCGAGAATATGGCGGCAGCTGCGTGAAAGGATAGGAAGAGTCGGCGGTGGAAGGCGGCAAAGGCGAGAATATGGCGGCACGTACCTGAAAGGAGAGGAAGAATCGGCGCTGGAAGGCGGCAAAGGCGAGAATATGGCGGCACGTACCTGAAAGGAGAGGAAGAGTCGGCAGTGGAAGGCGGCAAAGGCAAGAATATGGCGGCACGTACCTGAAAGGAGAGGAAGAGTCGGCGCTGGAAGGCGGCAAAGGCGAGAATATGGCGGCACGTACCTGAAAGTAGAGGAAGATTTGGCGCTGGAAGGCGGCAAATGCGAGAATATGGCGGCAGCTGCGTGAAAGGATAGGAAGAGTCGGCGGTGGAAGGCGGCAAAGGCGAGAATATGGCGGCACGTACCTGAAAGGAGAGGAAGAATCGGCGCTGGAAGGCGGCAAAGGCGAGAATATGGCAGCCCGTGCGTGAAAGGAGAGGAAGAGTCGGCGCTGGAAGGCGGCAAAGGCGAGAATATGGCGGCACGTACCTGAAAGGAGAGGAAGATTTGGCGCTGGAAGGCGGCAAAGGCGAGAATATGGCGGCAGGTGCGTGAAAGGAGAGGAAGAGTCGGCGCTGGAAGGCGGCAAAGGCGAGAATATGGCGGCAGCTGCGTGAAAGGAGAGGAAGAGTCGGCGGTGGAAGGCGGTAAAGGCGAGAATATGGCGGCCAGTACCTGAAAGGAGAGGAAGAGTCGGCGCTGGAAGGCGGCAAACGAGAGAATATGGCGGCAACTGCATGAAAGGAGAGGAAGAGTCGGCAGTGGAAGGCAGCAAAGGCGAGAATATGGCGGCACGTACCTGAAAGGAGAGGAAGAGTCGGCACTGCAAGGCGGCAAAGGCGAGAATATGGCGGCACGTACCTGAAAGGAGAGGAAGATTTGGCGCTGGAAGGCGGCAAAGGCGAGAATATGGCGGCACCTGCGTGAAAGGAGAGGAAGAGTCGGCGCTGGAACGCGGCAAAGGCGAGAATATGGCGGCAGCTGCGTGAAAGGAGAGGAAGAGTCGGCGGTGGAAGGCGGTAAAGGCGAGAATATGGCGGCACGTACCTGAAAGGAGAGGAAGATTTGGCGCTGGAAGGCGGCAAAGGCGAGAATATGGCGGCACGTACCTGAAAGGAGAGGAAGAGTCGGCGCTGGAAGGCGGCAAAGGCGAGAATATGGCAGCAACTGCGTGAAAGGAGAGGAAGATTTGGCGGTGGAAGGCGGCAAAGGCGAGAATATGGCGGCAGCTGCGTGAAAGGAGAGGAAGAGTCGGCGCTGGAAGGCGGCAAAGGCGAGAATATGGCGGCAACTGTGTGAAAGGAGAGGAAGAGTCGGCGGTAGAAGCCGGCAAAGGCGAGAATATGGCGGCACGGACCAGAAAGGAGAGGAAGAGTCGGCGCTGGAAGGCGGCAAAGGCGAGAATATGGCGGCAACTGCGTGAAAGGACAGGAAGAGTCGGCGCTGGAAGGCGGCAAAGGTGAGAATATGGCGGCACGCACCTGAAAGGAGAGGAAGAGTCGGCGGTGGAAGGCGGCAAACGCGAGAATATGGCGGCACGTACCTGAAAGGAGAGGAAGAATCGGCGCTGGAAGGCGGCAAAGGCGAGAATATGGCGGCACGTACCTGAAAGTAGAGGAAGATTTGGCGCTGGAAGGCGGCAAATGCGAGAATATGGCGGCAGCTGCGTGAAAGGATAGGAAGAGTCGGCGGTGGAAGGCGGCAAAGGCGAGAATATGGCGGCACGTACCTGAAAGGAGAGGAAGAATCGGCGCTGGAAGGCGGCAAAGGCGAGAATATGGCAGCCCGTGCGTAAAAGGAGAGGAAGAGTCGGCGCTGGAAGGCGGCAAAGGCGAGAATATGGCGGCACGTACCTGAAAGGAGAGGAAGAGTCGGCGCTGGAAGGCGGCAAATGCGAGAATATGGCAGCCCGTGCGTGAAAGGAGAGGAAGAGTCGGCGCTGGAAGGCGGCAAAGGCGAGAATATGGCGGCTGGTGCGTGAAAGGAGAGGAAGAGTCGGCGCTGGAAGGCGGCAAAGGCGAGAATATGGCGGCAGCTGCGTGAAAGGAGAGGAAGAGTCGGCGGTGGAAGGCGGCAAAGGCGATAATATGGCAGCATTTGCGTGACAGGAGAGGAAGAGTCGGCGCTGGAAGGCGGCAAAGGCGAGAATATGGCGGCACGTACCTGAAAGGAGAGGAAGATTTGGCGCTGGAAGGCAGCAAAGGCGAGAATATGGCGGCAGCTGCGTGAAAGGAGAGGAAGAGTCGGCGCTGGAAGGCGGCAAAGGCGAGAATATGGCAGCACGTACCTGAAAGGAGAGGAAGATTTGGCGCTGGAAGGCGGCAAACGAGAGAATATGGCGGCAGCTGCGTGAAAGGAGAGGAAGAGTCGGCGCTGGAAGGCGGCAAAGGCGAGAATATGGCAGCACGTACCTGAAAGGAGAGGAAGATTTGGCGCTGGAAGGCGGCAAAGGCGAGAATATGGCGGCAGGTGCGTGAAAGGAGAGGAAGAGTCGGCGCTGGAAGGCGGCAAAGGCGAGAATATGGCAGCACGCACCTGAAAGAACAGGAAGACTCGGCGTTGGAAGGCGGCAAAGGCGAGAATATGGCGGCACGTACCTGAAAGGAGAGGAAGAGTCGGCGCTGGAAGGCGGCAAAGGCGAGAATATGGCGGCAGCTGCGTGAAAGGAGAGGAAGAGTCGGCGGTGGAAGGCGGGAAATGCGAGAACATGGCGGCAACTCCGTGAACGGAGAGGAAGAGTCGGCGCTGGAAGACGGCAAACGCGAGAATATGGCGGCACGTACCTGAAAGGAGGGGAAGATTTGGCGCTGGAAGGCGGCAAAGGCGAGAATATGGCGGCAGGTGCGTGAAAGGAGAGGAAGAGTCGGCGCTGGAAGGCGGCAAAGGCGAGAATATGGCGGCACGTACCTGAAAGGAGAGGAAGAGTCGGCGCTGGAAGGCGGCAAAGGCGAGAATATGGCGGCCAGTACCTGAAAGGAGAGGAAGATTTGGCGCTGGAAGGCGGCAAATGCGAGAATATGGCGGCAGCTGCGTGAAAGGATAGGAAGAGTCGGCGGTGGAAGGCGGCAAAGGCGAGAATATGGCGGCACGTACCTGAAAGGAGAGGAAGAATCGGCGCTGGAAGGCGGCAAAGGCGAGAATATGGCGGCACGTACCTGAAAGGAGAGGAAGAGTCGGCAGTGGAAGGCGGCAAAGGCAAGAATATGGCGGCACGTACCTGAAAGGAGAGGAAGAGCCGGCGCTGGAAGGCGGCAAAGGCGAGAATATGGCGGCACGTACCTGAAAGTAGAGGAAGATTTGGCGCTGGAAGGCGGCAAATGCGAGAATATGGCGGCAGCTGCGTGAAAGGATAGGAAGAGTCGGCGGTGGAAGGCGGCAAAGGCGAGAATATGGCGGCACGTACCTGAAAGGAGAGGAAGAATCGGCGCTGGAAGGCGGCAAAGGCGAGAATATGGCAGCCCGTGCGTGAAAGGAGAGGAAGAGTCGGCGCTGGAAGGCGGCAAAGGTGAGAATATGGCGGCACGTACCTGAAAGGAGAGGAAGAGTCGGCGCTGGAAGGCGGCAAATGCGAGAATATGGCAGCCCGTGCGTAAAAGGAGAGGAAGAGTCGGCGCTGGAAGGCGGCAAAGGCGAGAATATGGCGGCTGGTGCGTGAAAGGAGAGGAAGAGTCGGCGCTGGAAGGCGGCAAAGGCGAGAATATGGCGGCAGCTGCGTGAAAGGAGAGGAAGAGTCGGCGGTGGAAGGCGTCAAAGGCGATAATATGGCAGCATTTGCGTGACAGGAGAGGAAGAGTCGGCGCTGGAAGGCGGCAAAGGCGATAATATGGCAGCATTTGCGTGACAGGAGAGGAAGAGTCGGCGCTGGAAGGCGGCAAAGGCGAGAATATGGCGGCACGTACCTGAAAGGAGAGGAAGATTTGGCGCTGGAAGGCAGCAAAGGCGAGAATATGGCGGCAGCTGCGTGAAAGGAGAGGAAGAGTCGGCGCTGGAAGGCGGCAAAGGCGAGAATATGGCAGCACGTACCTGAAAGGAGAGGAAGATTTGGCGCTGGAAGGCGGCAAACGAGAGAATATGGCGGCAGGTGCGTGAAAGGAGAGGAAGAGTCGGCGCTGGAAGGCGGCAAAGGCGAGAATATGGCGGCACGTACCTGAAAGGAGAGGAAGAGTCGGCGCTGGAAGGCGGCAAAGGCGAGAATATGGCGGCACGTACCTGAAAGTAGAGGAAGATTTGGCGCTGGAAGGCGGCAAATGCGAGAATATGGCGGCAGCTGCGTGAAAGGATAGGAAGAGTCGGCGGTGGAAGGCGGCAAAGGCGAGAATATGGCGGCACGTACCTGAAAGGAGAGGAAGAATCGGCGCTGGAAGGCGGCAAAGGCGAGAATATGGCGGCACGTACCTGAAAGGAGAGGAAGAGTCGGCAGTGGAAGGCGGCAAAGGCAAGAATATGGCGGCACGTACCTGAAAGGAGAGGAAGAGTCGGCGCTGGAAGGCGGCAAAGGCGAGAATATGGCGGCAGGTGCGTGAAAGGAGAGGAAGAGTCGGCGCTGGAAGGCGGCAAAGGCGAGAATATGGCAGCACGCACCTGAAAGAACAGGAAGAGTCGGCGCTGGAAGGCGGCAAAGGCGAGAATATGGCGGCACGTACCTGAAAGGAGAGGAAGAGTCGGCGCTGGAAGGCGGCAAAGGCGAGAATATGGCAGCACGTGCGTGACAGGAGAGGAAGAGTCGCCGCTAGAAGGCGGCAAAGGCGAGAATATGGCGGCAGCTGCGTAAAAGGAGAGGAAGAGTCGGCGGTGGAAGGCGGCAAAGGCGAGAATATGGCGGCACGTACCTGAAAGGAGAGGAAGAGTCGGCGCTGGAAGGCGTCAAAGGCGAGAATATGGCGGCAGCTGCGTGAAAGGAGAGGAAGAGTCGGCAGTGGAAGGCGGCAAAGGCGAGAATATGGCAGCACGTACCTGAAAGGAGAGGAAGATTTGGCGCTGGAAGGCGGCAAACGAGAGAATATGGCGGCAACTGCATGAAAGGAGAGGAAGAGTCGGCAGTGGAAGGCGGCAAAGGCGAGAATATGGCAGCACGCACCTGAAAGAACAGGAAGAGTCACGCTGGAAGGCGGCAAAGGCGAGAATATGGCGGCACGTACCTGAAAGGAGAGGAAGATTTGGCGCTGGAAGGCGGCAAAGGCGAGAATATGGCAGCACGTGCGTGACAGGAGAGGAAGAGTCGGCGCTGGAAGGCGGCAAAGGCGAGAATATGGCGGTAGGTGCGTGAAAGGAGAGGAAGAGTCGGCGCTGGAAGACGGCAAAGGCGAGAATATGGCGGCAGCTGCGTAAAAGCAGAGGAAGAGTCGGCGGTGGAAGGCGGGAAATGCAGAATATGGCGGCAACTCCGTGAAAGCAGAGGAAGAGTCGGCGCTGGAAGACGGCAAAGGCGAGAATATGGCGGCAGGTACCTGAAAGGAGAGGAAGATTTGGCGCTGGAAGGCGGCAAAGGCGAGAATATGGCAGCACGTACCTGAAAGGAGAGGAAGAGTCGGCGCTGGAATGCGGCAAAGGCGAGAATATGGCGGCAGGTGCGTGAAAGGAGAGGAAGAGTCGGCGCTGGAACGCGGCAAAGGCGAGAATATGGCGGCACGCACCTGAAAGGAGAGGAAGAGTCGGCGGTGTAAGGCGGCAAACGCGAGAATATGGCGACACGTACCTGAAAGGAGAGGAAGAGTCGGCGCTGGAAGGCGGCAAAGGCGAGAATATGGCGGCACGTACCTGAAAGTAGAGGAAGATTTGGCGCTGGAAGGCGGCAAATGCGAGAATATGGCGGCAGCTGCGTGAAAGGATAGGAAGAGTCGGCGGTGGAAGGCGGCAAAGGCGAGAATATGGCGGCACGTACCTGAAAGGAGAGGAAGAATCGGCGCTGGAAGGCGGCAAAGGCGAGAATATGGCGGCACGTACCTGAAAGGAGAGGAAGAGTCGGCAGTGGAAGGCGGCAAAGGCAAGAATATGGCGGCACGTACCTGAAAGGAGAGGAAGAGTCGGCGCTGGAAGGCGGCAAAGGCGAGAATATGGCGGCAGCTGCGTGAAAGGAGAGGAAGAGTCGGCGCTGGAAGGCGGCAAAGGCGAGAATATGGCAGCACGCACCTGAAAGAACAGGAAGAGTCGGCGCTGGAAGGCGGCAAAGGCGAGAATATGGCGGCACGTACCTGAAAGGAGAGGAAGAGTCGGCGCTGGAAGGCGGCAAAGGCGAGAATATGGCGGCAGCTGCGTGAAAGGAGAGGAAGAGTCGGCGGTGGAAGGCGGGAAATGCGAGAATATGGCGGCAACTGCGTGAAAGGAGAGGAAGAGTCGGCGCTGGAAGGCGGCAAAGGCGAGAATATGGCGGCAGCTGCGTGAAAGGAGAGGAAGAGTCGGCAGTGGAAGACGGCAAAGGCGAGAATATGGCGGCAACTGCGTGAAACTAGAGGAAGATTTGGCGATGGAAGGCGGCAAAGGCGAGAATATGGCGGCACGTACCTGAAAGGAGAGGAAGAGTCGGCACTGCAAGGCGGCAAAGGCGAGAATATGGCGGCACGTACCTGAAAAAAAAAAACCCACTGTACCCGCCATTTCAGCGAAGCCACCGAGGCGAAGGGCTCCGGAGCGGAGGATCGCGACGGGGGACCCTTCCTGAAGCGGCAAAAAACCGCGGCCAAACCCGCGAAAAGGAAAAGCGCAGGGAGCGAGAGGGAGCCCCAGCCCCGCCATTCCCCGAGCCGGAGGAGGGCGTTCCTGACGAGCGGCAGCTCTGACTCAGCGTGGGCGGGGACAAGAGGGGCGGCAGCAGTTTAAAAACCCACTGTACCCGCCATTTCAGCGAAGCCACCGAGGCGAAGGGCTCCGGAGCGGAGGATCGCGACGGGGGACCCTTCCTGAAGCGGCAAAAAACCGCGGCCAAACCCGCGAAAAGGAAAAGCGCAGGGAGCGAGAGGGAGCCCCAGCCCCGCCATTCCCCGAGCCGGAGGAGGGCGTTCCTGACGAGCGGCAGCTCTGACTCAGCGTGGGCGGGGACAAGAGGGGCGGCAGCAGTTTAAAAACCCACTGTACCCGCCATTTCAGCGAAGCCACCGAGGCGAAGGGCTCCGGAGCGGAGGATCGCGACGGGGGACCCTTCCTGAAGCGGCAAAAAACCGCGGCCAAACCCGCGAAAAGGAAAAGCGCAGGGAGCGAGAGGGAGCCCCAGCCCCGCCATTCCCCGAGCCGGAGGAGGGCGTTCCTGACGAGCGGCAGCTCTGACTCAGCGTGCGCGGGGACAAGAGGGGCGGCAGCAGTTTAAAAACCCACTGTACCCGCCATTTCAGCGAAGCCACCGAGGCGAAGGGCTCCGGAGCGGAGGATCGCGACGGGGGACCCTTCCTGAAGCGGCAAAAAACCGCGGCCAAACCCGCGAAAAGGAAAAGCGCAGGGAGCGAGAGGGAGCCCCAGCCCCGCCATTCCCCGAGCCGGAGGAGGGCGTTCCTGACGAGCGGCAGCTCTGACTCAGCGTGGACGGGGACAAGAGGGGCGGCAGCAGTTTAAAAACCCACTGTACCCGCCATTTCAGCGAAGCCACCGAGGCGAAGGGCTCCGGAGCGGAGGATCGCGACGGGGGACCCTTCCTGAAGCGGCAAAAAACCGCGGCCAAACCCGCGAAAAGGAAAAGCGCAGGGAGCGAGAGGGAGCCCCAGCCCCGCCATTCCCCGAGCCGGAGGAGGGCGTTCCTGACGAGCGGCAGCTCTGACTCAGCGTGGGCGGGGACAAGAGGGGCGGCGGCCAAACCCCCTGACTTACAAGAGCAGCTCCAGGGAGCGCGAGCGACCCGGAGCGCGGCGAACAGGGCGGGCAAACAGGACGTGGCGCGTCAGAAGGGCGTGGCGCGGCAGTTTGCGCGGCAGTTCGCGCAGGCAGGGCGTGCAGGGAAGGCGAGCGGGCAAGGTGCAGCCCCACTCCCGGCTCTAGAGGCCAACTCAACTGGTAATCGTCGGCTTCCGAGAAGAGGACCGGCTATGGTTTCCACTCGGCCGAAAGCCGTCGCCAGAAGGAATGTGGCGACCCAGATGGAGCTCACACGCAAGCATACAGCTGTCCAGGTCTCTGGCTGCAGGGAGTGCCTGAGCCTGTCAGCTGTGCCGGAGGGCGGCAGAGACAACACCTGTGTGCGGTGTGACCAGGTGGATGATCTGCTCGGCCTGGTGGCAGAGCTGAAGGAGGAGGTGGAAAGGTTGAGGAGTATCCGGGAGTGTGAGAGGGAGATAGATTGGTGGAGCCGCACCCTACCGTCCCTGAGGCAGAGGCAGCAGAAGGAGGCTCCGCGAGAAGCAGAGGATCCCCTGCCTTCTTGCCACCAGGTAGAAAGAGGGGACCTAAGCGACGGGGGGGGATGGAAACGGGTCCCTGCTCGGCGTGCCAGGCGAACCCCTGCCCGGCCTCCCTCACCTTCCCGGTTGCCTTTACACAACAGATATGGGGCCCTGGAACTTGAGGGCGAGGCAAGCGAGGATGTAGACGAAGGTCCATCCGGGGGGTCGCCTAGGGTGAGGCAGTCAGCCCCACGCATTACGACTGCCGCTGCTAAGAAAAAAAGGAGGGTAATTGTCATAGGCGATTCCCTTCTGAGGGGAACAGAGGGCCCGATATGCCGACCGGACCCGTCCCACAGGGAAGTCTGCTGCCTCCCTGGGGCCCGGGTCAGAGACATCACTAGGAAGCTCCCTGGTTTGGTACGGCCTTCTGATTACTACCCGCTGCTGGTTATACAGGCTGGCAGTGATGAGGTTGTGGAGAGAAGTCCTGCAGCGATCAAAAGGGACTTCAGGGCACTGGGGCGACTGGTTCAAGGATCGGGAGCACAGGTAGTGTTTTCCTCTATCCCTGCAGTGGCAGGGAAGGATACCGAAAGGAGCAGGAAAACACACCTGATCAACGCGTGGCTCAGGGGCTGGTGCCGTCGGAGGAATTTTGGCTTTTTTGATCATGGGGAGGTTTACATGGCACCGGGCCTGCTGGTGACAGACGGAGTCCAGCTGTCTCACAAGGGAAAAAGGATCATGGCTCATGAATTGGCAGGGCTCATTGAGAGGGCTTTAAACTAGGTTCGAAGGGGGAAGGGGATAAAACCAGGCTCGCTAGAGATGAGCCGAGGGGTGGCGTGCCGATGCCGGGGGCGAAATCGATAGCCCAGCTCAAGTGCATATACACCAATGCACGCAGCATGGGCGGCAAGCAGGAGGAGCTGGAAGCCATTGTGCAGCGGGAGAGATATGACTTAGTCGCCCTCACAGAAACATGGTGGGGTGACTCTCACGACTGGAGTGCTGCAATGGATGGCTACAGACTCTTCAGAAGGGACAGGCGAGGAAGGAGAGGCGGTGGGGTGGCCCTGTATGTTAGGGAGTGTTTTGATTGTATAGAGCTCAATGATTGTGATGATGGTACGGTTGAGTGTCTATGGGTAAGGATGAGGGGGAAGGCCAACGAGGCAGATATCCTGCTGGGAGTCTGTTATAGACCACCCAACCAGGATGAAGGGGCGGATGAAGCGTTCTATAAGCGGCTGGCAGAAGTCTCTCAATCGCTAGCCCTTGTTCTCGTGGGGGACTTCAACTTCCCGGATGTCTGCTGGAAATACAACACGGCAGAGAGGAAGCAGTCTAGGAGGTTCCTGGAGTGTGTGGAAGACAACTTCCTGACACAGCTGGTAAGTGAGCCTACCAGGGGAGGTGCCTCGCTCGACCTGCTGTTTACTAACAGAGAAGGACTGGTGGGAGATGTGGTGGTCGGAGGCCGTCTTGGGCTTAGCGACCATGAAATGATAGAATTCTCGCTTCTTGGTGAAGTAAGGAGGGGGGGCAGCAAAACTGCAACCATGGACTTCCGGAGGGCGGACTTTGGCCTGTTCAGGACGCTGGTTGAGAGAGTCCCGTGGGAGACGGTCCTGAAGGGCAAAGGGGTCCAGGAAGGCTGGACGATCTTCAAGAAGGAAGTCTTAAAGGCGCAGGAGCAGGCTGTCCCTGTACGCCGTAAGAAGAATGGGCGGGGAAGACGACCGGCCTGGCTGAACGGGGAGCTCTTGCTGGGACTCAGGAAAAAAAGGAGAGTTTACCGCTTGTGGAAGAAGGGGCAGGCGACTCAAGAAGAGTACAGGGATCTCGTTCGGTCGTGCAGAGAGGAAATGAGAAAGGCAAAAGCCCAGCTAGAACGCAATCTGGCCGCTGTCGTTAAAGACAACAAAAAAAGTTTTTACAAATATATTAATGACAAGAAGAGAGCCAAGGAGAATCTCCATCCTTTATTGGATGCAAGGGGGAACATTGTCACTGAGGATGAGGAAAAGGCTGAGGTACTCAATGCCTTCTTTGCCTCAGTCTTTAACAGGCAGACCAGTTATCCTCAGGGTACTCGGCCCCCCGAGCTGGAAGACGGGGACGGCGAGCAGGATGAACCCCCCGTAATCCAGGAGGAAGCAGTCAATGACCTGCTATGCCACCTGGACACTCACAAGTCTATGGGGCCGGATGGGATCCACCCGAGAGTGCTGAGGGAGCTGGCGGAGGTGCTCGCCAAGCCGCTCTCCATCATTTATCAGCAGTCCTGGTTAACGGGGGAGGTCCCAGAAGACTGGAGGCTTGCCAATGTGACGCCCATCCACAAGAAGGGCCGGAAGGAGGATCCGGGGAACTACAGGCCTGTCAGCCTGACCTCGGTGCCGGGGAAGATTATGGAGCGGCTCATCTTGAGGGCGCTCACAAGGCATGAGCGGGACAACCAGGGGATCCGGCCTAGCCAGCACGGGTTCATGAGAGGCAGGTCCTGCTTGACCAACCTGATCTCCTTCTATGACCAGGTGACCCGCCTAGTGGATGAGGGAAAGGCTGTGGATGTGGTCTACCTGGACTTCAGCAAGGCCTTTGACACTGTCTCCCACAGCATTCTCCTCGAGAAGCTGGCGGCTCACGGCTTAGACAGGTGGACTCTGCGCTGGGTCAAAAACTGGCTGGACGGCCGGGCCCAGAGAGTTGTGGTGAATGGAGTTACATCCAGTTGGCGGCCGGTCACGAGCGGTGTTCCCCAGGGCTCAGTACTGGGGCCGGTCTTGTTTAATATCTTTATTGATGATCTGGATGAGGGGATTGAGTGCACCCTCAGTAAGTTTGCAGACGACACCAAGTTGGGTGGGAGTGTTGATCTGCTCGAGGGTAGGAAGGCTCTGCAGAGGGACCTGGACAGGCTGGATGGATGGGCCCAGGCCAACTGTATGAGGTTCAACAAGGCCAAGTGCCGGGTCCTGCACTTCGGCCACAACAACCCCATGCAGCGCTACAGGCTTGGGGAAGAGTGGCTGGAAAGCTGCCTGTCGGAAAAGGACCTGGGGGTGTTGGTCGACAGCCGGCTGAACATGAGCCGGCAGTGTGCCCAGGCGGCCAAGAAGGCCAATGGCATCCTGGCCTGTATCAGAAATAGTGTGGCCAGTAGGAGTAGGGAAGTGATTGTGCCCCTGTACTCGGCCCTGGTGAGGCCGCACCTCGAATACTGTGTTCAGTTTTGGGCCCCTCACTACAAGAAGGACGTTGAGGTGCTGGAGCGTGTCCAGAGAAGGGCAACGAGGCTGGTGAGGGGTCTGGAGCACAAGTCTTATGAGGAGCGGCTGAGGGAACTGGGACTGTTCAGCCTGGAGAAAAGGAGGCTGAGGGGAGACCTCATCGCTCTCTACAACTACCTGAGAGGAGGTTGTAGCGAGGTGGGTGTTGGTCTTTTCTCCGAAGTAACAAGCGATAGGACGAGAGGAAATGGCCTCAAGTTGCGGCAGGGGAGGTTTAGATTGGATGTAAGGAAAAATTTCTTTACGGAAAGAGTGGTGAAACATTGGAACAGGCTGCCCAGGGAAGTGGTGGAGTCCCCATCCCTGGAGGTATTTAAAAGACGTGTAGATGAGGCGCTTAGGGACATGGTTTAGTGGGCCTGGTGGTGTTGGGTTGACGGTTGGACTCGATGATCTTAGAGGTCTTTTCCAACCTCAATGATTCTATGATTCTATGATTCTATGAAAGGAGAGGCAGATTTGGCGCTGGAAGGCGGCAAAGGCGAGAATATGGCGGCAACTGCGTGAAAGGAGAGGAAGATTTGGCGCTGGAAGGCGGCAAAGGCGAGAATATGGCGGCAGCTGCGTGAAAGGAGAGGAAGAGTCGGCGGTGGAAGGCGGTAAAGGCGAGAATATGGCGGCCAGTACCTGAAAGGAGAGGAAGAGTCGGCGCTGGAAGGCGGCAAAGGCGAGAATATGGCGGCACGTACCTGAAAGGAGAGGAAGAGTCGGCGCTGGAAGGCGGCAAAGGCGAGAATATGGCGGCAACTGCGTGAAAGGAGAGGAAGATTTGGCGGTGGAAGGCGGCAAAGGCGAGAATATGGCGGCAGCTGCGTGAAAGGAGAGGAAGAGTCGGCGCTGGAAGGCGGCAAAGGCGAGAATATGGCGGCAACTGCGTGAAAGGAGAGGAAGAGTCGGCGCTGGAAGCCGGCAAAGGCGAGAATATGGCGGCACGTACCTGAAAGGAGAGGAAGAGTCGGCGCTGGAAGGCGGCAAACGAGAGAATATGGCGGCAGGTGCGTGAAAGGACAGGAAGAGTCGGCGCTGGAACGCGGCAAAGGCGAGAATATGGCGGCACGCACCTGAAAGGAGAGGAAGAGTCGGCGGTGGAAGGCGGCAAAGGCGAGAATATGGCGGCAGCTGCGTGAAAGGAGAGGAAGAGTCGGCGCTGGAAGGCGGCAAAGGCGAGAATATGGCGGCACGTACCTGAAAGTAGAGGAAGATTTGGCGCTGGAAGGCGGCAAATGCGAGAATATGGCGGCAGCTGCGTGAAAGGATAGGAAGAGTCGGCGGTGGAAGGCGGCAAAGGCGAGAATATGGCAGCCCGTGCATGAAAGGAGAGGAAGAGTCGGCGCTGGAAGGCGGCAAAGGTGAGAATATGGCGGCACGTACCTGAAAGGAGAGGAAGAGTCGGCGCTGGAAGGCGGCAAATGCGAGAATATGGCGGCAACTGCGTGAAAGGAGAGGAAGAGTCGGCGCTGGAAGGCGGCAAAGGCGAGAATATGGCGGCTGGTGCGTGAAAGGAGAGGAAGAGTCGGCGCTGGAAGGCGGCAAAGGCGAGAATATGGCGGCAGCTGCGTGAAAGGAGAGGAAGAGTCGGCGGTGGAAGGCGTCAAAGGCGATAATATGGCAGCATTTGCGTGACAGGAGAGGAAGAGTCGGCGCTGGAAGGCGGCAAAGGCGATAATATGGCAGCATTTGCGTGACAGGAGAGGAAGAGTCGGCGCTGGAAGGCGGCAAAGGCGAGAATATGGCGGCACGTACCTGAAAGGAGAGGAAGATTTGGCGCTGGAAGGCAGCAAAGGCGAGAATATGGCGGCAGCTGCGTGAAAGGATAGGAAGAGTCGGCGCTGGAAGGCGGCAAAGGCGAGAATATGGCAGCACGTACCTGAAAGGAGAGGAAGATTTGGCGCTGGAAGGCGGCAAACGAGAGAATATGGCGGCAGCTGCGTGAAAGGAGAGGAAGAATCGGCGCTGGAAGGCGGCAAAGGCGAGAATATGGCAGCACGCACCTGAAAGAACAGGAAGACTCGGCGTTGGAAGGCGGCAAAGGCGACAATATGGCGGCACGTACCTGAAAGGAGAGGAAGAGTCGGCGCTGGAAGGCGGCAAAGGCGAGAATATGGCGGCAGGTGCGTGAAAGGAGAGGAAGAGTCGGCGCTGGAAGGCGGCAAAGGCGCGAATATGGCGGCAGCTGCGTGAAAGGAGAGGAAGAGTCGGCGCTGGAAGGCTGCAAAGGCAAGAATATGGCGGCAGCTGCGTGAAAGGAGAGGAAGAGTCGGCGGTGGAAGGCGGGAAATGCGAGAACATGGCGGCAACTCCGTGAAAGGAGAGGAAGAGTTGGCGCTGGAAGACGGCAAAGGCGAGAATATGGCGGCACGTACCTGAAAGGAGGGGAAGATTTGGCGCTGGAAGGCAGGAAAGGCGAGAATATGGCGGCAGCTGCGTGAAAGGAGAGGAAGAGTCGGCGCTGGAAGGCGGCAAAGGCGAGAATATGGCGGCAGGTGCGTGAAAGGAGAGGAAGAGTCGGCGCTGGAAGGCGGCAAATGCGAGAATATGGCAGCACGTACCTGAAAGGAGAGGAAGAGTCGGCGCTGGAATGCGGCAAAGGCGAGAATATGGCGGCAGGTGCGTGAAAGGAGAGGAAGAGTCGGCGCTGGAACGCGGCAAAGGCGAGAATATGGCGGCACGCACCTGAAAGGAGAGGAAGAGTCGGCGGTGGAAGGCGGCAAACGCGAGAATATGGCGGCACGTACCTGAAAGGAGAGGAAGAGTCGGCGCTGGAAGGCGGCAAAGGCGAGAATATGGCGGCAAGTACCTGAAAGTAGAGGAAGATTTGGCGCTGGAAGGCGGCAAAGGCGAGAATATGGCGGCAGCTGCGTGAAAGGAGAGGAAGAGTCGGCACTGCAAGGCGGCAAAGGCGAGAATATGGCGGCACGTACCTGAAAGGAGAGGAAGATTTGGCGCTGGAAGGCAGCAAAGGCGAGAATATGGCGGCAACTGCGTGAAAGGAGAGGAAGAGTCGGCAGTGGAAGGCGGCAAAGGCGAGAATATGGCGGCAGCTGCGTGAAAGGAGAGGAAGAGTCGGCGGTGGAAGGCGGTAAAGGCGAGAATATGTCGGCCAGTACCTGAAAGTAGAGGAAGATTTGGCGCTGGAAGGCGGCAAACGAGAGAATATGGCGGCAACTGCATGAAAGGAGAGGAAGAGTCGGCAGTGGAAGGCGGCAAAGGCGAGAATATGGCAGCACGCACCTGAAAGAACAGGAAGAGTCGGCGCTGGAAGGCGGCAAAGGCGAGAATATGGCGGCACGTACCTGAAAGGAGAGGAAGATTTGGCGCTGGAAGGCGGCAAAGGCGAGAATATGGCAGCACGTGCGTGACAGGAGAGGAAGAGTCGCCATGAGAAGGCGGCAAAGGCGAGAATATGGCGGTAGGTGCGTGAAAGGAGAGGAAGAGTCGGCGCTGGAAGGCGGCAAAGGCGAGAATATGGCGGCAGCTGCGTAAAAGGAGAGGAAGAGTCGGCGGTGGAAGGCGGGAAATGCGAGAACATGGCGGCAACTGCGTGAAAGGAGAGGAAGAGTCGGTGCTGGAAGACGGCAAAGGCGAGAATATGGCGGCACGTACCTGAAAGGAGAGGAAGATTTGGCGCTGGAAGGCGGCAAAGGCGAGAATATGGCAGCACGTACCTGAAAGGAGAGGAAGAGTCGGCGCTGGAAGGCGGCAAAGGCGAGAATATGGCGGCACGTACCTGAAAGGAGAGGAAGATTTGGCGCTGGAAGGCGGCAAAGGCGAGAATATGGCGGCACGTACCTGAAAGGAGAGGAAGAGTCGGCGCTGGAATGCGGCAAAGGCGAGAATATGGCGGCAGGTGCGTGAAAGGAGAGGAAGAGTCGGCAGTGGATGGCCGCAAAGGCGAGAATATGGCGGCACGTACCTGAAAGGAGAGGAACAGGCGGCGGTGGAAGGCGGCAAAGGCGAGAATATGGCGGCACGTACCTGAAAGGAGAGGAAGAGTCGGCGCTGGAAGGCGGCAAAGGCGAGAATATGGCGGCACGTACCTGAAAGGAGAGGAAGATTTGGCGCTGGAAGGCGGCAAAGGCGAGAATATGGCGGCAGCTGCGTGAAAGGAGAGGAAGAGTCGGCAGTGGAAGGCGGCAAAGGCGAGAATATGGCAGCACGTACCTGAAAGGAGAGGAAGAGTTGGCGCTGGAAGGCGGCAAAGGCGAGAATATGGCGGCACGTACCTGAAAGGAGAGGAAGAGTTGGCGCTGGAAGGCGGCAAAGGCGAGAATATGGCGGCACGTACCTGAAAGTAGAGGAAGAGTCGGCGCTGGAAGGTGGCAAAGGCGAGAATATGGCGGCAGCTGCGTGAAAGGAGAGGAAGATTTGGCGATGGAAGGCGGCAAAGGCGAGAATATGGCGGCATGTACCTGAAAGGACAGGAAGAGCCGGCGGTGGAAGGTGGCAAACGCGAGAATATAGCGGCACGTACCTGAAAGGAGAGGAAGAGTCGGCGCTGGAAGGCGGCAAAGGCGAGAATATGGCGGCAGCTGCATGAAAGGAGAGGAAGAGTCGGCGATGGAAGGCGACAAATGCGAGAATATTGTGGCAACTGCGTGAAAGTAGAGGAAGAGTCGGCGCTGGAAGGCGGCAAAGGCGAGAATATGGTGGCACATACCTGATAGGAGAGGAAGAATCGGCAGTGGAAGGCGGCAAAGGCGAGAATATGGCGGCAGCTGCGTGAAAGCGGAGGAAGAGTCAGCGCTGGAAGGCGGCAAAGGCGAGAATATGGCGGCACGTACCTGGAAGGAGAGGAAGATTTGGCGCTGGAAGGCGGCAAAGGCGAGAATATGGCGGCAGCTGCGTGAAAGGATAGGAAGAGTCGGCAGTGGAAAGCGGCAAAGGCGAGAATATGGCGGCACGTACCTGAAAGGAGAGGAAGAGTCGGCGCTGGAAGGCGGCAAAGGCGAGAATATCGCGGCAAGTACCTGAAAGTAGAGGAAGAGTCGGCGCTGGAAGACGGCAAAGGCGAGAATATGGCAGCACGTGCGTGAAAGGAGAGGAAGAGTCGGCGCTGGAAGGCGGCAAAGGCGAGAATATGGCGGCACGTACCTGAAAGGAGAGGAAGAGTCGGCAGTGGAAGGCGGCAAAGGCGAGAATATGGCGGCAACTGCGTGACAGGAGAGGAAGAGTCGGCGCTGGAAGGCGGCAAAGGCGAGAATATGGCGGCAGGTGCGTGAAAGGAGAGGAAGAGTCGGCGGTGGAAGGCGGGAAATGCGAGAATATGGCGGCAACTGCGTGAAAGTAGAGGAAGATTTGGCGATGGAAGGCGGCAAAGGCGAGAATATGGCGGCACGTACCTGAAAGGAGAGGAAGAGTCGGCACTGCAAGGCGGCAAAGGCGAGAATATGGCGGCACGTACCTGAAAGGAGAGGAAGAGTCGGCGCTGGAAGGCGGCAAAGGAGAGAATATGGCGGCAACTGCGTGAAAGGAGAGGAAGAGTCGGCGCTGGAAGGCGGCAAAGGCGAGAATATGGCGGCAGCTGCGTGAAAGGAGAGGAAGAGTCGGCGGTGGAAGGCGGCAAAGGCGAGAATATGGCAGCATTTGCGTGACAGGAGAGGAAGATTTGGCGCTGGAAGGCGGCAAAGGCGAGAATATGGCGGCAGCTGCGTGAAAGGAGAGGAAGAGTCGGCGCTGGAAGGCGGCAAAGGCGAGAATATGGCGGCAACTGCGTGAAAGGAGAGGAAGAGTCGGCGCTGGAAGGCGGCAAAGGCGAGAATATGGCGGCAACTGCATGAAAGGATAGGAAGAGTCGGCGCTGGAAGGTGGCAAAGGCGAGAATATGGCAGCACGTACCTGAAAGGAGAGGAAGATTTGGCGCTGGAAGGCGGCAAACGAGAGAATATGGCGGCAGCTGCGTGAAAGGAGAGGAAGAGTCGGCGCTGGAAGGCGGCAAAGGCGAGAATATGGCAGCACGTACCTGAAAGGAGAGGAAGATTTGGCGCTGGAACGCGGCAAACGAGAGAATATGGCGGCAGGTGCGTGAAAGGAGAGGAAGAATCGGCAGTGGAAGGCGGCAAAGGCGAGAATATGGCGGCACGTACCTGAAAGGAGAGGAACAGTCGGCGCTGGAAGGCGGCAAAGGCGAGAATATGGCAGCCCGTGCGTGAAAGGAGAGGAAGAGTCGGCGCTGGAAGGCGGCAAAGGCGAGAATATGGCAGCAGGTGCGTGACAGGAGAGGAAGAGTCGGCACTGGAAGGCGGCAAAGGCAAGAATATGGCGGCAGCTGCGTGAAAGGAGAGGAAGAGTCGGCGGTGGAAGGCGGGAAATGCGAGAACATGGCGGGAACTCCGTGAAAGGAGAGGAAGAGTCGGCGCTGGAAGACGGCAAAGGCGAGAATATGGCGGCACGTACCTGAAAGGAGAGGAAGATTTGGCGCTGGAAGGCGGCAAAGGCGAGAATATGGCAGCACGTACCTGAAAGGAGAGGAAGAGTCGGCGCTGGAATGCGGCAAAGGCGAGAATATGGTGGCAGGTGCGTGAAAGGAGAGGAAGAGTCGGTGCTGGAATGCGGCAAAGGCGAGAATATGGCGGCACGCACCTGAAAGGAGAGGAAGAGTCGACGGTGGAAGGCGGCAAACGCGAGAATATGGCGACACGTACCTGAAAGGAGAGGAAGAGTCGGCGCTGGAAGGCGGCAAAGGCGAGAATATGGCGGCACGTACCTGAAAGTAGAGGAAGATTTGGCGCTGGAAGGCGGCAAATGCGAGAATATGGCGGCAGCTGCGTGAAAGGACAGGAAGAGTCGGCGGTGGAAGGCGGCAAAGGCGAGAATATGGCGGCACGTACCTGAAAGGAGAGGAAGAATCGGCGCTGGAAGGCGGCAAATGCGAGAATATGGCAGCCCGTGCGTGAAAGGAGAGGAAGAGTCGGCAGTGGAAGGCGGCAAAGGCAAGAATATGGCGGCACGTACCTGAAAGGAGAGGAAGAGTCGGCGCTGGAAGGCGGCAAAGGCGAGAATATGGCGGCAGCTGCGTGAAAGGAGAGGAAGAGTCGGCGCTGGAAGGCGGCAAAGGCGAGAATATGGCAGCACGCACCTGAAAGAACAGGAAGAGTCGGCGCTGGAAGGCGGCAAAGGCGAGAATATGGCGGCACGTACCTGAAAGGAGAGGAAGAGTCGGCGCTGGAAGGCGGCAAAGGCGAGAATATGGCGGCAGCTGCGTGAAAGGAGAGGAAGAGTCGGCGGTGGAAGGCGGGAAATGCGAGAATATGGCGGCAACTGCGTGAAAGGAGAGGAAGAGTCGGCGGTGGAAGGCGGGAAATGCGAGAATATGGCGGCAACTGCGTGAAAGTAGAGGAAGATTTGGCGATGGAAGGCGGCAAAGGCGAGAATATGGCGGCACGTACCTGAAAGGAGAGGAAGAGTCGGCACTGCAAGGCGGCAAAGGCGAGAATATGGCGGCACGTACCTGAAAGGAGAGGAAGATTTGGCGCTGGAAGGCGGCAAAGGCGAGAATATGGCGGCAACTGCGTGAAAGGAGAGGAAGAGTCGGCGCTGGAAGGCGGCAAAGGCGAGAATATGGCGGCAGCTGCGTGAAAGGAGAGGAAGAGTCGGCGGTGGAAGGCGGCAAAGGCGAGAATATGGCGGCACGTACCTGAAAGGAGAGGAAGATTTGGCGCTGGAAGGCAGCAAAGGCGAGAATATGGCGGCAACTGCGAGAAAGGAGAGGAAGAGTCGGCGCTGGAAGGCGGCAAAGGCGAGAATATGGCGGCAGCTGCGTGAAAGGAGAGGAAGAGTCGGCGGTGGAAGGCGGTAAAGGCGAGAATATGTCGGCCAGTACCTGAAAGTAGAGGAAGATTTGGCGCTGGAAGGCGGCAAACGAGAGAATATGGCGGCAACTGCATGAAAGGAGAGGAAGAGTCGGCAGTGGAAGGCGGCAAAGGCGAGAATATGGCAGCACGCACCTGAAAGAACAGGAAGAGTCGGCGCTGGAAGGCGGCAAAGGCGAGAATATGGCGGCACGTACCTGAAAGGAGAGGAAGATTTGGCGCTGGAAGGCGGCAAAGGCGAGAATATGGCAGCACGTGCGTGACAGGAGAGGAAGAGTCGCCATGAGAAGGCGGCAAAGGCGAGAATATGGCGGTAGGTGCGTGAAAGGAGAGGAAGAGTCGGCGCTGGAAGGCGGCAAAGGCGAGAATATGGCGGCAGCTGCGTAAAAGGAGAGGAAGAGTCGGCGGTGGAAGGCGGGAAATGCGAGAACATGGCGGCAACTGCGTGAAAGGAGAGGAAGAGTCGGTGCTGGAAGACGGCAAAGGCGAGAATATGGCGGCACGTACCTGAAAGGAGAGGAAGATTTGGCGCTGGAAGGCGGCAAAGGCGAGAATATGGCAGCACGTACCTGAAAGGAGAGGAAGAGTCGGCGCTGGAATGCGGCAAAGGCGAGAATATGGCGGCAGGTGCGTGAAAGGAGAGGAAGAGTCGGCAGTGGATGGCCGCAAAGGCGAGAATATGGCGGCACGTACCTGAAAGGAGAGGAACAGGCGGCGGTGGAAGGCGGCAAAGGCGAGAATATGGCGGCACGTACCTGAAAGGAGAGGAAGAGTCGGCAGTGGAAGGCGGCAAAGGCGAGAATATGGCAGCACGTACCTGAAAGGAGAGGAAGAGTTGGCGCTGGAAGGCGGCAAAGGCGAGAATATGGCGGCACGTACCTGAAAGGAGAGGAAGAGTTGGCGCTGGAAGGCGGCAAAGGCGAGAATATGGCGGCACGTACCTGAAAGTAGAGGAAGAGTCGGCGCTGGAAGGTGGCAAAGGCGAGAATATGGCGGCAGCTGCGTGAAAGGAGAGGAAGAGTCGGCGCTGGAAGGCGGCAAAGGCGAGAATATGGCGGCATGTACCTGAAAGGACAGGAAGAGCCGGCGGTGGAAGGTGGCAAACGCGAGAATATAGCGGCACGTACCTGAAAGGAGAGGAAGACTCGGCGCTGGAAGGCGGCAAAGGCGAGAATATGGCGGCAGCTGCATGAAAGGAGAGGAAGAGTCGGCGATGGAAGGCGACAAATGCGAGAATATCGCGGCAAGTACCTGAAAGTAGAGGAAGATTTGGCGCGGGAAGGCGGCAAAGGCGAGAATATGGCGGCAGCTGCGTGAAAGCGGAGGAAGAGTCAGCGCTGGAAGGCGGCAAAGGCGAGAATATGGCGGCACGTACCTGGAAGGAGAGGAAGATTTGGCGCTGGAAGGCGGCAAAGGCGAGAATATGGCGGCAGCTGCGTGAAAGGATAGGAAGAGTCGGCAGTGGAAAGCGGCAAAGGCGAGAATATGGCAGCACGTACCTGAAAGGAGAGGAAGAGTCGGCGCTGGAAGGCGGCAAAGGCGAGAATATCGCGGCAAGTACCTGAAAGTAGAGGAAGAGTCGGCGCTGGAAGACGGCAAAGGCGAGAATATGGCGGCAGCTGCGTGAAAGGAGAGGAAGAGTCGGCGCTGGAAGGCGGCAAAGGCGAGAATATGGCGGCACGTACCTGAAAGGAGAGGAAGAGTCGGCAGTGGAAGGCGGCAAAGGCGAGAATATGGCGGCAACTGCGTGACAGGAGAGGAAGAGTCGGCGCTGGAAGGCGGCAAAGGCGAGAATATGGCGGCAGGTGCGTGAAAGGAGAGGAAGAGTCGGCGGTGGAAGGCGGGAAATGCGAGAATATGGCGGCAACTGCGTGAAAGTAGAGGAAGATTTGGCGATGGAAGGCGGCAAAGGCGAGAATATGGCGGCACGTACCTGAAAGGAGAGGAAGAGTCGGCACTGCAAGGCGGCAAAGGCGAGAATATGGCGGCACGTACCTGAAAGGAGAGGAAGAGTCGGCGCTGGAAGGCGGCAAAGGAGAGAGTATGGCGGCAACTGCGTGAAAGGAGAGGAAGAGTCGGCGCTGGAAGGCGGCAAAGGCGAGAATATGGCGGCAGCTGCGTGAAAGGAGAGGAAGAGTCGGCGGTGGAAGGCGGCAAAGGCGAGAATATGGCAGCATTTGCGTGACAGGAGAGGAAGATTTGGCGCTGGAAGGCGGCAAAGGCGAGAATATGGCGGCAGCTGCGTGAAAGGAGAGGAAGAGTCGGCGCTGGAAGGCGGCAAAGGCGAGAATATGGCGGCACGTACCTGAAAGGAGAGGAAGATTTGGCGCTGGAAGGCGGCAAAGGCGAGAATATGGCGGCAACTGCATGAAAGGATAGGAAGAGTCGGCGCTGGAAGGTGGCAAAGGCGAGAATATGGCAGCACGTACCTGAAAGGAGAGGAAGATTTGGCGCTGGAAGGCGGCAAACGAGAGAATATGGCGGCAGCTGCGTGAAAGGAGAGGAAGAGTCGGCGCTGGAAGGCGGCAAAGGCGAGAATATGGCAGCACGTACCTGAAAGGAGAGGAAGATTTGGCGCTGGAACGCGGCAAACGAGAGAATATGGCGGCAGGTGCGTGAAAGGAGAGGAAGAATCGGCAGTGGAAGGCGGCAAAGGCGAGAATATGGCGGCACGTACCTGAAAGGAGAGGAACAGTCGGCGCTGGAAGGCGGCAAAGGCGAGAATATGGCAGCCCGTGCGTGAAAGGAGAGGAAGATTTGGCGCTGGAAGGCGGCAAAGGCGAGAATATGGCAGCAGGTGCGTGACAGGAGAGGAAGAGTCGGCGCTGGAAGGCGGCAAAGGCAAGAATATGGCGGCAGCTGCGTGAAAGGAGAGGAAGAGTCGGCGGTGGAAGGCGGGAAATGCGAGAACATGGCGGGAACTCCGTGAAAGGAGAGGAAGAGTCGGCGCTGGAAGACGGCAAAGGCGAGAATATGGCGGCACGTACCTGAAAGGAGAGGAAGATTTGGCGCTGGAAGGCGGCAAAGGCGAGAATATGGCAGCACGTACCTGAAAGGAGAGGAAGAGTCGGCGCTGGAATGCGGCAAAGGCGAGAATATGGCGGCAGGTGCGTGAAAGGAGAGGAAGAGTCGGCGCTGGAATGCGGCAAAGGCGAGAATATGGCGGCACGCACCTGAAAGGAGAGGAAGAGTCGACGGTGGAAGGCGGCAAACGCGAGAATATGGCGACACGTACCTGAAAGGAGAGGAAGAGTCGGCGCTGGAAGGCGGCAAAGGCGAGAATATGGCGGCACGTACCTGAAAGTAGAGGAAGATTTGGCGCTGGAAGGCGGCAAATGCGAGAATATGGCGGCAGCTGCGTGAAAGGACAGGAAGAGTCGGCGGTGGAAGGCGGCAAAGGCGAGAATATGGCGGCACGTACCTGAAAGGAGAGGAAGAATCGGCGCTGGAAGGCGGCAAATGCGAGAATATGGCAGCCCGTGCGTGAAAGGAGAGGAAGAGTCGGCAGTGGAAGGCGGCAAAGGCAAGAATATGGCGGCACGTACCTGAAAGGAGAGGAAGAGTCGGCGCTGGAAGGCGGCAAAGGCGAGAATATGGCGGCAGCTGCGTGAAAGGAGAGGAAGAGTCGGCGCTGGAAGGCGGCAAAGGCGAGAATATGGCAGCACGCACCTGAAAGAACAGGAAGAGTCGGCGCTGGAAGGCGGCAAAGGCGAGAATATGGCGGCACGTACCTGAAAGGAGAGGAAGAGTCGGCGCTGGAAGGCGGCAAAGGCGAGAATATGGCGGCAGCTGCGTGAAAGGAGAGGAAGAGTCGGCGGTGGAAGGCGGGAAATGCGAGAATATGGCGGCAACTGCGTGAAAGGAGAGGAAGAGTCGGCGGTGGAAGGCGGGAAATGCGAGAATATGGCGGCAACTGCGTGAAAGTAGAGGAAGATTTGGCGATGGAAGGCGGCAAAGGCGAGAATATGGCGGCACGTACCTGAAAGGAGAGGAAGAGTCGGCACTGCAAGGCGGCAAAGGCGAGAATATGGCGGCACGTACCTGAAAGGAGAGGAAGAGTCGGCGCTGGAAGGCGGCAAAGGAGAGAATATGGCGGCAACTGCGTGAAAGGAGAGGAAGAGTCGGCGCTGGAAGGCGGCAAAGGCGAGAATATGGCGGCAGCTGCGTGAAAGGAGAGGAAGAGTCGGCGGTGGAAGGCGGCAAAGGCGAGAATATGGCGGCACGTACCTGAAAGGAGAGGAAGATTTGGCGCTGGAAGGCAGCAAAGGCGAGAATATGGCGGCAACTGCGAGAAAGGAGAGGAAGAGTCGGCGCTGGAAGGCGGCAAAGGCGAGAATATGGCGGCAGCTGCGTGAAAGGAGAGGAAGAGTCGGCGGTGGAAGGCGGTAAAGGCGAGAATATGTCGGCCAGTACCTGAAAGTAGAGGAAGATTTGGCGCTGGAAGGCGGCAAACGAGAGAATATGGCGGCAACTGCATGAAAGGAGAGGAAGAGTCGGCAGTGGAAGGCGGCAAAGGCGAGAATATGGCAGCACGCACCTGAAAGAACAGGAAGAGTCGGCGCTGGAAGGCGGCAAAGGCGAGAATATGGCGGCACGTACCTGAAAGGAGAGGAAGATTTGGCGCTGGAAGGCGGCAAAGGCGAGAATATGGCAGCACGTGCGTGACAGGAGAGGAAGAGTCGCCATGAGAAGGCGGCAAAGGCGAGAATATGGCGGTAGGTGCGTGAAAGGAGAGGAAGAGTCGGCGCTGGAAGGCGGCAAAGGCGAGAATATGGCGGCAGCTGCGTAAAAGGAGAGGAAGAGTCGGCGGTGGAAGGCGGGAAATGCGAGAACATGGCGGCAACTGCGTGAAAGGAGAGGAAGAGTCGGTGCTGGAAGACGGCAAAGGCGAGAATATGGCGGCACGTACCTGAAAGGAGAGGAAGATTTGGCGCTGGAAGGCGGCAAAGGCGAGAATATGTCAGCACGTACCTGAAAGGAGAGGAAGAGTCGGCGCTGGAATGCGGCAAAGGCGAGAATATGGCGGCAGGTGCGTGAAAGGAGAGGAAGAGTCGGCAGTGGATGGCCGCAAAGGCGAGAATATGGCGGCACGTACCTGAAAGGAGAGGAACAGGCGGCGGTGGAAGGCGGCAAAGGCGAGAATATGGCGGCACGTACCTGAAAGGAGAGGAAGAGTCGGCAGTGGAAGGCGGCAAAGGCGAGAATATGGCAGCACGTACCTGAAAGGAGAGGAAGAGTTGGCGCTGGAAGGCGGCAAAGGCGAGAATATGGCGGCACGTACCTGAAAGGAGAGGAAGAGTTGGCGCTGGAAGGCGGCAAAGGCGAGAATATGGCGGCACGTACCTGAAAGTAGAGGAAGAGTCGGCGCTGGAAGGTGGCAAAGGCGAGAATATGGCGGCAGCTGCGTGAAAGGAGAGGAAGAGTCGGCGCTGGAAGGCGGCAAAGGCGAGAATATGGCGGCATGTACCTGAAAGGACAGGAAGAGCCGGCGGTGGAAGGTGGCAAACGCGAGAATATAGCGGCACGTACCTGAAAGGAGAGGAAGACTCGGCGCTGGAAGGCGGCAAAGGCGAGAATATGGCGGCAGCTGCATGAAAGGAGAGGAAGAGTCGGCGATGGAAGGCGACAAATGCGAGAATATTGTGGCAACTGCGTGAAAGTAGAGGAAGAGTCGGCGCTGGAAGGCGGCAAAGGCGAGAATATGGTGGCACATACCTGAAAGGAGAGGAAGAATCGGCAGTGGAAGGCGGCAAAGGCGAGAATATGGCGGCAGCTGCGTGAAAGGAGAGGAAGAGTCGGCGGTGGAAGGCGGCAAAGGCGAGAATATCGCGGCAAGTACCTGAAAGTAGAGGAAGATTTGGCGCGGGAAGGCGGCAAAGGCGAGAATATGGCGGCAGCTGCGTGAAAGCGGAGGAAGAGTCAGCGCTGGAAGGCGGCAAAGGCGAGAATATGGCGGCACGTACCTGAAAGGAGAGGAAGATTTGGCGCTGGAAGGCGGCAAAGGCGAGAATATGGCGGCAGCTGCGTGAAAGGATAGGAAGAGTCGGCAGTGGAAAGCGGCAAAGGCGAGAATATGGCAGCACGTACCTGAAAGGAGAGGAAGAGTCGGCGCTGGAAGGCGGCAAAGGCGAGAATATCGCGGCAAGTACCTGAAAGTAGAGGAAGAGTCGGCGCTGGAAGACGGCAAAGGCGAGAATATGGCGGCAGCTGCGTGAAAGGAGAGGAAGAGTCGGCGCTGGAAGGCGGCAAAGGCGAGAATATGGCGGCACGTACCTGAAAGGAGAGGAAGAGTCGGCAGTGGAAGGCGGCAAAGGCGAGAATATGGCGGCAACTGCGTGACAGGAGAGGAAGAGTCGGCGCTGGAAGGCGGCAAATGCGAGAATATGGCGGCAGGTGCGTGAAAGGAGAGGAAGAGTCGGCGGTCGAAGGCGGGAAATGCGAGAATATGGCGGCAACTGCGTGAAAGTAGAGGAAGATTTGGCGATGGAAGGCGGCAAAGGCGAGAATATGGCGGCACGTACCTGAAAGGAGAGGAAGAGTCGGCAGTGGAAGACGGCAAAGGCGAGAATATGGCGGCACGTACCTGAAAGGAGAGGAAGAGTCGGCGCTGGAAGGCGGGAAATGCGAGAATATGGCGGCAACTGCGTGAAAGGAGAGGAAGAGTCGGCGCTGGAAGGCGGCAAAGGCGAGAATATGGCGGCAGCTGCGTGAAAGGAGAGGAAGAGTCGGCGGTGGAAGGCGGCAAAGGCGAGAATATGGCAGCATTTGCGTGACAGGAGAGGATGATTTGGCGCTGGAAGGCGGCAAAGGCGAGAATATGGCGGCAGCTGCGTGAAAGGAGAGGAAGAGTCGGCGCTGGAAGGCGGCAAAGGCGAGAATATGGCGGCACGTACCTGAAAGGAGAGGAAGATTTGGCGCTGGAAGGCGGCAAAGGCGAGAATATGGCGGCAACTGCATGAAAGGATAGGAAGAGTCGGCGCTGGAAGGTGGCAAAGGCGAGAATATGGCAGCACGTACCTGAAAGGAGAGGAAGATTTGGCGCTGGAAGGCGGCAAACGAGAGAATATGGCGGCAGCTGCGTGAAAGGAGAGGAAGAGTCGGCGCTGGAAGGCGGCAAAGGCGAGAATATGGCAGCACGTACCTGAAAGGAGAGGAAGATTTGGCGCTGGAACGCGGCAAACGAGAGAATATGGCGGCAGGTGCGTGAAAGGAGAGGAAGAATCGGCAGTGGAAGGCGGCAAAGGCGAGAATATGGCGGCACGTACCTGAAAGGAGAGGAACAGTCGGCGCTGGAAGGCGGCAAAGGCGAGAATATGGCAGCCCGTGCGTGAAAGGAGAGGAAGAGTCGGCGCTGGAAGGCGGCAAAGGCGAGAATATGGCAGCAGGTGCGTGACAGGAGAGGAAGAGTCGGCGCTGGAAGGCGGCAAAGGCAAGAATATGGCGGCAGCTGCGTGAAAGGAGAGGAAGAGTCGGCGGTGGAAGGCGGGAAATGCGAGAACATGGCGGCAACTCCGTGAAAGGAGAGGAAGAGTCGGCGCTGGAAGACGGCAAAGGCGAGAATATGGCGGCACGTACCTGAAAGGAGAGGAAGATTTGGCGCTGGAAGGCGGCAAAGGCGAGAATATGGCAGCACGTACCTGAAAGGAGAGGAAGAGTCGGCGCTGGAATGCGGCAAAGGCGAGAATATGGCGGCACGTACCTGAAAGGAGAGGAAGAGTCGGCGCTGGAATGCGGCAAAGGCGAGAATATGGCGGCACGCACCTGAAAGGAGAGGAAGAGTCGACGGTGGAAGGCGGCAAACGCGAGAATATGGCGACACGTACCTGAAAGGAGAGGAAGAGTCGGCGCTGGAAGGCGGCAAAGGCGAGAATATGGCGGCACGTACCTGAAAGTAGAGGAAGATTTGGCGCTGGAAGGCGGCAAATGCGAGAATATGGCGGCAGCTGCGTGAAAGGACAGGAAGAGTCGGCGGTGGAAGGCGGCAAAGGCGAGAATATGGCGGCACGTACCTGAAAGGAGAGGAAGAATCGGCGCTGGAAGGCGGCAAATGCGAGAATATGGCAGCCCGTGCGTGAAAGGAGAGGAAGAGTCGGCAGTGGAAGGCGGCAAAGGCAAGAATATGGCGGCACGTACCTGAAAGGAGAGGAAGAGTCGGCGCTGGAAGGCGGCAAAGGCGAGAATATGGCGGCAGCTGCGTGAAAGGAGAGGAAGAGTCGGCGCTGGAAGGCGGCAAAGGCGAGAATATGGCAGCACGCACCTGAAAGAACAGGAAGAGTCGGCGCTGGAAGGCGGCAAAGGCGAGAATATGGCGGCACGTACCTGAAAGGAGAGGAAGATTTGGCGCTGGAAGGCGGCAAAGGCGAGAATATGGCGGCAGCTGCGTGAAAGGAGAGGAAGAGTCGGCGGTGGAAGGCGGGAAATGCGAGAATATGGCGGCAACTGCGTGAAAGGAGAGGAAGAGTCGGCGCTGGAAGGCGGCAAAGGCGAGAATATGGCGGCAGCTGCGTGAAAGGAGAGGAAGAGTCGGCAGTGGAAGACGGCAAAGGCGAGAATATGGCGGCAACTGCGTGAAACTAGAGGAAGATTTGGCGATGGAAGGCGGCAAAGGCGAGAATATGGCGGCACGTACCTGAAAGGAGAGGAAGAGTCGGCACTGCAAGGCGGCAAAGGCGAGAATATGGCGGCACGTACCTAAAAGGAGAGGAAGATTTGGCGCTGGAAGGCGGCAAAGGCGAGAATATGGCGGCAACTGCGTGAAAGGAGAGGAAGAGTCGGCGCTGGAAGGCGGCAAAGGCGAGAATATGGCGGCTGGTGCGTGAAAGGAGAGGAAGAGTCGGCGGTGGAAGGCGGCAAAGGCGAGAATATGGCGGCACGTACCTGAAAGGAGAGGAAGAGTTGGCGCTGGAAGGCGGCAAAGGCGAGAATATGGCGGCAACTGCGTGAAAGGAGAGGAAGATTTGGCGCTGGAAGGCGGCAAACGAGAGAATATAGCAGCAACTGCGTGAAAGGAGAGGAAGAGTCGGCAGTGGAAGGCGGCAAAGGCGAGAATATGGCAGCACGCACCTGAAAGAACAGGAAGAGTCGGCGCTGGAAGGCGGCAAAGGCGAGAATATGGCGGCACGTACCTGAAAGGAGAGGAAGATTTGGCGCTGGAAGGCGGCAAAGGCGAGAATATGGCGGCACGTGCGTGAAAGGAGAGGAAGAGTCGGCGCTGGAAGGCGGCAAAGGCGAGAATATGGCGGCAACTGCGTGAAAGGAGAGGAAGAGTCGGCGCTGGAAGGCGGCAAAGGCGAGAATATGGCGGTAGGTGCGTGAAAGGAGAGGAAGAGTCGGCGCTGGAAGGCGGCAAAGGCGAGAATATGGCGGCAGCTGCGTGAAAGGAGAGGAAGAGTCGGCGCTGGAACGCGGCAAAGGCGAGAATATGGCGGCAACTGCGTGAAAGGAGAGGAAGAGTCGGCGCTGGAACGCGGCAAAGGCGAGAATATGGCGGCACGTACCTGAAAGGAGAGGAAGAGTCGGCGCTGGAAGGCGGCAAAGGCGAGAATATGGCGGCAGCTGCGTGAAAGGATAGGAAGAGTCGGCGCTGGAAGGCGGCAAAGGCGAGAATATGGCAGCACGTACCTGAAAGGAGAGTAAGATTTGGCGCTGGAAGGCGGCAAACGAGAGAATATGGCGGCAGGTGCGTGAAAGGAGAGGAAGAGTCGGCGTTGGAAGGCGGCAAAGGCGAGAATATGGCGGCACGTACCTGAAAGGAGAGGAAGAGTCGGCGCTGGAAGGCGGCAAAGGCGAGAATATGGCAGCCCGTGCGTGAAAGGAGAGGAAGAGTCGGTGCTGGAAGGCGGCAAAGGCGAGAATATGGCGGTAGGTGCGTGAAAGGAGAGGAAGACTCGGCGGTGGAAGGCGGCAAAGGCGAGAATATGGCGGCAGCTGCGTTAAAGGAGAGGAAGAGTCGGCGGTGGAAGGCGGGAAATGCGAGAATATGGCGGCAGGTGCCTGAAAGGAGAGGAAGAGTCGGCGCTGGAAGACGGCAAAGGGGAGAATATGGCGGCACGTACCTGAAAGGAGAGGAAGATTTGGCGCTGGAAGGCGGCAAAGGCGAGAATATGGCGGCACGTACCTGAAAGGAGAGGAAGAGTCGGCGCTGGAAGGCGGCAAAGGCGAGAATATGGCGGCACGTACCTGAAAGGAGAGGAAGAGTCGGCGCTGGAAGGCGGCAAAGGCGAGAATATGGCGGCAGCTGCGTGAAAGGATAGGAAGAGTCGGCGCTGGAAGGCGGCAAAGGCGAGAATATGGCAGCACGTACCTGAAAGGAGAGGAAGATTTGGCGCTGGAAGGCGGCAAACGAGAGAATATGGCGGCAGGTGCGTGAAAGGAGAGGAAGACTCGGCGGTGGAAGGCGGCAAAGGCGAGAATATGGCAGCACGCACCTGAAAGAATAGGAAGAGTCGGCGTTGGAAGGCGGCAAAGGCGAGAATATGGCGGCACGTACTTGAAAGGAGAGGAAGAGTCGGCGCTAGAAGGCGGCAAAGGCGAGAATATGGCAGCCCGTGCGTGAAAGGAGAGGAAGAGTCGGCGCTGGAAGGCGGCAAAGGCGAGAATATGGCGGCAGCTGCGTGAAAGGAGAGGAAGAGTCGGCGCTGGAAGGCGGCAAAGGCAAGAATATGGCGGCAGCTGCGTGAAAGGAGAGGAAGAGTCGGCGGTGGAAGGCGGGAAATGCGAGAACATGGCGGCAACTGCGTGAAAGGAGAGGAAGAGTCGGCGCTGGAAGGCGGCAAAGGCGAGAATATGGCGGCACGTACCTGAAAGGAGGGGAAGATTTGGCGCTGGAAGGCGGCAAAGGCGAGAATATGGCGGCACGTACCTGAAAGGAGAGGAAGAGTCGGCGCTGGAAGGCGGCAAAGGCGAGAATATGGCGGCTGGTGCGTGAAAGGAGAGGAAGAGTCGGCGCTGGAAGGCGGCAAAGGCGAGAATATGGCGGCAGGTGCGTGAAAGGAGAGGAAGAGTCGGCGCTGGAAGGCGGCAAAGGCGAGAATATGGCGGCAGGTGCGTGAAAGGAGAGGAAGAGTCGGCGCTGGAAGGCGGCAAAGGCGAGAATATGGCGGCACGTACCTGAAAGGAGAGGAAGAGTCGGCGCTGGAAGGCGGCAAACGAGAGAATATGGCAGCAACTGCGTGAAAGGAGAGGAAGACTCGGCGCTGGAAGGCGGCAAAGGCGAGAATATGGCAGCACGTGCGTGAAAGGAGAGGAAGATTCGGCGCTGGAAGGCGGCAAAGGCGAGAATATGGCGGTAGGTGCGTGAAAGGAGAGGAAGAGTCGGCGCTGGAAGGCGGGAAATGCGAGAATATGGCGGCAGCTGCGTGAAAGGAGAGGAAGAGTCGGCGCTGGAACGCGGCAAAGGCGAGAATATGGCGGCAACTGCGTGAAAGGACAGGAAGAGTCGGCGCTGGAACGCGGCAAAGGCGAGAATATGGCAGCACGTACCTGAAAGGAGAGGAAGAGTCGGCGCTGGAAGCCGGCAAAGGCGAGAATATGGCGGCAGCTGCGTGAAAGGATAGGAAGATTTGGCGCTGGAAGGCGGCAAAGGCGAGAATATGGCAGCACGTACCTGAAAGGAGAGGAAGATTTGGCGCTGGAAGGCGGCAAACGAGAGAAAATGGCGGCAGGTGCGTGAAAGGAGAGGAAGAGTCGGCGTTGGAAGGCGGCAAAGGCGAGAATATGGCGGCACGTACCTGAAAGGAGAGGAAGAGTCGGCGCTGGAAGGCGGCAAATGCGAGAATATGGCGGCACGTACCTGAAAGGAGAGGAAGAGTCGGCGCTGGAAGGCGGCAAAGGCGAGAATATGGCGGCAGCTGCGTGAAAGGATAGGAAGACTCGGCGCTGGAAGGCGGCAAAGGCGAGAATATGGCGGCACGTACCTGAAAGGAGAGGAAGAGTCGGCGCTGGAAGGCGGCAAAGGCAAGAATATGGCGGCAACTGCGTGAAAGGAGAGGAAGAGTCGGCGTTGGAAGGCGGCAAAGGCGAGAATATGGCAGCACGCACCTGAAAGAACAGGAAGAGTCGGCGTTGGAAGTCGGCAAAGGCGAGAATATGGCGGCACGTACCTGAAAGGAGAGGAAGAGTCGGCGCTGGAAGGCGGCAAAGGCGAGAATATGGCAGCACGTACCTGAAAGGAAAGGAAGATTTGGCGCTGGAAGGCGGCAAACGAGAGAATATGGCAGCAACTGCGTGAAAGGAGAGGAAGAGTCGGCGCTGGAACGCGGCAAAGGCGAGAATATGGCGGCAACTGCGTGAAAGGAGAGGAAGAGTCGGCGCTGGAACGCGGCAAAGGCGAGAATATGGCGGCACGTACCTGAAAGGAGAGGAACAGTCGGCGGTGGAAGGCGGCAAAGGCGAGAATATGGCGGCACGTACCTGAAAGGAGAGGAAGAGTCGGCGCTGGAAGGCGGCAAAGGCGAGAATATGGCAGCAGCTGCGTGAAAGGAGAGGAAGAGTCGGCGCTGGAAGGCGGCAACGGCGAGAATATGGCGGTAGGTGCGTACTAGAAGAGGTAGAGTCGGCGCTGGAAGGCGGCAAAGGCAAGAATATGGCGGCAGCTGCGTGAAAGGAGAGGAAGAGTCGGCGGTGGAAGGCGGGAAATGCGAGAACATGGCGGCAACTGCGTGAAAGGAGAGGAAGAGTCGGCGCTGGAAGACGGCAAAGGCGAGAATATGGCGGCACGTACCTGAAAGGAGAGGAACAGTCGGCGGTGGAAGGCGGCAAAGGCGAGAATATGGCGGCACGTACCTGAAAGGAGAGGAAGAGTCGGCGCTGGAAGGCGGCAAAGGCGAGAATATGGCGGCACGTACCTGAAAGGAGAGGAAGATTTGGCGCTGGAAGGCGGCAAAGGCGAGAATATGGCAGCACGTGCGTGAAAGGAGAGGAAGAGTCGGCGCTGGAAGGCGGCAAAGGCGAGAATATGGCAGCACGCACCTGAAAGAACAGGAAGAGTCGGCGTTGGAAGGCGGCAAAGGCGAGAATATGGCGGCACGTACCTGAAAGGAGAGGAAGAGTCGGCGCTGGAAGGCGGCAAAGGCGAGAATATGGCAGCCCGTGCGTGAAAGGAGAGGAAGAGTCGGCGCTGGAAGGCGGCAACGGCGAGAATATGGCGGTAAGTGCGTGCCAGGAGAGGTAGAGTCGGCGCTGGAAGGCGGCAAAGGCAAGAATATGGCGGCAGCTGCGTGAAAGGAGAGGAAGAGTCGGCGGTGGAAGGCGGGAAATGCGAGAACATGGTGGCAACTCCGTGAAAGGAGAGGAAGAGTCGGCGCTGGAAGGCGGCAAAGGCGAGAATATGGCGGCACGTACCTGAAAGGAGAGGAAGAGTCGGCGCTGGAAGGCGGCAAAGGCGAGAATATGGCGGCAGCTGCGTGAAAGGAGAGGAAGATTTGACGCTGGAACGCGGCAAAGGCGAGAATATGGCGGCAGGTGCGTGAAAGGAGAGGAGAAGTCGGCAGTGGATGGCGGCAAAGGCGAGAATATGGCGGCACGTACCTGAAAGGAGAGGAACAGTCGGCGGTGGAAGGCGGCAAAGGCGAGAATATGGCGGCACGTACCTGAAAGGAGAGGAAGAGTCGGCGCTGGAAGGCGGCAAAGGCGAGAATATGGCCGCACGTACCTGAAAGGAGAGGAAGATTTGGCGCTGGAAGGCGGCAAAGGCGAGAATATGGCGGCAGCTGCGTGAAAGGAGAGGAAGAGTCGGCAGTGGAAGGCGGCAAAGGCGAGAATATGGCAGCACGTACCTGAAAGGAGAGGAAGAGTCGGCGCTGGAAGGCGGCAAAGGCGAGAATATGGCGGCACGTACCTGAAAGTAGAGGAAGAGTCGGCGCTGGAAGGCGGCAAAGGCGAGAATATGGCGGCAGCTGCGTGAAAGGAGAGGAAGAGTCGGCGCTGGAAGGCGGCAAAGGCGAGAATATGGCGGCACGTACCTGAAAGGACAGGAAGAGCCGGCGGTGGAAGGCGGCAAACGCGAGAATATGGCGGCACGTACCTGAAAGGAGAGGAAGACTCGGCGCTGGAAGGCGGCAAAGGCGAGAATATGGCGGCAGCTGCATGAAAGGAGAGGAAGAGTCGGCGATGGAAGGCGGCAAAGGCGAGAATATTGTGGCAACTGCGTGAAAGGAGAGGAAGAGTCGGCGCTGGAAGGCGGCAAAGGCGAGAATATGGCGGCACATACCTGAAAGGAGAGGAAGAATCGGCAGTGGAAGGCGGCAAAGGCGAGAATATGGCGGCAGCTGCGTGAAAGGATAGGAAGAGTCGGCAGTGGAAAGCGGCAAAGGCGAGAATATGGCAGCACGCACCTGAAAGAACAGGAAGAGTCGGCGCTGGAAGGCGGCAAAGGCGAGAATATGGCGGCACGTACCTGAAAGGAGAGGAAGAGTCGGCAGTGGAAGGCGGCAAAGGCGAGAATATGGCGGCACGTGCGTGAAAGGAGAGGAAGAGTCGGCGCTGGAAGGCGGCAAAGGCGAGAATATGGCAGCAGCTGCGTGAAAGGAGAGGAAGAGTCGGCGCTGGAAGGCGGCAAAGGCGAGAATATGGCGGTAGGTGCGTGAAAGGAGAGGAAGAGTCGGCGCTGGAAGGCGGCAAAGGCGAGAATATGGCGGCAGCTGCGTGAAAGGAGAGGAACAGTCGGCGCTAGAACGCGGCAAAGGCGAGAATATGGCGGCAACTGCGTGAAAGGAGAGGAAGAGTCGGCGCTGGAAGGCGGCAAAGGCGAGAATATGGCGGCACGTACCTGAAAGTAGAGGAAGAGTCGGCGCTGGAAGGCGGCAAAGGCGAGAATATGGCGGCAGCTGCGTGAAAGGAGAGGAAGAGTCGGCGCTGGAAGGCGGCAAAGGCGAGAATATGGCGGCACGTACCTGAAAGGACAGGAAGAGCCGGCGGTGGAAGGCGGCAAACGCGAGAATATGGCGGCACGTACCTGAAAGGAGAGGAAGACTCGGCGCTGGAAGGCGGCAAAGGCGAGAATATGGCGGCAGCTGCATGAAAGGAGAGGAAGAGTCGGCGATGGAAGGCGGCAAAGGCGAGAATATTGTGGCAACTGCGTGAAAGGAGAGGAAGATTTGGCGCTGGAAGGCGGCAAAGGCGAGAATATGGCGGCACATACCTGAAAGGAGAGGAAGAATCGGCAGTGGAAGGCGGCAAAGGCGAGAATATGGCGGCAGCTGCGTGAAAGGAGAGGAAGAGTCGGCGGTGGAAGGCGGCAAAGGCGACAATATCGCGGCAAGTACCTGAAAGTCGAGGAAGATTTGGCGCGGGAAGGCGGCAAAGGCGAGAATATGGTGGCAGCTGCGTGAAAGGAGAGGAAGAGTCGGCGCTGGAAGGCGGCAAAGGCGAGAATATGGCGGCACGTACCTGAAAGGAGAGGAAGATTTGGCGCTGGAAGGTGGCAAAGGCGAGAATATGGCGGCAGCTGCGTGAAAGGATAGGAAGAGTCGGCAGTGGAAAGCGGCAAAGGCGAGAATATGGCAGCACGCACCTGAAAGAACAGGAAGAGTCGGCGCTGGAAGGCGGCAAAGGCGAGAATATGGCGGCACGTACCTGAAAGGAGAGGAAGATTTGGCGCTGGAAGGCGGCAAAGGCGAGAATATGGCGGCACGTGCGTGAAAGGAGAGGAAGAGTCGGCGCTGGAAGGCGGCAAAGGCGAGAATATGGCAGCACGTGCGTGAAAGGAGAGGAAGAGTCGGCGCTGGAAGGCGGCAAAGGCGAGAATATGGCGGTAGGTGCGTGAAAGGAGAGGAAGAGTCGGCGCTGGAAGGCGGCAAAGGCGAGAATATGGCGGCAGCTGCGTGAAAGGAGAGGAACAGTCGGCGCTAGAACGCGGCAAAGGCGAGAATATGGCGGCAACTGCGTGAAACGAGAGGAAGAGTCGGCGCTGGAAGGCGGCAAAGGCGAGAATATGGCGGCACGTACCTGAAAGGAGAGGAAGATTTGGCGCTGGAAGGCGGCAAAGGCGAGAATATGGCGGCAGCTGCGTGAAAGGAGAGGAAGAGTCGGCGCTGGAAGGCGGCAAAGGCGAGAATATGGCAGCACGTACCTGAAAGGAGAGGAAGATTTGGCGCTGGAAGGCGGCAAACGAGAGAATATGGCGGCACGTACCTGAAAGGAGAGGAAGAGTCGGCGTTGGAAGGCGGCAAAGGCGAGAATATGGCGGCACGTACCTGAAAGGAGAGGAAGAGTCGGCGCTGGAAGGCGGCAAAGGCGAGAATATGGCAGCACGTACCTGAAAGGAGAGGAAGAGTCGGCGCTGGAAGGCGGCAAAGGCGAGAATATGGCGGCAGCTGCGTGAAAGGATAGGAAGAGTCGGCGCTGGAAGGCGGCAAAGGCGAGAATATGGCGGCACGTACCTGAAAGGAGAGGAAGAGTCGGCGCTGGAAGGCGGCAAAGGCAAGAATATGGCGGCAACTGCGTGAAAGGAGAGGAAGAGTCGGCGTTGGAAGGCGGCAAAGGCGAGAATATGGCAGCACGCACCTGAAAGAACAGGAAGAGTCGGCGTTGGAAGGCGGCAAAGGCGAGAATATGGCAGCACGCACCTGAAAGAACAGGAAGAGTCGGCGCTGGAAGGCGGCAAAGGCGAGAATATGGCGGCAGCTCCGTGAAAGGAGAGGAAGAGTCGGCGCTGGAACGCGGCAAAGGCGAGAATATGGCGGCAGCTGCGTGAAACAAGAGGAAGAGTCGGCGCTGGAAGGCGGCAAAGGCGAGAATATGGCGGTAGGTGCGTGAAAGGAGAGGAAGAGTCGGCGCTGGAAGGCGGCAAAGGCGAGAATATGGCGGCAGCTGCGTGAAAGGAGAGGAAGAGTCGGCGCTGGAACGCGGCAAAGGCGAGAATATGGCGGCAACTGCGTGAAAGGAGAGGAAGAGTCGGCGCTGGAACGCGGCAAAGGCGAGAATATGGCGGCACGTACCTGAAAGGAGAGGAAGAGTCGGCGCTGGAAGGCGGCAAAGGCGAGAATATGGCGGCAGCTGCGTGAAAGGATAGGAAGAGTCGGCGCTGGAAGGCGGCAAAGGCGAGAATATGGCAGCACGTACCTGAAAGCAGAGGAAGAGTCGGCGGTGGAAGGCGGCAAACGAGAGAATATGGCGGCAGGTGCGTGAAAGGAGAGGAAGAGTCGGCGTTGGAAGGCGGCAAAGGCGAGAATATGGCGGCACGTACCTGAAAGGAGAGGAAGATTTGGCGCTGGAAGGCGGCAAAGGTGAGAATATGGCGGCAGGTGCATGAAAGGAGAGGAAGAGTCGGCGCTGGAAGGCGGCAAAGGCGAGAATATGGCGGCAACTGCGTGAAAGGAGAGGAAGAGTCGGCGCTGGAAGGCGGCAAAGGCGAGAATATGGCGGCACGTACCTGAAAGTAGAGGAAGAGTCGGCGCTGGAAGGCGGCAAAGGAGAGAATATGGCGGCAACTGCGTGAAAGGAGAGGAAGAGTCGGCGTTGGAAGGCGGCAAAGGCGAGAATATGGCAGGACGCACCTGAAAGAACAGGAAGAGTCGGCGTTGGAAGTCGGCAAAGGCGAGAATATGGCGGCACGTACCTGAAAGGAGAGGAAGATTCGGCGCTGGAAGTCGGCAAAGGCGAGAATATGGCAGCACGTACCTGAAAGGAGAGGAAGAGTCGGCGCTGGAAGGCGGCAAAGGCGAGAATATGGCAGCCCGTGCGTGAAAGGAGAGGAAGAGTCGGCGCTGGAAGGCGGCAAAGGCGAGAATATGGCGGTAAGTGCGTGCCAGGAGAGGTAGAGTCGGCGCTGGAAGGCGGCAAAGGCAAGAATATGGCGGCAGCTGCGTGAAAGGAGAGGAAGAGTCGGCGGTGGAAGGCGGGAAATGCGAGAACATGGTGGCAACTCCGTGAAAGGAGAGGAAGAGTCGGCGCTGGAAGGCGGCAAAGGCGAGAATATGGCGGCACGTACCTGAAAGGAGAGGAAGAGTCGGCGGTGGAAGGCGGCAAAGGCGAGAATATGGTGGCAGGTGCGTGAAAGGAGAGGAAGAGTCGGCGCTGGAAGGCGGCAAAGGCGAGAATATGGCGGCAGCTGCGTGAAAGGAGAGGAAGATTTGACGCTGGAACGCGGCAAAGGCGAGAATATGGCGGCAGCTGCGTGAAAGGAGAGGAAGAGTCGGCAGTGGAAGGCGGCAAAGGCGAGAATATGGCGGCACGTACCTGAAAGGAGAGGAACAGTCGGCGGTGGAAGGCGGCAAAGGCGAGAATATGGCGGCACGTACCTGAAAGGAGAGGAAGAGTCGGCGCTGGAAGGCGGCAAAGGTGAGAATATGGCCGCACGTACCTGAAAGGAGAGGAAGATTTGGCGCTGGAAGGCGGCAAAGGCGAGAATATGGCGGCAGCTGCGTGAAAGGAGAGGAAGAGTCGGCAGTGGAAGACGGCAAACGCGAAAATATGGCAGCACGTACCTGAAAGGAGAGGAAGAGTCGGCGCTGGAAGGCGGCAAAGGCGAGAATATGGCGGCACGTACCTGAAAGTAGAGGAAGAGTCGGCGCTGGAAGGCGGCAAAGGCGAGAATATGGCGGCAGCTGCGTGAAAGGAGAGGAAGAGTCGGCGCTGGAAGGCGGCAAAGGCGAGAATATGGCGGCACGTACCTGAAAGGACAGGAAGAGCCGGCGGTGGAAGGCGGCAAACGCGAGAATATGGCGGCACGTACCTGAAAGGAGAGGAAGACTCGGCGCTGGAAGGCGGCAAAGGCGAGAATATGGCGGCAGCTGCATGAAAGGAGAGGAAGAGTCGGCGATGGAAGGCGGCAAAGGCGAGAATATTGTGGCAACTGCGTGAAAGGAGAGGAAGAGTCGGCGCTGGAAGGCGGCAAAGGCGAGAATATGGCGGCACATACCTGAAAGGAGAGGAAGAATCGGCAGTGGAAGGCGGCAAAGGCGAGAATATGGCGGCAGCTGCGTGAAAGGAGAGGAAGAGTCGGCGGTGGAAGGCGGCAAAGGCGACAATATCGCGGCAAGTACCTGAAAGTCGAGGAAGATTTGGCGCGGGAAGGCGGCAAAGGCGAGAATATGGCGGCACGTACCTGAAAGCAGAGGAAGAGTCGGCGCTGGAAGGCGGCAAAGGCGAGAATATGGCGGCACGTACCTGAAAGGAGAGGAAGATTTGGCGCTGGAAGGCGGCAAAGGCGAGAATATGGCGGCAGCTGAGTGAAAGGATAGGAAGAGTCGGCAGTGGAAAGCGGCAAAGGCGAGAATATGGCAGCACGCACCTGAAAGAACAGGAAGATTTGGCGCTGGAAGGCGGCAAAGGCGAGAATATGGCGGCAACTGCGTGAAAGGAGAGGAAGATTTGGCGGTGGAAGGCGGCAAAGGCGAGAATATTGCGGCAGCTGCGTGAAAGGAGAGGAAGAGTCGGCGCTGGAAGGCGGCAAAGGCGAGAATATGGCAGCACGTGCGTGAAAGGAGAGGAAGAGTCGGCGCTGGAAGGCGGCAAAGGTGAGAATATGGCGGTAGGTGCGTGAAAGGAGAGGAAGAGTCGGCGCTGGAAGGCGGCAAAGGCGAGAATATGGCGGCAGCTGCGTGAAAGGAGAGGAACAGTCGGCGCTAGAACGCGGCAAAGGCGAGAATATGGCGGCAACTGCGTGAAAGGAGAGGAAGAGTCGGCGCTGGAAGGCGGCAAAGGCGAGAATATGGCGGCACGTACCTGAAAGGAGAGGAAGATTTGGCGCTGGAAGGCGGCAAAGGCGAGAATATGGCGGCAGCTGCGTGAAAGGATAGGAAGAGTCGGCGCTGGAAGGCGGCAAAGGCGAGAATATGGCGGCAACTGCGTGAAAGGAGAGGAAGATTTGGCGCTGGAAGGCGGCAAACGAGAGAATATGGCGGCAGCTGCGTGAAAGGAGAGGAAGAGTCGGCGTTGGAAGGCGGCAAAGGCGAGAATATGGCGGCACGTACCTGAAAGGAGAGGAAGAGTCGGCGCTGGAAGGCGGCAAAGGCGAGAATATGGCGGCACGTACCTGAAAGGAGAGGAAGAGTCGGCGCTGGAAGGCGGCAAAGGCGAGAATATGGCGGCAGCTGCGTGAAAGGATAGGAAGAGTCGGCGCTGCAAGGCGGCAAAGGCGAGAATATGGCGGCACGTACCTGAAAGGAGAGGAAGAGTCGGTGCTGGAAGGTGGCAAAGGCAAGAACATGGCGGCAACTGCGTGAAAGGAGAGGAAGAGTCGGCGTTGGAAGGCGGCAAAGGCGAGAATATGGCAGCACGCACCTGAAAGAACAGGAAGAGTCGGCGCTGGAAGGCGGCAAAGGCGAGAATATGGCGGCAGCTCCGTGAAAGGAGAGGAAGAGTCGGCGCTGGAACGCGGCAAAGGCGAGAATATGGCGGCAGCTTCGTGAAACAAGAGGAAGAGTCGGCGCTGGAAGGCGGCAAAGGCGAGAATATGGCGGTAGGTGCGTGAAAGGAGAGGAAGAGTCGGCGCTGGAAGGCGGCAAAGGCGAGAATATGGCGGCAGCTGCGTGAAAGGAGAGGAAGAGTCGGCGCTGGAACGCGGCAAAGGCGAGAATATGGCGGCAACTGCGTGAAAGGAGAGGAAGAGTCGGCGCTGGAACGCGGCAAAGGCGAGAATATGGCGGCACGTACCTGAAAGGAGAGGAAGAGTCGGCGGTGGAAGGCGGCAAACGAGAGAATATGGCGGCAGGTGCGTGAAAGGAGAGGAAGACTCGGCGTTGGAAGGCGGCAAAGGCGAGAATATGGCGGCACGTACCTGAAAGGAGAGGAAGAGTCGGCGCTGGAAGGCGGCAAAGGCGAGAATATGGCGGCACGTACCTGAAAGGAGAGGAAGAGTCGGCGCTGGAAGGCGGCAAAGGCGAGAATATGGCGGCAGCTGCGTGAAAGGATAGGAAGATTCGGCGGTGGAAGGCGGCAAAGGCGAGAATATGGCGGCACGTACCTGAAAGGAGAGGAAGAGTCGGCACTGGAAGGCGGCAAAGGCAAGAATATGGCGGCAACTGCGTGAAAGGAGAGGAAGAGTCGGCGTTGGAAGGCGGCAAAGGCGAGAATATGGCAGCACGCACCTGAAAGGAGAGGAAGATTTGGCGCTGGAAGGCGGCAAACGAGAGAATATGGCGGCAGCTGCGTGAAAGGAGAGGAAGAGTCGGCGTTGGAAGGCGGCAAAGGCGAGAATATGGCGGCACGTACCTGAAAGGAGAGGAAGAGTCGGCGCTGGAAGGCGGCAAAGGCGAGAATATGGCGGCACGTACCTGAAAGGAGAGGAAGAGTCGGCGCTGGAAGGCGGCAAAGGCGAGAATATGGCGGCAGCTGCGTGAAAGGATAGGAAGAGTCGGCGCTGCAAGGCGGCAAAGGCGAGAATATGGCGGCACGTACCTGAAAGGAGAGGAAGAGTCGGCGCTGGAAGGCGGCAAAGGCAAGAACATGGCGGCAACTGCGTGAAAGGAGAGGAAGAGTCGGCGTTGGAAGGCGGCAAAGGCGAGAATATGGCAGCACGCACCTGAAAGAACAGGAAGAGTCGGCGCTGGAAGGCGGCAAAGGCGAGAATATGGCGGCAGCTCCGTGAAAGGAGAGGAAGAGTCGGCGCTGGAACGCGGCAAAGGCGAGAATATGGCGGCAGCTTCGTGAAACAAGAGGAAGAGTCGGCGCTGGAAGGCGGCAAAGGCGAGAATATGGCGGTAGGTGCGTGAAAGGAGAGGAAGAGTCGGCGCTGGAAGGCGGCAAAGGCGAGAATATGGCGGCAGCTGCGTGAAAGGAGAGGAAGAGTCGGCGCTGGAACGCGGCAAAGGCGAGAATATGGCGGCAACTGCGTGAAAGGAGAGGAAGAGTCGGCGCTGGAACGCGGCAAATGCGAGAATATGGCGGCACGTACCTGAAAGGAGAGGAAGAGTCGGCGGTGGAAGGCGGCAAACGAGAGAATATGGCGGCAGGTGCGTGAAAGGAGAGGAAGACTCGGCGTTGGAAGGCGGCAAAGGCGAGAATATGGCGGCACGTACCTGAAAGGAGAGGAAGAGTCGGCGCTGGAAGGCGGCAAAGGCGAGAATATGGCGGCACGTACCTGAAAGGAGAGGAAGAGTCGGCGCTGGAAGGCGGCAAAGGCGAGAATATGGCGGCAGCTGCGTGAAAGGATAGGAAGATTCGGCGGTGGAAGGCGGCAAAGGCGAGAATATGGCGGCACGTACCTGAAAGGAGAGGAAGAGTCGGCGCTGGAAGGCGGCAAAGGCAAGAATATGGCGGCAACTGCGTGAAAGGAGAGGAAGAGTCGGCGTTGGAAGGCGGCAAAGGCGAGAATATGGCAGCACGCACCTGAAAGAACAGGAAGAGTCGGCGTTGGAAGTCGGCAAAGGCGAGAATATGGCGGCACGTACCTGAAAGGAGAGGAAGAGTCGGCGCTGGAAGTCGGCAAAGGCGAGAATATGGCAGCACGTACCTGAAAGGAAAGGAAGAGTCGGCGCTGGAAGGCGGCAAAGGCGAGAATATGGCAGCCCGTGCGTGAAAGGAGAGGAAGAGTCGGCGCTGGAAGGCGGCAACGGCGAGAATATGGCGGTAAGTGCGTGCCAGGAGAGGTAGAGTCGGCGCTGGAAGGCGGCAAAGGCAAGAATATGGCGGCAGCTGCGTGAAAGGAGAGGAAGAGTCGGCGGTGGAAGGCGGGAAATGCGAGAACATGGTGGCAACTCCGTGAAAGGAGAGGAAGAGTCGGCGCTGGAAGGCGGCAAAGGCGAGAATATGGCGGCACGTACCTGAAAGGAGAGGAAGAGTCGGCGGTGGAAGGCGGCAAAGGCGAGAATATGGTGGCAGGTGCGTGAAAGGAGAGGAAGAGTCGGCGCTGGAAGGCGGCAAAGGCGAGAATATGGCGGCAGCTGCGTGAAAGGAGAGGAAGAGTCGGCGCTGGAAGGCGGCAAAGGCGAGAATATGGCGGCAACTGCGTGAAAGGACAGGAAGAGTCGGCGCTGGAAGGCGGCAAAGGTGAGAATATGGCGGCACGCACCTGAAAGGAGAGGAAGAGTCGGCGCTGGAAGGCGGCAAAGGCGAGAATATGGCGGCAGCTGCGTGAAAGGAGAGGAAGAGTCGGCGCTGGAAGGCGGCAAAGGCGAGAATATGGCGGCACGTACCTGAAAGGACAGGAAGAGCCGGCGGTGGAAGGCGGCAAACGCGAGAATATGGCGGCACGTACCTGAAAGGAGAGGAAGACTCGGCGCTGGAAGGCGGCAAAGGCGAGAATATGGCGGCAGCTGCATGAAAGGAGAGGAAGAGTCGGCGATGGAAGGCGGCAAAGGCGAGAATATTGTGGCAACTGCGTGAAAGGAGAGGAAGAGTCGGCGCTGGAAGGCGGCAAAGGCGAGAATATGGCGGCACATACCTGAAAGGATAGGAAGAGTCGGCGCTGGAAGGCGGCAAAGGCGAGAATATGGCAGCACGTACCTGAAAGGAGAGGAAGAGTCGGCGGTGGAAGGCGGCAAACGAGAGAATATGGCGGCAGGTGCGTGAAAGGAGAGGAAGAGTCGGCGTTGGAAGGCGGCAAAGGCGAGAATATGGCGGCACGTGCGTGAAAGGAGAGGAAGAGTCGGCGCTGGAAGGCGGCAAAGGCGAGAATATGGCGGCACGTACCTGAAAGGAGAGGAAGAGTCGGCGCTGGAAGGCGGCAAAGGCGAGAATATGGCGGCAGCTGCGTGAAAGGATAGGAAGAGTCGGCGGTGGAAGGCGGCAAAGGCGAGAATATGGCGGCACGTACCTGAAAGGAGAGGAAGAGTCGGCGCTGGAAGGCGGCAAAGGCAAGAATATGGCGGGAACTGCGTGAAAGTAGAGGAAGAGTCGGCGCTGGAAGGCGGCAAATGCGAGAATATGGCGGCAGCTGCGTGAAAGGATAGGAAGAGTCGGCGGTGGAAGGCGGCAAAGGCGAGAATATGGCGGCACGTACCTGAAAGGAGAGGAAGAGTCGGCGCTGGAAGTCGGCAAAGGCGAGAATATGGCAGCACGTACCTGAAAGGAGAGGAAGAGTCGGCGCTGGAAGGCGGCAAAGGCGAGAATATGGCAGCCCGTGCGTGAAAGGAGAGGAAGAGTGGGCGCTGGAAGGCGGCAACGGCGAGAATATGGCGGCAACTGCGTGAAAGGAGAGGAAGAGTCGGCGCTGGAAGGCGGCAAAGGCGAGAATATGGCGGCAGCTGCGTGAAAGGAGAGGAAGAGTCGGCGGTGGAAGGCGGGAAATGCGAGAACATGGTGGCAACTCCGTGAAAGGAGAGGAAGAGTCGGCGCTGGAAGGCGGCAAAGGCGAGAATATGGCGGCACGTACCTGAAAGGAGAGGAAGAGTCGGCGGTGGAAGGCGGCAAAGGCGAGAATATGGTGGCAGGTGCGTGAAAGGAGAGGAAGAGTCGGCGCTGGAAGGCGGCAAAGGCGAGAATATGGCGGCAGCTGCGTGAAAGGAGAGGAAGAGTCGGCGCTGGAAGGCGGCAAAGGCGAGAATATGGCGGCAACTGCGTGAAAGGACAGGAAGAGTCGGCGCTGGAAGGCGGCAAAGGTGAGAATATGGCGGCACGCACCTGAAAGGAGAGGAAGAGTCGGCGCTGGAAGGCGGCAAAGGCGAGAATATGGCGGCAGCTGCGTGAAAGGAGAGGAAGAGTCGGCGCTGGAAGGCGGCAAAGGCGAGAATATGGCGGCACGTACCTGAAAGGACAGGAAGAGCCGGCGGTGTAAGGCGGCAAACGCGAGAATATGGCGGCACGTACCTGAAAGGAGAGGAAGACTCGGCGCTGGAAGGCGGCAAAGGCGAGAATATGGCGGCAGCTGCATGAAAGGAGAGGAAGAGTCGGCGATGGAAGGCGGCAAAGGCGAGAATATTGTGGCAACTGCGTGAAAGGAGAGGAAGAGTCGGCGCTGGAAGGCGGCAAAGGCGAGAATATGGCGGCACATACCTGAAAGGAGAGGAAGAATCGGCAGTGGAAGGCGGCAAAGGCGAGAATATGGCGGCAGCTGCGTGAAAGGAGAGGAAGAGTCGGCGGTGGAAGGCGGCAAAAGCGACGATATCGCGGCAAGTACCTGAAAGTCGAGGAAGATTTGGCGCTGGAAGGCGGCAAAGGCGAGAATATGGCGGCACGTACCTGAAAGGAGAGGAAGAGTCGGCGCTGGAAGGCGGCAAAGGCGAGAATATGGCGGCACGTACCTGAAAGGAGAGGAAGATTTGGCGCTGGAAGGCGGCAAAGGCGAGAATATGGCGGCAGCTGCGTGAAAGGATAGGAAGAGTCGGCAGTGGAAAGCGGCAAAGGCGAGAATATGGCAGCACGCACCTGAAAGAACAGGAAGAGTCGGCGCTGGAAGGCGGCAAAGGCGAGAATATGGCGGCACGTACCTGAAAGGAGAGGAAGATTTGGCGCTGGAAGGCGGCAAAGGCGAGAATATGGCGGCACGTGCGTGAAAGGAGAGGAAGAGTCGGCGCTGGAAGGCGGCAAAGGCGAGAATATGGCAGCACGTGCGTGAAAGGAGAGGAAGAGTCGGCGCTGGAAGGCGGCAAAGGCAAGAATATGGCGGTAGGTGCGTGAAAGGAGAGGAAGAGTCGGCGCTGGAAGGCGGCAAAGGCGAGAATATGGCGGCAGCTGCGTGAAAGGAGAGGAAGAGTCGGCAGTAGAAGGAGGCAAAGGCGAGAAAATGGCGGCAACTGCGTGAAAGGAGAGGAAGAGTCGGCGCTGGAAGGCGGCAAAGGCGAGAATATGGCGGCACGTACCTGAAAGGAGAGGAAGATTTGGCGCTGGAAGGCGGCAAAGGCGAGAATATGGCGGCAGCTGCGTGAAAGGATAGGAAGAGTCGGCGCTGGAAGGCGGCAAAGGCGAGAATATGGCAGCACGTACCTGAAAGGAGAGGAAGATTTGGCGCTGGAAGGCGGCAAACGAGAGAATATGGCGGCAGGTGCGTGAAAGGAGAGGAAGAGTCGGCGTTGGAAGGCGGCAAAGGCGAGAATATGGCGGCACGTACCTGAAAGGAGAGGAAGAGTCGGCGCTGGAAGGCGGCAAAGGCGAGAATATGGCGGCACGTACCTGAAAGGAGAGGAAGAGTCGGCGCTGGAAGGCGGCAAAGGCGAGAATATGGCGGCAGCTGCGTGAAAGGATAGGAAGAGTCGGCGCTGGAAGGCGGCAAAGGCGAGAATATGGCGGCACGTACCTGAAAGGAGAGGAAGAGTCGGCGCTGGAAGGCGGCAAAGGCAAGAATATGGCGGCAACTGCGTGAAAGGAGAGGAAGAGTCGGCGTTGGAAGGCGGCAAAGGCGAGAATATGGCAGCACGCACCTGAAAGAACAGGAAGAGTCGGCGTTGGAAGGCGGCAAAGGCGAGAATATGGCAGCACGCACCTGAAAGAACAGGAAGAGTCGGCGCTGGAAGGCGGCAAAGGCGAGAATATGGCGGCAGCTGCATGAAAGGAGAGGAAGAGTCGGCGATGGAAGGCGGCAAAGGCGAGAATATTGTGGCAACTGCGTGAAAGGAGAGGAAGAGTCGGCGCTGGAAGGCGGCAAAGGCGAGAATATGGCGGCACATACCTGAAAGGATAGGAAGAGTCGGCGCTGGAAGGCGGCAAAGGCGAGAATATGGCAGCACGTACCTGAAAGGAGAGGAAGAGTCGGCGGTGGAAGGCGGCAAACGAGAGAATATGGCGGCAGGTGCGTGAAAGGAGAGGAAGAGTCGGCGTTGGAAGGCGGCAAAGGCGAGAATATGGCGGAACGTACCTGAAAGGAGAGGAAGAGTCGGCGCTGGAAGGCGGCAAAGGCGAGAATATGGCGGCACGTACCTGAAAGGAGAGGAAGAGTCGGCGCTGGAAGGCGGCAAAGGCGAGAATATGGCGGCAGCTGCGTGAAAGGATAGGAAGAGTCGGCGGTGGAAGGCGGCAAAGGCGAGAATATGGCGGCACGTACCTGAAAGGAGAGGAAGAGTCGGCGCTGGAAGGCGGCAAAGGCAAGAATATGGCGGGAACTGCGTGAAAGTAGAGGAAGAGTCGGCGCTGGAAGGCGGCAAAGGCGAGAATATGGCGGCACGTACCTGAAAGGAGAGGAAGAGTCGGCGCTGGAAGTCGGCAAAGGCGAGAATATGGCGGCACGTACCTGAAAGGAGAGGAAGAGTCGGCGCTGGAAGTCGGCAAAGGCGAGAATATGGCAGCACGTACCTGAAAGGAAAGGAAGAGTCGGCGCTGGAAGGCGGCAAAGGCGAGAATATGGCAGCCCGTGCGTGAAAGGAGAGGAAGAGTCGGCGCTGGAAGGCGGCAACGGCGAGAATATGGCGGCAACTGCGTGAAAGGAGAGGAAGAGTCGGCGCTGGAAGGCGGCAAAGGCGAGAATATGGCGGCAGCTGCGTGAAAGGAGAGGAAGAGTCGGCGGTGGAAGGCGGGAAATGCGAGAACATGGTGGCAACTCCGTGAAAGGAGAGGAAGAGTCGGCGCTGGAAGGCGGCAAAGGCGAGAATATGGCGGCACGTACCTGAAAGGAGAGGAAGAGTCGGCGGTGGAAGGCGGCAAAGGCGAGAATATGGTGGCAGGTGCGTGAAAGGAGAGGAAGAGTCGGCGCTGGAAGGCGGCAAAGGCGAGAATATGGCGGCAGCTGCGTGAAAGGAGAGGAAGAGTCGGCGCTGGAAGGCGGCAAAGGCGAGAATATGGCGGCAACTGCGTGAAAGGACAGGAAGAGTCGGCGCTGGAAGGCGGCAAAGGTGAGAATATGGCGGCACGCACCTGAAAGGAGAGGAAGAGTCGGCGCTGGAAGGCGGCAAAGGCGAGAATATGGCGGCAGCTGCGTGAAAGGAGAGGAAGAGTCGGCGCTGGAAGGCGGCAAAGGCGAGAATATGGCGGCACGTACCTGAAAGGACAGGAAGAGCCGGCGGTGTAAGGCGGCAAACGCGAGAATATGGCGGCACGTACCTGAAAGGAGAGGAAGACTCGGCGCTGGAAGGCGGCAAAGGCGAGAATATGGCGGCAGCTGCATGAAAGGAGAGGAAGAGTCGGCGATGGAAGGCGGCAAAGGCGAGAATATTGTGGCAACTGCGTGAAAGGAGAGGAAGAGTCGGCGGTGGAAGGCGGCAAAGGCGAGAATATGGCGGCACATACCTGAAAGGAGAGGAAGAATCGGCAGTGGAAGGCGGCAAAGGCGAGAATATGGCGGCAGCTGCGTGAAAGGAGAGGAAGAGTCGGCGGTGGAAGGCGGCAAAGGCGACAATATCGCGGCAAGTACCTGAAAGTCGAGGAAGATTTGGCGCTGGAAGGCGGCAAAGGCGAGAATATGGCGGCACGTACCTGAAAGGAGAGGAAGAGTCGGCGCTGGAAGGCGGCAAAGGCGAGAATATGGCGGCACGTACCTGAAAGGAGAGGAAGATTTGGCGCTGGAAGGCGGCAAAGGCGAGAATATGGCGGCAGCTGCGTGAAAGGATAGGAAGAGTCGGCAGTGGAAAGCGGCAAAGGCGAGAATATGGCAGCACGCACCTGAAAGAACAGGAAGAGTCGGCGCTGGAAGGCGGCAAAGGCGAGAATATGGCGGCACGTACCTGAAAGGAGAGGAAGATTTGGCGCTGGAAGGCGGCAAAGGCGAGAATATGGCGGCACGTGCGTGAAAGGAGAGGAAGAGTCGGCGCTGGAAGGCGGCAAAGGCGAGAATATGGCAGCACGTGCGTGAAAGGAGAGGAAGAGTCGGCGCTGGAAGGCGGCAAAGGCAAGAATATGGCGGTAGGTGCGTGAAAGGAGAGGAAGAGTCGGCGCTGGAAGGCGGCAAAGGCGAGAATATGGCGGCAGCTGCGTGAAAGGAGAGGAAGAGTCGGCAGTAGAAGGCGGCAAAGGCGAGAAAATGGCGGCAACTGCGTGAAAGGAGAGGAAGAGTCGGCGCTGGAAGGCGGCAAAGGCGAGAATATGGCGGCACGTACCTGAAAGGAGAGGAAGATTTGGCGCTGGAAGGCGGCAAAGGCGAGAATATGGCGGCAGCTGCGTGAAAGGATAGGAAGAGTCGGCGCTGGAAGGCGGCAAAGGCGAGAATATGGCAGCACGTACCTGAAAGGAGAGGAAGATTTGGCGCTGGAAGGCGGCAAACGAGAGAATATGGCGGCAGGTGCGTGAAAGGAGAGGAAGAGTCGGCGTTGGAAGGCGGCAAAGGCGAGAATATGGCGGCACGTACCTGAAAGGAGAGGAAGAGTCGGCGCTGGAAGGCGGCAAAGGCGAGAATATGGCGGCACGTACCTGAAAGGAGAGGAAGAGTCGGCGCTGGAAGGCGGCAAAGGCGAGAATATGGCGGCAGCTGCGTGAAAGGATAGGAAGAGTCGGCGCTGGAAGGCGGCAAAGGCGAGAATATGGCGGCACGTACCTGAAAGGAGAGGAAGAGTCGGCGCTGGAAGGCGGCAAAGGCAAGAATATGGCGGCAACTGCGTGAAAGGAGAGGAAGAGTCGGCGTTGGAAGGCGGCAAAGGCGAGAATATGGCAGCACGCACCTGAAAGAACAGGAAGAGTCGGCGTTGGAAGGCGGCAAAGGCGAGAATATGGCAGCACGCACCTGAAAGAACAGGAAGAGTCGGCGCTGGAAGGCGGCAAAGGCGAGAATATGGCGGCAGCTGCGTGAAAGGAGAGGAAGAGTCGGCGCTGGAACGCGGCAAAGGCGAGAATATGGCGGCAGCTGCGTGAAACAAGAGGAAGAGTCGGCGCTGGAAGGCGGCAAAGGCGAGAATATGGCGGTAGGTGCGTGAAAGGAGAGGAAGAGTCGGCGCTGGAAGGCGGCAAAGGCGAGAATATGGCGGCAGCTGCGTGAAAGGAGAGGAAGAGTCGGCGGTGGAAGGCGGGAAATGCGAGAATATGGCGGCAACTGCGTGAAAGGAGAGGAAGAGTCGGCGCTGGAAGGCGGCAAAGGCGAGAATATGGCGGCAGCTGCGTGAAAGGATAGGAAGAGTCGGCGCTGGAAGGCGGCAAAGGCGAGAATATGGCAGCACGTACCTGAAAGGAGAGGAAGAGTCGGCGGTGGAAGGCGGCAAACGAGAGAATATGGCGGCAGGTGCGTGAAAGGAGAGGAAGAGTCGGCGTTGGAAGGCGGCAAAGGCGAGAATATGGCGGCAGCTGCGTGAAAGGATAGGAAGAGTCGGCGGTGGAAGTCGGCAAAGGCGAGAATATGGCGGCACGTACCTGAAAGGAGAGGAAGAGTCGGCAGTGGAAGGCGGCAAAGGCAAGAATATGGCGGAAACTGCGTGAAAGGAGAGGAAGAGTCGGCGCTGGAAGGCGGCAAAGGCGAGAATATGGCAGCACGCACCTGAAAGAACAGGAAGAGTCGGCGTTGGAAGTCGGCAAAGGCGAGAATATGGCGGCACGTACCTGAAAGGAGAGGAAGAGTCGGCGCTGGAAGTCGGCAAAGGCGAGAATATGGCAGCACGTACCTGAAAGGAAAGGAAAGGAAGATTTGGCGCTGGAAGGCGGCAAACGAGAGAATATGGCAGCAACTGCGTGAAAGGAGAGGAAGAGTCGGCAGTGGAAGGCGGCAAATGCGAGAATATGGCAGCACGCACCTGAAAGAACAGGAAGAGTCGGCGCTGGAAGGCGGCAAAGGCGAGAATATGGCGGCAGCTGCGTGAAAGGAGAGGAAGAGTCGGCGCTGGAACGCGGCAAAGGCGAGAATATGGCGGCAGCTACGTGAAAGGAGAGGAAGAGTCGGCGCTGGAAGGCGGCAAAGGCGAGAATATGGCGGTAGGTGCGTGAAAGGAGAGGAAGAGTCGGCGCTGGAAGGCGGGAAATGCGAGAATATGGCGGCAGCTGCGTGAAAGGAGAGGAAGAGTCGGCGCTGGAACGTGGCAAAGGCGAGAATATGGCGGCAACTGCGTGAAAGGAGAGGAAGAGTCGGCGCTGGAACGCGGCAAAGGCGAGAATATGGCGGCACGTACCTGAAAGGAGAGGAACAGTCGGCGGTGGAAGGCGGCAAAGGCGAGAATATGGCGGCACGTACCTGAAAGGAGAGGAAGAGTCGGCGCTGGAAGGCGGCAAAGGCGAGAATATGGCGGCACGTACCTGAAAGGAGAGGAAGAGTCGGCGCTGGAAGGCGGCAAAGGCGAGAATATGGCGGCAGCTGCGTGAAAGGATAGGAAGAGTCGGCGCTGGAAGGCGGCAAAGGCGAGAATATGGCAGCACGTACCTGAAAGGAGAGGAAGATTTGGCGCTGGAAGGCGGCAAACGAGAGAATATGGCGGCAGGTGCGTGAAAGGAGAGGAAGAATCGGCAGTGGAAGGCGGCAAAGGCGAGAATATGGCAGCACGCACCTGAAAGAACAGGAAGAGTCGGCGTTGGAAGGCGGCAAAGGCGAGAATATGGCGGCACGTACCTGAAAGGAGAGGAAGAGTCGGCGCTGGAAGGCGGCAAAGGCGAGAATATGGCAGCCCGTGCGTGAAAGGAGAGGAAGAGTCGGCGCTGGAAGGCGGCAACGGCGAGAATATGGCGGTAGGTGCGTACCAGAAGAGGTAGAGTCGGCGCTGGAAGGCGGCAAAGGCAAGAATATGGCGGCAGCTGCGTGAAAGGAGAGGAAGAGTCGGCGGTGGAAGGCGGGAAATGCGAGAACATGGCGGCAACTCCGTGAAAGGAGAGGAAGAGTCGTCGCTGGAAGACGGCAAAGGCGAGAATATGGCGGCACGTACCTGAAAGGAGAGGAACAGTCGGCGGTGGAAGGCGGCAAAGGCGAGAATATGGCGGCACGTACCTGAAAGGAGAGGAAGAGTCGGCGCTGGAAGGCGGCAAAGGCGAGAATATGGCGGCACGTACCTGAAAGGAGAGGAAGATTTGGCGCTGGAAGGCGGCAAAGGCGAGAATATGGCAGCACGTGCGTGAAAGGAGAGGAAGAGTCGGCGCTGGAAGGCGGCAAAGGCGAGAATATGGCGGTAGGTGCGTGAAAGGAGAGGAAGAGTCGGCGCTGGAAGGCGGCAAAGGCGAGAATATGGCGGCAACTGCGTGAAAGGAGAGGAAGAGTCGGCGCTGGAAGGCGGCAAAGGCGAGAATATGGCGGCACATACCTGAAAGGAGAGGAAGAGTCGGCGCTGGAAGGCGGCAAAGGCGACAATATGGCGGCACGTACCTGAAAGGAGAGGAAGAGTCGGCGCTGGAAGGCGGCAAAGGCGAGAATATGGCGGCAGCTGCGTGAAAGGATAGGAAGAGTCGGCGCTGGAAGGCGGCAAAGGCGAGAATATGGCGGCACGTACCTGAAAGGAGAGGAAGAGTCGGCGCTGGAAGGCGGCAAAGGCAAGAATATGGCGGCAGGTGCGTGAAAGGAGAGGAAGAATCGGCAGTGGAAGGCGGCAAAGGCGAGAATATGGCAGCACGCACCTGAAAGAACAGGAAGAGTCGGCGTTGGAAGGCGGCAAAGGCCAGAATATGGCGGCACGTACCTGAAAGGAGAGGAAGAGTCGGCGCTGGAAGGCGGCAAAGGCAAGAATATGGCGGCAGCTGCGTGAAAGGAGAGGAAGAGTCGGCGGTGGAAGGCGGGAAATGCGAGAACATGGCGGCAACTCCGTGAAAGGAGAGGAAGATTTGGCGCTGGAAGGCGGCAAAGGCGAGAATATGGCGGCACGTACCTGAAAGGAGAGGAAGAGTCGGCGGTGGAAGGCGGCAAAGGCGAGAATATGGCGGCAACTGCGTGAAAGGAGAGGAAGAGTCGGCGCTGGAAGGCGGCAAAGGCGAGAATATGGCGGCACGTACCTGAAAGGAGAGGAAGATTTGGCGGTGGAAGGCGGCAAAGGCGAGAATATGGCGGCAGGTGCGTGAAAGGAGAGGAAGAGTCGGCGCTGGAAGGCGGCAAAGGCGAGAATATGGCGGCACGTACCTGAAAGGAGAGGAACAGTCGGCGCTGGAAGGCGGCAAAGGCGAGAATATGGCCGCACGTACCTGAAAGGAGAGGAAGATTTGGCGCTGGAAGGCGGCAAAGGCGAGAATATGGCGGCAGCTGCGTGAAAGGAGAGGAAGAGTCGGCAGTGGAAGGCGGCAAAGGCGAGAATATGGCAGCACGTACCTGAAAGGAGAGGAAGAGTTGGCGCTGGAAGGCGGCAAAGGCGAGAATATGGCGGCACGTACCTGAAAGTAGAGGAAGAGTCGGCGCTGGAAGGCGGCAAAGGCGAGAATATGGCGGCAGCTGCGTGAAAGGAGAGGAAGAGTCGGCGCTGGAAGGCGGCAAAGGCGAGAATATGGCGGCACGTACCTGACAGGACAGGAAGAGCCGGCGGTGGAAGGCGGCAAACGCGAGAATATGGCGGCACGTACCTGAAAGGAGAGGAAGACTCGGCGCTGGAAGGCGGCAAAGGCGCGAATATGGCGGCAGCTGCATGAAAGGAGAGGAAGAGTCGGCGATGGAAGGCGGCAAAGGCGAGAATATTGTGGCAACTGCGTGAAAGGAGAGGAAGAGTCGGCGCTGGAAGGCGGCAAAGGCGAGTATATGGCGGCACATACCTGAAAGGAGATGAAGAATCGGCAGTTGAAGGCGGCAAATGCGAGAATATGGTGGCAGCTGCGTGAAAGGAGAGGAAGAGTCGGCGCTGGAAGGCGGCAAAGGCGAGAATATGGCGGCACGTACCTGAAAGGAGAGGAAGATTTGGCGCTGGAAGGCGGCAAAGGCGAGAATATGGCGGCAGCTGCGTGAAAGGATAGGAAGAGTCGGCAGTGGAAAGCGGCAAAGGCGAGAATATGGCAGCACGTACCTGAAAGGAGAGGAAGGGTCGGCGCTGGAAGGCGGCAAAGGCGAGAATATCACGGCAAGTACCTGAAAGTAGAGGAAGAGTCGGCGCTGGAAGACGGCAAAGGCGAGAATATGGCAGCAGCTGCGTGAAAGGAGAGGAAGAGTCGGCGCTGGAAGGCGGCAAAGGCGAGAATATGGCGGCACGTACCTGAAAGGAGAGGAAGATTTGGCGCTGGAAGGCGGCAAAGGCGAGAATATGGCGGCAGCTGCATCAAAAGGAGAGGAAGAGTCGGCGCTGGAAGGCGGCAAAGGCGAGAATATGGCGGCAGCTGCGTGAAAGGAGAGGAAGAGTCGGCGCTGGAAGGCGGCAAAGGCAAGAATATGGCGGCAGCTGCGTGAAAGGAGAGGAAGAGTCGGCGTTGGAAGGCGGCAAAGGCGAGAATATGGCGGTAGGTGCGTGAAAGGAGAGGAAGAGTCGGCGCTGGAAGGCGGCAAAGGCGAGAATATGGCGGTAGGTGCGTGAAAGGAGAGGAAGAGTCGGCGCTGGAAGGCGGCAAAGGCGAGAATATGGCGGCAACTGCGTGAAAGGAGAGGAAGAGTCGGCGTTGGAAGGCGGCAAAGGCGAGAATATGGCGGTAGGTGCGTGAAAGCAGAGGAAGAGTCGGCGCTGGAAGGCGGCAAAGGCGAGAATATGGCGGCAGCTGCGTGAAAGGAGAGGAAGAGTCGGCAGTGGAAGGCGGCAAAGGCGAGAATATGGCGGCAACTGCGTGAAAGGAGAGGAAGAGTCGGCAGTGGAAGGCGGCAAAGGCGAGAATATGGCGGCAGCTGCGTGAAAGGAGAGGAAGAGCCGGCAGTGGAAGACGGCAAAGGCGAGAATATGGCGGCAACTGCATAAAAGTAGAGGAAGATTTGCCGATGGAAGGCGGCAAAGGCGAGAATATGGCGGCACGTACCTGAAAGGAGAGGAAGACTCGGCGCTGGAAGGCGGCAAAGGCGAGAATATGGCGGCACGTACCTGAAAGGAGAGGAAGATTTGGCGCTGGAAGGCGGCAAAGGCGAGAATATGGCGGCAACTGCGTGAAAGGAGAGGAAGAGTCGGCGCTGGAAGGCGGCAAAGGCGAGAATATGGCGGCAGCTGCGTGAAAGGAGAGGAAGAGTCGGCGGTGGAAGGCGGTAAAGGCGAGAATATGGCGGCCAGTACCTGAAAGGAGAGGAAGATTTGGCGCTGGAAGGCGGCAAAGGCGAGAATATGGCGGCACGTACCTGAAAGGAGAGGAAGAGTCGGCGCTGGAAGGCGGCAAAGGCGAGAATATGGCGGCAGCTGCGTGAAAGGAGAGGAAGATTTGGCACTGGAAGGCGGCAAAGGCGAGAATATGGCGGCAGCTCCGTGAAAGGAGAGGAAGAGTCGGCAGTGGAAGGCGGCAAAGGCGAGAATATGGCAGCACGTACCTGAAAGGAGAGGAAGAGTTGGCGCTGGAAGGCGGCAAAGGCGAGAATATGGCGGCACGTACCTGAAAGTAGAGGAAGAGTCGGCGCTGGAAGGCGGCAAAGGCGAGAATATGGCGGCAGCTGCGTGAAAGGAGAGGAAGAGTCGGCGCTGGAAGGCGGCAAAGGCGAGAATATGGCGGCACGTACCTGAAAGGAGAGGAAGATTTGGCGCTGGAAGGCGGCAAAGGCGAGAATATGGCGGCACGTACCTGAATGGAGAGGAAGACTCGGCGCTGGAAGGCGGCAAAGGCGAGAATATGGCGGCAGCTGCATGAAAGGAGAGGAAGAGTCGGCGATGGAAGGCGGCAAAGGCGAGAATATGGCGGCAACTGCGTGAAAGGAGAGGAAGAGTCGGCGCTGGAAGGCGGCAAAGGCGAGAATATGGCGGCAGCTGCGTGAAAGGATAGGAAGAGTCGGCGCTGGAAGGCGGCAAAGGCGAGAATATGGCGGCAGCTGCGTGAAAGGAGAGGAAGAGTCGGCGGTGGAAGGCGGCAAAGGCGAGAATATCGCGGCAAGTACCTGTAAGTAGAGGAAGATTTGGCGCGGGAAGGCGGCAAATGCGAGAATATGGTGGCAGCTGCGTGAAAGGAGAGGAAGAGTCGGCGCTGGAAGGCGGCAAAGGCGAGAATATGGCGGCAGCTGCGTGAAAGGAGAGGAAGAGTCGGCGCTGGAAGGCGGCAAAGGCGAGAATATGGCGGCAGCTGCGTGAAAGGATAGGAAGAGTCGGCAGTGGAAAGCGGCAAAGGCGAGAATATGGCAGCACGTACCTGAAAGGAGAGGAAGAGTCGGCGCTGGAAGGCGGCAAAGGCGAGAATATCACGGCAACTACCTGAAAGTAGAGGAAGAGTCGGCGCTGGAAGACGCCAAAGGCGAGAATATGGCAGCAGCTGCGTGAAAGGAGAGGAAGAGTCGGCGCTGGAAGGCGGCAAAGGCGAGAATATGGCGGCACGTACCTGAAAGGAGAGGAAGATTTGGCGCTGGAAGGCGGCAAAGGCGAGAATATGGCGGCAGCTGCATCAAAAGGAGAGGAAGAGTCGGCGCTGGAAGGCGGCAAAGGCGAGAATATGGCGGCAGCTGCGTGAAAGGAGAGGAAGAGTCGGCGCTGGAAGGCGGCAAAGGCAAGAACATGGCGGCAGCTGCGTGAAAGGAGAGGAAGAGTCGGCGTTGGAAGGCGGCAAAGGCGAGAATATGGCGGTAGGTGCGTGAAAGGAGAGGAAGAGTCGGCGCTGGAAGGCAGCAAAGGCGAGAATATGGCGGTAGGTGCGTGAAAGGAGAGGAAGAGTCGGCGCTGGAAGGCGGCAAAGGCGAGAATATGGCGGCAACTGCGTGAAAGGAGAGGAAGAGTTGGCGCTGGAAGGCGGCAAAGGCGAGAATATGGCGGCAACTGCGTGAAAGGAGAGGAAGAGTCGGCGCTGGAAGGCGGCAAAGGCGAGAATATGGCGGCAGCTGCGTGAAAGGAGAGGAAGAGTCGGCGCTGGAAGGCGGCAAAGGCGAGAATATGGCGGCAACTGCGTGAAAGGAGGGGAAGAGTCGGCGCTGGAAGGCGGCAAAGGCGAGAATATGGCGGCAGCTGCGTGAAAGGAGAGGAAGAGCCGGCAGTGGAAGACGGCAAAGGCGAGAATATGGCGGCAACTGCGTAAAAGTAGAGGAAGATTTGGCGATGGAAGGCGGCAAAGGCGAGAATATGGCGGCACGTACCTGAAAGGAGAGGAAGAGTCGGCGCTGGAATGCGGCAAAGGCGAGAATATGGCGGCACGTACCTGAAAGGAGAGGAAGATTTGGCGCTGGAAGGCGGCAAAGGCGAGAATATGGCGGCAACTGCGTGAAAGGAGAGGAAGAGTCGGCGCTGGAAGGCGGCAAAGGCGAGAATATGGCGGCAGCTGCGTGAAAGGAGAGGAAGAGTCGGCGGTGGAAGGCGGGAAATGCGAGAATATGGCGGCCAGTACCTGAAAGGAGAGGAAGATTTGGCGCTGGAAGGCGGCAAAGGCGAGAATATGGCGGGACGTACCTGAAAGGAGAGGAAGAGTCGGCGCTGGAAGGCGGCAAAGGCGAGAATATGGCGGCAGCTGCGTGAAAGGAGAGGAAGATTTGGCACTGGAAGGCGGCAAAGGCGAAAATATGGCGGCAGCTCCGTGAAAGGAGAGGAAGATTTGGCGCTGGAAGGCGGCAAATGCGAGAATATGGCGGCAGGTGCGTGAACGGAGAGGAAGACTCGGCGGTGGAAGGCGGCAAATGCAAGAATATGGCGGCAGGTGCGTGAAAGGAGAGGAAGAGTCGGCGCTGGAAGGCGGCAAAGGCGAGAATATGGTGGCAACTGCGTGAAAGTAGAGGTAGAGTCGGCAGTGGAAGACGGCAAAGGCGAGAATATGGCGGCACGTACCTGAAAGGAGAGGAAGATTTGGCGCTGGAAGGCGGCAAAGGCGAGAATATCGCGTCAAGTACCTGAAAGTAGAGGAAGAGTCGGCGCTGGAAGACGGCAAAGGCGAGAATATGGCGGCATCTGCGTGAAAGGAGAGGAAGAGTCGGCGCTGGAAGGCGGCAAAGGCGAGAATATGGCGGCACGTACCTGAAAGGACAGGAAGAGCCGGCGGTGGAAGGCGGCAAACGCGAGAATACGGCGGCAGCTGCATCAAAAGGAGAGGAAGAGTCGGTGCTGGAAGGCGGCAAAGGCGAGAATATGGCGGCAGCTGCGTGAAAGGAGAGGAAGAGTCGGCGCTGGAAGGCGGCAAAGGCGAGAATATGGCGGCAACTGCGTGAAAGGAGAGGAAGAGTCGGCGTTGGAAGGCGGCAAAGGCGAGAATATCGCGGCAAGTACCTGAAAGTAGAGGAAGATTTGGCGCGGGAAGGCGGCAAAGGCGAGAATATGGAGGCAGCTGCGTGAAAGGAGAGGAAGAGTCGGCGGTGGAAGGCGGGAAATGCGAGAATATGGCGGCCAGTACCTGAAAGGAGAGGAAGATTTGGCGCTGGAAGGCGGCAAAGGCGAGAATATGGCGGCACGTACCTGAAAGGAGAGGAAGAGTCGGCGCTGGAAGGCAGCAAAGGCGAGAATATGGCGGCAACTGCGTGAAAGGAGAGGAAGATTTGGCGCTGGAAGGCGGCAAAGGCGAGAATATGGCGGCAGCTGCGTGAAAGGAGAGGAAGAGTCGGCGCTGGAAGGCGGCAAAGGCGAGAATATGGCGGCAACTGTGTGAAAGGATAGGAAGAGTCGGCGGTAGAAGCCGGCAAAGGTGAGAATATGGCGGCACGTACCTGAAAGGAGAGGAAGACTCGGCGGTGGAAGGCGGCAAAGGCGGGAATATGGCAGCACGTACCTGAAAGGAGAGGAAGAGTCGGCGCTGGAAGGCGGCAAACGAGAGAATATGGCGGCAGGTGCGTGAAAGGAGAGGAAGAGTCGGCGCTGGAACGCGGCAAAGGCGAGAATATGGCGGCACGCACCTGAAAGGAGAGGAAGAATCGGCGCTGGAAGGCGGCAAAGGCGAGAATATGGCGGCACGTACCTGAAAGGAGAGGAAGATTTGGCGCTGGAAGGCGGCAAAGGCGAGAATATGGCGGCACGTACCTGAAAGGAGAGGAACAGTCGGCGCTGGAAGGCGGCAAAGGCGAGAATATGGCGGCAGCTGCGTGAAGGGAGAGGAAGAGTCGGCGGTGGAAGGCGGCAAAGGCGAGAATATGGCGGCACGTACCTGAAAGGAGAGGAAGACTCGGCGGTGGAAGGCGACAAAGGCGAGAATATGGCAGCCCGTGCGTGAAAGGAGAGGAAGAGTCGGCGCTGGAAGGCGGCAAAGGTGAGAATATGGCGGCACGTACCTGAAAGGAGAGGAAGAGTCGGCGCTGGAAGGCGGCAAATGCGAGAATATGGCAGCCCGTGCGTGAAAGGAGAGGAAGAGTCGGCGCTGGAAGGCGGCAAAGGCGAGAATATGGCGGCAGGTGCGTGAAAGGAGAGGAAGAGTCGGCGCTGGAAGTCGGCAAAGGCGAGAATATGGCGGCACGTACCTGAAAGGAGAGGAACATTTGGTGCTGGAAGGCGGGAAATGCGAGAATATGGCGGCAACTGCGTGAAAGGATAGGAAGAGTCGGCGCTGGAAGGCGGCAAAGGCGAGAATATGGCAGCACGTACCTGAAAGGAGAGGAAGATTTGGCGCTGGAAGGCGGCAAACGAGAGAATATGGCGGCAGCTGTGTGAAAGGAGAGGAAGAGTCGGCGCTGGAAGGCGGCAAAGGCGAGAATATGGCAGCACGTACCTGAAAGGAGAGGAAGATTTGGCGCTGGAAGGCGGCAAACGAGAGAATATGGCGGCAGGTGCGTGAAAGGAGAGGAAGAATCGGCGCTGGAAGGTGGCAAAGGCGAGAATATGGCAGCACGCACCTGAAAGACCAGGAAGACTCGGCGTTGGAAGGCGGCAAAGGCGAAAATATGGCGGCACGTACCTGAAAGGAGAGGAAGAGTCGGCGCTGGAAGGCAGTAAACGCGAGAATATGGCAGCCCGTGCGTGAAAGGAGAGGAAGAGTCGGCGCTGGAAGGCGGCAAAGGCGAGAATATGGCGGTAGGTGCGTGACAGGAGAGGAAGAGTCGGCGCTGGAAGGCTGCAAAGGCAAGAATATGGCGGCAGCTGCGTGAAAGGAGAGGAAGAGTCGGCGCTGGAAGGCGGCAAAGGCGAGAATATGGCGGCAGCTGCGTGAAAGGAGAGGAAGAGTCGGCAGTGGAAGGCGGCAAAGGCGAGAATATGGCGGCAACTGCGTGAAACTAGAGGAAGATTTGGCGATGGAAGGCGGCAAAGGCGAGAATATGGCGGCACGTACCTGAAAGGAGAGGAAGAGTCGGCACTGCAAGGCGGCAAAGGCGAGAATATGGCGGCACGTACCTGAAAGGAGAGGAAGATTTGGCGCTGGAAGGCGGCAAAGGCGAGAATATGGCGGCAACTGCGTGAAAGGAGAGGAAGAGTCGGCGCTGGAAGGCGGCAAAGGCGAGAATATGGCGGCAGCTGCGTGAAAGGAGAGGAAGAGTCGGCGGTGGAAGGCGGTAAAGGCGAGAATATGGCGGCCAGTACCTGAAAGGAGAGGAAGATTTGGCGCTGGAAGGCGGCAAAGGCGAGAATATGGCGGCACGTACCTGAAAGGAGAGGAAGAGTCGGCGCTGGAAGGCGGCAAAGGCGAGAATATGGCAGCACGTACCTGAAAGGAGAGGAAGACTCGGCGTTGGAAGGCGGCAAAGGCGAGAATATGGCGGCAACTGCGTGAAAGTAGAGGAAGATTTGGCGCTGGAAGGCGGCAAAGGCGAGAATATGGCAGCCCGTGCGTGATAGGAGAGGAAGAGTCGGCGCTGGAAGGCGGCAAAGGCGAGAATATGGCGGTAGGTGCGTGACAGGAGAGGAAGAGTCGGCGCTGGAAGGCTGCAAAGGCAAGAATATGGCGGCAGCTGCGTGAAAGGAGAGGAAGAGTCGGCGGTGGAAGGCGGGAAATGCGAGAACATGGCGGCAACTCCGTGAAAGGAGAGGAAGAGTTGGCGCTGGAAGACGGCAAAGGCGAGAATATGGCGGCACGTACCTGAAAGGAGGGGAAGATTTGGCGCTGGAAGGCGGCAAAGGCGAGAATATGGCGGCACGTACCTGAAAGGAGAGGAAGAGTCGGCGCTGGAAGGCGGCAAAGGCGAGAATATGGCGGCAGGTGCGTGAAAGGAGAGGAAGAGTCGGCGCTGGAAGGCGGCAAAGGCGAGAATATGGCGGCACGTGCGTGAAAGGAGAGGAAGAGTCGGCGCTGGAAGGCGGCAAAGGTGAGAATATGGCGGCACGTACCTGAAAGGAGAGGAAGAGTCGGCGCTGGAAGGCGGCAAAGGCGAGAATATGGCAGCAGCTGCGTGAAAGGAGAGGAAGAGTCGGCGCTGGAAGGCGGCAAAGGCGAGAATATGGCAGCACGCACCTGAAAGAACAGGAAGAGTCGGCGGTGGAAGGCGGCAAAGGCGAGAATATGGCAGCATTTGCGTGACAGGAGAGGAAGATTTGGCGGTGGAAGGCGGCAAAGGCGAGAATATGGCGGCAGCTGCGTGAAAGGAGAGGAAGAGTCGGCGCTGGAAGGCGGCAAAGGCGAGAATATGGCGGCAACTGTGTGAAAGGAGAGGAAGAGTCGGCGGTAGAAGCCGGCAAAGGCGAGAATATGGCGGCACGTACCTGAAAGGAGAGGAAGAGTCGGCGCTGGAAGGCGGCAAACGAGAGAACATGGCGGCAGGTGCGTGAAAGGAGAGGAAGAGTCGGCGCTGGAACGCGGCAAAGGCGAGAATATGGCGGCACGCACCTGAAAGGAGAGGAAGAGTCGGCGGTGGAAGGCGGCAAACGCGAGAATATGGCGGCACGTACCTGAAAGGAGAGGAAGAGTCGGCGCTGGAAGGCGGCAAAGGCGAGAATATGGCGGCACGTACCTGAAAGTAGAGGAAGATTTGGCGCTGGAAGGCGGCAAATGCGAGAATATGGCGGCAGCTGCGTGAAAGGATAGGAAGAGTCGGCGGTGGAAGGCGGCAAAGGCGAAAATATGGCGGCACGTACCTGAAAGGAGAGGAAGACTCGGCGCTGGAAGGCGGCAAAGGCGAGAATATGGCAGCCCGTGCGTGAAAGGAGAGGAAGAGTCGGCGCTGGAAGGCGGCAAAGGTGAGAATATGGCGGCACGTACCTGAAAGGAGAGGAAGAGTCGGCGCTGGAAGGCGGCAAATGCGAGAATATGGCAGCCCGTGCGTGAAAGGAGAGGAAGAGTCGGCGCTGGAAGGCGGCAAAGGCGAGAATATGGCGGCAACTGCGTGAAAGGAGAGGAAGAGTCGGCGGTGGAAGGCGGCAAAGGCGAGAATATGGCGGCAACTGCGTGAAAGGAGAGGAAGAGTCGGCGCTGGAAGGCGGCAAAGGCGAGAATATGGCGGCAGCTGCGTGAAAGGAGAGGAAGAGTCGGCGGTGCAAGGCGGCAAAGGCGAGAATATGGCAGCATTTGCGTGACAGGAGAGGAAGAGTCGGCGCTGGAAGGCGGCAAAGGCGAGAATATGGCTGCACCTGCGTGAAAGGAGAGGAAGAGTCGGCGCTGGAAGGCGGCAGAGGCGAGAATATGGCGGCACGTACCTGAAAGGAGAGGAAGATTTGGCGCTGGAAGGCGGCAAAGGCGAGAATATGGCGGCAGCTGCGTGAAAGGAGAGGAAGACTCGGCGCTGGAAGGCGGCAAAGGCGAGAATATGGCAGCACGTACCTGAAAGGAGAGGAAGATTTGGCGCTGGAAGGCGGCAAACGAGAGAATATGGCGGCAGCTGCGTGAAAGGAGAGGAAGAGTCGGCGCTGGAAGGCGGCAAAGGCGAGAATATGGCGGTAGGTGCGTGACAGGAGAGGAAGAGTCGGTGGTGGAAGGCAGCAAAGGCGAGAATATGGCGGCAGCTGCGTAAAAGGAGAGGAAGAGTCGGCGCTGGAAGGCGGCAAAGGCGAGAATATGGCGGCACGTACCTGAAAGGAGGGGAAGATTTGGCGCTGGAAGGCGGCAAAGGCGAGAATATGGCGGCACGTACCTGAAAGGAGAGGAAGAGTCGGCGCTGGAAGGCGGCAAAGGCGAGAATATGGCGGCAGGTGCGTGAAAGGAGAGGAAGAGTCGGCGCTGGAAGGCGGCAAAGGCGAGAATATGGCGGCACGTGCGTGAAAGGAGAGGAAGAGTCGGCGCTGGAAGGCGGCAAAGGCGAGAATATGGCGGCACGTACCTGAAAGGAGAGGAAGAGTCGGCAGTGGAAGGCGGCAAAGGCGAGAATATGGCGGCACGTACCTGAAAGGAGAGGAAGAGTCGGCGCTGGAAGGCGGCAAAGGCGAGAATATGGCGGCAGCTGCGTGAAAGGAGAGGAAGAGTCGGCGCTGGAAGGCGGCAAAGGCGAGAATATGGCGGCAGCTGCGTGAAAGGAGAGGAAGAGTCGGCGCTGGAAGGCGGCAAAGGCGAGAATATGGCGGCAACTTCATGAAAGGAGAGGAAGATTCGGCAGTGGAAGGCGGCAAAGGCGAGAATATGGCGGCAGCTGCGTGAAAGGAGAGGAAGAGTCGGCAGTGGAAGGCGGCAAAGGCGAGAATATGGCGGCACGTACCTGAAAGGAGAGGAAGAGTCGGCACTGCAAGGCGGCAAAGGCGAGAATATGGCGGCACGTACCTGAAAGGAGAGGAAGATTTGGCGCTGGAAGGCGGCAAAGGCGAGAATATGGCCGCACGTACCTGAAAGTAGAGGAAGATTTGGCGCTGGAAGGCGGCAAAGGCGAGAATATGGCGGCAACTGCGTGAAAGGAGAGGAAGAGTCGGCAGTGGAAGGCGGCAAAGGCGAGAATATGGCAGCACGTACCTGAAAGGAGAGGAAGATTTGGCGCTGGAAGGCGGCAAAGGCAAGAATATGGCGGCAACTGCGTGAAAGGAGAGGAAGAGTCGGCGGTTGAAGGCGGGAAAGGCGAGAATATGGCAGCACGCACCTGAAAGAACAGGAAGAGTCGGCGCTGGAAGGCGGCAAAGGCGAGAATATGGCGGCACGTACCTGAAAGGAGAGGAAGATTTGGCGCTGGAAGGCGGCAAAGGCGAGAATATGGCAGCACGTGCGTGACAGGAGAGGAAGAGTCGGCGCTGGAAGGCGGCAAAGGCGAGAATATGGCGGTAGGTGCGTGAAAGGAGAGGAAGAGTCGGCGCTGGAACGCGGCAAAGGCGAGAATATGGCGACAGCTGCGTAAAAGGAGAGGAAGAGTCGGCGCTGGAAGGCGGGAAATGCAGAATATGGCGGCAACTGCGTGAAAGGAGAGGAAGAGTCGGCGCTGGAAGACGGCAAAGGCGAGAATATGGCGGCACGTACCTGAAAGGAGAGGAAGATTTGGCGCTGGAAGGCGGCAAAGGCGAGAATATGGCAGCACGTACCTGAAAGGAGAGGAAGAGTCGGCGCTGGAAGGCGGCAAAGGCGAGAATATGGCGGCAGCTGCGTGAAAGGAGAGGAAGAGTCGGCAGTGGAAGACGGCAAAGGCGAGAATATGGCGGCAACTGCGTGAAACTAGAGGAAGATTTGGCGATGGAAGGCGGCAAAGGCGAGAATATGGCGGCACGTACCTGAAAGGAGAGGAAGAGTCGGCACTGCAAGGCGGCAAAGGCGAGAATATGGCGGCACGTACCTGAAAGGAGAGGAAGATTTGGCGCTGGAAGGCGGCAAAGGCGAGAATATGGCGGCAACTGCGTGAAACGAGAGGAAGAGTCGGCGCTGGAAGGCGGCAAAGGCGAGAATATGGCGGCAGCTGCGTGAAAGGAGAGGAAGAGTCGGCGGTGGAAGGCGGTAAAGGCGAGAATATGGCAGCACGTACCTGAAAGGAGAGGAAGAGTCGGCGCTGGAAGGCGGCAAAGGCGAGAATATGGCGGCACGTACCTGAAAGGAGAGGAAGAGTCGGCGCTGGAAGGCGGCAAAGGCGAGAATATGGCGGCAACTGCGTGAAAGGAGAGGAAGATTTAGCGGTGGAAGGCGGCAAAGGCGAGAATATGGCGGCAGCTGCGTGAAAGGAGAGGAAGAGTCGGCGCTGGAAGGCGGCAAAGGCGAGAATATGGCAGCCCGTGCGTGAAAGGAGAGGAAGAGTTGGCGCTGGAAGGCGGCAAAGGTGAGAATATGGCGGCACGTACCTGAAAGGAGAGGAAGAGTCGGCGCTGGAAGGCGGCAAAGGCGAGAATATGGCAGCCCGTGCGTGAAAGGAGAGGAAGAGTCGGCGCTGGAAGGCGGCAAAGGCGAGAATATGGCGGCAGCTGCGTGAAAGGAGAGGAAGAGTCGGCAGTGGAAGACGGCAAGGCGAGAATATGGCCGCAACTGCGTAAAAGTACAGGAAGATTTGGCGATGGAAGGCGGCAAAGGCGAGAATATGGCGGCACGTACCTGAAAGGAGAGGAAGACTCGGCGCTGGAAGGCGGCAAAGGCGAGAATATGGCGGCACGTACCTGAAAGGAGAGGAAGATTTGGCGCTGGAAGGCGGCAAAGGCGAGAATATGGCGGCAACTGCGTGAAAGGAGAGGAAGAGTCGGCGCTGGAAGGCGGCAAAGGCGAGAATATGGCGGCAGCTGCGTGAAAGGAGAGGAAGAGTCGGCGGTGGAAGGCGGTAAAGGCGAGAATATGGCGGCCAGTACCTGAAAGGAGAGGAAGATTTGGCGCTGGAAGGCGGCAAAGGCGAGAATATGGCGGCACGTACCTGAAAGGAGAGGAAGAGTCGGCGCTGGAAGGCGGCAAAGGCGAGAATATGGCGGCAGCTCCGTGAAAGGAGAGGAAGAGTCGGCGCTGGAAGGCGGCAAAGGCGAGAATATGGCAGCCCGTGCGTGAAAGGAGAGGAAGAGTCGGCGCTGGAAAGCGGCAAAGGCGAGAATATGGCGGCAACTGCGTGAAAGGAGAGGAAGAGTCGGCGGTGGAAGGCGGCAAAGGTGAGAATATGGCGGCCAGTACCTAAAAGTAGAGGAAGATTTGGCGCTGGAAGGCGGCAAAGGCGAGAATATGGCGGCAGCTGCGTGAAACGAGAGGAAGAGTCGGCGGTGGAAGGCGGCAAAGGCGAGAATATGGCGGCAACTGCGTGAAAGTAGAGGAAGATTTGGCGCTGGAAGGCGGCAAAGGCGAGAATATGGCAGCCCGTCCATGAAAGGAGAGGAAGATTTGGCGCTGGAAGGCGGCAAATGCGAGAATATGGCGGCAGGTGCGTGAACGGAGAGGAAGACTCGGCGGTGGAAGGCAGCAAAGGCAAGAATATAGCGGCAGCTGCGTGAAAGGAGAGGAAGAGTCGGCGGTGGAAGGCGGTAAATGCGAGAATATGGCGGCACGTACCTGAAAGGAGAGGAAGAGTCGGCAGTGGAAGACGGCAAAGGCGAGAATATGGCGGCACGTACCTCAAAGGAGAGGAGGATTTGGCGCTGGAAGGCGGCAAAGGCGAGAATATCGCGGCAAGTACCTGAAAGTAGAGGAAGAGTCGGCGCTGGAAGACGGCAAAGGCGAGAATATGGCGGCAGCTGCGTGAAAGGAGAGGAAGAGTCGGCGCTGGAAGGCGGCAAAGGCGAGAATATGGCGGCACGTACCTGAAAGGAGAGGAAGAGCCGGCGGTGGAAGGCGGCAAACGCGAGAATATGGAGGCAGCTGCATCAAAAGGAGAGGAAGAGTCGGCGCTGGAAGGCGGCAAAGGCGAGAATATGGCGGCAGCTGCGTGAAAGGATAGGAAGAGTCGGCGCTGGAAGGCGGCAAAGGCGAGAATATGGCGGCAACTGCGTGAAAGGAGAGGAAGAGTCGGCGTTGGAAGGCGGCAAACGCGAGAATATCGCGGCAAGTACCTGAAAGTAGAGGAAGATTTGGCGCGGGAAGGCGGCAAAGGCGAGAATATGGAGGCAGCTGCGTGAAAGGAGAGGAAGAGTCAGCGCTGGAAGGCGGCAAAGGCGAGAATATGGCAGCACGCACCTGAAAGAACAGGAAGAGTCGGCGCTGGAAGGCGACAAAGGCGAGAATATGGCGGCACGTACCTGAAAGGAGAGGAAGAGTCGGCGCTGGAAGGCGGCAAAGGCGAGAATATGGCGGCACGTACCTGAAAGGAGAGGAAGAGTCGGCAGTGGAAGGCGGCAAAGGCGAGAATATGGCGGCACGTACCTGAAAGGAGAGGAAGAGTCGGCGCTGGAAGGCGGCAAAGGCGAGAATATGGCGGCAGCTGCGTGAAAGGAGAGGAAGAGTCGGCGCTGGAAGGCGGCAAAGGCGAGAATATGGCGGCAGCTGCGTGAAAGGAGAGGAAGAGTCGGCGCTGGAAGGCGGCAAAGGCGAGAATATGGCGGCAACTTCATGAAAGGAGAGGAAGATTCGGCAGTGGAAGGCGGCAAAGGCGAGAATATGGCGGCAGCTGCGTGAAAGGAGAGGAAGAGTCGGCAGTGGAAGGCGGCAAAGGCGAGAATATGGCGGCACGTACCTGAAAGGAGAGGAAGAGTCGGCACTGCAAGGCGGCAAAGGCGAGAATATGGCGGCACGTACCTGAAAGGAGAGGAAGATTTGGCGCTGGAAGGCGGCAAAGGCGAGAATATGGCCGCACGTACCTGAAAGTAGAGGAAGATTTGGCGCTGGAAGGCGGCAAAGGCGAGAATATGGCGGCAACTGCGTGAAAGGAGAGGAAGAGTCGGCAGTGGAAGGCGGCAAAGGCGAGAATATGGCAGCACGTACCTGAAAGGAGAGGAAGATTTGGCGCTGGAAGGCGGCAAAGGCAAGAATATGGCGGCAACTGCGTGAAAGGAGAGGAAGAGTCGGCGGTTGAAGGCGGGAAAGGCGAGAATATGGCAGCACGCACCTGAAAGAACAGGAAGAGTCGGCGCTGGAAGGCGGCAAAGGCGAGAATATGGCGGCACGTACCTGAAAGGAGAGGAAGATTTGGCGCTGGAAGGCGGCAAAGGCGAGAATATGGCAGCACGTGCGTGACAGGAGAGGAAGAGTCGGCGCTGGAAGGCGGCAAAGGCGAGAATATGGCGGTAGGTGCGTGAAAGGAGAGGAAGAGTCGGCGCTGGAACGCGGCAAAGGCGAGAATATGGCGACAGCTGCGTAAAAGGAGAGGAAGAGTCGGCGCTGGAAGGCGGGAAATGCAGAATATGGCGGCAACTGCGTGAAAGGAGAGGAAGAGTCGGCGCTGGAAGACGGCAAAGGCGAGAATATGGCGGCACGTACCTGAAAGGAGAGGAAGATTTGGCGCTGGAAGGCGGCAAAGGCGAGAATATGGCAGCACGTACCTGAAAGGAGAGGAAGAGTCGGCGCTGGAAGGCGGCAAAGGCGAGAATATGGCGGCAGCTGCGTGAAAGGAGAGGAAGAGTCGGCAGTGGAAGACGGCAAAGGCGAGAATATGGCGGCAACTGCGTGAAACTAGAGGAAGATTTGGCGATGGAAGGCGGCAAAGGCGAGAATATGGCGGCACGTACCTGAAAGGAGAGGAAGAGTCGGCACTGCAAGGCGGCAAAGGCGAGAATATGGCGGCACGTACCTGAAAGGAGAGGAAGATTTGGCGCTGGAAGGCGGCAAAGGCAAGAATATGGCGGCAACTGCGTGAAACGAGAGGAAGAGTCGGCGCTGGAAGGCGGCAAAGGCGAGAATATGGCGGCAGCTGCGTGAAAGGAGAGGAAGAGTCGGCGGTGGAAGGCGGTAAAGGCGAGAATATGGCAGCACGTACCTGAAAGGAGAGGAAGAGTCGGCGCTGGAAGGCGGCAAAGGCGAGAATATGGCGGCACGTACCTGAAAGGAGAGGAAGAGTCGGCGCTGGAAGGCGGCAAAGGCGAGAATATGGCGGCAACTGCGTGAAAGGAGAGGAAGATTTAGCGGTGGAAGGCGGCAAAGGCGAGAATATGGCGGCAGCTGCGTGAAAGGAGAGGAAGAGTCGGCGCTGGAAGGCGGCAAAGGCGAGAATATGGCAGCCCGTGCGTGAAAGGAGAGGAAGAGTTGGCGCTGGAAGGCGGCAAAGGTGAGAATATGGCGGCACGTACCTGAAAGGAGAGGAAGAGTCGGCGCTGGAAGGCGGCAAAGGCGAGAATATGGCAGCCCGTGCGTGAAAGGAGAGGAAGAGTCGGCGCTGGAAGGCGGCAAAGGCGAGAATATGGCGGCAGCTGCGTGAAAGGAGAGGAAGAGTCGGCAGTGGAAGACGGCAAGGCGAGAATATGGCCGCAACTGCGTAAAAGTACAGGAAGATTTGGCGATGGAAGGCGGCAAAGGCGAGAATATGGCGGCACGTACCTGAAAGGAGAGGAAGACTCGGCGCTGGAAGGCGGCAAAGGCGAGAATATGGCGGCACGTACCTGAAAGGAGAGGAAGATTTGGCGCTGGAAGGCGGCAAAGGCGAGAATATGGCGGCAACTGCGTGAAAGGAGAGGAAGAGTCGGCGCTGGAAGGCGGCAAAGGCGAGAATATGGCGGCAGCTGCGTGAAAGGAGAGGAAGAGTCGGCGGTGGAAGGCGGTAAAGGCGAGAATATGGCGGCCAGTACCTGAAAGGAGAGGAAGATTTGGCGCTGGAAGGCGGCAAAGGCGAGAATATGGCGGCACGTACCTGAAAGGAGAGGAAGAGTCGGCGCTGGAAGGCGGCAAAGGCGAGAATATGGCGGCAGCTGCGTGAAAGGAGAGGAAGAGTCGGCGGTGGAAGGCGGGAAATGCGAGAATATGGCGGCAGCTGCGTGAAAGGAGAGGAAGAGTCGGCGCTGGAAGGCGGCAAAGGCGAGAATATGGCGGCAACTTCATGAAAGGAGAGGAAGATTCGGCAGTGGAAGGCGGCAAAGGCGAGAATATGGCGGCAGCTGCGTGAAAGGAGAGGAAGAGTCGGCAGTGGAAGGCGGCAAAGGCGAGAATATGGCGGCACGTACCTGAAAGGAGAGGAAGAGTCGGCACTGCAAGGCGGCAAAGGCGAGAATATGGCGGCACGTACCTGAAAGGAGAGGAAGATTTGGCGCTGGAAGGCGGCAAAGGCGAGAATATGGCCGCACGTACCTGAAAGTAGAGGAAGATTTGGCGCTGGAAGGCGGCAAAGGCGAGAATATGGCGGCAACTGCGTGAAAGGAGAGGAAGAGTCGGCAGTGGAAGGCGGCAAAGGCGAGAATATGGCAGCACGTACCTGAAAGGAGAGGAAGATTTGGCGCTGGAAGGCGGCAAAGGCAAGAATATGGCGGCAACTGCGTGAAAGGAGAGGAAGAGTCGGCGGTTGAAGGCGGGAAAGGCGAGAATATGGCAGCACGCACCTGAAAGAACAGGAAGAGTCGGCGCTGGAAGGCGGCAAAGGCGAGAATATGGCGGCACGTACCTGAAAGGAGAGGAAGATTTGGCGCTGGAAGGCGGCAAAGGCGAGAATATGGCAGCACGTGCGTGACAGGAGAGGAAGAGTCGGCGCTGGAAGGCGGCAAAGGCGAGAATATGGCGGTAGGTGCGTGAAAGGAGAGGAAGAGTCGGCGCTGGAACGCGGCAAAGGCGAGAATATGGCGACAGCTGCGTAAAAGGAGAGGAAGAGTCGGCGCTGGAAGGCGGGAAATGCAGAATATGGCGGCAACTGCGTGAAAGGAGAGGAAGAGTCGGCGCTGGAAGACGGCAAAGGCGAGAATATGGCGGCACGTACCTGAAAGGAGAGGAAGATTTGGCGCTGGAAGGCGGCAAAGGCGAGAATATGGCAGCACGTACCTGAAAGGAGAGGAAGAGTCGGCGCTGGAAGGCGGCAAAGGCGAGAATATGGCGGCAGCTGCGTGAAAGGAGAGGAAGAGTCGGCAGTGGAAGACGGCAAAGGCGAGAATATGGCGGCAACTGCGTGAAACTAGAGGAAGATTTGGCGATGGAAGGCGGCAAAGGCGAGAATATGGCGGCACGTACCTGAAAGGAGAGGAAGAGTCGGCACTGCAAGGCGGCAAAGGCGAGAATATGGCGGCACGTACCTGAAAGGAGAGGAAGATTTGGCGCTGGAAGGCGGCAAAGGCAAGAATATGGCGGCAACTGCGTGAAACGAGAGGAAGAGTCGGCGCTGGAAGGCGGCAAAGGCGAGAATATGGCGGCAGCTGCGTGAAAGGAGAGGAAGAGTCGGCGGTGGAAGGCGGTAAAGGCGAGAATATGGCAGCACGTACCTGAAAGGAGAGGAAGAGTCGGCGCTGGAAGGCGGCAAAGGCGAGAATATGGCGGCACGTACCTGAAAGGAGAGGAAGAGTCGGCGCTGGAAGGCGGCAAAGGCGAGAATATGGCGGCAACTGCGTGAAAGGAGAGGAAGATTTAGCGGTGGAAGGCGGCAAAGGCGAGAATATGGCGGCAGCTGCGTGAAAGGAGAGGAAGAGTCGGCGCTGGAAGGCGGCAAAGGCGAGAATATGGCAGCCCGTGCGTGAAAGGAGAGGAAGAGTTGGCGCTGGAAGGCGGCAAAGGTGAGAATATGGCGGCACGTACCTGAAAGGAGAGGAAGAGTCGGCGCTGGAAGGCGGCAAAGGCGAGAATATGGCAGCCCGTGCGTGAAAGGAGAGGAAGAGTCGGCGCTGGAAGGCGGCAAAGGCGAGAATATGGCGGCAGCTGCGTGAAAGGAGAGGAAGAGTCGGCAGTGGAAGACGGCAAGGCGAGAATATGGCCGCAACTGCGTAAAAGTACAGGAAGATTTGGCGATGGAAGGCGGCAAAGGCGAGAATATGGCGGCACGTACCTGAAAGGAGAGGAAGACTCGGCGCTGGAAGGCGGCAAAGGCGAGAATATGGCGGCACGTACCTGAAAGGAGAGGAAGATTTGGCGCTGGAAGGCGGCAAAGGCGAGAATATGGCGGCAACTGCGTGAAAGGAGAGGAAGAGTCGGCGCTGGAAGGCGGCAAAGGCGAGAATATGGCGGCAGCTGCGTGAAAGGAGAGGAAGAGTCGGCGGTGGAAGGCGGTAAAGGCGAGAATATGGCGGCCAGTACCTGAAAGGAGAGGAAGATTTGGCGCTGGAAGGCGGCAAAGGCGAGAATATGGCGGCACGTACCTGAAAGGAGAGGAAGAGTCGGCGCTGGAAGGCGGCAAAGGCGAGAATATGGCGGCAGCTCCGTGAAAGGAGAGGAAGAGTCGGCGCTGGAAGGCGGCAAAGGCGAGAATATGGCAGCCCGTGCGTGAAAGGAGAGGAAGAGTCGGCGCTGGAAAGCGGCAAAGGCGAGAATATGGCGGCAACTGCGTGAAAGGAGAGGAAGAGTCGGCGGTGGAAGGCGGCAAAGGTGAGAATATGGCGGCCAGTACCTAAAAGTAGAGGAAGATTTGGCGCTGGAAGGCGGCAAAGGCGAGAATATGGCGGCAGCTGCGTGAAACGAGAGGAAGAGTCGGCGGTGGAAGGCGGCAAAGGCGAGAATATGGCGGCAACTGCGTGAAAGTAGAGGAAGATTTGGCGCTGGAAGGCGGCAAAGGCGAGAATATGGCAGCCCGTCCATGAAAGGAGAGGAAGATTTGGCGCTGGAAGGCGGCAAATGCGAGAATATGGCGGCAGGTGCGTGAACGGAGAGGAAGACTCGGCGGTGGAAGGCAGCAAAGGCAAGAATATAGCGGCAGCTGCGTGAAAGGAGAGGAAGAGTCGGCGGTGGAAGGCGGTAAATGCGAGAATATGGCGGCACGTACCTGAAAGGAGAGGAAGAGTCGGCGCTGGAAGGCGGCAAAGGCGAGAATATGGCGGCACGTACCTCAAAGGAGAGGAGGATTTGGCGCTGGAAGGCGGCAAAGGCGAGAATATCGCGGCAAGTACCTGAAAGTAGAGGAAGAGTCGGCGCTGGAAGACGGCAAAGGCGAGAATATGGCGGCAGCTGCGTGAAAGGAGAGGAAGAGTCGGCGCTGGAAGGCGGCAAAGGCGAGAATATGGCGGCACGTACCTGAAAGGAGAGGAAGAGCCGGCGGTGGAAGGCGGCAAACGCGAGAATATGGAGGCAGCTGCATCAAAAGGAGAGGAAGAGTCGGCGCTGGAAGGCGGCAAAGGCGAGAATATGGCGGCAGCTGCGTGAAAGGATAGGAAGAGTCGGCGCTGGAAGGCGGCAAAGGCGAGAATATGGCGGCAACTGCGTGAAAGGAGAGGAAGAGTCGGCGTTGGAAGGCGGCAAACGCGAGAATATCGCGGCAAGTACCTGAAAGTAGAGGAAGATTTGGCGCGGGAAGGCGGCAAAGGCGAGAATATGGAGGCAGCTGCGTGAAAGGAGAGGAAGAGTCAGCGCTGGAAGGCGGCAAAGGCGAGAATATGGTAGCACGCACCTGAAAGAACAGGAAGAGTCGGCGCTGGAAGGCGACAAAGGCGAGAATATGGCGGCACGTACCTGAAAGGAGAGGAAGAGTCGGCGCTGGAAGGCGGCAAAGGCGAGAATATGGCGGCAGCTGCGTGAAAGGAGAGGAAGAGTCGGCGTTGGAAGGCGGCAAAGGCGACAATATCGCGGCAAGTACCTGAAAGTAGAGGAAGAGTCGGCGCTGGAAGGCGGCAAAGGCGAGAATATGGCAGCCCGTGCGTGAAAGGAGAGGAAGAGTCGGCGCTGGAAGGCGGCAAAGGCGAGAATATGGCGGCACGCACCTGAAAGGAGAGGAAGAGTCGGCGGTGGAAGGCGGCAAACGCGAGAATATGGCTGCACCTGCGTGAAAGGAGAGGAAGAGTCGGCGCTGGAAGGCGGCAAAGGCGAGAATATGGCGGCACGTACCTGAAAGGAGAGGAAGATTTGGCGCTGGAAGGCGGGAAATGCGAGAATATGGCGGCAGCTGCGTGAAAGGAGAGGAAGAGTCGGCAGTGGAAGACGGCAAAGGCGAGAATATGGCGGCACGTACCTGAAAGGAGAGGAAGAGTCGGCGCTGGAAAGCGGCAAAGGCGAGAATATGGCGGCACGTACCTGAAAGTAGAGGAAGATTTGGCGCTGGAAGGCGGCAAATGCGAGAATATGGCGGCACCTGCGTGAAAGAATAGGAAGAGTCGGCGGTGGAAGGTGGCAAAGGCGAGAATATGGCGGCACGTACCTGAAAGGAGAGGAATAATCGGCGCTGGAAGGCGGCAAAGGCGAGAATATGGCAGCCCGTGCGTGAAAGGAGAGGAAGAGTCGGCGCTGGAAGGCGGCAAAGGTGAGAATATGGCGGCACGTACCTGAAAGGAGAGGAAGAGTCGGCGCTGGAAGGCGGCAAAGGCGAGAATATGGCAGCCCGTGCGTGAAAGGAGAGGAAGAGTCGGCGCTGGAAGGCGGCAAAGGCGAGAATATGGCGGCAGGTGCGTGAAAGGAGAGGAAGAGTCGGCGCTGGAAGGCGGCAAAGGCGAGAATATGGCGGCAGCTGCGTGAAAGGAGAGGAAGAGTCGGCGGTGGAAGGCGGCAAAGGCGATAATATGGCAGCATTTGCGTGACAGGAGAGGAAGAGTCGGCGCTGGAAGGCGGCAAAGGCGAGAATATGGCTGCACCTGCGTGAAAGGAGAGGAAGAGTCGGCGCTGGAAGGCGGCAAAGGCGAGAATATGGCGGCACGTACCTGAAAGGAGAGGAAGATTTGGCGCTGGAAGGCGGGAAATGCGAGAATATGGCGGCAGCTGCGTGAAAGGAGAGGAAGAGTCGGCAGTGGAAGACGGCAAAGGCGAGAATATGGCAGCACGTACCTGAAAGGAGAGGAAGAGTCGGCACTGCAAGGCGGCAAAGGCGAGAATATGGCGGCACGTACCTGAAAGGAGAGGAAGATTTGGCGCTGGAAGGCGGCAAATGCGAGAATATGGCGGCACCTGCGTGAAAGAATAGGAAGAGTCGGCGGTGGAAGGTGGCAAAGGCGAGAATATGGCGGCACGTACCTGAAAGGAGAGGAATAATCGGCGCTGGAAGGCGGCAAAGGCGAGAATATGGCAGCCCGTGCGTGAAAGGAGAGGAAGAGTCGGCGCTGGAAGGCGGCAAAGGTGAGAATATGGCGGCACGTACCTGAAAGGAGAGGAAGAGTCGGCGCTGGAAGGCGGCAAAGGCGAGAATATGGCAGCCCGTGCGTGAAAGGAGAGGAAGAGTCGGCGGTGGAAGGCGGCAAACGCGAGAATATGGAGGCAGCTGCATCAAAAGGAGAGGAAGAGTCGGCGCTGGAAGGCGGCAAAGGCGAGAATATGGCGGCAGCTGCGTGAAAGGATAGGAAGAGTCGGCGCTGGAAGGCGGCAAAGGCGAGAATATGGCGGCAACTGCGTGAAAGGAGAGGAAGAGTCGGCGTTGGAAGGCGGCAAACGCGAGAATATCGCGGCAAGTACCTGAAAGTAGAGGAAGATTTGGCGCGGGAAGGCGGCAAAGGCGAGAATATGGAGGCAGCTGCGTGAAAGGAGAGGAAGAGTCAGCGCTGGAAGGCGGCAAAGGCGAGAATATGGCAGCACGCACCTGAAAGAACAGGAAGAGTCGGCGCTGGAAGGCGACAAAGGCGAGAATATGGCGGCACGTACCTGAAAGGAGAGGAAGAGTCGGCGCTGGAAGGCGGCAAAGGCGAGAATATGGCGGCAGCTGCGTGAAAGGAGAGGAAGAGTCGGCGTTGGAAGGCGGCAAAGGCGACAATATCGCGGCAAGTACCTGAAAGTAGAGGAAGAGTCGGCGCTGGAAGGCGGCAAAGGCGAGAATATGGCAGCCCGTGCGTGAAAGGAGAGGAAGAGTCGGCGCTGGAAGGCGGCAAAGGCGAGAATATGGCGGCACGCACCTGAAAGGAGAGGAAGAGTCGGCGGTGGAAGGCGGCAAACGCGAGAATATGGCGGCACGTACCTGAAAGGAGAGGAAGAGTCGGCGCTGGAAGGCGGCAAAGGCGAGAATATGGCGGCACGTACCTGAAAGTAGAGGAAGATTTGGCGCTGGAAGGCGGCAAATGCGAGAATATGGCGGCACCTGCGTGAAAGAATAGGAAGAGTCGGCGGTGGAAGGTGGCAAAGGCGAGAATATGGCGGCACGTACCTGAAAGGAGAGGAATAATCGGCGCTGGAAGGCGGCAAAGGCGAGAATATGGCAGCCCGTGCGTGAAAGGAGAGGAAGAGTCGGCGCTGGAAGGCGGCAAAGGTGAGAATATGGCGGCACGTACCTGAAAGGAGAGGAAGAGTCGGCGCTGGAAGGCGGCAAAGGCGAGAATATGGCAGCCCGTGCGTGAAAGGAGAGGAAGAGTCGGCGCTGGAAGGCGGCAAAGGCGAGAATATGGCGGCAGGTGCGTGAAAGGAGAGGAAGAGTCGGCGCTGGAAGGCGGCAAAGGCGAGAATATGGCGGCAGCTGCGTGAAAGGAGAGGAAGAGTCGGCGGTGGAAGGCGGCAAAGGCGATAATATGGCAGCATTTGCGTGACAGGAGAGGAAGAGTCGGCGCTGGAAGGCGGCAAAGGCGAGAATATGGCTGCACCTGCGTGAAAGGAGAGGAAGAGTCGGCGCTGGAAGGCGGCAAAGGCGAGAATATGGCGGCACGTACCTGAAAGGAGAGGAAGATTTGGCGCTGGAAGGCGGGAAATGCGAGAATATGGCGGCAGCTGCGTGAAAGGAGAGGAAGAGTCGGCAGTGGAAGACGGCAAAGGCGAGAATATGGCAGCACGTACCTGAAAGGAGAGGAAGATTTGGCGCTGGAAGGCGGCAAAGGCGAGAATATGGCGGCAGCTGCGTGAAAGGAGAGGAAGAGTCGGCGCTGGAAGGCGGCAAAGGCGAGAATATGGCGGCACCTGCGTGAAAGAATAGGAAGAGTCGGCGGTGGAAGGTGGCAAAGGCGAGAATATGGCGGCACGTACCTGAAAGGAGAGGAATAATCGGCGCTGGAAGGCGGCAAAGGCGAGAATATGGCAGCCCGTGCGTGAAAGGAGAGGAAGAGTCGGCGCTGGAAGGCGGCAAAGGTGAGAATATGGCGGCACGTACCTGAAAGGAGAGGAAGAGTCGGCGCTGGAAGGCGGCAAAGGCGAGAATATGGCAGCCCGTGCGTGAAAGGAGAGGAAGAGTCGGCGGTGGAAGGCGGCAAACGCGAGAATATGGAGGCAGCTGCATCAAAAGGAGAGGAAGAGTCGGCGCTGGAAGGCGGCAAAGGCGAGAATATGGCGGCAGCTGCGTGAAAGGATAGGAAGAGTCGGCGCTGGAAGGCGGCAAAGGCGAGAATATGGCGGCAACTGCGTGAAAGGAGAGGAAGAGTCGGCGTTGGAAGGCGGCAAACGCGAGAATATCGCGGCAAGTACCTGAAAGTAGAGGAAGATTTGGCGCGGGAAGGCGGCAAAGGCGAGAATATGGAGGCAGCTGCGTGAAAGGAGAGGAAGAGTCAGCGCTGGAAGGCGGCAAAGGCGAGAATATGGCAGCACGCACCTGAAAGAACAGGAAGAGTCGGCGCTGGAAGGCGACAAAGGCGAGAATATGGCGGCACGTACCTGAAAGGAGAGGAAGAGTCGGCGCTGGAAGGCGGCAAAGGCGAGAATATGGCGGCAGCTGCGTGAAAGGAGAGGAAGAGTCGGCGTTGGAAGGCGGCAAAGGCGACAATATCGCGGCAAGTACCTGAAAGTAGAGGAAGAGTCGGCGCTGGAAGGCGGCAAAGGCGAGAATATGGCAGCCCGTGCGTGAAAGGAGAGGAAGAGTCGGCGCTGGAAGGCGGCAAAGGCGAGAATATGGCGGCACGCACCTGAAAGGAGAGGAAGAGTCGGCGGTGGAAGGCGGCAAACGCGAGAATATGGCGGCACGTACCTGAAAGGAGAGGAAGAGTCGGCGCTGGAAGGCGGCAAAGGCGAGAATATGGCGGCACGTACCTGAAAGTAGAGGAAGATTTGGCGCTGGAAGGCGGCAAATGCGAGAATATGGCGGCACCTGCGTGAAAGAATAGGAAGAGTCGGCGGTGGAAGGTGGCAAAGGCGAGAATATGGCGGCACGTACCTGAAAGGAGAGGAATAATCGGCGCTGGAAGGCGGCAAAGGCGAGAATATGGCAGCCCGTGCGTGAAAGGAGAGGAAGAGTCGGCGCTGGAAGGCGGCAAAGGTGAGAATATGGCGGCACGTACCTGAAAGGAGAGGAAGAGTCGGCGCTGGAAGGCGGCAAAGGCGAGAATATGGCAGCCCGTGCGTGAAAGGAGAGGAAGAGTCGGCGCTGGAAGGCGGCAAAGGCGAGAATATGGCGGCAGGTGCGTGAAAGGAGAGGAAGAGTCGGCGCTGGAAGGCGGCAAAGGCGAGAATATGGCGGCAGCTGCGTGAAAGGAGAGGAAGAGTCGGCGGTGGAAGGCGGCAAAGGCGATAATATGGCAGCATTTGCGTGACAGGAGAGGAAGAGTCGGCGCTGGAAGGCGGCAAAGGCGAGAATATGGCTGCACCTGCGTGAAAGGAGAGGAAGAGTCGGCGCTGGAAGGCGGCAAAGGCGAGAATATGGCGGCACGTACCTGAAAGGAGAGGAAGATTTGGCGCTGGAAGGCGGGAAATGCGAGAATATGGCGGCAGCTGCGTGAAAGGAGAGGAAGAGTCGGCAGTGGAAGACGGCAAAGGCGAGAATATGGCAGCACGTACCTGAAAGGAGAGGAAGATTTGGCGCTGGAAGGCGGCAAAGGCGAGAATATGGCGGCAGCTGCGTGAAAGGAGAGGAAGAGTCGGCGCTGGAAGGCGGCAAAGGCGAGAATATGGCAGCACGTACCTGAAAGGAGAGGAATATTTGGCGCTGGAAGGCGGCAAACGAGAGAATATGGCGGCAGGTGCGTGAAAGGAGAGGAAGAATCGGCGCTGGAAGGCGGCAAAGGCGAGAATATGGCAGCACGCACCTGAAAGAACAGGAAGACTCGGCGTTGGAAGGCGGCAAAGGCGAAAATATGGTGGCACGTACCTGAAAGGAGAGGAAGAGTCGGCGCTGGAAGGCGGCAAAGACGAGAATATGGCAGCCCGTGCGTGAAAGGAGAGGAAGAGTCGGCGCTGGAAGGCGGCAAAGGCGAGAATATGGCGGTAGGTGCGTGACAGGAGAGGAAGAGTCGGCGCTGGAAGGCGGCAAAGGCGAGAATATGGCGGCAGCTGCGTGAAAGGAGAGGAAGAGTCGGCGCTGGAAGGCGGCAAAGGCGAGAATATGGCGGCAGCTGCGTGAAAGGAGAGGAAGAGTCGGCGCTGGAAGACGGCAAAGGCGAGAATATGGCGGCAACTGCGTGAAACTAGAGGAAGATTTGGCGATGGAAGGCGGCAAAGGCGAGAATATGGCGGCACGTACCTGAAAGGAGAGGAAGAGTCGGCACTGCAAGGCGGCAAAGGCGAGAATATGGCGGCACGTACCTGAAAGGAGAGGAAGATTTGACGCTGGAAGGCGGCAAAGGCGAGAATATGGCGGCAACTGCGTGAAAGGAGAGGAAGAGTCGGCGCTGGAAGGCGGCAAAGGCGAGATTATGGCGGCAGCTGCGTGAAAGGATAGGAAGAGTCGGCGCTGGAAGGCGGCAAAGGCGAGAATATGGCAGCACGTCCCTGAAAGAACAGGAAGAGTCGGCGCTGGAAGGCGGCAAAGGCGAGAATATGGCGGCACGTACCTGAAAGGAGAGGAAGAGTCGGCGCTGGAAGGCGGCAAAGGCGAGAATATGGCGGCAGCTGCGTGAAAGGAGAGGAAGAGTCGGCGGTGGAAGGCGGGAAATGCGAGAATATGGCGGCAACTGCGTGAAAGGAGAGGAAGAGTCGGCGCTGGAAGGCGGCAAAGGCGAGAATATGGCAGCACGCACCTGAAAGAAGAGGAAGACTCGGAGTTGCAAGGCGGCAAAGGCGAGAATATGGCGGCACGTACCTGAAAGGAGAGGAAGAGTCGGCGCTGGAAGGCGGCAAAGGCGAGAATATGGCAGCCCGTGCGTGAAAGGAGAGGAAGAGTCGGCGCTGGAAGGCGGCAAAGGCGAGAATATGGCGGTAGGTGCGTGACAGGAGAGGAAGAGTCGGCGCTGGAAGGCTGCAAAGGCAAGAATATGGCGGCAGCTGCGTGAAAGGAGAGGAAGAGTCGGCGGTGGAAGGCGGGAAATGCGAGAACATGGCGGCAACTCCGTGAAAGGAGAGGAAGAGTTGGCGCTGGAAGACGGCAAAGGCGAGAATATGGCGGCACGTACCTGAAAGGAGGGGAAGATTTGGCGCTGGAAGGCGGCAAAGGCGAGAATATGGCGGCACGTACCTGAAAGGAGAGGAAGAGTCGGCGCTGGAAGGCGGCAAAGGCGAGAATATGGCGGCAGGTGCGTGAAAGGAGAGGAAGAGTCGGCACTGGAAGGCGGCAAAGGCGAGAATATGGCGGCACGTGCGTGAAAGGAGAGGAAGAGTCGGCGCTGGAAGGCGGCAAAGGCAAGAATATGGCGGCACGTACCTGAAAGGAGAGGAAGAGTCGGCGCTGGAAGGCGGCAAAGGCGAGAATATGGCGGCAGCTGCGTGAAAGGAGAGGAAGAGTCGGCGCTGGAAGGCGGCAAAGGCGAGAATATGGCAGCACGCACCTGAAAGAACAGGAAGAGTCGGCGCTGGAAGGCGGCAAAGGCGAGAATATGGCGGCACGTACCTGAAAGGAGAGGAAGAGTCGGCGCTGGAAGGCGGCAAAGGCGAGAATATGGCGGCAGCTGCGTGAAAGGAGAGGAAGAGTCGGCGGTGGAAGGCGGGAAATGCGATAATATGGTGGCAACTGCGTGAAAGGAGAGGAAGAGTCGGCGCTGGAAGGCGGCAAAGGCGAGAATATGGCGGCAGCTGCGTGAAAGGAGAGGAAGAGTCGGCAGTGGAAGACGGCAAAGGCGAGAATATGGCGGCAACTGCGTGAAACTAGAGGAAGATTTGGCGATGGAAGGCGGCAAAGGCGAGAATATGGCGGCACGTACCTGAAAGGAGAGGAAGAGTCGGCACTGCAAGGCGGCAAAGGCGAGAATATGGCGGCACGTACCTGAAAGGAGAGGAAGATTTGGCGCTGGAAGGCGGCAAAGGCGAGAATATGGCGGCAGCTGCGTGAAAGGAGAGGAAGAGTCGGCGGTGGAAGGCGGTAAAGGCGAGAATATGGCGGCCAGTACCTGAAAGGAGAGGAAGATTTGGCGCTGGAAGGCGGCAAAGGCGAGAATATGGCGGCACGTACCTGAAAGGAGAGGAAGAGTCGGCGCTGGAAGGCGGCAAAGGCGAGAATATGGCAGCAACTGCGTGAAAGGAGAGGAAGATTTGGCGGTGGAAGGCGGCAAAGGCGAGAATATGGCGGCAGCTGCGTGAAAGGAGAGGAAGAGTCGGCAGTGGAAAGCGGCAAAGGCGAGAATATGGCGGCAGCTGTGTGAAAGGAGAGGAAGAGTCGGCGGTAGAAGCCGGCAAAGGCGAGAATATGGCGGCACGTACCTGAAAGGAGAGGAAGACTCGGCGGTGGAAGGCGGCAAAGGCGGGAATATGGCAGCACGTACCTGAAAGGAGAGGAAGAGTCGGCGCTGGAAGGCGGCAAAGGCGAGAATATGGCGGCAGGTGCGTGAAAGGAGAGGAAGAGTCGGCGCTGGAACGCGGCAAAGGCGAGAATATGGCGGCACGCACCTGAAAGGAGAGGAAGAGTCGGCGGTGGAAGGCGGCAAAGGCGAGAATATGGCGGCACGTACCTGAAAGGAGAGGAAGAGTCGGCGCTGGAAGGCGGCAAAGGCGAGAATATGGCGGCAGCTGCGTGAAAGGAGAGGAAGAGTCGGCGCTGGAAGGCGGCAAAGGCGAGAATATGGCGGCAGCTGCGTGAAAGGAGAGGAAGAGTCGGCGCTGGAAGGCGGCAAAGGCGAGAATATGGCAGCATTTGCGTGACAGGAGAGGAAGATTTGGCGCTGGAAGGCGGCAAAGGCGAGAATATGGCTGCACCTGCGTGAAAGGAGAGGAAGAGTCGGCGCTGGAAGGCGGCAAAGGCGAGAATATGGCGGCACGTACCTGAAAGGAGAGGAAGATTTGGCGCTGGAAGGTGGCAACGGCGAGAATATGTTGGCAGGAGCGTGAAAGGATAGGAAGAGTCGGCGCTGGAAGGCGGCAAAGGCGAGAATATGGCAGCACGTACCTGAAAGGAGAGGAAGATTTGGCGCTGGAAGGCGGCAAACGAGAGAATGTGGCGGCAGCTGCGTGAAAGGAGAGGAAGAGTCGGCGCTGGAAGGCGGCAAAGGCGAGAATATGGCAGCACGTACCTGAAAGGAGAGGAAGATTTGGCGCTGGAAGGCGGCAAACGAGAGAATATGGCGGCAACTGCGTGAAAGGAGAGGAAGAATCGGCGCTGGAAGGCGGCAAAGGCGAGAATATGGCAGCACGCACCTGAAAGACCAGGAAGACTCGGCGTTGGAAGGCGGCAAAGGCGAAAATATGGCGGCACGTACCTGAAAGGAGAGGAAGAGTCGGCGCTGGAAGGCGGCAAAGGCGAGAATATGGCAGCCCGTGCGTGAAAGGAGAGGAAGAGTCGGCGCTGGAAGGCGGCAAAGGCGAGAATATGGCGGTAGGTGCGTGAAAGGAGAGGAAGAGTAGGCGCTGGAAGGCTGCAAAGGCAAGAATATGGCGGCAGCTGCGTGAAAGGAGAGGAAGAGTCGGCGGTGGAAGGCGGGAAATGCGAGAACATGGCGGCAACTCCGTGAAAGGAGAGGAAGAGTTGGCGCTGGAACGCGGCAAAGGCGAGAATATGGCGGCACGTACCTGAAAGGAGGGGAAGATTTGGCGCTGGAAGGCGGCAAAGGCGAGAATATGGCGGCACGTACCTGAAAGGAGAGGAAGAGTCGGCGCTGGAAGGCGGCAAATGCGAGAATATGGCAGCAGCTGCGTGAAAGGAGAGGAAGATTTGGCGGTGGAAGGCGGCAAAGGCGAGAATATGGCGGCACGTGCGTGAAAGGAGAGGAAGAGTCGGCGCTGGAAGGCGGCAAAGGCGAGAATATGGCGGCACGTACCTGAAAGGAGAGGAAGAGTCGGCAGTGGAAGGCGGCAAAGGCGAGAATATGGCGGCACGTACCTGAAAGGAGAGGAAGAGTCGGCGCTGGAAGGCGGCAAAGGCGAGAATATGGCGGCAGCTGCGTGAAAGGAGAGGAAGAGTCGGCAGTGGAAGGCGGCAAAGGCGAGAATATGGCAGCACGTACCTGAAAGGAGAGGAAGATTTGGCGCTGGAAGGCGGCAAACGAGAGAATATGGCGGCAACTGCATGAAAGGAGAGGAAGAGTCGGCAGTGGAAGGCGGCAAAGGCGAGAATATGGCAGCACGCACCTGAAAGAACAGGAAGAGTCGGCGCTGGAAGGCGGCAAAGGCGAGAATATGGCGGCACGTACCTGAAAGGAGAGGAAGATTTGGCGCTGGAAGGCGGCAAAGGCGAGAATATGGCGGAAGCTGCGTGAAAGGAGAGGAAGAGTCGGCGCTGGAAGGCGGCAAAGGCGAGAATATGGCAGCACGTACCTGAAAGGAGAGGAAGATTTGGCGCTGGAAGGCGGCAAACGAGAGAATATGGCGGCAGCTGCGTGAAAGGAGAGGAAGAGTCGGCGCTGGAAGGCGGCAAAGGCGAGAATATGGCAGCACGTACCTGAAAGGAGAGGAAGATTTGGCGCTGGAAGGCGGCAAACGAGAGAATATGGCGGCAACTGCGTGAAAGGAGAGGAAGAATCGGCGCTGGAAGGCGGTAAAGGCGAGAATATGGCAGCACGCACCTGAAAGACCAGGAAGACTCGGCGTTGGAAGGCGGCAAAGGCAAAAATATGGCGGCACGTACCTGAAAGGAGAGGAAGAGTCGGCGCTGGAAGGCGGCAAAGGCGAGAATATGGCAGCCCGTGCGTGAAAGGAGAGGAAGAGTCGGCGCTGGAAGGCGGCAAAGGTGAGAATATGGCGGCAGCTGCGTGAAAGGAGAGGAAGAGTCGGCGGTGGAAGGCGGGAAATGCGAGAACATGGCGGCAACTCCGTGAAAGGAGAGGAAGAGTTGGCGCTGGAAGACGGCAAAGGCGAGAATATGGCGGCACGTACCTGAAAGGAGAGGAAGAGTCGGCGCTGGAAGGCGGCAAAGGCGAGAATATGGCGGCAACTGCGTGAAAGGAGAGGAAGATTTGGCGCTGGAAGGCGGCAAAGGCGAGAATATGGCGGCAGCTGCGTGAAAGGAGAGGAAGAGTCGGCGCTGGAAGGCAGCAAAGGCGAGAATATGGCGGCAGCTGTGTGAAAGGAGAGGAAGAGTCGGCGGTAGAAGCCGGCAAAGGCGAGAATATGGCGGCACGTACCTGAAAGGAGAGGAAGACTCGGCGGTGGAAGGCGGCAAAGGCGGGAATATGGCAGCACGTACCTGAAAGGAGAGGAAGAGTCGGCGCTGGAAGGCGGCAAACGAGAGAATATGGCGGCAGGTGCGTGAAAGGAGAGGAAGAGTCGGCGCTGGAACGCGGCAAAGGCGAGAATATGGCGGCACGCACCTGAAAGGAGAGGAAGAGTCGGCGGTGGAAGGCGGCAAAGGCGAGAATATGGCGGCACGTACCTGAAAGGAGAGGAAGAGTCGGCGCTGGAAGGCGGCAAAGGCGAGAATATGGCGGCAGGTGCGTGAAAGGAGAGGAAGAGTCGGCGCTGGAAGGCGGCAAAGGCGAGAATATGGCGGCAGCTGCGTGAAAGGAGAGGAAGTGTCGGCGGTGGAAGGCGGCAAAGGCGAGAATATGGCAGCATTTGCGTGACAGGAGAGGAAGATTTGGCGCTGGAAGGCGGCAAAGGCGAGAATATGGCTGCACCTGCGTGAAAGGAGAGGAAGAGTCGGCGCTGGAAGGCGGCAAAGGCGAGAATATGGCGGCACGTACCTGAAAGGAGAGGAAGAATCGGCGCTGGAAGGCGGCAAAGGCGAGAATATGGCGGCAGCTGCGTGAAAGGATAGGAAGAGTCGGCGCTGGAAGGCGGCAAAGGCGAGAATATGGCAGCACGTACCTGAAAGGAGAGGAAGATTTGGCGCTGGAAGGCGGCAAACGAGAGAATGTGGCGGCAGCTGCGTGAAAGGAGAGGAAGAGTCGGCGCTGGAAGGCGGCAAAGGCGAGAATATGGCGGCAGCTGCGTGAAAGGACAGGAAGAGTCGGCGGTGGAAGGCGGCAAAGGCGAGAATATGGCGGCAACTGCGTGAAAGGAGAGGAAGAATCGGCGCTGGAAGGCGGCAAAGGCGAGAATATGGCAGCACGCACCTGAAAGACCAGGAAGACTCGGCGTTGGAAGGCGGCAAAGGCGAAAATATGGCGGCACGTACCTGAAAGGAGAGGAAGAGTCGGCGCTGGAAGGCGGCAAAGGCGAGAATATGGCAGCCCGTGCGTGAAAGAAGAGGAAGAGTCGGCGCTGGAAGGCGGCAAAGGCGAGAATATGGCGGTAGGTGCGTGAAAGGAGAGGAAGAGTAGGCGCTGGAAGGCTGCAAAGGCAAGAATATGGCGGCAGCTGCGTGAAAGGAGAGGAAGAGTCGGCGGTGGAAGGCGGGAAATGCGAGAACATGGCGGCAACTCCGTGAAAGGAGAGGAAGAGTTGGCGCTGGAACGCGGCAAAGGCGAGAATATGGCGGCACGTACCTGAAAGGAGGGGAAGATTTGGCGCTGGAAGGCGGCAAAGGCGAGAATATGGCGGCACGTACCTGAAAGGAGAGGAAGAGTCGGCGCTGGAAGGCGGCAAATGCGAGAATATGGCGGCAGCTGCGTGAAAGGAGAGGAAGATTTGGCGGTGGAAGGCGGCAAAGGCGAGAATATGGCGGCACGTGCGTGAAAGGAGAGGAAGACTCGGCGCTGGAAGGCGGCAAATGCGAGAATATGGCAGCAGCTGCGTGAAAGGAGAGGAAGATTTGGCGGTGGAAGGCGGCAAAGGCGAGAATATGGCGGCACGTGCGTGAAAGGAGAGGAAGAGTCGGCGCTGGAAGGCGGCAAAGGCGAGAATATGGCGGCACGTACCTGAAAGGAGAGGAAGAGTCGGCAGTGGAAGGCGGCAAAGGCGAGAATATGGCGGCACGTACCTGAAAGGAGAGGAAGAGTCGGCGCTGGAAGGCGGCAAAGGCGAGAATATGGCGGCAGCTGCGTGAAAGGAGAGGAAGAGTCGGCAGTGGAAGGCGGCAAAGGCGAGAATATGGCAGCACGTACCTGAAAGGAGAGGAAGATTTGGCGCTGGAAGGCGGCAAACGAGAGAATGTGGCGGCAGCTGCGTGAAAGGAGAGGAAGAGTCGGCGCTGGAATGCGGCAAAGGCGAGAATATGGCAGCACGTACCTGAAAGGAGAGGAAGATTTGGCGCTGGAAGGCGGCAAACGAGAGAATATGGCGGCAACTGCGTGAAAGGAGAGGAAGAATCGGCGCTGGAAGGCGGCAAAGGCGAGAATATGGCAGCACGCACCTGAAAGACCAGGAAGACTCGGCGTTGGAAGGCGGCAAAGGCGAAAATATGGTGGCACGTACCTGAAAGGAGAGGAAGAGTCGGCGCTGGAAGGCGGCAAAGGCGAGAATATGGCAGCCCGTGCGTGAAAGGAGAGGAAGAGTCGGCGCTGGAAGGCGGCAAAGGCGAGAATATGGCGGTAGGTGCGTGAAAGGAGAGGAAGAGTAGGCGCTGGAAGGCTGCAAAGGCAAGAATATGGCGGCAGCTGCGTGAAAGGAGAGGAAGAGTCGGCGGTGGAAGGCGGGAAATGCGAGAACATGGCGGCAACTCCGTGAAAGGAGAGGAAGAGTTGGCGCTGGAACGCGGCAAAGGCGAGAATATGGCGGCACGTACCTGAAAGGAGGGGAAGATTTGGCGCTGGAAGGCGGCAAAGGCGAGAATATGGCGGCACGTACCTGAAAGGAGAGGAAGAGTCGGCGCTGGAAGGCGGCAAATGCGAGAATATGGCAGCAGCTGCGTGAAAGGAGAGGAAGATTTGGCGGTGGAAGGCGGCAAAGGCGAGAATATGGCGGCACGTGCGTGAAAGGAGAGGAAGAGTCGGCGCTGGAAGGCGGCAAAGGCGAGAATATGGCGGCACGTACCTGAAAGGAGAGGAAGAGTCGGCAGTGGAAGGCGGCAAAGGCGAGAATATGGCGGCACGTACCTGAAAGGAGAGGAAGAGTCGGCGCTGGAAGGCGGCAAAGGCGAGAATATGGCGGCAGCTGCGTGAAAGGAGAGGAAGAGTCGGCAGTGGAAGGCGGCAAAGGCGAGAATATGGCAGCACGTACCTGAAAGGAGAGGAAGATTTGGCGCTGGAAGGCGGCAAACGAGAGAATATGGCGGCAACTGCATGAAAGGAGAGGAAGAGTCGGCAGTGGAAGGCGGCAAAGGCGAGAATATGGCAGCACGCACCTGAAAGAACAGGAAGAGTCGGCGCTGGAAGGCGGCAAAGGCGAGAATATGGCGGCACGTACCTGAAAGGAGAGGAAGATTTGGCGCTGGAAGGCGGCAAAGGCGAGAATATGGCGGAAGCTGCGTGAAAGGAGAGGAAGAGTCGGCGCTGGAAGGCGGCAAAGGCGAGAATATGGCAGCACGTACCTGAAAGGAGAGGAAGATTTGGCGCTGGAAGGCGGCAAACGAGAGAATATGGCGGCAGCTGCGTGAAAGGAGAGGAAGAGTCGGCGCTGGAAGGCGGCAAAGGCGAGAATATGGCAGCACGTACCTGAAAGGAGAGGAAGATTTGGCGCTGGAAGGCGGCAAACGAGAGAATATGGCGGCAACTGCGTGAAAGGAGAGGAAGAATCGGCGCTGGAAGGCGGTAAAGGCGAGAATATGGCAGCACGCACCTGAAAGACCAGGAAGACTCGGCGTTGGAAGGCGGCAAAGGCAAAAATATGGCGGCACGTACCTGAAAGGAGAGGAAGAGTCGGCGCTGGAAGGCGGCAAAGGCGAGAATATGGCAGCCCGTGCGTGAAAGGAGAGGAAGAGTCGGCGCTGGAAGGCGGCAAAGGTGAGAATATGGCGGTAGGTGCGTGACAGGAGAGGAAGAGTCGGCGCTGGAAGGCTGCAAAGGCAAGAATATGGCGGCAGCTGCGTGAAAGGAGAGGAAGAGTCGGCGGTGGAAGGCGGGAAATGCGAGAACATGGCGGCAACTCCGTGAAAGGAGAGGAAGAGTTGGCGCTGGAAGGCGGCAAAGGCGAGAATATGGCGGCACGTACCTGAAAGGAGGGGAAGATTTGGCGCTGGAAGGCGGCAAAGGCGAGAATATGGCGGCACGTACCTGAAAGGAGAGGAAGAGTCGGCGCTGGAAGGCGGCAAAGGCGAGAATATGGCGGCAGGTGCGTGAAAGGAGAGGAAGAGTCGGCGCTGGAAGGCGGCAAAGGCGAGAATATGGCGGCACGTGCGTGAAAGGAGAGGAAGAGTCGGCGCTGGAAGGCGGCAAAGGCGAGAATATGGCGGCACGTACCTGAAAGGAGAGGAAGAGTCGGCAGTGGAAGGCGGCAAAGGCGAGAATATGGCGGCACGTACCTGAAAGGAGAGGAAGATTTGGCGCTGGAAGGCGGCAAATGCGAGAATATGGCGGCAGCTGCGTGAAAGGAGAGGAAGAGTCGGCAGTGGAAGGCGGCAAAGGCGAGAATATGGCAGCACGTACCTGAAAGGAGAGGAAGATTTGGCGCTGGAAGGCGGCAAACGAGAGAATATGGCGGCAACTGCATGAAAGGAGAGGAAGAGTCGGCAGTGGAAGGCGGCAAAGGCGAGAATATGGCAGCACGCACCTGAAAGAACAGGAAGAGTCGGCGCTGGAAGGCGGCAAAGGCGAGAATATGGCGGCATGTACCTGAAAGGAGAGGAAGATTTGGCGCTGGAAGGCGGCAAAGGCGAGAATATGGCAGCACATGCGTGACAGGAGAGGAAGAGTCGGTGCTGGAAGGCGGCAAAGGCGAGAATATGGCGGTAGGTGCGTGAAAGGAGAGGAAGAGTCGGCGCTGGAACGCGGCAAAGGCGAGAATATGGCGGCAGCTGCGTAAAAGGAGAGGAAGAGTCGGCGGTGGAAGGCGGGAAATGCAGAATATGGCGGCAACTGCGTGAAAGGAGAGGAAGAGACGGCGCTGGAAGACGGCAAAGGCGAGAATATGGCGGCACGTACCTGAAAGGTGAGGAAGATTTGGCGCTGGAAGGCGGCAAAGGCGAGAATATGGCAGCACGTACCTGAAAGGAGAGGAAGAGTCGGCGCTGGAATGCGGCAAAGGCGAGAATATGGCGGCAGCTGCGTGAAAGGAGAGGAAGAGTCGGCGCTGGAACGCGGCAAAGGCGAGAATATGGCGGCACGCACCTGAAAGGAGAGGAAGAGTCGGCGGTGGAAGGCGGCAAACGCGAGAATATGGCGACACGTACCTGAAAGGAGAGGAAGATTTGGCGCTGGAAGGCGGCAAAGGCGAGAATATGGCGGCACGTACCTGAAAGGAGAGGAAGATTTGGCGCTGGAAGGCGGCAAAGGCGAGAATATGGCGGCAGCTGCGTGAAAGGATAGGAAGAGTCGGCGGTGGAAGGCGGCAAAGGCGAGAATATGGCGGCAACTGCGTGAAAGGACAGGAAGAGTCGGCGCTGGAAGGCGGCAAAGGTGAGAATATGGCGGCACGTACCTGAAAGGAGAGGAAGAGTCGGCAGTGGAAGGCGGCAAAGGCAAGAATATGGCGGCACGTACCTGAAAGGAGAGGAAGATTTGGCGCTGGAAGGCGGCAAAGGCGAGAATATGGCGGCAGGTGCGTGAAAGGAGAGGAAGAGTCGGCGGTGGAAGGCGGCAAAGGCGAGAATATGGCAGCACGCACCTGAAAGAACAGGAAGAGTCGGCGCTGGAAGGCGGCAAAGGCGAGAATATGGCGGCACGTACCTGAAAGGAGAGGAAGAGTCGGCGCTGGAAGGCGGCAAAGGCGAGAATATGGCGGAAGCTGCGTGAAAGGAGAGGAAGAGTCGGCGCTGGAAGGCGGCAAAGGCGAGAATATGGCGGCACGTACCTGAAAGGAGAGGAAGAGTCGGCGCTGGAAGGCGGCAAAGGCGAGAATATGGCGGCAGCTGCGTGAAAGGAGAGGAAGAGTCGGCAGTGGAAGACGGCAAAGGCGAGAATATGGCGGCAACTGCGTGAAACTAGAGGAAGATTTGGCGATGGAAGGCGGCAAATGCGAGAATATGGCGGCACGTACCTGAAAGGAGAGGAAGAGTCGGCACTGCAAGGCGGCAAAGGCGAGAATATGGCGGCACGCACCTGAAAGGAGAGGAAGAGTCGGCGGTGGAAGGCGACAAAGGTGAGAATATGGCGGCAGCTGCGTGAAAGGAGAGGAAGAGTCGGCGGTGGAAGGCGGGAAATGCGAGAACATGGCGGCAACTCCGTGAAAGGAGAGGAAGAGTTGGCGCTGGAAGACGGCAAAGGCGAGAATATGGCGGCACGTACCTGAAAGGAGAGGAAGAGTCGGCGCTGGAAGGCGGCAAAGGCGAGAATATGGCGGCAACTGCGTGAAAGGAGAGGAAGATTTGGCGCTGGAAGGCGGCAAAGGCGAGAATATGGCGGCAGCTGCGTGAAAGGAGAGGAAGAGTCGGCGCTGGAAGGCAGCAAAGGCGAGAATATGGCGGCAGCTGTGTGAAAGGAGAGGAAGAGTCGGCGGTAGAAGCCGGCAAAGGCGAGAATATGGCGGCACGTACCTGAAAGGAGAGGAAGACTCGGCGGTGGAAGGCGGCAAAGGCGGGAATATGGCAGCACGTACCTGAAAGGAGAGGAAGAGTCGGCGCTGGAAGGCGGCAAACGAGAGAATATGGCGGCAGGTGCGTGAAAGGAGAGGAAGAGTCGGCGCTGGAACGCGGCAAAGGCGAGAATATGGCGGCACGCACCTGAAAGGAGAGGAAGAGTCGGCGGTGGAAGGCGGCAAAGGCGAGAATATGGCGGCACGTACCTGAAAGGAGAGGAAGAGTCGGCGCTGGAAGGCGGCAAAGGCGAGAATATGGCGGCAGGTGCGTGAAAGGAGAGGAAGAGTCGGCGCTGGAAGGCGGCAAAGGCGAGAATATGGCGGCAGCTGCGTGAAAGGAGAGGAAGTGTCGGCGGTGGAAGGCGGCAAAGGCGAGAATATGGCAGCATTTGCGTGACAGGAGAGGAAGATTTGGCGCTGGAAGGCGGCAAAGGCGAGAATATGGCTGCACCTGCGTGAAAGGAGAGGAAGAGTCGGCGCTGGAAGGCGGCAAAGGCGAGAATATGGCGGCACGTACCTGAAAGGAGAGGAAGAATCGGCGCTGGAAGGCGGCAAAGGCGAGAATATGGCGGCAGCTGCGTGAAAGGATAGGAAGAGTCGGCGCTGGAAGGCGGCAAAGGCGAGAATATGGCAGCACGTACCTGAAAGGAGAGGAAGATTTGGCGCTGGAAGGCGGCAAACGAGAGAATGTGGCGGCAGCTGCGTGAAAGGAGAGGAAGAGTCGGCGCTGGAAGGCGGCAAAGGCGAGAATATGGCGGCAGCTGCGTGAAAGGACAGGAAGAGTCGGCGGTGGAAGGCGGCAAAGGCGAGAATATGGCGGCAACTGCGTGAAAGGAGAGGAAGAATCGGCGCTGGAAGGCGGCAAAGGCGAGAATATGGCAGCACGCACCTGAAAGACCAGGAAGACTCGGCGTTGGAAGGCGGCAAAGGCGAAAATATGGCGGCACGTACCTGAAAGGAGAGGAAGAGTCGGCGCTGGAAGGCGGCAAAGGCGAGAATATGGCAGCCCGTGCGTGAAAGAAGAGGAAGAGTCGGCGCTGGAAGGCGGCAAAGGCGAGAATATGGCGGTAGGTGCGTGAAAGGAGAGGAAGAGTAGGCGCTGGAAGGCTGCAAAGGCAAGAATATGGCGGCAGCTGCGTGAAAGGAGAGGAAGAGTCGGCGGTGGAAGGCGGGAAATGCGAGAACATGGCGGCAACTCCGTGAAAGGAGAGGAAGAGTTGGCGCTGGAACGCGGCAAAGGCGAGAATATGGCGGCACGTACCTGAAAGGAGGGGAAGATTTGGCGCTGGAAGGCGGCAAAGGCGAGAATATGGCGGCACGTACCTGAAAGGAGAGGAAGAGTCGGCGCTGGAAGGCGGCAAATGCGAGAATATGGCGGCAGCTGCGTGAAAGGAGAGGAAGATTTGGCGGTGGAAGGCGGCAAAGGCGAGAATATGGCGGCACGTGCGTGAAAGGAGAGGAAGAGTCGGCGCTGGAAGGCGGCAAAGGCGAGAATATGGCGGCACGTACCTGAAAGGAGAGGAAGAGTCGGCAGTGGAAGGCGGCAAAGGCGAGAATATGGCGGCACGTACCTGAAAGGAGAGGAAGAGTCGGCGCTGGAAGGCGGCAAAGGCGAGAATATGGCGGCAGCTGCGTGAAAGGAGAGGAAGAGTCGGCAGTGGAAGGCGGCAAAGGCGAGAATATGGCAGCACGTACCTGAAAGGAGAGGAAGATTTGGCGCTGGAAGGCGGCAAACGAGAGAATATGGCGGCAACTGCATGAAAGGAGAGGAAGAGTCGGCAGTGGAAGGCGGCAAAGGCGAGAATATGGCAGCACGCACCTGAAAGAACAGGAAGAGTCGGCGCTGGAAGGCGGCAAAGGCGAGAATATGGCGGCACGTACCTGAAAGGAGAGGAAGATTTGGCGCTGGAAGGCGGCAAAGGCGAGAATATGGCGGAAGCTGCGTGAAAGGAGAGGAAGAGTCGGCGCTGGAAGGCGGCAAAGGCGAGAATATGGCAGCACGTACCTGAAAGGAGAGGAAGATTTGGCGCTGGAAGGCGGCAAACGAGAGAATATGGCGGCAGCTGCGTGAAAGGAGAGGAAGAGTCGGCGCTGGAAGGCGGCAAAGGCGAGAATATGGCAGCACGTACCTGAAAGGAGAGGAAGATTTGGCGCTGGAAGGCGGCAAACGAGAGAATATGGCGGCAACTGCGTGAAAGGAGAGGAAGAATCGGCGCTGGAAGGCGGTAAAGGCGAGAATATGGCAGCACGCACCTGAAAGACCAGGAAGACTCGGCGTTGGAAGGCGGCAAAGGCAAAAATATGGCGGCACGTACCTGAAAGGAGAGGAAGAGTCGGCGCTGGAAGGCGGCAAAGGCGAGAATATGGCAGCCCGTGCGTGAAAGGAGAGGAAGAGTCGGCGCTGGAAGGCGGCAAAGGTGAGAATATGGCGGTAGGTGCGTGACAGGAGAGGAAGAGTCGGCGCTGGAAGGCTGCAAAGGCAAGAATATGGCGGCAGCTGCGTGAAAGGAGAGGAAGAGTCAGCGGTGGAAGGCGGGAAATGCGAGAACATGGCGGCAACTCCGTGAAAGGAGAGGAAGAGTTGGCGCTGGAAGGCGGCAAAGGCGAGAATATGGCGGCACGTACCTGAAAGGAGGGGAAGATTTGGCGCTGGAAGGCGGCAAAGGCGAGAATATGGCGGCACGTACCTGAAAGGAGAGGAAGAGTCGGCGCTGGAAGGCGGCAAAGGCGAGAATATGGCGGCAGGTGCGTGAAAGGAGAGGAAGATTTGGCGCTGGAAGGCGGCAAAGGCGAGAATATGGCGGCACGTGCGTGAAAGGAGAGGAAGAGTCGGCGCTGGAAGGTGGCAAAGGCGAGAATATGGCGGCACGTACCTGAAAGGAGAGGAAGAGTCGGCAGTGGAAGGCGGCAAAGGCGAGAATATGGCGGCACGTACCTGAAAGGAGAGGAAGAGTCGGCGCTGGAAGGCGGCAAAGGCGAGAATATGGCGGCAGCTGCGTGAAAGGAGAGGAAGAGTCGGCGGTGGAAGGCGGCAAAGGCGAGAATATGGCAGCACGTACCTGAAAGGAGAGGAAGATTTGGCGCTGGAAGGCGGCAAACGAGAGAATATGGCGGCAACTGCATGAAAGGAGAGGAAGAGTCGGCAGTGGAAGGCGGCAAAGGCGAGAATATGGCAGCACGTACCTGAAAGGAGAGGAAGAGTCGGCGCTGGAAGGCGGCAAAGGCGAGAATATGGCGGCACGTACCTGAAAGGAGAGGAAGAGTCGGCGCTGGAAGGCGGCAAAGGCGAGAATATGGCGGCAGCTGCGTGAAAGGATAGGAAGAGTCGGCGGTGGAAGGCGGTAAAGGCGAGAATATGGCGGCAACTACGTGAAAGGACAGGAAGAGTCGGCGCTGGAAGGCGGCAAAGGTGAGAATATGGCGGCACGTACCTGAAAGGAGAGGAAGAGTCGGCAGTGGAAGGCGGCAAAGGCAAGAATATGGCGGCACGTACCTGAAAGGAGAGGAAGAGTCGGCGCTGGAAGGCGGCAAAGGCGAGAATATGGCGGCAGGTGCGTGAAAGGAGAGGAAGAGTCGGCGGTGGAAGGCGGCAAAGGCGAGAATATGGCAGCACGCACCTGAAAGAACAGGAAGAGCCGGCGCTGGAAGGCGGCAAAGGCGAGAATATGGCGGCACGTACCTGAAAGGAGAGGAAGAGTCGGCGCTGGAAGGCGGCAAAGGCGAGAATATGGCGGCAGCTGCGTGAAAGGAGAGGAAGAGTCGGCGGTGGAAGGCGGGAAATGCGAGAATATGGCGGCAACTGCGTGAAAGGAGAGGAAGAGTCGGCGCTGGAAGGCGGCAAAGGCGAGAATATGGCGGCAGCTGCGTGAAAGGAGAGGAAGAGTCGGCAGTGGAAGACGGCAAAGGCGAGAATATGGCGGCAACTGCGTGAAACTAGAGGAAGATTTGGCGATGGAAGGCGGCAAATGCGAGAATATGGCGGCACGTACCTGAAAGGAGAGGAAGAGTCGGCACTGCAAGGCGGCAAAGGCGAGAATATGGCGGCACGCACCTGAAAGGAGAGGAAGAGTCGGCGCTGGAAGGCGGCAAAGGCGAGAATATGGCGGCAACTGCGTGAAAGGAGAGGAAGATTTGGCGCTGGAAGGCGGCAAAGGCGAGAATATGGCGGCAGCTGCGTGAAAGGAGAGGAAGAGTCGGCGCTGGAAGGCAGCAAAGGCGAGAATATGGCGGCAGCTGTGTGAAAGGAGAGGAAGAGTCGGCGGTAGAAGCCGGCAAAGGCGAGAATATGGCGGCACGTACCTGAAAGGAGAGGAAGACTCGGCGGTGGAAGGCGGCAAAGGCGGGAATATGGCAGCACGTACCTGAAAGGAGAGGAAGAGTCGGCGCTGGAAGGCGGCAAACGAGAGAATATGGCGGCAGGTGCGTGAAAGGAGAGGAAGAGTCGGCGCTGGAACGCGGCAAAGGCGAGAATATGGCGGCACGCACCTGAAAGGAGAGGAAGAGTCGGCGGTGGAAGGCGGCAAAGGCGAGAATATGGCGGCAGCTGCGTGAAAGGAGAGGAAGAGTCGGCAGTGGAAGACGGCAAAGGCGAGAATATGGCGGCAGGTGCGTGAAAGGAGAGGAAGAGTCGGCGCTGGAAGGCGGCAAAGGCGAGAATATGGCGGCAGCTGCGTGAAAGGAGAGGAAGAGTCGGCGGTGGAAGGCGGCAAAGGCGAGAATATGGCAGCATTTGCGTGACAGGAGAGGAAGATTTGGCGCTGGAAGGCGGCAAAGGCGAGAATATGGCTGCACCTGCGTGAAAGGAGAGGAAGAGTCGGCGCTGGAAGGCGGCAAAGGCGAGAATATGGCGGCACGTACCTGAAAGGAGAGGAAGATTTGGCGCTGGAAGGCGGCAAAGGCGAGAATATGGCGGCAGCTGCGTGAAAGGATAGGAAGAGTCGGCGCTGGAAGGCGGCAAAGGCGAGAATATGGCAGCACGTACCTGAAAGGAGAGGAAGATTTGGCGCTGGAAGGCGGCAAACGAGAGAATGTGGCGGCAGCTGCGTGAAAGGAGAGGAAGAGTCGGCGCTGGAAGGCGGCAAAGGCGAGAATATGGCGACACGTACCTGAAAGGAGAGGAAGATTTGGCGCTGGAAGGCGGCAAACGAGAGAATATGGCGGCAACTGCGTGAAAGGAGAGGAAGAATCGGCGCTGGAAGGCGGCAAAGGCGAGAATATGGCAGCACGCACCTGAAAGACCAGGAAGACTCGGCGTTGGAAGGCGGCAAAGGCGAAAATATGGCGGCACGTACCTGAAAGGAGAGGAAGAGTCGGCGCTGGAAGGCGGCAAAGGCGAGAATATGGCAGCCCGTGCGTGAAAGAAGAGGAAGAGTCGGCGCTGGAAGGCGGCAAAGGCGAGAATATGGCGGTAGGTGCGTGAAAGGAGAGGAAGAGTAGGCGCTGGAAGGCTGCAAAGGCAAGAATATGGCGGCAGCTGCGTGAAAGGAGAGGAAGAGTCGGCGGTGGAAGGCGGGAAATGCGAGAACATGGCGGCAACTCCGTGAAAGGAGAGGAAGAGTTGGCGCTGGAACGCGGCAAAGGCGAGAATATGGCGGCACGTACCTGAAAGGAGGGGAAGATTTGGCGCTGGAAGGCGGCAAAGGCGAGAATATGGCGGCACGTACCTGAAAGGAGAGGAAGAGTCGGCGCTGGAAGGCGGCAAATGCGAGAATATGGCGGCAGCTGCGTGAAAGGAGAGGAAGATTTGGCGGTGGAAGGCGGCAAAGGCGAGAATATGGCGGCACGTGCGTGAAAGGAGAGGAAGAGTCGGCGCTGGAAGGCGGCAAAGGCGAGAATATGGCGGCACGTACCTGAAAGGAGAGGAAGAGTCGGCAGTGGAAGGCGGCAAAGGCGAGAATATGGCGGCACGTACCTGAAAGGAGAGGAAGAGTCGGCGCTGGAAGGCGGCAAAGGCGAGAATATGGCGGCAGCTGCGTGAAAGGAGAGGAAGAGTCGGCAGTGGAAGGCGGCAAAGGCGAGAATATGGCAGCACGTACCTGAAAGGAGAGGAAGATTTGGCGCTGGAAGGCGGCAAACGAGAGAATATGGCGGCAACTGCATGAAAGGAGAGGAAGAGTCGGCAGTGGAAGGCGGCAAAGGCGAGAATATGGCAGCACGCACCTGAAAGAACAGGAAGAGTCGGCGCTGGAAGGCGGCAAAGGCGAGAATATGGCGGCACGTACCTGAAAGGAGAGGAAGATTTGGCGCTGGAAGGCGGCAAAGGCGAGAATATGGCGGAAGCTGCGTGAAAGGAGAGGAAGAGTCGGCGCTGGAAGGCGGCAAAGGCGAGAATATGGCAGCACGTACCTGAAAGGAGAGGAAGATTTGGCGCTGGAAGGCGGCAAACGAGAGAATATGGCGGCAGCTGCGTGAAAGGAGAGGAAGAGTCGGCGCTGGAAGGCGGCAAAGGCGAGAATATGGCAGCACGTACCTGAAAGGAGAGGAAGATTTGGCGCTGGAAGACGGCAAACGAGAGAATATGGCGGCAACTGCGTGAAAGGAGAGGAAGAATCGGCGCTGGAAGGCGGTAAAGGCGAGAATATGGCAGCACGCACCTGAAAGACCAGGAAGACTCGGCGTTGGAAGGCGGCAAAGGCAAAAATATGGCGGCACGTACCTGAAAGGAGAGGAAGAGTCGGCGCTGGAAGGCGGCAAAGGCGAGAATATGGCAGCCCGTGCGTGAAAGGAGAGGAAGAGTCGGCGCTGGAAGGCGGCAAAGGTGAGAATATGGCGGTAGGTGCGTGACAGGAGAGGAAGAGTCGGCGCTGGAAGGCTGCAAAGGCAAGAATATGGCGGCAGCTGCGTGAAAGGAGAGGAAGAGTCAGCGGTGGAAGGCGGGAAATGCGAGAACATGGCGGCAACTCCGTGAAAGGAGAGGAAGAGTTGGCGCTGGAAGGCGGCAAAGGCGAGAATATGGCGGCACGTACCTGAAAGGAGGGGAAGATTTGGCGCTGGAAGGCGGCAAAGGCGAGAATATGGCGGCACGTACCTGAAAGGAGAGGAAGAGTCGGCGCTGGAAGGCGGCAAAGGCGAGAATATGGCGGCAGGTGCGTGAAAGGAGAGGAAGATTTGGCGCTGGAAGGCGGCAAAGGCGAGAATATGGCGGCACGTGCGTGAAAGGAGAGGAAGAGTCGGCGCTGGAAGGTGGCAAAGGCGAGAATATGGCGGCACGTACCTGAAAGGAGAGGAAGAGTCGGCAGTGGAAGGCGGCAAAGGCGAGAATATGGCGGCACGTACCTGAAAGGAGAGGAAGAGTCGGCGCTGGAAGGCGGCAAAGGCGAGAATATGGCGGCAGCTGCGTGAAAGGAGAGGAAGAGTCGGCGGTGGAAGGCGGCAAAGGCGAGAATATGGCAGCACGTACCTGAAAGGAGAGGAAGATTTGGCGCTGGAAGGCGGCAAACGAGAGAATATGGCGGCAACTGCATGAAAGGAGAGGAAGAGTCGGCAGTGGAAGGCGGCAAAGGCGAGAATATGGCAGCACGTACCTGAAAGGAGAGGAAGAGTCGGCGCTGGAAGGCGGCAAAGGCGAGAATATGGCGGCACGTACCTGAAAGGAGAGGAAGAGTCGGCGCTGGAAGGCGGCAAAGGCGAGAATATGGCGGCAGCTGCGTGAAAGGATAGGAAGAGTCGGCGGTGGAAGGCGGTAAAGGCGAGAATATGGCGGCAACTACGTGAAAGGACAGGAAGAGTCGGCGCTGGAAGGCGGCAAAGGTGAGAATATGGCGGCACGTACCTGAAAGGAGAGGAAGAGTCGGCAGTGGAAGGCGGCAAAGGCAAGAATATGGCGGCACGTACCTGAAAGGAGAGGAAGAGTCGGCGCTGGAAGGCGGCAAAGGCGAGAATATGGCGGCAGGTGCGTGAAAGGAGAGGAAGAGTCGGCGGTGGAAGGCGGCAAAGGCGAGAATATGGCAGCACGCACCTGAAAGAACAGGAAGAGCCGGCGCTGGAAGGCGGCAAAGGCGAGAATATGGCGGCACGTACCTGAAAGGAGAGGAAGAGTCGGCGCTGGAAGGCGGCAAAGGCGAGAATATGGCGGCAGCTGCGTGAAAGGAGAGGAAGAGTCGGCGCTGGAAGGCGGCAAAGGCGAGAATATGGCGGCAACTGCGTGAAAGGAGAGGAAGAGTCGGCGCTGGAAGGCGGCAAAGGCGAGAATATGGCGGCAGCTGCGTGAAAGGAGAGGAAGAGTCGGCAGTGGAAGACGGCAAAGGCGAGAATATGGCGGCAACTGCGTGAAACTAGAGGAAGATTTGGCGATGGAAGGCGGCAAATGCGAGAATATGGCGGCACGTACCTGAAAGGAGAGGAAGAGTCGGCACTGCAAGGCGGCAAAGGCGAGAATATGGCGGCACGCACCTGAAAGGAGAGGAAGAGTCGGCGGTGGAAGGCGGCAAAGGCGAGAATATGGCGGCAGCTGCGTGAAAGGAGAGGAAGAGTCGGCGGTGGTAGGCGGGAAATGCGAGAACATGGCGGCAACTCCGTGAAAGGAGAGGAAGAGTTGGCGCTGGAAGACGGCAAAGGCGAGAATATGGCGGCACGTACCTGAAAGGAGGGGAAGATTTGGCGCTGGAAGGCGGCAAAGGCGAGAATATGGCGGCACGTACCTGAAAGGAGAGGAAGAGTCGGCGCTGGAAGGCGGCAAAGGCGAGAATATGGCGGCAGGTGCGTGAAAGGAGAGGAAGAGTCGGCGCTGGAAGGCGGCAAAGGCGAGAATATGGCGGCACGTGCGTGAAAGGAGACGAAGAGTCGGCGGTGGAAGGCGGCAAAGGCGAGAATATGGCGGCACGTACCTGAAAGGAGAGGAAGAGTCGGCAGTCGAAGGCGGCAAAGGCGACAATATGGCAGCACGTACCTGAAAGGAGAGGAAGAGTCGGCGCTGGAAGGCGGCAAAGGCGAGAATATGGCGGCAGCTGCGTGAAAGGATAGGAAGAGTCGGCAGTGGAAGGCGGCAAAGGCGAGAATATGGCAGCACGTACCTGAAAGGAGAGGAAGATTTGGCGCTGGAAGGCGGCAAAGGCGAGAATATGGCAGCCCGTGCGTGAAAGGAGAGGAAGAGTCGGCGCTGGAAGGCGGCAAAGGCGAGAATATGGCGGTAGGTGCGTGACAGGAGAGGAAGAGTCGGCGCTGGAAGGCTGCAAAGGCAAGAATATGGCGGCAGCTGCGTGAAAGGAGAGGAAGAGTCGGCGGTGGAAGGCGGGAAATGCGAGAACATGGCGGCAACTCCGTGAAAGGAGAGGAAGAGTTGGCGCTGGAAGACGGCAAAGGCGAGAATATGGCGGCACGTACCTGAAAGGAGGGGAATATTTGGCGCTGGAAGGCGGCAAAGGCGAGAATATGGCGGCACGTACCTGAAAGGAGAGGAAGAGTCGGCGCTGGAAGGCGGCAAAGGCGAGAATATGGCGGCAGGTGCGTGAAAGGAGAGGAAGAGTCGGCGCTGGAAGGCGGCAAAGGCGAGAATATGGCGGCACGTGCGTGAAAGGAGAGGAAGAGTCGGCGCTGGAAGGCGGCAAAGGCGAGAATATGGCAGCACGTACCTGAAAGGAGAGGAAGAGTCGGCAGTGGAAGGCGGCAAAGGCGAGAATATGGCGGCACGTACCTGAAAGGAGAGGAAGAGTCGGCGCTGGAAGGCGGCAAAGGCGAGAATATGGCGGCAGCTGCGTGAAAGGAGAGGAAGAGTCGGCAGTGGAAGGCGGCAAAGGCGAGAATATGGCAGCACGTACCTGAAAGGAGAGGAAGATTTGGCGCTGGAAGGCGGCAAACGAGAGAATATGGCGGCAACTGCATGAAAGGAGAGGAACAGTCGGCAGTGGAAGGCGGCAAAGGCGAGAATATGGCAGCACGCACCTGAAAGAACAGGAAGAGTCGGCGCTGGAAGGCGGCAAAGGCGAGAATATGGCGGCATGTACCTGAAAGGAGAGGAAGATTTGGCGCTGGAAGGCGGCAAAGGCGAGAATATGGCAGCACGTACGTGACAGGAGAGGAAGAGTCGGTGCTGGAAGGCGGCAAAGGCGAGAATATGGCGGTAGGTGCGTGAAAGGAGAGGAAGAGTCGGCGCTGGAAGGCGGCAAAGGCGAGAATATGGCGGCAGCTGCGTAAAAGGAGAGGAGGAGTCGGCGGTGGAAGGCGGGAAATGCAGAATATGGCGGCAACTGCGTGAAAGGAGAGGAAGAGTGGGCGCTGGAAGGCGGCAAAGGCGAGAATATGGCGGCACGTACCTGAAAGGAGAGGAAGATTTGGCGCTGGAAGGCGGCAAAGGCGAGAATATGGCAGCACGTACCTCAAAGAAGAGGAAGATTCGGCGCTGGAATGCGGCAAAGGCGAGAATATGGCGGCAGCTGCGTGAAAGGAGAGGAAGAGTCGGCGCTGGAAGGCGGCAAACGCGAGAATATGGCGACACGTACCTGAAAGGAGAGGAAGAGTCGGCGCTGGAAGGCGGCAAAGGCGAGAATATGGCGGCACGTACCTGAAAGTAGAGGAAGATTTGGCGCTGGAAGGCGGCAAATGCGAGAATATGGCGGCAGCTGCGTGAAAGGATAGGAAGAGTCGGCGGTGGAAGGCGGCAAAGGCGAGAATATGGCGGCACGTACCTGAAAGGAGAGGAAGACTCGGCGCTGGAAGGCGGCAAAGGCGAGAATATGGCGGCACGTACCTGAAAGGAGAGGAAGAGTCGGCAGTGGAAGGCGGCAAATGCAAGAATATGGCGGCACGTACCTGAAAGGAGAGGAAGAGTCGGCGCTGGAAGGCGGCAAAGGCGAGAATATGGCGGCAGCTGCGTGAAAGGAGAGGAAGAGTCGGCGCTGGAAGGCGGCAAAGGCGAGAATATGGCAGCACGCACCTGAAAGAACAGGAAGAGTCGGCGCTGGAAGGCGGCAAAGGCGAGAATATGGCAGCACGTACCTGAAAGGAGAGGAAGAGTCGGCGCTGGAAGGCGGCAAAGGCGAGAATATGGCGGCAGCTGCGTGAAAGGAGAGGAAGAGTCGGCGGTGGAAGGCGGCAAAGGCGAGAATATGGCGGCACGTACCTGAAAGGAGAGGAAGAATCGGCGCTGGAAGGCGGCAAAGGCGAGAATATGGCGGCACGTACCTGAAAGGAGAGGAAGAGTCGGCAGTGGAAGGCGGCAAATGCAAGAATATGGCGGCACGTACCTGAAAGGAGAAGAAGAGTCGGCGCTGGAAGGCGGCAAAGGCGAGAATATGGCGGCAGCTGCGTGAACGGAGAGGAAGAGTCGGCGCTGGAAGGCGGCAAAGGCGAGAATATGGCAGCACGCACCTGAAAGAACAGGAAGAGTCGGCGCTGGAAGGCGGCATAGGCGAGAATATCGCAGCACGTACCTGAAAGGAGAGGAAGAGTCGGCGCTGGAAGGCGGCAAAGGCGAGAATATGGCGGCAGCTGCGTGAAAGGAGAGGAAGAGTCGGCGGTGGAAGGCTGGAAAGGCGAGAATATGGCGGCAACTGCGTGAAAGGAGAGGAAGAGTCGGCGCTGGAAGGCGGCAAAGGCGAGAATATGGCGGCAGCTGCGTGAAAGGAGAGGAAGAGTCGGCAGTGGAATACGGCAAAGGCGAGAATATGGCGGAAACTGCGTGAAACTAGCGGAAGATTTGGCGATGGAAGGCGGCAAAGGCGAGAATATGGCGGCACGTACCTGAAAGGAGAGGAAGATTTGGCGCTGGAAGGTGGCAAAGGCGAGAATATGGCGGCAGGTGCGTGAAAGGAGAGGAAGAGTCGGCGCTGGAAGGCGGCAAAGGCGAGAATATGGCGGCAGGTGCGTGAAAGGAGAGGAAGAGTCGGCGCTGGAAGGCGGCAAACGCGAGAATATGGCGGCACGTACCTGAAAGGAGAGGAAGAGTCGGCGCTGGAAGGCGGCAAAGGCGAGAATATGGCGGCACGTACCTGAAAGTAGAGGAAGATTTGGCGCTGGAAGGCGGCAAATGCGAGAATATGGCGGCAGCTGCGTGAAAGGATAGGAAGAGTCGGCGGTGGAAGGCGGCAAAGGCGAGAATATGGCGGCACGTACCTGAAAGGAGAGGAAGAATCGGCGCTGGAAGGCGGCAAAGGCGAGAATATGGCAGCACGTACCTGAAAGGAGAGGAAGAGTCGGCAGTGGAAGGCGGCAAAGGCGAGAATATGGCGGCACGTACCTGAAAGGAGAGGAAGAGTCGGCGCTGGAAGGCGGCAAAGGCGAGAATATGGCGGCAGCTGCGTGAAAGGAGAGGAAGAGTCGGCGCTGGAAGGCGGCAAAGGCGAGAATATGGCAGCACGCACCTGAAAGAACAGGAAGAGTCGGCGGTGGAAGGCGGCAAAGGCGAGAATATGGCGGCACGTACCTGAAAGGAGAGGAAGAGTCGGCGCTGGAAGGCGGCAAAGGCGAGAATATGGCGGCAACTGCGGGAAAGGAGAGGAAGAGTCGGCGCTGGAAGGCGGGAAATGCGAGAATATGGCGGCAACTGCGTGAAAGGAGAGGAAGAGTCGGCGCTGGAAGGCGGCAAAGGCGAGAATATGGCGGCAGCTGCGTGAAAGGAGAGGAAGGGTCGGCAGTGGAAGACGGCAAAGGCGAGAATATGGCGGCAACTGCGTGAAACTAGAGGAAGATTTGGCGATGGAAGGCGGCAAAGGCGAGAATATGGCGGCACGTACCTGAAAGGAGAGGAAGAGTCGGCACTGCAAGGCGGCAAAGGCGAGAATATGGCGGCACGTACCTGAAAGGAGAGGAAGATTTGGCGCTGGAAGGCGGCAAAGGCGAGAATATGGCGGCAACTGCGTGAAAGGAGAGGAAGAGTCGGCGCTGGAAGGCGGCAAAGGCGAGAATATGGCGGAAGCTGCGTGAAAGGAGAGGAAGAGTCGGCGGTGGAAGGCGGTAAAGGCGAGAATATGGCGGCCAGTACCGGAAAGGAGAGGAAGAGTTGGCGCTGGAAGGCGGCAAAGGCGAGAATATGGCGGCACGTACCTGAAAGGAGAGGAAGAATCGGCGCTGGAAGGCGGCAAAGGCGAGAATATGGCGGCACGTACCTGAAAGGAGAGGAAGAGTCGGCGCTGGAAGGCGGCAAAGGCGAGAATATGGCGGCAACTGCGTGAAAGGAGAGGAAGAGTCGGCGCTGGAAGGCGGCAAAGGCGAGAATATGGCGGCAGCTGCGTGAAAGGAGAGGAAGAGTCGGCGCTGGAAGGCGGCAAAGGCGAGAATATGGCAGCACGCACCTGAAAGAACAGGAAGAGTCGGCGCTGGAAGGCGGCAAAGGCGAGAATATGGCGGCAACTGCGTGAAAGGAGAGGAAGAGTCGGCGCTGGAAGGCGGCAAAGGCGAGAATATGGCGGCAGGTGCGTGAAAGGAGAGGAAGAGTCGGCGGTGGAAGGCGGCAAAGGCGAGAATATGGCGGCAGCTGCGTGAAAGGAGAGGAAGAGTCGGCGGTGGAAGGCGTCAAAGGCGATAATATGGCAGCATTTGCGTGACAGGAGAGGAAGAGTCGGCGCTGGAAGGCGGCAAAGGCGATAATATGGCAGCATTTGCGTGACAGGAGAGGAAGAGTCGGCGCTGGAAGGCGGCAAAGGCGAGAATATGGCGGCACGTACCTGAAAGGAGAGGAAGATTTGGCGCTGGAAGGCAGCAAAGGCGAGAATATGGCGGCAGCTGCGTGAAAGGAGAGGAAGAGTCGGCGCTGGAAGGCGGCAAAGGCGAGAATATGGCAGCACGTACCTGAAAGGAGAGGAAGATTTGGCGCTGGAAGGCGGCAAACGAGAGAATATGGCGGCAGCTGCGTGAAAGGAGAGGAAGAGTCGGCGCTGGAAGGCGGCAAAGGCGAGAATATGGCAGCACGTACCTGAAAGGAGAGGAAGATTTGGCGCTGGAAGGCGGCAAAGGCGAGAATATGGCGGCACGTACCTGAAAGGAGAGGAAGAGTCGGCGCTGGAAGGCGGCAAAGGCGAGAATATGGCGGCAGGTGCGTGAAAGGAGAGGAAGAGTCGGCGCTGGAAGGCGGCAAAGGCGACAATATGGCGGTAGGTGCGTGAAAGGAGAGGAAGAGTCGGCGGTGGAAGGCGGGAAATGCGAGAATATGGCGGCAACTGCGTGAAAGGAGAGGAAGAGTCGGCGCTGGAAGGCGGCAAAGGCGAGAATATGGCGGCAGCTGCGTGAAAGGAGAGGAAGAGTCGGCAGTGGAAGACGGCAAAGGCGAGAATATGGCGGCAACTGCGTGAAACTAGAGGAAGATTTGGCGATGGAAGGCGGCAAAGGCGAGAATATGGCGGCACGTACCTGAAAGGAGAGGAAGAGTCGGCACTGCAAGGCGGCAAAGGCGAGAATATGGCGGCACGTACCTGAAAGGAGAGGAAGATTTGGCGCTGGAAGGCGGCAAAGGCGAGAATATGGCGGCAACTGCGTGAAAGGAGAGGAAGAGTCGGCGCTGGAAGGCGGCAAAGGCGAGAATATGGCGGCAGCTGCGTGAAAGGAGAGGAAGAGTCGGCGGTGGAAGGCGGCAAAGGTGAGAATATGGCGGCACGCACCTGAAAGGAGAGGAAGAGTCGGCGGTGGAAGGCGGCAAACGCGAGAATATGGCGGCACGTACCTGCAAGGAGAGGAAGAGTCGGCGCTGGAAGGCGGCAAAGGCGAGAATATGGCGGCACGTACCTGAAAGTAGAGGAAGATTTGGCGCTGGAAGGCGGCAAATGCGAGAATATGGCGGCAGCTGCGTGAAAGGATAGGAAGAGTCGGCGGTGGAAGGCGGCAAACGCGAGAATATGGCGGCACGTACCTGAAAGGAGAGGAAGAGTTGGCGCTGGAAGGCGGCAAAGGCAAGAATATGGCAGCCCGTGCGTGAAAGGAGAGCAAGAGTCGGCGCTGGAAGGCGGCAAAGGCGAGAATATGGCGGCACGTACCTGAAAGGAGAGGAAGAGTCGGCGCTGGAAGGCGGCAAATGCGAGAATATGGCGGCAGCTGCGTGAAAGGATAGGAAGAGTCGGCGGTGGAAGGCGGCAAAGGCGAGAATATGGCGGCACGTACCTGAAAGGAGAGGAAGAATCGGCGCTGGAAGGCGGCAAAGGCGAGAATATGGCGGCAGCTGCGTGAAAGGAGAGGAAGAGTCGGCAGTGGAAGGCGGCAAAGGCGAGAATATGGCGGCACGTACCTGAAAGGAGAGGAAGAGTCGGCGCTGGAAGGCGGCAAAGGCGAGAATATGGCGGCAGCTGCGTGAAAGGAGAGGAAGAGTCGGCGCTGGAAGGCGGCAAAGGCGAGAATATGGCAGCACGCACCTGAAAGGAGAGGAAGAGTCGGCGCTGGAAGGCGGCAAAGGCGAGAATATGGCGGCAGCTGCGTGAAAGGAGAGGAAGAGTCGGCGCTGGAAGGCGGCAAAGGCGAGAATATGGCGGCAACTGCGTGAAAGGAGAGGAAGAGTCGGCGCTGGAAGGCGGCAAAGGCGAGAATATGGCGGCAGCTGCGTGAAAGGAGAGGAAGAGTCGGCAGTGGAAGACGGCAAAGGCGAGAATATGGCGGCAACTGCGTGAAACTAGAGGAAGATTTGGCGATGGAAGGCGGCAAAGGCGAGAATATGGCGGCACGTACCTGAAAGGAGAGGAAGAGTCGGCGCTGGAAGGCGGCAAAGGCGAGAATATGGCGGCACGTACCTGAAAGGAGAGGAAGATTTGGCGCTGGAAGGCGGCAAAGGCGAGAATATGGCGGCAACTGCGTGAAAGGAGAGGAAGAGTCGGCGCTGGAACGCGGCAAAGGCGAGAATATGGCGGCAGCTGCGTGAAAGGAGAGGAAGAGTCGGCGGTGGAAGGCGGTAAAGGCGAGAATATGGCGGCACGTACCTGAAAGGAGAGGAAGATTTGGCGCTGGAAGGCGGCAAAGGCGAGAATATGGCGGCACGTACCTGAAAGGAGAGGAAGAGTCGGCGCTGGAAGGCGGCAAAGGCGAGAATATGGCAGCAACTGCGTGAAAGGAGAGGAAGATTTGGCGGTGGAAGGCGGCAAAGGCGAGAATATGGCGGCAGCTGCGTGAAAGGAGAGGAAGAGTCGGCGCTGGAAGGCGGCAAAGGCGAGAATATGGCGGCAACTGTGTGAAAGGAGAGGAAGAGTCGGCGGTAGAAGCCGGCAAAGGCGAGAATATGGCGGCACGGACCTGAAAGGAGAGGAAGAGTCGGCGCTGGAAGGCGGCAAAGGCGAGAATATGGCGGCAACTGCGTGAAAGGACAGGAAGAGTCGGCGCTGGAAGGCGGCAAAGGTGAGAATATGGCGGCACGCACCTGAAAGGAGAGGAAGAGTCGGCGGTGGAAGGCGGCAAACGCGAGATTATGGCGGCACGTACCTGAAAGGAGAGGAAGAATCGGCGCTGGAAGGCGGCAAAGGCGAGAATATGGCGGCACGTACCTGAAAGGAGAGGAAGATTTGGCGCTGGAAGGCGGCAAATGCGAGAATATGGCAGCAGCTGCGTGAAAGGATAGGAAGAGTCGGCGGTGGAAGGCAGCAAAGGCGAGAATATGGCGGCACGTACCTGAAAGGAGAGGAAGAATCGGCGCTGGAAGGCGGCAAAGGCGAGAATATGGCAGCCCGTGCGTAAAAGGAGAGGAAGAGTCGGCGCTGGAAGGCGGCAAAGGCGAGAATATGGCGGCACGTACCTGAAAGGAGAGGAAGAGTCGGCGCTGGAAGGCGGCAAATGCGAGAATATGGCAGCCCGTGCGTGAAAGGAGAGGAAGAGTCGGCGCTGGAAGGCGGCAAAGGCGAGAATATGGCGGCTGGTGCGTGAAAGGAGAGGAAGAGTCGGCGCTGGAAGGCGGCAAAGGCGAGAATATGGCGGCAGCTGCGTGAAAGGAGAGGAAGAGTCGGCGGTGGAAGGCGGCAAAGGCGATAATATGGCAGCATTTGCGTGACAGGAGAGGAAGAGTCGGCGCTGGAAGGCGGCAAAGGCGAGAATATGGCGGCACGTACCTGAAAGGAGAGGAAGATTTGGCGCTGGAAGGCAGCAAAGGCGAGAATATGGCGGCAGCTGCGTGAAAGGAGAGGAAGAGTCGGCGCTGGAAGGCGGCAAAGGCGAGAATATGGCAGCACGTACCTGAAAGGAGAGGAAGATTTGGCGCTGGAAGGCGGCAAACGAGAGAATATGGCGGCAGCTGCGTGAAAGGAGAGGAAGAGTCGGCGCTGGAAGGCGGCAAAGGCGAGAATATGGCAGCACGTACCTGAAAGGAGAGGAAGATTTGGCGCTGGAAGGCGGCAAAGGCGAGAATATGGCGGCAGCTGCGTGAAAGGAGAGGAAGAGTCGGCGCTGGAAGGCGGCAAAGGCGAGAATATGGCAGCACGCACCTGAAAGAACAGGAAGACTCGGCGTTGGAAGGCGGCAAAGGCGAGAATATGGCGGCACGTACCTGAAAGGAGAGGAAGAGTCGGCGCTGGAAGGCGGCAAAGGCGAGAATATGGCGGCAGGTGCGTGAAAGGAGAGGAAGAGTCGGCGCTGGAAGGCGGCAAAGGCGACAATATGGCGGTAGGTGCGTGACAGGAGAGGAAGAGTCGGCGCTGGAAGGCTGCAAAGGCAAGAATATGGCGGCAGCTGCGTGAAAGGAGAGGAAGAGTCGGCGGTGGAAGGCGGGAAAAGCGAGAACATGGCGGCAACTCCGTGAACGGAGAGGAAGAGTCGGCGCTGGAAGACGGCAAACGCGAGAATATGGCGGCACGTACCTGAAAGGAGGGGAAGATTTGGCGCTGGAAGGCGGCAAAGGCGAGAACATGGAGGCAGGTGCATGAAAGGAGAGGAAGAGTCGGCGCTGGAATGCGGCAAAGGCGAGAATATGGCGGCACGTACCTGAAAGTAGAGGAAGAGTCGGCGCTGGAAGGCGGCAAAGGCGAGAATATGGCGGCACGTACCTGAAAGGAGAGGAAGAGTCGGCGCTGGAAGGCGGCAAAGGCAAGAATATGGCGGCACGTACCTGAAAGGAGAGGAAGATTTGGCGCTGGAAGGCGGCAAATGCGAGAATATGGCGGCAGCTGCGTGAAAGGATAGGAAGAGTCGGCGGTGGAAGGCGGCAAAGGCGAGAATATGGCGGCACGTACCTGAAAGGAGAGGAAGAATCGGCGCTGGAAGGCGGCAAAGGCGAGAATATGGCGGCACGTACCTGAAAGGAGAGGAAGAGTTGGCGCTGGAAGGCGGCAAAGGCGAGAATATGGCAGCCCGTGCGTGAAAGGAGAGCAAGAGTCGGCGCTGGAAGGCGGCAAAGGCGAGAATATGGCGGCACGTACCTGAAAGGAGAGGAAGAGTCGGCAGTGGAAGGCGGCAAATGCGAGAATATGGCGGCAGCTGCGTGAAAGGATAGGAGGAGTCGGCGGTGGAAGGCGGCAAAGGCGAGAATATGGCGGCACGTACCTGAAAGGAGAGGAAGAATCGGCGCTGGAAGGCGGCAAAGGCGAGAATATGGCGGCAGCTGCGTGAAAGGAGAGGAAGAGTCGGCAGTGGAAGGCGGCAAAGGCGAGAATATGGCGGCACGTACCTGAAAGGAGAGGAAGAGTCGGCGTTGGAAGGCGGCAAAGGCGAGAATATGGCGGCAGCTGCGTGAAAGGAGAGGAAGAGTCGGCGCTGGAAGGCGGCAAAGGCGAGAATATGGCAGCACGCACCTGAAAGGAGAGGAAGAGTCGGCGCTGGAAGGCGGCAAAGGCGAGAATATGGCGGCAGCTGCGTGAAAGGAGAGGAAGAGTCGGCGGTGGAAGGCGGGAAATGCGAGAATATGGCGGCAACTGCGTGAAAGGAGAGGAAGAGTCGGCGCTGGAAGGCGGCAAAGGCGAGAATATGGCGGCAGCTGCGTGAAAGGAGAGGAAGAGTCGGCAGTGGAAGACGGCAAAGGCGAGAATATGGCGGCAACTGCGTGAAACTAGAGGAAGATTTGGCGATGGAAGGCGGCAAAGGCGAGAATATGGCGGCACGTACCTGAAAGGAGAGGAAGAGTCGGCGCTGGAAGGCGGCAAAGGCGAGAATATGGCGGCACGTACCTGAAAGGAGAGGAAGATTTGGCGCTGGAAGGCGGCAAAGGCGAGAATATGGCGGCAACTGCGTGAAAGGAGAGGAAGAGTCGGCGCTGGAAGGCGGCAAAGGCGAGAATATGGCGGCAGCTGCGTGAAAGGAGAGGAAGAGTCGGCGGTGGAAGGCGGTAAAGGCGAGAATATGGCGGCCAGTACCTGAAAGGAGAGGAAGATTTGGCGCTGGAAGGCGGCAAACGAGAGAATATGGCGGCAACTGCATGAAAGGAGAGGAAGAGTCGGCAGTGGAAGGCAGCAAAGGCGAGAATATGGCGGCACGTACCTGAAAGGAGAGGAAGAGTCGGCACTGCAAGGCGGCAAAGGCGAGAATATGGCGGCACGTACCTGAAAGGAGAGGAAGATTTGGCGCTGGAAGGCGGCAAAGGCGAGAATATGGCGGCAACTGCGTGAAAGGAGAGGAAGAGTCGGCGCTGGAACGCGGCAAAGGCGAGAATATGGCGGCAGCTGCGTGAAAGGAGAGGAAGAGTCGGCGGTGGAAGGCGGTAAAGGCGAGAATATGGCGGCACGTACCTGAAAGGAGAGGAAGATTTGGCGCTGGAAGGCGGCAAAGGCGAGAATATGGCGGCACGTACCTGAAAGGAGAGGAAGAGTCGGCGCTGGAAGGCGGCAAAGGCGAGAATATGGCAGCAACTGCGTGAAAGGAGAGGAAGATTTGGCGGTGGAAGGCGGCAAAGGCGAGAATATGGCGGCAGCTGCGTGAAAGGAGAGGAAGAGTCGGCGCTGGAAGGCGGCAAAGGCGAGAATATGGCGGCAACTGTGTGAAAGGAGAGGAAGAGTCGGCGGTAGAAGCCGGCAAAGGCGAGAATATGGCGGCACGGACCAGAAAGGAGAGGAAGAGTCGGCGCTGGAAGGCGGCAAAGGCGAGAATATGGCGGCAACTGCGTGAAAGGACAGGAAGAGTCGGCGCTGGAAGGCGGCAAAGGTGAGAATATGGCGGCACGCACCTGAAAGGAGAGGAAGAGTCGGCGGTGGAAGGCGGCAAACGCGAGAATATGGCGGCACGTACCTGAAAGGAGAGGAAGAATCGGCGCTGGAAGGCGGCAAAGGCGAGAATATGGCGGCACGTACCTGAAAGTAGAGGAAGATTTGGCGCTGGAAGGCGGCAAATGCGAGAATATGGCGGCAGCTGCGTGAAAGGATAGGAAGAGTCGGCGGTGGAAGGCGGCAAAGGCGAGAATATGGCGGCACGTACCTGAAAGGAGAGGAAGAATCGGCGCTGGAAGGCGGCAAAGGCGAGAATATGGCAGCCCGTGCGTAAAAGGAGAGGAAGAGTCGGCGCTGGAAGGCGGCAAAGGCGAGAATATGGCGGCACGTACCTGAAAGGAGAGGAAGAGTCGGCGCTGGAAGGCGGCAAATGCGAGAATATGGCAGCCCGTGCGTGAAAGGAGAGGAAGAGTCGGCGCTGGAAGGCGGCAAAGGCGAGAATATGGCGGCTGGTGCGTGAAAGGAGAGGAAGAGTCGGCGCTGGAAGGCGGCAAAGGCGAGAATATGGCGGCAGCTGCGTGAAAGGAGAGGAAGAGTCGGCGGTGGAAGGCGGCAAAGGCGATAATATGGCAGCATTTGCGTGACAGGAGAGGAAGAGTCGGCGCTGGAAGGCGGCAAAGGCGAGAATATGGCGGCACGTACCTGAAAGGAGAGGAAGATTTGGCGCTGGAAGGCAGCAAAGGCGAGAATATGGCGGCAGCTGCGTGAAAGGAGAGGAAGAGTCGGCGCTGGAAGGCGGCAAAGGCGAGAATATGGCAGCACGTACCTGAAAGGAGAGGAAGATTTGGCGCTGGAAGGCGGCAAACGAGAGAATATGGCGGCAGCTGCGTGAAAGGAGAGGAAGAGTCGGCGCTGGAAGGCGGCAAAGGCGAGAATATGGCAGCACGTACCTGAAAGGAGAGGAAGATTTGGCGCTGGAAGGCGGCAAAGGCGAGAATATGGCGGCAGGTGCGTGAAAGGAGAGGAAGAGTCGGCGCTGGAAGGCGGCAAAGGCGAGAATATGGCAGCACGAACCTGAAAGAACAGGAAGACTCGGCGTTGGAAGGCGGCAAAGGCGAGAATATGGCGGCACGTACCTGAAAGGAGAGGAAGAGTCGGCGCTGGAAGGCGGCAAAGGCGAGAATATGGCGGCAGGTGCGTGAAAGGAGAGGAAGAGTCGGCGCTGGAAGGCGGCAAAGGCGACAATATGGCGGTAGGTGCGTGACAGGAGAGGAAGAGTCGGCGCTGGAAGGCTGCAAAGGCAAGAATATGGCGGCAGCTGCGTGAAAGGAGAGGAAGAGTCGGCGGTGGAAGGCGGGAAATGCGAGAACATGGCGGCAACTCCGTGAACGGAGAGGAAGAGTCGGCGCTGGAAGACGGCAAACGCGAGAATATGGCGGCACGTACCTGAAAGGAGGGGAAGATTTGGCGCTGGAAGGCGGCAAAGGCGAGAACATGGAGGCAGGTGCATGAAAGGAGAGGAAGAGTCGGCGCTGGAAGGCGGCAAAGGCGAGAATATGGCGGCAGGTGCGTGAAAGGAGAGGAAGAGTCGGCGCTGGAAGGCGGCAAAGGCGAGAATATGGCGGCACGTACCTGAAAGGAGAGGAAGAGTCGGCGCTGGAAGGCGGCAAAGGCGAGAATATGGCGGCACGTACCTGAAAGTAGAGGAAGATTTGGCGCTGGAAGGCGGCAAATGCGAGAATATGGCGGCAGCTGCGTGAAAGGATAGGAAGACTCGGCGTTGGAAGGCGGCAAAGGCGAGAATATGGCGGCACGTACCTGAAAGGAGAGGAAGAATCGGCGCTGGAAGGCGGCAAAGGCGAGAATATGGCGGCACGTACCTGAAAGGAGAGGAAGAGTCGGCAGTGGAAGGCGGCAAAGGCAAGAATATGGCAGCACGTACCTGAAAGGAGAGGAAGAGTCGGCGCTGGAAGGCGGCAAAGGCGAGAATATGGCGGCACGTACCTGAAAGTAGAGGAAGATTTGGCGCTGGAAGGCGGCAAATGCGAGAATATGGCGGCAGCTGCGTGAAAGGATAGGAAGAGTCGGCGGTGGAAGGCGGCAAAGGCGAGAATATGGCGGCACGTACCTGAAAGGAGAGGAAGAATCGGCGCTGGAAGGCGGCAAAGGCGAGAATATGGCAGCCCGTGCGTGAAAGGAGAGGAAGAGTCGGCGCTGGAAGGCGGCAAAGGCGAGAATATGGCGGCACGTACCTGAAAGGAGAGGAAGATTTGGCGCTGGAAGGCGGCAAAGGCGAGAATATGGCGGCAACTGCGTGAAAGGAGAGGAAGAGTCGGCGCTGGAAGGCGGCAAAGGCGAGAATATGGCGGCAGCTGCGTGAAAGGAGAGGAAGAGTCGGCGGTGGAAGGCGGTAAAGGCGAGAATATGGCGGCCAGTACCTGAAAGGAGAGGAAGATTTGGCGCTGGAAGGCGGCAAACGAGAGAATATGGCGGCAACTGCATGAAAGGAGAGGAAGAGTCGGCAGTGGAAGGCAGCAAAGGCGAGAATATGGCGGCACGTACCTGAAAGGAGAGGAAGAGTCGGCACTGCAAGGCGGCAAAGGCAAGAATATGGCGGCACGTACCTGAAAGGAGAGGAAGATTTGGCGCTGGAAGGCGGCAAAGGCGAGAATATGGCGGCAACTGCGTGAAAGGAGAGGAAGAGTCGGCGCTGGAACGCGGCAAAGGCGAGAATATGGCGGCAGCTGCGTGAAAGGAGAGGAAGAGTCGGCGCTGGAAGGCGGCAAAGGCGAGAATATGGCGGCACGTACCTGAAAGGAGAGGAAGAGTCGGCGCTGGAAGGCGGCAAAGGCGAGAATATGGCAGCAACTGCGTGAAAGGAGAGGAAGATTTGGCGGTGGAAGGCGGCAAAGGCGAGAATATGGCGGCAGCTGCGTGAAAGGAGAGGAAGAGTCGGCGCTGGAAGGCGGCAAAGGCGAGAATATGGCGGCAACTGTGTGAAAGGAGAGGAAGAGTCGGCGGTAGAAGCCGGCAAAGGCGAGAATATGGCGGCACGGACCAGAAAGGAGAGGAAGAGTCGGCGCTGGAAGGCGGCAAAGGCGAGAATATGGCGGCAACTGCGTGAAAGGACAGGAAGAGTCGGCGCTGGAAGGCGGCAAAGGTGAGAATATGGCGGCACGCACCTGAAAGGAGAGGAAGAGTCGGCGGTGGAAGGCGGCAAACGCGAGAATATGGCGGCACGTACCTGAAAGGAGAGGAAGAATCGGCGCTGGAAGGCGGCAAAGGCGAGAATATGGCGGCACGTACCTGAAAGTAGAGGAAGATTTGGCGCTGGAAGGCGGCAAATGCGAGAATATGGCGGCAGCTGCGTGAAAGGATAGGAAGAGTCGGCGGTGGAAGGCGGCAAAGGCGAGAATATGGCGGCACGTACCTGAAAGGAGAGGAAGAATCGGCGCTGGAAGGCGGCAAAGGCGAGAATATGGCAGCCCGTGCGTAAAAGGAGAGGAAGAGTCGGCGCTGGAAGGCGGCAAAGGCGAGAATATGGCGGCACGTACCTGAAAGGAGAGGAAGAGTCGGCGCTGGAAGGCGGCAAATGCGAGAATATGGCAGCCCGTGCGTGAAAGGAGAGGAAGAGTCGGCGCTGGAAGGCGGCAAAGGCGAGAATATGGCGGCTGGTGCGTGAAAGGAGAGGAAGAGTCGGCGCTGGAAGGCGGCAAAGGCGAGAATATGGCGGCAGCTGCGTGAAAGGAGAGGAAGAGTCGGCGGTGGAAGGCGGCAAAGGCGATAATATGGCAGCATTTGCGTGACAGGAGAGGAAGAGTCGGCGCTGGAAGGCGGCAAAGGCGAGAATATGGCGGCACGTACCTGAAAGGAGAGGAAGATTTGGCGCTGGAAGGCAGCAAAGGCGAGAATATGGCGGCAGCTGCGTGAAAGGAGAGGAAGAGTCGGCGCTGGAAGGCGGCAAAGGCGAGAATATGGCAGCACGTACCTGAAAGGAGAGGAAGATTTGGCGCTGGAAGGCGGCAAACGAGAGAATATGGCGGCAGCTGCGTGAAAGGAGAGGAAGAGTCGGCGCTGGAAGGCGGCAAAGGCGAGAATATGGCAGCACGTACCTGAAAGGAGAGGAAGATTTGGCGCTGGAAGGCGGCAAAGGCGAGAATATGGCGGCAGGTGCGTGAAAGGAGAGGAAGAGTCGGCGCTGGAAGGCGGCAAAGGCGAGAATATGGCAGCACGCACCTGAAAGAACAGGAAGACTCGGCGTTGGAAGGCGGCAAAGGCGAGAATATGGCGGCACGTACCTGAAAGGAGAGGAAGAGTCGGCGCTGGAAGGCGGCAAAGGCGAGAATATGGCGGCAGGTGCGTGAAAGGAGAGGAAGAGTCGGCGCTGGAAGGCGGCAAAGGCGACAATATGGCGGTAGGTGCGTGACAGGAGAGGAAGAGTCGGCGCTGGAAGGCTGCAAAGGCAAGAATATGGCGGCAGCTGCGTGAAAGGAGAGGAAGAGTCGGCGGTGGAAGGCGGGAAATGCGAGAACATGGCGGCAACTCCGTGAACGGAGAGGAAGAGTCGGCGCTGGAAGACGGCAAACGCGAGAATATGGCGGCACGTACCTGAAAGGAGGGGAAGATTTGGCGCTGGAAGGCGGCAAAGGCGAGAACATGGAGGCAGGTGCATGAAAGGAGAGGAAGAGTCGGCGCTGGAAGGCGGCAAAGGCGAGAATATGGCGGCAGGTGCGTGAAAGGAGAGGAAGAGTCGGCGCTGGAAGGCGGCAAAGGCGAGAATATGGCGGCACGTACCTGAAAGGAGAGGAAGAGTCGGCGCTGGAAGGCGGCAAAGGCGAGAATATGGCGGCACGTACCTGAAAGTAGAGGAAGATTTGGCGCTGGAAGGCGGCAAATGCGAGAATATGGCGGCAGCTGCGTGAAAGGATAGGAAGAGTCGGCGGTGGAAGGCGGCAAAGGCGAGAATATGGCGGCACGTACCTGAAAGGAGAGGAAGAATCGGCGCTGGAAGGCGGCAAAGGCGAGAATATGGCGGCACGTACCTGAAAGGAGAGGAAGAGTCGGCAGTGGAAGGCGGCAAAGGCAAGAATATGGCGGCACGTACCTGAAAGGAGAGGAAGAGTCGGCGCTGGAAGGCGGCAAAGGCGAGAATATGGCGGCACGTACCTGAAAGGAGAGGAAGATTTGGCGCTGGAAGGCGGCAAATGCGAGAATATGGCGGCAGCTGCGTGAAAGGATAGGAAGAGTCGGCGGTGGAAGGCGGCAAAGGCGAGAATATGGCGGCACGTACCTGAAAGGAGAGGAAGAATCGGCGCTGGAAGGCGGCAAAGGCGAGAATATGGCAGCCCGTGCGTGAAAGGAGAGGAAGAGTCGGCGCTGGAAGGCGGCAAAGGTGAGAATATGGCGGCACGTACCTGAAAGGAGAGGAAGAGTCGGCGCTGGAAGGCGGCAAATGCGAGAATATGGCAGCCCGTGCGTAAAAGGAGAGGAAGAGTCGGCGCTGGAAGGCGGCAAAGGCGAGAATATGGCGGCTGGTGCGTGAAAGGAGAGGAAGAGTCGGCGCTGGAAGGCGGCAAAGGCGAGAATATGGCGGCAGCTGCGTGAAAGGAGAGGAAGAGTCGGCGGTGGAAGGCGTCAAAGGCGATAATATGGCAGCATTTGCGTGACAGGAGAGGAAGAGTCGGCGCTGGAAGGCGGCAAAGGCGATAATATGGCAGCATTTGCGTGACAGGAGAGGAAGAGTCGGCGCTGGAAGGCGGCAAAGGCGAGAATATGGCGGCACGTACCTGAAAGGAGAGGAAGATTTGGCGCTGGAAGGCAGCAAAGGCGAGAATATGGCGGCAGCTGCGTGAAAGGAGAGGAAGAGTCGGCGCTGGAAGGCGGCAAAGGCGAGAATATGGCAGCACGTACCTGAAAGGAGAGGAAGATTTGGCGCTGGAAGGCGGCAAACGAGAGAATATGGCGGCAGGTGCGTGAAAGGAGAGGAAGAGTCGGCGCTGGAAGGCGGCAAAGGCGAGAATATGGCGGCACGTACCTGAAAGGAGAGGAAGAGTCGGCGCTGGAAGGCGGCAAAGGCGAGAATATGGCGGCACGTACCTGAAAGTAGAGGAAGATTTGGCGCTGGAAGGCGGCAAATGCGAGAATATGGCGGCAGCTGCGTGAAAGGATAGGAAGAGTCGGCGGTGGAAGGCGGCAAAGGCGAGAATATGGCGGCACGTACCTGAAAGGAGAGGAAGAATCGGCGCTGGAAGGCGGCAAAGGCGAGAATATGGCGGCACGTACCTGAAAGGAGAGGAAGAGTCGGCAGTGGAAGGCGGCAAAGGCAAGAATATGGCGGCACGTACCTGAAAGGAGAGGAAGAGTCGGCGCTGGAAGGCGGCAAAGGCGAGAATATGGCGGCAGGTGCGTGAAAGGAGAGGAAGAGTCGGCGCTGGAAGGCGGCAAAGGCGAGAATATGGCAGCACGCACCTGAAAGAACAGGAAGAGTCGGCGCTGGAAGGCGGCAAAGGCGAGAATATGGCGGCACGTACCTGAAAGGAGAGGAAGAGTCGGCGCTGGAAGGCGGCAAAGGCGAGAATATGGCAGCACGTGCGTGACAGGAGAGGAAGAGTCGCCGCTAGAAGGCGGCAAAGGCGAGAATATGGCGGTAGGTGCGTGAAAGGAGAGGAAGAGTCGGCGCTGGAAGGCGGCAAAGGCGAGAATATGGCGGCAGCTGCGTAAAAGGAGAGGAAGAGTCGGCGGTGGAAGGCGGCAAAGGCGAGAATATGGCGGCACGTACCTGAAAGGAGAGGAAGAGTCGGCGCTGGAAGGCGTCAAAGGCGAGAATATGGCGGCAGCTGCGTGAAAGGAGAGGAAGAGTCGGCAGTGGAAGGCGGCAAAGGCGAGAATATGGCAGCACGTACCTGAAAGGAGAGGAAGATTTGGCGCTGGAAGGCGGCAAACGAGAGAATATGGCGGCAACTGCATGAAAGGAGAGGAAGAGTCGGCAGTGGAAGGCGGCAAAGTCGAGAATATGGCAGCACGCACCTGAAAGAACAGGAAGAGTCACGCTGGAAGGCGGCAAAGGCGAGAATATGGCGGCACGTACCTGAAAGGAGAGGAAGATTTGGCGCTGGAAGGCGGCAAAGGCGAGAATATGGCAGCACGTGCGTGACAGGAGAGGAAGAGTCGGCGCTGGAAGGCGGCAAAGGCGAGAATATGGCGGTAGGTGCGTGAAAGGAGAGGAAGAGTCGGCGCTGGAAGACGGCAAAGGCGAGAATATGGCGGCAGCTGCGTAAAAGCAGAGGAAGAGTCGGCGGTGGAAGGCGGGAAATGCAGAATATGGCGGCAACTCCGTGAAAGCAGAGGAAGAGTCGGCGCTGGAAGACGGCAAAGGCGAGAATATGGCGGCAGGTACCTGAAAGGAGAGGAAGATTTGGCGCTGGAAGGCGGCAAAGGCGAGAATATGGCAGCACGTACCTGAAAGGAGAGGAAGAGTCGGCGCTGGAATGCGGCAAAGGCGAGAATATGGCGGCAGGTGCGTGAAAGGAGAGGAAGAGTCGGCGCTGGAACGCGGCAAAGGCGAGAATATGGCGGCACGCACCTGAAAGGAGAGGAAGAGTCGGCGGTGGAAGGCGGCAAACGCGAGAATATGGCGACACGTACCTGAAAGGAGAGGAAGAGTCGGCGCTGGAAGGCGGCAAAGGCGAGAATATGGCGGCACGTACCTGAAAGGAGAGGAAGAGTCGGCACTGCAAGGCGGCAAAGGCGAGAATATGGCGGCACGTACCTGAAAGGAGAGGCAGATTTGGCGCTGGAAGGCGGCAAAGGCGAGAATATGGCGGCAACTGCGTGAAAGGAGAGGAAGATTTGGCGCTGGAAGGCGGCAAAGGCGAGAATATGGCGGCAGCTGCGTGAAAGGAGAGGAAGAGTCGGCGGTGGAAGGCGGTAAAGGCGAGAATATGGCGGCCAGTACCTGAAAGGAGAGGAAGAGTCGGCGCTGGAAGGCGGCAAAGGCGAGAATATGGCGGCACGTACCTGAAAGGAGAGGAAGAGTCGGCGCTGGAAGGCGGCAAAGGCGAGAATATGGCGGCAACTGCGTGAAAGGAGAGGAAGATTTGGCGGTGGAAGGCGGCAAAGGCGAGAATATGGCGGCAGCTGCGTGAAAGGAGAGGAAGAGTCGGCGCTGGAAGGCGGCAAAGGCGAGAATATGGCGGCAACTGTGTGAAAGGAGAGGAAGAGTCGGCGGTAGAAGCCGGCAAAGGCGAGAATATGGCGGCACGTACCTGAAAGGAGAGGAAGAGTCGGCGCTGGAAGGCGGCAAACGAGAGAATATGGCGGCAGGTGCGTGAAAGGACAGGAAGAGTCGGCGCTGGAACGCGGCAAAGGCGAGAATATGGCGGCACGCACCTGAAAGGAGAGGAAGAGTCGGCGGTGGAAGGCGGCAAAGGCGAGAATATGGCGGCAGCTGCGTGAAAGGAGAGGAAGAGTCGGCGCTGGAAGGCGGCAAAGGCGAGAATATGGCGGCACGTACCTGAAAGTAGAGGAAGATTTGGCGCTGGAAGGCGGCAAATGCGAGAATATGGCGGCAGCTGCGTGAAAGGATAGGAAGAGTCGGCGGTGGAAGGCGGCAAAGGCGAGAATATGGCAGCCCGTGCGTGAAAGGAGAGGAAGAGTCGGCGCTGGAAGGCGGCAAAGGTGAGAATATGGCGGCACGTACCTGAAAGGAGAGGAAGAGTCGGCGCTGGAAGGCGGCAAATGCGAGAATATGGCGGCAACTGCGTGAAAGGAGAGGAAGAGTCGGCGCTGGAAGGCGGCAAAGGCGAGAATATGGCGGCTGGTGCGTGAAAGGAGAGGAAGAGTCGGCGCTGGAAGGCGGCAAAGGCGAGAATATGGCGGCAGCTGCGTGAAAGGAGAGGAAGAGTCGGCGGTGGAAGGCGTCAAAGGCGATAATATGGCAGCATTTGCGTGACAGGAGAGGAAGAGTCGGCGCTGGAAGGCGGCAAAGGCGATAATATGGCAGCATTTGCGTGACAGGAGAGGAAGAGTCGGCGCTGGAAGGCGGCAAAGGCGAGAATATGGCGGCACGTACCTGAAAGGAGAGGAAGATTTGGCGCTGGAAGGCAGCAAAGGCGAGAATATGGCGGCAGCTGCGTGAAAGGATAGGAAGAGTCGGCGCTGGAAGGCGGCAAAGGCGAGAATATGGCAGCACGTACCTGAAAGGAGAGGAAGATTTGGCGCTGGAAGGCGGCAAACGAGAGAATATGGCGGCAGCTGCGTGAAAGGAGAGGAAGAATCGGCGCTGGAAGGCGGCAAAGGCGAGAATATGGCAGCACGCACCTGAAAGAACAGGAAGACTCGGCGTTGGAAGGCGGCAAAGGCGACAATATGGCGGCACGTACCTGAAAGGAGAGGAAGAGTCGGCGCTGGAAGGCGGCAAAGGCGAGAATATGGCGGCAGGTGCGTGAAAGGAGAGGAAGAGTCGGCGCTGGAAGGCGGCAAAGGCGCGAATATGGCGGTAGGTGCGTGACAGGAGAGGAAGAGTCGGCGCTGGAAGGCTGCAAAGGCAAGAATATGGCGGCAGCTGCGTGAAAGGAGAGGAAGAGTCGGCGGTGGAAGGCGGGAAATGCGAGAACATGGCGGCAACTCCGTGAAAGGAGAGGAAGAGTTGGCGCTGGAAGACGGCAAAGGCGAGAATATGGCGGCACGTACCTGAAAGGAGGGGAAGATTTGGCGCTGGAAGGCAGCAAAGGCGAGAATATGGCGGCAGCTGCGTGAAAGGAGAGGAAGAGTCGGCGCTGGAAGGCGGCAAAGGCGAGAATATGGCGGCAGGTGCGTGAAAGGAGAGGAAGAGTCGGCGCTGGAAGGCGGCAAATGCGAGAATATGGCAGCACGTACCTGAAAGGAGAGGAAGAGTCGGCGCTGGAATGCGGCAAAGGCGAGAATATGGCGGCAGGTGCGTGAAAGGAGAGGAAGAGTCGGCGCTGGAACGCGGCAAAGGCGAGAATATGGCGGCACGCACCTGAAAGGAGAGGAAGAGTCGGCGGTGGAAGGCGGCAAACGCGAGAATATGGCGGCACGTACCTGAAAGGAGAGGAAGAGTCGGCGCTGGAAGGCGGCAAAGGCGAGAATATGGCGGCAAGTACCTGAAAGTAGAGGAAGATTTGGCGCTGGAAGGCGGCAAATGCGAGAATATGGCGGCAGCTGCGTGAAAGGATATGAAGAATCGGCGGTGGAAGGCGGCAAAGGCGAGAATATGGCGGCACGTACCTGAAAGGAGAGGAAGAATCGGCGCTGGAAGGCGGCAAAGGCGAGAATATGGCGGCACGTACCTGAAAGGAGAGGAAGAGTCGGCAGTGGAAGGCGGCAAAGGCGAGAATATGGCGGCACGTACCTGAAAGGAGAGGAAGAGTCGGCGCTGGAAGGCGGCAAAGGCGAGAATATGGCGGCAGCTGCGTGAAAGGAGAGGAAGAGTCGGCGCTGGAAGGCGGCAAAGGCGAGAATATGGCAGCACGCACCTGAAAGAACAGGAAGAGTCGGCGCTGGAAGGCGGCAAAGGCGAGAATATGGCGGCACGTACCTGAAAGGAGAGGAAGAGTCGGCGCTGGAAGGCGGCAAAGGCGAGAATATGGCGGCAGCTGCGTGAAAGGAGAGGAAGAGTCGGCGGTGGAAGGCGGGAAATGCGAGAATATGGCGGCAACTGCGTGAAAGGAGAGGAAGAGTCGGCGCTGGAAGGCGGCAAAGGCGAAAATATGGCGGCAGCTGCGTGAAAGGAGAGGAAGAGTCGGCAGTGGAAGACGGCAAAGGCGAGAATATGGCGGCAACTGCGTGAAACTAGAGGAAGATTTGGCGATGGAAGGCGGCAAAGGCGAGAATATGGCGGCACGTACCTGAAAGGAGAGGAAGAGTCGGCACTGCAAGGCGGCAAAGGCGAGAATATGGCGGCACGTACCTGAAAGGAGAGGAAGATTTGGCGCTGGAAGGCGGCAAAGGCGAGAATATGGCGGCAACTGCGTGAAAGGAGAGGAAGAGTCGGCGCTGGAAGGCGGCAAAGGCGAGAATATGGCGGCAACTGCGTGAAAGGAGAGGAAGAGTCGGCGGTGGAAGGCGGTAAAGGCGAGAATATGGCGGCCAGTACCTGAAAGGAGAGGAAGAGTCGGCGCTGGAAGGCGGCAAAGGCGAGAATATGGCGGCACGTACCTGAAAGGAGAGGAAGATTTGGCGCTGGAAGGCGGCAAAGGCGAGAATATGGCAGCACGTGCGTGACACGAGAGGAAGAGTCGCCGCTAGAAGGCGGCAAAGGCGAGAATATGGCGGTAGGTGCGTGAAAGGAGAGGAAGAGTCGGCGCTGGAAGGCGGCAAAGGCGAGAATATGGCGGCAGCTGCGTAAAAGGAGAGGAAGAGTCGGCGCTGGAACGCGGCAAAGGCGAGAATATGGCGGCACGTACCTGAAAGGAGAGGAAGAGTCGGCGGTGGAAGGCGGCAAACGCGAGAATATGGCGGCACGTACCTGAAAGGAGAGGAAGAGTCGGCGGTGGAAGGCGGCAAAGGCGAGAATATGGCGGCAAGTACCTGAAAGTAGAGGAAGATTTGGCGCTGGAACGCGGCAAAGGCGAGAATATGGCGGCAGCTGCGTGAAAGGATATGAAGAATCGGCGGTGGAAGGCGGCAAAGGCGAGAATATGGCGGCAAGTACCTGAAAGGAGAGGAAGAATCGGCGCTGGAAGGCGGCAAAGGCGAGAATATGGCGGCACGTACCTGAAAGAACAGGAAGAGTCGGCGCTGGAAGGCGGCAAAGGCGAGAATATGGCGGCACGTACCTGAAAGGAGAGGAAGATTTGGCGCTGGAAGGCGGCAAAGGCGAGAATATGGCAGCACGTGCGTGACACGAGAGGAAGAGTCGCCGCTAGAAGGCGGCAAAGGCGAGAATATGGCGGTAGGTGCGTGAAAGGAGAGGAAGAGTCGGCGCTGGAAGGCGGCAAAGGCGAGAATATGGCGGCAGCTGCGTAAAAGGAGAGGAAGAGTCGGCGCTGGAACGCGGCAAAGGCGAGAATATGGCGGCACGTACCTGAAAGGAGAGGAAGAGTCGGCGGTGGAAGGCGGCAAACGCGAGAATATGGCGGCACGTACCTGAAAGGAGAGGAAGAGTCGGCGGTGGAAGGCGGCAAAGGCGAGAATATGGCGGCAAGTACCTGAAAGTAGAGGAAGATTTGGCGCTGGAACGCGGCAAAGGCGAGAATATGGCGGCAGCTGCGTGAAAGGATATGAAGAATCGGCGGTGGAAGGCGGCAAAGGCGAGAATATGGCGGCAAGTACCTGAAAGGAGAGGAAGAATCGGCGCTGGAAGGCGGCAAAGGCGAGAATATGGCGGCACGTACCTGAAAGGAGAGGAAGAGTCGGCAGTGGAAGGCGGCAAAGGCGAGAATATGGCGGCACGTACCTGAAAGGAGAGGAAGAGTCGGCGCTGGAAGGCGGCAAAGGCGAGAATATGGCTGCAGCTGCGTGAAAGGAGAGGAAGAGTCGGCGCTGGAAGGCGGCAAAGGCGAGAATATGGCAGCACGCACCTGAAAGAACAGGAAGAGTCGGCGCTGGAAGGCGGCAAAGGCGAGAATATGGCGGCACGTACCTGAAAGGAGAGGAAGAGTCGGCGCTGGAAGGCGGCAAAGGCGAGAATATGGCGGCAGCTGCGTGAAAGGAGAGAAAGAGTCGGCGGTGGAAGGCGGAAAATGCGAGAATATGGCGGCAACTCCGTGAAAGGAGAGGAAGAGTCGGCGCTGGAAGGCGGCAAAGGCGAGAATATGGCGGCAGCTGCGTGAAAGGAGAGGAAGAGTCGGCGCTGGAAGGCGGCAAAGGCGAGAATATGGCGGCAACTGCGTGAAACTAGAGGAAGATTTGGCGATGGAAGGCGGCAAAGGCGAGAATATGGCGGCAGCTGCGTGAAAGGAGAGGAAGAGTCGGCACTGCAAGGCGGCAAAGGCGAGAATATGGCGGCACGTACCTGAAAGGAGAGGAAGATTTGGCGCTGGAAGGCAGCAAAGGCGAGAATATGGCGGCAACTGCGAGAAAGGAGAGGAAGAGTCGGCGCTGGAAGGCGGCAAAGGCGAGAATATGGCGGCAGCTGCGTGAAAGGAGAGGAAGAGTCGGCGGTGGAAGGCGGTAAAGGCGAGAATATGTCGGCCAGTACCTGAAAGTAGAGGAAGATTTGGCGCTGGAAGGCGGCAAACGAGAGAATATGGCGGCAACTGCATGAAAGGAGAGGAAGAGTCGGCAGTGGAAGGCGGCAAAGGCGAGAATATGGCAGCACGCACCTGAAAGAACAGGAAGAGTCGGCGCTGGAAGGCGGCAAAGGCGAGAATATGGCAGCACGTGCGTGACAGGAGAGGAAGAGTCGCCATGAGAAGGCGGCAAAGGCGAGAATATGGCGGTAGGTGCGTGAAAGGAGAGGAAGAGTCGGCGCTGGAAGGCGGCAAAGGCGAGAATATGGCGGCAGCTGCGTAAAAGGAGAGGAAGAGTCGGCGGTGGAAGGCGGGAAATGCGAGAACATGGCGGCAACTGCGTGAAAGGAGAGGAAGAGTCGGTGCTGGAAGACGGCAAAGGCGAGAATATGGCGGCACGTACCTGAAAGGAGAGGAAGATTTGGCGCTGGAAGGCGGCAAAGGCGAGAATATGGCAGCACGCACCTGAAAGAACAGGAAGAGTCGGCGCTGGAAGGCGGCAAAGGCGAGAATATGGCGGCACGTACCTGAAAGGAGAGGAAGAGTCGGCGCTGGAAGGCGGCAAAGGCGAGAATATGGCGGCAGCTGCGTGAAAGGAGAGAAAGAGTCGGCGGTGGAAGGCGGAAAATGCGAGAATATGGCGGCAACTCCGTGAAAGGAGAGGAAGAGTCGGCGCTGGAAGGCGGCAAAGGCGAGAATATGGCGGCAGCTGCGTGAAAGGAGAGGAAGAGTCGGCGCTGGAAGGCGGCAAAGGCGAGAATATGGCGGCAACTGCGTGAAACTAGAGGAAGATTTGGCGATGGAAGGCGGCAAAGGCGAGAATATGGCGGCAGCTGCGTGAAAGGAGAGGAAGAGTCGGCACTGCAAGGCGGCAAAGGCGAGAATATGGCGGCACGTACCTGAAAGGAGAGGAAGATTTGGCGCTGGAAGGCAGCAAAGGCGAGAATATGGCGGCAACTGCGAGAAAGGAGAGGAAGAGTCGGCGCTGGAAGGCGGCAAAGGCGAGAATATGGCGGCAGCTGCGTGAAAGGAGAGGAAGAGTCGGCGGTGGAAGGCGGTAAAGGCGAGAATATGTCGGCCAGTACCTGAAAGTAGAGGAAGATTTGGCGCTGGAAGGCGGCAAACGAGAGAATATGGCGGCAACTGCATGAAAGGAGAGGAAGAGTCGGCAGTGGAAGGCGGCAAAGGCGAGAATATGGCAGCACGCACCTGAAAGAACAGGAAGAGTCGGCGCTGGAAGGCGGCAAAGGCGAGAATATGGCAGCACGTGCGTGACAGGAGAGGAAGAGTCGCCATGAGAAGGCGGCAAAGGCGAGAATATGGCGGTAGGTGCGTGAAAGGAGAGGAAGAGTCGGCGCTGGAGGGCGGCAAAGGCGAGAATATGGCGGCAGCTGCGTAAAAGGAGAGGAAGAGTCGGCGGTGGAAGGCGGGAAATGCGAGAACATGGCGGCAACTGCGTGAAAGGAGAGGAAGAGTCGGTGCTGGAAGACGGCAAAGGCGAGAATATGGCGGCACGTACCTGAAAGGAGAGGAAGATTTGGCGCTGGAAGGCGGCAAAGGCGAGAATATGGCAGCACGTACCTGAAAGGAGAGGAAGAGTCGGCGCTGGAATGCGGCAAAGGCGAGAATATGGCGGCAGGTGCGTGAAAGGAGAGGAAGAGTCGGCAGTGGATGGCCGCAAAGGCGAGAATATGGCGGCACGTACCTGAAAGGAGAGGAACAGGCGGCGGTGGAAGGCGGCAAAGGCGAGAATATGGCGGCACGTACCTGAAAGGAGAGGAAGAGTCGGCGCTGGAAGGCGGCAAAGGCGAGAATATGGCGGCACGTACCTGAAAGGAGAGGAAGATTTGGCGCTGGAAGGCGGCAAAGGCGAGAATATGGCGGCAGCTGCGTGAAAGGAGAGGAAGAGTCGGCAGTGGAAGGCGGCAAAGGCGAGAATATGGCAGCACGTACCTGAAAGGAGAGGAAGAGTTGGCGCTGGAAGGCGGCAAAGGCGAGAATATGGCGGCACGTACCTGAAAGGAGAGGAAGAGTTGGCGCTGGAAGGCGGCAAAGGCGAGAATATGGCGGCACGTACCTGAAAGTAGAGGAAGAGTCGGCGCTGGAAGGTGGCAAAGGCGAGAATATGGCGGCAGCTGCGTGAAAGGAGAGGAAGAGTCGGCGCTGGAAGGCGGCAAAGGCGAGAATATGGCGGCATGTACCTGAAAGGACAGGAAGAGCCGGCGGTGGAAGGTGGCAAACGCGAGAATATAGCGGCACGTACCTGAAAGGAGAGGAAGACTCGGCGCTGGAAGGCGGCAAAGGCGAGAATATGGCGGCAGCTGCATGAAAGGAGAGGAAGAGTCGGCGATGGAAGGCGGCAAATGCGAGAATATTGTGGCAACTGCGTGAAAGTAGAGGAAGAGTCGGCGCTGGAAGGCGGCAAAGGCGAGAATATGGTGGCACATACCTGAAAGGAGAGGAAGAATCGGCAGTGGAAGGCGGCAAAGGCGAGAATATGGCGGCAGCTGCGTGAAAGGAGAGGAAGAGTCGGCGGTGGAAGGCGGCAAAGGCGAGAATATCGCGGCAAGTACCTGAAAGTAGAGGAAGATTTGGCGCGGGAAGGCGGCAAAGGCGAGAATATGGCGGCAGCTGCGTGAAAGCGGAGGAAGAGTCAGCGCTGGAAGGCGGCAAAGGCGAGAATATGGCGGCACGTACCTGGAAGGAGAGGAAGATTTGGCGCTGGAAGGCGGCAAAGGCGAGAATATGGCGGCAGCTGCGTGAAAGGATAGGAAGAGTCGGCAGTGGAAAGCGGCAAAGGCGAGAATATGGCAGCACGTACCTGAAAGGAGAGGAAGAGTCGGCGCTGGAAGGCGGCAAAGGCGAGAATATCGCGGCAAGTACCTGAAAGTAGAGGAAGAGTCGGCGCTGGAAGACGGCAAAGGCGAGAATATGGCGGCAGCTGCTTGAAAGGAGAGGAAGAGTCGGCGCTGGAAGGCGGCAAAGGCGAGAATATGGCGGCACGTACCTGAAAGGAGAGGAAGAGTCGGCAGTGGAAGGCGGCAAAGGCGAGAATATGGCGGCATTTGCGTGACAGGAGAGGAAGAGTCGGCGGTGGAAGGCGGCAAAGGCGAGAATATGGCGGCAGGTGCGTGAAAGGAGAGGAAGAGTCGGCGGTGGAAGGCGGGAAATGCGAGAATATGGCGGCAACTGCGTGAAAGTAGAGGAAGATTTGGCGATGGAAGGCGGCAAAGGCGAGAATATGGCGGCACGTACCTGAAAGGAGAGGAAGAGTCGGCACTGCAAGGCGGCAAAGGCGAGAATATGGCGGCACGTACCTGAAAGGAGAGGAAGAGTCGGCGCTGGAAGGCTGCAAAGGAGAGAATATGGCGGCAACTGCGTGAAAGGAGAGGAAGAGTCGGCGCTGGAAGGCGGCAAAGGCGAGAATATGGCGGCAGCTGCGTGAAAGGAGAGGAAGAGTCGGCGGTGGAAGGCGGCAAAGGCGAGAATATGGCAGCATTTGCGTGACAGGAGAGGAAGATTTGGCGCTGGAAGGCGGCAAAGGCGAGAATATGGCGACAGCTGCGTGAAAGGAGAGGAAGAGTCGGCGCTGGAAGGCGGCAAAGGCGAGAATATGGCGGCACGTACCTGAAAGGAGAGGAAGATTTGGCGCTGGAAGGCGGCAAAGGCGAGAATATGGCGGCAACTGCATGAAAGGATAGGAAGAGTCGGCGCTGGAAGGTGGCAAAGGCGAGAATATGGCAGCACGTACCTGAAAGGAGAGGAAGATTTGGCGCTGGAAGGCGGCAAACGAGAGAATATGGCGGCAGCTGCGTGAAAGGAGAGGAAGAGTCGGCGCTGGAAGGCGGCAAAGGCGAGAATATGGCAGCACGCACCTGAAAGAACAGGAAGAGTCGGCGCTGGAAGGCGGCAAAGGCGAGAATATGGCGGCACGTACCTGAAAGGAGAGGAAGATTTGGCGCTGGAAGGCGGCAAAGGCGAGAATATGGCAGCACGTGCGTGACAGGAGAGGAAGAGTCGCCATGAGAAGGCGGCAAAGGCGAGAATATGGCGGTAGGTGCGTGAAAGGAGAGGAAGAGTCGGCGCTGGAAGGCGGCAAAGGCGAGAATATGGCGGCAGCTGCGTAAAAGGAGAGGAAGAGTCGGCGGTGGAAGGCGGGAAATGCGAGAACATGGCGGCAACTGCGTGAAAGGAGAGGAAGAGTCGGTGCTGGAAGACGGCAAAGGCGAGAATATGGCGGCACGTACCTGAAAGGAGAGGAAGATTTGGCGCTGGAAGGCGGCAAAGGCGAGAATATGGCAGCACGTACCTGAAAGGAGAGGAAGAGTCGGCGCTGGAATGCGGCAAAGGCGAGAATATGGCGGCAGGTGCGTGAAAGGAGAGGAAGAGTCGGCAGTGGATGGCCGCAAAGGCGAGAATATGGCGGCACGTACCTGAAAGGAGAGGAACAGGCGGCGGTGGAAGGCGGCAAAGGCGAGAATATGGCGGCACGTACCTGAAAGGAGAGGAAGAGTCGGCGCTGGAAGGCGGCAAAGGCGAGAATATGGCGGCACGTACCTGAAAGGAGAGGAAGATTTGGCGCTGGAAGGCGGCAAAGGCGAGAATATGGCGGCAGCTGCGTGAAAGGAGAGGAAGAGTCGGCAGTGGAAGGCGGCAAAGGCGAGAATATGGCAGCACGTACCTGAAAGGAGAGGAAGAGTTGGCGCTGGAAGGCGGCAAAGGCGAGAATATGGCGGCACGTACCTGAAAGGAGAGGAAGAGTTGGCGCTGGAAGGCGGCAAAGGCGAGAATATGGCGGCACGTACCTGAAAGGAGAGGAAGAGTCGGCGCTGGAAGGTGGCAAAGGCGAGAATATGGCGGCAGCTGCGTGAAAGGAGAGGAAGAGTCGGCGCTGGAAGGCGGCAAAGGCGAGAATATGGCGGCATGTACCTGAAAGGACAGGAAGAGCCGGCGGTGGAAGGTGGCAAACGCGAGAATATAGCGGCACGTACCTGAAAGGAGAGGAAGACTCGGCGCTGGAAGGCGGCAAAGGCGAGAATATGGCGGCAGCTGCATGAAAGGAGAGGAAGAGTCGGCGATGGAAGGCGACAAATGCGAGAATATTGTGGCAACTGCGTGAAAGTAGAGGAAGAGTCGGCGCTGGAAGGCGGCAAAGGCGAGAATATGGTGGCACATACCTGAAAGGAGAGGAAGAATCGGCAGTGGAAGGCGGCAAAGGCGAGAATATGGCGGCAGCTGCGTGAAAGGAGAGGAAGAGTCGGCGGTGGAAGGCGGCAAAGGCGAGAATATCGCGGCAAGTACCTGAAAGTAGAGGAAGATTTGGCGCGGGAAGGCGGCAAAGGCGAGAATATGGCGGCAGCTGCGTGAAAGCGGAGGAAGAGTCAGCGCTGGAAGGCGGCAAAGGCGAGAATATGGCGGCACGTACCTGGAAGGAGAGGAAGATTTGGCGCTGGAAGGCGGCAAAGGCGAGAATATGGCGGCAGCTGCGTGAAAGGATAGGAAGAGTCGGCAGTGGAAAGCGGCAAAGGCGAGAATATGGCAGCACGTACCTGAAAGGAGAGGAAGAGTCGGCGCTGGAAGGCGGCAAAGGCGAGAATATCGCGGCAAGTACCTGAAAGTAGAGGAAGAGTCGGCGCTGGAAGACGGCAAAGGCGAGAATATGGCGGCAGCTGCGTGAAAGGAGAGGAAGAGTCGGCGCTGGAAGGCGGCAAAGGCGAGAATATGGCGGCACGTACCTGAAAGGAGAGGAAGAGTCGGCAGTGGAAGGCGGCAAAGGCGAGAATATGGCGGCAACTGCGTGACAGGAGAGGAAGAGTCGGCGCTGGAAGGCGGCAAAGGCGAGAATATGGCGGCAGGTGCGTGAAAGGAGAGGAAGAGTCGGCGGTGGAAGGCGGGAAATGCGAGAATATGGCGGCAACTGCGTGAAAGTAGAGGAAGATTTGGCGATGGAAGGCGGCAAAGGCGAGAATATGGCGGCACGTACCTGAAAGGAGAGGAAGAGTCGGCACTGCAAGGCGGCAAAGGCGAGAATATGGCGGCACGTACCTGAAAGGAGAGGAAGAGTCGGCGCTGGAAGGCGGCAAAGGAGAGAATATGGCGGCAACTGCGTGAAAGGAGAGGAAGAGTCGGCGCTGGAAGGCGGCAAAGGCGAGAATATGGCGGCAGCTGCGTGAAAGGAGAGGAAGAGTCGGCGGTGGAAGGCGGCAAAGGCGAGAATATGGCAGCATTTGCGTGACAGGAGAGGAAGATTTGGCGCTGGAAGGCGGCAAAGGCGAGAATATGGCGGCAGCTGCGTGAAAGGAGAGGAAGAGTCGGCGCTGGAAGGCGGCAAAGGCGAGAATATGGCGGCACGTACCTGAAAGGAGAGGAAGATTTGGCGCTGGAAGGCGGCAAAGGCGAGAATATGGCGGCAACTGCATGAAAGGATAGGAAGAGTCGGCGCTGGAAGGTGGCAAAGGCGAGAATATGGCAGCACGTACCTGAAAGGAGAGGAAGATTTGGCGGTGGAAGGCGGCAAAGGCGAGAATATGGCGGCAGCTGCGTGAAAGGAGAGGAAGAGTCGGCGCTGGAAGGCGGCAAAGGCGAGAATATGGCAGCACGTACCTGAAAGGAGAGGAAGATTTGGCGCTGGAACGCGGCAAACGAGAGAATATGGCGGCAGGTGCGTGAAAGGAGAGGAAGAATCGGCAGTGGAAGGCGGCAAAGGCGAGAATATGGCGGCACGTACCTGAAAGGAGAGGAAGAGTCGGCGCTGGAAGGCGGCAAAGGCGAGAATATGGCAGCCCGTGCGTGAAAGGAGAGGAAGAGTCGGCGCTGGAAGGCGGCAAAGGCGAGAATATGGCAGCAGGTGCGTGACAGGAGAGGAAGAGTCGGCGCTGGAAGGCGGCAAAGGCAAGAATATGGCGGCAGCTGCGTGAAAGGAGAGGAAGAGTCGGCGGTGGAAGGCGGGAAATGCGAGAACATGGCGGGAACTCCGTGAAAGGAGAGGAAGAGTCGGCGCTGGAAGACGGCAAAGGCGAGAATATGGCGGCACGTACCTGAAAGGAGAGGAAGATTTGGCGCTGGAAGGCGGCAAAGGCGAGAATATGGCAGCACGTACCTGAAAGGAGAGGAAGAGTCGGCGCTGGAATGCGGCAAAGGCGAGAATATGGCGGCAGGTGCGTGAAAGGAGAGGAAGAGTCGGCAGTGGAAGACGGCAAAGGCGAGAATATGGCGGCACGCACCTGAAAGGAGAGGAAGAGTCGACGGTGGAAGGCGGCAAACGCGAGAATATGGCGACACGTACCTGAAAGGAGAGGAAGAGTCGGCGCTGGAAGGCGGCAAAGGCGAGAATATGGCGGCACGTACCTGAAAGTAGAGGAAGATTTGGCGCTGGAAGGCGGCAAATGCGAGAATATGGCGGCAGCTGCGTGAAAGGACAGGAAGAGTCGGCGGTGGAAGGCGGCAAAGGCGAGAATATGGCGGCACGTACCTGAAAGGAGAGGAAGAATCGGCGCTGGAAGGCGGCAAATGCGAGAATATGGCAGCCCGTGCGTGAAAGGAGAGGAAGAGTCGGCAGTGGAAGGCGGCAAAGGCAAGAATATGGCGGCACGTACCTGAAAGGAGAGGAAGAGTCGGCGCTGGAAGGCGGCAAAGGCGAGAATATGGCGGCAGCTGCGTGAAAGGAGAGGAAGAGTCGGCGCTGGAAGGCGGCAAAGGCGAGAATATGGCAGCACGCACCTGAAAGAACAGGAAGAGTCGGCGCTGGAAGGCGGCAAAGGCGAGAATATGGCGGCACGTACCTGAAAGGAGAGGAAGAGTCGGCGCTGGAAGGCGGCAAAGGCGAGAATATGGCGGCAGCTGCGTGAAAGGAGAGGAAGAGTCGGCGGTGGAAGGCGGGAAATGCGAGAATATGGCGGCAACTGCGTGAAAGGAGAGGAAGAGTCGGCGGTGGAAGGCGGGAAATGCGAGAATATGGCGGCAACTGCGTGAAAGTAGAGGAAGATTTGGCGATGGAAGGCGGCAAAGGCGAGAATATGGCGGCACGTACCTGAAAGGAGAGGAAGAGTCGGCACTGCAAGGCGGCAAAGGCGAGAATATGGCGGCACGTACCTGAAAGGAGAGGAAGAGTCGGCGCTGGAAGGCGGCAAAGGAGAGAATATGGCGGCAACTGCGTGAAAGGAGAGGAAGAGTCGGCGCTGGAAGGCGGCAAAGGCGAGAATATGGCGGCAGCTGCGTGAAAGGAGAGGAAGAGTCGGCGGTGGAAGGCGGCAAAGGCGAGAATATGGCGGCACGTACCTGAAAGGAGAGGAAGATTTGGCGCTGGAAGGCAGCAAAGGCGAGAATATGGCGGCAACTGCGAGAAAGGAGAGGAAGAGTCGGCGCTGGAAGGCGGCAAAGGCGAGAATATGGCGGCAGCTGCGTGAAAGGAGAGGAAGAGTCGGCGGTGGAAGGCGGTAAAGGCGAGAATATGTCGGCCAGTACCTGAAAGTAGAGGAAGATTTGGCGCTGGAAGGCGGCAAACGAGAGAATATGGCGGCAACTGCATGAAAGGAGAGGAAGAGTCGGCAGTGGAAGGCGGCAAAGGCGAGAATATGGCAGCACGCACCTGAAAGAACAGGAAGAGTCGGCGCTGGAAGGCGGCAAAGGCGAGAATATGGCGGCACGTACCTGAAAGGAGAGGAAGATTTGGCGCTGGAAGGCGGCAAAGGCGAGAATATGGCAGCACGTGCGTGACAGGAGAGGAAGAGTCGCCATGAGAAGGCGGCAAAGGCGAGAATATGGCGGTAGGTGCGTGAAAGGAGAGGAAGAGTCGGCGCTGGAAGGCGGCAAAGGCGAGAATATGGCGGCAGCTGCGTAAAAGGAGAGGAAGAGTCGGCGGTGGAAGGCGGGAAATGCGAGAACATGGCGGCAACTGCGTGAAAGGAGAGGAAGAGTCGGTGCTGGAAGACGGCAAAGGCGAGAATATGGCGGCACGTACCTGAAAGGAGAGGAAGATTTGGCGCTGGAAGGCGGCAAAGGCGAGAATATGGCAGCACGTACCTGAAAGGAGAGGAAGAGTCGGCGCTGGAATGCGGCAAAGGCGAGAATATGGCGGCAGGTGCGTGAAAGGAGAGGAAGAGTCGGCAGTGGATGGCCGCAAAGGCGAGAATATGGCGGCACGTACCTGAAAGGAGAGGAACAGGCGGCGGTGGAAGGCGGCAAAGGCGAGAATATGGCGGCACGTACCTGAAAGGAGAGGAAGAGTCGGCAGTGGAAGGCGGCAAAGGCGAGAATATGGCAGCACGTACCTGAAAGGAGAGGAAGAGTTGGCGCTGGAAGGCGGCAAAGTCGAGAATATGGCGGCACGTACCTGAAAGGAGAGGAAGAGTTGGCGCTGGAAGGCGGCAAAGGCGAGAATATGGCGGCACGTACCTGAAAGTAGAGGAAGAGTCGGCGCTGGAAGGTGGCAAAGGCGAGAATATGGCGGCAGCTGCGTGAAAGGAGAGGAAGAGTCGGCGCTGGAAGGCGGCAAAGGCGAGAATATGGCGGCATGTACCTAAAAGGACAGGAAGAGCCGGCGGTGGAAGGTGGCAAACGCGAGAATATAGCGGCACGTACCTGAAAGGAGAGGAAGACTCGGCGCTGGAAGGCGGCAAAGGCGAGAATATGGCGGCAGCTGCATGAAAGGAGAGGAAGAGTCGGCGATGGAAGGCGACAAATGCGAGAATATCGCGGCAAGTACCTGAAAGTAGAGGAAGATTTGGCGCTGGAAGGCGGCAAAGGCGAGAATATGGCGGCAGCTGCGTGAAAGCGGAGGAAGAGTCAGCGCTGGAAGGCGGCAAAGGCGAGAATATGGCGGCACGTACCTGGAAGGAGAGGAAGATTTGGCGCTGGAAGGCGGCAAAGGCGAGAATATGGCGGCAGCTGCGTGAAAGGATAGGAAGAGTCGGCAGTGGAAAGCGGCAAAGGCGAGAATATGGCAGCACGTACCTGAAAGGAGAGGAAGAGTCGGCGCTGGAAGGCGGCAAAGGCGAGAATATCGCGGCAAGTACCTGAAAGTAGAGGAAGAGTCGGCGCTGGAAGACGGCAAAGGCGAGAATATGGCGGCAGCTGCGTGAAAGGAGAGGAAGAGTCGGCGCTGGAAGGCGGCAAAGGCGAGAATATGGCGGCACGTACCTGAAAGGAGAGGAAGAGTCGGCAGTGGAAGGCGGCAAAGGCGAGAATATGGCGGCAACTGCGTGACAGGAGAGGAAGAGTCGGCGGTGGAAGGCGGGAAATGCGAGAACATGGCGGGAACTCCGTGAAAGGAGAGGAAGAGTCGGCGCTGGAAGACGGCAAAGGCGAGAATATGGCGGCACGTACCTGAAAGGAGAGGAAGATTTGGCGCTGGAAGGCGGCAAAGGCGAGAATATGGCAGCACGTACCTGAAAGGAGAGGAAGAGTCGGCGCTGGAATGCGGCAAAGGCGAGAATATGGCGGCAGGTGCGTGAAAGGAGAGGAAGAGTCGGCGCTGGAATGCGGCAAAGGCGAGAATATGGCGGCACGCACCTGAAAGGAGAGGAAGAGTCGACGGTGGAAGGCGGCAAACGCGAGAATATGGCGACACGTACCTGAAAGGAGAGGAAGAGTCGGCGCTGGAAGGCGGCAAAGGCGAGAATATGGCGGCACGTACCTGAAAGTAGAGGAAGATTTGGCGCTGGAAGGCGGCAAATGCGAGAATATGGCGGCAGCTGCGTGAAAGGACAGGAAGAGTCGGCGGTGGAAGGCGGCAAAGGCGAGAATATGGCGGCACGTACCTGAAAGGAGAGGAAGAATCGGCGCTGGAAGGCGGCAAATGCGAGAATATGGCAGCCCGTGCGTGAAAGGAGAGGAAGAGTCGGCAGTGGAAGGCGGCAAAGGCAAGAATATGGCGGCACGTACCTGAAAGGAGAGGAAGAGTCGGCGCTGGAAGGCGGCAAAGGCGAGAATATGGCGGCAGCTGCGTGAAAGGAGAGGAAGAGTCGGCGCTGGAAGGCGGCAAAGGCGAGAATATGGCAGCACGCACCTGAAAGGAGAGGAAGATTTGGCGCTGGAAGGCGGCAAAGGCGAGAATATGGCGGCACGTACCTGAAAGGAGAGGAAGAGTCGGCGCTGGAAGGCGGCAAAGGCGAGAATATGGCGGCAGCTGCGTGAAAGGAGAGGAAGAGTCGGCGGTGGAAGGCGGGAAATGCGAGAATATGGCGGCAACTGCGTGAAAGGAGAGGAAGAGTCGGTGCTGGAAGACGGCAAAGGCGAGAATATGGCGGCACGTACCTGAAAGGAGAGGAAGATTTGGCGCTGGAAGGCGGCAAAGGCGAGAATATGGCAGCACGTACCTCAAAGGAGAGGAAGAGTCGGCGCTGGAATGCGGCAAAGGCGAGAATATGGCGGCAGGTGCGTGAAAGGAGAGGAAGAGTCGGCAGTGGATGGCCGCAAAGGCGAGAATATGGCGGCACGTACCTGAAAGGAGAGGAACAGGCGGCGGTGGAAGGCGGCAAAGGCGAGAATATGGCGGCACGTACCTGAAAGGAGAGGAAGAGTCGGCAGTGGAAGGCGGCAAAGGCGAGAATATGGCAGCACGTACCTGAAAGGAGAGGAAGAGTTGGCGCTGGAAGGCGGCAAAGGCGAGAATATGGCGGCACGTACCTGAAAGGAGAGGAAGAGTTGGCGCTGGAAGGCGGCAAAGGCGAGAATATGGCGGCACGTACCTGAAAGTAGAGGAAGAGTCGGCGCTGGAAGGTGGCAAAGGCGAGAATATGGCGGCAGCTGCGTGAAAGGAGAGGAAGAGTCGGCGCTGGAAGGCGGCAAAGGCGAGAATATGGCGGCATGTACCTGAAAGGACAGGAAGAGCCGGCGGTGGAAGGTGGCAAACGCGAGAATATAGCGGCACGTACCTGAAAGGAGAGGAAGACTCGGCGCTGGAAGGCGGCAAAGGCGAGAATATGGCGGCAGCTGCATGAAAGGAGAGGAAGAGTCGGCGATGGAAGGCGACAAATGCGAGAATATCGCGGCAAGTACCTGAAAGTAGAGGAAGATTTGGCGCGGGAAGGCGGCAAAGGCGAGAATATGGCGGCAGCTGCGTGAAAGCGGAGGAAGAGTCAGCGCTGGAAGGCGGCAAAGGCGAGAATATGGCGGCACGTACCTGGAAGGAGAGGAAGATTTGGCGCTGGAAGGCGGCAAAGGCGAGAATATGGCGGCAGCTGCGTGAAAGGATAGGAAGAGTCGGCAGTGGAAAGCGGCAAAGGCGAGAATATGGCAGCACGTACCTGAAAGGAGAGGAAGAGTCGGCGCTGGAAGGCGGCAAAGGCGAGAATATCGCGGCAAGTACCTGAAAGTAGAGGAAGAGTCGGCGCTGGAAGACGGCAAAGGCGAGAATATGGCGGCAGCTGCGTGAAAGGAGAGGAAGAGTCGGCGCTGGAAGGCGGCAAAGGCGAGAATATGGCGGCACGTACCTGAAAGGAGAGGAAGAGTCGGCAGTGGAAGGCGGCAAAGGCGAGAATATGGCGGCAACTGCGTGACAGGAGAGGAAGAGTCGGCGCTGGAAGGCGGCAAAGGCGAGAATATGGCGGCAGGTGCGTGAAAGGAGAGGAAGAGTCGGCGGTGGAAGGCGGGAAATGCGAGAATATGGCGGCAACTGCGTGAAAGTAGAGGAAGATTTGGCGATGGAAGGCGGCAAAGGCGAGAATATGGCGGCACGTACCTGAAAGGAGAGGAAGAGTCGGCACTGCAAGGCGGCAAAGGCGAGAATATGGCGGCACGTACCTGAAAGGAGAGGAAGAGTCGGCGCTGGAAGGCGGCAAAGGAGAGAATATGGCGGCAACTGCGTGAAAGGAGAGGAAGAGTCGGCGCTGGAAGGCGGCAAAGGCGAGAATATGGCGGCAGCTGCGTGAAAGGAGAGGAAGAGTCGGCGGTGGAAGGCGGCAAAGGCGAGAATATGGCAGCATTTGCGTGACAGGAGAGGAAGATTTGGCGCTGGAAGGCGGCAAAGGCGAGAATATGGCGGCAGCTGCGTGAAAGGAGAGGAAGAGTCGGCGCTGGAAGGCGGCAAAGGCGAGAATATGGCGGCAACTGCATGAAAGGATAGGAAGAGTCGGCGCTGGAAGGTGGCAAAGGCGAGAATATGGCAGCACGTACCTGAAAGGAGAGGAAGATTTGGCGCTGGAAGGCGGCAAACGAGAGAATATGGCGGCAGCTGCGTGAAAGGAGAGGAAGAGTCGGCGCTGGAAGGCGGCAAAGGCGAGAATATGGCAGCACGTACCTGAAAGGAGAGGAAGATTTGGCGCTGGAACGCGGCAAACGAGAGAATATGGCGGCAGGTGCGTGAAAGGAGAGGAAGAATCGGCAGTGGAAGGCGGCAAAGGCGAGAATATGGCGGCACGTACCTGAAAGGAGAGGAACAGTCGGCGCTGGAAGGCGGCAAAGGCGAGAATATGGCAGCCCGTGCGTGAAAGGAGAGGAAGAGTCGGCGCTGGAAGGCGGCAAAGGCGAGAATATGGCAGCAGGTGCGTGACAGGAGAGGAAGAGTCGGCGCTGGAAGGCGGCAAAGGCAAGAATATGGCGGCAGCTGCGTGAAAGGAGAGGAAGAGTCGGCGGTGGAAGGCGGGAAATGCGAGAACATGGCGGGAACTCCGTGAAAGGAGAGGAAGAGTCGGCGCTGGAAGACGGCAAAGGCGAGAATATGGCGGCACGTACCTGAAAGGAGAGGAAGATTTGGCGCTGGAAGGCGGCAAAGGCGAGAATATGGCAGCACGTACCTGAAAGGAGAGGAAGAGTCGGCGCTGGAATGCGGCAAAGGCGAGAATATGGCGGCAGGTGCGTGAAAGGAGAGGAAGAGTCGGCGCTGGAATGCGGCAAAGGCGAGAATATGGCGGCACGCACCTGAAAGGAGAGGAAGAGTCGACGGTGGAAGGCGGCAAACGCGAGAATATGGCGACACGTACCTGAAAGGAGAGGAAGAGTCGGCGCTGGAAGGCGGCAAAGGCGAGAATATGGCGGCACGTACCTGAAAGTAGAGGAAGATTTGGCGCTGGAAGGCGGCAAATGCGAGAATATGGCGGCAGCTGCGTGAAAGGACAGGAAGAGTCGGCGGTGGAAGGCGGCAAAGGCGAGAATATGGCGGCACGTACCTGAAAGGAGAGGAAGAATCGGCGCTGGAAGGCGGCAAATGCGAGAATATGGCAGCCCGTGCGTGAAAGGAGAGGAAGAGTCGGCAGTGGAAGGCGGCAAAGGCAAGAATATGGCGGCACGTACCTGAAAGGAGAGGAAGAGTCGGCGCTGGAAGGCGGCAAAGGCGAGAATATGGCGGCAGCTGCGTGAAAGGAGAGGAAGAGTCGGCGCTGGAAGGCGGCAAAGGCGAGAATATGGCAGCACGCACCTGAAAGAACAGGAAGAGTCGGCGCTGGAAGGCGGCAAAGGCGAGAATATGGCGGCACGTACCTGAAAGGAGAGGAAGAGTCGGCGCTGGAAGGCGGCAAAGGCGAGAATATGGCGGCAGCTGCGTGAAAGGAGAGGAAGAGTCGGCGGTGGAAGGCGGGAAATGCGAGAATATGGCGGCAACTGCGTGAAAGGAGAGGAAGAGTCGGCGGTGGAAGGCGGGAAATGCGAGAATATGGCGGCAACTGCGTGAAAGTAGAGGAAGATTTGGCGCTGGAAGGCGGCAAAGGCGAGAATATGGCGGCACGTACCTGAAAGGAGAGGAAGAGTCGGCACTGCAAGGCGGCAAAGGCGAGAATATGGCGGCACGTACCTGAAAGGAGAGGAAGAGTCGGCGCTGGAAGGCGGCAAAGGAGAGAATATGGCGGCAACTGCGTGAAAGGAGAGGAAGAGTCGGCGCTGGAAGGCGGCAAAGGCGAGAATATGGCGGCAGCTGCGTGAAAGGAGAGGAAGAGTCGGCGGTGGAAGGCGGCAAAGGCGAGAATATGGCGGCACGTACCTGAAAGGAGAGGAAGATTTGGCGCTGGAAGGCAGCAAAGGCGAGAATATGGCGGCAACTGCGAGAAAGGAGAGGAAGAGTCGGCGCTGGAAGGCGGCAAAGGCGAGAATATGGCGGCAGCTGCGTGAAAGGAGAGGAAGAGTCGGCGGTGGAAGGCGGTAAAGGCGAGAATATGTCGGCCAGTACCTGAAAGTAGAGGAAGATTTGGCGCTGGAAGGCGGCAAACGAGAGAATATGGCGGCAACTGCATGATAGGAGAGGAAGAGTCGGCAGTGGAAGGCGGCAAAGGCGAGAATATGGCAGCACGCACCTGAAAGAACAGGAAGAGTCGGCGCTGGAAGGCGGCAAAGGCGAGAATATGGCGGCACGTACCTGAAAGGAGAGGAAGATTTGGCGCTGGAAGGCGGCAAAGGCGAGAATATGGCAGCACGTGCGTGACAGGAGAGGAAGAGTCGCCATGAGAAGGCGGCAAAGGCGAGAATATGGCGGTAGGTGCGTGAAAGGAGAGGAAGAGTCGGCGCTGGAAGGCGGCAAAGGCGAGAATATGGCGGCAGCTGCGTAAAAGGAGAGGAAGAGTCGGCGGTGGAAGGCGGGAAATGCGAGAACATGGCGGCAACTGCGTGAAAGGAGAGGAAGAGTCGGTGCTGGAAGACGGCAAAGGCGAGAATATGGCGGCACGTACCTGAAAGGAGAGGAAGATTTGGCGCTGGAAGGCGGCAAAGGCGAGAATATGGCAGCACGTACCTGAAAGGAGAGGAAGAGTCGGCGCTGGAATGCGGCAAAGGCGAGAATATGGCGGCAGGTGCGTGAAAGGAGAGGAAGAGTCGGCAGTGGATGGCCGCAAAGGCGAGAATATGGCGGCACGTACCTGAAAGGAGAGGAACAGGCGGCGGTGGAAGGCGGCAAAGGCGAGAATATGGCGGCACGTACCTGAAAGGAGAGGAAGAGTCGGCAGTGGAAGGCGGCAAAGGCGAGAATATGGCAGCACGTACCTGAAAGGAGAGGAAGAGTTGGCGCTGGAAGGCGGCAAAGGCGAGAATATGGCGGCACGTACCTGAAAGGAGAGGAAGAGTTGGCGCTGGAAGGCGGCAAAGGCGAGAATATGGCGGCACGTACCTGAAAGTAGAGGAAGAGTCGGCGCTGGAAGGTGGCAAAGGCGAGAATATGGCGGCAGCTGCGTGAAAGGAGAGGAAGAGTCGGCGCTGGAAGGCGGCAAAGGCGAGAATATGGCGGCATGTACCTGAAAGGACAGGAAGAGCCGGCGGTGGAAGGTGGCAAACGCGAGAATATAGCGGCACGTACCTGAAAGGAGAGGAAGACTCGGCGCTGGAAGGCGGCAAAGGCGAGAATATGGCGGCAGCTGCATGAAAGGAGAGGAAGAGTCGGCGATGGAAGGCGACAAATGCGAGAATATTGTGGCAACTGCGTGAAAGTAGAGGAAGAGTCGGCGCTGGAAGGCGGCAAAGGCGAGAATATGGTGGCACATACCTGAAAGGAGAGGAAGAATCGGCAGTGGAAGGCGGCAAAGGCGAGAATATGGCGGCAGCTGCGTGAAAGGAGAGGAAGAGTCGGCGGTGGAAGGCGGCAAAGGCGAGAATATCGCGGCAAGTACCTGAAAGTAGAGGAAGATTTGGCGCGGGAAGGCGGCAAAGGCGAGAATATGGCGGCAGCTGCGTGAAAGCGGAGGAAGAGTCAGCGCTGGAAGGCGGCAAAGGCGAGAATATGGCGGCACGTACCTGAAAGGAGAGGAAGATTTGGCGCTGGAAGGCGGCAAAGGCGAGAATATGGCGGCAGCTGCGTGAAAGGATAGGAAGAGTCGGCAGTGGAAAGCGGCAAAGGCGAGAATATGGCAGCACGTACCTGAAAGGAGAGGAAGAGTCGGCGCTGGAAGGCGGCAAAGGCGAGAATATCGCGGCAAGTACCTGAAAGTAGAGGAAGAGTCGGCGCTGGAAGACGGCAAAGGCGAGAATATGGCGGCAGCTGCGTGAAAGGAGAGGAAGAGTCGGCGCTGGAAGGCGGCAAAGGCGAGAATATGGCGGCACGTACCTGAAAGGAGAGGAAGAGTCGGCAGTGGAAGGCGGCAAAGGCGAGAATATGGCGGCAACTGCGTGACAGGAGAGGAAGAGTCGGCGCTGGAAGGCGGCAAAGGCGAGAATATGGCGGCAGGTGCGTGAAAGGAGAGGAAGAGTCGGCGGTGGAAGGCGGGAAATGCGAGAATATGGCGGCAACTGCGTGAAAGTAGAGGAAGATTTGGCGATGGAAGGCGGCAAAGGCGAGAATATGGCGGCACGTACCTGAAAGGAGAGGAAGAGTCGGCAGTGGAAGACGGCAAAGGCGAGAATATGGCGGCACGTACCTGAAAGGAGAGGAAGAGTCGGCGCTGGAAGGCGGGAAATGCGAGAATATGGCGGCAACTGCGTGAAAGGAGAGGAAGAGTCGGCGCTGGAAGGCGGCAAAGGCGAGAATATGGCGGCAGCTGCGTGAAAGGAGAGGAAGAGTCGGCGGTGGAAGGCGGCAAAGGCGAGAATATGGCAGCATTTGCGTGACAGGAGAGGAAGATTTGGCGCTGGAAGGCGGCAAAGGCGAGAATATGGCGGCAGCTGCGTGAAAGGAGAGGAAGAGTCGGCGCTGGAAGGCGGCAAAGGCGAGAATATGGCGGCACGTACCTGAAAGGAGAGGAAGATTTGGCGCTGGAAGGCGGCAAAGGCGAGAATATGGCGGCAACTGCATGAAAGGATAGGAAGAGTCGGCGCTGGAAGGTGGCAAAGGCGAGAATATGGCAGCACGTACCTGAAAGGAGAGGAAGATTTGGCGCTGGAAGGCGGCAAACGAGAGAATATGGCGGCAGCTGCGTGAAAGGAGAGGAAGAGTCGGCGCTGGAAGGCGGCAAAGGCGAGAATATGGCAGCACGTACCTGAAAGGAGAGGAAGATTTGGCGCTGGAACGCGGCAAACGAGAGAATATGGCGGCAGGTGCGTGAAAGGAGAGGAAGAATCGGCAGTGGAAGGCGGCAAAGGCGAGAATATGGCGGCACGTACCTGAAAGGAGAGGAACAGTCGGCGCTGGAAGGCGGCAAAGGCGAGAATATGGCAGCCCGTGCGTGAAAGGAGAGGAAGAGTCGGCGCTGGAAGGCGGCAAAGGCGAGAATATGGCAGCAGGTGCGTGACAGGAGAGGAAGAGTCGGCGCTGGAAGGCGGCAAAGGCAAGAATATGGCGGCAGCTGCGTGAAAGGAGAGGAAGAGTCGGCGGTGGAAGGCGGGAAATGCGAGAACATGGCGGCAACTCCGTGAAAGGAGAGGAAGAGTCGGCGCTGGAAGACGGCAAAGGCGAGAATATGGCGGCACGTACCTGAAAGGAGAGGAAGATTTGGCGCTGGAAGGCGGCAAAGGCGAGAATATGGCAGCACGTACCTGAAAGGAGAGGAAGAGTCGGCGCTGGAATGCGGCAAAGGCGAGAATATGGCGGCACGTACCTGAAAGGAGAGGAAGAGTCGGCGCTGGAAGGCGGCAAAGGCGAGAATATGGCGGCACGCACCTGAAAGGAGAGGAAGAGTCGGCGCTGGAAGGCGGCAAAGGCGAGAATATGGCGGCACGTACCTGAAAGTAGAGGAAGATTTGGCGCTGGAAGGCGGCAAATGCGAGAATATGGCGGCAGCTGCGTGAAAGGACAGGAAGAGTCGGCGGTGGAAGGCGGCAAAGGCGAGAATATGGCGGCACGTACCTGAAAGGAGAGGAAGAATCGGCGCTGGAAGGCGGCAAATGCGAGAATATGGCAGCCCGTGCGTGAAAGGAGAGGAAGAGTCGGCAGTGGAAGGCGGCAAAGGCAAGAATATGGCGGCACGTACCTGAAAGGAGAGGAAGAGTCGGCGCTGGAAGGCGGCAAAGGCGAGAATATGGCGGCAGCTGCGTGAAAGGAGAGGAAGAGTCGGCGCTGGAAGGCGGCAAAGGCGAGAATATGGCAGCACGCACCTGAAAGAACAGGAAGAGTCGGCGCTGGAAGGCGGCAAAGGCGAGAATATGGCGGCACGTACCTGAAAGGAGAGGAAGAGTCGGCGCTGGAAGGCGGCAAAGGCGAGAATATGGCGGCAGCTGCGTGAAAGGAGAGGAAGAGTCGGCGGTGGAAGGCGGGAAATGCGAGAATATGGCGGCAACTGCGTGAAAGGAGAGGAAGAGTCGGCGCTGGAAGGCGGCAAAGGCGAGAATATGGCGGCAGCTGCGTGAAAGGAGAGGAAGAGTCGGCAGTGGAAGACGGCAAAGGCGAGAATATGGCGGCAACTGCGTGAAACTAGAGGAAGATTTGGCGATGGAAGGCGGCAAAGGCGAGAATATGGCGGCAACTGCGTGAAAGGAGAGGAAGAGTCGGCGCTGCAAGGCGGCAAAGGCGAGAATATGGCGGCACGTACCTAAAAGGAGAGGAAGAGTCGGCGCTGGAAGGCGGCAAAGGCGAGAATATGGCGGCAACTGCGTGAAAGGAGAGGAAGAGTCGGCGCTGGAAGGCGGCAAAGGCGAGAATATGGCGGCTGGTGCGTGAAAGGAGAGGAAGAGTCGGCGGTGGAAGGCGGCAAAGGCGAGAATATGGCGGCACGTACCTGAAAGGAGAGGAAGAGTTGGCGCTGGAAGGCGGCAAAGGCGAGAATATGGCGGCAACTGCGTGAAAGGAGAGGAAGATTTGGCGGTGGAAGGCGGCAAAGGCGAGAATATGGCGGCAGCTGCGTGAAAGGAGAGGAAGAGTCGGCACTGCAAGGCGGCAAAGGCGAGAATATGGCGGCAACTGCGTGAAAGGAGAGGAAGAGTCGGCGGTAGAAGCCGGCAAAGGCGAGAATATGGCGGCACGTACCTGAAAGGAGAGGAAGAGTCGGCGCTGGAAGGCGGCAAACGAGAGAATATGGCGGCAGGTGCGTGAAAGTACAGGAAGAGTCGGCGCTGGAACGCGGCAAAGGCGAGAATATGGCGGCACGCACCTGAAAGGATATGAAGAGTCGGCGGTGGAAGGCGGCAAAGGCGAGAATATGGCGGCAGCTGCGTGAAAGGATAGGAAGAGTCGGCGGTGGAAGGCGGCAAAGGCGAGAATATGGCGGCACGTACCTGAAAGGAGAGGAAGAATCGGCGCTGGAAGGCGGCAAAGGCGAGAATATGGCAGCCCGTGCGTGAAAGGAGAGGAAGAGTCGGCGCTGGAAGGCGGCAAAGGTGAGAATATGGCGGCACGTACCTGAAAGGAGAGGAAGAGTCGGCGCTGGAAGGCGGCAAAGGCGAGAATATGGCAGCCCGTGCGTGAAAGGAGAGGAAGAGTCGGCGCTGGAAGGCGGCAAAGGCGAGAATATGGCGGCTGGTGCGTGAAAGGAGAGGAAGAGTCGGCGCTGGAAGGCGGCAAAGGCGAGAATATGGCGGCAGCTGCGTGAAAGGAGAGGAAGAGTCGGCGGTGGAAGGCGTCAAAGGCGATAATATGGCAGCATTTGCGTGACAGGAGAGGAAGAGTCGGCGCTGGAAGGCGGCAAAGGCGATAATATGGCAGCATTTGCGTGACAGGAGAGGAAGAGTCGGCGCTGGAAGGCGGCAAATGCGAGAACATGGCGGCAACTCCGTGAAAGGAGAGGAAGAGTTGGCGCTGGAAGACGGCAAAGGCGAGAATATGGCGGCACGTACCTGAAAGGAGGGGAAGATTTGGCGCTGGAAGGCAGCAAAGGCGAGAATATGGCGGCAGCTGCGTGAAAGGAGAGGAAGAGTCGGCGCTGGAAGGCGGCAAAGGCGAGAATATGGCAGCAACTGCGTGAAAGGAGAGGAAGAGTCGGCGCTGGAAGGCAGCAAAGGCGAGAATATGGCGGCAGCTGCGTGAAAGGAGAGGAAGAGTCGGCGCTGGAAGGTGGCAAAGGCGAGAATATGGCGGCACGTACCTGAAAGTAGAGGAAGATTTGGCGCTGGAAGGCGGCAAATGCGAGAATATGGCGGCAGCTGCGTGAAAGGATAGGAAGAGTCGGCGGTGGAAGGCGGCAAAGGCGAGAATATGGCGGCACGTACCTGAAAGGAGAGGAAGAATCGGCGCTGGAAGGCGGCAAAGGCGAGAATATGGCAGCCCGTGCGTGAAAGGAGAGGAAGAGTCGGCGCTGGAAGGCGGCAAAGGTGAGAATATGGCGGCACGTACCTGAAAGGAGAGGAAGAGTCGGCGCTGGAAGGCGGCAAAGGCGAGAATATGGCAGCCCGTGCGTGAAAGGAGAGGAAGAGTCGGCGCTGGAAGGCGGCAAAGGCGAGAATATGGCGGCTGGTGCGTGAAAGGAGAGGAAGAGTCGGCGCTGGAAGGCGGCAAAGGCGAGAATATGGCGGCAGCTGCGTGAAAGGAGAGGAAGAGTCGGCGGTGGAAGGCGTCAAAGGCGATAATATGGCAGCATTTGCGTGAAAGGAGAGGAAGAGTCGGCGCTGGAAGGCGGCAAAGGCGATAATATGGCAGCATTTGCGTGACAGGAGAGGAAGAGTCGGCGCTGGAAGGCGGCAAATGCGAGAACATGGCGGCAACTCCGTGAAAGGAGAGGAAGAGTTGGCGCTGGAAGACGGCAAAGGCGAGAATATGGCGGCACGTACATGAAAGGAGGGGAAGATTTGGCGCTGGTAGGCAGCAAAGGCGAGAATATGGCGGCAGCTGCGTGAAAGGAGAGGAAGAGTCGGCGCTGGAAGGCGGCAAAGGCGAGAATATGGCGGCAGGTGCGTGAAAGGAGAGGAAGAGTCGGCGCTGGAAGGCGGCAAAGGCGAGAATATGGCAGCACGTACCTGAAAGGAGAGGAAGAGTCGGCGCTGGAATGCGGCAAAGGCGAGAATATGGCGGCAGGTGCGTGAAAGGAGAGGAAGTGTCGGCGCTGGAACGCGGCAAAGGCGAGAATATGGCGGCACGCACCTGAAAGGAGAGGAAGAGTCGGCGGTGGAAGGCGGCAAAGGCGAGAATATGGCGGCACGTACCTGAAAGGAGAGGAAGAGTCGGCGCTGGAAGGCGGCAAAGGCGAGAATATGGCGGCAAGTACCTGAAAGTAGAGGAAGATTTGGCGCTGGAAGGCGGCAAATGCGAGAATATGGCGGCAGCTGCGTGAAAGGATATGAAGAATCGGCGGTGGAAGGCGGCAAAGGCGAGAATATGGCGGCACGTACCTGAAAGGAGAGGAAGAATCGGCGCTGGAAGGCGGCAAAGGCAAGAATATGGCGGCACGTACCTGAAAGGAGAGGAAGAGTCGGCAGTGGAAGGCGGCAAAGGCGAGAATATGGCGGCACGTACCTGAAAGGAGAGGAAGAGTCGGCGCTGGAAGGCGGCAAAGGCGAGAATATGGCTGCAGCTGCGTGAAAGGAGAGGAAGAGTCGGCGCTGGAAGGCGGCAAAGGCGAGAATATGGCAGCACGCACCTGAAAGAACAGGAAGAGTCGGCGCTGGAAGGCGGCAAAGGCGAGAATATGGCGGCACGTACCTGAAAGGAGAGGAAGAGTCGGCGCTGGAAGGCGGCAAAGGCGAGAATATGGCGGCAGCTGCGTGAAAGGAGAGGAAGAGTCGGCGGTGGAAGACGGCAAAGGCGAGAATATGGCGGCACGTACCTGAAAGGAGGGGAAGATTTGGCGCTGGAAGGCAGCAAAGGCGAGAATATGGCGGCAGCTGCGTGAAAGGAGAGGAAGAGTCGGCGCTGGAAGGCGGCAAAGGCGAGAATATGGCAGCAACTGCGTGAAAGGAGAGGAAGAGTCGGCGCTGGAAGGCAGCAAAGGCGAGAATATGGCGGCAGCTGCGTGAAAGGAGAGGAAGAGTCGGCGCTGGAAGGTGGCAAAGGCGAGAATATGGCGGCACGTACCTGAAAGTAGAGGAAGATTTGGCGCTGGAAGGCGGCAAATGCGAGAATATGGCGGCAGCTGCGTGAAAGGATAGGAAGAGTCGGCGGTGGAAGGCGGCAAAGGCGAGAATATGGCGGCACGTACCTGAAAGGAGAGGAAGAATCGGCGCTGGAAGGCGGCAAAGGCGAGAATATGGCAGCCCGTGCGTGAAAGGAGAGGAAGAGTCGGCGCTGGAAGGCGGCAAAGGTGAGAATATGGCGGCACGTACCTGAAAGGAGAGGAAGAGTCGGCGCTGGAAGGCGGCAAAGGCGAGAATATGGCAGCCCGTGCGTGAAAGGAGAGGAAGAGTCGGCGCTGGAAGGCGGCAAAGGCGAGAATATGGCGGCTGGTGCGTGAAAGGAGAGGAAGAGTCGGCGCTGGAAGGCGGCAAAGGCGAGAATATGGCGGCAGCTGCGTGAAAGGAGAGGAAGAGTCGGCGGTGGAAGGCGTCAAAGGCGATAATATGGCAGCATTTGCGTGAAAGGAGAGGAAGAGTCGGCGCTGGAAGGCGGCAAAGGCGATAATATGGCAGCATTTGCGTGACAGGAGAGGAAGAGTCGGCGCTGGAAGGCGGCAAATGCGAGAACATGGCGGCAACTCCGTGAAAGGAGAGGAAGAGTTGGCGCTGGAAGACGGCAAAGGCGAGAATATGGCGGCACGTACATGAAAGGAGGGGAAGATTTGGCGCTGGTAGGCAGCAAAGGCGAGAATATGGCGGCAGCTGCGTGAAAGGAGAGGAAGAGTCGGCGCTGGAAGGCGGCAAAGGCGAGAATATGGCGGCAGGTGCGTGAAAGGAGAGGAAGAGTCGGCGCTGGAAGGCGGCAAAGGCGAGAATATGGCAGCACGTACCTGAAAGGAGAGGAAGAGTCGGCGCTGGAAGGCGGCAAAGGCGAGAATATGGCGGCAGGTGCGTGAAAGGAGAGGAAGTGTCGGCGCTGGAACGCGGCAAAGGCGAGAATATGGCGGCACGCACCTGAAAGGAGAGGAAGAGTCGGCGGTGGAAGGCGGCAAACGCGAGAATATGGCGGCACGTACCTGAAAGGAGAGGAAGAGTCGGCGCTGGAAGGCGGCAAAGGCGAGAATATGGCGGCAAGTACCTGAAAGTAGAGGAAGATTTGGCGCTGGAAGGCGGCAAATGCGAGAATATGGCGGCAGCTGCGTGAAAGGATATGAAGAATCGGCGGTGGAAGGCGGCAAAGGCGAGAATATGGCGGCACGTACCTGAAAGGAGAGGAAGAATCGGCGCTGGAAGGCGGCAAAGGCAAGAATATGGCGGCACGTACCTGAAAGGAGAGGAAGAGTCGGCAGTGGAAGGCGGCAAAGGCGAGAATATGGCGGCAGGTGCGTGAAAGGAGAGGAAGAGTCGGCGCTGGAAGGCGGCAAAGGCGAGAATATGGCTGCAGCTGCGTGAAAGGAGAGGAAGAGTCGGCGCTGGAAGGCGGCAAAGGCGAGAATATGGCAGCACGCACCTGAAAGAACAGGAAGAGTCGGCGCTGGAAGGCGGCAAAGGCGAGAATATGGCGGCACGTACCTGAAAGGAGAGGAAGAGTCGGCGCTGGAAGGCGGCAAAGGCGAGAATATGGCGGCAGCTGCGTGAAAGGAGAGGAAGAGTCGGCGGTGGAAGGCGGGAAATGCGAGAATATGGCGGCAACTGCGTGAAAGGAGAGGAAGAGTCGGCGCTGGAAGGCGGCAAAGGCGAGAATATGGCGGCAGCTGCGTGAAAGGAGAGGAAGAGTCGGCAGTGGAAGACGGCAAAGGCGAGAATATGGCGGCAACTGCGTGAAACTAGAGGAAGATTTGGCGATGGAAGGCGGCAAAGGTGAGAATATGGCGGCAAGTACCTGAAAGGAGAGGAAGAGTCGGCACTGCAAGGCGGCAAAGGCGAGAATATGGCAGCACGTACCTGAAAGGAGAGGAAGATTTGGCGCTGGAAGGCGGCAAAGGCGAGAATATGGCGGCAACTGCGTGAAAGGAGAGGAAGAGTCGGCGCTGGAAGGCGGCAAAGGCGAGAATATGGCGGCAACTGCGTGAAAGGAGAGGAAGAGTCGGCGGTGGAAGGCGGTAAAGGCGAGAACATGGCGGCCAGTACCTGGAAGGAGAGGAAGATTTGGCGCTGGAAGGTGGCAAACGAGAGAATATGGCGGCAACTGCATGAAAGGAGAGGAAGAGTCGGCAGTGGAAGGCGGCAAAGGCGAGAATATGGCAGCACGCACCTGAAAGAACAGGAAGAGTCGGCGCTGGAAGGCGGCAAAGGCGAGAATATGGCGGCACGTACCTGAAAGGAGAGGAAGATTTGGCGCTGGAAGGCGGCAAAGGCGAGAATATGGCAGCACGTGCGTGACAGGAGAGGAAGAGTCGCCATTAGAAGGCGGCAAAGGCGAGAATATGGCGGGAGGTGCGTGAAAGGAGAGGAAGAGTCGGCGCTGGAAGGCGGCAAAGGCGAGAATATGGCGGCAGCTGCGTAAAAGGAGAGGAAGAGTCGGCGCTGGAACGCGGCAAATGCGAGAATATGGCGGCACGCACCTGAAAGGAGAGGAAGAGTCGGCGGTGGAAGGCGGCAAACGCGAGAATATGGCGGCACGTACCTGAAAGGAGAGGAAGAGTCGGCGCTGGAAGGCGGCAAAGGCGAGAATATGGCGGCAAGTACCTGAAAGTAGAGGAAGATTTGGCGCTGGAACGCGGCAAAGGCGAGAATATGGCGGCAGCTGCGTGAAAGGATATGAAGAATCGGCGGTGGAAGGCGGCAAAGGCGAGAATATGGCGGCACGTACCTGAAAGGAGAGGAAGAGTCGGCAGTGGAAGGCGGCAAAGGCGAGAATATGGCGGCACGTACCTGAAAGGAGAGGAAGAGTCGGCGCTGGAAGGCGGCAAAGGCGAGAATATGGCTGCAGCTGCGTGAAAGGAGAGGAAGAGTCGGCGCTGGAAGGCGGCAAAGGCGAGAATATGGCAGCACGCACCTGAAAGAACAGGAAGAGTCGGCGCTGGAAGGCGGCAAAGGCGAGAATATGGCGGCACGTACCTGAAAGGAGAGGAAGAGTCGGCGCTGGAAGGCGGCAAAGGCGAGAATATGGCGGCAGCTGCGTGAAAGGAGAGAAAGAGTCGGCGGTGGAAGGCGGGAAATGCGAGAATATGGCGGCAACTCCGTGAAAGGAGAGGAAGAGTCGGCGCTGGAAGGCGGCAAAGGCGAGAATATGGCGGCAGCTGCGTGAAAGGAGAGGAAGAGTCGGCAGTGGAAGACGGCAAAGGCGAGAATATGGCGGCAACTGCGTGAAACTAGAGGAAGATTTGGCGATGGAAGGCGGCAAAGGTGAGAATATGGCGGCACGTACCTGAAAGGAGAGGAAGAGTCGGCACTGCAAGGCGGCAAAGGCGAGAATATGGCGGCACGTACCTGAAAGGAGAGGAAGATTTGGCGCTGGAAGGCGGCAAAGGCGAGAATATGGCGGCAGCTGCGTGAAAGGAGAGGAAGAGTCGGCGCTGGAAGGCGGCAAAGGCGAGAATATGGCGGCTGGTGCGTGAAAGGAGAGGAAGAGTCGGCGCTGGAAGGCGGCAAAGGCGAGAATATGGCGGCAGCTGCGTGAAAGGAGAGGAAGAGTCGGCGGTGGAAGGCGGCAAAGGCGATAATATGGCAGCATTTGCGTGACAGGAGAGGAAGAGTCGGCGCTGGAAGGCGGCAAAGGCGATAATATGGCAGCATTTGCGTGACAGGAGAGGAAGAGTCGGCGCTGGAAGGCGGCAAATGCGAGAACATGGCGGCAACTCCGTGAAAGGAGAGGAAGAGTTGGCGCTGGAAGACGGCAAAGGCGAGAATATGGCGGCACGTACCTGAAAGGAGGGGAAGATTTGGCGCTGGAAGGCAGCAAAGGCGAGAATATGGCGGCAGCTGCGTGAAAGGAGAGGAAGAGTCGGCGCTGGAAGGCGGCAAAGGCGAGAATATGGCAGCAACTGCGTGAAAGGAGAGGAAGAGTCGGCGCTGGAAGGCGGCAAAGGCGAGAATATGGCGGCAGCTGCGTGAAAGGAGAGGAAGAGTCGGCGCTGGAAGGTGGCAAAGGCGAGAATATGGCGGCACGTACCTGAAAGTAGAGGAAGATTTGGCGCTGGAAGGCGGCAAATGCGAGAATATGGCGGCAGCTGCGTGAAAGGATAGGAAGAGTCGGCGGTGGAAGGCGGCAAAGGCGAGAATATGGCGGCACGTACCTGAAAGGAGAGGAAGAATCGGCGCTGGAAGGCGGCAAAGGCGAGAATATGGCAGCCCGTGCGTGAAAGGAGAGGAAGAGTCGGCGCTGGAAGGCGGCAAAGGTGAGAATATGGCGGCACGTACCTGAAAGGAGAGGAAGAGTCGGCGCTGGAAGGCGGCAAAGGCGAGAATATGGCAGCCCGTGCGTGAAAGGAGAGGAAGAGTCGGCGCTGGAAGGCGGCAAAGGCGAGAATATGGCGGCTGGTGCGTGAAAGGAGAGGAAGAGTCGGCGCTGGAAGGCGGCAAAGGCGAGAATATGGCGGCAGCTGCGTGAAAGGAGAGGAAGAGTCGGCGGTGGAAGGCGTCAAAGGCGATAATATGGCAGCATTTGCGTGAAAGGAGAGGAAGAGTCGGCGCTGGAAGGCGGCAAAGGCGATAATATGGCAGCATTTGCGTGACAGGAGAGGAAGAGTCGGCGCTGGAAGGCGGCAAATGCGAGAACATGGCGGCAACTCCGTGAAAGGAGAGGAAGAGTTGGCGCTGGAAGACGGCAAAGGCGAGAATATGGCGGCACGTACCTGAAAGGAGGGGAAGATTTGGCGCTGGTAGGCAGCAAAGGCGAGAATATGGCGGCAGCTGCGTGAAAGGAGAGGAAGAGTCGGCGCTGGAAGGCGGCAAAGGCGAGAATATGGCGGCAGGTGCGTGAAAGGAGAGGAAGAGTCGGCGCTGGAAGGCGGCAAAGGCGAGAATATGGCAGCACGTACCTGAAAGGAGAGGAAGAGTCGGCGCTGGAATGCGGCAAAGGCGAGAATATGGCGGCAGGTGCGTGAAAGGAGAGGAAGTGTCGGCGCTGGAACGCGGCAAAGGCGAGAATATGGCGGCACGCACCTGAAAGGAGAGGAAGAGTCGGCGGTGGAAGGCGGCAAACGCGAGAATATGGCGGCACGTACCTGAAAGGAGAGGAAGAGTCGGCGCTGGAAGGCGGCAAAGGCGAGAATATGGCGGCAAGTACCTGAAAGTAGAGGAAGATTTGGCGCTGGAAGGCGGCAAATGCGAGAATATGGCGGCAGCTGCGTGAAAGGATATGAAGAATCGGCGGTGGAAGGCGGCAAAGGCGAGAATATGGCGGCACGTACCTGAAAGGAGAGGAAGAATCGGCGCTGGAAGGCGGCAAAGGCAAGAATATGGCGGCACGTACCTGAAAGGAGAGGAAGAGTCGGCAGTGGAAGGCGGCAAAGGCGAGAATATGGCGGCACGTACCTGAAAGGAGAGGAAGAGTCGGCGCTGGAAGGCGGCAAAGGCGAGAATATGGCTGCAGCTGCGTGAAAGGAGAGGAAGAGTCGGCGCTGGAAGGCGGCAAAGGCGAGAATATGGCAGCACGCACCTGAAAGAACAGGAAGAGTCGGCGCTGGAAGGCGGCAAAGGCGAGAATATGGCGGCACGTACCTGAAAGGAGAGGAAGAGTCGGCGCTGGAAGGCGGCAAAGGCGAGAATATGGCGGCAGCTGCGTGAAAGGAGAGGAAGAGTCGGCGGTGGAAGGCGGGAAATGCGAGAATATGGCGGCAACTGCGTGAAAGGAGAGGAAGAGTCGGCGCTGGAAGGCGGCAAAGGCGAGAATATGGCGGCAGCTGCGTGAAAGGAGAGGAAGAGTCGGCAGTGGAAGACGGCAAAGGCGAGAATATGGCGGCAACTGCGTGAAACTAGAGGAAGATTTGGCGATGGAAGGCGGCAAAGGTGAGAATATGGCGGCAAGTACCTGAAAGGAGAGGAAGAGTCGGCACTGCAAGGCGGCAAAGGCGAGAATATGGCAGCACGTACCTGAAAGGAGAGGAAGATTTGGCGCTGGAAGGCGGCAAAGGCGAGAATATGGCGGCAACTGCGTGAAAGGAGAGGAAGAGTCGGCGCTGGAAGGCGGCAAAGGCGAGAATATGGCGGCAACTGCGTGAAAGGAGAGGAACAGTCGGCGGTGGAAGGCGGTAAAGGCGAGAATATGGCGGCCAGTACCTGAAAGGAGAGGAAGATTTGGCGCTGGAAGGTGGCAAACGAGAGAATATGGCGGCAACTGCATGAAAGGAGAGGAAGAGTCGGCAGTGGAAGGCGGCAAAGGCGAGAATATGGCAGCACGCACCTGAAAGAACAGGAAGAGTCGGCGCTGGAAGGCGGCAAAGGCAAGAATATGGCGGCACGTACCTGAAAGGAGAGGAAGATTTGGCGCTGGAAGGCGGCAAAGGCGAGAATATGGCAGCACGTGCGTGACAGGAGAGGAAGAGTCGCCGCTAGAAGGCGGCAAAGGCGAGAATATGGCGGTAGGTGCGTGAAAGGAGAGGAAGAGTCGGCGCTGGAAGGCGGCAAAGGCGAGAATATGGCGGCAGCTGCGTAAAAGGAGAGGAAGAGTCGGCGCTGGAACGCGGCAAATGCGAGAATATGGCGGCACGCACCTGAAAGGAGAGGAAGAGTCGGCGGTGGAAGGCGGCAAACGCGAGAATATGGCGACACGTACCTGAAAGGAGAGGAAGAGTCGGCGCTGGAAGGCGGCAAAGGCGAGAATATGGCGGCAAGTACCTGAAAGTAGAGGAAGATTTGGCGCTGGAACGCGGCAAAGGCGAGAATATGGCGGCAGCTGCGTGAAAGGATATGAAGAATCGGCGGTGGAAGGCGGCAAAGGCGAGAATATGGCGGCACGTACCTGAAAGGAGAGGAAGAATCGGCGCTGGAAGGCGGCAAAGGCGAGAATATGGCGGCACGTACCTGAAAGGAGAGGAAGAGTCGGCAGTGGAAGGCGGCAAAGGCGAGAATATGGCGGCAGCTGCGTGAAAGGAGAGGAAGAGTCGGCGCTGGAAGGCGGCAAAGGCGAGAATATGGCTGCAGCTGCGTGAAAGGAGAGGAAGAGTCGGCGCTGGAAGGCGGCAAAGGCGAGAATATGGCAGCACGCACCTGAAAGAACAGGAAGAGTCGGCGGTGTAAGGCGGCAAAGGCGAGAATATGGCGGCACGTACCTGAAAGGAGAGGAAGAGTCGGCGCTGGAAGGCGGCAAAGGCGAGAATATGGCGGCAGCTGCGTGAAAGGAGAGAAAGAGTCGGCGGTGGAAGGCGGGAAATGCGAGAATATGGCGGCAACTCCGTGAAAGGAGAGGAAGAGTCGGCGCTGGAAGGCGGCAAAGGCGAGAATATGGCGGCAGCTGCGTGAAAGGAGAGGAAGAGTCGGCAGTGGAAGACGGCAAAGGCGAGAATATGGCGGCAACTGCGTGAAACTAGAGGAAGATTTGGCGATGGAAGGCGGCAAAGGTGAGAATATGGCGGCACGTACCTGAAAGGAGAGGAAGAGTCGGCACTGCAAGGCGGCAAAGGCGAGAATATGGCGGCACGTACCTGAAAGGAGAGGAAGATTTGGCGCTGGAAGGCGGCAAAGGCGAGAATATGGCGGCAACTGCGTGAAAGGAGAGGAAGAGTCGGCGCTGGAAGGCGGCAAAGGCGAGAATATGGCGGCAGCTGCGTGAAAGGAGAGGAAGAGTCGGCGGTGGAAGGCGGTAAAGGCGAGAATATGGCGGCCAGTACCTGAAAGTAGAGGAAGATTTGGCGCTGGAAGGCGGCAAAGGCGAGAATATGGCGGCACGTACCTGAAAGGAGAGGAAGATTTGGCGCTGGAAGGCGGCAAAGGCAAGAATATGGCAGCACGTGCGTGACAGGAGAGGAAGAGTCGCCATTAGAAGGCGGCAAAGGCGAGAATATGGCGGTAGGTGCGTGAAAGGAGAGGAAGAGTCGCCGCTGGAAGGCGGCAAAGGCGAGAATATGGCGGCAGCTGCGTAAAAGGAGAGGAAGAGTCGGCGGTGGAAGGCGGGAAATGCGAGAACATGGCGGCAACTGCGTGAAAGGAGAGAAAGAGTCGGTGCTGGAAGACGGCAAAGGCGAGAATATGGCGGCACGTACCTGAAAGGAGAGGAAGATTTGGCGCTGGAAGGCGGCAAAGGCGAGAATATGGCAGCACGTACCTGAAAGGAGAGGAAGAGTCGGCGCTGGAATGCGGCAAAGGCGAGAATATGGCGGCAGGTGCGTGAAAGGAGAGGAAGAGTCGGCAGTGGATGGCCGCAAAGGCGAGAATATGGCGGCACGTACCTGAAAGGAGAGGAACAGGCGGCGGTGGAAGGCGGCAAAGGCGAGAATATGGCGGCACGTACCTGAAAGGACAGGAAGAGTTGGCGCTGGAAGGCGGCAAAGGCGAGAATATGGCGGCAGCTGCGTGAAAGGAGAGGAAGAGTCGGCAGTGGAAGGCGGCAAAGGCGAGAATATGGCAGCACGTACCTGAAAGAACAGGAAGAGTCGGCGCTGGAAGGCGGCAAAGGCGAGAATATGGCGGCACGTACCTGAAAGTAGAGGAAGAGTCGGCGCTGGAAGGTGGCAAAGGCGAGAACATGGCGGCAGCTGCGTGAAAGGAGAGGAAGAGTCGGCGCTGGAAGGCGGCAAAGGCGAGAATATGGCGGCACGTACCTGAAAGGACAGGAAGAGCCGGCGGTGGAAGGTGGCAAACGCGAGAATATAGCGGCACGTACCTGAAAGGAGAGGAAGACTCGGCGCTGGAAGGCGGCAAAGGCGAGAATATGGCGGCAGCTGCATGAAAGGAGAGGAAGAGTCGGCGATGGAAGGCGGCAAATGCGAGAATATTGTGGCAACTGCGTGAAAGTAGAGGAAGAGTCGGCGCTGGAAGGCGGCAAAGGCGAGAATATGGCGGCACATACCTGAAAGGAGAGGAAGAATCGGCAGTGGAAGGCGGCAAAGGCGAGAATATGGCGGCAGCTGCGTGAAAGGAGAGGAAGAGTCGGCGGTGGAAGGCGGGAAATGCGAGAATATGGCGGCAAGTACCTGAAAGTAGAGGAAGATTTGGCGCGGGAAGGCGGCAAAGGCGAGAATATGGCGGCAGCTGCGTGAAAGCGGAGGAAGAGTCGGCGCTGGAAGGCGGCAAAGGCGAGAATATGGCGGCACGTACCTGAAAGGAGAGGAAGATTTGGCGCTGGAAGGCGGCAAAGGCGAGAATATGGCGGCAGCTGCGTGAAAGGATAGGAAGAGTCGGCAGTGGAAAGCGGCAAAGGGGAGAATATGGCAGCACGTACCTGAAAGGAGAGGAAGAGTCGGCGCTGGAAGGCGGCAAAGGCGAGAATATGGCGGCAAGTACCTGAAAGTAGAGGAAGAGTCGGCGCTGGAAGACGGCAAAGGCGAGAATATGGCGGCAGCTGCGTGAAAGGAGAGGAAGAGTCGGCGCTGGAAGGCGGCAAATGCGAGAATATGGCGGCACGTACCTGAAAGGAGAGGAAGATTTGGCGCTGGAAGGCGGCAAAGGCGAGAATATGGCGGCAACTGCGTGACAGGAGAGGAAGAGTCGGCAGTGGAAGGCGGCAAAGGCGAGAATATGGCAGCACGCACCTGAAAGAACAGGAAGAGTCGGCGCTGGAAGGCGGCAAAGGCGAGAATATGGCGGCACGTACCTGAAAGGAGAGGAAGATTTGGCGCTGGAAGGCGGCAAAGGCGAGAATATGGCGGCACGTACCTGAAAGGAGAGGAAGAGTCGGCGCTGGAAGGCGGCAAAGGCGAGAATATGGCGGCAGGTGCGTGAAAGGAGAGGAAGAGTCGGCGGTGGAAGGCGGGAAATGCGAGAATATGGCGGCAACTGCGTGAAAGTAGAGGAAGATTTGGCGATGGAAGGCGGCAAAGGCGAGAATATGGCGGCATTTGCGTGACAGGAGAGGAAGAGTCGGCGCTGGAAGGCGGCAAAGGCGAGAATATGGCGGCACGTACCTGAAAGGAGAGGAAGATTTGGCGCTGGAAGGCGGCAAAGAAGAGAATATGGCGGCAACTGCGTGAAAGGAGAGGAAGAGTCGGCGCTGGAAGGCGGCAAAGGCGAGAATATGGCGGCAGCTGCGTGAAAGGAGAGGAAGAGTCGGCGGTGGAAGGCGGCAAAGGCGAGAATATGGCAGCATTTGCGTGACAGGAGAGGAAGATTTGGCGCTGGAAGGCGGCAAAGGCGAGAATATGGCGGCAGCTGCGTGAAAGGAGAGGAAGAGTCGGCGCTGGAAGGCGGCAAAGGCGAGAATATGGCGGCACGTACCTGAAAGGAGAGGAAGACTCGGCGGTGGAAGGCGGCAAAGGCGAGAATATGGCGGCACGTACCTGAAAGGAGAGGAAGAATCGGCGCTGGAAGGCGGCAAAGGCGAGAATATGGCGGCACGTACCTGAAAGGAGAGGAAGAGTCGGCAGTGGAAGGCGGCAAAGGCAAGAATATGGCGGCACGTACCTGAAAGGAGAGGAAGAGTCGGCGCTGGAAGGCGGCAAAGGCGAGAATATGGCGGCAGCTGCGTGAAAGGAGAGGAAGAGTCGGCGCTGGAAGGCGGCAAAGGCGAGAATATGGCAGCACGCACCTGAAAGAACAGGAAGAGTCGGCGCTGGAAGGCGGCAAAGGCGAGAATATGGCGGCACGTACCTGAAAGGAGAGGAAGAGTCGGCGCTGGAAGGCGGCAAAGGCGAGAATATGGCGGCAGCTGCGTGAAAGGAGAGGAAGAGTCGGCGGTGGAAGGCGGGAAATGCGAGAATATGGCGGCAACTGCGTGAAAGGAGAGGAAGAGTCGGCGCTGGAAGGCGGCAAAGGCGAGAATATGGCGGCAGCTGCGTGAAAGGAGAGGAAGAGTCGGCAGTGGAAGACGGCAAAGGCGAGAATATGGCGGCAACTGCGTGAAACTAGAGGAAGATTTGGCGGTGGAAGGCGGCAAAGGCGAGAATATGGCGGCACGTACCTGAAAGGAGAGGAAGAGTCGGCACTGCAAGGCGGCAAAGGCGAGAATATGGCGGCAGCTGCGTGAAAGGAGAGGAAGAGTCGGCAGTGGAAGACGGCAAAGGCGAGAATATGGCGGCAACTGCGTGAAACTAGAGGAAGATTTGGCGATGGAAGGCGGCAAAGGTGAGAATATGGCGGCACGTACCTGAAAGGAGAGGAAGAGTCGGCACTGCAAGGCGGCAAAGGCGAGAATATGGCGGCACGTACCTGAAAGGAGAGGAAGATTTGGCGCTGGAAGGCGGCAAAGGCGAGAATATGGCGGCAACTGCGTGAAAGGAGAGGAAGAGTCGGCGCTGGAAGGCGGCAAACGCGAGAATATGGCGGCAGCTGCGTGAAAGGAGAGGAAGAGTCGGCGGTGGAAGGCGGTAAAGGCGAGAATATGGCGGCCAGTACCTGAAAGTAGAGGAAGATTTGGCGCTGGAAGGCGGCAAACGAGAGAATATGGCGGCAACTGCATGAAAGGAGAGGAAGATTTGGCGGTGGAAGGCGGCAAAGGCGAGAATATGGCAGCACGCACCTGAAAGAACAGGAAGAGTCGGCGCTGGAAAGCGGCAAAGGCGAGAATATGGCGGCACGTACCTGAAAGGAGAGGAAGATTTGGCGCTGGAAGGCGGCAAAGGCGAGAATATGGCAGCACGTGCGTGACAGGAGAGGAAGAGTCGCCATTAGAAGGCGGCAAAGGCGAGAATATGGCGGTAGGTGCGTGAAAGGAGAGGAAGAGTCGCCGCTGGAAGGCGGCAAAGGCGAGAATATGGCGGCAGCTGCGTAAAAGGAGAGGAAGAGTCGGCGGTGGAAGGCGGGAAATGCGAGAACATGGCGGCAACTGCGTGAAAGGAGAGGAAGAGTCGGTGCTGGAATACGGCAAAGGCGAGAATATGGCGGCACGTACCTGAAAGGAGAGGAAGATTTGGCGCTGGAAGGCGGCAAAGGCGAGAATATGGCAGCACGTACCTGAAAGGAGAGGAAGAGTCGGCGCTGGAAGGCGGCAAAGGCGAGAATATGGCGGCAGGTGCGTGAAAGGAGAGGAAGAGTCGGCAGTGGATGGCCGCAAAGGCGAGAATATGGCGGCACGTACCTGAAAGGAGAGGAACAGGCGGCGGTGGAAGGCGGCAAAGGCGAGAATATGGCGGCACGTACCTGAAAGGAGAGGAAGAGTTGGCGCTGGAAGGCGGCAAAGGCGAGAATATGGCGGCAGCTGCGTGAAAGGAGAGGAAGAGTCGGCAGTGGAAGGCGGCAAAGGCGAGAATATGGCAGCACGTACCTGAAAGGAGAGGAAGATTTGGCGCTGGAAGGCGGCAAAGGCGAGAATATGGCGGCACGTACCTGAAAGTAGAGGAAGAGTCGGCGCTGGAAGGTGGCAAAGGCGAGAATATGGCGGCAGCTGCGTGAAAGGAGAGGAAGAGTCGGCGCTGGAAGGCGGCAAAGGCGAGAATATGGCGGCACGTACCTGAAAGGACAGGAAGAGCCGGCGGTGGAAGGTGGCAAACGCGAGAATATAGCGGCACGTACCTGAAAGGAGAGGAAGACTCGGCGCTGGAAGGCGGCAAAGGCGAGAATATGGCGGCAGCTGCATGAAAGGAGAGGAAGAGTCGGCGATGGAAGGCGGCAAATGCGAGAATATTGTGGCAACTGCGTAAAAGTAGAGGAAGAGTCGGCGCTGGAAGGCGGCAAAGGCGAGAATATGGCGGCACATACCTGAAAGGAGAGGAAGAATCGGCAGTGGAAGGCGGCAAAGGCGAGAATATGGCGGCAGCTGCGTGAAAGGAGAGGAAGAGTCGGCGGTGGAAGGCGGGAAATGCGAGAATATGGCGGCAAGTACCTGAAAGTAGAGGAAGATTTGGCGCGGGAAGGCGGCAAAGGCGAGAATATGGCGGCAGCTGCGTGAAAGCGGAGGAAGAGTCGGCGCTGGAAGGCGGCAAAGGCGAGAATATGGCGGCACGTACCTGAAAGGAGAGGAAGATTTGGCGCTGGAAGGCGGCAAAGGCGAGAATATGGCGGCAGCTGCGTGAAAGGAGAGGAAGAGTCGGCGCTGGAAGGCGGCAAAGGCGAGAATATGGCGGCACGTACCTGAAAGGAGAGGAAGATTTGGCGCTGGAAGGCGGCAAAGGCGAGAATATGGCGTCAACTGCGTGACAGGAGAGGAAGAGTCGGCGCTGGAAGGCGGCAAAGGCGAGAATATGGCGGCAGGTGCGTGAAAGGAGAGGAAGAGTCGGCGGTGGAAGGCGGGAAATGCGAGAATATGGCGGCAACTGCGTGAAAGTAGAGGAAGATTTGGCGATGGAAGGCGGCAAAGGCGAGAATATGGCGGCACGTACCTGAAAGGAGAGGAAGAGTCGGCACTGCAAAGCGGCAAAGGCGAGAATATGGCGGCACGTACCTGAAAGGAGAGGAAGATTTGGCGCTGGAAGGCGGCAAAGGAGAGAATATGGCGGCAACTGCGTGAAAGGAGAGGAAGAGTCGGCGCTGGAAGGCGGCAAAGGCGAGAATATGGCGGCAGCTGCGTGAAAGGAGAGGAAGAGTCGGCGGTGGAAGGCGGCAAAGGCGAGAATATGGCAGCATTTGCGTGACAGGAGAGGAAGATTTGGCGCTGGAAGGCGGCAAAGGCGAGAATATGGCGGCAGCTGCGTGAAAGGAGAGGAAGAGTCGGCGCTGGAAGGCGGCAAAGGCGAGAATATGGCGGCACGTACCTGAAAGGAGAGGAAGACTCGGCGGTGGAAGGCGGCAAAGGCGAGAATATGGCGGCACGTACCTGAAAGGAGAGGAAGAATCGGCGCTGGAAGGCGGCAAAGGCGAGAATATGGCGGCACGTACCTGAAAGGAGAGGAAGAGTCGGCAGTGGAAGGCGGCAAAGGCAAGAATATGGCGGCACGTACCTGAAAGGAGAGGAAGAGTCGGCGCTGGAAGGCGGCAAAGGCGAGAATATGGCGGCAGCTGCGTGAAAGGAGAGGAAGAGTCGGCGCTGGAAGGCGGCAAAGGCGAGAATATGGCAGCACGCACCTGAAAGAACAGGAAGAGTCGGCGCTGGAAGGCGGCAAAGGCGAGAATATGGCGGCACGTACCTGAAAGGAGAGGAAGAGTCGGCGCTGGAAGGCGGCAAAGGCGAGAATATGGCGGCAGCTGCGTGAAAGGAGAGGAAGAGTCGGCGGTGGAAGGCGGGAAATGCGAGAATATGGCGGCAACTGCGTGAAAGGAGAGGAAGAGTCGGCGCTGGAAGGCGGCAAAGGCGAGAATATGGCGGCAGCTGCCTGAAAGGAGAGGAAGAGTCGGCAGTGGAAGACGGCAAAGGCGAGAATATGGCGGCAACTGCGTGAAACTAGAGGAAGATTTGGCGGTGGAAGGCGGCAAAGGCGAGAATATGGCGGCACGTACCTGAAAGGAGAGGAAGAGTCGGCACTGCAAGGCGGCAAAGGCGAGAATATGGCGGCAGCTGCGTGAAAGGAGAGGAAGAGTCGGCAGTGGAAGACGGCAAAGGCGAGAATATGGCGGCAACTGCGTGAAACTAGAGGAAGATTTGGCGATGGAAGGCGGCAAAGGTGAGAATATGGCGGCACGTACCTGAAAGGAGAGGAAGAGTCGGCACTGCAAGGCGGCAAAGGCGAGAATATGGCGGCACGTACCTGAAAGGAGAGGAAGATTTGGCGCTGGAAGGCGGCAAAGGCGAGAATATGGCGGCAACTGCGTGAAAGGAGAGGAAGAGTCGGCGCTGGAAGGCGGCAAACGCGAGAATATGGCGGCAGCTGCGTGAAAGGAGAGGAAGAGTCGGCGGTGGAAGGCGGTAAAGGCGAGAATATGGCGGCCAGTACCTGAAAGTAGAGGAAGATTTGGCGCTGGAAGGCGGCAAACGAGAGAATATGGCGGCAACTGCATGAAAGGAGAGGAAGATTTGGCGGTGGAAGGCGGCAAAGGCGAGAATATGGCAGCACGCACCTGAAAGAACAGGAAGAGTCGGCGCTGGAAAGCGGCAAAGGCGAGAATATGGCGGCACGTACCTGAAAGGAGAGGAAGATTTGGCGCTGGAAGGCGGCAAAGGCGAGAATATGGCAGCACGTGCGTGACAGGAGAGGAAGAGTCGCCATTAGAAGGCGGCAAAGGCGAGAATATGGCGGTAGGTGCGTGAAAGGAGAGGAAGAGTCGCCGCTGGAAGGCGGCAAAGGCGAGAATATGGCGGCAGCTGCGTAAAAGGAGAGGAAGAGTCGGCGGTGGAAGGCGGGAAATGCGAGAACATGGCGGCAACTGCGTGAAAGGAGAGGAAGAGTCGGTGCTGGAATACGGCAAAGGCGAGAATATGGCGGCACGTACCTGAAAGGAGAGGAAGATTTGGCGCTGGAAGGCGGCAAAGGCGAGAATATGGCAGCACGTACCTGAAAGGAGAGGAAGAGTCGGCGCTGGAAGGCGGCAAAGGCGAGAATATGGCGGCAGGTGCGTGAAAGGAGAGGAAGAGTCGGCAGTGGATGGCCGCAAAGGCGAGAATATGGCGGCACGTACCTGAAAGGAGAGGAACAGGCGGCGGTGGAAGGCGGCAAAGGCGAGAATATGGCGGCAGGTACCTGAAAGGAGAGGAAGAGTTGGCGCTGGAAGGCGGCAAAGGCGAGAATATGGCGGCAGCTGCGTGAAAGGAGAGGAAGAGTCGGCAGTGGAAGGCGGCAAAGGCGAGAATATGGCAGCACGTACCTGAAAGGAGAGGAAGATTTGGCGCTGGAAGGCGGCAAAGGCGAGAATATGGCGGCACGTACCTGAAAGTAGAGGAAGAGTCGGCGCTGGAAGGTGGCAAAGGCGAGAATATGGCGGCAGCTGCGTGAAAGGAGAGGAAGAGTCGGCGCTGGAAGGCGGCAAAGGCGAGAATATGGCGGCACGTACCTGAAAGGACAGGAAGAGCCGGCGGTGGAAGGTGGCAAACGCGAGAATATAGCGGCACGTACCTGAAAGGAGAGGAAGACTCGGCGCTGGAAGGCGGCAAAGGCGAGAATATGGCGGCAGCTGCATGAAAGGAGAGGAAGAGTCGGCGATGGAAGGCGGCAAATGCGAGAATATTGTGGCAACTGCGTGAAAGTAGAGGAAGAGTCGGCGCTGGAAGGCGGCAAAGGCGAGAATATGGCGGCACATACCTGAAAGGAGAGGAAGAATCGGCAGTGGAAGGCGGCAAAGGCGAGAATATGGCGGCAGCTGCGTGAAAGGAGAGGAAGAGTCGGCGGTGGAAGGCGGGAAATGCGAGAATATGGCGGCAAGTACCTGAAAGTAGAGGAAGATTTGGCGCGGGAAGGCGGCAAAGGCGAGAATATGGCGGCAGCTGCGTGAAAGCGGAGGAAGAGTCGGCGCTGGAAGGCGGCAAAGGCGAGAATATGGCGGCACGTACCTGAAAGGAGAGGAAGATTTGGCGCTGGAAGGCGGCAAAGGCGAGAATATGGCGGCAGCTGCGTGAAAGGAGAGGAAGAGTCGGCGCTGGAAGGCGGCAAAGGCGAGAATATGGCGGCACGTACCTGAAAGGAGAGGAAGATTTGGCGCTGGAAGGCGGCAAAGGCAAGAATATGGCGTCAACTGCGTGACAGGAGAGGAAGAGTCGGCGCTGGAAGGCGGCAAAGGCGAGAATATGGCGGCAGGTGCGTGAAAGGAGAGGAAGAGTCGGCGGTGGAAGGCGGGAAATGCGAGAATATGGCGGCAACTGCGTGAAAGTAGAGGAAGATTTGGCGATGGAAGGCGGCAAAGGCGAGAATATGGCGGCACGTACCTGAAAGGAGAGGAAGAGTCGGCACTGCAAAGCGGCAAAGGCGAGAATATGGCGGCACGTACCTGAAAGGAGAGGAAGATTTGGCGCTGGAAGGCGGCAAAGGCGAGAATATGGCGGCAACTGCGTGAAAGGAGAGGAAGAGTCGGCGCTGGAAGGCGGCAAAGGCGAGAATATGGCGGCAGCTGCGTGAAAGGAGAGGAAGAGTCGGCGGTGGAAGGCGGCAAAGGCGAGAATATGGCAGCATTTGCGTGACAGGAGAGGAAGATTTGGCGCTGGAAGGCGGCAAAGGCGAGAATATGGCGGCAGCTGCGTGAAAGGAGAGGAAGAGTCGGCGCTGGAAGGCGGCAAAGGCGAGAATATGGCGGCACGTACCTGAAAGGAGAGGAAGAGTCGGCGGTGGAAGGCGGCAAAGGCGAGAATATGGCGGCACGTACCTGAAAGGAGAGGAAGAATCGGCGCTGGAAGGCGGCAAAGGCGAGAATATGGCGGCACGTACCTGAAAGGAGAGGAAGAGTCGGCAGTGGAAGGCGGCAAAGGCAAGAATATGGCGGCACGTACCTGAAAGGAGAGGAAGAGTCGGCGCTGGAAGGCGGCAAAGGCGAGAATATGGCGGCAGCTGCGTGAAAGGAGAGGAAGAGTCGGCGCTGGAAGGCGGCAAAGGCGAGAATATGGCAGCACGCACCTGAAAGAACAGGAAGAGTCGGCGCTGGAAGGCGGCAAAGGCGAGAATATGGCGGCACGTACCTGAAAGGAGAGGAAGAGTCGGCGCTGGAAGGCGGCAAAGGCGAGAATATGGCGGCAGCTGCGTGAAAGGAGAGGAAGAGTCGGCGGTGGAAGGCGGGAAATGCGAGAATATGGCGGCAACTGCGTGAAAGGAGAGGAAGAGTCGGCGCTGGAAGGCGGCAAAGGCGAGAATATGGCGGCAGCTGCCTGAAAGGAGAGGAAGAGTCGGCAGTGGAAGACGGCAAAGGCGAGAATATGGCGGCAACTGCGTGAAACTAGAGGAAGATTTGGCGATGGAAGGCGGCAAAGGCGAGAATATGGCGGCACGTACCTGAAAGGAGAGGAAGAGTCGGCACTGCAAGGCGGCAAAGGCGAGAATATGGCGGCACGTACCTGAAAGGAGAGGAAGATTTGGCGCTGGAATGCGGCAAAGGCGAGAATATGGCGGCAACTGCGTGAAAGGAGAGGAAGAGTCGGCGCTGGAAGGCGGCAAAGGCGAGAATATGGCGGCAGCTGCGTGAAAGGAGAGGAAGAGTCGGCGGTGGAAGGCGGCAAAGGCGAGAATATGGCGGCACGTACCTGAAAGGAGAGGAAGAGTCGGCGCTGGAAGGCGGCAAAGGCGAGAATATGGCGGCAACTGCGTGAAAGGAGAGGAAGATTTGGCGGTGGAAGGCGGCAAAGGCGAGAATATGGCGGCAGCTGCGTGAAAGGAGAGGAAGAGTCGGCGCTGGAAGGCGGCAAAGGCGAGAATATGGCGGCAACTGTGTGAAACGAGAGGAAGAGTCGGCGGTAGAAGCCGGCAAAGGTGAGAATATGGCGGCACGTACCTGAAAGGAGAGGAAGAGTCGGCGCTGGAAGGCGGCAAACGAGAGAATATGGCGGCAGGTGCGTGAAAGGACAGGAAGAGTCGGCGCTGGAACGCGGCAAAGGCGAGAATATGGCGGCACGCACCTGAAAGGAGAGGAAGAGTCGGCGGTGGAAGGCGGCAAAGGCGAGAATATGGCGGCACGTACCTGAAAGGAGAGGAAGAGTCGGCGCTGGAAGGTGGCAAAGGCGAGAATATGGCGGCACGTACCTGAAAGTAGAGGAAGATTTGGCGCTGGAAGGCGGCAAAGGCGAGAATATGGCAGCACGTACCTGAAAGGAGAGGAAGAGTCGGCGCTGGAAGGCGGCAAAGGCGAGAATATGGCGGCAGGTGCGTGAAAGGAGAGGAAGAGTCGGCAGTGGATGGCCGCAAAGGCGAGAATATGGCGGCACGTACCTGAAAGGAGAGGAACAGGCGGCGGTGGAAGGCGGCAAAGGCGAGAATATGGCGGCACGTACCTGAAAGGAGAGGAAGAGTTGGCGCTGGAAGGCGGCAAAGGCGAGAATATGGCGGCAGCTGCGTGAAAGGAGAGGAAGAGTCGGCAGTGGAAGGCGGCAAAGGCGAGAATATGGCAGCACGTACCTGAAAGGAGAGGAAGATTTGGCGCTGGAAGGCGGCAAAGGCGAGAATATGGCGGCACGTACCTGAAAGTAGAGGAAGAGTCGGCGCTGGAAGGTGGCAAAGGCGAGAATATGGCGGCAGCTGCGTGAAAGGAGAGGAAGAGTCGGCGCTGGAAGGCGGCAAAGGCGAGAATATGGCGGCACGTACCTGAAAGGACAGGAAGAGCCGGCGGTGGAAGGTGGCAAACGCGAGAATATAGCGGCACGTACCTGAAAGGAGAGGAAGACTCGGCGCTGGAAGGCGGCAAAGGCGAGAATATGGCGGCAGCTGCATGAAAGGAGAGGAAGAGTCGGCGATGGAAGGCGGCAAATGCGAGAATATTGTGGCAACTGCGTGAAAGTAGAGGAAGAGTCGGCGCTGGAAGGCGGCAAAGGCGAGAATATGGCGGCACATACCTGAAAGGAGAGGAAGAATCGGCAGTGGAAGGCGGCAAAGGCGAGAATATGGCGGCAGCTGCGTGAAAGGAGAGGAAGAGTCGGCGGTGGAAGGCGGGAAATGCGAGAATATGGCGGCAAGTACCTGAAAGTAGAGGAAGATTTGGCGCGGGAAGGCGGCAAAGGCGAGAATATGGCGGCAGCTGCGTGAAAGCGGAGGAAGAGTCGGCGCTGGAAGGCGGCAAAGGCGAGAATATGGCGGCACGTACCTGAAAGGAGAGGAAGATTTGGCGCTGGAAGGCGGCAAAGGCGAGAATATGGCGGCAGCTGCGTGAAAGGAGAGGAAGAGTCGGCGCTGGAAGGCGGCAAAGGCGAGAATATGGCGGCACGTACCTGAAAGGAGAGGAAGATTTGGCGCTGGAAGGCGGCAAAGGCGAGAATATGGCGTCAACTGCGTGACAGGAGAGGAAGAGTCGGCGCTGGAAGGCGGCAAAGGCGAGAATATGGCGGCAGGTGCGTGAAAGGAGAGGAAGAGTCGGCGGTGGAAGGCGGGAAATGCGAGAATATGGCGGCAACTGCGTGAAAGTAGAGGAAGATTTGGCGATGGAAGGCGGCAAAGGCGAGAATATGGCGGCACGTACCTGAAAGGAGAGGAAGAGTCGGCACTGCAAAGCGGCAAAGGCGAGAATATGGCGGCACGTACCTGAAAGGAGAGGAAGATTTGGCGCTGGAAGGCGGCAAAGGAGAGAATATGGCGGCAACTGCGTGAAAGGAGAGGAAGAGTCGGCGCTGGAAGGCGGCAAAGGCGAGAATATGGCGGCAGCTGCGTGAAAGGAGAGGAAGAGTCGGCGGTGGAAGGCGGCAAAGGCGAGAATATGGCAGCATTTGCGTGACAGGAGAGGAAGATTTGGCGCTGGAAGGCGGCAAAGGCGAGAATATGGCGGCAGCTGCGTGAAAGGAGAGGAAGAGTCGGCGCTGGAAGGCGGCAAAGGCGAGAATATGGCGGCACGTACCTGAAAGGAGAGGAAGAGTCGGCGGTGGAAGGCGGCAAAGGCGAGAATATGGCGGCACGTACCTGAAAGGAGAGGAAGAATCGGCGCTGGAAGGCGGCAAAGGCGAGAATATGGCGGCACGTACCTGAAAGGAGAGGAAGAGTCGGCAGTGGAAGGCGGCAAAGGCAAGAATATGGCGGCACGTACCTGAAAGGAGAGGAAGAGTCGGCGCTGGAAGGCGGCAAAGGCGAGAATATGGCGGCAGCTGCGTGAAAGGAGAGGAAGAGTCGGCGCTGGAAGGCGGCAAAGGCGAGAATATGGCAGCACGCACCTGAAAGAACAGGAAGAGTCGGCGCTGGAAGGCGGCAAAGGCGAGAATATGGCGGCACGTACCTGAAAGGAGAGGAAGAGTCGGCGCTGGAAGGCGGCAAAGGCGAGAATATGGCGGCAGCTGCGTGAAAGGAGAGGAAGAGTCGGCGGTGGAAGGCGGGAAATGCGAGAATATGGCGGCAACTGCGTGAAAGGAGAGGAAGAGTCGGCGCTGGAAGGCGGCAAAGGCGAGAATATGGCGGCAGCTGCCTGAAAGGAGAGGAAGAGTCGGCAGTGGAAGACGGCAAAGGCGAGAATATGGCGGCAACTGCGTGAAACTAGAGGAAGATTTGGCGATGGAAGGCGGCAAAGGCGAGAATATGGCGGCACGTACCTGAAAGGAGAGGAAGAGTCGGCACTGCAAGGCGGCAAAGGCGAGAATATGGCGGCACGTACCTGAAAGGAGAGGAAGATTTGGCGCTGGAATGCGGCAAAGGCGAGAATATGGCGGCAACTGCGTGAAAGGAGAGGAAGAGTCGGCGCTGGAAGGCGGCAAAGGCGAGAATATGGCGGCAGCTGCGTGAAAGGAGAGGAAGAGTCGGCGGTGGAAGGCGGCAAAGGCGAGAATATGGCGGCACGTACCTGAAAGGAGAGGAAGAGTCGGCGCTGGAAGGCGGCAAAGGCGAGAATATGGCGGCAACTGCGTGAAAGGAGAGGAAGATTTGGCGGTGGAAGGCGGCAAAGGCGAGAATATGGCGGCAGCTGCGTGAAAGGAGAGGAAGAGTCGGCGCTGGAAGGCGGCAAAGGCGAGAATATGGCGGCAACTGTGTGAAACGAGAGGAAGAGTCGGCGGTAGAAGCCGGCAAAGGTGAGAATATGGCGGCACGTACCTGAAAGGAGAGGAAGAGTCGGCGCTGGAAGGCGGCAAACGAGAGAATATGGCGGCAGGTGCGTGAAAGGACAGGAAGAGTCGGCGCTGGAACGCGGCAAAGGCGAGAATATGGCGGCACGCACCTGAAAGGAGAGGAAGAGTCGGCGGTGGAAGGCGGCAAAGGCGAGAATATGGCGGCACGTACCTGAAAGGAGAGGAAGAGTCGGCGCTGGAAGGTGGCAAAGGCGAGAATATGGCGGCACGTACCTGAAAGTAGAGGAAGATTTGGCGCTGGAAGGCGGCAAATGCGAGAATATGGCGGCAGCTGCGTGAAAGGATAGGAAGAGTCGGCGGTGGAAGGCGGCAAAGGCGAGAATATGGCGGCACGTACCTGAAAGGAGAGGAAGAATCGGCGCTGGAAGGCGGCAAAGGCGAGAATATGGCAGCACGTACCTGAAAGGAGAGGAAGAGTCGGCGCTGGAAGGCGGCAAAGGTGAGAATATGGCGGCACGTACCTGAAAGGAGAGGAAGAGTCGGCGCTGGAAGGCGGCAAATGCGAGAATATGGCAGCCCGTGCGTGAAAGGAGAGGAAGAGTCGGCGCTGGAAGGCGGCAAAGGCGAGAATATGGCGGCTGGTGCGTGAAAGGAGAGGAAGAGTCGGCGCTGGAAGGCGGCAAAGGCGAGAATATGGCGGCAGCTGCGTGAAAGGAGAGGAAGAGTCGGCGGTGGAAGGCGTCAAAGGCGATAATATGGCAGCATTTGCGTGACAGGAGAGGAAGAGTCGGCGCTGGAAGGCGGCAAAGGCGATAATATGGCAGCATTTGCGTGACAGGAGAGGAAGAGTCGGCGCTGGAAGGCGGCAAAGGCGAGAATATGGCGGCACGTACCTGAAAGGAGAGGAAGATTTGGCGCTGGAAGGCAGCAAAATCGAGAATATGGCGGCAGCTGCGTGAAAGGATAGGAAGAGTCGGCGCTGGAAGGCGGCAAAGGCGAGAATATGGCAGCACGTACCTGAAAGGAGAGGAAGATTTGGCGCTGGAAGGCGGCAAACGAGAGAATATGGCGGCAGGTGCGTGAAAGGAGAGGAAGAATCGGCGCTGGAAGGCGGCAAAGGCGAGAATATGGCGGCACGCACCTGAAAGAACAGGAAGACTCGGCGTTGGAAGGCGGCAAAGGCGAGAATATGGCGGCACGTACCTGAAAGGAGAGGAAGAGTCGGCGCTGGAAGGCGGCAAAGGCGAGAATATGGCGGCAGGTGCGTGAAAGGAGAGGAAGAGTCGGCGCTGGAAGGCGGCAAAGGCGAGAATATGGCGGTAGGTGCGTGACAGGAGAGGAAGAGTCGGCGCTGGAAGGCTGCAAAGGCAAGAATATGGCGGCAGCTGCGTGAAAGGAGAGGAAGAGTCGGCGGTGGAAGGCGGGAAATGCGAGAACATGGCGGCAACTCCGTGAAAGGAGAGGAAGAGTTGGCGCTGGAAGACGGCAAAGGCGAGAATATGGCGGCACGTACCTGAAAGGAGGGGAAGATTTGGCGCTGGAAGGCAGCAAAGGCGAGAATATGGCGGCAGCTGCGTGAAAGGAGAGGAAGAGTCGGCGCTGGAAGGCGGCAAAGGCGAGAATATGGCGGCAGGTGCGTGAAAGGAGAGGAAGAGTCGGCGCTGGAAGGCGGCAAAGGCGAGAATATGGCAGCACGTACCTGAAAGGAGAGGAAGAGTCGGCGCTGGAATGCGGCAAAGGCGAGAATATGGCGGCAGGTGCGTGAAAGGAGAGGAAGAGTCGGCGCTGGAACGCGGCAAAGGCGAGAATATGGCGGCACGCACCTGAAAGGAGAGGAAGAGTCGGCGGTGGAAGGCGGCAAACGCGAGAATATGGCGGCACGTACCTGAAAGGAGAGGAAGAGTCGGCGCTGGAAGGCGGCAAAGGCGAGAATATGGCGGCAAGTACCTGAAAGTAGAGGAAGATTTGGCGCTGGAAGGCGGCAAATGCGAGAATATGGCGGCAGCTGCGTGAAAGGATATGAAGAATCGGCGGTGGAAGGCGGCAAAGGCGAGAATATGGCGGCACGTACCTGAAAGGAGAGGAAGAATCGGCGCTGGAAGGCGGCAAAGGCGAGAATATGGCGGCACGTACCTGAAAGGAGAGGAAGAGTCGGCAGTGGAAGGCGGCAAAGGCGAGAATATGGCGGCACGTACCTGAAAGGAGAGGAAGAGTCGGCGCTGGAAGGCGGCAAAGGCGAGAATATGGCTGCAGCTGCGTGAAAGGAGAGGAAGAGTCGGCGCTGGAAGGCGGCAAAGGCGAGAATATGGCAGCACGCACCTGAAAGAACAGGAAGAGTCGGCGCTGGAAGGCGGCAAAGGCGAGAATATGGCGGCACGTACCTGAAAGGAGAGGAAGAGTCGGCGCTGGAAGGCGGCAAAGGCGAGAATATGGCGGCAGCTGCGTGAAAGGAGAGGAAGAGTCGGCGGTGGAAGGCGGGAAATGCGAGAATATGGCGGCAACTGCGTGAAAGGAGAGGAAGAGTCGGCGCTGGAAGGCGGCAAAGGCGAGAATATGGCGGCAGCTGCGTGAAAGGAGAGGAAGAGTCGGCAGTGGAAGACGGCAAAGGCGAGAATATGGCGGCAACTGCGTGAAACTAGAGGAAGATTTGGCGATGGAAGGCGGCAAAGGTGAGAATATGGCGGCCAGTACCTGAAAGGAGAGGAAGATTTGGCGCTGGAAGGCGGCAAAGGCGAGAATATGGCGGCAACTGCGTGAAAGGAGAGGAAGAGTCGGCGCTGGAAGGCGGCAAAGGCGAGAATATGGCGGCAACTGCGTGAAAGGAGAGGAAGAGTCGGCGGTGGAAGGCGGTAAAGGCGAGAATATGGCGGCCAGTACCTGAAAGGAGAGGAAGATTTGGCGCTGGAAGGTGGCAAACGAGAGAATATGGCGGCAACTGCATGAAAGGAGAGGAAGAGTCGGCAGTGGAAGGCGGCAAAGGCGAGAATATGGCAGCACGCACCTGAAAGAACAGGAAGAGTCGGCGCTGGAAGGCGGCAAAGGCGAGAATATGGCGGCACGTACCTGAAAGGAGAGGAAGATTTGGCGCTGGAAGGCGGCAAAGGCGAGAATATGGCAGCACGTGCATGACAGAAGAGGAAGAGTCGCCGCTAGAAGGAGGCAAAGGCGAGAATATGGCGGTAGGTGCGTGAAAGGAGAGGAAGAGTCGGCGCTGGAAGGCGGCAAAGGCAAGAATATGGCGGCAGCTGCGGAAAAGGAGAGGAAGAGTCGGCGCTGGAACGCGGCAAAGGCGAGAATATGGCGGCACGCACCTGAAAGGAGAGGAAGAGTCGGCGGTGGCAGGTGGCAAAGGCGAGAATATGGCGGCAGCTGCGTGAAAGGAGAGGAAGAGTCGGCGCTGGAAGGCGGCAAAGGCGAGAATATGGCGGCACGTACCTGAAAGTAGAGGAAGATTTGGCGCTGGAAGGCGGCAAAGGCGAGAATATGGCGGCAGCTGCGTGAAAGGATATGAAGAATCGGCGGTGGAAGGCGGCAAAGGCGAGAATATGGCGGCACGTACCTGAAAGGAGAGGAAGAATCGGCGCTGGAAGGCGGCAAAGGCGAGAATATGGCGGCACGTACCTGAAAGGAGAGGAAGAGTCGGCAGTGGAAGGCGGCAAACGCGAGAATATGGCGGCACGTACCTGAAAGGAGAGGAAGAGTCGGCGCTGGAAGGCGGCAAAGGCGAGAATATGGCTGCAGCTGCGTGAAAGGAGAGGAAGAGTCGGCGCTGGAAGGCGGCAAAGGCGAGAATATGGCAGCACGCACCTGAAAGAACAGGAAGAGTCGGCGCTGGAAGGCGGCAAAGGCGAGAATATGGCGGCACGTACCTGAAAGGAGAGGAAGAGTCGGCGCTGGAAGGCGGCAAAGGCGAGAATATGGCGGCAGCTGCGTGAAAGGAGAGAAAGAGTCGGCGGTGGAAGGCGGGAAATGCGAGAATATGGCGGCAACTCCGTGAAAGGAGAGGAAGAGTCGGCGCTGGAAGGCGGCAAAGGCGAGAATATGGCGGCAGCTGCGTGAAAGGAGAGGAAGAGTCGGCAGTGGAAGACGGCAAAGGCGAGAATATGGCGGCAACTGCGTGAAACTAGAGGAAGATTTGGCGATGGAAGGCGGCAAAGGTGAGAATATGGCGGCATGTACCTGAAAGGAGAGGAAGAGTCGGCACTGCAAGGCGGCAAAGGCGAGAATATGGCGGCACGTACCTGAAAGGAGAGGAAGATTTGGCGCTGGAAGGCGGCAAAGGCGAGAATATGGCGGCAGCTGCGTGAAAGGAGAGGAAGAGTCGGCGGTGGAAGGCGGTAAAGGCGAGAATATGGCGGCCAGTACCTGAAAGTAGAGGAAGATTTGGCGCTGGAAGGCGGCAAACGAGAGAATATGGCGGCAACTGCATGAAAGGAGAGGAAGAGTCGGCAGTGGAAGGCGGCAAAGGCGAGAATATGGCAGCACGCACCTGAAAGAACAGGAAGAGTCGGCGCTGGAAGGCGGGAAAGGCGAGAATATGGCGGCACGTACCTGAAAGGAGAGGAAGATTTGGCGCTGGAAGGCGGCAAAGGCGAGAATATGGCGGGAGGTGCGTGAAAGGAGAGGAAGAGTCGGCGCTGGAAGGCGGCAAAGGCGAGAATATGGCGGCAGCTGCGTAAAAGGAGAGGAAGAGTCGGCGGTGGAAGGCGGGAAATGCGAGAACATGGCGGCAACTGCGTGAAAGGAGAGGAAGAGTCGGCGCTGGAAGGCGGCAAAGGCGAGAATATGGCGGCACGTACCTGAAAGGAGAGGAAGATTTGGCGCTGGAAGGCGGCAAAGGCGAGAATATGGCAGCACGTACCTGAAAGGAGAGGAAGAGTCGGCGCTGGAATGCGGCAAAGGCGAGAATATGGCGGCAGGTGCGTGAAAGGAGAGGAAGAGTCGGCAGTGGATGGCCGCAAAGGCGAGAATATGGCGGCACGTACCTGAAAGGAGAGGAAGATTTGGCGCTGGAAGGCGGCAAAGGCGAGAATATGGCGGCAGCTGCGTGAAAGGAGAGGAAGAGTCGGCAGTGGAAGGCGGCAAAGGCGAGAATATGGCAGCACGTACCTGAAAGGAGAGGAAGAGTTGGCGCTGGAAGGCGGCAAAGGCGAGAATATGGCGGCACGTACCTGAAAGTAGAGGAAGAGTCGGCGCTGGAAGGTGGCAAAGGCGAGAATATGGCGGCAGCTGCGTGAAAGGAGAGGAAGAGTCGGCGCTGGAAGGCGGCAAAGGCGAGAATATGGCGGCACGTACCTGAAAGGACAGGAAGAGCCGGCGGTGGAAGGTGGCAAACGCGAGAATATAGCGGCACGTACCTGAAAGGAGAGGAAGACTCGGCGCTGGAAGGCGGCAAAGGCGAGAATATGGCGGCAGCTGCGTGAAAGGAGAGGAAGAGTCGGCGATGGAAGGCGGCAAATGCGAGAATATTGTGGCAACTGCGTGAAAGTAGAGGAAGAGTCGGCGCTGGAAGGCGGCAAAGGCGAGAATATGGCGGCACATACCTGAAAGGAGAGGAAGAATCGGCAGTGGAAGGCGGCAAAGGCGAGAATATGGCGGCAGCTGCGTGAAAGGAGAGGAAGAGTCGGCGGTGGAAGGCGGCAAAGGCGAGAATATGGCGGCAAGTACCTGAAAGTAGAGGAAGATTTGGCGCGGGAAGGCGGCAAAGGCGAGAATATGGCGGCAGCTGCGTGAAAGCGGAGGAAGAGTCGGCGCTGGAAGGCGGCAAAGGCGAGAATATGGCGGCACGTACCTGAAAGGAGAGGAAGATTTGGCGCTGGAAGGCGGCAAAGGCGAGAATATGGCGGCAGCTGCGTGAAAGGACAGGAAGAGTCGGCAGTGGAAAGCGGCAAAGGCGAGAATATGGCAGCACGTACCTGAAAGGAGAGGAAGAGTCGGCGCTGGAAGGCGGCAAAGGCGAGAATATCGTGGCAAGTACCTGAAAGTAGAGGAAGAGTCGGCGCTGGAAGACGGCAAAGCCGAGAATATGGCAGCACGTGCGTGAAAGGAGAGGAAGAGTCGGCGCTGGAAGGCGGCAAAGGCGAGAATATGGCGGCACGTACCTGATAGGAGAGGAAGATTTGGCGCTGGAAGGCGGCAAAGGCGAGAATATGGCGGCAACTGCGTGACAGGAGAGGAAGAGTCGGCGCTGGAAGGCGGCAAAGGCGAGAATATGGCGGCAGGTGCGTGAAAGGAGAGGAAGAGTCGGCGGTGGAAGGCGGGAAATGCGAGAATATGGCGGCAACTGCGTGAAAGTAGAGGAAGATTTGGCGATGGAAGGCGGCAAAGGCGAGAATATGGCGGCACGTACCTGAAAGGAGAGGAAGAGTCGGCGCTGCAAGGCGGCAAAGGCGAGAATATGGCGGCACGTACCTGAAAGGAGAGGAAGATTTGGCGCTGGAAGGCGGCAAAGGAGAGAATATGGCGGCAACTGCGTGAAAGGAGAGGAAGAGTCGGCGCTGTAAGGCGGCAAAGGCGAGAATATGGCGGCAGCTGCGTGAAAGGAGAGGAAGAGTCGGCGGTGGAAGGCGGCAAAGGCGAGAATATGGCAGCATTTGCGTGACAGGAGAGGAAGATTTGGCGCTGGAAGGCGGCAAAGGCGAGAATATGGCGGCAGCTGCGTGAAAGGAGAGGAAGAGTCGGCGCTGGAAGGCGGCAAAGGCGAGAATATGGCGGCACGTACCTGAAAGGAGAGGAAGATTTGGCGCTGGAAGGCGGCAAAGGCGAGAATATGGCGGCAACTGCATGAAAGGATAGGAAGATTTGGCGCTGGAAGGCGGCAAAGGCGAGAATATGGCAGCACGTACCTGAAAGGAGAGGAAGATTTGGCGCTGGAAGGCGGCAAACGAGAGAATATGGCGGCACCTGCGTGAAAGGAGAGGAAGAGTCGGCGCTGGAAGGCGGCAAAGGCGAGAATATGGCAGCACGTACCTGAAAGGAGAGGAAGATTTGGCGCTGGAACGCGGCAAACGAGAGAATATGGCGGCAGGTGCGTGAAAGGAGAGGAAGAATCGGCAGTGGAAGGCGGCAAAGGCGAGAATATGGCGGCACGTACCTGAAAGGAGAGGAAGAGTCGGCGCTGGAAGGCGGCAAAGGCGAGAATATGGCAGCCCGTGCGTGAAAGGAGAGGAAGAGTCGGCGCTGGAAGGCGGCAAAGGCGAGAATATGGCAGTAGGTGCGTGACAGGAGAGGAAGAGTCGGCGCTGGAAGGCAGCAAAGGCAAGAATATGGCGGCAGCTGCGTGAAAGGAGAGGAAGAGTCGGCGGTGGAAGGCGGGAAATGCGAGAACATGGCGGCAACTCCGTGAAAGGAGAGGAAGACTCGGCGCTGGAAGACGGCAAAGGCGAGAATATGGCGGCACGTACCTGAAAGGAGGGGAAGATTTGGCGCTGGAAGGCGGCAAAGGCGAGAATATGGCAGCACGTACCTGAAAGGAGAGGAAGATTTGGCGCTGGAAGGCGGCAAAGGCGAGAATATGGCGGTAGGTGCGTGAAAGGAGAGGAAGAGTCGGCGCTGGAAGGCGGCAAAGGCGAGAATATGGCGGCACGTGCGTGAAAGGAGAGGAAGAGTCGGCGCTGGAAGGCGGCAAAGGCGAGAATATGGCGGCACGTACCTGAAAGGAGAGGAAGAGTCGGCGCTGGAAGGTGGCAAAGGCGAGAATATGGCGGTAGGTGCGTGAAAGGAGAGGAAGACTCGGCGGTGGAAGGCAGCAAAGGCGAGAATATGGCGGCAGCTGCGTGAAAGGACAGGAAGAGTCGGCGGTGGAAGGCGGGAAATGCGAGAATATGGCGGCACGTACCTGAAAGGAGGGGAAGATTTGGCGCTGGAAGGCGGCAAAGGCGAGAATATGGCGGCACGTACCTGAAAGGAGAGGAAGAGTCGGCGCTGGAAGGCGGCAAAGGCGAGAATATGGCGGCAGGTGCGTGAAAGGAGAGGAAGAGTCGGCGCTGGAAGGCGGCAAAGGCGAGAATATGGCGGCACGTGCGTGAATGGAGAGGAAGAGTCGGCGCTGGAAGGCGGCAAAGGCGAGAATATGGCGGCAACTGCGGGAAAGGAGAGGAAGAGTCGGCGCTGGAAGGCGACAAAGGCGAGAATATGGCGGTAGGTGCGTGACAAGAGAGGAAGAGTCGGCGGTGGAAGGCGGGAAATGCGAGAACATGGCGGCAACTCCGTGAAAGGAGAGGAAGAGTCGGCGCTGGAAGATGGCAAAGGCGAGAATATGGCGGCACGTACCTGAAAGGAGGGGAAGATTTGGCGCTGGAAGGCGGCAAAGGCGAGAATATTGCGGCACGTACCTGAAAGGAGAGCAAGAGTCGGCGCTAGAAGGCGGCAAAGGCGAGAATATGGCGGCAGGTGCGTGAAAGGAGAGGAAGAGTCGGCGGTGGAAGGCGGCAAAGGCGAGAATATGGCGGCACGTGCGTGAAAGGAGAGGAAGAGTCGGCGCTGGAAGGCGGCAAAGGCGAGAATATGGCGGCACCTGCGTGAAAGGAGAGGAAGAGTCGGCGCTGGAAGGCGGCAAAGCCGAGAATATGGCGGCACGTACCTGAAAGGAGAGGAAGAGTCGGCGCTGGAAGGCGGCAAAGGTGAGAATATGGCTGCAGCTGCGTGAAAGGAGAGGAAGAGTCGGCAGTGGAAGGCGGCAAAGGCGAGAATATGGCAGCACGTACCTGAAAGGAGAGGAAGATTTGGCGCTGGAAGGCGGCAAACGAGAGAATATGGCGGCAACTGCGTGAAAGGAGAGGAAGAGTCGGCAGTGGAAGGCGGCAAAGGCGAGAATATGGCAGCACGCACCTGAAAGAACAGGAAGAGTCGGCGCTGGAAGGCGGCAAAGGCGAGAATATGGCGGCACGTACCTGAAAGGAGAGGAAGATTTGGTGCGAGAAGGCGGCAAAGGCGAGAATATGGCAGCACGTGCGTGACAGGAGAGGAAGAGTCGGCTCTGGAAGGCGGCAAAGGCGAGAATATGGCGGTAGCTGCGTGAAAGGAGAGGAAGACTCGGCGGTGGAAGGCGGCAAAGGCGAGAATATGGCGGCAACTGCGTGAAAGGAGAGGAAGAGTCGGCGCTGGAAGACGGCAAAGGTGAGAATATGGCGGCAGGTTCGTGAAAGGAGAGGAAGAGTCGGCGCTGGAAGGCGGCAAAGGCGAGAATATGGCGGCACGTACCTGAAAGGAGAGGAAGAGTCGGCGCTGGAAGGCGGCAAAGGCGAGAATATGGCGGCACGCACCTAAAAGGAGAGGAAGAGTAGGCGCTGGAAGGCGGCAAAGGCGAGAATATGGCGGCACGTACCTGAAAGGAGAGGAAGATTTGGCGCTGGAAGGCGGCAAAGGCGAGAATATGGCGGCACGTACCTGAAAGGAGAGGAAGAGTCGGCGCTGGAAGGCGGCAAACGAGAGAATATGGCGGCAGGTGCGTGAAAGGAGAGGAAGAGTCGGCGCTGGAAGGCGGCAAAGGCGAGAATATGGCGGCAACTGCGTGAAGGGAGAGGAAGAGTCGGCGGTGGAAGGCGAGAAATGCGAGAATATGGCGGCAACTGCGTGAAAGGAGAGGAAGAGTCGGCGCTGGAAGGCGGCAAAGGCGAGAATATGGCGGCACGTACCTGAAAGGAGAGGAAGAGTCGGCGCTGGAAGGCGGCAAAGGCGAGAATATGGCGGCAACTGCGTGAAAGTAGACGAAGATTTGGCGATGGAAGGCGGCAAAGGCGAGAATATGGCAGCCCGTGCGTGAAAGGAGAGGAAGAGTCGGCGCTGGAAGGCGGCAAAAGCAAGAATGTGGCGGCAGCTGCATAAAAGGAGAGGAAGAGTCGGCGGTTGAAGACGGGAAATGCGAGAATATGGCGGCACGTACCTGAAAGGAGAGGAAGAGTCGGCGGTGGAAGGCGGCAAAGGCGAGAATATGGCGGCAGCTGCGTGAAAGGAGAGGAAGAGTCGGCGCTGGAAGTCGGCAAACGCGAGAATATGGCGGCACGTACCTGAAAGGACAGGAAGAGCCGGCGGTGGAAGGCGGCAAACGCGAGAATATGGCGGTAGGTGCGTGAAAGGAGAGGAAGAGTCGGCGCTGGAAGGCGGCAAAGGCGAGAATATGGCGGCAGCTGCATGAAAGGACAGGAAATGTCGGCAATGGAAGGCGGCAAAGGCGAGAATATTGTGGCAACTGCGTGAAAGCAGAGGAAGAGTCGGCGCTGGAAGGCGGCAAAGGCGAGAATATGGCGGCAGCTGCGTGAAAGGATAGGAAGAGTCGGCGCTGGAAGGCGGCAAAGGCGAGAATATGGCGGCAGCTGCGTGAAAGGAGAGGAAGAGTCGGCGCTGGAAGGCGGCAAAGGCAAGAATATCGCGGTAAGTACCTGAAAGTAGAGGAAGATTTGGCGCGGGAAGGCGGCAAAGGCGAGAATATGGCGGCAGCTGCGTGAAAGGAGAGGAAGAGTCGGCGCTGGAAGGCGGCAAAGGCGAGAATATGGCGGCAGCTGCGTGAAAGGAGAGGAAGAGTCGGCGGTGGAAGGCGGGAAATGCGAGAATATGGCAGCAACTGCGTGAAAGTAGAGGAAGATTTGGCGCTGGAAGGCGGCAAAGGCGAGAATATGGCAGCCCGTGCGTGAAAGGAGAGGAAGAGTCGGCGCTGGAAGGCGGCAAAGGCAAGAATATGGCGGCAGCTGCGTGAAAGGAGAGGAAGAGTCGGCGGTTGAAGGCGGCAAAGGCGAGAATATGGCGGCACGTACCTGAAAGGAGAGGAAGAGTCGGCGCTGGAAGGCGGCAAAGGCGAGAATATGGCAGCACGTACCTGAAAGGAGAGGAAGATTTGGCGCTGGAAGGCGGCAAAGGCGAGAATATTGTGGCAACTGCGTGAAAGGAGAGGAAGATTCGGCGCTGGAAGGCGGCAAAGGTGAGAATATGGCGGCAGGTGCGTGAAAGGAGAGGAAGAGTCGGCGGTGGAAGGCGGCAAAGGCGAGAATATGGCAGCATTTGCGTGACAGGAGAGGAAGAGTCGGCGCTGGAAGGCGGCAAAGGCGAGAATATGGCGGCACCTGCGTGAAAGGAGAGGAAGATTTTGCGCTGGAAGGCGGCAAAGGCGAGAATATGGCGGCACGTACCTGAAAGGAGAGGAAGATTTGGCGCTGGAAGGCGGCAAATGCGAGAATATGGCGGCAGCTGCGTGAAAGGATAGGAAGAGTCGGCGGTAGAAGCCGGCAAAGGCGAGAATATGGCGGCACGTACCTGAAAGGAGAGGAAGATTTGGCGCTGGAGGGCGGCAAACGAGAGAATATGGCGGCAGCTGCGTGAAAGGAGAGGAAGAGTCGGCGCTGGAAGGCGGCAAAGGCGAGAATATGGCGGCAGGTGCGTGAAAGGATAGGAAGATTTGGCGCTGGAAGGCGGCAAAGGCGAGAATATGGCGGCAGCTGCGTGAAAGGAGAGGAAGAGTCGGCGCTGGAAGGCGACAAAGGCGAGAATATGGCGGTAGGTGCGTGACAAGAGAGGAAGAGTCGGCGGTGGAAGGCAGGAAATGCGAGAACATGGCGGCAACTCCGTGAAAGGAGAGGAAGAGTCGGCGCTGGAAGACGGCAAAGGCGAGAATATGGCGGCACGTACCTGAAAGGAGGGGAAGATTTGGCGCTGGAAGGCGGCAAAGGCGAGAATATGGCGGCACGTACCTGAAAGTAGAGGAAGATTTGGCGCTGGAAGGCGGCAAACGAGAGAATATGGCGGCAACTGCGTGAAAGGAGAGGAAGAGTCGGCAGTGGAAGGCGGCAAAGGCGAGAATATGGCAGCACGCACCTGAAAGAACAGGAAGAGTCGGCGCTGGAAGGCGGCAAAGGCGAGAATATGGCGGCACGTACCTGAAAGGAGAGGAAGATTTGGCGCGGGAAGGCGGCAAAGGCGAGAATATGGCAGCACGTGCGTGACAGGAGAGGAAGAGTCGGCTCTGGAAGGCGGCAAAGGCGAGAATATAGCGGTAGGTGCGTGAAAGGAGAGGAAGACTCGGCGGTGGAAGGCGGCAAAGGCGAGAATATGGCGGCAACTGCGTGAAAGTAGAGGAAGATTTGGCGCTAGAAGGCGGCAAAGGCGAGAATATGGCGAGAGGTGCGTGAAAGGAGAGGAAGAGTCGGCGCTGGAAGGCGGCAAAGGCGATAATATGGCAGCATTTGCGTGACAGGAGAGGAAGAGTCGGCGCTGGAAGGCGGCAAAGGCGAGAATATGGCGGCACGCACCTAAAAGGAGAGGAAGATTTGGCGCTGGAAGGCGGCAAAGGCGAGAATATGGCGGCACGGACCAGAAAGGAGAGGAAGATTTGGCGCTGGAAGGCGGCAAACGAGAGAATATGGCGGCAGGTGCGTGAAAGGAGAGGAAGAATCGGCAGTGGAAGGCGGCAAAGGCGAGAATATGGCAGCACGCACCTGAAAGAACAGGAAGAGTCGGCGCTGCAAGGCGGCAAAGGCGAGAATATAGCGGCACGTACCTGAAAGGAGAGGAAGAGTCGGCGCTGGAAGGCGGCAAAGGCGAGAATATGGCAGCCCGTGCGTGAAAGGAGAGGAAGAGTCGGCGGTGGAAGGCGGCAAAGGCGAGAATATGGCGGCAGCTGCGTGAAAGGAGAGGAAGAGTCGGCGGTGGAAGGCGGGAAATGCGAGAATATGGCGGCAACTGCGTGAAAGTAGAGGAAGATTTGGCGCTGGAAGGCGGCAAAGGCGAGAATATGGCAGCCCGTGCGTGAAAGGAGAGGAAGATTTGGCGCTGGAAGGCGGCAAAGGCAAGAATATGGCGGCAGCTGCATGAAAGGAGAGGAAGAGTCGGCGGTTGAAGGCGGGAAATGCGAGAATATGGCGGCAGGTGCGTGAAAGGAGAGGAAGAGTCGGCGGTGGAAGGCGGCAAAGGCGAGAATATGGCCGCACGTACCTGAAAGGACAGGAAGATTTGGCGCTGGAAGGCGGCAAAGGCGAGAATATGGCGGCAGGTGCGTGAAAGGAGAAGAAGAGTCGGCGCTGGAAGGCGGCAAAGGCGAGAATATGGCGGCACGTACCTGAAAGGAGAGGAAGAGTCGGCGCTGGAAGGCGGCAAAGGCGAGAATATGGCGGTAGGTGCGTGAAAGGAGAGGAAGACTCGGCGGTGGAAGGCGGCAAAGGCGAGAATATGGCGGCACGTACCTGAAAGGAGAGGAAGAGTCAGCGCTGGAAGGCGGCAAATGCGAGAATATGGCGGCACGCACCTAAAAGGAGGGGAAGATTTGGAGCTGGAAGGCGGCAAAGGCGAGAATATGGCGGCAAGGACCAGAAAGGAGAGGAAGATTTGGCACTGGAAGGCGGCAAACGAGAGAATATGGCGGCAGGTGCGTGAAAGGAGAGGAAGAATCGGCAGTGGAAGGCGGCAAAGGCGAGAATATGGCAGCACGCACCTGAAAGAACAGGAAGAGTCGGCGCTGGAAGGCGGCAAACGCGAGAATATGGCGGCACGTACCTGAAAGGAGAGGAAGAGTCGGTGCTGGAAGGCGGCAAAGGCGAGAATATGGCAGCCCGTGCGTGAAAGGAGAGGAAGAGTCGGCGCTGGAAGGCGGCAAAGGCGAGAATATGGCGGCAGCTGCGTGAAAGGAGAGGAAGAGTCGGCGGTTGAAGGCGGGAAATGAGAGAATATGGCGGCAACTGCGTGAAAGGAGAGGAAGAGTCGGCGCTGGAAGGCGGCAATGGCGAGAATATGGCGGCACGTACCTGAAAGGAGAGGAAGAGTCGGCGCTGGAAGGCGGCAAAGGCGAGAATATGGCGGCAGGTGCGTGAAAGGAGAAGAAGAGTCGGCGCTGGAAGGCGGCAAAGGCGAGAATATGGCGGCAGGTGCGTGAAAGGAGAGGAAGAGTCGGCGCTGGAAGGCGGCAAAGGCGAGAATATGGCGGCACGTACCTGAAAGGAGAGGAACAGTCGGCGCTGGAAGGCGGCAAAGGCGAGAATATGGCGGCACACACCTGAAAGGAGAGGAAGAGTCGGCGCTGGAAGGCGGCAAAGGCGAGAATATGGCGGCAGGTGCGTGAAAGGAGAGGAAGATTTGGCGCTGGAAGGCGGCAAAGGCGAGAATATGGCAGCAACTGCGTGAAAGGAGAGGAAGAGTCGGCGCTGGAAGGCGGGAAAGGCGAGAATATGGCAGCACGGACGAGAAAGGAGAGGAAGATTTGGCGCTGGAAGGCGGCAAACGAGAGAATATGGCGGCAGGTGCGTGAAAGGAGAGGAAGACTCGGCGCTGGAAGGCGGCAAAGGCGAGAATATGGCAGCACGCACCTGAAAGAACAGGAAGAGTCGGCGCTGGAAGGCGGCAAAGGTGAGAATATGGCGGCACGTACCTGAAAGGAGAGGAAGAGTCGGCGCTGGAAGGCGGCAAAGGCGAGAATATGGCAGCCCGTGCGTGAAAGGAGAGGAAGAGTCGGCGCTGGAAGGCAGCAAAGGCGAGAATATGGCGGCAGGTGCGTGAAAGGAGAGGAAGAGTCGGCGGTGGAAGGCGGCAAAGGCGATAATATGGCAGAATTTGCGTGACAGGAGAGGAAGAGTCGGCGCTGGAAGGCGGCAAAGGCGAGAATATGGCGGCACCTGCGTGAAAGGAGAGGAAGAGTCGGCAGTGGAAGGCGGCAAAGGCGAGAATATGGCAGCACGCACCTGAAAGAACAGGAAGAGTCGGCGCTGGAAGGCGGCAAAGGCGAGAATATGGCGGCACGTACCTGAAAGGAGAGGAAGATTTGGCGCTGGAAGGCGGCAAACGAGAGAATATGGCGGCAGGTGCGTGAAAGGAGAGGAAGAGTCGGCAGTGGAAGGCGGCAAAGGTGAGAATATGGCAGCACGCACCTGAAAGAACAGGAAGAGTCGGCGCTGGAAGGCGGCAAAGGCGAGAATATGGCGGCAGCTGCGTGAAAGGAGAGGAAGAGTCGGCGCTGGAAGGCGGCAAAGGCGAGAATATGGCGGCAACTGCGTGAAAGGAGAGGAAGAGTCGGCGCTGGAAGGCGACAAAGGCGAGAATATGGCGGTAGGTGCGTGACAAGAGAGGAAGAGTCAGCGGTGGAAGGCGGGAAATGCGAGAACATGGCGGCAACTCCGTGAAAGGAGAGGAAGAGTCGGCGCTGGAAGACGGCAAAGGCGAGAATATGGCGGCACGTACCTGAAAGGAGGGGAAGATTTGGAGCTGGAAGGCGGCAAAGGCGAGAATATGGCGGCACGGACCAGAAAGGAGAGGAAGAGTCGGCGCTGGAAGGCGGCAAACGAGAGAATATGGTGGCAGGTGCGTGAAAGGAGAGGAAGAGTCGGCAGTGGAAGGCGGCAAAGGCGAGAATATGGCAGCACGCACCTGAAAGAACAGGAAGAGTCGGCGCTGGAAGGCGGCAAAGGCGAGAATATGGCGGCACGTACCTGAAAGGAGAGGAAGATTTGGCGCGGGAAGGCGGCAAAAGCGAGAATATGGCAGCACGTACGTGACAGGAGAGGAACAGTCGGCTCTGGAAGGCGGCAAAGGCGAGAATATGGCGGTAGGTGCGTGAAAGGAGAGGAAGACTCGGCGGTGGAAGGCGGCAAAGGCGAGAATATGGCGGCAACTGCGTGAAAGTAGAGGAAGAGTCGGCGCTAGAAGGCGGCAAAGGCGAGAATATGGCGGCAACTGCGTGAAAGGAGAGGAAGAGTCGGCGCTGGAAGGCGGCAAAGGCGAGAATATGGCGGCACGTACCTAAAAGGAGGGGAAGAGTCAGCGCTGGAAGGCGGCAAAGGCGAGAATATGGCGGCACGCACCTGAAAGGAGAGGAAGATTTGGCGCTGGAAGGCGGCAAAGGCGAGAATATGACAGCACGTACCTGAAAGGAGAGGAAGAGTCGGCGCTGGAAGGCGGCAAAGGCGAGAATATGGCAGCCCGTGCGTGAAAGGAGAGGAAGAGTCGGCGCTGGAAGGCAGCAAAGGCGAGAATATGGCGGCAGGTGCGTGAAAGGAGAGGAAGAGTCGGCGGTGGAAGGCGGCAAAGGCGATAATATGGCAGAATTTGCGTGACAGGAGAGGAAGAGTCGGCGCTGGAAGGCGGCAAAGGCGAGAATATGGCGGCACCTGCGTGAAAGGAGAGGAAGAGTCGGCAGTGGAAGGCGGCAAAGGCGAGAATATGGCAGCACGCACCTGAAAGAACAGGAAGAGTCGGCGCTGGAAGGCGGCAAAGGCGAGAATATGGCGGCACGTACCTGAAAGGAGAGGAAGATTTGGCGCTGGAAGGCGGCAAACGAGAGAATATGGCGGCAGGTGCGTGAAAGGAGAGGAAGAGTCGGCAGTGGAAGGCGGCAAAGGCGAGAATATGGCAGCACGCACCTGAAAGAACAGGAAGAGTCGGCGCTGGAAGGCGGCAAAGGCGAGAATATGGCGGCAGCTGCGTGACAAGAGAGGAAGAGTCGGCGGTGGAAGGCGGGAAATACGAGATCATGGCGGCAACTCCGTGAAAGGAGAGGAAGAGTCGGCGCTGGAAGGCGGGAAATGCGAGAATATGGCGGCACGTACCTGAAAGGAGAGGAAGAGTCGGCGCTGGAAGGCGGCAAAGGCGAGAATATGGCGGCAGGTGCGTGAAAGGAGAGGAAGAGTCGGCGCTGGAAGGCGGCAAAGGCGAGAATATGGCGGCAGGTGCGTGAAAGGAGAGGAAGAGTCGGCGCTGGAAGGCGGCAAAGGCGAGAATATGGCGGCAACTGCGTGAAAGGAGAGGAAGAGTCGGCGCTGGAAGGCGACAAAGGCGAGAATATGGCGGTAGGTGCGTGACAAGAGAGGAAGAGTCAGCGGTGGAAGGCGGGAAATGCGAGAACATGGCGGCAACTCCGTGAAAGGAGAGGAAGAGTCGGCGCTGGAAGACGGCAAAGGCGAGAATATGGCGGCACGTACCTGAAAGGAGGGGAAGATTTGGAGCTGGAAGGCGGCAAAGGCGAGAATATGGCGGCACGGACCAGAAAGGAGAGGAAGAGTCGGCGCTGGAAGGCGGCAAACGAGAGAATATGGCGGCAGGTGCGTGAAAGGAGAGGAAGAGTCGGCAGTGGAAGGCGGCAAAGGCGAGAATATGGCAGCACGCACCTGAAAGAACAGGAAGAGTCGGCGCTGGAAGGCGGCAAAGGCGAGAATATGGCGGCACGTACCTGAAAGGAGAGGAACAGTCGGCTCTGGAAGGCGGCAAAGGCGAGAATATGGCGGTAGGTGCGTGAAAGGAGAGGAAGACTCGGCGGTGGAAGGCGGCAAAGGCGAGAATATGGCGGCAACTGCGTGAAAGTAGAGGAAGAGTCGGCGCTAGAAGGCGGCAAAGGCGAGAATATGGCGGCAACTGCGTGAAAGGAGAGGAAGAGTCGGCGCTGGAAGGCGGCAAAGGCGAGAATATGGCGGCACGTACCTAAAAGGAGGGGAAGAGTCAGCGCTGGAAGGCGGCAAAGGCGAGAATATGGCGGCACGCACCTGAAAGGAGAGGAAGATTTGGCGCTGGAAGGCGGCAAAGGCGAGAATATGACAGCACGTACCTGAAAGGAGAGGAAGATTTGGCGCTGGAAGGCGGCAAACGAGAGAATATGGCGGCAGGTGTGTGAAAGGAGAGGAAGAATCGGCAGTGGAAGGCGGCAAAGGCGAGAATATGGCAGCACGCACCTGAAAGAACAGGAAGAGTCGGCGCTGGAAGGCGGCAAAGGCGAGAATATGGCGGCACGTACCTGAAAGGAGAGGAAGAGTCGGCGCTGGAAGGCGGCAAAGCCGAGAATATGGCAGCCCGTGCGTGAAAGGAGAGGAAGAGTCGGCGCTGGAAGGCGGCAAAGGCGAGAATATGGCGGCACGTACCTGAAAGGAGAGGAAGAGTCGGCGCTGGAAGGCGGCAAAGGCGAGAATATGGCGGCAGCTGCGTGAAAGGAGAGGAAGAGTCGGCGGTGGAAGGCAGGAAATGCGAGAATATGGCGGCAACTACGTGAAAGTAGAGGAAGATTTGGCGCTGGAAGGCGGCAAAGGCGAGAATATGGCGGCAACTGCGTGAAAGGAGAGGAAGAGTCGGCGCTGGAAGGCGGCAAAGGCAACAATATGGCGGCAACTGCGTGAAAGGAGAGGAAGACTCGGCGGTTGAAGGCAGGAATTGCGAGAATATGGCGGCAGCTGCGTGAAAGGAGAGGAAGAGTCGGCGCTGGAAGGCGGCAAAGGCGAGAATATGGCCGCACGTACCTGAAAGGAGAGGAAGATTTGGCGTTGGAAGGTGGCAAAGGCGAGAATATGGCGGCAGCTGCGAGAAAGGAGAAGAAGAGTCGGCGCTGGAAGGCGGCAAAGGCGAGAATATGGCGGCAGCTGCGTGAAAGGAGAGGAAGAGTCGGCAGTGGTAGGCGGCAAAGGCGAGAATATGGCGGCACGTACCTGAAAGGAGAGGAAGAGTCGGCGCTGGAAGGCGGCAAAGGCGAGAATATGGCGGCACACACCTGAAAGGAGAGGAAGAGTCGGCGCTGGAAGGCGGCAAAGGCGAGAATATGGCGGCACGTACCTGAAAGGAGAGGAAGACTTCGCGCTGGAAGGCGGCAAAGGCGAGAATATGGCGGCAGCTGCGTGAAAGGATAGGAAGACTCGGCGCTGGAAGGCGGCAAAGGCGAGAATATGGCAGCACGGACCAGAAAGGAGAGGAAGACTTGGCGCTGGAAGGCGGAAAACGAGAGAATATGGCGGCAGGTGCGTGAAAGGAGAGGAAGAATCGGCAGTGGAAGGCGGCAAAGGCGAGAATATGGCAGCACGCACCTGAAAGGAGAGGAAGAGTCGGCGCCGGTAGGCGGCAAAGGCGAGAATATGGCGGCACGGACCAGAAAGGAGAGGAAGATTTGGCGCTGGAAGGCGGCAAAGGCGAGAATATGGCGGCACGTACCTGAAAGGAGAGGAAGATTTGGCGCTGGAAGGCGGCAAAGGAGAGAATATGGCGGCAACTGCGTGAAAGGAGAGGAAGAGTCGGCGCTGGAAGGCGGCAAAGGCGAGAATATGGCGGCAGCTGCGTGAAAGGAGAGGAAGAGTCGGCGGTGGAAGGCGGCAAAGGCGAGAATATGGCAGCATTTGCGTGACAGGAGAGGAAGATTTGGCGCTGGAAGGCGGCAAAGGCGAGAATATGGCGGCAACTGCGTGAAAGGAGAGGAAGAGTCGGCGCTGGAAGGCGGCAAAGGCAACAATATGGCGGCAACTGCGTGAAAGGAGAGGAAGACTCGGCGGTTGAAGGCGGGAATTGCGAGAATATGGCGGCAGCTGCGTGAAAGGAGAGGAAGAGTCGGCGCTGGAAGGCGGCAAAGGCGAGAATATGGCCGCACGTACCTGAAAGGAGAGGAAGATTTGGCGCTGGAAGGCGGCAAAGGCGAGAATATGGCGGCAACTGCGTGAAAGGAGAAGAAGAGTCGGCGCTGGAAGGCGGCAAAGGCGAGAATATGGCGGCAGCTGCGTGAAAGGAGAGGAAGAGTCGGCAGTGGTAGGCGGCAAAGGCGAGAATATGGCGGCACGTACCTGAAAGGAGAGGAAGAGTCGGCGCTGGAAGGCGGCAAAGGCGAGAATATGGCGGCACACACCTGAAAGGAGAGGAAGAGTCGGCGCTGGAAGGCGGCAAAGGCGAGAATATGGCGGCACGTACCTGAAAGGAGAGGAAGACTTCGCGCTGGAAGGCGGCAAAGGCGAGAATATGGCGGCAGCTGCGTGAAAGTATAGGAAGACTCGGCGCTGGAAGGCGGCAAAGGCGAGAATATGGCAGCACGGACCAGAAAGGAGAGGAAGATTTGGCGCTGGAAGGCGGAAAACGAGAGAATATGGCGGCAGGTGCGTGAAAGGAGAGGAAGAATCGGCAGTGGAAGGCGGCAAAGGCGAGAATATGGCAGCACGCACCTGAAAGGAGAGGAAGAGTCGGCGCCGGTAGGCGGCAAAGGCGAGAATATGGCGGCACGGACCAGAAAGGAGAGGAAGATTTGGCGCTGGAAGGCGGCAAACGAGAGAATATGGCGGCACGTACCTGAAAGGAGAGGAAGATTTGGCGCTGGAAGGCGGCAAAGGAGAGAATATGGCGGCAACTGCGTGAAAGGAGAGGAAGAGTCGGCGCTGGAAGGCGGCAAAGGCGAGAATATGGCGGCAGCTGCGTGAAAGGAGAGGAAGAGTCGGCGGTGGAAGGCGGCAAAGGCGAGAATATGGCAGCATTTGCGTGACAGGAGAGGAAGATTTGGCGCTGGAAGGCGGCAAAGGCGAGAATATGGCGGCAGCTGCGTGAAAGGAGAGGAAGAGTCGGCGCTGGAAGGCGGCAAAGGCGAGAATATGGCGGCACGTACCTGAAAGGAGAGGAAGAGTCGGCGGTGGAAGGCGGCAAAGGCGAGAATATGGCGGCACGTACCTGAAAGGAGAGGAAGAATCGGCGCTGGAAGGCGGCAAAGGCGAGAATATGGCGGCACGTACCTGAAAGGAGAGGAAGAGTCGGCAGTGGAAGGCGGCAAAGGCAAGAATATGGCGGCACGTACCTGAAAGGAGAGGAAGAGTCGGCGCTGGAAGGCGGCAAAGGCGAGAATATGGCGGCAGCTGCGTGAAAGGAGAGGAAGAGTCGGCGCTGGAAGGCGGCAAAGGCGAGAATATGGCAGCACGCACCTGAAAGAACAGGAAGAGTCGGCGCTGGAAGGCGGCAAAGGCGAGAATATGGCGGCACGTACCTGAAAGGAGAGGAAGAGTCGGCGCTGGAAGGCGGCAAAGGCGAGAATATGGCGGCAGCTGCGTGAAAGGAGAGGAAGAGTCGGCGGTGGAAGGCGGGAAATGCGAGAATATGGCGGCAACTGCGTGAAAGGAGAGGAAGAGTCGGCGCTGGAAGGCGGCAAAGGCGAGAATATGGCGGCAGCTGCGTGAAAGGAGAGGAAGAGTCGGCAGTGGAAGACGGCAAAGGCGAGAATATGGCGGCAACTGCGTGAAACTAGAGGAAGATTTGGCGATGGAAGGCGGCAAAGGCGAGAATATGGCGGCACGTACCTGAAAGGAGAGGAAGAGTCGGCACTGCAAGGCGGCAAAGGCGAGAATATGGCGGCACGTACCTGAAAGGAGAGGAAGATTTGGCGCTGGAAGGCGGCAAAGGCGAGAATATGGCGGCAACTGCGTGAAAGGAGAGGAAGAGTCGGCGCTGGAAGGCGGCAAAGGCGAGAATATGGCGGCAGCTGCGTGAAAGGAGAGGAAGAGTCGGCGGTGGAAGGCGGCAAAGGCGAGAATATGGCGGCACGTACCTGAAAGGAGAGGAAGAGTCGGCGCTGGAAGGCGGCAAAGGCGAGAATATGGCGGCAACTGCGTGAAAGGAGAGGAAGATTTGGCGGTGGAAGGTGGCAAAGGCGAGAATATGGCGGCAGCTGCGTGAAAGGAGAGGAAGACTCGGCGCTGGAAGGCGGCAAAGGCGAGAATATGGCGGCAGCTGCGTGAAGGGAGAGGAAGAGTCGGCGGTAGAAGCCGGCAAAGGCGAGAATATGGCGGCACGTACCTGAAAGGAGAGGAAGAGTCGGCGCTGGAAGGCGGCAAAGGCGAGAATATGGCGGCAGGTGCGTGAAAGGACAGGAAGAGTCGGCGCTGGAACGCGGCAAAGGCGAGAATATGGCGGCACGCACCTGAAAGGAGAGGAAGAGTCGGCGGTGGAAGGCGGCAAAGGCGAGAATATGGCGGCAGCTGCGTGAAAGGAGAGGAAGAGTCGGCGCTGGAAGGCGGCAAAGGCGAGAATATGGCGGCACGTACCTGAAAGTAGAGGAAGATTTGGCGCTGGAAGGCGGCAAATGCGAGAATATGGCGGCAGCTGCGTGAAAGGATAGGAAGAGTCGGCGGTGGAAGGCGGCAAAGGCGAGAATATGGCGGCACGTACCTGAAAGGAGAGGAAGAATCGGCGCTGGAAGGCGGCAAAGGCGAGAATATGGCAGCCCGTGCGTGAAAGGAGAGGAAGAGTCGGCGCTGGAAGGCGGCAAAGGTGAGAATATGGCGGCACGTACCTGAAAGGAGAGGAAGAGTCGGCGCTGGAAGGCGGCAAAGGCGAGAATATGGCAGCCCGTGCGTGAAAGGAGAGGAAGAGTCGGCGCTGGAAGGCGGCAAAGGCGAGAATATGGCGGCTGGTGCGTGAAAGGAGAGGAAGAGTCGGCGCTGGAAGGCGGCAAAGGCGAGAATATGGCGGCAGCTGCGTGAAAGGAGAGGAAGAGTCGGCGGTGGAAGGCGTCAAAGGCGATAATATGGCAGCATTTGCGTGACAGGAGAGGAAGAGTCGGCGCTGGAAGGCGGCAAAGGCGATAATATGGCAGCATTTGCGTGACAGGAGAAGAAGAGTCGGCGCTGGAAGGCGGCAAATGCGAGAACATGGCGGCAACTCCGTGAAAGGAGAGGAAGGGTTGGCGCTGGAAGACGGCAAAGGCGAGAATATGGCGGCACGTACCTGAAAGGAGGGGAAGATTTGGCGCTGGAAGGCAGCAAAGGCGAGAATATGGCGGCAGCTGCGTGAAAGGAGAGGAAGAGTCGGCGCTGGAAGGCGGCAAAGGCGAGAATATGGCGGCAGGTGCGTGAAAGGAGAGGAAGAGTCGGCGCTGGAAGGCGGCAAAGGCGAGAATATGGCGGCACGTACCTGAAAGGAGAGGAAGATTTGGCGCTGGAAGGCGGCAAAGGCAAGAATATGGCGGCAGGTGCGTGAAAGGAGAGGAATAGTCGGCGCTGGAACGCGGCAAAGGCGAGAATATGGCGGCACGCACCTGAAAGGAGAGGAAGAATCGGCGCTGGAAGACGGCAAAGGCGAGAATATGGCGGCACGTACCTGAAAGGAGAGGAAGAGTCGGCGCTGGAAGGCGGCAAAGGCGAGAATATGGCGGCAAGTACCTGAAAGGAGAGGAAGATTTGGCGCTGGAAGGCGGCAAATGCGAGAATATGGCGGCAGCTGCGTGAAAGGAGAGGAAGAGTCGGCGGTGGAAGGCGGGAAATGCGAGAATATGGCGGCAACTCCGTGAAAGGAGAGGAAGAGTCGGCGCTGGAAGGCGGCAAAGGCGAGAATATGGCGGCAGCTGCGTGAAAGGAGAGGAAGAGTCGGCAGTGGAAGACGGCAAAGGCGAGAATATGGCGGCAACTGCGTGAAACTAGAGGAAGATTTGGCGCTGGAAGGCGGCAAAGGTGAGAATATGGCGGCACGTACCTGAAAGGAGAGGAAGAGTCGGCACTGCAAGGCGGCAAAGGCGAGAATATGGCAGCACGTACCTGAAAGGAGAGGAAGATTTGGCGCTGGAAGGCGGCAAAGGCGAGAATATGGCGGCAACAGCGTGAAAGGAGAGGAAGAGTCGGCGCTGGAAGGCGGCAAAGGCGAGAATATGGCGGCAACTGCGTGAAAGGAGAGGAAGAGTCGGCGGTGGAAGGCGGTAAAGGCGAGAATATGGCGGCCAGTACCTGAAAGGAGAGGAAGATTTGGCGCTGGAAGGTGGCAAACGAGAGAATATGGCGGCAACTGCATGAAAGGAGAGGAAGAGTCGGCAGTGGAAGGCGGCAAAGGCGAGAATATGGCAGCACGCACCTGAAAGAACAGGAAGAGTCGGCGCTGGAAGGCGGCAAAGGCGAGAATATGGCGGCAGGTGCGTGAAAGGACAGGAAGAGTCGGCGCTGGAACGCGGCAAAGGCGAGAATATGGCGGCACGCACCTGAAAGGAGAGGAAGAGTCGGCGGTGGAAGGCGGCAAAGGCGAGAATATGGCGGCAGCTGCGTGAAAGGAGAGGAAGAGTCGGCGCTGGAAGGCGGCAAAGGCGAGAATATGGCGGCACGTACCTGAAAGTAGAGGAAGATTTGGCGCTGGAAGGCGGCAAATGCGAGAATATGGCGGCAGCTGCGTGAAAGGATAGGAAGAGTCGGCGGTGGAAGGCGGCAAAGGCGAGAATATGGCGGCACGTACCTGAAAGGAGAGGAAGAATCGGCGCTGGAAGGCGGCAAAGGCGAGAATATGGCAGCCCGTGCGTGAAAGGAGAGGAAGAGTCGGCGCTGGAAGGCGGCAAAGGTGAGAATATGGCGGCACGTACCTGAAAGGAGAGGAAGAGTCGGCGCTGGAAGGCGGCAAAGGCGAGAATATGGCAGCCCGTGCGTGAAAGGAGAGGAAGAGTCGGCGCTGGAAGGCGGCAAAGGCGAGAATATGGCGGCTGGTGCGTGAAAGGAGAGGAAGAGTCGGCGCTGGAAGGCGGCAAAGGCGAGAATATGGCGGCAGCTGCGTGAAAGGAGAGGAAGAGTCGGCGGTGGAAGGCGTCAAAGGCGATAATATGGCAGCATTTGCGTGACAGGAGAGGAAGAGTCGGCGCTGGAAGGCGGCAAAGGCGATAATATGGCAGCATTTGCGTGACAGGAGAAGAAGAGTCGGCGCTGGAAGGCGGCAAATGCGAGAACATGGCGGCAACTCCGTGAAAGGAGAGGAAGAGTTGGCGCTGGAAGACGGCAAAGGCGAGAATATGGCGGCACATACCTGAAAGGAGGGGAAGATTTGGCGCTGGAAGGCAGCAAAGGCGAGAATATGGCGGCAGCTGCGTGAAAGGAGAGGAAGAGTCGGCGCTGGAAGGCGGCAAAGGCGAGAATATGGCGGCAGGTGCGTGAAAGGAGAGGAAGAGTCGGCGCTGGAAGGCGGCAAAGGCGAGAATATGGCGGCACGTACCTGAAAGGAGAGGAAGATTTGGCGCTGGAAGGCGGCAAAGGCAAGAATATGGCGGCAGGTGCGTGAAAGGAGAGGAATAGTCGGCGCTGGAACGCGGCAAAGGCGAGAATATGGCGGCACGCACCTGAAAGGAGAGGAAGAATCGGCGCTGGAAGACGGCAAAGGCGAGAATATGGCGGCACGTACCTGAAAGGAGAGGAAGAGTCGGCGCTGGAAGGCGGCAAAGGCGAGAATATGGCGGCAAGTACCTGAAAGGAGAGGAAGATTTGGCGCTGGAAGGCGGCAAATGCGAGAATATGGCGGCAGCTGCGTGAAAGGAGAGGAAGAGTCGGCGGTGGAAGGCGGGAAATGCGAGAATATGGCGGCAACTCCGTGAAAGGAGAGGAAGAGTCGGCGCTGGAAGGCGGCAAAGGCGAGAATATGGCGGCAGCTGCGTGAAAGGAGAGGAAGAGTCGGCAGTGGAAGACGGCAAAGGCGAGAATATGGCGGCAACTGCGTGAAACTAGAGGAAGATTTGGCGCTGGAAGGCGGCAAAGGTGAGAATATGGCGGCACGTACCTGAAAGGAGAGGAAGAGTCGGCACTGCAAGGCGGCAAAGGCGAGAATATGGCAGCACGTACCTGAAAGGAGAGGAAGATTTGGCGCTGGAAGGCGGCAAAGGCGAGAATATGGCGGCAACAGCGTGAAAGGAGAGGAAGAGTCGGCGCTGGAAGGCGGCAAAGGCGAGAATATGGCGGCAACTGCGTGAAAGGAGAGGAAGAGTCGGCGGTGGAAGGCGGTAAAGGCGAGAATATGGCGGCCAGTACCTGAAAGGAGAGGAAGATTTGGCGCTGGAAGGTGGCAAACGAGAGAATATGGCGGCAACTGCATGAAAGGAGAGGAAGAGTCGGCAGTGGAAGGCGGCAAAGGCGAGAATATGGCAGCACGCACCTGAAAGAACAGGAAGAGTCGGCGCTGGAAGGCGGCAAAGGCGAGAATATGGCGGCACGTACCTGAAAGGAGAGGAAGATTTGGCGCTGGAAGGCGGCAAAGGCGAGAATATGGCAGTAGGTGCGTGACAGGAGAGGAAGAGTCGCCGCTAGAAGGCGGCAAAGGCGAGAATATGGCGGTAGGTGCGTGAAAGGAGAGGAAGAGTCGGCGCTGGAAGGCGGCAAAGGCGAGAATATGGCGGCAGCTGCGTAAAAGGAGAGGAAGAGTCGGCGCTGGAACGCGGCAAATGCGAGAATATGGCGGCACGCACCTGAAAGGAGAGGAAGAGTCGGCGGTGGAAGGCGGCAAACGCGAGAATATGGCGGCACGTACCTGAAAGGAGAGGAAGAGTCGGCGGTGGAAGGCGGCAAAGGCGAGAATATGGCGGCAAGTACCTGAAAGTAGAGGAAGATTTGGCGCTGGAACGCGGCAAAGGCGAGAATATGGCGGCAGCTGCGTGAAAGGATATGAAGAATCGGCGGTGGAAGGCGGCAAAGGCGAGAATATGGCGGCACGTACCTGAAAGGAGAGGAAGAATCGGCGCTGGAAGGCGGCAAAGGCGAGAATATGGCGGCACGTACCTGAAAGGAGAGGAAGAGTCGGCAGTGGAAGGCGGCAAAGGCGAGAATATGGCGGCACGTACCTGAAAGGAGAGGAAGAGTCGGCGCTGGAAGGCGGCAAAGGCGAGAATATGGCTGCAGCTGCGTGAAAGGAGAGGAAGAGTCGGCGCTGGAAGGCGGCAAAGGCGAGAATATGGCAGCACGCACCTGAAAGAACAGGAAGAGTCGGCGCTGGAAGGCGGCAAAGGCGAGAATATGGCGGCACGTACCTGAAAGGAGAGGAAGAGTCGGCGCTGGAAGGCGGCAAAGGCGAGAATATGGCGGCAGCTGCGTGAAAGGAGAGAAAGAGTCGGCGGTGGAAGGCGGGAAATGCGAGAATATGGCGGCAACTGCGTGAAAGGAGAGGAAGAGTCGGCGCTGGAAGGCGGCAAAGGCGAGAATATGGCGGCAGCTGCGTGAAAGGAGAGGAAGAGTCGGCGCTGGAAGACGGCAAAGGCGAGAATATGGCGGCAACTGCGTGAAACTAGAGGAAGATTTGGCGATGGAAGGCGGCAAAGGTGAGAATATGGCGGCACGTACCTGAAAGGAGAGGAAGAGTCGGCACTGCAAGGCGGCAAAGGCGAGAATATGGCGGCACGTACCTGAAAGGAGAGGAAGATTTGGCGCTGGAAGGCGGCAAAGGCGAGAATATGGCGGCAACTGCGTGAAAGGAGAGGAAGAGTCGGCGCTGGAAGGCGGCAAAGGCGAGAATATGGCGGCAGCTGCGTGAAAGGAGAGGAAGAGTCGGCGGTGGAAGGCGGTAAAGGCGAGAATATGGCGGCCAGTACCTGAAAGTAGAGGAAGATTTGGCGCTGGAAGGCGGCAAACGAGAGAATATGGCGGCAACTGCATGAAAGGAGAGGAAGAGTCGGCAGTGGAAGGCGGCAAAGGCGAGAATATGGCAGCACGCACCTGAAAGAACAGGAAGAGTCGGCGCTGGAAAGCGGCAAAGGCGAGAATATGGCGGCACGTACCTGAAAGGAGAGGAAGATTTGGCGCTGGAAGGCGGCAAAGGCGAGAATATGGCAGCACGTGCGTGACAGGAGAGGAAGAGTCGCCATTAGAAGGCGGCAAAGGCGAGAATATGGCGGTAGGTGCGTGAAAGGAGAGGAAGAGTCGCCGCTGGAAGGCGGCAAAGGCGAGAATATGGCGGCAGCTGCGTAAAAGGAGAGGAAGAGTCGGCGGTGGAAGGCGGGAAATGCGAGAACATGGCGGCAACTCCGTGAAAGGAGAGGAAGAGTCGGTGCTGGAAGACGGCAAAGGCGAGAATATGGCGGCACGTACCTGAAAGGAGAGGAAGATTTGGCGCTGGAAGGCGGCAAAGGCGAGAATATGGCAGCACGTACCTGAAAGGAGAGGAAGAGTCGGCGCTGGAATGCGGCAAAGGCGAGAATATGGCGGCAGGTGCGTGAAAGGAGAGGAAGAGTCGGCAGTGGATGGCCGCAAAGGCGAGAATATGGCGGCACGTACCTGAAAGGAGAGGAACAGGCGGCGGTGGAAGGCGGCAAAGGCGAGAATATGGCGGCACGTACCTGAAAGTAGAGGAAGAGTTGGCGCTGGAAGGCGGCAAAGGCGAGAATATGGCGGCAGCTGCGTGAAAGGAGAGGAAGAGTCGGCAGTGGAAGGCGGCAAAGGCGAGAATATGGCAGCACGTACCTGAAAGGAGAGGAAGATTTGGCGCTGGAAGGCGGCAAAGGCGAGAATATGGCGGCACGTACCTGAAAGTAGAGGAAGAGTCGGCGCTGGAAGGTGGCAAAGGCGAGAATATGGCGGCAGCTGCGTGAAAGGAGAGGAAGAGTCGGCGCTGGAAGGCGGCAAAGGCGAGAATATGGCGGCACGTACCTGAAAGGACAGGAAGAGCCGGCGGTGGAAGGTGGCAAACGCGAGAATATAGCGGCACGTACCTGAAAGGAGAGGAAGACTCGGCGCTGGAAGGCGGCAAAGGCGAGAATATGGCGGCAGCTGCATGAAAGGAGAGGAAGAGTCGGCGATGGAAGGCGGCAAATGCGAGAATATTGTGGCAACTGCGTGAAAGTAGAGGAAGAGTCGGCGCTGGAAGGCGGCAAAGGCGAGAATATGGCGGCACATACCTGAAAGGAGAGGAAGAATCGGCAGTGGAAGGCGGCAAAGGCGAGAATATGGCGGCAGCTGCGTGAAAGGAGAGGAAGAGTCGGCGGTGGAAGGCGGGAAATGCGAGAATATGGCGGCAAGTACCTGAAAGTAGAGGAAGATTTGGCGCGGGAAGGCGGCAAAGGCGAGAATATGGCGGCAGCTGCGTGAAAGCGGAGGAAGAGTCGGCGCTGGAAGGCGGCAAAGGCGAGAATATGGCGGCACGTACCTGAAAGGAGAGGAAGATTTGGCGCTGGAAGGCGGCAAAGGCGAGAATATGGCGGCAGCTGCGTGAAAGGAGAGGAAGAGTCGGCGCTGGAAGGCGGCAAAGGCGAGAATATGGCGGCACGTACCTGAAAGGAGAGGAAGATTTGGCGCTGGAAGGCGGCAAAGGCGAGAATATGGCGGCAACTGCGTGACAGGAGAGGAAGAGTCGGCGCTGGAAGGCGGCAAAGGCGAGAATATGGCGGCAGGTGCGTGAAAGGAGAGGAAGAGTCGGCGGTGGAAGGCGGGAAATGCGAGAATATGGCGGCAACTGCGTGAAAGTAGAGGAAGATTTGGCGATGGAAGGCGGCAAAGGCGAGAATATGGCGGCACGTACCTGAAAGGAGAGGAAGAGTCGGCACTGCAAGGCGGCAAAGGCGAGAATATGGCGGCACGTACCTGAAAGGAGAGGAAGATTTGGCGCTGGAAGGCGGCAAAGGAGAGAATATGGCGGCAACTGCGTGAAAGGAGAGGAAGAGTCGGCGCTGGAAGGCGGCAAAGGCGAGAATATGGCGGCAGCTGCGTGAAAGGAGAGGAAGAGTCGGCGGTGGAAGGCGGCAAAGGCGAGAATATGGCAGCATTTGCGTGACAGGAGAGGAAGATTTGGCGCTGGAAGGCGGCAAAGGCGAGAATATGGCGGCAGCTGCGTGAAAGGAGAGGAAGAGTCGGCGCTGGAAGGCGGCAAAGGCGAGAATATGGCGGCACGTACCTGAAAGGAGAGGAAGAGTCGGCGGTGGAAGGCGGCAAAGGCGAGAATATGGCGGCACGTACCTGAAAGGAGAGGAAGAATCGGCGCTGGAAGGCGGCAAAGGCGAGAATATGGCGGCACGTACCTGAAAGGAGAGGAAGAGTCGGCAGTGGAAGGCGGCAAAGGCAAGAATATGGCGGCACGTACCTGAAAGGAGAGGAAGAGTCGGCGCTGGAAGGCGGCAAAGGCGAGAATATGGCGGCAGCTGCGTGAAAGGAGAGGAAGAGTCGGCGCTGGAAGGCGGCAAAGGCGAGAATATGGCAGCACGCACCTGAAAGAACAGGAAGAGTCGGCGCTGGAAGGCGGCAAAGGCGAGAATATGGCGGCACGTACCTGAAAGGAGAGGAAGAGTCGGCGCTGGAAGGCGGCAAAGGCGAGAATATGGCGGCAGCTGCGTGAAAGGAGAGGAAGAGTCGGCGGTGGAAGGCGGGAAATGCGAGAATATGGCGGCAACTGCGTGAAAGGAGAGGAAGAGTCGGCGCTGGAAGGCGGCAAAGGCGAGAATATGGCGGCAGCTGCCTGAAAGGAGAGGAAGAGTCGGCAGTGGAAGACGGCAAAGGCGAGAATATGGCGGCAACTGCGTGAAACTAGAGGAAGATTTGGCGATGGAAGGCGGCAAAGGCGAGAATATGGCGGCACGTACCTGAAAGGAGAGGAAGAGTCGGCACTGCAAGGCGGCAAAGGCGAGAATATGGCGGCACGTACCTGAAAGGAGAGGAAGATTTGGCGCTGGAATGCGGCAAAGGCGAGAATATGGCGGCAACTGCGTGAAAGGAGAGGAAGAGTCGGCGCTGGAAGGCGGCAAAGGCGAGAATATGGCGGCAGCTGCGTGAAAGGAGAGGAAGAGTCGGCGGTGGAAGGCGGCAAAGGCGAGAATATGGCGGCACGTACCTGAAAGGAGAGGAAGAGTCGGCGCTGGAAGGCGGCAAAGGCGAGAATATGGCGGCAACTGCGTGAAAGGAGAGGAAGATTTGGCGGTGGAAGGCGGCAAAGGCGAGAATATGGCTGCAGCTGCGTGAAAGGAGAGGAAGAGTCGGCGGTGGAAGGCGGCAAAGGCGAGAATATGGCGGCAACTGTGTGAAAGGAGAGGAAGAGTCGGCGGTAGAAGCCGGCAAAGGCGAGAATATGGCGGCACGTACCTGAAAGGAGAGGAAGAGTGGGCGCTGGAAGGCGGCAAACGAGAGAATATGGCGGCAGGTGCGTGAAAGGACAGGAAGAGTCGGCGCTGGAACGCGGCAAAGGCGAGAATATGGCGGCACGCACCTGAAAGGAGAGGAAGAGTCGGCGGTGGAAGGCGGCAAAGGCGAGAATATGGCGGCAGCTGCGTGAAAGGAGAGGAAGAGTCGGCGCTGGAAGGCGGCAAAGGCGAGAATATGGCGGCACGTACCTGAAAGTAGAGGAAGATTTGGCGCTGGAAGGCGGCAAATGCGAGAATATGGCGGCAGCTGCGTGAAAGGATAGGAAGAGTCGGCGGTGGAAGGCGGCAAAGGCGAGAATATGGCGGCACGTACCTGAAAGGAGAGGAAGAATCGGCGCTGGAAGGCGGCAAAGGCGAGAATATGGCAGCCCGTGCGTGAAAGGAGAGGAAGAGTCGGCGCTGGAAGGCGGCAAAGGTGAGAATATGGCGGCACGTACCTGAAAGGAGAGGAAGAGTCGGCGCTGGAAGGCGGCAAATGCGAGAATATGGCAGCCCGTGCGTGAAAGGAGAGGAAGAGTCGGCGCTGGAAGGCGGCAAAGGCGAGAATATGGCGGCTGGTGCGTGAAAGGAGAGGAAGAGTCGGCGCTGGAAGGCGGCAAAGGCGAGAATATGGCGGCAGCTGCGTGAAAGGAGAGGAAGAGTCGGCGGTGGAAGGCGTCAAAGGCGATAATATGGCAGCATTTGCGTGACAGGAGAGGAAGAGTCGGCGCTGGAAGGCGGCAAAGGCGATAATATGGCAGCATTTGCGTGACAGGAGAGGAAGAGTCGGCGCTGGAAGGCGGCAAAGGCGAGAATATGGCGGCACGTACCTGAAAGGAGAGGAAGATTTGGCGCTGGAAGGCAGCAAAGGCGAGAATATGGCGGCAGCTGCGTGAAAGGATAGGAAGAGTCGGCGCTGAAAGGCGGCAAAGGCGAGAATATGGCAGCACGTACCTGAAAGGAGAGGAAGATTTGGCGCTGGAAGGCGGCAAACGAGAGAATATGGCGGCAGCTGCGTGAAAGGAGAGGAAGAGTCGGCGCTGGAAGGCGGCAAAGGCGAGAATATGGCGGCACGTACCTGAAAGGAGAGGAAGATTTGGCGCTGGAAGGCGGCAAACGAGAGAATATGGCGGCAGGTGCGTGAAAGGAGAGGAAGAATCGGCGCTGGAAGGCGGCAAAGGCGAGAATATGGCGGCACGCACCTGAAAGAACAGGAAGACTCGGCGTTGGAAGGCGGCAAAGGCGAGAATATGGCGGCACGTACCTGAAAGGAGAGGAAGAGTCGGCGCTGGAAGGCGGCAAAGGCGAGAATATGGCGGCAGGTGCGTGAAAGGAGAGGAAGAGTCGGCGCTGGAAGGCGGCAAAGGCGAGAATATGGCGGCAGCTGCGTGAAAGGAGAGGAAGAGTCGGCGGTGGAAGGCGTCAAAGGCGATAATATGGCAGCATTTGCGTGACAGGAGAGGAAGAGTCGGCGCTGGAAGGCGGCAAAGGCGATAATATGGCAGCATTTGCGTGACAGGAGAGGAAGAGTCGGCGCTGGAAGGCGGCAAAGGCGAGAATATGGCGGCACGTACCTGAAAGGAGAGGAAGATTTGGCGCTGGAAGGCAGCAAAGGCGAGAATATGGCGGCAGCTGCGTGAAAGGATAGGAAGAGTCGGCGCTGAAAGGCGGCAAAGGCGAGAATATGGCAGCACGTACCTGAAAGGAGAGGAAGATTTGGCGCTGGAAGGCGGCAAACGAGAGAATATGGCGGCAGCTGCGTGAAAGGAGAGGAAGAGTCGGCGCTGGAAGGCGGCAAAGGCGAGAATATGGCGGCACGTACCTGAAAGGAGAGGAAGATTTGGCGCTGGAAGGCGGCAAACGAGAGAATATGGCGGCAGGTGCGTGAAAGGAGAGGAAGAATCGGCGCTGGAAGGCGGCAAAGGCGAGAATATGGCGGCACGCACCTGAAAGAACAGGAAGACTCGGCGTTGGAAGGCGGCAAAGGCGAGAATATGGCGGCACGTACCTGAAAGGAGAGGAAGAGTCGGCGCTGGAAGGCGGCAAAGGCGAGAATATGGCGGCAGGTGCGTGAAAGGAGAGGAAGAGTCGGCGCTGGAAGGCGGCAAAGGCGAGAATATGGCGGTAGGTGCGTGACAGGAGAGGAAGAGTCGGCGCTGGAAGGCTGCAAAGGCAAGAATATGGCGGCAGCTGCGTGAAAGGAGAGGAAGAGTCGGCGCTGGAAGGCGGGAAATGCGAGAACATGGCGGCAACTCCGTGAAAGGAGAGGAAGAGTTGGCGCTGGAAGACGGCAAAGGCGAGAATATGGCGGCACGTACCTGAAAGGAGGGGAAGATTTGGCGCTGGAAGGCAGCAAAGGCGAGAATATGGCGGCAGCTGCGTGAAAGGAGAGGAAGAGTCGGCGCTGGAAGGCGGCAAAGGCGAGAATATGGCGGCAGGTGCGTGAAAGGAGAGGAAGAGTCGGCGCTGGAAGGCGGCAAAGGCGAGAATATGGCAGCACGTACCTGAAAGGAGAGGAAGAGTCGGCGCTGGGATGCGGCAAAGGCGAGAATATGGCGGCAGGTGCGTGAAAGGAGAGGAAGAGTCGGCGCTGGAACGCGGCAAAGGCGAGAATATGGCGGCACGCACCTGAAAGGAGAGGAAGAGTCGGCGGTGGAAGGCGGCAAACGCGAGAATATGGCGGCACGTACCTGAAAGGAGAGGAAGAGTCGGCGCTGGAAGGCGGCAAAGGCGAGAATATGGCGGCAAGTACCTGAAAGTAGAGGAAGATTTGGCGCTGGAAGGCGGCAAATGCGAGAATATGGCGGCAGCTGCGTGAAAGGATATGAAGAATCGGCGGTGGAAGGCGGCAAAGGCGAGAATATGGCGGCACGTACCTGAAAGGAGAGGAAGAATCGGCGCTGGAAGGCGGCAAAGGCGAGAATATGGCGGCACGTACCTGAAAGGAGAGGAAGAGTCGGCAGTGGAAGGCGGCAAAGGCGAGAATATGGCGGCAAGTACCTGAAAGTAGAGGAAGAGTCGGCGCTGGAAGGCGGCAAAGGCGAGAATATGGCTGCAGCTGCGTGAAAGGAGAGGAAGAGTCGGCGCTGGAAGGCGGCAAAGGCGAGAATATGGCAGCACGCACCTGAAAGAACAGGAAGAGTCGGCGCTGGAAGGCGGCAAAGGCGAGAATATGGCGGCACGTACCTGAAAGGAGAGGAAGAGTCGGCGCTGGAAGGCGGCAAAGGCGAGAATATGGCGGCAGCTGCGTGAAAGGAGAGGAAGAGTCGGCGGTGGAAGGCGGGAAATGCGAGAATATGGCGGCAACTGCGTGAAAGGAGAGGAAGAGTCGGCGCTGGAAGGCGGCAAAGGCGAGAATATGGCGGCAGCTGCGTGAAAGGAGAGGAAGAGTCGGCAGTGGAAGACGGCAAAGGCGAGAATATGGCGGCAACTGCGTGAAACTAGAGGAAGATTTGGCGATGGAAGGCGGCAAAGGCGAGAATATGGCGGCACGTACCTGAAAGGAGAGGAAGATTTGGCGCTGGAAGGCGGCAAAGGCGAGAATATGGCGGCAACTGCGTGAAAGGAGAGGAAGAGTCGGCGCTGGAAGGCGGCAAAGGCGAGAATATGGCGGCAACTGCGTGAAAGGAGAGGAAGAGTCGGCGGTGGAAGGCGGTAAAGGCGAGAATATGGCGGCCAGTACCTGAAAGGAGAGGAAGATTTGGCGCTGGAAGGTGGCAAACGAGAGAATATGGCGGCAACTGCATGAAAGGAGAGGAAGAGTCGGCAGTGGAAGGCGGCAAAGGCGAGAATATGGCAGCACGCACCTGAAAGAACAGGAAGAGTCGGCGCTGGAAGGCGGCAAAGGCGAGAATATGGCGGCACGTACCTGAAAGGAGAGGAAGATTTGGCGCTGGAAGGCGGCAAAGGCGAGAATATGGCAGCACGTGCATGACAGGAGAGGAAGAGTCGCCGCTAGAAGGAGGCAAAGGCGAGAATATGGCGGTAGGTGCGTGAAAGGAGAGGAAGAGTCGGCGCTGGAAGGCGGCAAAGGCGAGAATATGGCGGCAGCTGCGGAAAAGGAGAGGAAGAGTCGGCGCTGGAACGCGGCAAAGGCGAGAATATGGCGGCACGCACCTGAAAGGAGAGGAAGAGTCGGCGGTGGAAGGTGGCAAAGGCGAGAATATGGCGGCAGCTGCGTGAAAGGAGAGGAAGAGTCGGCGCTGGAAGGCGGCAAAGGCGAGAATATGGCGGCAAGTACCTGAAAGTAGAGGAAGATTTGGCGCTGGAACGCGGCAAAGGCGAGAATATGGCGGCAGCTGCGTGAAAGGATATGAAGAATCGGCGGTGGAAGGCGGCAAAGGCGAGAATATGGCGGCACGTACCTGAAAGGAGAGGAAGAATCGGCGCTGGAAGGCGGCAAAGGCGAGAATATGGCGGCACGTACCTGAAAGGAGAGGAAGAGTCGGCAGTGGAAGGCGGCAAAGGCGAGAATATGGCGGCACGTACCTGAAAGGAGAGGAAGAGTCGGCGCTGGAAGGCGGCAAAGGCGAGAATATGGCTGCAGCTGCGTGAAAGGAGAGGAAGAGTCGGCGCTGGAAGGCGGCAAAGGCGAGAATATGGCAGCACGCACCTGAAAGAACAGGAAGAGTCGGCGCTGGAAGGCGGCAAAGGCGAGAATATGGCGGCAACTGCGTGAAAGGAGAGGAAGAGTCGGCGCTGGAAGGCGGCAAAGGCGAGAATATGGCGGCAGCTGCGTGAAAGGAGAGGAAGAGTCGGCGCTGGAAGGCGGCAAAGGCGAGAATATGGCGGCAGGTGCGTGAAAGGAGAGGAAGAGTCGGCGCTGGAAGGCGGCAAAGGCGAGAATATGGCGGCAGCTGCGTGAAAGGAGAGGAAGAGTCGGCAGTGGAAGACGGCAAAGGCGAGAATATGGCGGCAACTGCGTGAAACTAGAGGAAGATTTGGCGATGGAAGGCGGCAAAGGTGAGAATATGGCGGCATGTACCTGAAAGGAGAGGAAGAGTCGGCACTGCAAGGCGGCAAAGGCGAGAATATGGCGGCACGTACCTGAAAGGAGAGGAAGATTTGGCGCTGGAAGGCGGCAAAGGCGAGAATATGGCGGCAACTGCGTGAAAGGAGAGGAAGAGTCGGCGCTGGAAGGCGGCAAAGGCGAGAATATGGCGGCAGCTGCGTGAAAGGAGAGGAAGAGTCGGCGGTGGAAGGCGGTAAAGGCGAGAATATGGCGGCCAGTACCTGAAAGTAGAGGAAGATTTGGCGCTGGAAGGCGGCAAACGAGAGAATATGGCGGCAACTGCATGAAAGGAGAGGAAGAGTCGGCAGTGGAAGGCGGCAAAGGCGAGAATATGGGAGCACGCACCTGAAAGAACAGGAAGAGTCGGCGCTGGAAGGCGGCAAAGGCGAGAATATGGCGGCACGTACCTGAAAGGAGAGGAAGATTTGGCGCTGGAAGGCGGCAAAGGCGAGAATATGGCAGCACGTGCGTGACAGGAGAGGAAGAGTCGCCATTAGAAGGCGGCAAAGGCGAGAATATGGCGGGAGGTGCGTGAAAGGAGAGGAAGAGTCGGCGCTGGAAGGCGGCAAAGGCGAGAATATGGCGGCAGCTGCGTAAAAGGAGAGGAAGAGTCGGCGGTGGAAGGCGGGAAATGCGAGAACATGGCGGCAACTGCGTGAAAGGAGAGGAAGAGTCGGTGCTGGAAGACGGCAAAGGCGAGAATATGGCGGCACGTACCTGAAAGGAGAGGAAGATTTGGCGCTGGAAGGCGGCAAAGGCGAGAATATGGCAGCACGTACCTGAAAGGAGAGGAAGAGTCGGCGCTGGAATGCGGCAAAGGCGAGAATATGGCGGCAGGTGCGTGAAAGGAGAGGAAGAGTCGGCAGTGGATGGCCGCAAAGGCGAGAATATGGCGGCACGTACCTGAAAGGAGAGGAAGATTTGGCGCTGGAAGGCGGCAAAGGCGAGAATATGGCGGCAGCTGCGTGAAAGGAGAGGAAGAGTCGGCAGTGGAAGGCGGCAAAGGCGAGAATATGGCAGCACGTACCTGAAAGGAGAGGAAGAGTTGGCGCTGGAAGGCGGCAAAGGCGAGAATATGGCGGCACGTACCTGAAAGTAGAGCAAGAGTCGGCGCTGCAAGGTGGCAAAGGCGAGAATATGGCGGCAGCTGCGTGAAAGGAGAGGAAGAGTCGGCGCTGGAAGGCGGCAAAGGCGAGAATATGGCGGCACGTACCTGAAAGGACAGGAAGAGCCGGCGGTGGAAGGTGGCAAACGCGAGAATATAGCGGCACGTACCTGAAAGGAGAGGAAGACTCGGCGCTGGAAGGCGGCAAAGGCGAGAATATGGCGGCAGCTGCATGAAAGGAGAGGAGGAGTCGGCGATGGAAGGCGGCAAATGCGAGAATATTGTGGCAACTGCGTGAAAGTAGAGGAAGAGTCGGCGCTGGAAGGCGGCAAAGGCGAGAATATGGCGGCACATACCTGAAAGGAGAGGAAGAATCGGCAGTGGAAGGCGGCAAAGGCGAGAATATGGCGGCAGCTGCGTGAAAGGAGAGGAAGAGTCGGCGGTGGAAGGCGGCAAAGGCGAGAATATGGCGGCACGTACCTGAAAGGAGAGGAAGAGTCGGCGCTGGAAGGCGGCAAAGGCGAGAATATCGTGGCAAGTACCTGAAAGTAGAGGAAGAGTCGGCGCTGGAAGACGGCAAAGCCGAGAATATGGCGGCAGCTGCGTGAAAGGAGAGGAAGAGTCGGCGCTGGAAGGCGGCAAAGGCGAGAATATGGCGGCACGTACCTGAAAGGAGAGGAAGATTTGGCGCTGGAAGGCGGCAAAGGCGAGAATATGGCGGCAACTGCGTGACAGGAGAGGAAGAGTCGGCGCTGGAAGGCGGCAAAGGCGAGAATATGGCGGCAGGTGCGTGAAAGGAGAGGAAGAGTCGGCGGTGGAAGGCGGGAAATGCGAGAATATGGCGGCAACTGCGTGAAAGTAGAGGAAGATTTGGCGATGGAAGGCGGCAAAGGCGAGAATATGGCGGCACGTACCTGAAAGGAGAGGAAGAGTCGGCACTGCAAGGCGGCAAAGGCGAGAATATGGCGGCACGTACCTGAAAGGAGAGGAAGATTTGGCGCTGGAAGGCGGCAAAGGAGAGAATATGGCGGCAACTGCGTGAAAGGAGAGGAAGAGTCGGCGCTGGAAGGCGGCAAAGGCGAGAATATGGCGGCAGCTGCGTGAAAGGAGAGGAAGAGTCGGCGGTGGAAGGCGGCAAAGGCGAGAATATGGCAGCATTTGCGTGACAGGAGAGGAAGATTTGGCGCTGGAAGGCGGCAAAGGCGAGAATATGGCGGCAGGTGCGTGAAAGGAGAGGAAGAGTCGGCGCTGGAAGGCGGCAAAGGCGAGAATATGGCGGCACGTACCTGAAAGGAGAGGAAGATTTGGCGCTGGAAGGCGGCAAAGGCGAGAATATGGCGGCAACTGCATGAAAGGATAGGAAGATTTGGCGCTGGAAGGCGGCAAAGGCGAGAATATGGCAGCACGTACCTGAAAGGAGAGGAAGATTTGGCGCTGGAAGGCGGCAAACGAGAGAATATGGCGGCAGCTGCGTGAAAGGAGAGGAAGAGTCGGCGCTGGAAGGCGGCAAAGGCGAGAATATGGCAGCACGTACCTGAAAGGAGAGGAAGATTTGGCGCTGGAACGCGGCAAACGAGAGAATATGGCGGCAGGTGCGTGAAAGGAGAGGAAGAATCGGCAGTGGAAGGCGGCAAAGGCGAGAATATGGCGGCACGTACCTGAAAGGAGAGGAAGAGTCGGCGCTGGAAGGCGGCAAAGGCGAGAATATGGCAGCCCGTGCGTGAAAGGAGAGGAAGAGTCGGCGCTGGAAGGCGGCAAAGGCGAGAATATGGCAGTAGGTGCGTGACAGGAGAGGAAGAGTCGGCGCTGGAAGGCAGCAAAGGCAAAAATATGGCGGCAGCTGCGTGAAAGGAGAGGAAGAGTCGGCGGTGGAAGGCGGGAAATGCGAGAACATGGCGGCAACTCCGTCAAAGGAGAGGAAGACTCGGCGCTGGAAGACGGCAAAGGGGAGAATATGGCGGCACGTACCTGAAAGGAGGGGAAGATTTGGCGCTGGAAGGCGGCAAAGGCGAGAATATGGCAGCACGTACCTGAAAGGAGAGGAAGATTTGGCGCTGGAAGGCGGCAAAGGCGAGAATATGGCGGTAGGTGCGTGAAAGGAGAGGAAGAGTCGGCGCTGGAAGGCGGCAAAGGCGAGAATATGGCGGCACGTGCGTGAAAGGAGAGGAAGAGTCGGCGCTGGAAGGCGGCAAAGGCGAGAATATGGCGGCACGTACCTGAAAGGAGAGGAAGAGTCGGCGCTGGAAGGTGGCAAAGGCGAGAATATGGCGGTAGGTGCGTGAAAGGAGAGGAAGACTCGGCGGTGGAAGGCGGCAAAGGCGAGAATATGGCGGCAGCTGCGTGAAAGGACAGGAAGAGTCGGCGGTGGAAGGCGGGAAATGCGAGAATATGGCGGCACGTACCTGAAAGGAGGGGAAGATTTGGCGCTGGAAGGCGGCAAAGGCGAGAATATGGCGGCACGTACCTGAAAGGAGAGGAAGAGTCGGCGCTGGAAGGCGGCAAAGGCGAGAATATGGCGGCAACTGCGGGAAAGGACAGGAAGAGTCGGCGCTGGAAGGCGACAAAGGCGAGAATATGGCGGTAGGTGCGTGACAAGAGAGGAAGAGTCGGCGGTGGAAGGCAGGAAATGCGAGAACATGGCGGCAACTCCGTGAAAGGAGAGGAAGAGTCGGCGCTGGAAGATGGCAAAGGCGAGAATATGGCGGCACGTACCTGAAAGGAGGGGAAGATTTGGCGCTGGAAGGCGGCAAAGGCGAGAATATTGCGGCACGTACCTGAAAGGAGAGCAAGAGTCGGCGCTAGAAGGCGGCAAAGGCGAGAATATGGCGGCAGGTGCGTGAAAGGAGAGGAAGAGTCGGCGGTGGAAGGCGGCAAAGGCGAGAATATGGCGGCACGTGCGTGAAAGGAGAGGAAGAGTCGGCGCTGGAAGGCGGCAAAGGCGAGAATATGGCGGCACCTGCGTGAAAGGAGAGGAAGAGTCGGCGCTGGAAGGCGGCAAAGCCGAGAATATGGCGGCACGTACCTGAAAGGAGAGGAAGAGTCGGCGCTGGAAGGCGGCAAAGGTGAGAATATGGCTGCAGCTGCGTGAAAGGAGAGGAAGAGTCGGCAGTGGAAGGCGGCAAAGGCGAGAATATGGCAGCACGTACCTGAAAGGAGAGGAAGATTTGGCGCTGGAAGGCGGCAAACGAGAGAATATGGCGGCAACTGCGTGAAAGGAGAGGAAGAGTCGGCAGTGGAAGGCGGCAAAGGCGAGAATATGGCAGCACGCACCTGAAAGAACAGGAAGAGTCGGCGCTGGAAGGCGGCAAAGGCGAGAATATGGCGGCACGTACCTGAAAGGAGAGGAAGATTTGGTGCGAGAAGGCGGCAAAGGCGAGAATATGGCAGCACGTGCGTGACAGGAGAGGAAGAGTCGGCTCTGGAAGGCGGCAAAGGCGAGAATATGGCGGTAGGTGCGTGAAAGGAGAGGAAGACTCGGCGGTGGAAGGCGGCAAAGGCGAGAATATGGCGTCAACTGCGTGAAAGGAGAGGAAGAGTCGGCGCTGGAAGACGGCAAAGGTGAGAATATGGCGGCAGGTTCGTGAAAGGAGAGGAAGAGTCGGCGCTGGAAGGCGGCAAAGGCGAGAATATGGCGGCACGTACCTGAAAGGAGAGGAAGAGTCGGCGCTGGAAGGCGGCAAAGGCGAGAATATGGCGGCACGCACCTAAAAGGAGAGGAAGAGTAGGCGCTGGAAGGCGGCAAAGGCGAGAATATGGCGGCACGTACCTGAAAGGAGAGGAACATTTGGCGCTGGAAGGCGGCAAAGGCGAGAATATGGCGGCACGTACCTGAAAGGAGAGGAAGAGTCGGCGCTGGAAGGCGGCAAACGAGAGAATATGGCGGCAGGTGCGTAAAAGGAGAGGAAGAGTCGGCGGTGGAAGGCTAGAAATGCGAGAATATGGCGGCAACTGCGTGAAAGGAGAGGAAGAGTCGGCGCTGGAAGGCGGCAAAGGCGAGAATATGGCGGCACGTACCTGAAAGGAGAGGAAGAGTCGGCGCTGGAAGGCGGCAAAGGCGAGAATATGGCGGCAACTGCGTGAAAGTAGACGAAGATTTGGCGCTGGAAGGCGGCAAAGCCGAGAATATGGCAGCCCGTGCGTGAAAGGAGAGGAAGAGTCGGCGCTGGAAGGCGGCAAAGGCAAGAATATGGCGGCAGCTGCATAAAAGGAGAGGAAGAGTCGGCGGTTCAAGACGGGAAATGCGAGAATATGGCGGCACGTACCTGAAAGGAGAGGAAGAGTCGGCGCTGGAAGGCGGCAAAGGCGAGAATATGGCGGCAGCTGCGTGAAAGGAGAGGAAGAGTCGGCGCTGGAAGTCGGCAAACGCGAGAATAGGGCGGCACGTACCTGAAAGGACAGGAAGAGCCGGCGGTGGAAGGCGGCAAACGCGAGAATATGGCGGCACGTACCTGAAAGGAGAGGAAGAGTCGGCGCTGGAAGGCGGCAAAGGCGAGAATATGGCGGCAGCTGCATGAAAGGACAGGAAGAGTCGGCAATGGAAGGCGGCAAAGGCGAGAATATTGTGGCAACTGCGTGAAAGCAGAGGAAGAGTCGGCGCTGGAAGGCGGCAAAGGCGAGAATATGGCGGCAGCTGCGTGAAAGGATAGGAAGAGTCGGCGCTGGAAGGCGGCAAAGGCGAGAATATGGCGGCAGCTGCGTGAAAGGAGAGGAAGAGTCGGCGCTGGAAGGCGGCAAAGGCAAGAATATCGCGGTAAGTACCTGAAAGTAGAGGAAGATTTGGCGCGGGAAGGCGGCAAAGGCGAGAATATGGCGGCAGCTGCGTGAAAGGAGAGGAAGAGTCGGCGCTGGAAGGCGGCAAAGGCGAGAATATGGCGGCAGCTGCGTGAAAGGAGAGGAAGAGTCGGCGCTGGAAGGCGGGAAATGCGAGAATATGGCAGCAAGTGCGTGAAAGTAGAGGAAGATTTGGCGCTGGAAGGCGGCAAAGGCGAGAATATGGCAGCCCGTGCTTGAAAGGAGAGGAAGAGTCGGCGCTGGAAGGCGGCAAAGGCAAGAATATGGCGGCAGCTGCGTGAAAGGAGAGGAAGAGTCGGCGGTTGAAGGCGGCAAAGGCGAGAATATGGCGGCACGTACCTGAAAGGAGAGGAAGAGTCGGCGCTGGAAGGCGGCAAAGGCGAGAATATGGCAGCACGTACCTGAAAGGAGAGGAAGATTTGGCGCTGGAAGGCGGCAAAGGCGAGAATATTGTGGCAACTGCGTGAAAGGAGAGGAAGAGTCGGCGCTGGAAGGCGGCAAAGGTGAGAATATGGCGGCAGGTGCGTGAAAGGAGAGGAAGAGTCGGCGGTGGAAGGCGGCAAAGGCGAGAATATGGCAGCATTTGCGTGACAGGAGAGGAAGAGTCGGCGCTGGAAGGCGGCAAAGGCGAGAATATGGCGGCACCTGCGTGAAAGGAGAGGAAGATTTGGCGCGGGAAGGCGGCAAAGGCGAGAATATGGCGGCAGGTGCGTGAAAGGAGAGGAAGATTTGGCGCTGGAAGGCGGCAAAGGCGAGAATATGGCGGCAGCTGCGTGAAAGGATAGGAAGAGTCGGCGCTGGAAGGCGGCAAAGGCAAGAATATGGCAGCACGTACCTGAAAGGAGAGGAAGATTTGGCGCTGGAAGGCGGCAAACGAGAGAATATGGCGGCAGCTGCGTGAAAGGAGAGGAAGAGTCGGCGCTGGAAGGCGGCAAAGGCGAGAATATGGCGGCAGGTGCGTGAAAGGATAGGAAGATTTGGCGCTGGAAGGCGGCAAAGGCGAGAATATGGCGGCAGGTGCGTGAAAGGAGAGGAAGAGTCGGCGCTGGAAGGCGACAAAGGCGAGAATATGGCGGTAGGTGCGTGACAAGAGAGGAAGAGTCGGCGGTGGAAGGCGGGAAATGCGAGAACATGGCGGCAACTCCGTGAAAGGAGAGGAAGAGTCGGCGCTGGAAGACGGCAAAGGCGAGAATATGGCGGCACGTACCTGAAAGGAGGGGAAGATTTGGCGCTGGAAGGCGGCAAAGGCGAGAATATGGCGGCACGTACCTGAAAGTAGAGGAAGATTTGGCGCTGGAAGGCGGCAAACGAGAGAATATGGCGGCACGCACCTGAAAGAACAGGAAGAGTCGGCGCTGCAAGGCGGCAAAGGCGAGAATATAGCGGCACGTACCTGAAAGGAGAGGAAGAGTCGGCGCTGGAAGGCGGCAAAGGCGAGAATATGGCAGCCCGTGCGTGAAAGGAGAGGAAGAGTCGGCGCTGGAAGGCGGCAAAGGCGAGAATATGGCGGCAGCTGCGTGAAAGGAGAGGAAGAGTCGGCGGTGGAAGGCGGGAAATACGAGAATATGGCGGCAACTGCGTGAAAGTAGAGGAAGATTTGGCGCTGGAAGGCGGCAAAGGCGAGAATATGGCAGCCCGTGCGTGAAAGGAGAGGAAGATTTGGCGCTGGAAGGCGGCAAAGGCAAGAATATGGCGGCAGCTGCATGAAAGGAGAGGAAGAGTCGGCGGTTGAAGGCGGGAAATGCGAGAATATGGCGGCAGGTGCGTGAAAGGAGAGGAAGAGTCGGCGGTGGAAGGCGGCAAAGGCGAGAATATGGCCGCACGTACCTGAAAGGAGAGGAAGATTTGGCGCTGGAAGGCGGCAAAGGCGAGAATATGGCGGCAGGTGCGTGAAAGGAGAAGAAGAGTCGGCGCTGGAAGGCGGCAAAGGCGAGAATATGGCGGCACGTACCTGAAAGGAGAGGAAGAGTCGGCGCTGGAAGGCGGCAAAGGCGAGAATATGGCGGTAGGTGCGTGAAAGGAGAGGAAGACTCGGCGGTGGAAGGCGGCAAAGGCGAGAATATGGCGGCAACTGCGTGAAAGTAGAGGAAGATTTGGCGCTAGAAGGCGGCAAAGGCGAGAATATGGCGGCAGGTGCGTGAAAGGAGAGGAAGAGTCGGCGCTGGAAGGCGGCAAATGCGAGAATATGGCGGCACGCACCTAAAAGGAGGGGAAGATTTGGAGCTGGAAGGCGGCAAAGGCGAGAATATGGCGGCACGGACCAGAAAGGAGAGGAAGATTTGGCACTGGAAGGCGGCAAACGAGAGAATATGGCGGCAGGTGCGTGAAAGGAGAGGAAGAATCGTCAGTGGAAGGCGGCAAAGGCGAGAATATGGCGGCACGCACCTGAAAGAACAGGAAGAGTCGGTGCTGGAAGGCGGCAAACGCGAGAATATGGCGGCACGTACCTGAAAGGAGAGGAAGAGTCGGTGCTGGAAGGCGGCAAAGGCGAGAATATGGCAGCCCGTGCGTGAAAGGAGAGGAAGAGTCGGCGCTGGAAGGCGGCAAAGGCGAGAATATGGCGGCAGCTGCGTGAAAGGAGAGGAAGAGTCGGCGGTTGAAGGCGGGAAATGCGAGAATATGGCGGCAACTGCGTGAAAGGAGAGGAAGAGTCGGCGCTGGAAGGCGGCAATGGCGAGAATATGGCGGCACGTACCTGAAAGGAGAGGAAGAGTCGGCGCTGGAAGGCGGCAAAGGCGAGAATATGGCGGCAGGTGCGTGAAAGGAGAAGAAGAGTCGGCGCTGGAAGGCGGCAAAGGCGAGAATATGGCGGCAGCTGCGTGAAAGGAGAGGAAGAGTCGGCGCTGGAAGGCGGCAAAGGCGAGAATATGGCGGCACGTACCTGAAAGGAGAGGAACAGTCGGCGCTGGAAGGCGGCAAAGGCGAGAATATGGCGGCACACACCTGAAAGGAGAGGAAGAGTCGGCGCTGGAAGGTGGCAAAGGCGAGAATATGGCGGCACGTACCTGAAAGGAGAGGAAGATTTGGCGCTGGAAGGCGGCAAAGGCGAGAATATGGCGGCAACTGCGTGAAAGGAGAGGAAGAGTCGGCGCTGGAAGGCGGCAAAGGCGAGAATATGGCAGCACGGACGAGAAAGGAGAGGAAGATTTGGCACTGGAAGGCGGCAAACGAGAGAATATGGCGGCAGGTGCGTGAAAGGAGAGGAAGAATCGGCAGTGGAAGGCGGCAAAGGCGAGAATATGGCGGCACGTACCTGAAAGGAGAGGAAGAGTCGGCGCTGGAAGGCGGCAAAGGCGAGAATATGGCAGCCCGTGCGTGAAAGGAGAGGAAGAGTCGGCGCTGGAAGGCAGCAAAGGCGAGAATATGGCGGCAGGTGCGTGAAAGGAGAGGAAGAGTCGGCGGTGGAAGGCGGCAAAGGCGATAATATGGCAGAATTTGCGTGACAGGAGAGGAAGAGTCGGCGCTGGAAGGCGGCAAAGGCGAGAATATGGCGGCACCTGCGTGAAAGGAGAGGAAGAGTCGGCAGTGGAAGGCGGCAAAGGCGAGAATATGGCAGCACGCATCTGAAAGAACAGGAAGAGTCGGCGCTGGAAGGCGGCAAAGGCGAGAATATGGCGGCACGTACCTGAAAGGAGAGGAAGATTTGGCGCTGGAAGGCGGCAAACGAGAGAATATGGCGGCAGGTGCGTGAAAGGAGAGGAAGAGTCGGCAGTGGAAGGCGGCAAAGGCGAGAATATGGCAGCACGCACCTGAAAGAACAGGAAGAGTCGGCGCTGGAAGGCGGCAAAGGCGAGAATATGGCGGCAGCTGCGTGACAAGAGAGGAAGAGTCGGCGGTGGAAGGCGGGAAATACGAGATCATGGCGGCAACTCCGTGAAAGGAGAGGAAGAGTCGGCGCTGGAAGGCGGGAAATGCGAGAATATGGCGGCACGTACCTGAAAGGAGAGGAAGAGTCGGCGCTGGAAGGCGGCAAAGGCGAGAATATGGCGGCAGGTGCGTGAAAGGAGAGGAAGAGTCGGCGCTGGAAGGCGGCAAAGGCGAGAATATGGCGGCAGGTGCGTGAAAGGAGAGGAAGAGTCGGCGCTGGAAGGCGGCAAAGGCGAGAATATGGCGGCAACTGCGTGAAAGGAGAGGAAGAGTCGGCGCTGAAAGGGGACAAAGGCGAGAATATGGCGGTAGGTGCGTGACAAGAGAGGAAGAGTCAGCGGTGGAAGGCGGGAAATGCGAGAACATGGCGGCAACTCCGTGAAAGGAGAGGAAGAGTCGGCGCTGGAAGACGGCAAAGGCGAGAATATGGCGGCACGTACCTGAAAGGAGGGGAAGATTTGGAGCTGGAAGGCGGCAAAGGCGAGAATATGGCGGCACGGACCAGAAAGGAGAGGAAGAGTCGGCGCTGGAAGGCGGCAAACGAGAGAATATGGCGGCAACTGCATGAAAGGAGAGGAAGAGTCGGCAGTGGAAGGCGGCAAAGGCGAGAATATGGCAGCACGCACCTGAAAGAACAGGAAGAGTCGGCGCTGGAAGGCGGCAAAGGCGAGAATATGGCGGCACGTACCTGAAAGGAGAGGAAGATTTGGCGCGGGAAGGCGGCAAAAGCGAGAATATGGCAGCACGTACGTGACAGGAGAGGAACAGTCGGCTCTGGAAGGCGGCAAAGGCGAGAATATGGCGGTAGGTGCGTGAAAGGAGAGGAAGACTCGGCGGTGGAAGGCGGCAAAGGCGAGAATATGGCGGCAACTGCGTGAAAGTAGAGGAACAGTCGGCACTAGAAGGCGGCAAAGGCGAGAATATGGCGGCAACTGCGTGAAAGGAGAGGAAGAGTCGGCGCTGGAAGGCGGCAAAGGCGAGAATATGGCGGCACGTACCTAAAAGGAGGGGAAGAGTCAGCGCTGGAAGGCGGCAAAGGCGAGAATATGGCGGCACGCACCTGAAAGGAGAGGAAGATTTGGCGCTGGAAGGCGGCAAAGGCGAGAATATGACAGCACGTACCTGAAAGGAGAGGAAGATTTGGCGCTGGAAGGCGGCAAACGAGAGAATATGGCGGCAGGTGTGTGAAAGGAGAGGAAGAATCGGCAGTGGAAGGCGGCAAAGGCGAGAATATGGCAGCACGCACCTGAAAGAACAGGAAGAGTCGGCGCTGGAAGGCGGCAAAGGCGAGAATATGGCGGCACGTACCTGAAAGGAGAGGAAGAGTCGGCGCTGGAAGGCGGCAAAGCCGAGAATATGGCAGCCCGTGCGTGAAAGGAGAGGAAGAGTCGGCGCTGGAAGGCGGCAAAGGCGAGAATATGGCGGCAGCTGCGTGAAAGGAGAGGAAGATTTGGCGCTGGAAGGCGGCAAAGGCGAGAATATGGCGGCAGCTGCGTGAAAGGAGAGGAAGAGTCGGCGGTGGAAGGCAGGAAATGCGAGAATATGGCGGCAACTGCGTGAAAGTAGAGGAAGATTTGGCGCTGGAAGGCGGCAAAGGCGAGAATATGGCGGCAACTGCGTGAAAGGACAGGAAGAGTCGGCGCTGGAAGGCGGCAAAGGCGAGAATATGGCAGCACGGACCAGAAAGGAGAGGAAGATTTGGCGCTGGAAGGCGGAAAACGAGAGAATATGGCGGCAGGTGCGTGAAAGGAGAGGAAGAATCGGCAGTGGAAGGCGGCAAAGGCGAGAATATGGCAGCACGCACCTGAAAGGAGAGGAAGAGTCGGCGCCGGTAGGCGGCAAAGGCGACAATATGGCGGCACGGACCAGAAAGGAGAGGAAGATTTGGCGCTGGAAGGCGGCAAACGAGAGAATATGGCGGCAGGTGCGTGAAAGGAGAGGAAGAATCGGCAGTGGAAGGCGGCAAAGGCGAGAATATGGCAGCACGCACCTGAAAGGAGAGGAAGAGTCGGCGCTGGAACGCGGCAAAGGCGAGAATATGGCAGCCCGTGCGTGAAAGGAGAGGAAGAGTCGGCGCTGCAAGGCGGCAAAGGCGAGAATATGGCGGCAGCTGCGTGAAAGGAGAGGAAGAGTCGGCGCTGGAAGGCGGGAAATGCGAGAATATGGCGGCAACTGCGTGAAAGTAGAGGAAGATTTGGCGCTGGAAGGTGGCAAAGGCGAGAATATGGCAGCCCGTGCGTGAAAGGAGAGGAAGAGTCGGCGCTGGAAGGAGGCAAAGGCAAGAATATGGCGGCAGCTGCGTGAAAGGAGAGGAAGAGTCGGCGCTGGAAGGCGGCAAAGGCGAGAATATGGCGGCACGTACCTGAAAGGAGAGGAAGACTTCGCGCTGGAAGGCGGCAAAGGCGAGAATATGGCGGCAGCTGCGTGAAAGGATAGGAAGACTCGGCGCTGGAAGGCGGCAAAGGCGAGAATATGGCAGCACGGACCAGAAAGGAGAGGAAGATTTGGCGCTGGAAGGCGGAAAACGAGAGAATATGGCGGCAGGTGCGTGAAAGGAGAGGAAGAATCGGCAGTGGAAGGCGGCAAAGGCGAGAATATGGCAGCACGCACCTGAAAGGAGAGGAAGAGTCGGCGCCGGTAGGCGGCAAAGGCGAGAATATGGCGGCACGGACCAGAAAGGAGAGGAAGATTTGGCGCTGGAAGGCGGCAAACGAGAGAATATGGCGGCAGGTGCGTGAAAGGAGAGGAAGAATCGGCAGTAGAAGGCGGCAAAGGCGAGAATATGGCAGCACGCACCTGAAAGGAGAGGAAGAGTCGGCGCTGGAACGCGGCAAAGGCGAGAATATGGCAGCCCGTGCGTGAAAGGAGAGGAAGAGTCGGCGCTGCAAGGCGGCAAAGGCGAGAATATGGCGGCAGCTGCGTGAAAGGAGAGGAAGAGTCGGCGCTGGAAGGCGGGAAATGCGAGAATATGGCGGCAACTGCGTGAAAGTAGAGGAAGATTTGGCGCTGGAAGGCGGCAAAGGCGAGAATATGGCAGCCCGTGCGTGAAAGGAGAGGAAGAGTCGGCGCTGGAAGGAGGCAAAGGCAAGAATATGGCGGCAGCTGCGTGAAAGGAGAGGAAGAGTCGGTGCTGGAAGGCGGCAAAGGCGAGAATATGGCGGCACGTACCTGAAAGGAGAGGAAGACTTCGCGCTGGAAGGCGGCAAAGGCGAGAATATGGCGGCAGCTGCGTGAAAGGATAGGAAGACTCGGCGCTGGAAGGCGGCAAAGGCGAGAATATGGCAGCACGGACCAGAAAGGAGAGGAAGATTTGGCGCTGGAAGGCGGAAAACGAGAGAATATGGCGGCAGGTGCGTGAAAGGAGAGGAAGAATCGGCAGTGGAAGGCGGCAAAGGCGAGAATATGGCAGCACGCACCTGAAAGGAGAGGAAGAGTCGGCGCCGGTAGGCGGCAAAGGCGAGAATATGGCGGCACGGACCAGAAAGGAGAGGAAGATTTGGCGCTGGAAGGCGGCAAACGAGAGAATATGGCGGCAGGTGCGTGAAAGGAGAGGAAGAATCGGCAGTGGAAGGCGGCAAAGGCGAGAATATGGCAGCACGCACCTGAAAGGAGAGGAAGAGTCGGCGCTGGAACGCGGCAAAGGCGAGAATATGGCAGCCCGTGCGTGAAAGGAGAGGAAGAGTCGGCGCTGCAAGGCGGCAAAGGCGAGAATATGGCGGCAGCTGCGTGAAAGGAGAGGAAGAGTCGGCGCTGGAAGGCGGGAAATGCGAGAATATGGCGGCAACTGCGTGAAAGTAGAGGAAGATTTGGCGCTGGAAGGCGGCAAAGGCGAGAATATAGCAGCCCGTGCGTGAAAGGAGAGGAAGAGTCGGCGCTGGAAGGAGGCAAAGGCAAGAATATGGCGGCAGCTGCGTGAAAGGAGAGGAAGAGTCGGTGCTGGAAGGCGGCAAAGGCGAGAATATGGCGGCAACTGCGTGAAAGGAGAGGAAGATTTGGCGCTGGAAGGCGGCAAAGGCGAGAATATGGCGGCAGGTGCGTGAAAGGAGAGGAAGAGTCGGCGGTGGAAGGCGGCAAATGCGAGAATATGGCAGCATTTGCGTGACAGGAGAGGAAGAGTCGGCGCTGGAAGGCGGCAAAGGCGAGAATATGGCGGCACCTGCGTGAAAGGAGAGGAAGAGTCGGCGCTGGAAGGCGGCAAAGGCGAGAATATGGCGGCAACTGCGTGAAAGGAGAGGAAGAGTCGGCGCTGGAAGGCTGCAAAGGCAAGAATATGGCGGCAGCTGCGTGAAAGGAGAGGAAGAGTCGGCACTGGAAGGCGGCAAAGGCGAGAATATGGCAGCACGTACCTGAAAGTAGAGGAAGATTTGGCGCGGGAAGGTGGCAAACGAGAGAATATGGCGGCAGGTGCGTGAAAGGAGAGGAAGAATCGGCAGTGGAAGGCGGCAAAGGCGAGAATATGGCAGCACGCACCTGAAAGAACAGGAAGAGTCGGCGCTGGAAGGCGGCAAAGGTGAGAATATGGCGGCACGTACCTGAAAGGAGAGGAAGAGTCGGCGCTGGAAGGCGGCAAAGGCGACAATATGGCAGCCCGTGCGTGAAAGGAGAGGAAGAGTCGGCGCTGGAAGGCAGCAAAGGCGAGAATATGGCGGCAGGTGCGTGAAAGGAGAGGAAGAGTCGGCGGTGGAAGGCGGCAAAGGCGATAATATGGCAGAATTTGCGTGACAGGAGAGGAAGAGTCGGCGCTGGAAGGCGGCAAAGGCGAGAATATGGCGGCACCTGCGTGAAAGGAGAGGAAGAGTCGGCAGTGGAAGGCGGCAAAGGCGAGAATATGGCAGCACGCACCTGAAAGAACAGGAAGAGTCGGCGCTGGAAGGCGGCAAAGGCGAGAATATGGCGGCACGTACCTGAAAGGAGAGGAAGATTTGGCGCTGGAAGGCGGCAAACGAGAGAATATGGCGGCAGGTGCGTGAAAGGAGAGGAAGAGTCGGCAGTGGAAGGCGGCAAAGGCGAGAATATGGCAGCACGCACCTGAAAGTACAGGAAGAGTCGGCGCTGGAAGGCGGCAAAGGCGAGAATATGGCGGCAGCTGCGTGACAAGAGAGGAAGAGTCGGCGGTGGAAGGCGGGAAATACGAGATCATGGCGGCAACTCCGTGAAAGGAGAGGAAGAGTCGGCGCTGGAAGGCGGGAAATGCGAGAATATGGCGGCACGTACCTGAAAGGAGAGGAAGAGTCGGCGCTGGAAGGCGGCAAAGGCGAGAATATGGCGGCAGGTGCGTGAAAGGAGAGGAAGAGTCGGCGCTGGAAGGCGGCAAAGGCGAGAATATGGCGGCAGGTGCGTGAAAGGAGAGGAAGAGTCGGCGCTGGAAGGCGGCAAAGGCGAGAATATGGCGGCAGGTGCGTGAAAGGAGAGGAAGAGTCGGCGCTGGAAGGCGGGAAATGCGAGAACATGGCGGCAACTCCGTGAAAGGAGAGGAAGAGTCGGCGCTGGAAGACGGCAAAGGCGAGAATATGGCGGCACGTACCTGAAAGGAGGGGAAGATTTGGCGCTGGAAGGCGGCAAAGGCGAGAATATGGCGGCACGGACCAGAAAGGAGAGGAAGATTTGGCGCTGGAAGGCGGCAAACGAGAGAATATGGCGGCAACTGCGTGAAAGGAGAGGAAGAGTCGGCAGTGGAAGGCGGCAAAGGCGAGAATATGGCAGCACGCACCTGAAAGAACAGGAAGAGTCGGCGCTGGAAGGCGGCAAAGGCGAGAATATGGCGGCACGTACCTGAAAGGAGAGGAAGATTTGGCGCGGGAAGGCGGCAAAAGCGAGAATATGGCAGCACGTACGTGACAGGAGAGGAACAGTCGGCTCTGGAAGGCGGCAAAGGCGAGAATATGGCGGTAGGTGCGTGAAAGGAGAGGAAGACTCGGCGGTGGAAGGCGGCAAAGGCGAGAATATGGCGGCAACTGCGTGAAAGTAGAGGAAGAGTCGGCGCTAGAAGGCGGCAAAGGCGAGAATATGGCGGCAACTGCGTGAAAGGAGAGGAAGAGTCGGCGCTGGAAGGCGGCAAAGGCGAGAATATGGCGGCACGTACCTAAAAGGAGGGGAAGAGTCAGCGCTGGAAGGCGGCAAAGGCGAGAATATGGCGGCACGCACCTGAAAGGAGAGGAAGATTTGGCGCTGGAAGGCGGCAAAGGCGAGAATATGGCGGCACGTACCTGAAAGGAGAGGAAGATTTGGCGCTGGAAGGCGGCAAACGAGAGAATATGGCGGCAGGTGTGTGAAAGGAGAGGAAGAATCGGCAGTGGAAGGCGGCAAAGGCGAGAATATGGCAGCACGCACCTGAAAGAACAGGAAGAGTCGGCGCTGGAAGGCGGCAAAGGCGAGAATATGGCGGCACGTACCTGAAAGGAGAGGAAGAGTCGGCGCTGGAAGGCGGCAAAGGCGAGAATATGGCAGCCCGTGCGTGAAAGGAGAGGAAGAGTCGGCGCTGGAAGGCGGCAAAGGCGAGAATATGGCGGCAGCTGCGTGAAAGGAGAGGAAGATTTGGCGCTGGAAGGCGGCAAAGGCGAGAATATGGCGGCAGCTGCGTGAAAGGAGAGGAAGACTCGGCGGTTGAAGGCGGGAATTGCGAGAATATGGCGGCAGCTGCGTGAAAGGAGAGGAAGAGTCGGCGCTGGAAGGCGGCAAAGGCGAGAATATGGCCGCACGTACCTGAAAGGAGAGGAAGATTTGGCGCTGGAAGGCGGCAAAGGCGAGAATATGGCGGCAACTGCGTGAAAGGAGAAGAAGAGTCGGCGCTGGAAGGCGGCAAAGGCGAGAATATGGCGGCAGCTGCGTGAAAGGAGAGGAAGAGTCGGCAGTGGTAGGCGGCAAAGGCGAGAATATGGCGGCACGTACCTGAAAGGAGAGGAAGAGTCGGCGCTGGAAGGCGGCAAAGGCGAGAATATGGCGGCACACACCTGAAAGGAGAGGAAGAGTCGGCGCTGGAAGGCGGCAAAGGCGAGAATATGGCGGCACGTACCTGAAAGGAGAGGAAGACTTCGCGCTGGAAGGCGGCAAAGGCGAGAATATGGCGGCAGCTGCGTGAAAGGATAGGAAGACTCGGCGCTGGAAGGCGGCAAAGGCGAGAATATGGCAGCACGGACCAGAAAGGAGAGGAAGATTTGGCGCTGGAAGGCGGAAAACGAGAGAATATGGCGGCAGGTGCGTGAAAGGAGAGGAAGAATCGGCAGTGGAAGGCGGCAAAGGCGAGAATATGGCAGCACGCACCTGAAAGGAGAGGAAGAGTCGGCGCCGGTAGGCGGCAAAGGCGAGAATATGGCGGCACGGACCAGAAAGGAGAGGAAGATTTGGCGCTGGAAGGCGGCAAACGAGAGAATATGGCGGCAGGTGCGTGAAAGGAGAGGAAGAATCGGCAGTGGAAGGCGGCAAAGGCGAGAATATGGCAGCACGCACCTGAAAGGAGAGGAAGAGTCGGCGCTGGAACGCGGCAAAGGCGAGAATATGGCAGCCCGTGCGTGAAAGGAGAGGAAGAGTCGGCGCTGGAAGGCAGCAAAGGCGAGAATATGGCGGCAGCTGCATGAAAGTAGAAGAAGAGTCGGCGGTGGAAGGCGGCAAAGGCGATAATATGGCAGCATTTGCGTGACAGGAGAGGAAGAGTCGGCGCTGGAAGGCGGCAAAGGCGAGAATATGGCGGCACGTACCTGAAAGGAGAGGAAGAGTCGGCGCTGGAAGGCGGCAAAGGCGAGAATATGGCGGCACGTACCTGAAAGGAGAGGAAGAATCGGCGCTGGAAGGCGGGAAATGCGAGAATATGGCGGCAGCTGCGTGAAAGGATAGGAAGAGTCGGCGCTGGAAGGCGGCAAAGGCGAGAATATGGCAGCACGTACCTGAAAGGAGAGGAAGATTTGGCGCTGGAAGGCGGCAAACGAGAGAATATGGCGGCAGCTGCGTGAAAGGAGAGGAAGAATCGGCGCTGGAAGGCGGCAAAGGCGAGAATATGGCGGCACGCACCTGAAAGAACAGGAAGACTCGGCGTTGGAAGGCGGCAAAGGCGAGAATATGGCGGCACGTACCTGAAAGGAGAGGAAGAGTCGGCGCTGGAAGGCGGCAAAGGCGAGAATATGGCGGCAGGTGCGTGAAAGGAGAGGAAGAGTCGGCGCTGGAAGGCGGCAAAGGCGAGAATATGGCGGCAGCTGCGTGAAAGGAGAGGAAGAGTCGGCGCTGGAAGGCGGCAAAGGCGAGAATATGGCAGCACGTGCGTGAAAGGAGAGGAAGAGTCGGCGCTGGAAGGCGGCAAAGGCGAGAATATGGCGGCAGCTGCGTGAAAGGAGAGGAAGAGTCGGCGGTGGAAGGCGTCAAAGGCGATAATATGGCAGCATTTGCGTGACAGGAGAGGAAGATTCGGCGCTGGAAGGCGGTAAAGGCGAGAATATTGCGGTACCTGCGTGAAAGGAGAGGAAGATTTTGCGCTGGAAGGCGGCAAAGGCGAGAATATGGCGGCACGTACCTGAAAGGAGAGGAAGATTTGGCGCTGGAAGGCGGCAAAGGCGAGAATATGGCGGCAGCTGCGTGAAAGGATAGGAAGAGTCGGCGCTGGAAGGCGGCAAAGGCGAGAATATGGCAGCACGTACCTGAAAGGAGAGGAAGATTTGGCGCTGGAAGGCGGCAAACGAGAGAATATGGCGGCAGCTGCGTGAAAGGAGAGGAAGAGTCGGCGCTGGAAGGCGGCAAAGGCGAGAATATGGCAGCCCGTGCGTGAAAGGAGAGGAAGAGTCGGCGCTGGAAGGCGGCAAAGGCGAGAATATGGCGGCAACTGCGTGAAAGGAGTGGAAGAGTCGGCGCTGGAAGACGGCAAAGGCGAGAATATGGCGGCACGTACCTGAAAGGAGGGGAAGATTTGGCGCTGGAAGGCGGCAAAGGCGAGAATATGGCGGCACGTACCTGAAAGGAGAGGAAGAGTCGGCGCTGGAAGGCGGCAAACGAGAGAATATGGCGGCAGGTGTGTGAAAGGAGAGGAAGAGTCGGCGCTGGAAGGCGGCAAAGGCGAGAATATGGCAGCACGCACCTGAAAGAACAGGAAGAGTCGGCGCTGGAAGGCGGCAAAGGCGAGAATATGGCGGCACGTACCTGAAAGAACAGGAAGATTTGGCGCGGGAATGCGGCAAAGGCGAGAATATGGCAGCACGTGCGTGACAGGAGAGGAAGAGTCGGCTCTGGAAGGCGGCAAAGGCGAGAATATGACGGTAGGTGCGTGAAAGGAGAGGAAGACTCGGCGGTGGAAGGCGGCAAAGGCAAGAATATGGCGGCAACTGCGTGAAAGTAGAGGAAGATTTGGCGCTAGAAGGCGGCAAAGGCGAGAATATGGCGGCAGGTGCGTGAAAGGAGAGGAAGAGTCGGCGCTGGAAGGCGGCAAAGGCGAGAATATGGCGGCACGGACCAGAAAGGAGAGGAAGATTTGGCGCTGGAAGGCGGCAAACGAGAGAATATGGCGGCAGGTGCGTGAAAGGAGAGGAAGAATCGGCAGTGGAAGGCGGCAAAGGCGAGAATATGGCAGCACGCACCTGAAAGAACAGGAAGAGTCGGCGCTGGAAGGCGGCAAAGGCGAGAATATGGCGGCACGTACCTGAAAGAACAGGAAGAGTCGGCGCTGGAAGGCGGCAAAGGCGAGAATATGGCGGCAGCTGCGTGAAAGGAGAGGAAGAGTCGGCGGTGGAAGGGGGGAAATGCGAGAATATGGCAGCCCGTGCGTAAAAGGAGAGGAAGAGTCGGCGCTGGAAGGCGGCAAAGGCGAGAATATGGCGGCAGCTGCGTGAAAGGAGAGGAAGAGTCGGCGCTGGAAGGCGGCAAAGGCGAGAATATGGCGGCAGCTGCGTGAAAGGAGAGGAAGAGTCGGCGCTGGAAGGCGGCAAAGGCGAGAATATGGCAGCCCGTGCGTGAAAGGAGAGGAAGAGTCGGCGGTGGAAGGCGGCAAAGGCAAGAATATGGCGGCAGCTGCGTGAAAGGAGAGGAAGAGTCGGTGCTGGAAGGCGGCAAAGGCGAGAATATGGCGGCACGTACCTGAAAGGAGAGGAAGAGTCGGCAGTGGAAGGCGGCAAAGGCGAGAATATGGCCGCACGTACCTGAAAGGAGAGGAAGATTTGGCGCTGGAAGGCGGCAAAGGCGAGAATATGGCGGCAGCTGCGTGAAAGGAGAGGAAGAGTCGGCGGTGGAAGGCAGCAAAGGCGAGAATATGGCGGCAGCTGCGTGAAAGGAGAGGAAGAGTCGGCGCTGGAACGCGGCAAAGGCGAGAATATGGCGGCAGCTGCGTGAAAGGAGAGGAAGAGTCGGCGCTGGAAGGCGGCAAAGGCGAGAATATGGCGGCACGTGCGTGAAAGGAGAGGAAGAGTCGGCGCTGGAAGGCGGCAAAGGCGAGAATATGGCGGCACGTACCTGAAAGGAGAGGAAGAGTCGGCGCTGGAAGGCGGCAAAGGCGAGAATATGGCAGCACGTACTTGAAAGGAGAGGAAGAGTCGGCGCTGGAAGGCGGCAAAGGTGAGAATATGGCGGCAGCTGCGCGAAAGGAGAGGAAGAGTCGGCAGTGGAAGGCGGCAAAGGCGAGAATATGGCAGCACGTACCTGAAAGGAGAGGAAGATTTGGCGCTGGAAGGCGGCAAAGGCGAGAATATGGCGGCAGCTGCGTGAAAGGAGAGGAAGAGTCGGCGGTGGAAGGCGGCAAAGGCGAGAATATCGCAGCAACTGCGTGAAAGGAGAGGAAGAGTCGGCGCTGCAAGGCTGCAAAGGCGAGAATATGGCGGCAGCTGCGTGAAAGGAGAGGAAGAGTCGGCGCTGGAAGGCGGGAAATGCGAGAATATGGCGGCAACTGCGTGAAAGTAGAGGAAGATTTGGCGCTGGAAGGCGGCAAAGGCGAGAATATGGCAGCCCGTGCGTGAAAGGAGAGGAAGAGTCGGCGCTGGAAGGAGGCAAAGGCAAGAATATGGCGGCAGCTGCGTGAAAGGAGAGGAAGAGTCGGTGCTGGAAGGCGGCAAAGGCGAGAATATGGCGGCAACTGCGTGAAAGGAGAGGAAGATTTGGCGCTGGAAGGCGGCAAAGGCGAGAATATGGCGGCAGGTGCGTGAAAGGAGAGGAAGAGTCGGCGGTGGAAGGCGGCAAAGGCGAGAATATGGCAGCATTTGCGTGACAGGAGAGGAAGAGTCGGCGCTGGAAGGCGGCAAAGGCGAGAATATGGCGGCACCTGCGTGAAAGGAGAGGAAGAGTCGGCGCTGGAAGGCGGCAAAGGCGAGAATATGGCGGCAACTGCGTGAAAGGAGAGGAAGAGTCGGCGCTGGAAGGCGGCAAAGGCGAGAATATGGCGGCAGCTGCGTGAAAGGATAGGAAGAGTCGGCACTGGAAGGCGGCAAAGGCGAGAATATGGCAGCACGTACCTGAAAGTAGAGGAAGATTTGGCGCGGGAAGGTGGCAAACGAGAGAATATGGCGGCAGGTGCGTGAAAGGAGAGGAAGAATCGGCAGTGGAAGGCGGCAAAGGCGAGAATATGGCAGCACGCACCTGAAAGAACAGGAAGAGTCGGCGCTGGAAGGCGGCAAAGGCGAGAATATGGCGGCACGTACCTGAAAGGAGAGGAACAGTCGGCGCTGGAAGGCGGCAAAGGCGAGAATACGGCAGCCCGTGCGTGAAAGGAGAGGAAGAGTCGGCGCTGGAAGGCGGCAAAGGCGAGAATATGGCGGCAGCTGCGTGAAAGGAGAGGAAGAGTCGGCGGTGGAAGGCGGGAAATGCGAGAACATGGCGGCAACTCCGTGAAAGGAGAGGAAGAGTCGGCGCTGGAAGACGGCAAAGGCGAGAATATGGCGGCACGTACCTGAAAGGAGGGGAAGATTTGGCGCTGGAAGGCGGCAAAGGCGAGAATATGGCGGCAGGTGCGTGAAAGGAGAGGAAGAGTCGGCGCTGGAAGGCGGCAAAGGCGAGAATATGGCGGCAGCTGCGTGAAAGGAGAGGAAGAGTCGGCGCTGGAAGGCGGCAAAGGCGAGAATATGGCGGCACGTGCGTGAAAGGAGAGGAAGAGTCGGCGCTGGAAGGCGGCAAAGGCGAGAATATGGCAGCACGTACCTGAAAGGAGAGGAAGAGTCGGCGCTGGAAGGCGGCAAAGGCGAGAATATGGCGGCAGCTGCGTGAAAGGAGAGGAAGAGTCGGCGGTGGAAGGCGGGAAATGCGAGAACATGGCGGCAACTCCGTGAAAGGAGAGGAAGAGTCGGCGCTGGAAGACGGCAAAGGCGAGAATATGGCGGCACGTACCTGAAAGGAGGGGAAGATTTGGCGCTGGAAGGCGGCAAAGGCGAGAATATGGCGGCACGTACCTGAAAGGAGAGGAAGATTTGGCGCTGGAAGGCGGCAAAGGCGAGAATATGGCGGCAGGTGCGTGAAAGGAGAGGAAGAGTCGGCGGTGGAAGGCGGCAAAGGCGAGAATATGGCGGCACGTGCGTGAAAGGAGAGGAAGAGTCGGCGCTGGAAGGCGGCAAAGGTGAGAATATGGCGGCACGTACCTGAAAGGAGAGGAAGAGTCGGCGCTGGAAGGCGGCAAAGGCGAGAATATGGCGGCACGTACCTGAAAGGAGAGGAAGATTTGGCGCTGGAAGGCGGCAAAGGCGAGAATATGGCGGCAGCTCCGTGAAAGGAGAGGAAGAGTCGGCGGTGGAAGGCGGGAAATGCGAGAATATGGCAGCAACTGCGTGAAAGGAGAGGAAGAGTCGGCGCTGCAAGGCGGCAAAGGCGAGAATATGGCGGCAGCTGCGTGAAAGGAGAGGAAGAGTCGGCGCTGGAAGGCGGGAAATGCGAGAATATGGCGGCAACTGCGTGAAAGTAGAGGAAGATTTGGCGCTGGAAGGCGGCAAAGGCGAGAATATGGCAGCCCGTGCGTGAAAGGAGAGGAAGAGTCGGCGCTGGAAGGAGGCAAAGGCAAGAATATGGCGGCAGCTGCGTGAAAGGAGAGGAAGAGTCGGTGCTGGAAGGCGGCAAAGGCGAGAATATGGCGGCAACTGCGTGAAAGGAGAGGAAGATTTGGCGCTGGAAGGCGGCAAAGGCGAGAATATGGCGGCAGGTGCGTGAAAGGAGAGGAAGAGTCGGCGGTGGAAGGCGGCAAAGGCGAGAATATGGCAGCATTTGCGTGACAGGAGAGGAAGAGTCGGCGCTGGAAGGCGGCAAAGGCGAGAATATGGCGGCACCTGCGTGAAAGGAGAGGAAGAGTCGGCGCTGGAAGGCGGCAAAGGCGAGAATATGGCGGCAACTGCGTGAAAGGAGAGGAAGACTCGGCGCTGGAAGGCGGCAAAGGCGAGAATATGGCAGCAGCTGCGTGAAAGGATAGGAAGAGTCGGCAGTGGAAGGCGGCAAAGGCGAGAATATGGCAGCACGTACCTGAAAGTAGAGGAAGATTTGGCGCGGGAAGGTGGCAAAGGCGAGAATATGGCGGCAGCTGCGTAAAAGGAGAGGAAGAGTCGGCGCTGGAAGGCGGCAAAGGCGAGAATATGACAGCACGTACCTGAAAGGAGAGGAAGATTTGGCGCTGGAAGGCGGCAAACGAGAGAATATGGCGGCAGGTGCGTGAAAGGAGAGGAAGAATCGGCAGTGGAAGGCGGCAAAGGCGAGAATATGGCAGCACGCACCTGAAAGAACAGGAAGAGTCGGCGCTGGAAGGCGGCAAAGGCGAGAATATGGCGGCACGTACCTGAAAGGAGAGGAACAGTCGGCGCTGGAAGGCGGCAAAGGCGAGAATACGGCACCCGTGCGTGAAAGGAGAGGAAGAGTCGGCGCTGGAAGGCGGCAAAGGCGAGAATATGGCGGCAGCTGCGTGAAAGGAGAGGAAGAGTCGGCGGTGGAAGGCGGGAAATGCGAGAACATGGCGGCAACTCCGTGAAAGGAGAGGAAGAGTCGGCGCTGGAAGACGGCAAAGGCGAGAATATGGCGGCACGTACCTGAAAGGAGGGGAAGATTTGGCGCTGGAAGGCGGCAAAGGCGAGAATATGGCGGCAGGTGCGTGAAAGGAGAGGAAGAGTCGGCGCTGGAAGGCGGCAAAGGCGAGAATATGGCGGCAGCTGCGTGAAAGGAGAGGAAGAGTCGGCGCTGGAAGGCGGCAAAGGCGAGAATATGGCGGCACGTGCGTGAAAGGAGAGGAAGATTTGGCGCTGGAAGGCGGCAAAGGCGAGAATGTGGCAGTAGGTGCGTGACAAGAGAGGAAGAGTCGGCGCTGGAAGGCGGGAAATGCGAGAATATGGCAGCAGCTACGTGAAAGGAGAGGAAGAGTCGGCGCTGGAAGGCGGCAAAGGCGAGAATATGGCCGCACGTACCTGAAAGGAGAGGAAGATTTGGCGCTGGAAGGCGGCAAAGGCGAGAATATGGCGGCAGGTGCGTGAAAGGAGAAGAAGAGTCGGCGCTGGAAGGCGGCAAAGGCGAGAATATGGCGGCAGCTGCGTGAAAGGAGAGGAAGAGTCGGCAGTGGTAGGCGGCAAAGGCGAGAATATGGCGGCACGTACCTGAAAGGAGAGGAAGAGTCGGCGCTGGAAGGCGGCAAATGCGAGAATATGGCGGTAGGTGCGTGAAAGGAGAGGAAGAGTCGGCGCTGGAAGACGGCAAAGGCGAGAATATGGCGGCACGTACCTGAAAGGAGGGGAAGATTTGGCGCTGGAAGGCGGCAAAGGCGAGAATATGGCGGCACGTACCTGAAAGGAGAGGAAGAGTCGGCGCTGGAAGGCGGCAAAGGCGAGAATATGGCGGCAGCTGCGTGAAAGGAGAGGAAGAGTCGGCGGTGGAAGGCGGCAAAGGCGAGAATATGGCGGCACGTGCGTGAAAGGAGAGGAAGAGTCGGCGCTGGAAGGCGGCAAAGGGGAGAATATGGCGGCACCTGCGTGAAAGGAGAGGAAGAGTCGGCGCTGGAAGGCGGCAAAGGCGAGAATATGGCGGCACGTACCTGAAATGAGAGGAAGAGTCGGCGCTGGAAGGCGGCAAAGGTGAGAATATGGCGGCAGCTGCGTGAAAGGAGAGGAAGAGTCGGCAGTGGAAGGCGGCAAAGGCGAGAATATGGCAGCACGTACCTGAAAGGAGAGGAAGATTTGGCGCGGGAAGGCGGCAAACGAGCGAATATGGCGGCAACTGCGTGAAAGGAGAGGAAGAGTCGGCAGTGGAAGGCGGCAAAGGCGAGAATATGGCAGCACGCACCTGAAAGAACAGGAAGAGTCGGCGCTGGAAGGCGGCAAAGGCGAGAATATGGCGGCACGTACCTGAAAGGAGGGGAAGATTTGGCGCGGGAAGGCGGCAAAGGCGAGAATATGGCAGCACGTACCTGAAAGGAGAGGAAGAGTCGGCGCTGGAAGGCGGCAAAGGCGAGAATATGGCAGCCCGTGCGTGAAAGGAGAGGAAGAGTCGGCGCTGGAAGGCGGCAAAGGCGAGAATATGGCGGCAGCTGCGTGAAAGGAGAGGAAGAGTCGGCGGTGGAAGGCGGGAAATGCGAGAATATGGCGGCAACTGCGTGAAAGGAGAGGAAGAGTAGGCGCTGGAAGGCGGCAAAGGTGAGAATATGGCGGCAACTGCATGAAAGGAGAGGAAGAGTCGGCGGTGGAAGGCGGGAAATGCGACAATATGGCAGCAGGTGCGTGAAAGTAGAGGAAGATTTGGCGCTGGAAGGCGGCAAAGGCGAGAATATGGCAGCCCGTGCGTGAAAGGAGAGGAAGAGTCGGCGCTGGAAGGCGGCAAAGGTGAGAATATGGCGGCAGGTGCGTGAAAGGAGAGGAAGAGTCGGCGCTGGAAGGCGGGAAATGCGAGAATATGGCGGCAGCTGCGTGAAAGGAGAGGAAGAGTCGGCGCTGGAAGGCGGCAAAGGCGAGAATATGGCCGCACGTACCTGAAAGGAGAGGAAGATTTGGCGCTGGAAGGCGGCAAAGGCGAGAATATGGCGGCAGGTGCGTGAAAGGAGAAGAAGAGTCGGCGCTGGAAGGCGGCAAAGGCGAGAATATGGCGGCAGCTGCGTGAAAGGAGAGGAAGAGTCGGCAGTGGTAGGCGGCAAAGGCGAGAATATGGCGGCACGTACCTGAAAGGAGAGGAAGAGTCGGCGCTGGAAGGCGGCAAAAGCGAGAATATGGCGGTAGGTGCGTGAAAGGAGAGGAAGAGTCGGCGCTGGAAGGCGGCAAAGGCGAGAATATGGCGGCAACTGCGTGAAATAGAGGAAGATTTGGCGCTAGAAGGCGGCAAAGGCGAGAATATGGCGGCAGGTGCGTGAAAGGAGAGGAAGAGTCGGCGCTGGAAGGCGGCAAAGGCGAGAATATGGCCGCACGTACCTGAAAGGAGAGGAAGAGTCAGCGCTGGAAGGCGGCAAAGGCGAGAATATGGCGGCACGCACCTAAAAGGAGGGGAAGATTTGGCGCTGGAAGGCGGCAAAGGCGAGAATATGGCGGCAGGTGCGTGAAAGGAGAGGAAGAGTCGGCGCTGGAAGGCGGCAAACGAGAGAATATGGCGGCAGGTGCGTGAAAGGAGAGGAAGAATCGGCAGTGGAAGGCGGCAAAGGCGAGAATATGGCAGCACGCACCTGAAAGAACAGGAAGAGTCGGCGCTGGAAGGCGGCAAAGGCGAGAATATGGCGGCACGTACCTGAAAGGAGAGGAAGAGTCGGCGCTGGAAGGCGGCAAAGGCGAGAATATGGCGGCAGGTGCGTGAAAGGAGAAGAAGAGTCGGCGCTGGAAGGCGGCAAAGGCGAGAATATGGCGGCAGCTGCGTGAAAGGAGAGGAAGAGTCGGCGGTGGAAGGCGGGAAATGCGAGAATATGGCGGCAACTGCGTGAAAGTAGAGGAAGATTTGGCGCTGGAAGGCGGCAAAGGCGAGAATATGGCAGCCCGTACGTGAAAGGAGAGGAAGAGTCGGCACTGCAAGGCGGCAAAGGCGAGAATATGGCGGCACGTACCTGAAAGGAGAGGAAGATTTGGCGCTGGAAGGCGGCAAAGGCGAGAATATGGCGGCAACTGCGTGAAAGGAGAGGAAGAGTCGGCGCTGGAAGGCGGCAAAGGCGAGAATATGGCGGCAGCTGCGTGAAAGGAGAGGAAGAGTCGGCGCTGGAAGGCGGCAAAGGCAAGAATATGGCGGCCAGTACCTGAAAGGAGAGGAAGATTTGGCGCTGGAAGGCGGCAAAGGCGAGAATATGGCGGCACGTACCTGAAAGGAGAGGAAGAGTCGGCGCTGGAAGGCGGCAAAGGCGAGAATATGGCGGCAACTGCGTGAAAGGAGAGGAAGATTTGGCGGTGGAAGGCGGCAAAGGCGAGAATATGGCGGCAGCTGCGTGAAAGGAGAGGAAGAGTCGGCGCTGGAAGGCGGCAAAGGCGAGAATATGGCGGCAACTGTGTGAAAGGAGAGGAAGAGTCGGCGGTAGAAGCCGGCAAAGGCGAGAATATGGCGGCACGTACCTGAAAGGAGAGGAAGACTCGGCGGTGGAAGGCGGCAAAGGCGGGAATATGGCAGCACGTACCTGAAAGGAGAGGAAGAGTCGGCGCTGGAAGGCGGCAAACGAGAGAATATGGCGGCAGGTGCGTGAAAGGAGAGGAAGAGTCGGCGCTGGAACGCGGCAAAGGCGAGAATATGGCGGCACGCACCTGAAAGGAGAGGAAGAGTCGGCGGTGGAAGGCGGCAAAGGCGAGAATATGGCGGCACGTACCTGAAAGGAGAGGAAGAATCGGCGCTGGAAGGCGGCAAAGGCGAGAATATGGCAGCCCGTGCGTGAAAGGAGAGGAAGAGTCGGCGCTGGAAGGCGGCAAAGATGAGAATATGGCGGCACGTACCTGAAAGGAGAGGAAGAGTCGGCGCTGGAAGGCGGCAAAGGCGAGAATATGGCAGCCCGTGCGTGAAAGGAGAGGAAGAGTCGGCGCTGGAAGGCGGCAAAGGCGAGAATATGGCGGCAGGTGCGTGAAAGGAGAGGAAGAGTCGGCGCTGGAAGGCGGCAAAGGCGAGAATATGGCGGCAGCTGCGTGAAAGGAGAGGAAGAGTCGGCGGTGGAAGGCGGCAAAGGCGATAATATGGCAGCATTTGCGTGACAGGAGAGGAAGATTTGGCGCTGGAAGGCGGCAAAGGCGAGAATATGGCGGCACCTGCGTGAAAGGAGAGGAAGATTTTGCGCTGGAAGGCGGCAAAGGCGAGAATATGGCGGCACGTACCTGAAAGGAGAGGAAGATTTGGCGCTGGAAGGCGGCAAAGGCGAGAATATGGCAGCACGTACCTGAAAGGAGAGGAAGATTTGGCGCTGGAAGGCGGCAAACGAGAGAATGTGGCGGCAGCTGCGTGAAAGGAGAGGAAGAGTCGGCGCTGGAAGGCGGCAAAGGCGAGAATATGGCAGCACGTACCTGAAAGGAGAGGAAGATTTGGCGCTGGAAGGCGGCAAACGAGAGAATATGGCGGCAACTGCGTGAAAGGAGAGGAAGAATCGGCGCTGGAAGGCGGCAAAGGCGAGAATATGGCAGCACGCACCTGAAAGACCAGGAAGACTCGGCGTTGGAAGGCGGCAAAGGCGAAAATATGGCGGCACGTACCTGAAAGGAGAGGAAGAGTCGGCGCTGGAAGGCGGCAAAGGCGAGAATATGGCAGCCCGTGCGTGAAAGGAGAGGAAGAGTCGGCGCTGGAAGGCGGCAAAGGCGAGAATATGGCGGTAGGTGCGTGACAGGAGAGGAAGAGTAGGCGCTGGAAGGCTGCAAAGGCAAGAATATGGCGGCAGCTGCGTGAAAGGAGAGGAAGAGTCGGCGGTGGAAGGCGGGAAATGCGAGAACATGGCGGCAACTCCGTGAAAGGAGAGGAAGAGTTGGCGCTGGAACGCGGCAAAGGCGAGAATATGGCGGCACGTACCTGAAAGGAGGGGAAGATTTGGCGCTGGAAGGCGGCAAAGGCGAGAATATGGCGGCACGTACCTGAAAGGAGAGGAAGAGTCGGCGCTGGAAGGCGGCAAAGGCGAGAATATGGCCGCAGGTGCGTGAAAGGAGAGGAAGAGTCGGCGCTGGAAGGCGGCAAAGGCGAGAATATGGCGGCACGTGCGTGAAAGGAGAGGAAGAGTCGGCGCTGGAAGGCGGCAAAGGCGAGAATATGGCGGCACGTACCTGAAAGGAGAGGAAGAGTCGGCAGTGGAAGGCGGCAAAGGCGAGAATATGGCGGCACGTACCTGAAAGGAGAGGAAGAGTCGGCGCTGGAAGGCGGCAAAGGCGAGAATATGGCGGCAGCTGCGTGAAAGGAGAGGAAGAGTCGGCGCTGGAAGGCGGCAAAGGCGAGAATATGGCAGCACGTACCTGAAAGGAGAGGAAGATTTGGCGCTGGAAGGCGGCAAACGAGAGAATATGGCGGCAACTGCATGAAAGGAGAGGAAGAGTCGGCAGTAGAAGGCGGCAAAGGCGAGAATATGGCAGCACGCACCTGAAAGAACAGGAAGAGTCGGCGCTGGAAGGCGGCAAAGGCGAGAATATGGCGGCACGTACCTGAAAGGAGAGGAAGATTTGGCGCTGGAAGGCGGCAAAGGCGAGAATATGGCGGCAGCTGCGTGAAAGGATAGGAAGAGTCGGCGCTGGAAGGCGGCAAAGGCGAGAATATGGCAGCACGTACCTGAAAGGAGAGGAAGATTTGGCGCTGGAAGGCGGCAAACGAGAGAATGTGGCGGCAGCTGCGTGAAAGGAGAGGAAGAGTCGGCGCTGGAAGGCGGCAAAGGCGAGAATATGGCAGCACGTACCTGAAAGGAGAGGAAGATTTGGCGCTGGAAGGCGGCAAACGAGAGAATATGGCGGCAACTGCGTGAAAGGAGAGGAAGAATCGGCGCTGGAAGGCGGCAAAGGCGAGAATATGGCAGCACGCACCTGAAAGACCAGGAAGACTCGGCGTTGGAAGGCGGCAAAGGCGAAAATATGGCGGCACGTACCTGAAAGGAGAGGAAGAGTCGGCGCTGGAAGGCGGCAAAGGCGAGAATATGGCAGCCCGTGCGTGAAAGTAGAGGAAGAGTCGGCGCTGGAAGGCGGCAAAGGCGAGAATATGGCGGTAGGTGCGTGACAGGAGAGGAAGAGTCGGCGCTGGAAGGCTGCAAAGGCAAGAATATGGCGGCAGCTGCGTGAAAGGAGAGGAAGAGTCGGCAGTGGAAGGCGGGAAATGCGAGAACATGGCGGCAACTCCGTGAAAGGAGAGGAAGAGTTGGCGCTGGAAGACGGCAAAGGCGACAATATGGCGGCACGTACCTGAAAGGAGGGGAAGATTTGGCTCTGGAAGGCGGCAAAGGCGAGAATATGGCGGCACGTACCTGAAAGGAGAGGAAGAGTCGGCGCTGGAAGGCGGCAAAGGCGAGAATATGGCGGCAGGTGCATGAAAGGAGAGGAAGAGTCGGCGCTGGAAGGCGGCAAAGGCGAGAATATGGCGGCAGCTGCGTGAAAGGAGAGGAAGAGTCGGCGCTGGAAGGCGGCAAAGGCGAGAATATGGCGGCACGTACCTGAAAGGAGAGGAAGAGTCGGCAGTGGAAGGCGGCAAAGGCGAGAATATGGCGGCACGTACCTGAAAGGAGAGGAAGAGTCGGCGCTGGAAGGCTGCAAAGGCGAGAATATGGCGGCAGCTGCGTGAAAGGAGAGGAAGAGTCGGCAGTGGAAGGCGGCAAAGGCGAGAATATGGCAGCACGTACCTGAAAGGAGAGGAAGATTTGGCGCTGGAAGGCGGCAAACGAGAGAATATGGCGGCAACTGCATGAAAGGAGAGGAACAGTCGGCAGTGGAAGGCGGCAAAGGCAAGAATATGGCGGCACGTACCTGAAAGGAGAGGAAGAGTCGGCGCTGGAAGGCGGCAAAGGCGAGAATATGGCGGCAGCTGCGTGAAAGGAGAGGAAGATTTGGCGCTGGAAGGCGGCAAAGGCGAGAATATGGCAGCACGTGCGTGACAGGAGAGGAAGAGTCGGTGCTGGAAGGCGGCAAAGGCGAGAATATGGCGGCACGTACCTGAAAGGAGAGGAAGATTTGGCGCTGGAAGGCGGCAAAGGCGAGAATATGGCAGCACGTACCTCAAAGGAGAGGAAGAGTCGGCGCTGGAATGCGGCAAAGGCGAGAATATGGCGGCAGGTGCGTGAAAGGAGAGGAAGAGTCGGCGCTGGAACGCGGCAAAGGCGAGAATATGGCGGCACACACCTGAAAGGAGAGGAAGAGTCGGCGGTGGAAGGCGGCAAAGGCGAGAATATGGCGACACGTACCTGAAAGGAGAGGAAGAGTCGGCGCTGGAAGGCGGCAAAGGCGAGAATATGGCGGCACGTACCTGAAAGTAGAGGAAGATTTGGCGCTGGAAGGCGGCAAATGCGAGAATATGGCGGCAGCTGCGTGAAAGGATAGGAAGAGTCGGCGGTGGAAGGCGGCAAAGGCGAGAATATGGCGGCACGTACCTGAAAGGAGAGGAAGAATCGGCAGTGGAAGGCGGCAAAGGCGAGAATATGGCGGCACGTACCTGAAAGGAGAGGAAGAGTCGGCGCTGGAAGGCTGCAAAGGCGAGAATATGGCGGCAGCTGCGTGAAAGGAGAGGAAGAGTCGGCAGTGGAAGGCGGCAAAGGCGAGAATATGGCAGCACGTACCTGAAAGGAGAGGAAGATTTGGCGCTGGAAGGCGGCAAACGAGAGAATATGGCGGCAACTGCATGAAAGGAGAGGAACAGTCGGCAGTGGAAGGCGGCAAAGGCGAGAATATGGCAGCACGCACCTGAAAGAACAGGAAGAGTCGGCGCTGGAAGGCGGCAAAGGCGAGAATATGGCGGCATGTACCTGAAAGGAGAGGAAGATTTGGCGCTGGAAGGCGGCAAAGGCGAGAATATGGCAGCACGTGCGTGACAGGAGAGGAAGAGTCGGTGCTGGAAGGCGGCAAAGGCGAGAATATGGCGGCACGTACCTGAAAGGAGAGGAAGATTTGGCGCTGGAAGGCGGCAAAGGCGAGAATATGGCAGCACGTACCTCAAAGGAGAGGAAGAGTCGGCGCTGGAATGCGGCAAAGGCGAGAATATGGCGGCAGGTGCGTGAAAGGAGAGGAAGAGTCGGCGCTGGAACGCGGCAAAGGCGAGAATATGGCGGCACGCACCTGAAAGGAGAGGAAGAGTCGGCGGTGGAAGGCGGCAAACGCGAGAATATGGCGACACGTACCTGAAAGGAGAGGAAGAGTCGGCGCTGGAAGGCGGCAAAGGCGAGAATATGGCGGCACGTACCTGAAAGGAGAGGAAGATTTGGCGCTGGAAGGCTGCAAATGCGAGAATATGGCGGCAGCTGCGTGAAAGGATAGGAAGAGTCGGCGGTGGAAGGCGGCAAAGGCGAGAATATGGCGGCACGTACCTGAAAGGAGAGGAAGAATCGGCGCTGGAAGGCAGCAAAGGCGAGAATATGGCGGCACGTACCTGAAAGGAGAGGAAGAGTCGGCAGTGGAAGGCGGCAAAGGCAAGAATATGGCGGCACGTACCTGAAAGGAGAGGAAGATTTGGCGCTGGAAGGCGGCAAAGGCGAGAATATGGCGGCAGCTGCATGAAAGGAGAGGAAGAGTCAGCGCTGGAAGGCGGCAAAGGCGAGAATATGGCAGCACGCACCTGAAAGAACAGGAAGAGTCGGCGCTGGAAAGCGGCAAAGGCGAGAATATGGCAGCACGTACCTGAAAGGAGAGGAAGAGTCGGCGCTGGAAGGCGGCAAAGGCGAGAATATGGCGGCAGCTGCGTGAAAGGAGAGGAAGAGTCGGCGCTGGAAGGCGGCAAAGGCGAGAATATGGCGGCAACTGCGTGAAAGGAGAGGAAGAGTCGGCGCTGGAAGGCGGCAAATGCGAGAATATGGCGGCAGCTGCGTGAAAGGAGAGGAAGAGTCGGCAGTGGAATACGGCAAAGGCGAGAATATGGCGGCAACTGCGTGAAACTAGAGGAAGATTTGGCGATGGAAGGCGGCAAAGGCGAGAATATGGCGGCACGTACCTGAAAGGAGAGGAAGAGTCGGCACTGCAAGGCGGCAAAGGCGAGAATATGGCGGCACGTACCTGAAAGGAGAGGAAGATTTGGCACTGGAAGGCGGCAAAGGCGAGAATATGGCGGCAACTGCGTGAAAGGAGAGGAAGAGTCGGCGCTGGAAGGCGGCAAAGGCGAGAATATGGCAGCAGCTGCGTGAAAGGAGAGGAAGAGTCGGCGGTGGAAGTCGGCAAACGCGAGAATATGGCGGCACGTACCTGAAAGGAGAGGAAGAGTCGGCAGTGGAAGGCGGCAAAGGCGAGAATATGGCGGCACGTACCTGAAAGGAGAGGAAGAGTCGGCGCTGGAAGGCGGCAAAGGCGAGAATATGGCGGCAGCTGCGTGAAAGGAGAGGAAGAGTCGGCGCTGGAAGGCGGCAAAGGCGAGAATATGGCAGCACGCACCTGAAAGAACAGGAAGAGTCGGCGCTGGAAGGCGGCAAAGGCGAGAATATGGCGGCACGTACCTGAAAGGAGAGGAAGAGTCGGCGGTGGAAGGCGGGAAATGCGAGAATATGGCGGCAACTGCGTGAAAGGAGAGGAAGAGTCGGCGCTGGAAGGCGGCAAAGGCGAGAATATGGCGGCAGCTGCGTGAAAGGAGAGGAAGAGTCGGCAGTGGAAGACGGCAAAGGCGAGAATATGGCGGCAACTGCGTGAAACTAGAGGAAGATTTGGCGATGGAAGGCGGCAAAGGTGAGAATATGGCGGCACGTACCTGAAAGGAGAGGAAGAGTCGGCACTGCAAGGCGGCAAAGGCGAGAATATGGCAGCACGTACCTGAAAGAAGAGGAAGATTTGGCGCTGGAAGGCGGCAAAGGCGAGAATATGGCGGCAACTGCGTGAAAGGAGCGGAAGAGTCGGCGCTGGAAGGCGGCAAAGGCGAGAATATGGCGGCAGCTGCGTGAAAGGAGAGGAAGAGTCGGCGGTGGAAGGCGGTAAAGGCGAGAATATGGCGGCCAGTACCTAAAAGGAGAGGAAGATTTGGCGCTGGAAGGCGGCAAACGAGAGAATATGGCGGCAACTGCATGAAAGGAGAGGAAGAGTCGGCAGTGTAAGGCAGCAAAGGCGAGAATATGGCGGCACGTACCTGAAAGGAGAGGAAGAGTCGACACTGCAAGGCGGCAAAGGCGAGAATATGGCGGCACGTACCTGAAAGGAGAGGAAGATTTGGCGCTGGAAGGCGGCAAAGGCGAGAATATGGCGGCAACTGCGTGAAAGGAGAGGAAGAGTCGGCGCTGGAAGGCGGCAAAGGCGAGAATATGGCGGCAGCTGCGTGAAAGGAGAGGAAGAGTCGGCGCTGGAAGGCGGCAAAGGCGAGAATATGGCGGCAACTGCGTGAAAGGAGAGGAAGATTTGGCGGTGGAAGGCGGCAAAGGCGAGAATATGGCGGCAGCTGCGTGAAAGGAGAGGAAGAGTCGGCGCTGGAAGGCGGCAAAGGCGAGAATATGGCGGCAACTGTGTGAAAGGAGAGGAAGAGTCGGCGGTAGAAGCCGGCAAAGGCGAGAATATGGCGGCACGGACCAGAAAGGAGAGGAAGAGTCGGCGCTGGAAGGCGGCAAAGGCGAGAATATGGCGGCAACTGCGTGAAAGGACAGGAAGAGTCGGCGCTGGAAGGCGGCAAAGGTGAGAATATGGCGGCACGCACCTGAAAGGAGAGGAAGAGTCGGCGGTGGAAGGCGGCAAACGCGAGAATATGGCGGCACGTACCTGAAAGGAGAGGAAGAGTCGGCGCTGGAAGGCGGCAAAGGCGAGAATATGGCGGCAGCTGCGTGAAAGGAGAGGAAGATTTGGCGCTGGAAGGCGGCAAATGCGAGAATATGGCGGCAGCTGCGTGAAAGGATAGGAAGAGTCGGCGGTGGAAGGCGGCAAAGGCGAGAATATGGCGGCACGTACCTGAAAGGAGAGGAAGAGTCGGCAGTGGAAGGCGGCAAAGGCGAGAATATGGCAGCCCGTGCGTGAAAGGAGAGGAAGAGTCGGCGCTGGAAGGCGGCAAAGGCGAGAATATGGCGGCACGTACCTGAAAGGAGAGGAAGAGTCGGCGCTGGAAGGCGGCAAATGCGAGAATATGGCGGCAGCTGCGTGAAAGGATAGGAAGAGTCGGCGGTGGAAGGCGGCAAAGGCGAGAATATGGCGGCACGTACCTGAAAGGAGAGGAAGAATCGGCGCTGGAAGGCGGCAAAGGCGAGAATATGGCGGCACGTACCTGAAAGGAGAGGAAGAGTCGGCAGTGGAAGGCGGCAAAGGCGAGAATATGGCGGCACGTACCTGAAAGGAGAGGAAGAGTCGGCGCTGGAAGGCGGCAAAGGCGAGAATATGGCGGCAGCTGCGTGAAAGGAGAGGAAGAGTCGGCGCTGGAAGGCGGCAAAGGCGAGAATATGGCAGCACGCACCTGAAAGAACAGGAAGAGTCGGCGCTGGAAGGCGGCAAAGGCGAGAATATGGCGGCACGTACCTGAAAGGAGAGGAAGAGTCGGCGCTGGAAGGCGGCAAAGGCGAGAATATGGCGGCAGCTGCGTGAAAGGAGAGGAAGAGTCGGCGGTGGAAGGCGGGAAATGCGAGAATATGGCGGCAACTGCGTGAAAGGAGAGGAAGAGTCGGCGCTGGAAGGCGGCAAAGGCGAGAATATGGCGGCAGCTGCGTGAAAGGAGAGGAAGAGTCGGCAGTGGAAGACGGCAAAGGCGAGAATATGGCGGCAACTGCGTGAAACTAGAGGAAGATTTGGCGATGGAAGGCGGCAAAGGCGAGAATATGGCAGCACGTACCTGAAAGGAGAGGAAGAGTCGGCACTGCAAGGCGGCAAAGGCGAGAATATGGCGGCACGTACCTGAAAGGAGAGGAAGATTTGGCGCTGGAAGGCGGCAAAGGCGAGAATATGGCGGCAACTGCGTGAAAGGAGAGGAAGAGTCGGCGCTGGAAGGCGGCAAAGGCGAGAATATGGCGGCAGCTGCGTGAAAGGAGAGGAAGAGTCGGCGGTGGAAGGCGGTAAAGGCGAGAATATGGCGGCCAGTACCTGAAAGGAGAGGAAGATTTGGCGCTGGAAGGCGGCAAACGAGAGAATATGGCGGCAACTGCATGAAAGGAGAGGAAGAGTCGGCAGTGGAAGGCAGCAAAGGCGAGAATATGGCGGCACGTACCTGAAAGGAGAGGAAGAGTCGGCACTGCAAGGCGGCAAAGGCGAGAATATGGCGGCACGTACCTGAAAGGAGAGGAAGATTTGGCGCTGGAAGGCGGCAAAGGCGAGAATATGGCGGCAACTGCGTGAAAGGAGAGGAAGAGTCGGCGCTGGAAGGCGGCAAAGGCGAGAATATGGCGGCAGCTGCGTGAAAGGAGAGGAAGAGTCGGCGCTGGAAGGCGGCAAAGGCGAGAATATGGCGGCACGTACCTGAAAGGAGAGGAAGAGTCGGCAGTGGAAGGCGGCAAAGGCGAGAATATGGCGGCAACTGCGTGAAAGGAGAGGAAGAGTCGGCGCTGGACGGCTGCAAAGGCGAGAATATGGCGGCAGCTGCGTGAAAGGAGAGGAAGAGTCGGCAGTGGAAGGCGGCAAAGGCGAGAATATGGCGGCACGTACCTGAAAGGAGAGGAAGATTTGGCGCTGGAAGGCGGCAAAGGCGAGAATATGGCAGCACGTACCTCAAAGGAGAGGAAGAGTCGGCGCTGGAATGCGGCAAAGGCGAGAATATGGCGGCAGGTGCGTGAAAGGAGAGGAAGAGTCGGCGCTGGAACGCGGCAAAGGCGAGAATATGGCGGCACACACCTGAAAGGAGAGGAAGAGTCGGCGGTGGAAGGCGGCAAAGGCGAGAATATGGCGACACGTACCTGAAAGGAGAGGAAGAGTCGGCGCTGGAAGGCGGCAAAGGCGAGAATATGGCGGCACGTACCTGAAAGTAGAGGAAGATTTGGCGCTGGAAGGCGGCAAATGCGAGAATATGGCGGCAGCTGCGTGAAAGGAGAGGAAGAGTCGGCGGTGGAAGGCGGGAAATGCGAGAATATGGCGGCAACTGCGTGAAAGTAGAGGAAGATTTGGCGCTGGAAGGCGGCAAAGGCGAGAATATGGCAGCCCGTACGTGAAAGGAGAGGAAGAGTCGGCACTGCAAGGCGGCAAAGGCGAGAATATGGCGGCACGTACCTGAAAGGAGAGGAAGATTTGGCGCTGGAAGGCGGCAAAGGCGAGAATATGGCGGCAACTGCGTGAAAGGAGAGGAAGAGTCGGCGCTGGAAGGCGGCAAAGGCGAGAATATGGCGGCAGCTGCGTGAAAGGAGAGGAAGAGTCGGCGCTGGAAGGCGGCAAAGGCAAGAATATGGCGGCCAGTACCTGAAAGGAGAGGAAGATTTGGCGCTGGAAGGCGGCAAAGGCGAGAATATGGCGGCACGTACCTGAAAGGAGAGGAAGAGTCGGCGCTGGAAGGCGGCAAAGGCGAGAATATGGCGGCAACTGCGTGAAAGGAGAGGAAGATTTGGCGGTGGAAGGCGGCAAAGGCGAGAATATGGCGGCAGCTGCGTGAAAGGAGAGGAAGAGTCGGCGCTGGAAGGCGGCAAACGAGAGAATATGGCGGCAGGTGCGTGAAAGGAGAGGAAGAATCGGCAGTGGAAGGCGGCAAAGGCGAGAATATGGCAGCACGCACCTGAAAGAACAGGAAGAGTCGGCGCTGGAAGGCGGCAAAGGCGAGAATATGGCGGCACGTACCTGAAAGGAGAGGAAGAGTCGGCGCTGGAAGGCGGCAAAGGCGAGAATATGGCGGCAGGTGCGTGAAAGGAGAAGAAGAGTCGGCGCTGGAAGGCGGCAAAGGCGAGAATATGGCGGCAGCTGCGTGAAAGGAGAGGAAGAGTCGGCGGTGGAAGGCGGGAAATGCGAGAATATGGCGGCAACTGCGTGAAAGTAGAGGAAGATTTGGCGCTGGAAGGCGGCAAAGGCGAGAATATGGCAGCCCGTACGTGAAAGGAGAGGAAGAGTCGGCACTGCAAGGCGGCAAAGGCGAGAATATGGCGGCACGTACCTGAAAGGAGAGGAAGATTTGGCGCTGGAAGGCGGCAAAGGCGAGAATATGGCGGCAACTGCGTGAAAGGAGAGGAAGAGTCGGCGCTGGAAGGCGGCAAAGGCGAGAATATGGCGGCAGCTGCGTGAAAGGAGAGGAAGAGTCGGCGCTGGAAGGCGGCAAAGGCAAGAATATGGCGGCCAGTACCTGAAAGGAGAGGAAGATTTGGCGCTGGAAGGCGGCAAAGGCGAGAATATGGCGGCACGTACCTGAAAGGAGAGGAAGAGTCGGCGCTGGAAGGCGGCAAAGGCGAGAATATGGCGGCAACTGCGTGAAAGGAGAGGAAGATTTGGCGGTGGAAGGCGGCAAAGGCGAGAATATGGCGGCAGCTGCGTGAAAGGAGAGGAAGAGTCGGCGCTGGAAGGCGGCAAAGGCGAGAATATGGCGGCAACTGTGTGAAAGGAGAGGAAGAGTCGGCGGTAGAAGCCGGCAAAGGCGAGAATATGGCGGCACGTACCTGAAAGGAGAGGAAGACTCGGCGGTGGAAGGCGGCAAAGGCGGGAATATGGCAGCACGTACCTGAAAGGAGAGGAAGAGTCGGCGCTGGAAGGCGGCAAACGAGAGAATATGGCGGCAGGTGCGTGAAAGGAGAGGAAGAGTCGGCGCTGGAACGCGGCAAAGGCGAGAATATGGCGGCACGCACCTGAAAGGAGAGGAAGAGTCGGCGGTGGAAGGCGGCAAAGGCGAGAATATGGCGGCACGTACCTGAAAGGAGAGGAAGAATCGGCGCTGGAAGGCGGCAAAGGCGAGAATATGGCAGCCCGTGCGTGAAAGGAGAGGAAGAGTCGGCGCTGGAAGGCGGCAAAGATGAGAATATGGCGGCACGTACCTGAAAGGAGAGGAAGAGTCGGCGCTGGAAGGCGGCAAAGGCGAGAATATGGCAGCCCGTGCGTGAAAGGAGAGGAAGAGTCGGCGCTGGAAGGCGGCAAAGGCGAGAATATGGCGGCAGGTGCGTGAAAGGAGAGGAAGAGTCGGCGCTGGAAGGCGGCAAAGGCGAGAATATGGCGGCAGCTGCGTGAAAGGAGAGGAAGAGTCGGCGGTGGAAGGCGGCAAAGGCGATAATATGGCAGCATTTGCGTGACAGGAGAGGAAGATTTGGCGCTGGAAGGCGGCAAAGGCGAGAATATGGCGGCACCTGCGTGAAAGGAGAGGAAGATTTTGCGCTGGAAGGCGGCAAAGGCGAGAATATGGCGGCACGTACCTGAAAGGAGAGGAAGATTTGGCGCTGGAAGGCGGCAAAGGCGAGAATATGGCAGCACGTACCTGAAAGGAGAGGAAGATTTGGCGCTGGAAGGCGGCAAACGAGAGAATGTGGCGGCAGCTGCGTGAAAGGAGAGGAAGAGTCGGCGCTGGAAGGCGGCAAAGGCGAGAATATGGCAGCACGTACCTGAAAGGAGAGGAAGATTTGGCGCTGGAAGGCGGCAAACGAGAGAATATGGCGGCAACTGCGTGAAAGGAGAGGAAGAATCGGCGCTGGAAGGCGGCAAAGGCGAGAATATGGCAGCACGCACCTGAAAGACCAGGAAGACTCGGCGTTGGAAGGCGGCAAAGGCGAAAATATGGCGGCACGTACCTGAAAGGAGAGGAAGAGTCGGCGCTGGAAGGCGGCAAAGGCGAGAATATGGCAGCCCGTGCGTGAAAGGAGAGGAAGAGTCGGCGCTGGAAGGCGGCAAAGGCGAGAATATGGCGGTAGGTGCGTGACAGGAGAGGAAGAGTAGGCGCTGGAAGGCTGCAAAGGCAAGAATATGGCGGCAGCTGCGTGAAAGGAGAGGAAGAGTCGGCGGTGGAAGGCGGGAAATGCGAGAACATGGCGGCAACTCCGTGAAAGGAGAGGAAGAGTTGGCGCTGGAACGCGGCAAAGGCGAGAATATGGCGGCACGTACCTGAAAGGAGGGGAAGATTTGGCGCTGGAAGGCGGCAAAGGCGAGAATATGGCGGCACGTACCTGAAAGGAGAGGAAGAGTCGGCGCTGGAAGGCGGCAAAGGCGAGAATATGGCCGCAGGTGCGTGAAAGGAGAGGAAGAGTCGGCGCTGGAAGGCGGCAAAGGCGAGAATATGGCGGCACGTGCGTGAAAGGAGAGGAAGAGTCGGCGCTGGAAGGCGGCAAAGGCGAGAATATGGCGGCACGTACCTGAAAGGAGAGGAAGAGTCGGCAGTGGAAGGCGGCAAAGGCGAGAATATGGCGGCACGTACCTGAAAGGAGAGGAAGAGTCGGCGCTGGAAGGCGGCAAAGGCGAGAATATGGCGGCAGCTGCGTGAAAGGAGAGGAAGAGTCGGCGCTGGAAGGCGGCAAAGGCGAGAATATGGCAGCACGTACCTGAAAGGAGAGGAAGATTTGGCGCTGGAAGGCGGCAAACGAGAGAATATGGCGGCAACTGCATGAAAGGAGAGGAAGAGTCGGCAGTAGAAGGCGGCAAAGGCGAGAATATGGCAGCACGCACCTGAAAGAACAGGAAGAGTCGGCGCTGGAAGGCGGCAAAGGCGAGAATATGGCGGCACGTACCTGAAAGGAGAGGAAGATTTGGCGCTGGAAGGCGGCAAAGGCGAGAATATGGCGGCAGCTGCGTGAAAGGATAGGAAGAGTCGGCGCTGGAAGGCGGCAAAGGCGAGAATATGGCAGCACGTACCTGAAAGGAGAGGAAGATTTGGCGCTGGAAGGCGGCAAACGAGAGAATGTGGCGGCAGCTGCGTGAAAGGAGAGGAAGAGTCGGCGCTGGAAGGCGGCAAAGGCGAGAATATGGCAGCACGTACCTGAAAGGAGAGGAAGATTTGGCGCTGGAAGGCGGCAAACGAGAGAATATGGCGGCAACTGCGTGAAAGGAGAGGAAGAATCGGCGCTGGAAGGCGGCAAAGGCGAGAATATGGCAGCACGCACCTGAAAGACCAGGAAGACTCGGCGTTGGAAGGCGGCAAAGGCGAAAATATGGCGGCACGTACCTGAAAGGAGAGGAAGAGTCGGCGCTGGAAGGCGGCAAAGGCGAGAATATGGCAGCCCGTGCGTGAAAGTAGAGGAAGAGTCGGCGCTGGAAGGCGGCAAAGGCGAGAATATGGCGGTAGGTGCGTGACAGGAGAGGAAGAGTCGGCGCTGGAAGGCTGCAAAGGCAAGAATATGGCGGCAGCTGCGTGAAAGGAGAGGAAGAGTCGGCAGTGGAAGGCGGGAAATGCGAGAACATGGCGGCAACTCCGTGAAAGGAGAGGAAGAGTTGGCGCTGGAAGACGGCAAAGGCGACAATATGGCGGCACGTACCTGAAAGGAGGGGAAGATTTGGCTCTGGAAGGCGGCAAAGGCGAGAATATGGCGGCACGTACCTGAAAGGAGAGGAAGAGTCGGCGCTGGAAGGCGGCAAAGGCGAGAATATGGCGGCAGGTGCATGAAAGGAGAGGAAGAGTCGGCGCTGGAAGGCGGCAAAGGCGAGAATATGGCGGCAGCTGCGTGAAAGGAGAGGAAGAGTCGGCGCTGGAAGGCGGCAAAGGCGAGAATATGGCGGCACGTACCTGAAAGGAGAGGAAGAGTCGGCAGTGGAAGGCGGCAAAGGCGAGAATATGGCGGCACGTACCTGAAAGGAGAGGAAGAGTCGGCGCTGGAAGGCTGCAAAGGCGAGAATATGGCGGCAGCTGCGTGAAAGGAGAGGAAGAGTCGGCAGTGGAAGGCGGCAAAGGCGAGAATATGGCAGCACGTACCTGAAAGGAGAGGAAGATTTGGCGCTGGAAGGCGGCAAACGAGAGAATATGGCGGCAACTGCATGAAAGGAGAGGAACAGTCGGCAGTGGAAGGCGGCAAAGGCAAGAATATGGCGGCACGTACCTGAAAGGAGAGGAAGAGTCGGCGCTGGAAGGCGGCAAAGGCGAGAATATGGCGGCAGCTGCGTGAAAGGAGAGGAAGATTTGGCGCTGGAAGGCGGCAAAGGCGAGAATATGGCAGCACGTGCGTGACAGGAGAGGAAGAGTCGGTGCTGGAAGGCGGCAAAGGCGAGAATATGGCGGCACGTACCTGAAAGGAGAGGAAGATTTGGCGCTGGAAGGCGGCAAAGGCGAGAATATGGCAGCACGTACCTCAAAGGAGAGGAAGAGTCGGCGCTGGAATGCGGCAAAGGCGAGAATATGGCGGCAGGTGCGTGAAAGGAGAGGAAGAGTCGGCGCTGGAACGCGGCAAAGGCGAGAATATGGCGGCACACACCTGAAAGGAGAGGAAGAGTCGGCGGTGGAAGGCGGCAAAGGCGAGAATATGGCGACACGTACCTGAAAGGAGAGGAAGAGTCGGCGCTGGAAGGCGGCAAAGGCGAGAATATGGCGGCACGTACCTGAAAGTAGAGGAAGATTTGGCGCTGGAAGGCGGCAAATGCGAGAATATGGCGGCAGCTGCGTGAAAGGATAGGAAGAGTCGGCGGTGGAAGGCGGCAAAGGCGAGAATATGGCGGCACGTACCTGAAAGGAGAGGAAGAATCGGCAGTGGAAGGCGGCAAAGGCGAGAATATGGCGGCACGTACCTGAAAGGAGAGGAAGAGTCGGCGCTGGAAGGCTGCAAAGGCGAGAATATGGCGGCAGCTGCGTGAAAGGAGAGGAAGAGTCGGCAGTGGAAGGCGGCAAAGGCGAGAATATGGCAGCACGTACCTGAAAGGAGAGGAAGATTTGGCGCTGGAAGGCGGCAAACGAGAGAATATGGCGGCAACTGCATGAAAGGAGAGGAACAGTCGGCAGTGGAAGGCGGCAAAGGCGAGAATATGGCAGCACGCACCTGAAAGAACAGGAAGAGTCGGCGCTGGAAGGCGGCAAAGGCGAGAATATGGCGGCATGTACCTGAAAGGAGAGGAAGATTTGGCGCTGGAAGGCGGCAAAGGCGAGAATATGGCAGCACGTGCGTGACAGGAGAGGAAGAGTCGGTGCTGGAAGGCGGCAAAGGCGAGAATATGGCGGCACGTACCTGAAAGGAGAGGAAGATTTGGCGCTGGAAGGCGGCAAAGGCGAGAATATGGCAGCACGTACCTCAAAGGAGAGGAAGAGTCGGCGCTGGAATGCGGCAAAGGCGAGAATATGGCGGCAGGTGCGTGAAAGGAGAGGAAGAGTCGGCGCTGGAACGCGGCAAAGGCGAGAATATGGCGGCACGCACCTGAAAGGAGAGGAAGAGTCGGCGGTGGAAGGCGGCAAACGCGAGAATATGGCGACACGTACCTGAAAGGAGAGGAAGAGTCGGCGCTGGAAGGCGGCAAAGGCGAGAATATGGCGGCACGTACCTGAAAGGAGAGGAAGATTTGGCGCTGGAAGGCTGCAAATGCGAGAATATGGCGGCAGCTGCGTGAAAGGATAGGAAGAGTCGGCGGTGGAAGGCGGCAAAGGCGAGAATATGGCGGCACGTACCTGAAAGGAGAGGAAGAATCGGCGCTGGAAGGCAGCAAAGGCGAGAATATGGCGGCACGTACCTGAAAGGAGAGGAAGAGTCGGCAGTGGAAGGCGGCAAAGGCAAGAATATGGCGGCACGTACCTGAAAGGAGAGGAAGATTTGGCGCTGGAAGGCGGCAAAGGCGAGAATATGGCGGCAGCTGCATGAAAGGAGAGGAAGAGTCAGCGCTGGAAGGCGGCAAAGGCGAGAATATGGCAGCACGCACCTGAAAGAACAGGAAGAGTCGGCGCTGGAAAGCGGCAAAGGCGAGAATATGGCAGCACGTACCTGAAAGGAGAGGAAGAGTCGGCGCTGGAAGGCGGCAAAGGCGAGAATATGGCGGCAGCTGCGTGAAAGGAGAGGAAGAGTCGGCGCTGGAAGGCGGCAAAGGCGAGAATATGGCGGCAACTGCGTGAAAGGAGAGGAAGAGTCGGCGCTGGAAGGCGGCAAATGCGAGAATATGGCGGCAGCTGCGTGAAAGGAGAGGAAGAGTCGGCAGTGGAATACGGCAAAGGCGAGAATATGGCGGCAACTGCGTGAAACTAGAGGAAGATTTGGCGATGGAAGGCGGCAAAGGCGAGAATATGGCGGCACGTACCTGAAAGGAGAGGAAGAGTCGGCACTGCAAGGCGGCAAAGGCGAGAATATGGCGGCACGTACCTGAAAGGAGAGGAAGATTTGGCACTGGAAGGCGGCAAAGGCGAGAATATGGCGGCAACTGCGTGAAAGGAGAGGAAGAGTCGGCGCTGGAAGGCGGCAAAGGCGAGAATATGGCAGCAGCTGCGTGAAAGGAGAGGAAGAGTCGGCGGTGGAAGTCGGCAAACGCGAGAATATGGCGGCACGTACCTGAAAGGAGAGGAAGAGTCGGCAGTGGAAGGCGGCAAAGGCGAGAATATGGCGGCACGTACCTGAAAGGAGAGGAAGAGTCGGCGCTGGAAGGCGGCAAAGGCGAGAATATGGCGGCAGCTGCGTGAAAGGAGAGGAAGAGTCGGCGCTGGAAGGCGGCAAAGGCGAGAATATGGCAGCACGCACCTGAAAGAACAGGAAGAGTCGGCGCTGGAAGGCGGCAAAGGCGAGAATATGGCGGCACGTACCTGAAAGGAGAGGAAGAGTCGGCGGTGGAAGGCGGGAAATGCGAGAATATGGCGGCAACTGCGTGAAAGGAGAGGAAGAGTCGGCGCTGGAAGGCGGCAAAGGCGAGAATATGGCGGCAGCTGCGTGAAAGGAGAGGAAGAGTCGGCAGTGGAAGACGGCAAAGGCGAGAATATGGCGGCAACTGCGTGAAACTAGAGGAAGATTTGGCGATGGAAGGCGGCAAAGGTGAGAATATGGCGGCACGTACCTGAAAGGAGAGGAAGAGTCGGCACTGCAAGGCGGCAAAGGCGAGAATATGGCAGCACGTACCTGAAAGAAGAGGAAGATTTGGCGCTGGAAGGCGGCAAAGGCGAGAATATGGCGGCAACTGCGTGAAAGGAGCGGAAGAGTCGGCGCTGGAAGGCGGCAAAGGCGAGAATATGGCGGCAGCTGCGTGAAAGGAGAGGAAGAGTCGGCGGTGGAAGGCGGTAAAGGCGAGAATATGGCGGCCAGTACCTAAAAGGAGAGGAAGATTTGGCGCTGGAAGGCGGCAAACGAGAGAATATGGCGGCAACTGCATGAAAGGAGAGGAAGAGTCGGCAGTGTAAGGCAGCAAAGGCGAGAATATGGCGGCACGTACCTGAAAGGAGAGGAAGAGTCGACACTGCAAGGCGGCAAAGGCGAGAATATGGCGGCACGTACCTGAAAGGAGAGGAAGATTTGGCGCTGGAAGGCGGCAAAGGCGAGAATATGGCGGCAACTGCGTGAAAGGAGAGGAAGAGTCGGCGCTGGAAGGCGGCAAAGGCGAGAATATGGCGGCAGCTGCGTGAAAGGAGAGGAAGAGTCGGCGCTGGAAGGCGGCAAAGGCGAGAATATGGCGGCAACTGCGTGAAAGGAGAGGAAGATTTGGCGGTGGAAGGCGGCAAAGGCGAGAATATGGCGGCAGCTGCGTGAAAGGAGAGGAAGAGTCGGCGCTGGAAGGCGGCAAAGGCGAGAATATGGCGGCAACTGTGTGAAAGGAGAGGAAGAGTCGGCGGTAGAAGCCGGCAAAGGCGAGAATATGGCGGCACGGACCAGAAAGGAGAGGAAGAGTCGGCGCTGGAAGGCGGCAAAGGCGAGAATATGGCGGCAACTGCGTGAAAGGACAGGAAGAGTCGGCGCTGGAAGGCGGCAAAGGTGAGAATATGGCGGCACGCACCTGAAAGGAGAGGAAGAGTCGGCGGTGGAAGGCGGCAAACGCGAGAATATGGCGGCACGTACCTGAAAGGAGAGGAAGAGTCGGCGCTGGAAGGCGGCAAAGGCGAGAATATGGCGGCAGCTGCGTGAAAGGAGAGGAAGATTTGGCGCTGGAAGGCGGCAAATGCGAGAATATGGCGGCAGCTGCGTGAAAGGATAGGAAGAGTCGGCGGTGGAAGGCGGCAAAGGCGAGAATATGGCGGCACGTACCTGAAAGGAGAGGAAGAGTCGGCAGTGGAAGGCGGCAAAGGCGAGAATATGGCAGCCCGTGCGTGAAAGGAGAGGAAGAGTCGGCGCTGGAAGGCGGCAAAGGCGAGAATATGGCGGCACGTACCTGAAAGGAGAGGAAGAGTCGGCGCTGGAAGGCGGCAAATGCGAGAATATGGCGGCAGCTGCGTGAAAGGATAGGAAGAGTCGGCGGTGGAAGGCGGCAAAGGCGAGAATATGGCGGCACGTACCTGAAAGGAGAGGAAGAATCGGCGCTGGAAGGCGGCAAAGGCGAGAATATGGCGGCACGTACCTGAAAGGAGAGGAAGAGTCGGCAGTGGAAGGCGGCAAAGGCGAGAATATGGCGGCACGTACCTGAAAGGAGAGGAAGAGTCGGCGCTGGAAGGCGGCAAAGGCGAGAATATGGCGGCAGCTGCGTGAAAGGAGAGGAAGAGTCGGCGCTGGAAGGCGGCAAAGGCGAGAATATGGCAGCACGCACCTGAAAGAACAGGAAGAGTCGGCGCTGGAAGGCGGCAAAGGCGAGAATATGGCGGCACGTACCTGAAAGGAGAGGAAGAGTCGGCGCTGGAAGGCGGCAAAGGCGAGAATATGGCGGCAGCTGCGTGAAAGGAGAGGAAGAGTCGGCGGTGGAAGGCGGGAAATGCGAGAATATGGCGGCAACTGCGTGAAAGGAGAGGAAGAGTCGGCGCTGGAAGGCGGCAAAGGCGAGAATATGGCGGCAGCTGCGTGAAAGGAGAGGAACAGTCGGCAGTGGAAGACGGCAAAGGCGAGAATATGGCGGCAACTGCGTGAAACTAGAGGAAGATTTGGCGATGGAAGGCGGCAAAGGCGAGAATATGGCAGCACGTACCTGAAAGGAGAGGAAGAGTCGGCACTGCAAGGCGGCAAAGGCGAGAATATGGCGGCACGTACCTGAAAGGAGAGGAAGATTTGGCGCTGGAAGGCGGCAAAGGCGAGAATATGGCGGCAACTGCGTGAAAGGAGAGGAAGAGTCGGCGCTGGAAGGCGGCAAAGGCGAGAATATGGCGGCAGCTGCGTGAAAGGAGAGGAAGAGTCGGCGGTGGAAGGCGGTAAAGGCGAGAATATGGCGGCCAGTACCTGAAAGGAGAGGAAGATTTGGCGCTGGAAGGCGGCAAACGAGAGAATATGGCGGCAACTGCATGAAAGGAGAGGAAGAGTCGGCAGTGGAAGGCAGCAAAGGCGAGAATATGGCGGCACGTACCTGAAAGGAGAGGAAGAGTCGGCACTGCAAGGCGGCAAAGGCGAGAATATGGCGGCACGTACCTGAAAGGAGAGGAAGATTTGGCGCTGGAAGGCGGCAAAGGCGAGAATATGGCGGCAACTGCGTGAAAGGAGAGGAAGAGTCGGCGCTGGAAGGCGGCAAAGGCGAGAATATGGCGGCAGCTGCGTGAAAGGAGAGGAAGAGTCGGCGCTGGAAGGCGGCAAAGGCGAGAATATGGCGGCACGTACCTGAAAGGAGAGGAAGAGTCGGCAGTGGAAGGCGGCAAAGGCGAGAATATGGCGGCAACTGCGTGAAAGGAGAGGAAGAGTCGGCGCTGGACGGCTGCAAAGGCGAGAATATGGCGGCAGCTGCGTGAAAGGAGAGGAAGAGTCGGCAGTGGAAGGCGGCAAAGGCGAGAATATGGCGGCACGTACCTGAAAGGAGAGGAAGATTTGGCGCTGGAAGGCGGCAAAGGCGAGAATATGGCAGCACGTACCTCAAAGGAGAGGAAGAGTCGGCGCTGGAATGCGGCAAAGGCGAGAATATGGCGGCAGGTGCGTGAAAGGAGAGGAAGAGTCGGCGCTGGAACGCGGCAAAGGCGAGAATATGGCGGCACACACCTGAAAGGAGAGGAAGAGTCGGCGGTGGAAGGCGGCAAAGGCGAGAATATGGCGACACGTACCTGAAAGGAGAGGAAGAGTCGGCGCTGGAAGGCGGCAAAGGCGAGAATATGGCGGCACGTACCTGAAAGTAGAGGAAGATTTGGCGCTGGAAGGCGGCAAATGCGAGAATATGGCGGCAGCTGCGTGAAAGGAGAGGAAGAGTCGGCGGTGGAAGGCGGGAAATGCGAGAATATGGCGGCAACTGCGTGAAAGTAGAGGAAGATTTGGCGCTGGAAGGCGGCAAAGGCGAGAATATGGCAGCCCGTACGTGAAAGGAGAGGAAGAGTCGGCACTGCAAGGCGGCAAAGGCGAGAATATGGCGGCACGTACCTGAAAGGAGAGGAAGATTTGGCGCTGGAAGGCGGCAAAGGCGAGAATATGGCGGCAACTGCGTGAAAGGAGAGGAAGAGTCGGCGCTGGAAGGCGGCAAAGGCGAGAATATGGCGGCAGCTGCGTGAAAGGAGAGGAAGAGTCGGCGCTGGAAGGCGGCAAAGGCAAGAATATGGCGGCCAGTACCTGAAAGGAGAGGAAGATTTGGCGCTGGAAGGCGGCAAAGGCGAGAATATGGCGGCACGTACCTGAAAGGAGAGGAAGAGTCGGCGCTGGAAGGCGGCAAAGGCGAGAATATGGCGGCAACTGCGTGAAAGGAGAGGAAGATTTGGCGGTGGAAGGCGGCAAAGGCGAGAATATGGCGGCAGCTGCGTGAAAGGAGAGGAAGAGTCGGCGCTGGAAGGCGGCAAAGGCGAGAATATGGCGGCAACTGTGTGAAAGGAGAGGAAGAGTCGGCGGTAGAAGCCGGCAAAGGCGAGAATATGGCGGCACGTACCTGAAAGGAGAGGAAGACTCGGCGGTGGAAGGCGGCAAAGGCGGGAATATGGCAGCACGTACCTGAAAGGAGAGGAAGAGTCGGCGCTGGAAGGCGGCAAACGAGAGAATATGGCGGCAGGTGCGTGAAAGGAGAGGAAGAGTCGGCGCTGGAACGCGGCAAAGGCGAGAATATGGCGGCACGCACCTGAAAGGAGAGGAAGAGTCGGCGGTGGAAGGCGGCAAAGGCGAGAATATGGCGGCACGTACCTGAAAGGAGAGGAAGAATCGGCGCTGGAAGGCGGCAAAGGCGAGAATATGGCAGCCCGTGCGTGAAAGGAGAGGAAGAGTCGGCGCTGGAAGGCGGCAAAGATGAGAATATGGCGGCACGTACCTGAAAGGAGAGGAAGAGTCGGCGCTGGAAGGCGGCAAAGGCGAGAATATGGCAGCCCGTGCGTGAAAGGAGAGGAAGAGTCGGCGCTGGAAGGCGGCAAAGGCGAGAATATGGCGGCAGGTGCGTGAAAGGAGAGGAAGAGTCGGCGCTGGAAGGCGGCAAAGGCGAGAATATGGCGGCAGCTGCGTGAAAGGAGAGGAAGAGTCGGCGGTGGAAGGCGGCAAAGGCGATAATATGGCAGCATTTGCGTGACAGGAGAGGAAGATTTGGCGCTGGAAGGCGGCAAAGGCGAGAATATGGCGGCACCTGCGTGAAAGGAGAGGAAGATTTTGCGCTGGAAGGCGGCAAAGGCGAGAATATGGCGGCACGTACCTGAAAGGAGAGGAAGATTTGGCGCTGGAAGGCGGCAAAGGCGAGAATATGGCAGCACGTACCTGAAAGGAGAGGAAGATTTGGCGCTGGAAGGCGGCAAACGAGAGAATGTGGCGGCAGCTGCGTGAAAGGAGAGGAAGAGTCGGCGCTGGAAGGCGGCAAAGGCGAGAATATGGCAGCACGTACCTGAAAGGAGAGGAAGATTTGGCGCTGGAAGGCGGCAAACGAGAGAATATGGCGGCAACTGCGTGAAAGGAGAGGAAGAATCGGCGCTGGAAGGCGGCAAAGGCGAGAATATGGCAGCACGCACCTGAAAGACCAGGAAGACTCGGCGTTGGAAGGCGGCAAAGGCGAAAATATGGCGGCACGTACCTGAAAGGAGAGGAAGAGTCGGCGCTGGAAGGCGGCAAAGGCGAGAATATGGCAGCCCGTGCGTGAAAGGAGAGGAAGAGTCGGCGCTGGAAGGCGGCAAAGGCGAGAATATGGCGGTAGGTGCGTGACAGGAGAGGAAGAGTAGGCGCTGGAAGGCTGCAAAGGCAAGAATATGGCGGCAGCTGCGTGAAAGGAGAGGAAGAGTCGGCGGTGGAAGGCGGGAAATGCGAGAACATGGCGGCAACTCCGTGAAAGGAGAGGAAGAGTTGGCGCTGGAACGCGGCAAAGGCGAGAATATGGCGGCACGTACCTGAAAGGAGGGGAAGATTTGGCGCTGGAAGGCGGCAAAGGCGAGAATATGGCGGCACGTACCTGAAAGGAGAGGAAGAGTCGGCGCTGGAAGGCGGCAAAGGCGAGAATATGGCCGCAGGTGCGTGAAAGGAGAGGAAGAGTCGGCGCTGGAAGGCGGCAAAGGCGAGAATATGGCGGCACGTGCGTGAAAGGAGAGGAAGAGTCGGCGCTGGAAGGCGGCAAAGGCGAGAATATGGCGGCACGTACCTGAAAGGAGAGGAAGAGTCGGCAGTGGAAGGCGGCAAAGGCGAGAATATGGCGGCACGTACCTGAAAGGAGAGGAAGAGTCGGCGCTGGAAGGCGGCAAAGGCGAGAATATGGCGGCAGCTGCGTGAAAGGAGAGGAAGAGTCGGCGCTGGAAGGCGGCAAAGGCGAGAATATGGCAGCACGTACCTGAAAGGAGAGGAAGATTTGGCGCTGGAAGGCGGCAAACGAGAGAATATGGCGGCAACTGCATGAAAGGAGAGGAAGAGTCGGCAGTAGAAGGCGGCAAAGGCGAGAATATGGCAGCACGCACCTGAAAGAACAGGAAGAGTCGGCGCTGGAAGGCGGCAAAGGCGAGAATATGGCGGCACGTACCTGAAAGGAGAGGAAGATTTGGCGCTGGAAGGCGGCAAAGGCGAGAATATGGCGGCAGCTGCGTGAAAGGATAGGAAGAGTCGGCGCTGGAAGGCGGCAAAGGCGAGAATATGGCAGCACGTACCTGAAAGGAGAGGAAGATTTGGCGCTGGAAGGCGGCAAACGAGAGAATGTGGCGGCAGCTGCGTGAAAGGAGAGGAAGAGTCGGCGCTGGAAGGCGGCAAAGGCGAGAATATGGCAGCACGTACCTGAAAGGAGAGGAAGATTTGGCGCTGGAAGGCGGCAAACGAGAGAATATGGCGGCAACTGCGTGAAAGGAGAGGAAGAATCGGCGCTGGAAGGCGGCAAAGGCGAGAATATGGCAGCACGCACCTGAAAGACCAGGAAGACTCGGCGTTGGAAGGCGGCAAAGGCGAAAATATGGCGGCACGTACCTGAAAGGAGAGGAAGAGTCGGCGCTGGAAGGCGGCAAAGGCGAGAATATGGCAGCCCGTGCGTGAAAGTAGAGGAAGAGTCGGCGCTGGAAGGCGGCAAAGGCGAGAATATGGCGGTAGGTGCGTGACAGGAGAGGAAGAGTCGGCGCTGGAAGGCTGCAAAGGCAAGAATATGGCGGCAGCTGCGTGAAAGGAGAGGAAGAGTCGGCAGTGGAAGGCGGGAAATGCGAGAACATGGCGGCAACTCCGTGAAAGGAGAGGAAGAGTTGGCGCTGGAAGACGGCAAAGGCGACAATATGGCGGCACGTACCTGAAAGGAGGGGAAGATTTGGCTCTGGAAGGCGGCAAAGGCGAGAATATGGCGGCACGTACCTGAAAGGAGAGGAAGAGTCGGCGCTGGAAGGCGGCAAAGGCGAGAATATGGCGGCAGGTGCATGAAAGGAGAGGAAGAGTCGGCGCTGGAAGGCGGCAAAGGCGAGAATATGGCGGCAGCTGCGTGAAAGGAGAGGAAGAGTCGGCGCTGGAAGGCGGCAAAGGCGAGAATATGGCGGCACGTACCTGAAAGGAGAGGAAGAGTCGGCAGTGGAAGGCGGCAAAGGCGAGAATATGGCGGCACGTACCTGAAAGGAGAGGAAGAGTCGGCGCTGGAAGGCTGCAAAGGCGAGAATATGGCGGCAGCTGCGTGAAAGGAGAGGAAGAGTCGGCAGTGGAAGGCAGCAAAGGCGAGAATATGGCAGCACGTACCTGAAAGGAGAGGAAGATTTGGCGCTGGAAGGCGGCAAACGAGAGAATATGGCGGCAACTGCATGAAAGGAGAGGAACAGTCGGCAGTGGAAGGCGGCAAAGGCAAGAATATGGCGGCACGTACCTGAAAGGAGAGGAAGAGTCGGCGCTGGAAGGCGGCAAAGGCGAGAATATGGCGGCAGCTGCGTGAAAGGAGAGGAAGATTTGGCGCTGGAAGGCGGCAAAGGCGAGAATATGGCAGCACGTGCGTGACAGGAGAGGAAGAGTCGGTGCTGGAAGGCGGCAAAGGCGAGAATATGGCGGCACGTACCTGAAAGGAGAGGAAGATTTGGCGCTGGAAGGCGGCAAAGGCGAGAATATGGCAGCACGTACCTCAAAGGAGAGGAAGAGTCGGCGCTGGAATGCGGCAAAGGCGAGAATATGGCGGCAGGTGCGTGAAAGGAGAGGAAGAGTCGGCGCTGGAACGCGGCAAAGGCGAGAATATGGCGGCACACACCTGAAAGGAGAGGAAGAGTCGGCGGTGGAAGGCGGCAAAGGCGAGAATATGGCGACACGTACCTGAAAGGAGAGGAAGAGTCGGCGCTGGAAGGCGGCAAAGGCGAGAATATGGCGGCACGTACCTGAAAGTAGAGGAAGATTTGGCGCTGGAAGGCGGCAAATGCGAGAATATGGCGGCAGCTGCGTGAAAGGATAGGAAGAGTCGGCGGTGGAAGGCGGCAAAGGCGAGAATATGGCGGCACGTACCTGAAAGGAGAGGAAGAATCGGCAGTGGAAGGCGGCAAAGGCGAGAATATGGCGGCACGTACCTGAAAGGAGAGGAAGAGTCGGCGCTGGAAGGCTGCAAAGGCGAGAATATGGCGGCAGCTGCGTGAAAGGAGAGGAAGAGTCGGCAGTGGAAGGCGGCAAAGGCGAGAATATGGCAGCACGTACCTGAAAGGAGAGGAAGATTTGGCGCTGGAAGGCGGCAAACGAGAGAATATGGCGGCAACTGCATGAAAGGAGAGGAACAGTCGGCAGTGGAAGGCGGCAAAGGCGAGAATATGGCAGCACGCACCTGAAAGAACAGGAAGAGTCGGCGCTGGAAGGCGGCAAAGGCGAGAATATGGCGGCATGTACCTGAAAGGAGAGGAAGATTTGGCGCTGGAAGGCGGCAAAGGCGAGAATATGGCAGCACGTGCGTGACAGGAGAGGAAGAGTCGGTGCTGGAAGGCGGCAAAGGCGAGAATATGGCGGCACGTACCTGAAAGGAGAGGAAGATTTGGCGCTGGAAGGCGGCAAAGGCGAGAATATGGCAGCACGTACCTCAAAGGAGAGGAAGAGTCGGCGCTGGAATGCGGCAAAGGCGAGAATATGGCGGCAGGTGCGTGAAAGGAGAGGAAGAGTCGGCGCTGGAACGCGGCAAAGGCGAGAATATGGCGGCACGCACCTGAAAGGAGAGGAAGAGTCGGCGGTGGAAGGCGGCAAACGCGAGAATATGGCGACACGTACCTGAAAGGAGAGGAAGAGTCGGCGCTGGAAGGCGGCAAAGGCGAGAATATGGCGGCACGTACCTGAAAGGAGAGGAAGATTTGGCGCTGGAAGGCTGCAAATGCGAGAATATGGCGGCAGCTGCGTGAAAGGATAGGAAGAGTCGGCGGTGGAAGGCGGCAAAGGCGAGAATATGGCGGCACGTACCTGAAAGGAGAGGAAGAATCGGCGCTGGAAGGCAGCAAAGGCGAGAATATGGCGGCACGTACCTGAAAGGAGAGGAAGAGTCGGCAGTGGAAGGCGGCAAAGGCAAGAATATGGCGGCACGTACCTGAAAGGAGAGGAAGATTTGGCGCTGGAAGGCGGCAAAGGCGAGAATATGGCGGCAGCTGCATGAAAGGAGAGGAAGAGTCAGCGCTGGAAGGCGGCAAAGGCGAGAATATGGCAGCACGCACCTGAAAGAACAGGAAGAGTCGGCGCTGGAAAGCGGCAAAGGCGAGAATATGGCAGCACGTACCTGAAAGGAGAGGAAGAGTCGGCGCTGGAAGGCGGCAAAGGCGAGAATATGGCGGCAGCTGCGTGAAAGGAGAGGAAGAGTCGGCGCTGGAAGGCGGCAAAGGCGAGAATATGGCGGCAACTGCGTGAAAGGAGAGGAAGAGTCGGCGCTGGAAGGCGGCAAATGCGAGAATATGGCGGCAGCTGCGTGAAAGGAGAGGAAGAGTCGGCAGTGGAATACGGCAAAGGCGAGAATATGGCGGCAACTGCGTGAAACTAGAGGAAGATTTGGCGATGGAAGGCGGCAAAGGCGAGAATATGGCGGCACGTACCTGAAAGGAGAGGAAGAGTCGGCACTGCAAGGCGGCAAAGGCGAGAATATGGCGGCACGTACCTGAAAGGAGAGGAAGATTTGGCACTGGAAGGCGGCAAAGGCGAGAATATGGCGGCAACTGCGTGAAAGGAGAGGAAGAGTCGGCGCTGGAAGGCGGCAAAGGCGAGAATATGGCAGCAGCTGCGTGAAAGGAGAGGAAGAGTCGGCGGTGGAAGTCGGCAAACGCGAGAATATGGCGGCACGTACCTGAAAGGAGAGGAAGAGTCGGCAGTGGAAGGCGGCAAAGGCGAGAATATGGCGGCACGTACCTGAAAGGAGAGGAAGAGTCGGCGCTGGAAGGCGGCAAAGGCGAGAATATGGCGGCAGCTGCGTGAAAGGAGAGGAAGAGTCGGCGCTGGAAGGCGGCAAAGGCGAGAATATGGCAGCACGCACCTGAAAGAACAGGAAGAGTCGGCGCTGGAAGGCGGCAAAGGCGAGAATATGGCGGCACGTACCTGAAAGGAGAGGAAGAGTCGGCGGTGGAAGGCGGGAAATGCGAGAATATGGCGGCAACTGCGTGAAAGGAGAGGAAGAGTCGGCGCTGGAAGGCGGCAAAGGCGAGAATATGGCGGCAGCTGCGTGAAAGGAGAGGAAGAGTCGGCAGTGGAAGACGGCAAATGCGAGAATATGGCGGCAACTGCGTGAAACTAGAGGAAGATTTGGCGATGGAAGGCGGCAAAGGTGAGAATATGGCGGCACGTACCTGAAAGGAGAGGAAGAGTCGGCACTGCAAGGCGGCAAAGGCGAGAATATGGCAGCACGTACCTGAAAGAAGAGGAAGATTTGGCGCTGGAAGGCGGCAAAGGCGAGAATATGGCGGCAACTGCGTGAAAGGAGCGGAAGAGTCGGCGCTGGAAGGCGGCAAAGGCGAGAATATGGCGGCAGCTGCGTGAAAGGAGAGGAAGAGTCGGCGGTGGAAGGCGGTAAAGGCGAGAATATGGCGGCCAGTACCTAAAAGGAGAGGAAGATTTGGCGCTGGAAGGCGGCAAACGAGAGAATATGGCGGCAACTGCATGAAAGGAGAGGAAGAGTCGGCAGTGTAAGGCAGCAAAGGCGAGAATATGGCGGCACGTACCTGAAAGGAGAGGAAGAGTCGACACTGCAAGGCGGCAAAGGCGAGAATATGGCGGCACGTACCTGAAAGGAGAGGAAGATTTGGCGCTGGAAGGCGGCAAAGGCGAGAATATGGCGGCAACTGCGTGAAAGGAGAGGAAGAGTCGGCGCTGGAAGGCGGCAAAGGCGAGAATATGGCGGCAGCTGCGTGAAAGGAGAGGAAGAGTCGGCGCTGGAAGGCGGCAAAGGCGAGAATATGGCGGCAACTGCGTGAAAGGAGAGGAAGATTTGGCGGTGGAAGGCGGCAAAGGCGAGAATATGGCGGCAGCTGCGTGAAAGGAGAGGAAGAGTCGGCGCTGGAAGGCGGCAAAGGCGAGAATATGGCGGCAGCTGCGTGAAAGGAGAGGAAGAGTCGGCGGTAGAAGCCGGCAAAGGCGAGAATATGGCGGCACGGACCAGAAAGGAGAGGAAGAGTCGGCGCTGGAAGGCGGCAAAGGCGAGAATATGGCGGCAACTGCGTGAAAGGACAGGAAGAGTCGGCGCTGGAAGGCGGCAAAGGTGAGAATATGGCGGCACGCACCTGAAAGGAGAGGAAGAGTCGGCGGTGGAAGGCGGCAAACGCGAGAATATGGCGGCACGTACCTGAAAGGAGAGGAAGAGTCGGCGCTGGAAGGCGGCAAAGGCGAGAATATGGCGGCAGCTGCGTGAAAGGAGAGGAAGATTTGGCGCTGGAAGGCGGCAAATGCGAGAATATGGCGGCAGCTGCGTGAAAGGATAGGAAGAGTCGGCGGTGGAAGGCGGCAAAGGCGAGAATATGGCGGCACGTACCTGAAAGGAGAGGAAGAGTCGGCAGTGGAAGGCGGCAAAGGCGAGAATATGGCAGCCCGTGCGTGAAAGGAGAGGAAGAGTCGGCGCTGGAAGGCGGCAAAGGCGAGAATATGGCGGCACGTACCTGAAAGGAGAGGAAGAGTCGGCGGTGGAAGGCGGCAAAGGCGAGAATATGGCGGCAGCTGCGTGAAAGGATAGGAAGAGTCGGCGGTGGAAGGCGGCAAAGGCGAGAATATGGCGGCACGTACCTGAAAGGAGAGGAAGAATCGGCGCTGGAAGGCGGCAAAGGCGAGAATATGGCGGCACGTACCTGAAAGGAGAGGAAGAGTCGGCAGTGGAAGGCGGCAAAGGCGAGAATATGGCGGCACGTACCTGAAAGGAGAGGAAGAGTCGGCGCTGGAAGGCGGCAAAGGCGAGAATATGGCGGCAGCTGCGTGAAAGGAGAGGAAGAGTCGGCGCTGGAAGGCGGCAAAGGCGAGAATATGGCAGCACGCACCTGAAAGAACAGGAAGAGTCGGCGCTGGAAGGCGGCAAAGGCGAGAATATGGCGGCACGTACCTGAAAGGAGAGGAAGAGTCGGCGCTGGAAGGCGGCAAAGGCGAGAATATGGCGGCAGCTGCGTGAAAGGAGAGGAAGAGTCGGCGGTGGAAGGCGGGAAATGCGAGAATATGGCGGCAACTGCGTGAAAGGAGAGGAAGAGTCGGCGCTGGAAGGCGGCAAAGGCGAGAATATGGCGGCAGCTGCGTGAAAGGAGAGGAAGAGTCGGCAGTGGAAGACGGCAAAGGCGAGAATATGGCGGCAACTGCGTGAAACTAGAGGAAGATTTGGCGATGGAAGGCGGCAAAGGCGAGAATATGGCAGCACGTACCTGAAAGGAGAGGAAGAGTCGGCACTGCAAGGCGGCAAAGGCGAGAATATGGCGGCACGTACCTGAAAGGAGAGGAAGATTTGGCGCTGGAAGGCGGCAAAGGCGAGAATATGGCGGCAACTGCGTGAAAGGAGAGGAAGAGTCGGCGCTGGAAGGCGGCAAAGGCGAGAATATGGCGGCAGCTGCGTGAAAGGAGAGGAAGAGTCGGCGGTGGAAGGCGGTAAAGGCGAGAATATGGCGGCCAGTACCTGAAAGGAGAGGAAGATTTGGCGCTGGAAGGCGGCAAACGAGAGAATATGGCGGCAACTGCATGAAAGGAGAGGAAGAGTCGGCAGTGGAAGGCAGCAAAGGCGAGAATATGGCGGCACGTACCTGAAAGGAGAGGAAGAGTCGGCACTGCAAGGCGGCAAAGGCGAGAATATGGCGGCACGTACCTGAAAGGAGAGGAAGATTTGGCGCTGGAAGGCGGCAAAGGCGAGAATATGGCGGCAACTGCGTGAAAGGAGAGGAAGAGTCGGCGCTGGAAGGCGGCAAAGGCGAGAATATGGCGGCAGCTGCGTGAAAGGAGAGGAAGAGTCGGCGCTGGAAGGCGGCAAAGGCGAGAATATGGCGGCACGTACCTGAAAGGAGAGGAAGAGTCGGCAGTGGAAGGCGGCAAAGGCGAGAATATGGCGGCAACTGCGTGAAAGGAGAGGAAGAGTCGGCGCTGGACGGCTGCAAAGGCGAGAATATGGCGGCAGCTGCGTGAAAGGAGAGGAAGAGTCGGCAGTGGAAGGCGGCAAAGGCGAGAATATGGCGGCACGTACCTGAAAGGAGAGGAAGATTTGGCGCTGGAAGGCGGCAAAGGCGAGAATATGGCAGCACGTACCTCAAAGGAGAGGAAGAGTCGGCGCTGGAATGCGGCAAAGGCGAGAATATGGCGGCAGGTGCGTGAAAGGAGAGGAAGAGTCGGCGCTGGAACGCGGCAAAGGCGAGAATATGGCGGCACACACCTGAAAGGAGAGGAAGAGTCGGCGGTGGAAGGCGGCAAAGGCGAGAATATGGCGACACGTACCTGAAAGGAGAGGAAGAGTCGGCGCTGGAAGGCGGCAAAGGCGAGAATATGGCGGCACGTACCTGAAAGTAGAGGAAGATTTGGCGCTGGAAGGCGGCAAATGCGAGAATATGGCGGCAGCTGCGTGAAAGGATAGGAAGAGTCGGCGGTGGAAGGCGGCAAAGGCGAGAATATGGCGGCACGTACCTGAAAGGAGAGGAAGAATCGGCAGTGGAAGGCGGCAAAGGCGAGAATATGGCGGCACGTACCTGAAAGGAGAGGAAGAGTCGGCGCTGGAAGGCTGCAAAGGCGAGAATATGGCGGCAGCTGCGTGAAAGGAGAGGAAGAGTCGGCGGTGGAAGGCGGCAAAGGCGAGAATATGGCAGCACGTACCTGAAAGGAGAGGAAGATTTGGCGCTGGAAGGCGGCAAACGAGAGAATATGGCGGCAACTGCATGAAAGGAGAGGAACAGTCGGCAGTGGAAGGCGGCAAAGGCGAGAATATGGCAGCACGCACCTGAAAGAACAGGAAGAGTCGGCGCTGGAAGGCGGCAAAGGCGAGAATATGGCGGCATGTACCTGAAAGGAGAGGAAGATTTGGCGCTGGAAGGCGGCAAAGGCGAGAATATGGCAGCACGTGCGTGACAGGAGAGGAAGAGTCGGTGCTGGAAGGCGGCAAAGGCGAGAATATGGCGGCACGTACCTGAAAGGAGAGGAAGATTTGGCGCTGGAAGGCGGCAAAGGCGAGAATATGGCAGCACGTACCTCAAAGGAGAGGAAGAGTCGGCGCTGGAATGCGGCAAAGGCGAGAATATGGCGGCAGGTGCGTGAAAGGAGAGGAAGAGTCGGCGCTGGAACGCGGCAAAGGCGAGAATATGGCAGCACGCACCTGAAAGGAGAGGAAGAGTCGGCGGTGGAAGGCGGCAAACGCGAGAATATGGCGACACGTACCTGAAAGGAGAGGAAGAGTCGGCGCTGGAAGGCGGCAAAGGCGAGAATATGGCGGCACGTACCTGAAAGTAGAGGAAGATTTGGCGCTGGAAGGCTGCAAATGCGAGAATATGGCGGCAGCTGCGTGAAAGGATAGGAAGAGTCGGCGGTGGAAGGCGGCAAAGGCGAGAATATGGCGGCACGTACCTGAAAGGAGAGGAAGAATCGGCGCTGGAAGGCAGCAAAGGCGAGAATATGGCGGCACGTACCTGAAAGGAGAGGAAGAGTCGGCAGTGGAAGGCGGCAAAGGCAAGAATATGGCGGCACGTACCTGAAAGGAGAGGAAGATTTGGCGCTGGAAGGCGGCAAAGGCGAGAATATGGCGGCAGCTGCATGAAAGGAGAGGAAGAGTCAGCGCTGGAAGGCGGCAAAGGCGAGAATATGGCAGCACGCACCTGAAAGAACAGGAAGAGTCGGCGCTGGAAAGCGGCAAAGGCGAGAATATGGCAGCACGTACCTGAAAGGAGAGGAAGAGTCGGCGCTGGAAGGCGGCAAAGGCGAGAATATGGCGGCAGCTGCGTGAAAGGAGAGGAAGAGTCGGCGCTGGAAGGCGGCAAAGGCGAGAATATGGCGGCAACTGCGTGAAAGGAGAGGAAGAGTCGGCGCTGGAAGGCGGCAAATGCGAGAATATGGCGGCAGCTGCGTGAAAGGAGAGGAAGAGTCGGCAGTGGAATACGGCAAAGGCGAGAATATGGCGGCAACTGCGTGAAACTAGAGGAAGATTTGGCGATGGAAGGCGGCAAAGGCGAGAATATGGCGGCACGTACCTGAAAGGAGAGGAAGAGTCGGCACTGCAAGGCGGCAAAGGCGAGAATATGGCGGCACGTACCTGAAAGGAGAGGAAGATTTGGCGCTGGAAGGCGGCAAAGGCGAGAATATGGCGGCAACTGCGTGAAAGGAGAGGAAGAGTCGGCGCTGGAAGGCGGCAAAGGCGAGAATATGGCAGCAGCTGCGTGAAAGGAGAGGAAGAGTCGGCGGTGGAAGTCGGCAAACGCGAGAATATGGCGGCACGTACCTGAAAGGAGAGGAAGAGTCGGCAGTGGAAGGCGGCAAAGGCGAGAATATGGCGGCACGTACCTGAAAGGAGAGGAAGAGTCGGCGCTGGAAGGCGGCAAAGGCGAGAATATGGCGGCAGCTGCGTGAAAGGAGAGGAAGAGTCGGCGCTGGAAGGCGGCAAAGGCGAGAATATGGCAGCACGCACCTGAAAGAACAGGAAGAGTCGGCGCTGGAAGGCGGCAAAGGCGAGAATATGGCGGCACGTACCTGAAAGGAGAGGAAGAGTCGGCGGTGGAAGGCGGGAAATGCGAGAATATGGCGGCAACTGCGTGAAAGGAGAGGAAGAGTCGGCAGTGGAAGGCGGCAAAGGCGAGAATATGGCGGCACGTACCTGAAAGGAGAGGAAGAGTCGGCGCTGGAAGGCTGCAAAGGCGAGAATATGGCGGCAGCTGCGTGAAAGGAGAGGAAGAGTCGGCAGTGGAAGGCGGCAAAGGCGAGAATATGGCAGCACGTACCTGAAAGGAGAGGAAGATTTGGCGCTGGAAGGCGGCAAACGAGAGAATATGGCGGCAGCTGCGTGAAAGGAGAGGAAGATTTGGCGCTGGAAGGCGGCAAAGGCGAGAATATGGCAGCACGTGCGTGACAGGAGAGGAAGAGTCGGTGCTGGAAGGCGGCAAAGGCGAGAATATGGCGGCACGTACCTGAAAGGAGAGGAAGATTTGGCGCTGGAAGGCGGCAAAGGCGAGAATATGGCAGCACGTACCTCAAAGGAGAGGAAGAGTCGGCGCTGGAATGCGGCAAAGGCGAGAATATGGCGGCAGGTGCGTGAAAGGAGAGGAAGAGTCGGCGCTGGAACGCGGCAAAGGCGAGAATATGGCGGCACACACCTGAAAGGAGAGGAAGAGTCGGCGGTGGAAGGCGGCAAAGGCGAGAATATGGCGACACGTACCTGAAAGGAGAGGAAGAGTCGGCGCTGGAAGGCGGCAAAGGCGAGAATATGGCGGCACGTACCTGAAAGTAGAGGAAGATTTGGCGCTGGAAGGCGGCAAATGCGAGAATATGGCGGCAGCTGCGTGAAAGGATAGGAAGAGTCGGCGGTGGAAGGCGGCAAAGGCGAGAATATGGCGGCACGTACCTGAAAGGAGAGGAAGAATCGGCAGTGGAAGGCGGCAAAGGCGAGAATATGGCGGCACGTACCTGAAAGGAGAGGAAGAGTCGGCGCTGGAAGGCTGCAAAGGCGAGAATATGGCGGCAGCTGCGTGAAAGGAGAGGAAGAGTCGGCAGTGGAAGGCGGCAAAGGCGAGAATATGGCAGCACGTACCTGAAAGGAGAGGAAGATTTGGCGCTGGAAGGCGGCAAACGAGAGAATATGGCGGCAACTGCATGAAAGGAGAGGAACAGTCGGCAGTGGAAGGCGGCAAAGGCGAGAATATGGCAGCACGCACCTGAAAGAACAGGAAGAGTCGGCGCTGGAAGGCGGCAAAGGCGAGAATATGGCGGCATGTACCTGAAAGGAGAGGAAGATTTGGCGCTGGAAGGCGGCAAAGGCGAGAATATGGCAGCACGTGCGTGACAGGAGAGGAAGAGTCGGTGCTGGAAGGCGGCAAAGGCGAGAATATGGCGGCACGTACCTGAAAGGAGAGGAAGATTTGGCGCTGGAAGGCGGCAAAGGCGAGAATATGGCAGCACGTACCTCAAAGGAGAGGAAGAGTCGGCGCTGGAATGCGGCAAAGGCGAGAATATGGCGGCAGGTGCGTGAAAGGAGAGGAAGAGTCGGCGCTGGAACGCGGCAAAGGCGAGAATATGGCGGCACGCACCTGAAAGGAGAGGAAGAGTCGGCGGTGGAAGGCGGCAAACGCGAGAATATGGCGACACGTACCTGAAAGGAGAGGAAGAGTCGGCGCTGGAAGGCGGCAAAGGCGAGAATATGGCGGCACGTACCTGAAAGTAGAGGAAGATTTGGCGCTGGAAGGCTGCAAATGCGAGAATATGGCGGCAGCTGCGTGAAAGGATAGGAAGAGTCGGCGGTGGAAGGCGGCAAAGGCGAGAATATGGCGGCACGTACCTGAAAGGAGAGGAAGAATCGGCGCTGGAAGGCAGCAAAGGCGAGAATATGGCGGCACGTACCTGAAAGGAGAGGAAGAGTCGGCAGTGGAAGGCGGCAAAGGCAAGAATATGGCGGCACGTACCTGAAAGGAGAGGAAGATTTGGCGCTGGAAGGCGGCAAAGGCGAGAATATGGCGGCAGCTGCATGAAAGGAGAGGAAGAGTCAGCGCTGGAAGGCGGCAAAGGCGAGAATATGGCAGCACGCACCTGAAAGAACAGGAAGAGTCGGCGCTGGAAAGCGGCAAAGGCGAGAATATGGCAGCACGTACCTGAAAGGAGAGGAAGAGTCGGCGCTGGAAGGCGGCAAAGGCGAGAATATGGCGGCAGCTGCGTGAAAGGAGAGGAAGAGTCGGCGCTGGAAGGCGGCAAAGGCGAGAATATGGCGGCAACTGCGTGAAAGGAGAGGAAGAGTCGGCGCTGGAAGGCGGCAAATGCGAGAATATGGCGGCAGCTGCGTGAAAGGAGAGGAAGAGTCGGCAGTGGAATACGGCAAAGGCGAGAATATGGCGGCAACTGCGTGAAACTAGAGGAAGATTTGGCGATGGAAGGCGGCAAAGGCGAGAATATGGCGGCACGTACCTGAAAGGAGAGGAAGATTTGGCGCTGGAAGGCGGCAAAGGCGAGAATATGGCGGCAACTGCGTGAAAGGAGAGGAAGAGTCGGCGCTGGAAGGCGGCAAAGGCGAGAATATGGCAGCAGCTGCGTGAAAGGAGAGGAAGAGTCGGCGGTGGAAGTCGGCAAACGCGAGAATATGGCGGCACGTACCTGAAAGGAGAGGAAGAGTCGGCAGTGGAAGGCGGCAAAGGCGAGAATATGGCGGCACGTACCTGAAAGGAGAGGAAGAGTCGGCGCTGGAAGGCGGCAAAGGCGAGAATATGGCGGCAGCTGCGTGAAAGGAGAGGAAGAGTCGGCGCTGGAAGGCGGCAAAGGCGAGAATATGGCAGCACGCACCTGAAAGAACAGGAAGAGTCGGCGCTGGAAGGCGGCAAAGGCGAGAATATGGCGGCACGTACCTGAAAGGAGAGGAAGAGTCGGCGGTGGAAGGCGGGAAATGCGAGAATATGGCGGCAACTGCGTGAAAGGAGAGGAAGAGTCGGCGCTGGAAGGCGGCAAAGGCGAGAATATGGCGGCAGCTGCGTGAAAGGAGAGGAAGAGTCGGCAGTGGAAGACGGCAAAGGCGAGAATATGGCGGCAACTGCGTGAAACTAGAGGAAGATTTGGCGATGGAAGGCGGCAAAGGTGAGAATATGGCGGCACGTACCTGAAAGGAGAGGAAGAGTCGGCACTGCAAGGCGGCAAAGGCGAGAATATGGCAGCACGTACCTGAAAGAAGAGGAAGATTTGGCGCTGGAAGGCGGCAAAGGCGAGAATATGGCGGCAACTGCGTGAAAGGAGAGGAAGAGTCGGCGCTGGAAGGCGGCAAAGGCGAGAATATGGCGGCAGCTGCGTGAAAGGAGAGGAAGAGTCGGCGGTGGAAGGCGGTAAAGGCGAGAATATGGCGGCCAGTACCTAAAAGGAGAGGAAGATTTGGCGCTGGAAGGCGGCAAACGAGAGAATATGGCGGCAACTGCATGAAAGGAGAGGAAGAGTCGGCAGTGTAAGGCAGCAAAGGCGAGAATATGGCGGCACGTACCTGAAAGGAGAGGAAGAGTCGACACTGCAAGGCGGCAAAGGCGAGAATATGGCGGCACGTACCTGAAAGGAGAGGAAGATTTGGCGCTGGAAGGCGGCAAAGGCGAGAATATGGCGGCAACTGCGTGAAAGGAGAGGAAGAGTCGGCGCTGGAAGGCGGCAAAGGCGAGAATATGGCGGCAGCTGCGTGAAAGGAGAGGAAGAGTCGGCGCTGGAAGGCGGCAAAGGCGAGAATATGGCGGCAACTGCGTGAAAGGAGAGGAAGATTTGGCGGTGGAAGGCGGCAAAGGCGAGAATATGGCGGCAGCTGCGTGAAAGGAGAGGAAGAGTCGGCGCTGGAAGGCGGCAAAGGCGAGAATATGGCGGCAACTGTGTGAAAGGAGAGGAAGAGTCGGCGGTAGAAGCCGGCAAAGGCGAGAATATGGCGGCACGGACCAGAAAGGAGAGGAAGAGTCGGCGCTGGAAGGCGGCAAAGGCGAGAATATGGCGGCAACTGCGTGAAAGGACAGGAAGAGTCGGCGCTGGAAGGCGGCAAAGGTGAGAATATGGCGGCACGCACCTGAAAGGAGAGGAAGAGTCGGCGGTGGAAGGCGGCAAACGCGAGAATATGGCGGCACGTACCTGAAAGGAGAGGAAGAGTCGGCGCTGGAAGGCGGCAAATGCGAGAATATGGCGGCAGCTGCGTGAAAGGAGAGGAAGATTTGGCGCTGGAAGGCGGCAAATGCGAGAATATGGCGGCAGCTGCGTGAAAGGATAGGAAGAGTCGGCGGTGGAAGGCGGCAAAGGCGAGAATATGGCGGCACGTACCTGAAAGGAGAGGAAGAGTCGGCAGTGGAAGGCGGCAAAGGCGAGAATATGGCAGCCCGTGCGTGAAAGGAGAGGAAGAGTCGGCGCTGGAAGGCGGCAAAGGCGAGAATATGGCGGCACGTACCTGAAAGGAGAGGAAGAGTCGGCGCTGGAAGGCGGCAAATGCGAGAATATGGCGGCAGCTGCGTGAAAGGATAGGAAGAGTCGGCGGTGGAAGGCGGCAAAGGCGAGAATATGGCGGCACGTACCTGAAAGGAGAGGAAGAATCGGCGCTGGAAGGCGGCAAAGGCGAGAATATGGCGGCACGTACCTGAAAGGAGAGGAAGAGTCGGCAGTGGAAGGCGGCAAAGGCGAGAATATGGCGGCACGTACCTGAAAGGAGAGGAAGAGTCGGCGCTGGAAGGCGGCAAAGGCGAGAATATGGCGGCAGCTGCGTGAAAGGAGAGGAAGAGTCGGCGCTGGAAGGCGGCAAAGGCGAGAATATGGCAGCACGCACCTGAAAGAACAGGAAGAGTCGGCGCTGGAAGGCGGCAAAGGCGAGAATATGGCGGCACGTACCTGAAAGGAGAGGAAGAGTCGGCGCTGGAAGGCGGCAAAGGCGAGAATATGGCGGCAGCTGCGTGAAAGGAGAGGAAGAGTCGGCGGTGGAAGGCGGGAAATGCGAGAATATGGCGGCAACTGCGTGAAAGGAGAGGAAGAGTCGGCGCTGGAAGGCGGCAAAGGCGAGAATATGGCGGCAGCTGCGTGAAAGGAGAGGAAGAGTCGGCAGTGGAATACGGCAAAGGCGAGAATATGGCGGCAACTGCGTGAAACTAGAGGAAGATTTGGCGATGGAAGGCGGCAAAGGCGAGAATATGGCAGCACGTACCTGAAAGGAGAGGAAGAGTCGGCACTGCAAGGCGGCAAAGGCGAGAATATGGCGGCACGTACCTGAAAGGAGAGGAAGATTTGGCGCTGGAAGGCGGCAAAGGCGAGAATATGGCGGCAACTGCGTGAAAGGAGAGGAAGAGTCGGCGCTGGAAGGCGGCAAAGGCGAGAATATGGCGGCAGCTGCGTGAAAGGAGAGGAAGAGTCGGCGGTGGAAGGCGGTAAAGGCGAGAATATGGCAGCACGTACCTGAAAGTAGAGGAAGATTTGGCGCTGGAAGGCGGCAAACGAGAGAATATGGCGGCAACTGCATGAAAGGAGAGGAAGAGTCGGCAGTGGAAGGCAGCAAAGGCGAGAATATGGCGGCACGTACCTGAAAGGAGAGGAAGAGTCGGCACTGCAAGGCGGCAAAGGCGAGAATATGGCGGCACGTACCTGAAAGGAGAGGAAGATTTGGCGCTGGAAGGCGGCAAAGGCGAGAATATGGCGGCAACTGCGTGAAAGGAGAGGAAGAGTCGGCGCTGGAAGGCGGCAAAGGCGAGAATATGGCGGCAGCTGCGTGAAAGGAGAGGAAGAGTCGGCGCTGGAAGGCGGCAAAGGCGATAATATGGCGGCACGTACCTGAAAGGAGAGGAAGAGTCGGCAGTGGAAGGCGGCAAAGGCGAGAATATGGCGGCAACTGCGTGAAAGGAGAGGAAGAGTCGGCGCTGGAAGGCGGCAAAGGCGAGAATATGGCGGCAGCTGCGTGAAAGGAGAGGAAGAGTCGGCAGTGGAAGGCGGCAAAGGCGAGAATATGGCGGCACGTACCTGAAAGGAGAGGAAGATTTGGCGCTGGAAGGCGGCAAACGACAGAATATGGCGGCAACTGCATGAAAGGAGAGAAACAGTCAGCAGTGGAAGGCGGCAAAGGCGAGAATATGGCAGCACGCACCTGAAAGAACAGGAAGAGTCGGCGCTGGAAGGCGGCAAAGGCGAGAATATGGCGGCATGTACCTGAAAGGAGAGGAAGATTTGGCGCTGGAAGGCGGCAAAGGCGAGAATATGGCAGCACGTGCGTGACAGCAGAGGAAGAGTCGGTGCTGGAAGGCGGCAAAGGCGAGAATATGGCGGCACGTACCTGAAAGGAGAGGAAGATTTGGCGCTGGAAGGCGGCAAAGGCGAGAATATGGCAGCACGTACCTCAAAGGAGAGGAAGAGTCGGCGCTGGAATGCGGCAAAGGCGAGAATATGGCGGCAGGTGCGTGAAAGGAGAGGAAGAGTCGGCGCTGGAACGCGGCAAAGGCGAGAATATGGCGGCACGCACCTGAAAGGAGAGGAAGAGTCGGCGGTGGAAGGCGGCAAACGCGAGAATATGGCGACACGTACCTGAAAGGAGAGGAAGACTCGGCGCTGGAAGGCGGCAAAGGCGAGAATATGGCGGCACGTACCTGAAAGTAGAGGAAGATTTGGCGCTGGAAGGCGGCAAATGCGAGAATATGGCGGCATCTGCGTGAAAGGATAGGAAGAGTCGGCGGTGGAAGGCGGCAAAGGCGAGAATATGGCGGCACGTACCTGAAAGGAGAGGAAGAATCGGCGCTGGAAGGCAGCAAAGGCGAGAATATGGCGACACGTACCTGAAAGGAGAGGAAGAGTCGGCAGTGGAAGGCGGCAAAGGCAAGAATATGGCGGCACGTACCTGAAAGGAGAGGAAGAGTCGGCGCTGGAAGGCGGCAAAGGCGAGAATATGGCGGCAGCTGCATGAAAGTAGAGGAAGAGTCGGCGCTGGAAGGCGGCAAAGGCGAGAATATGGCAGCACGCACCTGAAAGAACAGGAAGAGTCGGCGCTGGAAAGCGGCAAAGGCGAGAATATGGCAGCACGTACCTGAAAGGAGAGGAAGAGTCGGCGCTGGAAGGCGGCAAAGGCGAGAATATGGCGGCAGCTGCGTGAAAGGAGAGGAAGAGTCGGCGCTGGAAGGCGGGAAATGCGAGAATATGGCGGCAACTGCGTGAAAGGAGAGGAAGAGTCGGCGCTGGAAGGCGGCAAAGGCGAGAATATGGCGGCAGCTGCGTGAAAGGAGAGGAAGAGTCGGCAGTGGAAGACGGCAAAGGCGAGAATATGGCGGCAACTGCGTGAAACTAGAGGAAGATTTGGCGATGGAAGGCGGCAAAGGCGAGAATATGGCGGCACGTACCTGAAAGGAGAGGAAGAGTCGGCACTGCAAGGCGGCAAAGGCGAGAATATGGCGGCACGTACCTGAAAGGAGAGGAAGATTTGGCGCTGGAAGGCGGCAAAGGCGAGAATATGGCGGCAACTGCGTGAAAGGAGAGGAAGAGTCGGCGCTGGAAGGCGGCAAAGGCGAGAATATGGCGGCAGGTGCGTGAAAGGAGAGGAAGAGTCGGCGCTGGAAGGCGGCAAAGGCGAGAATATGGCGGCACGTACCTGAAAGGAGAGGAAGAGTCGGCAGTGGAAGGCGGCAAAGGCGAGAATATGGCGGCACGTACCTGAAAGGAGAGGAAGAGTCGGCGCTGGAAGGCGGCAAAGGCGAGAATATGGCGGCAGCTGCGTGAAAGGAGAGGAAGAGTCGCGCTGGAAGGCGGCAAAGGCGAGAATATGGCAGCACGCACCTGAAAGAACAGGAAGAGTCGGCGCTGGAAGGCGGCAAAGGCGAGAATATGGCGGCACGTACCTGAAAGGAGAGGAAGAGTCGGCGGTGGAAGGCGGGAAATGCGAGAATATGGCGGCAACTGCGTGAAAGGAGAGGAAGAGTCGGCGCTGGAAGGCGGCAAAGGCGAGAATATGGCGGCAGCTGCGTGAAAGGAGAGGAAGAGTCGGCAGTGGAAGACGGCAAAGGCGAGAATATGGCGGCAACTGCGTGAAACTAGGGAAGATTTGGCGATGGAAGGCGGCAAAGGCGAGAATATGGCGGCACGTACCTGAAAGGAGAGGAAGAGTCGGCACTGCAAGGCGGCAAAGGCGAGAATATGGCAGCACGTACCTGAAAGGAGAGGAAGATTTGGCGCTGGAAGGCGGCAAAGGCGAGAATATGGCGGCAACTGCGTGAAAGGAGAGGAAGAGTCGGCGGTGGAAGGCAGCAAAGGCGAGAATATGGCGGCAGCTGCGTGAAAGGAGAGGAAGAGTCGGCGCTGGAACGCGGCAAAGGCGAGAATATAGCGGCAGCTGCGTGAAAGGAGAGGAAGAGTCGGCGCTGGAAGGCGGCAAAGGCGAGAATATGGCGGCACGTGCGTGAAAGGAGAGGAAGAGTCGGCGCTGGAAGGCGGCAAAGGCGAGAATATGGCGGCACGTACCTGAAAGGAGAGGAAGAGTCGGCGCTGGAAGGCGGCAAAGGCGAGAATATGGCAGCACGTACTTGAAAGGAGAGGAAGAGTCGGCGCTGGAAGGCGGCAAAGGTGAGAATATGGCGGCAGCTGCGCGAAAGGAGAGGAAGAGTCGGCAGTGGAAGGCGGCAAAGGCGAGAATATGGCAGCACGTACCTGAAAGGAGAGGAAGATTTGGCGCTGGAAGGCGGCAAAGGCGAGAATATGGCGGCAGCTGCGTGAAAGGAGAGGAAGAGTCGGCGGTGGAAGGCGGCAAAGGCGAGAATATCGCAGCAACTGCGTGAAAGGAGAGGAAGAGTCGGCGCTGCAAGGCTGCAAAGGCGAGAATATGGCGGCAGCTGCGTGAAAGGAGAGGAAGAGTCGGCGCTGGAAGGCGGGAAATGCGAGAATATGGCGGCAACTGCGTGAAAGTAGAGGAAGATTTGGCGCTGGAAGGCGGCAAAGGCGAGAATATGGCAGCCCGTGCGTGAAAGGAGAGGAAGAGTCGGCGCTGGAAGGAGGCAAAGGCAAGAATATGGCGGCAGCTGCGTGAAAGGAGAGGAAGAGTCGGTGCTGGAAGGCGGCAAAGGCGAGAATATGGCGGCAACTGCGTGAAAGGAGAGGAAGATTTGGCGCTGGAAGGCGGCAAAGGCGAGAATATGGCGGCAGGTGCGTGAAAGGAGAGGAAGAGTCGGCGGTGGAAGGCGGCAAAGGCGAGAATATGGCAGCATTTGCGTGACAGGAGAGGAAGAGTCGGCGCTGGAAGGCGGCAAAGGCGAGAATATGGCGGCACCTGCGTGAAAGGAGAGGAACAGTCGGCGCTGGAAGGCGGCAAAGGCGAGAATATGGCGGCAACTGCGTGAAAGGAGAGGAAGAGTCGGCGCTGGAAGGCGGCAAAGGCGAGAATATGGCGGCAGCTGCGTGAAAGGATAGGAAGAGTCGGCACTGGAAGGCGGCAAAGGCGAGAATATGGCAGCACGTACCTGAAAGTAGAGGAAGATTTGGCGCGGGAAGGTGGCAAACGAGAGAATATGGCGGCAGGTGCGTGAAAGGAGAGGAAGAATCGGCACTGGAAGGCGGCAAAGGCGAGAATATGGCAGCACGCACCTGAAAGAACAGGAAGAGTCGGCGCTGGAAGGCGGCAAAGGCGAGAATATGGCGGCACGTACCTGAAAGGAGAGGAACAGTCGGCGCTGGAAGGCGGCAAAGGCGAGAATACGGCAGCCCGTGCGTGAAAGGAGAGGAAGAGTCGGCGCTGGAAGGCGGCAAAGGCGAGAATATGGCGGCAGCTGCGTGAAAGGAGAGGAAGAGTCGGCGGTGGAAGGCGGGAAATGCGAGAACATGGCGGCAACTCCGTGAAAGGAGAGGAAGAGTCGGCGCTGGAAGACGGCAAAGGCGAGAATATGGCGGCACGTACCTGAAAGGAGGGGAAGATTTGGCGCTGGAAGGCGGCAAAGGCGAGAATATGGCGGCAGGTGCGTGAAAGGAGAGGAAGAGTCGGCGCTGGAAGGCGGCAAAGGCGAGAATATGGCGGCAGCTGCGTGAAAGGAGAGGAAGAGTCGGCGCTGGAAGGCGGCAAAGGCGAGAATATGGCGGCACGTGCGTGAAAGGAGAGGAAGAGTCGGCGCTGGAAGGCGGCAAAGGCGAGAATATGGCAGCACGTGCGTTAAAGGAGAGGAAGAGTCGGCGCTGGAAGGCGACAAAGGCGAGAATATGGCGGTAGGTGCGTGACAAGAGAGGAAGAGTCGGCGGTGGAAGGCGGGAAATGCGAGAACATGGCGGCAACTCCGTGAAAGGAGAGGAAGAGTCGGCGCTGGAAGACGGCAAAGGCGAGAATATGGCGGCACGTACCTGAAAGGAGGGGAAGATTTGGCGCTGGAAGGCGGCAAAGGCGAGAATATGGCGGCACGTACCTGAAAGGAGAGGAAGATTTGGCGCTGGAAGGCGGCAAAGGCGAGAATATGGCGGCAGGTGCGTGAAAGGAGAGGAAGAGTCGGCGGTGGAAGGCGGCAAAGGCGAGAATATGGCGGCACGTGCGTGAAAGGAGAGGAAGAGTCGGCGCTGGAAGGCGGCAAAGGTGAGAATATGGCGGCACGTACCTGAAAGGAGAGGAAGAGTCGGCGCTGGAAGGCGGCAAAGGCGAGAATATGGCGGCACGTACCTGAAAGGAGAGGAAGATTTGGCGCTGGAAGGCGGCAAAGGCGAGAATATGGCGGCAGCTCCGTGAAAGGAGAGGAAGAGTCGGCGGTGGAAGGCGGGAAATGCGAGAATATGGCAGCAACTGCGTGAAAGGAGAGGAAGAGTCGGCGCTGCAAGGCGGCAAAGGCGAGAATATGGCGGCAGCTGCGTGAAAGGAGAGGAAGAGTCGGCGCTGGAAGGCGGGAAATGCGAGAATATGGCGGCAACTGCGTGAAAGTAGAGGAAGATTTGGCGCTGGAAGGCGGCAAAGGCGAGAATATGGCAGCCCGTGCGTGAAAGGAGAGGAAGAGTCGGCGCTGGAAGGAGGCAAAGGCAAGAATATGGCGGCAGCTGCGTGAAAGGAGAGGAAGAGTCGGTGCTGGAAGGCGGCAAAGGCGAGAATATGGCGGCAACTGCGTGAAAGGAGAGGAAGATTTGGCGCTGGAAGGCGGCAAAGGCGAGAATATGGCGGCAGGTGCGTGAAAGGAGAGGAAGAGTCGGCGGTGGAAGGCGGCAAAGGCGAGAATATGGCAGCATTTGCGTGACAGGAGAGGAAGAGTCGGCGCTGGAAGGCGGCAAAGGCGAGAATATGGCGGCACCTGCGTGAAAGGAGAGGAAGAGTCGGCGCTGGAAGGCGGCAAAGGCGAGAATATGGCGGCAACTGCGTGAAAGGAGAGGAAGACTCGGCGCTGGAAGGCGGCAAAGGCGAGAATATGGCGGCAGCTGCGTGAAAGGATAGGAAGAGTCGGCACTGGAAGGCGGCAAAGGCGAGAATATGGCAGCACGTACCTGAAAGTAGAGGAAGATTTGGCGCGGGAAGGTGGCAAAGGCGAGAATATGGCGGCAGCTGCGTAAAAGGAGAGGAAGAGTCGGCGCTGGAAGGCGGCAAAGGCGAGAATATGACAGCACGTACCTGAAAGGAGAGGAAGATTTGGCGCTGGAAGGCGGCAAACGAGAGAATATGGCGGCAGGTGCGTGAAAGGAGAGGAAGAATCGGCAGTGGAAGGCGGCAAAGGCGAGAATATGGCAGCACGCACCTGAAAGAACAGGAAGAGTCGGCGCTGGAAGGCGGCAAAGGCGAGAATATGGCGGCACGTACCTGAAAGGAGAGGAACAGTCGGCGCTGGAAGGCGGCAAAGGCGAGAATACGGCACCCGTGCGTGAAAGGAGAGGAAGAGTCGGCGCTGGAAGGCGGCAAAGGCGAGAATATGGCGGCAGCTGCGTGAAAGGAGAGGAAGAGTCGGCGGTGGAAGGCGGGAAATGCGAGAACATGGCGGCAACTCCGTGAAAGGAGAGGAAGAGTCGGCGCTGGAAGACGGCAAAGGCGAGAATATGGCGGCACGTACCTGAAAGGAGGGGAAGATTTGGCGCTGGAAGGCGGCAAAGGCGAGAATATGGCGGCAGGTGCGTGAAAGGAGAGGAAGAGTCGGCGCTGGAAGGCGGCAAAGGCGAGAATATGGCGGCAGCTGCGTGAAAGGAGAGGAAGAGTCGGCGCTGGAAGGCGGCAAAGGCGAGAATATGGCGGCACGTGCGTGAAAGGAGAGGAAGATTTGGCGCTGGAAGGCGGCAAAGGCGAGAATGTGGCGGTAGGTGCGTGACAAGAGAGGAAGAGTCGGCGCTGGAAGGCGGGAAATGCGAGAATATGGCAGCAGCTACGTGAAAGGAGAGGAAGAGTCGGCGCTGGAAGGCGGCAAAGGCGAGAATATGGCCGCACGTACCTGAAAGGAGAGGAAGATTTGGCGCTGGAAGGCGGCAAAGGCGAGAATATGGCAGCAGGTGCGTGAAAGGAGAAGAAGAGTCGGCGCTGGAAGGCGGCAAAGGCGAGAATATGGCGGCAGCTGCGTGAAAGGAGAGGAAGAGTCGGCAGTGGTAGGCGGCAAAGGCGAGAATATGGCGGCACGTACCTGAAAGGAGAGGAAGAGTCGGCGCTGGAAGGCGGCAAATGCGAGAATATGGCGGTAGGTGCGTGAAAGGAGAGGAAGAGTCGGCGCTGGAAGACGGCAAAGGCGAGAATATGGCGGCACGTACCTGAAAGGAGGGGAAGATTTGGCGCTGGAAGGCGGCAAAGGCGAGAATATGGCGGCACGTACCTGAAAGGAGAGGAAGAGTCGGCGCTGGAAGGCGGCAAAGGCGAGAATATGGCGGCAGCTGCGTGAAAGGAGAGGAAGAGTCGGCGGTGGAAGGCGGCAAAGGCGAGAATATGGCGGCACGTGCGTGAAAGGAGAGGAAGAGTCGGCGCTGGAAGGCGGCAAAGGGGAGAATATGGCGGCACCTGCGTGAAAGGAGAGGAAGAGTCGGCGCTGGAAGGCGGCAAAGGCGAGAATATGGCGGCACGTACCTGAAATGAGAGGAAGAGTCGGCGCTGGAAGGCGGCAAAGGTGAGAATATGGCGGCAGCTGCGTGAAAGGAGAGGAAGAGTCGGCAGTGGAAGGCGGCAAAGGCGAGAATATGGCAGCACGTACCTGAAAGGAGAGGAAGATTTGGCGCGGGAAGGCGGCAAACGAGCGAATATGGCGGCAACTGCGTGAAAGGAGAGGAAGAGTCGGCAGTGGAAGGCGGCAAAGGCGAGAATATGGCAGCACGCACCTGAAAGAACAGGAAGAGTCGGCGCTGGAAGGCGGCAAAGGCGAGAATATGGCGGCACGTACCTGAAAGGAGGGGAAGATTTGGCGCGGGAAGGCGGCAAAGGCGAGAATATGGCAGCACGTACCTGAAAGGAGAGGAAGAGTCGGCGCTGGAAGGCGGCAAAGGCGAGAATATGGCAGCCCGTGCGTGAAAGGAGAGGAAGAGTCGGCGCTGGAAGGCGGCAAAGGCGAGAATATGGCGGCAGCTGCGTGAAAGGAGAGGAAGAGTCGGCGGTGGAAGGCGGGAAATGCGAGAATATGGCGGCAACTGCGTGAAAGGAGAGGAAGAGTAGGCGCTGGAAGGCGGCAAAGGTGAGAATATGGCGGCAGCTGCGTGAAAGGAGAGGAAGAGTCGGCGGTGGAAGGCGGGAAATGCGACAATATGGCAGCAGGTGCGTGAAAGTAGAGGAAGATTTGGCGCTGGAAGGCGGCAAAGGCGAGAATATGGCAGCCCGTGCGTGAAAGGAGAGGAAGAGTCGGCGCTGGAAGGCGGCAAAGGTGAGAATATGGCGGCAGGTGCGTGAAAGGAGAGGAAGAGTCGGCGCTGGAAGGCGGGAAATGCGAGAATATGGCGGCAGCTGCGTGAAAGGAGAGGAAGAGTCGGCGCTGGAAGGCGGCAAAGGCGAGAATATGGCCGCACGTACCTGAAAGGAGAGGAAGATTTGGCGCTGGAAGGCGGCAAAGGCGAGAATATGGCGGCAGGTGCGTGAAAGGAGAAGAAGAGTCGGCGCTGGAAGGCGGCAAAGGCGAGAATATGGCGGCAGCTGCGTGAAAGGAGAGGAAGAGTCGGCAGTGGTAGGCGGCAAAGGCGAGAATATGGCGGCACGTACCTGAAAGGAGAGGAAGAGTCGGCGCTGGAAGGCGGCAAAAGCGAGAATATGGCGGTAGGTGCGTGAAAGGAGAGGAAGAGTCGGCGCTGGAAGGCGGCAAAGGCGAGAATATGGCGGCAACTGCGTGAAAGTAGAGGAAGATTTGGCGCTAGAAGGCGGCAAAGGCGAGAATATGGCGGCAGGTGCGTGAAAGGAGAGGAAGAGTCGGCGCTGGAAGGCGGCAAAGGCGAGAATATGGCCGCACGTACCTGAAAGGAGAGGAAGAGTCAGCGCTGGAAGGCGGCAAAGGCGAGAATATGGCGGCACGCACCTAAAAGGAGGGGAAGATTTGGCGCTGGAAGGCGGCAAAGGCGAGAATATGGCGGCAGGTGCGTGAAAGGAGAGGAAGAGTCGGCGCTGGAAGGCGGCAAACGAGAGAATATGGCGGCAGGTGCGTGAAAGGAGAGGAAGAATCGGCAGTGGAAGGCGGCAAAGGCGAGAATATGGCAGCACGCACCTGAAAGAACAGGAAGAGTCGGCGCTGGAAGGCGGCAAAGGCGAGAATATGGCGGCACGTACCTGAAAGGAGAGGAAGAGTCGGCGCTGGAAGGCGGCAAAGGCGAGAATATGGCGGCAGGTGCGTGAAAGGAGAAGAAGAGTCGGCGCTGGAAGGCGGCAAAGGCGAGAATATGGCGGCAGCTGCGTGAAAGGAGAGGAAGAGTCGGCGGTGGAAGGCGGGAAATGCGAGAATATGGCGGCAACTGCGTGAAAGAAGAGGAAGATTTGGCGCTGGAAGGCGGCAAAGGCGAGAATATGGCAGCCCGTACGTGAAAGGAGAGGAAGAGTCGGCACTGCAAGGCGGCAAAGGCGAGAATATGGCGGCACGTACCTGAAAGGAGAGGAAGATTTGGCGCTGGAAGGCGGCAAAGGCGAGAATATGGCGGCAACTGCGTGAAAGGAGAGGAAGAGTCGGCGCTGGAAGGCGGCAAAGGCGAGAATATGGCGGCAGCTGCGTGAAAGGAGAGGAAGAGTCGGCGCTGGAAGGCGGCAAAGGCAAGAATATGGCGGCCAGTACCTGAAAGGAGAGGAAGATTTGGCGCTGGAAGGCGGCAAAGGCGAGAATATGGCGGCACGTACCTGAAAGGAGAGGAAGAGTCGGCGCTGGAAGGCGGCAAAGGCGAGAATATGGCGGCAACTGCGTGAAAGGAGAGGAAGATTTGGCGGTGGAAGGCGGCAAAGGCGAGAATATGGCGGCAGCTGCGTGAAAGGAGAGGAAGAGTCGGCGCTGGAAGGCGGCAAAGGCGAGAATATGGCGGCAACTGTGTGAAAGGAGAGGAAGAGTCGGCGGTAGAAGCCGGCAAAGGCGAGAATATGGCGGCACGTACCTGAAAGGAGAGGAAGACTCGGCGGTGGAAGGCGGCAAAGGCGGGAATATGGCAGCACGTACCTGAAAGGAGAGGAAGAGTCGGCGCTGGAAGGCGGCAAACGAGAGAATATGGCGGCAGGTGCGTGAAAGGAGAGGAAGAGTCGGCGCTGGAACGCGGCAAAGGCGAGAATATGGCGGCACGCACCTGAAAGGAGAGGAAGAGTCGGCGGTGGAAGGCGGCAAAGGCGAGAATATGGCGGCACGTACCTGAAAGGAGAGGAAGAATCGGCGCTGGAAGGCGGCAAAGGCGAGAATATGGCAGCCCGTGCGTGAAAGGAGAGGAAGAGTCGGCGCTGGAAGGCGGCAAAGATGAGAATATGGCGGCACGTACCTGAAAGGAGAGGAAGAGTCGGCGCTGGAAGGCGGCAAAGGCGAGAATATGGCAGCCCGTGCGTGAAAGGAGAGGAAGAGTCGGCGCTGGAAGGCGGCAAAGGCGAGAATATGGCGGCAGGTGCGTGAAAGGAGAGGAAGAGTCGGCGCTGGAAGGCGGCAAAGGCGAGAATATGGCGGCAGCTGCGTGAAAGGAGAGGAAGAGTCGGCGGTGGAAGGCGGCAAAGGCGATAATATGGCAGCATTTGCGTGACAGGAGAGGAAGATTTGGCGCTGGAAGGCGGCAAAGGCGAGAATATGGCGGCACCTGCGTGAAAGGAGAGGAAGATTTTGCGCTGGAAGGCGGCAAAGGCGAGAATATGGCGGCACGTACCTGAAAGGAGAGGAAGATTTGGCGCTGGAAGGCGGCAAAGGCGAGAATATGGCAGCACGTACCTGAAAGGAGAGGAAGATTTGGCGCTGGAAGGCGGCAAACGAGAGAATGTGGCGGCAGCTGCGTGAAAGGAGAGGAAGAGTCGGCGCTGGAAGGCGGCAAAGGCGAGAATATGGCAGCACGTACCTGAAAGGAGAGGAAGATTTGGCGCTGGAAGGCGGCAAACGAGAGAATATGGCGGCAACTGCGTGAAAGGAGAGGAAGAATCGGCGCTGGAAGGCGGCAAAGGCGAGAATATGGCAGCACGCACCTGAAAGACCAGGAAGACTCGGCGTTGGAAGGCGGCAAAGGCGAAAATATGGCGGCACGTACCTGAAAGGAGAGGAAGAGTCGGCGCTGGAAGGCGGCAAAGGCGAGAATATGGCAGCCCGTGCGTGAAAGGAGAGGAAGAGTCGGCGCTGGAAGGCGGCAAAGGCGAGAATATGGCGGTAGGTGCGTGACAGGAGAGGAAGAGTAGGCGCTGGAAGGCTGCAAAGGCAAGAATATGGCGGCAGCTGCGTGAAAGGAGAGGAAGAGTCGGCGGTGGAAGGCGGGAAATGCGAGAACGTGGCGGCAACTCCGTGAAAGGAGAGGAAGAGTTGGCGCTGGAACGCGGCAAAGGCGAGAATATGGCGGCACGTACCTGAAAGGAGGGGAAGATTTGGCGCTGGAAGGCGGCAAAGGCGAGAATATGGCGGCACGTACCTGAAAGGAGAGGAAGAGTCGGCGCTGGAAGGCGGCAAAGGCGAGAATATGGCCGCAGGTGCGTGAAAGGAGAGGAAGAGTCGGCGCTGGAAGGCGGCAAAGGCGAGAATATGGCGGCACGTGCGTGAAAGGAGAGGAAGAGTCGGCGCTGGAAGGCGGCAAAGGTGAGAATATGGCGGCACGTACCTGAAAGGAGAGGAAGAGTCGGCAGTGGAAGGCGGCAAAGGCGAGAATATGGCGGCACGTACCTGAAAGGAGAGGAAGAGTCGGCGCTGGAAGGCGGCAAAGGCGAGAATATGGCGGCAGCTGCGTGAAAGGAGAGGAAGAGTCGGCGCTGGAAGGCGGCAAAGGCGAGAATATGGCAGCACGTACCTGAAAGGAGAGGAAGATTTGGCGCTGGAAGGCGGCAAACGAGAGAATATGGCGGCACCTGCATGAAAGGAGAGGAAGAGTCGGCAGTAGAAGGCGGCAAAGGCGAGAATATGGCAGCACGCACCTGAAAGAACAGGAAGAGTCGGCGCTGGAAGGCGGCAAAGGCGAGAATATGGCGGCACGTACCTGAAAGGAGAGGAAGATTTGGCGCTGGAAGGCGGCAAAGGCGAGAATATGGCGGCAGCTGCGTGAAAGGATAGGAAGAGTCGGCGCTGGAAGGCGGCAAAGGCGAGAATATGGCAGCACGTACCTGAAAGGAGAGGAAGATTTGGCGCTGGAAGGCGGCAAACGAGAGAATATGGCGGCAGCTGCGTGAAAGGAGAGGAAGAGTCGGCGCTGGAAGGCGGCAAAGGCGAGAATATGGCAGCACGTACCTGAAAGGAGAGGAAGATTTGGCGCTGGAAGGCGGCAAACGAGAGAATATGGCGGCAACTGCGTGAAAGGAGAGGAAGAATCGGAGCTGGAAGGCGGTAAAGGCGAGAATATGGCAGCACGCACCTGAAAGACCAGGAAGACTCGGCGTTGGAAGGCAGCAAATGCAAAAATATGGCGGCACGTACCTGAAAGGAGAGGAAGAGTCGGCGCTGGAAGGCGGCAAAGGCGAGAATATGGCAGCCCGTGCGTGAAAGTAGAGGAAGAGTCGGCGCTGGAAGGCGGCAAAGGCGAGAATATGGCGGTAGGTGCGTGACAGGAGAGGAAGAGTCGGCGCTGGAAGGCTGCAAAGGCAAGAATATGGCGGCAGCTGCGTGAAAGGAGAGGAAGAGTCGGCAGTGGAAGGCGGGAAATGCGAGAACATGGCGGCAACTCCGTGAAAGGAGAGGAAGAGTTGGCGCTGGAAGACGGCAAAGGCGACAATATGGCGGCACGTACCTGAAAGGAGGGGAAGATTTGGCTCTGGAAGGCGGCAAAGGCGAGAATATGGCGGCACGTACCTGAAAGGAGAGGAAGAGTCGGCGCTGGAAGGCGGCAAAGGCGAGAATATGGCGGCAGGTGCGTGAAAGGAGAGGAAGAGTCGGCGCTGGAAGGCGGCAAAGGCGAGAATATGGCGGCAGCTGCGTGAAAGGAGAGGAAGAGTCGGCGCTGGAAGGCGGCAAAGGCGAGAATATGGCGGCACGTACCTGAAAGGAGAGGAAGAGTCGGCAGTGGAAGGCGGCAAAGGCGAGAATATGGCAGCACGTACCTGAAAGGAGAGGAAGAGTCGGCGCTGGAAGGCTGCAAAGGCGAGAATATGGCGGCAGCTGCGTGAAAGGAGAGGAAGAGTCGGCAGTGGAAGGCGGCAAAGGCGAGAATATGGCAGCACGTACCTGAAAGGAGAGGAAGATTTGGCGCTGGAAGGCGGCAAACGAGAGAATATGGCGGCAACTGCATGAAAGGAGAGGAAGAGTCGGTGCTGGAAGGCGGCAAAGGCAAGAATATGGCGGCACGTACCTGAAAGGAGAGGAAGAGTCGGCGCTGGAAGGCGGCAAAGGCGAGAATATGGCGGCAGCTGCGTGAAAGGAGAGGAAGATTTGGCGCTGGAAGGCGGCAAAGGCGAGAATATGGCAGCACGTGCGTGACAGGAGAGGAAGAGTCGGTGCTGGAAGGCGGCAAAGGCGAGAATATGGCGGCACGTACCTGAAAGGAGAGGAAGATTTGGCGCTGGAAGGCGGCAAAGGCGAGAATATGGCAGCACGTACCTCAAAGGAGAGGAAGAGTCGGCGCTGGAATGCGGCAAAGGCGAGAATATGGCGGCAGGTGCGTGAAAGGAGAGGAAGAGTCGGCGCTGGAACGCGGCAAAGGCGAGAATATGGCGGCACACACCTGAAAGGAGAGGAAGAGTCGGCGGTGGAAGGCGGCAAAGGCGAGAATATGGCGACACGTACCTGAAAGGAGAGGAAGAGTCGGCGCTGGAAGGCGGCAAATGCGAGAATATGGCGGCAGCTGCGTGAAAGGATAGGAAGAGTCGGCGGTGGAAGGCGGCAAAGGCGAGAATATGGCGGCACGTACCTGAAAGGAGAGGAAGAATCGGCAGTGGAAGGCGGCAAAGGCGAGAATATGGCGGCACGTACCTGAAAGGAGAGGAAGAGTCGGCGCTGGAAGGCTGCAAAGGCGAGAATATGGCGGCAGCTGCGTGAAAGGAGAGGAAGAGTCGGCAGTGGAAGGCGGCAAAGGCGAGAATATGGCAGCACGTACCTGAAAGGAGAGGAAGATTTGGCGCTGGAAGGCGGCAAACGAGAGAATATGGCGGCAACTGCATGAAAGGAGAGGAACAGTCGGCAGTGGAAGGCGGCAAAGGCGAGAATATGGCAGCACGCACCTGAAAGAACAGGAAGAGTCGGCGCTGGAAGGCGGCAAAGGCGAGAATATGGCGGCATGTACCTGAAAGGAGAGGAAGATTTGGCGCTGGAAGGCGGCAAAGGCGAGAATATGGCAGCACGTGCGTGACAGGAGAGGAAGAGTCGGTGCTGGAAGGCGGCAAAGGCGAGAATATGGCGGCACGTACCTGAAAGGAGAGGAAGATTTGGCGCTGGAAGGCGGCAAAGGCGAGAATATGGCAGCACGTACCTCAAAGGAGAGGAAGAGTCGGCGCTGGAATGCGGCAAAGGCGAGAATATGGCGGCAGGTGCGTGAAAGGAGAGGAAGAGTCGGCGCTGGAACGCGGCAAAGGCGAGAATATGGCGGCACGCACCTGAAAGGAGAGGAAGAGTCGGCGGTGGAAGGCGGCAAACGCGAGAATATGGCGACACGTACCTGAAAGGAGAGGAAGAGTCGGCGCTGGAAGGCGGCAAAGGCGAGAATATGGCGGCACGTACCTGAAAGTAGAGGAAGATTTGGCGCTGGAAGGCTGCAAATGCGAGAATATGGCGGCAGGTGCGTGAAAGGATAGGAAGAGTCGGCGGTGGAAGGCGGCAAAGGCGAGAATATGGCGGCACGTACCTGAAAGGAGAGGAAGAATCGGCGCTGGAAGGCAGCAAAGGCGAGAATATGGCGGCACGTACCTGAAAGGAGAGGAAGAGTCGGCAGTGGAAGGCGGCAAAGGCAAGAATATGGCGGCACGTACCTGAAAGGAGAGGAAGATTTGGCGCTGGAAGGCGGCAAAGGCGAGAATATGGCGGCAGCTGCATGAAAGGAGAGGAAGAGTCAGCGCTGGAAGGCGGCAAAGGCGAGAATATGGCAGCACGCACCTGAAAGAACAGGAAGAGTCGGCGCTGGAAAGCGGCAAAGGCGAGAATATGGCAGCACGTACCTGAAAGGAGAGGAAGAGTCGGCGCTGGAAGGCGGCAAAGGCGAGAATATGGCGGCAGCTGCGTGAAAGGAGAGGAAGAGTCGGCGCTGGAAGGCGGCAAAGGCGAGAATATGGCGGCAACTGCGTGAAAGGAGAGGAAGAGTCGGCGCTGGAAGGCGGCAAATGCGAGAATATGGCGGCAGCTGCGTGAAAGGAGAGGAAGAGTCGGCAGTGGAATACGGCAAAGGCGAGAATATGGCGGCAACTGCGTGAAACTAGAGGAAGATTTGGCGATGGAAGGCGGCAAAGGCGAGAATATGGCGGCACGTACCTGAAAGGAGAGGAAGAGTCGGCACTGCAAGGCGGCAAAGGCGAGAATATGGCGGCACGTACCTGAAAGGAGAGGAAGATTTGGCACTGGAAGGCGGCAAAGGCGAGAATATGGCGGCAACTGCGTGAAAGGAGAGGAAGAGTCGGCGCTGGAAGGCGGCAAAGGCGAGAATATGGCAGCAGCTGCGTGAAAGGAGAGGAAGAGTCGGCGGTGGAAGTCGGCAAACGCGAGAATATGGCGGCACGTACCTGAAAGGAGAGGAAGAGTCGGCAGTGGAAGGCGGCAAAGGCGAGAATATGGCGGCACGTACCTGAAAGGAGAGGAAGAGTCGGCGCTGGAAGGCGGCAAAGGCGAGAATATGGCGGCAGCTGCGTGAAAGGAGAGGAAGAGTCGGCGCTGGAAGGCGGCAAAGGCGAGAATATGGCAGCACGCACCTGAAAGAACAGGAAGAGTCGGCGCTGGAAGGCGGCAAAGGCGAGAATATGGCGGCACGTACCTGAAAGGAGAGGAAGAGTCGGCGGTGGAAGGCGGGAAATGCGAGAATATGGCGGCAACTGCGTGAAAGGAGAGGAAGAGTCGGCGCTGGAAGGCGGCAAAGGCGAGAATATGGCGGCAGCTGCGTGAAAGGAGAGGAAGAGTCGGCAGTGGAAGACGGCAAAGGCGAGAATATGGCGGCAACTGCGTGAAACTAGAGGAAGATTTGGCGATGGAAGGCGGCAAAGGTGAGAATATGGCGGCACGTACCTGAAAGGAGAGGAAGAGTCGGCACTGCAAGGCGGCAAAGGCGAGAATATGGCAGCACGTACCTGAAAGAAGAGGAAGATTTGGCGCTGGAAGGCGGCAAAGGCGAGAATATGGCGGCAACTGCGTGAAAGGAGCGGAAGAGTCGGCGCTGGAAGGCGGCAAAGGCGAGAATATGGCGGCAGCTGCGTGAAAGGAGAGGAAGAGTCGGCGGTGGAAGGCGGTAAAGGCGAGAATATGGCGGCCAGTACCTAAAAGGAGAGGAAGATTTGGCGCTGGAAGGCGGCAAACGAGAGAATATGGCGGCAACTGCATGAAAGGAGAGGAAGAGTCGGCAGTGTAAGGCAGCAAAGGCGAGAATATGGCGGCACGTACCTGAAAGGAGAGGAAGAGTCGACACTGCAAGGCGGCAAAGGCGAGAATATGGCGGCACGTACCTGAAAGGAGAGGAAGATTTGGCGCTGGAAGGCGGCAAAGGCGAGAATATGGCGGCAACTGCGTGAAAGGAGAGGAAGAGTCGGCGCTGGAAGGCGGCAAAGGCGAGAATATGGCGGCAGCTGCGTGAAAGGAGAGGAAGAGTCGGCGCTGGAAGGCGGCAAAGGCGAGAATATGGCGGCAACTGCGTGAAAGGAGAGGAAGATTTGGCGGTGGAAGGCGGCAAAGGCGAGAATATGGCGGCAGCTGCGTGAAAGGAGAGGAAGAGTCGGCGCTGGAAGGCGGCAAAGGCGAGAATATGGCGGCAACTGTGTGAAAGGAGAGGAAGAGTCGGCGGTAGAAGCCGGCAAAGGCGAGAATATGGCGGCACGGACCAGAAAGGAGAGGAAGAGTCGGCGCTGGAAGGCGGCAAAGGCGAGAATATGGCGGCAACTGCGTGAAAGGACAGGAAGAGTCGGCGCTGGAAGGCGGCAAAGGTGAGAATATGGCGGCACGCACCTGAAAGGAGAGGAAGAGTCGGCGGTGGAAGGCGGCAAACGCGAGAATATGGCGGCACGTACCTGAAAGGAGAGGAAGAGTCGGCGCTGGAAGGCGGCAAAGGCGAGAATATGGCGGCAGCTGCGTGAAAGGAGAGGAAGATTTGGCGCTGGAAGGCGGCAAATGCGAGAATATGGCGGCAGCTGCGTGAAAGGATAGGAAGAGTCGGCGGTGGAAGGCGGCAAAGGCGAGAATATGGCGGCACGTACCTGAAAGGAGAGGAAGAGTCGGCAGTGGAAGGCGGCAAAGGCGAGAATATGGCAGCCCGTGCGTGAAAGGAGAGGAAGAGTCGGCGCTGGAAGGCGGCAAAGGCGAGAATATGGCGGCAGGTGCGTGAAAGGAGAGGAAGAGTCGGCGCTGGAAGGCGGCAAATGCGAGAATATGGCGGCAGCTGCGTGAAAGGATAGGAAGAGTCGGCGGTGGAAGGCGGCAAAGGCGAGAATATGGCGGCACGTACCTGAAAGGAGAGGAAGAATCGGCGCTGGAAGGCGGCAAAGGCGAGAATATGGCGGCACGTACCTGAAAGGAGAGGAAGAGTCGGCAGTGGAAGGCGGCAAAGGCGAGAATATGGCGGCACGTACCTGAAAGGAGAGGAAGAGTCGGCGCTGGAAGGCGGCAAAGGCGAGAATATGGCGGCAGCTGCGTGAAAGGAGAGGAAGAGTCGGCGCTGGAAGGCGGCAAAGGCGAGAATATGGCAGCACGCACCTGAAAGAACAGGAAGAGTCGGCGCTGGAAGGCGGCAAAGGCGAGAATATGGCGGCACGTACCTGAAAGGAGAGGAAGAGTCGGCGCTGGAAGGCGGCAAAGGCGAGAATATGGCGGCAGCTGCGTGAAAGGAGAGGAAGAGTCGGCGGTGGAAGGCGGGAAATGCGAGAATATGGCGGCAACTGCGTGAAAGGAGAGGAAGAGTCGGCGCTGGAAGGCGGCAAAGGCGAGAATATGGCGGCAGCTGCGTGAAAGGAGAGGAAGAGTCGGCAGTGGAAGACGGCAAAGGCGAGAATATGGCGGCAACTGCGTGAAACTAGAGGAAGATTTGGCGATGGAAGGCGGCAAAGGCGAGAATATGGCAGCACGTACCTGAAAGGAGAGGAAGAGTCGGCACTGCAAGGCGGCAAAGGCGAGAATATGGCAGCACGTACCTGAAAGGAGAGGAAGATTTGGCGCTGGAAGGCGGCAAAGGCGAGAATATGGCGGCAACTGCGTGAAAGGAGAGGAAGAGTCGGCGCTGGAAGGCGGCAAAGGCGAGAATATGGCGGCAGCTGCGTGAAAGGAGAGGAAGAGTCGGCGGTGGAAGGCGGTAAAGGCGAGAATATGGCGGCCAGTACCTGAAAGGAGAGGAAGATTTGGCGCTGGAAGGCGGCAAACGAGAGAATATGGCGGCAACTGCATGAAAGGAGAGGAAGAGTCGGCAGTGGAAGGCAGCAAAGGCGAGAATATGGCGGCACGTACCTGAAAGGAGAGGAAGAGTCGGCACTGCAAGGCGGCAAAGGCGAGAATATGGCGGCACGTACCTGAAAGGAGAGGAAGATTTGGCGCTGGAAGGCGGCAAAGGCGAGAATATGGCGGCAACTGCGTGAAAGGAGAGGAAGAGTCGGCGCTGGAAGGCGGCAAAGGCGAGAATATGGCGGCAGCTGCGTGAAAGGAGAGGAAGAGTCGGCGCTGGAAGGCGGCAAAGGCGAGAATATGGCGGCACGTACCTGAAAGGAGAGGAAGAGTCGGCAGTGGAAGGCGGCAAAGGCGAGAATATGGCGGCAACTGCGTGAAAGGAGAGGAAGAGTCGGCGCTGGACGGCTGCAAAGGCGAGAATATGGCGGCAGCTGCGTGAAAGGAGAGGAAGAGTCGGCAGTGGAAGGCGGCAAAGGCGAGAATATGGCGGCACGTACCTGAAAGGAGAGGAAGATTTGGCGCTGGAAGGCGGCAAAGGCGAGAATATGGCAGCACGTACCTCAAAGGAGAGGAAGAGTCGGCGCTGGAATGCGGCAAAGGCGAGAATATGGCGGCAGGTGCGTGAAAGGAGAGGAAGAGTCGGCGCTGGAACGCGGCAAAGGCGAGAATATGGCGGCACACACCTGAAAGGAGAGGAAGAGTCGGCGGTGGAAGGCGGCAAAGGCGAGAATATGGCGACACGTACCTGAAAGGAGAGGAAGAGTCGGCGCTGGAAGGCGGCAAAGGCGAGAATATGGCGGCACGTACCTGAAAGTAGAGGAAGATTTGGCGCTGGAAGGCGGCAAATGCGAGAATATGGCGGCAGCTGCGTGAAAGGATAGGAAGAGTCGGCGGTGGAAGGCGGCAAAGGCGAGAATATGGCGGCACGTACCTGAAAGGAGAGGAAGAATCGGCAGTGGAAGGCGGCAAAGGCGAGAATATGGCGGCACGTACCTGAAAGGAGAGGAAGAGTCGGCGCTGGAAGGCTGCAAAGGCGAGAATATGGCGGCAGCTGCGTGAAAGGAGAGGAAGAGTCGGCGGTGGAAGGCGGCAAAGGCGAGAATATGGCAGCACGTACCTGAAAGGAGAGGAAGATTTGGCGCTGGAAGGCGGCAAACGAGAGAATATGGCGGCAACTGCATGAAAGGAGAGGAACAGTCGGCAGTGGAAGGCGGCAAAGGCGAGAATATGGCAGCACGCACCTGAAAGAACAGGAAGAGTCGGCGCTGGAAGGCGGCAAAGGCGAGAATATGGCGGCATGTACCTGAAAGGAGAGGAAGATTTGGCGCTGGAAGGCGGCAAAGGCGAGAATATGGCAGCACGTGCGTGACAGGAGAGGAAGAGTCGGTGCTGGAAGGCGGCAAAGGCGAGAATATGGCGGCACGTACCTGAAAGGAGAGGAAGATTTGGCGCTGGAAGGCGGCAAAGGCGAGAATATGGCAGCACGTACCTCAAAGGAGAGGAAGAGTCGGCGCTGGAATGCGGCAAAGGCGAGAATATGGCGGCAGGTGCGTGAAAGGAGAGGAAGAGTCGGCGCTGGAACGCGGCAAAGGCGAGAATATGGCAGCACGCACCTGAAAGGAGAGGAAGAGTCGGCGGTGGAAGGCGGCAAACGCGAGAATATGGCGACACGTACCTGAAAGGAGAGGAAGAGTCGGCGCTGGAAGGCGGCAAAGGCGAGAATATGGCGGCACGTACCTGAAAGTAGAGGAAGATTTGGCGCTGGAAGGCTGCAAATGCGAGAATATGGCGGCAGCTGCGTGAAAGGATAGGAAGAGTCGGCGGTGGAAGGCGGCAAAGGCGAGAATATAGCGGCACGTACCTGAAAGGAGAGGAAGAATCGGCGCTGGAAGGCAGCAAAGGCGAGAATATGGCGGCACGTACCTGAAAGGAGAGGAAGAGTCGGCAGTGGAAGGCGGCAAAGGCAAGAATATGGCGGCACGTACCTGAAAGGAGAGGAAGATTTGGCGCTGGAAGGCGGCAAAGGCGAGAATATGGCTGCAGCTGCGTGAAAGGAGAGGAAGAGTCAGCGCTGGAAGGCGGCAAAGGCGAGAATATGGCAGCACGCACCTGAAAGAACAGGAAGAGTCGGCGCTGGAAAGCGGCAAAGGCGAGAATATGGCAGCACGTACCTGAAAGGAGAGGAAGAGTCGGCGCTGGAAGGCGGCAAAGGCGAGAATATGGCGGCAGCTGCGTGAAAGGAGAGGAAGAGTCGGCGCTGGAAGGCGGCAAAGGCGAGAATATGGCGGCAACTGCGTGAAAGGAGAGGAAGAGTCGGCGCTGGAAGGCGGCAAATGCGAGAATATGGCGGCAGCTGCGTGAAAGGAGAGGAAGAGTCGGCAGTGGAATACGGCAAAGGCGAGAATATGGCGGCAACTGCGTGAAACTAGAGGAAGATTTGGCGATGGAAGGCGGCAAAGGCGAGAATATGGCGGCACGTACCTGAAAGGAGAGGAAGAGTCGGCACTGCAAGGCGGCAAAGGCGAGAATATGGCGGCACGTACCTGAAAGGAGAGGAAGATTTGGCGCTGGAAGGCGGCAAAGGCGAGAATATGGCGGCAACTGCGTGAAAGGAGAGGAAGAGTCGGCGCTGGAAGGCGGCAAAGGCGAGAATATGGCAGCAGCTGCGTGAAAGGAGAGGAAGAGTCGGCGGTGGAAGTCGGCAAACGCGAGAATATGGCGGCACGTACCTGAAAGGAGAGGAAGAGTCGGCAGTGGAAGGCGGCAAAGGCGAGAATATGGCGGCACGTACCTGAAAGGAGAGGAAGAGTCGGCGCTGGAAGGCGGCAAAGGCGAGAATATGGCGGCAGCTGCGTGAAAGGAGAGGAAGAGTCGGCGCTGGAAGGCGGCAAAGGCGAGAATATGGCAGCACGCACCTGAAAGAACAGGAAGAGTCGGCGCTGGAAGGCGGCAAAGGCGAGAATATGGCGGCACGTACCTGAAAGGAGAGGAAGAGTCGGCGGTGGAAGGCGGGAAATGCGAGAATATGGCGGCAACTGCGTGAAAGGAGAGGAAGAGTCGGCGCTGGAAGGCGGCAAAGGCGAGAATATGGCGGCAGCTGCGTGAAAGGAGAGGAAGAGTCGGCAGTGGAAGACGGCAAAGGCGAGAATATGGCGGCAACTGCGTGAAACTAGAGGAAGATTTGGCGATGGAAGGCGGCAAAGGTGAGAATATGGCGGCACGTACCTGAAAGGAGAGGAAGAGTCGGCACTGCAAGGCGGCAAAGGCGAGAATATGGCAGCACGTACCTGAAAGAAGAGGAAGATTTGGCGCTGGAAGGCGGCAAAGGCGAGAATATGGCGGCAACTGCGTGAAAGGAGAGGAAGAGTCGGCGCTGGAAGGCGGCAAAGGCGAGAATATGGCGGCAGCTGCGTGAAAGGAGAGGAAGAGTCGGCGGTGGAAGGCGGTAAAGGCGAGAATATGGCGGCCAGTACCTAAAAGGAGAGGAAGATTTGGCGCTGGAAGGCGGCAAACGAGAGAATATGGCGGCAACTGCATGAAAGGAGAGGAAGAGTCGGCAGTGTAAGGCAGCAAAGGCGAGAATATGGCGGCACGTACCTGAAAGGAGAGGAAGAGTCGACACTGCAAGGCGGCAAAGGCGAGAATATGGCGGCACGTACCTGAAAGGAGAGGAAGATTTGGCGCTGGAAGGCGGCAAAGGCGAGAATATGGCGGCAACTGCGTGAAAGGAGAGGAAGAGTCGGCGCTGGAAGGCGGCAAAGGCGAGAATATGGCGGCAGCTGCGTGAAAGGAGAGGAAGAGTCGGCGCTGGAAGGCGGCAAAGGCGAGAATATGGCGGCAACTGCGTGAAAGGAGAGGAAGATTTGGCGGTGGAAGGCGGCAAAGGCGAGAATATGGCGGCAGCTGCGTGAAAGGAGAGGAAGAGTCGGCGCTGGAAGGCGGCAAAGGCGAGAATATGGCGGCAACTGTGTGAAAGGAGAGGAAGAGTCGGCGGTAGAAGCCGGCAAAGGCGAGAATATGGCGGCACGGACCAGAAAGGAGAGGAAGAGTCGGCGCTGGAAGGCGGCAAAGGCGAGAATATGGCGGCAACTGCGTGAAAGGACAGGAAGAGTCGGCGCTGGAAGGCGGCAAAGGTGAGAATATGGCGGCACGCACCTGAAAGGAGAGGAAGAGTCGGCGGTGGAAGGCGGCAAACGCGAGAATATGGCGGCACGTACCTGAAAGGAGAGGAAGAGTCGGCGCTGGAAGGCGGCAAAGGCGAGAATATGGCGGCAGCTGCGTGAAAGGAGAGGAAGATTTGGCGCTGGAAGGCGGCAAATGCGAGAATATGGCGGCAGCTGCGTGAAAGGATAGGAAGAGTCGGCGGTGGAAGGCGGCAAAGGCGAGAATATGGCGGCACGTACCTGAAAGGAGAGGAAGAGTCGGCAGTGGAAGGCGGCAAAGGCGAGAATATGGCAGCCCGTGCGTGAAAGGAGAGGAAGAGTCGGCGCTGGAAGGCGGCAAAGGCGAGAATATGGCGGCACGTACCTGAAAGGAGAGGAAGAGTCGGCGCTGGAAGGCGGCAAATGCGAGAATATGGCGGCAGCTGCGTGAAAGGATAGGAAGAGTCGGCGGTGGAAGGCGGCAAAGGCGAGAATATGGCGGCACGTACCTGAAAGGAGAGGAAGAATCGGCGCTGGAAGGCGGCAAAGGCGAGAATATGGCGGCACGTACCTGAAAGGAGAGGAAGAGTCGGCAGTGGAAGGCGGCAAAGGCGAGAATATGGCGGCACGTACCTGAAAGGAGAGGAAGAGTCGGCGCTGGAAGGCGGCAAAGGCGAGAATATGGCGGCAGCTGCGTGAAAGGAGAGGAAGAGTCGGCGCTGGAAGGCGGCAAAGGCGAGAATATGGCAGCACGCACCTGAAAGAACAGGAAGAGTCGGCGCTGGAAGGCGGCAAAGGCGAGAATATGGCGGCACGTACCTGAAAGGAGAGGAAGAGTCGGCGCTGGAAGGCGGCAAAGGCGAGAATATGGCGGCAGCTGCGTGAAAGGAGAGGAAGAGTCGGCGGTGGAAGGCGGGAAATGCGAGAATATGGCGGCAACTGCGTGAAAGGAGAGGAAGAGTCGGCGCTGGAAGGCGGCAAAGGCGAGAATATGGCGGCAGCTGCGTGAAAGGAGAGGAAGAGTCGGCAGTGGAATACGGCAAAGGCGAGAATATGGCGGCAACTGCGTGAAACTAGAGGAAGATTTGGCGATGGAAGGCGGCAAAGGCGAGAATATGGCAGCACGTACCTGAAAGGAGAGGAAGAGTCGGCACTGCAAGGCGGCAAAGGCGAGAATATGGCGGCACGTACCTGAAAGGAGAGGAAGATTTGGCGCTGGAAGGCGGCAAAGGCGAGAATATGGCGGCAACTGCGTGAAAGGAGAGGAAGAGTCGGCGCTGGAAGGCGGCAAAGGTGAGAATATGGCGGCAGCTGCGTGAAAGGAGAGGAAGAGTCGGCGGTGGAAGGCGGTAAAGGCGAGAATATGGCGGCCAGTACCTGAAAGGAGAGGAAGATTTGGCGCTGGAAGGCGGCAAACGAGAGAATATGGCGGCAACTGCATGAAAGGAGAGGAAGAGTCGGCAGTGGAAGGCAGCAAAGGCGAGAATATGGCGGCACGTACCTGAAAGGAGAGGAAGAGTCGGCACTGCAAGGCGGCAAAGGCGAGAATATGGCGGCACGTACCTGAAAGGAGAGGAAGATTTGGCGCTGGAAGGCGGCAAAGGCGAGAATATGGCGGCAACTGCGTGAAAGGAGAGGAAGAGTCGGCGCTGGAAGGCGGCAAAGGCGAGAATATGGCGGCAGCTGCGTGAAAGGAGAGGAAGAGTCGGCGCTGGAAGGCGGCAAAGGCGATAATATGGCGGCACGTACCTGAAAGGAGAGGAAGAGTCGGCAGTGGAAGGCGGCAAAGGCGAGAATATGGCGGCAACTGCGTGAAAGGAGAGGAAGAGTCGGCGCTGGACGGCTGCAAAGGCGAGAATATGGCGGCAGCTGCGTGAAAGGAGAGGAAGAGTCGGCAGTGGAAGGCGGCAAAGGCGAGAATATGGCGGCACGTACCTGAAAGGAGAGGAAGATTTGGCGCTGGAAGGCGGCAAACGACAGAATATGGCGGCAACTGCATGAAAGGAGAGAAACAGTCGGCAGTGGAAGGCGGCAAAGGCGAGAATATGGCAGCACGCACCTGAAAGAACAGGAAGAGTCGGCGCTGGAAGGCGGCAAAGGCGAGAATATGGCGGCATGTACCTGAAAGGAGAGGAAGATTTGGCGCTGGAAGGCGGCAAAGGCGAGAATATGGCAGCACGTGCGTGACAGGAGAGGAAGAGTCGGTGCTGGAAGGCGGCAAAGGCGAGAATATGGCGGCACGTACCTGAAAGGAGAGGAAGATTTGGCGCTGGAAGGCGGCAAAGGCGAGAATATGGCAGCACGTACCTCAAAGGAGAGGAAGAGTCGGCGCTGGAATGCGGCAAAGGCGAGAATATGGCGGCAGGTGCGTGAAAGGAGAGGAAGAGTCGGCGCTGGAACGCGGCAAAGGCGAGAATATGGCGGCACGCACCTGAAAGGAGAGGAAGAGTCGGCGGTGGAAGGCGGCAAACGCGAGAATATGGCGACACGTACCTGAAAGGAGAGGAAGACTCGGCGCTGGAAGGCGGCAAAGGCGAGAATATGGCGGCACGTACCTGAAAGTAGAGGAAGATTTGGCGCTGGAAGGCGGCAAATGCGAGAATATGGCGGCATCTGCGTGAAAGGATAGGAAGAGTCGGCGGTGGAAGGCGGCAAAGGCGAGAATATGGCGGCACGTACCTGAAAGGAGAGGAAGAATCGGCGCTGGAAGGCAGCAAAGGCGAGAATATGGCGACACGTACCTGAAAGGAGAGGAAGAGTCGGCAGTGGAAGGCGGCAAAGGCAAGAATATGGCGGCACGTACCTGAAAGGAGAGGAAGAGTCGGCAGTGGAAGGCGGCAAAGGCGAGAATATGGCGGCAGCTGCATGAAAGTAGAGGAAGAGTCGGCGCTGGAAGGCGGCAAAGGCGAGAATATGGCAGCACGCACCTGAAAGAACAGGAAGAGTCGGCGCTGGAAAGCGGCAAAGGCGAGAATATGGCAGCACGTACCTGAAAGGAGAGGAAGAGTCGGCGCTGGAAGGCGGCAAAGGCGAGAATATGGCGGCAGCTGCGTGAAAGGAGAGGAAGAGTCGGCGCTGGAAGGCGGGAAATGCGAGAATATGGCGGCAACTGCGTGAAAGGAGAGGAAGAGTCGGCGCTGGAAGGCGGCAAAGGCGAGAATATGGCGGCAGCTGCGTGAAAGGAGAGGAAGAGTCGGCAGTGGAAGACGGCAAAGGCGAGAATATGGCGGCAACTGCGTGAAACTAGAGGAAGATTTGGCGATGGAAGGCGGCAAAGGCGAGAATATGGCGGCAACTGCGTGAAACTAGAGGAAGATTTGGCGATGGAAGGCGGCAAAGGCGAGAATATGGCGGCACGTACCTGAAAGGAGAGGAAGATTTGGCGCTGGAAGGCGGCAAAGGCGAGAATATGGCGGCAACTGCGTGAAAGGAGAGGAAGAGTCGGCGCTGGAAGGCGGCAAAGGCGAGAATATGGCGGCAGGTGCGTGAAAGGAGAGGAAGAGTCGGCGCTGGAAGGCGGCAAAGGCGAGAATATGGCGGCACGTACCTGAAAGGAGACGAAGAGTCGGCAGTGGAAGGCGGCAAAGGCGAGAATATGGCGGCACGTACCTGAAAGGAGAGGAAGAGTCGGCGCTGGAAGGCGGCAAAGGCGAGAATATGGCGGCAGCTGCGTGAAAGGAGAGGAAGAGTCGCGCTGGAAGGCGGCAAAGGCGAGAATATGGCAGCACGCACCTGAAAGAACAGGAAGAGTCGGCGCTGGAAGGCGGCAAAGGCGAGAATATGGCGGCACGTACCTGAAAGGAGAGGAAGAGTCGGCGGTGGAAGGCGGGAAATGCGAGAATATGGCGGCAACTGCGTGAAAGGAGAGGAAGAGTCGGCGCTGGAAGGCGGCAAAGGCGAGAATATGGCGGCAGCTGCGTGAAAGGAGAGGAAGAGTCGGCAGTGGAAGACGGCAAAGGCGAGAATATGGCGGCAACTGCGTGAAACTAGGGAAGATTTGGCGATGGAAGGCGGCAAAGGCGAGAATATGGCGGCACGTACCTGAAAGGAGAGGAAGAGTCGGCACTGCAAGGCGGCAAAGGCGAGAATATGGCAGCACGTACCTGAAAGGAGAGGAAGATTTGGCGCTGGAAGGCGGCAAAGGCGAGAATATGGCGGCAACTGCGTGAAAGGAGAGGAAGAGTCGGCGCTGGAAGGCGGCAAAGGCGAGAATATGGCGGCAGCTGCGTGAAAGGAGAGGAAGAGTCGGCGGTGGAAGGCGGTAAAGGCGAGAATATGGCGGCCAGTACCTGAAAGGAGAGGAAGATTTGGCGCTGGAAGGCGGCAAACGAGAGAATATGGCGGCAACTGCATGAAAGGAGAGGAAGAGTCGGCGCTGGAAGGCGGCAAAGGCGAGAATATGGCGGCACGTACCTGAAAGGAGAGGAAGAGTCGACACTGCAAGGCGGCAAAGGCGAGAATATGGCGGCACGTACCTGAAAGGAGAGGAAGATTTGGCGCTGGAAGGCGGCAAAGGCGAGAATATGGCGGCAACTGCGTGAAAGGAGAGGAAGAGTCGGCGCTGGAAGGCGGCAAAGGCGAGAATATGGCGGCAGCTGCGTGAAAGGAGAGGAAGAGTCGGCGGTGGAAGGCGGTAAAGGCGAGAATATGGCGGCACGTACCTGAAAGGAGGGGAAGATTTGGCGCTGGAAGGCGGCAAATGCGAGAATATGGCGGCACGTACCTGAAAGGAGAGGAAGAGTCGGCGCTGGAAGGCGGCAAAGGCGAGAATATGGCGGCAACTGCGTGAAAGGAGAGGAAGATTTGGCGGTGGAAGGCGGCAAAGGCGAGAATATGGCGGCAGCTGCGTGAAAGGAGAGGAAGAGTCGGCGCTGGAAGGCGGCAAAGGCGAGAATATGGCGGCAACTGTGTGAAAGGAGAGGAAGAGTCGGCGGTAGAAGCCGGCAAAGGCGAGAATATGGCGGCACGGACCAGAAAGGAGAGGAAGAGTCGGCGCTGGAAGGCGGCAAAGGCGAGAATATGGCGGCAACTGCGTGAAAGGACAGGAAGAGTCGGCGCTGGAAGGCGGCAAAGGTGAGAATATGGCGGCACGCACCTGAAAGGAGAGGAAGAGTCGGCGGTGGAAGGCGGCAAACGCGAGAATATGGCGGCACGTACCTGAAAGGAGAGGAAGAGTCGGCGCTGGAAGGCGGCAAAGGCGAGAATATGGCGGCACGTACCTGAAAGTAGAGGAAGATTTGGCGCTGGAAGGCGGCAAATGCGAGAATATGGCGGCAGCTGCGTGAAAGGATAGGAAGAGTCGGCGGTGGAAGGCGGCAAAGGCGAGAATATGGCGGCACGTACCTGAAAGGAGAGGAAGAGTTGGCGCTGGAAGGCAGCAAAGGCGAGAATATGGCAGCCCGTGCGTGAAAGGAGAGGAAGAGTCGGCGCTGGAAGGCGGCAAAGGTGAGAATATGGCGGCACGTACCTGAAAGGAGAGGAAGAGTCGGCGCTGGAAGGCGGCAAATGCGAGAATATGGCGGCAGCTGCGTGAAAGGATAGGAAGAGTCGGCGGTGGAAGGCGGCAAAGGCGAGAATATGGCGGCACGTACCTGAAAGGAGAGGAAGAATCGGCGCTGGAAGGCGGCAAAGGCGAGAATATGGCGGCACGTACCTGAAAGGATAGGAAGAGTCGGCAGTGGAAGGCGGCAAAGGCGAGAATATGGCGGCACGTACGTGAAAGGAGAGGAAGAGTCGGCGCTGGAAGGCGGCAAAGGCGAGAATATGGCGGCAGCTGCGTGAAAGGAGAGGAAGAGTCGGCGCTGGAAGGCGGCAAAGGCGAGAATATGGCAGCACGCACCTGAAAGAACAGGAAGAGTCGGCGCTGGAAGGCGGCAAAGGCGAGAATATGGCGGCACGTACCTGAAAGGAGAGGAAGAGTCGGCGCTGGAAGGCGGCAAAGGCGAGAATATGGCGGCAGCTGCGTGAAAGGAGAGGAAGAGTCGGCGCTGGAAGGCGGCAAAGGCGAGAATATGGCGGCAACTGCGTGAAAGGAGAGGAAGAGTCGGCGCTGGAAGGCGGCAAAGGCGAGAATATGGCGGCAGCTGCGTGAAAGGAGAGGAAGAGTCGGCAGTGGAAGACGGCAAAGGCGAGAATATGGCGGCAACTGCGTGAAACTAGAGGAAGATTTGGCGATGGAAGGCGGCAAAGGCGAGAATATGGCGGCACGTACCTGAAAGGAGAGGAAGAGTCGGCACTGCAAGGCGGCAAAGGCGAGAATATGGCGGCACGTACCTGAAAGGAGAGGAAGATTTGGCGCTGGAAGGCGGCAAAGGCGAGAATATGGCGGCAACTGCGTGAAAGGAGAGGAAGAGTCGGCGCTGGAAGGCGGCAAAGGCGAGAATATGGCGGCAGCTGCGTGAAAGGAGAGGAAGAGTCGGCGGTGGAAGGCGGTAAAGGCGAGAATATGGCGGCCAGTACCTGAAAGGAGAGGAAGATTTGGCGCTGGAAGGCGGCAAACGAGAGAATATGGCGGCAACTGCATGAAAGGAGAGGAAGAGTCGGCAGTGGAAGGCAGCAAAGGCGAGAATATGGCGGCACGTACCTGAAAGGAGAGGAAGAGTCGGCACTGCAAGGCGGCAAAGGCGAGAATATGGCGGCACGTACCTGAAAGGAGAGGAAGATTTGGCGCTGGAAGGTGGCAAAGGCGAGAATATGGCGGCAACTGCGTGAAAGGAGAGGAAGAGTCGGCGCTGGAAGGCGGCAAAGGCGAGAATATGGCGGCAGCTGCGTGAAAGGAGAGGAAGAGTCGGCGCTGGAAGGCGGCAAAGGCGAGAATATGGCGGCACGTACCTGAAAGGAGGGGAAGAGTCGGCAGTGGAAGGCGGCAAAGGCGAGAATATGGCGGCAACTGCGTGAAAGGAGAGGAAGATTTGGCGCTGGAAGGCGGCAAAGGCGAGAATATGGCGGCAACTGCGGGAAAGGAGAGGAAGATTTGGCGCTGGAAGGCGGCAAAGGCGAGAATATGGCGGCAGCTGCGTGAAAGGAGAGGAAGAGTCGGCGCTGGAAGGCGGCAAAGGCGAGAATATGGCGGCAGGTGCGTGAAAGGAGAGGAAGAGTCGGCGGTAGAAGCCGGCAAAGGCGAGAATATGGCGGCACGGACCAGAAAGGAGAGGAAGAGTCGGCGCTGGAAGGCGGCAAAGGCGAGAATATGGCGGCAACTGCATTAAACGACAGGAAGAGTCGGCGCTGGAAGGCGGCAAAGGTGAGAATATGGCGGCACGCACCTGAAAGGAGAGGAAGAGTCGGCGGTGGAAGGCGGCAAACGCGAGAATATGGCGGCACGTACCTTAAAGCAGAGGAAGAGTCGGCAGTAGAAGGCGGCAAAGGCGAGAATATGGCGGCACGTACCTGAAAGTAGAGGAAGATTTGGCGCTGGAAGGCGGCAAATGCGAGAATATGGCGGCAGCTGCGTGAAAGGATAGGAAGAGTCGGCGGTGGAAGGCGGCAAAGGCGACAATATGGCGGCACGTACCTGAAAGGAGAGGAAGATTTGGCGCTGGAATACGGCAAAGGCGAGAATATGGCGGCACGTACCTGAAAGGAGAGGAAGAGTCGGCGCTGGAAGGCGGCAAAGGCGAGAATATGGCGGCAGGTGCGTGAAAGGAGAGGAAGAGTCGGCGCTGGAAGGCGGCAAAGGCGAGAATATGGCGGCACGTGCGTGAAAGGAGAGGAAGAGTCGGCGCTGGAAGGTGGCAAAGGCGAGAATATGGCGGCACGTACCTGAAAGGAGAGGAAGAGTCGGCGCTGGAAGGCGGCAAAGGCGAGAATATGGCGGCAACTGCGTGAAAGGACAGGAAGAGTCGGCGCTGGAAGGCGGCAAAGGTGAGAATATGGCGGCACGCACCTGAAAGGAGAGGAAGAGTCGGCGGTGGAAGGCGGCAAACGCGAGAATATGGCGGCACGTACCTGAAAGGAGAGGAAGAGTCGGCGCTGGAAGGCGGCAAAGGCGAGAATATGGCGGCAGCTGCGTGAAAGGAGAGGAAGAGTCGGCGCTGGAAGGCGGCAAAGGCGAGAATATGGCGGCAACTGTGTGAAAGGAGAGGAAGAGTCGGCGGTAGAAGCCGGCAAAGGCGAGAATATGGCGGCACGGACCAGAAAGGAGAGGAAGAGTCGGCGCTGGAAGGCGGCAAAGGCGAGAATATGGCGGCAGCTGCGTGAAAGGAGAGGAAGAGTCGGCGCTGGAAGGCGGCAAAGGCGAGAATATGGCGGCAACTGCGTGAAAGGAGAGGAAGAGTCGGCGCTGGAAGGCGGCAAAGGCGAGAATATGGCGGCAGCTGCGTGAAAGGAGAGGAAGAGTCGGCAGTGGAAGACGGCAAAGGCGAGAATATGGCGGCAACTGCGTGAAACTAGAGGAAGATTTGGCGATGGAAGGCGGCAAAGGCGAGAATATGGCGGCACGTACCTGAAAGGAGAGGAAGAGTCGGCACTGCAGGGCGGCAAAGGCGAGAATATGGCGGCACGTACCTGAAAGGAGAGGAAGATTTGGCGCTGGAAGGCGGCAAAGGCGAGAATATGGCGGCAACTGCGTGAAAGGAGAGGAAGAGTCGGCGCTGGAAGGCGGCAAAGGCGAGAATATGGCGGCAGCTGCGTGAAAGGAGAGGAAGAGTCGGTGGTGGAAGGCGGTAAAGGCGAGAATATGGCGGCCAGTACCTGAAAGGAGAGGAAGATTTGGCGCTGGAAGGCGGCAAACGAGAGAATATGGCGGCAACTGCATGAAAGGAGAGGAAGAGTCGGCAGTGGAAGGCAGCAAAGGCGAGAATATGGCGGCACGTACCTGAAAGGAGAGGAAGAGTCGGCACTGCAAGGCGGCAAAGGCGAGAATATGGCGGCACGTACCTGAAAGGAGAGGAAGATTTGGCGCTGGAAGGTGGCAAAGGCGAGAATATGGCGGCAACTGCGTGAAAGGAGAGGAAGAGTCGGCGCTGGAAGGCGGCAAAGGCGAGAATATGGCGGCAGCTGCGTGAAAGGAGAGGAAGAGTCGGCGCTGGAAGGCGGCAAAGGCGAGAATATGGCGGCACGTACCTGAAAGGAGGGGAAGAGTCGGCAGTGGAAGGCGGCAAAGGCGAGAATATGGCGGCAACTGCGTGAAAGGAGAGGAAGATTTGGCGCTGGAAGGCGGCAAAGGCGAGAATATGGCGGCAACTGCGGGAAAGGAGAGGAAGATTTGGCGCTGGAAGGCGGCAAAGGCGAGAATATGGCGGCAGCTGCGTGAAAGGAGAGGAAGAGTCGGCGCTGGAAGGCGGCAAAGGCGAGAATATGGCGGCAGGTGCGTGAAAGGAGAGGAAGAGTCGGCGGTAGAAGCCGGCAAAGGCGAGAATATGGCGGCACGGACCAGAAAGGAGAGGAAGAGTCGGCGCTGGAAGGCGGCAAAGGCGAGAATATGGCGGCAACTGCATTAAACGACAGGAAGAGTCGGCGCTGGAAGGCGGCAAAGGTGAGAATATGGCGGCACGCACCTGAAAGGAGAGGAAGAGTCGGCGGTGGAAGGCGGCAAACGCGAGAATATGGCGGCACGTACCTTAAAGCAGAGGAAGAGTCGGCAGTAGAAGGCGGCAAAGGCGAGAATATGGCGGCACGTACCTGAAAGTAGAGGAAGATTTGGCGCTGGAAGGCGGCAAATGCGAGAATATGGCGGCAGCTGCGTGAAAGGATAGGAAGAGTCGGCGGTGGAAGGCGGCAAAGGCGACAATATGGCGGCACGTACCTGAAAGGAGAGGAAGATTTGGCGCTGGAATACGGCAAAGGCGAGAATATGGCGGCACGTACCTGAAAGGAGAGGAAGAGTCGGCGCTGGAAGGCGGCAAAGGCGAGAATATGGCAGCAGGTGCGTGAAAGGAGAGGAAGAGTCGGCGCTGGAAGGCGGCAAAGGCGAGAATATGGCGGCACGTGCGTGAAAGGAGAGGAAGAGTCGGCGCTGGAAGGTGGCAAAGGCGAGAATATGGCGGCACGTACCTGAAAGGAGAGGAAGAGTCGGCAGTGGAAGGCGGCAAAGGCGAGAATATGGCGGCACTTACCTGAAAGGAGAGGAAGAATCGGCGCTGGAAGGCGGCAAAGGCGAGAATATGGCGGCACGTACCTGAAAGGAGAGGAAGAGTCGGCAGTGGAAGGCGGCAAAGGCGAGAATATGGCGGCACGTACCTGAAAGGAGAGGAAGAGTCGGCGCTGGAAGGCGGCAAAGGCGAGAATATGGCGGCAGCTGCGTGAAAGGAGAGGAAGAGTCGGCGCTGGAAGGCGGCAAAGGCGAGAATATGGCAGCACGCACCTGAAAGAACAGGAAGAGTCGGCGGTGGAAGGCGGCAAAGGCGAGAATATGGCGGCAACTGCGTGAAAGGAGAGGAAGATTTGGCGGTGGAAGGCGGCAAAGGCGAGAATATGGCGGCAGCTGCGTGAAAGGAGAGGAAGAGTCGGCGGTGGAAGGCGGGAAATGCGAGAATATGGCGGCAACTGCGTGAAAGGAGAGGAAGAGTCGGCGCTGGAAGGCGGCAAAGGCGAGAATATGGCGGCAGCTGCGTGAAAGGAGAGGAAGAGTCGGCAGTGGAAGACGGCAAAGGCAAGAATATGGCGGCAACTGCGTGAAACTAGAGGAAGATTTGGCGATGGAAGGCGGCAAAGGCGAGAATATGGCGGCACGTACCTGAAAGGAGAGGAAGAGTCGGCACTGCAAGGCGGCAAAGGCGAGAATATGGCGGCACGTACCTGAAAGGAGAGGAAGATTTGGCGCTGGAAGGCGGCAAAGGCGAGAATATGGCGGCAACTGCGTGAAAGGAGAGGAAGAGTCGGCGCTGGAAGGCGGCAAAGGCGAGAATATGGCAGCAGGTGCGTGAAAGGAGAGGAAGAGTCGGCGGTGGAAGGCGGTAAAGGCGAGAATATGGCGGCACGTACCTGAAAGGAGAGGAAGATTTGGCGCTGGAAGGCGGCAAACGAGAGAATATGGTGGCAACTGCATGAAAGGAGAGGAAGAGTCGGCAGTGGAAGGCAGCAAAGGCGAGAATATGGCGGCACGTACCTGAAAGGAGAGGAAGAGTCGGCACTGCAAGGCGGTAAAGGCGAGAATATGGCGGCACGTACCTGAAAGGAGAGGAAGATTTGGCGCTGGAAGGCGGCAAAGGCGAGAATATGGCGGCAACTGCGTGAAAGGAGAGGAAGAGTCGGCGCTGGAAGGCGGCAAAGGCGAGAATATGGCGGCAGCTGCGTGAAAGGAGAGGAAGAGTCGGCGGTGGAAGGCGGTAAAGGCGAGAATATGGCGGCACGTACCTGAAAGGAGAGGAAGAGTCGGCAGTGGAAGGCGGCAAAGGCGAGAATATGGCGGCACGGACCAGAAAGGAGAGGAAGAGTCGGCGCTGGAAGGCGGCAAAGGCGAGAATATGGCGGCAACTGCATTAAACGACAGGAAGAGTCGGCGCTGGAAGGCGGCAAAGGTGAGAATATGGCGGCACGCACCTGAAAGGAGAGGAAGAGTCGGCGGTGGAAGGCGGCAAACGCGAGAATATGGCGGCACGTACCTTAAAGCAGAGGAAGAGTCGGCAGTAGAAGGCGGCAAAGGCGAGAATATGGCGGCACGTACCTGAAAGTAGAGGAAGATTTGGCGCTGGAAGGCGGCAAATGCGAGAATATGGCGGCAGCTGCGTGAAAGGATAGGAAGAGTCGGCGGTGGAAGGCGGCAAAGGCGACAATATGGCGGCACGTACCTGAAAGGAGAGGAAGATTTGGCGCTGGAATACGGCAAAGGCGAGAATATGGCGGCACGTACCTGAAAGGAGAGGAAGAGTCGGCGCTGGAAGGCGGCAAAGGCGAGAATATGGCAGCAGGTGCGTGAAAGGAGAGGAAGAGTCGGCGCTGGAAGGCGGCAAAGGCGAGAATATGGCGGCACGTGCGTGAAAGGAGAGGAAGAGTCGGCGCTGGAAGGTGGCAAAGGCGAGAATATGGCGGCACGTACCTGAAAGGAGAGGAAGAGTCGGCAGTGGAAGGCGGCAAAGGCGAGAATATGGCGGCACTTACCTGAAAGGAGAGGAAGAATCGGCGCTGGAAGGCGGCAAAGGCGAGAATATGGCGGCACGTACCTGAAAGGAGAGGAAGAGTCGGCAGTGGAAGGCGGCAAAGGCGAGAATATGGCGGCACGTACCTGAAAGGAGAGGAAGAGTCGGCGCTGGAAGGCGGCAAAGGCGAGAATATGGCGGCAGCTGCGTGAAAGGAGAGGAAGAGTCGGCGCTGGAAGGCGGCAAAGGCGAGAATATGGCAGCACGCACCTGAAAGAACAGGAAGAGTCGGCGGTGGAAGGCGGCAAAGGCGAGAATATGGCGGCAACTGCGTGAAAGGAGAGGAAGATTTGGCGGTGGAAGGCGGCAAAGGCGAGAATATGGCGGCAGCTGCGTGAAAGGAGAGGAAGAGTCGGCGGTGGAAGGCGGGAAATGCGAGAATATGGCGGCAACTGCGTGAAAGGAGAGGAAGAGTCGGCGCTGGAAGGCGGCAAAGGCGAGAATATGGCGGCAGCTGCGTGAAAGGAGAGGAAGAGTCGGCAGTGGAAGACGGCAAAGGCAAGAATATGGCGGCAACTGCGTGAAACTAGAGGAAGATTTGGCGATGGAAGGCGGCAAAGGCGAGAATATGGCGGCACGTACCTGAAAGGAGAGGAAGAGTCGGCACTGCAAGGCGGCAAAGGCGAGAATATGGCGGCACGTACCTGAAAGGAGAGGAAGATTTGGCGCTGGAAGGCGGCAAAGGCGAGAATATGGCGGCAACTGCGTGAAAGGAGAGGAAGAGTCGGCGCTGGAAGGCGGCAAAGGCGAGAATATGGCAGCAGGTGCGTGAAAGGAGAGGAAGAGTCGGCGGTGGAAGGCGGTAAAGGCGAGAATATGGCGGCACGTACCTGAAAGGAGAGGAAGATTTGGCGCTGGAAGGCGGCAAACGAGAGAATATGGTGGCAACTGCATGAAAGGAGAGGAAGAGTCGGCAGTGGAAGGCAGCAAAGGCGAGAATATGGCGGCACGTACCTGAAAGGAGAGGAAGAGTCGGCACTGCAAGGCGGTAAAGGCGAGAATATGGCGGCACGTACCTGAAAGGAGAGGAAGATTTGGCGCTGGAAGGCGGCAAAGGCGAGAATATGGCGGCAACTGCGTGAAAGGAGAGGAAGAGTCGGCGCTGGAAGGCGGCAAAGGCGAGAATATGGCGGCAGCTGCGTGAAAGGAGAGGAAGAGTCGGCGGTGGAAGGCGGTAAAGGCGAGAATATGGCGGCACGTACCTGAAAGGAGAGGAAGAGTCGGCAGTGGAAGGCGGCAAAGGCGAGAATATGGCGGCACGTACCTGAAAGGAGAGGAAGAGTCGGCGCTGGAAGGCGGCAAAGGCGAGAATATGGCGGCAACTGCGTGAAAGGAGAGGAAGATTTGGCGGTGGAAGGCGGCAAAGGCGAGAATATGGCGGCAGCTGCGTGAAAGGAGAGGAAGAGTCGGCGCTGGAAGGCGGCAAAGGCGAGAATATGGCGGCAGGTGCGTGAAAGGAGAGGAAGAGTCGGCGGTAGAAGCCGGCAAAGGCGAGAATATGGCGGCAACTGCATGAAAGGACAGGAAGAGTCGGCGCTGGAAGGCGGCAAAGGTGAGAATATGGCGGCACGCACCTGAAAGGAGAGGAAGAGTCGGCGGTGGAAGGCGGCAAACGCGAGAATATGGCGGCACGTACCTGAAAGGAGAGGAAGAGTCGGCGGTGGAAGGCGGCAAAGGCGAGAATATGGCGGCACGTACCTGAAAGTAGAGGAAGATTTGGCGCTGGAAGGCGGCAAATGCGAGAATATGGCGGCAGCTGCGTGAAAGGATAGGAAGAGTCGGCGGTGGAAGGCGGCAAAGGCGACAATATGGCGGCACGTACCTGAAAGGAGGGGAAGATTTGGCGCTGGAATACGGCAAAGGCGAGAATATGGCGGCACGTACCTGAAAGGAGAGGAAGAGTCGGCGCTGGAAGGCGGCAAAGGCGAGAATATGGCGGCAGGTGCGTGAAAGGAGAGGAAGAGTCGGCGCTGGAACGCGTCAAAGGCGAGAATATGGCGGCACGTGCGTGAAAGGAGACGAAGAGTCGGCGCTGGAAGGCGGCAAAGGCGAGAATATGGCGGCACGTACCTGAAAGGAGAGGAAGAGTCGGCAGTGGAAGGCGGCAAAGGCGAGAATATGGCGGCACGTACCTGAAAGGAGAGGAAGAGTCGGCGCTGGAAGGCTGCAAAGGCGAGAATATGGCGGCAGGTGCGTGAAAGGAGAGGAAGAGTCGGCGCTGGAACGCGGCAAAGGCGAGAATATGGCGGCACGTGCGTGAAAGGAGACGAAGAGTCGGCGCTGGAAGGCGGCAAAGGCGAGATTATGGCGGCACGTACCTGAAAGGAGAGGAAGAGTCGGCGGTGGAAGGCGGCAAAGGCGAGAATATGGCGGCAGCTGCGTGAAAGGAGAGGAAGAGTCGGCAGTGGAAGGCGGCAAAGGCGAGAATATGGCAGCACGTACCTGAAAGGAGAGGAAGATTTGGCGCTGGAAGGCGGCAAACGAGAGAATATGGCGGCAACTGCATGAAAGGAGAGGAACAGTCGGCAGTGGAAGGCGGCAAAGGCGAGAATATGGCAGCACGCACCTGAAAGAACAGGAAGAGTCGGCGCTGGAAGGCGGCAAAGGCGAGAATATGGCGGCACGTACCTGAAAGGAGAGGAAGATTTGGCGCTGGAAGGCGGCAAAGGTGAGAATATGGCGGCAGCTGCGTGAAAGGATAGGAAGAGTCGGCGCTGGAAGGCGGCAAAGGCGAGAATATGGCAGCATGTACCTGAAAGGAGAGGAAGATTTGGCGCTGGAAGGCGGCAAACGAGAGAATATGGCGGCAGCTTCGTGAAAGGAGAGGAAGAGTCGGCGCTGGAAGGCGGCAAAGGCGAGAATATGGCAGCATGTACCTGAAAGGAGAGGAAGATTTGGCGCTGGAAGGCGGCAAACGAGAGAATATGGCGGCAACTGCGTGAAAGGAGAGGAAGAATCGGCGCTGGAAGGCGGTAAAGGCGAGAATATGGCAGCACGCACCTGAAAGACCAGGAAGACTCGGCGTTGGAAGGCAGCAAAGGCAAAAATATGGCGGCACGTACCTGAAAGGAGAGGAAGAGTCGGCGCTGGAAGGCGGCAAAGGCGAGAATATGGCAGCCCATGCGTGAAAGTAGAGGAAGAGTCGGCGCTGGAAGGCGGCAAAGGCGAGAATATGGCGGTAGGTGCGTGACAGGAGAGGAAGAGTCGGCGCTGGAAGGCTGCAAAGGCAAGAATATGGCGGCAGCTGCGTGAAAGGAGAGGAAGAGTCGGCGGTGGAAGGCGGGAAATGCGAGAACATGGCGGCAACTCCGTGAAAGGAGAGGAAGAGTTGGCGCTGGAAGACGGCAAAGGCGAGAATATGGCGGCACGTACCTGAAAGGAGGGGAAGATTTGGCGCTGGAAGGCGGCAGAGGCGAGAATATGGCGGCACGTACCTGAAAGGAGAGGAAGAGTCGGCGCTGGAAGGCGGCAAAGGCGAGAATATGGCGGCAGGTGCGTGAAAGGAGAGGAAGAGTCGGCGCTGGAAGGCGGCAAAGGCGAGAATATGGCGGCACGTGCGTGAAAGGAGAGGAAGAGTCGGCGCTGGAAGGCGGCAAAGGCGAGAATATGGCGGCACGTACCTGAAAGGAGAGGAAGAGTCGGCAGTGGAAGGCGGCAAAGGCGAGAATATGGCGGCACGTACCTGAAAGGAGAGGAAGAATCGGCGCTGGAAGGCGGCAAAGGCGAGAATATGGCGGCAGCTGCGTGAAAGGAGAGGAAGAGTCGGCAGTGGAAGGCGGCAAAGGCGAGAATATGGCAGCACGTACCTGAAAGGAGAGGAAGATTTGGCGCTGGAAGGCGGCAAACGAGAGAATATGGCGGCAACTGCATGAAAGGAGAGGAACAGTCGGCAGTGGAAGGCGGCAAAGGCGAGAATATGGCAGCACGCACCTGAAAGAACAGGAAGAGTCGGCGCTGGAAGGCGGCAAAGGCGAGAATATGGCGGCATGTACCTGAAAGGAGAGGAAGATTTGGCGCTGGAAGGCGGCAAAGGCGAGAATATGGCAGCACGTGCGTGACAGGAGAGGAAGAGTCGGTGCTGGAAGGCGGCAAAGGCGAGAATATGGCGGTAGGTGCGTGAAAGGAGAGGAAGAGTCGGCGCTGGAACGCGGCAAAGGCGAGAATATGGCGGCAGCTGCGTAAAAGGAGAGGAAGAGTCGGCGGTGGAAGGCGGGAAATGCAGAATATGGCGGCAACTGCGTGAAAGGAGAGGAAGAGTCGGCGCTGGAAGACGGCAAAGGCGAGAATATGGCGGCACGTACCTGAAAGGAGAGGAAGATTTGGCGCTGGAAGGCGGCAAAGGCGAGAATATGGCGGCAGGTGCGTGAAAGGAGAGGAAGAGTCGGCGCTGGAAGGCGGCAAAGGCGACAATATCGCGGCACGCACCTGAAAGGAGAGGAAGAGTCGGCGGTGGAAGGCGGCAAACGCGAGAATATGGCGACACGTACCTGAAAGGAGAGGAAGAGTCGGCGCTGGAAGGCGGCAAAGGCGAGAATATGGCGGCACGTACCTGAAAGTAGAGGAAGATTTGGCGCTGGAAGGCGGCAAATGCGAGAATATGGCGGCAGCTGCGTGAAAGGATAGGAAGAGTCGGCGGTGGAAGGCGGCAAAGGCGAGAATATGGCGGCACGTACCTGAAAGGAGAGGAAGAATCGGCGCTGGAAGGCGGCAAAGGCGAGAATATGGCGGCACGTACCTGAAAGGAGAGGAAGAGTCGGCAGTGGAAGGCGGCAAAGGCAAGAATATGGCGGCACGTACCTGAAAGGAGAGGAAGAGTCGGCGCTGGAAGGCGGCAAAGGCGAGAATATGGCGGCAGCTGCGTGAAAGGAGAGGAAGAGTCGGCAGTGGAAGGCGGCAAAGGCGAGAATATGGCGGCACGTACCTGAAAGGAGAGGAAGAGTCGGCGCTGGAATGCGGCAAAGGCGAGAATATGGCAGCACGTACCTGAAAGGAGAGGAAGAGTCGGCGCTGGAAGGCGGCAAAGGCGAGAATATGGCGGCAGCTGCGTGAAAGGAGAGGAAGAGTCGGCGGTGGAAGGCGGGAAATGCGAGAATATGGCGGCACGTACCTGAAAGGAGAGGAAGGATCGGCGCTGGAAGGCGGCAAAGGCAAGAATATGGCGGCAGCTGCGTGAAAGGAGAGGAAGAGTCGGCAGTGGAAGACGGCAAAGGCGAGAATATGGCGGCAACTGCGTGAAACTAGAGGAAGATTTGGCGATGGAAGGCGGCAAAGGCGAGAATATGGCGGCACGTACCTGAAAGGAGAGGAAGAGTCGGCACTGCAAGGCGGCAAAGGCGAGAATATGGCGGCACGTACCTGAAAGGAGAGGAAGATTTGGCGCTGGAAGGCGGCAAAGGCGAGAATATGGCGGCAGCTGCGTGAAAGGAGAGGAAGAGTCGGCGCTGGAAGGCGGCAAAGGCGAGAATATGGCGGCAGGTGCGTGAAAGGAGAGGAAGAGTCGGCGCTGGAAGGCGGCAAAGGCGAGAATATGGCGGCACGTACGTGAAAGGAGAGGAAGAGTCGGCAGTGGAAGGCGGCAAAGGCGAGAATATGGCGGCACGTACCTGAAAGTAGAGGAAGATTTGGCGCTGGAAGGCGGCAAATGCGAGAATATGGCGGCAGCTGCGTGAAAGGATAGGAAGAGTCGGCGGTGGAAGGCGGCAAAGGCGAGAATATCGCGGCAAGTACCTGAAAGGAGAGGAAGAATCGGCAGTGGAAGGCGGCAAAGGCGAGAATATGGCGGCACGTACCTGAAAGGAGAGGAAGAGTCGGCGCTGGAAGGCGGCAAAGGCGAGAATATGGCGGCAGCTGCGTGAAAGGAGAGGAAGAGTCGGCGCTGGAAGGCGGCAAAGGCGAGAATATGGCAGCACGCACCTGAAAGAACAGGAAGAGTCGGCGCTGGAAGGCGGCAAAGGCGAGAATATGGCGGCACGTACCTGAAAGGAGAGGAAGAGTCGGCGCTGGAAGGCGGGAAATGCGAGAATATGGCGGCAACTGCGTGAAAGGAGAGGAAGAGTCGGCGCTGGAAGGCGGCAAAGGCGAGAATATGGCGGCAGCTGCGTGAAAGGAGAGGAAGAGTCGGCAGTGGAAGACGGCAAAGGCGAGAATATGGCGGCAACTGCGTGAAACTAGAGGAAGATTTGGCGCTGGAAGGCGGCAAAGGCGAGAATATGGCGGCACGTACCTGAAAGGAGAGGAAGAGTCGGCACTGCAAGGCGGCAAAGGCGAGAATATGGCAGCACGTACCTGAAAGGAGAGGAAGATTTGGCGCTGGAAGGCGGCAAAGGCGAGAATATGGCGGCAACTGCGTGAAAGGAGAGGAAGAGTCGGCGCTGGAAGGCGGCAAAGGCGAGAATATGGCGGCAGCTGCGTGAAAGGAGAGGAAGAGTCGGCAGTGGAAGGCGGCAAAGGCGAGAATATGGCAGCACGCACCTGAAAGAACAGGAAGAGTCGGCGCTGGAAGGCGGCAAACGAGAGAATATGGCGGCAACTGCATGAAAGGAGAGGAAGAGTCGGCAGTGGAAGGCAGCAAATGCGAGAATATGGCGGCACGTACCTGAAAGGAGAGGAAGAGTCGGCACTGCAAGGCGGCAAAGGCGAGAATATGGCGGCACGTACCTGAAAGGAGAGGAAGATTTGGCGCTGGAATGCGGCAAAGGCGAGAATATGGCGGCAACTGTGTGAAAGGAGAGGAAGAGTCGGCGCTGGAAGGCGGCAAAGGCGAGAATATGGCGGCAGCTGCGTGAAAGGAGAGGAAGAGTCGGCGGTGGAAGGCGGTAAAGGCGAGAATATGGCGGCACGTACCTGAAAGGAGGGGAAGATTTCGCGCTGGAAGGCGGCAAATGCGAGAATATGGCGGCACGTACCTGAAAGGAGAGGAAGAGTCGGCGCTGGAAGGCGGCAAAGGCGAGAATATGGCGGCAACTGCGTGAAAGGAGAGGAAGATTTGGCGGTGGAAGGCGGCAAAGGCGAGAATATGGCGGCAGCTGCGTGAAAGGAGAGGAAGAGTCGGCGCTGGAAGGCGGCAAAGGCGAGAATATGGCGGTAGGTGCGTGACAGGAGAGGAAGAGTCGGCGCTGGAAGGCTGCAAAGGCAAGAATATGGCGGCAGCTGCGTGAAAGAAGAGGAAGAGTCGGCAGTGGAAGGCGGGAAATGCGAGAACATGGCGGCAACTCCGTGAAAGGAGAGGAAGAGTTGGCGCTGGAAGACGGCAAAGGCGAGAATATGGCGGCACGTACCTGAAAGGAGGGGAAGATTTGGCGCTGGAACGCGGCAAAGGCGAGAATATGGCGGCAGCTGCGTGAAAGGAGAGGAAGAGTCGGCGCTGGAAGGCGGCAAAGGCGAGAATATGGCGGCAGGTGCGTGAAAGGAGAGGAAGAGTCGGCGCTGGAAGGCGGCAAAGGCGAGAATATGGCGGCACGTGCGTGAAAGGAGAGGAAGAGTCGGCGCTGGAAGGCGGCAAAGGCGAGAATATGGCGGCACGTACCTGAAAGGAGAGGAAGAGTCGGCAGTGGAAGGCGGCAAAGGCGAGAATATGGCGGCACGTACCTGAAAGGAGAGGAAGAGTCGGCGCTGGAAGGCTGCAAAGGCGAGAATATGGCAGCAGCTGCGTGAAAGGAGAGGAAGAGTCGGCAGTGGAAGGCGGCAAAGGCGAGAATATGGCAGCACGTACCTGAAAGGAGAGGAAGATTTGGCGCTGGAAGGCGGCAAACGAGAGAATATGGCGGCAACTGCATGAAAGGAGAGGAACAGTCGGCAGTGGAAGGCGGCAAAGGCGAGAATATGGCAGCACGCACCTGAAAGAACAGGAAGAGTCGGCGCTGGAAGGCGGCAAAGGCGAGAATATGGCGGCATGTACCTGAAAGGAGAGGAAGATTTGGCGCTGGAAGGCGGCAAAGGCGAGAATATGGCAGCACGTGCGTGACAGGAGAGGAAGAGTCGGTGCTGGAAGGCGGCAAAGGCGAGAATATGGCGGTAGGTGCGTGAAAGGAGAGGAAGAGTCGGCGCTGGAAGGCGGCAAAGGCAAGAATATGGCGGCAGCTGCGTAAAAGGAGAGGAAGACTCGGCGGTGGAAGGCGGGAAATGCAGAATATGGCGGCAACGGCGTGAAAGGAGAGGAAGAGTCGGCGCTGGAAGACGGCAAAGGCGAGAATATGGCGGCATGTACCTGAAAGGAGAGGAAGATTTGGCGCTGGAAGGCGGCAAAGGCGAGAATATGGCAGCACGTACCTCAAAGGAGAGGAAGAGTCGGCGCTGGAATGCGGCAAAGGCGAGAATATGGCGGCAGGTGCGTGAAAGGAGAGGAAGAGTCGGCGCTGGAACGCGGCAAAGGCGAGAATATGGCGGCACGCACCTGAAAGGAGAGGAAGAGTCGGCGGTGGAAGGCGGCAAACGCGAGAATATGGCGGCACGTACCTGAAAGGAGAGGAAGAGTCGGCGCTGGAAGGCGGCAAAGGCGAGAATATGGCGGCACGTACCTGAAAGGAGAGGAAGATTTGGCGCTGGAAGGCGGCAAAGGCGAGAATATGGCGGCAACTGCGTGAAAGGAGAGGAAGAGTCGGCGCTGGAAGGCGGCAAAGGCGAGAATATGGCGGCAGCTGCGTGAAAGGAGAGGAAGAGTCGGCAGTGGAAGGCGGCAAAGGCGAGAATATGGCAGCACGCACCTGAAAGAACAGGAAGAGTCGGCGCTGGAAGGCGGCAAACGAGAGAATATGGCGGCAACTGCATGAAAGGAGAGGAAGAGTCGGCAGTGGAAGGCGGCAAAGGCGAGAATATGGCGGCACGTACCTGAAAGGAGAGGAAGAGTCGGCACTGCAAGGCGGCAAAGGCGAGAATATGGCGGCACGTACCTGAAAGGAGAGGAAGATTTGGCGCTGGAATGCGGCAAAGGCGAGAATATGGCGGCAACTGTGTGAAAGGAGAGGAAGAGTCGGCGCTGGAAGGCGGCAAAGGCGAGAATATGGCGGCAGCTGCGTGAAAGGAGAGGAAGAGTCGGCGGTGGAAGTCGGTAAAGGCGAGAATATGGCGGCACGTACCTGAAAGGAGGGGAAGATTTCGCGCTGGAAGGCGGCAAATGCGAGAATATGGCGGCACGTACCTGAAAGGAGAGGAAGAGTCGGCGCTGGAAGGCGGCAAAGGCGAGAATATGGCGGCAACTGCGTGAAAGGAGAGGAAGATTTGGCGCTGGAAGGCGGCAAAGGCGAGAATATGGCGGCAGCTGCGTGAAAGGAGAGGAAGAGTCGGCGCTGGAAGGCGGCAAAGGCGAGAATATGGCGGTAGGTGCGTGACAGGAGAGGAAGAGTTGGCGCTGGAAGACGGCAAAGGCGAGAATATGGCGGCACGTACCTGAAAGGAGGGGAAGATTTGGCGCTGGAACGCGGCAAAGGCGAGAATATGGCGGCACGTACCTGAAAGGAGAGGAAGAGTCGGCGCTGGAAGGCGGCAAAGGCGAGAATATGGCGGCAGGTGCGTGAAAGGAGAGGAAGAGTCGGCGCTGGAAGGCGGCAAAGGCGAGAATATGGCGGCACGTGCGTGAAAGGAGAGGAAGAGTCGGCGCTGGAAGGCGGCAAAGGCGAGAATATGGCGGCACGTACCTGAAAGGAGAGGAAGAGTCGGCAGTGGAAGGCGGCAAAGGCGAGAATATGGCGGCACGTACCTGAAAGGAGAGGAAGAGTCGGCGCTGGAAGGCTGCAAAGGCGAGAATATGGCAGCAGCTGCGTGAAAGGAGAGGAAGAGTCGGCAGTGGAAGGCGGCAAAGGCGAGAATATGGCAGCACGTACCTGAAAGGAGAGGAAGATTTGGCGCTGGAAGGCGGCAAACGAGAGAATATGGCGGCAAATGCATGAAAGGAGAGGAACAGTCGGCAGTGGAAGGCGGCAAAGGCGAGAATATGGCAGCACGCACCTGAAAGAACAGGAAGAGTCGGCGCTGGAAGGCGGCAAAGGCGAGAATATGGCGGCATGTACCTGAAAGGAGAGGAAGATTTGGCGCTGGAAGGCGGCAAAGGCGAGAATATGGCAGCACGTGCGTGACAGGAGAGGAAGAGTCGGTGCTGGAAGGCGGCAAAGGCGAGAATATGGCGGTAGGTGCGTGAAAGGAGAGGAAGAGTCGGCGCTGGAACGCGGCAAAGGCGAGAATATGGCGGCAGCTGCGTAAAAGGAGAGGAAGACTCGGCGGTGGAAGGCGGGAAATGCAGAATATGGCGGCAACTGCGTGAAAGGAGAGGAAGAGTCGGCGCTGGAAGACGGCAAAGGCGAGAATATGGCGGCACGTACCTGAAAGGAGAGGAAGATTTGGCGCTGGAAGGCGGCAAAGGCGAGAATATGGCAGCACGTACCTCAAAGGAGAGGAAGAGTCGGCGCTGGAATGCGGCAAAGGCGAGAATATGGCGGCAGGTGCGTGAAAGGAGAGGAAGAGTCGGCGCTGGAACGCGGCAAAGGCGAGAATATGGCGGCACGCACCTGAAAGGAGAGGAAGAGTCGGCGGTGGAAGGCGGCAAACGCGAGAATATGGCGGCACGTACCTGAAAGGAGAGGAAGAGTCGGCGCTGGAAGGCGGCAAAGGCGAGAATATGGCGGCACGTACCTGAAAGTAGAGGAAGATTTGGCGCTGGAAGGCGGCAAATGCGAGAATATGGCGGCAGCTGCGTGAAAGGATAGGAAGAGTCGGCGGTGGAAGGCGGCAAAGGCGAGAATATGGCGGCAACTGCGTGAAAGTAGAGGAAGAATCGGCGCTGGAAGGCAGCAAAGGCGAGAATATGGCGGCACGTACCTGAAAGGAGAGGAAGAGTCGGCAGTGGAAGGCGGCAAAGGCAAGAATATGGCGGCACGTACCTGAAAGGAGAGGAAGAGTCGGCGCTGGAAGGCGGCAAAGGCGAGAATATGGCGGCAGCTGCGTGAAAGGAGAGGAAGAGTCGGCGCTGGAAGGCGGCAAAGGCGAGAATATGGCAGCACGCACCTGAAAGAACAGGAAGAGTCGGCGCTGGAAGGCGGCAAAGGCGAGAATATGGCAGCACGTACCTGAAAGGAGAGGAAGAGTCGGCGCTGGAAGGCGGCAAAGGCGAGAATATGGCGGCAGCTGCGTGAAAGGAGAGGAAGAGTCGGCGCTGGAAGGCGGCAAACGCGAGAATATGGCGGCAACTGCGTGAAAGGAGAGGAAGAGTCGGCGCTGGAAGGCGGCAAATGCGAGAATATGGCGGCAGCTGCGTGAAAGGAGAGGAAGAGTCGGCAGTGGAATACGGCAAAGGCGAGAATATGGCGGCAACTGCGTGAAACTAGAGGAAGATTTGGCGATGGAAGGCGGCAAAGGCGAGAATATGGCGGCACGTACCTGAAAGGAGAGGAAGAGTCGGCACTTCAAGGCGGCAAAGGCGAGAATATGGCGGCACGTACCTGAAAGGAGAGGAAGTTTTGGCGCTGGAAGGCGGCAAAGGCGAGAATATGGCGGCAGCTGCGGGAAAGGAGAGGAAGAGTCGGCGCTGGAAGGCGGCAAAGGCGAGAATATGGCGGCAGGTGCGTGAAAGGAGAGGAAGAGTCGGCGGTGGAAGGCGGCAAACGCGAGAATATGGCGGCACGTACCTGAAAGGAGAGGAAGAGTCGGCGCTGGAAGGCGGCAAAGGCGAGAATATGGCGGCACGTACCTGAAAGTAGAGGAAGATTTGGCGCTGGAAGGCGGCAAATGCGAGAATATGGCGGCAGCTGCGTGAAAGGATAGGAACAGTCGGCGGTGGAAGGCGGCAAAGGCGAGAATATCGCGGCACGTACCTGAAAGGAGAGGAAGAGTCGGCGCTGCAAGGCGGCAAAGGCGAGAATATGGCCGCACGTACCTGAAAGGAGAGGAAGAGTCGGCAGTGGAAGGCGGCAAAGGCGAGAATATGGCGGCACGTACCTGAAAGGAGAGGAAGAGTCGGCGCTGGAAGGCGGCAAAGGCGAGAATATGGCGGCAGCTGCGTGAAAGGAGAGGAAGAGTCGGCGCTGGAAGGCGGCAAAGGCGAGAATATGGCAGCACGCACCTGAAAGAACAGGAAGAGTCGGCGCTGGAAGGCGGCAAAGGCGAGAATATGGCGGCACGTACCTGAAAGGAGAGGAAGAGTCGGCGCTGGAAGGCGGGAAATGCGAGAATATGGCGGCAACTGCGTGAAAGGAGAGGAAGAGTCGGCGCTGGAAGGCGGCAAAGGCGAGTATATGGCAGCAGCTGCGTGAAAGGAGAGGAAGAGTCGGCAGTGGAAGACGGCAAAGGCGAGAATATGGCGGCAACTGCGTGAAACTAGAGGAAGATTTGGCGATGGAAGGCGGCAAAGGCGAGAATATGGCGGCACGTACCTGAAAGGAGAGGAAGAGTCGGCACTGCAAGGCGGCAAAGGCGAGAATATGGCAGCACGTACCTGAAAGGAGAGGAAGATTTGGCGCTGGAAGGCGGCAAAGGCGAGAATATGGCGGCAACTGCGTGAAAGGAGAGGAAGAGTCGGCGCTGGAAGGCGGCAAAGGCGAGAATATGGCGGCAGCTGCGTGAAAGGAGAGGAAGAGTCGGCGGTGGAAGGTGTCAAAGGCGAGAATATGGCGGCCAGTACCTGAAAGGAGAGGAAGATTTGGCGCTGGAAGGCGGCAAACGAGAGAATATGGCGGCAACTGCATGAAAGGAGAGGAAGAGTCGGCAGTGGAAGGCAGCAAAGGCGAGAATATGGCGGCACGTACCTGAAAGGAGAGGAAGAGTCGACACTGCAAGGCGGCAAAGGCGAGAATATGGCGGCACGTACCTGAAAGGAGAGGAAGATTTGGCGCTGGAAGGCGGCAAAGGCGAGAATATGGCGGCAACTGCGTGAAAGGAGAGGAAGAGTCGGCGCTGGAAGGCGGCAAAGGCGAGAATATGGCGGCAGCTGCGTGAAAGGAGAGGAAGAGTCGGCGGTGGAAGGCGGTAAAGGCGAGAATATGGCGGCACGTACCTGAAAGGAGGGGAAGATTTGGCGCTGGAAGGCGGCAAATGCGAGAATATGGCGGCACGTACCTGAAAGGAGAGGAAGAGTCGGCGCTGGAAGGCGGCAAAGGCGAGAATATGGCGGCAACTGCGTGAAAGGAGAGGAAGATTTGGCGGTGGAAGGCGGCAAAGGCGAGAATATGGCGGCAGCTGCGTGAAAGGAGAGGAAGAGTCGGCGCTGGAAGGCGGCAAAGGCGAGAATATGGCGGCAACTGTGTGAAAGGAGAGGAAGAGTCGGCGGTAGAAGCCGGCAAAGGCGAGAATATGGCGGCACGGACCAGAAAGGAGAGGAAGAGTCGGCGCTGGAAGGCGGCAAAGGCGAGAATATGGCGGCAACTGCGTGAAAGGACAGGAAGAGTCGGCGCTGGAAGGCGGCAAAGGTGAGAATATGGCGGCACGCACCTGAAAGGAGAGGAAGAGTCGGCGGTGGAAGGCGGCAAACGCGAGAATATGGCGGCACGTACCTGAAAGGAGAGGAAGAGTCGGCGCTGGAAGGCGGCAAATGCGAGAATATGGCGGCACGTACCTGAAAGTAGAGGAAGATTTGGCGCTGGAAGGCGGCAAATGCGAGAATATGGCGGCAGCTGCGTGAAAGGATAGGAAGAGTCGGCGGTGGAAGGCGGCAAAGGCGAGAATATGGCGGCACGTACCTGAAAGGAGAGGAAGATTTGGCGCTGGAAGGCGGCAAAGGCGAGAATATGGCAGCCCGTGCGTGAAAGGAGAGGAAGAGTCGGCGCTGGAAGGCGGCAAAGATGAGAATATGGCGGCACGTACCTGAAAGGAGAGGAAGAGTCGGCGCTGGAAGGCGGCAAAGGCGAGAATATGGCGGCAGCTGCGTGAAAGGATAGGAAGAGTCGGCGGTGGAAGGCGGCAAAGGCGAGAATATGGCGGCACGTACCTGAAAGGAGAGGAAGAGTCGGCGCTGGAAGGCGGCAAAGGCGAGAATATGGCGGCACGTACCTGAAAGGAGAGGAAGAGTCGGCAGTGGAAGGCGGCAAAGGCGAGAATATGGCGGCACGTACCTGAAAGGAGAGGAAGAGTCGGCGCTGGAAGGCGGCAAAGGCGAGAATATGGCGGCAGCTGCGTGAAAGGAGAGGAAGAGTCGGCGCTGGAAGGCGGCAAACGCGAGAATATGGCGGCACGTACCTGAAAGGAGAGGAAGAGTCGGCGCTGGAAGGCGGCAAAGGCGAGAATATGGCGGCACGTACCTGAAAGTAGAGGAAGATTTGGCGCTGGAAGGCGGCAAATGCGAGAATATGGCGGCAGCTGCGTGAAAGGATAGGAAGAGTCGGCGGTGGAAGGCGGCAAAGGCGAGAATATCGCGGCAAGTACCTGAAAGGAGAGGAAGAATCGGCGCTGGAAGGCGGCAAAGGCGAGAATATGGCGGCACGTACCTGAAAGGAGAGGAAGAGTCGGCAGTGGAAGGCGGCAAAGGCGAGAATATGGCGGCACGTACCTGAAAGGAGAGGAAGAGTCGGCGCTGGAAGGCGGCAAAGGCGAGAATATGGCGGCAGCTGCGTGAAAGGAGAGGAAGAGTCGGCGCTGGAAGGCGGCAAAGGCGAGAATATGGCAGCACGCACCTGAAAGAACAGGAAGAGTCGGCGCTGGAAGGCGGCAAAGGCGAGAATATGGCGGCACGTACCTGAAAGGAGAGGAAGAGTCGGCGGTGGAAGGCGGGAAATGCGAGAATATGGCGGCAACTGCGTGAAAGGAGAGGAAGAGTCGGCGCTGGAAGGCGGCAAAGGCGAGAATATGGCGGCAGCTGCGTGAAAGGAGAGGAAGAGTCGGCACTGGAAGATGGCAAAGGCGAGAATATGGCGGCAACTGCGTAAAACTAGAGGAAGATTTGGCGATGGAAGGCGGCAAAGGCGAGAATATGGCGGCACGTACCTGAAAGGAGAGGAAGAGTCGGCACTGCAAGGCGGCAAAGGCGAGAATATGGCAGCACGTACCTGAAAGGAGAGGAAGATTTGGCGCTGGAAGGCGGCAAAGGCGAGAATATGGCGGCAACTGCGTGAAAGGAGAGGAAGAGTCGGCGCTGGAAGGCGGCAAAGGCGAGAATATGGCGGCAGCTGCGTGAAAGGAGAGGAAGAGTCGGCGGTGGAAGGCGGTAAAGGCGAGAATATGGCGGCACGTACCTGAAAGGAGAGGAAGATTTGGCGCTGGAAGGCGGCAAACGAGAGAATATGGCGGCAACTGCATGAAAGGAGAGGAAGAGTCGGCAGTGGAAGGCAGCAAAGGCGAGAATATGGCGGCACGTACCTGAAAGGAGAGGAAGAGTCGACACTGCAAGGCGGCAAAGGCGAGAATATGGCGGCACGTACCTGAAAGGAGAGGAAGATTTGGCGCTGGAAGGCGGCAAAGGCGAGAATATGGCGGCAACTGCGTGAAAGGAGAGGAAGAGTCGGCGCTGGAAGGCGGCAAAGGCGAGAATATGGCGGCAGCTGCGTGAAAGGAGAGGAAGAGTCGGCGGTGGAAGGCGGTAAAGGCGAGAATATGGCGGCACGTACCTGAAAGGAGGGGAAGATTTGGCGCTGGAAGGCGGCAAATGCGAGAATATGGCGGCACGTACCTGAAAGGAGAGGAAGAGTCGGCGCTGGAAGGCGGCAAAGGCGAGAATATGGCGGCAACTGCGTGAAAGGAGAGGAAGATTTGGCGGTGGAAGGTGGCAAAGGCGAGAATATGGCGGCACGTACCTGAAAGGAGAGGAAGAGTCGGCGCTGGAAGGCGGCAAAGGCGAGAATATGGCGGCAACTGTGTGAAAGGAGAGGAAGAGTCGGCGGTAGAAGCCGGCAAAGGCGAGAATATGGCGGCACGGACCAGAAAGGAGAGGAAGAGTCGGTGCTGGAAGGCGGCAAAGGCGAGAATATGGCGGCAGCTGCGTGAAAGGAGAGGAAGAGTCGGCGCTGGAAGGCGGCAAAGGTGAGAATACGGCGGCACGCACCTGAAAGGAGAGGAAGAGTCGGCGGTGGAAGGCGGCAAACGCGAGAATATGGCGGCACGTACCTGAAAGGAGAGGAAGAGTCGGCGCTGGAAGGCGGCAAAGGCGAGAATATGGCGGCACGTACCTGAAAGTAGAGGAAGATTTGGCGCTGGAAGGCGGCAAATGCGAGAATATGGCGGCAGCTGCGTGAAAGGATAGGAAGAGTCGGCGGTGGAAGGCGGCAAAGGCGAGAATATGGCGGCACGTACCTGAAAGGAGAGGAAGATTTGGCGCTGGAAGGCGGCAAAGGCGAGAATATGGCAGCCCGTGCGTGAAAGGAGAGGAAGAGTTGGCGCTGGAAGGCGGCAAAGATGAGAATATGGCGGCACGTACCTGAAAGGAGAGGAAGAGTCGGCGCTGGAAGGCGGCAAATGCGAGAATATGGCGGCAGCTGCGTGAAAGGAGAGGAAGAGTCGGCGCTGGAAGGCGGCAAAGGCGAGAATATGGCGGCACGTACCTGAAAGGAGAGGAAGAATCGGCGCTGGAAGGCGGCAAAGGCGAGAATATGGCGGCACGTACCTGAAAGGAGAGGAAGAGTCGGCAGTGGAAGGCGGCAAAGGCGAGAATATGGCGGCACGTACCTGAAAGGAGAGGAAGAGTCGGCGCTGGAAGGCGGCAAAGGCGAGAATATGGCGGCAGCTGCGTGAAAGGAGAGGAAGAGTCGGCGCTGGAAGGCGGCAAAGGCGAGAATATGGCAGCACGCACCTGAAAGAACAGGAAGAGTCGGCGCTGGAAGGCGGCAAAGGCGAGAATATGGCGGCACGTACCTGAAAGGAGAGGAAGAGTCGGCGCTGGAAGGCGGCAAAGGCGAGAATATGGCGGCAGCTGCGTGAAAGGAGAGGAAGAGTCGGCGGTGGAAGGCGGGAAATGCGAGAATATGGCGGCAACTGCGTGAAAGGAGAGGAAGAGTCGGCGCTGGAAGGCGGCAAAGGCGAGAATATGGCGGCAGCTGCGTGAAACTAGAGGAAGATTTGGCGATGGAAGGCGGCAAAGGCGAGAATATGGCGGCACGTACCTGAAAGGAGAGGAAGAGTCGGCACTGCAAGGCGGCAAAGGCGAGAATATGGCGGCACGTACCTGAAAGGAGAGGAAGATTTGGCGCTGGAAGGCGGCAAAGGCGAGAATATGGCGGCAACTGCGTGAAAGGAGAGGAAGAGTCGGCGCTGGAAGGCGGCAAAGGCGAGAATATGACGGCAGCTGCGTGAAAGGAGAGGAAGAGTCGGCGGTGGAAGACGGTAAAGGCGAGAATATGGCGGCCAGTACCTGAAAGGAGAGGAAGATTTGGCGCTGGAAGGCGGCAAACGAGAGAATATGGCGGCAACTGCATGAAAGGAGAGGAAGGGTCGGCAGTGGAAGGCAGCAAAGGCGAGAATATGGCAGCACGTACCTGAAAGGAGAGGAAGAGTCGGCACTGCAAGGCGGCAAAGGCGAGAATATGGCGGCACGTACCTGAAAGGAGAGGAAGATTTGGCGCTGGAAGGCGGCAAAGGCGAGAATATGGCGGCAGGTGCGTGAAAGGAGAGGAAGAGTCGGCGCTGGAAGGCGGCAAAGGCGAGAATATGGCGGCAGCTGCGTGAAAGGAGAGGAAGAGTCGGCGCTGGAAGGCGGCAAAGGCGAGAATATGGCGGCACGTACCTGAAAGGAGAGGAAGAGTCGGCAGTGGAAGGCGGCAAAGGCGAGAATATGGCGGCACGTACCTGAAAGGAGAGGAAGAGTCGGCGCTGTAAGGCGGCAAAGGCGAGAATATGGCGGCAACTGCGTGAAAGGAGAGGAAGATTTGGCGGTGGAAGGCGGCAAAGGCGAGAATATGGCGGCAGCTGCGTGAAAGGAGAGGAAGAGTCGGCGCTGGAAGGCGGCAAAGGCGAGAATATGGCGGCAGGTGCGTGAAAGGAGAGGAAGAGTCGGCGGTAGAAGCCGGCAAAGGCGAGAATATGGCGGCACGGACCAGAAAGGAGAGGAAGAGTCGGCGCTGGAAGGCGGCAAAGGCGAGAATATGGCGGCAACTGCATGAAAGGAGAGGAAGAGTCGGCGCTGGAAGGCGGCAAAGGTGAGAATATGGCGGCACGCACCTGAAAGGAGAGGAAGAGTCGGCGGTGGAAGGCGGCAAACGCGAGAATATGGCGGCACGTACCTGAAAGCAGAGGAAGAGTCGGCGCTGGAAGGCGGCAAAGGCGAGAATATGGCGGCACGTACCTGAAAGGAGAGGAAGAGTCGGCGCTGGAAGGCGGCAAAGGCGAGAATATGGCGGCAGGTGCGTGAAAGGAGAGGAAGAGTCGGCGCTGGAAGGCGGCAAAGGCGAGAATATGGCGGCACGTGCGTGAAAGGAGACGAAGAGTCGGCGCTGGAAGGCGGCAAAGGCGAGAATATGGCGGCACGTACCTGAAAGGAGAGGAAGAGTCGGCAGTGGAAGGCGGCAAAGGCGAGAATATGGCGGCACGTACCTGAAAGGAGAGGAAGAATCGGCGCTGGAAGGCGGCAAAGGCGAGAATATGGCGGCACGTACCTGAAAGGAGAGGAAGAGTCGACACTGCAAGGCGGCAAAGGCGAGAATATGGCGGCAGCTGCGTGAAAGGAGAGGAAGAGTCGGCGCTGGAAGGCGGCAAAGGCGAGAATATGGCAGCACGCACCTGAAAGAACAGGAAGAGTCGGCGCTGGAAGGCGGCAAAGGCGAGAATATGGCGGCACGTACCTGAAAGGAGAGGAAGAGTCGGCGCTGGAAGGCGGCAAAGGCGAGAATATGGCGGCAGCTGCGTGAAAGGAGAGGAAGAGTCGGCGGTGGAAGGCGGGAAATGCGAGAATATGGCGGCAACTGCGTGAAAGGAGAGGAAGAGTCGGCGCTGGAAGGCGGCAAAGGCGAGTATATGGCGGCAGCTGCGTGAAAGGAGAGGAAGAGTCGGCAGTGGAAGACGGCAAAGGCGAGAATATGGCGGCAACTGCGTGAAACTAGAGGAAGATTTGGCGATGGAAGGCGGCAAAGGCGAGAATATGGCGGCACGTACCTGAAAGGAGAGGAAGAGTCGGCACTGCAAGGCGGCAAAGGCGAGAATATGGCAGCACGTACCTGAAAGGAGAGGAAGATTTGGCGCTGGAAGGCGGCAAAGGCGAGAATATGGCGGCAACTGCGTGAAAGGAGAGGAAGAGTCGGCGCTGGAAGGCGGCAAAGGCGAGAATATGGCGGCAGCTGCGTGAAAGGAGAGGAAGAGTCGGCGGTGGAAGGCGGTAAAGGCGAGAATATGGCGGCACGTACCTGAAAGGAGAGGAAGATTTGGCGCTGGAAGGCGGCAAACGAGAGAATATGGCGGCAACTGCATGAAAGGAGAGGAAGAGTCGGCAGTGGAAGGCAGCAAAGGCGAGAATATGGCGGCACGTACCTGAAAGGAGAGGAAGAGTCGACACTGCAAGGCGGCAAAGGCGAGAATATGGCGGCACGTACCTGAAAGGAGAGGAAGATTTGGCGCTGGAAGGCGGCAAAGGCGAGAATATGGCGGCAACTGCGTGAAAGGAGAGGAAGAGTCGGCGCTGGAAGGCGGCAAAGGCGAGAATATGGCGGCAGCTGCGTGAAAGGAGAGGAAGAGTCGGCGGTGGAAGGCGGTAAAGGCGAGAATATGGCGGCACGTACCTGAAAGGAGGGGAAGATTTGGCGCTGGAAGGCGGCAAATGCGAGAATATGGCGGCACGTACCTGAAAGGAGAGGAAGAGTCGGCGCTGGAAGGCGGCAAAGGCGAGAATATGGCGGCAACTGCGTGAAAGGAGAGGAAGATTTGGCGGTGGAAGGTGGCAAAGGCGAGAATATGGCGGCACGTACCTGAAAGGAGAGGAAGAGTCGGCGCTGGAAGGCGGCAAAGGCGAGAATATGGCGGCAACTGTGTGAAAGGAGAGGAAGAGTCGGCGGTAGAAGCCGGCAAAGGCGAGAATATGGCGGCACGGACCAGAAAGGAGAGGAAGAGTCGGTGCTGGAAGGCGGCAAAGGCGAGAATATGGCGGCAGCTGCGTGAAAGGAGAGGAAGAGTCGGCGCTGGAAGGCGGCAAAGGTGAGAATACGGCGGCACGCACCTGAAAGGAGAGGAAGAGTCGGCGGTGGAAGGCGGCAAACGCGAGAATATGGCGGCACGTACCTGAAAGGAGAGGAAGAGTCGGCGCTGGAAGGCGGCAAAGGCGAGAATATGGCGGCACGTACCTGAAAGTAGAGGAAGATTTGGCGCTGGAAGGCGGCAAATGCGAGAATATGGCGGCAGCTGCGTGAAAGGATAGGAAGAGTCGGCGGTGGAAGGCGGCAAAGGCGAGAATATGGCGGCACGTACCTGAAAGGAGAGGAAGATTTGGCGCTGGAAGGCGGCAAAGGCGAGAATATGGCAGCCCGTGCGTGAAAGGAGAGGAAGAGTTGGCGCTGGAAGGCGGCAAAGATGAGAATATGGCGGCACGTACCTGAAAGGAGAGGAAGAGTCGGCGCTGGAAGGCGGCAAATGCGAGAATATGGCGGCAGCTGCGTGAAAGGAGAGGAAGAGTCGGCGCTGGAAGGCGGCAAAGGCGAGAATATGGCGGCACGTACCTGAAAGGAGAGGAAGAATCGGCGCTGGAAGGCGGCAAAGGCGAGAATATGGCGGCACGTACCTGAAAGGAGAGGAAGAGTCGGCAGTGGAAGGCGGCAAAGGCGAGAATATGGCGGCACGTACCTGAAAGGAGAGGAAGAGTCGGCGCTGGAAGGCGGCAAAGGCGAGAATATGGCGGCAGCTGCGTGAAAGGAGAGGAAGAGTCGGCGCTGGAAGGCGGCAAAGGCGAGAATATGGCAGCACGCACCTGAAAGAACAGGAAGAGTCGGCGCTGGAAGGCGGCAAAGGCGAGAATATGGCGGCACGTACCTGAAAGGAGAGGAAGAGTCGGCGCTGGAAGGCGGCAAAGGCGAGAATATGGCGGCAGCTGCGTGAAAGGAGAGGAAGAGTCGGCGGTGGAAGGCGGGAAATGCGAGAATATGGCGGCAACTGCGTGAAAGGAGAGGAAGAGTCGGCGCTGGAAGGCGGCAAAGGCGAGAATATGGCGGCAGCTGCGTGAAACTAGAGGAAGATTTGGCGATGGAAGGCGGCAAAGGCGAGAATATGGCGGCACGCACCTGAAAGGAGAGGAAGAGTCGGCGGTGGAAGGCGGCAAACGCGAGAATATGGCGGCACGTACCTGAAAGGAGAGGAAGAGTCGGCGGTGGAAGGCGGCAAAGGCGAGAATATGGCGGCAACTGCGTGAAAGGAGAGGAAGAGTCGGCGCTGGAAGGCGGCAAAGGCGAGAATATGACGGCAGCTGCGTGAAAGGAGAGGAAGAGTCGGCGGCGGAAGGCGGTAAAGGCGAGAATATGGCGGCCAGTACCTGAAAGGAGAGGAAGATTTGGCGCTGGAAGGCGGCAAACGAGAGAATATGGCGGCAACTGCATGAAAGGAGAGGAAGGGTCGGCAGTGGAAGGCAGCAAAGGCGAGAATATGGCAGCACGTACCTGAAAGGAGAGGAAGAGTCGGCACTGCAAGGCGGCAAAGGCGAGAATATGGCGGCACGTACCTGAAAGGAGAGGAAGATTTGGCGCTGGAAGGCGGCAAAGGCGAGAATATGGCGGCAGGTGCGTGAAAGGAGAGGAAGAGTCGGCGCTGGAAGGCGGCAAAGGCGAGAATATGGCGGCAGCTGCGTGAAAGGAGAGGAAGAGTCGGCGCTGGAAGGCGGCAAAGGCGAGAATATGGCGGCACGTACCTGAAAGGAGAGGAAGAGTCGGCAGTGGAAGGCGGCAAAGGCGAGAATATGGCGGCACGTACCTGAAAGGAGAGGAAGAGTCGGCGCTGTAAGGCGGCAAAGGCGAGAATATGGCGGCAACTGCGTGAAAGGAGAGGAAGATTTGGCGGTGGAAGGCGGCAAAGGCGAGAATATGGCGGCAGCTGCGTGAAAGGAGAGGAAGAGTCGGCGCTGGAAGGCGGCAAAGGCGAGAATATGGCGGCAGGTGCGTGAAAGGAGAGGAAGAGTCGGCGGTAGAAGCCGGCAAAGGCGAGAATATGGCGGCACGGACCAGAAAGGAGAGGAAGAGTCGGCGCTGGAAGGCGGCAAAGGCGAGAATATGGCGGCAACTGCATGAAAGGAGAGGAAGAGTCGGCGCTGGAAGGCGGCAAAGGTGAGAATATGGCGGCACGCACCTGAAAGGAGAGGAAGAGTCGGCGGTGGAAGGCGGCAAACGCGAGAATATGGCGGCACGTACCTGAAAGCAGAGGAAGAGTCGGCGCTGGAAGGCGGCAAAGGCGAGAATATGGCGGCACGTACCTGAAAGTAGAGGAAGATTTGGCGCTGGAATACGGCAAAGGCGAGAATATGGCGGCAGGTGCGTGAAAGGAGAGGAAGAGTCGGCGCTGGAAGGCGGCAAAGGCGAGAATATGGCGGCACGTACCTGAAAGGAGAGGAAGAGTCGGCAGTGGAAGGCGGCAAAGGCGAGAATATGGCGGCACGTACCTGAAAGGAGAGGAAGAGTCGGCGCTGGAATGCGGCAAAGGCGAGAATATGGCGGCAGCTGCGTGAAAGGAGAGGAAGAGTCGGCAGTGGAAGGCGGCAAAGGCGAGAATATGGCAGCACGCACCTGAAAGAACAGGAAGAGTCGGCGCTGGAAGGCGGCAAAGGCGAGAATATGGCGGCACGTACCTGAAAGGAGAGGAAGATTTGGCGCTGGAAGGCGGCAAAGGCGAGAATATGGCGGCAGCTGCGTGAAAGGATAGGAAGAGTCGGCGCTGGAAGGCGGCAAAGGCGAGAATATGGCAGCACGTACCTGAAAAGAGAGGAAGATTTGGCGCTGGAAGGCGGCAAACGAGAGAATATGGCGGCAGCTTCGTGAAAGGAGAGGAAGAGTCGGCGCTGGAAGGCGGCAAAGGCGAGAATATGGCAGCATGTACCTGAAAGGAGAGGAAGATTTGGCGCTGGAAGGCAGCAAACGAGAGAATATGGCGGCAACTGCGTGAAAGGAGAGGAAGAATCGGCGCTGGAAGGCGGTAAAGGCGAGAATATGGCAGCACGCACCTGAAAGACCAGGAAGACTCGGCGTTGGAAGGCAGCAAAGGCAAAAATATGGCGGCACGTACCTGAAAGGAGAGGAAGAGTCGGCGCTGGAAGGCGGCAAAGGCGAGAATATGGCAGCCCGTGCGTGAAAGTAGAGGAAGAGTCGGCGCTGGAAGGCGGCAAAGGCGAGAATATGGCGGTAGGTGCGTGACAGGAGAGGAAGAGTCGGCGCTGGAAGGCTGCAAAGGCAAGAATATGGCGGCAGCTGCGTGAAAGGAGAGGAAGAGTCGGCGGTGGAAGGCGGGAAATGCGAGAACATGGCGGCAACTCCGTGAAAGGAGAGGAAGAGTTGGCGCTGGAAGACGGCAAAGGCGAGAATATGGCGGCACGTACCTGAAAGGAGGGGAAGATTTGGCGCTGGAAGGCGGCAGAGGCGAGAATATGGCGGCACGTACCTGAAAGGAGAGGAAGAGTCGGCGCTGGAAGGCGGCAAAGGCGAGAATATGGCGGCAGGTGCGTGAAAGGAGAGGAAGAGTCGGCGCTGGAAGGCGGCAAAGGCGAGAATATGGCGGCACGTGCGTGAAAGGAGAGGAAGAGTCGGCGCTGGAAGGCGGCAAAGGCGAGAATATGGCGGCACGTACCTGAAAGGAGAGGAAGAGTCGGCAGTGGAAGGCGGCAAAGGCGAGAATATGGCGGCACGTACCTGAAAGGAGAGGAAGAGTCGGCGCTGGAAGGCGGCAAAGGCGAGAATATGGCGGCAGCTGCGTGAAAGGAGAGGAAGAGTCGGCAGTGGAAGGCAGCAAAGGCGAGAATATGGCAGCACGTACCTGAAAGGAGAGGAAGATTTGGCGCTGGAAGGCGGCAAACGAGAGAATATGGCGGCAACTGCATGAAAGGACAGGAACAGTCGGCAGTGGAAGGCGGCAAAGGCGAGAATATGGCAGCACGCACCTGAAAGAACAGGAAGAGTCGGCGCTGGAAGGCGGCAAAGGCGAGAATATGGCGGCATGTACCTGAAAGGAGAGGAAGATTTGGCGCTGGAAGGCGGCAAAGGCGAGAATATGGCAGCACGTGCGTGACAGGAGAGGAAGAGTCGGTGCTGGAAGGCGGCAAAGGCGAGAATATGGCGGTAGGTGCGTGAAAGGAGAGGAAGAGTCGGCGCTGGAACGCGGCAAAGGCGAGAATATGGCGGCAGCTGCGTAAAAGGAGAGGAAGAGTCGGCGGTGGAAGGCGGGAAATGCAGAATATGGCGGCAACTGCGTGAAAGGAGAGGAAGAGTCGGCGCTGGAAGACGGCAAAGGCGAGAATATGGCGGCACGTACCTGAAAGGAGAGGAAGATTTGGCGCTGGAAGGCGGCAAAGGCGAGAATATGGCGGCAGGTGCGTGAAAGGAGAGGAAGAGTCGGCGCTGGAACGCGGCAAAGGCGAGAATATGGCGGCACGCACCTGAAAGGAGAGGAAGAGTCGGCGGTGGATGGCGGCAAACGCGAGAATATGGCGACACGTACCTGAAAGGAGAGGAAGAGTCGGCGCTGGAAGGCGGCAAAGGCGAGAATATGGCGGCACGTACCTGAAAGTAGAGGAATATTTCGCGCTGTAAGGCGGCAAATGCGAGAATATGGCGGCAGCTGCGTGAAAGGATAGGAAGAGTCGGCGGTGGAAGGCGGCAAAGGCGAGAATATGGCGGCACGTACCTGAAAGGAGAGGAAGAATCGGCGCTGGAAGGCGGCAAAGGCGAGAATATGGCGGCACGTACCTGAAAGGAGAGGAAGAGTCGGCAGTGGAAGGCGGCAAAGGCAAGAATATGGCGGCACGTACCTGAAAGGAGAGGAAGAGTCGGCGCTGGAAGGCGGCAAAGGCGAGAATATGGCGGCAGCTGCGTGAAAGGAGAGGAAGAGTCGGCGCTGGAAGGCGGCAAAGGCGAGAATATGGCAGCACGCACCTGAAAGAACAGGAAGAGTCGGCGCTGGAATGCGGCAAAGGCGAGAATATGGCAGCACGTACCTGAAAGGAGAGGAAGAGTCGGCGCTGGAAGGCGGCAAAGGCGAGAATATGGCGGCAGCTGCGTGAAAGGAGAGGAAGAGTCGGCGGTGGAAGGCGGGAAAGGCGAGAATATGGCGGCAACTGCGTGAAAGGAGAGGAAGAGTCGGCGCTGGAAGGCGGCAAATGCGAGAATATGGCGGCAGCTGCGTGAAAGGAGAGGAAGGGTCGGCAGTGGAATACGGCAAAGGCGAGAATATGGCGGCAACTGCGTGAATCTAGAGGAAGATTTGGCGATGGAAGGCGGCAAAGGCGAGAATATGGCGGCACGTACCTGAAAGGAGAGGAAGAGTCGGCACTGCAAGGCGGCAAAGGCGAGAATATGGCGGCACGTACCTGAAAGGAGAGGAAGAGTCGGCGGTGGAAGGCGGCAAAGGCGAGAATATGGCGGCAACTGCGTGAAAGGAGAGGAAGAGTCGGCGCTGGAAGGCGGCAAAGGCGAGAATATGGCGGCAGGTGCGTGAAAGGAGAGGAAGAGTCGGCGCTGGAAGGCGGCAAACGCGAGAATATGGCGGCACGTACCTGAAAGGAGAGGAAGATTTGGCGCTGGAAGGCGGCAAAGGCGAGAATATGGCGGCACGTACCTGAAAGTAGAGGAAGATTTGGCGCTGGAAGGCGGCAAATGCGAGAATATGGCGGCAGCTGCGTGAAAGGATAGGAAGAGTCGGCGGTGGAAGGCGGCAAAGGCGAGAATATCGCGGCAAGTACCTGAAAGGAGAGGAAGAATCGGCGGTGGAAGGCGGCAAAGGCGAGAATATGGCGGCACGTACCTGAAAGGAGAGGAAGAGTCGGCAGTGGAAGGCGGCAAAGGCGAGAATATGGCGGCAGCTGCGTGAAAGGAGAGGAAGAGTCGGCGCTGGAAGGCGGCAAAGGCGAGAATATGGCGGCAGCTGCGTGAAAGGAGAGGAAGAGTCGGCGCTGGAAGGCGGCAAAGGCGAGAATATGGCAGCACGCACCTGAAAGGAGAGGAAGAGTCGGCGCTGGAAGGCGGCAAAGGCGAGAATATGGCGGCACGTACCTGAAAGGAGAGGAAGAGTCGGCGCTGGAAGGCGGGAAATGCGAGAATATGGCGGCAACTGCGTGAAAGGAGAGGAAGAGTCGGCGCTGGAAGGCGGCAAAGGCGAGAATATGGCGGCAGCTGCGTGAAAGGAGAGGAAGAGTCGGCAGTGGAAGACAGCAAAGGCGAGAATATGGCGGCAACTGCGTGAAACTAGAGGAAGATTTGGCGATGGAAGGCGGCAAAGGCGAGAATATGGCGGCACGTACCTGAAAGGAGAGGAAGAGTCGGCACTGCAAGGCGGCAAAGGCGAGAATATGGCAGCACGTACCTGAAAGGAGAGGAAGATTTGGCGCTGGAAGGCGGCAAAGGTGAGAATATGGCGGCAACTGCGTGAAAGGAGAGGAAGAGTCGGCGCTGGAAGGCGGCAAAGGCGAGAATATGGCGGCAGCTGCGTGAAAGGAGAGGAAGAGTCGGCGGTGGAAGGCGGTAAAGGCGAGAATATGGCGGCCAGTACCTGAAAGGAGAGGAAGATTTGGCGCTGGAAGGCGGCAAACGAGAGAATATGGCGGCAACTGCATGAAAGGAGAGGAAGAGTCGGCAGTGGAAGGCAGCAAAGGCGAGAATATGGCGGCACGTACCGGAAAGGAGAGGAAGAGTCGGCACTGCAAGGCGGCAAAGGCGAGAATATGGCGGCACGTACCTGAAAGGAGAGGAAGAGTCGGCAGTGGAAGGCGGCAAAGGCGAGAATATGGCGGCAACTGCGTGAAAGGAGAGGAAGAGTCGGCGCTGGAAGGCGGCAAAGGCGAGAATATGGCGGCAGCTGCGTGAAAGGAGAGGAAGAGTCGGCGGTGGAAGGCGGTAAAGGCGAGAATATGGCGGCACGTACCTGAAAGGAGGGGAAGATTTGGCGCTGGAAGGCGGCAAATGCGAGAATATGGCGGCACGTACCTGAAAGGAGAGGAAGATTTGGCGCTGGAAGGCGGCAAAGGCGAGAATATGGCGGCAACTGCGTGAAAGGAGAGGAAGATTTGGCGGTGGAAGGCGGCAAAGGCGAGAATATGGCGGCAGCTGCGTGAAAGGAGAGGAAGAGTCGGCGCTGGAAGGCGGCAAAGGCGAGAATATGGCGGCAACTGTGTGAAAGGAGAGGAAGAGTCGGCGGTAGAAGCCGGCAAAGGCGAGAATATGGCGGCATGGACCAGAAAGGAGAGGAAGAGTCGGCGCTGGAAGGCGGCAAAGGCGAGAATATGGCGGCAACTGCGTGAAAGGACAGGAAGAGTCGGCGCTGGAAGGCGGCAAAGGTGAGAATATGGCGGCACGCACCTGAAAGGAGAGGAAGAGTCGGCGGTGGAAGGCGGCAAACGCGAGAATATGGCGGCACGTACCTGAAAGGAGAGGAAGAGTCGGCGCTGGAAGGCGGCAAAGGCGAGAATATGGCGGCACGTACCTGAAAGTAGAGGAAGATTTGGCGCTGGAAGGCGGCAAATGCGAGAATATGGCGGCAGCTGCGTGAAAGGATAGGAAGAGTCGGCGGTGGAAGGCGGCAAAGGCGAGAATATGGCGGCACGTACCTGAAAGGAGAGGAAGAGTTGGCGCTGGAAGGCGGCAAAGGCGAGAATATGGCAGCCCGTGCGTGAAAGGAGAGGAAGAGTCGGCGCTGGAAGGCGGCAAAGATGAGAATATGGCGGCACGTACCTGAAAGGAGAGGAAGATTTGGCGCTGGAAGGCGGCAAAGGCGAGAATATGGCGGCAGCTGCGTGAAAGGATAGGAAGAGTCGGCGGTGGAAGGCGGCAAAGGCTAGAATATGGCGGCACGTACCTGAAAGGAGAGGAAGAATCGGCGCTGGAAGGCGGCAAAGGCGAGAATATGGCGGCACGTACCTGAAAGGAGAGGAAGAGTCGGCAGTGGAAGGCGGCAAAGGCGAGAATATGGCGGCACGTACCTGAAAGGAGAGGAAGAGTCGGCGCTGGAAGGCGGCAAAGGCGAGAATATGGCTGCAGCTGCGTGAAAGGAGAGGAAGAGTCGGCGCTGGAAGGCGGCAAAGGCGAGAATATGGCAGCACGCACCTGAACGAACAGGAAGAGTCGGCGCTGGAAGGCGGCAAAGGCGAGAATATGGCGGCACGTACCTGAAAGGAGAGGAAGAGTCGGCGCTGGAAGGCGGCAAAGGCGAGAATATGGCGGCAGCTGCGTGAAAGGAGAGGAAGAGTCGGCGGTGGAAGGCGGCAAAGGCGAGAATATGGCGGCACGTACCTGAAAGTAGAGGAAGATTTGGCGCTGGAAGGCGGCAAATGCGAGAATATGGCGGCAGCTGCGTGAAAGGATAGGAAGAGTCGGCGGTGGAAGGCGGCAAAGGCGAGAATATGGCGGCACGTACCTGAAAGGAGAGGAAGAATCGGCGCTGGAAGGCGGCAAAGGCGAGAATATGGCGGCACGTACCTGAAAGGAGAGGAAGAGTCGGCAGTGGAAGGCGGCAAAGGCAAGAATATGGCGGCACGTACCTGAAAGGAGAGGAAGAGTCGGCGCTGGAAGGCGGCAAAGGCGAGAATATGGCGGCAGCTGCGTGAAAGGAGAGGAAGAGTCGGCGCTGGAAGGCGGCAAAGGCGAGAATATGGCAGCACGCACCTGAAAGAACAGGAAGAGTCGGCGCTGGAATGCGGCAAAGGCGAGAATATGGCAGCACGTACCTGAAAGGAGAGGAAGAGTCGGCGCTGGAAGGCGGCAAAGGCGAGAATATGGCGGCAGCTGCGTGAAAGGAGAGGAAGAGTCGGCGGTGGAAGGCGGCAAAGGCGAGAATATGGCGGCAACTGCGTGAAAGGAGAGGAAGAGTCGGCGCTGGAAGGCGGCAAATGCGAGAATATGGCGGCAGCTGCGTGAAAGGAGAGGAAGAGTCGGCAGTGGAATACGGCAAAGGCGAGAATATGGCGGCAACTGCGTGAAACTAGAGGAAGATTTGGCGATGGAAGGCGGCAAAGGCGAGAATATGGCGGCACGTACCTGAAAGGAGAGGAAGAGTCGGCACTGCAAGGCGGCAAAGGCGAGAATATGGCGGCACGTACCTGAAAGGAGAGGAAGATTTGGCGCTGGAAGGCGGCAAAGGCGAGAATATGGCGGCAGCTGCGTGAAAGGAGAGGAAGAGTCGGCGCTGGAAGGCGGCAAAGGCGAGAATATGGCGGCAGGTGCGTGAAAGGAGAGGAAGAGTCGGCGCTGGAAGGCGGCAAAGGCGAGAATATGGCGGCACGTACCTGAAAGGAGAGGAAGAGTCGGCGCTGGAAGGCGGCAAAGGCGAGAATATGGCGGCACGTACCTGAAAGTAGAGGAAGATTTGGCGCTGGAAGGCGGCAAATGCGAGAATATGGCGGCAGCTGCGTGAAAGCATAGGAAGAGTCGGCGGTGGAAGGCGGCAAAGGCGAGAATATCGCGGCAAGTACCTGAAAGGAGAGGAAGAATCGGCGCTGGAAGGCGGCAAAGGCGAGAATATGGCGGCACGTACCTGAAAGGAGAGGAAGAGTCGGCAGTGGAAGGCGGCAAAGGCGAGAATATGGCGGCACGTACCTGAAAGGAGAGGAAGAGTCGGCGCTGGAAGGCGGCAAAGGCGAGAATATGGCGGCAGCTGCGTGAAAGGAGAGGAAGAGTCGGCGCTGGAAGGCGGCAAAGGCGAGAATATGGCAGCACGCACCTGAAAGAACAGGAAGAGTCGGCGCTGGAAGGCGGCAAAGGCGAGAATATGGCGGCACGTACCTGAAAGGAGAGGAAGAGTCGGCGCTGGAAGGCGGCAAAGGCGAGAATATGGCGGCAACTGCGTGAAAGGAGAGGAAGAGTCGGCGCTGGAAGGCGGCAAAGGCGAGAATATGGCGGCAGCTGCGTGAAAGGAGAGGAAGAGTCGGCAGTGGAAGACGGCAAAGGCGAGAATATGGCGGCAACTGCGTGAAACTAGAGGAAGATTTGGCGATGGAAGGCGGCAAAGGCGAGAATATGGCGGCACGTACCTGAAAGGAGAGGAAGAGTCGGCACTGCAAGGCGGCAAAGGCGAGAATATGGCAGCACGTACCTGAAAGGAGAGGAAGATTTGGCGCTGGAAGGCGGCAAAGGCGAGAATATGGCGGCAACTGCGTGAAAGGAGAGGAAGAGTCGGCGCTGGAAGGCGGCAAAGGCGAGAATATGGCGGCAGCTGCGTGAAAGGAGAGGAAGAGTCGGCGGTGGAAGGCGGTAAAGGCGAGAATATGGCGGCCAGTACCTGAAAGGAGAGGAAGATTTGGCGCTGGAAGGCGGCAAACGAGAGAATATGGCGGCAACTGCATGAAAGGAGAGGAAGAGTCGGCAGTGGAAGGCAGCAAAGGCGAGAATATGGCGGCACGTACCTGAAAGGAGAGGAAGAGTCGGCACTGCAAGGCGGCAAAGGCGAGAATATGGCGGCACGTACCTGAAAGGAGAGGAAGATTTGGCGCTGGAAGGCGGCAAAGGCGAGAATATGGCGGCAACTGCGTGAAAGGAGAGGAAGAGTCGGCGCTGGAAGGCGGCAAAGGCGAGAATATGGCGGCAGCTGCGTGAAAGGAGAGGAAGAGTCGGCGGTGGAAGGCGGTAAAGGCGAGAGTATGGCGGCACGTACCTGAAAGGAGGGGAAGATTTGGCGCTGGAAGGCGGCAAATGCGAGAATATGGCGGCACGTACCTGAAAGGAGAGGAAGAGTCGGCGCTGGAAGGCGGCAAAGGCGAGAATATGGCGGCAACTGCGTGAAAGGAGAGGAAGATTTGGCGGTGGAAGGCGGCAAAGGCGAGAATATGGCGGCAGCTGCGTGAAAGGAGAGGAAGAGTCGGCGCTGGAAGGCGGCAAAGGCGAGAATATGGCGGCAACTGTGTGAAAGGAGAGGAAGAGTCGGCGGTAGAAGCCGGCAAAGGCGAGAATATGGCGGCACGGACCAGAAAGGAGAGGAAGAGTCGGCGCTGGAAGGCGGCAAAGGCGAGAATATGGCGGCAACTGCGTGAAAGGACAGGAAGAGTCGGCGCTGGAAGGCGGCAAAGGTGAGAATATGGCGGCACGCACCTGAAAGGAGAGGAAGAGTCGGCGGTGGAAGGCGGCAAACGCGAGAATATGGCGGCACGTACCTGAAAGGAGAGGAAGAGTCGGCGCTGGAAGGCGGCAAAGGCGAGAATATGGCGGCACGTACCTGAAAGTAGAGGAAGATTTGGCGCTGGAAGGCGGCAAATGCGAGAATATGGCGGCAGCTGCGTGAAAGGATAGGAAGAGTCGGCGGTGGAAGGCGGCAAAGGCGAGAATATGGCGGCACGTACCTGAAAGGAGAGGAAGAGTTGGCGCTGGAAGGCGGCAAAGGCGAGAATATGGCAGCCCGTGCGTGAAAGGAGAGGAAGAGTCGGCGCTGGAAGGCGGCAAAGGTGAGAATATGGCGGCACGTACCTGAAAGGAGAGGAAGAGTCGGCGCTGGAAGGCGGCAAATGCGAGAATATGGCGGCAGCTGCGTGAAAGGATAGGAAGAGTCGGCGGTGGAAGGCGGCAAAGGCTAGAATATGGCGGCACGTACCTGAAAGGAGAGGAAGAGTCGGCGCTGCAAGGCGGCAAAGGCGAGAATATGGCGGCACGAACCTGAAAGGAGAGGAAGAGTCGGCAGTGGAAGGCGGCAAAGGCGAGAATATGGCGGCACGTACCTGAAAGGAGAGGAAGAGTCGGCGCTGGAAGGCGGCAAAGGCGAGAATATGGCTGCAGCTGCGTGAAAGGAGAGGAAGAGTCGGCGCTGGAAGGCGGCAAAGGCGAGAATATGGCAGCACGCACCTGAAAGAACAGGAAGAGTCGGCGCTGGAAGGCGGCAAAGGCGAGAATATGGCGGCACGTACCTGAAAGGAGAGGAAGAGTCGGCGCTGGAAGGCGGCAAAGGCGAGAATATGGCGGCAGCTGCGTGAAAGGAGAGGAAGAGTCAGCGGTGGAAGGCGGGAAATGCGAGAATATGGCGGCAACTGCGTGAAAGGAGAGGAAGAGTCGGCGCTGGAAGGCGGCAAAGGCGAGAATATGGCGGCAGCTGCGTGAAAGGAGAGGAAGAGTCGGCAGTGGAAGACGGCAAAGGCGAGAATATGGCGGCAACTGCGTGAAACTAGAGGAAGATTTGGCGATCGAAGGCGGCAAAGGCGAGAATATGGCGGCACGTACCTGAAAGGAGAGGAAGAGTCGGCACTGCAAGGCGGCAAAGGCGAGAATATGGCGGCACGTACCTGAAAGGAGAGGAAGATTTGGCGCTGGAAGGCGGCAAAGGCGAGAATATGGCGGCAACTGCGTGAAAGGAGAGGAAGAGTCGGCGCTGGAAGGCGGCAAAGGCGAGAATATGGCGGCAGCTGCGTGAAAGGAGAGGAAGAGTCGGCGCTGGAAGGCGGCAAATGCGAGAATATGGCGGCAGCTGCGTGAAAGGAGAGGAAGAGTCGGCAGTGGAATACGGCAAAGGCGAGAATATGGCGGCAACTGCGTGAAACTAGAGGAAGATTTGGAGATGGAAGGCGGCAAAGGCGAGAATATGGCGGCACGTACCTGAAAGGAGAGGAAGAGTCGGCACTGCAAGGCGGCAAAGGCGAGAATATGGCGGCACGTACCTGAAAGGAGAGGAAGATTTGGCGCTGGAAGGCGGCAAAGGCGAGAATATGGCGGCAGCTGCGTGAAAGGAGAGGAAGAGTCGGCGCTGGAAGGCGGCAAAGGCGAGAATATGGCGGCAGGTGCGTGAAAGGAGAGGAAGAGTCGGCGCTGGAAGGCGGCAAACGCGAGAATATGGCGGCACGTACCTGAAAGGAGAGGAAGAGTCGGCGCTGGAAGGCGGCAAAGGCGAGAATATGGCGGCACGTACCTGAAAGTAGAGGAAGATTTGGCGCTGGAAGGCGGCAAATGCGAGAATATGGCGGCAGCTGCGTGAAAGGATAGGAAGAGTCGGCGGTGGAAGGCGGCAAAGGCGAGAATATCGCGGCAAGTACCTGAAAGGAGAGGAAGAATCGGCGCTGGAAGGCGGCAAAGGCGAGAATATGGCAGCACGTACCTGAAAGGAGAGGAAGAGTCGGCAGTGGAAGGCGGCAAAGGCGAGAATATGGCGGCACGTACCTGAAAGGAGAGGAAGAGTCGGCGCTGGAAGGCGGCAAATGCGAGAATATGGCGGCAGCTGCGTGAAAGGAGAGGAAGAGTCGGCGCTGGAAGGCGGCAAAGGCGAGAATATGGCAGCACGCACCTGAAAGAACAGGAAGAGTCGGCGCTGGAAGGCGGCAAAGGCGAGAATATGGCGGCACGTACCTGAAAGGAGAGGAAGAGTCGGCGCTGGAAGGCGGCAAAGGCGAGAATATGGCGGCAACTGCGTGAAAGGAGAGGAAGAGTCGGCGCTGGAAGGCGGCAAAGGCGAGAATATGGCGGCAGCTGCGTGAAAGGAGAGGAAGAGTCGGCAGTGGAAGACGGCAAAGGCGAGAATATGGCGGCAACTGCGTGAAAGGAGAGGAAGATTTGGCGATGGAAGGCGGCAAAGGCGAGAATATGGCGGCACGTACCTGAAAGGAGAGGAAGAGTCGGCACTGCAAGGCGGCAAAGGCGAGAATATGGCAGCACGTACCTGAAAGGAGAGGAAGATTTGGCGCTGGAAGGCGGCAAAGGCGAGAATATGGCGGCACGTACCTGAAAGGAGAGGAAGAGTCGGCGCTGGAAGGCGGCAAAGGCGAGAATATGGCGGCAGCTGCGTGAAAGGAGAGGAAGAGTCGGCGGTGGAAGGCGGTAAAGGCGAGAATATGGCGGCCAGTACCTGAAAGGAGAGGAAGATTTGGCGCTGGAAGGCGGCAAACGAGAGAATATGGCGGCAACTGCATGAAAGGAGAGGAAGAGTCGGCAGTGGAAGGCAGCAAAGGCGAGAATATGGCGGCACGTACCTGAAAGGAGAGGAAGAGTCGGCACTGCAAGGCGGCAAAGGCGAGAATATGGCGGCACGTACCTGAAAGGAGAGGAAGATTTGGCGCTGGAAGGCGGCAAAGGCGAGAATATGGCGGCAACTGCGTGAAAGGAGAGGAAGAGTCGGCGCTGGAAGGCGACAAAGGCGAGAATATGGCGGCAGCTGCGTGAAAGGAGAGGAAGAGTCGGCGGTGGAAGGCGGTAAAGGCGAGAATATGGCGGCACGTACCTGAAAGGAGGGGAAGATTTGGCGCTGGAAGGCGGCAAATGCGAGAATATGGCGGCACGTACCTGAAAGGAGAGGAAGAGTCGGCGCTGGAAGGCGGCAAAGGCGAGAATATGGCGGCAACTGCGTGAAAGGAGAGGAAGATTTGGCGGTGGAAGGCGGCAAAGGCGAGAATATGGCGGCAGCTGCGTGAAAGGAGAGGAAGAGTCGGCGCTGGAAGGCGGCAAAGGCGAGAATATGGCGGCAACTGTGTGAAAGGAGAGGAAGAGTCGGCGGTAGAAGCCGGCAAAGGCGAGAATATGGCGGCACGGACCAGAAAGGAGAGGAAGAGTCGGCGCTGGAATGCGGCAAAGGCGAGAATATGGCGGCAACTGCGTGAAAGGACAGGAAGAGTCGGCGCTGGAAGGCGGCAAAGGTGAGAATATGGCGGCACGCACCTGAAAGGAGAGGAAGAGTCGGCGGTGGAAGGCGGCAAACGCGAGAATATGGCGGCACGTACCTGAAAGGAGAGGAAGAGTCGGCGCTGGAAGGCGGCAAAGGCGAGAATATGGCGGCACGTACCTGAAAGTAGAGGAAGATTTGGCGCTGGAAGGCGGCAAATGCGAGAATATGGCGGCAGCTGCGTGAAAGGATAGGAAGAGTCGGCGGTGGAAGGCGGCAAAGGCGAGAATATGGCGGCACGTACCTGAAAGGAGAGGAAGAGTTGGCGCTGGAAGGCGGCAAAGGCGAGAATATGGCAGCCCGTGCGTGAAAGGAGAGGAAGAGTCGGCGCTGGAAGGCGGCAAAGATGAGAATATGGCGGCACGTACCTGAAAGGAGAGGAAGAGTCGGCGCTGGAAGGCGGCAAATGCGAGAATATGGCGGCAGCTGCGTGAAAGGATAGGAAGAGTCGGCGGTGGAAGGCGGCAAAGGCTAGAATATGGCGGCACGTACCTGAAAGGAGAGGAAGAGTCGGCGCTGCAAGGCGGCAAAGGCGAGAATATGGCGGCACGTACCTGAAAGGAGAGGAAGAGTCGGCAGTGGAAGGCGGCAAAGGCGAGAATATGGCGGCACGTACCTGAAAGGAGAGGAAGAGTCGGCGCTGGAAGGCGGCAAAGGCGAGAATATGGCTGCAGCTGCGTGAAAGGAGAGGAAGAGTCGGCGCTGGAAGGCGGCAAAGGCGAGAATATGGCAGCACGCACCTGAAAGAACAGGAAGAGTCGGCGCTGGAAGGCGGCAAAGGCGAGAATATGGCGGCACGTACCTGAAAGGAGAGGAAGAGTCGGCGCTGGAAGGCGGCAAAGGCGAGAATATGGCGGCAGCTGCGTGAAAGGAGAGGAAGAGTCAGCGGTGGAAGGCGGCAAAGGCGAGAATATGGCGGCAACTGCGTGAAAGGAGAGGAAGAGTCGGCGCTGGAAGGCGGCAAAGGCGAGAATATGGCGGCAGCTGCGTGAAAGGAGAGGAAGAGTCGGCAGTGGAAGACGGCAAAGGCGAGAATATGGCGGCAACTGCGTGAAACTAGAGGAAGATTTGGCAATCGAAGGCGGCAAAGGCGAGAATATGGCGGCACGTACCTGAAAGGAGAGGAAGAGTCGGCACTGCAAGGCGGCAAAGGCGAGAATATGGCGGCACGTACCTGAAAGGAGAGGAAGATTTGGCGCTGGAAGGCGGCAAAGGCGAGAATATGGCGGCAACTGCGTGAAAGGAGAGGAAGAGTCGGCGCTGGAAGGCGGCAAAGGCGAGAATATGGCGGCAGCTGCGTGAAAGGAGAGGAAGAGTCGGCGGTGGAAGGCGGCAAAGGCGAGAATATGGCGGCACGTACCTGAAAGGAGAGGAAGAGTCGGCAGTGGAAGGCGGCAAAGGCGAGAATATGGCGGCACGTACCTGAAAGGAGAGGAAGAGTCGGCGCTGGAAGGCGGCAAAGGCGAGAATATGGCGGCAACTGCGTGAAAGGAGAGGAAGATTTGGCGGTGGAAGGCGGCAAAGGCGAGAATATGGCGGCAGCTGCGTGAAAGGAGAGGAAGAGTCGGCGCTGGAAGGCGGCAAAGGCGAGAATATGGCGGCAGGTGCGTGAAAGGAGAGGAAGAGTCGGCGCTGGAAGGCGGCAAAGGCGAGAATATGGCGGCAACTGCATGAAAGGACAGGAAGAGTCGGCGCTGGAAGGCGGCAAAGGTCAGAATATGGCGGCACGCACCTGAAAGGAGAGGAAGAGTCGGCGGTGGAAGGCGGCAAAGGCGAGAATATGGCGGCACGTACCTGAAAGTAGAGGAAGATTTGGCGCTGGAAGGCGGCAAATGCGAGAATATGGCGGCAGCTGCGTGAAAGGATAGGAAGAGTCGGCGGTGGAAGGCGGCAAAGGCGACAATATGGCGGCACGTACCTGAAAGGAGAGGAAGAGTTGGCGCTGGAAGGCGGCAAAGGCGAGAATATGGCAGCCCGTGCGTGAAAGGAGAGGAAGAGTCGGCGCTGGAAGGCGGCAAAGATGAGAATATGGCGGCACGTACCTGAAAGGAGAGGAAGAGTCGGCGCTGGAAGGCGGCAAATGCGAGAATATGGCAGCCCGTGCGTGAAAGGAGAGGAAGAGTCGGCGCTGGAAGGCGGCAAAGGCGAGAATATGGCAGCAGGTGCGTGAAAGGAGAGGAAGAGTCGGCGCTGGAAGGCGGCAAAGGCGAGAATATGGCGGCAGCTGCGTGAAAGGAGAGGAAGAGTCGGCTGTGGAAGGCGTCAAAGTCGATAATATGGCAGCATTTGCGTGACAGGAGAGGAAGAGTCGGCGCTGGAAGGCGGCAAAGGCGATAATATGGCAGCATTTGCGTGACAGGAGAGGAAGAGTCGGCGCTGGAAGGCGGCAAAGGCGAGAATATGGCGGCACGTACCTGAAAGGAGAGGAAGATTTGGCGCTGGAAGGCAGCAAAGGCGAGAATATGGCGGCAGGTGCGTGAAAGGAGAGGAAGAGTCGGCGCTGGAAGGCGGCAAAGGCGAGAATATGGCAGCACGTACCTGAAAGGAGAGGAAGATTTGGCGCTGGAAGGCGGCAAACGAGAGAATATGGCGGCAGCTGCGTGAAAGGAGAGGAAGAGTCGGCGCTGGAAGGCGGCAAAGGCGAGAATATGGCAGCACGTACCTGAAAGGAGAGGAAGATTTGGCGCTGGAAGGCGGCAAACGAGAGAATATGGCGGCAGGTGCGTGAAAGGAGAGGAAGAATCGGCGCTGGAAGGCGGCAAAGGCGAGAATATGGCAGCACGCACCTGAAAGAACAGGAGGACTCGGCGTTGGAAGGCGGCAAAGGCGAGAATATGGCGGCACGTACCTGAAAGGAGAGGAAGAGTCGGCGCTGGAAGGCGGCAAAGGCGAGAATATGGCGGCAGGTGCGTGAAAGGAGAGGAAGAGTCGGCGCTGGAAGGCGGCAAAGGCGACAATATGGCGGTAGGTGCGTGACAGGAGAGGAAGAGTCGGCGCTGGAAGGCTGCAAAGGCAAGAATATGGCGGCAGCTGCGTGAAAGGAGAGGAAGAGTCGGCAGTGGAAGGCGGCAAAGTCAAAAATATGGCGGCACGTACCTGAAAGGAGAGGAAGAGTCGGCGCTGGAAGGCGGCAAAGGCGAGAATATGGCAGCCCGTGCGTGAAAGGAGAGGAAGAGTCGGCGCTGGAAGGCGGCAAAGGCGAGAATATGGCGGTAGGTGCGTGACAGGAGAGGAAGAGTCGGCGCTGGAAGGCTGCAAAGGCAAGAATATGGCGGCAGCTGCATGAAAGGAGAGGAAGAGTCGGCGGTGGAAGGCGGGAAATGCGAGAACATGGCGGCAACTCCGTGAAAGGAGAGGAAGAGTTGGCGCTGGAAGACGGCAAAGGCGAGAATATGGCGGCACGTACCTGAAAGGAGGGGAAGATTTGGCGCTGGAAGGCGGCAAAGGCGAGAATATGGCGGCAGCTGCGTGAAAGGAGAGGAAGAGTCGGCGCTGGAAGGCGGCAAAGGCGAGAATATGGCGGCAGGTGCGTGAAAGGAGAGGAAGAGTCGGCGCTGGAAGGCGGCAAAGGCGAGAATATGGCGGCACGTGCGTGAAAGGAGAGGAAGAGTCGGCGCTGGAAGGCGGCAAAGGCGAGAATATGGCGGCACGTACCTGAAAGGAGAGGAAGAGTCGGCAGTGGAAGGCGGCAAAGGCGAGAATATGGCGGCACGTACCTGAAAGGATAGGAAGAGTCGGCGCTGGAAGGCGGCAAAGGCGAGAATATGGCGGCAGCTGCATGAAAGGAGAGGAAGAGTCGGCAGTGGAAGGCGGCAAAGGCGAGAATATGGCAGCACGTACCTGAAAGGAGAGGAAGATTTGGCGCTGGAAGGCGGCAAACGAGAGAATATGGCGGCAACTGCATGAAAGGAGAGGAAGAGTCGGCGCTGGAAGGCGGCAAAGGCGAGAATATGGCAGCACGCACCTGAAAGAACAGGAAGAGTCGGCGCTGGAAGGCGGCAAAGGCGAGAATATGGCGGCACGTACCTGAAAGGAGAGGAAGATTTGGCGCTGGAAGGCGGCAAAGGCGAGAATATGGCAGCACGTGCGTGACAGGAGAGGAAGAGTCGGCGCTGGAACGCGGCAAAGGCGAGAATATGGTGGCAGCTGCGTAAAAGGAGAGGAAGAGTCGGCGCTGGAAGACGGCAAAGGCGAGAATATGGCGGCACGTACCTGAAAGGAGAGGAAGATTTGGCGCTGGAAGGCGGCAAAGGCGAGAATATGGCAGCACGTACCTGAAAGGAGAGGAAGAGTCGGCGCTGGAAGGCGGCAAAGGCGAGAATATGGCGGTAGGTGCGTGAGAGGAGAGGAAGAGTCGGCGCTGGAAGGCTGCAAAGGCAAGAATATGGCGGCAGCTGCGTGAAAGGAGAGGAAGAGTCGGCGGTGGAAGGCGGGAAATGCGAGAACATGGCGGCAACTCCGTGAAAGGAGAGGAAGAGTTGGCGCTGGAAGACGGCAAAGGCGAGAATATGGCGGCACGTACCTGAAAGGAGGGGAAGATTTGGCGCTGGAAGGCGGCAGAGGCGAGAATATGGCGGCACGTACCTGAAAGGAGAGGAAGAGTCGGCGCTGGAAGGCGGCAAAGGCGAGAATATGGCGGCAGGTGCGTGAAAGGAGAGGAAGAGTCGGCGCTGGAAGGCGGCAAAGGCGAGAATATGGCGGCACGTGCGTGAAAGGAGAGGAAGAGTCGGCGCTGGAAGGCGGCAAAGGCGAGAATATGGCGGCACGTACCTGAAAGGAGAGGAAGAGTCGGCAGTGGAAGGCGGCAAAGGCGAGAATATGGCGGCACGTACCTGAAAGGAGAGGAAGAGTCGGCGCTGGAAGGCGGCAAAGGCGAGAATATGGCGGCAGCTGCGTGAAAGGAGAGGAAGAGTCGGCAGTGGAAGGCGGCAAAGGCGAGAATATGGCAGCACGTACCTGAAAGGAGAGGAAGATTTGGCGCTGGAAGGCGGCAAACGAGAGAATATGGCGGCAACTGCATGAAAGGAGAGGAACAGTCGGCAGTGGAAGGCGGCAAAGGCGAGAATATGGCAGCACGCACCTGAAAGAACAGGAAGAGTCGGCGCTGGAAGGCGGCAAAGGCGAGAATATGGCGGCATGTACCTGAAAGGAGAGGAAGATTTGGCGCTGGAAGGCGGCAAAGGCGAGAATATGGCAGCACGTGCGTGACAGGAGAGGAAGAGTCGGTGCTGGAAGGCGGCAAAGGCGAGAATATGGCGGTAGGTGCGTGAAAGGAGAGGAAGAGTCGGCGCTGGAACGCGGCAAAGGCGAGAATATGGCGGCAGCTGCGTAAAAGGAGAGGAAGAGTCGGCGGTGGAAGGCGGGAAATGCAGAATATGGCGGCAACTGCGTGAAAGGAGAGGAAGAGTCGGCGCTGGAAGACGGCAAAGGCGAGAATATGGCGGCACGTACCTGAAAGGAGAGGAAGATTTGGCGCTGGAAGGCGGCAAAGGCGAGAATATGGCGGCAGCTGCGTGAAAGGAGAGGAAGAGTCGGCGCTGGAACGCGGCAAAGGCGAGAATATGGCGGCACGCACCTGAAAGGAGAGGAAGAGTCGGCGGTGGAAGGCGGCAAACGCGAGAATATGGCGACACGTACCTGAAAGGAGAGGAAGAGTCGGCGCTGGAAGGCGGCAAAGGCGAGAATATGGCGGCACGTACCTGAAAGTAGAGGAAGATTTGGCGCTGGAAGGCGGCAAATGCGAGAATATGGCGGCAGCTGCGTGAAAGGATAGGAAGAGTCGGCGGTGGAAGGCGGCAAAGGCGAGAATATGGCGGCACGTACCTGAAAGGAGAGGAAGAATCGGCGCTGGAAGGCGGCAAAGGCGAGAATATGGCGGCACGTACCTGAAAGGAGAGGAAGAGTTGGCAGTGGAAGGCGGCAAAGGCAAGAATATGGCGGCACGTACCTGAAAGGAGAGGAAGAGTCGGCGCTGGAAGGCGGCAAAGGCGAGAATATGGCGGCAGCTGCGTGAAAGGAGAGGAAGAGTCGGCGGTGGAAGGCGGGAAAGGCGAGAATATGGCGGCAACTGCGTGAAAGGAGAGGAAGAGTCGGCGCTGGAAGGCGGCAAATGCGAGAATATGGCGGCAGCTGCGTGAAAGGAGAGGAAGAGTCGGCAGTGGAATACGGCAAAGGCGAGAATATGGCGGCAACTGCGTGAAACTAGAGGAAGATTTGGCGATGGAAGGCGGCAAAGGCGAGAATATGGCGGCACGTACCTGAAAGGAGAGGAAGAGTCGGCACTGCAAGGCGGCAAAGGCGAGAATATGGCGGCACGTACCTGAAAGGAGAGGAAGATTTGGCGCTGGAAGGCGGCAAAGGCGAGAATATGGCGGCAGGTGCGTGAAAGGAGAGGAAGAGTCGGCGCTGGAAGGCGGCAAAGGCGAGAATATGGCGGCAGCTGCGTGAAAGGAGAGGAAGAGTCGGCTGTGGAAGGCGTCAAAGTCGATAATATGGCAGCATTTGCGTGACAGGAGAGGAAGAGTCGGCGCTGGAAGGCGGCAAAGGCGATAATATGGCAGCATTTGCGTGACAGGAGAGGAAGAGTCGGCGCTGGAAGGCGGCAAAGGCGAGAATATGGCGGCACGTACCTGAAAGGAGAGGAAGATTTGGCGCTGGAAGGCAGCAAAGGCGAGAATATGGCGGCAGGTGCGTGAAAGGAGAGGAAGAGTCGGCGCTGGAAGGCGGCAAAGGCGAGAATATGGCAGCACGTACCTGAAAGGAGAGGAAGATTTGGCGCTGGAAGGCGGCAAACGAGAGAATATGGCGGCAGCTGCGTGAAAGGAGAGGAAGAGTCGGCGCTGGAAGGCGGCAAAGGCGAGAATATGGCAGCACGTACCTGAAAGGAGAGGAAGATTTGGCGCTGGAAGGCGGCAAACGAGAGAATATGGCGGCAGGTGCGTGAAAGGAGAGGAAGAATCGGCGCTGGAAGGCGGCAAAGGCGAGAATATGGCAGCACGCACCTGAAAGAACAGGAAGACTCGGCGTTGGAAGGCGGCAAAGGCGAGAATATGGCGGCACGTACCTGAAAGGAGAGGAAGAGTCGGCGCTGGAAGGCGGCAAAGGCGAGAATATGGCGGCAGGTGCGTGAAAGGAGAGGAAGAGTCGGCGCTGGAAGGCGGCAAAGGCGACAATATGGCGGTAGGTGCGTGACAGGAGAGGAAGAGTCGGCGCTGGAAGGCTGCAAAGGCAAGAATATGGCGGCAGCTGCGTGAAAGGAGAGGAAGAGTCGGCAGTGGAAGGCGGCAAAGTCAAAAATATGGCGGCACGTACCTGAAAGGAGAGGAAGAGTCGGCGCTGGAAGGCGGCAAAGGCGAGAATATGGCAGCCCGTGCGTGAAAGGAGAGGAAGAGTCGGCGCTGGAAGGCGGCAAAGGCGAGAATATGGCGGTAGGTGCGTGACAGGAGAGGAAGAGTCGGCGCTGGAAGGCTGCAAAGGCAAGAATATGGCGGCAGCTGCATGAAAGGAGAGGAAGAGTCGGCGGTGGAAGGCGGGAAATGCGAGAACATGGCGGCAACTCCGTGAAAGGAGAGGAAGAGTTGGCGCTGGAAGACGGCAAAGGCGAGAATATGGCGGCACGTACCTGAAAGGAGGGGAAGATTTGGCGCTGGAAGGCGGCAAAGGCGAGAATATGGCGGCAGCTGCGTGAAAGGAGAGGAAGAGTCGGCGCTGGAAGGCGGCAAAGGCGAGAATATGGCGGCACGTGCGTGAAAGGAGAGGAAGAGTCGGCGCTGGAAGGCGGCAAAGGCGAGAATATGGCGGCACGTACCTGAAAGGAGAGGAAGAGTCGGCAGTGGAAGGCGGCAAAGGCGAGAATATGGCGGCACGTACCTGAAAGGAGAGGAAGAGTCGGCGCTGGAAGGCGGCAAAGGCGAGAATATGGCGGCAGCTGCGTGAAAGGAGAGGAAGAGTCGGCAGTGGAAGGCGGCAAAGGCGAGAATATGGCAGCACGTACCTGAAAGGAGAGGAAGATTTGGCGCTGGAAGGCGGCAAACGAGAGAATATGGCGTCAACTGCATGAAAGGAGAGGAAGAGTCGGCGCTGGAAGGCGGCAAAGGCGAGAATATGGCAGCACGCACCTGAAAGAACAGGAAGAGTCGGCGCTGGAAGGCGGCAAAGGCGAGAATATGGCGGCACGTACCTGAAAGGAGAGGAAGATTTGGCGCTGGAAGGCGGCAAAGGCGAGAATATGGCAGCACGTGCGTGACAGGAGAGGAAGAGTCGGCGCTGGAACGCGGCAAAGGCGAGAATATGGTGGCAGCTGCGTAAAAGGAGAGGAAGAGTCGGCGCTGGAAGACGGCAAAGGCGAGAATATGGCGGCACGTACCTGAAAGGAGAGGAAGATTTGGCGCTGGAAGGCGGCAAAGGCGAGAATATGGCAGCACGTACCTGAAAGGAGAGGAAGAGTCGGCGCTGGAAGGCGGCAAAGGCGAGAATATGGCGGTAGGTGCGTGAGAGGAGAGGAAGAGTCGGCGCTGGAAGGCTGCAAAGGCAAGAATATGGCGGCAGCTGCGTGAAAGGAGAGGAAGAGTCGGCGGTGGAAGGCGGGAAATGCGAGAACATGGCGGCAACTCCGTGAAAGGAGAGGAAGAGTTGGCGCTGGAAGACGGCAAAGGCGAGAATATGGCGGCACGTACCTGAAAGGAGGGGAAGATTTGGCGCTGGAAGGCGGCAGAGGCGAGAATATGGCGGCACGTACCTGAAAGGAGAGGAAGAGTCGGCGCTGGAAGGCGGCAAAGGCGAGAATATGGCGGCAGGTGCGTGAAAGGAGAGGAAGAGTCGGCGCTGGAAGGCGGCAAAGGCGAGAATATGGCGGCACGTGCGTGAAAGGAGAGGAAGAGTCGGCGCTGGAAGGCGGCAAAGGCGAGAATATGGCGGCACGTACCTGAAAGGAGAGGAAGAGTCGGCAGTGGAAGGCGGCAAAGGCGAGAATATGGCGGCACGTACCTGAAAGGAGAGGAAGAGTCGGCGCTGGAAGGCGGCAAAGGCGAGAATATGGCGGCAGCTGCGTGAAAGGAGAGGAAGAGTCGGCAGTGGAAGGCGGCAAAGGCGAGAATATGGCAGCACGTACCTGAAAGGAGAGGAAGATTTGGCGCTGGAAGGCGGCAAACGAGAGAATATGGCGGCAACTGCATGAAAGGAGAGGAACAGTCGGCAGTGGAAGGCGGCAAAGGCGAGAATATGGCAGCACGCACCTGAAAGAACAGGAAGAGTCGGCGCTGGAAGGCGGCAAAGGCGAGAATATGGCGGCATGTACCTGAAAGGAGAGGAAGATTTGGCGCTGGAAGGCGGCAAAGGCGAGAATATGGCAGCACGTGCGTGACAGGAGAGGAAGAGTCGGTGCTGGAAGGCGGCAAAGGCGAGAATATGGCGGTAGGTGCGTGAAAGGAGAGGAAGAGTCGGCGCTGGAACGCGGCAAAGGCGAGAATATGGCGGCAGCTGCGTAAAAGGAGAGGAAGAGTCGGCGGTGGAAGGCGGGAAATGCAGAATATGGCGGCAACTGCGTGAAAGGAGAGGAAGAGTCGGCGCTGGAAGACGGCAAAGGCGAGAATATGGCGGCACGTACCTGAAAGGAGAGGAAGATTTGGCGCTGGAAGGCGGCAAAGGCGAGAATATGGCGGCAGCTGCGTGAAAGGAGAGGAAGAGTCGGCGCTGGAACGCGGCAAAGGCGAGAATATGGCGGCACGCACCTGAAAGGAGAGGAAGAGTCGGCGGTGGAAGGCGGCAAACGCGAGAATATGGCGACACGTACCTGAAAGGAGAGGAAGAGTCGGCGCTGGAAGGCGGCAAAGGCGAGAATATGGCGGCACGTACCTGAAAGTAGAGGAAGATTTGGCGCTGGAAGGCGGCAAATGCGAGAATATGGCGGCAGCTGCGTGAAAGGATAGGAAGAGTCGGCGGTGGAAGGCGGCAAAGGCGAGAATATGGCGGCACGTACCTGAAAGGAGAGGAAGAATCGGCGCTGGAAGGCGGCAAAGGCGAGAATATGGCGGCACGTACCTGAAAGGAGAGGAAGAGTTGGCAGTGGAAGGCGGCAAAGGCAAGAATATGGCGGCACGTACCTGAAAGGAGAGGAAGAGTCGGCGCTGGAAGGCGGCAAAGGCGAGAATATGGCGGCAGCTGCGTGAAAGGAGAGGAAGAGTCGGCGGTGGAAGGCGGGAAAGGCGAGAATATGGCGGCAACTGCGTGAAAGGAGAGGAAGAGTCGGCGCTGGAAGGCGGCAAATGCGAGAATATGGCGGCAGCTGCGTGAAAGGAGAGGAAGAGTCGGCAGTGGAATACGGCAAAGGCGAGAATATGGCGGCAACTGCGTGAAACTAGAGGAAGATTTGGCGATGGAAGGCGGCAAAGGCGAGAATATGGCGGCACGTACCTGAAAGGAGAGGAAGAGTCGGCACTGCAAGGCGGCAAAGGCGAGAATATGGCGGCACGTACCTGAAAGGAGAGGAAGATTTGGCGCTGGAAGGCGGCAAAGGCGAGAATATGGCGGCAGGTGCGTGAAAGGAGAGGAAGAGTCGGCGCTGGAAGGCGGCAAAGGCGAGAATATGGCGGCAGGTGCGTGAAAGGAGAGGAAGAGTCGGCGCTGGAAGGCGGCAAACGCGAGAATATGGCGGCACGTACCTGAAAGGAGAGGAAGAGTCGGCGCTGGAAGGCGGCAAAGGCGAGAATATGGCGGCACGTACCTGAAAGTAGAGGAAGATTTGGCGCTGGAAGGCGGCAAATGCGAGAATATGGCGGCAGCTGCGTGAAAGGATAGGAAGAGTCGGCGGTGGAAGGCGGCAAAGGCGAGAATATCGCGGCAAGTACCTGAAAGGAGAGGAAGAGTCGGCGCTGGAAGGCGGCAAAGGCGAGAATATGGCGGCACGTACCTGAAAGGAGAGGAAGAGTCGGCAGTGGAAGGCGGCAAAGGCGAGAATATGGCGGCAGCTGCGTGAAAGGAGAGGAAGATTTGGCGCTGGAAGGCGGCAAAGGCGAGAATATGGCGGCAGCTGCGTGAAAGGAGAGGAAGAGTCGGCGCTGGAAGGCGGCAAAGGCGAGAATATGGCAGCACGCACCTGAAAGAACAGGAAGAGTCGGCGCTGGAAGGCGGCAAAGGCGAGAATATGGCGGCACGTACCTGAAAGGACAGGAAGAGTCGGCGCTGGAAGGCGGGAAATGCGAGAATATGGCGGCACGTACCTGAAAGGAGAGGAAGAGTCGGCGCTGGAAGGCGGCAAAGGCGAGAATATGGCGGCAGCTGCGTGAAAGGAGAGGAAGAGTCGGCAGTGGAAGACGGCAAAGGCGAGAATATGGCGGCAACTGCGTGAAACTAGAGGAAGATTTGGCGATGGAAGGCGGCAAAGGCGAGAATATGGCGGCACGTACCTGAAAGGAGAGGAAGAGTCGGCACTGCAAGGCGGCAAAGGCGAGAATATGGCAGCACGTACCTGAAAGGAGAGGAAGAGTCGGCACTGCAAGGCGGCAAAGGCGAGAATATGGCGGCACGTACCTGAAAGGAGAGGAAGATTTGGCGCTGGAAGGCGGCAAAGGCGAGAATATGGCGGCAACTGCGTGAAAGGAGAGGAAGAGTCGGCGCTGGAAGGCGGCAAAGGCGAGAATATGGCGGCAGCTGCGTGAAAGGAGAGGAAGAGTCGGCGGTGGAAGGCGGTAAAGGCGAGAATATGGCGGCCAGTACCTGAAAGGAGAGGAAGATTTGGCGCTGGAAGGCGGCAAACGAGAGAATATGGCGGCAACTGCATGAAAGGAGAGGAAGAGTTGGCAGTGGAAGGCAGCAAAGGCGAGAATATGGCGGCACGTACCTGAAAGGAGAGGAAGAGTCGGCACTGCAAGGCGGCAAAGGCGAGAATATGGCGGCACGTACCTGAAAGGAGAGGAAGATTTGGCGCTGGAAGGCGGCAAAGGCGAGAATATGGCGGCAACTGCGTGAAAGGAGAGGAAGAGTCGGCGCTGGAAGGCGGCAAAGGCGAGAATATGGCGGCAGCTGCGTGAAAGGAGAGGAAGAGTCGGCGGTGGAAGGCGGTAAAGGCGAGAATATGGCGGCACGTACCTGAAAGGAGGGGAAGATTTGGCGCTGGAAGGCGGCAAATGCGAGAATATGGCGGCACGTACCTGAAAGGAGAGGAAGATTTGGCGCTGGAAGGCGGCAAAGGCGAGAATATGGCGGCAACTGCGTGAAAGGAGAGGAAGATTTGGCGGTGGAAGGCGGCAAAGGCGAGAATATGGCGGCAACTGCGTGAAAGGAGAGGAAGATTTGGCGGTAGAAGCCGGCAAAGGCGAGAATATGGCGGCATGGACCAGAAAGGAGAGGAAGAGTCGGCGCTGGAAGGCGGCAAAGGCGAGAATATGGCGGCAACTGCGTGAAAGGACAGGAAGAGTCGGCGCTGGAAGGCGGCAAAGGTGAGAATATGGCGGCACGCACCTGAAAGGAGAGGAAGAGTCGGCGGTGGAAGGCGGCAAACGCGAGAATATGGCGGCACGTACCTGAAAGGAGAGGAAGAGTCGGCGCTGGAAGGCGGCAAAGGCGAGAATATGGCGGCACGTACCTGAAAGTAGAGGAAGATTTGGCGCTGGAAGGCGGCAAATGCGAGAATATGGCGGCAGCTGCGTGAAAGGATAGGAAGAGTCGGCGGTGGAAGGCGGCAAAGGCGAGAATATGGCGGCACGTACCTGAAAGGAGAGGAAGAGTTGGCGCTGGAAGGCGGCAAAGGCGAGAATATGGCAGCCCGTGCGTGAAAGGAGAGGAAGAGTCGGCGCTGGAAGGCGGCAAAGATGAGAATATGGCGGCACGTACCTGCAAGGAGAGGAAGATTTGGCGCTGGAAGGCGGCAAATGCGAGAATATGGCGGCAGCTGCGTGAAAGGATAGGAAGAGTCGGCGGTGGAAGGCGGCAAAGGCTAGAATATGGCGGCACGTACCTGAAAGGAGAGGAAGAATCGGCGCTGGAAGGCGGCAAAGGCGAGAATATGGCGGCACGTACCTGAAAGGAGAGGAAGAGTCGGCAGTGGAAGGCGGCAAAGGCGAGAATATGGCGGCAACTGCGTGAAAGGAGAGGAAGAGTCGGCGCTGGAAGGCGGCAAAGGCGAGAATATGGCTGCAGCTGCGTGAAAGGAGAGGAAGAGTCGGCGCTGGAAGGCGGCAAAGGCGAGAATATGGCAGCACGCACCTGAAAGAACAGGAAGAGTCGGCGCTGGAAGGCGGCAAAGGCGAGAATATGGCGGCACGTACCTGAAAGGAGAGGAAGAGTCGGCGCTGGAAGGCGGCAAAGGCGAGAATATGGCGGCAGCTGCGTGAAAGGAGAGGAAGAGTCGGCGGTGGAAGGCGGCAAAGGCGAGAATATGGCGGCACGTACCTGAAAGTAGAGGAAGATTTGGCGCTGGAAGGCGGCAAATGCGAGAATATGGCGGCAGCTGCGTGAAAGGATAGGAAGAGTCGGCGGTGGAAGGCGGCAAAGGCGAGAATATGGCGGCACGTACCTGAAAGGAGAGGAAGAATCGGCGCTGGAAGGCGGCAAAGGCGAGAATATGGCGGCACGTACCTGAAAGGAGAGGAAGAGTCGGCAGTGGAAGGCGGCAAAGGCAAGAATATGGCGGCACGTACCTGAAAGGAGAGGAAGAGTCGGCGCTGGAAGGCGGCAAAGGCGAGAATATGGCGGCAGCTGCGTGAAAGGAGAGGAAGAGTCGGCGCTGGAAGGCGGCAAAGGCGAGAATATGGCAGCACGCACCTGAAAGAACAGGAAGAGTCGGCGCTGGAATGCGGCAAAGGCGAGAATATGGCAGCACGTACCTGAAAGGAGAGGAAGAGTCGGCGCTGGAAGGCGGCAAAGGCGAGAATATGGCGGCAGCTGCGTGAAAGGAGAGGAAGAGTCGGCGGTGGAAGGCGGGAAAGGCGAGAATATGGCGGCAACTGCGTGAAAGGAGAGGAAGAGTCGGCGCTGGAAGGCGGCAAATGCGAGAATATGGCGGCAGCTGCGTGAAAGGAGAGGAAGAGTCGGCAGTGGAATACGGCAAAGGCGAGAATATGGCGGCAACTGCGTGAAACTAGAGGAAGATTTGGCGATGGAAGGCGGCAAAGGCGAGAATATGGCGGCACGTACCTGAAAGGAGAGGAAGAGTCGGCACTGGAAGGCGGCAAAGGCGAGAATATGGCGGCACGTACCTGAAAGGAGAGGAAGATTTGGCGCTGGAAGGCGGCAAAGGCGAGAATATGGCGGCAGCTGCGTGAAAGGAGAGGAAGAGTCGGCGCTGGAAGGCGGCAAAGGCGAGAATATGGCGGCAGGTGCGTGAAAGGAGAGGAAGAGTCGGCGCTGGAAGGCGGCAAACGCGAGAATATGGCGGCACGTACCTGAAAGGAGAGGAAGAGTCGGCGCTGGAAGGCGGCAAAGGCGAGAATATGGCGGCACGTACCTGAAAGTAGAGGAAGATTTGGCGCTGGAAGGCGGCAAATGCGAGAATATGGCGGCAGCTGCGTGAAAGGATAGGAAGAGTCGGCGGTGGAAGGCGGCAAAGGCGAGAATATCGCGGCAAGTACCTGAAAGGAGAGGAAGAATCGGCGCTGGAAGGCGGCAAAGGCGAGAATATGGCGGCACGTACCTGAAAGGAGAGGAAGAGTCGGCAGTGGAAGGCGGCAAAGGCGAGAATATGGCGGCACGTACCTGAAAGGAGAGGAAGAGTCGGCGCTGGAAGGCGGCAAAGGCGAGAATATGGCGGCAGCTGCGTGAAAGGAGAGGAAGAGTCGGCGCTGGAAGGCGGCAAAGGCGAGAATATGGCAGCACGCACCTGAAAGAACAGGAAGAGTCGGCGCTGGAAGGCGGCAAAGGCGAGAATATGGCGGCACGTACCTGAAAGGAGAGGAAGAGTCGGCGCTGGAAGGCGGGAAATGCGAGAATATGGCGGCAACTGCGTGAAAGGAGAGGAAGAGTCGGCGCTGGAAGGCGGCAAAGGCGAGAATATGGCGGCAGCTGCGTGAAAGGAGAGGAAGAGTCGGCAGTGGAAGACGGCAAAGGCGAGAATATGGCGGCAACTGCGTGAAACTAGAGGAAGATTTGGCGACGGAAGGCGGCAAAGGCGAGAATATGGCGGCACGTACCTGAAAGGAGAGGAAGAGTCGGCACTGCAAGGCGGCAAAGGCGAGAATATGGCAGCACGTACCTGAAAGGAGAGGAAGATTTGGCGCTGGAAGGCGGCAAAGGCGAGAATATGGCGGCAACTGCGTGAAAGGAGAGGAAGAGTCGGCGCTGGAAGGCGGCAAAGGCGAGAATATGGCGGCAGCTGCGTGAAAGGAGAGGAAGAGTCGGCGGTGGAAGGCGGTAAAGGCGAGAATATGGCGGCCAGTACCTGAAAGGAGAGGAAGATTTGGCGCTGGAAGGCGGCAAACGAGAGAATATGGCGGCAACTGCATGAAAGGAGAGGAAGAGTCGGCAGTGGAAGGCAGCAAAGGCGAGAATATGGCGGCACGTACCTGAAAGGAGAGGAAGAGTCGGCACTGCAAGGCGGCAAAGGCGAGAATATGGCGGCACGTACCTGAAAGGAGAGGAAGATTTGGCGCTGGAAGGCGGCAAAGGCGAGAATATGGCGGCAGCTGCGTGAAAGGAGAGGAAGAGTCGGCGGTGGAAGGCGGTAAAGGCGAGAATATGGCGGCACGTACCTGAAAGGAGGGGAAGATTTGGCGCTGGAAGGCGGCAAATGCGAGAATATGGCGGCACGTACCTGAAAGGAGAGGAAGAGTCGGCGCTGGAAGGCGGCAAAGGCGAGAATATGGCGGCAACTGCGTGAAAGGAGAGGAAGATTTGGCGCTGGAAGGCGGCAAAGGCGAGAATATGGCGGCAGCTGCGTGAAAGGAGAGGAAGAGTCGGCGCTGGAAGGCGGCAAAGGCGAGAATATGGCGGCAACTGTGTGAAAGGAGAGGAAGAGTCGGCGGTAGAAGCCGGCAAAGGCGAGAATATGGCGGCACGGACCAGAAAGGAGAGGAAGAGTCGGCGCTGGAAGGCGGCAAAGGCGAGAATATGGCGGCAACTGCGTGAAAGGACAGGAAGAGTTGGCGCTGGAAGGCGGCAAAGGTGAGAATATGGCGGCACGCACCTGAAAGGAGAGGAAGAGTCGGCGGTGGAAGGCGGCAAACGCGAGAATATGGCGGCACGTACCTGAAAGGAGAGGAAGAGTCGGCGCTGGAAGGCGGCAAAGGCGAGAATATGGCGGCACGTACCTGAAAGTAGAGGAAGATTTGGCGCTGGAAGGCGGCAAATGCGAGAATATGGCGGCAGCTGCGTGAAAGGATAGGAAGAGTCGGCGGTGGAAGGCGGCAAAGGCGAGAATATGGCGGCACGTACCTGAAAGGAGAGGAAGAGTTGGCGCTGGAAGGCGGCAAAGGCGAGAATATGGCAGCCCGTGCGTGAAAGGAGAGGAAGAGTCGGCGCTGGAAGGCGGCAAAGATGAGAATATGGCGGCACGTACCTGAAAGGAGAGGAAGAGTCGGCGCTGGAAGGCGGCAAATGCGAGAATATGGCGGCAGCTGCGTGAAAGGATAGGAAGAGTCGGCGGTGGAAGGCGGCAAAGGCTAGAATATGGCGGCACGTACCTGAAAGGAGAGGAAGAGTCGGCGCTGCAAGGCGGCAAAGGCGAGAATATGGCGGCACGTACCTGAAAGGAGAGGAAGAGTCGGCAGTGGAAGGCGGCAAAGGCGAGAATATGGTGGCACGTACCTGAAAGGAGAGGAAGAGTCGGCGCTGGAAGGCGGCAAAGGCGAGAATATGGCGGCACGTGCGTGAAAGGAGAGGAAGAGTCGGCGCTGGAAGGCGGCAAAGGCGAGAATATGGCAGCACGCACCTGAAAGAACAGGAAGAGTCGGCGCTGGAAGGCGGCAAAGGCGAGAATATGGCGGCACGTACCTGAAAGGAGAGGAAGAGTCGGCGCTGGAAGGCGGCAAAGGCGAGAATATGGCGGCAGCTGCGTGAAAGGAGAGGAAGAGTCAGCGGTGGAAGGCGGGAAATGCGAGAATATGGCGGCAACTGCGTGAAAGGATAGGAAGAGTCGGCGCTGGAAGGCGGCAAAGGCGAGAATATGGCGGCAGCTGCGTGAAAGGAGAGGAAGAGTCGGCAGTGGAAGACGGCAAAGGCGAGAATATGGCGGCAACTGCGTGAAACTAGAGGAAGATTTGGCGATCGAAGGCGGCAAAGGCGAGAATATGGCGGCACGTACCTGAAAGGAGAGGAAGAGTCGGCACTGCAAGGCGGCAAAGGCGAGAATATGGCGGCACGTACCTGAAAGGAGAGGAAGATTTGGCGCTGGAAGGCGGCAAAGGCGAGAATATGGCGGCAACTGCGTGAAAGGAGAGGAAGAGTCGGCGCTGGAAGGCGGCAAAGGCGAGAATATGGCGGCAGCTGCGTGAAAGGAGAGGAAGAGTCGGCGGTGGAAGGCGGGAAAGGCGAGAATATGGCGGCAACTGCGTGAAAGGAGAGGAAGAGTCGGCGCTGGAAGGCGGCAAATGCGAGAATATGGCGGCAGCTGCGTGAAAGGAGAGGAAGAGTCGGCAGTGGAATACGGCAAAGGCGAGAATATGGCGGCAACTGCGTGAAACTAGAGGAAGATTTGGCGATGGAAGGCGGCAAAGGCGAGAATATGGCGGCACGTACCTGAAAGGAGAGGAAGAGTCGGCACTGCAAGGCGGCAAAGGCGAGAATATGGCGGCACGTACCTGAAAGGAGAGGAAGATTTGGCGCTGGAAGGCGGCAAAGGCGAGAATATGGCGGCAGGTGCGTGAAAGGAGAGGAAGAGTCGGCGCTGGAAGGCGGCAAAGGCGAGAATATGGCGGCAGGTGCGTGAAAGGAGAGGAAGAGTCGGCGCTGGAAGGCGGCAAACGCGAGAATATGGCGGCACGTACCTGAAAGGAGAGGAAGAGTCGGCGCTGGAAGGCGGCAAAGGCGAGAATATGGCGGCACGTACCTGAAAGTAGAGGAAGATTTGGCGCTGGAAGGCGGCAAATGCGAGAATATGGCGGCAGCTGCGTGAAAGGATAGGAAGAGTCGGCGGTGGAAGGCGGCAAAGGCGAGAATATCGCGGCAAGTACCTGAAAGGAGAGGAAGAGTCGGCGCTGGAAGGCGGCAAAGGCGAGAATATGGCGGCACGTACCTGAAAGGAGAGGAAGAGTCGGCAGTGGAAGGCGGCAAAGGCGAGAATATGGCTGCAGCTGCGTGAAAGGAGAGGAAGATTTGGCGCTGGAAGGCGGCAAAGGCGAGAATATGGCGGCAGCTGCGTGAAAGGAGAGGAAGAGTCGGCGCTGGAAGGCGGCAAAGGCGAGAATATGGCAGCACGCACCTGAAAGAACAGGAAGAGTCGGCGCTGGAAGGCGGCAAAGGCGAGAATATGGCGGCACGTACCTGAAAGGAGAGGAAGAGTCGGCGCTGGAAGGCGGGAAATGCGAGAATATGGCGGCACGTACCTGAAAGGAGAGGAAGAGTCGGCGCTGGAAGGCGGCAAAGGCGAGAATATGGCGGCAGCTGCGTGAAAGGAGAGGAAGAGTCGGCAGTGGAAGACGGCAAAGGCGAGAATATGGCGGCAACTGCGTGAAACTAGAGGAAGATTTGGCGATGGAAGGCGGCAAAGGCGAGAATATGGCGGCACGTACCTGAAAGGAGAGGAAGAGTCGGCACTGCAAGGCGGCAAAGGCGAGAATATGGCAGCACGTACCTGAAAGGAGAGGAAGATTTGGCGCTGGAAGGCGGCAAAGGCGAGAATATGGCGGCAACTGCGTGAAAGGAGAGGAAGAGTCAGCGCTGGAAGGCGGCAAAGGCGAGAATATGGCGGCAGCTGCGTGAAAGGAGAGGAAGAGTCGGCGGTGGAAGGCGGTAAAGGCGAGAATATGGCGGCCAGTACCTGAAAGGAGAGGAAGATTTGGCGCTGGAAGGCGGCAAACGAGAGAATATGGCGGCAACTGCATGAAAGGAGAGGAAGAGTTGGCAGTGGAAGGCAGCAAAGGCGAGAATATGGCGGCACGTACCTGAAAGGAGAGGAAGAGTCGGCACTGCAAGGCGGCAAAGGCGAGAATATGGCGGCACGTACCTGAAAGGAGAGGAAGATTTGGCGCTGGAAGGCGGCAAAGGCGAGAATATGGCGGCAACTGCGTGAAAGGAGAGGAAGAGTCGGCGCTGGAAGGCGGCAAAGGCGAGAATATGGCGGCAGCTGCGTGAAAGGAGAGGAAGAGTCGGCGGTGGAAGGCGGTAAAGGCGAGAATATGGCGGCACGTACCTGAAAGGAGGGGAAGATTTGGCGCTGGAAGGCGGCAAATGCGAGAATATGGCGGCACGTACCTGAAAGGAGAGGAAGATTTGGCGCTGGAAGGCGGCAAAGGCGAGAATATGGCGGCAACTGCGTGAAAGGAGAGGAAGATTTGGCGGTGGAAGGCGGCAAAGGCGAGAATATGGCGGCAGCTGCGTGAAAGGAGAGGAAGAGTCGGCGCTGGAAGGCGGCAAACGCGAGAATATGGCGGCAACTGTGTGAAAGGAGAGGAAGAGTCGGCGGTAGAAGCCGGCAAAGGCGAGAATATGGCGGCATGGACCAGAAAGTAGAGGAAGAGTCGGCGCTGGAAGGCGGCAAAGGCGAGAATATGGCGGCAACTGCGTGAAAGGACAGGAAGAGTCGGCGCTGGAAGGCGGCAAAGGTGAGAATATGGCGGCACGCACCTGAAAGGAGAGGAAGAGTCGGCGGTGGAAGGCGGCAAACGCGAGAATATGGCGGCACGTACCTGAAAGGAGAGGAAGAGTCGGCGCTGGAAGGCGGCAAAGGCGAGAATATGGCGGCACGTACCTGAAAGTAGAGGAAGATTTGGCGCTGGAAGGCGGCAAATGCGAGAATATGGCGGCAGCTGCGTGAAAGGATAGGAAGAGTCGGCGGTGGAAGGCGGCAAAGGCGAGAATATGGCGGCACGTACCTGAAAGGAGAGGAAGAGTTGGCGCTGGAAGGCGGCAAAGGCGAGAATATGGCAGCCCGTGCGTGAAAGGAGAGGAAGAGTCGGCGCTGGAAGGCGGCAAAGATGAGAATATGGCGGCACGTACCTGCAAGGAGAGGAAGATTTGGCGCTGGAAGGCGGCAAATGCGAGAATATGGCGGCAGCTGCGTGAAAGGATAGGAAGAGTCGGCGGTGGAAGGCGGCAAAGGCTAGAATATGGCGGCACGTACCTGAAAGGAGAGGAAGAATCGGCGCTGGAAGGCGGCAAAGGCGAGAATATGGCGGCACGTACCTGAAAGGAGAGGAAGAGTCGGCAGTGGAAGGCGGCAAAGGCGAGAATATGGCGGCAACTGCGTGAAAGGAGAGGAAGAGTCGGCGCTGGAAGGCGGCAAAGGCGAGAATATGGCTGCAGCTGCGTGAAAGGAGAGGAAGAGTCGGCGCTGGAAGGCGGCAAAGGCGAGAATATGGCAGCACGCACCTGAAAGAACAGGAAGAGTCGGCGCTGGAAGGCGGCAAAGGCGAGAATATGGCGGCACGTACCTGAAAGGAGAGGAAGAGTCGGCGCTGGAAGGCGGCAAAGGCGAGAATATGGCGGCAGCTGCGTGAAAGGAGAGGAAGAGTCGGCGGTGGAAGGCGGCAAAGGCGAGAATATGGCGGCACGTACCTGAAAGTAGAGGAAGATTTGGCGCTGGAAGGCGGCAAATGCGAGAATATGGCGGCAGCTGCGTGAAAGGATAGGAAGAGTCGGCGGTGGAAGGCGGCAAAGGCGAGAATATGGCGGCACGTACCTGAAAGGAGAGGAAGAATCGGCGCTGGAAGGCGGCAAATGCGAGAATATGGCGGCACGTACCTGAAAGGAGAGGAAGAGTCGGCAGTGGAAGGCGGCAAAGGCAAGAATATGGCGGCACGTACCTGAAAGGAGAGGAAGAGTCGGCGCTGGAAGGCGGCAAAGGCGAGAATATGGCGGCAGCTGCGTGAAAGGAGAGGAAGAGTCAGCGCTGGAAGGCGGCAAAGGCGAGAATATGGCAGCACGCACCTGAAAGAACAGGAAGAGTCGGCGCTGGAATGCGGCAAAGGCGAGAATATGGCAGCACGTACCTGAAAGGAGAGGAAGAGTCGGCGCTGGAAGGCGGCAAAGGCGAGAATATGGCGGCAGCTGCGTGAAAGGAGAGGAAGAGTCGGCGGTGGAAGGCGGGAAAGGCGAGAATATGGCGGCAGGTGCGTGAAAGGAGAGGAAGAGTCGGCGCTGGAAGGCGGCAAATGCGAGAATATGGCGGCAGCTGCGTGAAAGGAGAGGAAGAGTCGGCAGTGGAATACGGCAAAGGCGAGAATATGGCGGCAACTGCGTGAAACTAGAGGAAGATTTGGCGATGGAAGGCGGCAAAGGCGAGAATATGGCGGCACGTACCTGAAAGGAGAGGAAGAGTCGGCACTGCAAGGCGGCAAAGGCGAGAATATGGCGGCACGTACCTGAAAGGAGAGGAAGATTTGGCGCTGGAAGGCGGCAAAGGCGAGAATATGGCGGCAGCTGCGTGAAAGGAGAGGAAGAGTCGGCGCTGGAAGGCGGCAAAGGCGAGAATATGGCGGCAGGTGCGTGAAAGGAGAGGAAGAGTCGGCGCTGGAAGGCGGCAAACGCGAGAATATGGCGGCACGTACCTGAAAGGAGAGGAAGAGTCGGCGCTGGAAGGCGGCAAAGGCGAGAATATGGCGGCACGTACCTGAAAGTAGAGGAAGATTTGGCGCTGGAAGGCGGCAAATGCGAGAATATGGCGGCAGCTGCGTGAAAGGATAGGAAGAGTCGGCGGTGGAAGGCGGCAAAGGCGAGAATATCGCGGCAAGTACCTGAAAGGAGAGGAAGAATCGGCGCTGGAAGGCGGCAAAGGCGAGAATATGGCGGCACGTACCTGAAAGGAGAGGAAGAGTCGGCAGTGGAAGGCGGCAAAGGCGAGAATATGGCGGCACGTACCTGAAAGGAGAGGAAGAGTCGGCGCTGGAAGGCGGCAAAGGCGAGAATATGGCGGCAGCTGCGTGAAAGGAGAGGAAGAGTCGGCGCTGGAAGGCGGCAAAGGCGAGAATATGGCAGCACGCACCTGAAAGAACAGGAAGAGTCGGCGCTGGAAGGCGGCAAAGGCGAGAATATGGCGGCACGTACCTGAAAGGAGAGGAAGAGTCGGCGCTGGAAGGCGGGAAATGCGAGAATATGGCGGCAACTGCGTGAAAGGAGAGGAAGAGTCGGCGCTGGAAGGCGGCAAAGGCGAGAATATGGCGGCAGCTGCGTGAAAGGAGAGGAAGAGTCGGCAGTGGAAGACGGCAAAGGCGAGAATATGGCGGCAACTGCGTGAAACTAGAGGAAGATTTGGCGACGGAAGGCGGCAAAGGCGAGAATATGGCGGCACGTACCTGAAAGGAGAGGAAGAGTCGGCACTGCAAGGCGGCAAAGGCGAGAATATGGCAGCACGTACCTGAAAGGAGAGGAAGATTTGGCGCTGGAAGGCGGCAAAGGCGAGAATATGGCGGCAACTGCGTGAAAGGAGAGGAAGAGTCGGCGCTGGAAGGCGGCAAAGGCGAGAATATGGCGGCAGCTGCGTGAAAGGAGAGGAAGAGTCGGCGGTGGAAGGCGGTAAAGGCGAGAATATGGCGGCCAGTACCTGAAAGGAGAGGAAGATTTGGCGCTGGAAGGCGGCAAACGAGAGAATATGGCGGCAACTGCATGAAAGGAGAGGAAGAGTCGGCAGTGGAAGGCAGCAAAGGCGAGAATATGGCGGCACGTACCTGAAAGGAGAGGAAGAGTCGGCACTGCAAGGCGGCAAAGGCGAGAATATGGCGGCACGTACCTGAAAGGAGAGGAAGATTTGGCGCTGGAAGGCGGCAAAGGCGAGAATATGGCGGCAACTGCGTGAAAGGAGAGGAAGAGTCGGCGCTGGAAGGCGGCAAAGGCGAGAATATGGCGGCAGCTGCGTGAAAGGAGAGGAAGAGTCGGCGCTGGAAGGCGGCAAAGGCGAGAATATGGCGGCACGTACCTGAAAGGAGGGGAAGATTTGGCGCTGGAAGGCGGCAAATGCGAGAATATGGCGGCACGTACCTGAAAGGAGAGGAAGAGTCGGCGCTGGAAGGCGGCAAAGGCGAGAATATGGCGGCAACTGCGTGAAAGGAGAGGAAGATTTGGCGGTGGAAGGCGGCAAAGGCGAGAATATGGCGGCAGCTGCGTGAAAGGAGAGGAAGAGTCGGCGCTGGAAGGCGGCAAAGGCGAGAATATGGCGGCAACTGTGTGAAAGGAGAGGAAGAGTCAGCGGTAGAAGCCGGCAAAGGCGAGAATATGGCGGCACGGACCAGAAAGGAGAGGAAGAGTCGGCGCTGGAAGGCGGCAAAGGCGAGAATATGGCGGCAACTGCGTGAAAGGACAGGAAGAGTTGGCGCTGGAAGGCGGCAAAGGTGAGAATATGGCGGCACGCACCTGAAAGGAGAGGAAGAGTCGGCGGTGGAAGGCGGCAAACGCGAGAATATGGCGGCACGTACCTGAAAGGAGAGGAAGAGTCGGCGCTGGAAGGCGGCAAAGGCGAGAATATGGCGGCACGTACCTGAAAGTAGAGGAAGATTTGGCGCTGGAAGGCGGCAAATGCGAGAATATGGCGGCAGCTGCGTGAAAGGATAGGAAGAGTCGGCGGTGGAAGGCGGCAAAGGCGAGAATATGGCGGCACGTACCTGAAAGGAGAGGAAGAGTTGGCGCTGGAAGGCGGCAAAGGCGAGAATATGGCAGCCCGTGCGTGAAAGGAGAGGAAGAGTCGGCGCTGGAAGGCGGCAAAGATGAGAATATGGCGGCACGTACCTGAAAGGAGAGGAAGATTTGGCGCTGGAAGGCGGCAAATGCGAGAATATGGCGGCAGCTGCGTGAAAGGAGAGGAAGAGTCGGCGGTGGAAGGCGGCAAAGGCTAGAATATGGCGGCACGTACCTGAAAGGAGAGGAAGAGTCGGCGCTGCAAGGCGGCAAAGGCGAGAATATGGCGGCACGTACCTGAAAGGAGAGGAAGAGTCGGCAGTGGAAGGCGGCAAAGGCGAGAATATGGCGGCACGTACCTGAAAGGAGAGGAAGAGTCGGCGCTGGAAGGCGGCAAAGGCGAGAATATGGCTGCAGCTGCGTGAAAGGAGAGGAAGAGTCGGCGCTGGAAGGCGGCAAAGGCGAGAATATGGCAGCACGCACCTGAAAGAACAGGAAGAGTCGGCGCTGGAAGGCGGCAAAGGCGAGAATATGGCGGCACGTACCTGAAAGGAGAGGAAGAGTCGGCGCTGGAAGGCGGCAAAGGCGAGAATATGGCGGCAGCTGCGTGAAAGGAGAGGAAGAGTCAGCGGTGGAAGGCGGGAAATGCGAGAATATGGCGGCAACTGCGTGAAAGGATAGGAAGAGTCGGCGCTGGAAGGCGGCAAAGGCGAGAATATGGCGGCAGCTGCGTGAAAGGAGAGGAAGAGTCGGCAGTGGAAGACGGCAAAGGCGAGAATATGGCGGCAACTGCGTGAAACTAGAGGAAGATTTGGCGATCGAAGGCGGCAAAGGCGAGAATATGGCGGCACGTACCTGAAAGGAGAGGAAGAGTCGGCACTGCAAGGCGGCAAAGGCGAGAATATGGCGGCACGTACCTGAAAGGAGAGGAAGATTTGGCGCTGGAAGGCGGCAAAGGCGAGAATATGGCGGCAACTGCGTGAAAGGAGAGGAAGAGTCGGCGCTGGAAGGCGGCAAAGGCGAGAATATGGCGGCAGCTGCGTGAAAGGAGAGGAAGAGTCGGCGCTGGAAGGCGGCAAAGGCGAGAATATGGCGGCACGTACCTGAAAGGAGAGGAAGAGTCGGCAGTGGAAGGCGGCAAAGGCGAGAATATGGCGGCACGTACCTGAAAGGAGAGGAAGAGTCGGCGCTGGAAGGCGGCAAAGGCGAGAATATGGCGGCAACTGCGTGAAAGGAGAGGAAGATTTGGCGGTGGAAGGCGGCAAAGGCGAGAATATGGCGGCAGCTGCGTGAAAGGAGAGGAAGAGTCGGCGCTGGAAGGCGGCAAAGGCGAGAATATGGCGGCAGGTGCGTGAAAGGAGAGGAAGATTTGGCGCTGGAAGGCGGCAAAGGCGAGAATATGGCGGCACGGACCAGAAAGGAGAGGAAGAGTCGGCGCTGGAAGGCGGCAAAGGCGAGAATATGGCGGCAACTGCGTGAAAGGACAGGAAGTGTCGGCGCTGGAAGGCGGCAAAGGTCAGAATATGGCGGCACGCACCTGAAAGGAGAGGAAGAGTCGGCGGTGGAAGGCGGCAAAGGCGAGAATATGGCGGCACGTACCTGAAAGTAGAGGAAGATTTGGCGCTGGAAGGCGGCAAATGCGAGAATATGGCGGCAGCTGCGTGAAAGGATAGGAAGAGTCGGCGGTGGAAGGCGGCAAAGGCGACAATATGGCGGCACGTACCTGAAAGGAGAGGAAGAGTTGGCGCTGGAAGGCGGCAAAGGCGAGAATATGGCAGCCCGTGCGTGAAAGGAGAGGAAGAGTCGGCGCTGGAAGGCGGCAAAGATGAGAATATGGCGACACGTACCTGAAAGGAGAGGAAGAGTCGGCGCTGGAAGGCGGCAAATGCGAGAATATGGCAGCCCGTGCGTGAAAGGAGAGGAAGAGTCGGCGCTGGAAGGCGGCAAAGGCGAGAATATGGCAGCAGGTGCGTGAAAGGAGAGGAAGAGTCGGCGCTGGAAGGCGGCAAAGGCGAGAATATGGCGGCAGCTGCGTGAAAGGAGAGGAAGAGTCGGCTGTGGAAGGCGTCAAAGTCGATAATATGGCAGCATTTGCGTGACAGGAGAGGAAGAGTCGGCGCTGGAAGGCGGCAAAGGCGATAATATGGCAGCATTTGCGTGACAGGAGAGGAAGAGTCGGCGCTGGAAGGCGGCAAAGGCGAGAATATGGCGGCACGTACCTGAAAGGAGAGGAAGATTTGGCGCTGGAAGGCAGCAAAGGCGAGAATATGGCGGCAGGTGCGTGAAAGGAGAGGAAGAGTCGGCGCTGGAAGGCGGCAAAGGCGAGAATATGGCAGCACGTACCTGAAAGGAGAGGAAGATTTGGCGCTGGAAGGCGGCAAACGAGAGAATTTGGCGGCAGCTGCGTGAACGGAGAGGAAGAGTCGGCGCTGGAAGGCGGCAAAGGCGAGAATATGGCGGCACGTACCTGAAAGGAGAGGAAGATTTGGCGCTGGAAGGCGGCAAACGAGAGAATATGGCGGCAGGTGCGTGAAAGGAGAGGAAGAATCGGCGCTGGAAGGCGGCAAAGGCGAGAATATGGCAGCACGCACCTGAAAGTAGAGGAAGATTTGGCGCTGGAAGGCGGCAAAGGCGAGAATATGGCGGCAGCTGCGTGAAAGGATAGGAAGAGTCGGCGGTGGAAGGCGGCAAAGGCGACAATATGGCGGCACGTACCTGAAAGGAGAGGAAGAGTTGGCGCTGGAAGGCGGCAAAGGCGAGAATATGGCAGCCCGTGCGTGAAAGGAGAGGAAGAGTCGGCGCTGGAAGGCGGCAAAAATGAGAATATGGCGGCACGTACCTGAAAGGAGAGGAAGAGTCGGCGCTGGAAGGCGGCAAATGCGAGAATATGGCAGCCCGTGCGTGAAAGGAGAGGAAGAGTCGGCGCTGGAAGGCGGCAAAGGCGAGAATATGGCAGCAGGTGCGTGAAAGGAGAGGAAGAGTCGGCGCTGGAAGGCGGCAAAGGCGAGAATATGGCGGCAGCTGCGTGAAAGGAGAGGAAGAGTCGGCTGTGGAAGGCGTCAAAGTCGATAATATGGCAGCATTTGCGTGACAGGAGAGGAAGAGTCGGCGCTGGAAGGCGGCAAAGGCGATAATATGGCGGCAACTGCGTGACAGGAGAGGAAGAGTCGGCGCTGGAAGGCGGCAAAGGCGAGAATATGGCGGCACGTACCTGAAAGGAGAGGAAGATTTGGCGCTGGAAGGCAGCAAAGGCGAGAATATGGCGGCAGGTGCGTGAAAGGAGAGGAAGAGTCGGCGCTGGAAGGCGGCAAAGGCGAGAATATGGCAGCACGTACCTGAAAGGAGAGGAAGATTTGGCGCTGGAAGGCGGCAAACGAGAGAATTTGGCGGCAGCTGCGTGAAAGGAGAGGAAGAGTCGGCGCTGGAAGGCGGCAAAGGCGAGAATATGGCAGCACGTACCTGAAAGGAGAGGAAGATTTGGCGCTGGAAGGCGGCAAAGGCGAGAATATGGCGGCACGTACCTGAAAGGAGAGGAAGAGTCGGCGCTGGAAGGCGGCAAAGGCGAGAATATGGCGGCAGCTGCGTGAAAGGAGAGGAAGAGTCGGCGCTGGAAGGCGGCAAAGGCGAGAATATGGCGGCACGTACCTGAAAGGAGAGGAAGAGTCGGCAGTGGAAGGCGGCAAAGGCGAGAATATGGCGGCACGTACCTGAAAGGAGAGGAAGAGTCGGCGCTGGAAGGCGGCAAAGGCGAGAATATGGCGGCAACTGCGTAAAAGGAGAGGAAGATTTGGCGGTGGAAGGCGGCAAAGGCGAGAATATGGCGGCAGCTGCGTGAAAGGAGAGGAAGAGTCGGCGCTGGAAGGCGGCAAAGGCGAGAATATGGCGGCAGGTGCGTGAAAGGAGAGGAAGATTTGGCGCTGGAAGGCGGCAAAGGCGAGAATATGGCGGCACGGACCAGAAAGGAGAGGAAGAGTCGGCGCTGGAAGGCGGCAAAGGCGAGAATATGGCGGCAACTGCGTGAAAGGACAGGAAGTGTCGGCGCTGGAAGGCGGCAAAGGTCAGAATATGGCGGCACGCACCTGAAAGGAGAGGAAGAGTCGGCGGTGGAAGGCGGCAAAGGCGAGAATATGGCGGCACGTACCTGAAAGTAGAGGAAGATTTGGCGCTGGAAGGCGGCAAATGCGAGAATATGGCGGCAGCTGCGTGAAAGGATAGGAAGAGTCGGCGGTGGAAGGCGGCAAAGGCGACAATATGGCGGCACGTACCTGAAAGGAGAGGAAGAGTTGGCGCTGGAAGGCGGCAAAGGCGAGAATATGGCAGCCCGTGCGTGAAAGGAGAGGAAGAGTCGGCGCTGGAAGGCGGCAAAGATGAGAATATGGCGGCACGTACCTGAAAGGAGAGGAAGAGTCGGCGCTGGAAGGCGGCAAATGCGAGAATATGGCAGCCCGTGCGTGAAAGGAGAGGAAGAGTCGGCGCTGGAAGGCGGCAAAGGCGAGAATATGGCAGCAGGTGCGTGAAAGGAGAGGAAGAGTCGGCGCTGGAAGGCGGCAAAGGCGAGAATATGGCGGCAGCTGCGTGAAAGGAGAGGAAGAGTCGGCTGTGGAAGGCGTCAAAGTCGATAATATGGCAGCATTTGCGTGACAGGAGAGGAAGAGTCGGCGCTGGAAGGCGGCAAAGGCGATAATATGGCAGCATTTGCGTGACAGGAGAGGAAGAGTCGGCGCTGGAAGGCGGCAAAGGCGAGAATATGGCGGCACGTACCTGAAAGGAGAGGAAGATTTGGCGCTGGAAGGCAGCAAAGGCGAGAATATGGCGGCAGGTGCGTGAAAGGAGAGGAAGAGTCGGCGCTGGAAGGCGGCAAAGGCGAGAATATGGCAGCACGTACCTGAAAGGAGAGGAAGATTTGGCGCTGGAAGGCGGCAAACGAGAGAATTTGGCGGCAGCTGCGTGAACGGAGAGGAAGAGTCGGCGCTGGAAGGCGGCAAAGGCGAGAATATGGCGGCACGTACCTGAAAGGAGAGGAAGATTTGGCGCTGGAAGGCGGCAAACGAGAGAATATGGCGGCAGGTGCGTGAAAGGAGAGGAAGAATCGCCGCTGGAAGGCGGCAAAGGCGAGAATATGGCAGCACGCACCTGAAAGTAGAGGAAGATTTGGCGCTGGAAGGCGGCAAATGCGAGAATATGGCGGCAGCTGCGTGAAAGGATAGGAAGAGTCGGCGGTGGAAGGCGGCAAAGGCGACAATATGGCGGCACGTACCTGAAAGGAGAGGAAGAGTTGGCGCTGGAAGGCAGCAAAGGCGAGAATATGGCAGCCCGTGCGTGAAAGGAGAGGAAGAGTCGGCGCTGGAAGGCGGCAAAAATGAGAATATGGCGGCACGTACCTGAAAGGAGAGGAAGAGTCGGCGCTGGAAGGCGGCAAATGCGAGAATATGGCAGCCCGTGCGTGAAAGGAGAGGAAGAGTCGGCGCTGGAAGGCGGCAAAGGCGAGAATATGGCAGCAGGTGCGTGAAAGGAGAGGAAGAGTCGGCGCTGGAAGGCGGCAAAGGCGAGAATATGGCGGCAGCTGCGTGAAAGGAGAGGAAGAGTCGGCTGTGGAAGGCGTCAAAGTCGATAATATGGCAGCATTTGCGTGACAGGAGAGGAAGAGTCGGCGCTGGAAGGCGGCAAAGGCGATAATATGGCAGCATATGCGTGACAGGAGAGGAAGAGTCGGCGCTGGAAGGCGGCAAAGGCGAGAATATGGCGGCACGTACCTGAAAGGAGAGGAAGATTTGGCGCTGGAAGGCAGCAAAGGCGAGAATATGGCGGCAGGTGCGTGAAAGGAGAGGAAGAGTCGGCGCTGGAAGGCGGCAAAGGCGAGAATATGGCAGCACGTACCTGAAAGGAGAGGAAGATTTGGCGCTGGAAGGCGGCAAACGAGAGAATTTGGCGGCAGCTGCGTGAAAGGAGAGGAAGAGTCGGCGCTGGAAGGCGGCAAAGGCGAGAATATGGCAGCACGTACCTGAAAGGAGAGGAAGATTTGGCGCTGGAAGGCGGCAAAGGCGAGAATATGGCAGCACGTGCGTGACAGGAGAGGAAGAGTCGCCACTAGAAGGCGGCAAAGGCGAGAATATGGCGGCAGCTGCGTGAAAGGAGAGGAAGAGTCGGCGCTGGAAGGCGGCAAAGGCGAGAATATGGCGGCAGCTGCGTAAAAGGAGAGGAAGAGTCGGCGGTGGAAGGCGGGAAATGCGAGAACATGGCGGCAACTGCATGAAAGGAGAGGAAGAGTCGGCAGTGGAAGGCAGCAAAGGCGAGAATATGGCAGCACGCACCTGAAAGAACAGGAAGAGTCGGCGCTGGAAGGCGGCAAAGGCGAGAATATGGCGGCACGTACCTGAAAGGAGAGGAAGATTTGGCGCTGGAAGGCGGCAAAGGCGAGAATATGGCAGCACGTGCGTGACAGGAGAGGAAGAGTCGCCGCTAGAAGGCGGCAAAGGCGAGAATATGGCGGCAGCTGCGTGAAAGGATAGGAAGAGTCGGCGCTGGAAGGCGGCAAAGGCGAGAATATGGCAGCACGTACCTGAAAGGAGAGGAAGATTTGGCGCTGGAAGGCGGCAAACGAGACATATGGCGGCAGCTGCGTGAAAGGAGAGGAAGAGTCGGCGCTGGAAGGCGGCAAAGGCGAGAATATGGCAGCACGTACCTGAAAGGAGAGGAAGATTTGGCGCTGGAAGGCGGCAAACGAGAGAATATGGCGGCAACTGCGTGAAAGGAGAGGAAGAATCGGCGCTGGAAGGCGGCAAAGGCGAGAATATGGCACCACGCACCTGAAAGACCAGGAAGACTCGGCGTTGGAAGGCGGCAAAGGCAAAAATATGGCGGCACGTACCTGAAAGGAGAGGAAGAGTCGGCGCTGGAAGGCGGCAAAGGCGAGAATATGGCAGCCCGTGCGTGAAAGGAGAGGAAGAGTCGGCGCTGGAAGGCGGCAAAGGCGAGAATATGGCGGTAGGTGCGTGACAGGAGAGGAAGAGTCGGCGCTGGAAGGCTGCAAAGGCAAGAATATGGCGGCAGCTGCATGAAAGGAGAGGAAGAGTCGGCGGTGGAAGGCGGGAAATGCGAGAACATGGCGGCAACTCCGTGAAAGGAGAGGAAGAGTTGGCGCTGGAAGACGGCAAAGGCGAGAATATGGCGGCACGTACCTGAAAGGAGGGGAAGATTTGGCGCTGGAAGGCGGCAAAGGCGAGAATATGGCGGCAGCTGCGTGAAAGGAGAGGAAGATTTGGCGCTGGAAGGCGGCAAAGGCGAGAATATGGCGGCAGGTGCGTGAAAGGAGAGGAAGAGTCGGCGCTGGAAGGCGGCAAAGGCGAGAATATGGCGGCACGTGCGTGAAAGGAGAGGAAGAGTCGGCGCTGGAAGGCGGCAAAGGCGAGAATATGGCGGCACGTACCTGAAAGGAGAGGAAGAGTCGGCAGTGGAAGGCGGCAAAGGCGAGAATATGGCGGCACGTACCTGAAAGGAGAGGAAGAGTCGGCGCTGGAAGGCGGCAAAGGCGAGAATATGGCGGCAGCTGCGTGAAAGGAGAGGAAGAGTCGGCAGTGGAAGGCGGCAAAGGCGAGAATATGGCAGCACGTACCTGAAAGGAGAGGAAGATTTGGCGCTGGAAGGCGGCAAACGAGAGAATATGGCGGCAACTGCATGAAAGGAGAGGAAGAGTCGGCGCTGGAAGGCGGCAAAGGCGAGAATATGGCAGCACGCACCTGAAAGAACAGGAAGAGTCGGCGCTGGAAGGCGGCAAAGGCGAGAATATGGCGGCACGTACCTGAAAGGAGAGGAAGATTTGGCGCTGGAAGGCGGCAAAGGCGAGAATATGGCAGCACGTGCGTGACAGGAGAGGAAGACTCGGCGCTGGAACGCGGCAAAGGCGAGAATATGGCGGCAGCTGCGTAAAAGGAGAGGAAGAGTCGGCGCTGGAAGACGGCAAAGGCGAGAATATGGCGGCACGTACCTGAAAGGAGAGGAAGATTTGGCGCTGGAAGGCGGCAAAGTCGAGAATATGGCAGCACGTACCTGAAAGGAGAGGAAGAGTCGGCGCTGGAATGCGGCAAAGGCGAGAATATGGCGGCAGCTGCGTGAAAGGAGAGGAAGAGTCGGCGGTGGAAGGCGGCAAAGGCGAGAATATGGCGGCACGCACCTGAAAGGAGAGGAAGAGTCGGCGGTGGAAGGCGGCAAACGCGAGAATATGGCGACACGTACCTGAAAGGAGAGGAAGAGTCGGCGCTGGAAGGCGGCAAAGGCGAGAATATGGCGGCACGTACCTGAAAGTAGAGGAAGATTTGGCGCTGGAAGGCGGCAAATGCGAGAATATGGCGGCAGCTGCGTGAAAGGATAGGAAGAGTCGGCGGTGGAAGGCGGCAAAGGCGAGAATATGGCGGCACGTACCTGAAAGGAGAGGAAGAATCGGCAGTGGAAGGCGGCAAAGGCAAGAATATGGCGGCACGTACCTGAAAGGAGAGGAAGAGTCGGCGCTGGAAGGCGGCAAAGGCGAGAATATGGCGGCAGCTGCGTGAAAGGAGAGGAAGAGTCGGCGCTGGAAGGCGGCAAAGGCGAGAATATGGCGGCAGCTGCGTGAAAGGAGAGGAAGAGTCGGCGCTGGAAGGCGGCAAAGGCGAGAATATGGCAGCACGCACCTGAAAGAACAGGAAGAGTCGGCGCTGGAAGGCGGCAAAGGCGAGAATATGGCGGCACGTACCTGAAAGGAGAGGAAGAGTCGGCGCTGGAAGGCGGCAAAGGCGAGAATATGGCGGCAACTGCGTGAAAGGAGAGGAAGAGTCGGCGCTGGAAGGCGGCAAAGGCGAGAATATGGCGGCAACTGCGTGAAAGGAGAGGAAGAGTCGGCGCTGGAAGGCGGCAAAGGCGAGAATATGGCGGCACGTACCTGAAAGGAGAGGAAGAGTCGGCACTGCAAGGCGGCAAAGGCGAGAATATGGCGGCACGTACCTGAAAGGAGAGGAAGATTTGGCGCTGGAAGGCGGCAAAGGCGAGAATATGGCGGCAACTGCGTGAAAGGAGAGGAAGAGTCGGCGCTGGAAGGCGGCAAAGGCGAGAATATGGCGGCAGCTGCGTGAAAGGAGAGGAAGAGTCGGCGGTGGAAGGCGGTAAAGGCGAGAATATGGCGGCCAGTACCTGAAAGGAGAGGAAGAGTCGGCGGTGGAAGGCGGCAAAGGCGAGAATATGGCGGCACGTACCTGAAAGGAGAGGAAGAGTCGGCGCTGGAAGGCGGCAAAGGCGAGAATATGGCGGCAGGTGCGTGAAAGGAGAGGAAGAGTCGGCACTGGAAGGCGGCAAAGGCGAGAATATGGCGGCAGCTGCGTGAAAGGAGAGGAAGAGTCAGCGGTGGAAGGCGGCAAAGGCGAGAATATGGCGGCAACTGTGTGAAAAGAGAGGAAGAGTCGGCGGTAGAAGCCGGCAAAGGCGAGAATATGGCGGCACGTACCTGAAAGGAGAGGAAGAGTCGGCGCTGGAAGGCGGCAAACGAGAGAATATGGCGGCAGGTGCGTGAAAGGACAGGAAGAGTCGGCGCTGGAACGCGGCAAAGGCGAGAATATGGCGGCACGCACCTGAAAGGAGAGGAAGAGTCGGCGCTGGAAGGCGGCAAAGGCGAGAATATGGCGGCAGCTGCATGAAAGGAGAGGAAGAGTCGGCGCTGGAAGGCGGCAAAGGCGAGAATATGGCGGCACGTACCTGAAAGTAGAGGAAGATTTGGCGCTGGAAGGCGGCAAATGCGAGAATATGGCGGCAGCTGCGTGAAAGGATAGGAAGAGTCGGCGGTGGAAGGCGGCAAAGGCGAGAATATGGCGGCACGTACCTGAAAGGAGAGGAAGAGTCGGCGCTGGAAGGCGGCAAAGGCGAGAATATGGCGGCAACTGCGTGAAAGGAGAGGAAGAGTCGGCGCTGGAAGGCGGCAAAGGTGAGAATATGGCGGCACGTGCGTTAAAGGAGAGGAAGAGTCGGCGCTGGAAGGCGGCAAATGCGAGAATATGGCAGCCCGTGCGTGAAAGGAGAGGAAGAGTCGGCGCTGGAAGGCGGCAAAGGCGAGAATATGGCGGCTGGTGCGTGAAAGGAGAGGAAGAGTCGGCGCTGGAAGGCGGCAAAGGCGAGAATATGGCGGCAGCTGCGTGAAAGGAGAGGAAGAGTCGGCGGTGGAAGGCGTCAAAGGCGATAATATGGCAGCATTTGCGTGACAGGAGAGGAAGAGTCGGCGCTGGAAGGTGGCAAAGGCGATAATATGGCAGCATTTGCGTGACAGGAGAGGAAGAGTCGGCGCTGGAAGGCGGCAAAGGCGAGAATATGGCGGCACGTACCTGAAAGGAGAGGAAGATTTGGCGCTGGAAGGCAGCAAAGGCGAGAATATGGCGGCAGCTGCGTGAAAGGATAGGAAGAGTCGGCGCTGGAAGGCGGCAAAGGCGAGAATATGGCAGCACGTACCTGAAAGGAGAGGAAGATTTGGCGCTGGAAGGCGGCAAACGAGAGAATATGGCGGCAGCTGCGTGAAAGGAGAGGAAGAGTCGGCGCTGGAAGGCGGCAAAGGCGAGAATATGGCAGCACGTACCTGAAAGGAGAGGAAGATTTGGCGCTGGAAGGCGGCAAACGAGAGAATATGGCGGCAGGTGCGTGAAAGGAGAGGAAGAATCGGCGCTGGAAGGCGGCAAAGGCGAGAATATGGCAGCACGCACCTGAAAGAACAGGAAGACTCGGCGTTGGAAGGCGGCAAAGGCGAGAATATGGCGGCACGTACCTGAAAGGAGAGGAAGAGTCGGCGCTGGAAGGCGGCAAAGGCGAGAATATGGCGGCAGGTGCGTGAAAGGAGAGGAAGAGTCGGCGCTGGAAGGCGGCAAAGGCGAGAATATGGCGGTAGGTGCGTGACAGGAGAGGAAGAGTCGGCGCTGGAAGGCTGCAAAGGCAAGAATATGGCGGCAGCTGCGTGAAAGGAGAGGAAGAGTCGGCGGTGGAAGGCGGGAAATGCGAGAACATGGCGGCAACTCCGTGAAAGCAGAGGAAGAGTTGGCGCTGGAAGACGGCAAAGGCGAGAATATGGCGGCACGTACCTGAAAGGAGAGGAAGAGTCGGCGCTGGAATGCGGCAAAGGCGAGAATATGGCGGCAGGTGCGTGAAAGGAGAGGAAGAGTCGGCGCTGGAAGGCGGCAAAGGCGAGAATATGGCGGCACGCACCTGAAAGGAGAGGAAGAGTCGGCGGTGGAAGGCGGCAAACGCGAGAATATGACGGCACGTACCTGAAAGGAGAGGAAGAGTCGGCGCTGGAAGGCGGCAAAGGCGAGAATATGGCGGCAAGTACCTGAAAGTAGAGGAAGATTTGGCGCTGGAAGGCGGCAAATGCGAGAATATGGCGGCAGCTGCGTGAAAGGATATGAAGAATCGGCGGTGGAAGGCGGCAAAGGCGAGAATATGGCGGCACGTACCTGAAAGGAGAGGAAGAATCGGCGCTGGAAGGCGGCAAAGGCGAGAATATGGCGGCACGTACCTGAAAGGAGAGGAAGAGTCGGCAGTGGAAGGCGGCAAAGGCGAGAATATGGCGGCACGTACCTGAAAGGAGAGGAAGAGTCGGCGCTGGAAGGCGGCAAAGGCGAGAATATGGCGGCAGCTGCGTGAAAGGAGAGGAAGAGTCGGCGCTGGAAGGCGGCAAAGGCGAGAATATGGCAGCACGCACCTGAAAGAACAGGAAGAGTCGGCGCTGGAAGGCGGCAAAGGCGAGAATATGGCGGCACGTACCTGAAAGGAGAGGAAGAGTCGGCGCTGGAAGGCGGCAAAGGCGAGAATATGGCGGCAGCTGCGTGAAAGGAGAGGAAGAGTCGGCGGTGGAAGGCGGGAAATGCGAGAATATGGCGGCAACTGCGTGAAAGGAGAGGAAGAGTCGGCGCTGGAAGGCGGCAAAGGCGAGAATATGGCGGCAGCTGCGTGAAAGGAGAGGAAGAGTCGGCAGTGGAAGACGGCAAATGCGAGAATATGGCGGCAACTGCGTGAAACTAGAGGAAGATTTGGCGATGGAAGGCGGCAAAGGTGAGAATATGGCGGCACGTACCTGAAAGGAGAGGAAGAGTCGGCACTGCAAGGTGGCAAAGGCGAGAATATGGCGGCATGTACCTGAAAGGAGAGGAAGATTTGGCGCTGGAAGGCGGCAAAGGCGAGAATATGGCGGCAACTGCGTGAAAGGAGAGGAAGAGTCGGCGCTGGAAGGCGGCAAAGGCGAGAATATGGCGGCAACTGCGTGAAAGGAGAGGAAGAGTCGGCGGTGGAAGGCGGTAAAGGCGAGAATATGGCGGCCAGTACCTGAAAGGAGAGGAAGATTTGGCGCTGGAAGGCGGCAAACGAGAGAATATGGCGGCACGTACCTGAAAGGAGAGGAAGAGTCGGCAGTGGAAGGCGGCAAAGGCGAGAATATGGCAGCACGCACCTGAAAGTACAGGAAGAGTCGGCGCTGGAAGGCGGCAAAGGCGAGAATATGGCGGCACGTACCTGAAAGGAGAGGAAGATTTGGCGCTGGAAGGCGGCAAAGGCGAGAATATGGCAGCACGTGCGTGACAGGAGAGGAAGAGTCGGCGCTGGAAGGCGGCAAAGGCGAGAATATGGCAGCACGTACCTGAAAGGAGAGGAAGATTTGGCGCTGGAAGGCGGCAAACGAGAGAATATGGCGGCAGGTGCGTGAAAGGAGAGGAAGAATCGGCGCTGGAAGGCGGCAAAGGCGAGAATATGGCAGCACGCACCTGAAAGAACAGGAAGACTCGGCGTTGGAAGGCGGCAAAGGCGAGAATATGGCGGCACGTACCTGAAAGGAGAGGAAGAGTCGGCGCTGGAAGGCGGCAAAGGCGAGAATATGGCGGCAGGTGCGTGAAAGGAGAGGAAGAGTCGGCGCTGGAAGGCGGCAAAGGCGAGAATATGGCGGTAGGTGCGTGACAGGAGAGGAAGAGTCGGCGCTGGAAGGCTGCAAAGGCAAGAATATGGCGGCAGCTGCGTGAAAGGAGAGGAAGAGTCGGCGGTGGAAGGCGGGAAATGCGAGAACATGGCGGCAACTCCGTGAAAGCAGAGGAAGAGTTGGCGCTGGAAGACGGCAAAGGCGAGAATATGGCGGCACGTACCTGAAAGGAGAGGAAGAGTCGGCGCTGGAATGCGGCAAAGGCGAGAATATGGCGGCAGGTGCGTGAAAGGAGAGGAAGAGTCGGCGCTGGAAGGCGGCAAAGGCGAGAATATGGCGGCACGCACCTGAAAGGAGAGGAAGAGTCGGCGGTGGAAGGCGGCAAACGCGAGAATATGACGGCACGTACCTGAAAGGAGAGGAAGAGTCGGCGCTGGAAGGCGGCAAAGGCGAGAATATGGCGGCAAGTACCTGAAAGTAGAGGAAGATTTGGCGCTGGAAGGCGGCAAATGCGAGAATATGGCGGCAGCTGCGTGAAAGGATATGAAGAATCGGCGGTGGAAGGCGGCAAAGGCGAGAATATGGCGGCACGTACCTGAAAGGAGAGGAAGAATCGGCGCTGGAAGGCGGCAAAGGCGAGAATATGGCGGCACGTACCTGAAAGGAGAGGAAGAGTCGGCAGTGGAAGGCGGCAAAGGCGAGAATATGGCGGCACGTACCTGAAAGGAGAGGAAGAGTCGGCGCTGGAAGGCGGCAAAGGCGAGAATATGGCGGCAGCTGCGTGAAAGGAGAGGAAGAGTCGGCGCTGGAAGGCGGCAAAGGCGAGAATATGGCAGCACGCACCTGAAAGAACAGGAAGAGTCGGCGCTGGAAGGCGGCAAAGGCGAGAATATGGCGGCACGTACCTGAAAGGAGAGGAAGAGTCGGCGCTGGAAGGCGGGAAATGCGAGAATATGGCGGCAACTGCGTGAAAGGAGAGGAAGAGTCGGCGCTGGAAGGCGGCAAAGGCGAGAATATGGCGGCAGCTGCGTGAAAGGAGAGGAAGAGTCGGCAGTGGAAGACGGCAAATGCGAGAATATGGCGGCAACTGCGTGAAACTAGAGGAAGATTTGGCGATGGAAGGCGGCAAAGGTGAGAATATGGCGGCACGTACCTGAAAGGAGAGGAAGAGTCGGCACTGCAAGGTGGCAAAGGCGAGAATATGGCGGCATGTACCTGAAAGGAGAGGAAGATTTGGCGCTGGAAGGCGGCAAAGGCGAGAATATGGCGGCAACTGCGTGAAAGGAGAGGAAGAGTCGGCGCTGGAAGGCGGCAAAGGCGAGAATATGGCGGCAACTGCGTGAAAGGAGAGGAAGAGTCGGCGGTGGAAGGCGGTAAAGGCGAGAATATGGCGGCCAGTACCTGAAAGGAGAGGAAGATTTGGCGCTGGAAGGCGGCAAACGAGAGAATATGGCGGCACGTACCTGAAAGGAGAGGAAGAGTCGGCAGTGGAAGGCGGCAAAGGCGAGAATATGGCAGCACGCACCTGAAAGTACAGGAAGAGTCGGCGCTGGAAGGCGGCAAAGGCGAGAATATGGCGGCACGTACCTGAAAGGAGAGGAAGATTTGGCGCTGGAAGGCGGCAAAGGCGAGAATATGGCAGCACGTGCGTGACAGGAGAGGAAGAGTCGCCGCTAGAAGGCGGCAAAGGCGAGAATATGGCGGTAGGTGCGTGAAAGGAGAGGAAGAGTCGGCGCTGGAAGGCGGCAAAGGCGAGAATATGGCGGCAGCTGCGTAAAAGGAGAGGAAGAGTCGGCGCTGGAACGCGGCAAAGGCGAGAATATGGCGGCACGCACCTGAAAGGAGAGGAAGAGTCGGCGGTGGAAGGCGGCAAACGCGAGAATATGGCGGCACGTACCTGAAAGGAGAGGAAGAGTCGGCGCTGGAAGGCGGCAAAGGCGAGAATATGGCGGCAAGTACCTGAAAGTAGAGGAAGATTTGGCGCTGGAAGGCGGCAAATGCGAGAATATGGCGGCAGCTGCGTGAAAGGATATGAAGAATCGGCGGTGGAAGGCGGCAAAGGCGAGAATATGGCGGCACGTACCTGAAAGGAGAGGAAGAATCGGCGCTGGAAGGCGGCAAAGGCGAGAATATGGCGGCACGTACCTGAAAGGAGAGGAAGAGTCGGCGCTGGAAGGCGGCAAAGGCGAGAATATGGCGGCAGCTGCATGAAAGGAGAGGAAGAGTCGGCGCTGGAAGGCGGCAAAGGCGAGAATATGGCTGCAGCTGCGTGAAAGGAGAGGAAGAGTCGGCGCTGGAAGGCGGCAAAGGCGAGAATATGGCAGCACGCACCTGAAAGAACAGGAAGAGTCGGCGCTGGAAGGCGGCAAAGGCGAGAATATGGCGGCACGTACCTGAAAGGAGAGGAAGAGTCGGCGGTGGAAGGCGGCAAAGGCGAGAATATGGCGGCAACTGCGTGAAAGGAGAGGAAGAGTCGGCGCTGGAAGGCGGCAAAGGCGAGAATATGGCGGCAGCTGCGTGAAAGGAGAGGAAGAGTCGGCGCTGGAAGACGGCAAAGGCGAGAATATGGCGGCAGCTGCGTGAAAGGAGAGGAAGAGTCGGCGCTGGAAGGCGGCAAAGGCGAGAATATGGCGGCACGTACCTGAAAGGAGAGGAAGATTTGGCGCTGGAAGGCGACAAAGGCGAGAATATGGCGGCAACTGCATGAAAGGATAGGAAGAGTCGGCGCTGGAAGGCGGCAAAGGCGAGAATATGGCGGCACGTACCTGAAAGGAGAGGAAGATTTGGCGCTGGAAGGCGGCAAACGAGAGAATATGGCGGCAGCTGCGTGAAAGGAGAGGAAGAGTCGGTGCTGGAAGGCGGCAAAGGCGAGAATATGGCGGCCAGTACCTGAAAGGAGAGGAAGATTTGGCGCTGGAAGGCGGCAAACGAGAGAATATGGCGGCAACTGCATGAAAGGAGAGGAAGAGTCGGCAGTGGAAGGCGGCAAAGGCGAGAATATGGCAGCACGCACCTGAAAGAACAGGAAGAGTCGGCGCTGGAAGGCGGCAAAGACGAGAATATGACAGCACGTACCTGAAAGGAGAGGAAGATTTGGCGCTGGAAGGCGGCAAAGGCGAGAATATGGCAGCACGTGCGTGACAGGAGAGGAAGAGTCGCCGCTAGAAGGCGGCAAAGGCGAGAATATGGCGGTAGGTGCGTGAAAGGAGAGGAAGAGTCGCCGCTGGAAGGCGGCAAAGGCGAGAATATGGCGGCAGCTGCGTAAAAGGAGAGGAAGAGTCGGCGGTGGAAGGCGGGAAATGCGAGAACATGGCGGCAACTGCGTGAAAGGAGAGGAAGAGTCGGTGCTGGAAGACGGCAAAGGCGAGAATATGGCGGCAGGTGCGTGAAAGGAGAGGAAGAGTCGGCAGTGCATGGCCGCAAACGCAAGAATATGGCGGCACGTACCTGAAAGGAGAGGAACAGGCGGCGCTGGAAGGCGGCAAAGGCGAGAATATGGCGGCACGTACCTGAAAGGAGAGGAAGAGTTGGCGCTGGAAGGCGGCAAAGGCGAGAATATGGCGGCACGTACCTGAAAGGAGAGGAAGATTTGGCGCTGGAAGGCGGCAAAGGCGAGAATATGGCGGCAGCTGCGTGAAAGGAGAGGAAGAGTCGGCGCTGGAAGGCGGCAAAGGCGAGAATATGGCAGCACGTACCTGAAAGGAGAGGAAGAGTTGGCGCTGGAAGGCGGCAAAGGCGAGAATATGGCGGCACGTACCTGAAAGTAGAGGAAGAGTCGGCGCTGGAAGGTGGCAAAGGCGAGAATATGGCGGCAGCTGCGTGAAAGGAGAGGAAGAGTCGGCGCTGGAAGGCGGCAAAGGCGAGAATATGGCGGCACGTACCTGAAAGGACAGGAAGAGCCGGCGGTGGAAGGTGGCAAACGCGAGAATATAGCGGCACGTACCTGAAAGGAGAGGAAGACTCGGCGCTGGAAGGCGGCAAAGGCGAGAATATGGCGGCAGCTGCATGAAAGGAGAGGAAGAGTCGGCGATGGAAGGCGGCAAATGCGAGAATATTGTGGCAACTGCGTGAAAGTAGAGGAAGAGTCGGCGCTGGAAGGCGGCAAAGGCGAGAATATGGCGGCACATACCTGAAAGGAGAGGAAGAATCGGCAGTGGAAGGCGGCAAACGAGAGAATATGGCGGCAGCTGCGTGAAAGGAGAGGAAGAGTCGGCGGTGGAAGGCGGCAAAGGCGAGAATATCGCGGCAAGTACCTGAAAGTAGAGGAAGATTTGGCGCGGGAAGGCGGCAAAGGCGAGAATATGGCGGCAGCTGCGTGAAAGCGGAGGAAGAGTCGGCGCTGGAAGGCGGCAAAGGCGAGAATATGGCGGCACGTACCTGAAAGGAGAGGAAGATTTGGCGCTGGAAGGCGGCAAAGGCGAGAATATGGCGGCAGCTGCGTGAAAGGATAGGAAGAGTCGGCAGTGGAAAGCGGCAAAGGCGAGAATATGGCAGCACGTACCTGAAAGGAGAGGAAGAGTCGGCGCTGGAAGGCGGCAAAGGCGAGAATATCGCAGCACGTACCTGAAAGTAGAGGAAGAGTCGGCGCTGGAAGACGGCAAAGGCGAGAATATGGCGGCAGCTGCGTGAAAGGAGAGGAAGAGTCGGCGCTGGAAGGCGGCAAAGGCAACAATATGGCGGCAACTCCGTGAAAGGAGAGGAAGAGTCGGCGCTGGAAGACGGCAAAGGCGAGAATATGGCGGCAACTGCGTGACAGGAGAGGAAGAGTCGGCGCTGGAACGCGGCAAAGGCGAGAATATGGCGGCAGGTGCGTGAAAGGAGAGGAAGAGTCGGCGGTGGAAGGCGGGAAATGCGAGAATATGGCGGCAACTGCGTGAAAGTAGAGGAAGATTTGGCGATGGAAGGCGGCAAAGGCGAGAATATGGCGGCACGTACCTGAAAGGAGAGGAAGAATCGGCGCTGGAAGACGGCAAAGGCGAGAATATGGCGGCACGTACCTGAAAGGAGAGGAAGATTTGGCGCTGGAAGGCGGCAAAGGCGAGAATATGGCGGCAACTGCGTGAAAGGAGAGGAAGAGTCGGCGCTGGAAGGCGGCAAAGGCGAGAATATGGCGGCAGCTGCGTGAAAGGAGAGGAAGAGTCGGCGGTGGAAGGCGGCAAAGGCGAGAATATGGCAGCATTTGCGTGACAGGAGAGGAAGATTTGGCGCTGGAAGGCGGCAAAGGCGAGAATATGGCGGCAGCTGCGTGAACGGAGAGGAAGAGTCAGCGCTGGAAGGCGGCAAAGGCGAGAATATGGCGGCACGTACCTGAAAGGAGAGGAAGATTTGGCGCTGGAAGGCGGCAAAGGCGAGAATATGGCGGCAACTGCATGAAAGGATAGGAAGAGTCGGCGCTGGAAGGCGGCAAAGGCGAGAATATGGCAGCACGTACCTGAAAGGAGAGGAAGATTTGGCGCTGGAAGGCGGCAAACGAGAGAATATGGCGGTAGCTGCGTGAAAGGAGAGGAAGAGTCGGTGCTGGAAGGCGGCAAAGGCGAGAATATGGCAGCACGTACCTGAAAGGAGAGGAAGATTTGGCGCTGGAACGCGGCAAACGAGAGAATATGGCGGCAGGTGCGTGAAAGGAGAGGAAGAATCGGCAGTGGAAGGCGGCAAAGCCGAGAATATGGCGGCACGTACCTGAAAGGAGAGGAAGAGTCGGCGCTGGAAGGCGGCAAAGGCGAGAATATGGCAGCCCGTGCGTGAAAGGAGAAGAAGAGTCGGCGCTGGAAGGCGGCAAAGGCGAGAATATGGCAGTAGGTGCGTGACAGGAGAGGAAGAGTCGGCGCTGGAAGGCGGCAAAGGCAAGAATATGGCGGCAGCTGCGTGAAAGGAGAGGAAGAGTCGGCGGTGGAAGGCGGGAAATGCGAGAACATGGCGGCAACTCCGTGAAAGGAGAGGAAGACTCGGCGCTGGAAGACGGCAAAGGCGAGAATATGGCGGCACGTACCTGAAAGGAGGGGAAGATTTGGCGCTGGAAGGCGGCAAAGGCGAGAATATGGCGGCACGTACCTGAAAGGAGAGGAAGATTTGGCGCTGGAAGGCGGCAAAAGCGAGAATATGGCGGTAGGTGCGTGAAAGGAGAGGAAGAGTCGGCGCTGGAAGGCGGCAAAGGCGAGAATATGGCGGCAGCTGCGTGAAAGGAGAGGAAGAGTCGGCGCTGGAAGGCGGCAAAGGCGAGAATATGGCGGCACGTACCTGAAAGGAGAGGAAGAGTCGGCGCTGGAAGGTGGCAAAGGCGAGAATATGGCGGTAGGTGCGTGAAAGGAGAGGAAGACTCGGCGGTGGAAGGCGGGAAATGCGAGAATATGGCGGCAGGTGCCTGAAAGGAGAGGAAGAGTCGGCGCTGGAAGGCAGCAAAGGCGAGAATATGGCGGCACGTACCTGAAAGGAGAGGAAGATTTGGCGCTGGAAGGCGGCAAAGGCGAGAATATGGCGGCACGTACCTGAAAGGAGAGGAAGAGTCGGCAGTGGAAGGCGGCAAAGGCAAGAATATGGCGGCAGGTGCGTGAAAGGAGAGGAAGAGTCGGCGCTGGAAGGCGGCAAAGGCGAGAATATGGCGGTACGTACCTGAAAGGAGAGGAAGAGTCGGCAGTGGAAGGCGGCAAAGGCGAGAATATGGCGGCAGCTGCGTGAAAGGAGAGGAAGAGTCGGCGCTGGAAGGCGGCAAAGGCGAGAATATGCCAGCACGTACCTGAAAGGAGAGGAAGATTTGGCGCTGGAAGGCGGCAAACGAGAGAATATGGCGGCAGGTGCGTGAAAGGAGAGGAAGAGTCGGCAGTGGCAGGCGGCAAAGGCGAGAATATGGCAGCACGCACCTGAAAGAAGAGGAAGAGTCGGCGTTGGAAGGCGGCAAAGGCGAGAATATGGCGGCACGTACCTGAAAGGAGAGGAAGAATCGGCGCTGGAAGGCGGCAAAGGCGAGAATATGGCAGCCCGTGCGTGAAAGGAGAGGAAGAGTCGGCGCTGGAAGGCGGCACAGGCGAGAATATGGCGGTAGGTGCGTGACAGGAGAGGAAGAGTCGGCGCTGGAAGGCGGCAAAGGCAAGAATATGGCGGCAGCTGCGTGAAAGGAGAGGAAGAGTCGGCGCTAGAAGGCGGGAAATGCGAGAACATGACGGCAACTCCGTGAAAGGAGAGGAAGAGTCGGCGCTGGAAGGCGGCAAAGGCGAGAATATGGCGGCACGTACCTGAAAGGAGAGGAAGAGTCGGCGCTGGAAGGCGGCAAAGGCGAGAATATGGCGGCAGCTGCGTGAAAGGAGAGGAAGAGTCGGCGCTGGAAGGCGGCAAAGGCGAGAATATGGCGGCACGTGCGTGAATGGAGAGGAAGAGTCGGCGCTGGAAGGCGGCAAAGGCGAGAATATGGCGGCAACTGCGGGAAAGGAGAGGAAGAGTCGGCGCTGGAAGGCGACAAAGGCGAGAATATGGCGGTAGGTGCGTGACAAGAGAGGAAGAGTCGGCGGTGGAAGGCGGGAAATGCGAGAACATGGCGGCAACTCCGTGAAAGGAGAGGAAGAGTCGGCGCTGGAAGATGGCAAAGGCGAGAATATGGCGGCACGTACCTGAAAGGAGGGGAAGATTTGGCGCTGGAAGGCGGCAAAGGCGAGAATATGGCGGCAACTGCATGAAAGGAGAGGAAGAGTCGGCAGTGGAAGGCGGCAAAGGCGAGAATATGGCAGCACGCACCTGAAAGAACAGGAAGAGTCGGCGCTGGAAGGCGGCAAAGGCGAGAATATGGCGGCACGTACCTGAAAGGAGAGGAAGATTTGGCGCTGGAAGGCGGCAAAGGCGAGAATATGGCGGCACGTACCTGAAAGGAGAGGAAGAGTCGGTGCTGGAAGGCGGCAAAGGCGAGAATATGGCGGTAGGTGCGTGAAAGGAGAGGAAGAGTCGCCGCTGGAAGGCGGCAAAGGCGAGAATATGGCGGCAGCTGCGTAAAAGGAGAGGAAGAGTCGGCGGTGGAAGGCGGGAAATGCGAGAACATGGCGGCAACTGCGTGAAAGGAGAGGAAGAGTCGGTGCTCGAAGACGGCAAAGGCGAGAATATGGCGGCACGTACCTGAAAGGAGAGGAAGATTTGGCGCTGGAAGGCGGCAAAGGCGAGAATATGGCAGCACGTACCTGAAAGGAGAGGAAGAGTCGGCGCTGGAATGCGGCAAAGGCGAGAATATGGCGGCAGGTGCGTGAAAGGAGAGGAAGAGTCGGCAGTGCATGGCCGCAAAGGCGAGAATATGGCGGCACGTACCTGAAAGGAGAGGAACAGGCGGCGGTGGAAGTCGGCAAAGCCGAGAATATGGCGGCACGTACCTGAAAGGAGAGGAAGAGTTGGCGCTGGAAGGCGGCAAAGGCGAGAATATGGCGGCACGTACCTGAAAGGAGAGGAAGATTTGGCGCTGGAAGGCGGCAAAGGCGAGAATATGGCGGCAGCTGCGTGAAAGGAGAGGAAGAGTCGGCAGTGGAAGGCGGCAAAGGCGAGAATATGGCAGCACGTACCTGAAAGGAGAGGAAGAGTTGGCGCTGGAAGGCGGCAAAGGCGAGAATATGGCGGCAGCTGCGTGAAAGGAGAGGAAGAGTCGGCAGTGGAAGGCGGCAAAGGCGAGAATATGGCAGCACGTACCTGAAAGGAGAGGAAGAGTTCGCGCTGGAAGGCGGCAAAGGCGAGAATATGGCGGCACGTACCTGAAAGGAGAGGAAGATTTGGCGCTGGAAGGCGGCAAAGGCGAGAATATGGCGGCAGCTGCGTGAAAGGATAGGAAGAGTCGGCAGTGGAAAGCGGCAAAGGCGAGAATATGGCAGCACGTACCTGAAAGGAGAGGAAGAGTCGGCGCTGGAAGGCGGCAAAGGCGAGAATATCGCGGCAAGTACCTGAAAGTAGAGGAAGAGTCGGCGCTGGAAGACGGCAAAGGCGAGAATATGGCGGCAGCTGCGTGAAAGGAGAGGAAGAGTCGGCGCTGGAAGGCGGCAAAGGCGAGAATATGGCGGCACGTACCTGAAAGGAGAGGAAGATTTGGCGCTGGAAGGCGGCAAAGGCGAGAATATGGCGGCAACTGCGTGACAGGAGAGGAAGAATCGGCGCTGGAAGGCGGCAAAGGCGAGAATATGGCAGCCCGTGCGTGAAAGGAGAGGAAGAGTCGGCGCTGGAAGGCGGCAAAGATGAGAATATGGCGGCACGTACCTGAAAGGAGAGGAAGAGTCGGCGCTGGAAGGCGGCAAAGGCGAGAATATGGCGGCAGCTGCGTGAAAGGAGAGGAAGAGTCGGCGGTAGAAGGCGGCAAAGGCGAGAATATGGCAGCATCTGCGTGACAGGAGAGGAAGATTTGGCGCTGGAAGGCGGCAAAGGCGAGAATATGGCGGCAGCTGCGTGAAAGGAGAGGAAGAGTCGGCGCTGGAAGGCGGCAAAGGCGAGAATATGGCGGCACGTACCTGAAAGGAGAGGAAGATTTGGCGCTGGAAGGCGACAAAGGCGAGAATATGGCGGCAACTGCATGAAAGGAGAGGAAGAGTCGGCGCTGGAAGGCGGCAAAGGCGAGAATATGGCGGCACGTACCTGAAAGGAGAGGAAGATTTGGCGCTGGAAGGCGGCAAACGAGAGAATATGGCGGCAGCTGCGTGAAAGGAGAGGAAGAGTCGGTGCTGGAAGGCGGCAAAGGCGAGAATATGGCAGCACGTACCTGAAAGGAGAGGAAGATTTGGCGCTGGAACGCGGCAAACGAGAGAATATGGCGGCAGGTGCGTGAAAGGAGAGGAAGAATCGGCAGTGGAAGGCGGCAAAGGCGAGAATATGGCGGCACGTACCTGAAAGGAGAGGAAGAGTCGGCGCTGGAAGGCGGCAAAGGCGAGAATATGGCAGCCCGTGCGTGAAAGGAGAGGAAGAGTCGGCGCTGGAAGGCGGCAAAGGCGAGAATATGGCAGTAGGTGCGTGACAGGAGAGGAAGAGTCGGCGCTGGAAGGCGGCAAAGGCAAGAATATGGCGGCAGCTGCGTGAAAGGAGAGGAAGAGTCGGCGGTGGAAGGCGGGAAATGCGAGAACATGGCGGCAACTCCGTGAAAGGAGAGGAAGACTCGGCGCTGGAAGACGGCAAAGGCGAGAATATGGCGGCACGTACCTGAAAGGAGGGGAAGATTTGGCGCTGGAAGGCGGCAAAGGCGAGAATATGGCGGCACGTACCTGAAAGGAGAGGAAGATTTGGCGCTGGAAGGCGGCAAAGGCGAGAATATGGCGGTAGGTGCGTGAAAGGAGAGGAAGAGTAGGCGCTGGAAGGCGGCAAAGGCGAGAATATGGCGGCACTTGCGTGAAAGGAGAGGAAGAGTCGGCGCTGGAAGGCGGCAAAGGCGAGAATATGGCGGCACGTACCTGAAAGGAGAGGAAGAGTCGGCGCTGGAAGGTGGCAAAGGCGAGAATATGGCGGTAGGTGCGTGAAAGGAGAGGAAGACTCGGCGGTGGAAGGCGGCAAAGGCGAGAATATGGCGGCAGCTGCGTGAAAGGAGAGGAAGAGTCGGCGGTGGAAGGCGGGAAATGCGAGAATATGGCGGCAGGTGCCTGAAAGGAGAGGAAGAGTCGGCGCTGGAAGACGGCAAAGGCGAGAATATGGCGGCACGTACCTGAAAGGAGAGGAAGATTTGGCGCTGGAAGGCGGCAAAGGCGAGAATATGGCGGCACGTACCTGAAAGGAGAGGAAGAGTCGGCAGTGGAAGGCGGCAAAGGCAAGAATATGGCGGCAGGTGCGTGAAAGGAGAGGAAGAGTCGGCAGTGGAAGGCGGCAAAGGCGAGAATATGGCGGTACGTACCTGAAAGGAGAGGAAGAGTCGGCAGTGGAAGGCGGCAAAGGCGAGAATATGGCGGCAACTGCGTGAAACTAGAGGAAGATTTGGCGATGGAAGGCGGCAAAGGTGAGAATATGGCGGCACGTACCTGAAAGGAGAGGAACAGTCGGCACTGCAAGGCGGCAAAGGCGAGAATATGGCGGCACGTACCTGAAAGGAGAGGAAGATTTGGCGCTGGAAGGCGGCAAAGGCGAGAATATGGCGGCAGCTGCGTGAAAGGAGAGGAAGAGTCGGCAGTGGAAGGCGGCAAAGGCGAGAATATGGCAGCACGTACCTGAAAGGAGAGGAAGAGTCGGCGCTGGAAGGCGGCAAAGGCGAGAATATGGCGGCAGCTGCGTGAAAGGAGAGGAAGAGTCGGCAGTGGAAGGCGGCAAAGGCGAGAATATGGCAGCACGTACCTGAAAGGAGAGGAAGAGTTGGCGCTGGAAGGCGGCAAAGGCGAGAATATGGCGGCACGTACCTGAAAGGAGAGGAAGATTTGGCGCTGGAAGGCGGCAAAGGCGAGAATATGGCGGCAGCTGCGTGAAAGGATAGGAAGAGTCGGCAGTGGAAACCGGCAAAGGCGAGAATATGGCAGCACGTACCTGAAAGGAGAGGAAGAGTCGGCGCTGGAAGGCGGCAAAGGCGAGAATATCGCGGCAAGTACCTGAAAGTAGAGGAAGAGTCGGCGCTGGAAGACGGAAAAGGCGAGAATATGGCGGCAGCTGCGTGAAAGGAGAGGAAGAGTCGGCGCTGGAAGGCGGCAAAGGCGAGAATATGGCGGCACGTACCTGAAAGGAGAGGAAGATTTGGCGCTGGAAGGCGGCAAAGGCGAGAATATGGCGGCAACTGCGTGACAGGAGAGGAAGAATCGGCGCTGGAAGGCGGCAAAGGCGAGAATATGGCAGCCCGTGCGTGAAAGGAGAGGAAGAGTCGGCGCTGGAAGGCGGCAAAGATGAGAATATGGCGGCACGTACCTGAAAGGAGAGGAAGAGTCGGCGCTGGAAGGCGGCAAAGGCGAGAATATGGCGGCAGCTGCGTGAAAGGAGAGGAAGAGTCGGCGGTAGAAGGCGGCAAAGGCGAGAATATGGCAGCATCTGCGTGACAGGAGAGGAAGATTTGGCGCTGGAAGGCGGCAAAGGCGAGAATATGGCGGCAGCTGCGTGAAAGGAGAGGAAGAGTCGGCGCTGGAAGGCGGCAAAGGCGAGAATATGGCGGCACGTACCTGAAAGGAGAGGAAGAGTCGGCAGTGGAAGGCGGCAAAGGCAAGAATATGGCGGCAGGTGCGTGAAAGGAGAGGAAGAGTCGGCAGTGGAAGGCGGCAAAGGCGAGAATATGGCGGTACGTACCTGAAAGGAGAGGAAGAGTCGGCAGTGGAAGGCGGCAAAGGCGAGAATATGGCGGCAACTGCGTGAAACTAGAGGAAGATTTGGCGATGGAAGGCGGCAAAGGTGAGAATATGGCGGCACGTACCTGAAAGGAGAGGAAGAGTCGGCACTGCAAGGCGGCAAAGGCGAGAATATGGCGGCACGTACCTGAAAGGAGAGGAAGATTTGGCGCTGGAAGGCGGCAAAGGCGAGAATATGGCGGCAACTGCGTGAAAGGAGAGGAAGAGTCGGCGCTGGAAGGCGGCAAAGGCGAGAATATGGCGGCAGCTGCGTGAAAGGAGAGGAAGAGTCGGCGGTGGAAGGCGGTAAAGGCGAGAATATGGCGGCCAGTACCTGAAAGGAGAGGAAGATTTGGCGCTGGAAGGCGGCAAACGAGAGAATATGGCGGCAACTGCATGAAAGGAGAGGAAGAGTCGGCAGTGGAAGGCGGCAAAGGCGAGAATATGGCAGCACGCACCTGAAAGAACAGGAAGAGTCGGCGCTGGAAGGCGGCAAAGACGAGAATATGGCGGCACGTACCTGAAAGGAGAGGAAGATTTGGCGCTGGAAGGCGGCAAAGGCGAGAATATGGCAGCACGTGCGTGACAGGAGAGGAAGAGTCGCCGCTAGAAGGCGGCAAAGGCGAGAATATGGCGGTAGGTGCGTGAAAGGAGAGGAAGAGTCGCCGCTGGAAGGCGGCAAAGGCGAGAATATGGCGGCAGCTGCGTAAAAGGAGAGGAAGAGTCGGCGGTGGAAGGCGGGAAATGCGAGAACATGGCGGCAACTGCGTGAAAGGAGAGGAAGAGTCGGTGCTGGAAGACGGCAGAGGCGAGAATATGGCGGCACGTACCTGAAAGGAGAGGAAGATTTGGCGCTGGAAGGCGGCAAAGGCGAGAATATGGCAGCACGTACCTGAAAGGAGAGGAAGAGTCGGCGCTGGAATGCGGCAAAGGCGAGAATATGGCGGCAGGTGCGTGAAAGGAGAGGAAGAGTCGGCAGTGCATGGCCGCAAAGGCGAGAATATGGCGGCACGTACCTGAAAGGAGAGGAACAGGCGGCGGTGGAAGGCGGCAAAGGCGAGAATATGGCGGCACGTACCTGAAAGGAGAGGAAGAGTTGGCGCTGGAAGGCGGCAAGGCGAGAATATGGCGGCACGTACCTGAAAGGAGAGGAAGATTTGGCGCTGGAAGGCGGCAAAGGCGAGAATATGGCGGCAGCTGCGTGAAAGGAGAGGAAGAGTCGGCAGTGGAAGGCGGCAAAGGCGAGAATATGGCAGCACGTACCTGAAAGGAGAGGAAGAGTTGGCGCTGGAAGGCGGCAAAGGCGAGAATATGGCGGCACGTACCTGAAAGTAGAGGAAGAGTCGGCGCTGGAAGGTGGCAAAGGCGAGAATATGGCGGCAGCTGCGTGAAAGGAGAGGAAGAGTCGGCGCTGGAAGGCGGCAAAGGCGAGAATATGGCGGCACGTACCTGAAAGGACAGGAAGAGCCGGCGGTGGAAGGTGGCAAACGCGAGAATATAGCGGCACGTACCTGAAAGGAGAGGAAGACTCGGCGCTGGAAGGCGGCAAAGGCGAGAATATGGCGGCAGCTGCATGAAAGGAGAGGAAGAGTCGGCGATGGAAGGCGGCAAATGCGAGAATATTGTGGCAACTGCGTAAAAGTAGAGGAAGAGTCGGCGCTGGAAGGCGGCAAAGGCGAGAATATGGCGGCACATACCTGAAAGGAGAGGAAGAGTCGGCGCTGGAAGGCGGCAAAGGCGAGAATATGGCGGCAGCTGCGTGAAAGGAGAGGAAGAGTCGGCGGTGGAAGGCGGCAAAGGCGAGAATATCGCGGCAAGTACCTGAAAGTAGAGGAAGATTTGGCGCGGGAAGGCGGCAAAGGCGAGAATATGGCGGCAGCTGCGTGAAAGCGGAGGAAGAGTCGGCGCTGGAAGGCGGCAAAGGCGAGAATATGGCGGCACGTACCTGAAAGGAGAGGAAGATTTGGCGCTGGAAGGCGGCAAAGGCGAGAATATGGCGGCAGCTGCGTGAAAGGATAGGAAGAGTCGGCAGTGGAAAGCGGCAAAGGCGAGAATATGGCAGCACGTACCTGAAAGGAGAGGAAGAGTCGGCGCTGGAAGGCGGCAAAGGCGAGAATGTCGCAGCAACTACCTGAAAGTAGAGGAAGAGTCGGCGCTGGAAGACGGCAAAGGCGAGAATATGGCGGCAGCTGCGTGAAAGGAGAGGAAGAGTCGGCGCTGGAAGGCGGCAAAGGCAACAATATGGCGGCAACTCCGTGAAAGGAGAGGAAGAGTCGGCGCTGGAAGACGGCAAAGGCGAGAATATGGCGGCAACTGCGTGACAGGAGAGGAAGAGTCGGCGCTGGAAGGCGGCAAAGGCGAGAATATGGCGGCAGGTGCGTGAAAGGAGAGGAAGAGTCGGCGGTGGAAGGCGGGAAATGCGAGAATATGGCGGCAACTGCGTGAAAGTAGAGGAAGATTTGGCGATGGAAGGCGGCAAAGGCGAGAATATGGCAGCACGTACCTGAAAGGAGAGGAAGAGTTGGCGCTGGAAGGCGGCAAAGGCGAGAATATGGCGGCACGTACCTGAAAGTAGAGGAAGAGTCGGCGCTGGAAGGTGGCAAAGGCGAGAATATGGCGGCAGCTGCGTGAAAGGAGAGGAAGAGTCGGCGCTGGAAGGCGGCAAAGGCGAGAATATGGCGGCACGTACCTGAAAGGACAGGAAGAGCCGGCGGTGGAAGGTGGCAAACGCGAGAATATAGCGGCACGTACCTGAAAGGAGAGGAAGACTCGGCGCTGGAAGGCGGCAAAGGCGAGAATATGGCGGCAGCTGCATCAAAGGAGAGGAAGAGTCGGCGATGGAAGGCGGCAAATGCGAGAATATTGTGGCAACTGCGTAAAAGTAGAGGAAGAGTCGGCGCTGGAAGGCGGCAAAGGCGAGAATATGGCGGCACATACCTGAAAGGAGAGGAAGAATCGGCAGTGGAAGGCGGCAAAGGCGAGAATATGGCGGCAGCTGCGTGAAAGGATAGGAAGAGTCGGCGGTGGAAGGCGGCAAAGGCGAGAATATCGCGGCAAGTACCTGAAAGTAGAGGAAGATTTGGCGCGGGAAGGCGGCAAAGGCGAGAATATGGCGGCAGCTGCGTGAAAGCGGAGGAAGAGTCGGCGCTGGAAGGCGGCAAAGGCGAGAATATGGCGGCACGTACCTGAAAGGAGAGGAAGATTTGGCGCTGGAAGGCGGCAAAGGCGAGAATATGGCGGCAGCTGCGTGAAAGGATAGGAAGAGTCGGCAGTGGAAAGCGGCAAAGGCGAGAATATGGCAGCACGTACCTGAAAGGAGAGGAAGATTTGGCGCTGGAAGGCGGCAAAGGCGAGAATGTCGCAGCAACTACCTGAAAGTAGAGGAAGAGTCGGCGCTGGAAGACGGCAAAGGCGAGAATATGGCGGCAGCTGCGTGAAAGGAGAGGAAGAGTCGGCGCTGGAAGGCGGCAAAGGCAACAATATGGCGGCAACTCCGTGAAAGGAGAGGAAGAGTCGGCGCTGGAAGACGGCAAAGGCGAGAATATGGCGGCAACTGCGTGACAGGAGAGGAAGAGTCGGCGCTGGAAGGCGGCAAAGGCGAGAATATGGCGGCAGGTGCGTGAAAGGAGAGGAAGAGTCGGCGGTGGAAGGCGGGAAATGCGAGAATATGGCGGCAACTGCGTGAAAGTAGAGGAAGATTTGGCGATGGAAGGCGGCAAAGGCGAGAATATGGCGGCACGTACCTGAAAGGAGAGGAAGAATCGGCGCTGGAAGACGGCAAAGGCGAGAATATGGCGGCACGTACCTGAAAGGACAGGAAGATTTGGCGCTGGAAGGCGGCAAAGGCGAGAATATGGCGGCAACTGCGTGAAAGGAGAGGAAGAGTCGGCGCTGGAAGGCGGCAAAGGCGAGAATATTGCGGCAGCTGCGTGAAAGGAGAGGAAGAGTCGGCGGTGGAAGGCGGCAAAGGCGAGAATATGGCGGCAGCTGCGTGAAAGGAGAGGAAGAGTCGGCGGTAGAAGGCGGCAAAGGCGAGAATATGGCGGCAGCTGCGTGAAAGGAGAGGAAGAGTCAGCGCTGGAAGGCGGCAAAGGCGAGAATATGGCGGCACGTACCTGAAAGGAGAGGAAGATTTGGCGCTGGAAGGCGGCAAAGGCGAGAATATGGCGGCAACTGCATGAAAGGATAGGAAGAGTCGGCGCTGGAAGGCGGCAAAGGCGAGAATATGGCAGCACGTACCTGAAAGGAGAGGAAGATTTGGCGCTGGAAGGCGGCAAACGAGAGAATATGGCGGCAGCTGCGTGAAAGGAGAGGAAGAGTCGGTGCTGGAAGGCGGCAAAGGCGAGAATATGGCAGCACGTACCTGAAAGGAGAGGAAGATTTGGCGCTGGAACGCGGCAAACGAGAGAATATGGCGGCAGGTGCGTGAAAGGAGAGGAAGAATCGGCAGTGGAAGGCGGCAAAGCCGAGAATATGGCGGCACGTACCTGAAAGGAGAGGAAGAGTCGGCGCTGGAAGGCGGCAAAGGCGAGAATATGGCAGCCCGTGCGTGAAAGGAGAGGAAGAGTCGGCGCTGGAAGGCGGCAAAGGCGAGAATATGGCAGTAGGTGCGTGACAGGAGAGGAAGAGTCGGCGCTGGAAGGCGGCAAAGGCAAGAATATGGCGGCAGCTGCGTGAAAGGAGAGGAAGAGTCGGCGGTGGAAGGCGGGAAATGCGAGAACATGGCGGCAACTCCGTGAAAGGAGAGGAAGACTCGGCGCTGGAAGACGGCAAAGGCGAGAATATGGCGGCACGTACCTGAAAGGAGGGGAAGATTTGGCGCTGGAAGGCGGCAAAGGCGAGAATATGGCGGCACGTACCTGAAAGGAGAGGAAGATTTGGCGCTGGAAGGCGGCAAAAGCGAGAATATGGCGGTAGGTGCGTGAAAGGAGAGGAAGAGTCGGCGCTGGAAGGCGGCAAAGGCGAGAATATGGCGGCACGTACCTGAAAGGACAGGAAGAGTCGGCGCTGGAAGGTGGCAAAGGCGAGAATATGGCGGTAGGTGCGTGAAAGGAGAGGAAGACTCGGCGGTGGAAGGCGGCAAAGGCGAGAATATGGCGGCAGCTGCGTGAAAGGAGAGGAAGAGTCGGCGGTGGAAGGCGGGAAATGCGAGAATATGGCGGCAGGTGCCTGAAAGGAGAGGAAGAGTCGGCACTGGAAGGCGGCAAAGGCGAGAATATGGCGGCACGTACCTGAAAGGAGAGGAAGATTTGGCGCTGGAAGGCGGCAAAGGCGAGAATATGGCGGCACGTACCTGAAAGGAGAGGAAGAGTCGGCAGTGGAAGGCGGCAAAGGCGAGAATATGGCGGCAGCTGCGTGAAAGGAGAGGAAGAGTCGGCGCTGGAAGGCGGCAAAGGCGAGAATATGCCAGCACGTACCTGAAAGGAGAGGAAGATTTGGCGCTGGAAGGCGGCAAACGACAGAATATGGCGGCAGGTGCGTGAAAGGAGAGGAAGAGTCGGCAGTGGCAGGCGGCAAAGGCGAGAATATGGCAGCACGCACCTGAAAGAAGAGGAAGAGTCGGCGTTGGAAGGCGGCAAAGGCGAGAATATGGCGGCACGTACCTGAAAGGAGAGGAAGAGTCGGCGCTGGAAGGCGGCAAAGGCGAGAATATGGCAGCCCGTGCGTGAAAGGAGAGGAAGAGTCGGCGCTGGAAGGCGGCACAGGCGAGAATATGGCGGTAGGTGCGTGACAGGAGAGGAAGAGTCGGCGCTGGAAGACGGCAAAGGCAAGAATATGGCGGCAGCTGCGTGAAAGGAGAGGAAGAGTCGGCGCTGGAAGGCGGGAAATGCGAGAACAGGACGGCAACTCCGTGAAAGGAGAGGAAGAGTCGGCGCTGGAAGGCGGCAAAGGCGAGAATATGGCGGCACGTACCTGAAAGGAGAGGAAGAGTCGGTGCTGGAAGGCGGCAAAGGCGAGAATATGGCGGCAGGTGCGTGAAAGGAGAGGAAGAGTCGGCGCTGGAAGGCGGCAAAGGCGAGAATATGGCGGCACGTGCGTGAATGGAGAGGAAGAGTCGGCGCTGGAAGGCGGCAAAGGCGAGAATATGGCGGCAACTGCGGGAAAGGAGAGGAAGAGTCGGCGCTGGAAGGCGACAAAGGCGAGAATATGGCGGTAGGTGCGTGACAAGAGAGGAAGAGTCGGCGGTGGAAGGCGGGAAATGCGAGAACATGGCGGCAACTCCGTGAAAGGAGAGGAAGAGTCGGCGCTGGAAGATGGCAAAGGCGAGAATATGGCGGCACGTACCTGAAAGGAGGGGAAGATTTGGCGCTGGAAGGCGGCAAACGAGAGAATATGGCGGCAACTGCATGAAAGGAGAGGAAGAGTCGGCAGTGGAAGGCGGCAAAGGCGAGAATATGGCAGCACGCACCTGAAAGAACAGGAAGAGTCGGCGCTGGAAGGCGGCAAAGGCGAGAATATGGCGGCACGTACCTGAAAGGAGAGGAAGATTTGGCGCTGGAAGGCGGCAAAGGCGAGAATATGGCGGCACGTACCTGAAAGGAGAGGAAGAGTCGGTGCTGGAAGGCGGCAAAGGCGAGAATATGGCGGTAGGTGCGTGAAAGGAGAGGAAGAGTCGCCGCTGGAAGGCGGCAAAGGTGAGAATATGGCGGCAGCTGCGTAAAAGGAGAGGAAGAGTCGGCGGTGGAAGGCGGGAAATGCGAGAACATGGCGGCAACTGCGTGAAAGGAGAGGAAGAGTCGGTGCTCGAAGACGGCAAAGGCGAGAATATGGCGGCACGTACCTGAAAGGAGAGGAAGATTTGGCGCTGGAAGGCGGCAAAGGCGAGAATATGGCAGCACGTACCTGAAAGGAGAGGAAGAGTTGGCGCTGGAAGGCAGCAAAGGCGAGAATATGGCGGCACGTGCGTGAAAGGAGAGGAAGAGTCGGCAGTGCATGGCCGCAAAGGCGAGAATATGGCGGCACGTACCTGAAAGGAGAGGAACAGGCGGCGGTGGAAGTCGGCAAAGGCGAGAATATGGCCGCACGTACCTGAAAGGAGAGGAAGAGTTGGCGCTGGAAGGCGGCAAAGGCGAGAATATGGCGGCACGTACCTGAAAGGAGAGGAAGATTTGGCGCTGGAAGGCGGCAAAGGCGAGAATATGGCGGCAGCTGCGTGAAAGGAGAGGAAGAGTCGGCAGTGGAAGGCGGCAAAGGCGAGAATATGGCAGCACGTACCTGAAAGGAGAGGAAGAGTTGGCGCTGGAAGGCGGCAAAGGCGAGAATATGGCGGCACGTACCTGAAAGTAGAGGAAGAGTCGGCGCTGGAAGGTGGCAAAGGCGAGAATATGGCGGCAGCTGCGTGAAAGGAGAGGAAGAGTCGGCGCTGGAAGGCGGCAAAGGCGAGAATATGGCGGCACGTACCTGAAAGGACAGGAAGAGCCGGCGGTGGAAGGTGGCAAACGCGAGAATATAGCGGCACGTACCTGAAAGGAGAGGAAGACTCGGCGCTGGAAGGCGGCAAAGGCGAGAATATGGCGGCAGCTGCATCAAAGGAGAGGAAGAGTCGGCGATGGAAGGCGGCAAATGCGAGAATATTGTGGCAACTGCGTGAAAGTAGAGGAAGAGTCGGCGCTGGAAGGCGGCAAAGGCGAGAATATGGCGGCACATACCTGAAAGGAGAGGAAGAATCGGCAGTGGAAGGCGGCAAAGGCGAGAATATGGCGGCAGGTGCGTGAAAGGAGAGGAAGAGTCGGCGCTGGAAGGCGGCAAAGGCGAGAATATCGCGGCAAGTACCTGAAAGTAGAGGAAGATTTGGCGCGGGAAGGCGGCAAAGGCGAGAATATGGCGGCAGCTGCGTGAAAGCGGAGGAAGAGTCGGCGCTGGAAGGCGGCAAAGGCGAGAATATGGCGGCACGTACCTGAAAGGAGAGGAAGATTTGGCGCTGGAAGGCGGCAAAGGCGAGAATATGGCGGCAGGTGCGTGAAAGGAGAGGAAGAGTCGGCAGTGGAAAGCGGCAAAGGCGAGAATATGGCAGCACGTACCTGAAAGGAGAGGAAGAGTCGGCGCTGGAAGGCGGCAAAGGCGAGAATATAGCGGCACGTACCTGAAAGGAGAGGAAGACTCGGCGCTGGAAGGCGGCAAAGGCGAGAATATGGCGGCAGCTGCGTGACAGGAGAGGAAGAGTCGGCGCTGGAAGGCGGCAAAGGCGAGAATATGGCGGCAACTGCGGGAAAGGAGAGGAAGAGTCGGCGCTGGAAGGCGACAAAGGCGAGAATATGGCGGTAGGTGCGTGACAAGAGAGGAAGAGTCGGCGGTGGAAGGCGGGAAATGCGAGAACATGGCGGCAACTCCGTGAAAGGAGAGGAAGAGTCGGCGCTGGAAGATGGCAAAGGCGAGAATATGGCGGCACGTACCTGAAAGGAGGGGAAGATTTGGCGCTGGAAGGCGGCAAACGAGAGAATATGGCGGCAACTGCATGAAAGGAGAGGAAGAGTCGGCAGTGGAAGGCGGCAAAGGCGAGAATATGGCAGCACGCACCTGAAAGAACAGGAAGAGTCGGCGCTGGAAGGCGGCAAAGGCGAGAATATGGCGGCACGTACCTGAAAGGAGAGGAAGATTTGGCGCTGGAAGGCGGCAAAGGCGAGAATATGGCGGCACGTACCTGAAAGGAGAGGAAGAGTCGGTGCTGGAAGGCGGCAAAGGCGAGAATATGGCGGTAGGTGCGTGAAAGGAGAGGAAGAGTCGCCGCTGGAAGGCGGCAAAGGTGAGAATATGGCGGCAGCTGCGTAAAAGGAGAGGAAGAGTCGGCGGTGGAAGGCGGGAAATGCGAGAACATGGCGGCAACTGCGTGAAAGGAGAGGAAGAGTCGGTGCTCGAAGACGGCAAAGGCGAGAATATGGCGGCACGTACCTGAAAGGAGAGGAAGATTTGGCGCTGGAAGGCGGCAAAGGCGAGAATATGGCAGCACGTACCTGAAAGGAGAGGAAGAGTTGGCGCTGGAAGGCAGCAAAGGCGAGAATATGGCGGCACGTGCGTGAAAGGAGAGGAAGAGTCGGCAGTGCATGGCCGCAAAGGCGAGAATATGGCGGCACGTACCTGAAAGGAGAGGAACAGGCGGCGGTGGAAGTCGGCAAAGGCGAGAATATGGCCGCACGTACCTGAAAGGAGAGGAAGAGTTGGCGCTGGAAGGCGGCAAAGGCGAGAATATGGCGGCACGTACCTGAAAGGAGAGGAAGATTTGGCGCTGGAAGGCGGCAAAGGCGAGAATATGGCGGCAGCTGCGTGAAAGGAGAGGAAGAGTCGGCAGTGGAAGGCGGCAAAGGCGAGAATATGGCAGCACGTACCTGAAAGGAGAGGAAGAGTTGGCGCTGGAAGGCGGCAAAGGCGAGAATATGGCGGCACGTACCTGAAAGTAGAGGAAGAGTCGGCGCTGGAAGGTGGCAAAGGCGAGAATATGGCGGCAGCTGCGTGAAAGGAGAGGAAGAGTCGGCGCTGGAAGGCGGCAAAGGCGAGAATATGGCGGCACGTACCTGAAAGGACAGGAAGAGCCGGCGGTGGAAGGTGGCAAACGCGAGAATATAGCGGCACGTACCTGAAAGGAGAGGAAGACTCGGCGCTGGAAGGCGGCAAAGGCGAGAATATGGCGGCAGCTGCATCAAAGGAGAGGAAGAGTCGGCGATGGAAGGCGGCAAATGCGAGAATATTGTGGCAACTGCGTGAAAGTAGAGGAAGAGTCGGCGCTGGAAGGCGGCAAAGGCGAGAATATGGCGGCACATACCTGAAAGGAGAGGAAGAATCGGCAGTGGAAGGCGGCAAAGGCGAGAATATGGCGGCAGGTGCGTGAAAGGAGAGGAAGAGTCGGCGCTGGAAGGCGGCAAAGGCGAGAATATCGCGGCAAGTACCTGAAAGTAGAGGAAGATTTGGCGCGGGAAGGCGGCAAAGGCGAGAATATGGCGGCAGCTGCGTGAAAGCGGAGGAAGAGTCGGCGCTGGAAGGCGGCAAAGGCGAGAATATGGCGGCACGTACCTGAAAGGAGAGGAAGATTTGGCGCTGGAAGGCGGCAAAGGCGAGAATATGGCGGCAGGTGCGTGAAAGGAGAGGAAGAGTCGGCAGTGGAAAGCGGCAAAGGCGAGAATATGGCAGCACGTACCTGAAAGGAGAGGAAGAGTCGGCGCTGGAAGGCGGCAAAGGCGAGAATATAGCGGCACGTACCTGAAAGGAGAGGAAGACTCGGCGCTGGAAGGCGGCAAAGGCGAGAATATGGCGGCAGCTGCGTGACAGGAGAGGAAGAGTCGGCGCTGGAAGGCGGCAAAGGCGAGAATATGGCGGCAACTGCGGGAAAGGAGAGGAAGAGTCGGCGCTGGAAGGCGACAAAGGCGAGAATATGGCGGTAGGTGCGTGACAAGAGAGGAAGAGTCGGCGGTGGAAGGCGGGAAATGCGAGAACATGGCGGCAACTCCGTGAAAGGAGAGGAAGAGTCGGCGCTGGAAGATGGCAAAGGCGAGAATATGGCGGCACGTACCTGAAAGGAGGGGAAGATTTGGCGCTGGAAGGCGGCAAACGAGAGAATATGGCGGCAACTGCATGAAAGGAGAGGAAGAGTCGGCAGTGGAATGCGGCAAAGGCGAGAATATGGCAGCACGCACCTGAAAGAACAGGAAGAGTCGGCGCTGGAAGGCGGCAAAGGCGAGAATATGGCGGCACGTACCTGAAAGGAGAGGAAGATTTGGCGCTGGAAGGCGGCAAAGGCGAGAATATGGCGGCACGTACCTGAAAGGAGAGGAAGAGTCGGTGCTGGAAGGCGGCAAAGGCGAGAATATGGCGGTAGGTGCGTGAAAGGAGAGGAAGAGTCGCCGCTGGAAGGCGGCAAAGGTGAGAATATGGCGGCAGCTGCGTAAAAGGAGAGGAAGAGTCGGCGGTGGAAGGCGGGAAATGCGAGAACATGGCGGCAACTGCGTGAAAGGAGAGGAAGAGTCGGTGCTCGAAGACGGCAAAGGCGAGAATATGGCGGCACGTACCTGAAAGGAGAGGAAGATTTGGCGCTGGAAGGCGGCAAAGGCGAGAATATGGCAGCACGTACCTGAAAGGAGAGGAAGAGTCGGCGCTGGAATGCGGCAAAGGCGAGAATATGGCGGCACGTGCGTGAAAGGAGAGGAAGAGTCGGCAGTGCATGGCCGCAAAGGCGAGAATATGGCGGCACGTACCTGAAAGGAGAGGAACAGGCGGCGGTGGAAGTCGGCAAAGGCGAGAATATGGCCGCACGTACCTGAAAGGAGAGGAAGAGTTGGCGCTGGAAGGCGGCAAAGGCGAGAATATGGCGGCACGTACCTGAAAGGAGAGGAAGATTTGGCGCTGGAAGGCGGCAAAGGCGAGAATATGGCGGCAGCTGCGTGAAAGGAGAGGAAGAGTCGGCAGTGGAAGGCGGCAAAGGCGAGAATATGGCAGCACGTACCTGAAAGGAGAGGAAGAGTTGGCGCTGGAAGGCGGCAAAGGCGAGAATATGGCGGCACGTACCTGAAAGTAGAGGAAGAGTCGGCGCTGGAAGGTGGCAAAGGCGAGAATATGGCGGCAGCTGCGTGAAAGGAGAGGAAGAGTCGGCGCTGGAAGACGGCAAAGGCGAGAATATGGCGGCAACTGCGTGACAGGAGAGGAAGAGTCGGCGCTGGAAGGCGGCAAAGGCGAGAATATGGCGGCAGGTGCGTGAAAGGAGAGGAAGAGTCGGCGGTGGAAGGCGGGAAATGCGAGAATATGGCGGCAACTGCGTGAAAGTAGAGGAAGATTTGGCGATGGAAGGCGGCAAAGGCGAGAATATGGCAGCACGTACCTGAAAGGAGAGGAAGAGTTGGCGCTGGAAGGCGGCAAAGGCGAGAATATGGCGGCACGTACCTGAAAGTAGAGGAAGAGTCGGCGCTGGAAGGTGGCAAAGGCGAGAATATGGCGGCAGCTGCGTGAAAGGAGAGGAAGAGTCGGCGCTGGAAGGCGGCAAAGGCGAGAATATGGCGGCACGTACCTGAAAGGACAGGAAGAGCCGGCGGTGGAAGGTGGCAAACGCGAGAATATAGCGGCACGTACCTGAAAGGAGAGGAAGACTCGGCGCTGGAAGGCGGCAAAGGCGAGAATATGGCGGCAGCTGCATGAAAGGAGAGGAAGAGTCGGCGATGGAAGGCGGCAAATGCGAGAATATTGTGGCAACTGCGTAAAAGTAGAGGAAGAGTCGGCGCTGGAAGGCGGCAAAGGCGAGAATATGGCGGCACATACCTGAAAGGAGAGGAAGAATCGGCAGTGGAAGGCGGCAAAGGCGAGAATATGGCGGCAGCTGCGTGAAAGGATAGGAAGAGTCGGCGGTGGAAGGCGGCAAAGGCGAGAATATCGCGGCAAGTACCTGAAAGTAGAGGAAGATTTGGCGCGGGAAGGCGGCAAAGGCGAGAATATGGCGGCAGCTGCGTGAAAGCGGAGGAAGAGTCGGCGCTGGAAGGCGGCAAAGGCGAGAATATGGCGGCACGTACCTGAAAGGAGAGGAAGATTTGGCGCTGGAAGGCGGCAAAGGCGAGAATATGGCGGCAGCTGCGTGAAAGGATAGGAAGAGTCGGCAGTGGAAAGCGGCAAAGGCGAGAATATGGCAGCACGTACCTGAAAGGAGAGGAAGATTTGGCGCTGGAAGGCGGCAAAGGCGAGAATGTCGCAGCAACTACCTGAAAGTAGAGGAAGAGTCGGCGCTGGAAGACGGCAAAGGCGAGAATATGGCGGCAGCTGCGTGAAAGGAGAGGAAGAGTCGGCGCTGGAAGGCGGCAAAGGCAACAATATGGCGGCAACTCCGTGAAAGGAGAGGAAGAGTCGGCGCTGGAAGACGGCAAAGGCGAGAATATGGCGGCAACTGCGTGAAAGGAGAGGAAGAGTCGGCGCTGGAAGGCGGCAAAGGCGAGAATATGGCGGCAGGTGCGTGAAAGGAGAGGAAGAGTCGGCGGTGGAAGGCGGGAAATGCGAGAATATGGCGGCAACTGCGTGAAAGTAGAGGAAGATTTGGCGATGGAAGGCGGCAAAGGCGAGAATATGGCGGCACGTACCTGAAAGGAGAGGAAGAATCGGCGCTGGAAGACGGCAAAGGCGAGAATATGGCGGCACGTACCTGAAAGGAGAGGAAGATTTGGCGCTGGAAGGCGGCAAAGGCGAGAATATGGCGGCAACTGCGTGAAAGGAGAGGAAGAGTCGGCGCTGGAAGGCGGCAAAGGCGAGAATATTGCGGCAGCTGCGTGAAAGGAGAGGAAGAGTCGGCGGTGGAAGGCGGCAAAGGCGAGAATATGGCGGCAGCTGCGTGAAAGGAGAGGAAGAGTCGGCGGTAGAAGGCGGCAAAGGCGAGAATATGGCGGCAGCTGCGTGAAAGGAGAGGAAGAGTCGGCGCTGGAAGGCGGCAAAGGCGAGAATATGGCGGCACGTACCTGAAAGGAGAGGAAGATTTGGCGCTGGAAGGCGGCAAAGGCGAGAATATGGCGGCAACTGCATGAAAGGATAGGAAGAGTCGGCGCTGGAAGGCGGCAAAGGCGAGAATATGGCAGCACGTACCTGAAAGGAGAGGAAGATTTGGCGCTGGAAGGCGGCAAACGAGAGAATATGGCGGCAGCTGCGTGAAAGGAGAGGAAGAGTCGGTGCTGGAAGGCGGCAAAGGCGAGAATATGGCAGCACGTACCTGAAAGGAGAGGAAGATTTGGCGCTGGAACGCGGCAAACGAGAGAATATGGCGGCAGGTGCGTGAAAGGAGAGGAAGAATCGGCAGTGGAAGGCGGCAAAGCCGAGAATATGGCGGCACGTACCTGAAAGGAGAGGAAGAGTCGGCGCTGGAAGGCGGCAAAGGCGAGAATATGGCAGCCCGTGCGTGAAAGGAGAGGAAGAGTCGGCGCTGGAAGGCGGCAAAGGCGAGAATATGGCAGTAGGTGCGTGACAGGAGAGGAAGAGTCGGCGCTGGAAGGCGGCAAAGGCAAGAATATGGCGGCAGCTGCGTGAAAGGAGAGGAAGAGTCGGCGGTGGAAGGCGGGAAATGCGAGAACATGGCGGCAACTCCGTGAAAGGAGAGGAAGACTCGGCGCTGGAAGACGGCAAAGGCGAGAATATGGCGGCACGTACCTGAAAGGAGGGGAAGATTTGGCGCTGGAAGGCGGCAAAGGCGAGAATATGGCGGCACGTACCTGAAAGGAGAGGAAGATTTGGCGCTGGAAGGCGGCAAAAGCGAGAATATGGCGGTAGGTGCGTGAAAGGAGAGGAAGAGTCGGCGCTGGAAGGCGGCAAAGGCGAGAATATGGCGGCACGTACCTGAAAGGACAGGAAGAGTCGGCGCTGGAAGGTGGCAAAGGCGAGAATATGGCGGTAGGTGCGTGAAAGGAGAGGAAGACTCGGCGGTGGAAGGCGGCAAAGGCGAGAATATGGCGGCAGCTGCGTGAAAGGAGAGGAAGAGTCGGCGGTGGAAGGCGGGAAATGCGAGAATATGGCGGCAGGTGCCTGAAAGGAGAGGAAGAGTCGGCACTGGAAGGCGGCAAAGGCGAGAATATGGCGGCACGTACCTGAAAGGAGAGGAAGATTTGGCGCTGGAAGGCGGCAAAGGCGAGAATATGGCGGCACGTACCTGAAAGGAGAGGAAGAGTCGGCAGTGGAAGGCGGCAAAGGCAAGAATATGGCGGCAGGTGCGTGAAAGGAGAGGAAGAGTCGGCGCTGGAAGGCGGCAAAGGCGAGAATATGGCGGTACGTACCTGAAAGGAGAGGAAGAGTCGGCAGTGGAAGGCGGCAAAGGCGAGAATATGGCGGCAGCTGCGTGAAAGGAGAGGAAGAGTCGGCGCTGGAAGGCGGCAAAGGCGAGAATATGCCAGCACGTACCTGAAAGGAGAGGAAGATTTGGCGCTGGAAGGCGGCAAACGACAGAATATGGCGGCAGGTGCGTGAAAGGAGAGGAAGAGTCGGCAGTGGCAGGCGGCAAAGGCGAGAATATGGCAGCACGCACCTGAAAGAAGAGGAAGAGTCGGCGTTGGAAGGCGGCAAAGGCGAGAATATGGCGGCACGTACCTGAAAGGAGAGGAAGAGTCGGCGCTGGAAGGCGGCAAAGGCGAGAATATGGCAGCCCGTGCGTGAAAGGAGAGGAAGAGTCGGCGCTGGAAGGCGGGAAATGCGAGAACAGGACGGCAACTCCGTGAAAGGAGAGGAAGAGTCGGCGCTGGAAGGCGGCAAAGGCGAGAATATGGCGGCACGTACCTGAAAGGAGAGGAAGAGTCGGTGCTGGAAGGCGGCAAAGGCGAGAATATGGCGGCAGGTGCGTGAAAGGAGAGGAAGAGTCGGCGCTGGAAGGCGGCAAAGGCGAGAATATGGCGGCACGTGCGTGAATGGAGAGGAAGAGTCGGCGCTGGAAGGCGGCAAAGGCGAGAATATGGCGGCAACTGCGGGAAAGGAGAGGAAGAGTCGGCGCTGGAAGGCGACAAAGGCGAGAATATGGCGGTAGGTGCGTGACAAGAGAGGAAGAGTCGGCGGTGGAAGGCGGGAAATGCGAGAACATGGCGGCAACTCCGTGAAAGGAGAGGAAGAGTCGGCGCTGGAAGATGGCAAAGGCGAGAATATGGCGGCACGTACCTGAAAGGAGGGGAAGATTTGGCGCTGGAAGGCGGCAAACGAGAGAATATGGCGGCAACTGCATGAAAGGAGAGGAAGAGTCGGCAGTGGAAGGCGGCAAAGGCGAGAATATGGCAGCACGCACCTGAAAGAACAGGAAGAGTCGGCGCTGGAAGGCGGCAAAGGCGAGAATATGGCGGCACGTACCTGAAAGGAGAGGAAGATTTGGCGCTGGAAGGCGGCAAAGGCGAGAATATGGCGGCACGTACCTGAAAGGAGAGGAAGAGTCGGTGCTGGAAGGCGGCAAAGGCGAGAATATGGCGGTAGGTGCGTGAAAGGAGAGGAAGAGTCGCCGCTGGAAGGCGGCAAAGGTGAGAATATGGCGGCAGCTGCGTAAAAGGAGAGGAAGAGTCGGCGCTGGAAGGCGGGAAATGCGAGAACATGGCGGCAACTGCGTGAAAGGAGAGGAAGAGTCGGTGCTCGAAGACGGCAAAGGCGAGAATATGGCGGCACGTACCTGAAAGGAGAGGAAGATTTGGCGCTGGAAGGCGGCAAAGGCGAGAATATGGCAGCACGTACCTGAAAGGAGAGGAAGAGTCGGCGCTGGAATGCGGCAAAGGCGAGAATATGGCGGCACGTGCGTGAAAGGAGAGGAAGAGTCGGCAGTGCATGGCCGCAAAGGCGAGAATATGGCGGCACGTACCTGAAAGGAGAGGAACAGGCGGCGGTGGAAGTCGGCAAAGGCGAGAATATGGCCGCACGTACCTGAAAGGAGAGGAAGAGTTGGCGCTGGAAGGCGGCAAAGGCGAGAATATGGCGGCACGTACCTGAAAGGAGAGGAAGATTTGGCGCTGGAAGGCGGCAAAGGCGAGAATATGGCGGCAGCTGCGTGAAAGGAGAGGAAGAGTCGGCAGTGGAAGGCGGCAAAGGCGAGAATATGGCAGCACGTACCTGAAAGGAGAGGAAGAGTTGGCGCTGGAAGGCGGCAAAGGCGAGAATATGGCGGCACGTACCTGAAAGTAGAGGAAGAGTCGGCGCTGGAAGGTGGCAAAGGCGAGAATATGGCGGCAGCTGCGTGAAAGGAGAGGAAGAGTCGGCGCTGGAAGGCGGCAAAGGCGAGAATATGGCGGCACGTACCTGAAAGGACAGGAAGAGCCGGCGGTGGAAGGTGGCAAACGCGAGAATATAGCGGCACGTACCTGAAAGGAGAGGAAGACTCGGCGCTGGAAGGCGGCAAAGGCGAGAATATGGCGGCAGCTGCATCAAAGGAGAGGAAGAGTCGGCGATGGAAGGCGGCAAATGCGAGAATATTGTGGCAACTGCGTGAAAGTAGAGGAAGAGTCGGCGCTGGAAGGCGGCAAAGGCGAGAATATGGCGGCACATACCTGAAAGGAGAGGAAGAATCGGCAGTGGAAGGCGGCAAAGGCGAGAATATGGCGGCAGGTGCGTGAAAGGAGAGGAAGAGTCGGCGCTGGAAGGCGGCAAAGGCGAGAATATCGCGGCAAGTACCTGAAAGTAGAGGAAGATTTGGCGCGGGAAGGCGGCAAAGGCGAGAATATGGCGGCAGCTGCGTGAAAGCGGAGGAAGAGTCGGCGCTGGAAGGCGGCAAAGGCGAGAATATGGCGGCACGTACCTGAAAGGAGAGGAAGATTTGGCGCTGGAAGGCGGCAAAGGCGAGAATATGGCGGCAGGTGCGTGAAAGGAGAGGAAGAGTCGGCAGTGGAAAGCGGCAAAGGCGAGAATATGGCAGCACGTACCTGAAAGGAGAGGAAGAGTCGGCGCTGGAAGGCGGCAAAGGCGAGAATATCGCGGCAAGTACCTGAAAGTAGAGGAAGAGTCGGCGCTGGAAGACGGCAAAGGCGAGAATATGGCGGCAGCTGCGTGAAAGGAGAGGAAGAGTCGGCGCTGGAAGGCGGCAAAGGCGAGAATATGGCGGCACGTACCTGAAAGGAGAGGAAGATTTGGCGCTGGAAGGCGGCAAAGGCGAGAATATGGCGGCAGCTGCGTGACAGGAGAGGAAGAATCGGCGCTGGAAGGCGGCAAAGGCGAGAATATGGCAGCCCGTGCGTGAAAGGAGAGGAAGAGTCGGCGCTGGAAGGCGGCAAAGATGAGAATATGGCGGCACGTACCTGAAAGGAGAGGAAGAGTCGGCGCTGGAAGGCGGCAAAGGCGAGAATATGGCGGCAGCTGCGTGAAAGGAGAGGAAGAGTCGGCGGTAGAAGGCGGCAAAGGCGAGAATATGGCAGCATCTGCGTGACAGGAGAGGAAGATTTGGCGCTGGAAGGCGGCAAAGGCGAGAATATGGCGGCAGCTGCGTGAAAGGAGAGGAAGAGTCGGCGCTGGAAGGCGGCAAAGGCGAGAATATGGCGGCACGTACCTGAAAGGAGAGGAAGATTTGGCGCTGGAAGGCGACAAAGGCGAGAATATGGCGGCAACTGCATGAAAGGATAGGAAGAGTCGGCGCTGGAAGGCGGCAAAGGCGAGAATATGGCGGCACGTACCTGAAAGGAGAGGAAGATTTGGCGCTGGAAGGCGGCAAACGAGAGAATATGGCGGCAGCTGCGTGAAAGGAGAGGAAGAGTCGGTGCTGGAAGGCGGCAAAGGCGAGAATATGGCAGCACGTACCTGAAAGGAGAGGAAGATTTGGCGCTGGAACGCGGCAAACGAGAGAATATGGCGGCAGGTGCGTGAAAGGAGAGGAAGAATCGGCAGTGGAAGGCGGCAAAGGCGAGAATATGGCGGCACGTACCTGAAAGGAGAGGAAGAGTCGGCGCTGGAAGGCGGCAAAGGCGAGAATATGGCAGCCCGTGCGTGAAAGGAGAGGAAGAGTCGGCGCTGGAAGGCGGCAAAGGCGAGAATATGGCAGCACGTGCGTGAAAGGAGAGGAAGAGTCGGCGCTGGAAGGCGGCAAAGGCAAGAATATGGCGGCAGCTGCGTGAAAGGAGAGGAAGAGTCGGCGGTGGAAGGCGGGAAATGCGAGAACATGGCGGCAACTCCGTGAAAGGAGAGGAAGACTCGGCGCTGGAAGACGGCAAAGGCGAGAATATGGCGGCACGTACCTGAAAGGAGGGGAAGATTTGGCGCTGGAAGGCGGCAAAGGCGAGAATATGGCGGCACGTACCTGAAAGGAGAGGAAGATTTGGCGCTGGAAGGCGGCAAAGGCGAGAATATGGCGGTAGTTGCGTGAAAGGAGAGGAAGAGTCGGCGCTGGAAGGCGGCAAAGGCGAGAATATGGCGGCACGTGCGTGAAAGGAGAGGAAGAGTCGGCGCTGGAAGGCGGCAAAGGCGAGAATATGGCGGCACGTACCTGAAAGGAGAGGAAGAGTCGGCGGTGGAAGGTGGCAAAGGCGAGAATATGGCGGTAGGTGCGTGAAAGGAGAGGAAGAGTCGGCGCTGGAAGGCGGCAAAGGCGAGAATATGGCGGCAGCTGCGTGAAAGGAGAGGAAGAGTCGGCGGTGGAAGGCGGGAAATGCGAGAATATGGCGGCAGGTGCCTGAAAGGAGAGGAAGAGTCGGCGCTGGAAGACGGCAAAGGCGAGAATATGGCGGCACGTACCTGAAAGGAGAGGAAGATTTGGCGCTGGAAGGCGGCAAAGGCGAGAATATGGCGGCACGTACCTGAAAGGAGAGGAAGAGTCGGCAGTGGAAGGCGGCAAAGGCAAGAATATGGCGGCAGGTGCGTGAAAGGAGAGGAAGAGTCGGCAGTGGAAGGCGGCAAAGGCGAGAATATGGCGGTACGTACCTGAAAGGAGAGGAAGAGTCGGCAGTGGAAGGCGGCAAAGGCGAGAATATGGCGGCAGCTGCGTGAAAGGAGAGGAAGAGTCGGCGCTGGAAGGCGGCAAAGGCGAGAATATGGCAGCACGTACCTGAAAGGAGAGGAAGATTTGGCGCTGGAAGGCGGCAAACGAGAGAATATGGCGGCAGGTGCGTGAAAGGAGAGGAAGAATCGGCAGTGGCAGGCGGCAAAGGCGAGAATATGGCAGCACGCACCTGAAAGAACAGGAAGAGTCGGCGTTGGAAGGCGGCAAAGGCGAGAATATGGCGGCACGTACCTGAAAGGAGAGGAAGAGTCGGCGCTGGAAGGCGGCAAAGGCGAGAATATGGCAGCCCGTGCGTGAAAGGAGAGGAAGAGTCGGCGCTGGAAGGCGGCAAAGGCGAGAATATGGCAGCACGTGCGTGAAAGGAGAGGAAGAGTCGGCGCTGGAAGGCGGCAAAGGCAAGAATATGGCGGCAGCTGCGTGAAAGGAGAGGAAGAGTCGGCGGTGGAAGGCGGGAAATGCGAGAACATGACGGCAACTCCGTGAAAGGAGAGGAAGAGTCGGCGCTGGAAGACGGCAAAGGCGAGAATATAGCGGCACGTACCTGAAAGGAGGGGAAGATTTGGCGCTGGAAGGCGGCAAAGGCGAGAATATGGCGGCACGTACCTGAAAGGAGAGGAAGAGTCGGCGCTGGAAGGCGGCAAAGGCGAGAATATGGCGGCAGCTGCGTGAAAGGAGAGGAAGAGTCGGCGCTGGAAGGCGGCAAAGGCGAGAATATGGCGGCACGTGCGTGAAAGGAGAGGAAGAGTCGGCGCTGGAAGGCGGCAAAGGCGAGAATATGGCGGCACCTGCGTGAAAGGAGAGGAAGAGTCGGCGCTGGAAGGCGGCAAAGCCGAGAATATGGCGGCACGTACCTGAAAGGAGAGGAAGAGTCGGCGCTGGAAGACGGCAAAGGTGAGAATATGGCTGCAGCTGCGTGAAAGGAGAGGAAGAATCGGCAGTGGAAGGCAGCAAAGGCGAGAATATGGCAGCACGTACCTGAAAGGAGAGGAAGATTTGGCGCTGGAAGGCGGCAAACGAGAGAATATGGCGGCAACTGCGTGAAAGGAGAGGAAGAGTCGGCAGTGGAAGGCGGCAAAGGCGAGAATATGGCAGCACGCACCTGAAAGAACAGGAAGAGTCGGCGCTGGAAGGCGGCAAAGGCGAGAATATGGCGGCACGTACCTGAAAGGAGAGGAAGATTTGGTGCGAGAAGGCGGCAAAGGCGAGAATATGGCAGCACGTGCGTGACAGGAGAGGAAGAGTCGGCTCTGGAAGGCGGCAAAGGCGACAATATGGCGGTAGGTGCGTGAAAGGAGAGGAAGACTTGGCGGTGGAAGGCGGCAAAGGCGAGAATATGGCGGCAACTGCGTGAAAGGAGAGGAAGAGTCGGCGCTGGAAGACGGCAAAGGTGAGAATATGGCGGCAGTTTCGTGAAAGGAGAGGAAGAGTCGGCGCTGGAAGGCGGCAAAGGCGAGAATATGGCGGCACGTACCTGAAAGGAGAGGAAGAGTCGGCGCTGGAAGGCGGCAAAGGCGAGAATATGGCGGCACGCACCAAAAAGGAGAGGAAGAGTAGGCGCTGGAAGGCGGCAAAGGCGAGAATATGGCGGCACGTACCTGAAAGGAGAGGAAGATTTGGCGCTGGAAGGCGGCAAAGGCGAGAATATGGCGGCACGTACCTGAAAGGAGAGGAAGAGTCGGCGCTGGAAGGCGGCAAAGGCGAGAATATGGCAGTCCGTGCGTGAAAGGAGAGGAAGAGTCGGCGCTGGAAGGCGGCAAAGGCGAGAATATGGCGGCACGTACCTGAAAGGACAGGAAGAGCCGGCGGTGGAAGGTGGCAAACGCGAGAATATAGCGGCACGTACCTGAAAGGAGAGGAAGACTCGGCGCTGGAAGGCGGCAAAGGCGAGAATATGGCGGCAGCTGCATCAAAGGAGAGGAAGAGTCGGCGATGGAAGGCGGCAAATGCGAGAATATTGTGGCAACTGCGTGAAAGTAGAGGAAGAGTCGGCGCTGGAAGGCGGCAAAGGCGAGAATATGGCGGCAACTGCGTGAAAGGAGAGGAAGAGTCGGCAGTGGAAGGCGGCAAAGGCGAGAATATGGCAGCACGCACCTGAAAGAACAGGAAGAGTCGGCGCTGGAAGGCGGCAAAGGCGAGAATATGGCGGCACGTACCTGAAAGGAGAGGAAGATTTGGTGCGAGAAGGCGGCAAAGGCGAGAATATGGCAGCACGTACCTGAAAGGAGAGGAAGAGTCGGCAGTGGAAGGCGGCAAAGGCAAGAATATGGCGGCAGGTGCGTGAAAGGAGAGGAAGACTTGGCGGTGGAAGGCGGCAAAGGCGAGAATATGGCGGCAACTGCGTGAAAGGAGAGGAAGAGTCGGCGCTGGAAGACGGCAAAGGTGAGAATATGGCGGCAGTTTCGTGAAAGGAGAGGAAGAGTCGGCGCTGGAAGGCGGCAAAGGCGAGAATATGGCGGCACGTACCTGAAAGGAGAGGAAGAGTCGGCGCTGGAAGGCGGCAAAGGCGAGAATATGGCGGCACGCACCAAAAAGGAGAGGAAGAGTAGGCGCTGGAAGGCGGCAAAGGCGAGAATATGGCGGCACGTACCTGAAAGGAGAGGAAGATTTGGCGCTGGAAGGCGGCAAAGGCGAGAATATGGCGGCACGTACCTGAAAGGAGAGGAAGAGTCGGCGCTGGAAGGCGGCAAAGGCGAGAATATGGCAGTCCGTGCGTGAAAGGAGAGGAAGAGTCGGCGCTGGAAGGCGGCAAAGGCGAGAATATGGCGGCACGTACCTGAAAGGACAGGAAGAGCCGGCGGTGGAAGGTGGCAAACGCGAGAATATAGCGGCACGTACCTGAAAGGAGAGGAAGACTCGGCGCTGGAAGGCGGCAAAGGCGAGAATATGGCGGCAGCTGCATCAAAGGAGAGGAAGAGTCGGCGATGGAAGGCGGCAAATGCGAGAATATTGTGGCAACTGCGTGAAAGTAGAGGAAGAGTCGGCGCTGGAAGGCGGCAAAGGCGAGAATATGGCGGCACATACCTGAAAGGAGAGGAAGAATCGGCAGTGGAAGGCGGCAAAGGCGAGAATATGGCGGCAGGTGCGTGAAAGGAGAGGAAGAGTCGGCGCTGGAAGGCGGCAAAGGCGAGAATATCGCGGCAAGTACCTGAAAGTAGAGGAAGATTTGGCGCGGGAAGGCGGCAAAGGCGAGAATATGGCGGCAGCTGCGTGAAAGCGGAGGAAGAGTCGGCGCTGGAAGGCGGCAAAGGCGAGAATATGGCGGCACGTACCTGAAAGGAGAGGAAGATTTGGCGCTGTAAGGCGGCAAAGGCGAGAATATGGCGGCAGCTGCGTGAAAGGATAGGAAGAGTCGGCAGTGGAAAGCGGCAAAGGCGAGAATATGGCAGCACGTACCTGAAAGGAGAGGAAGAGTCGGCGCTGGAAGGCGGCAAAGGCGAGAATATCGCGGCAAGTACCTGAAAGTAGAGGAAGAGTCGGCGCTGGAAGACGGCAAAGGCGAGAATATGGCGGCAGCTGCGTGAAAGGAGAGGAAGAGTCGGCGCTGGAAGGCGGCAAAGGCGAGAATATGGCGGCACGTACCTGAAAGGAGAGGAAGATTTAGCGCTGGAAGGCGGCAAAGGCGAGAATATGGCGGCAGCTGCGTGACAGGAGAGGAAGAATCGGCGCTGGAAGGCGGCAAAGGCGAGAATATGGCAGCCCGTGCGTGAAAGGAGAGGAAGAGTCGGCGCTGGAAGGCGGCAAAGATGAGAATATGGCGGCACGTACCTGAAAGGAGAGGAAGAGTCGGCGCTGGAAGGCGGCAAAGGCGAGAATATGGCGGCAGCTGCGTGAAAGGAGAGGAAGAGTCGGCGGTAGAAGGCGGCAAAGGCGAGAATATGGCAGCATCTGCGTGACAGGAGAGGAAGATTTGGCGCTGGAAGGCGGCAAAGGCGAGAATATGGCGGCAGCTGCGTGAAAGGAGAGGAAGAGTCGGCGCTGGAAGGCGGCAAAGGCGAGAATATGGCGGCACGTACCTGAAAGGAGAGGAAGATTTGGCGCTGGAAGGCGACAAAGGCGAGAATATGGCGGCAACTGCATGAAAGGATAGGAAGAGTCGGCGCTGGAAGGCGGCAAAGGCGAGAATATGGCGGCACGTACCTGAAAGGAGAGGAAGATTTGGCGCTGGAAGGCGGCAAACGAGAGAATATGGCGGCAGCTGCGTGAAAGGAGAGGAAGAGTCGGTGCTGGAAGGCGGCAAAGGCGAGAATATGGCAGCACGTACCTGAAAGGAGAGGAAGATTTGGCGCTGGAACGCGGCAAACGAGAGAATATGGCGGCAGGTGCGTGAAAGGAGAGGAAGAATCGGCAGTGGAAGGCGGCAAAGGCGAGAATATGGCGGCACGTACCTGAAAGGAGAGGAAGAGTCGGCGCTGGAAGGCGGCAAAGGCGAGAATATGGCGGCACGTACCTGAAAGGAGAGGAAGAGTCGGCGCTGGAAGGCGGCAAAGGCGAGAATATGGCAGTAGGTGCGTGACAGGAGAGGAAGAGTCGGCGCTGGAAGGCGGCAAAGGCAAGAATATGGCGGCAGCTGCGTGAAAGGAGAGGAAGAGTCGGCGGTGGAAGGCGGGAAATGCGAGAACATGGCGGCAACTCCGTGAAAGGAGAGGAAGACTCGGCGCTGGAAGACGGCAAAGGCGAGAATATGGCGGCACGTACCTGAAAGGAGGGGAAGATTTGGCGCTGGAAGGCGGCAAAGGCGAGAATATGGCGGCACGTACCTGAAAGGAGAGGAAGATTTGGCGCTGGAAGGCGGCAAAGGCGAGAATATGGCGGTAGGTGCGTGAAAGGAGAGGAAGAGTCGGCGCTGGAAGGCGGCAAAGGCGAGAATATGGCGGCACGTGCGTGAAAGGAGAGGAAGAGTCGGCGCTGGAAGGCGGCAAAGGCGAGAATATGGCGGCACGTACCTGAAAGGAGAGGAAGAGTCGGCGGTGGAAGGTGGCAAAGGCGAGAATATGGCGGTAGGTGCGTGAAAGGAGAGGAAGAGTCGGCGCTGGAAGGCGGCAAAGGCGAGAATATGGCGGCAGCTGCGTGAAAGGAGAGGAAGAGTCGGCGGTGGAAGGCGGGAAATGCGAGAATATGGCGGCAGGTGCCTGAAAGGAGAGGAAGAGTCGGCGCTGGAAGACGGCAAAGGCGAGAATATGGCGGCACGTACCTGAAAGGAGAGGAAGATTTGGCGCTGGAAGGCGGCAAAGGCGAGAATATGGCGGCACGTACCTGAAAGGAGAGGAAGAGTCGGCAGTGGAAGGCGGCAAAGGCAAGAATATGGCGGCAGGTGCGTGAAAGGAGAGGAAGAGTCGGCAGTGGAAGGCGGCAAAGGCGAGAATATGACGGTACGTACCTGAAAGGAGAGGAAGAGTCGGCAGTGGAAGGCGGCAAAGGCGAGAATATGGCGGCAGCTGCGTGAAAGGAGAGGAAGAGTCGGCGCTGGAAGGCGGCAAAGGCGAGAATATGGCAGCACGTACCTGAAAGGAGAGGAAGATTTGGCGCTGGAAGGCGGCAAACGAGAGAATATGGCGGCAGGTGCGTGAAAGGAGAGGAAGAATCGGCAGTGGCAGGCGGCAAAGGCGAGAATATGGCAGCACGCACCTGAAAGAACAGGAAGAGTCGGCGTTGGAAGGCGGCAAAGGCGAGAATATGGCGGCACGTACCTGAAAGGAGAGGAAGAGTCGGCGCTGGAAGGCGGCAAAGGCGAGAATATGGCAGCCCGTGCGTGAAAGGAGAGGAAGAGTCGGCGCTGGAAGGCGGCAAAGGCGAGAATATGGCAGCACGTGCGTGAAAGGAGAGGAAGAGTCAGCGCTGGAAGGCGGCAAAGGCAAGAATATGGCGGCAGCTGCGTGAAAGGAGAGGAAGAGTCGGCGGTGGAAGGCGGGAAATGCGAGAACATGACGGCAACTCCGTGAAAGGAGAGGAAGAGTCGGCGCTGGAAGACGGCAAAGGCGAGAATATAGCGGCACGTACCTGAAAGGAGGGGAAGATTTGGCGCTGGAAGGCGGCAAAGGCGAGAATATGGCGGCACGTACCTGAAAGGAGAGGAAGAGTCGGCGCTGGAAGGCGGCAAAGGCGAGAATATGGCGGCAGCTGCGTGAAAGGAGAGGAAGAGTCGGCGCTGGAAGGCGGCAAAGGCGAGAATATGGCGGCACGTGCGTGAATGGAGAGGAAGAGTCGGCGCTGGAAGGCGGCAAAGGCGAGAATATGGCGGCAACTGCGGGAAAGGAGAGGAAGAGTCCGCGCTGGAAGGCGACAAAGGCGAGAATATGGCGGTAGGTGCGTGACAAGAGAGGAAGAGTCGGCGGTGGAAGGCGGGAAATGCGAGAACATGGCGGCAACTCCGTGTAAGGAGAGGAAGAGTCGGCGCTGGAAGATGGCAAAGGCGAGAATATGGCGGCACGTACCTGAAAGGAGGGGAAGATTTGGCGCTGGAAGGCGGCAAAGGCGAGAATATTGCGGCACGTACCTGAAAGGAGAGCAAGAGTCGGCGCTAGAAGGCGGCAAAGGCGAGAATATGGCGGCAGGTGCGTGAAAGGAGAGGAAGAGTCGGCGGTGGAAGGCGGCAAAGGCGAGAATATGGCGGCACGTGCGTGAAAGGAGAGGAAGAGTCGGCGCTGGAAGGCGGCAAAGGCGAGAATATGGCGGCACCTGCGTGAAAGGAGAGGAAGAGTCGGCGCTGGAAGGCGGCGAAGCCGAGAATATGGCGGCACGTACCTGAAAGGAGAGGAAGAGTCGGCGCTGGAAGACGGCAAAGGTGAGAATATGGCTGCAGCTGCGTGAAAGGAGAGGAAGAATCGGCAGTGGAAGGCGGCAAAGGCGAGAATATGGCAGCACGTACCTGAAAGGAGAGGAAGATTTGGCGCTGGAAGGCGGCAAACGAGAGAATATGGCGGCAACTGCGTGAAAGGAGAGGAAGAGTCGGCAGTGGAAGGCGGCAAAGGCGAGAATATGGCAGCACGCACCTGAAAGAACAGGAAGAGTCGGCGCTGGAAGGCGGCAAAGGCGAGAATATGGCGGCACGTACCTGAAAGGAGAGGAAGATTTGGTGCGAGAAGGCGGCAAAGGCGAGAATATGGCAGCACGTGCGTGACAGGAGAGGAAGAGTCGGCTCTGGAAGGCGGCAAAGGCGAGAATATGGCGGTAGGTGCGTGAAAGGAGAGGAAGACTTGGCGGTGGACGGCGGCAAAGGCGAGAATATGGCGGCAACTGCGTGAAAGGAGAGGAAGAGTCGGCGCTGGAAGACGGCAAAGGTGAGAATATGGCGGCAGGTGCGTGAAAGGAGAGGAAGAGTCGGCGCTGGAAGGCGGCAAAGGCGAGAATATGGCGGCACGTACCTGAAAGGAGAGGAAGAGTCGGCGCTGGAAGGCGGCAAAGGCGAGAATATGGCGGCACGCACCAAAAAGGAGAGGAAGAGTAGGCGCTGGAAGGCGGCAAAGGCGAGAATATGGCGGCACGTACCTGAAAGGAGAGGAAGATTTGGCGCTGGAAGGCGGCAAAGGCGAGAATATGGCGGCACGTACCTGAAAGGAGAGGAAGAGTCGGCGCTGGAAGGCGGCAAAGGCGAGAATATGGCAGTCCGTGCGTGAAAGGAGAGGAAGAGTCGGCGCTGGAAGGCGGCAAAGGCGAGAATATGGCGGCAACTGCGTGAAAGGAGAGGAAGAGTCGGCGCTGGAAGGCGGCAAAGGCGAGAATATGGCGGCACGTACCTGAAAGGAGAGGAAGAGTCGGCGGTGGAAGGCGGGAAATGCGAGAATATGGCGGCAACTGCGTGAAAGTAGACGAAGATTTGGCGCTGGAAGGCGGCAAAGGCGAGAATATGGCAGCCCGTGCGTGAAAGCAGAGGAAGAGTCGGCGCTGGAAGGCGGCAAAGGCAAGAATATGGCGGCAGCTGCATAAAAGGAGAGGAAGAGTCGGCGGTTGAAGGCGGGAAATGCGAGAATATGGCGGCACGTACCTGAAAGGAGAGGAAGAGTCGGCGCTGGAAGGCGGCAAAGGCGAGAATATGGCGGCAGCTGCGTGAAAGGAGAGGAAGAGTCGGCGCTGGAAGGCGGCAAACGCAAGAATATGGCGGCACGTACCTGAAAGGACAGGAAGAGCCGGCGGTGGAAGGCGGCAAAGGCGAGAATATGGCGGCACGTACCTGAAAGGAGAGGAAGAGTCGGCGCTGGAAAGCGGCAAAGGCGAGAATATGGCGGCAGCTGCATGAAAGGAGAGGAAGAGTCGGCAATGGAAGGCGGCAAAGGCGAGAATATTGTGGCAACTGCGTGAAAGGAGAGGAAGAGTCGGCGCTGGAAGGCGGCAAAGGCGAGAATATGGCGGCACATACCTGAAAGGAGAGGAAGATTTGGCGCTGGAAGGCGGCAAAGGCGAGAATATGGCGGCAGCTGCGTGAAAGGAGAGGAAGAGTCGGCGCTGGAAGGCGGCAAAGTCAAGAATATCGCGGTAAGTACCTGAAAGTAGAGGAAGATTTGGCGCGGGAAGGCGGCAAAGGCGAGAATATGGCGGCAGCTGCGTGAAAGGAGAGGAAGAGTCGGCGCTGGAACGCGGCAAAGGCGAGAATATGGCGGCAGCTGCGTGAAAGGAGAGGAAGAGTCGGCGGTGGAAGGCGGGAAATGCGAGAATATGGCAGCAACTGCGTGAAAGTAGAGGAAGATTTGGCGCTGGAAGGCGGCAAAGGCGAGAATATGGCAGCCCGTGCGTGAAAGGAGAGGAAGAGTCGGCGCTGGAAAGCGGCAAAGGCAAGAATATGGCGGCAGCTGCGTGAAAGGAGAGGAAGAGTCGGCGGTTGAAGGCGGCAAAGGCGAGAATATGGCGGCACGTACCTGAAAGGAGAGGAAGAGTCGGCGCTGGAAGGCGGCAAAGGCGAGAATATGGCGGCACGGACCAGAAAGGAGAGGAAGATTTGGCGCTGGAAGGCGGCAAAGGCGAGAATATTGTGGCAACTGCGTGAAAGGAGAGGAAGAGTCGGCGGTGGAAGGCGGCAAAGGCGAGAATATGGCGGCAGGTGCGTGAAAGGAGAGGAAGAGTCGGCGGTGGAAGGCGGCAAAGGCGAGAATATGGCAGCATTTGCGTGACAGGAGAGGAAGAGTCGGCGCTGGAAGGCGGCAAAGGCGAGAATATGGCGGCACCTGCGTGAAAGGAGAGGAAGATTTTGCGCTGGAAGGCGGCAAAGGCGAGAATATGGCGGCACGTACCTGAAAGTAGAGGAAGATTTGGCGCTGGAAGGCGGCAAAGGCGAGAATATGGCGGCAGCTGCGTGAAAGGATAGGAAGAGTCGGCGCTGGAAGGCGGCAAAGGCAAGAATATGGCAGCACGTACCTGAAAGGAGAGGAAGAGTCGGCGCTGGAAGGCGGCAAACGAGAGAATATGGCGGCAGCTGCGTGAAAGGAGAGGAAGAGTCGGCGCTGGAAGGCGGCAAAGGCGAGAATATGGCGGCAGGTGCGTGAAAGGAGAGGAAGAGTCGGCGCTGGAAGGCGGCAAAGGCGAGAATATGGCGGCAACTGCGTGAAAGGAGAGGAAGAGTCGGCGCTGGAAGGCGACAAAGGCGAGAACATGGCGGTAGGTGCGTGACAAGAGAGGAAGAGTCGGCGGTGGAAGGCGGGAAATGCGAGAACATGGCGGCAACTCCGTGAAAGGAGAGGAAGAGTCGGCGCTGGAAGACGGCAAAGGCGAGAATATGGCGGCACGTACCTGAAAGTAGGGGAAGATTTGGCGCTGGAAGGCGGCAAACGAGAGAATATGGCGGCAACTGCGTGAAAGGAGAGGAAGAGTCGGCAGTGGAAGGCGGCAAAGGCGAGAATATGGCAGCACGCACCTGAAAGAACAGGAAGAGTCGGCGCTGGAAGGCGGCAAAGGCGAGAATATGGCGGCACGTACCTGAAAGGAGAGGAAGATTTGGCGCAGGAAGGCGGCAAAGGCGAGAATATGGCAGCACGTGCGTGACAGGAGAGGAAGAGTCGGCGGTGGAAGGCGGCAAAGGCGAGAATATAGCGGTAGGTGCGTGAAAGGAGAGGAAGACTCGGCGGTGGAAGGCGGCAAAGGCGAGAATATGGCGGCAACTGCGTGAAAGTAGAGGAAGATTTGGCGCTAGAAGGCGGCAAAGGCGAGAATATGGCGGCAGCTGCGTGAAAGGAGAGGAAGAGTCGGCGCTGGAAGGCGGCAAAGGCGAGAATATGGCGGCACGTACCTGAAAGGAGAGGAAGAGTCAGCGCTGGAAGGCGGCAAAGGCGAGAATATGGCGGCACGCACCTAAAAGGAGAGGAAGATTTGGCGCTGGAAGGCGGCAAAGGCGAGAATATGGCGGCACGGACCAGAAAGGAGAGGAAGAATCGGCAGTGGAAGGCGGCAAAGGCGAGAATATGGCAGCACGCACCTGAAAGAACAGGAAGAGTCGGCGCTGCAAGGCGGCAAAGGCGAGAATATGGCGGCACGTACCTGAAAGGAGAGGAAGAGTCGGCGCTGGAAGGCGGCAAAGGCGAGAATATGGCAGCCCGTGCGTGAAAGGAGAGGAAGAGTCGGCGCTGGAAGGCGGCAAAGGCGAGAATATGGCGGCAGCTGCCTGAAAGGAGAGGAAGAGTCGGCGCTGGAAGTCGGCAAAGGCGAGAATATGGCGGCAACTGCGTGAAAGTAGAGGAAGATTTGGCGCTGGAAGGCGGCAAAGGCGAGAATATGGCAGCCCGTGCGTGAAAGGAGAGGAAGATTTGGCGCTGGAAGGCGGCAAAGGCAAGAATATGGCGGCAGCTGCATGAAAGGAGAGGAAGAGTCGGCGGTTGAAGGCGGGAAATGCGAGAATATGGCGGCAGCTGCGTGAAAGGAGAGGAAGAGTCGGCGTTGGAAGGCGGCAAAGGCGAGAATATGGCCGCACGTACCTGAAAGGAGAGGAAGATTTGGCGCTGGAAGGCGGGAAATGCGAGAACATGGCGGCAACTCCGTGAAAGGAGAGGAAGAGTCGGCGCTGGAAGACGGCAAAGGCGAGAATATGGCGGCACGTACCTGAAAGGAGAGGAACAGTCGGCGCTGGAAGGCGGCAAAGGCGAGAATATGGCGGTAGGTGCGTGAAAGGAGAGGAAGACTCGGCGGTGGAAGGCGGCAAAGGCGAGAATATGGCGGCAACTGCGTGAAAGTAGAGGAAGATTTGGCGCTAGAAGGCGGCAAAGGCGAGAATATGGCGGCAGGTGCGTGAAAGGAGAGGAAGATTTGGCGCTGGAAGGCGGCAAAGGCGCGAATATGGCGGCACGTACCTGAAAGGAGAGGAAGAGTCAGCGCTGGAAGGCGGCAAATGCGAGAATATGGCGGCACGCACCTAAAAGGAGGGGAAGATTTGGAGCTGGAAGGCGGCAAAGGCGAGAATATGGCGGCACGGACCAGAAAGGAGAGGAAGATTTGGCACTGGAAGGCGGCAAACGAGAGAATATGGCGGCAGGTGCGTGAAAGGAGAGGAAGAATCGGCAGTGGAAGGCGGCAAAGGCGAGAATATGGCAGCACGCACCTGAAAGAACAGGAAGAGTCGGCGCTGGAAGGCGGCAAAGGCGAGAATATGGCGGCACGTACCTGAAAGGAGAGGAAGAGTCGGTGCTGGAAGGCGGCAAAGGCGAGAATATGGCAGCCCGTGCGTGAAAGGAGAGGAAGAGTCGGCGCTGGAAGGCGGCAAAGGCGAGAATATGGCGGCAGCTGCGTGAAAGGAGAGGAAGAGTCGGCGGTTGAAGGCGGGAAATGCGAGAATATGGCGGCAACTGCGTGAAAGGAGAGGAAGAGTCGGCGGTGGAAGGCGGCAATGGCGAGAATATGGCGGCACGTACCTGAAAGGAGAGGAAGATTTGGCGCTGGAAGGCGGCAAAGGCGAGAATATGGCGGCAGGTGCGTGAAAGGAGAAGAAGAGTCGGCGCTGGAAGGCGGGAAATGCGAGAATATGGCGGCAGCTGCGTGAAAGGAGAGGAAGAGTCGGCGCTGGAAGGCGGCAAAGGCGAGTATATAGCGGCACGTACCTGAAAGGAGAGGAACAGTCGGCGCTGGAAGGCGGCAAAGGCGAGAATATGGCGGCACACACCTGAAAGGAGAGGAAGAGTCGGCGCTGGAAGGCGGCAAAGGCGAGAATATGGCGGCACGTACCTGAAAGGAGAGGAAGAGTCGGCGCTGGAAGGCGGCAAAGGCGAGAATATGGCGGCAGCTGCGTGAAAGGAGAGGAAGAGTCGGCGCTGGAAGGCGGCAAAGGCGAGAATATGGCAGCACGGACCAGAAAGGAGAGGAAGATTTGGCGCTGGAAGGCGGCAAACGAGAGAATATGGCGGCAGGTGCGTGAAAGGAGAGGAAGAATCGGCAGTGGAAGGCGGCAAAGGCGAGAATATGGCAGCACGCACCTGAAAGAACAGGAAGAGTCGGCGCTGGAAGGCGGCAAAGGTGAGAATATGGCGGCACGTACCTGAAAGGAGAGGAAGAGTCGGCGCTGGAAGGCGGCAAAGGCGAGAATATGGCAGCCCGTGCGTGAAAGGAGAGGAAGAGTCGGCGCTGGAAGGCGGCAAAGGCGAGAATATGGCGGCACGTACCTGAAAGGAGAGGAAGAGTCGGCAGTGGAAGGCGGCAAAGGCGAGAATATGGCGGCAGCTGCGTGAAAGGAGAGGAAGAGTCGGCGCTGGAAGGCGGCAAAGGCGAGAATATGACAGCACGTACCTGAAAGGAGAGGAAGATTTGGCGCTGGAAGGCGGCAAAAGAGAGAATATGGCGGCAGGTGCGTGAAAGGAGAGGAAGAATCGGCAGTGGAAGGCGGCAAAGGCGAGAATATGGCAGCACGCACCTGAAAGACCTGGAAGAGTCGGCGCTGGAAGGCGGCAAAGGCGAGAATATGGCGGCACGTACCTGAAAGGAGAGGAAGAGTCGGCGCTGGAAGGCGGCAAAGGTGAGAATATGGCGGCAGGTGCGTGAAAGGAGAGGAAGAGTCGGCGGTGGAAGGCGGCAAAGGCGAGAACATGGCGGCAACTCCGTGAAAGGAGAGGAAGAGTCGGCGCTGGAAGACGGCAAAGGCGAGAATATGGCGGCACGTACCTGAAAGGAGGGGAAGATTTGGCGCGGGAAGGCGGCAAAGGCGAGAATATGGCGGCAGGTGCGTGAAAGGAGAGGAAGAGTCGGCGGTGGAAGGCGGGAAATGCGAGAATATGGCGGCAGCTGCGTGAAAGGAGAGGAAGAGTCGGCGCTGGAAGGCGGCACAGGCAAGAATATGGCGGCACGTGCGTGAAAGGAGAGGAAGAGTCGGCGCTGGAAGGCGGCAAAGGCGAGAATATGGCGGCAACTGCGTGAAAGGAGAGGAAGAGTCAGCGCTGGAAGGCGACAAAGGCGAGAATATGGCGGTAGGTGCGTGACAAGAGAGGAAGAGTCGGCGGTGGAAGGCGGGAAATGCGAGAACATGGCGGCAACTCCGTGAAAGGAGAGGAAGAGTCGGCGCTGGAAGACGGCAAAGGCGAGAATATGGCGGCACGTACCTGAAAGGAGGGGAAGATTTGGCGCTGGAAGGCGGCAAAGGCGAGAATATGGCGGCACGTACCTGAAAGGAGAGGAAGAGTCGGCGCTGGAAGGCGGCAAAGGCGAGAATATGGCGGCAGGTGCGTGAAAGGAGAGGAAGAGTCGGCGCTGGAAGGCGGCAAAGGCGAGAATATGGCGGCAGCTGCGTGAAAGGAGAGGAAGAGTCGGCGGTGGAAGGCGGCAAAGGTGAGAATATGGCGGCAGGTGCGTGAAAGGAGAGGAAGAGTCGGCGCTGGAAGGCGGCAAAGGCGAGAATATGGCGGCAACTCCGTGAAAGGAGAGGAAGAGTCGGCGGTGGAAGGCGGCAAATGCGAGAACATGGCGGCAACTCCGTGAAAGGAGAGGAAGAGTCGGCGCTGGAAGACGGCAAAGGCGAGAATATGGCGGCACGTACCTGAAAGGAGGGGAAGATTTGGCGCGGGAAGGCGGCAAAGGCGAGAATATGGCGGCAGGTGCGTGAAAGGAGAGGAAGAGTCGGCGGTGGAAGGCGGGAAATGCGAGAATATGGCGGCAGCTGCGTGAAAGGAGAGGAAGAGTCGGCGCTGGAAGGCGGCAAAGGCAAGAATATGGCGGCAACTGCGTGAAAGGAGAGGAAGAGTCGGCGCTGGAAGGCGGCAAAGGCGAGAATATGGCAGCACGTGCGTGAAAGGAGAGGAAGAGTCGGCGCTGGAAGGCGACAAAGGCGAGAATATGGCGGTAGGTGCGTGACAAGAGAGGAAGAGTCGGCGGTGGAAGGCGGGAAATGCGAGAACATGGCGGCAACTCCGTGAAAGGAGAGGAAGAGTCGGCGCTGGAAGACGGCAAAGGCGAGAATATGGCGGCACGTACCTGAAAGGAGGGGAAGATTTGGCGCTGGAAGGCGGCAAAGGCGAGAATATGGCGGCACGTACCTGAAAGGAGAGGAAGAGTCGGCGCTGGAAGGCGGCAAAGGCGAGAATATGGCGGCAGCTGCGTGAAAGGAGAGGAAGAGTCGGCGCTGGAAGGCGGCAAAGGCAAGAATATGGCGGCAGCTGCGTGAAAGGAGAGGAAGAGTCGGCGGTGGAAGGCGGGAAATGCGAGAATATGGCGGCACGTACCTGAAAGGAGAGGAAGAGTCGGCGCTGGAAGGCGGCAAAGGCGAGAATATGGCGGCACGTACCTGAAAGTAGAGGAAGATTTGGCGCGGGAAGGCGGCAAAGGCGAGAATATGGCGGCAGGTGGGTGAAAGGAGAAGAAGAGTCGGCGCTGGAAGGCGGCAAAGGCGAGAATATGGCGGCAGCTGCGTGAAAGGAGAGGAAGAGTCGGCGGTGGAAGGCGGCAAAGGCGAGAATATGGCGGCACGTACCTGAAAGGAGAGGAAGAGTCGGCGCTGGAAGGCGGCAAAGGCGAGAATATGGCGGCACGTACCTGAAAGGAGAGGAACAGTCGGCGCTGGAAGGCGGCAAAGGCGAGAATATGGCGGCAGCTGCGTGAAAGGAGAGGAAGAGTCGGCGCTGGAAGGCCGCAAAGGCGAGAATATGGCGGCACGTACCTGAAAGGAGAGGAAGAGTCGGCGCTGGAAGGCGGCAAAGGCGAGAATATGGCGGCAGCTGCGTGAAAGGAGAGGAAGAGTCGGCGGTGGAAGGCGGCAAAGGCGAGAATATGGCGGCAACTGCGTGAAAGGAGAGGAAGATTTGGCGCTGGAAGGCGGCAAAGGCGAGAATATGGCGGCAACTGCGGGAAAGGAGAGGAAGATTTGGCGCTGGAAGGCGGCAAAGGCGAGAATATGGCGGCAGCTGCGTGAAAGGATAGGAAGAGTCGGCGGTGGAAGGCGGCAAAGGCGAGAATATGGCAGCATTTGCGTGACAGGAGAGGAAGAGTCGGCGCTGGAAGGCGGCAAAGGCGAGAATATGGCGGCAGGTGCGTGAAAGGAGAGGAAGAGTCGGCGCTGGAAGGCGGCAAAGGCGAGAATATGGCGGCAGCTGCGTGAAAGGATAGGAAGAGTCGGCACTGGAAGGCGGCAAAGGCGAGAATATGGCGGCAGGTGCGTGAAAGGAGAGGAAGATTTGGCGCGGGAAGGTGGCAAAGGCGAGAATATGGCGGCAGCTGCGTGAAAGGAGAGGAAGAGTCGGCGCTGGAAGGCGGCAAAGGCGAGAATATGACAGCACGTACCTGAAAGGAGAGGAAGATTTGGCGCTGGAAGGCGGCAAACGAGAGAATATGGCGGCAGGTGCGTGAAAGGAGAGGAAGAATCGGCAGTGGAAGGCGTCAAAGGCGAGAATATGGCAGCACGCACCTGAAAGACCAGGAAGAGTCGGCGGTGGAAGGCGGCAAAGGCGAGAATATGGCGGCACGTACCTCAAAGGAGAGGAAGAGTCGGCGCTGGAAGGCGGCAAAGGTGAGAATATGGTGGCAGGTGCGTGAAAGGAGAGGAAGAGTCGGCGCTGGAAGGCGGCAAAGGCGAGAATATGGCAGCAACTCCGTGAAAGGAGAGGAAGAGTCGGCGGTGGAAGGCGGCAAATGCGAGAACATGGCGGCAACTCCGTGAAAGGAGAGGAAGAGTCGGCGCTGGAAGACGGCAAAGGCGAGAATATGGCGGCACGTACCTGAAAGGAGGGGAAGATTTGGCGCGGGAAGGCGGCAAAGGCGAGAATATGGCGGCAGGTGCGTGAAAGGAGAGGAAGAGTCGGCGGTGGAAGGCGGGAAATGCGAGAATATGGCGGCAGCTGCGTGAAAGGAGAGGAAGAGTCGGCGCTGGAAGGCGGCAAAGGCGAGAATATGGCGGCACGTGCGTGAAAGGAGAGGAAGAGTCGGCGCTGGAAGGCGGCAAAGGCGAGAATATGGCAGCACGTGCGTGAAAGGAGAGGAAGAGTCGGCGCTGGAAGGCGACAAAGGCGAGAATATGGCGGTAGGTGCGTGACAAGAGAGGAAGAGTCGGCGGTGGAAGGCGGGAAATGCGAGAACATGGCGGCAACTCCGTGAAAGGAGAGGAAGAGTCGGCGCTGGAAGACGGCAAAGGCGAGAATATGGCGGCACGTACCTGAAAGGAGGGGAAGATTTGGCGCTGGAAGGCGGCAAAGGCGAGAATATGGCGGCAGGTGCGTGAAAGGAGAGGAAGAGTCGGCGCTGGAAGGCGGCAAAGGCAAGAATATGGCGGCAGCTCCGTGAAAGGAGAGGAAGAGTCGGCGGTTGAAGGCAGGAAATGCGAGAATATGGCGGCACGTACCTGAAAGGAGAGGAAGAGTCGGCGCTGGAAGGCGGCAAAGGCGAGAATATGGCGGCAGCTGCGTGAAAGGAGAGGAAGAGTCGGCGCTGGAAGGCGGCAAAGGCGAGAATATGGCAGCACGTGCGTGAAAGGAGAGGAAGAGTCGGCGGTGGAAGGCGGCAAAGGCGAGAATATGGCGGCAACTGCGGGAAAGGAGAGGAAGATTTGGCGCTGGAAGGCGGCAAACGAGAGAATATGGCGGCAGGTGCGTGAAAGGAGAGGAAGAATCGGCAGTGGAAGGCGGCAAAGGCGAGAATATGGCAGCACGCACCTGAAAGAACAGGAAGAGTCGGCGTTGGAAGGCGGCAAAGGCGAGAATATGGCGGCACGTACCTGAAAGGAGAGGAAGATTTGGCGCTGGAAGGCGGCAAAGGCGAGAATATGGCAGCCCGTGCGTGAAAGGAGAGGAAGAGTCGGCGCTGGAAGGCAGCAAAGGCGAGAATATGGCGGCAGGTGCGTGAAAGGAGAGGAAGAGTCGGCGGTGGAAGGCGGCAAAGGCGATAATATGGCAGCATTTGCGTGACAGGAGAGGAAGAGTCGGCGCTGGAAGGCGGCAAAGGCGAGAATATGGCGGCAGCTGCGTGAAAGGAGAGGAAGAGTCGGCAGTGGAAGACGGCAAAGGCGAGAATATGGCGGCAGCTGCGTGAAAGGAGAGGAAGAGTCGGCGCTGGAAGGCGGCAAAGGCGAGAATATGGCGGCAGGTGCGTGAAAGGAGAGGAAGAGTCGGCGGTGGAAGGCGGCAAAGGCGAGAATATGGCGGCAACTGCGTGAAAGGAGAGGAAGAGTCGGCGGTTGAAGGCAGGAAATGCGAGAATATGGCGGCACGTGCGTGAAAGGAGAGGAAGAGTCGGCGGTGGAAGGCGGCAAAGGCGAGAATATGGCGGCAACTGCGGGAAAGGAGAGGAAGATTTGGCGCTGGAAGGCGGCAAACGAGAGAATATGGCGGCAGGTGCGTGAAAGGAGAGGAAGAGTCGGCGGTTGAAGGCAGGAAATGCGAGAATATGGCGGCACGTACCTGAAAGGAGAGGAAGAGTCGGCGCTGGAAGGCGGCAAAGGCGAGAATATGGCCGCACGTACCTGAAAGTAGAGGAAGATTTGGCGCTGGAAGGCGGCAAAGGCGAGAATATGGCGGCAACTCCGTGAAAGGAGAGGAAGAGTCGGCGGTGGAAGGCGGCAAATGCGAGAACATGGCGGCAGCTGCGTGAAAGGAGAGGAAGAGTCGGCGCTGGAAGACGGCAAAGGCGAGAATATGGCGGCACGTACCTGAAAGGAGGGGAAGATTTGGCGCGGGAAGGCGGCAAAGGCGAGAATATGGCGGCAGGTGCGTGAAAGGAGAGGAAGAGTCGGCGGTGGAAGGCGGGAAATGCGAGAATATGGCGGCAGCTGCGTGAAAGGAGAGGAAGAGTCGGCGCTGGAAGGCGGCAAAGGCGAGAATATGGCGGCACGTGCGTGAAAGGAGAGGAAGAGTCGGCGCTGGAAGGCGGCAAAGGCGAGAATATGGCAGCACGTGCGTGAAAGGAGAGGAAGAGTCGGCGCTGGAAGGCGACAAAGGCGAGAATATGGCGGTAGGTGCGTGACAAGAGAGGAAGAGTCGGCGGTGGAAGGCGGGAAATGCGAGAACATGGCGGCAACTCCGTGAAAGGAGAGGAAGAGTCGGCGCTGGAAGACGGCAAAGGCGAGAATATGGCGGCACGTACCTGAAAGGAGGGGAAGATTTGGCGCTGGAAGGCGGCAAAGGCAAGAATATGGCGGCAGGTGCGTGAAAGGAGAGGAAGAGTCGGCGCTGGAAGGCGGCAAAGGCAAGAATATGGCGGCAGCTCCGTGAAAGGAGAGGAAGAGTCGGCGGTTGAAGGCAGGAAATGCGAGAATATGGCGGCACGTACCTGAAAGGAGAGGAAGAGTCGGCGCTGGAAGGCGGCAAAGGCGAGAATATGGCCGCACGTACCTGAAAGTAGAGGAAGATTTGGCGCTGGAAGGCGGCAAAGGCGAGAATATGGCGGCAGGTGCGTGAAAGGAGAAGAAGAGTCGGCGCTGGAAGGCGGCAAAGGCGAGAATATGGCGGCAGCTGCGTGAAAGGAGAGGAAGAGTCGGCGGTGGAAGGCGGCAAAGGCGAGAATATGGCGGCACGTACCTGAAAGGAGAGGAAGAGTCGGCAGTGGAAGGCGGCAAAGGCGAGAATATGGCGGCACGTACCTGAAAGGAGAGGAACAGTCGGCGCTGGAAGGCGGCAAAGGCGAGAATATGGCGGCAGCTGCGTGAAAGGAGAGGAAGAGTCGGCGGTGGAAGGCGGCAAAGGCGAGAATATGGCGGCACGTACCTGAAAGGAGAGGAAGAGTCGGCGCTGGAAGGCGGCAAAGGCGAGAATATGGCGGCAGCTGCGTGAAAGGAGAGGAAGAGTCGGCGCTGGAAGGCGGCAAAGGCGAGAATATGGCGGCAACTGCGTGAAAGGAGAGGAAGATTTGGCGCTGGAAGGCGGCAAAGGCAAGAATATGGCGGCAACTGCGGGAAAGGAGAGGAAGATTTGGCGCTGGAAGGCGGCAAAGGCGAGAATATGGCGGCAGCTGCGTGAAAGGATAGGAAGAGTCGGCGGTGGAAGGCGGCAAAGGCGAGAATATGGTAGCATTTGCGTGACAGGAGAGGAAGAGTCGGCGCTGGAAGGCGGCAAAGGCGAGAATATGGCGGCACCTGCGTGAAAGGAGAGGAAGAGTCGGCGCTGGAAGGCGGCAAAGGCGAGAATATGGCGGCAACTGCGTGAAAGGAGAGGAAGAGTCGGCGCTGGAAGGCGGCAAAGGCGAGAATATGGCGGCAGCTGCGTGAAAGGATAGGAAGAGTCGGCACTGGAAGGCGGCAAAGGCAAGAATATGGCGGCAGGTGCGTGAAAGGAGAGGAAGAGTCGGCACTGGAAGGTGGCAAAGGCGAGAATATGGCGGCAGCTGCGTGAAAGGAGAGGAAGAGTCGGCGCTGGAAGGCGGCAAAGGCGAGAATATGACAGCACGTACCTGAAAGGAGAGGAAGATTTGGCGCTGGAAGGCGGCAAACGAGAGAATATGGCGGCAGGTGCGTGAAAGGAGAGGAAGAATCGGCAGTGGAAGGCGGCAAAGGCGAGAATATGGCGGCACGTACCTGAAAGAACAGGAAGAGTCGGCGCTGGAAGGCGGCAAAGGCGAGAATATGGCGGCACGTACCTGAAAGGAGAGGAAGAGTCGGCGCTGGAAGGCGGCAAAGGCGAGAATATGGCAGCCCGTGCGTGAAAGGAGAGGAAGAGTCGGCGCTGGAAGGCGGCAAAGGCGAGAATATGGCGGCAGCTGCGTGAAAGGAGAGGAAGAGTCGGCGCTGGAAGGCGGCAAAGGCGAGAATATAGCGGCACGTACCTGAAAGGAGGGGAAGATTTGGCGCTGGAAGGCGGCAAAGGCGAGAATATGGCGGCAGGTGCGTGAAAGGAGAGGAAGAGTCGGCGCTGGAAGGCGGCAAAGGCAAGAATATGGCGGCAGCTGCGTGAAAGGAGAGGAAGAGTCGGCGCTGGAAGGCGGCAAAGGCGAGAATATGGCGGCACGTGCGTGAAAGGAGAGGAAGAGTCGGCGCTGGAAGGCGGCAAAGGCGAGAATATGGCAGCACGTGCGTGAAAGGAGAGGAAGAGTCGGCGCTGGAAGGCGACAAAGGCGAGAATATAGCGGTAGGTGCGTGACAAGAGAGGAAGAGTCGGCGGTGGAAGGCGGGAAATGCGAGAACATGGCGGCAACTCCATGAAAGGAGACGAAGAGTCGGCGCTGGAAGACGGCAAAGGCGAGAATATGGCGGCACGTACCTGAAAGGAGGGGAAGATTTGGCGCTGGAAGGCGGCAAAGGCGAGAATATGGCGGCAACTGCGGGAAAGGAGAGGAAGAGTCGGCGCTGGAAGGCGGCAAACGAGAGAATATGGCGGCAGGTGCGTGAAAGGACAGGAAGAGTCGGCGCTGGAACGCGGCAAAGGCGAGAATATGGCGGCACGTGCGTGAAAGGAGAGGAAGAGTCGGCGCTGGAAGGCGGCAAAGGCGAGAATATGGCGGTAGGTGCGTGACAAGAGAGGAAGAGTCGGCGGTGGAAGGCGGGAAATGCGAGAACATGGCGGCAACTCCGTGAAAGGAGAGGAAGAGTCGGCGCTGGAAGACGGCAAAGGCGAGAATATGGCGGCACGTACCTGAAAGGAGGGGAAGATTTGGCGCTGGAAGGCGGCAAAGGCGAGAATATGGCGGCACGTACCTGAAAGGAGAGGAAGAGTCGGCGCTGGAAGGCGGCAAAGGCGAGAATATGGCGGCAACTGCGTGAAAGGAGAGGAAGAGTCGGCGCTGGAAGGCGGCAAAGGCGAGAATATGGCGGCACGTACCTGAAAGGAGAGGAAGAGTCGGCGCTGGAACGCGGCAAAGGCGAGAATATGGCAGCCCGTGCGTGAAAGGAGAGGAAGAGTCGGCGCTGGAAGGCAGCAAAGGCGAGAATATGGCGGCAGGTGCGTGAAAGGAGAGGAAGAGTCGGCGGTGGAAGGCGGCAAAGGCGATAATATGGCAGCATTTGCGTGACAGGAGAGGAAGAGTCGGCGCTGGAAGGCGGCAAAGGCGAGAATATGGCGGCACGTACCTGAAAGGAGAGGAAGAGTCGGCGCTGGAAGGCGGCAAAGGCGAGAATATGGCGGCACGTACCTGAAAGGAGAGGAAGATTTGGCGCTGGAAGGCGGCAAAGGCGAGAATATGGCGGCAGCTGCGTGAAAGGATAGGAAGAGTCGGCGCTGGAAGGCGGCAAAGGCGAGAATATGGCAGCACGTACCTGAAAGGAGAGGAAGATTTGGCGCTGGAAGGCGGCAAAGGCGAGAATATGGCGGCAGGTGCGTGAAAGGAGAGGAAGAGTCGGCGCTGGAAGGCGGCAAAGGCGAGAATATGGCAGCCCGTGCGTGAAAGGAGAGGAAGAGTCGGCGCTGGAAGGCGGCAAAGGCGAGAATATGGCGGCAGGTACGTGAAAGGAGAGGAAGAGTCGGCGGTGGAAGGCGGCAAAGGCGAGAATATGGCAGCATTTGCGTGACAGGAGAGGAAGAGTCGGCGCTGGAAGGCGGCAAACGCGAGAATATGGCAGCACGTACCTGAAAGGAGAGGAAGATTTGGCGCTGGAAGGCGGCAAACGAGAGAATATGGCGGCAGCTGCGTGAAAGGAGAGGAAGAGTCGGCGCTGGAAGGCAGCAAAGGCGAGAATATGGCGGCAGGTGCGTGAAAGGAGAGGAAGAGTCGGCGCTGGAAGGCGGCAAAGGCGAGAATATGGCGGCAACTGCGTGAAAGGAGAGGAAGAGTCGGCGGTGGAAGGCGACAAAGGCGAGAATATGGCGGTAGGTGCGTGACAAGAGAGTAAGAGTCGGCGGTGGAAGGCGGGAAATACGAGAACATGGCGGCAACTCCGTGAAAGGAGAGGAAGAGTCGGCGCTGGAAGATGGCAAAGGCGAGAATATGGCGACACGTACCTGAAAGGAGGGGAAGATTTGGCGCTGGAAGGCGGCAAAGGCGAGAATATGGCGGCACGTACCTGAAAGGAGAGGAAGATTTGGCGCTGGAAGGCGGCAAACGAGAGAATATGGCGGCAACTGCGTGAAAGGAGAGGAAGAGTCGGCAGTGGAAGGCGGCAAAGGCGAGAATATGGCAGCACGCACCTGAAAGAACAGGAAGAGTCGGCGCTGGAAGGCGGCAAAGGCGAGAATATGGCGGCACGTACCTGAAAGAACAGGAAGATTTGGCGCGGGAAGGCGGCAAAGGCGAGAATATGGCGGTAGCTGCGTGAAAGGAGAGGAAGACTCGGCGGTGGAAGGCAGCAAAGGCGAGAATATGGCGGCAACTGCTTGAAAGTAAAGGAAGATTTGGCGCTAGAAGGCGGCAAAGGCGGGAATATGACAGCACGTACCTGAAAGGACAGGAAGATTTGGCGCTGGAAGGCGGCAAAGGCGAGAATATGGCGGCACGGACCAGAAAGGAGAGGAAGATTTGGCGCTGGAAGGCGGCAAAGGCGAGAATATGGCGGCAGGTGCGGGAAAGGAGAGGAAGAGTCGGCGGTGGAAGGCGGCAAAGGCGATAATATGGCGGCAGCTGCGTGAAAGGAGAGGAAGAGTCGGCGGTGGAAGGCGGCAAAGGCGAGAATATGGCGGTAACTGCGTGAAAGGAGAGGAAGAGTCGGCGCTGGAAGGCGGCAAAGGCGAGAATATGGCGGCAGCTGCGTGAAAGGAGAGGAAGAGTCGGCGGTGGAAGGCGGGAAATGCGAGAATATGGCGGCAACTGATTGAAAGTAGAGGAAGATTTGGCGCTGGAATGCGGCAAAGGCGAGAATATGGCAGCCCGTGCGTGAAAGGAGAGGAAGAGTCGGCGCTGGAAGGCGGCAAAGGCAAGAATATGGCGGCAGCTGCGTGAAAGGAGAGGAAGAGTCGGCGGTTGAAGGCGGGAAATGCGAGAATATGGCGGCACGTACCTGAAAGGAGAGGAAGAGTCGGCGCTGGAAGGCGGCAAAGGCAAGAATATGGCGGCAGCTGCGTGAAAGGAGAGGAAGAGTCGGCGGTTGAAGGCGGGAAATGCGAGAATATGGCGGCACGTACCTGAAAGGAGAGGAAGAGTCGGCGCTGGAAGGCGGCAAAGGCGAGAATATGGCGGCACGTACCTGAAAGTAGAGGAAGATTTGGCGCGGGAAGGCGGCAAAGGCGAGAATATGGCGGCAGGTGCGTGAAAGGAGAAGAAGAGTCGGCGCTGGAAGGCGGGAAATGCGAGAATATGGCGGCAGCTGCGTGAAAGGAGAGGAAGAGTCGGCGGTGGAAGGCGACAAAGGCGAGAATATGGCGGCACGTACCTGAAAGGAGAGGAAGAGTCGGCAGTGGAAGACGGCAAAGGCGAGAATATGGCGGCAACTGCGTGAAAGGAGAGGAAGAGTCGGCGCTGGAAGGCGGCAAAGGCGAGAATATGGCGGCACCTGCGTGAAAGGAGAGGAAGAGTCGGCGGTGGAAGGCGGCAAAGGCGAGAATATGGCGGCACGTACCTGAAAGGAGAGGAAGAGTCGGCGCTGGAAGGCGGCAAAGGCGAGAATATGGCGGCAGCTGCGTGAAAGGAGAGGAAGAGTCGGCGCTGGAAGGCGGCAAAGGCGAGAATATGGCGGCAACTGCGTGAAAGGAGAGGAAGATTTGGCGCTGGAAGGCGGCAAAGGCGAGAATATGGCGGCAGGTGCGTGAAAGGAGAGGAAGATTTGGCGCTGGAAGGCGGCAAAGGCAAGAATATGGCGGCAGCTGCGTGAAAGCAGAGGAAGAGTCGGCGCTGGAAGGCGGCAAAGGCGAGAATATGGCGGCACGTGCGTGAAAGGAGAGGAAGAGTCGGCGCTGGAAGGCGGCAAAGGCGAGAATATGGCGGTAGGTGCGTGACAAGAGAGGAAGAGTCGGCGGTGGAAGGCGGGAAATGCGAGAACATGGCGGCAACTCCGTGAAAGGAGAGGAAGAGTCGGCGCTGGAAGACGGCAAAGGCGAGAATATGGCGGCACGTACCTGAAAGGAGGGGAAGATTTGGCGCTGGAAGGCGGCAAAGGCGAGAATATGGCGGCACGTACCTGAAAGGAGAGGAAGAGTCGGCGCTGGAAGGCGGCAAAGGCGAGAATATGGCGGCAACTGCGTGAAAGGAGAGGAAGAGTCGGCGCTGGAAGGCGGCAAAGGCGAGAATATGGCGGCACGTACCTGAAAGGAGAGGAAGAGTCGGCGCTGGAACGCGGCAAAGGCGAGAATATGGCAGCCCGTGCGTGAAAGGAGAGGAAGAGTCGGCGCTGGAAGGCAGCAAAGGCGAGAATATGGCGGCAGGTGCGTGAAAGGAGAGGAAGAGTCGGCGGTGGAAGGCGGCAAAGGCGATAATATGGCAGCATTTGCGTGACAGGAGAGGAAGAGTCGGCGCTGGAAGGCGGCAAAGGCGAGAATATGGCGGCACGTACCTGAAAGGAGAGGAAGAGTCGGCGCTGGAAGGCGGCAAAGGCGAGAATATGGCGGCACGTACCTGAAAGGAGAGGAAGATTTGGCGCTGGAAGGCGGCAAAGGCGAGAATATGGCGGCAGCTGCGTGAAAGGATAGGAAGAGTCGGCGCTGGAAGGCGGCAAAGGCGAGAATATGGCAGCACGTACCTGAAAGGAGAGGAAGATTTGGCGCTGGAAGGCGGCAAAGGCGAGAATATGGCGGCAGGTGCGTGAAAGGAGAGGAAGAGTCGGCGCTGGAAGGCGGCAAAGGCGAGAATATGGCAGCCCGTGCGTGAAAGGAGAGGAAGAGTCGGCGCTGGAAGGCGGCAAAGGCGAGAATATGGCGGCAGGTACGTGAAAGGAGAGGAAGAGTCGGCGGTGGAAGGCGGCAAAGGCGAGAATATGGCAGCATTTGCGTGACAGGAGAGGAAGAGTCGGCGCTGGAAGGCGGCAAACGCGAGAATATGGCAGCACGTACCTGAAAGGAGAGGAAGATTTGGCGCTGGAAGGCGGCAAACGAGAGAATATGGCGGCAGCTGCGTGAAAGGAGAGGAAGAGTCGGCGCTGGAAGGCAGCAAAGGCGAGAATATGGCGGCAGGTGCGTGAAAGGAGAGGAAGAGTCGGCGCTGGAAGGCGGCAAAGGCGAGAATATGGCGGCAACTGCGTGAAAGGAGAGGAAGAGTCGGCGGTGGAAGGCGACAAAGGCGAGAATATGGCGGTAGGTGCGTGACAAGAGAGTAAGAGTCGGCGGTGGAAGGCGGGAAATACGAGAACATGGCGGCAACTCCGTGAAAGGAGAGGAAGAGTCGGCGCTGGAAGATGGCAAAGGCGAGAATATGGCGACACGTACCTGAAAGGAGGGGAAGATTTGGCGCTGGAAGGCGGCAAAGGCGAGAATATGGCGGCACGTACCTGAAAGGAGAGGAAGATTTGGCGCTGGAAGGCGGCAAACGAGAGAATATGGCGGCAACTGCGTGAAAGGAGAGGAAGAGTCGGCAGTGGAAGGCGGCAAAGGCGAGAATATGGCAGCACGCACCTGAAAGAACAGGAAGAGTCGGCGCTGGAAGGCGGCAAAGGCGAGAATATGGCGGCACGTACCTGAAAGAACAGGAAGATTTGGCGCGGGAAGGCGGCAAAGGCGAGAATATGGCGGTAGCTGCGTGAAAGGAGAGGAAGACTCGGCGGTGGAAGGCAGCAAAGGCGAGAATATGGCGGCAACTGCGTGAAAGTAAAGGAAGATTTGGCGCTAGAAGGCGGCAAAGGCGGGAATATGACAGCACGTACCTGAAAGGACAGGAAGATTTGGCGCTGGAAGGCGGCAAAGGCGAGAATATGGCGGCACGGACCAGAAAGGAGAGGAAGATTTGGCGCTGGAAGGCGGCAAAGGCGAGAATATGGCGGCAGGTGCGGGAAAGGAGAGGAAGAGTCGGCGGTGGAAGGCGGCAAAGGCGATAATATGGCGGCAGCTGCGTGAAAGGAGAGGAAGAGTCGGCGGTGGAAGGCGGCAAAGGCGAGAATATGGCGGCAACTGCGTGAAAGGAGAGGAAGAGTCGGCGCTGGAAGGCGGCAAAGGCGAGAATATGGCGGCAGCTGCGTGAAAGGAGAGGAAGAGTCGGCGGTGGAAGGCGGGAAATGCGAGAATATGGCGGCAACTGATTGAAAGTAGAGGAAGATTTGGCGCTGGAATGCGGCAAAGGCGAGAATATGGCAGCCCGTGCGTGAAAGGAGAGGAAGAGTCGGCGCTGGAAGGCGGCAAAGGCAAGAATATGGCGGCAGCTGCGTGAAAGGAGAGGAAGAGTCGGCGGTTGAAGGCGGGAAATGCGAGAATATGGCGGCACGTACCTGAAAGGAGAGGAAGAGTCGGCGCTGGAAGGCGGCAAAGGCAAGAATATGGCGGCAGCTGCGTGAAAGGAGAGGAAGAGTCGGCGGTTGAAGGCGGGAAATGCGAGAATATGGCGGCACGTACCTGAAAGGAGAGGAAGAGTCGGCGCTGGAAGGCGGCAAAGGCGAGAATATGGCGGCACGTACCTGAAAGTAGAGGAAGATTTGGCGCGGGAAGGCGGCAAAGGCGAGAATATGGCGGCAGGTGCGTGAAAGGAGAAGAAGAGTCGGCGCTGGAAGGCGGGAAATGCGAGAATATGGCGGCAGCTGCGTGAAAGGAGAGGAAGAGTCGGCGGTGGAAGGCGACAAAGGCGAGAATATGGCGGCACGTACCTGAAAGGAGAGGAAGAGTCGGCAGTGGAAGACGGCAAAGGCGAGAATATGGCGGCAACTGCGTGAAAGGAGAGGAAGAGTCGGCGCTGGAAGGCGGCAAAGGCGAGAATATGGCGGCACCTGCGTGAAAGGAGAGGAAGAGTCGGCGGTGGAAGGCGGCAAAGGCGAGAATATGGCGGCACGTACCTGAAAGGAGAGGAAGAGTCGGCGCTGGAAGGCGGCAAAGGCGAGAATATGGCGGCAGCTGCGTGAAAGGAGAGGAAGAGTCGGCGCTGGAAGGCGGCAAAGGCGAGAATATGGCGGCAACTGCGTGAAAGGAGAGGAAGATTTGGCGCTGGAAGGCGGCAAAGGCGAGAATATGGCGGCAGGTGCGTGAAAGGAGAGGAAGATTTGGCGCTGGAAGGCGGCAAAGGCGAGAATATGGCGGCAGGTGCGTGAAAGGAGAGGAAGAGTCGGCGGTGCAAGGCGGCAAAGGCGATAATATGGCAGCATTTGCGTGACAGGAGAGGAAGAGTCGGCGGTGGAAGGCGGGAAATGCGAGAATATGGCGGCACCTGCGTGAAAGGAGAGGAAGAGTCGGCGCTGGAAGGCGGCAAAGGCGAGAATATGGCGGCAACTGCGTGAAAGGAGAGGAAGAGTCGGCGCTGGAAGGCGGCAAAGGCGAGAATATGGCGGCAGCTGCGTGAAAGGATAGGAAGAGTCGGCACTGGAAGGCGGCAAAGGCGAGAATATGGCAGCAGGTGCGTGAAAGGAGAGGAAGAGTCGGCACTGGAAGGTGGCAAAGGCGAGAATATGGCGGCAGGTGCGTGAAAGGAGAGGAAGAGTCGGCGCTGGAAGGCGGCAAAGGCGAGAATATGACAGCACGTACCTGAAAGGAGAGGAAGATTTGGCGCTGGAAGGCGGCAAACGAGAGAATATGGCGGCAGGTGCGTGAAAGGAGAGGAAGAATCGGCAGTGGAAGGCGGCAAAGGCGAGAATATGGCAGCACGCACCTGAAAGAACAGGAAGAGTCGGCGGTGGAAGGCGGCAAAGGCGAGAATATGGCGGCACGTACCTGAAAGGAGAGGAAGAGTCGGCGCTGGAAGGCGGCAAAGGCGAGAATATGGCGGCACGTACCTGAAAGGAGGGGAAGAGTCGGCGCTGGAAGGCGGCAAACGCGAGAATATGGCGGCAACTGCGGGAAAGGAGAGGAAGAGTCGGCGCTGGAAGGCGGCAAAGGCAAGAATATGGCGGCAGCTGCGTGAAAGGAGAGGAAGAGTCGGCGCTGGAAGGCGGCAAAGGGGAGAATATGGCGGCACGTGCGTGAAAGGAGAGGAAGAGTCGGCGCTGGAAGGCGGCAAAGGCGAGGATATGGCAGCACGTGCGAGCAAGGAGAGGAAGAGTCGGCGCTGGAAGGCGACAAAGGCGAGAATATGGCGGTAGGTGCGTGACAAGAGAGGAAGAGTCGGCGGTGGAAGGCGGGAAATGCGAGAACATGGCGGCAACTCCGTGAAAGGAGACGAAGAGTCGGCGCTGGAAGACGGCAAAGGCGAGAATATGGCGGCAGGTGCGTGAAAGGAGAGGAAGAGTCGGCGCTGGAAGGCGGCAAAGGCGAGAATATGGCGGCAGGTGCGTGAAAGGAGAGGAAGAGTCGGCAGTGGATGGCGGCAAAGGCGAGAATATGGCGGCACGTACCTGAAAGGAGAGGAAGAGTCGGCGCTGGAAGGCGGCAAAGGCGAGAATATGGCAGCACGTACCTGAAAGGAGAGGAAGAGTCGGCGCTGGAAGGCGGCAAAGGCGAGAATATCGCGGCAAGTACCTCAAAGTAGAGGAAGAGTCGGCGCTGGAAGGCGGCAAAGGCGAGAATATGGCGGCAGCTGCGTGAAAGGAGAGGAAGAGTCGGCGCTGGAAGGCAGCAAAGGCGAGAATATGGCGGCACGTACCTGAAAGGACAAGAAGAGCCGGCGGTGGAAGGCGGCAAACGCGAGAATATGGCGGCACGTACCTGAAAGGAGAGGAAGAGTCGGCGCTGGAAGGCGGCAAAGGCGAGAATATGGCAGCAACTGCATGAAAGGAGAGGAAGAGTCGGCGCTGGAAGGCGGCAAAGGCGAGAATATCGCGGCAGCTGCGTCAAAGGATAGGAAGAGTCGGCGCTGGAAGGCGGCAAACGAGAGAATATGGCGGCAGGTGCGTGAAAGGAGAGGAAGATTTGGCGCTGGAAGGCGGGAAAGGCGAGAATATGGCAGCAGCTGCGTGAAAGGAGAGGAAGAATCGGCGCTGGAAGACGGCAAAGGCGAGAATATGGTGGCAGCTGCGTGAAAGGAGAGGAAGAGTCGGCGCTGGAAGGCGGCAAATGCGAGAATATGGCGGCACGTACCTGAAAGGAGAGGAAGAGCCGGCGGTGGAAGGCGGCAAACGCGAGAATATGGCGGCACGTACCTGAAAGGAGAGGAAGAGTCGGCGCTGGAAGGCGGCAAAGGCTAGAATATGGCGGCACGGACCAGAAAGGAGAGGAAGAGTCGGCGCTGGAAGGCGGCAAAGGCGAGAATATGGCGGCAACTGCGTGAAAGGAGAGGAAGAGTCGGCGGTGGAAGGCGGCAAAGGCGAGAATATCGCGGCAAGTGCCTGAAAGTAGAGAAAGATTTGGCGCGGGAAGGCGGCAAAGGCGAGAATATGGCGGCAGCTGCGTGAAAGGAGAGGAAGAGTCGGCGCTGGAAGGCGGCAAAGGCGAGAATATGGCAGCACGTACCTGAAAGGAGAGGAAGAGTCGGCGCTGGAAGGCGGCAAACGCGAGAGAATATGGCGGCAGGTGCGTGAAAGGAGAGGAAGAATCGGCAGTGGAAGGCGGCAAAGGCGAGAATATGGCGGCAGCTGCATGAAAGGAGAGGAAGAGTCGGCGCTGGAAGGCGGCAAAGGCGAGAATATGGCGGGAGCTGCGTGAAAGGAGAGGAAGAGTCGGCGCTGGAAGGCGGCAAAGGCGAGAATATGGCGGCAGCTGCGTGAAAGGAGAGGAAGAGTCGGCGCTGGAAGGCGGCAAAGGCGAGAATATGGCGGCAGCTGCGTGAAAGGAGAGGAAGAGTCGGCGGTGGAAGGCAGCAAAGGCGAGAATATGGCGGCAACTGCGGGAAAGGAGAGGAAGATTTGGCGCTGGAAGGCGGCAAAGGCGAGAATATGGCAGCACGGACCAGAAAGGAGAGGAAGATTTGGCGCTGGAAGGCGGCAAACGAGAGAATATGGCGGCAGGTGCGTGAAAGGAGAGGAAGAATCGGCAGTGGAAGGCGGCAAAGGCGAGAATATGGCAGCACGCACCTGAAAGAACAGGAAGAGTCGGCGTTGGAAGGCGGCAAAGGCGAGAATATGGCAGCCCGTGCGTGAAAGGAGAGGAAGAGTCGGCGCTGGAAGGCAGCAAAGGCGAGAATATGGCGGCAGGTGCGTGAAAGGAGAGGAAGAGTCGGCGGTGGAAGGCGGCAAAGGCGAGAATATGGCAGCACGCACCTGAAAGGAGAGGAAGAGTCGGCGCTGGAAGGCGGCAAATGCGAGAATATGGCAGCCCGTGCGTGAAAGGAGAGGAAGAGTCGGCGCTGGAAGGCAGCAAAGGCGAGAATATGGCGGCAGGTGCGTGAAAGGAGAGGAAGAGTCGGCGGTGGAAGGCGGCAAAGGCGAGAATATGGCAGCACGCACCTGAAAGGAGAGGAAGAGTCGGCGCTGGAAGGCGGCAAAGGCGAGAATATGGCGGCACCTGCGTGAAAGGAGAGGAAGAGTCGGCGGTGGAAGGCGGCAAACGCGAGAATATGGCAGCATTTGCGTGACAGGAGAGGAAGAGTCGGCGCTGGAAGGCGGCAAAGGCGAGAATATGGCGGCAACTGCGTGAAAGGAGAGGAAGAGTCGGCGGTGGAAGGCGGCAAAGGCGAGAATATGGCGGCACCTGCGTGAAAGGAGAGGAAGAGTCGGCGCTGGAAGGCGGCAAAGGCGAGAATATGGCGGCAACTGCGTGAAAGGAGAGGATGAGTCGGCGCTGGAAGGCGGCAAAGGCGAGAATATGGCGGCAGCTGCGTGAAAGGATAGGAAGAGTCGGCACTGGAAGGCGGCAAAGGCGAGAATATGGCGGCACGTACCTGAAAGTAGAGGAAGATTTGGCGCGGGAAGGTGGCAAAGGCGAGAATATGGCGGCAGCTGCGTGAAAGAAGAGGAAGAGTCGGCGCTGGAAGGCGGCAAAGGCGAGAATATGACAGCACGTACCTGAAAGGAGAGGAAGATCTGGCGCTGGAAGGCGGCAAACGAGAGAATATGGCGGCAGGTGCGTGAAAGGAGAGGAAGAATCGGCAGTGGAAGGCGGCAAAGGCGAGAATATGGCAGCACGCACCTGAAAGACCAGTAAGAGTAGGCGCTGGAAGGCGGCAAAGGCGAGAATATGGCGGCACGTACCTGAAAGGAGAGGAAGAGTCGGCGCTGGAAGGCGGCAAAGGTGAGAATATGGCGGCAGGTGCGTGAAACGAGAGGAAGAGTCGGCGCTGGAAGGCGGCAAAGGCGAGAATATGGCGGCAACTCCGTGAAAGGAGAGGAAGAGTCGGCGGTGGAAGGCGGCAAATGCGAGAACATGGCGGCAACTCCGTGAAAGGAGAGGAAGAGTCGGCGCTGGAAGACGGCAAAGGCGAGAATATGGCGGCACGTACCTGAAAGGAGGGGAAGATTTGGCGCGGGAAGGCGGCAAAGGCGAGAATATGGCGGCAGGTGCGTGAAAGGAGAGGAAGATTTCGCGCTGGAAGGCGGCAAAGGCGAGAATATGGCAGCAGCTGCGTGAAAGGAGAGGAAGATTTGGCGCTGGAAGGCGGCAAACGAGAGAATATGGCGGCACGTGCGTGAAAGGAGAGGAAGAGTCGGCGCTGGAAGGCGACAAAGGCGAGAATATGGCGGTAGGTGCGTGAAAGGAGAGGAAGAGTCGGCGCTGGAAGGCGACAAAGGCGAGAATATGGCGGTAGGTGCGTGACAAGAGAGGAAGAGTCGGCGGTGGAAGGCGGGAAATGCGAGAACATGGCGGCAACTCCGTGAAAGGAGAGGAAGAGTCGGCGCTGGAAGACGGCAAAGGCGAGAATATGGCGGCACGTACCTGAAAGGAGGGGAAGATTTGGCGCTGGAAGGCGGCAAAGGCGAGAATATGGCGGCACGTACCTGAAAGGAGAGGAAGAGTCGGCGCTGGAAGGCGGCAAAGGCGAGAATATGGCGGCAGGTGCGTGAAAGGAGAGGAAGAGTCGGCGGTGGAAGGCGGCAAAGGCAAGAATATGGCGGCACGTGCGTGAAAGGAGAGGAAGAGTCGGCGGTTGAAGGCGGCAAAGGCGAGAATATGGCGGCAGGTGCGTGAAAGGAGAAGAAGAGTCGGCGCTGGAAGGCGGCAAAGGCGAGAATATGGCGGCAGCTGCGTGAAAGGAGAGGAAGATTTGGCGCTAGAAGGTGGCAAAGGCGAGAATATGGCGGCACGTACCTGAAAGGAGAGGAAGAGTCGGCAGTGGAAGGCGGTAAAGGCGAGAATATGGCGGCACGTACCTGAAAGGAGAGGAAGAGTCGGCGCTGGAAGGCGGCAAAGGCGAGAATATGGCGGCAGCTGCGTGAAAGGAGAGGAAGAGTCGGCGGTGGAAGGCGGCAAAGGCGAGAATATGGCGGCACGTACCTGAAAGGAGAGGAAGAGTCGGCGCTGGAAGGCGGCAAAGGCGAGAATATGGCGGCAGCTGCGTGAAAGGAGAGGAAGAGTCGGCGGTGGAAGGCGGCAAAGGCGAGAATATGGCGGCAACTGCGTGAAAGGAGAGGAAGATTTGGCGCTGGAAGGCGGCAAAGGCGATAATATGGCAGCATTTGCGTGACAGGAGAGGAAGAGTCGGCGCTGGAAGGCGGCAAACGAGAGAATATGGCGGCACCTGCGTGAAAGGAGAGGAAGAGTCGGCGCTGGAAGGCGGCAAAGGCGAGAATATGGCGGCAGCTGCGTGAAAGGAGAGGAAGAGTCGGCGCTGGAAGGCGGCAAAGGCGAGAATATGGCAGCACGTGCGTGAAAGGAGAGGAAGAGTCGGCGCTGGAAGGCGGCAAAGGCGAGAATATCGCGGCAAGTACCTCAAAGTAGAGGAAGAGTCGGCGCTGGAAGGCGGCAATGGCGAGAATATGGCAGCACGTACCTGAAAGGAGAGGAAGAGTCGGCGCTGGAAGGCGGCAAAGGCGAGAATATGGCGGCAACTGCGTGAAAGGAGAGGAAGAGTCGGCGCTGGAAGGCGGCAAAGGCGAGAATATGGCGGCAACTGCGTGAAAGGAGAGGAAGAGTCGGCGCTGGAAGGCGGCAAAGGCGAGAATATGGCGGCACGTACCTGAAAGGAGAGGAAGAGTCGGCGCTGGAAGGCGGCAAAGGCGAGAATATGGCGGCAACTGCGGGAAAGGAGAGGAAGATTTGGCGCTGGAAGGCGGCAAAGGCGAGAATATGGCGGCAGGTGCGTGAAAGGAGAGGAAGAGTCGGCGGTGGAAGGCGGCAAAGGCGATAATATGGCAGCATTTGCGTGACAGGAGAGGAAGAGTCGGCGCTGGAAGGCGGCAAAGGCGAGAATATGGCGGCACCTGCGTGAAAGGAGAGGAAGAGTCGGCGCTGGAAGGCGGCAAAGGCGAGAATATGGCGGCAGCTGCGTGAAAGGATAGGAAGAGTCGGCACTGGAAGGCGGCAAAGGCGAGAATATGGCGGCACGTACCTGAAAGTAGAGGAAGATTTGGCGCGGGAAGGTGGCAAAGGCGAGAATATGGCGGTAGGTGCGTGACAGGAGAGGAAGAGTCGGCGCTGGAAGGCGGCAAAGGCGAGAATATGACAGCACGTACCTGAAAGGAGAGGAAGATTTGGCGCTGGAAGGCGGCAAACGAGAGAATATGGCAGCACGTGCGTGAAAGGAGAGGAAGAGTCGGCGCTGGAAGGCGACAAAGGCGAGAATATGGCGGTAGGTGCGTGAGAAGAGAGGAAGAGTCGGCGGTGGAAGGCGGGAAATGCGAGAACATGGCGGCAACTCCGTGAAAGGAGACGAAGAGTCGGCGCTGGAAGACGGCAAAGGCGAGAATATGGCGGCACGTACCTGAAAGGAGGGGAAGATTTGGCGCTGGAAGGCGGCAAAGGCGAGAATATGGCGGCACGTACCTGAAAGGAGAGGAAGAGTCGGCGCTGGAAGGCGGCAAAGGCGAGAATATGGCGGCAGCTGCGTGAAAGGAGAGGAAGAGTCGGCGCTGGAAGGCGGCAAAGGCGAGAATATGGCAGCACGTGCGTGAAAGGAGAGGAAGAGTCGGCGCTGGAAGGCGGCAAAGGCGAGAATATCGCGGCAAGTACCTCAAAGTAGAGGAAGAGTCGGCGCTGGAAGGCGGCAATGGCGAGAATATGGCAGCACGTACCTGAAAGGAGAGGAAGAGTCGGCGCAGGAAGGCGGCAAAGGCGAGAATATGGCGGCAGGTGCGTGAAAGGAGAGGAAGAGTCGGCGCTGGAAGGCGACAAAGGCGAGAATATGGCGGTAGGTGCGTGACAAGAGAGGAAGAGTCGGCGGTGGAAGGCGGGAAATGCGAGAATATGGCGGCACGTACCTGAAAGGAGGGGAAGATTTGGCGCTGGAAGGCGGCAAAGGCGAGAATATGGCGGCACGTACCTGAAAGGAGAGGAAGAGTCGGCGCTGGAAGGCGGCAAAGGCGAGAATATGGCGGCAGGTGCGTGAAAGGAGAGGAAGAGTCGGCGGTGGAAGGCGGCAAAGGCGATAATATGGCAGCATTTGCGTGACAGGAGAGGAAGAGTCGGCGCTGGAAGGCGGCAAAGGCGAGAATATGGCGGCACCTGCGTGAAAGGAGAGGAAGAGTCGGCGCTGGAAGGCGGCAAAGGCGAGAATATGGCGGCAGCTGCGTGAAAGGATAGGAAGAGTCGGCACTGGAAGGCGGCAAAGGCGAGAATATGGCGGCACGTACCTGAAAGTAGAGGAAGATTTGGCGCGGGAAGGTGGCAAAGGCGAGAATATGGCGGTAGGTGCGTGACAGGAGAGGAAGAGTCGGCGCTGGAAGGCGGCAAAGGCGAGAATATGACAGCACGTACCTGAAAGGAGAGGAAGATTTGGCGCTGGAAGGCGGCAAACGAGAGAATATGGCGGCAGGTGCGTGAAAGGAGAGGAAGAATCGGCAGTGGAAGGCGGCAAAGGCGAGAATATGGCAGCACGCACCTGAAAGACCAGGAAGAGTCGGCGCTGGAAGGCGGCAAAGGCGAGAATATGGCGGCACGTACCTGAAAGGAGAGGAAGAGTCGGCGCTGGAAGGCGGCAAAGGTGAGAATACGGCGGCAGGTGCGTGAAAGGAGAGGAAGAGTCGGCGCTGGAAGGCGGCAAAGGCGAGAGCATGGCGGCAACTCCGTGAAAGGAGAGGAAGAGTCGGCACTGGAAGGCGGCAAAGGCGAGAATATGGCGGCACGTACCTGAAAGTAGAGGAAGATTTGGCGCGGGAAGGTGGCAAAGGCGAGAATATGGCGGTAGGTGCGTGAAAGGAGAGGAAGAATCGGCGCTGGAAGGCGGCAAAGGCGAGAATATGGCGGCACGTACCTGAAAGGAGAGGAAGATTTGGCGCTGGAAGGCGGCAAACGAGAGAGTATGGCGGCAGGTGCGTGAAAGGAGAGGAAGAATCGGCAGTGGAAGGCGGCAAAGGCGAGAATATGGCAGCACGCACCTGAAAGACCAGGAAGAGTCGGCGCTGGAAGGCGGCAAAGGCGAGAATATGGCGGCAGCTGCGTGAAAGGAGAGGAAGAGTCGGCGGTGGAAGGCGGCAAAGGCGAGAACATGGCGGCAACTCCGTGAAAGGAGAGGAAGAGTCGGCGCTGGAAGACGGCAAAGGCGAGAATATGGCGGCACGTACCTGAAAGGAGGGGAAGAGTCGGCGGTGGAAGGCGGGAAATGCGAGAATATGGCGGCACGTGCGTGAAAGGAGAGGAGGAGTCGGCGCTGGAAGGCGGCAAAGGCGAGGATATGGCAGCACGTGCGAGCAAGGAGAGGAAGAGTCGGCGCTGGAAGGCGACAAAGGCGAGAATATGGCGGTAGGTGCGTGACAAGAGAGGAAGAGTCGGCGGTGGAAGGCGGGAAATGCGAGAACATGGCGGCAACTCCGTGAAAGGAGACGAAGAGTCGGCGCTGGAAGACGGCAAAGGCGAGAATATGGCGGCACGTACCTGAAAGGAGGGGAAGATTTGGCGCTGGAAGGCGGCAAAGGCGAGAATATGGCGGCAGGTGCGTGAAAGGAGAGGAAGAGTCGGCGGTGGAAGGCGGCAAAGGCGATAATATGGCAGCATTTGCGTGACAGGAGAGGAAGAGTCGGCGCTGGAAGGCGGCAAAGGCGAGAATATGGCGGCACCTGCGTGAAAGGAGAGGAAGAGTCGGCGCTGGAAGGCGGCAAAGGCGAGAATATGGCGGCAGCTGCGTGAAAGGATAGGAAGAGTCGGCACTGGAAGGCGGCAAAGGCGAGAATATGGCGGCACGTGCGTGAAAGGAGAGGAGGAGTCGGCGCTGGAAGGCGGCAAAGGCGAGAATATGGCAGCACGTGCGTGAAAGGAGAGGAAGAGTCGGCGCTGGAAGGCGACAAAGGCGAGAATATGGCGGTAGGTGCGTGACAAGAGAGGAAGAGTCGGCGGTGGAAGGCGGGAAATGCGAGAATATGGCGGCACGTACCTGAAAGGAGGGGAAGATTTGGCGCTGGAAGGCGGCAAAGGCGAGAATATGGCGGCACGTACCTGAAAGGAGAGGAAGAGTCGGCGCTGGAAGGCGGCAAAGGCGAGAATATGGCGGCAGGTGCGTGAAAGGAGAGGAAGAGCCGGCGCTGGAAGGCGGCAAAGGCGAGAATATGGCGGCACGTACCTGAAAGGAGAGGAAGAGTCGGCGCTGGAAGGCGGCAAAGGCGAGAATATGGCGGCAGGTGCGTGAAAGTAGAGGAAGAGTCGGCGCTGGAAGACGGCAAAGGCGAGAATATGGCGGCAGCTGCGTGAAAGGAGAGGAAGAGTCGGCGGTGGAAGGCGGCAAAGGCGAGAATATGGCGGCAACTGCGTGAAAGGAGAGGAAGATTTGGCGCTGGAAGGCGGCAAAGGCGAGAATATGGCGGCAACTGCGGGAAAGGAGATGAAGATTTGGCGCTGGAAGGCGGCAAAGGCGAGAATATGGCGGCAGCTGCGTGAAAGTAGAGGAAGAGTCGGCGGTGGAAGGCGGCAAAGGCGAGAATATGGCGGCAGGTGCTTGAAAGGAGAGGAAGAGTCGGCGCTGGAAGGCGGCAAAGGCGAGAATATGGCGGCACCTGCGTGAAAGGAGAGGAAGAGTCGGCGCTGGAAGGCGGCAAAGGCGATAATATGGCGGCAACTGCGTGAAAGGAGAGGAAGAGTCGGCGCTGGAAGGCGGCAAAGGCGAGAATATGGCAGCACGTGCGTGAAAGGAGAGGAAGAGTCGGCGCTGGAAGGCGGCAAAGGCGAGAATATCGCGGCAAGTACCTCAAAGTAGAGGAAGAGTCGGCGCTGGAAGGCGGCAATGGCGAGAATATGGCCGCACGTACCTGAAAGGAGAGGAAGAGTCGGCGCTGGAAGGCGGCAAAGGCGAGAATATGGCGGCAACTGCGTGAAAGGAGAGGAAGAGTCGGCGCTGGAAGGCGGCAAAGGCGAGAATATGGCGGCAACTGCGTGAAAGGAGAGGAAGAGTCGGCGCTGGAAGGCGGCAAAGGCGAGAATATGGCGGCAGCTGCGTGAAAGGAGAGGAAGAGTCGGCGGTGGAAGGCGGCAAAGGCGAGAATATGGCGGCAACTGCGGGAAAGGAGAGGAAGATTTGGCGCTGGAAGGCGGCAAAGGCGAGAATATGGCGGCAGGTGCGTGAAAGGAGAGGAAGAGTCGGCGCTGGAAGGCGACAAAGGCGAGAATATGGCGGTAGGTGCGTGACAAGAGAGGAAGAGTCGGCGGTGGAAGGCGGGAAATGCGAGAACATGGCGGCAACTCCGTGAAAGGAGAGGAAGAGTCGGCGCTGGAAGACGGCAAAGGCGAGAATATGGCGGCAGGTGCGTGAAAGGAGAGGAAGAGTCGGCGCTGGAAGGCGGCAAAGGCGAGAATATGGCGGCAGGTGCGTGAAAGGAGAGGAAGAGTCGGCGCTGGAAGGCGGCAAAGGCGAGAACATGACGGCAGGTGCGTGAAAGTAGAGGCGGAGTCGGGCGTGGCAAGTGGCAAAGGCGAGTATATGAGGGCAGGTGCGTGAAAGGAGAGGAGGAATCGGGGGGTGGAAGGCAGCAAACGAGAGAACGTGGCAGGGGCATCCTGCAGCACGAAAGAAGAGGATGTGTGGTCGGTGGAAGGTTACGGCAGGCAAGAAGTTGGGGGCGCCGGATGATGGAGGCGGAATAAAACGGCAGCAGAGAGCAGAAGGAGTCGGAGACAGCGTCAGAGGAGAGAATATGGCGGCAGGTGTGTGATAGGAGAGGAGGAGTCGGGGGTGGAAGGCGGCAAAAGAGAAAATTTGGCTGCAGGTGCGTGAAAGGAGAGGAAGAGTCGGCGGTGGAAGGCGGCAAAGGCAAGAATATGGCGGCAGGTGCGTGAAAGGAGAGGAACAGTCTGCATTTGAAGGCGGCAATGGCGAGAATTTGACGACAGGTGCGTGGAAGGGGAGGAAGAGTCGGTGGTGGAGGCGGTAAAATAGCGATTATGGCGGTAGCTGCGTGAAAGGTGAGGCGGAGTCGGGGGTCGAAATCGGCAAAGGCGAGAATATTGCGGCAGGTGCATATAAGGAGAGGAGGAGTCGGGGGGGGCGGAAGGCGGCAAACGCGAGAAGGTGGTGGCGGCAGTAGGCAGCGCGAAAGAAGAGGAGGAGGTGTGTCCTGGTTTCGGCAGGGATAGAGTTAATTTATTTTTGTAGTTGTTATAGTTTTTTGGATTTAATATGAGAACAAAGTTGATAACCGCTGATGTTTTAGTTGTTGCTAGGTAATGTTTACACTAGCCAAGGACTTTTCAGCTTCCCATGCTCTGCTGACTGGGAAGGCTGGAGATGCACAAGAAGCTGGGAGGGGGCACAGCCAAGCTGGCAAAAGGGAGATGCCATACCATGTGACGTCATGCTCATAGATAGACTGGGGAATGCTGGCCGGGGGGGCCGCTGCTCCGGGAGTGTCTGGGCATCGATCGTTTGGCGGGTGGTGAGCAATTCTACTATGCGTCACTTGTTTTGTGTATTATTATCATATTATTATCATCATTTTATTTCAATTATTAAACTGTTTTTATCTCAACCCACGAGCTTTTCTGACTTCTACTCTTCCAATGCTCCCCATCCCACCGGGGGGGCGAGCGGCTGTTTGGTGCTTAGTTGCCAACTGGGGTTAAACACGACAGTGTGCGAGAGTGCAGGAAAGGATAGAAGGCAATATGGCAGTGTGCTGGAAGGGGTGTTCGCTAGCTCCTTCTTGACATGTCATCACCAAACTGCTCCGGAGACTGAGCACATTGTTCTTCCCACATATTCATCCCACCACTGCTTAACACTGAAAAATTCATCCAAGGGAATACGTGGCACTCAGAATAAATAATCTACACAGCAACATCTTTGGGAACTAAACTGAAATTCAAAAAGAGTTGACATGCCACTAAAAAAGCAAATTTTTCCTCATTTTTTATCTAGAGTGTTTTAAGTCCCATCGAATGTAACAGAAAAGGCAAATGGGCTGTATCACAGAATAGAAACATTGTTTTCAATTGACCTGTGTAGGTTTGTAGAGTCTATACGTGTCAAACTCCAAAGGAGTTTTCTAAGTGGGAATAAAGCAGAAAACCAATACCACAGCGCTTAGCAGGAAATGTCAGAACTGTGCACGCACAGGTCTTCGTGTCTGTGTGTTCTGAAATGTGTTTTTAGGTTTTAGAAGGGCTTTAAGTTTCAATTCAAAGCTGTGGGGCTTTTGGATTTTTGGTTTGTTTGTGGTTTTTTTTTTCCTTCCCAAAACAGAAGGCAAAACCACTGTCGTCAAAATATCCTGCCGCAAACACATGGGCCATGAAAAAAGGAGTTAAAGGCAACTCAGGCTTTCTGCCTGTGGAGTTGCTGGGTCAAGCAGGGGATAGCTCAAGCAATTTAGGAACGGCAGCTCTGGTCCTCGTAACTGCTGTTAGAGTAAAGTATTGAAACTTTCTTTTAAAAGGCATTGATCATATTACTTTTAATTTAATTTTGAGTTAAATTTAATGCATTATTAATATAAATTCAGTTGTTAAACCTTTATAGTACTTGGTGGGTGAAGCAGGTTAGAATTTGAGTCACATTTTTATAGCTCTGACTGTGGTTGCAGTTACATTAGCCCCAAAACATCTTACACAGATACATATCTTGTTTATCTTCGTTTTAGGTGAATAGGCTATGTAAGATCATGCACACGAGCATAATACATCCACAACACAGATTGTACTGCTTTAGCTATTCTCGTGAGAACCGGCAAAGCTTTTGTGCCTGTGTAAGTCTATTTTTGGGTGTTCCTTAGAAAGTTTGCTCTGCTTTGACCAAAAATAATTTTTTTTAATACATTCTAATAAAAATAATGGTTTTTAATCTTCATTTTCTCCTGTATTCTGAAGGGCAAGAGATCACACAAGAAGAGACAGAATGGTGGCTGAAAATAGGCTTTGAAGCTGTATTGAAAGAAGTAACTTCCTTTTAGCTGTTTCTCAGCCTTCCTCAGAGCCATAGCATGGCGTATGTATACTTCTGGAGGCAGGCAAAACTAATACAGAATGCAACCCACTGTATGAAACCACCTCTTTCCATAACTCAGAGGGACTTGCTCATCAATGGCGGATGATATCACCTGTGCGGATGTGGCACTGCTACCCAGGGAAAGACCACCCGTTCCTTCTCGGACATCAGTTCCAGGTAAAACAGCTAGTCAGCTCTTGGATGTACACTGTTTTCTCTCGTGTGCGCGCTCTTTCTCTCTCTTTCATTTTGAAAATTGTCACTGCATAATACTAGAAGAATGCTATAAAATGCTGCATGCAGAAGTCACAGAAAGGGTGAAAAGTTGCAAATGGTGGAAGAGATCCTCATGAGGTACAAATCAGGAAAGCTACTCTTAAGTCAGTATTGCTATGGAGTAGTGCCTCAGTTCTGGCCCCTTTGTTACCTTGTTTTAGATAACAATGAGAAACAAAAATTGGTCTTTTTTTTTTTAATAATGAGCATAATCTCTTTTTTAAAATATATGAACAATACAATGAAAAACCTGTTAGAATATGCTCCATCAGATTACTACCTTGTCCAAAAATCAGATCAATACATTTTTATGATGTCGTCATGGAAAAGGAGTAGTAAATTAACTAGTAAATCAGAAAACTAGCGGCAGTCGAAAGTGCAGTCACTATCACTCGAGGAAGACCTGAATGACTCCTAAAACCCTCCTGTTCTTCCTCTTCCGTTATCCAGTAGTGATTTTCCCAGAACCACATTATCAATCTGGGATCACTTCACATGTTTGTAACAAAAGACAAAGGTTTAAGTCAATATTCATGGTAAGGAGATTATTTAAACCATATTTTCTTAAGAAATAAAATTTCCGGTACTTGGAAAAAGTGTAACTCATTCATGAAAATGTTTTGTCAAAATTCTGGATCACAGCTAATATGAATGAGCAAATAGGAAATGCTTGTGGTCAGAGTAAGATGATATTTTCATGCTTTCAAGGTTCATTAGTAAATAATGTGTTTAATTACTTAAGGAAACTACCTTGTGTAATGAGCATTTTTAGAAGAGGTTATTCTACTTACAATGTAGATTAATAGTGATGATGGTGCTCTGAATGCATGTACTTAAATGACAGAAAAAAAACTATTTTTAGAAAATATTTTTACAAAGCCTTTATCTATAAAGTAAAAATGAGTTCCCTTTATATATATCTAACAGAAAATACTACCTTACACTGTATGGTCATGCATCCATGGATGTTGTTTGTACTACTGCAACCTGTACAACACAAAACAGAGGGTTCGCCTAGAATTTTACCCCGTTTCTAAGGTGATATAATTTATTTGCAAAGAGAGACAGGCATCAAATCTCGATTTGAAGACATCCAAAAATGTCCCTTGATCACGCTAGCTAAAGGAAAAGTTTGAATTTGAATAGGCCAGGCTTTAATTTCCAATGAAAGTTCTCATAAACATCTAGACGGGTCTTGTTAAACCTTTGTCGAATAAATTTTAGGACTCAATATTTTCTCACATGAAGTTACTGGCCACAGTAATCAAGTAGTTTCTCAGCGTATTTTTGCCTTTAAATCTTTCACTCTAACTTTCTGAAGAACTCTAATTACTTTCGTGGATGTTTTTCTGTTCATTCTCCAGTGTTTCCGTCTCCTTTAAAAAATATGGGCACCAGAGATGCACCCAGTATTACTACAAGTCACAGTTATACAAAGACAAAAATCTCTTAAATAATCTTTCCTTTGCTGTTTGTAACTCCCAGTATCACCTTCCCCCACCCTTTTATCTGGTTATACTCAAACACATTTCATTTGACTGGGCTTGAACTTACAGGGCTGTCATTATGGCTGTCTTTATTTATTTTTATTAACCTTTCTATTATTTTCAGATTTTATTAGCAATTATTTTTCTACTTACTTTGACACAAACAGAAAAAGCACCAAACAGTATTAAGCAATATTGGACCTCATATCAGTTGATGTCATCTCCCTGACGACAATTATTTCTCTGCCTTCATCATTAACATATACTAACAGAGGTTTTATTGCTACTAAAATAGACAAGAACTTGAGCCATGTTATCATGCTTTAAAAATTCAAATGAACAATTTCAGTTGCTTGTTCCTTCCTTGAAGTTTTAACGCTTTGACTGAAATTCACACATACTCATGGCTGGTGTAATGTTCTTTTACTCCAAGAGGCTCTTCAAAAAAAACAAAAGACTCACTTTTACCATAGGAAGAATGGGAGAAAACACATTTTTTTTCTACAGAATTATTTCTGTAATTTTTAAAAACTCCGTAGGAAATTTGGGAATAATCCTGACAGGTGACAGGCACGTTGAGCAATTGTCACAAAACAGACTTAAGTTCAGTGTAAGTATAGCTATGATTAGTGTTAAGGTTTCCCCACTCTAGAGTGGAGCCTCGCTGAGGTGCCCTGCATGTCTTTACAGCTAATGGAGGAGAGTCTGGGATCCTAGCATGGTGAGCTAGGAACTGCCAAAAGTAGCTAACAGGATAGAGCAACGATGCAAGGTGCTGCTCAGTCATCCGTTTCTGGGAGTTAGAGCCTTCCCTGCAAGCTAGAAGGAGCTGTCTCCTACACGGGCTGGGATCAAGGCTGCTTCGGACAGGACAGCTTCCGCATAACAAACATGCTTACAGCATGTCCCGCTCGTTATCACACTCTGCATGAAGAGGTTTCAATGCTTCCTCCAATTTGGAGCAGGAATTCGAAGCTGACTCTCAAAGTGAGGGTCTCGGCTCCAAGGTGATGGGACTCTGTGGCAAGCGTCACAAGCTCTCCCTTTGGCACTATCCCGACTCTGTGACACATTGAAATGTCCACTGGAGGATGGCTGGTACCCACATCCCTCCCTTTGCCAGATTTCTTGCCGATCTTGGTCTTGGCCAGGGATGTCTGACTGTCTTGCAGAAAAAGAAGCAGCTTTGAGATGGGCATAAGGGAAAGCACTGCATGGTTAAAACTCTCACCGTGGAGGAGGGAGAGCTGGGTTTAATCACCACTGCAAACTCGGCAGATGAATGCACCGAGTGGCAGATTCCCAGACTTTAGGCAAGACTTCAAATCACTGGGCTATGGGAAAGTGGAACATGCTTACCTCCTCCTGGCTGCATTTAGTGCAAGTTTCAGACCATTAGATGCAATTTACTGGAGTAGATACTAAAAAACGCATGGGTGGGGAGCCCTGCTAAAGTATAGCTGCTGGCAAGATTTGGCGTACTTGAAACGTAAACATGCGCGGAGCTGAACTCCTGCCAAGGTTCTGTAGTAGTTGAGTAGGTGTTTTAGACATGTAAAATTTGGATTTGAGAGTGAAAGTCCTTTTACAGATCCAGTGCCCACCTCTTTTTTTTTAGCTTTTCTTTATGCGCGAGAACGGGATTTGGTTTCGTCAAATGATGCAGAGTTTCTTGGTGTTCTCCCAAATACTGTTCTTATCTCAAAGTCTATTCAATGTATTTTATGAGGATACGCAAAAAGATATAAAAATCACTGGTGGCACAGTTGGAATGAATGTAAAAGTTTGCAGCCTAATGATAAGGAAATCTCAGTCATTGAAAACTACTGGGATAAACTTGATAGACTGGACAAACCGTATTAAATAATGTTTAACACAATGTAGCAATAAAAAAATGTCTGCAGCTGTAAGTTTGGGAGGCTGCACCCAGAAAAGTGATTGAAAGGGATTTGTTGTTGTGATCCTGTTCCAATGGGAAAGTCGACGCCAGGTTACACAACCAGTTGGACTTCAGCTGTCAGTGAGGTGCTCTGAATTACAAGGATGAGGTGATTCTTGGATGCTCTAGCAGGGCGTGTTGAGGAGGGGTTAGTAGGTGGTACTGTCTGTGCACGTGCTTTGGTGGACTAGCAGGTGCTATTGCAGTGCATGTGCTTCAAAACAGATGTTCAAAAGTGGAAAAGTGTTCCAAAAATACAAGCAAGGATAAATACAGCCTGGAAATCCATTTTCTAATGAAAGACTGAGATGGTTTTCGCTTCCTAGTTTACACAAGAATCACCTGATTATGGCTCATAAATGATTACATACAAGACCTTTCCTCCACCAGAAAAAAAAAACCCAAGAGCTCAACGCCATCATCAAACTAGCCTACAAGTAGTTGTAGGCTGCTACTAGTTCGCCCCTTAGCTTCTTGTTCCCCTCCTTAGCCTCCTCGGCCCCTCCAGGTCCTGACCATCTTTTTTATCCACCCTCTGCTGGACCCTCCCCAGCTTCCCCCAATCCCCCCCCCCCGAACGGGGTGGCCCAAATCCGGACGCAGCGTTCCAGGTGTGGCCGCAGCAGCAAGTGGAGCAGCACAGAAACTTCCCCTGCTCTGCAGGTCAGGGGTCTCCTAACGCAGCCCCGCTGGCGAGTTGTACGAGCTGCGATGTGAGGGTGCACCGTGGCCTCACATTCAGCACGGTGTCCAGCTGATCGCAAGAGCCCGATGGCTGTAAAGCCTGACTCTTTGGAGTGAATGACCTACCAGAAGCACTCCCTATCCGCACATTCAGAAAGTAGAAGCTTCCAGTAAAGAGAGATGTCTTTCTGCACTTGACAATTTGCATACAGAAATGAAGTGAAATTTCAGTTTTAGTAAGTGACAGAGATCTCCACCTAGTACTAAGGCTCCTTGTTGCTAAACTAGGTAAGGGTGTGTAAGCATCCTGCAAAATTAAGTTTACATGGTATTTTAAAACCACTTGCTGACTTCTGAGGACTTCGCATTCAAATGATCATGTGCCAACACACGCTGTAATAGAAGCAATCCTTTTTTTTTTTAAATAATTCAGTTTGTGTGGGTAATAATTCTTTCATACAGTGTGAGAGATATTCTTTAAAGGAATGGATCTTTATTTGAGAGCGAAAATATTTAGTAACAGTAGCAGATTTTTCTAAGGTATGTGTCTTAGAAGAAGTGTCTCCATTTATAAGGCCAGTGCATTTAAAAGTTTGAAAGTCCTGACTCTTCTTCTTTGAAAAATATTTACGTTCTAAGAAGAAAAACTTTTATAAGCATTTCTTTTTGAGAACAGTTACTTATCTATACAGTTAAATATAATTTACAAATTTTCTGTAGTTCATTGAACTAATAAATTGTAATAAATCAAACAGCAAAGTGTATTAGGTCGGATTCTTTAAAGCATAGAACATCTTACCTGTATGAATAAACCTTATTTGCCAGTCCGGTCCTCAGTAGTTTTCTTACTGTAAAACCTCTCCACACTTCAAGCAATTCTCATACCAAATTCTACCTGATTTTTAGCCTAATAAGACTCTCTTCTTCTGCCAAGTTTTTCCCTGATCAGTGAGATTTTATACAACACAAATGGCTTACTTCTTTTTAAAAGCCCCAGTGATCACAAACTAAGGCTGTAGCACAGAAGCTTATTCTTGATTCAGATTGATAAAATCTCACCATTTGTGGAAAGAAGATCAGTCTATCAAAGGTCCAAATATTTTCCCTAAAACTAGCCAGTAGCTCTACAAGATACCCAGCTCAAACAAAACTGAAAAATGCGTTCAGAAAGAATCCATGTGCATCTAACTCACACCATGCTATTTTAATGGGTTTTTGTTTTGTTCTGGCAACGTGCATCTGGAAAGAGATGTCTTCAACCATCAGGTCCATTCCTCTGCTCTTACAGGCATCACGTGATATCCTGGCATAAACACGCACAAGTCAGGAATGTCCCCAAGAATCACTTTGCTGCAGAAGCATTTCTCTGAGTGGCAGTTTTCCCTTTGGGGGGGGTCTCCCTGCTCCACGAAGCTGTCATGGCTCTGATGCCCCTTAAGCCCCTATGATATCTCCCGAGATGGCTTAGCAACAAATGGGACGTCTGCTATGGATAGTACCCACGTCTTACCCATCCTTCAGTCTCTCTGCCTCCTGGTCCAGCCACACAGGACCCAAGTAGTTCAAGCAAAGGTTATGGAGGAGGCTTTTAGTTACTTCCTGACAGCAGCAGGAAATGATAAGTCATCATCCTGCCTGTTGTTTCTTAAAAAAAAAAAAGCTGAACTAGCAGCTGTGGAAACACATGCCCCTTTTTATACAGACTCAGTCTTCTATGTAATTCTTTATTGTTTCTCCACTTAATGGCTTACACAACCACAAATGTCAGCATTTCCCTACTCCTTACAGGAAACACGATCACATACGCTGAGCTGCGCGTGAATCCGAAAGTCAAAGGGAGCAGGAGATCAGAGACTTCCGCTTCTGGTAGTGTGCTATTTTGTTTGGTTGTTGGTTACTAATTATAGATTTAGTCTTTCCTATTACCCAACAGTAAAACCTGTTGTCAAGACTCTTTACGTACACTGTCTCAATAAAGAACTGATTTATCATTTCGCATGTTTTTTTCACTGGGTTCTCAGATTACACACGTTCCTTGTAAAAATAATATTGAAAGACATTTTTAAAATAGTTTTTAAAAATGCCTTTGTGCGCCACATCGAAAATTTAGCAAAGGAAAGTAAAATTCCACACTTTTTTTTTTTTTTTTTTTAGGAACCCTCCTGTAAGTGCCTCTGCAGGAACAGTCACAGGGACACTTTTGGCTTTGGAAGTAGCGTTAATACCCAGCTCTCCATGTGCAGCTAGTGCGTGGATGATCGCCACCCTCTCTGTACTGAAGGACATGTGCCAGACAAGGTCAGGCCCACAGAACTCTGTGAGCTGAAAGGGAACGTTACAAAATACATCTCAGGCAGCCGGAGAATGGGACGGTTGCTCATCTCACGCAGGCAAGGTCAGGAAAGCAGCAGTTACGAAAGCGCAACTGTGTGACTTGTGGAAATGGCACCTTGACCCCAAATTTCCTCGGGTCCTGCCTCTTCCTGAGTGTTTCACTCTCATGAGCTGATGAATGCCAAACAGCTGGAGAGATGCTTGGACAGATATATGTCACTGTGCTGTGGTGTCGGTATGTGGGGGTTTTGTTTTTTTTTCCTATGCATTCAGGTAAGTTAGCTTTCAGCCATGACAGGCTCGTTAACATAGGAGAGTGTGACCAGAGAGGCGGAACATACCACAGACCATCTCTTGATACTTTCCCTGAATTGCTCTGCAGGGTCTTGCAGGATGTGGGTGGGTAGCTGGGAGGAGGCAATGCTTGAAAAAATTAACTCAAAGGAGAAAGAGAGTTCTTAAAGGAATGATCGACTGAAAATGACTTGCTCTATGTGACCAAATGATCTTTCGATTTCACTTTCATGTATCGCGCATAACCTTGTAGTATGGTAACTTTGATTTGTGCCTTCGTAGTTTTGAATCATTGGTCAAATGATTGTGCCATACCGTAGTAGAGTGAACCTTACCATTGAACTTTGTTAAGTAGCAATTTTATACCGTCATATTAAAACCACTTTTGCTAACAGACATCTCTGAGATGATGATCTCTCTCTCTCTCTGTGAGAGAGCGCCATTCTCTTACAGCAATGGTGAGAGGTGCGGATGGTGATGGGTGTCTAATCCACCGACGACAACTAAACCTGCACCAGAGGAGAGGATGGTTTCCTGAGGCCCAGGTTTCCTCCAGCATGTGTGCTACAGGAGTAGCTCTTAGCTCCACACTTGCCAATTGGTGATTTTCTAGGTATCAGAACAATTAACGTGGCTACAGTGTAGAACGGTGGACCCATGGGTAGAATCTGTTCCATCTGAACAAAAGGAATCCATGCTGCGATTACTGTTCAGAGGAAAAATGACGACTGCTAAACCAGGATGTTCAGTGATTACTTTTCTGCTAAGAAAGATCTTCTCAGGGCTCTGAAATGAACTCAGAGGTGTCGTCAACCACCTCTCCCTATTTTCTTGTAGATTCATATCCAGATACTTTGCAGTGCCTGAAGGCTCCTGTGCTCTCCTCAAGAAAATGCACCGAAGCCTACCCTGGGAAAATTACCAAGAACATGATATGTGTAGGATTCATGGAGGGAGGGAAAGATTCCTGCCAGGTAAAACATCTGCCTCTCCTTTCCCATATGTTTCTCTCCTGCCTTTCGCCAGTAGAAGAGGCCGTCATATTAGAGAATCTGCTATACTCACTGCGCTGGCACGTCTGAATGTTGTTCTTTTGAACGACAGCGGAGGCTTAGGGTGAAAGTTGCTTATTGAGCGAGGCTGGGTTTTTTCCCACTCAGTTAGTCATTGTCCCTTTTTTGAGACAGCGAATACCTCTGCCCTAATTCTCCACAAGCAGACTACGCCACCCTCTGCACCTTAGGCTATTGAAAATGGAGGAGTGCTGCACCAGAGAGTCAACAGTAATCACGGTGACTTTAGAGCTTAGGACACAAATGTTGGTTTTGGAGTCACCGAAAATGAAATAGCCAGTATACCAAGAACCAGGCAGTCTGGAAAATGAACACACCTGACAATTGCTCTGCATTTTACATGTGCCTAGCTCCACCTGACAATTGCTCTGCATTGTACGTGTGCCTAGCTCCATGGAAATATTTGGCGGAATAATGTTTAAGACACACATATCCTAAGCGTCTGCCAAGGACCGCATCTGTCAAAAATAGGTGGCTTACTCATCCTTAGCTGTGGTGCCCTTGGAGCTAAAGTAAGGCACAGTAGCATCAGGTGTAGAGTGGTAATCAGAAATTACCTCTGTAGAACTTCTGCGTAGAACAAGCCCAATGGAGCTCCCTCGAATGTCAATGATTTCTGGGATCTCTGGCTCATCGCTTACGCTGGTACCATTTGCTGACTATCCGTATCCTTTACGTGCACAGGGGGATTCCGGCGGTCCAGTAGTCTGCAACGGGCAGCTCCAGGGCATTGTTTCCTGGGGTACTGGATGCGCGCAGAAAGGCTACCCCGGAGTTTACACCAAGGTTTGCAATTATGTCTCCTGGCTCAAAGCCACTATGTCTGCCAACTGAGACACTCTCATTCTATGTCACCTGCTTTTTCTCCTCGTCATTTTCTTCTGTTTTGGGACCGGACATACAAAAATTATCAAAAAATAAAGACTTTCAGGCACCCCTTCTTTGCGCAATGTTTCTCTGGGTACTTCCATAGGCTATGATATGGGGGACAGAGGCAGGGAATGTCACTCTGGGGAAAATACTTAATATTTGTAGTGCTTCTCAACTAGCAGGATCTTGGAACATTTTGCAGACTCACCTTCGGGAGTCTTTCAGTCAGTTACAGGCAGCCGTTTCTGGAGCAGAACATCTTTTCTGTTTATCGGCATGTACTCAGGTGCTACAAAACTGCCCAAAACAGCTGAGAGAGTGCGCTGAATCACACAGGCGGCATACTCCTACTGTAGAAAACAGCAGGCAGCAACACAAACGCTCCCCATCGCCCCCGCTCCCACCCCCCACAATATGACTGAACATTGCCCTCCCTGAAAGCTCTACTTGGGGAACGGAACAACCTCTTGCTAGGGCTCGTTCTCTTCATGTACCAGTGCCACTGGGGCTGCTGCCTATACCTTTTTGCTCAGTTAACTGGTCGTGCTGGGCTTGCTTCGTTTTCCTGGAAGAGTCAAAAGGACAGAGATGCTCCTCCTAACCCCAACTGGCACTGGAATTGAAAGTCCATGAAAAAGCTGCCAAAGTTGCCAACGGGCTGTGTAGCTGTCGCCTAAAAAAGAAAAGGGAAATAGAGAGTTTGAGTAAAATAAAAGGATAGAAAAAACAGAGAATAGGTGAAATGGGGAGAACTGCAAAAGAAATCCGACACGGGAGGAAAGGGAGGGAGAGCAGAAGAGCAGGGCATGAAGGAACAAGTGCTGTTTGCCTACAGAGAGGTTTGTGCCCAGCTCTCTCAGATGCTTTGTCACTGAGCTATTTCTTAGGAGAGTAAAAGGTGCCTGAGTCATTGAGATAGGCACAATATACGAACAAGATCAGACCGTAGCTTTGTGTCCCATTGCTCTGGACGCACTTGCTGAATTCCTTCTCAGCATCTGCCCTTTTCCAGAAAAAAAAAAAAAATCCCTGGGCTGTAGCCTGGCATCCTTCCCTTCAGCCTGTTTTCACCAGGAGACAGAGTTCTTATCTGGGAGCAGTTGAAAGCCACGGGTCCCTGACCTGTGACTCCCCAACCCTGTCTCCCTCCCTGACCACCGTGAGTGGAGGGTGGTTGATATCTTTGCCTGGTATGTTAGGGGAAAGGAGAAAAAAAAGTTGGAGGACAGAGGAGAGGATGTCATGAAAAGATGACGAGATGAAAATGGGGGGGAAAGAAATACTTATATATCATCAGGCAGAGTGCATTCTCAAACATGACAGACAGGGATGTTGAGAAGAGTAGTCTGGCAACAGTCCCAGTCCTCCGTCACCGTCCCCCCGATGTGTCAAGGTCTCCAGTGGGTAAAGAAGAAATTCCCCTTTCCAGATTATAGGCCATACTTGATTTTCAAACTGTTGGAATATCCTCACAGGATCTCCCCTCTTACATGGCTGGAACATCGCTAATGCTTGCGGTGGACAGTGCCACGAAGAGGTCGCTGACAAAGTAGTTCCCTCCTTTGTGCTGTCTAATAAGAAAAACAGACATCTGCAGAGCACTGAGATGCGAGGACACTATTTTTCTTTCTCTCGCTCTCTGCTGACATTTCCACATACTGCTTTTATCACACAGCTCTGCACGAGAGGAGTGAGAGGATTACAGAGCTGTGAGCCCTGATCGGAGCCTGAGGGTCAACAGGGCAAAGTGCCCTGTGCTTTCTCTATTTTTCTCAGGAAAAAGTCCGGTGGGATCAAATGCAATGTATTTGAGTGCACATATGAAGGCATGCAAACCTTGCACAAACCTGGCACGGCAGGAAGGGAAGTAACCAAGTGGCAGCAGCACTTAACTAGAAGGCTCTAAAGGCGAGACAGAGCTAAAACTCTCAGTCAGTCCAGCTTCTCCAAAGAGGCACAACACTTGGAAGAAGCATTAAGAGTAGAACTGGGCAACAGATTATGCTAGTTTGTGTAAAAGTCAACGTGTCTCTTGGGGAAAGGTGGAGGGGAGGATCTGTGACTCAGAAATGACACTGTTCTAGAATGAGGAGGAATAGCCTCTGACAAAACAACAAGGGGGAGAGGAAGAAAGTGAGAAAAATTGACAGTTTTCAAGAAGCAGGGGCTGCAACACCTTTGTTAGCCTGTGGGTCACAGCTGAGATGTCTGCTGTTTGATGTATTTGGAAAAGGAGGTAACAAGATTTCCGAGGAGATCTCAAATTATCCTAGATAAATCTAAATACCACAGCAAAAAAGGGGGAGAATTCCTGAGAGAAAATAAATAGCAGAAGAAGGGAGCAAAACACCTTAAGATCAAAAAAAAAAAAAAGGAAAAAGAAACCAGAGAAGGAAAAAAAAAGTAATACCGAGAGAAAGATAAAATCTGCTAAAGGAGCAGTAAGGTCATTAGTGAGCAAGCCTGTCCCCAGACACCTGGTGTGAACTGATCAGTGGAGCCTGAGAGCACATGTGGATCTATTTATTCTGTGGGCACGTGTCTGTAACTGGGAGACTTTACTCTGATAAAATAGCTTTGAAATAATAGACTCCTGATACACCTCATTCTTGAGGCCACCTGGGTTTGTGCTTGGATGACTGCAGTCTGTGTCACTGGGAAGGGCTTCACGCGCAGGTTATTAGCTGCATGCTACAGCTATGCAGGTATTGCATTGCTGCACGATATGGAGAAAGACATCCCTAGCTGAATAAAATGTTCTGGTCTCTCTTGAGTCTCTTATATGCTTAATGTTGAAGTTTTCCTCCTCTCTGTCTCCAGAAAAGTGGGAATAGTTATCTTCCTCTCAAAGATTGCTAACAGTTTCCTCAATCGTGTGGTGCTTAACAAAAAAGGGAAATATGGAAAGCATTATGAAGTACGCGTGATGTACTGGCAATATCAGCACAAACATAGGCAGCACAGGAATTCTGTGTGTCTCTGCTGAGATACAAAGAGACACAAACTGTGTGAACCTGGTTACTTTCCTCCAGTGAGGAGGTGAGGTGCTGGAAGAAGCTGGTTTCCTTCACCCTCACACAATTAACAGGCATGGGTCTCTTTCTGCACCCTTCCCTCCCTTGCGCTGAGGGAAGGACCTGATCCCCTGCAGCCTGCAAGGTGTCAGTGCTGCCAATGAACTGAGGTTTGCGACATGGTCAGCACGCTGAACTCTGTCACGCCCTTTGTGCCAAGTACGAGGGGTGGTTTGGGCCTGCATGACCATCTTTCCCTCCAGCATCAGCTCTCCAGCAGTTTCTCCGCCTCACGCACATCTGTAGGTTCTTTCCCTCCACAAAATGTTTTCCAATGGTTCCAGTAAGTGCAGCTGGCCTTGGGCACTCTGCAGGACCTAGCTTCTTGTCGCGATTAGGATTCTGTCAACTGTGCCAATTCATCGCGAATGGGTGATTTAGAGCGCTTAAAGAATCACCATCGAAGGTGTTAGCAAAAGTGGTTTTAATATGATGGTATAAAATTGCTACTTAACAAAGTTCGATGGTAAGGTTCACTCTACTACTGTATGGCACAATCATTTGAACAATGATTCAAAACTACCAAGGCACAAATCAAAGTTACCAAGGCAAAATCAAAGTTACCATACTACAAGGTTATGTGCGATATCAGTCACTTACCAAAGATCTGCCATTGGTAAAAAGTCTCTCTCTGCCTCGAGGAGCAACCTTGAGATGTGCCCCATCTCAAGGGGAGATCACCGCCATGCAGCCAACTGCTTCGCACGGAGAGCTCAGAGAAGGCTTACTTAGGCTGTCATGTTTATGGAATAAAGTGGTTGGCTCGTAGTCAAATTCCATGCGATGGAAAACGTATGCACGAGACTCCTTGTACCCACAACTTTGTTCCTTTGTTCCTTTGTTCCTTTGTTCCAATGAGTCTTGGAAAAGCCACCCGCTATTCATGTGTTAATCGCATGATCGGTGTTCCAAGCTCATATGCATCGATGCTCACTGTGTCGCTCTGCTCCTTTGTGGGTTTTCAGAGAACGGATTGGAACCAGAGGAGCTCTTGGCCCAGTCACGGCTTAGGCATTTAGCGCTTTTGGAGCCTGTACCAAACTACCACTAGTTTGGTTAAGGGTTCGAGTGCATCCGTCACACTTCTTCACAGAGACAATACCTGGTGCAGATCCCTGACAATCAGGCTCTCATTCGCCTTTGGAAATAACCCTGTCTCATCACTCCCCACTGTGCTCTCAACAGAAAAAGAGAGAAGACTGCATCTTGTGATGGTGTGAGGAAAATTACAGTCGAACCCATACTCTTCCAAAGTGATTCTCCAGGGACCCCTGGCCTCAACTCTGTGGGCAAAGGCCAGCTGACCACACCAAGAGAGAGCAGAGGCAGAATCTCCCCAGCCATCAGATCACTTTCTGTACAGAGAGGTTTGCGCTCAGCTTCCTCAGCACCTCAATCAACGTGTATCTTAGCACAGTAATACATGCCAGTCATTCACTGAGGCAAAATCTATTGAAAAGGACAAGCGATAGCCCATGCTCCCGCAGCCCTTGGAGCGATTCTGAAATTCGTCCGCAAACTCTGCCTTTTCCCATTCCACTGAAAACACTACCAGCTGCAGCATGGTATCCTTTCTTTGAGCCTGCTTATACCGCGGCATGTAGGGGCATGTGGTTCCCACCTGGAAACAGCTGAGAGTCAGAGCTCCTCCCTCGCTGACGACTGCATCTGGAGACTGTTGAAGGGCCTACCCTGTCAGGAGGAAAAAAAAAAAAGAAAAAAAAAAAGAAGCAGGAGGCCAGGCAGACGGCGAAATGATTTGAGGAGGAAAGGGATGAAAAAACCCCACAAAATCTAGAAGGGATAAGGAATAAGATGGGATGGGTTTAAAAGCTATGGGCAAGTTTCTCATCTGTCTATGAATGACCAGTACAAATAGCTGACAGAAAATGTGAATGTATTAGAAATGTTTCAGATGGGGAGGAAATCAGAAAGAAATATGAGTCAGCGATGGAAATGTGCCCGTGGTGGCAGCACAGGCACAGAGACGTGTGAGGAGGAAACGCTGAGGAAGGAAGAGATGCATGACATTGGGGGTGGGCATGGCAGTGTGAGAGCGCCTGAAATGTGAGAAAGTAGTTGGATGGCTGGGATCAGTGGGAAATAACACTCACACACAGCAGTGGGTGGGATGAACCCTGCACAGCTGTCTTTATATGTTCGTATGCGTGTGCGTGCAATCACAGGAACATGATGGGGTTGGATGGGAGCCTGAGACTGAGGCAGGGCAGGGGGGGATGCTGTGGGATTTTTCTTTCTTCCTTCCACATGAGCTGAGATCTCCAGAAAAGAGGTATTATGCAGAGGAGACAGGAGATACGGGGCATGGTTTTTGCTTCTCTTTCCCATATTTGACTCTGCATTCCAGACTCCCTGAAACTTCACAGGCCCTGACCCCCACAAGCTGCAGTGTGGGATCATTTCTGCTCAGCCCAATGCTGTTCATGCCATTGCCCCAGGCACAGAGCAGGCTGCTGACATAATAAACCTGGAGTGCGTTGTAGCATGACAGAGAAGAGTTGCACAAATGCGCCTTTCTCCTCCAAAGACAGATCTGAAGGGAGAAAAAAAACTGCCCTTGGCCTTAGACTGGGAGTGGAGATCCCGTGACCGTGCCAAGAGAAATTCCCTGTGAGAACGATTATTTGGGGGTGAGGGTAGTGGGAAGAAGCTGGGCGGGAATTCCCCCTCAAGGACACAGAACAAGATTACATCTAATGCCTGCCTCCTCCTTGTGGGTTATTTGTGGTAGAACAGGAGACTTTCTTTCCCTCACATGGATCACATCCACGTCAAAACGTCCATTGCTCTTGATGGTGCGTAACGTTAAAAGCAGGGTGCTCTTGGAAAGACCTGCATAGCTTGACATGGTCAACGTGTCCATGAAGCCTTGTTTCATCGAGACACAGCTACATCCGTGCACCTGCATCCTTCCCAGACGAGTCTGTCCTTGGGCTGATGTTTCCCTTCTCCCTAGAAGCTTTCTCATTCTTCGTCAGACTCACATTTAACAGTCTGGCTCAGGGCTCTGGACGCACTGTGGTATGCAGCTTTACGAGCATAGTGCTCCATCCGTTCGTGGGTGAAAGGATGAGGAGGAACTTGAAAGCAGCTGTTCAAAGGCTCTGTCGCTTCTGAGTTCTCATAGGTGAAAGATATGCCGGAGAGAGATATGTGCGCTGCCAGACTTCCCAGCTTGCACGGAAATGTCTCCTGCGTGCAAAGCGCCATCTGGGCCAGTGCATAGGATCTGTTACTGTGGGTTTTGATGCTCATACTTGCCTGTAACGCCCTGGATGGCTGAAAGCAAATATGTGAGCTGGAGGAAAGAACTTGTGTCACTGCTCACCATTTTGTCACTGCTGGGAGGACAGACGATCCATGGCATTGTACAAATGAGGGAAGGGGGGAGCAGGGAGGAATGGAAGAGGGGAGAGGGTAGTGTTTTGCGAGGAGGTCAGAAGGAGGCAGGGCGTTGAAGCAGAGACTTGGGATCTGCCACGTGGAAGAGTCGGTCCTTGCCTGGAGACTAAGTGGGATGTCCTGTGCTGTGCTTGCAGAACCGCGGAAGGAGGCCTCGCCGTCCCAAAGCCCACTTCCCTGGGCGTGGAGAACCTGCCTGGTCTGTTTCTTTTGCTGATGCGCCTATTCTTGGTCACAGGGAGAGCTGGCAGCCCCTGCACTCCTCTTCAGGGTATGTCACTGAGCCCAAAGTGATTTAGGAGCCTCCTCAGTGGCTTAGGAGCCTAAGGCTCAAGTCAAACATCTTGTGCTCCCAGGAAGTCACTTGGCAGAGCAAAGCCAACGGCCTCCCCCGTAACAGGAGCTTCTGTGCTAGCCAGGGGTTTACCCACTGAGTGTCTGAGAATTGCACCACAGAGGGTGTCTGGCATTACTGCTTACCCCTGGAGTCCCTGAAGAGGGGATCCAAGGAGCCATCACGCTCAATACAGGGACACCAAGTCCTAGGGACAGTTAAGGCCTAGCTCCATGTATCCCTGGGGACTGGCTCTGTGTAATCTGGTTCATATCATTCAGAGGGTGGGTCTGGGGAAAGGGCAAGGTCCTCCATACCCTGGGGTAGCATGGAGCAAACCCCCCCCCCCCCCCCCCCCCCATACCCCTCCACCCCCCATCAATCATCCTTTCTGTTGCATGGCAAGACCTTCCATGGGGGGGGGAGTCCAAAAGCTTTCGGAACAATGGCAGAACCAGAAAGGTGACCGTGGGCAGCCAGCTTGCAGCTGTGGAGCCTCTCCTCTCCTTGGGTTTTGGGTGGGAGGTGGTGGTGGGAGACCTGCTTTGTTCCCTTCGCTCCTCTTCAGCGTTTTTGTGCGCTGTGAACCCAGATTTCACATTCTCTTTGTGCTGAGGAGCAAACAAACTTGCCCCTTCCTCCCACCAGGCTGAGAGCTCGGGATAGGGTCATGAAGTGGGGCTAGGGCCTCTCCACCAAGCCCAGGTGAAAACACACACAGCCCAGGGCAGTGGTGGAGTGGGCTGGGGTGAGTGTCTGTCTCGGGGGAATGTGCAAAGAGTAATGAACCTGTGGGGGGGGGGGGGGGTACAGACCATACACATAGAAGGACACATGTGCTCCCACACCTAACTGGTGTATCCAGACTCCAGAAAGCCCACACGTTCTCCCACACAAAAAGGGCCAGGACTGAAAACTGTTGCTGGCCCTCACCTGCCCTTGGAAGCCCTTTCTCAGCACAACAAACTGTGGGCCTAGCCAAATGTCGAGTTTGCCTAGCCAAAACTCTTGCCGACGTTCTCTCTCTCTCGCTCAACGTCGCCAGAGCCCAGAGGCCAAAAAGAAAAAGGCCCAGCAATGTTTCCCACATGAAAGTGTCCAGGACTGAACAGTGTTCCTTGTACTATGCTGCCCCGAGCAGGCCTTCCGCAGCCCAAAAACACTGGCGCGATGAGCTTTCCTAGCGCACACCTTCTGACTTTCCCTCTTAGCATTAAAAGAAACAAAGCTCTGAAATTGGAACTGTCCAGCGTTATGTCTGACACGGAAGGGGCCAGGATGGAGAGCTGCTCCTGGTCCTATACTGCCTTTGGCACTTCTTTCACTCACAAAAAGAACCAGGCCGCTGTTAATTACTATGTCTCAAGCATTAAAGAATTTGAGAGTGTAAACTGCGGTTACACAAAATTGACAAATGTCTTCTGCCCAAGGACAGGGCTTTGAGGAAAGACTAGGAAAAAATCTTCCAGACAAGGAAAGCTAATTTCATTGCAATTACTATTGAAGACAGCTCTTTAGACTACAGTCCAAGACTCCCCAGACTCTCTTCTGTGAGCATATAATCTTGTCTAAACGCTGATATAAATGGACACAAAACAGTTTTTCATCCATCAGGAAACTAGCTATGATTTTTCAACAGGAGTCAAAAAACCGTCAGTTTAGCACTCCTACAGGTGAATTTCATGCTCTATTAGTTTTGTAAGAAAGACAAAGACACATGCAAGAAATGGCATGAGCCAAACCAAGAGCTCCCCACCACCAAGAGGGAGTTGTAGGAAGACCATACAGCTCACTAGCTCAGCAGAAAATCAACCTAAGAAAACAATGCATCATTTCTTTCTAGGCTAACAGAGTAAATCCCATCTCAGAGGGATCCAAAGAGCAAGAAAGCTGGTGTGCATAGGGGAGGGCAAGCCATCTCATCACTTCAGCTGTTTATGACACCAAGATATAAAAGGATTTAAAAACCCTTCTATTTTTCCACCCAGGAAGAACCTTTTGTGATCTAGTACCTCTTGAAAGTCACATTAGCACTCCCTTACGGCTTCCACTGAAGTTCACGCAATACCTTACATTCATCGGTTTTGCAGATTACTTGAAGTCACTTCCATGGTGTTTCTCATGTGTTTTCTTCATTTGTCCACCAAAGAAAATTGCATTAGTAAGAAGATGTAGGAAGTCGCGAAACCCTGTTCTTACAAGCTCCTACCTGGTAAATCTTGTCTCTATAGAAGATCACACTGCTGCTGTCTACCCCAGTAAAGAATCTGTAATTCTCCAAAGTTTGAAGAATTACCTTTCTTCTGCAGTGCATGATCAGAGCTGTTTAACAGAAGCTGCTCGTGCTGAGTTACAGCTCCTCAGCTGGACTTCCCTGTCCCTCCCAACCATGGTGGGTCAGAGATATAAAAAGATGACTTTTTGTACAACCGAACATATCAGTACTTTACAATAAAGAGAGAAGGTTTTTTTGTATTTTGACCAATTCAGTGCCTGCAGACCAATCTGAGGTTTGGCAAATACCATACATGTCCCTGTCTAGACCTGTGCCCTACTATTGCCACTGAATTTCAGGAAAGAATTTACAGCAAATAGAGTAAAAATCATATGGCTCTGTGCTTTGGTTTCAGCCAGGTCTTATTTGCAATGACCACAATGAGTGAAGAAACTGTCTAGTCAAGAAATTAGTCTGAGTTCATACTGATGTGGAAGTAGATTACATAGGCAGAATGCTAAAATCTAGACGAGATAGGGCCCTTGTAAAATAACAAGAACTTAACAATTTCTGCACACAAAAGAGGCAAGATCTTGTTAAAAAGTTTTCAGTGACAAGACCGCTGAGTCTTCGATGTGCAGTAAATGGATCAAAACTTTCAGAAGCATTTCAGAAATTGTTAGCATTTCCTGGCTTTATATTAATGCATTTTGAGGTTATGCATGCTTCTATTTTTTTCCCAGAACATAGTAGGCTACATCTTGAGCAAAACAGATGCACACAAACACACCGTCACACACAAATTAATTCTTCACCATTAAGAGCTCTATTCATTGCCTAGCACAATTACGGTACGCTTTATTAAATAGATTATTCCATGCAGAGAGCACAGTTCCACATTCTCACACACGATGATACAGCCTCTGTATTTTTCTAAGTTATATCACAAAAGACAGAAGGACACACCACATCCTCTACCTTTCCCTAAAGCTCCCAGTGCAGGGACCTGAAATAACACACAGCCTCACTCATTCCCTGGCAGAATTGAGAATTGAGCTTTCTTGAGAAAGAAACTCAATCGTGTTTTGAACAACTGGTTTATTACACAGTGCATAAGTGATCTATGGCAACAACCTGTAAGTCACGAAACACATTTTTAAATGTTTGAAAGAAACAAAATATTGCCAATGCAAAAAGGACCAGAGTGTTTCCCAATCCTAGAGGAATGAAAACTGAATAAAGGCATAACTACCCCTTTAATAAAAGATGCCATCAAACGACGAAGCAGTCCTCTTGCCTAAATCTGACACTGATTTGCTAGTACTGAAAAAAATTACAAGGATAAAAGCGTTCCAAGTTCCTCCAAACCATGAACTCTCAAGCATCTTGCTCGCTGGACCAGCCCCGCTGAAACCACCCAGCCAGCAAACTAGCACTCAGGCCGTTCAAAACAGTAGTAACGCACTTGCTGATGCCATGTTTTGCAAAGCTACAGCTGAAGCGACATACGAAAGTCACACCAGAACAGCAATGATGAGTGTATGGCTATGTGCCACTGCCTTGAAAGGGTTCACTGGGGAAAAAAAGAAAAAAAAAAGGTGGGAGGCTTGTCTGGAGCTGCAAGAGAAAAACTAAATTGGTCGGTAACTGCGGCAGGCTATGCTGACAGCTGTTAACATTCTGGAGTCAACATGCTCCTATACACTGGTCAGCATGTTTTACGAGTGGTATCCCCTTGCGCTCAGGAAATCTGTACTGCACCCATAGAGCTGGCTCTCTAGGGCAATGCACGCTGCACCCGCCAGCCCTGGCAGTGAGCTGACTATGGAGAACCCTGAAAGCCTACAAGGTTGAGTCCTTTTATGCTGAAGAAACAGAGCAGTACATGTTACAGCCACTCTGAAGCTAAGACAGACACTTCTCCAAGAGCAGACACCCAGTAGTGACAAGCCACTGGGACTGTACTAAACTACTTACGGGTGCACGGCTCTCGCTGATGGGCAGGAGCTGTGGAGATGGCTCCACATTGCCCCAAATCACTACCCATTTCTAAGCCATCTTAAACCACTGCAGCTGAGACATACTTTAAGAAAGAATAATTAGTTCAGCATGTCCAAAACTTTCATTTAGTCTGCATTTTCTTGGTGTGGCCACATCAAAATATAAGCCTACTACATGCAGAGGCTTTTTGTTTTAGTTTCTCCAATCAAAATAAAAACCTAGGCAAAAAAATAAGAACACCAAAGAAGCTCTCCATATATTTTTTTCATAATTCAAGAAAACACGCAACTAGTCCTAGTTTTAAAACACTCTAACAAACAGTGGTCTGTCCTTTGATGGGCAGTTAAGAAAAAGGATTTCAGAACCTGGCACAAATCTTTTGCTACAACCAGACAAAATGAAAACAGTGGATGGCCTCTCTCTTCTCCAGGTACTTGCTCTTCTGCCTCACTTCAGATTAACGTTTTGGTGACACAGGCGCAAACGCTAGGTATATCTTTTGTGCTAGGTATAGAATCATGTCGTGACAGGACTTGGTTCATGTCCCAATGGACATGAAGACCCCCTCCTTGGCAGACCGAGGAGGGATTTTGCTACCTTATTCTCCTCTGAACAGCCGTAAATCTTAGTCAGGCTCTCCTGCATTTCTCTTTGCTGCTCCACTACACTGCCCAATTTTTCCAAGACCTTCTTCATCTGGCTGTTTCCTTCTTGCTGCTTTTTCTTTGCGCTTTCTCCACCCTGTAGTTCTGACAGACCCTGATTACCAGAAGACAATGACTTCTTGTCTGCAGGTGAATAATCTCTTCTGTTGATTTTTACTGAGTGTAAAGGCTCTTGGGAGCTAGTGGATGAGTCAAAGACCTTCTTTACATGTGGTATTACCAAAAACTACTACTTTGTGTGACTTTTTATTTCGACTCTCCTGTGGGACATTCTCTTTTCTAGGGAGGCAAGTGGATAATGAGGAACTATCCTCAGTACTATGCAAAGGAATGAAATTTGAGGGATTCACCATCTACTTCTGGTGAACCTGGAACTGGAGAAAGAAAAAAAAAAGACAAAGAGAGTTTGAGTTGTGACAGGATGTAGAACCCCAACAGGCTGGAATAAACACAATTATCACTTCGGCAAGTAAGAGATAAAAAAGTGGAGGACAGAGGGGTTCCCCTCCTATTTCACCCTTCAGTTCCTTGAGATCCTGTGCTGCACAGAAGAAATTGCTCCAATTTGAGGCAACAGGATATTTTCTTCTTCCCTCTTTTGCTCAGAGGAAGAACTGCAGAGAGCAGCCGGGCAGTCTGCAGGCTCTGCAAACAGCTATTCAACAAGCCAAGGAAAGGACTCGCAGCAACTCAGAGCCTTCTGCACTTTTACTACACTTAGTTCACCCTTCCCCAAAATTGCAAAGTTCCGCCAAAGTTGCCACCGAGCGACTGTTAATTTTGCTTGCACCCACCTATTTGATCTGCTTAGACTGTAACCACAAGACCAGGTTTTGCTGTCATTTCTCCAATGTGAAGTCAAATTCTTGGCTGACCTTTAGACACCATGGTACCTGCCTTTCTCAATGGTCACACTTAGTGCTCCACTTCCTGTGGCTTCTCTGAGAGCTTCTAAGAGAAGAGCCTTGGTCTAGGTGTTTGGGTTTTTTTTGGTTATATGCAGTTCTCTCTCTCTTCCACTTGCAGTGTCTATGTATTTCTGCCCTCACTACTCTGCCTCCTTCTCAGAGAGAATTTTATTTTTTTTGTCTATCAAATGGGATCCTTCCTTAATCCTCATTCATCCACTGCTTGCTTTGTCCTTCTGTTTCAAAATACTTCCTCTTGTCCCAGGGAAGGAGACACTTTTGAACATTTGTCAGGCTTGGATAGGAAAGCCTGCCTTCCCAACGTTTTCATACAGCAACACAAAACATTTCTGGAGAGCAAAGCAAGATGGGAACAGGCTTATGATACACCACCTACTTCTTCCCATTTTCTTCTGCGTTACTTGAAGGACAAACTTTAGGATTTCTGTAGTATCTTAGACAAGGGGGGGTTAATACAACATCTGAGTTTTAATTTAAGAATGGTGGCCCTATTTCTTCTTCTGATATCACCAACATCTGTCTTAATGCTTGTGGACCTGTGTATGCACAAGTCAGGAGTCATTTCAGATATACAATGCACACACGCAAACACACCAGTCCTTAGCATCGCCCCTCTATGGCACTCGGAGCAAGCACAGGAGTGGATCGGAAGTACAAAGCAAGTCTAAATCTTTTTTACCCAAGCTCACAGAACAAGCAATGCAGACAGGAACAGAGTATGATGATACAGATTCCAAGCCTATGGATCAGTTACAGAGCTACTCTGTATGAAGGTGTAAGGGTGCAAAGCCTCACCCTGAAGATCTGTAAAAGTGATCCAGATTTGTTACTCAAGTAAAAGAAGCACAGATAATCAGTTAATCATAATCTCTTTACCTAGATCGTTGCACTTAGTTTATTCTTTTGCTTCTGTTGTTTTTTTCCCATTTTACCAAGTGTGATAACCGTTTTCTGAGCTAGTGTTCTTGCTTTCAGATACCTGCAACTCAAATAGAAAGCGCAACAAAAACCATCCGGTGTCTGCCACGTTAAGGAGCAAAACCTTTTGCTGGGTAACAGCACAGAAGCGCTTCAGTGCTGCACGTGCACTAGTTCACAGAAAAATAGTGACATGGTGGGTGATATTCATATTGCCCAGGTTTAGACAGCAAACTTGGGTACCTAATTCCAGTTGTTTGCTGTCCTTTCCTCCTCTCCATCAGCTCTACAGTAAACCTACTGAAACCAGTTTCTTCACTTCAGCCTCCCCCAGGATTTCAGCTAAATCAGATGTTTGTAAATCTGCAAGTTCGTATGGCTAGGATATAAGTATGGGCTGAAAGAGTTGGCTCTCCTATGTTTAAAACTGTTCCTCAGCTAAATACATATTGTATCAAGACATACCACCTATTAGGAAAAAGGTGAACCGAGTTCACTAACTGCATGAAAACAAGTCTTACCGCTGTTTCACCTAAGTAGTTTGTTCCACCGTCTTCCACTCTAACAGTCATCGCCTGATCCCAGACTTGCCGTTCTCCACACCAGCACTGCAAAGGAGGGATGAGGCGCTGACCACTATAGCTGTATCTTTCACCTATGTTTTTCTGTACGGAGTTTTGCACATATGTCTCACCTACAAACAGAGAATACATACCAAGGCTGCAAGAGGCTTAAATATTTAAATGTTCTGCCAAATGTAGTACTGCAATTTCCATCCATAGCAATGACAGCTAATAAATACCACTTCTCTGCTAATCTCACCTGATGGTACTCCCACATCTAAGGAAGGGGGTGAAGCAGGTGGAACTATCACTTTCTTCTTCAGTGCAATGTTCCTAGAGGTGACCTTCTGCCTGCACTTCACACACATCCTGGACCTTTCAGGTACAGGAGTCGGTAATACTGAACTCCACGGTCAGCTACTGGAAGGAAGTGGGACAGGCACATAAATATGTGCACATAAACTATGAGCACATCTAGGTTAAGAAAAAGGCAGACTGAAAAAAAGCCAGGCAAGACATGGAGGAGTATGGAAACTAAAAATGCTGTGGAATTGCACTGAACAGGGAAGACCGTGTCTTTCATGAAAGCCTCCATGAAAAGTGAATCACACTTTGGACACATACTCCCTCCGTCCCTCAAATACTGAACAGTATGAAAAGATTCACCTTAGCTTTGTGACACCTGGACCCAGACAACTCCTCCCTTGGACCTGGATGTCCCCTGGTGATCTAGACACAACCTTTTAAGATATAGCTCAAGCTATAGCTCGATGCCAGGCAATGACACATCAGCATCATGTTTATTTACCTCTTTTACACATCAAAACTCAGAGCAACACCCGCCTTTGGAATAACCAGTATAAAAGGAGCTGTAAGAAGCAACTCCCAGACTACATTTAACGAATGGGCAGGAGGATTCTACTGATGCTTTAACACAGGCTTTTTTCACTTCCCAATTTCCTTACTTAAACAGAGGTTAAAGCATGAAACTGCACGAAGTGGCTTAGAATAACGTTTCACAGTAGGACATATAATAATTTAACAGGTCACTGCTGCCAAGAAGAGGAGATCTTATGCACTCATCCTATGTCCTCCCATCTTCTTGCCAGTTACCTCAAGACAGTTCTTGTCCCTATGTGACTACATGCGGAGTCAATTCAGCTGACCACACCGGAAATTTACTCAGAAAAAAAGCCAGGTGTTTCTTTTCCTGTGTTAGCAAACAGCATGAGTTTATAGTGCAATCAGATGAGTGACAGAGAAGGAGCAATGCGGAGAGAGAACTACATGCGGGTGGCTAGAATGGGAGTGAGACGAATACAGGCTGTTATCTGCTTGGATCATGTTTTTTTCTTCTGTAAACAGCACAGTTCTTGCCAGTACCTATCCTATTTATAGCTATCCTGGTGAGAGAAAAAAGGAATGCAATGAGTTTTCAGCTTTAAATTCAGTACCGGATAAAAATATTGATAATATCTTGAGTGAGGGGTTTGGGTGATGCCTATTTGGTAACCAACTGAAGCACAGCTTCTCAGCTGCTACGCATAGGTAGGATGGGCACCCACAGCAGAGACTGCTGGCTGCTGAAGGATTGATGCTCATGAACGTCAGTGTAAGAAGCATGAGAAAACCTGCACGTGCAGCCACGATGCTGAACTGTAATGGTGAAAGGGAGGGGAAGAACCCCTCAGCTGCACGGATCCCAGCACCCACGCTATGTGACAGGCGTCACATTCAACGGAGATGGTCTGTACGCACACAGTTTGTTGACAGTGATTTCAGTGGGACAAGTGTGTTTTAATGTCCTTCTGCATTAATACATACATGGACTGTGACTATGGTTGGTCTTGAAAGCAGAAAACAAATGTTTCCAAAGGTGTCCAGCAGGAACCAGTTAACCTGGAATTGGCCATGAAATAGACCCTGAATAGACCCCTGAGCTGTAGGACTAGATCTGTGCTTTGGGAAATTAGCTTGGATTTAGAGTTGTATTTACACGCACAGTACCACACCTTAGCTTTTGCCGAAGACCCCCTCCCCCCACAAATCATCACCTGTTTTCCTCTCCTTTGGGATCTTCGACTGAACCCTGTTGTTTCTTCATGTTAAACATGTTTCTTGTGTTAAACAGCTCTGATCATGCACTGCAGAAGAAAGGTAATTCTTCAAACTTTGGAGAATTACAGATGTCACAGATTCTTCACTGGGGTAGACAGCAGCAGTGTGATCTTCTATAGAGACAAGATTTACCAGGTAGGAGCTTGTAAGAACAGGGTTTCGCGACTTCCTACATCTTCTTACTAATGCAATTTTCTTTGGTGGACAAATGAAGAAAACACATGAGAAACACCATGGAAGTGACTTCAAGTAATCTGCAAAACCGATGAATGTAAGGTATTGCGTGAACTTCAGTGGAAGCCGTAAGGGAGTGCTAATGTGACTTTCAAGAGGTACTAGATCACAAAAGGTTCTTCCTGGGTGGAAAAATAGAAGGGTTTTTAAATCCTTTTATATCTTGGTGTCATAAACAGCTGAAGTGATGAGATGGCTTGCCCTCCCCTATGCACACCAGCTTTCTTGCTCTTTGGATCCCTCTGAGATGGGATTTACTCTGTTAGCCTAGAAAGAAATGATGCATTGTTTTCTTAGGTTGATTTTCTGCTGAGCTAGTGAGCTGTATGGTCTTCCTACAACTCCCTCTTGGTGGTGGGGAGCTCTTGGTTTGGCTCATGCCATTTCTTGCATGTGTCTTTGTCTTTCTTACAAAACTAATAGAGCATGAAATTCACCTGTAGGACTGCTAAACTGACGGTTTTTTGACTCCTGTTGAAAAATCATAGCTAGTTTCCTGATGGATGAAAAACTGTTTTGTGTCCATTTATATCAGCGTTTAGACAAGATTATATGCTCACAGAAGAGAGTCTGGGGAGTCTTGGACTGTAGTCTAAAGAGCTGTCTTCAATAGTAATTGCAATGAAATTAGCTTTCCTTGTCTGGAAGATTTTTTCCTAGTCTTTCCTCAAAGCCCTGTCCTTGGGCAGAAGACATTTGTCAATTTTGTGTAACCGCAGTTTACACTCTCAAATTCTTTATGCTTGAGACATAGTAATTAACAGCGGCCTGGTTCTTTTTGTGAGTGAAAGAAGTGCCAAAGGCAGTATAGGACCAGGAGCAGCTCTCCATCCTGGCCCCTTCCGTGTCAGACATAACGCTGGACAGTTCCAATTTCAGAGCTTTGTTTCTTTTAATGCTAAGAGGGAAAGTCAGAAGGTGTGCGCTAGGAAAGCTCATCGCGCCAGTGTTTTTGGGCTGCGGAAGGCCTGCTCGGGGCAGCATAGTACAAGGAACACTGTTCAGTCCTGGACACTTTCATGTGGGAAACATTGCTGGGCCTTTTTCTTTTTGGCCTCTGGGCTCTGGCGACGTTGAGCGAGAGAGAGAACGTCGGCAAGAGTTTTGGCTAGGCAAACTCGACATTTGGCTAGGCCCACAGTTTGTTGTGCTGAGAAAGGGCTTCCAAGGGCAGGTGAGGGCCAGCAACAGCTTTCAGTCCTGGCCCTTTTTGTGTGGGAGAACGTGTGGGCTTTCTGGAGTCTGGATACACCAGTTAGGTGTGGGAGCACATGTGTCCTTCTATGTGTATGGTCTGTACCCCCCCCCCCCCCCCCACAGGTTCATTATTCTTTGCACATTCCCCCGAGACAGACACTCACCCCAGCCCACTCCACCACTGCCCTGGGCTGTGTGTGTTTTCACCTGGGCTTGGTGGAGAGGCCCTAGCCCCACTTCATGACCCTATCCCGAGCTCTCAGCCTGGTGGGAGGAAGGGGCAAGTTTGTTTGCTCCTCAGCACAAAGAGAATGTGAAATCTGGGTTCACAGCGCACAAAACCGCTGAAGAGGAGCGAAGGGAACAAAGCAGGTCTCCCACCACCACCTCCCACCCAAAACCCAAGGAGAGGAGAGGCTCCACAGCTGCAAGCTGGCTGCCCACGGTCACCTTTCTGGTTCTGCCATTGTTCCGAAAGCTTTTGGACTCCCCCCCCATGGAAGGTCTTGCCATGCAACAGAAAGGATGATTGATGGGGGGGTGGAGGGGTATGGGGGGGGGGGGTTTGCTCCATGCTACCCCAGGGTATGGAGGACCTTGCCCTTTCCCCAGACCCACCCTCTGAATGATATGAACCAGATTACACAGAGCCAGTCCCCAGGGATACATGGAGCTAGGCCTTAACTGTCCCTAGGACTTGGTGTCCCTGTATTGAGCGTGATGGCTCCTTGGATCCCCTCTTCAGGGACTCCAGGGGTAAGCAGTAATGCCAGACACCCTCTGTGGTGCAATTCTCAGACACTCAGTGGGTAAACCCCTGGCTAGCACAGAAGCTCCTGTTACGGGGGAGGCCGTTGGCTTTGCTCTGCCAAGTGACTTCCTGGGAGCACAAGATGTTTGACTTGAGCCTTAGGCTCCTAAGCCACTGAGGAGGCTCCTAAATCACTTTGGGCTCAGTGACATACCCTGAAGAGGAGTGCAGGGGCTGCCAGCTCTCCCTGTGACCAAGAATAGGCGCATCAGCAAAAGAAACAGACCAGGCAGGTTCTCCACGCCCAGGGAAGTGGGCTTTGGGACGGCGAGGCCTCCTTCCGCGGTTCTGCAAGCACAGCACAGGACATCCCACTTAGTCTCCAGGCAAGGACCGACTCTTCCACGTGGCAGATCCCAAGTCTCTGCTTCAACGCCCTGCCTCCTTCTGACCTCCTCGCAAAACACTACCCTCTCCCCTCTTCCATTCCTCCCTGCTCCCCCCTTCCCTCATTTGTACAATGCCATGGATCGTCTGTCCTCCCAGCAGTGACAAAATGGTGAGCAGTGACACAAGTTCTTTCCTCCAGCTCACATATTTGCTTTCAGCCATCCAGGGCGTTACAGGCAAGTATGAGCATCAAAACCCACAGTAACAGATCCTATGCACTGGCCCAGATGGCGCTTTGCACGCAGGAGACATTTCCGTGCAAGCTGGGAAGTCTGGCAGCGCACATATCTCTCTCCGGCATATCTTTCACCTATGAGAACTCAGAAGCGACAGAGCCTTTGAACAGCTGCTTTCAAGTTCCTCCTCATCCTTTCACCCACGAACGGATGGAGCACTATGCTCGTAAAGCTGCATACCACAGTGCGTCCAGAGCCCTGAGCCAGACTGTTAAATGTGAGTCTGACGAAGAATGAGAAAGCTTCTAGGGAGAAGGGAAACATCAGCCCAAGGACAGACTCGTCTGGGAAGGATGCAGGTGCACGGATGTAGCTGTGTCTCGATGAAACAAGGCTTCATGGACACGTTGACCATGTCAAGCTATGCAGGTCTTTCCAAGAGCACCCTGCTTTTAACGTTACGCACCATCAAGAGCAATGGACGTTTTGACGTGGATGTGATCCATGTGAGGGAAAGAAAGTCTCCTGTTCTACCACAAATAACCCACAAGGAGGCAGGCATTAGATGTAATCTTGTTCTGTGTCCTTGAGGGGGAATTCCCGCCCAGCTTCTTCCCACTACCCTCACCCCCAAATAATCGTTCTCACAGGGAATTTCTCTTGGCACGGTCACGGGATCTCCACTCCCAGTCTAAGGCCAAGGGCAGTTTTTTTTCTCCCTTCAGATCTGTCTTTGGAGGAGAAAGGCGCATTTGTGCAACTCTTCTCTGTCATGCTACAACGCACTCCAGGTTTATTATGTCAGCAGCCTGCTCTGTGCCTGGGGCAATGGCATGAACAGCATTGGGCTGAGCAGAAATGATCCCACACTGCAGCTTGTGGGGGTCAGGGCCTGTGAAGTTTCAGGGAGTCTGGAATGCAGAGTCAAATATGGGAAAGAGAAGCAAAAACCATGCCCCGTATCTCCTGTCTCCTCTGCATAATACCTCTTTTCTGGAGATCTCAGCTGATGTGGAAGGAAGAAAGAAAAATCCCACAGCATCCCCCCCTGCCCTGCCTCAGTCTCAGGCTCCCATCCAACCCCATCATGTTCCTGTGATTGCACGCACACGCATACGAACATATAAAGACAGCTGTGCAGGGTTCATCCCACCCACTGCTGTGTGTGAGTGTTATTTCCCACTGATCCCAGCCATCCAACTACTTTCTCACATTTCAGGCGCTCTCACACTGCCATGCCCACCCCCAATGTCATGCATCTCTTCCTTCCTCAGCGTTTCCTCCTCACACGTCTCTGTGCCTGTGCTGCCACCACGGGCACATTTCCATCGCTGACTCATATTTCTTTCTGATTTCCTCCCCATCTGAAACATTTCTAATACATTCACATTTTCTGTCAGCTATTTGTACTGGTCATTCATAGACAGATGAGAAACTTGCCCATAGCTTTTAAACCCATCCCATCTTATTCCTTATCCCTTCTAGATTTTGTGGGGTTTTTTCATCCCTTTCCTCCTCAAATCATTTCGCCGTCTGCCTGGCCTCCTGCTTCTTTTTTTTTTTCTCCTCCTGACAGGGTAGGCCCTTCAACAGTCTCCAGATGCAGTCGTCAGCGAGGGAGGAGCTCTGACTCTCAGCTGTTTCCAGGTGGGAACCACATGCCCCTACATGCCGCGGTATAAGCAGGCTCAAAGAAAGGATACCATGCTGCAGCTGGTAGTGTTTTCAGTGGAATGGGAAAAGGCAGAGTTTGCGGACGAATTTCAGAATCGCTCCAAGGGCTGCGGGAGCATGGGCTATCGCTTGTCCTTTTCAATAGATTTTGCCTCAGTGAATGACTGGCATGTATTACTGTGCTAAGATACACGTTGATTGAGGTGCTGAGGAAGCTGAGCGCAAACCTCTCTGTACAGAAAGTGATCTGATGGCTGGGGAGATTCTGCCTCTGCTCTCTCTTGGTGTGGTCAGCTGGCCTTTGCCCACAGAGTTGAGGCCAGGGGTCCCTGGAGAATCACTTTGGAAGAGTATGGGTTCGACTGTAATTTTCCTCACACCATCACAAGATGCAGTCTTCTCTCTTTTTCTGTTGAGAGCACAGTGGGGAGTGATGAGACAGGGTTATTTCCAAAGGCGAATGAGAGCCTGATTGTCAGGGATCTGCACCAGGTATTGTCTCTGTGAAGAAGTGTGACGGATGCACTCGAACCCTTAACCAAACTAGTGGTAGTTTGGTACAGGCTCCAAAAGCGCTAAATGCCTAAGCCGTGACTGGGCCAAGAGCTCCTCTGGTTCCAATCCGTTCTCTGAAAACCCACAAAGGAGCAGAGCGACACAGTGAGCATCGATGCATATGAGCTTGGAACACCGATCATGCGATTAACACATGAATAGCGGGTGGCTTTTCCAAGACTCATTGGAACAAAGGAACAAAGGAACAAAGGAACAAAGTTGTGGGTACAAGGAGTCTCGTGCATACGTTTTCCATCGCATGGAATTTGACTACGAGCCAACCACTTTATTCCATAAACATGACAGCCTAAGTAAGCCTTCTCTGAGCTCTCCGTGCGAAGCAGTTGGCTGCATGGCGGTGATCTCCCCTTGAGATGGGGCACATCTCAAGGTTGCTCCTCGAGGCAGAGAGAGACTTTTTACCAATGGCAGATCTTTGGTAAGTGACTGATATCGCACATAACCTTGTAGTATGGTAACTTTGATTTTGCCTTGGTAACTTTGATTTGTGCCTTGGTAGTTTTGAATCATTGTTCAAATGATTGTGCCATACAGTAGTAGAGTGAACCTTACCATCGAACTTTGTTAAGTAGCAATTTTATACCATCATATTAAAACCACTTTTGCTAACACCTTCGATGGTGATTCTTTAAGCGCTCTAAATCACCCATTCGCGATGAATTGGCACAGTTGACAGAATCCTAATCGCGACAAGAAGCTAGGTCCTGCAGAGTGCCCAAGGCCAGCTGCACTTACTGGAACCATTGGAAAACATTTTGTGGAGGGAAAGAACCTACAGATGTGCGTGAGGCGGAGAAACTGCTGGAGAGCTGATGCTGGAGGGAAAGATGGTCATGCAGGCCCAAACCACCCCTCGTACTTGGCACAAAGGGCGTGACAGAGTTCAGCGTGCTGACCATGTCGCAAACCTCAGTTCATTGGCAGCACTGACACCTTGCAGGCTGCAGGGGATCAGGTCCTTCCCTCAGCGCAAGGGAGGGAAGGGTGCAGAAAGAGACCCATGCCTGTTAATTGTGTGAGGGTGAAGGAAACCAGCTTCTTCCAGCACCTCACCTCCTCACTGGAGGAAAGTAACCAGGTTCACACAGTTTGTGTCTCTTTGTATCTCAGCAGAGACACACAGAATTCCTGTGCTGCCTATGTTTGTGCTGATATTGCCAGTACATCACGCGTACTTCATAATGCTTTCCATATTTCCCTTTTTTGTTAAGCACCACACGATTGAGGAAACTGTTAGCAATCTTTGAGAGGAAGATAACTATTCCCACTTTTCTGGAGACAGAGAGGAGGAAAACTTCAACATTAAGCATATAAGAGACTCAAGAGAGACCAGAACATTTTATTCAGCTAGGGATGTCTTTCTCCATATCGTGCAGCAATGCAATACCTGCATAGCTGTAGCATGCAGCTAATAACCTGCGCGTGAAGCCCTTCCCAGTGACACAGACTGCAGTCATCCAAGCACAAACCCAGGTGGCCTCAAGAATGAGGTGTATCAGGAGTCTATTATTTCAAAGCTATTTTATCAGAGTAAAGTCTCCCAGTTACAGACACGTGCCCACAGAATAAATAGATCCACATGTGCTCTCAGGCTCCACTGATCAGTTCACACCAGGTGTCTGGGGACAGGCTTGCTCACTAATGACCTTACTGCTCCTTTAGCAGATTTTATCTTTCTCTCGGTATCACTTTTTTTTTCCTTCTCTGGTTTCTTTTTCCTTTTTTTTTTTTTTGATCTTAAGGTGTTTTGCTCCCTTCTTCTGCTATTTATTTTCTCTCAGGAATTCTCCCCCTTTTTTGCTGTGGTATTTAGATTTATCTAGGATAATTTGAGATCTCCTCGGAAATCTTGTTACCTCCTTTTCCAAATACATCAAACAGCAGACATCTCAGCTGTGACCCACAGGCTAACAAAGGTGTTGCAGCCCCTGCTTCTTGAAAACTGTCAATTTTTCTCACTTTCTTCCTCTCCCCCTTGTTGTTTTGTCAGAGGCTATTCCTCCTCATTCTAGAACAGTGTCATTTCTGAGTCACAGATCCTCCCCTCCACCTTTCCCCAAGAGACACGTTGACTTTTACACAAACTAGCATAATCTGTTGCCCAGTTCTACTCTTAATGCTTCTTCCAAGTGTTGTGCCTCTTTGGAGAAGCTGGACTGACTGAGAGTTTTAGCTCTGTCTCGCCTTTAGAGCCTTCTAGTTAAGTGCTGCTGCCACTTGGTTACTTCCCTTCCTGCCGTGCCAGGTTTGTGCAAGGTTTGCATGCCTTCATATGTGCACTCAAATACATTGCATTTGATCCCACCGGACTTTTTCCTGAGAAAAATAGAGAAAGCACAGGGCACTTTGCCCTGTTGACCCTCAGGCTCCGATCAGGGCTCACAGCTCTGTAATCCTCTCACTCCTCTCGTGCAGAGCTGTGTGATAAAAGCAGTATGTGGAAATGTCAGCAGAGAGCGAGAGAAAGAAAAATAGTGTCCTCGCATCTCAGTGCTCTGCAGATGTCTGTTTTTCTTATTAGACAGCACAAAGGAGGGAACTACTTTGTCAGCGACCTCTTCGTGGCACTGTCCACCGCAAGCATTAGCGATGTTCCAGCCATGTAAGAGGGGAGATCCTGTGAGGATATTCCAACAGTTTGAAAATCAAGTATGGCCTATAATCTGGAAAGGGGAATTTCTTCTTTACCCACTGGAGACCTTGACACATCGGGGGGACGGTGACGGAGGACTGGGACTGTTGCCAGACTACTCTTCTCAACATCCCTGTCTGTCATGTTTGAGAATGCACTCTGCCTGATGATATATAAGTATTTCTTTCCCCCCCATTTTCATCTCGTCATCTTTTCATGACATCCTCTCCTCTGTCCTCCAACTTTTTTTTCTCCTTTCCCCTAACATACCAGGCAAAGATATCAACCACCCTCCACTCACGGTGGTCAGGGAGGGAGACAGGGTTGGGGAGTCACAGGTCAGGGACCCGTGGCTTTCAACTGCTCCCAGATAAGAACTCTGTCTCCTGGTGAAAACAGGCTGAAGGGAAGGATGCCAGGCTACAGCCCAGGGATTTTTTTTTTTTTTCTGGAAAAGGGCAGATGCTGAGAAGGAATTCAGCAAGTGCGTCCAGAGCAATGGGACACAAAGCTACGGTCTGATCTTGTTCGTATATTGTGCCTATCTCAATGACTCAGGCACCTTTTACTCTCCTAAGAAATAGCTCAGTGACAAAGCATCTGAGAGAGCTGGGCACAAACCTCTCTGTAGGCAAACAGCACTTGTTCCTTCATGCCCTGCTCTTCTGCTCTCCCTCCCTTTCCTCCCGTGTCGGATTTCTTTTGCAGTTCTCCCCATTTCACCTATTCTCTGTTTTTTCTATCCTTTTATTTTACTCAAACTCTCTATTTCCCTTTTCTTTTTTAGGCGACAGCTACACAGCCCGTTGGCAACTTTGGCAGCTTTTTCATGGACTTTCAATTCCAGTGCCAGTTGGGGTTAGGAGGAGCATCTCTGTCCTTTTGACTCTTCCAGGAAAACGAAGCAAGCCCAGCACGACCAGTTAACTGAGCAAAAAGGTATAGGCAGCAGCCCCAGTGGCACTGGTACATGAAGAGAACGAGCCCTAGCAAGAGGTTGTTCCGTTCCCCAAGTAGAGCTTTCAGGGAGGGCAATGTTCAGTCATATTGTGGGGGGTGGGAGCGGGGGCGATGGGGAGCGTTTGTGTTGCTGCCTGCTGTTTTCTACAGTAGGAGTATGCCGCCTGTGTGATTCAGCGCACTCTCTCAGCTGTTTTGGGCAGTTTTGTAGCACCTGAGTACATGCCGATAAACAGAAAAGATGTTCTGCTCCAGAAACGGCTGCCTGTAACTGACTGAAAGACTCCCGAAGGTGAGTCTGCAAAATGTTCCAAGATCCTGCTAGTTGAGAAGCACTACAAATATTAAGTATTTTCCCCAGAGTGACATTCCCTGCCTCTGTCCCCCATATCATAGCCTATGGAAGTACCCAGAGAAACATTGCGCAAAGAAGGGGTGCCTGAAAGTCTTTATTTTTTGATAATTTTTGTATGTCCGGTCCCAAAACAGAAGAAAATGACGAGGAGAAAAAGCAGGTGACATAGAATGAGAGTGTCTCAGTTGGCAGACATAGTGGCTTTGATCCAGGAGACATAATTGCAAACCTTGGTGTAAACTCCGGGGTAGCCTTTCTGCGCGCATCCAGTACCCCAGGAAACAATGCCCTGGAGCTGCCCGTTGCAGACTACTGGACCGCCGGAATCCCCCTGTGCACGTAAAGGATACGGATAGTCAGCAAATGGTACCAGCGTAAGCGATGAGCCAGAGATCCCAGAAATCATTGACATTCGAGGGAGCTCCATTGGGCTTGTTCTACGCAGAAGTTCTACAGAGGTAATTTCTGATTACCACTCTACACCTGATGCTACTGTGCCTTACTTTAGCTCCAAGGGCACCACAGCTAAGGATGAGTAAGCCACCTATTTTTGACAGATGCGGTCCTTGGCAGACGCTTAGGATATGTGTGTCTTAAACATTATTCCGCCAAATATTTCCATGGAGCTAGGCACACGTACAATGCAGAGCAATTGTCAGGTGGAGCTAGGCACATGTAAAATGCAGAGCAATTGTCAGGTGTGTTCATTTTCCAGACTGCCTGGTTCTTGGTATACTGGCTATTTCATTTTCGGTGACTCCAAAACCAACATTTGTGTCCTAAGCTCTAAAGTCACCGTGATTACTGTTGACTCTCTGGTGCAGCACTCCTCCATTTTCAATAGCCTAAGGTGCAGAGGGTGGCGTAGTCTGCTTGTGGAGAATTAGGGCAGAGGTATTCGCTGTCTCAAAAAAGGGACAATGACTAACTGAGTGGGAAAAAACCCAGCCTCGCTCAATAAGCAACTTTCACCCTAAGCCTCCGCTGTCGTTCAAAAGAACAACATTCAGACGTGCCAGCGCAGTGAGTATAGCAGATTCTCTAATATGACGGCCTCTTCTACTGGCGAAAGGCAGGAGAGAAACATATGGGAAAGGAGAGGCAGATGTTTTACCTGGCAGGAATCTTTCCCTCCCTCCATGAATCCTACACATATCATGTTCTTGGTAATTTTCCCAGGGTAGGCTTCGGTGCATTTTCTTGAGGAGAGCACAGGAGCCTTCAGGCACTGCAAAGTATCTGGATATGAATCTACAAGAAAATAGGGAGAGGTGGTTGACGACACCTCTGAGTTCATTTCAGAGCCCTGAGAAGATCTTTCTTAGCAGAAAAGTAATCACTGAACATCCTGGTTTAGCAGTCGTCATTTTTCCTCTGAACAGTAATCGCAGCATGGATTCCTTTTGTTCAGATGGAACAGATTCTACCCATGGGTCCACCGTTCTACACTGTAGCCACGTTAATTGTTCTGATACCTAGAAAATCACCAATTGGCAAGTGTGGAGCTAAGAGCTACTCCTGTAGCACACATGCTGGAGGAAACCTGGGCCTCAGGAAACCATCCTCTCCTCTGGTGCAGGTTTAGTTGTCGTCGGTGGATTAGACACCCATCACCATCCGCACCTCTCACCATTGCTGTAAGAGAATGGCGCTCTCTCACAGAGAGAGAGAGAGATCATCATCTCAGAGATGTCTGTTAGCAAAAGTGGTTTTAATATGACGGTATAAAATTGCTACTTAACAAAGTTCAATGGTAAGGTTCACTCTACTACGGTATGGCACAATCATTTGACCAATGATTCAAAACTACGAAGGCACAAATCAAAGTTACCATACTACAAGGTTATGCGCGATACATGAAAGTGAAATCGAAAGATCATTTGGTCACATAGAGCAAGTCATTTTCAGTCGATCATTCCTTTAAGAACTCTCTTTCTCCTTTGAGTTAATTTTTTCAAGCATTGCCTCCTCCCAGCTACCCACCCACATCCTGCAAGACCCTGCAGAGCAATTCAGGGAAAGTATCAAGAGATGGTCTGTGGTATGTTCCGCCTCTCTGGTCACACTCTCCTATGTTAACGAGCCTGTCATGGCTGAAAGCTAACTTACCTGAATGCATAGGAAAAAAAAACAAAACCCCCACATACCGACACCACAGCACAGTGACATATATCTGTCCAAGCATCTCTCCAGCTGTTTGGCATTCATCAGCTCATGAGAGTGAAACACTCAGGAAGAGGCAGGACCCGAGGAAATTTGGGGTCAAGGTGCCATTTCCACAAGTCACACAGTTGCGCTTTCGTAACTGCTGCTTTCCTGACCTTGCCTGCGTGAGATGAGCAACCGTCCCATTCTCCGGCTGCCTGAGATGTATTTTGTAACGTTCCCTTTCAGCTCACAGAGTTCTGTGGGCCTGACCTTGTCTGGCACATGTCCTTCAGTACAGAGAGGGTGGCGATCATCCACGCACTAGCTGCACATGGAGAGCTGGGTATTAACGCTACTTCCAAAGCCAAATGTGTCCCTGTGACTGTTCCTGCAGAGGCACTTACAGGAGGGTTCCTAAAAAAAAAAAAAAAAAAAGTGTGGAATTTTACTTTCCTTTGCTAAATTTTCGATGTGGCGCACAAAGGCATTTTTAAAAACTATTTTAAAAATGTCTTTCAATATTATTTTTACAAGGAACGTGTGTAATCTGAGAACCCAGTGAAAAAAACATGCGAAATGATAAATCAGTTCTTTATTGAGACAGTGTACGTAAAGAGTCTTGACAACAGGTTTTACTGTTGGGTAATAGGAAAGACTAAATCTATAATTAGTAACCAACAACCAAACAAAATAGCACACTACCAGAAGCGGAAGTCTCTGATCTCCTGCTCCCTTTGACTTTCGGATTCACGCGCAGCTCAGCGTATGTGATCGTGTTTCCTGTAAGGAGTAGGGAAATGCTGACATTTGTGGTTGTGTAAGCCATTAAGTGGAGAAACAATAAAGAATTACATAGAAGACTGAGTCTGTATAAAAAGGGGCATGTGTTTCCACAGCTGCTAGTTCAGCTTTTTTTTTTTTAAGAAACAACAGGCAGGATGATGACTTATCATTTCCTGCTGCTGTCAGGAAGTAACTAAAAGCCTCCTCCATAACCTTTGCTTGAACTACTTGGGTCCTGTGTGGCTGGACCAGGAGGCAGAGAGACTGAAGGATGGGTAAGACGTGGGTACTATCCATAGCAGACGTCCCATTTGTTGCTAAGCCATCTCGGGAGATATCATAGGGGCTTAAGGGGCATCAGAGCCATGACAGCTTCGTGGAGCAGGGAGACCCCCCCCCCCAAAGGGAAAACTGCCACTCAGAGAAATGCTTCTGCAGCAAAGTGATTCTTGGGGACATTCCTGACTTGTGCGTGTTTATGCCAGGATATCACGTGATGCCTGTAAGAGCAGAGGAATGGACCTGATGGTTGAAGACATCTCTTTCCAGATGCACGTTGCCAGAACAAAACAAAAACCCATTAAAATAGCATGGTGTGAGTTAGATGCACATGGATTCTTTCTGAACGCATTTTTCAGTTTTGTTTGAGCTGGGTATCTTGTAGAGCTACTGGCTAGTTTTAGGGAAAATATTTGGACCTTTGATAGACTGATCTTCTTTCCACAAATGGTGAGATTTTATCAATCTGAATCAAGAATAAGCTTCTGTGCTACAGCCTTAGTTTGTGATCACTGGGGCTTTTAAAAAGAAGTAAGCCATTTGTGTTGTATAAAATCTCACTGATCAGGGAAAAACTTGGCAGAAGAAGAGAGTCTTATTAGGCTAAAAATCAGGTAGAATTTGGTATGAGAATTGCTTGAAGTGTGGAGAGGTTTTACAGTAAGAAAACTACTGAGGACCGGACTGGCAAATAAGGTTTATTCATACAGGTAAGATGTTCTATGCTTTAAAGAATCCGACCTAATACACTTTGCTGTTTGATTTATTACAATTTATTAGTTCAATGAACTACAGAAAATTTGTAAATTATATTTAACTGTATAGATAAGTAACTGTTCTCAAAAAGAAATGCTTATAAAAGTTTTTCTTCTTAGAACGTAAATATTTTTCAAAGAAGAAGAGTCAGGACTTTCAAACTTTTAAATGCACTGGCCTTATAAATGGAGACACTTCTTCTAAGACACATACCTTAGAAAAATCTGCTACTGTTACTAAATATTTTCGCTCTCAAATAAAGATCCATTCCTTTAAAGAATATCTCTCACACTGTATGAAAGAATTATTACCCACACAAACTGAATTATTTAAAAAAAAAAAGGATTGCTTCTATTACAGCGTGTGTTGGCACATGATCATTTGAATGCGAAGTCCTCAGAAGTCAGCAAGTGGTTTTAAAATACCATGTAAACTTAATTTTGCAGGATGCTTACACACCCTTACCTAGTTTAGCAACAAGGAGCCTTAGTACTAGGTGGAGATCTCTGTCACTTACTAAAACTGAAATTTCACTTCATTTCTGTATGCAAATTGTCAAGTGCAGAAAGACATCTCTCTTTACTGGAAGCTTCTACTTTCTGAATGTGCGGATAGGGAGTGCTTCTGGTAGGTCATTCACTCCAAAGAGTCAGGCTTTACAGCCATCGGGCTCTTGCGATCAGCTGGACACCGTGCTGAATGTGAGGCCACGGTGCACCCTCACATCGCAGCTCGTACAACTCGCCAGCGGGGCTGCGTTAGGAGACCCCTGACCTGCAGAGCAGGGGAAGTTTCTGTGCTGCTCCACTTGCTGCTGCGGCCACACCTGGAACGCTGCGTCCAGATTTGGGCCACCCCGTTCGGGGGGGGGGGGATTGGGGGAAGCTGGGGAGGGTCCAGCAGAGGGTGGATAAAAAAGATGGTCAGGACCTGGAGGGGCCGAGGAGGCTAAGGAGGGGAACAAGAAGCTAAGGGGCGAACTAGTAGCAGCCTACAACTACTTGTAGGCTAGTTTGATGATGGCGTTGAGCTCTTGGGTTTTTTTTTTCTGGTGGAGGAAAGGTCTTGTATGTAATCATTTATGAGCCATAATCAGGTGATTCTTGTGTAAACTAGGAAGCGAAAACCATCTCAGTCTTTCATTAGAAAATGGATTTCCAGGCTGTATTTATCCTTGCTTGTATTTTTGGAACACTTTTCCACTTTTGAACATCTGTTTTGAAGCACATGCACTGCAATAGCACCTGCTAGTCCACCAAAGCACGTGCACAGACAGTACCACCTACTAACCCCTCCTCAACACGCCCTGCTAGAGCATCCAAGAATCACCTCATCCTTGTAATTCAGAGCACCTCACTGACAGCTGAAGTCCAACTGGTTGTGTAACCTGGCGTCGACTTTCCCATTGGAACAGGATCACAACAACAAATCCCTTTCAATCACTTTTCTGGGTGCAGCCTCCCAAACTTACAGCTGCAGACATTTTTTTATTGCTACATTGTGTTAAACATTATTTAATACGGTTTGTCCAGTCTATCAAGTTTATCCCAGTAGTTTTCAATGACTGAGATTTCCTTATCATTAGGCTGCAAACTTTTACATTCATTCCAACTGTGCCACCAGTGATTTTTATACCTTTTTGCGTATCCTCATAAAATACATTGAATAGACTTTGAGATAAGAACAGTATTTGGGAGAACACCAAGAAACTCTGCATCATTTGACGAAACCAAATCCCGTTCTCGCGCATAAAGAAAAGCTAAAAAAAAAGAGGTGGGCACTGGATCTGTAAAGGGACTTTCACTCTCAAATCCAAATTTTACATGTCTAAAACACCTACTCAACTACTACAGAACCTTGGCAGGAGTTCAGCTCCGCGCATGTTTACGTTTCAAGTACGCCAAATCTTGCCAGCAGCTATACTTTAGCAGGGCTCCCCACCCATGCGTTTTTTAGTATCTACTCCAGTAAATTGCATCTAATGGTCTGAAACTTGCACTAAATGCAGCCAGGAGGAGGTAAGCATGTTCCACTTTCCCATAGCCCAGTGATTTGAAGTCTTGCCTAAAGTCTGGGAATCTGCCACTCGGTGCATTCATCTGCCGAGTTTGCAGTGGTGATTAAACCCAGCTCTCCCTCCTCCACGGTGAGAGTTTTAACCATGCAGTGCTTTCCCTTATGCCCATCTCAAAGCTGCTTCTTTTTCTGCAAGACAGTCAGACATCCCTGGCCAAGACCAAGATCGGCAAGAAATCTGGCAAAGGGAGGGATGTGGGTACCAGCCATCCTCCAGTGGACATTTCAATGTGTCACAGAGTCGGGATAGTGCCAAAGGGAGAGCTTGTGACGCTTGCCACAGAGTCCCATCACCTTGGAGCCGAGACCCTCACTTTGAGAGTCAGCTTCGAATTCCTGCTCCAAATTGGAGGAAGCATTGAAACCTCTTCATGCAGAGTGTGATAACGAGCGGGACATGCTGTAAGCATGTTTGTTATGCGGAAGCTGTCCTGTCCGAAGCAGCCTTGATCCCAGCCCGTGTAGGAGACAGCTCCTTCTAGCTTGCAGGGAAGGCTCTAACTCCCAGAAACGGATGACTGAGCAGCACCTTGCATCGTTGCTCTATCCTGTTAGCTACTTTTGGCAGTTCCTAGCTCACCATGCTAGGATCCCAGACTCTCCTCCATTAGCTGTAAAGACATGCAGGGCACCTCAGCGAGGCTCCACTCTAGAGTGGGGAAACCTTAACACTAATCATAGCTATACTTACACTGAACTTAAGTCTGTTTTGTGACAATTGCTCAACGTGCCTGTCACCTGTCAGGATTATTCCCAAATTTCCTACGGAGTTTTTAAAAATTACAGAAATAATTCTGTAGAAAAAAAATGTGTTTTCTCCCATTCTTCCTATGGTAAAAGTGAGTCTTTTGTTTTTTTTGAAGAACCTCTTGGAGTAAAAGAACATTACACCAGCCATGAGTATGTGTGAATTTCAGTCAAAGCGTTAAAACTTCAAGGAAGGAACAAGCAACTGAAATTGTTCATTTGAATTTTTAAAGCATGATAACATGGCTCAAGTTCTTGTCTATTTTAGTAGCAATAAAACCTCTGTTAGTATATGTTAATGATGAAGGCAGAGAAATAATTGTCGTCAGGGAGATGACATCAACTGATATGAGGTCCAATATTGCTTAATACTGTTTGGTGCTTTTTCTGTTTGTGTCAAAGTAAGTAGAAAAATAATTGCTAATAAAATCTGAAAATAATAGAAAGGTTAATAAAAATAAATAAAGACAGCCATAATGACAGCCCTGTAAGTTCAAGCCCAGTCAAATGAAATGTGTTTGAGTATAACCAGATAAAAGGGTGGGGGAAGGTGATACTGGGAGTTACAAACAGCAAAGGAAAGATTATTTAAGAGATTTTTGTCTTTGTATAACTGTGACTTGTAGTAATACTGGGTGCATCTCTGGTGCCCATATTTTTTAAAGGAGACGGAAACACTGGAGAATGAACAGAAAAACATCCACGAAAGTAATTAGAGTTCTTCAGAAAGTTAGAGTGAAAGATTTAAAGGCAAAAATACGCTGAGAAACTACTTGATTACTGTGGCCAGTAACTTCATGTGAGAAAATATTGAGTCCTAAAATTTATTCGACAAAGGTTTAACAAGACCCGTCTAGATGTTTATGAGAACTTTCATTGGAAATTAAAGCCTGGCCTATTCAAATTCAAACTTTTCCTTTAGCTAGCGTGATCAAGGGACATTTTTGGATGTCTTCAAATCGAGATTTGATGCCTGTCTCTCTTTGCAAATAAATTATATCACCTTAGAAACGGGGTAAAATTCTAGGCGAACCCTCTGTTTTGTGTTGTACAGGTTGCAGTAGTACAAACAACATCCATGGATGCATGACCATATAGTGTAAGGTAGTATTTTCTGTTAGATATATAATAAAGGGAACTCATTTTTACTTTATAGATAAAGGCTTTGTAAAAATATTTTCTAAAAATAGTTTTTTTTCTGTCATTTAAGTACATGCATTCAGAGCACCATCATCACTATTAATCTACATTGTAAGTAGAATAACCTCTTCTAAAAATGCTCATTACACAAGGTAGTTTCCTTAAGTAATTAAACACATTATTTACTAATGAACCTTGAAAGCATGAAAATATCATCTTACTCTGACCACAAGCATTTCCTATTTGCTCATTCATATTAGCTGTGATCCAGAATTTTGACAAAACATTTTCATGAATGAGTTACACTTTTTCCAAGTACCGGAAATTTTATTTCTTAAGAAAATATGGTTTAAATAATCTCCTTACCATGAATATTGACTTAAACCTTTCTCTTTTGTTACAAACATGTGAAGTGATCCCAGATTGATAATGTGGTTCTGGGAAAATCACTACTGGATAACGGAAGAGGAAGAACAGGAGGGTTTTAGGAGTCATTCAGGTCTTCCTCGAGTGATAGTGACTGCACTTTCGACTGCCGCTAGTTTTCTGATTTACTAGTTAATTTACTACTCCTTTTCCATGACGACATCATAAAAATGTATTGATCTGATTTTTGGACAAGGTAGTAATCTGATGGAGCATATTCTAACAGGTTTTTCATTGTATTGTTCATATATTTTAAAAAAGAGATTATGCTCATTATTAAAAAAAAAAGACCAATTTTTGTTTCTCATTGTTATCTAAAACAAGGTAACAAAGGGGCCAGAACTGAGGCACTACTCCATAGCAATACTGACTTAAGAGTAGCTTTCCTGATTTGTACCTCATGAGGATCTCTTCCACCATTTGCAACTTTTCACCCTTTCTGTGACTTCTGCATGCAGCATTTTATAGCATTCTTCTAGTATTATGCAGTGACAATTTTCAAAATGAAAGAGAGAGAAAGAGCGCGCACACGAGAGAAAACAGTGTACATCCAAGAGCTGACTAGCTGTTTTACCTGGAACTGATGTCCGAGAAGGAACGGGTGGTCTTTCCCTGGGTAGCAGTGCCACATCCGCACAGGTGATATCATCCGACATTGATGAGCAAGTCCCTCTGAGTTATGGAAAGAGGTGGTTTCATACAGTGGGTTGCATCCTGTATTAGTTTTGCCTGCCTCCAGAAGTATACATACGCCATGCTATGGCTCTGAGGAAGGCTGAGAAACAGCTAAAAGGAAGTTACTTCTTTCAATACAGCTTCAAAGCCTATTTTCAGCCACCATTCTGTCTCTTCTTGTGTGATCTCTTGCCCTTCAGAATACAGGAGAAAATGAAGATTAAAAACCATTATTTTTATTAGAATGTATTAAAAAAAATTATTTTTGGTCAAAGCAGAGCAAACTTTCTAAGGAACACCCAAAAATAGACTTACACAGGCACAAAAGCTTTGCCGGTTCTCACGAGAATAGCTAAAGCAGTACAATCTGTGTTGTGGATGTATTATGCTCGTGTGCATGATCTTACATAGCCTATTCACCTAAAACGAAGATAAACAAGATATGTATCTGTGTAAGATGTTTTGGGGCTAATGTAACTGCAACCACAGTCAGAGCTATAAAAATGTGACTCAAATTCTAACCTGCTTCACCCACCAAGTACTATAAAGGTTTAACAACTGAATTTATATTAATAATGCATTAAATTTAACTCAAAATTAAATTAAAAGTAATATGATCAATGCCTTTTAAAAGAAAGTTTCAATACTTTACTCTAACAGCAGTTACGAGGACCAGAGCTGCCGTTCCTAAATTGCTTGAGCTATCCCCTGCTTGACCCAGCAACTCCACAGGCAGAAAGCCTGAGTTGCCTTTAACTCCTTTTTTCATGGCCCATGTGTTTGCGGCAGGATATTTTGACGACAGTGGTTTTGCCTTCTGTTTTGGGAAGGAAAAAAAAACCACAAACAAACCAAAAATCCAAAAGCCCCACAGCTTTGAATTGAAACTTAAAGCCCTTCTAAAACCTAAAAACACATTTCAGAACACACAGACACGAAGACCTGTGCGTGCACAGTTCTGACATTTCCTGCTAAGCGCTGTGGTATTGGTTTTCTGCTTTATTCCCACTTAGAAAACTCCTTTGGAGTTTGACACGTATAGACTCTACAAACCTACACAGGTCAATTGAAAACAATGTTTCTATTCTGTGATACAGCCCATTTGCCTTTTCTGTTACATTCGATGGGACTTAAAACACTCTAGATAAAAAATGAGGAAAAATTTGCTTTTTTAGTGGCATGTCAACTCTTTTTGAATTTCAGTTTAGTTCCCAAAGATGTTGCTGTGTAGATTATTTATTCTGAGTGCCACGTATTCCCTTGGATGAATTTTTCAGTGTTAAGCAGTGGTGGGATGAATATGTGGGAAGAACAATGTGCTCAGTCTCCGGAGCAGTTTGGTGATGACATGTCAAGAAGGAGCTAGCGAACACCCCTTCCAGCACACTGCCATATTGCCTTCTATCCTTTCCTGCACTCTCGCACACTGTCGTGTTTAACCCCAGTTGGCAACTAAGCACCAAACAGCCGCTCGCCCCCCCGGTGGGATGGGGAGCATTGGAAGAGTAGAAGTCAGAAAAGCTCGTGGGTTGAGATAAAAACAGTTTAATAATTGAAATAAAATGATGATAATAATATGATAATAATACACAAAACAAGTGACGCATAGTAGAATTGCTCACCACCCGCCAAACGATCGATGCCCAGACACTCCCGGAGCAGCGGCCCCCCCGGCCAGCATTCCCCAGTCTATCTATGAGCATGACGTCACATGGTATGGCATCTCCCTTTTGCCAGCTTGGCTGTGCCCCCTCCCAGCTTCTTGTGCATCTCCAGCCTTCCCAGTCAGCAGAGCATGGGAAGCTGAAAAGTCCTTGGCTAGTGTAAACATTACCTAGCAACAACTAAAACATCAGCGGTTATCAACTTTGTTCTCATATTAAATCCAAAAAACTATAACAACTACAAAAATAAATTAACTCTATCCCTGCCGAAACCAGGACACACCTCCTCCTCTTCTTTCGCGCTGCCTACTGCCGCCACCACCTTCTCGCGTTTGCCGCCTTCCGCCCCCCCCGACTCCTCCTCTCCTTATATGCACCTGCCGCAATATTCTCGCCTTTGCCGATTTCGACCCCCGACTCCGCCTCACCTTTCACGCAGCTACCGCCATAATCGCTATTTTACCGCCTCCACCACCGACTCTTCCTCCCCTTCCACGCACCTGTCGTCAAATTCTCGCCATTGCCGCCTTCAAATGCAGACTGTTCCTCTCCTTTCACGCACCTGCCGCCATATTCTTGCCTTTGCCGCCTTCCACCGCCGACTCTTCCTCTCCTTTCACGCACCTGCAGCCAAATTTTCTCTTTTGCCGCCTTCCACCCCCGACTCCTCCTCTCCTATCACACACCTGCCGCCATATTCTCTCCTCTGACGCTGTCTCCGACTCCTTCTGCTCTCTGCTGCCGTTTTATTCCGCCTCCATCATCCGGCGCCCCCAACTTCTTGCCTGCCGTAACCTTCCACCGACCACACATCCTCTTCTTTCGTGCTGCAGGATGCCCCTGCCACGTTCTCTCGTTTGCTGCCTTCCACCCCCCGATTCCTCCTCTCCTTTGACGCACCTGCCCTCATATACTCGCCTTTGCCACTTGCCACGCCCGACTCCGCCTCTACTTTCACGCACCTGCCGTCATGTTCTCGCCTTTGCCGCCTTCCAGCGCCGACTCTTCCTCTCCTTTCACGCACCTGCCGCCATATTCTCGCCTTTGCCGCCTTCCAGCGCCGACTCTTCCTCTCCTTTCACGCACCTGCCGCCATATTCTCGCCTTTGCCGTCTTCCAGCGCCGACTCTTCCTCTCCTTTCACGGAGTTGCCGCCATGTTCTCGCATTTCCCGCCTTCCACCGCCGACTCTTCCTCTCTTGTCACGCACCTACCGCCATATTCTCGCCTTTGTCGCCTTCCAGCGCCGACTCTTCCTCTCCTTTCACGCACCTGCCGCCATATTCTCGCCTTTGCCGCCTTCCAGCGCCAAATCTTCCTCTCCTTTCCCGCAGTTGCCGCCATATTCTCGCCTTTGCCGCCTTCCACCGCCGACTCTTCCTCTCCTTTCACGCAGCTGCTGCCATATTCTCGCCTTTGCCGCCTTCCCGCGCCGACTCTTCCTCTCCTTTCACGCAGTTGCCGCCATATTCTCGCCTTTGCCGCCTTCCAGCGCCGACTCTTCCTCTCCTTTCACGCAGTTGCCGCCATATTCTCGCCTTTGCCGCCTTCCAGCGCCGACTCTTCCTCTCCTTTCAGGTACGTGCTGCCATATTCTCGCCATTGCCGCCTTCCAGCGCCGACTCTTCCTCTACTTTGAGGTACTTGCCGCGATATTCTCGCCTTTGCCGCCTTCCAGTGCCGACTCTTCCTCTCCTTTCACGCACCTGCCGCCATATTCTCGCCTTTGCCGCCTTCCAGCGCCGACTCTTCCTCTCCTTTCACGCAGGTGCCGCCATATTCTCGCCTTTGCCGCCTTCCAGCGCCGACTCTTCCTCTCCTGTCACGCAAATGCTGCCATATTATCGCCTTTGCCGCCTTCCACCGCCGACTCTTCCTCTCCTTTCACGCACCTGCCGCCATATTCTCGCCTTTGCCGCCTTCCAGCGCCAAATCTTCCCCTCCTTTCAGGTACGTGCCGCCATATTCTCGCCTTTGCCGTCTTCCAGCGCCGACTCTTCGTCTCCTTTCACGGAGTTGCCGCCATGTTCTCGCATTTCCCGCCTTCCACCGCCGACTCTTCCTCTCTTGTCACGCACCTACCGCCATATTCTCGCCTTTGTCGCCTTCCAGCGCCGACTCTTCCTCTCCTTTCACGCACGTGCTGCCATATTCTCGCCTTTGCCGCCTTCCAGCGCCGACTCCTCCTCTCCTTTCACGCACGTGCCGCCATATTCTCGCATTTCCCGCCTTCCACCGCCGACTCTTCCCCTCCTTTCAGGTACGTGCCGCCATATTCTCGCCTTTGCCGTCTTCCAGCGCCGACTCTTCCTCTCCTTTCACGGAGTTGCCGCCATGTTCTCGCCTTTGCCGCCTTCCACCGCCGACTCTTCCTCTCCTTTCACGCAGCTGCCGCCATATTCTCGCCTTTGCCGCCTTCCAGCGCCGGCTCTTCCTCTCCTGTCACGCAAATGCTGCCATATTCTCGCCTTTGCCGCCTTCCACTGCCGACTCTTCCTCTCCTTTCACGCAGCTGCCGCCATATTCTCGCCTTTGCCGCCTTCGAGCGCCAAATCTTCCTCTCCTTTCCCGCAGTTGCCGCCATATTCTCGCCTTTGCCGCCTTCCAGCGCCAAATCTTCCTCTCCTTTCACGCAGTTGCCGCCATATTCTCGCCTTTGCCGCCTTCCACCGCCGACTCTTCCTCTGCTTTCACGCAGCTGCCGCCATATTCTCGCCTTTGCCGTCTTCCAGCGCCGACTCTTCCTCTACTTTCACGCACCTGCCGCCATATTCTCGCCTTTGCCGCCTTCCAGCGCCGACTCTTCCTCTCCTTTCACGCAGTTGCCGCCATATTCTCACCTTTGCCGCCTTCCACCGCCGACTCTTCCTCTCCTTTCCCACAGTTGCCGCCGTATTCTCGCCTTTGCCGCCTTCCAGCGCCGACTCTTCCTCTCCTTTCCCGCACCTGCCGCCATATTCTCGCCTTTGCCGCCTTCTACCGCCGACTCTTCCGGTCATTTCAAGCACCTGCCGACATATTCTCGCCTTTGCCGCCTTCCAGCGCCGACTCTTCCTCTCCTTTCAGGTACGTGCCGCCATATTCTCGCCTTTGCCGCCTTCCAGCGCCGACTCTTCCTCTCCTGTCACGCAAATGCTGCCATATTCTCGCCTTTGCCGCCTTCCACCGCCGACTCTTCCTCTCCTTTCACGCAGCTGCCGCCATATTCTTGCATTTGCCGCCTTCCAGCGCCGACTCTTCCTCTCCTTTCCCGCAGTTGCCGCCATATTCTCGCCTTTGCCGCCTTCCAGCGCCGACTCTTCCTCTCCTTTCAGGTAAGTGCCGCCATATTCTCCCCTTTGCCGCCTTCCAGCGCCGACTCTTCCTCTCCTTTCACGCAGTTGCCGCCATACTGTCGGCTTTGCTGCCTTCCAGCGCCGATTCTTCCTCTCCTTTCACGAACCTGCTGCCATATTCTCGCCTTTGCCGCCTTCCCGCGCCGACTCTTCCTCTCCTTTCAGGTACGTGCCGCCATATTCTCGCCTTTGCCGCCTTCCAGCGCCGACTCTTCCTCTCTTTTCACGCAGTTGTCGCCATATTCTTGCCTTTGCCGCCTTCCACTGCCGATTCTTCCTCTCCTTTCACACAGTTGCCGCCATATTCTCGCCTTTGCCGCCTTCCAGCGCCGACTCTTCCTCTCCTTTCCCGCACCTGCCGCCATATTCTCGCATTTGCCGCCTTCCACTGCCGATTCTTCCTCTCCTTTCAGGTACGTGCCGCCATATTCTCGCCTTTGCCGCCTTCCAGCGCCGACTCTTCCTCTCCTTTCCCGCAGCTGCCGCCATATTCTCGCCTTTGCCGCCTTCCCGCGCCGACTCTTCCTCTCCTTTCAGGTAAGTGCCGCCATATTCTCCCCTTTGCCGCCTTCCAGCGCCGACTCTTCCTCTCCTTTCACGCAGTTGCCGCCATACTGTCGGCTTTGCTGCCTTCCAGCGCCGATTCTTCCTCTCCTTTCACGAACCTGCTGCCATATTCTCGCCTTTGCCGCCTTCCCGCGCCGACTCTTCCTCTCCTTTCAGGTACGTGCCGCCATATTCTCGCCTTTGCCGCCTTCCAGCGCCGACTCTTCCTCTCTTTTCACGCAGTTGTCGCCATATTCTTGCCTTTGCCGCCTTCCACTGCCGATTCTTCCTCTCCTTTCACACAGTTGCCGCCATATTCTCGCCTTTGCCGCCTTCCAGCGCCGACTCTTCCTCTCCTTTCCCGCACCTGCCGCCATATTCTCGCCTTTGCCGCCTTCCACCGCCGAGTCTTCCTCTCTTTTGAGGTACGTGTCGCCATATTCTCGCCTTTGCTGCCTTTCAGCGCCGACTCTTCCTCTCCTTTCAGGTACGTGCTGCCATATTCTCGCGTTTGCTGCCTTCCAGCGCCGACTCTTCCTCTCCTTTCACGCAGTTGCCGCCATATTCTCGCCTTTGCTGCCTTCCAGCACAAAGTCTTCCTCTCCTTTCAGGTACTTGACGCCATATTCTCGCCTTTGCCGCCTTCCAGCGCCGACTCTTCCTCTCCTTTCACGCAGCTGCCGCCATATTCTCGCCTTTGCCGCCTTCTACCGCCGACTCTTCCGGTCATTTCACGCACCTGCCGAAATATTCTCGCCTTTGCCGCCTTCCAGCGCCGACTCTTCCTCTCCTGTCACGCAAATGCTGCCATATTCTCGCCTTTGCCGCCTTCCACCGCCGAGTCTTCCTCTCCTTTCACGCACGGGTTGCTATATTCTCGCCTTTGCCGCCTTCCAGCGCCGACTCTTCCTCTCCTTTCAGGTACGTGCCGCCATATTCTCACCTTTGCCGCCTTCCACTGCCGACTCTTCCTCTCCTTTCACGCACCTGCCGCCATACTCTCGCCTTTGCCGCCTTCCACCGCCGACTCTTCCTCTCCTTTCACGCACCTGCCGCCATATTCTCGCCTTTGCCGCCTTCCAGCGCCGACTCTTCCTCTCCTTTCACGCAGTTGCCGCCATATTCTCGCCTTTGCCGCCTTCCAGCGCCGACTCTTCCTCTCCTTTCACGCAGTTGCCGCCATATTCTCGCCTTTGCCGCCTTCCAGCGCCGACTCTTCCTCTCCTTTCACGCAGTTGCCGCCATATTCTCGCCTTTGCCGCCTTCCACCGCCGGCTCTTCCTCTCCTTTCCCACAGTTGCCGCCATATTCTCGCCTTTGCCGCCTTCCAGCACCGACTCTTCCTCTCCTTTCACGCAGCTGCCGCCATATTCTCGCCTTTGCCGCCTTCTACCGCCGACACTTCCGGTCATTTCACGCACCTGCCGACATATTCTCGCCTTTGCCGCCTTCCAGCGCCGACTCTTCCTCTCCTTTCACGCAGTTGCCGCCATATTCTCACCTTTGCCGCCTTCCACCGCCGACTCTTCCTCTCCTTTTCCACAGTTGCCGCCATATTCTCGCCTTTGCCGCCTTCCAGCGCCGACTCTTCCTCTCCTTTCCCGCAGCTGCCGCCATATTCTCGCCTTTGCCGCCTTCTACCGCCGACTCTTCCGGTCATTTCACGCACCTGCCGACATATTCTCGCCTTTGCCGCCTTCCAGCGCCGACTCTTCCTCTCCTTTCAGGTACGTGCCGCCATATTCTCGCCTTTGCCGCCTAACAGCGCCGACTCTTTCTCTCCTGTCACGCAAATGCTGCCATATTCTCGCCTTTGCCGCCTTCCACCGCCGACTCTTCCTCTCCTTTCACGCAGCTGCCGCCATATTCTTGCATTTGCCGCCTTCCAGCGCCGACTCTTCCTCTCCTTTCACGCACCTGCCGCCATATTCTCGCCTTTGCCGCCTTCCACCGCCGAGTCTTCCTCTCCTTTCACGCACGGGCTGCCATATTCTCGCCTTTGCCGCCTTCCAGCGCCGACTCTTCCTCTCCTTTCAGGTACGGGCTGCAATATTCTCGCCTTTGCCGCCTTCCAGCGCCGACTCTTCCTCTCCTTTCACGCACCTGCCGCCATATTCTCGCCTTTGCCGCCTTCCACCGCCGAGTCTTCCTCTCCTTTCACGCACGGGCTGCTATATTCTCGCATTTGCCGCCTTCCAGCGCCGACTCTTCCTCTCCTTTCAGGTACGTGCCGCCATATTCTCGCCTTTGCCGCCTTCCAGCGCCGACTCTTCCTCTCCTTTCACGCAGTTGCCGCCATATTTTCGGCTTTGCCGCCTTCCAGCGCCAAATCTTCCTCTCCTTTCACGCACCTGCCGCCATATTCTCGCCTTTGCCGCCTTCCAGCGCCGACTCTTCCTCTCCTTTAACGCACCTGCTGCCATATTCTCGCCTTTGCTGCCTTCCACCACCGACTCTATCTCTCCTTTCACGCAGTTGCCGCCATATTCTCGCCTTTGCCGCCTTCCAGCGCCGACTCTTCCTCTCCTTTCACGTACGTGCCGCAATATTCTTGCCTTTGCCGCCTTCCAGCGCCGACTCTTCCTCTCCTTTCAGGTACGTGCTGCCATATTCTCGCCTTTGCCGCCTTCCAGCGCCGACTCTTCCTCTCCTTTCACGCAGTTGCCGCCATACTGTCGGCTTTGCCGCCTTCCAGCGCCGATTCTTCCTGTCCTTTCACGCACCTGATGCCATATTCTCGCCTTTGCCGCCTTCCCGCGCCGACTCTTCCTCTCCTTTCAGGTACGTGCCGCCATATTCTCGCCTTTGCCGCCTTCCAGCGCCGACTCTTCCTCTCTTTTCACGCAGTTGTCGCCATATTCTTGCCTTTGCCGCCTTCCAGCGCCGATTCTTCCTCTCCTTTCACGCAGTTGCCGCCATATTCTCGCCTTTGCCGCCTTCCAGCGCCGACTCTTCCTCTCCTTTCCCGCAGCTGCCGCCATATTCTCGCCTTTGCCGCCTTCCACCGCCGAGTCTTCCTCTCCTTTCACACAGTTGCCGCCATATTCTCGCCTTTGCCGCCTTCCAGCGCCGACTCTTCCTCTCCTTTCACGCAGCTGCCGCCATATTCTCGCCTTTGCCGCCTTCCAGCGCTGACTCTTCCTCTCCTTTCAGGTACGTGCCGCCATATTCTCGCCTTTGCCGTCTTCCAGCGCCGACTCTTCCTCTCCTTTCACGCAGTTGCCGCCATACTGTCGGCTTTGCCGCCTTCCAGCGCCGATTCTTCCTGTCCTTTCAAGAACCTGCTGCCATATTCTCGCCTTTGCCGCCTTCCAGCGCCGACTCTTCCTCTCCTTTCAGGTACGTGCTGCCATATTCTCGCCTTTGCCGCCTTCCAGCGCCGACTCTTCCTCTCCTTTCACGCAGTTGCCGCCATATTCTTGCCTTTGCCGCCTTCCAGCGCCGATTCTTCCTGTCCTTTCACGCAGTTGCCGCCATATTCTCGCCTTTGCCGCCTTCTACCGCCGACTCTTCCTCTCCTTTCACGCACCTGCCGCCATATTCTCGCCTTTGCCGCCTTCCACCGCCGACTCTTCCTCTCCTTTCACGGAGCTGCCGCCATATTCTCGCCTTTGCCGCCTTCCCGCGCCGACTCTTCCTCTCCTTTCACGCAGTTGCCGCCATATTCTCGCCTTTGCCGCCTTCCAGCGCCGACTCTTCCTCTCCTTTCAGGTACGTGCCGCAATATTCTCGCCTTTGCCGCCTTCCACCTCCGACTCTTCCTCTCCTTTCAGGTACGTGCCGCCATATTCTCGCCTTTGCCGCCTTCCACCGCCGACTCTTCCTCTCCTTTCAGGTACGTGCCGCCATATTCTCGCCTTTGCCACCTTCCACTGCCGACTCTTCCGCTCCTTTCACACACCTGCCGCCATATTTTCGCCTTTGCTGCCTTCAAGCGCCGACTCTTCCTCTCCTTTGAGGTACGTGCCGCCATATTCTCACCTTTGCCGCCTTCCAGCGCCGACTCTTCCTCTCCTTTCACGCACGGGCTGCCATATTCTCGCCTTTGCCGCCTTCCCGCGACGACTCTTCCTCTCCTTTCACGCAGCTGCCGCCATATTCTCGCCTTTGCCGCCTTCCAGCGCCGACTCTTCCTCTCCTTTCACGCACGGGCTGCCATATTCTCGCCTTTGCCGCCTTCCAGCGACGACTCTTCCTCTCCTTTCAGGTACGTGCCGCCATATTCTCGCCTTTGCCGCCTTCCACCGCCGACTCTTGCTCTCCTTTCACGCAGTTGCCGCCATATTCTCGCCTTTGCCGCCTTCCAGCGACGACTCTTCCTCTCCTTTCACGCAGTTGCCGCCATATTCTCGCCTTTGCCGCCTTCTACCGCCGACTCTTCCTCTCCTTTCACGCACCTGCCGCCATATTCTCGCCTTTGCTGCCTTCCACCACCGACTCTTCCTCTCCTTTCACGCACGTGCCGCCATATTCTCGCCTTTGCCGCCTTCCAGCGCCGACTCTTCCTCTCCTTTCACGCACGTGCCGCCATATTCTCGCCTTTGCCGCCTTCCAGCGCCGACTCTTCCTCTCCTTTCAGGTGCGTGCCGCCATATTCTCGCCTTTGCCGCCTTCCACCGCCGACTCTTCCTCTTCTTTCAGGTACGTGCCGCCATATTCTCGCCTTTGCCGCCTTCCACTGCCGACTCTTCCCCTCCTTTCACACACCTGCCGCCATATTCTCGCCTTTGCTGCCTTCCAGCGCCGACTCTTCCTCTCCTTTCACGCAGTTGCCGCCATATTCTCGCCTTTGCCGCCTTCCAGCGCCGACTCTTCCTCTCCTTTCACGCACCTGCCGCCATATTCTCGCCTTTGCCGCCTTCCAGCGCCGAGTCTTCCTCTGCTTTCACGCACCTGCCTCCATATTCGCGCCTTTGCTGCCTTCCAGCGCCGACTTTTCCTCTCCTTTCACGGAGCTGCCGCCATATTCTTGCCTTTGCCGCCTTCCAGCGCCGACTTTTCCTCTCCTTTCACGCAGCTGCCGCCATATTCTCGCCTTTGCCGCCTTCCAGCGCCGACTCTTCCTCTCCTTTAACGCACCTGCCGCCATATTCTCGCCTTTGCCGCCTTCCACCGCCGAGTCTTCCTCTCCTTTCAGGTACGTGCCGCCATATTCTCGCCTTTGCCGCCTTCCAGCGCCGACTCTTCCTCTCCTTTCACGCAGTTGCCGCCATACTGTCGGCTTTGCCGCCTTCCAGCGCCGATTCTTCCTGTCCCTTCACGCACCTGCCGCCATATTCTCGCCTTTGCCGTCTTCCAGCGCCGACTCTTCCTCTCCTTTCACACAGTTGCCGCCATAATCTCGCCTTTGCCGCCTTCCACCGCCGACTCTTCCTCTCCTTTCAGGTACATGCCGCCATATTCTCGCCTTTGCCGCCTTCCAGCGCTGACTCTTCCTCTTCTTTCACGCAGTTGCGGCCATATTCTCGCCTTTGCCGCCTTCCAGTGCCGACTCTTCCTCTCCTTTCAGGTACGTGCCGCCATATTCTCGCCTTTGCCGCCTTCCCGCGCCGACTCTTCCTCTCTTTTGAGGTACGTGTCGCCATATTCTCGCCTTTGCTGCCTTTCAGCGCCGACTCTTCCTCTCCTTTCAGGTACGTGCTGCCATATTCTCGCGTTTGCTGCCTTCCAGCGCCGACTCTTCCTCTCCTTTCACGCAGTTGCCGCCATATTCTCGCCTTTGCCGCCTTCCAGCACAAAATCTTCCTCTCCTTTCAGGTACTTGACGCCATATTCTCGCCTTTGCCGCCTTCCAGCGCCGACTCTTCCTCTCCTTTCACGCAGCTGCCGCCATATTCTCGCCTTTGCCGCCTTCTACCGCCGACTCTTCCGGTCATTTCACGCACCTGCCGACATATTCTCGCCTTTGCCGCCTTCCAGCGCCGACTCTTCCTCTCGTTTCATGTACGTGCCGCCATATTCTCGCCTTTGCCGCCTAACAGCGCCGACTCTTCCTCTCCTGTGACGCAAATGCTGCCATATTCTCGCCTTTGCCGCCTTCCACCGCCGACTCTTCCTCTCCTTTCACGCAGCTGCCACCATATTCTCGCCTTTGCCGCCTTCCAGCGCCGACTCTTCCTCTCCTTTCACGCACCTGCCGCCATATTCTCGCCTTTGCCGCCTTCCACCGCCGAGTCTTCCTCTCCTTTCACGCACGGGCTGCCATATTCTCGCCTTTGCCGCCTTCCCGCGCCGACTCTTCCTCTCCTTTCAGGTACGGGCCGCAATATTCTCGCCTTTGCCGCCTTCCACCGCCGAGTCTTCCTCTCCTTTCACGCACCTGCCGCCATATTCTCGCCTTTGCCGCCTTCCACCGCCGAGTCTTCCTCTCCTTTCACGCACGGGCTGCTATATTCTCGCATTTGCCGCCTTCCACTGCCGACTCTTCCTCTCCTTTCAGGTACGTGCCGCCATATTCTCACCTTTGCCGCCTTCCACTGCCGACTCTTCCTCTCATTTCACGCACCTGCCGCCATACTCCCGCCTTTGCCGCCTTCCACCGCCGAGTCTTCCTCTCCTTTCACGCACCTGCCGCCATATTCTCGCCTTTGCCGCCTTCCAGCGCCGACTCTTCCTCTCCTTTCCCGCAGTTGCCGCCATATTCTCGCCTTTGCCGCCTTCCAGCGCCGACTCTTCCTCTCCTTTCACGCAGTTGCCGCCATATTCTCGCCTTTGCCGCCTTCCAGCGCCGACTCTTCCTCTCCTTTCACGCAGTTGCCGCCATATTCTCGCCTTTGCCGCCTTCCACCGCCGACTCTTCCTCTCCTTTCACGCACCTGCCGCCATATTCTCGCCTTTGCCGCCTTCCACCGCCGACTCTTCCTCTCCTTTCAGGTACGTGCCGCAATATTCTCGCGTTTGCCGCCTTCCAGCGCCGACTCTTCCTCTCCTTTCCCGCACCTGCCGCCATATTCTCGCCTTTGCGCCTTCCAGCGCCGACTCTTCCTCTCCTTTCAGGTACGTGCCGCAATATTCTCGCCTTTGCCGCCTTCCAGCGCCGACTCTTCCTCTCCTTTCAGGTACGTGCCGCCATATTCTCGCATTTGCCGCCTTCCACCGCCGACTCTTCCTGTTCTTTCAGGTACGTGCCGCCATATTCTCGCCTTTGCCGCCTTCCCGCGCCGACTCTTCCTCTCCTTTCAGGTACGTGCCGCCATATTCTCGCCTTTGCCGCCTTCCAGCGCCAAATCTTCCTCTCCTTTCACGCAGTTGCCACCATATTCTCGCCTTTGCCGCCTTCCAGCGCCGACTCTTCCTCTCCTTTCAGGTACGTGCCACCATATTCTCGCCTTTGCCGCCTTCCACCGCTGGCTCTTCCTCTCCTTTCACGCACCTGCCGCCATATTCTCGCCTTTGCCGCCTTCCACCGCTGGCTCTTCCTCTCCTTTCACGCACCTGATGCCATATTCTCGCCTTTGCCGCCTTCCAGCGCCGACTCTTCCTCTCCTTTCAGGTACTTGACGCGATATTCTCGCCTTTGCTCCTTCCAGTGTCGACTCTTCCTCTCCTTTCAGGTACGTGCCGCCATATTCTCGCCTTTGCCGCCTTCCAGCGCCGACTCTTCCTCTCCTTTCACGCACCTGCCACCATATTCTCGCCTTTGCCGCCTTCCACCGCCGACTCTTCCTCTCCTTTCACGCACCTGCCGCCATATTCTCGCCTTTGCCGCCTTCCAGCGCCGACTCTTCCTCTCCTTTCACGCACCTGCCGCCATATTCTCGCCTTTGCCGCCTTCCAGCGCCGACTCTTCCTCTCCTTTCACGCAGTTGCCGCCATATTCTCGCCTTTGCCGCCTTCCAGCGCCGACTCTTCCTCTCCTTTCCCGCAGTTGCCGCCATATTCTCGCCTTTGCCGCCTTCCACCGCCGGCCCTTCCTCTCCTTTCCCGCAGCTGCCGCCATATTCTCGCCTTTGCCGCCTTCCAGCGCCGACTCTTCCTCTCCTTTCCCGCACCTGCCGCCATATTCTCGCCTTTGCCGCCTTCCAGCGCCGACTCTTCCTCTCCTTTCACGCAGTTGCCGCCATATTCTCGCCTTTGCCGCCTTCCAGCGCCGACTCTTCCTGTTCTTTCAGGTACGTGCCACCATATTCTCGCCTTTGCCGCCTTCCACTGCCGACTCTTCCTCTCCTTTCAGGTACGTGCCGCCATATTCTCGCCTTTGCCGCCTTCCAGCGCCGACTCTTCCTCTCCTTTCAGGTACGTGCCACCATATTCTCGCCTTTGCCGCCTTCCACCGCTGGCTCTTCCTCTCCTTTCACGCACCTGCCGCCATATTCTCGCCTTTGCCGCCTTCCACCGCTGGCTCTTCCTCTCCTTTCACGCACCTGATGCCATATTCTCGCCTTTGCCGCCTTCCAGCGCCGACTCTTCCTCTCCTTTCAGGTACTTGACGCGATATTCTCGCCTTTGCTGCCTTCCAGTGTCGACTCTTCCTCTCCTTTCAGGTACGTGCCGCCATATTCTCGCCTTTGCCGCCTTCTACCGCCGACTCTTCCGGTCATTTCACGCACCTGCCGCCATATTCTCGCCTTTGCCGCCTTCCAGCGCCGACTCTTCCTCTCCTTTCAGGTACGTGCCGCCATATTCTCGCCTTTGCCGCCTAACAGCGCCGACTCTTCCTCTCCTGTCACGCAAATGCTGCCATATTCTCGCCTTTGCCGCCTTCCACCGCCGACTCTTCCTCTCCTTTCACGCAGCTGCCACCATATTCTTGCATTTGCCGCCTTCCAGCGCCGACTCTTCCTCTCCTTTCACGCAGCTGCCGCCATATTCTCGCCTTTGCCGCCTTCCACCGCCGAGTCTTCCTCTCCTTTCACGCACGGGCTGCTATATTCTCGCATTTGCCGCCTTCCAGCGCCGACTCTTCCTCTCCTTTCAGGTACGTGCCGCCATATTCTTGCCTTTGCCGCCTTCCAGCGCCGACTCTTCCTCTCCTTTCACGCAGTTGCCGCCATATTCTCGCCTTTGCCGCCTTCCACCGCCGACTCTTCCTCTCCTTTCACGCACCTGCCGCCATATTCTCGCCTTTGCCGCCTTCCACCGCCGACTCTTCCTCTCCTTTCAGGTACGTGCCGCCATATTCTCGCCTTTGCCGCCTTCCAGCGTCGACTCTTCCTCTCCTTTCACGCAGTTGCCGCCATATTCTCGCCTTTGCCGCCTTCCAGCGACGACTCTTCCTCTCCTTTCAGGTACGTGCCGCCATATTCTCGCCTTTGCCGCCTTCCAGCGCCGACTCTTCCTCTCCTTTCATGCACGGGCTGCCATATTCTCGCCTTTGCTGCCTTCCAGCGCCGACTCTTCCTCTCCTTTCAGGTACGTGCCGCCATATTCTCACCTTTGCCGCCTTCCACTGCCGACTCTTCCTCTCCTTTCACGCACCTGCCGCCATATTCTCGCCTTTGCCGCCTTCCACCGCCGACTCTTCCTCTCCTTTCACGCACCTGCCGCCATATTCTCGCCTTTGCCGCCTTCCAGCGCCGACTCTTCCTCTCCTTTCAGGTACGTGCCGCCATATTCTCACCTTTGCCGCCTTCCAGCGCCGACTCTTCCTCTCCTTTCACGCAGTTGCCGCCATATTCTCGCCTTTGCCGCCTTCCAGCGCCGACTCTTCCTCTCATTTCACGCAGTTGCCGCCATATTCTCGCCTTTGCCGCCTTCCACCGCCGGCTCTTCCTCTCCTTTCCCGCAGCTGCCGCCATATTCTCGCCTTTGACGCCTTCCACTGCCGATTCTTCCTCTCCTTTCACGCACCTGCCGCCATATTCTCGCATTTGCCGTCTTCCAGCGCCGACTCTTCCTCTCCTTTCAGGTACGTGCCGCCATATTCTCGCATTTGCCGCCTTCCAGCGCCGACTCTTCCTGTTCTTTCAGGTACGTGCCGCCATATTCTGGCCTTTGCCGCCTTCCCGCGCCGACTCTTCCTCCCCTTTCAGGTACGTACCGCCATATTCTCACCTTTGCCGCCTTCCACTGCCGACTCTTCCTCTCCTTTCACGCACCTGCCGCCATATTCTCGCCTTTGCTGCCTTCCACCGCTGGCTCTTCCTCTCCTTTCACGCACCTGCCGCCATATTCTCGCCTTTGCTGCCTTCCAGCGCCGACTCTTCCTCTCCTTTCAGGTACGTGCCGCCATATTCTCAGCTTTGCCGCCTTCCACTGCCGACTCTTCCTCTCCTTTCACGCACCTGCCGCCATATTCTCGCCTTTGCCGCCTTCCACCGCCGACTCTTCCTCTCCTTTCACGCACCTGCCGCCATATTCTCGCCTTTGCCGCCTTCCAGCGCCGACTCTTCCTCTCCTTTGAGGTACGTGCCGCCATATTCTCACCTTTGCTGCCTTCCAGCGCCGACTCTTCCTCTCCTTTCACGCAGTTGCCGCCATATTCTCGCCTTTACCGTCTTCCAGCGCCAAATCTTCCTCTCCTTTCACGCAGTTGCCGCCATATTCTCGCCTTTGCCGCCTTCCAGCGCCGACTCTTCCTCTCCTTTCAGGTACGTGCCACCATATTCTCGCCTTTGCCGCCTTCCACCGCTGGCTCTTCCTCTCCTTTCACGCACCTGCCGCCATATTCTCGCCTTTGCTGCCTTCCACCGCTGGCTCTTCCTCTACTTTCACGCACCTGATGCCATATTCTCGCCTTTGCCGCCTTCCAGCGCCGACTCTTCCTCTCCTTTCAGGTACTTGACGCGATATTCTCGCCTTTGCTGCCTTCCAGTGTCGACTCTTCCTCTCCTTTCAGGTACGTGCCGCCATATTCTCGCCTTTGCTGCCTTTCAGCGCCGACTCTTCCTCTCCTTTCACGCAGCTGCCGCAATATTCTCGCCTTTGCCGCCTTCTACCGCCGACTCTTCCGGTCATTTCACGCACCTGCCGACATATTCTCGCCTTTGCCGCCTTCCAGCGCCGACTCTTCCTCTCCTTTCAGGTACGTGCCGCCATATTCTCGCCTTTGCCGCCTAACAGCGCCGACTCTTCCTCTCCTGTCACGCAAATGCTGCCATATTCTCGCCTTTGCCGCCTTCCACCGCCGACTCTTCCTCTCCTTTCACGCAGCTGCCACCATATTCTTGCATTTGCCGCCTTCCAGCGCCGACTCTTCCTCTCCTTTCACGCAGCTGCCGCCATATTCTCGCCTTTGCCACCTTCCACCGCCGACTCTTCCTCTCCTTTCACGCACGGGCTGCCATATTCTCGCCTTTGCCGCCTTCCCGCGCCGACTCTTCCTCTCCTTTCAGGTACGGGCCGCAATATTCTCGCCTTTGCCGCCTTCCAGCGCCGACTCTTCCTCTCCTTTCACGCACCTGCCGCCATATTCTCGCCTTTGCCGCCTTCCACCGCCGAGTCTTCCTCTCCTTTCACGCACGGGCTGCTATATTCTCGCATTTGCCGCCTTCCAGCGCCGACTCTTCCTCTCCTTTCAGGTACGTGCCGCCATATTCTCGCCTTTCCCGCCTTACAGCGCCGACTCTTCCTCTCCTTTCACGCACCTGCCGCCATATTCTCGCCTTTGCCGCCTTCCACCGCCGACTCTTCCTCTCCTTTCACGCACCTGCCGCCATATTCTCGCCTTTGCCGCCTTCCAGCGCCGACTCTTCCTCTCCTTTCACGGAGCTGCCGCCATATTCTCGCATTTGCCGCCTTCCACCACCGACTCTTCCTCTCCTTTCACGCAGTTGCCGCCATATTCTCGCCTTTGCCGCCTTCCAGCGCCGACTCTTCCTGTCCTTTCAGGTACGTGCCGCCATATTCTCGCCTTTGCCGCCTTCCAGCGCCGACTCTTCCTCTCCTTTCATGCACGGGCTGCCATATTCTCGCCTTTGCTGCCTTCCAGCGCCGACTCTTCCTCTCCTTTCAGGTACGTGCCGCCATATTCTCACCTTTGCCGCCTTCCACTGCCGACTCTTCCTCTCCTTTCACGCACCTGCCGCCATATTCTCGCCTTTGCCGCCTTCCACCGCCGACTCTTCCTCTCCTTTCACGCACCTGCCGCCATATTCTCGCCTTTGCCGCCTTCCAGCGCCGACTCTTCCTCTCCTTTCACGCAGTTGCCGCCATATTCTCGCCTTTGCCGCCTTCCAGCGCCGACTCTTCCTCTCCTTTCACGCAGTTGCCGCCATATTCTCGCCTTTGCCGCCTTCCAGCGCCGACTCTTCCTCTCCTTTCACGCAGTTGCCGCCATATTCTCGCCTTTGCCGCCTTCCACCGCCGGCTCTTCCTCTCCTTTCCCGCAGCTGCCGCCATATTCTCGCCTTTGCCGCCTTCCAGCGCCAAATCTTCCTCTCCTTTCACGCAGCTGCCGCCATATTCTCGCCTTTGCCGCCTTCCAGCGCCAAATCTTCCTCTCCTTTCAGGTACGTGCCACCATATTCTCGCCTTTGCCGCCTTCCAGTGCCGACTCTTCCTCTCCTTTCACGCACCTGACGCCATATTCTCGCCTTTGCCGCCTTCCACCGCTGGCTCTTCCTCTCCTTTCACGCACCTGCTGCCATATTCTCGCCTTTGCCGCCTTCCAGCGCCGACTCTTCCTCTCCTTTCAGGTACTTGACGCGATATTCTCGCCTTTGCTGCCTTCCAGTGTCGAGTCTTCCTCTCCTTTCAGGTACGTGCCGCCATATTCTCGCCTTTGCCGCCTTCCACCGCCGACTCTTCCTCTCCTTTCACGCACCTGCCGCCATATTCTCGCCTTTGCCGCCTTCCACCGCCGACTCTTCCTCTCCTTTCACGCAGTTGCCGCCATATTCTCGCCTTTGCCGCCTTCCAGCGCCGACTCTTCCTCTACTTTCCCGCAGTTGCCGCCATATTCTCGCCTTTGCCGCCTTCCCGCGCCGACTCTTCCTCTCCTTTCACGCAGTTGCCGCCATATTCTCGCCTTTGCCGCCTTCCAGCGCCGACTCTTCCTCTCCTTTCCCGCAGTTGCCGCCATATTCTCGCCTTTGCCGCCTTCCACCGCCGGCCCTTCCTCTCCTTTCACGCAGCTGCCGCCATATTCTCGCCTTTGCCGCCTTCCAGCGCCGACTCTTCCTCTCCTTTCCCGCACCTGCCGCCATATTCTCGCCTTTGCCGCCTTCCACCGCCGACTCTTCCTCTCCTTTCAGGTACGTGCCGCCATATTCTCGCCTTTGCCGCCTTCCAGCGCCGACTCTTCCTGTTCTTTCAGGTACGTGCCACCATATTCTCGCCTTTGCCGCCTTCCAGCGCCAAATCTTCCTCTCCTTTCACGCAGTTGCCGCCATATTCTCGCCTTTGCCGCCTTCCAGCGCCGACTCTTCCTCTCCTTTCAGGTACGTGCCACCATATTCTCGCCTTTGCCGCCTTCCACCGCTGGCTCTTCCTCTCCTTTCACGCACCTGCCGCCATATTCTCGCCTTTGCCGCCTTCCAGCGCCGACTCTTCCTCTCCTTTCACGCAGTTGCCGCCATATTCTCGCCTTTGCCGCCTTCCAGCGCCGACTCTTCCTCTCCTTTCAGGTACTTGACGCGATATTCTCGCCTTTGCTGCCTTCCAGTGTCGACTCTTCCTCTCCTTTCAGGTACGTGCCGCCATATTCTCGCCTTTGCCGCCTTCCAGCGCCGACTCTTCCTCTCCTTTCACGCAGTTGCCGCCATATTCTCGCCTTTGCCGCCTTCCAGCGCCGACTCTTCCTGTCCTTTCAGGTACGTGCCGCCATATTCTCGCCTTTGCCGCCTTCCAGCGCCGACTCTTCCTCTCCTTTGACATACGTGTCGCCATATTCTCGCCTTTGCTGCCTTCCAGCGCCGACTCTTCCTCTCCTTTCACGCAGTTGCCGCCATATTCTCGCATTTCCCGCCTTCCAGCGCCGACTCTTCCTCTCCTTTGACGTACGTGTCGCCATATTCTCACCTTTGCCGCCTTCCAGCGCCGACTCTTCCTCTCCTTTCACGCAGTTGCCGCCATATTCTCGCCTTTGCCGCCTTCCAGCGCCGACTCTTCCTGTCCTTTCAGGTACGTGCCGCCATATTCTCGCCTTTGCCGCCTTGCAGCGCCGATTCTTCCTCTCCTTTCATGCACGGGCTGCCATATTCTCGCCTTTGCTGCCTTCCAGTGCCGACTCTTCCTCTCCTTTCAGGTACGTGCCGCCATATTCTCGCCTTTGCCGTCTTCCAGCGCCGACTCTTCCTCTCCTTTCACGCACCTGCCGCCATATTCTCGCCTTTGCCGCCTTCCAGCGCTGACTCTTCCTCTCCTTTCAGGTACGTGCCGCCATATTCTCGCCTTTGCCGCCTTCCACCGCCAAATCTTCCTCTCCTTTCACGCAGTTGCCGCCATATTCTCGCCTTTGCCGCCTTCCAGCGCCGACTCTTCCTCTCCTTTCACGCAGTTGCCGCCATATTCTCGCCTTTGCCGCCTTCCAGCGCCGACTCTTCCTGTCCTTTCAGGTACGTGCCGCCATATTCTCGCCTTTGCCGCCTTCCAGCGCCGACTCTTCCTCTCCTTTGACGTACGTGTCGCCATATTCTCGCCTTTGCTGCCTTCCAGCGCCGACTCTTCCTCTCCTTTCACGCAGTTGCCGCCATATTCTCGCCTTTGCCGCCTTCCAGCGCCGACTCTTCCTGTCCTTTCAGGTACGTGCCGCCATATTCTCGCCTTTGCCGCCTTGCAGCGCCGATTCTTCCTCTCCTTTCATGCACGGGCTGCCATATTCTCGCCTTTGCTGCCTTCCAGTGCCGACTCTTCCTCTCCTTTCAGGTACGTGCCGCCATATTCTCGCCTTTGCCGTCTTCCAGCGCCGACTCTTCCTCTCCTTTCACGCACCTGCCGCCATATTCTCGCCTTTGCCGCCTTCCAGCGCCGACTCTTCCTCTCCTTTCACGCAGTTGCCGCCATATTCTCGCCTTTGCCGCCTTCCAGCGCCGACTCTTCCTCTCCTTTCCCGCAGTTGCCGCCATATTCTCGCCTTTGCCGCCTTCCACCGCCGGCCCTTCCTCTCCTTTCCCGCAGCTGCCGCCATATTCTCGCCTTTGCCGCCTTCCAGCGCCGACTCTTCCTCTCCTTTCCCGCAGTTGCCGCCATATTCTCGCCTTTGCCGCCTTCCAGCGCCGACTCTTCCTGTTCTTTCAGGTACGTGCCGCCATATTCTCGCCTTTGCCGCCTTCCACTGCCGACTCTTCCTCTCCTTTCAGGTACGTGCCGCCATATTCTCGCCTTTGCCGACTTCCAGCGCCGACTCTTCCTCTCCTTTCAGGTACGTGCCACCATATTCTCGCCTTTGCCGCCTTCCACCGCTGGCTCTTCCTCTCCTTTCACGCACCTGCCGCCATATTCTCGCCTTTGCCGCCTTCCACCGCTGGCTCTTCCTCTCCTTTCACGCACCTGATGCCATATTCTCGGCTTTGCCGCCTTCCACCGCCGAGTCTTCCTCTCCTTTCAGGTACGTGCCGCCATATTCTCGCCTTTGCTGCCTTTCAGCGCCGACTCTTCCTCTCCTTTCACGCAGCTGCCGCCATATTCTCGCCTTTGCCGCCTTCTACCGCCGACTCTTCCGGTCATTTCACGCACCTGCCGACATATTCTCGCCTTTGCCGCCTTCCAGCGCCGACTCTTCCTCTCCTTTCACGCACCTGCCGCCATATTCTCGCCTTTGCCGCCTTCCACCGCTGGCTCTTCCTCTCCTTTCACGCACCTGATGCCATATTCTCGCCTTTGCCGCCTTCCAGCGCCGACTCTTCCTCTCCTTTCAGGTACTTGACGCGATATTCTCGCCTTTGCTGCCTTCCAGTGTCGACTCTTCCTCTCCTTTCAGGTACGTGCCGCCATATTCTCGCCTTTGCCGCCTTCCAGCGCCGACTCTTCCTCTCCTTTCACGCAGTTGCCGCCATATTCTCGCGTTTGCCGCCTTCCAGCGCCAAATCTTCCTCTCCTTTCACGCAGCTGCCGCCATATTCTCGCCTTTGTCGTCTTCCAGCGCCAAATCTTCTTCTAGTTTCAGGTACTTGCCGCGATATTCTCGCCTTTGCCGCGTTCCAGCGCCGACTCTTCCTCTCCTTTCACGCAGTTGCCGCCATATTCTCGTCTTTGCCGCCTTCCAGCGCCGGCTCTTCCTCTCCTTTCACGCAGCTGCCGCCATATTCTCGCCTTTGCCGTCTTCCAGCGCCGACTCTTCCTCTACTTTCACGCACCTGCCGCCATATTCTCGCCTTTGCCGCCTTCCAGCGCCGACTCTTCCTCTCCTTTCAGGTACGTGCCGCCATATTCTCGCCTTTGCCGCCTTCCAGCGCCGACTCTTCCTCTCCTTTCACGCAGTTGCCGCCATATTCTCGCCTTTGCCGCCTTCCAGCGCCGACTCTTCCTGTCCTTTCAGGTACGTGCCGCCATATTCTCGCCTTTGCCGCCTTCCAGCGCCGACTCTTCCTCTCCTTTGACGTACGTGTCGCCATATTCTCGCCTTTGCTGCCTTCCAGCGCCGACTCTTCCTCTCCTTTCACGCAGTTGCCGCCATATTCTCGCCTTTGCCGCCTTCCAGCGCCGACTCTTCCTGTCCTTTCAGGTACGTGCCGCCATATTCTCGCCTTTGCCGCCTTGCAGCGCCGATTCTTCCTCTCCTTTCATGCACGGGCTGCCATATTCTCGCCTTTGCTGCGTTCCAGTGCCGACTCTTCCTCTCCTTTCAGGTACGTGCCGCCATATTCTCGCCTTTGCCGTCTTCCAGCGCCGACTCTTCCTCTCCTTTCACGCAGCTGCCGCCATATTCTCGCCTTTGCCGCCTTCCAGCGCTGACTCTTCCTCTCCTTTCAGGTACGTGCCGCCATATTCTCGCCTTTGCCGCCTTCCAGCGCCAAATCTTCCTCTCCTTTCACGCAGTTGCCGCCATACTGTCGGCTTTGCCGCCTTCCAGCGCCGATTCTTCCTGTCCTTTCACGAACCTGCTGCCATATTCTCGCCTTTGCCGCCTTCCCGCGCCGACTCTTCCTCTCCTTTCAGGTACGTGCTGCCATATTCTCGCCTTTGCCGCCTTCCAGCGCCGACTCTTCCTCTCCTTTCACGCAGTTGCCGCCATATTCTTGCCTTTGCCGCCTTCCAGCGCCGATTCTTCCTGTCCTTTCACGCAGTTGCCGCCATATTCTCGCCTTTGCCGCCTTCTACCGCCGACTCTTCCTCTCCTTTCACGCACCTGCCGCCATATTCTCGCCTTTGCCGCCTTCCAGCGCCGACTCTTCCTCTCCTTTCACGGAGCTGCCACCATATTCTCGCCTTTGCCGCCTTCCCGCGCCGACTCTTCCTCTCCTTTCACGCACCTGCCGCCATATTCTCGCCTTTGCCGCCTTCCACTGCCGACTCTTCCTCTCCTTTCAGGTACGTGCCGCCATATTCTCGCATTTGCCGCCTTCCACCGCCGACTCTTCCTCTCCTTTCACGCAGTTGCCGCCATATTCTCGCCTTTGCCACCTTCCACTGCCGACTCTTCCCCTCCTTTCACACACCTGCCGCCATATTTTCGCCTTTGCCGCCTTCCAGCGCCGACTCTTCCTCTCCTTTGAGGTACGTGCCGCCATATTCTCACCTTTGCCGCCTTCCAGCGCCGACTCTTCCTCTCCTTTCACGCACGGGCTGCCATATTCTCGCCTTTGCCGCCTTCCCGCGACGACTCTTCCTCTCCTTTCACGCAGCTGCCGCCATATTCTCGCCTTTGCCGCCTTCCAGCGCCGACTCTTCCTCTCCTTTCACGCACGGGCTGCCATATTCTCGCCTTTGCCGCCTTCCAGCGACGACTCTTCCTCTCCTTTCAGGTACGTGCCGCCATATTCTCGCCTTTGCCGCCTTCCACCGCCGACTCTTCCTCTCCTTTCACGCAGTTGCCGCCATATTCTCGCCTTTGCCGCCTTCCAGCGCCGACTCTTCCTCTCCTTTCACGCAGTTGCCGCCATATTCTCGCCTTTGCCGCCTTCCAGCGCCGACTCTTCCTGTCCTTTCAGGTACGTGCCGCCATATTCTCGCCTTTGCCGCCTTCCAGCGCCGACTCTTCCTCTCCTTTGACGTACGTGTCGCCATATTCTCGCCTTTGCTGCCTTCCAGCGCCGACTCTTCCTCTCCTTTCACGCAGTTGCCGCCATATTCTCGCCTTTGCCGCCTTCCAGCGCCGACTCTTCCTGTCCTTTCAGGTACGTGCCGCCATATTCTCGCCTTTGCCGCCTTGCAGCGCCGATTCTTCCTCTCCTTTCATGCACGGGCTGCCATATTCTCGCCTTTGCTGCCTTCCAGTGCCGACTCTTCCTCTCCTTTCAGGTACGTGCCGCCATATTCTCGCCTTTGCCGTCTTCCAGCGCCGACTCTTCCTCTCCTTTCACGCACCTGCCGCCATATTCTCGCCTTTGCCGCCTTCCAGCGCCGACTCTTCCTCTCCTTTCACGCAGTTGCCGCCATATTCTCGCCTTTGCCGCCTTCCAGCGCCGACTCTTCCTCTCCTTTCCCGCAGTTGCCGCCATATTCTCGCCTTTGCCGCCTTCCACCGCCGGCCCTTCCTCTCCTTTCCCGCAGCTGCCGCCATATTCTCGCCTTTGCCGCCTTCCAGCGCCGACTCTTCCTCTCCTTTCCCGCACCTGCCGCCATATTCTCGCCTTTGCCGCCTTCCACTGCCGATTCTTCCTCTCCTTTCCCGCAGTTGCCGCCATATTCTCGCCTTTGCCGCCTTCCAGCGCCGACTCTTCCTGTTCTTTCAGGTACGTGCCGCCATATTCTCGCCTTTGCCGCCTTCCACTGCCGACTCTTCCTCTCCTTTCAGGTACGTGCCGCCATATTCTCGCCTTTGCCGCCTTCCAGCGCCGACTCTTCCTCTCCTTTCAGGTACGTGCCACCATATTCTCGCCTTTGCCGCCTTCCACCGCTGGCTCTTCCTCTCCTTTCACGCACCTGCCGCCATATTCTCGCCTTTGCCGCCTTCCAACGCTGGCTCTTCCTCTCCTTTCACGCACCTGCTGCCATATTCTCGGCTTTGCCACCTTCCACCGCCGAGTCTTCCTCTCCTTTCAGGTACGTGCCGCCATATTCTCGCCTTTGCTGCCTTTCAGCGCCGACTCTTCCTCTCCTTTCACGCAGCTGCCGCCATATTCTCGCCTTTGCCGCCTTCTACCGCCGACTCTTCCGGTCATTTCACGCACCTGCCGACATATTCTCGCCTTTGCCGCCTTCCAGCGCCGACTCTTCCTCTCCTTTCACGCAGTTGCCGCCATATTCTCGCCTTTGCCGCCTAACAGCGCCGAGTCTTCCTCTCCTTAGAGGTTGTGTCGCCATATTCTCGCCTTTGCCGCCTTCCACCGCCGACTCTTCCTCTCCTTTCACGCAGCTGCCACCATATTCTTGCATTTGCCGCCTTCCAGCGCTGACTCTTCCTCTCCTTTCACGCAGCTGCCGCCATACTGTCGGCTTTGCCGCCTTCCAGCGCCGAGTCTTCCTCTCCTTTCACGCACGGGCTGCCATATTCTCGCCTTTGCCGCCTTCCCGCGCCGACTCTTCCTCTCCTTTCAGGTACGGGCCGCAATATTCTCGCCTTTGCTGCCTTCCAGCGCCGACTCTTCCTCTCCTTTCACGCACCTGCCGCCATATTCTCGCCTTTGCCGCCTTCCACCGCCGAGTCTTCCTCTCCTTTCACGCACGGGCTGCTATATTCTCGCATTTGCCGCCTTCCAGCGCCGACTCTTCCTCTCCTTTCAGGTACGTGCCGCCATATTCTCGCCTTTGCCGCCTTCCAGCGCCGACTCTTCCTCTCCTTTCACGCACCTGCCGCCATATTCTCGCCTTTGCCGCCTTCCACCGCCGACTCTTCCTCTCCTTTCACGCACCTGCCGCCATATTCTCGCCTTTGCCGCCTTCCAGCGCCGACTCTTCCTCTCCTTTCACGCACCTGCCGCCATATTCTCGCCTTTGCCGCCTTCCACCACCGACTCTTCCTCTCCTTTCACGCAGTTGCCGCCATATTCTCGCCTTTGCCGCCTTCCAGCGCCGACTCTTCCTGTCCTTTCAGGTACGTGCCGCCATATTCTCGCCTTTGCCGCCTTCCAGCGCCGACTCTTCCTCTCCTTTCATGCACGGGCTGCCATATTCTCGCCTTTGCTGCCTTCCAGCGCCGACTCTTCCTCTCCTTTCAGGTACGTGCCGCCATATTCTCGCCTTTGCCGCCTTCCAGCGCCGACTCTTCCTCTCCTTTCACGCACCTGATGCCATATTCTCGCCTTTGCCGCCTTCCACCACCGACTCTTCCTCTCCTTTCACGCAGTTGCCGCCATATTCTCGCCTTTGCCGCCTTCCAGCGCCGACTCTTCCTCTCCTTTCACGCAGTTGCCGCCATATTCTCGCCTTTGCCGCCTTCCAGCGCCGACTCTTCCTCTCCTTTCACGGAGTTGCCACCATATTCTCGCCTTTGCCGCCTTCCAGCGCCGACTCTTCCTCTCCTTTCACGCAGTTGCCACCATATTCTCGCCTTTGCCGCCTTCCACCGCCGGCTCTTCCACTCCTTTCCCGCAGCTGCCGCCATATTCTCGCCTTTGCCGCCTTCCACTGCCGACTCTTCCTCTCCTTTCAGGTAAGTGCCGCCATATTCTCGCATTTGCCGTCTTCCAGCGCCGACTCTTCCTCTCCCTTCCCGCACCTGCCGCCATATTCTCGCCTTTGCCGCCTTCCACCGCCGACTCTTCCTCTCCTTTCAGGTACGTGCCGCAATATTCTCGCCTTTGCCGCCTTCCAGCGCCGACTCTTCCTCTCCTTTCACGCACCTGCCGTCATATTCTCGCCTTTGCCGCCTTCCACCGCCGACTCTTCCTCTCCTTTCACGCAGTTGCCGCCATATTCTCGCCTTTGCCGCGTTCCAGCGCCGACTCTTCCTCTCCTTTCACGCAGTTGCCGCCATATTCTCGCCTTTGCCGCCTTCCAGCGCCGACTCTTCCTGTCTTTTCAGGTACGTGCCGCCATATTCTCGCCTTTGCCGCCTTCCAGCGCCGACTCTTCCTCTCCTTTGACGTACGTGTCGCCATATTCTCGCCTTTGCTGCCTTCCAGCGCCGACTCTTCCTCTCCTTTCACGCAGTTGCCGCCATATTCTCGCCTTTGCCGCCTTCCAGCGCCGACTCTTCCTGTCCTTTCAGGTACGTGCCGCCATATTCTCGCCTTTGCCGCCTTGCAGCGCCGATTCTTCCTCTCCTTTCATGCACGGGCTGCCATATTCTCGCCTTTGCTGCCTTCCAGTGCCGACTCTTCCTCTCCTTTCAGGTACGTGCCGCCATATTCTCGCCTTTGCCGTCTTCCAGCGCCGACTCTTCCTCTCCTTTCACGCACCTGCCGCCATATTCTCGCCTTTGCCGCCTTCCAGCGCCGACTCTTCCTCTCCTTTCACGCAGTTGCCGCCATATTCTCGCCTTTGCCGCCTTCCAGCGCCGACTCTTCCTCTCCTTTCCAGCAGTTGCAGCCATATTCTCGCCTTTGCCGCCTTCCACCGCCGGCCCTTCCTCTCCTTTCCCGCAGCTGCCGCCATATTCTCGCCTTTGCCGCCTTCCAGCGCCGACTCTTCCTCTCCTTTCCCGCACCTGCCGCCATATTCTCGCCTTTGCCGCCTTCCACTGCCGATTCTTCCTCTCCTTTCCCGCAGTTGCCGCCATATTCTCGCCTTTGCCGCCTTCCAGCGCCGACTCTTCCTGTTCTTTCAGGTACGTGCCGCCATATTCTCGCCTTTGCCGCCTTCCACTGCCGACTCTTCCTCTCCTTTCAGGTACGTGCCGCCATATTCTCGCCTTTGCCGCCTTCCAGCGCCGACTCTTCCTCTCCTTTCAGGTACGTGCCACCATATTCTCGCCTTTGCCGCCTTCCACCGCTGGCTCTTCCTCTCCTTTCACGCACCTGCCGCCATATTCTCGCCTTTGCCGCCTTCCACCGCTGGCTCTTCCTCTCCTTTCACGCACCTGATGCCATATTCTCGGCTTTGCCACCTTCCACCGCCGAGTCTTCCTCTCCTTTCAGGTACGTGCCGCAATATTCTCGCCTTTGCCGCCTTCCAGCGCCGACTCTTCCTCTCCTTTCAGGTACGTGCCGCCATATTCTCGCCTTTGCCGCCTTCCACCGCCGACTCTTCCTCTCCTTTCACGCAGTTGCCGCCATATTCTCGCCTTTGCCGCCTTCCAGCGCCGACTCTTCCTCTCCTTTCACGCACCTGCCGCCATATTCTCGCCTTTGCCGCCTTCCAGCGCCGACTCTTCCTGTCCTTTCAGGTACGTGCCGCCATATTCTCGCCTTTGCCGCCTTCCAGCGCCGACTCTTCCTCTCCTTTCCCGCACCTGCCGCCATATTCTCGCATTTGCCGCCTTCCACTGCCGATTCTTCCTCTCCTTTCCCGCAGTTGCCGCCATATTCTCGCCTTTGCCGCCTTCCAGCGCCGACTCTTCCTGTCCTTTCAGGTACGTGCCGCCATATTCTCGCCTTTGCCGCCTTGCAGCGCCGATTCTTCCTCTCCTTTCATGCACGGGCTGCCATATTCTCGCCTTTGCTGCCTTCCAGTGCCGACTCTTCCTCTCCTTTCAGGTACGTGCCGCCATATTCTCGCCTTTGCCGTCTTCCAGCGCCGACTCTTCCTCTCCTTTCACGCACCTGCCGCCATATTCTCGCCTTTGCCGCCTTCCAGCGCCGACTCTTCCTCTCCTTTCACGCAGTTGCCGCCATATTCTCGCCTTTGCCGCCTTCCAGCGCCGACTCTTCCTCTCCTTTCCCGCAGTTGCCGCCATATTCTCGCCTTTGCCGCCTTCCACCGCCGGCCCTTCCTCTCCTTTCCCGCAGCTGCCGCCATATTCTCGCCTTTGCCGCCTTCCAGCGCCGACTCTTCCTCTCCTTTCCCGCACCTGCCGCCATATTCTCGCCTTTGCCGCCTTCCACTGCCGATTCTTCCTCTCCTTTCCCGCAGTTGCCGCCATATTCTCGCCTTTGCCGCCTTCCAGCGCCGACTCTTCCTGTTCTTTCAGGTACGTGCCGCCATATTCTCGCCTTTGCCGCCTTCCACTGCCGACTCTTCCTCTCCTTTCAGGTACGTGCCGCCATATTCTCGCCTTTGCCGCCTTCCAGCGCCGACTCTTCCTCTCCTTTCAGGTACGTGCCGCCATATTCTCGCCTTTGCCGCCTTCCACCGCTGGCTCTTCCTCTCCTTTCACGCACCTGCCGCCATATTCTCGCCTTTGCCGCCTTCCACCGCTGGCTCTTCCTCTCCTTTCACGCAGCTGCCGCCATATTCTCGCCTTTGCCACCTTCCACCGCCGAGTCTTCCTCTCCTTTCAGGTACGTGCCGCCATATTCTCGCCTTTGCTGCCTTTCAGCGCCGACTCTTCCTCTCCTTTCACGCAGCTGCCGCCATATTCTCGCCTTTGCCTCCTTCTACCGCCGACTCTTCCGGTCATTTCACGCACCTGCCGACATATTCTCGCCTTTGCCGCCTTCCAGCGCCGACTCTTCCTCTCCTTTCAGGTACGTGCCGCCATATTCTCGCCTTTGCCGCCTAACAGCGCCGACTCTTCCTCTCCTTAGAGGTTGTGTTGCCATATTCTCGCCTTTGCCGCCTTCCACCGCCGACTCTTCCTCTCCTTTCACGCAGCTGCCACCATATTCTTGCATTTGCCGCCTTCCAGCGCCGACTCTTCCTCTCCTTTCACGCAGCTGCCGCCATATTCTCGCCTTTGCCGCCTTCCACCGCCGAGTCTTCCTCTCCTTTCACGCACGGGCTGCCATATTCTCGCCTTTGCCGCCTTCCCGCGCCGACTCTTCCTCTCCTTTCACGCACGGGCTGCTATATTCTCGCATTTGACGCCTTCCAGCGCCGACTCTTCCTCTCCTTTCAGGTACGTGCCGCCATATTCTCGCCTTTGCCGCCTTCCAGCGCCGACTCTTCCTCTCCTTTCACGCACCTGCCGCCATATTCTCGCCTTTGCCGCCTTCCACCGCCGACTCTTCCTCTCCTTTCACGCACCTGCCGCCATATTCTCGCCTTTGCCGCCTTCCAGCGCCGACTCTTCCTCTCCTTTCACGCACCTGCCGCCATATTCTCGCCTTTGCCGCCTTCCACCACCGACTCTTCCTCTCCTTTCACGCAGTTGCCGCCATATTCTCGCCTTTGCCGCCTTCCAGCGCCGACTCTTCCTGTCCTTTCAGGTACGTGCCGCCATATTCTCGCCTTTGCCGCCTTCCAGCGCCGACTCTTCCTCTCCTTTCATGCACGGGCTGCCATATTCTCGCCTTTGCTGCCTTCCAGCGCCGACTCTTCCTCTCCTTTCAGGTACGTGCCGCCATATTCTCACCTTTGCCGCCTTCCACTGCCGACTCTTCCTCTCCTTTCACGCACCTGCCGCCATATTCTCGCCTTTGCCGCCTTCCACCGCCGACTCTTCCTCTCCTTTCACGCACCTGCCGCCATATTCTCGCCTTTGCCGCCTTCCAGCGCCGACTCTTCCTCTCCTTTCACGCAGTTGCCGCCATATTCTCGCCTTTGCCGCCTTCCAGCGCCGACTCTTCCTCTCCTTTCACGCAGTTGCCGCCATATTCTCGCCTTTGCCGCCTTCCAGCGCCGACTCTTCCTCTCCTTTCACGCAGTTGCCGCCATATTCTCGCCTTTGCCACCTTCCACCGCCGGCTCTTCCTCTCCTTTCCCGCAGCTGCCGCCATATTCTCGCCTTTGCCGCCTTCCACTGCCGATTCTTCCTCTCCTTTCACGCACCTGCCGCCATATTCTCGCCTTTGCCGTCTTCCAGCGCCGACTCTTCCTCTACTTTTACGCACCTGCCGCCATATTCTCGCCTTTGCCGCCTTCCAGCGCCAAATCTTCCTCTCCTTTCACGCAGTTGCCACCATATTCTCGCCTTTGCCGCCTTCCAGCGCCGACTCTTCCTCTCCTTTCAGGTACGTGCCACCATATTCTCGCCTTTGCCGCCTTCCACCGCTGGCTCTTCCTCTCCTTTCACGCACCTGCCGCCATATTCTCGCCTTTGCCGCCTTCCACCGCTGGCTCTTCCTCTCCTTTCCCGCACCTGCTGCCATATTCTCGCCTTTGCCGCCTTCCAGCGCCGACTCTTCCTCTCCTTTCAGGTACTTGACGCGATATTCTCGCCTTTGCTGCCTTCCAGTGTCGACTCTTCCTCTCCTTTCAGGTACGTGCCGCCATATTCTCGCCTTTGCCGCCTTCCAGCGCCGACTCTTCCTCTCCTTTCATGCACCTGCCGCCATATTCTCGCCTTTGCCGCCTTCCACCGCCGACTCTTCCTCTCCTTTCACGCACCTGCCGCCATATTCTCGCCTTTGCCGCCTTCCAGCGCCGACTCTTCCTCTCCTTTCACGCACCTGCCGCCATATTCTCGCCTTTGCCGCCTTCCAGCGCCGACTCTTCCTCTCCTTTCACGCAGTTGCCGCCATATTCTCGCCTTTGCCGCCTTCCAGCGCCGACTCTTCCTCTCCTTTCCCGCAGTTGCCGCCATATTCTCGCCTTTGCCGCCTTCCACCGCCGACTCTTCCTCTCCTTTCACGCAGCTGCCGCCATATTCTCGCCTTTGCCGCCTTCCAGCGCCGACTCTTCCTCTCCTTTCCCGCACCTGCCGCCATATTCTCGCCTTTGCCGCCTTCCACTGCTGATTCTTCCTCTCCTTTCACGCAGTTGCCGCCATATTCTCGCCTTTGCCGCCTTCCAGCGCCGACTCTTCCTGTTCTTTCAGGTACGTGCCGCCATATTCTCGCCTTTGCCGCCTTCCACTGCCGACTCTTCCTCTCCTTTCAGGTACGTGCCGCCATATTCTCGCCTTTGCCGCCTTCCAGCGCCGACTCTTCCTCTCCTTTCAGGTACGTGCCACCATATTCTCGCCTTTGCCGCCTTCCACCGCTGGCTCTTCCTCTCCTTTCACGCACCTGCCGCCATATTCTCGCCTTTGCCGCCTTCCACCGCTGGCTCTTCCTCTCCTTTCACGCACCTGATGCCATATTCTCGCCTTTGCTGCCTTCCAGTGTCGACTCTTCCTCTCCTTTCAGGTACGTGCCGCCATATTCTCGCCTTTGCTGCCTTTCAGCGCCGACTCTTCCTCTCCTTTCACACAGCTGCCGCCATATTCTCGCCTTTGCCGCCTTCTACCGCCGACTCTTCCGGTCATTTCACGCACCTGCCGACATATTCTCGCCTTTGCCGCCTTCCAGCGCCGACTCTTCCTCTCCTTTCAGGTACGTGCCGCCATATTCTCGCCTTTGCCGCCTAACAGCGCCGAGTCTTCCTCTCCTTAGAGGTTGTGTCGCCATATTCTCGCCTTTGCCGCCTTCCACCGCCGACTCTTCCTCTCCTTTCACGCAGCTGCCACCATATTCTTGCATTTGCCGCCTTCCAGCGCCGACTCTTCCTCTCCTTTCACGCAGCTGCCGCCATACTGTCGGCTTTGCCGCCTTCCAGCGCCGAGTCTTCCTCTCCTTTCACGCACGGGCTGCCATATTCTCGCCTTTGCCGCCTTCCCGCGCCGACTCTTCCTCTCCTTTCAGGTACGGGCCGCAATATTCTCGCCTTTGCTGCCTTCCAGCGCCGACTCTTCCTCTCCTTTCACGCACCTGCCGCCATATTCTCGCCTTTGCCGCCTTCCACCGCCGAGTCTTCCTCTCCTTTCACGCACGGGCTGCTATATTCTCGCCTTTGCCGCCTTCCAGCGCCGACTCTTCCTGTCCTTTCAGGTACGTGCCGCCATATTCTCGCCTTTGCCGCCTTCCAGCGCCGACTCTTCCTCTCCTTTCACGCACCTGCCGCCATATTCTCGCCTTTGCCGCCTTCCACCGCCGACTCTTCCTCTCCTTTCACGCACCTGCCGCCATATTCTCGCCTTTGCCGCCTTCCAGCGCCGACTCTTCCTCTCCTTTCACGCACCTGCCGCCATATTCTCGCCTTTGCCGCCTTCCACCACCGACTCTTCCTCTCCTTTCACGCAGTTGCCGCCATATTCTCGCCTTTGCCGCCTTCCAGCGCCGACTCTTCCTGTCCTTTCAGGTACGTGCCGCCATATTCTCGCCTTTGCCGCCTTCCAGCGCCGACTCTTCCTCTCCTTTCATGCACGGGCTGCCATATTCTCGCCTTTGCTGCCTTCCAGCGCCGACTCTTCCTCTCCTTTCAGGTACGTGCCGCCATATTCTCGCATTTGCCGCCTTCCAGCGCCGACTCTTCCTCTCCTTTCCCGCACCTGCCGCCATATTCTCGCCTTTGCCGCCTTCCACCGCCGACTCTTCCTCTCCTTTCACGCACCTGCCGCCATATTCTCGCCTTTGCCGCCTTCCAGCGCCGACTCTTCCTCTCCTTTCACGCAGTTGCCGCCATATTCTCGCCTTTGCCGCCTTCCAGCGCCGACTCTTCCTCTCCTTTCACGCAGTTGCCGCCATATTCTCGCCTTTGCCGCCTTCCAGCGCCGACTCTTCCTCTCCTTTCACGCAGTTGCCACCATATTCTCGCCTTTGCCGCCTTCCACCGCCGGCTCTTCCTCTCCTTTCCCGCAGCTGCCGCCATATTCTCGCCTTTGCCGCCTTCCACTGCCGATTCTTCCTCTCCTTTCACGCACCTGCCACCATATTCTCGCATTTGCCGTCTTCCAGCGCCGACTCTTCCTCTCCTTTCCCGCACCTGCCGCCATATTCTCGCCTTTGCCGCCTTCCACCGCCGACTCTTCCTCTCCTTTCAGGTACGTGCCGCAATATTCTCGCCTTTGCCGCCTTCCAGCGCCGACTCTTCCTCTCCTTTCAGGTACGTGCCGCCATATTCTCGCATTTGCCGCCTTCCAGCGCCGACTCTTCCTGTTCTTTCAGGTACGTGCCGCCATATTCTCGCCTTTGCCGCCTTCCCGCGCCGACTCTTCCTCCCCTTTCAGGTACGTGCCACCATATTCTCGCCTTTGCCGCCTTCCAGCGCCAAATCTTCCTCTCCTTTCACGCAGTTGCCACCATATTCTCGCCTTTGCCGCCTTCCAGCGCCAAATCTTCCTCTCCTTTCAGGTACGTGCCACCATATTCTCGCCTTTGTCGTCTTCCAGCGCTGGCTCTTCCTCTCCTTTCACGCACCTGCCGCCATATTCTCGCCTTTGCCGCCTTCCACCGCTGGCTCTTCCTCTCCTTTCACGCACCTGATGCCATATTCTCGCCTTTGCCGCCTTCCAGCGCCGACTCTTCCTCTCCTTTCAGGTACTTGACGCGATATTCTCGCCTTTGCTGCCTTCCAGTGTCGACTCTTCCTCTCCTTTCAGGTACGTGCCGCCATATTCTCGCCTTTGCTGCCTTTCAGCGCCGACTCTTCCTCTCCTTTCACGCAGCTGCCGCCATGTTCTCGCCTTTGCCGCCTTCTACCGCCGACTCTTCCGGTCATTTCACGCACCTGCCGACATATTCTCGCCTTTGCCGCCTTCCAGCGCCGACTCTTCCTCTCCTTTCAGGTACGTGCCGCCATATTCTCGCCTTTGCCGCCTAACAGCGCCGACTCTTCCTCTCCTGTCACGCAAATGCTGCCATATTCTCGCCTTTGCCGCCTTCCACCGCCGACTCTTCCTCTCCTTTCACGCAGCTGCCACCATATTCTTGCATTTGCCGCCTTCCAGCGCCGACTCTTCCTCTCCTTTCACGCAGCTGCCGCCATATTCTCGCCTTTGCCGCCTTCCACCGCCGAGTCTTCCTCTCCTTTCACGCACGGGCTGCCATATTCTCGCCTTTGCCGCCTTCCCGCGCCGACTCTTCCTCTCCTTTCAGGTACGGGCCGCAATATTCTCGCCTTTGCCGCCTTCCAGCGCCGACTCTTCCTCTCCTTTCATGCACGGAGCTGCCACCATATTCTTGCCTTTGCCGCCTTCCACCGCCGAGTCTTCCTCTCCTTTCAGGTACGTGCCGCCATATTCTCGCCTTTGCCGCCTTCCAGCGCCGACTCTTCCTCTCCTTTCACGCAGTTGCCGCCATATTCTCGCCTTTGCCGCCTTCCAGCGCCGACTCTTCCTGTCCTTTCAGGTACGTGCCGCCATATTCTCGCCTTTGCCGCCTTCCAGCGCCGACTCTTCCTCTCCTTTCAGGTACGTGCCGCCATATTCTCGCCTTTGCCGCCTTCCAGCGCCGACTCTTCCTCTCCTTTGACGTACGTGTCGCCATATTCTCGCCTTTGCTGCCTTCCAGCGCCGACTCTTCCTCTCCTTTCACGCACCTGCCGCCATATTCTCGCCTTTGCCGCCTTCCAGCGCCGACTCTTCCTCTCCTTTCACGCACCTGCCGCCATATTCTCGCCTTTGCCGCCTTCCACCGCCGACTCTTCCTCTCCTTTCAGGTACGTGCCGCCATATTCTCGCCTTTGCCGCCTTCCACTGCCGACTCTTCCTCTCCTTTGACGTACGTGTCGCCATATTCTCGCCTTTGCTGCCTTCCAGCGCCGACTCTTCCTCTCCTTTCATGCAGTTGCCGCCATATTCTCGCCTTTGCCGCCTTCCCGCGACGACTCTTCCTCTCCTTTCACGCAGCTGCCGCCATATTCTCGCCTTTGCCGCCTTCCAGCGCCGACTCTTCCTCTCCTTTCACGCACGGGCTGCCATATTCTCGCCTTTGCCGCCTTCCAGCGACGACTCTTCCTCTCCTTTCAGGTACGTGCCGCCATATTCTCGCCTTTGCCGCCTTCCACCGCCGACTCTTCCTCTCCTTTCCCGCACCTGCCGCCATATTCTCGCCTTTGCCGCCTTCCAGCGCCGACTCTTCCTCTCCTTTCACGCAGTTGCCGCCATATTCTCGCCTTTGCCGCCTTCCACCGCCGACTCTTCCTCTCCTTTCACGCACCTGCCGCCATATTCTCGCCTTTGCCGCCTTCCACCGCCGGCCCTTCCTCTCCTTTCCCGCAGCTGCCGCCATATTCTCGCCTTTGCCGCCTTCCAGCGCCGACTCTTCCTCTCCTTTCCCGCACCTGCCGCCATATTCTCGCCTTTGCCGCCTTCCACTGCCGATTCTTCCTCTCCTTTCCCGCAGTTGCCGCCATATTCTCGCCTTTGCCGCCTTCCAGCGCCGACTCTTCCTGTTCTTTCAGGTACGTGCCGCCATATTCTCGCCTTTGCCGCCTTCCACTGCCGACTCTTCCTCTCCTTTCAGGTACGTGCCGCCATATTCTCGCCTTTGCCGCCTTCCAGCGCCGACTCTTCCTCTCCTTTCAGGTACGTGCCACCATATTCTCGCCTTTGCCGCCTTCCACCGCTGGCTCTTCCTCTCCTTTCACGCACCTGCCGCCATATTCTCGCCTTTGCCGCCTTCCACCGCTGGCTCTTCCTCTCCTTTCACGCACCTGATGCCATATTCTCGGCTTTGCCGCCTTCCACCGCCGAGTCTTCCTCTCCTTTCAGGTACGTGCCGCCATATTCTCGCCTTTGCTGCCTTTCAGCGCCGACTCTTCCTCTCCTTTCACGCAGCTGCCGCCATATTCTCGCCTTTGCCGCCTTCTACCGCCGACTCTTCCGGTCATTTCACGCACCTGCCGACATATTCTCGCCTTTGCCGCCTTCCAGCGCCGACTCTTCCTCTCCTTTCACGCACCTGCCGCCATATTCTCGCCTTTGCCGCCTTCCACCGCTGGCTCTTCCTCTCCTTTCACGCACCTGATGCCATATTCTCGCCTTTGCCGCCTTCCAGCGCCGACTCTTCCTCTCCTTTCAGGTACTTGACGCGATATTCTCGCCTTTGCTGCCTTCCAGTGTCGACTCTTCCTCTCCTTTCAGGTACGTGCCGCCATATTCTCGCCTTTGCCGCCTTCCAGCGCCGACTCTTCCTCTCCTTTCCCGCAGTTGCCGCCATATTCTCGCGTTTGCCGCCTTCCAGCGCCAAATATTCCTCTCCTTTCACGCAGCTGCCGCCATATTCTCGCCTTTGTCGTCTTCCAGCGCCAAATCTTCTTCTAGTTTCAGGTACTTGCCGCGATATTCTCGCCTTTGCCGCGTTCCAGCGCCGACTCTTCCTCTCCTTTCACGCAGTTGCCGCCATATTCTCGCCTTTGCCGCCTTCCAGCGCCGGCTCTTCCTCTCCTTTCACGCAGCTGCCGCCATATTCTCGCCTTTGCCGTCTTCCAGCGCCGACTCTTCCTCTACTTTCACGCACCTGCCGCCATATTCTCGCCTTTGCCGCCTTCCAGCGCCGACTCTTCCTCTCCTTTCAGGTACGTGCCGCCATATTCTCGCCTTTGCCGTCTTCCAGCGCCGACTCTTCCTCTCCTTTCACGCAGTTGCCGCCATATTCTCGCCTTTGCCGCCTTCCAGCGCCGACTCTTCCTGTCCTTTCAGGTACGTGCCGCCATATTCTCGCCTTTGCCGCCTTCCAGCGCCGACTCTTCCTCTCCTTTGACGTACGTGTTGCCATATTCTCGCCTTTGCTGCCTTCCAGCGCCGACTCTTCCTCTCCTTTCACGCAGTTGCCGCCATATTCTCGCCTTTGCCGCCTTCCAGCGCCGACTCTTCCTGTCCTTTCAGGTACGTGCCGCCATATTCTCGCCTTTGCCGCCTTGCAGCGCCGATTCTTCCTCTCCTTTCATGCACGGGCTGCCATATTCTCGCCTTTGCTGCCTTCCAGTGCCGACTCTTCCTCTCCTTTCAGGTACGTGCCGCCATATTCTCGCCTTTGCCGTCTTCCAGCGCCGACTCTTCCTCTCCTTTCACGCACCTGCCGCCATATTCTCGCCTTTGCCGCCTTCCAGCGCTGACTCTTCCTCTCCTTTCAGGTACGTGCCGCCATATTCTCGCCTTTGCCGCCTTCCAGCGCCAAATCTTCCTCTCCTTTCACGCAGTTGCCGCCATACTGTCGGCTTTGCCGCCTTCCAGCGCCGATTCTTCCTGTCCTTTCACGAACCTGCTGCCATATTCTCGCCTTTGCCGCCTTCCCGCGCCGACTCTTCCTCTCCTTTCAGGTACGTGCTGCCATATTCTCGCCTTTGCCGCCTTCCAGCGCCGACTCTTCCTCTCCTTTCACGCAGTTGCCGCCATATTCTTGCCTTTGCCGCCTTCCAGCGCCGATTCTTCCTGTCCTTTCACGCAGTTGCCGCCATATTCTCGCCTTTGCCGCCTTCTACCGCCGACTCTTCCTCTCCTTTCACGCACCTGCCGCCATATTCTCGCCTTTGCCGCCTTCCACCGCCGACTCTTCCTCTCCTTTCACGGAGCTGCCGCCATATTCTCGCCTTTGCCGCCTTCCCGCGCCGACTCTTCCTCTCCTTTCACGCAGTTGCCGCCATATTCTCGCCTTTGCCGCCTTCCACTGCCGACTCTTCCTCTCCTTTCACGCAGTTGCCGCCATATTCTCGCCTTTGCCGCCTTCCAGCGCCGACTCTTCCTCTCCTTTCACGCACCTGCCGCCATATTCTCGCCTTTGCCGCCTTCCAGCGCCGACTCTTCCTCTCCTTTCACGCACCTGCCACCATATTCTCGCCTTTGCCGCCTTCCACCGCCGGCTCTTCCACTCCTTTCCCGCAGCTGCCGCCATATTCTCGCCTTTGCCGCCTTCCACTGCCGACTCTTCCTCTCCTTTCAGGTAAGTGCCGCCATATTCTCGCATTTGCCGTCTTCCAGCGCCGACTCTTCCTCTCCCTTCCCGCACCTGCCGCCATATTCTCGCCTTTGCCGCCTTCCACCGCCGACTCTTCCTCTCCTTTCAGGTACGTGCCGCAATATTCTCGCCTTTGCCGCCTTCCAGCGCCGACTCTTCCTCTCCTTTCACGCACCTGCCGTCATATTCTCGCCTTTGCCGCCTTCCACCGCCGACTCTTCCTCTCCTTTCACGCAGTTGCCGCCATATTCTCGCCTTTGCCGCGTTCCAGCGCCGACTCTTCCTCTCCTTTCACGCAGTTGCCGCCATATTCTCGCCTTTGCCGCCTTCCAGCGCCGACTCTTCCTGTCTTTTCAGGTACGTGCCGCCATATTCTCGCCTTTGCCGCCTTCCAGCGCCGACTCTTCCTCTCCTTTGACGTACGTGTCGCCATATTCTCGCCTTTGCTGCCTTCCAGCGCCGACTCTTCCTCTCCTTTCACGCAGTTGCCGCCATATTCTCGCCTTTGCCGCCTTCCAGCGCCGACTCTTCCTGTCCTTTCAGGTACGTGCCGCCATATTCTCGCCTTTGCCGCCTTGCAGCGCCGATTCTTCCTCTCCTTTCATGCACGGGCTGCCATATTCTCGCCTTTGCTGCCTTCCAGTGCCGACTCTTCCTCTCCTTTCAGGTACGTGCCGCCATATTCTCGCCTTTGCCGTCTTCCAGCGCCGACTCTTCCTCTCCTTTCACGCACCTGCCGCCATATTCTCGCCTTTGCCGCCTTCCAGCGCCGACTCTTCCTCTCCTTTCACGCAGTTGCCGCCATATTCTCGCCTTTGCCGCCTTCCAGCGCCGACTCTTCCTCTCCTTTCCCGCAGTTGCCGCCATATTCTCGCCTTTGCCGCCTTCCACCGCCGGCCCTTCCTCTCCTTTCCCGCAGCTGCCGCCATATTCTCGCCTTTGCCGCCTTCCAGCGCCGACTCTTCCTCTCCTTTCCCGCACCTGCCGCCATATTCTCGCCTTTGCCGCCTTCCACTGCCGATTCTTCCTCTCCTTTCCCGCAGTTGCCGCCATATTCTCGCCTTTGCCGCCTTCCAGCGCCGACTCTTCCTGTTCTTTCAGGTACGTGCCGCCATATTCTCGCCTTTGCCGCCTTCCACTGCCGACTCTTCCTCTCCTTTCAGGTACGTGCCGCCATATTCTCGCCTTTGCCGCCTTCCAGCGCCGACTCTTCCTCTCCTTTCAGGTACGTGCCACCATATTCTCGCCTTTGCCGCCTTCCACCGCTGGCTCTTCCTCTCCTTTCACGCACCTGCCGCCATATTCTCGCCTTTGCCGCCTTCCACCGCTGGCTCTTCCTCTCCTTTCACGCACCTGATGCCATATTCTCGGCTTTGCCACCTTCCACCGCCGAGTCTTCCTCTCCTTTCAGGTACGTGCCGCAATATTCTCGCCTTTGCCGCCTTCCAGCGCCGACTCTTCCTCTCCTTTCAGGTACGTGCCGCCATATTCTCGCCTTTGCCGCCTTCCACCGCCGACTCTTCCTCTCCTTTCACGCAGTTGCCGCCATATTCTCGCCTTTGCCGCCTTCCAGCGCCGACTCTTCCTCTCCTTTCACGCACCTGCCGCCATATTCTCGCCTTTGCCGCCTTCCAGCGCCGACTCTTCCTGTCCTTTCAGGTACGTGCCGCCATATTCTCGCCTTTGCCGCCTTCCAGCGCCGACTCTTCCTCTCCTTTCCCGCACCTGCCGCCATATTCTCGCATTTGCCGCCTTCCACTGCCGATTCTTCCTCTCCTTTCCCGCAGTTGCCGCCATATTCTCGCCTTTGCCGCCTTCCAGCGCCGACTCTTCCTGTCCTTTCAGGTACGTGCCGCCATATTCTCGCCTTTGCCGCCTTGCAGCGCCGATTCTTCCTCTCCTTTCATGCACGGGCTGCCATATTCTCGCCTTTGCTGCCTTCCAGTGCCGACTCTTCCTCTCCTTTCAGGTACGTGCCGCCATATTCTCGCCTTTGCCGTCTTCCAGCGCCGACTCTTCCTCTCCTTTCACGCACCTGCCGCCATATTCTCGCCTTTGCCGCCTTCCAGCGCCGACTCTTCCTCTCCTTTCACGCAGTTGCCGCCATATTCTCGCCTTTGCCGCCTTCCAGCGCCGACTCTTCCTCTCCTTTCCCGCAGTTGCCGCCATATTCTCGCCTTTGCCGCCTTCCACCGCCGGCCCTTCCTCTCCTTTCCCGCAGCTGCCGCCATATTCTCGCCTTTGCCGCCTTCCAGCGCCGACTCTTCCTCTCCTTTCCCGCACCTGCCGCCATATTCTCGCCTTTGCCGCCTTCCACTGCCGATTCTTCCTCTCCTTTCCCGCAGTTGCCGCCATATTCTCGCCTTTGCCGCCTTCCAGCGCCGACTCTTCCTGTTCTTTCAGGTACGTGCCGCCATATTCTCGCCTTTGCCGCCTTCCACTGCCGACTCTTCCTCTCCTTTCAGGTACGTGCCGCCATATTCTCGCCTTTGCCGCCTTCCAGCGCCGACTCTTCCTCTCCTTTCAGGTACGTGCCGCCATATTCTCGCCTTTGCCGCCTTCCACCGCTGGCTCTTCCTCTCCTTTCACGCACCTGCCGCCATATTCTCGCCTTTGCCGCCTTCCACCGCTGGCTCTTCCTCTCCTTTCACGCAGCTGCCGCCATATTCTCGCCTTTGCCACCTTCCACCGCCGAGTCTTCCTCTCCTTTCAGGTACGTGCCGCCATATTCTCGCCTTTGCTGCCTTTCAGCGCCGACTCTTCCTCTCCTTTCACGCAGCTGCCGCCATATTCTCGCCTTTGCCTCCTTCTACCGCCGACTCTTCCGGTCATTTCACGCACCTGCCGACATATTCTCGCCTTTGCCGCCTTCCAGCGCCGACTCTTCCTCTCCTTTCAGGTACGTGCCGCCATATTCTCGCCTTTGCCGCCTAACAGCGCCGACTCTTCCTCTCCTTAGAGGTTGTGTTGCCATATTCTCGCCTTTGCCGCCTTCCACCGCCGACTCTTCCTCTCCTTTCACGCAGCTGCCACCATATTCTTGCATTTGCCGCCTTCCAGCGCCGACTCTTCCTCTCCTTTCACGCAGCTGCCGCCATATTCTCGCCTTTGCCGCCTTCCACCGCCGAGTCTTCCTCTCCTTTCACGCACGGGCTGCCATATTCTCGCCTTTGCCGCCTTCCCGCGCCGACTCTTCCTCTCCTTTCACGCACGGGCTGCTATATTCTCGCATTTGACGCCTTCCAGCGCCGACTCTTCCTCTCCTTTCAGGTACGTGCCGCCATATTCTCGCCTTTGCCGCCTTCCAGCGCCGACTCTTCCTCTCCTTTCACGCACCTGCCGCCATATTCTCGCCTTTGCCGCCTTCCACCGCCGACTCTTCCTCTCCTTTCACGCACCTGCCGCCATATTCTCGCCTTTGCCGCCTTCCAGCGCCGACTCTTCCTCTCCTTTCACGCACCTGCCGCCATATTCTCGCCTTTGCCGCCTTCCACCACCGACTCTTCCTCTCCTTTCACGCAGTTGCCGCCATATTCTCGCCTTTGCCGCCTTCCAGCGCCGACTCTTCCTGTCCTTTCAGGTACGTGCCGCCATATTCTCGCCTTTGCCGCCTTCCAGCGCCGACTCTTCCTCTCCTTTCATGCACGGGCTGCCATATTCTCGCCTTTGCTGCCTTCCAGCGCCGACTCTTCCTCTCCTTTCAGGTACGTCCCGCCATATTCTCACCTTTGCCGCCTTCCACTGCCGACTCTTCCTCTCCTTTCACGCACCTGCCGCCATATTCTCGCCTTTGCCGCCTTCCACCGCCGACTCTTCCTCTCCTTTCACGCACCTGCCGCCATATTCTCGCCTTTGCCGCCTTCCAGCGCCGACTCTTCCTCTCCTTTCACGCAGTTGCCGCCATATTCTCGCCTTTGCCGCCTTCCAGCGCCGACTCTTCCTCTCCTTTCACGCAGTTGCCGCCATATTCTCGCCTTTGCCGCCTTCCAGCGCCGACTCTTCCTCTCCTTTCACGCAGTTGCCGCCATATTCTCGCCTTTGCCGCCTTCCACCGCCGGCTCTTCCTCTCCTTTCCCGCAGCTGCCGCCATATTCTCGCCTTTGCCGCCTTCCACTGCCGATTCTTCCTCTCCTTTCACGCACCTGCCGCCATATTCTCGCATTTGCCGTCTTCCAGCGCCGACTCTTCCTCTCCTTTCCCGCACCTGCCGCCATATTCTCGCCTTTGCCGCCTTCCAGCGCCAAATCTTCCTCTCCTTTCACGCAGTTGCCACCATATTCTCGCCTTTGCCGCCTTCCAGCGCCGACTCTTCCTCTCCTTTCAGGTACGTGCCACCATATTCTCGCCTTTGCCGCCTTCCACCGCTGGCTCTTCCTCTCCTTTCACGCACCTGCCGCCATATTCTCGCCTTTGCCGCCTTCCACCGCTGGCTCTTCCTCTCCTTTCCCGCACCTGCTGCCATATTCTCGCCTTTGCCGCCTTCCAGCGCCGACTCTTCCTCTCCTTTCAGGTACTTGACGCGATATTCTCGCCTTTGCTGCCTTCCAGTGTCGACTCTTCCTCTCCTTTCAGGTACGTGCCGCCATATTCTCGCCTTTGCCGCCTTCCAGCGCCGACTCTTCCTCTCCTTTCATGCACCTGCCGCCATATTCTCGCCTTTGCCGCCTTCCACCGCCGACTCTTCCTCTCCTTTCACGCACCTGCCGCCATATTCTCGCCTTTGCCGCCTTCCAGCGCCGACTCTTCCTCTCCTTTCACGCACCTGCCGCCATATTCTCGCCTTTGCCGCCTTCCAGCGCCGACTCTTCCTCTCCTTTCACGCAGTTGCCGCCATATTCTCGCCTTTGCCGCCTTCCAGCGCCGACTCTTCCTCTCCTTTCCCGCAGTTGCCGCCATATTCTCGCCTTTGCCGCCTTCCACCGCCGACTCTTCCTCTCCTTTCACGCAGCTGCCGCCATATTCTCGCCTTTGCCGCCTTCCAGCGCCGACTCTTCCTCTCCTTTCCCGCACCTGCCGCCATATTCTCGCCTTTGCCGCCTTCCACTGCTGATTCTTCCTCTCCTTTCACGCAGTTGCCGCCATATTCTCGCCTTTGCCGCCTTCCAGCGCCGACTCTTCCTGTTCTTTCAGGTACGTGCCGCCATATTCTCGCCTTTGCCGCCTTCCACTGCCGACTCTTCCTCTCCTTTCAGGTACGTGCCGCCATATTCTCGCCTTTGCCGCCTTCCAGCGCCGACTCTTCCTCTCCTTTCAGGTACGTGCCACCATATTCTCGCCTTTGCCGCCTTCCACCGCTGGCTCTTCCTCTCCTTTCACGCACCTGCCGCCATATTCTCGCCTTTGCCGCCTTCCACCGCTGGCTCTTCCTCTCCTTTCACGCACCTGATGCCATATTCTCGCCTTTGCTGCCTTCCAGTGTCGACTCTTCCTCTCCTTTCAGGTACGTGCCGCCATATTCTCGCCTTTGCTGCCTTTCAGCGCCGACTCTTCCTCTCCTTTCACGCAGCTGCCGCCATATTCTCGCCTTTGCCGCCTTCTACCGCCGACTCTTCCGGTCATTTCACGCACCTGCCGACATATTCTCGCCTTTGCCGCCTTCCAGCGCCGACTCTTCCTCTCCTTTCAGGTACGTGCCGCCATATTCTCGCCTTTGCCGCCTAACAGCGCCGACTCTTCCTCTCCTTAGAGGTTGTGTTGCCATATTCTCGCCTTTGCCGCCTTCCACCGCCGACTCTTCCTCTCCTTTCACGCAGCTGCCACCATATTCTTGCATTTGCCGCCTTCCAGCGCCGACTCTTCCTCTCCTTTCACGCAGCTGCCGCCATATTCTCGCCTTTGCCGCCTTCCACCGCCGAGTCTTCCTCTCCTTTCACGCACGGGCTGCCATATTCTCGCCTTTGCCGCCTTCCCGCGCCGACTCTTCCTCTCCTTTCACGCACGGGCTGCTATATTCTCGCATTTGACGCCTTCCAGCGCCGACTCTTCCTCTCCTTTCAGGTACGTGCCGCCATATTCTCGCCTTTGCCGCCTTCCAGCGCCGACTCTTCCTCTCCTTTCACGCACCTGCCGCCATATTCTCGCCTTTGCCGCCTTCCACCGCCGACTCTTCCTCTCCTTTCACGCACCTGCCGCCATATTCTCGCCTTTGCCGCCTTCCAGCGCCGACTCTTCCTCTCCTTTCACGCACCTGCCGCCATATTCTCGCCTTTGCCGCCTTCCACCACCGACTCTTCCTCTCCTTTCACGCAGTTGCCGCCATATTCTCGCCTTTGCCGCCTTCCAGCGCCGACTCTTCCTGTCCTTTCAGGTACGTGCCGCCATATTCTCGCCTTTGCCGCCTTCCAGCGCCGACTCTTCCTCTCCTTTCATGCACGGGCTGCCATATTCTCGCCTTTGCTGCCTTCCAGCGCCGACTCTTCCTCTCCTTTCAGGTACGTCCCGCCATATTCTCACCTTTGCCGCCTTCCACTGCCGACTCTTCCTCTCCTTTCACGCACCTGCCGCCATATTCTCGCCTTTGCCGCCTTCCACCGCCGACTCTTCCTCTCCTTTCACGCACCTGCCGCCATATTCTCGCCTTTGCCGCCTTCCAGCGCCGACTCTTCCTCTCCTTTCACGCAGTTGCCGCCATATTCTCGCCTTTGCCGCCTTCCAGCGCCGACTCTTCCTCTCCTTTCACGCAGTTGCCGCCATATTCTCGCCTTTGCCGCCTTCCAGCGCCGACTCTTCCTCTCCTTTCACGCAGTTGCCGCCATATTCTCGCCTTTGCCGCCTTCCACCGCCGGCTCTTCCTCTCCTTTCCCGCAGCTGCCGCCATATTCTCGCCTTTGCCGCCTTCCACTGCCGATTCTTCCTCTCCTTTCACGCACCTGCCGCCATATTCTCGCATTTGCCGTCTTCCAGCGCCGACTCTTCCTCTCCTTTCCCGCACCTGCCGCCATATTCTCGCCTTTGCCGCCTTCCAGCGCCAAATCTTCCTCTCCTTTCACGCAGTTGCCACCATATTCTCGCCTTTGCCGCCTTCCAGCGCCGACTCTTCCTCTCCTTTCAGGTACGTGCCACCATATTCTCGCCTTTGCCGCCTTCCACCGCTGGCTCTTCCTCTCCTTTCACGCACCTGCCGCCATATTCTCGCCTTTGCCGCCTTCCACCGCTGGCTCTTCCTCTCCTTTCCCGCACCTGCTGCCATATTCTCGCCTTTGCCGCCTTCCAGCGCCGACTCTTCCTCTCCTTTCAGGTACTTGACGCGATATTCTCGCCTTTGCTGCCTTCCAGTGTCGACTCTTCCTCTCCTTTCAGGTACGTGCCGCCATATTCTCGCCTTTGCCGCCTTCCAGCGCCGACTCTTCCTCTCCTTTCATGCACCTGCCGCCATATTCTCGCCTTTGCCGCCTTCCACCGCCGACTCTTCCTCTCCTTTCACGCACCTGCCGCCATATTCTCGCCTTTGCCGCCTTCCAGCGCCGACTCTTCCTCTCCTTTCACGCACCTGCCGCCATATTCTCGCCTTTGCCGCCTTCCAGCGCCGACTCTTCCTCTCCTTTCACGCAGTTGCCGCCATATTCTCGCCTTTGCCGCCTTCCAGCGCCGACTCTTCCTCTCCTTTCCCGCAGTTGCCGCCATATTCTCGCCTTTGCCGCCTTCCACCGCCGACTCTTCCTCTCCTTTCACGCAGCTGCCGCCATATTCTCGCCTTTGCCGCCTTCCAGCGCCGACTCTTCCTCTCCTTTCCCGCACCTGCCGCCATATTCTCGCCTTTGCCGCCTTCCACTGCTGATTCTTCCTCTCCTTTCACGCAGTTGCCGCCATATTCTCGCCTTTGCCGCCTTCCAGCGCCGACTCTTCCTGTTCTTTCAGGTACGTGCCGCCATATTCTCGCCTTTGCCGCCTTCCACTGCCGACTCTTCCTCTCCTTTCAGGTACGTGCCGCCATATTCTCGCCTTTGCCGCCTTCCAGCGCCGACTCTTCCTCTCCTTTCAGGTACGTGCCACCATATTCTCGCCTTTGCCGCCTTCCACCGCTGGCTCTTCCTCTCCTTTCACGCACCTGCCGCCATATTCTCGCCTTTGCCGCCTTCCACCGCTGGCTCTTCCTCTCCTTTCACGCACCTGATGCCATATTCTCGCCTTTGCTGCCTTCCAGTGTCGACTCTTCCTCTCCTTTCAGGTACGTGCCGCCATATTCTCGCCTTTGCTGCCTTTCAGCGCCGACTCTTCCTCTCCTTTCACGCAGCTGCCGCCATATTCTCGCCTTTGCCGCCTTCTACCGCCGACTCTTCCGGTCATTTCACGCACCTGCCGACATATTCTCGCCTTTGCCGCCTTCCAGCGCCGACTCTTCCTCTCCTTTCAGGTACGTGCCGCCATATTCTCGCCTTTGCCGCCTAACAGCGCCGAGTCTTCCTCTCCTTAGAGGTTGTGTCGCCATATTCTCGCCTTTGCCGCCTTCCACCGCCGACTCTTCCTCTCCTTTCACGCAGCTGCCACCATATTCTTGCATTTGCCGCCTTCCAGCGCCGACTCTTCCTCTCCTTTCACGCAGCTGCCGCCATACTGTCGGCTTTGCCGCCTTCCAGCGCCGAGTCTTCCTCTCCTTTCACGCACGGGCTGCCATATTCTCGCCTTTGCCGCCTTCCCGCGCCGACTCTTCCTCTCCTTTCAGGTACGGGCCGCAATATTCTCGCCTTTGCTGCCTTCCAGCGCCGACTCTTCCTCTCCTTTCACGCACCTGCCGCCATATTCTCGCCTTTGCCGCCTTCCACCGCCGAGTCTTCCTCTCCTTTCACGCACGGGCTGCTATATTCTCGCCTTTGCCGCCTTCCAGCGCCGACTCTTCCTGTCCTTTCAGGTACGTGCCGCCATATTCTCGCCTTTGCCGCCTTCCAGCGCCGACTCTTCCTCTCCTTTCACGCACCTGCCGCCATATTCTCGCCTTTGCCGCCTTCCACCGCCGACTCTTCCTCTCCTTTCACGCACCTGCCGCCATATTCTCGCCTTTGCCGCCTTCCAGCGCCGACTCTTCCTCTCCTTTCACGCACCTGCCGCCATATTCTCGCCTTTGCCGCCTTCCACCACCGACTCTTCCTCTCCTTTCACGCAGTTGCCGCCATATTCTCGCCTTTGCCGCCTTCCAGCGCCGACTCTTCCTGTCCTTTCAGGTACGTGCCGCCATATTCTCGCCTTTGCCGCCTTCCAGCGCCGACTCTTCCTCTCCTTTCATGCACGGGCTGCCATATTCTCGCCTTTGCTGCCTTCCAGCGCCGACTCTTCCTCTCCTTTCAGGTACGTGCCGCCATATTCTCGCATTTGCCGCCTTCCAGCGCCGACTCTTCCTCTCCTTTCCCGCACCTGCCGCCATATTCTCGCCTTTGCCGCCTTCCACCGCCGACTCTTCCTCTCCTTTCACGCACCTGCCGCCATATTCTCGCCTTTGCCGCCTTCCAGCGCCGACTCTTCCTCTCCTTTCACGCAGTTGCCGCCATATTCTCGCCTTTGCCGCCTTCCAGCGCCGACTCTTCCTCTCCTTTCACGCAGTTGCCGCCATATTCTCGCCTTTGCCGCCTTCCAGCGCCGACTCTTCCTCTCCTTTCACGCAGTTGCCACCATATTCTCGCCTTTGCCGCCTTCCACCGCCGGCTCTTCCTCTCCTTTCCCGCAGCTGCCGCCATATTCTCGCCTTTGCCGCCTTCCACTGCCGATTCTTCCTCTCCTTTCACGCACCTGCCACCATATTCTCGCATTTGCCGTCTTCCAGCGCCGACTCTTCCTCTCCTTTCCCGCACCTGCCGCCATATTCTCGCCTTTGCCGCCTTCCACCGCCGACTCTTCCTCTCCTTTCAGGTACGTGCCGCAATATTCTCGCCTTTGCCGCCTTCCAGCGCCGACTCTTCCTCTCCTTTCAGGTACGTGCCGCCATATTCTCGCATTTGCCGCCTTCCAGCGCCGACTCTTCCTGTTCTTTCAGGTACGTGCCGCCATATTCTCGCCTTTGCCGCCTTCCCGCGCCGACTCTTCCTCCCCTTTCAGGTACGTGCCACCATATTCTCGCCTTTGCCGCCTTCCAGCGCCAAATCTTCCTCTCCTTTCACGCAGTTGCCACCATATTCTCGCCTTTGCCGCCTTCCAGCGCCAAATCTTCCTCTCCTTTCAGGTACGTGCCACCATATTCTCGCCTTTGTCGTCTTCCAGCGCTGGCTCTTCCTCTCCTTTCACGCACCTGCCGCCATATTCTCGCCTTTGCCGCCTTCCACCGCTGGCTCTTCCTCTCCTTTCACGCACCTGATGCCATATTCTCGCCTTTGCCGCCTTCCAGCGCCGACTCTTCCTCTCCTTTCAGGTACTTGACGCGATATTCTCGCCTTTGCTGCCTTCCAGTGTCGACTCTTCCTCTCCTTTCAGGTACGTGCCGCCATATTCTCGCCTTTGCTGCCTTTCAGCGCCGACTCTTCCTCTCCTTTCACGCAGCTGCCGCCATGTTCTCGCCTTTGCCGCCTTCTACCGCCGACTCTTCCGGTCATTTCACGCACCTGCCGACATATTCTCGCCTTTGCCGCCTTCCAGCGCCGACTCTTCCTCTCCTTTCAGGTACGTGCCGCCATATTCTCGCCTTTGCCGCCTAACAGCGCCGACTCTTCCTCTCCTGTCACGCAAATGCTGCCATATTCTCGCCTTTGCCGCCTTCCAGCGCCGACTCTTCCTCTCCTTTCACGCAGCTGCCACCATATTCTTGCATTTGCCGCCTTCCAGCGCCGACTCTTCCTCTCCTTTCACGCAGCTGCCGCCATATTCTCGCCTTTGCCGCCTTCCACCGCCGAGTCTTCCTCTCCTTTCACGCACGGGCTGCCATATTCTCGCCTTTGCCGCCTTCCCGCGCCGACTCTTCCTCTCCTTTCAGGTACGGGCCGCAATATTCTCGCCTTTGCCGCCTTCCAGCGCCGACTCTTCCTCTCCTTTCATGCACGGAGCTGCCACCATATTCTTGCCTTTGCCGCCTTCCACCGCCGAGTCTTCCTCTCCTTTCAGGTACGTGCCGCCATATTCTCGCCTTTGCCGCCTTCCAGCGCCGACTCTTCCTCTCCTTTCACGCAGTTGCCGCCATATTCTCGCCTTTGCCGCCTTCCAGCGCCGACTCTTCCTCTCCTTTCCCGCAGCTGCCGCCATATTCTCGCCTTTGCCGCCTTCCAGCGCCGACTCTTCCTCTCCTTTCAGGTACGTGCCGCCATATTCTCGCCTTTGCCGCCTTCCAGCGCCGACTCTTCCTCTCCTTTGACGTACGTGTCGCCATATTCTCGCCTTTGCTGCCTTCCAGCGCCGACTCTTCCTCTCCTTTCACGCACCTGCCGCCATATTCTCGCCTTTGCCGCCTTCCACCGCCGACTCTTCCTCTCCTTTCACGCACCTGCCGCTATATTCTCGCCTTTGCCGCCTTCCACCGCCGACTCTTCCTCTCCTTTCAGGTACGTGCCGCCATATTCTCGCCTTTGCCGCCTTCCACTGCCGACTCTTCCTCTCCTTTGACGTACGTGTCGCCATATTCTCGCCTTTGCTGCCTTCCAGCGCCGACTCTTCCTCTCCTTTCATGCAGTTGCCGCCATATTCTCGCCTTTGCCGCCTTCCCGCGACGACTCTTCCTCTCCTTTCACGCAGCTGCCGCCATATTCTCGCCTTTGCCGCCTTCCAGCGCCGACTCTTCCTCTCCTTTCACGCACGGGCTGCCATATTCTCGCCTTTGCCGCCTTCCAGCGACGACTCTTCCTCTCCTTTCAGGTACGTGCCGCCATATTCTCGCCTTTGCCGCCTTCCACCGCCGACTCTTCCTCTCCTTTCCCGCACCTGCCGCCATATTCTCGCCTTTGCCGCCTTCCAGCGCCGACTCTTCCTCTCCTTTCACGCAGTTGCCGCCATATTCTCGCCTTTGCCGCCTTCCACCGCCGACTCTTCCTCTCCTTTCACGCACCTGCCGCCATATTCTCGCCTTTGCCGCCTTCCACCGCCGGCCCTTCCTCTCCTTTCCCGCAGCTGCCGCCATATTCTCGCCTTTGCCGCCTTCCAGCGCCGACTCTTCCTCTCCTTTCCCGCACCTGCCGCCATATTCTCGCCTTTGCCGCCTTCCACTGCCGATTCTTCCTCTCCTTTCCCGCAGTTGCCGCCATATTCTCGCCTTTGCCGCCTTCCAGCGCCGACTCTTCCTGTTCTTTCAGGTACGTGCCGCCATATTCTCGCCTTTGCCGCCTTCCACTGCCGACTCTTCCTCTCCTTTCAGGTACGTGCCGCCATATTCTCGCCTTTGCCGCCTTCCAGCGCCGACTCTTCCTCTCCTTTCAGGTACGTGCCACCATATTCTCGCCTTTGCCGCCTTCCACCGCTGGCTCTTCCTCTCCTTTCACGCACCTGCCGCCATATTCTCGCCTTTGCCGCCTTCCACCGCTGGCTCTTCCTCTCCTTTCACGCACCTGATGCCATATTCTCGGCTTTGCCGCCTTCCACCGCCGAGTCTTCCTCTCCTTTCAGGTACGTGCCGCCATATTCTCGCCTTTGCTGCCTTTCAGCGCCGACTCTTCCTCTCCTTTCACGCAGCTGCCGCCATATTCTCGCCTTTGCCGCCTTCTACCGCCGACTCTTCCGGTCATTTCACGCACCTGCCGACATATTCTCGCCTTTGCCGCCTTCCAGCGCCGACTCTTCCTCTCCTTTCACGCACCTGCCGCCATATTCTCGCCTTTGCCGCCTTCCACCGCTGGCTCTTCCTCTCCTTTCACGCACCTGATGCCATATTCTCGCCTTTGCCGCCTTCCAGCGCCGACTCTTCCTCTCCTTTCAGGTACTTGACGCGATATTCTCGCCTTTGCTGCCTTCCAGTGTCGACTCTTCCTCTCCTTTCAGGTACGTGCCGCCATATTCTCGCCTTTGCCGCCTTCCAGCGCCAAATCTTCCTCTCCTTTCCCGCAGTTGCCGCCATATTCTCGCGTTTGCCGCCTTCCAGCGCCAAATCTTCCTCTCCTTTCACGCAGCTGCCGCCATATTCTCGCCTTTGTCGTCTTCCAGCGCCAAATCTTCTTCTAGTTTCAGGTACTTGCCGCGATATTCTCGCCTTTGCCGCGTTCCAGCGCCGACTCTTCCTCTCCTTTCACGCAGTTGCCGCCATATTCTCGCCTTTGCCGCCTTCCAGCGCCGGCTCTTCCTCTCCTTTCACGCAGCTGCCGCCATATTCTCGCCTTTGCCGTCTTCCAGCGCCGACTCTTCCTCTACTTTCACGCACCTGCCGCCATATTCTCGCCTTTGCCGCCTTCCAGCGCCGACTCTTCCTCTCCTTTCAGGTACGTGCCGCCATATTCTCGCCTTTGCCGTCTTCCAGCGCCGACTCTTCCTCTCCTTTCACGCAGTTGCCGCCATATTCTCGCCTTTGCCGCCTTCCAGCGCCGACTCTTCCTGTCCTTTCAGGTACGTGCCGCCATATTCTCGCCTTTGCCGCCTTCCAGCGCCGACTCTTCCTCTCCTTTGACGTACGTGTTGCCATATTCTCGCCTTTGCTGCCTTCCAGCGCCGACTCTTCCTCTCCTTTCACGCAGTTGCCGCCATATTCTCGCCTTTGCCGCCTTCCAGCGCCGACTCTTCCTGTCCTTTCAGGTACGTGCCGCCATATTCTCGCCTTTGCCGCCTTGCAGCGCCGATTCTTCCTCTCCTTTCATGCACGGGCTGCCATATTCTCGCCTTTGCTGCCTTCCAGTGCCGACTCTTCCTCTCCTTTCAGGTACGTGCCGCCATATTCTCGCCTTTGCCGTCTTCCAGCGCCGACTCTTCCTCTCCTTTCACGCACCTGCCGCCATATTCTCGCCTTTGCCGCCTTCCAGCGCTGACTCTTCCTCTCCTTTCAGGTACGTGCCGCCATATTCTCGCCTTTGCCGCCTTCCAGCGCCAAATCTTCCTCTCCTTTCACGCAGTTGCCGCCATACTGTCGGCTTTGCCGCCTTCCAGCGCCGATTCTTCCTGTCCTTTCACGAACCTGCTGCCATATTCTCGCCTTTGCCGCCTTCCAGCGCCGACTCTTCCTCTCCTTTCAGGTACGTGCTGCCATATTCTCGCCTTTGCCGCCTTCCAGCGCCGACTCTTCCTCTCCTTTCACGCAGTTGCCGCCATATTCTTGCCTTTGCCGCCTTCCAGCGCCGATTCTTCCTGTCCTTTCACGCAGTTGCCGCCATATTCTCGCCTTTGCCGCCTTCTACCGCCGACTCTTCCTCTCCTTTCACGCACCTGCCGCCATATTCTCGCCTTTGCCGCCTTCCACCGCCGACTCTTCCTCTCCTTTCACGGAGCTGCCGCCATATTCTCGCCTTTGCCGCCTTCCCGCGCCGACTCTTCCTCTCCTTTCACGCAGTTGCCGCCATATTCTCGCCTTTGCCGCCTTCCACTGCCGACTCTTCCTCTCCTTTCAGGTACGTGCCGCAATATTCTCGCCTTTGCCGCCTTCCACCTCCGACTCTTCCTCTCCTTTCAGGTACGTGCCGCCATATTCTCGCATTTGCCGCCTTCCACCGCCGACTCTTCCTCTCCTTTCACGCACCTGCCGCCATATTCTCGCCTTTGCCACCTTCCACTGCCGACTCTTCCCCTCCTTTCACACACCTGCCGCCATATTTTCGCCTTTGCCGCCTTCAAGCGCCGACTCTTCCTCTCCTTTGAGGTACGTGCCGCCATATTCTCACCTTTGCCGCCTTCCAGCGCCGACTCTTCCTCTCCTTTCACGCACGGGCTGCCATATTCTCGCCTTTGCCGCCTTCCCGCGACGACTCTTCCTCTCCTTTCACGCAGCTGCCGCCATATTCTCGCCTTTGCCGCCTTCCAGCGCCGACTCTTCCTCTCCTTTCACGCACGGGCTGCCATATTCTCGCCTTTGCCGCCTTCCAGCGACGACTCTTCCTCTCCTTTCAGGTACGTGCCGCCATATTCTCGCCTTTGCCGCCTTCCACCGCCGACTCTTCCTCTCCTTTCACGCAGTTGCCGCCATATTCTCGCCTTTGCCGCCTTCCAGCGCCGACTCTTCCTCTCCTTTCACGCAGTTGCCGCCATATTCTCGCCTTTGCCGCCTTCCAGCGCCGACTCTTCCTGTCCTTTCAGGTACGTGCCGCCATATTCTCGCCTTTGCCGCCTTCCAGCGCCGACTCTTCCTCTCCTTTGACGTACGTGTCGCCATATTCTCGCCTTTGCTGCCTTCCAGCGCCGACTCTTCCTCTCCTTTCACGCAGTTGCCGCCATATTCTCGCCTTTGCCGCCTTCCAGCGCCGACTCTTCCTGTTCTTTCAGGTACGTGCCGCCATATTCTCGCCTTTGCCGCCTTGCAGCGCCGATTCTTCCTCTCCTTTCATGCACGGGCTGCCATATTCTCGCCTTTGCTGCCTTCCAGTGCCGACTCTTCCTCTCCTTTCAGGTACGTGCCGCCATATTCTCGCCTTTGCCGTCTTCCAGCGCCGACTCTTCCTCTCCTTTCACGCACCTGCCGCCATATTCTCGCCTTTGCCGCCTTCCAGCGCCGACTCTTCCTCTCCTTTCACGCAGTTGCCGCCATATTCTCGCCTTTGCCGCCTTCCAGCGCCGACTCTTCCTCTCCTTTCCCGCAGTTGCCGCCATATTCTCGCCTTTGCCGCCTTCCAGCGCCGACTCTTCCTGTTCTTTCAGGTACGTGCCGCCATATTCTCGCCTTTGCCGCCTTCCACTGCCGACTCTTCCTCTCCTTTCAGGTACGTGCCGCCATATTCTCGCCTTTGCCGCCTTCCAGCGCCGACTCTTCCTCTCCTTTCAGGTACGTGCCACCATATTCTCGCCTTTGCCGCCTTCCACCGCTGGCTCTTCCTCTCCTTTCACGCACCTGCCGCCATATTCTCGCCTTTGCCGCCTTCCACCGCTGGCTCTTCCTCTCCTTTCACGCACCTGATGCCATATTCTCGGCTTTGCCGCCTTCCACCGCCGAGTCTTCCTCTCCTTTCAGGTACGTGCCGCCATATTCTCGCCTTTGCTGCCTTTCAGCGCCGACTCTTCCTCTCCTTTCACGCAGCTGCCGCCATATTCTCGCCTTTGCCGCCTTCTACCGCCGACTCTTCCGGTCATTTCACGCACCTGCCGACATATTCTCGCCTTTGCCGCCTTCCAGCGCCGACTCTTCCTCTCCTTTCAGGTACGTGCCGCCATATTCTCGCCTTTGCCGCCTAACAGCGCCGACTCTTCCTCTCCTTAGAGGTTGTGTCGCCATATTCTCGCCTTTGCCGCCTTCCACCGCCGACTCTTCCTCTCCTTTCACGCAGCTGCCACCATATTCTTGCATTTGCCGCCTTCCAGCGCCGACTCTTCCTCTCCTTTCACGCAGCTGCCGCCATATTCTCGCCTTTGCCGCCTTCCACCGCCGAGTCTTCCTCTCCTTTCACGCACGGGCTGCCATATTCTCGCCTTTGCCGCCTTCCCGCGCCGAATCTTCCTCTCCTTTCAGGTACGGGCCGCAATATTCTCGCCTTTGCTGCCTTCCAGCGCCGACTCTTCCTCTCCTTTCACGCACCTGCCGCCATATTCTCGCCTTTGCCGCCTTCCACCGCCGAGTCTTCCTCTCCTTTCACGCACGGGCTGCTATATTCTCGCATTTGCCGCCTTCCAGCGCCGACTCTTCCTCTCCTTTCAGGTACGTGCCGCCATATTCTCGCCTTTGCCGCCTTCCAGCGCCGACTCTTCCTCTCCTTTCACGCACCTGCCGCCATATTCTCACCTTTGCCGCCTTCCACTGCCGACTCTTCCTCTCCTTTCACGCACCTGCCGCCATATTCTCGCCTTTGCCGCCTTCCACCGCCGACTCTTCCTCTCCTTTCACGCACCTGCCGCCATATTCTCGCCTTTGCCGCCTTCCAGCGCCGACTCTTCCTCTCCTTTCACGCAGTTGCCGCCATATTCTCGCCTTTGCCGCCTTCCAGCGCCGACTCTTCCTCTCCTTTCACGCAGTTGCCGCCATATTCTCGCCTTTGCCGCCTTCCAGCGCCGACTCTTCCTCTCCTTTCACGCAGTTGCCGCCATATTCTCGCCTTTGCCGCCTTCCACCGCCGATTCTTCCTCTCCTTTCCCGCAGCTGCCGCCATATTCTCGCCTTTGCCGCCTTCCACTGCCGATTCTTCCTCTCCTTTCACGCACCTGCCGCCATATTCTCGCATTTGCCGTCTTCCAGCGCCGACTCTTCCTCTCCTTTCCCGCACCTGCCGCCATATTCTCGCCTTTGCCGCCTTCCAGCGCCAAATCTTCCTCTCCTTTCACGCAGTTGCCACCATATTCTCGCCTTTGCCGCCTTCCAGCGCCGACTCTTCCTCTCCTTTCAGGTACGTGCCACCATATTCTCGCGTTTGCCGCCTTCCACCGCTGGCTCTTCCTCTCCTTTCACGCACCTGCCGCCATATTCTCGCCTTTGCCGCCTTCCACCGCTGGCTCTTCCTCTCCTTTCACGCACCTGCTGCCATATTCTCGCCTTTGCCGCCTTCCAGCGCCGACTCTTCCTCTCCTTTCAGGTACTTGACGCGATATTCTCGCCTTTGCTGCCTTCCAGTGTCGACTCTTCCTCTCCTTTCAGGTACGTGCCGCCATATTCTCGCCTTTGCCGCCTTCCAGCGCCGACTCTTCCTCTCCTTTCATGCACCTGCCGCCATATTCTCGCCTTTGCCGCCTTCCACCGCCGACTCTTCCTCTCCTTTCACGCACCTGCCGCCATATTCTCGCCTTTGCCGCCTTCCAGCGCCGACTCTTCCTCTCCTTTCACGCAGTTGCCGCCATATTCTCGCCTTTGCCGCCTTCCAGCGCCGACTCTTCCTCTCCTTTCACGCAGTTGCCGCCATATTCTCGCCTTTGCCGCCTTCCAGCGCCGACTCTTCCTCTCCTTTCCCGCAGTTGCCGCCATATTCTCGCCTTTGCCGCCTTCCACCGCCGACTCTTCCTCTCCTTTCACGCAGCTGCCGCCATATTCTCGCCTTTGCCGCCTTCCAGCGCCGACTCTTCCTCTCCTTTCCCGCACCTGCCGCCATATTCTCGCCTTTGCCGCCTTCCACTGCCGATTCTTCCTCTCCTTTCCCGCAGTTGCCGCCATATTCTCGCCTTTGCCGCCTTCCAGCGCCGACTCTTCCTGTTCTTTCAGGTACGTGCCGCCATATTCTCGCCTTTGCCGCCTTCCACTGTCGACTCTTCCTCTCCTTTCCCGCACCTGCCGCCATATTCTCGCCTTTGCCGCCTTCCACCGCCGACTCTTCCTCTCCTTTCAGGTACGTGCCACCATATTCTCGCCTTTGCCGCCTTCCACCGCTGGCTCTTCCTCTCCTTTCACGCACCTGCCGCCATATTCTCGCCTTTGCCGCCTTCCACCGCTGGCTCTTCCTCTCCTTTCACGCACCTGATGCCATATTCTCGCCTTTGCTGCCTTCCAGTGTCGACTCTTCCTCTCCTTTCAGGTACGTGCCGCCATATTCTCGCCTTTGCTGCCTTTCAGCGCCGACTCTTCCTCTCCTTTCACGCACCTGCCGCCATATTCTCGCCTTTGCCGCCTTCCAGCGCTGACTCTTCCGGTCATTTCACGCACCTGCCGCCATATTCTCGCCTTTGCCGCCTTCTACCGCCGACTCTTCCGGTCATTTCACGCACCTGCCGACATATTCTCGCCTTTGCCGCCTTCCAGCGCCGACTCTTCCTCTCCTTTCAGGTACGTGCCGCCATATTCTCGCCTTTGCCGCCTAACAGCGCCGAGTCTTCCTCTCCTTAGAGGTTGTGTCGCCATATTCTCGCCTTTGCCGCCTTCCACCGCCGACTCTTCCTCTCCTTTCACGCAGCTGCCACCATATTCTTGCATTTGCCGCCTTCCAGCGCCGACTCTTCCTCTCCTTTCACGCAGCTGCCGCCATATTCTCGCCTTTGCCGCCTTCCACCGCCGAGTCTTCCTCTCCTTTCACGCACGGGCTGCCATATTCTCGCCTTTGCCGCCTTCCCGCGCCGACTCTTCCTCTCCTTTCAGGTACGGGCCGCAATATTCTCGCCTTTGCTGCCTTCCAGCGCCGACTCTTCCTCTCCTTTCACGCACCTGCCGCCATATTCTCGCCTTTGCCGCCTTCCACCGCCGAGTCTTCCTCTCCTTTCACGCACGGGCTGCTATATTCTCGCATTTGCCGCCTTCCAGCGCCGACTCTTCCTCTCCTTTCACGCACCTGCCGCCATATTCTCGCCTTTGCCGCCTTCCACCGCCGACTCTTCCTCTCCTTTCACGCACCTGCCGCCATATTCTCGGCTTTGCCGCCTTCCAGCGCCGACTCTTCCTCTCCTTTCACGCACCTGCCGCCATATTCTCGCCTTTGCCGCCTTCCACCACCGACTCTTCCTCTCCTTTCACGCAGTTGCCGCCATATTCTCGCCTTTGCCGCCTTCCAGCGCCGACTCTTCCTGTCCTTTCAGGTACGTGCCGCCATATTCTCGCCTTTGCCGCCTTCCAGCGCCGACTCTTCCTCTCCTTTCATGCACGGGCTGCCATATTCTCGCCTTTGCTGCCTTCCAGCGCCGACTCTTCCTCTCCTTTCAGGTACGTGCCGCCATATTCTCGCCTTTGCCGCCTTCCAGCGCCGACTCTTCCTCTCCTTTCCCGCACCTGCCGCCATATTCTCGCCTTTGCCGCCTTCCACCGCCGACTCTTCCTCTCCTTTCACGCACCTGCCGCCATATTCTCGCCTTTGCCGCCTTCCAGCGCCCACTCTTCCTCTCCTTTCACGCAGTTGCCGCCATATTCTCGCCTTTGCCGCCTTCCACCGCCGGCTCTTCCTCTCCTTTCCCGCAGCTGCCGCCATATTCTCGCCTTTGCCGCCTTCCACTGCCGATTCTTCCTCTCCTTTCACGCACCTGCCACCATATTCTCGCATTTGCCGTCTTCCAGCGCCGACTCTTCCTCTCCTTTCCCGCACCTGCCGCCATATTCTCGCCTTTGCCGCCTTCCACCGCCGACTCTTCCTCTCCTTTCAGGTACGTGCCGCAATATTCTCGCCTTTGCCGCCTTCCAGCGCCGACTCTTCCTCTCCTTTCAGGTACGTGCCGCCATATTCTCGCCTTTGCCGCCTTCCAGCGCCGACTCTTCCTGTTCTTTCAGGTACGTGCCGCCATATTCTCGCCTTTGCCGACTTCCCGCGCCGACTCTTCCTCCCCTTTCAGGTACGTGCCGCCATATTCTCGCCTTTGCCGCCTTCCAGCGCCAAATCTTCCTCTCCTTTCACGCAGTTGCCACCATATTCTCGCCTTTGCCGCCTTCCACCGCTGGCTCTTCCTCTCCTTTCACGCACCTGATGCCATATTCTCGCCTTTGCTGCCTTCCAGTGTCGACTCTTCCTCTCCTTTCAGGTACGTGCCGCCATATTCTCGCCTTTGCTGCCTTTCAGCGCCGACTCTTCCTCTCCTTTCACGCACCTGCCGCCATATTCTCGCCTTTGCCGCCTTCCAGCGCTGACTCTTCCGGTCATTTCACGCACCTGCCGCCATATTCTCGCCTTTGCCGCCTTCTACCGCCGACTCTTCCGGTCATTTCACGCACCTGCCGACATATTCTCGCCTTTGCCGCCTTCCAGCGCCGACTCTTCCTCTCCTTTCAGGTACGTGCCGCCATATTCTCGCCTTTGCCGCCTAACAGCGCCGAGTCTTCCTCTCCTTAGAGGTTGTGTCGCCATATTCTCGCCTTTGCCGCCTTCCACCGCCGACTCTTCCTCTCCTTTCACGCAGCTGCCACCATATTCTTGCATTTGCCGCCTTCCAGCGCCGACTCTTCCTCTCCTTTCACGCAGCTGCCGCCATATTCTCGCCTTTGCCGCCTTCCACCGCCGAGTCTTCCTCTCCTTTCACGCACGGGCTGCCATATTCTCGCCTTTGCCGCCTTCCCGCGCCGACTCTTCCTCTCCTTTCAGGTACGGGCCGCAATATTCTCGCCTTTGCTGCCTTCCAGCGCCGACTCTTCCTCTCCTTTCACGCACCTGCCGCCATATTCTCGCCTTTGCCGCCTTCCACCGCCGAGTCTTCCTCTCCTTTCACGCACGGGCTGCTATATTCTCGCATTTGCCGCCTTCCAGCGCCGACTCTTCCTCTCCTTTCACGCACCTGCCGCCATATTCTCGCCTTTGCCGCCTTCCACCGCCGACTCTTCCTCTCCTTTCACGCACCTGCCGCCATATTCTCGGCTTTGCCGCCTTCCAGCGCCGACTCTTCCTCTCCTTTCACGCACCTGCCGCCATATTCTCGCCTTTGCCGCCTTCCACCACCGACTCTTCCTCTCCTTTCACGCAGTTGCCGCCATATTCTCGCCTTTGCCGCCTTCCAGCGCCGACTCTTCCTGTCCTTTCAGGTACGTGCCGCCATATTCTCGCCTTTGCCGCCTTCCAGCGCCGACTCTTCCTCTCCTTTCATGCACGGGCTGCCATATTCTCGCCTTTGCTGCCTTCCAGCGCCGACTCTTCCTCTCCTTTCAGGTACGTGCCGCCATATTCTCGCATTTGCCGCCTTCCAGCGCCGACTCTTCCTCTCCTTTCCCGCACCTGCCGCCATATTCTCGCCTTTGCCGCCTTCCACCGCCGACTCTTCCTCTCCTTTCACGCACCTGCCGCCATATTCTCGCCTTTGCCGCCTTCCAGCGCCCACTCTTCCTCTCCTTTCACGCAGTTGCCGCCATATTCTCGCCTTTGCCGCCTTCCACCGCCGGCTCTTCCTCTCCTTTCCCGCAGCTGCCGCCATATTCTCGCCTTTGCCGCCTTCCACTGCCGATTCTTCCTCTCCTTTCACGCACCTGCCACCATATTCTCGCATTTGCCGTCTTCCAGCGCCGACTCTTCCTCTCCTTTCCCGCACCTGCCGCCATATTCTCGCCTTTGCCGCCTTCCACCGCCGACTCTTCCTCTCCTTTCAGGTACGTGCCGCAATATTCTCGCCTTTGCCGCCTTCCAGCGCCGACTCTTCCTCTCCTTTCAGGTACGTGCCGCCATATTCTCGCCTTTGCCGCCTTCCAGCGCCGACTCTTCCTGTTCTTTCAGGTACGTGCCGCCATATTCTCGCCTTTGCCGACTTCCCGCGCCGACTCTTCCTCCCCTTTCAGGTACGTGCCGCCATATTCTCGCCTTTGCCGCCTTCCAGCGCCAAATCTTCCTCTCCTTTCACGCAGTTGCCACCATATTCTCGCCTTTGCCGCCTTCCAGCGCCAAATCTTCCTCTCCTTTCAGGTACGTGCCACCATATTCTCGCCTTTGTCGTCTTCCAGCGCTGGCTCTTCCTCTCCTTTCACGCACCTGCCGCCATATTCTCGCCTTTGCCGCCTTCCACCGCTGGCTCTTCCTCTCCTTTCACGCACCTGATGCCATATTCTCGCCTTTGCCGCCTTCCAGCGCCGACTCTTCCTCTCCTTTCAGGTACTTGACGCGATATTCTCGCCTTTGCTGCCTTCCAGTGTCGACTCTTCCTCTCCTTTCAGGTACGTGCCGCCATATTCTCGCCTTTGCTGCCTTTCAGCGCCGACTCTTCCTCTCCTTTCACGCAGCTGCCGCCATGTTCTCGCCTTTGCCGCCTTCTACCGCCGACTCTTCCGGTCATTTCACGCACCTGCCGACATATTCTCGCCTTTGCCGCCTTCCAGCGCCGACTCTTCCTCTCCTTTCAGGTACGTGCCGCCATATTCTCGCCTTTGCCGCCTAACAGCGCCGACTCTTCCTCTCCTGTCACGCAAATGCTGCCATATTCTCGCCTTTGCCGCCTTCCACCGCCGACTCTTCCTCTCCTTTCAGGTACGTGCCGCCATATTCTCGCCTTTGCCGCCTTCCACCTCCGACTCTTCCTCTCCTTTCAGGTACGTGCCGCCATATTCTCGCATTTGCCGCCTTCCACCGCCGACTCTTCCTCTCCTTTCACGCAGTTGCCGCCATATTCTCGCCTTTGCCACCTTCCACTGCCGACTCTTCCCCTCCTTTCACACACCTGCCGCCATATTTTCGCCTTTGCCGCCTTCAAGCGCCGACTCTTCCTCTCCTTTGAGGTACGTGCCGCCATATTCTCACCTTTGCCGCCTTCCAGCGCCGACTCTTCCTCTCCTTTCACGCACGGGCTACCATATTCTCGCCTTTGCCGCCTTCCCGCGACGACTCTTCCTCTCCTTTCACGCAGCTGCCGCCATATTCTCGCCTTTGCCGCCTTCCAGCGCCGACTCTTCCTCTCCTTTCACGCACGGGCTGCCATATTCTCGCCTTTGCCGCCTTCCAGCGACGACTCTTCCTCTCCTTTCAGGTACGTGCCGCCATATTCTCGCCTTTGCCGCCTTCCACCGCCGACTCTTCCTCTCCTTTCACGCAGTTGCCGCCATATTCTCGCCTTTGCTGCCTTCCAGCGCCGACTCTTCCTCTCCTTTCACGCAGTTGCCGCCATATTCTCGCCTTTGCCGCCTTCCAGCGCCGACTCTTCCTGTCCTTTCAGGTACGTGCCGCCATATTCTCGCCTTTGCCGCCTTCCAGCGCCGACTCTTCCTCTCCTTTGACGTACGTGTCGCCATATTCTCGCCTTTGCTGCCTTCCAGCGCCGACTCTTCCTCTCCTTTCACGCAGTTGCCGCCATATTCTCGCCTTTGCCGCCTTCCAGCGCCGACTCTTCCTGTTCTTTCAGGTACGTGCCGCCATATTCTCGCCTTTGCCGCCTTGCAGCGCCGATTCTTCCTCTCCTTTCATGCACGGGCTGCCATATTCTCGCCTTTGCTGCCTTCCAGTGCCGACTCTTCCTCTCCTTTCAGGTACGTGCCGCCATATTCTCGCCTTTGCCGTCTTCCAGCGCCGACTCTTCCTCTCCTTTCACGCACCTGCCGCCATATTCTCGCCTTTGCCGCCTTCCAGCGCCGACTCTTCCTCTCCTTTCACGCAGTTGCCGCCATATTCTCGCCTTTGCCGCCTTCCAGCGCCGACTCTTCCTCTCCTTTCCCGCAGTTGCCGCCATATTCTCGCCTTTGCCGCCTTCCAGCGCCGACTCTTCCTGTTCTTTCAGGTACGTGCCGCCATATTCTCGCCTTTGCCGCCTTCCACTGCCGACTCTTCCTCTCCTTTCAGGTACGTGCCGCCATATTCTCGCCTTTGCCGCCTTCCAGCGCCGACTCTTCCTCTCCTTTCAGGTACGTGCCACCATATTCTCGCCTTTGCCGCCTTCCACCGCTGGCTCTTCCTCTCCTTTCACGCACCTGCCGCCATATTCTCGCCTTTGCCGCCTTCCACCGCTGGCTCTTCCTCTCCTTTCACGCACCTGATGCCATATTCTCGGCTTTGCCGCCTTCCACCGCCGAGTCTTCCTCTCCTTTCAGGTACGTGCCGCCATATTCTCGCCTTTGCTGCCTTTCAGCGCCGACTCTTCCTCTCCTTTCACGCAGCTGCCGCCATATTCTCGCCTTTGCCGCCTTCTACCGCCGACTCTTCCGGTCATTTCACGCACCTGCCGACATATTCTCGCCTTTGCCGCCTTCCAGCGCCGACTCTTCCTCTCCTTTCAGGTACGTGCCGCCATATTCTCGCCTTTGCCGCCTAACAGCGCCGACTCTTCCTCTCCTTAGAGGTTGTGTCGCCATATTCTCGCCTTTGCCGCCTTCCACCGCCGACTCTTCCTCTCCTTTCACGCAGCTGCCACCATATTCTTGCATTTGCCGCCTTCCAGCGCCGACTCTTCCTCTCCTTTCACGCAGCTGCCGCCATATTCTCGCCTTTGCCGCCTTCCACCGCCGAGTCTTCCTCTCCTTTCACGCACGGGCTGCCATATTCTCGCCTTTGCCGCCTTCCCGCGCCGACTCTTCCTCTCCTTTCAGGTACGGGCCGCAATATTCTCGCCTTTGCTGCCTTCCAGCGCCGACTCTTCCTCTCCTTTCAAGCACCTGCCGCCATATTCTCGCCTTTGCCGCCTTCCAGCGCCGACTCTTCCTCTCCTTTCACGCACGGGCTGCTATATTCTCGCATTTGCCGCCTTCCAGCGCCGACTCTTCCTCTCCTTTCAGGTACGTGCCGCCATATTCTCGCCTTTGCCGCCTTCCAGCGCCGACTCTTCCTCTCCTTTCACGCACCTGCCGCCATATTCTCGCCTTTGCCGCCTTCCACCGCCGACTCTTCCTCTCCTTTCCCGCACCTGCCGCCATATTCTCGCCTTTGCCGCCTTCCACCGCCGACTCTTCCTCTCCTTTCCCGCACCTGCCGCCATATTCTCGCCTTTGCCGCCTTCCAGCGCCGACTCTTCCTCTCCTTTCACGCACCTGCCGCCATATTCTCGCCTTTGCCGCCTTCCACCACCGACTCTTCCTCTCCTTTCACGCAGTTGCCGCCATATTCTCGCCTTTGCCGCCTTCCAGCGCCGACTCTTCCTGTCCTTTCAGGTACGTGCCGCCATATTCTCGCCTTTGCTGCCTTCCAGTGTCGACTCTTCCTCTCCTTTCAGGTACGTGCCGCCATATTCTCGCCTTTGCTGCCTTCCAGCGCCGACTCTTCCTCTCCTTTCAGGTACGTGCCGCCATATTCTCACCTTTGCCGCCTTCCACTGCCGACTCTTCCTCTCCTTTCACGCACCTGCCGCCATATTCTCGCCTTTGCCGCCTTCCACCGCCGACTCTTCCTCTCCTTTCACGCACCTGCCGCCATATTCTCGCCTTTGCCGCCTTCCAGCGCCGACTCTTCCTCTCCTTTCACGCAGTTGCCGCCATATTCTCGCCTTTGCCGCCTTCCAGCGCCGACTCTTCCTCTCCTTTCACGCAGTTGCCGCCATATTCTCGCCTTTGCCGCCTTCCAGCGCCGACTCTTCCTCTCCTTTCACGCAGTTGCCGCCATATTCTCGCCTTTGCCGCCTTCCACCGCCGATTCTTCCTCTCCTTTCCCGCAGCTGCCGCCATATTCTCGCCTTTGCCGCCTTCCACTGCCGATTCTTCCTCTCCTTTCACGCACCTGCCGCCATATTCTCGCATTTGCCGTCTTCCAGCGCCGACTCTTCCTCTCCTTTCCCGCACCTGCCGCCATATTCTCGCCTTTGCCGCCTTCCAGCGCCAAATCTTCCTCTCCTTTCACGCAGTTGCCACCATATTCTCGCCTTTGCCGCCTTCCAGCGCCGACTCTTCCTCTCCTTTCAGGTACGTGCCACCATATTCTCGCCTTTGCCGCCTTCCACCTCTGGCTCTTCCTCTCCTTTCACGCACCTGCCGCCATATTCTCGCCTTTGCCGCCTTCCACCGCTGGCTCTTCCTCTCCTTTCACGCACCTGCTGCCATATTCTCGCCTTTGCCGCCTTCCAGCGCCGACTCTTCCTCTCCTTTCAGGTACTTGACGCGATATTCTCGCCTTTGCCGCCTTCCAGCGCCGACTCTTCCTCTCCTTTCATGCACCTGCCGCCATATTCTCGCCTTTGCCGCCTTGCACCGCCGACTCTTCCTCTCCTTTCACGCACCTGCCGCCATATTCTCGCCTTTGCCGCCTTCCAGCGCCGACTCTTCCTCTCCTTTCACGCACCTGCCGCCATATTCTCGCCTTTGCCGCCTTCCAGCGCCGACTCTTCCTCTCCTTTCACGCAGTTGCCGCCATATTCTCGCCTTTGCCGCCTTCCAGCGCCGACTCTTCCTCTCCTTTCCCGCAGTTGCCGCCATATTCTCGCCTTTGCCGCCTTCCACCGCCGACTCTTCCTCTCCTTTCACGCAGCTGCCGCCATATTCTCGCCTTTGCCGCCTTCCAGCGCCGACTCTTCCTCTCCTTTCACGCACGGGCTGCCATATTCTCGCCTTTGCCGCCTTCCCGCGCCGACTCTTCCTCTCCTTTCAGGTACGGGCCGCAATATTCTCGCCTTTGCTGCCTTCCAGCGCCGACTCTTCCTCTCCTTTCACGCACCTGCCGCCATATTCTCGCCTTTGCCGCCTTCCACCGCCGAGTCTTCCTCTCCTTTCACGCACGGGCTGCTATATTCTCGCATTTGCCGCCTTCCAGCGCCGACTCTTCCTCTCCTTTCAGGTACGTGCCGCCATATTCTCGCCTTTGCCGCCTTCCAGCGCCGACTCTTCCTCTCCTTTCACGCACCTGCCGCCATATTCTCGCCTTTGCCGCCTTCCACCGCCGACTCTTCCTCTCCTTTCACGCACCTGCCGCCATATTCTCGCCTTTGCCGCCTTCCAGCGCCGACTCTTCCTCTCCTTTCACGCACCTGCCGCCATATTCTCGCCTTTGCCGCCTTCCACCACCGACTCTTCCTCTCCTTTCACGCAGTTGCCGCCATATTCTCGCCTTTGCCGCCTTCCAGCGCCGACTCTTCCTGTCCTTTCAGGTACGTGCCGCCATATTCTCGCCTTTGCCGCCTTCCAGCGCCGACTCTTCCTCTCCTTTCATGCACGGGCTGCCATATTCTCGCCTTTGCTGCCTTCCAGCGCCGACTCTTCCTCTCCTTTCAGGTACGTGCCGCCATATTCTCGCATTTGCCGCCTTCCAGCGCCGACTCTTCCTCTCCTTTCACGCACCTGCCGCCATATTCTCGCCTTTGCCGCCTTCCACCGCCGACTCTTCCTCTCCTTTCACGCACCTGCCGCCATATTCTCGCCTTTGCCGCCTTCCAGCGCCGACTCTTCCTCTCCTTTCACGCAGTTGCCGCCATATTCTCGCCTTTGCCGCCTTCCACCGCCGGCTCTTCCTCTCCTTTCCCGCAGCTGCCGCCATATTCTCGCCTTTGCCGCCTTCCACTGCCGATTCTTCCTCTCCTTTCACGCACCTGCCACCATATTCTCGCATTTGCCGTCTTCCAGCGCCGACTCTTCCTCTCCTTTCCCGCACCTGCCGCCATATTCTCGCCTTTGCCGCCTTCCACCGCCGACTCTTCCTCTCCTTTCAGGTACGTGCCGCAATATTCTCGCCTTTGCCGCCTTCCAGCGCCGACTCTTCCTCTCCTTTCAGGTACGTGCCGCCATATTCTCGCATTTGCCGCCTTCCAGCGCCGACTCTTCCTGTTCTTTCAGGTACGTGCCGCCATATTCTCGCCTTTGCCGCCTTCCCGCGCCGACTCTTCCTCCCCTTTCAGGTACGTGCCGCCATATTCTCGCCTTTGCCGCCTTCCAGCGCCAAATCTTCCTCTCCTTTCACGCAGTTGCCACCATATTCTCGCCTTTGCCGCCTTCCAGCGCCAAATCTTCCTCTCCTTTCAGGTACGTGCCACCATATTCTCGCCTTTGTCGTCTTCCAGCGCTGGCTCTTCCTCTCCTTTCACGCACCTGCCGCCATATTCTCGCCTTTGCCGCCTTCCACCGCTGGCTCTTCCTCTCCTTTCACGCACCTGATGCCATATTCTCGCCTTTGCCGCCTTCCAGCGCCGACTCTTCCTCTCCTTTCAGGTACTTGACGCGATATTCTCGCCTTTGCTGCCTTCCAGTGTCGACTCTTCCTCTCCTTTCAGGTACGTGCCGCCATATTCTCGCCTTTGCTGCCTTTCAGCGCCGACTCTTCCTCTCCTTTCACGCACCTGCCGCCATGTTCTCGCCTTTGCCGCCTTCTACCGCCGACTCTTCCGGTCATTTCACGCACCTGCCGACATATTCTCGCCTTTGCCGCCTTCCAGCGCCGACTCTTCCTCTCCTTTCAGGTACGTGCCGCCATATTCTCGCCTTTGCCGCCTAACAGCGCCGACTCTTCCTCTCCTGTCACGCAAATGCTGCCATATTCTCGCCTTTGCCGCCTTCCACCGCCGACTCTTCCTCTCCTTTCAGGTACGTGCCGCCATATTCTCGCCTTTGCCGCCTTCCACCGCCGACTCTTCCTCTCCTTTCACGCACCTGCCGCCATATTCTCGCCTTTGCCGCCTTCCAGCGCCGACTCTTCCTCTCCTTTCACGCAGTTGCCGCCATATTCTCGCCTTTGCCGCCTTCCAGCGCCGACTCTTCCTCTCCTTTCACGCAGTTGCCGCCATATTCTCGCCTTTGCCGCCTTCCAGCGCCGACTCTTCCTCTCCTTTCACGCAGTTGCCGCCATATTCTCGCCTTTGCCGCCTTCCACCGCCGATTCTTCCTCTCCTTTCCCGCAGCTGCCGCCATATTCTCGCCTTTGCCGCCTTCCACTGCCGATTCTTCCTCTCCTTTCACGCACCTGCCGCCATATTCTCGCATTTGCCGTCTTCCAGCGCCGACTCTTCCTCTCCTTTCCCGCACCTGCCGCCATATTCTCGCCTTTGCCGCCTTCCAGCGCCAAATCTTCCTCTCCTTTCACGCAGTTGCCACCATATTCTCGCCTTTGCCGCCTTCCAGCGCCGACTCTTCCTCTCCTTTCAGGTACGTGCCACCATATTCTCGCCTTTGCCGCCTTCCACCTCTGGCTCTTCCTCTCCTTTCACGCACCTGCCGCCATATTCTCGCCTTTGCCGCCTTCCACCGCTGGCTCTTCCTCTCCTTTCACGCACCTGCTGCCATATTCTCGCCTTTGCCGCCTTCCAGCGCCGACTCTTCCTCTCCTTTCAGGTACTTGACGCGATATTCTCGCCTTTGCCGCCTTCCAGCGCCGACTCTTCCTCTCCTTTCATGCACCTGCCGCCATATTCTCGCCTTTGCCGCCTTGCACCGCCGACTCTTCCTCTCCTTTCACGCACCTGCCGCCATATTCTCGCCTTTGCCGCCTTCCAGCGCCGACTCTTCCTCTCCTTTCACGCACCTGCCGCCATATTCTCGCCTTTGCCGCCTTCCAGCGCCGACTCTTCCTCTCCTTTCACGCAGTTGCCGCCATATTCTCGCCTTTGCCGCCTTCCAGCGCCAAATCTTCCTCTCCTTTCACGCAGTTGCCGCCATATTCTCGCCTTTGCCGCCTTCCACCGCCGACTCTTCCTCTCCTTTCACGCAGCTGCCGCCATATTCTCGCCTTTGCCGCCTTCCAGCGCCGACTCTTCCTCTCCTTTCCCGCACCTGCCGCCATATTCTCGCCTTTGCCGCCTTCCACTGCCGATTCTTCCTCTCCTTTCCCGCAGTTGCCGCCATATTCTCGCCTTTGCCGCCTTCCAGCGCCGACTCTTCCTGTTCTTTCAGGTACGTGCCGCCATATTCTCGCCTTTGCCGCCTTCCACTGTCGACTCTTCCTCTCCTTTCAGGTACGTGCCGCCATATTCTCGCCTTTGCCGCCTTCCAGCGCCGACTCTTCCTCTCCTTTCAGGTACGTGCCACCATATTCTCGCCTTTGCCGCCTTCCACCGCTGGCTCTTCCTCTCCTTTCCCGCACCTGCCGCCATATTCTCGCCTTTGCCGCCTTCCACCGCTGGCTCTTCCTCTCCTTTCACGCACCTGATGCCATATTCTCGCCTTTGCTGCCTTCCAGTGTCGACTCTTCCTCTCCTTTCAGGTACGTGCCGCCATATTCTCGCCTTTGCTGCCTTTCAGCGCCGACTCTTCCTCTCCTTTCACGCAGCTGCCGCCATATTCTCGCCTTTGCCGCCTTCTACCGCCGACTCTTCCGGTCATTTCACGCACCTGCCGACATATTCTCGCCTTTGCCGCCTTCCAGCGCCGACTCTTCCTGTCCTTTCAGGTACGTGCCGCCATATTCTCGCCTTTGCCGCCTAACAGCGCCGAGTCTTCCTCTCCTTAGAGGTTGTGTCGCCATATTCTCGCCTTTGCCGCCTTCCACCGCCGACTCTTCCTCTCCTTTCACGCAGCTGCCACCATATTCTTGCATTTGCCGCCTTCCAGCGCCGACTCTTCCTCTCCTTTCACGCAGCTGCCGCCATATTCTCGCCTTTGCCGCCTTCCAGCGCCGACTCTTCCTCTCCTTTCACGCACGGGCTGCCATATTCTCGCCTTTGCCGCCTTCCCGCGCCGACTCTTCCTCTCCTTTCAGGTACGGGCCGCAATATTCTCGCCTTTGCTGCCTTCCAGCGCCGACTCTTCCTCTCCTTTCACGCACCTGCCGCCATATTCTCGCCTTTGCCGCCTTCCACCGCCGAGTCTTCCTCTCCTTTCACGCACGGGCTGCTATATTCTCGCATTTGCCGCCTTCCAGCGCCGACTCTTCCTCTCCTTTCAGGTACGTGCCGCCATATTCTCGCCTTTGCCGCCTTCCAGCGCCGACTCTTCCTCTCCTTTCACGCACCTGCCGCCATATTCTCGCCTTTGCCGCCTTCCACCGCCGACTCTTCCTCTCCTTTCACGCACCTGCCGCCATATTCTCGCCTTTGCCGCCTTCCAGCGCCGACTCTTCCTCTCCTTTCACGCACCTGCCGCCATATTCTCGCCTTTGCCGCCTTCCACCACCGACTCTTCCTCTCCTTTCACGCAGTTGCCGCCATATTCTCGCCTTTGCCGCCTTCCAGCGCCGACTCTTCCTGTCCTTTCAGGTACGTGCCGCCATATTCTCGCCTTTGCCGCCTTCCAGCGCCGACTCTTCCTCTCCTTTCATGCACGGGCTGCCATATTCTCGCCTTTGCTGCCTTCCAGCGCCGACTCTTCCTCTCCTTTCAGGTACGTGCCGCCATATTCTCGCATTTGCCGCCTTCCAGCGCCGACTCTTCCTCTCCTTTCACGCACCTGCCGCCATATTCTCGCCTTTGCCGCCTTCCACCGCCGACTCTTCCTCTCCTTTCACGCACCTGCCGCCATATTCTCGCCTTTGCCGCCTTCCAGCGCCGACTCTTCCTCTCCTTTCACGCAGTTGCCGCCATATTCTCGCCTTTGCCGCCTTCCACCGCCGGCTCTTCCTCTCCTTTCCCGCAGCTGCCGCCATATTCTCGCCTTTGCCGCCTTCCACCGCCGACTCTTCCTCTCCTTTCAGGTACGTGCCGCAATATTCTCGCCTTTGCCGCCTTCCAGCGCCGACTCTTCCTCTCCTTTCAGGTACGTGCCGCCATATTCTCGCATTTGCCGCCTTCCAGCGCCGACTCTTCCTGTTCTTTCAGGTACGTGCCGCCATATTCTCGCCTTTGCCGCCTTCCCGCGCCGACTCTTCCTCCCCTTTCAGGTACGTGCCGCCATATTCTCGCCTTTGCCGCCTTCCAGCGCCAAATCTTCCTCTCCTTTCACGCAGTTGCCACCATATTCTCGCCTTTGCCGCCTTCCAGCGCCAAATCTTCCTCTCCTTTCAGGTACGTGCCACCATATTCTCGCCTTTGTCGTCTTCCAGCGCTGGCTCTTCCTCTCCTTTCACGCACCTGCCGCCATATTCTCGCCTTTGCCGCCTTCCACCGCTGGCTCTTCCTCTCCTTTCACGCACCTGATGCCATATTCTCGCCTTTGCCGCCTTCCAGCGCCGACTCTTCCTCTCCTTTCAGGTACTTGACGCGATATTCTCGCCTTTGCTGCCTTCCAGTGTCGACTCTTCCTCTCCTTTCAGGTACGTGCCGCCATATTCTCGCCTTTGCTGCCTTTCAGCGCCGACTCTTCCTCTCCTTTCACGCACCTGCCGCCATGTTCTCGCCTTTGCCGCCTTCTACCGCCGACTCTTCCGGTCATTTCACGCACCTGCCGACATATTCTCGCCTTTGCCGCCTTCCAGCGCCGACTCTTCCTCTCCTTTCAGGTACGTGCCGCCATATTCTCGCCTTTGCCGCCTAACAGCGCCGACTCTTCCTCTCCTGTCACGCAAATGCTGCCATATTCTCGCCTTTGCCGCCTTCCACCGCCGACTCTTCCTCTCCTTTCAGGTACGTGCCGCCATATTCTCGCCTTTGCCGCCTTCCAGCGCCGACTCTTCCTCTCCTTTCACGCACCTGCCGCCATATTCTCGCCTTTGCCGCCTTCCACCGCCGACTCTTCCTCTCCTTTCACGCAGGTGCCGCCATATTCTCGCCTTTGCCGCCTTCCAGCGCCGACTCTTCCTCTCCTTTCACGCACCTGCCGCCATATTCTCGCCTTTGCCGCCTTCCACCACCGAGTCTTCCTCTCCTTTCACGCAGTTGCCGCCATATTCTCGCCTTTGCCGCCTTCCAGCGCCGACTCTTCCTGTCCTTTCAGGTACGTGCCGCCATATTCTCGCCTTTGCCGCCTTCCAGCGCCGACTCTTCCTCTCCTTTCATGCACGGGCTGCCATATTCTCGCCTTTGCTGCCTTCCAGCGCTGACTCTTCCTCTCCTTTCAGGTAATTGCCGCCATATTCTCACCTTTGCCGCCTTCCACTGCCGACTCTTCCTCTCCTTTCACGCACCTGCCGCCATATTCTCGCCTTTGCCGCCTTCCACCGCCGACTCTTCCTCTCCTTTCACGCACCTGCCGCCATATTCTCGCCTTTGCCGCCTTCCAGCGCCGACTCTTCCTCTCCTTTCACGCAGTTGCCGCCATATTCTCGCCTTTGCCGCCTTCCAGCGCCGACTCTTCCTCTCCTTTCACGCAGTTGCCGCCATATTCTCGCCTTTGCCGCCTTCCAGCGCCGACTCTTCCTCTCCTTTCACGCAGTTGCCGCCATATTCTCGCCTTTGCCGCCTTCCACCGCCGGCTCTTCCTCTCCTTTCCCGCAGCTGCCGCCATATTCTCGCCTTTGCCGCCTTCCACTGCCGATTCTTCCTCTCCTTTCACGCACCTGCCGCCATATTCTCGCATTTGCCGTCTTCCAGCGCCGACTCTTCCTCTCCTTTCCCGCACCTGCCGCCATATTCTCGCCTTTGCCGCCTTCCAGCGCCAAATCTTCCTCTCCTTTCACGCAGTTGCCACCATATTCTCGCCTTTGCCGCCTTCCAGCGCCGACTCTTCCTCTCCTTTCAGGTACGTGCCACCATATTCTCGCCTTTGCCGCCTTCCACCGCTGGCTCTTCCTCTCCTTTCACGCACCTGCCGCCATATTCTCGCCTTTGCCGCCTTCCACCGCTGGCTCTTCCTCTCCTTTCACGCACCTGCTGCCATATTCTCGCCTTTGCCGCCTTCCAGCGCCGACTCTTCCTCTCCTTTCAGGTACTTGACGCGATATTCTCGCCTTTGCTGCCTTCCAGTGTCGACTCTTCCTCTCCTTTCAGGTACGTGCCGCCATATTCTCGCCTTTGCCGCCTTCCAGCGCCGACTCTTCCTCTCCTTTCACGCACCTGCCGCCATATTCTCGCCTTTGCCGCCTTCCACCGCCGACTCTTCCTCTCCTTTCAGGTACGTGCCGCCATATTCTCGCCTTTGCCGCCTTCCAGCGCCGACTCTTCCTCTACTTTCACGCACCTGCCGCCATATTCTCGCCTTTGCCGCCTTCCAGCGCCGACTCTTCCTCTCCTTTCACGCAGTTGCCGCCATATTCTCGCCTTTGCCGCCTTCCAGCGCCGACTCTTCCTCTCCTTTCCCGCAGTTGCCGCCATATTCTCGCCTTTGCCGCCTTCCACCGCCGGCCCTTCCTCTCCTTTCCCGCAGCTGCCGCCATATTCTCGCCTTTGCCGCCTTCCAGCGCCGACTCTTCCTCTCCTTTCCCGCAGTTGCCGCCATATTCTCGCCTTTGCCGCCTTCCAGCGCCGACTCTTCCTGTTCTTTCAGGTACGTGCCGCCATATTCTCGCCTTTGCCGCCTTCCACTGCCGACTCTTCCTCTCCTTTCAGGTACGTGCCGCCATATTCTCGCCTTTGCCGCCTTCCAGCGCCGATTCTTCCTCTCCTTTCAGGTACGTGCCACCATATTCTCGCCTTTGCCGCCTTCCACCGCTGGCTCTTCCTCTCCTTTCACGCACCTGCCGCCATATTCTCGCCTTTGCCGCCTTCCACCGCTGGCTCTTCCTCTCCTTTCACGCACCTGATGCCATATTCTCGCCTTTGCTGCCTTCCAGTGTCGACTCTTCCTCTCCTTTCAGGTACGTGCCGCCATATTCTCGCCTTTGCTGCCTTTCAGCGCCGACTCTTCCTCTCCTTTCACGCAGCTGCCGCCATATTCTCGCCTTTGCCGCCTTCTACCGCCGACTCTTCCGGTCATTTCACGCACCTGCCGACATATTCTCGCCTTTGCCGCCTTCCAGCGCCGACTCTTCCTCTCCTTTCAGGTACGTGCCGCCATATTCTCGCCTTTGCCGCCTAACAGCGCCGACTCTTCCTCTCCTTAGAGGTTGTGTCGCCATATTCTCGCCTTTGCCGCCTTCCACCGCCGACTCTTCCTCTCCTTTCACGCAGCTGCCACCATATTCTTGCATTTGCCGCCTTCCAGCGCCGACTCTTCCTCTCCTTTCACGCAGCTGCCGCCATATTCTCGCCTTTGCCGCCTTCCACCGCCGAGTCTTCCTCTCCTTTCACGCACGGGCTGCCATATTCTCGCCTTTGCCGCCTTCCCGCGCCGACTCTTCCTCTCCTTTCAGGTACGGGCCGCAATATTCTCGCCTTTGCTGCCTTCCAGCGCCGACTCTTCCTCTCCTTTCACGCACCTGCCGCCATATTCTCGCCTTTGCCGCCTTCCACCGCCGAGTCTTCCTCTCCTTTCACGCACGGGCTGCTATATTCTCGCATTTGCCGCCTTCCAGCGCCGACTCTTCCTCTCCTTTCAGGTACGTGCCGCCATATTCTCGCCTTTGCCGCCTTCCAGCGCCGACTCTTCCTCTCCTTTCACGCACCTGCCGCCATATTCTCGCCTTTGCCGCCTTCCACCGCCGACTCTTCCTCTCCTTTCACGCACCTGCCGCCATATTCTCGCCTTTGCCGCCTTCCAGCGCCGACTCTTCCTCTCCTTTCACGCACCTGCCGCCATATTCTCGCCTTTGCCGCCTTCCACCACCGACTCTTCCTCTCCTTTCACGCAGTTGCCGCCATATTCTCGCCTTTGCCGCCTTCCAGCGCCGACTCTTCCTGTCCTTTCAGGTACGTGCCGCCATATTCTCGCCTTTGCCGCCTTCCAGCGCCGACTCTTCCTCTCCTTTCATGCACGGGCTGCCATATTCTCGCCTTTGCTGCCTTCCAGCGCCGACTCTTCCTCTCCTTTCACGCACCTGCCGCCATATTCTCGCCTTTGCCGCCTTCCACCACCGACTCTTCCTCTCCTTTCACGCAGTTGCCGCCATATTCTCGCCTTTGCCGCCTTCCAGCGCCGACTCTTCCTGTCCTTTCAGGTACGTGCCGCCATATTCTCGCCTTTGCCGCCTTCCAGCGCCGACTCTTCCTCTCCTTTCATGCACGGGCTGCCATATTCTCGCCTTTGCCGCCTTCCAGCGCCGACTCTTCCTCTCCTTTCCCGCACCTGCCGCCATATTCTCGCCTTTGCCGCCTTCCACCGCCGACTCTTCCTCTCCTTTCACGCACCTGCCGCCATATTCTCGCCTTTGCCGCCTTCCAGCGCCGACTCTTCCTCTCCTTTCACGCAGTTGCCGCCATATTCTCGCCTTTGCCGCCTTCCAGCGCCGACTCTTCCTCTCCTTTCACGCAGTTGCCGCCCTATTCTCGCATTTGCCGCCTTCCAGCGCCGACTCTTCCTCTCCTTTCACGCAGTTGCCGCCATATTCTCGCCTTTGCCGCCTTCCACCGCCGGCTCTTCCTCTCCTTTCCCGCAGCTGCCGCCATATTCTCGCCTTTGCCGCCTTCCACCGCCGACTCTTCCTCTCCTTTCACGCACCTGCCGCCATATTCTCGCCTTTGCCGCCTTCCAGCGCCGACTCTTCCTCTCCTTTCACGCACCTGCCGCCATATTCTCGTCTTTGCCGCCTTCCACCACCGACTCTTCCTCTCCTTTCACGCAGTTGCCGCCATATTCTCGCCTTTGCCGCCTAACAGCGCCGACTCTTCCTGTCCTTTCAGGTACGTGCCGCCATATTCTCGCCTTTGCCGCCTTCCAGCGCCGACTCTTCCTCTCCTTTCATGCACGGGCTGCCATATTCTCGCCTTTGCTGCCTTCCAGCGCCGACTCTTCCTCTCCTTTCACGCACCTGCCGCCATATTCTCGCCTTTGCCGCCTTCCACCACCGACTCTTCCTCTCCTTTCACGCAGTTGCCGCCATATTCTCGCCTTTGCCGCCTTCCAGCGCCGACTCTTCCTGTCCTTTCAGGTACGTGCCGCCATATTCTCGCCTTTGCCGCCTTCCAGCGCCGACTCTTCCTCTCCTTTCATGCACGGGCTGCCATATTCTCGCCTTTGCCGCCTTCCACCGCCGGCTCTTCCTCTCCTTTCCCGCAGCTGCCGCCATATTCTCGCCTTTGCCGCCTTCCACCGCCGACTCTTCCTCTCCTTTCACGCACCTGCCGCCATATTCTCGCCTTTGCCGCCTTCCAGCGCCGACTCTTCCTCTCCTTTCACGCAGTTGCCGCCATATTCTCGCCTTTGCCGCCTTCCAGCGCCGACTCTTCCTCTCCTTTCACGCAGTTGCCGCCCTATTCTCGCATTTGCCGCCTTCCAGCGCCGACTCTTCCTCTCCTTTCACGCAGTTGCCGCCATATTCTCGCCTTTGCCGCCTTCCACCGCCGGCTCTTCCTCTCCTTTCCCGCAGCTGCCGCCATATTCTCGCCTTTGCCGCCTTCCACTGCCGATTCTTCCTCTCCTTTCACGCACCTGCCACCATATTCTCGCATTTGCCGCCTTCCAGCGCCGACTCTTCCTCTCCTTTCCCGCACCTGCCGCCATATTCTCGCCTTTGCCGCCTTCCACCGCCGACTCTTCCTCTCCTTTCAGGTACGTGCCGCAATATTCTCGCCTTTGCCGCCTTCCAGCGAAGACTCTTCCTGTTCTTTCAGGTACGTGCCGCCATATTCTCGGCTTTGCCGCCTTCCAGCGCCGACTCTTCCTCTCCTTTCAGGTACGTGCCGCCATATTCTCGCCTTTGCCGCCTTCCAGCGCCGACTCTTCCTCCCCTTTCAGGTACGTGCCGCCATATTCTCGCCTTTGCCGCCTTCCAGCGCCAAATCTTCCTCTCCTTTCACGCAGTTGCCACCATATTCTCGCCTTTGCCGCCTTCCAGCGCCAAATCTTCCTCTCCTTTCAGGTACGAGCCACCATATTCTCGCCTTTGTCGTCTTCCAGCGCTGGCTCTTCCTCTCCTTTCACGCACCTGCCGCCATATTCTCGCCTTTGCCGCCTTCCACCGCTGGCTCTTCCTCTCCTTTCACGCACCTGATGCCATATTCTCGCCTTTGCCGCCTTCCAGCGCCGACTCTTCCTCTCCTTTCAGGTACTTGACGCGATATTCTCGCCTTTGCTGCCTTCCAGTGTCGACTCTTCCTCTCCTTTCAGGTACGTGCCGCCATATTCTCGCCTTTGCTGCCTTTCAGCGCCGACTCTTCCTCTCCTTTCACGCAGCTGCCGCCATGTTCTCGCCTTTGCCGCCTTCTACCGCCGACTCTTCCGGTCATTTCACGCACCTGCCGACATATTCTCGCCTTTGCCGCCTTCCAGCGCCGACTCTTCCTCTCCTTTCAGGTACGTGCCGCCATATTCTCGCCTTTGCCGCCTAACAGCGCCGACTCTTCCTCTCCTGTCACGCAAATGCTGCCATATTCTCGCCTTTGCCGCCTTCCACCGCCGACTCTTCCTCTCCTTTCACGCAGCTGCCACCATATTCTTGCATTTGCCGCCTTCCAGCGCCGACTCTTCCTCTCCTTTCACGCAGCTGCCGCCATATTCTCGCCTTTGCCGCCTTCCACCGCCGAGTCTTCCTCTCCTTTCACGCACGGGCTGCCATATTCTCGCCTTTGCCGCCTTCCCGCGCCGACTCTTCCTCTCCTTTCAGGTACGGGCCGCAATATTCTCGCCTTTGCCGCCTTCCAGCGCCGACTCTTCCTCTCCTTTCACGCACCTGCCGCCATATTCTCGCCTTTGCCGCCTTCCACCGCCGAGTCTTCCTCTCCTTTCACGCACGGGCTGCTATATTCTCGCATTTGCCGCCTTCCAGCGCCGACTCTTCCTCTCCTTTCACGGAGCTGCCGCCATATTCTCGCCTTTGCCGCCTTCCACCACCGACTCTTCCTCTCCTTTCACGCAGTTGCCGCCATATTCTCGCCTTTGCCGCCTTCCAGCGCCGACTCTTCCTGTCCTTTCAGGTACGTGCCGCCATATTCTCGCCTTTGCCGCCTTCCAGCGCCGACTCTTCCTCTCCTTTCATGCACGGGCTGCCATATTCTCGCCTTTGCTGCCTTCCAGCGCCGACTCTTCCTCTCCTTTCAGGTACGTGCCGCCATATTCTCACCTTTGCCGCCTTCCACTGCCGACTCTTCCTCTCCTTTCACGCACCTGCCGCCATATTCTCGCCTTTGCCGCCTTCCAGCGCCGACTCTTCCTCTCCTTTCACGCACCTGCCGCCATATTCTCGCCTTTGCCGCCTTCCAGCGCCGACTCTTCCTCTCCTTTCACGCAGTTGCCGCCATATTCTCGCCTTTGCCGCCTTCCAGCGCCGACTCTTCCTCTCCTTTCACGCAGTTGCCGCCATATTCTCGCCTTTGCCGCCTTCCAGCGCCGACTCTTCCTCTCCTTTCGGGTACGTGCCGCCATATTCTCGGCTTTGCCGCCTTCCAGCGCCGACTCTTCCTCTCCTTTCAGGTACGTGCCACCATATTCTCGCCTTTGCCGCCTTCCAGCGCCGACTCTTCCTCTCCTTTCAGGTACTTTACGCGATATTCTCGCCTTTGCTGCCTTCCAGTGTCGACTCTTCCTCTCCTTTCAGGTACGTGCCGCCATATTCTCGCCTTTGCCGCCTTCCAGCGCCGACTCTTCCTCTCCTTTCACGCAGGTGCCGCCATATTCTCGCCTTTGCCGCCTTCCAGCGCCGACTCTTCCTCTCCTTTCCCGCAGTTGCCGCCATATTCTCGCCTTTGCCGCCTTCCACCGCCGACTCTTCCTCTCCTTTCACGCAGCTGCCGCCATATTCTCGCCTTTGCCGCCTTCCACCGCCGACTCTTCCTCTCCTTTCACGCAGTTGCCGCCATATTCTCGCCTTTGCCGCCTTCCAGCGCCGACTCTTCCTCTCCTTTCCCGCAGTTGCCGCCATATTCTCGCCTTTGCCGCCTTCCACCGCCGGCCCTTCCTCTCCTTTCCCGCAGCTGCCGCCATATTCTCGCCTTTGCCGCCTTCCAGCGCCGACTCTTCCTCTCCTTTCCCGCACCTGCCGCCATATTCTCGCCTTTGCCGCCTTCCACCGCCGACTCTTCCTCTCCTTTCAGGTACGTGCCGCAATATTCTCGCCTTTGCCGCCTTCCAGCGCCGACTCTTCTTCTCCTTTCAGGTACGTGCCGCCATATTCTCGCCTTTGCCGCCTTCCAGCGCCGACTCTTCCTGTTCTTTCAGGTACGTGCCGCCATATTCTCGCCTTTGCCGCCTTCCACTGCCGACTCTTCCTCTCCTTTCACGCAGTTGCCGCCATATTCTCGCCTTTGCCGCCTTCCAGCGCCAAATCTTCCTCTCCTTTCACGCAGTTGCCGCCATATTCTCGCCTTTGCCGCCTTCCAGCGCCGACTCTTCCTCTCCTTTCAGGTACGTGCCACCATATTCTCGCCTTTGCCGCCTTCCACCGCTGGCTCTTCCTCTCCTTTCACGCACCTGCCGCCATATTCTCGCCTTTGCTGCCTTCCACCGCTGGCTCTTCCTCTCCTTTCACGCACCTGATGCCATATTCTCGCCTTTGCCGCCTTCCAGCGCCGACTCTTCCTCTCCTTTCAGGTACTTGACGCGATATTCTCGCCTTTGCCGCCTTCCAGCGCCGACTCTTCCTCTCCTTTCAGGTACGTGCCGCCATATTCTCGCCTTTGCTGCCTTTCAGCGCCGACTCTTCCTCTCCTTTCACGCAGCTGCCGCCATATTCTCGCCTTTGTCGTCTTCCAGCGCCAAATCTTCTTCTACTTTCACGTACTTGCCGCGATATTCTCGCCTTTGCCGCCTTCCAGCGCCGACTCTTCCTCTCCTTTCACGCAGTTGCCGCCATATTCTCGCCTTTGCCGCCTTCCAGCGCCGACTCTTCCTCTCCTTTCACGCAGCTGCCGCCATATTCTCGCCTTTGCCGTCTTCCAGCGCCGACTCTTCCTCTACTTTCACGCACCTGCCGCCATATTCTCGCCTTTGCTGCCTTCCAGCGCCGACTCTTCCTCTCCTTTCAGGTACGTGCCGCCATATTCTCGCCTTTGCCGCCTTCCAGCGCCGGCTCTTCCTCTCCTTTCACGCACCTGCCGCCATATTCTCGCGTTTGCCGCCTTCCAGCGCTGACTCTTCCTGTCCTTTCAGGTACGTGCCGCCATATTCTCGCCTTTGCCGCCTTCCAGCGCCGACTCTTCCTCTCCTTTGACGTACGTGTCGCCATATTCTCGCCTTTGCCGCCTTGCAGCGCCGATTCTTCCTCTCCTTTCATGCACGGGCTGCCATATTCTCGCCTTTGCCGCCTTCCAGCGCCGACTCTTCCTCTCCTTTCAGGTACGTGCCACCATATTCTCGCCTTTGCCGCCTTCCAGCGCCGACTCTTCCTCTCCTTTCACGCAGTTGCCGCCATATTCTCGCCTTTGCCGCCTTCCACCGCTGGCTCTTCCTCTCCTTTCACGCACCTGCCGCCATATTCTCGCCTTTGCCGCCTTCCACCGCCGACTCTTCCTCTCCTTTCAGGAACTTGACGCGATATTCTCGCCTTTGCTGCCTTCCAGTGTCGACTCTTCCTCTCCTTTCAGGTACGTGCCGCCATATTCTCGCCTTTGCCGCCTTCCAGCGCCGACTCTTCCTCTCCTTTCACGCAGTTGCCGCCATATTCTCGCCTTTGCCGCCTTCCACCGCCGACTCTTCCTCTCCTTTCACGCACCTGCCGACATATTCTCGCCTTTGCCGCCTTCCAGCGCCGACTCTTCCTCTCCTTTCACGCACCTGCCGCCATATTCTCGCCTTTGCCGCCTTGCAGTGCCGACTCTTCCTCTCCTTTCATGCAGTTGCCGCCATATTCTCGCCTTTGCCGCCTTCCAGCGCCGACTCTTCCTCTCCTTTCCCGCAGTTGCCGCCATATTCTCGCCTTTGCCGCCTTCCACCGCCGGCCCTTCCTCTCCTTTCCCGCAGCTGCCGCCATATTCTCGCCTTTGCCGCCTTCCAGCGCCGACTCTTCCTCTCCTTTCCCGCACCTGCCGCCATATTCTCGCCTTTGCCGCCTTCCAGCGCCGACTCTTCTTCTCCTTTCAGGTACGTGCCGCCATATTCTCGCCTTTGCCGCCTTCCAGCGCCGACTCTTCCTGTTCTTTCAGGTACGTGCCGCCATATTCTCGCCTTTGCCGCCTTCCACCGCCGAGTCTTCCTCTCCTTTCAGGTACGTGCCGCCATATTCTCGCCTTTGCCGCCTTCCAGCGCCAAATCTTCCTCTCCTTTCACGCAGTTGCCGCCATATTCTCGCCTTTGCCGCCTTCCAGCGCCGACTCTTCCTCTCCTTTCAGGTACGTGCCACCATATTCTCGCCTTTGCCGCCTTCCACCGCTGGCTCTTCCTCTGCTTTCACGCACCTGCCGCCATATTCTCGCCTTTGCCGCCTTCCACCGCTGGCTCTTCCTCTCCTTTCACGCACCTGATGCCATATTCTCGCCTTTGCCGCCTTCCAGCGCCGACTCTTCCTCTCCTTTCAGGTACTTGACGCGATATTCTCGCCTTTGCTGCCTTCCAGTGTCGACTCTTCCTCTCCTTTCAGGTACGTGCCGCCATATTCTCGCCTTTGCTGCCTTTCAGCGCCGACTCTTCCTCTCCTTTCACGCAGCTGCCGCCATATTCTCGCCTTTGCCGCCTTCTACCGCCGACTCTTCCGGTCATTTCACGCACCTGCCGACATATTCTCGCCTTTGCCGCCTTCCAGCGCCGACTCTTCCTCTCCTTTCAGGTACGTGCCGCCATATTCTCGCCTTTGCCGCCTAACAGCGCCGACTCTTCCTCTCCTGTCACGCAAATGCTGCCATATTCTCGCCTTTGCCGCCTTCCACCGCCGACTCTTCCTCTCCTTTCACGCAGCTGCCACCATATTCTTGCATTTGCCGCCTTCCAGCGCCGACTCTTCCTCTCCTTTCACGCAGCTGCCGCCATATTCTCGCCTTTGCCGCCTTCCACCGCCGAGTCTTCCTCTACTTTCACGCACGGGCTGCCATATTCTCGCCTTTGCCGCCTTCCCGCGCCGACTCTTCCTCTCCTTTCAGGTACGGGCCGCAATATTCTCGCCTTTGCCGCCTTCCAGCGCCGACTCTTCCTCTCCTTTCACGCACCTGCCGCCATATTCTCGCCTTTGCCGCCTTCCACCGCCGAGTCTTCCTCTCCTTTCACGCACGGGCTGCTATATTCTCGCATTTGCCGCCTTCCAGCGCCGACTCTTCCTCTCCTTTCAGGTACGTGCCGCCATATTCTCGCCTTTGCCGCCTTCCAGCGCCGACTCTTCCTCTCCTTTCACGCACCTGCCGCCATATTCTCGCCTTTGCCGCCTTCCACCGCCGACTCTTCCTCTCCTTTCACGCACCTGCCGCCATATTCTCGCCTTTGCCGCCTTCCAGCGCCGACTCTTCCTCTCCTTTCACGCACCTGCCGCCATATTCTCGCCTTTGCCGCCTTCCACCACCGACTCTTCCTCTCCTTTCACGCAGTTGCCGCCATATTCTCGCCTTTGCCGCCTTCCACCGCCGACTCTTCCTCTCCTTTCAGGTACGTGCCGCCATATTCTCGCCTTTGCCGCCTTCCAGCGCCGACTCTTCCTCTCCTTTCATGCACGGGCTGCCATATTCTCGCCTTTGCTGCCTTCCAGCGCCGACTCTTCCTCTCCTTTCAGGTACGTGCCGCCATATTCTCACCTTTGCCGCCTTCCACTGCCGACTCTTCCTCTCCTTTCACGCACCTGCCGCCATATTCTCGCCTTTGCCGCCTTCCAGCGCCGACTCTTCCTCTCCTTTCACGCACCTGCCGCCATATTCTCGCCTTTGCCGCCTTCCAGCGCCGACTCTTCCTCTCCTTTCACGCAGTTGCCGCCATATTCTCGCCTTTGCCGCCTTCCACCGCCGACTCTTCCTCTCCTTTCACGCAGTTGCCGCCATATTCTCGCCTTTGCCGCCTTCCAGCGCCGACTCTTCCTCTCCTTTCCCGCACCTGCCGCCATATTCTCGCCTTTGCCGCCTTCCACCGCCGACTCTTCCTCTCCTTTCAGGTACGTGCCGCAATATTCTCGCCTTTGCCGCCTTCCAGCGCCGACTCTTCCTCTCCTTTCAGGTACGTGCCGCCATATTCTCGCCTTTGCCGCCTTCCAGCGCCGACTCTTCCTGTTCTTTCAGGTACGTGCCGCCATATTCTCGCCTTTGCCGCCTTCCCGCGCCGACTCTTCCTCCCCTTTCAGGTACGTGCCGCCATATTCTCGCCTTTGCCGCCTTCCAGCGCCAAATCTTCCTCTCCTTTCACGCAGTTGCCACCATATTCTCGCCTTTGCCGCCTTCCAGCGCCAAATCTTCCTCTCCTTTCAGGTACGTGCCGCCATATTCTCGCCTTTGCCGCCTTCCACCGCTGGCTCTTCCTCTCCTTTCACGCACCTGCCGCCATATTCTCGCCTTTGCCGCCTTCCACCGCTGGCTCTTCCTCTCCTTTCACGCACCTGATGCCATATTCTCGCCTTTGCCGCCTTCCAGCGCCGGCTCTTCCTCTCCTTTCAGGTACTTGACGCGATATTCTCGCCTTTGCTGCCTTGCAGTGTCGACTCTTCCTCTCCTTTCAGGTACGTGCCGCCATATTCTCGCCTTTGCTGCCTTTCAGCGCCGACTTTTCCTCTCCTTTCACGCAGCTGCCGCCATATTCTCGCCTTTGCCGCCTTCTACCGCCGACACTTCCGGTCATTTCACGCACCTGCCGACATATTCTCGCCTTTGCCGCCTTCCAGCGCCGACTCTTCCTCTCCTTTCAGGTACGTGCCGCCATATTCTCGCCTTTGCCGCCTAACAGCGCCGACTCTTCCTCTCCTGTCACGCAAATGCTGCCATATTCTCGCCTTTGCCGCCTTCCACCGCCGAGTCTTCCTCTCCTTTCACGCACGGGCTGCCATATTCTCGCCTTTGCCGCCTTCCACCGCCGGCTCTTCCTCTCCTTTCAGGTACGGGCCGCAATATTCTCGGCTTTGCCGCCTTCCAGCGCCGACTCTTCCTCTCCTTTCACGCACCTGCCGCCATATTCTCGCCTTTGCCGCCTTCCACCGCCGACTGTTCCTCTCCTTTCAAGCAGCTGCCACCATATTCTTGCATTTGCCGCCTTCCAGCGCCGACTCTTCCTCTCCTTTCACGCAGCTGCCGCCATATTCTCGCCTTTGCCGCCTTCCACCGCCGAGTCTTCCTCTCCTTTCACGCACGGGCTGCCATATTCTCGCCTTTGCCGCCTTCCCGCGCCGACTCTTCCTCTCCTTTCAGGTACGGGCCGCAATATTCTCGGCTTTGCCGCCTTCCAGCGCCGACTCTTCCTCTCCTTTCACGCACCTGCCGCCATATTCTCGCCTTTGCCGCCTTCCACCGCCGAGTCTTCCTCTCCTTTCACGCACGGGCTGCTATATTCTCGCATTTGCCGCCTTCCAGCGCCGACTCTTCCTCTCCTTTCAGGTACGTGCCGCCATATTCTCGCCTTTGCCGCCTTCCAGCGCCGACTCTTCCTCTCCTTTCACGCACCTGCCGCCATATTCTCGCCTTTGCCGCCCTCCACCGCCGACTCTTCCTCTCCTTTCACGCACCTGCCGCCATATTCTCGCCTTTGCCGCCTTCCAGCGCCGACTCTTCCTCTCCTTTCACGCACCTGCCGCCATATTCTCGTCTTTGCCGCCTTCCACCACCGAGTCTTCCTCTCCTTTCACGCAGTTGCCGCCATATTCTCGCCTTTGCCGCCTTCCAGCGCCGACTCTTCCTGTCCTTTCAGGTACGTGCCGCCATATTCTCGCCTTTGCCGCCTTCCAGCGCCGACTCTTCCTCTCCTTTCACGCACCTGCCGCCATATTCTCGCCTTTGCCGCCTTCCAGCGCCGACTCTTCCTCTCCTTTCACGCACCTGCCGCCATATTCTCGCCTTTGCCGCCTTCCAGCGCCGACTCTTCCTCTCCTTTCACGCAGTTGCCGCCATATTCTCGCCTTTGCCGCCTTCCAGCGCCGACTCTTCCTCTCCTTTCACGCAGTTGCCGCCATATTCTCGCCTTTGCCGCCTTCCAGCGCCGACTCTTCCTCTCCTTTCACGCAGTTGCCGCCATATTCTCGCGTTTGTCGCCTTCCTGCGCCAAATCTTCCTCTCCTTTCACGCAGCTGCCGCCATATTCTCGCCTTTGCCGCCTTCCACTGCCGATTCTTCCTCTCCTTTCACGCACCTGCCGCCATATTCTCGCATTTGCCGCCTTCCAGCGCCGACTCTTCCTCTCCTTTCCCGCACCTGCCGCCATATTCTCGCCTTTGCCGCCTTCCACCGCCGACTCTTCCTCTCCTTTCAGGTACGTGCCGCAATATTCTCGCCTTTGCCGCCTTCCAGCGCCGACTCTTCCTCTCCTTTCAGGTACGTGCCGCCATATTCTCGCCTTTGCCGCCTTGCAGCGCCGACTCTTCCTGTTCTTTCAGGTACGTGCCGCCATATTCTCGCCTTTGCCGCCTTCCCGCGCCGACTCTTCCTCTCCTTTCAGGTACGTGCCGCCATATTCTCGCATTTGCCGCCTTCCAGCGCCAAATCTTCCTCTCCTTTCACGCACCTGCCGCCATATTCTCGCCTTTGCCGCCTTCCAGCGCCAAATCTTCCTCTCCTTTCAGGTACGTGCCGCCATATTCTCGCCTTTGCCGCCTTCCACCGCTGGCTCTTCCTCTCCTTTCACGCACCTGCCGCCATATTCTCGCCTTTGCCGCCTTCCACCGCCGGCTCTTCCTCTCCTTTCACGCACCTGATGCCATATTCTCGCCTTTGCCGCCTTCCAGCGCCGACTCTTCCTCTCCTTTCAGGTACTTGACGCGATATTCTCGCCTTTGCTGCCTTCCATTGTCGACTCTTCCTCTCCTTTCAGGTACGTGCCGCCATATTCTCGCCTTTGCCGCCTTCCAGCGCCGACTCTTCCTCTCCTTTCACGCACCTGCCGCCATATTCTCGCCTTTGCCGCCTTCCACCGCCGACTCTTCCTCTCCTTTCACGCACCTGCCGCCATATTCTCGCATTTGCCGCCTTCCAGCGCCGACTCTTCCTCTCCTTTCACGCACCTGCCGCCATATTCTCGCCTTTGCCGCCTTCCAGCGCCGACTCTTCCTCTCCTTTCACGCAGTTGCCGCCATATTCTCGCCTTTGCCACCTTCCAGCGCCGACTCTTCCTCTCCTTTCCCGCAGTTGCCGCCATATTCTCGCCTTTGCCGCCTTCCACCGCCGGCCCTTCCTCTCCTTTCCCGCAGCTGCCGCCATATTCTCGCCTTTGCCGCCTTCCAGCGCCGACTCTTCCTCTCCTTTCCCGCACCTGCCGCCATATTCTCGCCTTTGCCGCCTTCCAGCGCCGACTCTTCCTCTCCTTTCAGGTACGTGCCGCAATATTCTCGCCTTTGCCGCCTTCCAGCGCCGACTCTTCTTCTCCTTTCAGGTACGTGCCGCCATATTCTCGCCTTTGCCGCCTTCCAGCGCCGACTCTTCCTGTTCTTTCAGGTACGTGCCGCCATATTCTCGCCTTTGCCGCCTTCCACTGCCGACTCTTCCTCTCCTTTCAGGTACGTGCCGCCATATTCTCGCCTTTGCCGCCTTCCAGCGCCAAATCTTCCTCTCCTTTCAGGTACGTGCCACCATATTCTCGCCTTTGCCGCCTTCCACCGCTGGCTCTTCCTCTCCTTTCACGCACCTGCCGCCATATTCTCGCCTTTGCTGCCTTCCACCGCTGGCTCTTCCTCTCCTTTCACGCACCTGATGCCATAATCTCGCCTTTGCCGCCTTCCAGCGCCGACTCTTCCTCTCCTTTCAGGTACTTGACGCGATATTCTCGCCTTTGCTGCCTTCCAGTGTCGACTCTTCCTCTCCTTTCAGGTACGTGCCGCCATATTCTCGCATTTGCCGCCTTCCAGCGCCGACTCTTCCTCTACTTTCCCGCACCTGCCGCCATATTCTCGCCTTTGCCGCCTTCCACCGCCGACTCTTCCTCTCCTTTCACGCACCTGCCGCCATATTCTCGCCTTTGCCGCCTTCCAGCGCCGACTCTTCCTCTCCTTTCACGCAGTTGCCGCCATATTCTCGCCTTTGCCGCCTTCCAGCGCCGACTCTTCCTCTCCTTTCACGCAGTTGCCGCCATATTCTCGCATTTGCCGCCTTCCAGCGCCGACTCTTCCTCTCCTTTCACGCAGTTGCCGCCATATTCTCGCCTTTGCCGCCTTCCACCGCCGGCTCTTCCTCTCCTTTCCCGCAGCTGCCGCCATATTCTCGCCTTTGCTGCCTTCCACTGCCGATTCTTCCTCTCCTTTCACGCACCTGCCACCATATTCTCGCATTTGCCGCCTTCCAGCGCCGACTCTTCCTCTCCTTTCACGCACCTGCCGCCATATTCTCGCCTTTGCCGCCTTCCACCGCCGACTCTTCCTCTCCTTTCAGGTACGTGCCGCAATATTCTCGCCTTTGCCGCCTTCCAGCGCCGACTCTTCCTCTCCTTTCAGGTACGTGCCGCCATATTCTCGGCTTTGCCGCCTTCCAGCGCCGACTCTTCCCCTCCTTTCAGGTACGTGCCGCCATATTCTCGCCTTTGCTGCCTTCCAGTGTCGACTCTTCCTCTCCTTTCAGGTACGTGCCGCCATATTCTCGCCTTTGCCGTCTTCCAGCGCTGGCTCTTCCTCTCCTTTCACGCACCTGCCGCCATATTCTCGCCTTTGCCGCCTTCCACCGCTGGCTCTTCCTCTCCTTTCACGCACCTGATGCCATATTCTCGCCTTTGCCGCCTTCCAGCGCCGACTCTTCCTCTCCTTTCAGGTACTTGACGCGATATTCTCGCCTTTGCTGCCTTCCAGTGTCGACTCTTCCTCTCCTTTCAGGTACGTGCCGCCATATTCTCGCCTTTGCTGCCTTTCAGCGCCGACTCTTCCTCTCCTTTCACGCAGCTGCCGCCATGTTCTCGCCTTTGCCGCCTTCTACCGCCGACTCTTCCGGTCATTTCACGCACCTGCCGCCATATTCTCGCCTTTGCCGCCTTCCAGCGCCGACTCTTCCTCTCCTTTCAGGTACGTGCCGCCATATTCTCGCCTTTGCCGCCTAACAGCGCCGACTCTTCCTCTCCTGTCACGCAAATGCTGCCATATTCTCGCCTTTGCCGCCTTCCACCGCCGACTCTTCCTCTCCTTTCACGCAGCTGCCACCATATTCTTGCATTTGCCGCCTTCCAGCGCCGACTCTTCCTCTCCTTTCACGCAGCTGCCGCCATATTCTCGCCTTTGCCGCCTTCCACCGCCGAGTCTTCCTCTCCTTTCACGCACGGGCTGCCATATTCTCGCCTTTGCCGCCTTCCCGCGCCGACTCTTCCTCTCCTTTCAGGTACGGGCCGCAATATTCTCGCCTTTGCCGCCTTCCAGCGCCGACTCTTCCTCTCCTTTCACGCACCTGCCGCCATATTCTCGCCTTTGCCGCCTTCCACCGCCGAGTCTTCCTCTCCTTTCACGCACGGGCTGCTATATTCTCGCATTTGCCGCCTTCCAGCGCCGACTCTTCCTCTCCTTTCAGGTACGTGCCGCCATATTCTCGCCTTTGCCGCCTTCCAGCGCCGACTCTTCCTCTCCTTTCCCGCACCTGCCGCCATATTCTCGCCTTTGCCGCCTTCCACCGCCGACTCTTCCTCTCCTTTCACGCACCTGCCGCCATATTCTCGCCTTTGCCGCCTTCCAGCGCCGACTCTTCCTCTCCTTTCACGGAGCTGCCGCCATATTCTCGCCTTTGCCGCCTTCCACCACCGACTCTTCCTCTCCTTTCACGCAGTTGCCGCCATATTCTCGCCTTTGCCGCCTTCCAGCGCCGACTCTTCCTCTCCTTTCAGGTACGTGCCGCCATATTCTCGCCTTTGCCGCCTTCCACCGCCGACTCTTCCTCTCCTTTCATGCACGGGCTGCCATATTCTCGCCTTTGCTGCCTTCCAGCGCCGACTCTTCCTCTCCTTTCAGGTACGTGCCGCCATATTCTCGCATTTGCCGCCTTCCAGCGCCGACTCTTCCTCTCCTTTCCCGCACCTGCCGCCATATTCTCGCCTTTGCCGCCTTCCACCGCCGACTCTTCCTCTCCTTTCACGCACCTGCCGCCATATTCTCGCCTTTGCCGCCTTCCAGCGCCGACTCTTCCTCTCCTTTCACGCAGTTGCCGCCATATTCTCGCCTTTGCCGCCTTCCAGCGCCGACTCTTCCTCTCCTTTCACGCAGTTGCCGCCATATTCTCGCCTTTGCCGCCTTCCAGCGCCGACTCTTCCTCTCCTTTCACGCAGCTGCCGCCATATTCTCGCCTTTGCCGCCTTCCACCGCCGGCTCTTCCTCTCCTTTCCCGCAGCTGCCGCCATATTCTCGCCTTTGCCGCCTTCCACTGCCGATTCTTCCTCTCCTTTCACGCACCTGCCGCCATATTCTCGCCTTTGCCGCCTTCCAGCGCCGACTCTTCCTCTCCTTTCCCGCACCTGCCGCCATATTCTCGCCTTTGCCGCCTTCCACCGCCGACTCTTCCTCTCCTTTCAGGTACGTGCCGCAATATTCTCGCCTTTGCCGCCTTCCAGCGCCGACTCTTCCTCTCCTTTCAGGTACGTGCCGCCATATTCTCGCATTTGCCGCCTTCCAGCGCCGACTCTTCCTGTTCTTTCAGGTACGTGCCGCCATATTCTCGCCTTTGCTGCCTTCCCGCGCCGACTCTTCCTCTCCTTTCAGGTACGTGCCGCCATATTCTCGCCTTTGCCGCCTTCCAGCGCCAAATCTTCCTCTCCTTTCACGCAGTTGCCACCATATTCTCGCCTTTGCCGCCTTCCAGCGCCAAATCTTCCTCTCCTTTCAGGTACGTGCCGCCATATTCTCGCCTTTGCCGCCTTCCAGTGCCGACTCTTCCTCTCCTTTCACGCACCTGCCGCCATATTCTCGCCTTTGCCGCCTTCCAGCGCCGACTCTTCCTGTTCTTTCAGGTACGTGCCGCCATATTCTCGCCTTTGCCGCCTTCCACTGCCGACTCTTCCTCTCCTTTCAGGTACGTGCCGCCATATTCTCGCCTTTGCCGCCTTCCAGCGCCAAATCTTCCTCTCCTTTCACGCAGTTGCCGCCATATTCTCGCCTTTGCCGCCTTCCAGCGCCGACTCTTCCTCTCCTTTCAGGTACGTGCCACCATATTCTCGCCTTTGCCGCCTTCCACCGCTGGCTCTTCCTCTCCTTTCACGCACCTGCCGCCATATTCTCGCCTTTGCTGCCTTCCACAGCTGGCTCTTCCTCTCCTTTCACGCACCTGATGCCATATTCTCGCCTTTGCCGCCTTCCAGCGCCGACTCTTCCTCTCCTTTCAGGTACTTGACGCGATATTCTCGCCTTTGCTGCCTTCCAGTGTCGACTCTTCCTCTCCTTTCAGGTACGTGCCGCCATATTCTCGCCTTTGCTGCCTTTCACCGCCGACTCTTCCTCTCCTTTCACGCAGCTGCCGCCATATTCTCGCCTTTGCCGCCTTCTACCGCCGACTCTTCCGGTCATTTCACGCACCTGCCGACATATTCTCGCCTTTGCCGCCTTCCAGCGCCGACTCTTCCTCTCCTTTCAGGTACGTGCCGCCATATTCTCGCCTTTGCCGCCTAACAGCGCCGACTCTTCCTCTCCTGTCACGCAAATGCTGCCATATTCTCGCCTTTGCCGCCTTCCACCGCCGACTCTTCCTCTCCTTTCACGCAGCTGCCACCATATTCTTGCATTTGCCGCCTTCCAGCGCCGACTCTTCCTCTCCTTTCACGCAGCTGCCGCCATATTCTCGCCTTTGCCGCCTTCCACCGCCGAGTCTTCCTCTCCTTTCACGCACGGGCTGCCATATTCTCGCCTTTGCCGCGTTCCCGCGCCGACTCTTCCTCTCCTTTCAGGTACGGGCCGCAATATTCTCGCCTTTGCCGCCTTCCAGCGCCGACTCTTCCTCTCCTTTCACGCACCTGCCGCCATATTCTCGCCTTTGCCGCCTTCCACCGCCGAGTCTTCCTCTCCTTTCACGCACGGGCTGCTATATTCTCGCATTTGCCGCCTTCCAGCGCCGACTCTTCCTCTCCTTTCACGGAGCTGCCGCCATATTCTCGCCTTTGCCGCCTTCCACCACCGACTCTTCCTCTCCTTTCACGCAGTTGCCGCCATATTCTCGCCTTTGCCGCCTTCCAGCGCCGACTCTTCCTGTCCTTTCAGGTACGTGCCGCCATATTCTCGCCTTTGCCGCCTTCCAGCGCCGACTCTTCCTCTCCTTTCATGCAGTTGCCGCCATATTCTCGCCTTTGCTGCCTTCCAGCGCCGACTCTTCCTCTCCTTTCAGGTACGTGCCGCCATATTCTCACCTTTGCCGCCTTCCACTGCCGACTCTTCCTCTCCTTTCACGCACCTGCCGCCATATTCTCGCCTTTGCCGCCTTCCAGCGCCGACTCTTCCTCTCCTTTCACGCACCTGCCGCCATATTCTCGCCTTTGCCGCCTTCCAGCGCCGACTCTTCCTCTCCTTTCACGCAGTTGCCGCCATATTCTCGCCTTTGCCGCCTTCCAGCGCCGACTCTTCCTCTCCTTTCACGCAGTTGCCGCCATATTCTCGCCTTTGCCGCCTTCCAGCGCCGACTCTTCCTCTCCTTTCGGGTACGTGCCGCCATATTCTCGGCTTTGCCGCCTTCCAGCGCCGACTCTTCCTCTCCTTTCAGGTACGTGCCACCATATTCTCGCCTTTGCCGCCTTCCAGTGCCGACTCTTCCTCTCCTTTCACGCACCTGCCGCCATATTCTCGCCTTTGCCGCCTTCCACCGCTGGCTCTTCCTCTCCTTTCACGCACCTGCTGCCATATTCTCGCCTTTGCCGCCTTCCAGCGCCGACTCTTCCTCTCCTTTCAGGTACTTGACGCGATATTCTCGCCTTTGCTGCCTTCCAGTGTCGACTCTTCCTCTCCTTTCAGGTACGTGCCGCCATATTCTCGCCTTTGCCGCCTTCCAGCGCCGACTCTTCCTCTCCTTTCCCGCAGTTGCCGCCATATTCTCGCCTTTGCCGCCTTCCACCGCCGACTCTTCCTCTCCTTTCACGCACCTGCCGCCATATTCTCGCCTTTGCCGCCTTCCACCGCCGACTCTTCCTCTCCTTTCACGCAGTTGCCGCCATATTCTCGCCTTTGCCGCCTTCCACCGCCGACTCTTCCTCTCCTTTCCCGCAGTTGCCGCCATATTCTCGCCTTTGCCGCCTTCCACCGCCGGCCCTTCCTCTCCTTTCCCGCAGCTGCCGCCATATTCTCGCCTTTGCCGCCTTCCAGCGCCGACTCTTCCTCTCCTTTCCCGCACCTGCCGCCATATTCTCGCCTTTGCCGCCTTCCACCGCCGACTCTTCCTCTCCTTTCAGGTACGTGCCGCAATATTCTCGCCTTTGCCGCCTTCCAGCGCCGACTCTTCTTCTCCTTTCAGGTACGTGCCGCCATATTCTCGCCTTTGCCGCCTTCCAGCGCCGACTCTTCCTCTCCTTTCAGGTACGTGCCACCATATTCTCGCCTTTGCCGCCTTCCAGTGCCGACTCTTCCTCTCCTTTCACGCACCTGCCGCCATATTCTCGCCTTTGCCGCCTTCCACCGCTGGCTCTTCCTCTCCTTTCACGCACCTGCTGCCATATTCTCGCCTTTGCCGCCTTCCAGCGCCGACTCTTCCTCTCCTTTCAGGTACTTGACGCGATATTCTCGCCTTTGCTGCCTTCCAGTGTCGACTCTTCCTCTCCTTTCAGGTACGTGCCGCCATATTCTCGCCTTTGCCGCCTTCCAGCGCCGACTCTTCCTCTCCTTTCCCGCACCTGCCGCCATATTCTCGCCTTTGCCGCCTTCCAGCGCCGACTCTTCCTCTCCTTTCCCGCAGTTGCCGCCATATTCTCGCCTTTGCCGCCTTCCACCGCCGACTCTTCCTCTCCTTTCACGCAGCTGCCGCCATATTCTCGCCTTTGCCGCCTTCCACCGCCGACTCTTCCTCTCCTTTCACGCAGTTGCCGCCATATTCTCGCCTTTGCCGCCTTCCAGCGCCGACTCTTCCTCTCCTTTCCCGCAGTTGCCGCCATATTCTCGCCTTTGCCGCCTTCCACCGCCGGCCCTTCCTCTCCTTTCCCGCAGCTGCCGCCATATTCTCGCCTTTGCCGCCTTCCAGCGCCGACTCTTCCTCTCCTTTCCCGCACCTGCCGCCATATTCTCGCCTTTGCCGCCTTCCACCGCCGACTCTTCCTCTCCTTTCAGGTACGTGCCGCAATATTCTCGCCTTTGCCGCCTTCCAGCGCCGACTCTTCTTCTCCTTTCAGGTACGTGCCGCCATATTCTCGCCTTTGCCGCCTTCCAGCGCCGACTCTTCCTGTTCTTTCAGGTACGTGCCGCCATATTCTCGCCTTTGCCGCCTTCCACTGCCGACTCTTCCTCTCTTTTCACGCAGTTGCCGCCATATTCTCGCCTCCACCGCCTTCCAGCGCCAAATCTTCCTCTCCTTTCACGCAGTTGCCGCCATATTCTCGCCTTTGCCGCCTTCCAGCGCCGACTCTTCCTCTCCTTTCAGGTACGTGCCACCATATTCTCGCCTTTGCCGCCTTCCACCGCTGGCTCTTCCTCTCCTTTCACGCACCTGCCGCCATATTCTCGCCTTTGCTGCCTTCCACCGCTGGCTCTTCCTCTCCTTTCACGCACCTGATGCCATATTCTCGCCTTTGCCGCCTTCCAGCGCCGACTCTTCCTCTCCTTTCAGGTACTTGACGCGATATTCTCGCCTTTGCTGCCTTCCAGTGTCGACTCTTCCTCTCCTTTCAGGTACGTGCCGCCATATTCTCGCCTTTGCTGCCTTTCAGCGCCGACTCTTCCTCTCCTTTCACGCAGCTGCCGCCATATTCTCGCCTTTGCCGTCTTCCAGCGCCGACTCTTCCTCTACTTTCACGCACCTGCCGCCATATTCTCGCCTTTGCTGCCTTCCAGCGCCGACTCTTCCTCTCCTTTCAGGTACGTGCCGCCATATTCTCGCCTTTGCCGCCTTCCAGCGCCGGCTCTTCCTCTCCTTTCACGCACCTGCCGCCATATTCTCGCCTTTGCCGCCTTGCAGTGCCGACTCTTCCTCTCCTTTCATGCAGTTGCCGCCATATTCTCGCCTTTGCCGCCTTCCAGCGCCGACTCTTCCTCTCCTTTCCCGCAGTTGCCGCCATATTCTCGCCTTTGCCGCCTTCCACCGCCGGCCCTTCCTCTCCTTTCCCGCAGCTGCCGCCATATTCTCGCCTTTGCCGCCTTCCAGCGCCGACTCTTCCTCTCCTTTCCCGCACCTGCCGCCATATTCTCGCCTTTGCCGCCTTCCAGCGCCGACTCTTCTTCTCCTTTCAGGTACGTGCCGCCATATTCTCGCCTTTGCCGCCTTCCAGCGCCGACTCTTCCTGTTCTTTCAGGTACGTGCCGCCATATTCTCGCCTTTGCCGCCTTCCACTGCCGACTCTTCCTCTCCTTTCAGGTACGTGCCGCCATATTCTCGCCTTTGCCGCCTTCCAGCGCCAAATCTTCCTCTCCTTTCACGCAGTTGCCGCCATATTCTCGCCTTTGCCGCCTTCCAGCGCCGACTCTTCCTCTCCTTTCAGGTACGTGCCACCATATTCTCGCCTTTGCCGCCTTCCACCGCTGGCTCTTCCTCTGCTTTCACGCACCTGCCGCCATATTCTCGCCTTTGCCGCCTTCCACCGCTGGGTCTTCCTCTCCTTTCACGCACCTGATGCCATATTCTCGCCTTTGCCGCCTTCCAGCGCCGACTCTTCCTCTCCTTTCAGGTACTTGACGCGATATTCTCGCGTTTGCTGCCTTCCAGTGTCGACTCTTCCTCTCCTTTCAGGTACGTGCCGCCATATTCTCGCCTTTGCTGCCTTTCAGCGCCGACTCTTCCTCTCCTTTCACGCAGCTGCCGCCATATTCTCGCCTTTGCCGCCTTCTACCGCCGACTCTTCCGGTCATTTCACGCACCTGCCGACATATTCTCGCCTTTGCCGCCTTCCAGCGCCGACTCTTCCTCTCCTTTCAGGTACGTGCCGCCATATTCTCGCCTTTGCCGCCTAACAGCGCCGACTCTTCCTCTCCTGTCACGCAAATGCTGCCATATTCTCGCCTTTGCCGCCTTCCACCGCCGACTCTTCCTCTCCTTTCACGCAGCTGCCACCATATTCTTGCATTTGCCGCCTTCCAGCGCCGACTCTTCCTCTCCTTTCACGCAGCTGCCGCCATATTCTCGCCTTTGCCGCCTTCCACCGCCGAGTCTTCCTCTACTTTCACGCACGGGCTGCCATATTCTCGCCTTTGCCGCCTTCCCGCGCCGACTCTTCCTCTCCTTTCAGGTACGGGCCGCAATATTCTCGCCTTTGCCGCCTTCCAGCGCCGACTCTTCCTCTCCTTTCACGCACCTGCCGCCATATTCTCGCCTTTGCCGCCTTCCACCGCCGACTCTTCCTCTCCTTTCACGCACCTGCCGCCATATTCTCGCCTTTGCCGCCTTCCAGCGCCGACTCTTCCTCTCCTTTCACGCACCTGCCGCCATATTCTCGCCTTTGCCGCCTTCCACCACCGACTCTTCCTCTCCTTTCACGCAGTTGCCGCCATATTCTCGCCTTTGCCGCCTTCCAGCGCCGACTCTTCCTCTCCTTTCAGGTACGTGCCGCCATATTCTCGCCTTTGCCGCCTTCCAGCGCCGACTCTTCCTCTCCTTTCATGCACGGGCTGCCATATTCTCGCCTTTGCTGCCTTCCAGCGCCGACTCTTCCTCTCCTTTCAGGTACGTGCCGCCATATTCTCACCTTTGCCGCCTTCCACTGCCGACTCTTCCTCTCCTTTCACGCACCTGCCGCCATATTCTCGCCTTTGCCGCCTTCCAGCGCCGACTCTTCCTCTCCTTTCATGCACCTGCCGCCATATTCTCGCCTTTGCCGCCTTCCAGCGCCGACTCTTCCTCTCCTTTCACGCAGTTGCCGCCATATTCTCGCCTTTGCCGCCTTCCAGCGCCGACTCTTCCTCTCCTTTCACGCACCTGCCGCCATATTCTCGCCTTTGCCGCCTTCCAGCGCCGACTCTTCCTCTCCTTTCACGCACCTGCCGCCATATTCTCGCCTTTGCCGCCTTCCACTGCCGACTCTTCCTCTCCTTTCAGGTACGTGCCGCAATATTCTCGCCTTTGCCGCCTTCCAGCGCCGACTCTTCCTCTCCTTTCAGGTACGTGCCGCCATATTCTCGCATTTGCCGCCTTCCAGCGCCGACTCTTCCTGTTCTTTCAGGTACGTGCCGCCATATTCTCGCCTTTGCCGCCTTCCCGCGCCGACTCTTCCTCCCCTTTCAGGTACGTGCCGCCATATTCTCGCCTTTGCCGCCTTCCAGCGCCAAATCTTCCTCTCCTTTCACGCAGTTGCCACCATATTCTCGCCTTTGCCGCCTTCCAGCGCCAAATCTTCCTCTCCTTTCAGGTACGTGCCACCATATTCTCGCCTTTGCCGCCTTCCACCGCTGGCTCTTCCTCTCCTTTCACGCACCTGCCGCCATATTCTCGCCTTTGCCGCCGTCCACCGCTGGCTCTTCCTCTCCTTTCACGCACCTGATGCCATATTCTCGCCTTTGCCACCTTCCAGCGCCGACTCTTCCTCTCCTTTCAGGTACGTGCCGCCACATTCTCGCCTTTGCTGCCTTCCAGTGTCGACTCTTCCTCTCCTTTCACGCAGCTGCCGCCATATTCTCGCCTTTGCCGCCTTCTAGCGCCGACACTTCCGGTCATTTCACGCACCTGCCGACATATTCTCGCCTTTGCCGCCTTCCAGCGCCGACTCTTCCTCTCCTTTCAGGTACGTGCCGCCATATTCTCGCCTTTGCCGCCTAACAGCGCCGACTCTTCCTCTCCTGTCACGCAAATGCTGCCATATTCTCGCCTTTGCCGCCTTCCACCGCCGAGTCTTCCTCTCCTTTCACGCACGGGCTGCCATATTCTCGCCTTTGCCGCCTTCCACCGCCGGCTCTTCCTCTCCTTTCAGGTACGGGCCGCAATATTCTCGGCTTTGCCGCCTTCCAGCGCCGACTCTTCCTCTCCTTTCACGCACCTGCCGCCATATTCTCGCCTTTGCCGCCTTCCACCGCCGACTGTTCCTCTCCTTTCACGCAGCTGCCACCATATTCTTGCATTTGCCGCCTTCCAGCGCCGACTCTTCCTCTCCTTTCACGCAGCTGCCGCCATATTCTCGCCTTTGCCGCCTTCCACCGCCGAGTCTTCCTCTCCTTTCACGCACGGGCTGCCATATTCTCGCCTTTGCCGCCTTCCCGCGCCGACTCTTCCTCTCCTTTCAGGTACGGGCCGCAATATTCTCGGCTTTGCCGCCTTCCAGCGCCGACTCTTCCTCTCCTTTCACGCACCTGCCGCCATATTCTCGCCTTTGCCGCCTTCCACCGCCGAGTCTTCCTCTCCTTTCACGCACGGGCTGCTATATTCTCGCATTTGCCGCCTTCCAGCGCCGACTCTTCCTCTCCTTTCAGGTACGTGCCGCCATATTCTCGCCTTTGCCACCTTCCAGCGCCGACTCTTCCTCTCCTTTCACGCACCTGCCGCCATATTCTCGCCTTTGCCGCCCTCCACCGCCGACTCTTCCTCTCCTTTCACGCACCTGCCGCCATATTCTCGCCTTTGCCGCCTTCCAGCGCCGACTCTTCCTCTCCTTTCACGCACCTGCCGCCATATTCTCGCCTTTGCCGCCTTCCACCACCGAGTCTTCCTCTCCTTTCACGCAGTTGCCGCCATATTCTCGCCTTTGCCGCCTTCCAGCGCCGACTCTTCCTGTCCTTTCAGGTACGTGCCGCCATATTCTCGCCTTTGCCGCCTTCCAGCGCCGACTCTTCCTCTCCTTTCACGCACCTGCCGCCATATTCTCGCCTTTGCCGCCTTCCAGCGCCGACTCTTCGTCTACTTTCACGCACCTGCCGCCATATTCTCGCCTTTGCCGCCTTCCAGCGCCGAATCTTCCTCTCCTTTCACGCAGTTGCCGCCATATTCTCGCCTTTGCCGCCTTCCAGCGCCGACTCTTCCTCTCCTTTCACGCAGTTGCCGCCATATTCTCGCCTTTGCCGCCTTCCAGCGCCGACTCTTCCTCTCCTTTCACGCAGTTGCCGCCATATTCTCGCGTTTGTCGCCTTCCTGCGCCAAATCTTCCTCTCCTTTCACGCAGCTGCCGCCATATTCTCGCCTTTGCCGTCTTCCACTGCCGATTCTTCCTCTCCTTTCACGCACCTGCCGCCATATTCTCGCATTTGCCGCCTTCCAGCGCCGACTCTTCCTCTCCTTTCCCGCACCTGCCGCCATATTCTCGCCTTTGCCGCCTTCCAGCGCCGACTCTTCCTCTCCTTTCAGGTACGTGCCGCCATATTCTCGCCTTTGCCGCCTTGCAGCGCCGACTCTTCCTGTTCTTTCAGGTACGTGCCGCCATATTCTCGCCTTTGCCGCCTTCCCGCGCCGACTCTTCCTCTCCTTTCAGGTACGTGCCGCCATATTCTCGCCTTTGCCGCCTTCCAGCGCCAAATCTTCCTCTCCTTTCACGCAGTTGCCACCATATTCTCGCCTTTGCCGCCTTCCAGCGCCAAATGTTCCTCTCCTTTCAGGTACGTGCCACCATATTCTCGCCTTTGCCGCCTTCCACCGCTGGCTCTTCCTCTCCTTTCCCGCACCTGTCGCCATATTCTCGCCTTTGCCGCCTTCCACCGCTGGCTCTTCCTCTCCTTTCACGCACCTGATGCCATATTCTCGCCTTTGCCGCCTTCCAGCGCCGACTCTTCCTCTCCTTTCAGGTACTTGACGCGATATTCTCGCCTTTGCTGCCTTCCAGTGTCGACTCTTCCTCTCCTTTCAGGTACGTGCCGCCATATTCTCGCCTTTGCCGCCTTCCAGCGCCGACTCTTCCTCTCCTTTCACGCACCTGCCGCCATATTCTCGCCTTTGCCGCCTTCCACCGCCGACTCTTCCTCTCCTTTCACGCACCTGCCGCCATATTCTCGCATTTGCCGCCTTCCAGCGCCGACTCTTCCTCTCCTTTCACGCACCTGCCGCCATATTCTCGCCTTTGCCGCCTTCCAGCGCCGACTCTTCCTCTCCTTTCCCGCAGTTGCCGCCATATTCTCGCCTTTGCCGCCTTCCACCGCCGGCCCTTCCTCTCCTTTCCCGCAGCTGCCGCCATATTCTCGCCTTTGCCGCCTTCCAGTGCCGACTCTTCCTCTCCTTTCCCGCACCTGCCGCCATATTCTCGCCTTTGCCGCCTTCCAGCGCCGACTCTTCCTCTCCTTTCAGGTACGTGCCGCCATATTCTCGCCTTTGCCGCCTTCCAGCGCCGACTCTTCCTCTCCTTTCACGCACCTGCCGCCATATTCTCGCCTTTGCCGCCTTCCACCACCGAGTCTTCCTCTCCTTTCACGCAGTTGCCGCCATATTCTCGCCTTTGCCGCCTTCCAGCGCCGACTCTTCCTGTCCTTTCAGGTACGTGCCGCCATATTCTCGCCTTTGCCGCCTTCCAGCGCCGACTCTTCCTCTCCTTTCACGCACCTGCCGCCATATTCTCGCCTTTGCCGCCTTCCAGCGCCGACTCTTCGTCTCCTTTCACGCACCTGCCGCCATATTCTCGCCTTTGCCGCCTTCCAGCGCCGACTCTTCCTCTCCTTTCACGCAGTTGCCGCCATATTCTCGCCTTTGCCACCTTCCAGCGCCGACTCTTCCTCTCCTTTCACGCAGTTGCCGCCATATTCTCGCCTTTGCCGCCTTCCAGCGCCGACTCTTCCTCTCCTTTCACGCAGTTGCCGCCATATTCTCGCGTTTGTCGCCTTCCTGCGCCAAATCTTCCTCTCCTTTCACGCAGCTGCCGCCATATTCTCGCCTTTGCCGCCTTCCAGCGCCGGCTCTTCCTCTCCTTTCACGCACCTGCCGCCATATTCTCGCATTTGCCGCCTTCCAGCGCCGACTCTTCCTCTCCTTTCCCGCACCTGCCGCCATATTCTCGCCTTTGCCGCCTTCCACCGCCGACTCTTCCTCTCCTTTCAGGTACGTGCCGCAATATTCTCGCCTTTGCCGCCTTCCAGCGCCGACTCTTCCTCTCCTTTCAGGTACGTGCCGCCATATTCTCGCCTTTGCCGCCTTGCAGCGCCGACTCTTCCTGTTCTTTCAGGTACGTGCCGCCATATTCTCGCCTTTGCCGCCTTCCCGCGCCGACTCTTCCTCTCCTTTCAGGTACGTGCCGCCATATTCTCGCCTTTGCCGCCTTCCAGCGCCAAATCTTCCTCTCCTTTCACGCACCTGCCGCCATATTCTCGCCTTTGCCGCCTTCCAGCGCCAAATGTTCCTCTCCTTTCAGGTACGTGCCACCATATTCTCGCCTTTGCCGCCTTCCACCGCTGGCTCTTCCTCTCCTTTCCCGCACCTGTCGCCATATTCTCGCCTTTGCCGCCTTCCACCGCTGGCTCTTCCTCTCCTTTCACGCACCTGATGCCATATTCTCGCCTTTGCCGCCTTCCAGCGCCGACTCTTCCTCTCCTTTCAGGTACTTGACGCGATATTCTCGCCTTTGCTGCCTTCCAGTGTCGACTCTTCCTCTCCTTTCACGCACCTGCCGCCATATTCTCGCCTTTGCCGCCTTCCACCGCCGACTCTTCCTCTCCTTTCACGCACGGGCTGCCATATTCTCGCCTTTGCCGCCTTCCAGCGCCGACTCTTCCTCTCCTTTCACGCACCTGCCGCCATATTCTCGCCTTTGCCGCCTTCCAGCGCCGACTCTTCCTCTCCTTTCACGCAGTTGCCGCCATATTCTCGCCTTTGCCACCTTCCAGCGCCGACTCTTCCTCTCCTTTCCCGCAGTTGCCGCCATATTCTCGCCTTTGCCACCTTCCACCGCCGGCCCTTCCTCTCCTTTCCCGCAGCTGCCGCCATATTCTCGCCTTTGCCGCCTTCCAGCGCCGACTCTTCCTCTCCTTTCCCGCACCTGCCGCCATATTCTCGCCTTTGCCGCCTTCCAGCGCCGACTCTTCCTCTCCTTTCAGGTACGTGCCGCAATATTCTCGCCTTTGCCGCCTTCCAGCGCCGACTCTTCTTCTCCTTTCAGGTACGTGCCGCCATATTCTCGCCTTTGCCGCCTTCCACTGCCGACTCTTCCTCTCCTTTCAGGTACGTGCCGCCATATTCTCGCCTTTGCCGCCTTCCAGCGCCAAATCTTCCTCTCCTTTCAGGTACGTGCCACCATATTCTCGCCTTTGCCGCCTTCCACCGCTGGCTCTTCCTCTCCTTTCACGCACCTGCCGCCATATTCTCGCCTTTGCTGCCTTCCACCGCTGGCTCTTCCTCTCCTTTCACGCACCTGATGCCATATTCTCGCCTTTGCCGCCTTCCAGCGCCGACTCTTCCTCTCCTTTCAGGTACTTGACGCGATATTCTCGCCTTTGCTGCCTTCCAGTGTCGACTCTTCCTCTCCTTTCAGGTACGTGCCGCCATATTCTCGCCTTTGCTGCCTTTCAGCGCCGACTCTTCCTCTCCTTTCCCGCAGTTGCCGCCATATTCTCGCGTTTGCCGCCTTCCAGCGCCAAAATTCCTCTCCTTTCACGCACCTGCCGCCATATTCTCGCCTTTGTCGTCTTCCAGCGCCAAATCTTCTTCTACTTTCAGGTACTTGCCGCGATATTCTCGCCTTTGCCGCGTTCCAGCGCCGACTCTTCCTCTCCTTTCACGCAGTTGCCGCCATATTCTCGCCTTTGCCGCCTTCCAGCGCCGACTCTTCCTCTCCTTTCACGCAGCTGCCGCCATATTCTCGCCTTTGCCGTCTTCCAGCGCCGACTCTTCCTCTACTTTTACGCACCTGCCGCCATATTCTCGCCTTTGCCACCTTCCAGCGCCGACTCTTCCTCTCCTTTCAGGTACGTGCCGCTACATTCTCGCCTTTGCCGCCTTCCAGCGCCGACTCTTCCTCTCCTTTCCCGCAGTTGCCGCCATATTCTCGCGTTTGCCGCCTTCCAGCGCCAAATCTTCCTCTCCTTTCACGCAGCTGCCGCCATATTCTCGCCTTTGCCGCCTTCCAGCGCTGACTCTTCCTCTCCTTTCAGGTACGTGCCGCCATATTCTCGCCTTTGCCGCCTTCCAGCGCCGACTCTTCCTCTCCTTTGACGTACGTGTCGCCATATTCTCGCCTTTGCTGCCTTCCAGCGCCGACTCTTCCTCTCCTTTCACGCAGGTGCCGCCATATTCTCGCCTTTGCCGCCTTCCAGCGCCGACTCTTCCTGTCCTTTCAGGTACGTGCCGCCATATTCTCGCATTTGCCGCCTTCCACCGCCGACTCTTCCTCTCCTTTCATGCACGGGCTGCCATATTCTCGCCTTTGCTGCCTTCCAGTGCCGACTCTTCCTCTCCTTTCAGGTACGTGCCGCCATATTCTCGCCTTTGCCGTCTTCCAGCGCCGACTCTTCCTCTCCTTTCACGCACCTGCCGCCATATTCTCGCCTTTGCCGCCTTCCAGCGTCGACTCTTCCTGTCCTTTCAGGTACGTGCCGCCATATTCTCGCCTTTGCCGCCTTCCAGCGCCGACTCTTCCTCTCCTTTCACGCAGTTGCCGCCATATTCTCGCCTTTGCCGCCTTCCAGCGCCGACTCTTCCTCTCCTTTCCCGCAGTTGCCGCCATATTCTCGCCTTTGCCGCCTTCCACCGCCGGCCCTTCCTCTCCTTTCCCGCAGCTGCCGCCATATTCTCGCCTTTGCCGCCTTCCACTGCCGATTCTTCCTCTCCTTTCACGCACCTGCCGCCATATTCTCGCCTTTGCCGCCTTCCAGCGCCGACTCTTCCTCTCCTTTCCCGCACCTGCCGCCATATTCTCGCCTTTGCCGCCTTCCACCGCCGACTCTTCCTCTCCTTTCAGGTACGTGCCGCAATATTCTCGCCTTTGCCGCCTTCCAGCGCCGACTCTTCTTCTCCTTTCAGGTACGTGCCGCCATATTCTCGCCTTTGCCGCCTTCCAGCGCCGACTCTTCCTGTTCTTTCAGGTACGTGCCGCCATATTCTCGCCTTTGCCGCCTTCTACTGCCGACTCTTCCTCTCCTTTCAGGTACGTGCCGCCATATTCTCGCCTTTGCCGCCTTCCAGCGCCAAATCTTCCTCTCCTTTCACGCAGTTGCCGCCATATTCTCGCCTTTGCCGCCTTCCAGCGCCGACTCTTCCTCTCCTTTCAGGTACGTGCCACCATATTCTCGCCTTTGCCGCCTTCCACCGCTGGCTCTTCCTCTCCTTTCACGCACCTGCCGCCATATTCTCGCCTTTGCCGCCTTCCACCGCTGGCTCTTCCTCTCCTTTCACGCACCTGATGCCATATTCTCGCCTTTGCCGCCTTCCAGCGCCGACTCTTCCTCTCCTTTCAGGTACGTGCCGCCATATTCTCGCCTTTGCCGCCTTCCAGCGCCGACTCTTCCTCTCCTTTCCCGCAGTTGCCGCCATATTCTCGCGTTTGCCGCCTTCCAGCGCCAAATCTTCCTCTCCTTTCACGCACCTGCCGCCATATTCTCGCCTTTGTCGTCTTCCAGCGCCAAATCTTCTTCTACTTTCAGGTACTTGCCGCGATATTCTCGCCTTTGCCGCGTTCCAGCGCCGACTTTTCCTCTCCTTTCACGGAGTTGCCGCCATATTCTCGCCTTTGCCGCCTTCCAGCGCCGACTCTTCCTCTCCTTTCAGGTACGTGCCGCCATATTCTCGCCTTTGCCGCCTTCCACCGCCGGCTCTTCCTCTCCTTTCACGCACCTGCCGCCATATTCTCGCCTTTGCCGCCTTCCAGCGCTGACTCTTCCTGTCCTTTCAGGTACGTGCCGCCATATTCTCGCCTTTGCCGCCTTCCAGCGCCGACTCTTCCTCTCCTTTGACGTACGTGTCGCCATATTCTCGCCTTTGCTGCCTTCCAGCACCGACTCTTCCTCTCCTTTCACGCAGTTGCCGCCATATTCTCGCCTTTGCCGCCTTCCAGCGCCGACTCTTCCTGTCCTTTCAGGTACGTGCCGCCATATTCTCGCCTTTGCCGCCTTGCAGCGCCGATTCTTCCTCTCCTTTCATGCACGGGCTGCCATATTCTCGCCTTTGCTGCCTTCCAGCGCCGACTCTTCCTCTCCTTTCAGGTACGTGCCGCCATACTCTCGCCTTTGCCGCCTTCCAGCGCTGACTCTTCCTCTCCTTTCACGCACCTGCCGCCATATTCTCGCCTTTGCCGCCTTCCACCGCTGGCTCTTCCTCTCCTTTCACGCACCTGCCGCCATATTCTCGCCTTTGCCGCCTTCCAGCGCCGACTCTTCCTCTCCTTTCACGCAGTTGCCGCCATATTCTCGCCTTTGCCGCCTTCCAGCGCCGACTCTTCCTCTCCTTTCCCGCAGTTGCCGCCATATTCTCGCCTTTGCCGCCTTCCACCGCCGGCCCTTCCTCTCCTTTCCCGCAGCTGCCGCCATATTCTCGCCTTTGCCGCCTTCCACTGCCGATTCTTCCTCTCCTTTCACGCACCTGCCGCCATATTCTCGCCTTTGCCGCCTTCCAGCGCCGACTCTTCCTCTCCTTTCCCGCACCTGCCGCCATATTCTCGCCTTTGCCGCCTTCCACCGCCGACTCTTCCTCTCCTTTCAGGTACGTGCCGCAATATTCTCGCCTTTGCCGCCTTCCAGCGCCGACTCTTCTTCTCCTTTCAGGTACGTGCCGCCATATTCTCGCCTTTGCCGCCTTCCAGCGCCGACTCTTCCTGTTCTTTCAGGTACGTGCCGCCATATTCTCGCCTTTGCCGCCTTCTACTGCCGACTCTTCCTCTCCTTTCAGGTACGTGCCGCCATATTCTCGCCTTTGCCGCCTTCCAGCGCCAAATCTTCCTCTCCTTTCACGCAGTTGCCGCCATATTCTCGCCTTTGCCGCCTTCCAGCGCCGACTCTTCCTCTCCTTTCAGGTACGTGCCACCATATTCTCGCCTTTGCCGCCTTCCACCGCTGGCTCTTCCTCTCCTTTCACGCACCTGCCGCCATATTCTCGCCTTTGCCGCCTTCCACCGCTGGCTCTTCCTCTCCTTTCACGCACCTGATGCCATATTCTCGCCTTTGCCGCCTTCCAGCGCCGACTCTTCCTCTCCTTTCAGGTACGTGCCGCCATATTCTCGCCTTTGCCGCCTTCCAGCGCCGACTCTTCCTCTCCTTTCCCGCAGTTGCCGCCATATTCTCGCCTTTGCCGCCTTCCAGCGCCAAATCTTCCTCTCCTTTCACGCACCTGCCGCCATATTCTCGCCTTTGTCGTCTTCCAGCGCCAAATCTTCTTCTACTTTCAGGTACTTGCCGCGATATTCTCGCCTTTGCCGCGTTCCAGCGCCGACTTTTCCTCTCCTTTCACGGAGTTGCCGCCATATTCTCGCCTTTGCCGCCTTCCAGCGCCGACTCTTCCTCTCCTTTCAGGTACGTGCCGCCATATTCTCGCCTTTGCCGCCTTCCACCGCCGGCTCTTCCTCTCCTTTCACGCACCTGCCGCCATATTCTCGCCTTTGCCGCCTTCCAGCGCTGACTCTTCCTGTCCTTTCAGGTACGTGCCGCCATATTCTCGCCTTTGCCGCCTTCCAGCGCCGACTCTTCCTCTCCTTTGACGTACGTGTCGCCATATTCTCGCCTTTGCTGCCTTCCAGCACCGACTCTTCCTCTCCTTTCACGCAGTTGCCGCCATATTCTCGCCTTTGCCGCCTTCCAGCGCCGACTCTTCCTGTCCTTTCAGGTACGTGCCGCCATATTCTCGCCTTTGCCGCCTTGCAGCGCCGATTCTTCCTCTCCTTTCATGCACGGGCTGCCATATTCTCGCCTTTGCTGCCTTCCAGCGCCGACTCTTCCTCTCCTTTCAGGTACGTGCCGCCATACTCTCGCCTTTGCCGCCTTCCAGCGCTGACTCTGCCTCTCCTTTCACGCACCTGCCGCCATATTCTCGCCTTTGCCGCCTTCCACCGCTGGCTCTTCCTCTCCTTTCACGCACCTGCCGCCATATTCTCGCCTTTGCCGCCTTCCAGCGCCGACTCTTCCTCTCCTTTCACGCAGTTGCCGCCATATTCTCGCCTTTGCCGCCTTCCAGCGCCGACTCTTCCTCTCCTTTCCCGCAGTTGCCGCCATATTCTCGCCTTTGCCGCCTTCCACCTCCGGCCCTTCCTCTCCTTTCCCGCAGCTGCCGCCATATTCTCGCCTTTGCCGCCTTCCACTGCCGATTCTTCCTCTCCTTTCACGCACCTGCCGCCATATTCTCGCCTTTGCCGCCTTCCAGCGCCGACTCTTCCTCTCCTTTCACGCACCTGCCGCCATATTCTCGCCTTTGCCGCCTTCCACCGCCGACTCTTCCTCTCCTTTCAGGTACGTGCCGCAATATTCTCGCCTTTGCCGCCTTCCAGCGCCGACTCTTCTTCTCCTTTCAGGTACGTGCCGCCATATTCTCGCCTTTGCCGCCTTCCAGCGCCGACTCTTCCTGTTCTTTCAGGTACGTGCCGCCATATTCTCGCCTTTGCCGCCTTCCACTGCCGACTCTTCCTCTCCTTTCAGGTACGTGCCGCCATATTCTCGCCTTTGCCGCCTTCCACCGCTGGCTCTTCCTCTCCTTTCACGCAGTTGCCGCCATATTCTCGCCTTTGCCGCCTTCCAGCGCCGACTCTTCCTCTCCTTTCAGGTACGTGCCACCATATTCTCGCCTTTGCCGCCTTCCACCGCTGGCTCTTCCTCTCCTTTCACGCACCTGCCGCCATATTCTCGCCTTTGCCGCCTTCCACCGCTGGCTCTTCCTCTCCTTTCACGCACCTGATGCCATATTCTCGCCTTTGCCGCCTTCCAGCGCCGACTCTTCCTCTCCTTTCAGGTACTTGACGCGATATTCTCGCCTTTGCTGCCTTCCAGTGTCGACTCTTCCTCTCCTTTCAGGTACGTGCCGCCATATTCTCGCCTTTGCCGCCTTCCAGCGCCGACTCTTCCTCTCCTTTCCCGCAGTTGCCGCCATATTCTCGCGTTTGCCGCCTTCCAGCGCCAAATCTTCCTCTCCTTTCACGCAGCTGCCGCCATATTCTCGCCTTTGTCGTCTTCCAGCGCCAAATCTTCTTCTAGTTTCAGGTACTTGCCGCGATATTCTCGCCTTTGCCGCCTTCCAGCGCCGACTCTTCCTCTCCTTTCACGCAGTTGCCGCCATATTCTCGCCTTTGCCGCCTTCCAGCGCCGAGTCTTCCTCTCCTTTCACGCAGCTGCCGCCATATTCTCGCCTTTGCCGTCTTCCAGCGCCGACTCTTCCTCTACTTTCACGCACCTGCCGCCATATTCTCGCCTTTGCCGCCTTCCAGCGCCGACTCTTCCTCTCCTTTCAGGTACGTGCCGCCATATTCTCGCCTTTGCCGCCTTCCAGCGCCGACTCTTCCTCTCCTTTCACGCAGTTGCCGCCATATTCTCGCCTTTGCCGCCTTCCAGCGCCGACTCTTCCTGTCCTTTCAGGTACGTGCCGCCATATTCTCGCCTTTGCCGCCTTCCAGCGCCGACTCTTCCTCTCCTTTGACGTACGTGTCGCCATATTCTCGCCTTTGCCGCCTTCCAGTGCCGACTCTTCCTCTCCTTTCACGCAGTTGCCGCCATATTCTCGCCTTTGCCGCCTTCCAGCGCCGACTCTTCCTGTCCTTTCAGGTACGTGCCGCCATATTCTCGCCTTTGCCGCCTTGCAGCTCCGACTCTTCCTCTCCTTTCATGCACGGGCTGCCATATTCTCGCCTTTGCTGCCTTCCAGTGCCGACTCTTCCTCTCCTTTCAGGTACGTGCCGCCATATTCTCGCCTTTGCCGTCTTCCAGCGCCGACTCTTCCTCTCCTTTCACGCAGTTGCCGCCATATTCTCGCCTTTGCCGCCTTCCAGCGCCGACTCTTCCTGTCCTTTCAGGTACGTGCCGCCATATTCTCGCCTTTGCTGCCTTCCAGCGCCGACTCTTCCTCTCCTTTCACGCAGTTGCCGCCATATTCTCGCCTTTGCCGCCTTCCAGCGCCGACTCTTCCTCTCCTTTCCCGCAGTTGCCGCCATATTCTCGCGTTTGCCGCCTTCCAGCGCCAAATCTTCCTCTCCTTTCACGCAGCTGCCGCCATATTCTCGCCTTTGTCGTCTTCCAGCGCCAAATCTTCTTCTAGTTTCAGGTACTTGCCGCGATATTCTCGCCTTTGCCGCCTTCCAGCGCCGACTCTTCCTCTCCTTTCACGCAGTTGCCGCCATATTCTCGCCTTTGCCGCCTTCCAGCGCCGACTCTTCCTCTCCTTTCACGCAGCTGCCGCCATATTCTCGCCTTTGCCGTCTTCCAGCGCCGACTCTTCCTCTACTTTCACGCACCTGCCGCCATATTCTCGCCTTTGCCGCCTTCCAGCGCCGACTCTTCCTCTCCTTTCAGGTACGTGCCGCAATATTCTCGCCTTTGCCGCCTTCCAGCGCCGACTCTTCCTCTCCTTTCACGCACCTGCCGCCATATTCTCGCCTTTGCCGCCTTCCAGCGCCGACTCTTCCTGTCCTTTCAGGTACGTGCCGCCATATTCTCGCCTTTGCCGCCTTCCAGCGCCGACTCTTCCTCTCCTTTGACGTACGTGTCGCCATATTCTCGCCTTTGCCGCCTTCCAGTGCCGACTCTTCCTCTCCTTTCACGCAGTTGCCGCCATATTCTCGCCTTTGCCGCCTTCCAGCGCCGACTCTTCCTGTCCTTTCAGGTACGTGCCGCCATATTCTCGCCTTTGCCGCCTTCCAGCGCCGACTCTTCCTCTCCTTTCATGCACGGGCTGCCATATTCTCGCCTTTGCTGCCTTCCAGTGCCGACTCTTCCTCTCCTTTCAGGTACGTGCCGCCATATTCTCGCCTTTGCCGTCTTCCAGCGCCGACTCTTCCTCTCCTTTCACGCAGTTGCCGCCATATTCTCGCCTTTGCCGCCTTCCAGCGCCGACTCTTCCTCTCCTTTCACGCAGTTGCCGCCATATTCTCGCCTTTGCCGCCTTCCAGCGCCGAGTCTTCCTCTCCTTTCACGCAGCTGCCGCCATATTCTCGCCTTTGCCGTCTTCCAGCGCCGACTCTTCCTCTACTTTCACGCACCTGCCGCCATATTCTCGCCTTTGCCGCCTTCCAGCGCCGACTCTTCCTCTCCTTTCAGGTACGTGCCGCCATATTCTCGCCTTTGCCGCCTTCCAGCGCCGACTCTTCCTCTCCTTTCACGCAGTTGCCGCCATATTCTCGCCTTTGCCGCCTTCCAGCGCCGACTCTTCCTGTCCTTTCAGGTACGTGCCGCCATATTCTCGCCTTTGCCGCCTTCCAGCGCCGACTCTTCCTCTCCTTTGACGTACGTGTCGCCATATTCTCGCCTTTGCCGCCTTCCAGTGCCGACTCTTCCTCTCCTTTCACGCAGTTGCCGCCATATTCTCGCCTTTGCCGCCTTCCAGCGCCGACTCTTCCTGTCCTTTCAGGTACGTGCCGCCATATTCTCGCCTTTGCCGCCTTGCAGCTCCGACTCTTCCTCTCCTTTCATGCACGGGCTGCCATATTCTCGCCTTTGCTGCCTTCCAGTGCCGACTCTTCCTCTCCTTTCAGGTACGTGCCGCCATATTCTCGCCTTTGCCGTCTTCCAGCGCCGACTCTTCCTCTCCTTTCACGCAGTTGCCGCCATATTCTCGCCTTTGCCGCCTTCCAGCGCCGACTCTTCCTGTCCTTTCAGGTACGTGCCGCCATATTCTCGCCTTTGCTGCCTTCCAGCGCCGACTCTTCCTCTCCTTTCACGCAGTTGCCGCCATATTCTCGCCTTTGCCGCCTTCCAGCGCCGACTCTTCCTCTCCTTTCCCGCAGTTGCCGCCATATTCTCGCGTTTGCCGCCTTCCAGCGCCAAATCTTCCTCTCCTTTCACGCAGCTGCCGCCATATTCTCGCCTTTGTCGTCTTCCAGCGCCAAATCTTCTTCTAGTTTCAGGTACTTGCCGCGATATTCTCGCCTTTGCCGCCTTCCAGCGCCGACTCTTCCTCTCCTTTCACGCAGTTGCCGCCATATTCTCGCCTTTGCCGCCTTCCAGCGCCGAGTCTTCCTCTCCTTTCACGCAGCTGCCGCCATATTCTCGCCTTTGCCGTCTTCCAGCGCCGACTCTTCCTCTCCTTTCACGCACCTGCCGACATATTCTCGCCTTTGCCGCCTTCCAGCGCCGACTCTTCCTCTCCTTTCAGGTACGTGCCGCAATATTCTCGCCTTTGCCGCCTTCCAGCGCCGACTCTTCCTCTCCTTTCACGCAGTTGCCGCCATATTCTCGCCTTTGCCGCCTTCCAGCGCCGACTCTTCCTGTCCTTTCAGGTACGTGCCGCCATATTCTCGCCTTTGCCGCCTTCCAGCGCCGACTCTTCCTCTCCTTTGACGTACGTGTCGCCATATTCTCGCCTTTGCCGCCTTCCAGTGCCGACTCTTCCTCTCCTTTCACGCAGTTGCCGCCATATTCTCGCCTTTGCCGCCTTCCAGCGCCGACTCTTCCTGTCCTTTCAGGTACGTGCCGCCATATTCTCGCCTTTGCCGCCTTCCAGCGCCGACTCTTCCTCTCCTTTCATGCACGGGCTGCCATATTCTCGCCTTTGCTGCCTTCCAGTGCCGACTCTTCCTCTCCTTTCAGGTACGTGCCGCCATATTCTCGCCTTTGCCGTCTTCCAGCGCCGACTCTTCCTCTCCTTTCACGCAGTTGCCGCCATATTCTCGCCTTTGCCGCCTTCCAGCGCCGACTCTTCCTGTCCTTTCAGGTACGTGCCGCCATATTCTCGCCTTTGCTGCCTTCCAGCGCCGACTCTTCCTCTCCTTTCACGCAGTTGCCGCCATATTCTCGCCTTTGCCGCCTTCCAGCGCCTACTCTTCCTCTCCTTTCCCGCAGTTGCCGCCATATTCTCGCCTTTGCCGCCTTCCACCGCCGGCCCTTCCTCTCCTTTCCCGCAGCTGCCGCCATATTCTCGCCTTTGCCGCCTTGCACTGCCGATTCTTCCTCTCCTTTCACGCACCTGCCGCCATATTCTCGCCTTTGCCGCCTTCCAGCGCCGACTCTTCCTCTCCTTTCCCGCACCTGCCGCCATATTCTCGCCTTTGCCGCCTTCCAGCGCCGACTCTTCCTCTCCTTGCAGGTACGTGCCGCAATATTCTCGCCTTTGCCGCCTTCCAGCGCCGACTCTTCTTCTCCTTTCAGGTACGTGCCGCCATATTCTCGCCTTTGCCGCCTTCCAGCGCCGACTCTTCCTGTTCTTTCAGGTACGTGCCGCGATATTCTCGCCTTTGCCGCCTTCTACTGCCGACTCTTCCTCTCCTTTCAGGTACGTGCCGCCATATTCTCGCCTTTGCCGCCTTCCAGCGCCAAATCTTCCTCTCCTTTCACGCAGTTGCCGCCATATTCTCGCCTTTGCCGCCTTCCAGCGCCGACTCTTCCTCTCCTTTCAGGTACGTGCCACCATATTCTCGCCTTTGCCGCCTTCCACCGCTGGCTCTTCCTCTCCTTTCACGCACCTGCCGCCATATTCTCGCCTTTGCCGCCTTCCACCGCTGGCTCTTCCTCTCCTTTCACGCACCTGATGCCATATTCTCGCCTTTGCCGCCTTCCAGCGCCGACTCTTCCTCTCCTTTCAGGTACGTGCCGCCATATTCTCACCTTTGCCGCCTTCCAGCGCCGACTCTTCCTCTCCTTTCCCGCAGTTGCCGCCATATTCTCGCGTTTGCCGCCTTCCAGCGCCAAATCTTCCTCTCCTTTCACGCAGCTGCCGCCATATTCTCGCCTTTGTCGTCTTCCAGCGCCAAATCTTCTTCTACTTTCAGGTACTTGCCGCGATATTCTCGCCTTTGCCGCGTTCCAGCGCCGACTTTTCCTCTCCTTTCACGCAGTTGCCGCCATATTCTCGCCTTTGCCGCCTTCCAGCGCCGACTCTTCCTCTCCTTTCAGGTACGTGCTGCCATATTCTCGCCTTTGCCGCCTTCCAGCGCCGACTCTTCCTCTCCTTTCACACAGTTGCCGTCATATTCTCGCCTTTGCCGCCTTCCAGCGCTGACTCTTCCTGTCCTTTCAGGTACGTGCCGCCATATTCTCGCCTTTGCCGCCTTCCAGCGCCGACTCTTCCTCTCCTTTGACGTACGTGTCGCCATATTCTCGCCTTTGCTGCCTTCCAGCGCCGACTCTTCCTCTCCTTTCACGCAGTTGCCGCCATATTCTCGCCTTTGCCGCCTTCCAGCGCCGACTCTTCCTGTCCTTTCAGGTACGTGCCGCCATATTCTCGCCTTTGCCGCCTTGCAGCGCCGATTCTTCCTCTCCTTTCATGCACGGGCTGCCATATTCTCGCCTTTGCTGCCTTCCAGTGCCGACTCTTCCTCTCCTTTCAGGTACGTGCCGCCATATTCTCGCCTTTGCCGTCTTCCAGCGCCGACTCTTCCTCTCCTTTCACGCACCTGCCGCCATATTCTCGCCTTTGCCGCCTTCCAGCGTCGACTCTTCCTGTCCTTTCAGGTACGTGCCGCCATATTCTCGCCTTTGCTGCCTTCCAGCGCCGACTCTTCCTCTCCTTTCACGCAGTTGCCGCCATATTCTCGCCTTTGCCGCCTTCCACCGCCGACTCTTCCTCTCCTTTCCCGCAGTTGCCGCCATATTCTCGCCTTTGCCGCCTTCCACCGCCGGCCCTTCCTCTCCTTTCCCGCAGCTGCCGCCATATTCTCGCCTTTGCCGCCTTCCACTGCCGATTCTTCCTCTCCTTTCACGCACCTGCCGCCATATTCTCGCCTTTGCCGCCTTCCAGCGCCGACTCTTCCTCTCCTTTCCCGCACCTGCCGCCATATTCTCGCCTTTGCCGCCTTCCAGCGCCGACTCTTCCTCTCCTTTCAGGTACGTGCCGCAATATTCTCGCCTTTGCCGCCTTCCAGCGCCGACTCTTCTTCTCCTTTCAGGTACGTGCCGCCATATTCTCGCCTTTGCCGCCTTCCACCGCTGGCTCTTCCTCTCCTTTCACGCACCTGCCGCCATATTCTCGCCTTTGCCGCCTTCCACCGCTGGCTCTTCCTCTCCTTTCACGCACCTGATGCCATATTCTCGCCTTTGCCGCCTTCCAGCGCCGACTCTTCCTCTCCTTTCAGGTACGTGCCGCCATATTCTCGCCTTTGCCGCCTTCCAGCGCCGACTCTTCCTCTCCTTTCCCGCAGTTGCCGCCATATTCTCGCGTTTGCCGCCTTCCAGCGCCAAATCTTCCTCTCCTTTCACGCAGCTGCCGCCATATTCTCGCCTTTGTCGTCTTCCAGCGCCAAATCTTCTTCTACTTTCAGGTACTTGCCGCGATATTCTCGCCTTTGCCGCGTTCCAGCGCCGACTTTTCCTCTCCTTTCACGCAGCTGCCGCCATATTCTCGCCTTTGCCGCCTTCCAGCGCCGACTCTTCCTCTCCTTTCAGGTACGTGCTGCCATATTCTCGCCTTTGCCGCCTTCTAGCGCCGACTCTTCCTCTCCTTTCACGCAGTTGCCGCCATATTCTCGCCTTTGCCGCCTTCCAGCGCTGACTCTTCCTGTCCTTTCAGGTACGTGCCGCCATATTCTCGCCTTTGCCGCCTTCCAGCGCCGACTCTTCCTCTCCTTTGACGTACGTGCCGCCATATTCTCGCCTTTGCTGCCTTCCAGCGCCGACTCTTCCTCTCCTTTCACGCAGTTGCCGCCATATTCTCGCCTTTGCCGCCTTCCAGCGCCGACTCTTCCTGTCCTTTCAGGTACGTGCCGCCATATTCTCGCCTTTGCCGCCTTGCAGCGCCGATTCTTCCTCTCCTTTCATGCACGGGCTGCCATATTCTCGCCTTTGCTGCCTTCCAGTGCCGACTCTTCCTCTCCTTTCAGGTACGTGCCGCCATATTCTCGCCTTTGCCGTCTTCCAGCGCCGACTCTTCCTCTCCTTTCACGCACCTGCCGCCATATTCTCGCCTTTGCCGCCTTCCAGCGTCGACTCTTCCTGTCCTTTCAGGTACGTGCCGCCATATTCTCGCCTTTGCTGCCTTCCAGCGCCGACTCTTCCTCTCTTTTCACGCACCTGCCGCCATATTCTCGCCTTTGCCGCCTTCCACCGCCGACTCTTCCTCTCCTTTCCCGCAGTTGCCGCCATATTCTCGCCTTTGCCGCCTTCCACCGCCGGCCCTTCCTCTCCTTTCCCGCAGCTGCCGCCATATTCTCGCCTTTGCCGCGTTCCACTGCCGATTCTTCCTCTCCTTTCACGCACCTGCCGCCATATTCTCGCCTTTGCCGCCTTCCAGCGCCGACTCTTCCTCTCCTTTCCCGCACCTGCTGCCATATTCTCGCCTTTGCCGCCTTCCACCGCCGACTCTTCCTCTCCTTTCAGGTACGTGCCGCAATATTCTCGCCTTTGCCGCCTTCCAGCGCCGACTCTTCTTCTCCTTTCAGGTACGTGCCGCCATATTCTCGCCTTTGCCGCCTTCCAGCGCCGACTCTTCCTGTTCTTTCAGGTACGTGCCGCCATATTCTCGCCTTTGCCACCTTCCACTGCCGACTCTTCCTCTCCTTTCAGGTACGTGCCGCCATATTCTCGCCTTTGCCGCCTTCCAGCGCCAAATCTTCCTCTCCTTTCACGCAGTTGCCGCCATATTCTCGCCTTTGCCGCCTTCCAGCGCCGACTCTTCCTCTCCTTTCAGGTACGTGCCACCATATTCTCGCCTTTGCCGCCTTCCACCGCTGGCTCTTCCTCTCCTTTCACGCACCTGCCGCCATATTCTCGCCTTTGCCGCCTTCCACCGCTGGCTCTTCCTCTCCTTTCACGCACCTGATGCCATATTCTCGCCTTTGCCGCCTTCCAGCGCCGACTCTTCCTCTCCTTTCACGCAGTTGCCGCCATATTCTCGCCTTTGCCGCCTTCCACCGCCGGCCCTTCCTCTCCTTTCCCGCAGCTGCCGCCATATTCTCGCCTTTGCCGCCTTCCACTGCCGATTCTTCCTCTCCTTTCACGCACCTGCCGCCATATTCTCGCCTTTGCCGCCTTCCAGCGCCGACTCTTCCTCTCCTTTCCCGCACCTGCCGCCATATTCTCGCCTTTGCCGCCTTCCACCGCCAACTCTTCCTCTCCTTTCAGGTACGTGCCGCAATATTCTCGCCTTTGCCGCCTTCCACCACCGACTCTTCCTCTCCTTTCACGCAGTTGCCGCCATATTCTCGCCTTTGCCGCCTTCCAGCGCCGACTCTTCCTGTTCTTTCAGGTACGTGCCGCCATATTCTCGCCTTTGCCGCCTTCCAGCGCCGACTCTTCCTCTCCTTTCAGGTACGTGCCGCCATATTCTCGCCTTTGCCGCCTTCCAGCGCCAAATCTTCCTCTCCTTTCACGCAGTTGCCGCCATATTCTCGCCTTTGCCGCCTTCCAGCGCCGACTCTTCCTCTCCTTTCAGGTACGTGCCACCATATTCTCGCCTTTGCCGCCTTCCACCGCTGGCTCTTCCTCTCCTTTCACGCACCTGCCGCCATATTCTCGCCTTTGCCGCCTTCCACCGCTGGCTCTTCCTCTCCTTTCACGCACCTGCCGCCATATTCTCGCCTTTGCCGCCTTCCAGCGCCGACTCTTCCTCTCCTTTCAGGTACGTGCCGCCATATTCTCGCCTTTGCCGCCTTCCAGCGCCGACTCTTCCTCTCCTTTCCTGCAGTTGCCGCCATATTCTCGCGTTTGCCGCCTTCCAGCGCCAAATCTTCCTCTCCTTTCACGCAGCTGCCGCCATATTCTCGCCTTTGTCGTCTTCCAGCGCCAAATCTTCTTCTACTTTCAGGTACTTGCCGCGATATTCTCGCCTTTGCCGCGTTCCAGCGCCGACTTTTCCTCTCCTTTCACGCAGTTGCCGCCATATTCTCGCCTTTGCCGCCTTCCAGCGACGACTCTTCCTCTCCTTTCAGGTACGTGCCGCCATATTCTCGCCTTTGCCGCCTTCCACCGCCGACTCTTCCTCTCCTTTCACGCAGTTGCCGCCATATTCTCGCCTTTGCCGCCTTCCAGCGCTGACTCTTCCTGTCCTTTCAGGTACGTGCCGCCATATTCTCGCCTTTGCCGCCTTCCAGCACCGACTCTTCCTCTCCTTTGACGTACGTGCCGCCATATTCTCGCCTTTGCTGCCTTCCAGCGCCGACTCTTCCTCTCCTTTCACGCAGTTGCCGCCATATTCTCGCCTTTGCCGCCTTCCAGCGCCGACTCTTCCTCTCCTTTCCCGCAGTTGCCGCCATATTCTCGCCTTTGCCGCCTTCCACCGCCGGCCCTTCCTCTCCTTTCCCGCAGCTGCCGCCATATTCTCGCCTTTGCCGCCTTCCAGCACCGACTCTTCCTCTCCTTTCACGCACCTGCCGCCATATTCTCGCCTTTGCCGCCTTCCAGCGCCGACTCTTCCTCTCCTTTCCCGCACCTGCCGCCATATTCTCGCCTTTGCCGCCTTCCACCGCCGACTCTTCCTCTCCTTTCAGGTACGTGCCGCAATATTCTCGCCTTTGCCGCCTTCCAGCGCTGACTCTTCTTCTCCTTTCAGGTACGTGCCGCCATATTCTCGCCTTTGCCGCCTTCCACCGCCGAGTCTTCCTCTCCTTTCAGGTACGTGCCGCCATATTCTCGCCTTTGCCGCCTTCCACTGCCGACTCTTCCTCTCCTTTCAGGTACGTGCCGCCATATTCTCGCCTTTGCCGCCTTCCAGCGCCAAATCTTCCTCTCCTTTCACGCAGTTGCCGCCATATTCTCGCCTTTGCCGCCTTCCACCGCCGAGTCTTCCTCTCCTTTCAGGTACGTGTCACCATATTCTCGCCTTTGCCGCCTTCCACCGCTGGCTCTTCCACTCCTTTCACGCACCTGCCGCCATATTCTCGCCTTTGCTGCCTGCCACCACCGACTCTTCCTCTCCTTTCACGCACGTGCCGCCATATTCTCGCCTTTGCCGCCTTCCAGCGCCGACTCTTCCTCTCCTTTCACGTACGTGCCTCAATATTCTCGCCTTTGCCGCCTTCCAGCGCCGACTCTTCCTCTCCTTTCAGGTACGTGCCGCCATATTCTCGCCTTTGCCGCCTTCCACCGCCGACTCTTCCTCTCCTTTCAGGTAAGTGCCGCCATATTCTCGCCTTTGCCGCCTTCCAGCGCCGACTCTTCCTCTCCTTTCACGCAGTTGCCGCCATACTGTCGGCTTTGCCGCCTTCCAGCGCCGATTCTTCCTGTCCTTTCACGAACCTGCTGCCATATTCTCGCCTTTGCCGCCTTCCCGCGCCGACTCTTCCTCTCCTTTCAGGTACGTGCCGCCATATTCTCGCCTTTGCCGCCTTCCAGCGCCGACTCTTCCTCTCCTTTCACGCAGTTGCCGCCATATTCTTGCCTTTGCCACCTTCCAGCGCCGATTCTTCCTCTCCTTTCACGCAGTTGCCGCCATATTCTCGCCTTTGCCGCCTTCTACCGCCGACTTTTCCTCTCCTTTCAGGTACGTGCCGCCATATTCTTGACTTTGACGCCTTCCAGCGCCGACTCTTCCTCTCCTTTCACGCACTTGCCGCCATATTCTCGCCTTTGCCGCCTTCCACCGCCGAGTCTTCCTCTCCTTTCACACAGTTGCCGCCATATTCTCGCCTTTGACGCCTTCCAGCGCCGACTCTTCCTCTCCTTTCACGCACCTGCCGCCATATTCTCGCCTTTGCCGCCTTCCAGCGCTGACTCTTCCTCTCCTTTCAGGTACGTGCCGCCATATTCTCGCCTTTGCCGCCTTCCAGCGCCGACTCTTCCTCTCCTTTCACGCAGTTGCCGCCATACTGTCGGCTTTGCCGCCTTCCAGCGCCGATTCTTCCTGTCCTTTCACGAACCTGCTGCCATATTCTCGCCTTTGCCGCCTTCCCGCGCCGACTCTTCCTCTCCTTTCGGGTACGTGCCGCCATATTCTCGCCTTTGCCACCTTCCACCGCCGACTCTTCCTCTCCTTTCACGCAGTTGCCGCCATATTCTTGCCTTTGCCGCCTTCCAGCGCCGATTCTTCCTCTCCTTTCACGCAGTTGCCGCCATATTCTCGCCTTTGCCGCCTTCTACCGCTGACTCTTCCTCTCCTTTCACGCACCTGCCGCCATATTCTCGCCTTTGCCGCCTTCCAGCGCCGACTCTTCCTCTCCTTTCACGCACTTGCGCCATATTGTCGGCTTTGCCGCCTTCCAGCGCCAAATCTTCCTCTCCTTTCACGCACCTGCCGCCATATTCTCGCCTTTGCCGCCTTCTAGGGCCGACTCTTCCTCTCCTTTCACGCAGCTGCCGCCATATTCTCGCCTTTGCTGCCTTCCACCACCGACTCTTCCTCTCCTTTCAGGTACGTGCCGCCATATTCTCGGCTTTGCCGCCTTCCAGCGCCGACTCTTCCTCTCCTTTCACGTACGTGCCGCAATATTCTCGCCTTTGCCGCCTTCCAGCGCCGACTGTTCCTCTCCTTTCAGGTACGTGCCGCCATATTCTCGCCTTTGCCGCCTTCCACCGCCGACTCTTCCTCTCCTTTCAGGTAAGTGCCGCCATATTCTCGCCTTTGCCGCCTTCCAGCGCCGACTCTTCCTCTGCTTTCACGCAGTTGCCGCCATACTGTCGGCTTTGCCGCCTTCCAGCGCCGATTCTTCCTGTCCTTTCACGAACGTGCTGCCATATTCTCGCCTTTGCCGCCTTCCAGCGCCGACTCTTCCTCTCCTTTCACGCAGTTTCCGCCATATTCTCGCCTTTGCCGCCTTCCACCACCGACTCTTCCTCTCCTTTCACGCACGTGCCGCCATATTCTCGCCTTTGCCGCCTTCCACTGCCGACTCTTCCCCTCCTTTCACGCACCTGCCGCCATATTTTCGCTTTTGCCGCCTTCCAGCGCCGACTCTTCCTCTCCTTTCCCGCAGTTGCCGCCATATTCTCGCCTTTGCCGCCTTCCACCGCCGACTCTTCCTCTCCTTTCAGGTAAGTGCCGCCATATTCTCGCCTTTGCCGCCTTCCAGCGCCGACTCTTCCTCTCCTTTCACGCAGTTGCCGCCATACTGTCGCCTTTGCCGCCTTCCAGCGCCGATTCTTCCTCTCCTTTCACGAACCTGCTGCCATATTCTCGCCTTTACCGCTTTGCCGCGCCGACTCTTCCTCTCCTTTCAGGTACGTGCCGCCATATTCTCGCCTTTGCCACCTTCCAGCGCCGACTCTTCCTCTCCTTTCACGCAGTTGCCGCCATATTCTTGCCCTTGCCGCCTTCCAGCGCCGATTCTTCCTCTCCTTTCACGCAGTTGCCGCCATATTCTCGCCTTTGCCGCCTTCTACCGCCGAATCTTCCTCTCCTTTCACGCACCTGCCGCCATATTCTCGCCTTTGCCGCCTTCTACCGCCGACTTTTCCTCTCCTTTCAGGTACGTGCCGCCATATTCTTGAGTTTGCCGCCTTCCAGCGCCGACTCTTCCTCTCCTTTCCCGCAGTTGCCGCCATATTCTCGCCTTTGCCGCCTTCCACCGCCGAGTCTTCCTCTCCTTTCACACAGTTGCTGCCATATTCTCGCCTTTGCCGCCTTCCAGCGCTGACTCTTCCTGTCCTTTCAGGTACGTGCCGCCATATTCTCGCCTTTGCCGCCTTCCAGCGCCGACTCGTCCTCTCCTTTCACGCAGTTGCCGCCATACTGTCGGCTTTGCCGCCTTCCAGCGCCGATTCTTCCTGTCCTTTCACGAACCTGCCGCCATATTCTCGCCTTTGCCGCCTTCCTGCGCCGACTCTTCCTCTCCTTTCACGCAGCTGCCGCCATATTCTCGCCTTTGCCGCCTTCTACCGCCGACTCTTCCTCTCCTTTCACGCACCTGCCGCCATATTCTCGCCTTTGCCGCCTTCCACTGCCGACTCTTCCTCTCCTTTCACGGAGCTGCTGCCATATTCTCGCCTTTGCCGCCTTCCCGCGCCGACTCTTCCTCTCCTTTCACGCACGTGCCGCCATATTCTCGCCTTTGCCGCCTTCCAGCGCCGACTCTTCCTCTCCTTTCAGGTACGTGCCGCAATATTCTCGCCTTTGCCGCCTTCCACCTCCGACTCTTCCTCTCCTTTCAGGTACGTGCCGCCATATTCTCGCCTTTGCCGCCTTCCACCGCCGACTCTTCCTCTCCTTTCAGGTACGTGTCGCCATATTCTCGCCTTTGCCACCTTCCACTGCCGACTCTTCCCCTCCTTTCACACACCTGCCGCCATATTTTCGCCCTTGCCGCCTTCCAGCGCCGACTCTTCCTCTCCTTTGAGGTACGTGCCGCCATATTCTCGACTTTGCCGCCTTCCAGCGCCGAGTCTTCCTCTCCTTTCACGCACGGGCTGCCATATTCTCGCCTTTACCGCCTTCCCGCGACGACTCTTCCTCTCCTTTCACGCAGCTGCCGCCATATTCTCGCCTTTGCCGCCTTCCAGCGCCGAGTCTTCCTCTCCTTTCACGCACGGGCTGCCATATTCTCGCCTTTGCCGCCTTCCAGCGCCGACTCTTCCTCTCCTTTCCCGCAGTTGCCGCCATATTCTCGCCTTTGCCGCCTTCCACCGCCGACTCTTCCTCTCCTTTCACGCAGTTGCCGCCATATTCTCGCCTTTGCCGCCTTCCAGCGCCGACTCTTCCTCTCCTTTCACGCAGTTGCCGCCATATTCTCGCCTTTGCCGCCTTCCAGCGCCGAGTCTTCCTCTCCTTTCACGCACCTGCCGCCATATTCTCGCCTTTGCTGCCTTCCACCACCGACTCTTCCTCTCCTTTCACGCACCTGCCGCCATATTCTCGCCTTTGCCGCCTTCCAGCGCCGACTCTTCCTCTCCTTTCACGCACGTGCCGCCATATTCTCGCCTTTGCCGCCTTCCAGCGCCGACTCTTCCTCTCCTTTCAGGTGCGTGCCGCCATATTCTCGCCTTTGCCGCCTTCCACCGCCGACTCTTCCTCTCCTTTCAGGTACGTGCCGCCATATTCTCGCCTTTGCCGCCTTCCACTGCCGACTCTTCCCCTCCTTTCACACACCTGCCGCCATATTCTCGCCTTTGCTGCCTTCCAGCGCCGACTCTTCCTCTGCTTTCACGCAGTTGCCGCCATATTCTCGCCTTTGCCGCCTTCCAGCGCTGACTCTTCCTCTTCTTTCACGCAGTTGCCGCCATATTCTCGCCTTTGCCGCCTTCCAGCGCCGACTCTTCCTCTCCTTTCAGGTACGTGCCGCCATATTCTCGGCTTTGCCGCCTTCCCGCGCCGACTCTTCCTCTCCTTTCAGGTACGTGCCGCCATATTCTCGCCTTTGCCGCCTTTCAGCGCCGACTCTTCCTCTCCTTTCAGGTACGTGCTGCCATATTCTCGCGTTTGCTGCCTTCCAGCGCCGACTCTTCCTCTCCTTTCCCGCAGTTGCCGCCATATTCTCGCCTTTGCCGCCTTCCAGCACAAAATCTTCCTCTCCTTTCAGGTACTTGACGCCATATTCTCGCCTTTGCCGCCTTCCAGCGCCGACTCTTCCTGTCCTTTCACGCAGTTGCCGCCATATTCTCGCCTTTGCCGTCTTCCACCGCCGACTCTTCCTCTCCTTTCACGCAGTTGCCGCCATATTCTCACCTTTGCCGCCTTCCACCGCCGACTCTTCCTCTCCTTTCCCACAGTTGCCGCCATATTCTCGCCTTTGCCGCCTTCCAGCGCCGACTCTTCCTCTGCTTTCACGCAGCTGCCGCCATATTCTCGCCTTTGCCGCCTTCCAGCGCCGACTCTTCCGGTCCTTTCACGCACCTGCCGACATATTCTCGCCTTTGCCGCCTTCCACCGCCGACTCTTCCTCTCCTTTCAGGTACGTGCCGCCATATTCTCGCCTTTGCCGCCTAACAGCGCCGACTCTTCCTCTCCTGTCACGCAAATGCTGCCATATTCTCGCCTTTGCCGCCTTCCACCGCCGACTCTTCCTCTCCTTTCACGCACCTGTCGCCATATTCTTGCATTTGCCGCCTTCCAGCGCCGACTCTTCCTCTCGTTTCACGCACCTGCCGCCATATTCTCGCCTTTGCCGCCTTCCACCGCCGAGTCTTCCTCTCCTTTCACGCAGCTGCCGCCATATTCTCGCCTTTGCCGCCTTCTACCGCCGACTCTTCCTCTCCTTTCACGCACCTGCCGCCATATTCTCGCCTTTGCCGCCTTCCACTGCCGACTCTTCCTCTCCTTTCACGGAGCTGCCGCCATATTCTCGCCTTTGCCACCTTCCCGCGCCGACTCTTCCTCTCCTTTCACGCACGTGCCGCCATATTCTCGCCTTTGCCGCCTTCCACCGCCGACTCTTCCTCTCCTTTCAGGTACGTGCCGCAATATTCTCGCCTTTGTCGCCTTCCACCTCCGACTCTTCCTCTCCTTTCAGGTACGTGCCGCCATATTCTCGCCTTTGCCGCCTTCCACCGCCGACTCTTCCTCTCCTTTGACGTACGTGTCGCCATATTCTCGCCTTTGCCACCTTCCACTGCCGACTCTTCCCCTCCTTTCACACACCTGCCGCCATATTTTCGCCCTTGCCGCCTTCCAGCGCCGACTCTTCCTCTCCTTTGAGGTACGTGCCGCCATATTCTCGACTTTGCCACCTTCCAGCGCCGAGTCTTCCTCTCCTTTCACGCAGCTGCCGCCATATTCTCGCCTTTGCCGCCTTCCAGCGCCGAGTCTTCCTCTCCTTTCACGCACGGGCTGCCATATTCTCGCCTTTGCCGCCTTCCAGCGCCGAGTCTTCCTCTCCTTTCACGCACGGGCTGCCATATTCTCGCCTTTGCCGCCTTCCAGCGCCGACTCTTCCTCTCCTTTCCCGCAGTTGCCGCCATATTCTCGCCTTTGCCGCCTTCCACCGCCGACTCTTCCTCTCCTTTCACGCAGTTGCCGCCATATTCTCGCCTTTGCCGCCTTCCAGCGCCGACTCTTCCTCTCCTTTCACGCAGTTGCCGCCATATTCTCGCCTTTGCCGCCTTCTACCGCCGAGTCTTCCTCTCCTTTCACGCACCTGCCGCCATATTCTCGCCTTTGCTGCCTTCCACCACCGACTCTTCCTCTCCTTTCACGCAGCTGCCGCCATATTCTCGCCTTTGCCGCCTTCCAGCGCCGACTCTTCCTCTCCTTTCACGCACGTGCCGCCATATTCTCGCCTTTGCCGCCTTCCAGCGCCGACTCTTCCTCTCCTTTCAGGTGCGTGCCGCCATATTCTCGCCTTTGCCGCCTTCCACCGCCGACTCTTCCTCTCCTTTCAGGTACGTGCCGCCATATTCTCGCCTTTGCCGCCTTCCACTGCCGACTCTTCCCCTCCTTTCACACACCTGCCGCCATATTCTCGCCTTTGCTGCCTTCCAGCGCCGACTCTTCCTCTCCTTTCACGCAGTTGCCGCCATATTCTCGCCTTTGCCGCCTTCCAGCGCTGACTCTTCCTCTTCTTTCACGCAGTTGCCGCCATATTCTCGCCTTTGCCGCCTTCCAGCGCCGACTCTTCCTCTCCTTTCAGGTACGTGCCGCCATATTCTCGGCTTTGCCGCCTTCCCGCGCCGACTCTTCCTCTCCTTTCAGGTACGTGCCGCCATATTCTCGCCTTTGCCGCCTTTCAGCGCCGACTCTTCCTCTCCTTTCAGGTACGTGCTGCCATATTCTCGCGTTTGCTGCCTTCCAGCGCCGACTCTTCCTCTCCTTTCCCGCAGCTGCCGCCATATTCTCGCCTTTGCCGCCTTCCAGCACAAAATCTTCCTCTCCTTTCAGGTACTTGACGCCATATTCTCGCCTTTGCCGCCTTCCAGCGCCGACTCTTCCTGTCCTTTCACGCACCTGCCGCCATATTCTCGCCTTTGCCGTCTTCCACCGCCGACTCTTCCTCTCCTTTCACGCAGTTGCCGCCATATTCTCACCTTTGCCGCCTTCCACCGCCGACTCTTCCTCTCCTTTCCCACAGTTGCCGCCATATTCTCGCCTTTGCCGCCTTCCAGCGCCAAATCTTCCTCTCCTTTTACGCAGCTGCCGCCATATTCTCGCCTTTGCCGCCTTCCAGCGCCGACTCTTCCTCTCCTTTCAGGTACGTGCCGCCATATTCTCGCCTTTGCCGCCTAACAGCGCCGACTCTTCCTCTCCTGTCACGCAAATGCTGCCATATTCTCGCCTTTGCCGCCTTCCACCGCCGACTCTTCCTCTCCTTTCACGCACCTGTCGCCATATTCTTGCATTTGCCGCCTTCCAGCGCCGACTCTTCCTCTCGTTTCACGCACCTGCCGCCATATTCTCGCCTTTGCCGCCTTCCACCGCCGAGTCTTCCTCTCCTTTCACGCACGGGCTGCTATATTCTTGCCTTTGCCGCCTTCCAGCGCCGACTCTTCCTCTCCTTTCAGGTACGTGCCGCCATATTCTCGCCTTTGCCGCCTTCCAGCGCCGACTCTTCCTCTCCTTTCACGCAGTTGCCGCCATATTGTCGGCTTTGCCGCCTTCCAGCGCCAAATCTTCCTCTCCTTTCACGCACCTGCCGCCATATTCTCGCCTTTGCCGCCTTCTAGGGCCGACTCTTCCTCTCCTTTCACGCAGCTGCCGCCATATTCTCGCCTTTGCTGCCTTCCACCACCGACTCTTCCTCTCCTTTCAGGTACGTGCCGCCATATTCTCGGCTTTGCCGCCTTCCAGCGCCGACTTCCTCTCCTTTCACGTACGTGCCGCCATATTCTCGCCTTTGCCGCCTTCCAGCGCCGACTGTTCCTCTCCTTTCAGGTACGTGCCGCCATATTCTCGCCTTTGCCGCCTTCCAGCGCCGACTCTTCCTCTCCTTTCAGGTAAGTGCCGCCATATTCTCGCCTTTGCCGCCTTCCAGCGCCGACTCTTCCTCTCCTTTCACGCAGTTGCCGCCATACTGTCGGCTTTGCCGCCTTCCAGCGCCGATTCTTCCTGTCCTTTCACGAACGTGCTGCCATATTCTCGCCTTTGCCGCCTTCCAGCGCTGACTCTTCCTCTCCTTTCACGCAGTTGCCGCCATATTCTTGCCTTTGCCGACTTCCAGCGCCGATTCTTCCTCTCCTTTCACGCAGTTGCCGCCATATTCTCGCCTTTGCCGCCTTCTACCGCCGACTCTTCCTCTCCTTTCACGCACCTGCCGCCATATTCTCGCCTTTGCCGCCTTCCACCGCCGACTTTTCCTCTCCTTTCTGGTACGTGCCGCCATATTCTTGACTTTGCCGCCTTCCAGCGCCGATTCTTCCTCTCCTTTCACGCACCTGCCGCCATATTCTCGCCTTTGCCGCCTTCCACCGCCGGCTCTTCCTCTCCTTTCACACAGTTGCCGCCATATTCTCGCCTTTGCCGCCTTCTACCGCCGAATCTTCCTCTCCTTTCACGCACCTGCCGCCATATTCTCGCCTTTGCCGCCTTCTACCGCCGACTTTTCCTCTCCTTTCAGGTACGTGCCGCCATATTCTTGAGTTTGCCGCCTTCCAGCGCCGACTCTTCCTCTCCTTTCCCGCAGTTGCCGCCATATTCTCGCCTTTGCCGCCTTCCACCGCCGAGTCTTCCTCTCCTTTCACACAGTTGCTGCCATATTCTCGCCTTTGCCGCCTTCCAGCGCTGACTCTTCCTGTCCTTTCAGGTACGTGCCGCCATATTCTCGCCTTTGCCGCCTTCCAGCGCCGACTCGTCCTCTCCTTTCACGCAGTTGCCGCCATACTGTCGGCTTTGCCGCCTTCCAGCGCCGATTCTTCCTGTCCTTTCACGAACCTGCCGCCATATTCTCGCCTTTGCCGCCTTCCTGCGCCGACTCTTCCTCTCCTTTCACGCAGCTGCCGCCATATTCTCGCCTTTGCCGCCTTCTACCGCCGACTCTTCCTCTCCTTTCACGCACCTGCCGCCATATTCTCGCCTTTGCCGCCTTCCACTGCCGACTCTTCCTCTCCTTTCACGGAGCTGCCGCCATATTCTCGCCTTTACCGCCTTCCCGCGACGACTCTTCCTCTCCTTTCACGCAGCTGCCGCCATATTCTCGCCTTTGCCGCCTTCCAGCGCCGAGTCTTCCTCTCCTTTCACGCACGGGCTGCCATATTCTCGCCTTTGCCGCCTTCCAGCGCCGACTCTTCCTCTCCTTTCCCGCAGTTGCCGCCATATTCTCGCCTTTGCCGCCTTCCACCGCCGACTCTTCCTCTCCTTTCACGCAGTTGCCGCCATATTCTCGCCTTTGCCGCCTTCCAGCGCCGACTCTTCCTCTCCTTTCACGCAGTTGCCGCCATATTCTCGCCTTTGCCGCCTTCCAGCGCCGAGTCTTCCTCTCCTTTCACGCACCTGCCGCCATATTCTCGCCTTTGCTGCCTTCCACCACCGACTCTTCCTCTCCTTTCACGCACCTGCCGCCATATTCTCGCCTTTGCCGCCTTCCAGCGCCGACTCTTCCTCTCCTTTCACGCACGTGCCGCCATATTCTCGCCTTTGCCGCCTTCCAGCGCCGACTCTTCCTCTCCTTTCAGGTGCGTGCCGCCATATTCTCGCCTTTGCCGCCTTCCACCGCCGACTCTTCCTCTCCTTTCAGGTACGTGCCGCCATATTCTCGCCTTTGCCGCCTTCCACTGCCGACTCTTCCCCTCCTTTCACACACCTGCCGCCATATTCTCGCCTTTGCTGCCTTCCAGCGCCGACTCTTCCTCTGCTTTCACGCAGTTGCCGCCATATTCTCGCCTTTGCCGCCTTCCAGCGCTGACTCTTCCTCTTCTTTCACGCAGTTGCCGCCATATTCTCGCCTTTGCCGCCTTCCAGCGCCGACTCTTCCTCTCCTTTCAGGTACGTGCCGCCATATTCTCGGCTTTGCCGCCTTCCCGCGCCGACTCTTCCTCTCCTTTCAGGTACGTGCCGCCATATTCTCGCCTTTGCCGCCTTTCAGCGCCGACTCTTCCTCTCCTTTCAGGTACGTGCTGCCATATTCTCGCGTTTGCTGCCTTCCAGCGCCGACTCTTCCTCTCCTTTCCCGCAGTTGCCGCCATATTCTCGCCTTTGCCGCCTTCCAGCACAAAATCTTCCTCTCCTTTCAGGTACTTGACGCCATATTCTCGCCTTTGCCGCCTTCCAGCGCCGACTCTTCCTGTCCTTTCACGCAGTTGCCGCCATATTCTCGCCTTTGCCGTCTTCCACCGCCGACTCTTCCTCTCCTTTCACGCAGTTGCCGCCATATTCTCACCTTTGCCGCCTTCCACCGCCGACTCTTCCTCTCCTTTCCCACAGTTGCCGCCATATTCTCGCCTTTGCCGCCTTCCAGCGCCGACTCTTCCTCTGCTTTCACGCAGCTGCCGCCATATTCTCGCCTTTGCCGCCTTCCAGCGCCGACTCTTCCGGTCCTTTCACGCACCTGCCGACATATTCTCGCCTTTGCCGCCTTCCACCGCCGACTCTTCCTCTCCTTTCAGGTACGTGCCGCCATATTCTCGCCTTTGCCGCCTAACAGCGCCGACTCTTCCTCTCCTGTCACGCAAATGCTGCCATATTCTCGCCTTTGCCGCCTTCCACCGCCGACTCTTCCTCTCCTTTCACGCACCTGTCGCCATATTCTTGCATTTGCCGCCTTCCAGCGCCGACTCTTCCTCTCGTTTCACGCACCTGCCGCCATATTCTCGCCTTTGCCGCCTTCCACCGCCGAGTCTTCCTCTCCTTTCACGCAGCTGCCGCCATATTCTCGCCTTTGCCGCCTTCTACCGCCGACTCTTCCTCTCCTTTCACGCACCTGCCGCCATATTCTCGCCTTTGCCGCCTTCCACTGCCGACTCTTCCTCTCCTTTCACGGAGCTGCCGCCATATTCTCGCCTTTGCCACCTTCCCGCGCCGACTCTTCCTCTCCTTTCACGCACGTGCCGCCATATTCTCGCCTTTGCCGCCTTCCACCGCCGACTCTTCCTCTCCTTTCAGGTACGTGCCGCAATATTCTCGCCTTTGTCGCCTTCCACCTCCGACTCTTCCTCTCCTTTCAGGTACGTGCCGCCATATTCTCGCCTTTGCCGCCTTCCACCGCCGACTCTTCCTCTCCTTTGACGTACGTGTCGCCATATTCTCGCCTTTGCCACCTTCCACTGCCGACTCTTCCCCTCCTTTCACACACCTGCCGCCATATTTTCGCCCTTGCCGCCTTCCAGCGCCGACTCTTCCTCTCCTTTGAGGTACGTGCCGCCATATTCTCGACTTTGCCACCTTCCAGCGCCGAGTCTTCCTCTCCTTTCACGCAGCTGCCGCCATATTCTCGCCTTTGCCGCCTTCCAGCGCCGAGTCTTCCTCTCCTTTCACGCACGGGCTGCCATATTCTCGCCTTTGCCGCCTTCCAGCGCCGAGTCTTCCTCTCCTTTCACGCACGGGCTGCCATATTCTCGCCTTTGCCGCCTTCCAGCGCCGACTCTTCCTCTCCTTTCCCGCAGTTGCCGCCATATTCTCGCCTTTGCCGCCTTCCACCGCCGACTCTTCCTCTCCTTTCACGCAGTTGCCGCCATATTCTCGCCTTTGCCGCCTTCCAGCGCCGACTCTTCCTCTCCTTTCACGCAGTTGCCGCCATATTCTCGCCTTTGCCGCCTTCTACCGCCGAGTCTTCCTCTCCTTTCACGCACCTGCCGCCATATTCTCGCCTTTGCTGCCTTCCACCACCGACTCTTCCTCTCCTTTCACGCAGCTGCCGCCATATTCTCGCCTTTGCCGCCTTCCAGCGCCGACTCTTCCTCTCCTTTCACGCACGTGCCGCCATATTCTCGCCTTTGCCGCCTTCCAGCGCCGACTCTTCCTCTCCTTTCAGGTGCGTGCCGCCATATTCTCTCCTTTGCCGCCTTCCACCGCCGACTCTTCCTCTCCTTTCAGGTACGTGCCGCCATATTCTCGCCTTTGCCGCCTTCCACTGCCGACTCTTCCCCTCCTTTCACACACCTGCCGCCATATTCTCGCCTTTGCTGCCTTCCAGCGCCGACTCTTCCTCTCCTTTCACGCAGTTGCCGCCATATTCTCGCCTTTGCCGCCTTCCAGCGCTGACTCTTCCTCTTCTTTCACGCAGTTGCCGCCATATTCTCGCCTTTGCCGCCTTCCAGCGCCGACTCTTCCTCTCCTTTCAGGTACGTGCCGCCATATTCTCGGCTTTGCCGCCTTCCCGCGCCGACTCTTCCTCTCCTTTCAGGTACGTGCCGCCATATTCTCGCCTTTGCCGCCTTTCAGCGCCGACTCTTCCTCTCCTTTCAGGTACGTGCTGCCATATTCTCGCGTTTGCTGCCTTCCAGCGCCGACTCTTCCTCTCCTTTCCCGCAGTTGCCGCCATATTCTCGCCTTTGCCGCCTTCCAGCACAAAATCTTCCTCTCCTTTCAGGTACTTGACGCCATATTCTCGCCTTTGCCGCCTTCCAGCGCCGACTCTTCCTGTCCTTTCACGCACCTGCCGCCATATTCTCGCCTTTGCCGTCTTCCACCGCCGACTCTTCCTCTCCTTTCACGCAGTTGCCGCCATATTCTCACCTTTGCCGCCTTCCACCGCCGACTCTTCCTCTCCTTTCCCACAGTTGCCGCCATATTCTCGCCTTTGCCGCCTTCCAGCGCCAAATCTTCCTCTCCTTTTACGCAGCTGCCGCCATATTCTCGCCTTTGCCGCCTTCCAGCGCCGACTCTTCCTCTCCTTTCAGGTACGTGCCGCCATATTCTCGCCTTTGCCGCCTAACAGCGCCGACTCTTGCTCTCCTGTCACGCAAATGCTGCCATATTCTCGCCTTTGCCGCCTTCCACCGCCGACTCTTCCTCTCCTTTCACGCACCTGTCGCCATATTCTTGCATTTGCCGCCTTCCAGCGCCGACTCTTCCTCTCGTTTCACGCACCTGCCGCCATATTCTCGCCTTTGCCGCCTTCCACCGCCGAGTCTTCCTCTCCTTTCACGCACGGGCTGCTATATTCTTGCCTTTGCCGCCTTCCAGCGCCGACTCTTCCTCTCCTTTCAGGTACGTGCCGCCATATTCTCGCCTTTGCCGCCTTCCAGCGCCGACTCTTCCTCTCCTTTCACGCAGTTGCCGCCATATTGTCGGCTTTGCCGCCTTCCAGCGCCAAATCTTCCTCTCCTTTCACGCACCTGCCGCCATATTCTCGCCTTTGCCGCCTTCTAGGGCCGACTCTTCCTCTCCTTTCACGCAGCTGCCGCCATATTCTCGCCTTTGCTGCCTTCCACCACCGACTCTTCCTCTCCTTTCAGGTACGTGCCGCCATATTCTCGGCTTTGCCGCCTTCCAGCGCCGACTCTTCCTCTCCTTTCACGTACGTGCCGCAATATTCTCGCCTTTGCCGCCTTCCAGCGCCGACTGTTCCTCTCCTTTCAGGTACGTGCCGCCATATTCTCGCCTTTGCCGCCTTCCAGCGCCGACTCTTCCTCTCCTTTCAGGTAAGTGCCGCCATATTCTCGCCTTTGCCGCCTTCCAGCGCCGACTCTTCCTCTCCTTTCACGCAGTTGCCGCCATACTGTCGGCTTTGCCGCCTTCCAGCGCCGATTCTTCCTGTCCTTTCACGAACGTGCTGCCATATTCTCGCCTTTGCCGCCTTCCAGCGCTGACTCTTCCTCTCCTTTCACGCAGTTGCCGCCATATTCTTGCCTTTGCCGACTTCCAGCGCCGATTCTTCCTCTCCTTTCACGCAGTTGCCGCCATATTCTCGCCTTTGCCGCCTTCTACCGCCGACTCTTCCTCTCCTTTCACGCACCTGCCGCCATATTCTCGCCTTTGCCGCCTTCCACCGCCGACTTTTCCTCTCCTTTCTGGTACGTGCCGCCATATTCTTGACTTTGCCGCCTTCCAGCGCCGATTCTTCCTCTCCTTTCACGCACCTGCCGCCATATTCTCGCCTTTGCCGCCTTCCACCGCCGGCTCTTCCTCTCCTTTCACACAGTTGCCGCCATATTCTCGCCTTTGCCGCCTTCCAGCGCCGACTCTTCCTCTCCTTTCACGCACCTGCCGGCATATTCTCGCCTTTGCCGCCTTCCAGCGCTGACTCTTCCTCTCCTTTCAGGTACGTGCCGCCATATTCTCGCCTTTGCCGCCTTCCAGCGCCGACTCTTCCTCTCCTTTCACGCAGTTGCCGCCATATTCTCGCCTTTGCCGCCTTCCAGCGCCGACTCTTCCTCTCCTTTCACGCAGCTGCCGCCATATTCTCGCCTTTGCCGCCTTCCACCGCCGAGTCTTCCTCTGCTTTCACGCACCTGCCGCCATATTCTCGCCTTTGCTGCCTTCCAGCGCCGACTTTTCCTCTCCTTTCACGGAGCTGCCGCCATATTCTTGCCTTTGCCGCCTTCCAGCGCCGACTTTTCCTCTCCTTTCACGCAGCTGCCACCATATTCTCGCCTTTGACGCCTTCCAGCGCCGACTCTTCCTCTCCTTTCACGCACCTGCCGCCATATTCTCGCCTTTGCCGCCTTCCACCGCCGAGTCTTCCTCTCCTTTCAGGTACGTGCCGCCATATTCTCGCCTTTGCCGCCTTCCAGCGCCGACTCTTCCTCTCCTTTCACGCAGTCGCCGCCATACTGTCGCCTTTGCCGCCTTCCAGCGCCGATTCTTCCTGTCCTTTCACGCAGTTGCCGCCATATTCTCGCCTTTGCCGCCTTCTACCGCCGACTCTTCCTCTCCTTTCACGCAGCTGCCGCCATATTCTCGCCTTTGCTGACTTCCACCACCGACTCTTCCTCTCCTTTCACGCATGTGCCGCCATATTCTCGCCTTTGCCGCCTTCCACTGCCGACTCTTCCCCTCCTTTCACGCACCTGCCGCCATATTTTCGCTTTTGCCGCCTTCCAGCGCCGACTCTTCCTCTCCTTTCAGGTACGTGCCGCCATATTCTCGCCTTTGCCGCCTTCCACCGCCGAGTCTTCCTCTCCTTTCACACAGTTGCCGCCATATTCTCGCCTTTGCCGCCTTCCACCGCCGACTCATCCTCTCCTTTCAGGTACATGCCGCCATATTCTCGCCTTTGCCGCCTTCCAGCGCTGACTCTTCCTCTTCTTTCACGCAGTTGCCGCCATATTCTCGCCTTTGCCGCCTTCCAGCGCCGACTCTTCCTCTCCTTTCAGGTACGTGCCGCCATATTCTCGCCATTGCCGCCTTCCCGCGCCGACTCTTCCTCTCCTTTCAGGTACGTGCCGCCATATTCTCGCCTTTGCCGCCTTTCAGCGCCGACTCTTCCTGTCCTTTCAGGTACGTGCTGCCATATTCTCGCGTTTGCTGCCTTCCAGCGCTGACTCTTCCTCTCCTTTCACGCAGTTGCCGCCATATTCTTGCCTTTGCCGCCTTCCAGCACAAAATCTTCCTCTCCTTTCAGGTACTTGACGCCATATTCTCGCCTTTGCCGCCTTCCAGCGCCGACTCTTCCTGTCCTTTCACGCACCTGCCGCCATATTCTCGCCTTTGCCGCCTTCCACCGCCGACTCTTCCTCTCCTTTCACGCAGTTGCCGCCATATTCTCACCTTTGCCGCCTTCCACCGCCGACTCTTCCTCTCCTTTCCCACAGTTGCCGCCATATTCTCGCCTTTGCCGCCTTCCAGCACCGACTCTTCCTCTCCTTTCACGCAGCTGCCGCCATATTCTCGCCTTTGCCGCCTTCCAGCGCCGATTCTTCCTGTCCTTTCACGCACCTGCCGCCATATTCTCGCCTTTGCCGCCTTCCAGCGCCGACTCTTCCTCTCCTTTCACGCACCTGCCGCCATATTCTCGCCTTTGCTGACTTCCACCACCGACTCTTCCTCTCCTTTCACGCACGTGCCGCCATATTCTCGCCTTTGCCGCCTTCCACTGCCGACTCTTCCCCTCCTTTCACGCACCTGCCGCCATATTTTCGCTTTTGCCGCCTTCCAGCGCCGACTCTTCCTCTCCTTTCAGGTACGTGCCGCCATATTCTCGCCTTTGCCGCCTTCCACCGCCGAGTCTTCCTCTCCTTTCACACAGTTGCCGCCATATTCTCGCCTTTGCCGCCTTCCCGCGCCGACTCTTCCTCTCCTTTCAGGTACATGCCGCCATATTCTCGCCTTTGCCGCCTTCCAGCGCTGACTCTTCCTCTTCTTTCACGCAGTTGCCGCCATATTCTCGCCTTTGCCGCCTTCCAGCGCCGACTCTTCCTCTCCTTTCAGGTACGTGCCGCCATATTCTCGCCTTTGCCGCCTTCCCGCGCCGACTCTTCCTCTCCTTTCAGGTATGTGCCGCCATATTCTCGCCTTTGCCGCCTTTCAGCGCCGACTCTTCCTGTCCTTTCAGGTACGTGCTGCCATATTCTCGCGTTTGCTGCCTTCCAGCGCCGACTCTTCCTCTCCTTTCACGCAGTTGCCGCCATATTCTCGCCTTTGCCGCCTTCCAGCAAAAAATCTTCCTCTCCTTTCAGGTACTTGACGCCATATTCTCGCCTTTGCCGCCTTGCAGCGCCGACTCTTCCTGTCCTTTCACACACCTGCCGCCATATTCTCGCCTTTGCCGCCTTCCACCGCCGACTCTTCCTCTCCTTTCACGCAGTTGCCGCCATATTCTTGCATTTGCCGCCTTCCACCGCCGACTCTTCCTCTCCTTTCCCACAGTTGCCGCCATATTCTCGCCTTTGCCGCCTTCCAGCACCGACTCTTCCTCTCCTTTCACGCAGCTGCCGCCATATTCTCGCCTTTGCCGCCTTCCACCTCCGACTCTTCCGGTCATTTCATGCACCTGCCGACATATTCTCGCCTTTGCCGCCTTCCACCGCCGACTCTTCCTCTCCTTTCAGGTACGTGCCGCCATATTCTCGCCTTTGCTGCCTAACAGCGCCGACTCTTCCTCTCCTGTCACGCAAATGCTGCCATATTCTCGCCTTTGCCGCCTTCCACCGCCGACTCTTCCTCTCCTTTCACGCAGCTGCCGCTATATTCTTGCATTTGCCGCCTTCCAGCGCCGACTCTTCCTCTCCTTTCACGCACCTGCCGCCATATTCTCGCCTTTGCCGCCTTCCACCGCCGAGTCTTCCTCTCCTTTCACGCACGGGCTGCCATATTCTCGCCTTTGCCGCCTTCCCGCGCCGACTCTTCCTCTCCTTTCAGGAACGGGCCGCCATATTCTCGCCTTTGCCGCCTTCCAGCGCCGACTCTTCCTCTCCTTTCACGCAGTTGCCGCCATATTCTCGCCTTTGCCGCCTTCCAGCGCCGACTCTTCCTCTCCTTTCACGCAGCTGCCGCCATATTCTCGCCTTTGCCGCCTTCCACCGCCGAGTCTTCCTCTCCTTTCAGGTACGTGCCGCCATATTCTCGCCTTTGCCGCCTTCCAGCGCCGACTCTTCCTCTCCTTTCACGCAGTTGCCGCCATACTGTCGCCTTTGCCGCCTTTCAGCGCCGATTCTTCCTGTCCTTTCACGCACCTGCCGCCATATTCTCGCCTTTGCCGCCTTCCAGCGCCGACTCTTCCTCTCCTTTCACGCAGCTGCCGCCATATTCTCGCCTTTGCTGACTTCCACCACCGACTCTTCCTCTCCTTTCACGCACGTGCCGCCATATTCTCGCCTTTGCCGCCTTCCACTGCCGACTCTTCCCCTCCTTTCACGCACCTGCCGCCATATTTTCGCTTTTGCCGCCTTCCAGCGCCGACTCTTCCTCTCCTTTCAGGTACGTGCCGCCATATTCTCGCCTTTGCCGCCTTCCACCGCCGAGTCTTCCTCTCCTTTCACACAGTTGCCGCCATATTCTCGCCTTTGCCGCCTTCCACCGCCGACTCATCCTCTCCTTTCAGGTACATGCCGCCATATTCTCGCCTTTGCCGCCTTCCAGCGCTGACTCTTCCTCTTCTTTCACGCAGTTGCCGCCATATTCTCGCCTTTGCCGCCTTCCAGCGCTGACTCTTCCTCTCCTTTCAGGTACGTGCCGCCATATTCTCGCCTTTGCCGCATTCCCGCGCCGACTCTTCCTCTCCTTTCAGGTACGTGCCGCCATATTCTCGCCTTTGCCGCCTTTCAGCGCCGACTCTTCCTGTCCTTTCAGGTACGTGCTGCCATATTCTCGCGTTTGCTGCCTTCCAGCGCCGACTCTTCCTCTCCTTTCCCGCAGTTGCCGCCATATTCTCGCCTTTGCCGCCTTCCAGCACAAAATCTTCCTCTCCTTTCAGGTACTTGACGCCATATTCTCGCCTTTGCCGCCTTCCAGCGCCGACTCTTCCTGTCCTTTCAGGTACGTGCCGCCATATTCTCGCCTTTGCCGCCTTCCACCGCCGACTCTTCCTCTCCTTTCACGCAGTTGCCGCCATATTCTCGCCTTTGCCGCCTTCCACCGCCGACTCTTCCTCTCCTTTCCCACAGTTGCCGCCATATTCTCGCCTTTGCCGCCTTCCAGCACCGACTCTTCCTCTCCTTTCACGCAGCTGCCGCCATATTCTCGCCTTTGCCGCCTTCCAGCGCCGACTCTTCCGGTCATTTCACGCACCTGCCGACATATTCTCGCCTTTGCCGCCTTCCACCGCCGACTCTTCCTCTCCTTTCAGGTACGTGCCGCCATATTCTCGCCTTTGCCGCCTAACAGCGCCGACTCTTCCTCTCCTGTCACGCAAATGCTGCCATATTCTCGCCTTTGCCGCCTTCCACCGCCGACTCTTCCTCTCCTTTCACGCACCTGCCGCCATATTCTCACCTTTGCCACCTTCCACCGCCGACTCTTCCTCTCCTTTCCCACAGTTGCCGCCATATTCTCGCCTTTGCCGCCTTCCAGCACCGACTCTTCCTCTCCTTTCACGCAGCTGCCGCCATATTCTCGCCTTTGCCGCCTTCCAGCGCCGATTCTTCCTGTCCTTTCACGCACCTGCCGCCATATTCTCGCCTTTGCCGCCTTCCAGCGCCGACTCTTCCTCTCCTTTCACGCAGCTGCCGCCATATTCTCGCCTTTGCTGACTTCCACCACCGACTCTTCCTCTCCTTTCACGCACGTGCCGCCATATTCTCGCCTTTGCCGCCTTCCACTGCCGACTCTTCCCCTCCTTTCACGCACCTGCCGCCATATTTTCGCTTTTGCCGCCTTCCAGCGCCGACTCTTCCTCTCCTTTCAGGTACGTGCCGCCATATTCTCGCCTTTGCCGCCTTCCACCGCCGAGTCTTCCTCTCCTTTCACACAGTTGCCGCCATATTCTCGCCTTTGCCGCCTTCCCGCGCCGACTCTTCCTCTCCTTTCAGGTACATGCCGCCATATTCTCGCCTTTGCCGCCTTCCAGCGCTGACTCTTCCTCTTCTTTCACGCAGTTGCCGCCATATTCTCGCCTTTGCCGCCTTCCAGCGCCGACTCTTCCTCTCCTTTCAGGTACGTGCCGCCATATTCTCGCCTTTGCCGCCTTCCCGCGCCGACTCTTCCTCTCCTTTCAGGTATGTGCCGCCATATTCTCGCCTTTGCCGCCTTTCAGCGCCGACTCTTCCTGTCCTTTCAGGTACGTGCTGCCATATTCTCGCGTTTGCTGCCTTCCAGCGCCGACTCTTCCTCTCCTTTCACGCAGTTGCCGCCATATTCTCGCCTTTGCCGCCTTCCAGCAAAAAATCTTCCTCTCCTTTCAGGTACTTGACGCCATATTCTCGCCTTTGCCGCCTTGCAGCGCCGACTCTTCCTGTCCTTTCACACACCTGCCGCCATATTCTCGCCTTTGCCGCCTTCCACCGCCGACTCTTCCTCTCCTTTCACGCAGTTGCCGCCATATTCTTGCATTTGCCGCCTTCCACCGCCGACTCTTCCTCTCCTTTCCCACAGTTGCCGCCATATTCTCGCCTTTGCCGCCTTCCAGCACCGACTCTTCCTCTCCTTTCACGCAGCTGCCGCCATATTCTCGCCTTTGCCGCCTTCCACCTCCGACTCTTCCGGTCATTTCATGCACCTGCCGACATATTCTCGCCTTTGCCGCCTTCCACCGCCGACTCTTCCTCTCCTTTCAGGTACGTGCCACCATATTCTCGCCTTTGCTGCCTAACAGCGCCGACTCTTCCTCTCCTGTCACGCAAATGCTGCCATATTCTCGCCTTTGCCGCCTTCCACCGCCGACTCTTCCTCTCCTTTCACGCAGCTGCCGCTATATTCTTGCATTTGCCGCCTTCCAGCGCCGACTCTTCCTCTCCTTTCACGCACCTGCCGCCATATTCTCGCCTTTGCCGCCTTCCACCGCCGAGTCTTCCTCTCCTTTCACGCACGGGCTGCCATATTCTCGCCTTTGCCGCCTTCCCGCGCCGACTCTTCCTCTCCTTTCAGGAACGGGCCGCCATATTCTCGCCTTTGCTGCCTTCCAGCGCCGACTCTTCCTCTCCTTTCACGCAGTTGCCGCCATATTCTCGCCTTTGCCGCCTTCCAGCGCCGACTCTTCCTCTCCTTTCACGCAGCTGCCGCCATATTCTCGCCTTTGCCGCCTTCCACCGCCGAGTCTTCCTCTCCTTTCAGGTACGTGCCGCCATATTCTCGCCTTTGCCGCCTTCCAGCGCCGACTCTTCCTCTCCTTTCACGCAGTTGCCGCCATACTGTCGCCTTTGCCGCCTTTCAGCGCCGATTCTTCCTGTCCTTTCACGCACCTGCCGCCATATTCTCGCCTTTGCCGCCTTCCAGCGCCGACTCTTCCTCTCCTTTCACGCAGCTGCCGCCATATTCTCGCCTTTGCTGACTTCCACCACCGACTCTTCCTCTCCTTTCACGCACGTGCCGCCATATTCTCGCCTTTGCCGCCTTCCACTGCCGACTCTTCCCCTCCTTTCACGCACCTGCCGCCATATTTTCGCTTTTGCCGCCTTCCAGCGCCGACTCTTCCTCTCCTTTCAGGTACGTGCCGCCATATTCTCGCCTTTGCCGCCTTCCACCGCCGAGTCTTCCTCTCCTTTCACACAGTTGCCGCCATATTCTCGCCTTTGCCGCCTTCCACCGCCGACTCATCCTCTCCTTTCAGGTACATGCCGCCATATTCTCGCCTTTGCCGCCTTCCAGCGCTGACTCTTCCTCTTCTTTCACGCAGTTGCCGCCATATTCTCGCCTTTGCCGCATTCCCGCGCCGACTCTTCCTCTCCTTTCAGGTACGTGCCGCCATATTCTCGCCTTTGCCGCATTCCCGCGCCGACTCTTCCTCTCCTTTCAGGTACGTGCCGCCATATTCTCGCCTTTGCCGCCTTTCAGCGCCGACTCTTCCTGTCCTTTCAGGTACGTGCTGCCATATTCTCGCGTTTGCTGCCTTCCAGCGCCGACTCTTCCTCTCCTTTCCCGCAGTTGCCGCCATATTCTCGCCTTTGCCGCCTTCCAGCACAAAATCTTCCTCTCCTTTCAGGTACTTGACGCCATATTCTCGCCTTTGCCGCCTTCCAGCGCCGACTCTTCCTGTCCTTTCAGGTACGTGCCGCCATATTCTCGCCTTTGCCGCCTTCCACCGCCGACTCTTCCTCTCCTTTCACGCAGTTGCCGCCATATTCTCGCCTTTGCCGCCTTCCACCGCCGACTCTTCCTCTCCTTTCCCACAGTTGCCGCCATATTCTCGCCTTTGCCGCCTTCCAGCACCGACTCTTCCTCTCCTTTCACGCAGCTGCCGCCATATTCTCGCCTTTGCCGCCTTCCAGCGCCGACTCTTCCGGTCATTTCACGCACCTGCCGACATATTCTCGCCTTTGCCGCCTTCCAGCGCCGACTCTTCCTCTCCTTTCAGGTACGTGCCGCCATATTCTCGCCTTTGCCGCCTAACAGCGCCGACTCTTCCTCTCCTGTCACGCAAATGCTGCCATATTCTCGCCTTTGCCGCCTTCCACCGCCGACTCTTCCTCTCCTTTCACGCACCTGCCGCCATATTCTCACCTTTGCCACCTTCCAGCGCCGACTCTTCCTGTCCTTTCAGGTACGTGCCGCCATATTCTCGCCTTTGCCGCCTTGCAGCGCCGATTCTTCCTCTCCTTTCATGTACGGGCTGCCATATTCTCGCCTTTGCTGCCTTCCAGCGCCGACTCTTCCTCTCCTTTCAGGTACGTGCCGCCATATTCTCGCCTTTGCCGCCTTCCAGCGCTGACTCTTCCTCTCCTTTCACGCACCTGCCGCCATATTCTCGCCTTTGCCGCCTTCCAGCGCCGACTCTTCCTCTCCTTTCAGGTACGTGCCGCCATATTGTCGCCTTTGCCGTCTTCCAGCGCCGACTCTTCCTCTCCTTTCACGCACCTGCCGCCATATTCTCGCCTTTGCCGCCTTCCAGCGCCGACTCTTCCTCTCCTTTCAGGTACGTGCTGCCATATTCTCGCCTTTGCCGCCTTCCAGCGCCGACTCTTCCTCTCCTTTCAGGTACGTGCCGCCATACTCTCGCCTTTGCCACCTTCCAGCGCCAAATCTTCCTCTCCTTTCACGCACCTGCCGCCATATTCTCGCCTTTGCCGCCTTCCAGCGCCGACTCTTCCTCTCCTTTCACGCAGCTGCCGCCATATTCTCGCCTTTGCCGCCTTCCAGCGCCGACTCTTCCTCTCCTTTCACGCACCTGCCGCCATATTCTCGCCTTTGCCGCCTTCCAGCGCCGACTCTTCCTCTCCTTTCACGCAGTTGCCGCCATATTCTCGCCTTTGCCGCCTTCCAGCGCCGGCTCTTCCTCTCCTTTCACGCACCTGCCGCCATATTCTCGCCTTTGCCGCCTTCCAGCGCTGACTCTTCCTGTCCTTTCAGGTACGTGCCGCCATATTCTCGCCTTTGCCGCCTTCCAGCGCCGACTCTTCCTCTCCTTTGAGGTACGTGTCGCCATATTCTCGCCTTTGCTGCCTTTCAGCGCCGACTCTTCCTCTCCTTTCACGCAGTTGCCGCCATACTGTCGGCTTTGCCGCCTTCCAGCGCCGACTCTTCCTCTCCTTTCCCGCAGTTGCCGCCATATTCTCGCCTTTGCTGCCTTCCACCACCGACTCTTCCTCTCCTTTCACGCACGTGCCGCCATATTCTCGCCTTTGCCGCCTTCCAGCGCCGACTCTTCCTCTCCTTTCACGTACGTGCCGCAATATTCTCGCCTTTGCCGCCTTCCAGCGCCGACTCTTCCTCTCCTTTCAGGTACGTGCCGCCATATTCTCGCCTTTGCCGCCTTCCACCGCCGACTCTTCCTCTCCTTTCAGGAAAGTGCCGCCATATTCTCGCCTTTGCCGCCTTCCAGCGCCGACTCTTCCTCTCCTTTCACGCAGTTGCCGCCATACTGTCGGCTTTGCCGCCTTCCAGCGCCGATTCTTCCTGTCCTTTGACGAACCTGCTGCCATATTCTCGCGTTTGCTGCCTTCCCGCGCCGACTCTTCCTCTCCTTTCAGGTACGTGCCGCCATATTCTCGCCTTTGCCGCCTTCCAGCGCCGACTCTTCCTCTCCTTTCACGCAGTTGCCGCCATATTCTTGCCTTTGCCGACTTCCAGCGCCGACTCTTCCTCTCCTTTCACGCACCTGCCGCCATATTCTCGCCTTTGCCGCCTTCCACCGCCGACTCTTCCTCTCCTTTCACGCAGCTGCCACCATATTCTTGCATTTGCCGCCTTCCAGCGCCGACTCTTCCTCTCCTTTCACACAGCTGCCGCCATATTCTCGACTTTGCCGCCTTCCACCGCTGAGTCTTCCTCTCCTTTCACGCACGGGCTGCCATATTCTCGCCTTTGCCGCCTTCCCGCGCCGACTCTTCCTCTCCTTTCAGGTACGGGCCGCAATATTCTCGGCTTTGCCGCCTTCCAGCGCCGACTCTTCCTCTCCTTTCACGCACCTGCCGCCATATTCTCGCCTTTGCCGCCTTCCACCGCCGAGTCTTCCTCTCCTTTCACGCACGGGCTGCTATATTCTCGCATTTGCCGCCTTCCAGCGCCGACTCTTCCTCTCCTTTCAGGTACGTGCCGCCATATTCTCGCCTTTGCCGCCTTCCAGCGCCGACTCTTCCTCTCCTTTCACGCACCTGCCGCCATATTCTCGCCTTTGCCGCCCTCCACCGCCAACTCTTCCTCTCCTTTCACGCACCTGCCGCCATATTCTCGCCTTTGCCGCCTTCCAGCGCCGACTCTTCCTCTCCTTTCACGCACCTGCCGCCATATTCTCGCCTTTGCCGCCTTCCACCACCGAGTCTTCCTCTCCTTTCACGCAGTTGCCGCCATATTCTCGCCTTTGCCGCCTTCCAGCGCCGACTCTTCCTGTCCTTTCAGGTACGTGCCGCCATATTCTCGCCTTTGCCGCCTTCCAGCGCCGACTCTTCCTCTCCTTTCACGCACCTGCCGCCATATTCTCGCCTTTGCCGCCTTCCAGCGCCGACTCTTCCTCTCCTTTCACGCACCTGCCGCCATATTCTCGCCTTTGCCGCCTTCCAGCGCCGACTCTTCCTCTCCTTTCACGCAGTTGCCGCCATATTCTCGCCTTTGCCGCCTTCCAGCGACGACTCTTCCTCTCCTTTCACGCAGTTGCCGCCATATTCTCGCCTTTGCCGCCTTCCAGCGCCGACTCTTCCTCTCCTTTCACGCAGTTGCCGCCATATTCTCGCGTTTGTCGCCTTCCTGCGCCAAATCTTCCTCTCCTTTCACGCAGCTGCCGCCATATTCTCGCCTTTGCCGCCTTCCACTGCCGATTCTTCCTCTCCTTTCACGCACCTGCCGCCATATTCTCGCATTTGCCGCCTTCCAGCGCCGACTCTTCCTCTCCTTTCCCGCACCTGCCGCCATATTCTCGCCTTTGCCGCCTTCCACCGCCGACTCTTCCTCTCCTTTCAGGTACGTGCCGCAATATTCTCGCCTTTGCCGCCTTCCAGCGCCGACTCTTCCTCTCCTTTCAGGTACGTGCCGCCATATTCTCGCCTTTGCTGCCTTCCAGCGCCGACTCTTCCTCTCCTTTCAGGTACGTGCCGCCATATTCTCGCCTTTGCCGCCTTCCCGCGCCGACTCTTCCTCTCCTTTCAGGTACGTGCCGCCATATTCTCGCCTTTGCCGCCTTCCAGCGCCAAATCTTCCTCTCCTTTCACGCACCTGCCGCCATATTCTCGCCTTTGCCGCCTTCCAGCGCCAAATCTTCCTCTCCTTTGAGGTACGTGCCACCATATTCTCGCCTTTGCCGCCTTCCACCGCTGGCTCTTCCTCTCCTTTCACGCACCTGCCGCCATATTCTCGCCTTTGCCGCCTTCCACCGCTGGCTCTTCCTCTCCTTTCACGCACCTGATGCCATATTCTCGCCTTTGCCGCCTTCCAGCGCCGACTCTTCCTCTCCTTTCAGGTACTTGACGCGATATTCTCGCCTTTGCTGCCTTCCAGTGTCGACTCTTCCTCTCCTTTCAGGTACGTGCCGCCATATTCTCGCCTTTGCCGCCTTCCAGCGCCGACTCTTCCTCTCCTTTCACGCACCTGCCGCCATATTCTCGCCTTTGCCGCCTTCCACCGCCGACTCTTCCTCTCCTTTCACGCACGGGCTGCTATATTCTCGCATTTGCCGCCTTCCAGCGCCGACTCTTCCTCTCCTTTCAGGTACGTGCCGCCATATTCTCGCCTTTGCCGCCTTCCAGCGCCGACTCTTCCTCTCCTTTCACGCAGTTGCCGCCATATTCTCGCCTTTGCCACCTTCCAGCGCCGACTCTTCCTCTCCTTTCCTGCAGTTGCCGCCATATTCTCGCCTTTGCCGCCTTCCACCGCCGGCCCTTCCTCTCCTTTCCCGCAGCTGCCGCCATATTCTCGCCTTTGCCGCCTTCCAGCGCCGACTCTTCCTCTCCTTTCCCGCACCTGCCGCCATATTCTCGCCTTTGCCGCCTTCCACCGCCGACTCTTCCTCTCCTTTCAGGTACGTGCCGCAATATTCTCGCCTTTGCCGCCTTCCAGCGTCGACTCTTCTTCTCCTTTCAGGTACGTGCCGCCATATTCTCGCCTTTGCCGCCTTCCAGCGCCGACTCTTCCTGTTCTTTCAGGTACGTGCCGCCATATTCTCGCCTTTGCCGCCTTCCAGCGGTGACTCTTCCTGTCCTTTCAGGTACGTGCCGCCATATTCTCGCCTTTGCCGCCTTCCAGCGCCAAATCTTCCTCTCCTTTCACGCAGTTGCCGCCATATTCTCGCCTTTGCCGCCTTCCAGCGCCGACTCTTCCTCTCCTTTCAGGTACGTGCCACCATATTCTCGCCTTTGCCGCCTTCCACCGCTGGCTCTTCCTCTCCTTTCACGCACCTGCCGCCATATTCTCGCCTTTGCCGCCTTCCACCGCTGGCTCTTCCTCTCCTTTCACGCACCTGATGCCATATTCTCGCCTTTGCCGCCTTCCAGCGCCGACTCTTCCTCTCCTTTCAGGTACGTGCCGCCATATTCTCGCCTTTGCCGCCTTCCAGCGCCGACTCTTCCTCTCCTTTCCCGCAGTTGCCGCCATATTCTCGCGTTTGCCGCCTTCCAGCGCCAAATCTTCCTCTCCTTTCACGCAGCTGCCGCCATATTCTCGCCTTTGTCGTCTTCCAGCGCCAAATCTTCTTCTACTTTCAGGTACTTGCCGCGATATTCTCGCCTTTGCCGCGTTCCAGCCCCGACTTTTCCTCTCCTTTCACGCAGTTGCCGCCATATTCTCGCCTTTGCCGCCTTCCAGCGCCGACTCTTCCTCTCCTTTCAGGTACGTGCTGCCATATTCTCGCCTTTGCCGCCTTCCAGCGCCGACTCTTCCTCTCCTTTCACGCAGTTGCCGCCATATTCTCGCCTTTGCCGCCTTCCAGCGCTGACTCTTCCTGTCCTTTCAGGTACGTGCCGCCATATTCTCGCCTTTGCCGCCTTCCAGCGCCGACTCTTCCTCTCCTTTGACGTACGTGTCGCCATATTCTCGCCTTTGCTGCCTTCCAGCGCCGACTCTTCCTCTCCTTTCACGCAGTTGCCGCCATATTCTCGCCTTTGCCGCCTTCCAGCACCGACTCTTCCTGTCCTTTCAGGTACGTGCCGCCATATTCTCGCCTTTGCCGCCTTCCAGCGCCGACTCTTCCTCTCCTTTCAGGTACGTGCCACCATATTCTCGCCTTTGCCGCCTTCCACCGCTGGCTCTTCCTCTCCTTTCACGCACCTGCCGCCATATTCTCGCCTTTGCCGCCTTCCACCGCTGGCTCTTCCTCTCCTTTCACGCACCTGATGCCATATTCTCGCCTTTGCCGCCTTCCAGCGCCGACTCTTCCTCTCCTTTCAGGTACGTGCCGCCATATTCTCGCCTTTGCCGCCTTCCAGCGCCGACTCTTCCTCTCCTTTCCCGCAGTTGCCGCCATATTCTCGCGTTTGCCGCCTTCCAGCGCCAAATCTTCCTCTCCTTTCACGCAGCTGCCGCGATATTCTCGCCTTTGTCGTCTTCCAGCGCCAAATCTTCTTCTACTTTCAGGTACTTGCCGCGATATTCTCGCCTTTGCCGCGTTCCAGCGCCGACTTTTCCTCTCCTTTCACGCAGTTGCCGCCATATTCTCGCCTTTGCCGCCTTCCAGCGCCGACTCTTCCTCTCCTTTCACGCAGTTGCCGCCATATTCTCGCCTTTGCCGCCTTCCAGCGCTGACTCTTCCTGTCCTTTCAGGTACGTGCCGCCATATTCTCGCCTTTGCCGCCTTCCAGCGCCGACTCTTCCTCTCCTTTGACGTACGTGTCGCCATATTCTCGCCTTTGCTGCCTTCCAGCGCCGACTCTTCCTCTCCTTTCACGCAGTTGCCGCCATATTCTCGCCTTTGCCGCCTTCCAGCGCCGACTCTTCCTGTCCTTTCAGGTACTTGACGCCATATTCTCGCCTTTGCCGCCTTGCAGCGCCGATTCTTCCTCTCCTTTCATGCACGGGCTGCCATATTCTCGCCTTTGCTGCCTTCCAGTGCCGACTCTTCCTCTCCTTTCAGGTACGTGCCGCCATATTCTCGCCTTTGCCGCCTTCCAGCGCCGACTCTTCCTCTCCTTTCACGCACCTGCCGCCATATTCTCGCCTTTGCCGCCTTCCAGCGTCGACTCTTCCTGTCCTTTCAGGTACGTGCCGCCATATTCTCGCCTTTGCTGCCTTCCAGCGCCGACTCTTCCTCTCCTTTCACGCAGTTGCCGCCATATTCTCGCCTTTGCCGCCTTCCACCGCCGACTCTTCCTCTCCTTTCCCGCAGTTGCCGCCATATTCTCGCCTTTGCCGCCTTCCACCGCCGGCCCTTCCTCTCCTTTCCCGCAGCTGCCGCCATATTCTCGCCTTTGCCGCCTTCCACTGCCGATTCTTCCTCTCCTTTCACGCACCTGCCGCCATATTCTCGCCTTTGCCGCCTTCCAGCGCCGACTCTTCCTCTCCTTTCCCGCACCTGCCGCCATATTCTCGCCTTTGCCGCCTTCCACCGCCGACTCTTCCTCTCCTTTCAGGTACGTGCCGCAATATTCTCGCCTTTGCCGCCTTCCAGCGCCGACTCTTCTTCTCCTTTCAGGTACGTGCCGCCATATTCTCGCCTTTGCCGCCTTCCAGCGCCGACTCTTCCTGTCCTTTCAGGTACGTGCCGCCATATTCTCGCCTTTGCCACCTTCCACTGCCGACTCTTCCTCTCCTTTCAGGTACGTGCCGCCATATTCTCGCCTTTGCCGCCTTCCAGCGCCAAATCTTCCTCTCCTTTCACGCAGTTGCCGCCATATTCTCGCCTTTGCCGCCTTCCAGCGCCGACTCTTCCTCTCCTTTCAGGTACGTGCCACCATATTCTCGCCTTTGCCGCCTTCCACCGCTGGCTCTTCCTCTCCTTTCACGCACCTGCCGCCATATTCTCGCCTTTGCCGCCTTCCAGCGCCTTCTCTTCCTCTCCTTTCACGCAGTTGCCGCCATATTCTCGCCTTTGCCGCCTTCCAGCGCCGACTCTTCCTCTCCTTTCCCGCAGTTGCCGCCATATTCTCGCGTTTGCCGCCTTCCAGCGCCAAATCTTCCTCTCCTTTCACGCAGCTGCCGCCATATTCTCGCCTTTGTCGTCTTCCAGCGCCAAATCTTCTTCTACTTTCAGGTACTTGCCGCGATATTCTCGCCTTTGCCGCGTTCCAGCGCCGACTTTTCCTCTCCTTTCACGGAGTTGCCGCCATATTCTCGCCTTTGCCGCCTTCCAGCGCCGACTCTTCCTGTCCTTTCACGCAGCTGCCGCCATATTCTCGCCTTTGCCGCCTTCCAGCGCCGACTCTTCCTCTCCTTTCAGGTACGTGCCGCCATATTCTCGCCTTTGCCGCCTTCCACCGCCGGCTCTTCCTCTCCTTTCACGCACCTGCCGCCATATTCTCGCCTTTGCCGCCTTCCAGCGCTGACTCTTCCTGTCCTTTCAGGTACGTGCCGCCATATTCTCGCCTTTGCCGCCTTCCAGCGCCGACTCTTCCTCTCCTTTGACGTACGTGTCGCCATATTCTCGCCTTTGCTGCCTTCCAGCACCGACTCTTCCTCTCCTTTCACGCAGTTGCCGCCATATTCTCGCCTTTGCCGCCTTCCAGCGCCGACTCTTCCTGTCCTTCAGGTACGTGCCGCCATATTCTCGCCTTTGCCGCCTTGCAGCGCCGATTCTTCCTCTCCTTTCATGCACGGGCTGCCATATTCTCGCCTTTGCTGCCTTCCAGCGCCGACTCTTCCTCTCCTTTCAGGTACGTGCCGCCATACTCTCGCCTTTGCCGCCTTCCAGCGCTGACTCTTCCTCTCCTTTCACGCACCTGCCGCCATATTCTCGCCTTTGCCGCCTTCCACCGCTGGCTCTTCCTCTCCTTTCACGCACCTGATGCCATATTCTCGCCTTTGCCGTCTTCCAGCGCCGACTCTTCCTCTCCTTTCACGCAGTTGCCGCCATATTCTCGCCTTTGCCGCCTTCCAGCGCCGACTCTTCCTGTCCTTTCAGGTACGTGCTGCCATATTCTCGCCTTTGCCGCCTTCCAGCGCCGACTCTTCCTCTCCTTTCAGGTACGTGCCGCCATACTCTCGCCTTTGCCACCTTCCAGCGCCAAATCTTCCTCTCCTTTCACGCACCTGCCGCCATATTCTCGCCTTTGCCGCCTTCCAGCGCCGACTCTTCCTCTCCTTTCACGCAGCTGCCGCCATATTCTCGCCTTTGCCGTCTTCCAGCGCCGACTCTTCCTCTCCTTTCACGCACCTGCCGCCATATTCTCGCCTTTGCCGCCTTCCAGCGCCGACTCTTCCTCTCCTTTCCCGCACCTGCCGCCATATTCTCGCCTTTGCCGCCTTCCAGCGCTGACTCTTCCTGTCCTTTCAGGTACGTGCCGCCATATTCTCGCCTTTGCCGCCTTCCACCGCCGGCTCTTCCTCTCCTTTCACGCACCTGCCGCCATATTCTCGCCTTTGCCGCCTTCCAGCGCTGACTCTTCCTGTCCTTTCAGGTACGTGCCGCCATATTCTCGCCTTTGCCGCCTTCCAGCGCCGACTCTTCCTCTCCTTTGAGGTACGTGTCGCCATATTCTCGCCTTTGCTGCCTTTCAGCGCCGACTCTTCCTCTCCTTTCACGCAGTTGCCGCCATATTCTCGCCTTTGCCGCCTTCCAGCGCCGGCTCTTCCTGTCCTTTCAGGTACGTGCCGCCATATTCTCGCCTTTGCCGCCTTCCAGTGCCGACTCTTCCTCTCCTTTCAGGTACTTGCCGCGATATTCTCGCCTTTGCTGCCTTCCAGCGCCGAGTCTTCCTCTCCTTTCAGGTACGTGCCGCCATATTCTCGGCTTTGCCGCCTTCCAGCGCCAACTCTTCCTCTCCTTTCACGCACCTGCCGCCATATTCTCGCCTTTGCCGCGTTCCACCGCCGACTCTTCCTCTCCTTTCAGGTACGTGCCGCCATATTCTCGCCTTTGCCGCCTTCCAGCGCCGACTCTTCCTCTCCTTTCACGCAGTTGCCGCCATACTGTCGGCTTTGCCGCCTTCTAGAGCCGACTCTTCCTCTCCTTTCCCGCAGTTGCCGCCATATTCTCGCCTTTGCTGCCTTCCACCACCGACTCTTCCTCTCCTTTCAGGTACGTGCCGCCATATTCTCGCCTTTGCCGCCTTCCAGCGCCGACTCTTCCTCTCCTTTCACGCAGTTGCCGCCATATTCTTGCCTTTGCCGCCTTCCAGCGCCGATTCTTCCTCTCCTTTCACGCAGTTGCCGCCATATTCTCGCCTTTGCCGCCTTCTACCGCCGACTCTTCCTCTCCTTTCACGCACCTGCCGCCATATTCTCGCCTTTGCCGCCTTCCACCGCCGACTTTTCCTCTCCTTTCAGGTACGTGCCGCCATATTCTTGACTTTGACGCCTTCCAGCGCCGACTCTTCCTCTCCTTTCACGCAGTTGCCGCCATATTCTCGCCTTTGCCGCCTTCCACCGCCGACTCTTCCTCTCCTTTCACGCAGCTGCCGCCATATTCTCGCCTTTGCCGCCTTCCAGCGCCGACTCTTCCTCTCCTTTCACGCAGTTGCCGCCATATTCTCGCCTTTGCCGCCTTCCAGCACCGACTCTTCCTCTCCTTTCACGCAGTTGCCGCCATATTCTCGCCTTTGCCGCCTTCCAGCGCCGACTCTTCCTCTCCTTTCACGCAGTTGCCGCCATACTGTCGGCTTTGCCGCCTTCCAGCGCCGATTCTTCCTGTCCTTTCACGAACCTGCTGCCATATTCTCGCCTTTGCCGCCTTCCCGCGCCGACTCTTCCTCTCCTTTCAGGTACGTGCCGCCATATTCTCGCCTTTGCCGCCTTCCAGCGCCGACTCTTCCTCTCCTTTCACGCACCTGCCGCCATATTCTCGCCTTTGCCGCCCTCCACCGCCGATTCTTCCTCTCCTTTCACGCAGTTGCCGCCATATTCTCGCCTTTGCCGCCTTCTACCGCTGACTCTTCCTCTCCTTTCACGCACCTGCCGCCATATTCTCGCCTTTGCCGCCTTCCACCGCCGACTCTTCCTCTCCTTTCACGGAGCTGCCGCCATATTCTAACCTTTGCCGCCTTCCAGCGCCGACTCTTCCTCTCCTTTCACGCACGTGCCGCCATATTCTCGCCTTTGCCGCCTTCCAGCGCCGACTCTTCCTCTCCTTTCACGCAGTTGCCGCCATATTCTCGCCTTTGCCGCCTTCCACCACCGACTCTTCCTCTCCTTTCACGCACGTGCCGCCATATTCTCGCCTTTGCCGCCTTCCACTGCCGACTCTTCCTCTCCTTTCACGCACCTGCCGCCATATTTTCGCTTTTGCCGCCTTCCACCGCCGACTCTTCCTCTCCTTTCAGGTACGTGCCGCCATATTCTCGCCTTTGCCGCCTTCCAGCGCCGACTCTTCCTCTCCTTTCACGCACCTGCCGCCATATTCTCGCCTTTGCCGCCTTCCAGCGCCGACTCTTCCTGTCCTTTCAGGTACGTGCTGCCATATTCTCGCCTTTGCTGCCTTCCAGCGCCGACTCTTCCTCTCCTTTCACGCAGTTGCCGCCATATTCTCGCCTTTGCCGTCTTCCAGCGCCGACTCTTCCTCTCCTTTCCCGCAGTTGCCGCCATATTCTCGCCTTTGCCGCCTTCCACCGCCGGCCCTTCCTCTCCTTTCCCGCAGCTGCCGCCATATTCTCGCCTTTGCCGCCTTCCACTGCCGATTCTTCCTCTCCTTTCACGCACCTGCCGCCATATTCTCGCCTTTGCCGCCTTCCAGCGCCGACTCTTCCTCTCCTTTCCCGCACCTGCCGCCATATTCTCGCCTTTGCCGCCTTCCACCGCCGACTCTTCCTCTCCTTTCAGGTACGTGCCGCCATATTCTTGCCTTTGCCGCCTTCCAGCGCCGACTCTTCTTCTCCTTTCAGGTACGTGCCGCCATATTCTCGCCTTTGCCGCCTTCCAGCGCCGACTCTTCCTGTTCTTTCAGGTACGTGCCGCCATATTCTCGCCTTTGCCGCCTTCCACTGCCGACTCTTCCTCTCCTTTCAGGTACGTGCCGCCATATTCTCGCCTTTGCCGCCTTCCAGCGCCAAATCTTCCTCTCCTTTCACGCAGTTGCCGCCATATTCTCGCCTTTGCCGCCTTCCAGCGCCGACTCTTCCTCACCTTTCAGGTACGTGCCACCATATTCTCGCCTTTGCCGCCTTCCACCGCTGGCTCTTCCTCTCCTTTCACGCACCTGCCGCCATATTCTCGCCTTTGCCGCCTTCCACCGCTGGCTCTTCCTCTCCTTTCACGCACCTGCCGCCATATTCTCGCCTTTGCCGCCTTCCAGCGCCGACTCTTCCTCTCCTTTCAGGTACGTGCCGCCATATTCTCGCCTTTGCCGCCTTCCAGCGCCGACTCTTCCTCTCCTTTCCCGCAGTTGCCGCCATATTCTCGCGTTTGCCGCCTTCCAGCGCCAAATCTTCCTCTCCTTTCACGCAGCTGCCGCCATATTCTCGCCTTTGTCGTCTTCCAGCGCCAAATCTTCTTCTACTTTCAGGTACTTGCCGCGATATTCTCGCCTTTGCCGCGTTCCAGCGCCGACTTTTCCTCTCCTTTCACGCAGTTGCCGCCATATTCTCGCCTTTGCCGCCTTCCAGCGCCGACTCTTCCTCTCCTTTCAGGTACGTGCCGCCATATTCTCGCCTTTGCCGCCTTCCACCGCCGACTCTTCCTCTCCTTTCACGCAGTTGCCGCCATATTCTCGCCTTTGCCGCCTTCCAGCGCTGACTCTTCCTGTCCTTTCAGGTACGTGCCACCATATTCTCGCCTTTGCCGCCTTCCAGCGCCGACTCTTCCTCTCCTTTGACGTACGTGCCGCCATATTCTCGCCTTTGCTGCCTTCCAGCGCCGACTCTTCCTCTCCTTTCACGCAGTTGCCGCCACATTCTCGCCTTTGCCGCCTTCCAGCGCCGACTCTTCCTCTCCTTTCCCGCAGTTGCCGCCATATTCTCGCCTTTGCCGCCTTCCACCGCCGGCCCTTCCTCTCCTTTCCCGCAGCTGCCGCCATATTCTCGCCTTTGCCGCCTTCCACTGCCGATTCTTCCTCTCCTTTCACGCACCTGCCGCCATATTCTCGCCTTTGCCGCCTTCCAGCGCCGACTCTTCCTCTCCTTTCCCGCACCTGCCGCCATATTCTCGCCTTTGCCGCCTTCCACCGCCGACTCTTCCTCTCCTTTCAGGTACGTGCCGCAATATTCTCGCCTTTGCCACCTTCCAGCGCTGACTCTTCTTCTCCTTTCAGGTACGTGCCGCCATATTCTCGCCTTTGCCGCCTTCCAGCGCCGACTCTTCCTGTTCTTTCAGGTACGTGCCGCCATATTTTCGCCCTTGCCGCCTTCCAGCGCCGACTCTTCCTCTCCTTTCAGGTACGTGCCGCCATATTCTCGCCTTTGCCGCCTTCCAGCGCCAAATCTTCCTCTCCTTTCACGCAGTTGCCGCCATATTCTCGCCTTTGCCGCCTTCCAGCGCCGACTCTTCCTCTCCTTTCAGGTACGTGCCACCATATTCTCGCCTTTGCCGCCTTCCACCGCTGGCTCTTCCTCTCCTTTCACGCACCTGCCGCCATATTCTCGCCTTTGCCGCCTTCCACCGCTGGCTCTTCCTCTCCTTTCACGCACCTGATGCCATATTCTCGCCTTTGCCGCCTTCCAGCGCCGACTCTTCCTCTCCTTTCAGGTACGTGCCGCCATATTCTCGCCTTTGCCGCCTTCCAGCGACGACTCTTCCTCTCCTTTCCCGCAGTTGCCGCCATATTCTCGCGTTTGCCGCCTTCCAGCGCCAAATCTTCCTCTCCTTTCACGCAGCTGCCGCCATATTCTCGCCTTTGTCGTCTTCCAGCGCCAAATCTTCTTCTACTTTCAGGTACTTGCCGCGATATTCTCGCCTTTGCCGCGTTCCAGCGCCGACTTTTCCTCTCCTTTCACGCAGTTGCCGCCATATTCTCGCCTTTGCCGCCTTCCAGCGCCGACTCTTCCTGTCCTTTCACGCAGCTGCCGCCATATTCTCGCCTTTGCCGCCTTCCAGCGCCGACTCTTCCTCTCCTTTCAGGTACGTGCCGCCATATTCTCGCCTTTGCCGCCTTCCAGCGCCGGCTCTTCCTCTCCTTTGACGTACGTGCCGCCATATTCTCGCCTTTGCCGCCTTCCAGCGCCGACTCTTCCTCTCCTTTGACGTACGTGTCGCCATATTCTCGCCTTTGCTGCCTTCCAGCACCGACTCTTCCTCTCCTTTCACGCAGTTGCCGCCATATTCTTGCCTTTGCCGCCTTCCAGCGCCGACTCTTCCTGTCCTTTCAGGTACGTGCCGCCATATTCTCGCCTTTGCCGCCTTGCAGCGCCGATTCTTCCTCTCCTTTCATGCACGGGCTGCGATATTCTCGCCTTTGCTGCCTTCCAGCGCCGACTCTTCCTCTCCTTTCAGGTACGTGCCGCCATATTCTCGCCTTTGCCGCCTTCCAGCGCTGACTCTTCCTCTCCTTTCACGCACCTGCCGCCATATTCTCGCCTTTGCCGCCTTCCACCGCCGACTCTTCCTCTCCTTTCAGGTACGTGCCGCCATATTCTCGCCTTTGCCGTCTTCCAGCGCCGACTCTTCCTCTCCTTTCACGCACCTGCCGCCATATTCTCGCCTTTGCCGCCTTCCAGCGCCGACTCTTCCTCTCCTTTCAGGTACGTGCTGCCATATTCTCGCCTTTGCCGCCTTCCAGCGCCGACTCTTCCTCTCCTTTCAGGTACGTGCCGCCATACTCTCGCCTTTGCCACCTTCCAGCGCCAAATCTTCCTCTCCTTTCACGCACCTGCCGCCATATTCTCGCCTTTGCCGCCTTCCAGCGCCGACTCTTCCTCTCCTTTCACGCACCTGCCGCCATATTCTCGCCTTTGCCGCCTTCCAGCGCCGACTCTTCCTCTCCTTTCACGCAGCTGCTGCCATATTCTCGACTTTGCCGTCTTCCAGCGCCGACTCTTCCTCTCCTTTCACGCAGTTGCCGCCATATTCTCGCATTTCCCGCCTTCCACCGCCGACACTTCCTCTCCTTTCACGCAGCTGCCGCCATATTCTCGCCTTTGCCGCCTTCCAGCGCCGACTCTTCCTCTCCTTTCACGCAGTTGCCGCCATATTCTTGCCTTTGCCGCCTTCCAGCGCCGATTCTTCCTCTCCTTTCACGCAGTTGCCGCCATATTCTCGCCTTTGCCGCCTTCTACCGCCGACTCTTCCTCTCCTTTCACGCACCTGCCGCCATATTCTCGCCTTTGCCGCCTTCCACCGCCGACTTTTCCTCTCCTTTCAGGTACGTGCCGCCATATTCTTGACTTTGACGCCTTCCAGCGCCGACTCTTCCTCTCCTTTCACGCAGTTGCCGCCATATTCTCGCCTTTGCCGCCTTCCACCGCCGAGTCTTCCTCTCCTTTCACACAGTTGCCGCCATATTCTCGCCTTTGACGCCTTCCACCGCCGGCCCTTCCTCTCCTTTCCCGCAGCTGCCGCCATATTCTCGCCTTTGCCGCCTTCCAGCGCTGACTCTTCCTCTCCTTTCAGGTACGTGCCGCCATATTCTCGCCTTTGCCGCCTTCCAGCGCCGACTCTTCCTCTCCTTTCACGCAGTTGCCGCCATACTGTCGGCTTTGCCGCCTTCCAGCGCCGATTCTTCCTGTCCTTTCACGAACCTGCTGCCATATTCTCGCCTTTGCCGCCTTCCCGCGCCGACTCTTCCTCTCCTTTCAGGTACGTGCCGCCATATTCTCGCCTTTGCCGCCTTCCAGCGCCGACTCTTCCTCTCCTTTCACGCAGTTGCCGCCATATTCTTGCCTTTGCCGCCTTCCAGCGCCAAATCTTCCTCTCCTTTCACGCAGTTGCCGCCATATTCTCGTCTTTGCCGCCTTCTACCGCTGACTCTTCCTCTCCTTTCACGCACCTGCCGCCATATTCTCGCCTTTGCCGCCTTCCACCGCCGACTCTTCCTCTCCTTTCACGGAGCTGCCGCCATATTCTCACCTTTGCCGCCTTCCAGCGCCGACTCTTCCTCTCCTTTGACGCACGTGCCGCCATATTCTCGCCTTTGCCGCCTTCCAGCGCCGACTCTTCCTCTCCTTTCACGCAGTTGCCGCCATATTCTCGCCTTTGCCGCCTTCCACCACCGACTCTTCCTCTCCTTTCACGCACGTGCCGCCATATTCTCGCCTTTGCCGCCTTCCACTGCCGACTCTTCCCCTTCTTTCACGCACGTGCCGCCATATTTTCGCTTTTGCCGCCTTCCACCGCCGACTCTTCCTCTCCTTTCAGGTACGTGCCGCCATATTCTCGCCTTTGCCGCCTTCCAGCGCCGACTCTTCCTCTCCTTTCACGCACCTGCCGCCATATTCTCGCCTTTGCCGCCTTCCAGCGCCGACTCTTCCTGTCCTTTCAGATAGGTGCTGCCATATTCTCGCCTTTGCTGCCTTCCAGCGCCGACTCTTCCTCTCCTTTCACGCAGTTGCCGCCATATTCTCGCCTTTGCCGCCTTCCAGCGCCGACTCTTCCTCTCCTTTCCCGCAGTTGCCGCCATATTCTCGCCTTTGCCGCCTTCCACCGCCGGCCCTTCCTCTCCTTTCCCGCAGCTGCCGCCATATTCTCGCCTTTGCCGCCTTCCACCGCCGACTCTTCCTCTCCTTTCACGCAGTTGCCGCCATATTCTCGCCTTTGCCGCCTTCCAGCGCCGACTCTTCCTCTCCTTTCCCGCACCTGCCGCCATATTCTCGCCTTTGCCGCCTTCCACCGCCGACTCTTCCTCTCCTTTCAGGTACGTGCCGCAATATTCTCGCCTTTGCCGCCTTCCAGCGCCGACTCTTCTTCTCCTTTCAGGTACGTGCCGCCATATTCTCGCCTTTGCCGCCTTCCAGCGCCGACTCTTCCTGTTCTTTCAGGTACGTGCCGCCATATTCTCGCCTTTGCCGCCTTCCACTGCCGACTCTTCCTCTCCTTTCAGGTACGTGCCGCCATATTCTCGCCTTTGCCGCCTTCCAGCGCCAAATCTTCCTCTCCTTTCACGCAGTTGCCGCCATATTCTCGCCTTTGCCGCCTTCCAGCGCCGACTCTTCCTCTCCTTTCAGGTACGTGCCACCATATTCTCGCCTTTGCCGCCTTCCACCGCTGGCTCTTCCTCTCCTTTCACGCACCTGCCGCCATATTCTCGCCTTTGCCGCCTTCCAGCGCCGACTCTTCCTCTCCTTTCACGCAGTTGCCGCCATATTCTCGCCTTTGCCGCCTTCCAGCGCCGACTCTTCCTCTCCTTTCAGGTACGTGCCGCCATATTCTCGCCTTTGCCGCCTTCCAGCGCCGACTCTTCCTCTCCTTTCCCGCAGTTGCCGCCATATTCTCGCGTTTGCCGCCTTCCAGCGCCAAATCTTCCTCTCCTTTCACGCAGCTGCCGCCATATTCTCGCCTTTGTCGTCTTCCAGCGCCAAATCTTCTTCTACTTTCAGGTACTTGCCGCGATATTCTCGCCTTTGCCGCGTTCCAGCGCCGACTTTTCCTCTCCTTTCACGCAGTTGCCGCCATATTCTCGCCTTTGCCGCCTTCCAGCGCCGACTCTTCCTGTCCTTTCACGCAGCTGCCACCATATTCTCGCCTTTGCCGCCTTCCAGCGCCGACTCTTCCTCTCCTTTCAGGTACGTGCCGCCATATTCTCGCCTTTGCCGCCTTCCAGCGCCGGCTCTTCCTCTCCTTTCACGCACCTGCCGCCATATTCTCGCCTTTGCCGCCTTCCAGCGCTGACTCTTCCTGTCCTTTCAGGTACGTGCCGCCATATTCTCGCCTTTGCCGCCTTCCAGCGCCGACTCTTCCTCTCCTTTTCACGTACGTGTCGCCATATTCTCGCCTTTGCTGCCTTCCAGCACCGACTCTTCCTCTCCTTTCACGCAGTTGCCGCCATATTCTCGCCTTTGCCGCCTTCCAGCGCCGACTCTTCCTGTCCTTTCAGGTACGTGCCGCCATATTCTCGCCTTTGCCGCCTTGCAGCGCCGATTCTTCCTCTCCTTTCATGCACGGGCTGCGATATTCTCGCCTTTGCTGCCTTCCAGCGCCGACTCTTCCTCTCCTTTCAGGTACGTGCCGCCATACTCTCGCCTTTGCCGCCTTCCAGCGCTGACTCTTCCTCTCCTTTCACGCACCTGCCGCCATATTCTCGCCTTTGCCGCCTTCCACCGCCGACTCTTCCTCTCCTTTCAGGTACGTGCCGCCATATTCTCGCCTTTGCCGTCTTCCAGCGCCGACTCTTCCTCTCCTTTCACGCAGTTGCCGCCATATTCTCGCCTTTGCCGCCTTCCAGCGCCAAATCTTCCTGTCCTTTCAGGTACGTGCTGCCATATTCTCGCCTTTGCCGCCTTCCAGCGCCGACTCTTCCTCTCCTTTCAGGTACGTGCCGCCATACTCTCGCCTTTGCCACCTTCCAGCGCCAAATCTTCCTCTCCTTTCACGCACCTGCCGCCATATTCTCGCCTTTGCCGCCTTCCAGCGCCGACTCTTCCTCTCCTTTCACGCAGCTGCCGCCATATTCTTGCCTTTGCCGTCTTCCAGCGCCGACTCTTCCTCTCCTTTCACGCACCTGCCGCCATATTCTCGCCTTTGCCGCCTTCCAGCGCCGACTCTACCTCTCCTTTCAGGTACGTGCCGCCATATTCTCGCCTTTGCCGCCTTCCAGCGCCAAATCTTCCTCTCCTTTCACGCACCTGCCGCCATATTCTCGCCTTTGCCGCCTTCCAGCGGTGACTCTTCCTGTCCTTTCAGGTACGTGCCGCCATATTCTCGCCTTTGCCGCCTTCCAGCGCCGACTCTTCCTCTCCTTTGAGGTACGTGTCGCCATATTCTCGCCTTTGCTGCCTTTCAGCGCCGACTCTTCCTCTCCTTTCACGCAGTTGCCGCCATATGCTCGCCTTTGCCGCCTTCCACCGCCGGCTCTTCCTGTACTTTCAGGTACGTGCCGCCATATTCTCGCCTTTGCCGCCTTCCACCGCTGGCTCTTCCTCTCCTTTCACGCACCTGCCGCCATATTCTCGCCTTTGCCGCCTTCCACCGCTGGCTCTTCCTCTCCTTTCACGCACCTGATGCCATATTCTCGCCTTTGCCGCCTTCCACCGCCGACTCTTCCTCTCCTTTCACGCACCTGCCGCCATATTCTCGCCTTTGCCGCCTTCCACCGCCGACTTTTCCTCTCCTTTCAGGTACGTGCCGCCATATTCTTGACTTTGACGCCTTCCAGCGCCGACTCTTCCTCTCCTTTCACGCAGTTGCCGCCATATTCTCGCCTTTGCCGCCTTCCACCGCCGAGTCTTCCTCTCCTTTCACACAGTTGCCGCCATATTCTCGCCTTTGACGCCTTCCACCGCCGGCCCTTCCTCTCCTTTCCCGCAGCTGCCGCCATATTCTCGCCTTTGCCGCCTTCCAGCGCTGACTCTTCCTCTCCTTTCAGGTACGTGCCGCCATATTCTCGCCTTTGCCGCCTTCCAGCGCCGACTCTTCCTCTCCTTTCACGCAGTTGCCGCCATACTGTCGGCTTTGCCGCCTTCCAGCGCCGATTCTTCCTGTCCTTTCACGAACCTGCTGCCATATTCTCGCCTTTGCCGCCTTCCCGCGCCGACTCTTCCTCTCCTTTCAGGTACGTGCCGCCATATTCTCGCCTTTGCCGCCTTCCAGCGCCGACTCTTCCTCTCCTTTCACGCAGTTGCCGCCATATTCTTGCCTTTGCCGCCTTCCAGCGCCAAATCTTCCTCTCCTTTCACGCAGTTGCCGCCATATTCTCGTCTTTGCCGCCTTCTACCGCTGACTCTTCCTCTCCTTTCACGCACCTGCCGCCATATTCTCGCCTTTGCCGCCTTCCACCGCCGACTCTTCCTCTCCTTTCACGGAGCTGCCGCCATATTCTCACCTTTGCCGCCTTCCAGCGCCGACTCTTCCTCTCCTTTGACGCACGTGCCGCCATATTCTCGCCTTTGCCGCCTTCCAGCGCCGACTCTTCCTCTCCTTTCACGCAGTTGCCGCCATATTCTCGCCTTTGCCGCCTTCCACCACCGACTCTTCCTCTCCTTTCACGCACGTGCCGCCATATTCTCGCCTTTGCCGCCTTCCACTGCCGACTCTTCCCCTTCTTTCACGCACGTGCCGCCATATTTTCGCTTTTGCCGCCTTCCACCGCCGACTCTTCCTCTCCTTTCAGGTACGTGCCGCCATATTCTCGCCTTTGCCGCCTTCCAGCGCCGACTCTTCCTCTCCTTTCACGCACCTGCCGCCATATTCTCGCCTTTGCCGCCTTCCAGCGCCGACTCTTCCTGTCCTTTCAGATAGGTGCTGCCATATTCTCGCCTTTGCTGCCTTCCAGCGCCGACTCTTCCTCTCCTTTCACGCAGTTGCCGCCATATTCTCGCCTTTGCCGCCTTCCAGCGCCGACTCTTCCTCTCCTTTCCCGCAGTTGCCGCCATATTCTCGCCTTTGCCGCCTTCCACCGCCGGCCCTTCCTCTCCTTTCCCGCAGCTGCCGCCATATTCTCGCCTTTGCCGCCTTCCACCGCCGACTCTTCCTCTCCTTTCACGCAGTTGCCGCCATATTCTCGCCTTTGCCGCCTTCCAGCGCCGACTCTTCCTCTCCTTTCCCGCACCTGCCGCCATATTCTCGCCTTTGCCGCCTTCCACCGCCGACTCTTCCTCTCCTTTCAGGTACGTGCCGCAATATTCTCGCCTTTGCCGCCTTCCAGCGCCGACTCTTCTTCTCCTTTCAGGTACGTGCCGCCATATTCTCGCCTTTGCCGCCTTCCAGCGCCGACTCTTCCTGTTCTTTCAGGTACGTGCCGCCATATTCTCGCCTTTGCCGCCTTCCACTGCCGACTCTTCCTCTCCTTTCAGGTACGTGCCGCCATATTCTCGCCTTTGCCGCCTTCCAGCGCCAAATCTTCCTCTCCTTTCACGCAGTTGCCGCCATATTCTCGCCTTTGCCGCCTTCCAGCGCCGACTCTTCCTCTCCTTTCAGGTACGTGCCACCATATTCTCGCCTTTGCCGCCTTCCACCGCTGGCTCTTCCTCTCCTTTCACGCACCTGCCGCCATATTCTCGCCTTTGCCGCCTTCCAGCGCCGACTCTTCCTCTCCTTTCACGCAGTTGCCGCCATATTCTCGCCTTTGCCGCCTTCCAGCGCCGACTCTTCCTCTCCTTTCAGGTACGTGCCGCCATATTCTCGCCTTTGCCGCCTTCCAGCGCCGACTCTTCCTCTCCTTTCCCGCAGTTGCCGCCATATTCTCGCGTTTGCCGCCTTCCAGCGCCAAATCTTCCTCTCCTTTCACGCAGCTGCCGCCATATTCTCGCCTTTGTCGTCTTCCAGCGCCAAATCTTCTTCTACTTTCAGGTACTTGCCGCGATATTCTCGCCTTTGCCGCGTTCCAGCGCCGACTTTTCCTCTCCTTTCACGCAGTTGCCGCCATATTCTCGCCTTTGCCGCCTTCCAGCGCCGACTCTTCCTGTCCTTTCACGCAGCTGCCACCATATTCTCGCCTTTGCCGCCTTCCAGCGCCGACTCTTCCTCTCCTTTCAGGTACGTGCCGCCATATTCTCGCCTTTGCCGCCTTCCAGCGCCGGCTCTTCCTCTCCTTTCACGCACCTGCCGCCATATTCTCGCCTTTGCCGCCTTCCAGCGCTGACTCTTCCTGTCCTTTCAGGTACGTGCCGCCATATTCTCGCCTTTGCCGCCTTCCAGCGCCGACTCTTCCTCTCCTTTTCACGTACGTGTCGCCATATTCTCGCCTTTGCTGCCTTCCAGCACCGACTCTTCCTCTCCTTTCACGCAGTTGCCGCCATATTCTCGCCTTTGCCGCCTTCCAGCGCCGACTCTTCCTGTCCTTTCAGGTACGTGCCGCCATATTCTCGCCTTTGCCGCCTTGCAGCGCCGATTCTTCCTCTCCTTTCATGCACGGGCTGCGATATTCTCGCCTTTGCTGCCTTCCAGCGCCGACTCTTCCTCTCCTTTCAGGTACGTGCCGCCATACTCTCGCCTTTGCCGCCTTCCAGCGCTGACTCTTCCTCTCCTTTCACGCACCTGCCGCCATATTCTCGCCTTTGCCGCCTTCCACCGCCGACTCTTCCTCTCCTTTCAGGTACGTGCCGCCATATTCTCGCCTTTGCCGTCTTCCAGCGCCGACTCTTCCTCTCCTTTCACGCAGTTGCCGCCATATTCTCGCCTTTGCCGCCTTCCAGCGCCAAATCTTCCTGTCCTTTCAGGTACGTGCTGCCATATTCTCGCCTTTGCCGCCTTCCAGCGCCGACTCTTCCTCTCCTTTCAGGTACGTGCCGCCATACTCTCGCCTTTGCCACCTTCCAGCGCCAAATCTTCCTCTCCTTTCACGCACCTGCCGCCATATTCTCGCCTTTGCCGCCTTCCAGCGCCGACTCTTCCTCTCCTTTCACGCAGCTGCCGCCATATTCTTGCCTTTGCCGTCTTCCAGCGCCGACTCTTCCTCTCCTTTCACGCACCTGCCGCCATATTCTCGCCTTTGCCGCCTTCCAGCGCCGACTCTACCTCTCCTTTCAGGTACGTGCCGCCATATTCTCGCCTTTGCCGCCTTCCAGCGCCAAATCTTCCTCTCCTTTCACGCACCTGCCGCCATATTCTCGCCTTTGCCGCCTTCCAGCGGTGACTCTTCCTGTCCTTTCAGGTACGTGCCGCCATATTCTCGCCTTTGCCGCCTTCCAGCGCCGACTCTTCCTCTCCTTTGAGGTACGTGTCGCCATATTCTCGCCTTTGCTGCCTTTCAGCGCCGACTCTTCCTCTCCTTTCACGCAGTTGCCGCCATATTCTCGCCTTTGCCGCCTTCCAGCGCCGACTCTTCCTCTCCTTTCAGGTACGTGCCGCCATATTCTCGCCTTTGCCGCCTTCCACCGCTGGCTCTTCCTCTCCTTTCACGCACCTGCCGCCATATTCTCGCCTTTGCCGCCTTCCACCGCTGGCTCTTCCTCTCCTTTCACGCACCTGATGCCATATTCTCGCCTTTGCCGCCTTCCAGCGCCGACTCTTCCTCTCCTTTCAGGTACGTGCCGCCATATTCTCGCCTTTGCCGCCTTCCAGCGACGACTCTTCCTCTCCTTTCCCGCAGTTGCCGCCATATTCTCGCGTTTGCCGCCTTCCAGCGCCAAATCTTCCTCTCCTTTCACGCAGCTGCCGCCATATTCTCGCCTTTGTCGTCTTCCAGCGCCAAATCTTCTTCTACTTTCAGGTACTTGCCGCGATATTCTCGCCTTTGCCGCGTTCCAGCGCCGACTTTTCCTCTCCTTTCACGCAGTTGCCGCCATATTCTCGCCTTTGCCGCCTTCCAGCGCCGACTCTTCCTGTCCTTTCACGCAGCTGCCGCCATATTCTCGCCTTTGCCGCCTTCCAGCGCCGACTCTTCCTCTCCTTTCAGGTACGTGCCGCCATATTCTCGCCTTTGCCGCCTTCCAGCGCCGGCTCTTCCTCTCCTTTCACGCACCTGCCGCCATATTCTCGCCTTTGCCGCCTTCCAGCGCTGACTCTTCCTGTCCTTTCAGGTACGTGCCGCCATATTCTCGCCTTTGCCGCCTTCCAGCGCCGACTCTTCCTCTCCTTTGACGTACGTGTCGCCATATTCTCGCCTTTGCTGCCTTCCAGCGCCGACTCTTCCTCTCCTTTCAGGTACGTGCCGCCATACTCTCGCCTTTGCCGCCTTCCAGCGCTGACTCTTCCTCTCCTTTCACGCACCTGCCGCCATATTCTCGCCTTTGCCGCCTTCCACCGCCGACTCTTCCTCTCCTTTCAGGTACGTGCCGCCATATTCTCGCCTTTGCCGTCTTCCAGCGCCGACTCTTCCTCTCCTTTCACGCACCTGCCGCCATATTCTCGCCTTTGCCGCCTTCCAGCGCCGACTCTTCCTCTCCTTTCAGGTACGTGCTGCCATATTCTCGCCTTTGCCGCCTTCCAGCGCCGACTCTTCCTCTCCTTTCAGGTACGTGCCGCCATACTCTCGCCTTTGCCACCTTCCAGCGCCAAATCTTCCTCTCCTTTCACGCACCTGCCGCCATATTCTCGCCTTTGCCGCCTTCCAGCGCCGACTCTTCCTCTCCTTTCACGCAGCTGCTGCCATATTCTCGCCTTTGCCGTCTTCCAGCGCCGACTCTTCCTCTCCTTTCACGCACCTGCCGCCATATTCTCGCCTTTGCCGCCTTCCAGCGCCGACTCTACCTCTCCTTTCAGGTACGTGCCGCCATATTCTCGCCTTTGCCGCCTTCCAGCGCCGACTCTTCCTCTCCTTTCCCGCAGCTGCCGCCATATTCTCGCCTTTGCCGCCTTCCAGCGCTGACTCTTCCTCTCCTTTCAGGTACGTGCCGCCATATTCTCGCCTTTGCCGCCTTCCAGCGCCGACTCTTCCTCTCCTTTCACGCAGTTGCCGCCATACTGTCGGCTTTGCCGCCTTCCAGCGCCGATTCTTCCTGTCCTTTCACGAACCTGCTGCCATATTCTCGCCTTTGCCGCCTTCCCGCGCCGACTCTTCCTCTCCTTTCAGGTACGTGCCGCCATATTCTCGCCTTTGCCGCCTTCCAGCGCCGACTCTTCCTCTCCTTTCACGCAGTTGCCGCCATATTCTTGCCTTTGCCGCCTTCCAGCGCCAAATCTTCCTCTCCTTTCAGGTACGTGCCGCCATATTCTCGCCTTTGCCGCCTTCTACCGCTGACTCTTCCTCTCCTTTCACGCACCTGCCGCCATATTCTCGCCTTTGCCGCCTTCCACCGCCGACTCTTCCTCTCCTTTCACGGAGCTGCCGCCATATTCTCACCTTTGCCGCCTTCCAGCGCCGACTCTTCCTCTCCTTTGACGCACGTGCCGCCATATTCTCGCCTTTGCCGCCTTCCAGCGCCGACTCTTCCTCTCCTTTCACGCAGTTGCCGCCATATTCTCGCCTTTGCCGCCTTCCACCACCGACTCTTCCTCTCCTTTCACGCACGTGCCGCCATATTCTCGCCTTTGCCGCCTTCCACTGCCGACTCTTCCCCTCCTTTCACGCACGTGCCGCCATATTTTCGCTTTTGCCGCCTTCCACCGCCGACTCTTCCTCTCCTTTCAGGTACGTGCCGCCATATTCTCGCCTTTGCCGCCTTCCAGCGCCGACTCTTCCTCTCCTTTCACGCACCTGCCGCCATATTCTCGCCTTTGCCGCCTTCCAGCGCCGACTCTTCCTGTCCTTTCAGATAGGTGCTGCCATATTCTCGCCTTTGCTGCCTTCCAGCGCCGACTCTTCCTCTCCTTTCACGCAGTTGCCGCCATATTCTCGCCTTTGCCGCCTTCCAGCGCCGACTCTTCCTCTCCTTTCCCGCAGTTGCCGCCATATTCTCGCCTTTGCCGCCTTCCACCGCCGGCCCTTCCTCTCCTTTCCCGCAGCTGCCGCCATATTCTCGCCTTTGCCGCCTTCCACTGCCGATTCTTCCTCTCCTTTCACGCACCTGCCGCCATATTCTCGCCTTTGCCGCCTTCCAGCGCCGACTCTTCCTCTCCTTTCCCGCACCTGCCGCCATATTCTCGCCTTTCCCGCCTTCCACCGCCGACTCTTCCTCTCCTTTCAGGTACGTGCCGCAATATTCTCGCCTTTGCCGCCTTCCAGCGCCGACTCTTCTTCTCCTTTCAGGTACGTGCCGCCATATTCTCGCCTTTGCCGCCTTCCAGCGCCGCCTCTTCCTGTTCTTTCAGGTACGTGCCGCCATATTCTCGCCTTTGCCGCCTTCCACTGCCGACTCTTCCTCTCCTTTCAGGTACGTGCCGCCATATTCTCGCCTTTGCCGCCTTCCAGCGCCAAATCTTCCTCTCCTTTCACGCACCTGCCGCCATATTCTCGCCTTTGCCGCCTTCCAGCGCCGACTCTTCCTCTCCTTTCAGGTACGTGCCACCATATTCTCGCCTTTGCCGCCTTCCACCGCTGGCTCTTCCTCTCCTTTCACGCACCTGCCGCCATATTCTCGCCTTTGCCGCCTTCCACCGCTGGCTCTTCCTCTCCTTTCACGCACCTGCCGCCATATTCTCGCCTTTGCCGCCTTCCAGCGCCGACTCTTCCTCTCCTTTCAGGTACGTGCCGCCATATTCTCGCCTTTGCCGCCTTCCAGCGCCGACTCTTCCTCTCCTTTCCCGCAGTTGCCGCCATATTCTCGCGTTTGCCGCCTTCCAGCACCGACTCTTCCTCTCCTTTCACGCAGCTGCCGCCATATTCTCGCCTTTGTCGTCTTCCAGCGCCAAATCTTCTTCTACTTTCAGGTACTTGCCGCGATATTCTCGCCTTTGCCGCCTTCCAGCGCCGACTTTTCCTCTCCTTTCACGCAGTTGCCGCCATATTCTCGCCTTTGCCGCCTTCCAGCGCCGACTCTTCCTGTCCTTTCACGCAGCTGCCGCCATATTCTCGCCTTTGCCGCCTTCCAGCGCCGACTCTTCCTCTCCTTTCAGGTACGTGCCGCCATATTCTCGCCTTTGCCGCCTTCCACCACCGAGTCTTCCTCTCCTTTCACGCAGTTGCCGCCATATTCTCGCCTTTGCCGCCTTCCAGCGCTGACTCTTCCTGTCCTTTCAGGTACGTGCCGCCATATTCTCGCCTTTGCCGCCTTCCAGCGCCGACTCTTCCTCTCCTTTTCACGTACGTGTCGCCATATTCTCGCCTTTGCTGCCTTCCAGCACCGACTCTTCCTCTCCTTTCACGCAGTTGCCGCCATATTCTCGCCTTTGCCGCCTTCCAGCGCCGACTCTTCCTGTCCTTTCAGGTACGTGCCGCCATATTCTCGCCTTTGCCGCCTTCCAGCGCCGACTCTTCCTCTCCTTTCATGCACGGGCTGCCATATTCTCGCCTTTGCTGCCTTCCAGCGCCGACTCTTCCTCTCCTTTCAGGTACGTGCCGCCATACTCTCGCCTTTGCCGCCTTCCAGCGCTGACTCTTCCTCTCCTTTCACGCACCTGCCGCCATATTCTCGCCTTTGCCGCCTTCCACCGCCGACTCTTCCTCTCCTTTCAGGTACGTGCCGCCATATTCTCGCCTTTGCCGTCTTCCAGCGCCGACTCTTCCTCTCCTTTCACGCAGTTGCCGCCATATTCTCGCCTTTGCCGCCTTCCAGCGCCGACTCTTCCTCTCCTTTCAGGTACGTGCTGCCATATTCTCGCCTTTGCCGCCTTCCAGCGCCGACTCTTCCTCTCCTTTCAGGTACGTGCCGCCATACTCTCGCCTTTGCCACCTTCCAGCGCCAAATCTTCCTCTCCTTTCACGCACCTGCCGCCATATTCTCGCCTTTGCCGCCTTCCAGCGCCGACTCTTCCTCTCCTTTCACGCAGCTGCCGCCATATTCTCGCCTTTGCCGTCTTCCAGCGCCGACTCTTCCTCTCCTTTCACGCACCTGCCGCCATATTCTCGCCTTTGCCGCCTTCCAGCGCCGACTCTACCTCTCCTTTCAGGTACGTGCCGCCATATTCTCGCCTTTGCCGCCTTCCAGCGCCGGCTCTTCCTCTCCTTTCACGCACCTGCCGCCATATTCTCGCCTTTGCCGCCTTCCAGCGCTGACTCTTCCTGTCCTTTCAGGTACGTGCCGCCATATTCTCGCCTTTGCCGCCTTCCAGCGCCGACTCTTCCTCTCCTTTGAGGTACGTGTCGCCATATTCTCGCCTTTGCTGCCTTTCAGCGCCGACTCTTCCTCTCCTTTCACGCAGTTGCCGCCATATGCTCGCCTTTGCCGCCTTCCACCGCCGGCTCTTCCTGTACTTTCAGGTACGTGCCGCCATATTCTCGCCTTTGCCGCCTTCCCGCGCCGACTCTTCTTCTCATTTCAGGTACTTGCCGCGATATTCTCGCCTTTGCTGCCTTCCAGCGCCGAGTCTTCCTCTCCTTTCAGGTACGTGCCGCCATATTCTCGGCTTTGCCGCCTTCCAGCGCCAACTCTTCCTCTCCTTTCACGCACCTGCCGCCATATTCTCGCCTTTGCCGCGTTCCACCGCCGACTCTTCCTCTCCTTTCAGGTACGTGCCGCCATATTCTCGCCTTTGCCGCCTTCCAGCGCCGACTGTTCCTCTCCTTTCACGCAGTTGCCGCCATACTGTCGGCTTTGCCGCCTTCCAGCGCCGACTCTTCCTCTCCTTTCCCGCAGTTGCCGCCATATTCTCGCCTTTGCCGCCTTCCAGCGCCGACTCTTCCTCTCCTTTCACGCACCTGCCGCCATATTCTCGCCTTTGCTGCCTGCCACCACCGACTCTTCCTCTCCTTTCACGCACGTGCCGCCATATTCTCGCCTTTGCCGCCTTCCAGCGCCGACTCTTCCTCTCCTTTCACGTACGTGCCTCAATATTCTCGCCTTTGCCGCCTTCCAGCGCCGACTCTTCCTCTCCTTTCAGGTACGTGCCGCCATATTCTCGCCTTTGCCGCCTTCCACCGCCGACTCTTCCTCTCCTTTCAGGTAAGTGCCGCCATATTCTCGCCTTTGCCGCCTTCCAGCGCCGACTCTTCCTCTCCTTTCACGCAGTTGCCGCCATACTGTCGGCTTTGCCGCCTTCCAGCGCCGATTCTTCCTGTCCTTTCACGAACCTGCTGCCATATTCTCGCCTTTGCCGCCTTCCCGCGCCGACTCTTCCTCTCCTTTCAGGTACGTGCCGCCATATTCTCGCCTTTGCCGCCTTCCAGCGCCGACTCTTCCTCTCCTTTCACGCAGTTGCCGCCATATTCTTGCCTTTGCCACCTTCCAGCGCCGATTCTTCCTCTCCTTTCACGCAGTTGCCGCCATATTCTCGCCTTTGCCGCCTTCCAGCGCCGACTCTTCCTCTCCTTTCCCGCAGTTGCCGCCATATTCTCGCCTTTGCCGCCTTCCACCGCCGACTTTTCCTCTCCTTTCAGGTACGTGCCGCCATATTCTTGACTTTGACGCCTTCCAGCGCCGACTCTTCCTCTCCTTTCACGCAGTTGCCGCCATATTCTCGCCTTTGCCGCCTTCCACCGCCGAGTCTTCCTCTCCTTTCACACAGTTGCCGCCATATTCTCGCCTTTGACGCCTTCCAGCGCCGACTCTTCCTCTCCTTTCACGCACCTGCCGCCATATTCTCGCCTTTGCCGCCTTCCAGCGCTGACTCTTCCTCTCCTTTCAGGTACGTGCCGCCATATTCTCGCCTTTGCCGCCTTCCAGCGCCGACTCTTCCTCTCCTTTCACGCAGTTGCCGCCATACTGTCGGCTTTGCCGCCTTCCAGCGCCGATTCTTCCTGTCCTTTCACGAACCTGCTGCCATATTCTCGCCTTTGCCGCCTTCCCACGCCGACTCTTCCTCTCCTTTCAGGTACGTGCCGCCATATTCTCGGCTTTGCCGCCTTCCACCGCCGACTCTTCCTCTCCTTTCACGCAGTTGCCGCCATATTCTTGCCTTTGCCGCCTTCCAGCGCCGATTCTTCCTCTCCTTTCACGCAGTTGCCGCCATATTCTCGCCTTTGCCGCCTTCTACCGCTGACTCTTCCTCTCCTTTCACGCACCTGCCGCCATATTCTCGCCTTTGCCGCCTTCCAGCGCCGACTCTTCCTCTCCTTTCACGGAGCTGCCGCCATATTCTCACCTTTGCCGCCTTCCCGCGCCGACTCTTCCTCTACTTTCACGCACGTGCCGCCATATTCTCGCCTTTGCCGCCTTCCAGCGCCGACTCTTCCTCTCCTTTCACGCAGTTTCCGCCATATTCTCGCCTTTGCCGCCTTCCACCACCGACTCTTCCTCTCCTTTCACGCACGTGCCGCCATATTCTCGCCTTTGCCGCCTTCCACTGCCAACTCTTCCCCTCCTTTCACGCACCTGCCGCCATATTTTCGCTTTTGCCGCCTTCCAGCGCCGACTCTTCCTCTCCTTTCAGGTACGTGCCGCCATATTCTCGCCTTTGCCGCCTTCCACCGCCGACTCTTCCTCTCCTTTCAGGTAAGTGCCGCCATATTCTCGCCTTTGCCGCCTTCCAGCGCCGACTCTTCCTCTCCTTTCACGCAGTTGCCGCCATACTGTCGCCTTTGCCGCCTTCCACCGCCGATTCTTCCTCTCCTTTCACGAACCTGCTGCCATATTCTCGCCTTTACCGCTTTGCCGCGCCGACTCTTCCTCTCCTTTCAGGTACGTGCCGCCATATTCTCGCCTTTGCCGCCTTCCAGCGCCGACTCTTCCTCTCCTTTCACGCAGTTGCCGCCATATTCTCGCCTTTGCCGCCTTCCAGCGCCGATTCTTCCTCTCCTTTCACGCAGTTGCCGCCATATTCTCGCCTTTGCCGCCTTCTACCGCCGACTCTTCCTCTCCTTTCATGCACCTGCCGCCATATTCTCGCCTTTGCCGCCTTCTACCGCCGACTTTTCCTCTCCTTTCAGGTACGTGCCGCCATATTCTTGAGTTTGCCGCCTTCCAGCGCCGACTCTTCCTCTCCTTTCACGCAGTTGCCGCCATATTCTCGCCTTTGCCGCCTTCCACCGCCGAGTCTTCCTCTCCTTTCACACAGTTGCTGCCATATTCTCGCCTTTGCCGCCTTCCAGCGCTGACTCTTCCTCTCCTTTCAGGTACGTGCCGCCATATTCTCGCATTTGCCGCCTTCCAGCGCCGACTCGTCCTCTCCTTTCACGCAGTTGCCGCCATACTGTCGGCTTTGCCGCCTTCCAGCGACGATTCTTCCTGTCCTTTCACGAACCTGCCGCCATATTCTCGCCTTTGCCGCCTCCCTGCGCCGACTCTTCCTCTCCTTTCACGCAGCTGCCGCCATATTCTCGCCTTTGCCGCCTTCTACCGCCGACTCTTCCTCTCCTTTCACGCACCTGCCGCCATATTCTCGCCTTTGCCGCCTTCCACTGCCGACTCTTCCTCTCCTTTCACGGAGCTGCCGCCATATTCTCGCCTTTGCCGCCTTCCCGCGCCGACTCTTCCTCTCCTTTCACGCACGTGCCGCCATATTCTCGCCTTTGCCGCCTTCCAGCGCCGACTCTTCCTCTCCTTTCAGGTACGTGCCGTAATATTCTCGCCTTTGCCGCCTTCCACCTCCGACTCTTCCTCTCCTTTCAGGTACGTGCCGCCATATTCTCGCCTTTGCCGCCTTCCACCGCCGACTCTTCCTCTCCTTTCAGGTACGTGTCGCCATATTCTCGCCTTTGCCACCTTCCACTGCCGACTCTTCCCCTCCTTTCACACACCTGCCGCCATATTTTCGCCCTTGCCGCCTTCCAGCGCCGACTCTTCCTCTCCTTTGAGGTACGTGCCGCCATATTCTCGACTTTGCCGCCTTCCAGCGCCGAGTCTTCCTCTCCTTTCACGCACGGGCTGCCATATTCTCGCCTTTACCGCCTTCCCGCGACGACTCTTCCTCTCCTTTCACGCAGCTGCCGCCATATTCTCGCCTTTGCCGCCTTCCAGCGCCGAGTCTTCCTCTCCTTTCACGCACGGGCTGCCATATTCTCGCCTTTGCCGCCTTCCAGCGCCGACTCTTCCTCTCCTTTCCCGCAGTTGCCGCCATATTCTCGCCTTTGCCGCCGTCCACCGCCGACTCTTCCTCTCCTTTCACGCAGTTGCCGCCATATTCTCGCCTTTGCCGCCTTCCAGCGCCGACTCTTCCTCTCCTTTCACGCAGTTGCCGCCATATTCTCGCCTTTGCCGCCTTCTACCGCCGAGTCTTCCTCTCCTTTCACGCACCTGCCGCCATATTCTCGCCTTTGCTGCCTTCCACCACCGACTCTTCCTCTCCTTTCACGCACCTGCCGCCATATTCTCGCCTTTGCCGCCTTCCAGCGCCGACTCTTCCTCTCCTTTCACGCACGTGCCGCCATATTCTCGCCTTTGCCGCCTTCCAGCGCCGACTCTTCCTCTCCTTTCAGGTGCGTGCCGCCATATTCTCGCCTTTGCCGCCTTCCACCGCCGACTCTTCCTCTCCTTTCAGGTACGTGCCGCCATATTCTCGCCTTTGCCGCCTTCCACTGCCGACTCTTCCCCTCCTTTCACACACCTGCCGCCATATTCTCGCCTTTGCCGCCTTCCAGCGCTGACTCTTCCTCTCCTTTCACGCAGTTGCCGCCATATTCTCGCCTTTGCCGCCTTCCAGCGCTGACTCTTCCTCTTCTTTCACGCAGTTGCCGCCATATTCTCGCCTTTGCCGCCTTCCAGCGCCGACTCTTCCTCTCCTTTCAGGTACGTGCCGCCATATTCTCGGCTTTGCCGCCTTCCCGCGCCGACTCTTCCTCTCCTTTCAGGTACGTGCCGCCATATTCTCGCCTTTGCTGCCTTTCAGCGCCGACTCTTCCTCTCCTTTCAGGTACGTGCTTCCATATTCTCGCGTTTGCTGCCTTCCAGCGCCGACTCTTCCTCTCCTTTCACGCAGTTGCCGCCATATTCTCGCCTTTGCCGCCTTCCAGCACAAAATCTTCCTCTCCTTTCAGGTACTTGACGCCATATTCTCGCCTTTGCCGCCTTCCAGCGCCGACTCTTCCTGTCCTTTCACGCAGTTGCCGCCATATTCTCGCCTTTGCCGTCTTCCACCGCCGACTCTTCCTCTCCTTTCACGCAGTTGCCGCCATATTCTCACCTTTGCCGCCTTCCACCGCCGACTCTTCCTCTCCTTTCCCACAGTTGCCGCCATATTCTCGCCTTTGCCGCCTTCCAGCGCCGACTCTTCCTCTCCTTTCAGGTACGTGCCGCCATATTCTCGCCTTTGCCGCCTTCCAGCGCCGACTCTTCCGGTCCTTTCACGCACCTGCCGACATATTCTCGCCTTTGCCGCCTTCCACCGCCGACTCTTCCTCTCCTTTCAGGTACGTGCCGCCATATTCTCGCCTTTGCTGCCTAACAGCGCCGACTCTTCCTCTCCTGTCACGCAAATGCTGCCATATTCTCGCCTTTGCCGCCTTCCACCGCCGACTCTTCCTCTCCTTTCACGCACCTGTCGCCATATTCTTGCATTTGCCGCCTTCCAGCGCCGACTCTTCCTCTCGTTTCACGCACCTGCCGCCATATTCTCGCCTTTGCCGCCTTCCACCGCCGAGTCTTCCTCTCCTTTCACGCAGCTGCCGCCATATTCTCGCCTTTGCCGCCTTCTACCGCCGACTCTTCCTCTCCTTTCACGCACCTGCCGCCATATTCTCGCCTTTGCCGCCTTCCACTGCCGACTCTTCCTCTCCTTTCACGGAGCTGCCGCCATATTCTCGCCTTTGCCGCCTTCCCGCGCCGACACTTCCTCTCCTTTCACGCACGTGCCGCCATATTCTCGCCTTTGCCGACTTCCAGCGCCGACTCTTCCTCTCCTTTCAGGTACGTGCCGCAATATTCTCGCCTTTTTCGCCTTCCACCTCCGACTCTTCCTCTCCTTTCAGGTACGTGCCGCCATATTCTCGCCTTTGCCGCCTTCCACCGCCGACTCTTCCTCTCCTTTCAGGTACGTGTCGCCATATTCTCGCCTTTGCCACCTTCCACTGCCGACTCTTCCCCTCCTTTCACACACCTGCCGCCATATTTTCGCCCTTGCCGCCTTCCAGCGCCGACTCTTCCTCTCCTTTCACGCAGTTGCCGCCATATTCTCGCCTTTGCCGCCTTCCAGCGCCGACTCTTCCTCTCCTTTCACGCACCTGCCGCCATATTCTCGCCTTTGCCGCCTTCCAGCGCCGACTCTTCCGGTCCTTTCACGCACCTGCCGACATATTCTCGCCTTTGCCGCCTTCCACCGCCGACTCTTCCTCTCCTTTCAGGTACGTGCCGCCATATTCTCGCCTTTGCCGCCTAACAGCGCCGACTCTTCCTCTCCTGTCACGCAAATGCTGCCATATTCTCGCCTTTGCCGCCTTCCACCGCCGACTCTTCCTCTCCTTTCACGCACCTGTCGCAATATTCTTGCATTTGCCGCCTTCCAGCGCCGACTCTTCCTCTCGTTTCACGCACCTGCCGCCATATTCTCGCCTTTGCCGCCTTCCACCGCCGAGTCTTCCTCTCCTTTCACGCACGGGCTGCTATATTCTTGCCTTTGCCGCCTTCCAGCGCCGACTCTTCCTCTCCTTTCAGGTACGTGCCGCCATATTCTCGCCTTTGCCGCCTTCCAGCGCCGACTCTTCCTCTCCTTTCACGCACTTGCCGCCATATTGTCGGCTTTGCCGCCTTCCAGCGCCAAATCTTCCTCTCCTTTCACGCACCTGCCGCCATATTCTCGCCTTTGCCGCCTTCCACCGCCGACTCTTCCTCTCCTTTCACGCAGCTGCCGCCATATTCTCGCCTTTGCTGCCTTCCACCACCGACTCTTCCTCTCCTTTCAGGTACGTGCCGCCATATTCTCGGCTTTGCCGCCTTCCAGCGCCGACTCTTCCTCTCCTTTCACGTACGTGCCGCAATATTCTCGCCTTTGCCGCCTTCCAGCGCCGACTGTTCCTCTCCTTTCAGGTACGTGCCGCCATATTCTCGCCTTTGCCGCCTTCCAGCGCCGACTCTTCCTCTCCTTTCAGGTAAGTGCCGCCATATTCTCGCCTTTGCCGCCTTCCAGCGCCGACTCTTCCTCTGCTTTCACGCAGTTGCCGCCATACTGTCGGCTTTGCCGCCTTCCAGCGCCGATTCTTCCTGTCCTTTCACGAACCTGCTGCCATATTCTCGCCTTTGCCGCCTTCCAGCGCTGACTCTTCCTCTCCTTTCACGCAGTTGCCGCCATATTCTTGCCTTTGCCGCCTTCCAGCGCCGATTCTTCCTCTCCTTTCACGCAGTTGCCGCCATATTCTCGCCTTTGCCGCCTTCTACCGCCGACTCTTCCTCTCCTTTCACGCACCTGCCGCCATATTCTCGCCTTTGCCACCTTCCACCGCCGACTTTTCCTCTCCTTTCTGGTACGTGCCGCCATATTCTTGACTTTGCCGCCTTCCAGCGCCGATTCTTCCTCTCCTTTCACGCACCTGCCGCCATATTCTCGCCTTTGCCGCCTTCCACCGCCGGCTCTTCCTCTCCTTTCACAGAGTTGCCGCCATATTCTCGCCTTTGCCGCCTTCCAGCGCCGACTCTTCCTCTCCTTTCACGCACCTGCCGGCATATTCTCGCCTTTGCCGCCTTCCAGCGCTGACTCTTCCTCTCCTTTCAGGTACGTGCCGCCATATTCTCGCCTTTGCCGCCTTCCAGCGCCGACTCTTCCTCTCCTTTCACGCAGTTGCCGCCATATTCTCGCCTTTGCCGCCTTCCAGCGCCGACTCTTCCTCTCCTGTCACGCAGCTGCCGCCATATTCTCGCCTTTGCCGCCTTCCACCGCCGAGTCTTCCTCTCCTTTCCCACAGTTGCCGCCATATTCTCGCCTTTGCCGCCTTCCAGCGCCGACTCTTCCTCTCCTTTCACGCAGCTGCCGCCATATTCTCGCCTTTGCCGCCTTCCAGCGCCGACTCTTCCGGTCCTTTCACGCACCTGCCGACATATTCTCGCCTTTGCCGCCTTCCACCGCCGACTCTTCCTCTCCTTTCAGGTACGTGCCGCCATATTCTCGCCTTTGCCGCCTAACAGCGCCGACTCTTCCTCTCCTGTCACGCAAATGCTGCCATATTCTCGCCTTTGCCGCCTTCCACCGCCGACTCTTCCTCTCCTTTCACGCACCTGTCGCCATATTCTTGCATTTGCCGCCTTCCAGCGCCGACTCTTCCTCTCGTTTCACGCACCTGCCGCCATATTCTCGCCTTTGCCGCCTTCCAGCGCCGACTCTTCCTCTCCTTTGACGTACGTGTCGCCATATTCTCGCCTTTGCTGCCTTCCAGCACCGACTCTTCCTCTCCTTTCACGCAGTTGCCGCCATATTCTCGCCTTTGCCGCCTTCCACTGCCGACTCTTCCTCTCCTTTCACGGAGCTGCCGCCATATTCTCGCCTTTGCCGCCTTCCCGCGCCGACTCTTCCTCTCCTTTCACGCACGTGCCGCCATATTCTCGCCTTTGCCGCCTTCCAGCGCCGACTCTTCCTCTCCTTTCAGGTACGTGCCGCAATATTCTCGCCTTTGTCGCCTTCCACCTCCGACTCTTCCTCTCCTTTCAGGTACGTGCCGCCATATTCTCGCCTTTGCCGCCTTCCACTGCCGACTCTTCCTCTCCTTTCAGGTACGTGTCGCCATATTCTCGCCTTTGCCACCTTCCACTGCCGACTCTTCCCCTCCTTTCACACACCTGCCGCCATATTTTCGCCCTTGCCGCCTTCCAGCGCCGACTCTTCCTCTCCTTTGAGGTACGTGCCGCCATATTCTCGACTTTGCCGCCTTCCAGCGCCGAGTCTTCCTCTCCTTTCACGCACGGGCTGCCATATTCTCGCCTTTACCGCCTTCCCGCGACGACTCTTCCTCTCCTTTCACGCAGCTGCCGCCATATTCTCGCCTTTGCCGCCTTCCAGCGCCGAGTCTTCCTCTCCTTTCACGCACGGGCTGCCATATTCTCGCCTTTGCCGCCTTAGAGCGCCGACTCTTCCTCTCCTTTCAGGTACGTGCCGCCATATTCTCGCCTTTGCCGCCTTCCAGCGCCGACTCTTCCTCTCCTTTCACGCAGTTGCCGCCATATTCTCGCCTTTGCCGCCTTCCAGCGCCGACTCTTCCTCTCCTTTCACGCATTTGCCGCCATATTCTCGCCTTTGCCGCCTTCTACCGCCGAGTCTTCCTCTCCTTTCACGCACCTGCCGCCATATTCTCGCCTTTGCTGCCTTCCACCACCGACTCTTCCTCTCCTTTCACGCACGTGCCGCCATATTCTCGCCTTTGCCGCCTTCCAGCGCCGACTCTTCCTCTCCTTTCACGCACCTGCCGCCATATTCTCGCCTTTGCCGCCTTCCAGCGCCGACTCTTCCTCTCCTTTCAGGTGCGTGCCGCCATATTCTCGCCTTTGCCGCCTTCCACCGCCGACTCTTCCTCTCCTTTCAGGTACGTGCCGCCATATTCTCGCCTTTGCCGCCTTCCACTGCCGACTCTTCCCCTCCTTTCACACACCTGCCGCCATATTCTCGCCTTTGCTGCCTTCCAGCGCCGACTCTTCCTCTCCTTTCACGCAGTTGCCGCCATATTCTCGCCTTTGCCGCCTTCCAGCGCTGACTCTTCCTCTTCTTTCACGCAGTTGCCGCCATATTCTCGCCTTTGCCGCCTTCCAGCGCCGACTCTTCCTCTCCTTTCAGGTACGTGCCGCCATATTCTCGCCTTTGCCGCCTTCCCGCGCCGACTCTTCCTCTCCTTTCAGGTACGTGCCGCCATATTCTCGCCTTTGCCGCCTTCCACCGCCGACTCTTCCTCTCCTTTCAGGTACGTGCTGCCATATTCTCGCGTTTGCTGCCTTCCAGCGCCGACTCTTCCTCTCCTTTCCCGCAGTTGCCGCCATATTCTCGCCTTTGCCGCCTTCCAGCACAAAATCTTCCTCTCCTTTCAGGTACTTGACGCCATATTCTCGCCTTTGCCGCCTTCCAGCGCCGACTCTTCCTGTCCTTTCACGCAGTTGCCGCCATATTCTCGCCTTTGCCGTCTTCCACCGCCGACTCTTCCTCTCCTTTCACGCAGTTGCCGCCATATTCTCACCTTTGCCGCCTTCCAGCGCCGACTCTTCCTCTCCTTTCCCACAGTTGCCGCCATATTCTCGCCTTTGCCGCCTTCCAGCGCCGACTCTTCCTCTCCTTTCACGCAGCTGCCGCCATATTCTCGCCTTTGCCGCCTTCCAGCGCCGACTCTTCCGGTCCTTTCACGCACCTGCCGACATATTCTCGCCTTTGCCGCCTTCCACCGCCGACTCTTCCTCTCCTTTCAGGTACGTGCCGCCATATTCTCGCCTTTGCCGCCTAACAGCGCCGACTCTTCCTCTCCTGTCACGCAAATGCTGCCATATTCTCGCCTTTGCCGCCTTCCACCGCCGACTCTTCCTCTCCTTTCACGCACCTGTCGCCATATTCTTGCATTTGCCGCCTTCCAGCGCCGACTCTTCCTCTCGTTTCACGCACCTGCCGCCATATTCTCGCCTTTGCCGCCTTCCACCGCCGAGTCTTCCTCTCCTTTCACGCACGGGCTGCTATATTCTTGCCTTTGCCGCCTTCCAGCGCCGACTCTTCCTCTCCTTTCAGGTACGTGCCGCCATATTCTCGCCTTTGCCGCCTTCCAGCGCCGACTCTTCCTCTCCTTTCACGCAGTTGCCGCCATATTGTCGGCTTTGCCGCCTTCCAGCGCCAAATCTTCCTCTCCTTTCACGCACCTGCCGCCATATTCTCGCCTTTGCCGCCTTCTAGGGCCGACTCTTCCTCTCCTTTCACGCAGCTGCCGCCATATTCTCGCCTTTGCTGCCTTCCACCACCGACTCTTCCTCTCCTTTCACGCAGTTGCCGCCATATTCTCGGCTTTGCCGCCTTCCAGCGCCGACTCTTCCTCTCCTTTGACGTACGTGCCGCAATATTCTCGCCTTTGCCGCCTTCCAGCGCCGACTGTTCCTCTCCTTTCAGGTACGTGCCGCCATATTCTCGCCTTTGCCGCCTTCCACCGCCGACTCTTCCTCTCCTTTCAGGTAAGTGCCGCCATATTCTCGCCTTTGCCGCCTTCCAGCGCCGACTCTTCCTCTGCTTTCACGCAGTTGCCGCCATACTGTCGGCTTTGCCGCCTTCCAGCGCCGATTCTTCCTGTCCTTTCACGAACCTGCTGCCATATTCTCGCCTTTGCCGCCTTCCAGCGCCGACTCTTCCTCTCCTTTCACGCAGTTGGCGCCATATTCTTGCCTTTGCCGCCTTCCAGCGCCGATTCTTCCTCTCCTTTCACGCAGTTGCCGCCATATTCTCGCCTTTGCCGCCTTCTACCGCCGACTCTTCCTCTCCTTTCACGCACCTGCCGCCATATTCTCGCCTTTGCCACCTTCCACCGCCGACTTTTCCTCTCCTTTCTGGTACGTGCCGCCATATTCTCGCCTTTGCCGCCTTCCAGCGCCGATTCTTCCTCTCCTTTCACGCACCTGCCGCCATATTCTCGCCTTTGCCGCCTTCCACCGCCGGCTCTTCCTCTCCTTTCACACAGTTGCCGCCATATTCTCGCCTTTGCCGCCTTCCAGCGCCGACTCTTCCTCTCCTTTCACGCACCTGCCGGCATATTCTCGCCTTTGCCGCCTTCCAGCGCTGACTCTTCCTCTCCTTTCAGGTACGTGCCGCCATATTCTCGCCTTTGCCGCCTTCCAGCGCCGACTCTTCCTCTCCTTTCACGCAGTTGCCGCCATATTCTCGCCTTTGCCGCCTTCCAGCGCCGACTCTTCCTCTCCTTTCACGCAGCTGCCGCCATATTCTCGCCTTTGCCGCCTTCCACCGCCGAGTCTTCCTCTGCTTTCACGCACCTGCCGCCATATTCTCGCCTTTGCTGCCTTCCAGCGCCGACTTTTCCTCTCCTTTCACGGAGCTGCCGCCATATTCTTGCGTTTGCCGCCTTCCAGCGCCGATTCTTCCTCTCCTTTCACGCAGCTGCCACCATATTCTCGCCTTTGCCGCCTTCCAGCGCCGACTCTTCCTCTCCTTTCACGCACCTGCCGCCATATTCTCGCCTTTGCCGCCTTCCACCGCCGAGTCTTCCTCTCCTTTCAGGTACGTGCCGCCATATTCTCGCCTTTGCCGCCTTCCAGCGCCGACTCTTCCTCTCCTTTCACGCAGTTGCCGCCATACTGTCGCCTTTGCCGCCTTCCAGCGCCGATTCTTCCTGTCCTTTCACGCACCTGCCGCCATATTCTCGCCTTTGCCGCCTTCCAGCGCCGACTCTTCCTCTCCTTTCACGCAGCTGCCGCCATATTCTCGCCTTTGCTGACTTCCACCACCGACTCTTCCTCTCCTTTCACGCACGTGCCGCCATATTCTCGCCTTTGCCGCCTTCCACTGCCGACTCTTCCCCTCCTTTCACGCACCTGCCGCCATATTTTCGCTTTTGCCGCCTTCCAGCGCCGACTCTTCCTCTCCTTTCAGGTACGTGCCGCCATATTCTCGCCTTTGCCGCCTTCCACCGCCGAGTCTTCCTCTCCTTTCACACAGTTGCCGCCATATTCTCGCCTTTGCCGCCTTCCACCGCCGACTCATCCTCTCCTTTCAGGTACATGCCGCCATATTCTCGCCTTTGCCGCCTTCCAGCGCTGACTCTTCCTCTTCTTTCACGCAGTTGCCGCCATATTCTCGCCTTTGCCGCCTTCCAGCGCCGACTCTTCCTCTCCTTTCAGGTACGTGCCGCCATATTCTCGCCTTTGCCGCCTTCCCGCGCCGACTCTTCCTCTCCTTTCAGGTACGTGCCGCCATATTCTCGCCTTTGCCGCCTTTCAGCGCCGACTCTTCCTGTCCTTTCAGGTACGTGCTGCCATATTCTCGCGTTTGCTGCCTTCCAGCGCCGACTCTTCCTCTCCTTTCACGCAGTTGCCGCCATATTCTCGCCTTTGCCGCCTTCCAGCACAAAATCTTCCTCTCCTTTCAGGTACTTGACGCCATATTCTCGCCTTTGCCGCCTTCCAGCGCCGACTCTTCCTGTCCTTTCACGCACCTGCCGCCATATTCTCGCCTTTGCCGCCTTCCACCGCCGACTCTTCCTCTCCTTTCACGCAGTTGCCGCCATATTCTCACCTTTGCCGCCTTCCACCGCCGACTCTTCCTCTCCTTTCCCACAGTTGCCGCCATATTCTCGCCTTTGCCGCCTTCCAGCACCGACTCTTCCTCTCCTTTCACGCAGCTGCCGCCATATTCTCGCCTTTGCCGCCTTCCACCGCCGAGTCTTCCTGTCCTTTCACGCACCTGCCGCCATATTCTCGCCTTTGCCGCCTTCCAGCGCCGACTCTTCCTCTCCTTTCACGCAGCTGCCGCCATATTCTCGCCTTTGCTGACTTCCACCACCGACTCTTCCTCTCCTTTCAGGTACGTGCCGCCATATTCTCGCCTTTGCCGCCTTCCACTGCCGACTCTTCCCCTCCTTTCACGCACCTGCCGCCATATTTTCGCTTTTGCCGCCTTCCAGCGCCGACTCTTCCTCTCCTTTCAGGTACGTGCCGCCATATTCTCGCCTTTGCCGCCTTCCACCGCCGAGTCTTCCTCTCCTTTCACACAGTTGCCGCCATATTCTCGCCTTTGCCGCCTTCCCGCGCCGACTCTTCCTCTCCTTTCAGGTACATGCCGCCATATTCTCGCCTTTGCCGCCTTCCAGCGCTGACTCTTCCTCTTCTTTCACGCATTTGCCGCCATATTCTCGCCTTTGCCGCCTTCCAGCGCCGACTCTTCCTCTCCTTTCAGGTACGTGCCGCCATATTCTCGCCTTTGCCGCCTTCCCGCGCCGACTCTTCCTCTCCTTTCATGTACGTGCCGCCATATTCTCGCCTTTGCCGCCTTTCAGCGCCGACTCTTCCTGTCCTTTCAGGTACGTGCTGCCATATTCTCGCGTTTGCTGCCTTCCAGCGCCGACTCTTCCTCTCCATTCACGCAGTTGCCGCCATATTCTCGCCTTTGCCGCCTTCCAGCACAAAATCTTCCTCTCCTTTCAGGTACTTGACGCCATATTCTCGCCTTTGCCGCCTTGCAGCGCCGACTCTTCCTGTCCTTTCACACACCTGCCGCCATATTCTCGCCTTTGCCGCCTTCCACCGCCGACTCTTCCTCTCCTTTCACGCAGTTGCCGCCATATTCTCACCTTTGCCGCCTTCCACCGCCGACTCTTCCTCTCCTTTCCCACAGTTGCCGCCATATTCTCGCCTTTGCCGCCTTCCAGCACCGACTCTTCCTCTCCTTTCACGCAGCTGCCGCCATATTCTCGCCTTTGCCGCCTTCCAGCGCCGACTCTTCCGGTCATTTCACGCACCTGCCGACATATTCTCGCCTTTGCCGCCTTCCACCGCCGACTCTTCCTCTCCTTTCAGGTACGTGCCGCCATATTCTCGCCTTTGCTGCCTAACAGCGCCGACTCTTCCTCTCCTGTCACGCAAATGCTGCCATATTCTCGCCTTTGCCGCCTTCCACCGCCGACTCTTCCTCTCCTTTCACGCAGCTGCCGCCATATTCTTGCATTTGCCGCCTTCCAGCGCCGACTCTTCCTCTCCTTTCACGCACCTGCCGCCATATTCTCGCCTTTGCCGCCTTCCACCGCCGAGTCTTCCTCTCCTTTCACGCACGGGCTGCCATATTCTCGCCTTTGCCGCCTTCCAGCGCCGACTCTTCCTCTCCTTTCAGGTACGGGCCGCCATATTCTCGCCTTTGCCGCCTTCCAGCGCCGACTCTTCCTCTCCTTTCACGCAGTTGCCGCCATATTCTCGCCTTTGCCGCCTTCCAGCGCCGACTCTTCCTCTCCTTTCACGCAGCTGCCGCCATATTCTCGCCTTTGCCGCCTTCCACCGCCGAGTCTTCCTCTGCTTTCACGCACCTGCCGCCATATTCTCGCCTTTGCTGCCTTCCAGCGCCGACTTTTCCTCTCCTTTCACGCACGTGCCGCCATATTCTTGCCTTTGCCGCCTTCCAGCGCCGACTTTTCCTCTCCTTTCACGCAGCTGCCGCCATATTCTCGCCTTTGCCGCCTTCCAGCGCCGACTCTTCCTCTCCTTTCAGGTACGTGCCGCCATATTCTCGCCTTTGCCGCCTTCCACCGCCGACTCTTCCTCTCCTTTCAGGTACGTGCCGCCATATTCTCGCCTTTGCCGCCTTCCAGCGCCGACTCTTCCTCTCCTTTCACGCAGTTGCCGCCATATTCTTGCCTTTGCCGCCTTCCAGCGCCGATTCTTCCTCTCCTTTCACGCAGTTGCCGCCATATTCTCGCCTTTGCCGCCTTCTACCGCCGACTCTTCCTCTCCTTTCACGCACCTGCCGCCATATTCTCGCCTTTGCCACCTTCCACCGCCGACTTTTCCTCTCCTTTCTGGTACGTGCCGCCATATTCTCGCCTTTGCCGCCTTCCAGCGCCGATTCTTCCTCTCCTTTCACGCACCTGCCGCCATATTCTCGCCTTTGCCGCCTTCCACCGCCGGCTCTTCCTCTCCTTTCACACAGTTGCCGCCATATTCTCGCCTTTGCCGCCTTCCAGCGCCGACTCTTCCTCTCCTTTCACGCACCTGCCGGCATATTCTCGCCTTTGCCGCCTTCCAGCGCTGACTCTTCCTCTCCTTTCAGGTACGTGCCGCCATATTCTCGCCTTTGCCGCCTTCCAGCGCCGACTCTTCCTCTCCTTTCACGCAGTTGCCGCCATATTCTCGCCTTTGCCGCCTTCCAGCGCCGACTCTTCCTCTCCTTTCACGCAGCTGCCGCCATATTCTCGCCTTTGCCGCCTTCCACCGCCGAGTCTTCCTCTGCTTTCACGCACCTGCCGCCATATTCTCGCCTTTGCTGCCTTCCAGCGCCGACTTTTCCTCTCCTTTCACGGAGCTGCCGCCATATTCTTGCGTTTGCCGCCTTCCAGCGCCGACTTTTCCTCTCCTTTCACGCAGCTGCCACCATATTCTCGCCTTTGCCGCCTTCCAGCGCCGACTCTTCCTCTCCTTTCACGCACCTGCCGCCATATTCTCGCCTTTGCCGCCTTCCACCGCCGAGTCTTCCTCTCCTTTCAGGTACGCGCCGCCATATTCTCGCCTTTGCCGCCTTCCAGCGCCGACTCTTCCTCTCCTTTCACGCAGTTGCCGCCATACTGTCGCCTTTGCCGCCTTCCAGCGCCGACTCTTCCTCTCCTTTCACGCACCTGCCGCCATATTCTCGCCTTTGCCGCCTTCCAGCGCCGACTCTTCCTCTCCTTTCACGCAGCTGCCGCCATATTCTCGCCTTTGCTGACTTCCACCACCGACTCTTCCTCTCCTTTCACGCACGTGCCGCCATATTCTCGCCTTTGCCGCCTTCCACTGCCGACTCTTCCCCTCCTTTCACGCACCTGCCGCCATATTTTCGCTTTTGCCGCCTTCCAGCGCCGACTCTTCCTCTCCTTTCAGGTACGTGCCGCCATATTCTCGCCTTTGCCGCCTTCCACCGCCGAGTCTTCCTCTCCTTTCACACAGTTGCCGCCATATTCTCGCCTTTGCCGCCTTCCACCGCCGACTCATCCTCTCCTTTCAGGTACATGCCGCCATATTCTCGCCTTTGCCGCCTTCCAGCGCTGACTCTTCCTCTTCTTTCACGCAGTTGCCGCCATATTCTCGCCTTTGCCGCCTTCCAGCGCCGACTCTTCCTCTCCTTTCAGGTACGTGCCGCCATATTCTCGCCTTTGCCGCCTTCCCGCGCCGACTCTTCCTCTCCTTTCAGGTACGTGCCGCCATATTCTCGCCTTTGCCGCCTTTCAGCGCCGACTCTTCCTGTCCTTTCAGGTACGTGCTGCCATATTCTCGCGTTTGCTGCCTTCCAGCGCCGATTCTTCCTCTCCTTTCACGCAGTTGCCGCCATATTCTCGCCTTTGCCGCCTTCCAGCACAAAATCTTCCTCTCCTTTCAGGTACTTGACGCCATATTCTCGCCTTTGCCGCCTTCCAGCGCCGACTCTTCCTGTCCTTTCACGCACCTGCCGCCATATTCTCGCCTTTGCCGCCTTCCACCGCCGACTCTTCCTCTCCTTTCACGCAGTTGCCGCCATATTCTCACCTTTGCCGCCTTCCACCGCCGACTCTTCCTCTCCTTTCACGCACCTGCCGCCATATTCTCGCCTTTGCCGCCTTCCAGCACCGACTCTTCCTCTCCTTTCACGCAGCTGCCGCCATATTCTCGCCTTTGCCGCCTTCCACCGCCGAGTCTTCCTGTCCTTTCACGCACCTGCCGCCATATTCTCGCCTTTGCCGCCTTCCAGCGCCGACTCTTCCTCTCCTTTCACGCAGCTGCCGCCATATTCTCGCCTTTGCTGACTTCCACCACCGACTCTTCCTCTCCTTTCACGCAGTTGCCGCCATATTCTCGCCTTTGCCGCCTTCCACTGCCGACTCTTCCCCTCCTTTCACGCACCTGCCGCCATATTTTCGCTTTTGCCGCCTTCCAGCGCCGACTCTTCCTCTCCTTTCAGGTACGTGCCGCCATATTCTCGCCTTTGCCGCCTTCCACCGCCGAGTCTTCATCTCCTTTCACACAGTTGCCGCCATATTCTCGCCTTTGCCGCCTTCCCGCGCCGACTCTTCCTCTCCTTTCAGGTACATGCCGCCATATTCTCGCCTTTGCCGCCTTCCAGCGCTGACTCTTCCTCTTCTTTCACGCATTTGCCGCCATATTCTCGCCTTTGCCGCCTTCCAGCGCCGACTCTTCCTCTCCTTTCAGGTACGTGCCGCCATATTCTCGCCTTTGCCGCCTTCCCGCGCCGACTCTTCCTCTCCTTTCATGTACGTGCCGCCATATTCTCGCCTTTGCCGCCTTTCAGCGCCGACTCTTCCTGTCCTTTCAGGTACGTGCTGCCATATTCTCGCGTTTGCTGCCTTCCAGCGCCGACTCTTCCTCTCCATTCACGCAGTTGCCGCCATATTCTCGCCTTTGCCGCCTTCCAGCACAAAATCTTCCTCTCCTTTCAGGTACTTGACGCCATATTCTCGCCTTTGCCGCCTTGCACCGCCGACTCTTCCTGTCCTTTCACACACCTGCCGCCATATTCTCGCCTTTGCCGCCTTCCACCGCCGACTCTTCCTCTCCTTTCACGCAGTTGCCGCCATATTCTCACCTTTGCCGCCTTCCACCGCCGACTCTTCCTCTCCTTTCCCACAGTTGCCGCCATATTCTCGCCTTTGCCGCCTTCCAGCACCGACTCTTCCTCTCCTTTCACGCAGCTGCCGCCATATTATCGCCTTTGCCGCCTTCCAGCGCCGACTCTTCCGGTCATTTCACGCACCTGCCGACATATTCTCGCCTTTGCCGCCTTCCACCGCCGACTCTTCCTCTCCTTTCAGGTACGTGCCGCCATATTCTCGCCTTTGCTGCCTAACAGCGCCGACTCTTCCTCTCCTGTCACGCAAATGCTGCCATATTCTCGCCTTTGCCGCCTTCCACCGCCGACTCTTCCTCTCCTTTCACGCAGCTGCCGCCATATTCTTGCATTTGCCGCCTTCCAGCGCCGACTCTTCCTCTCCTTTCACGCACCTGCCGCCATATTCTCGCCTTTGCCGCCTTCCACCGCCGAGTCTTCCTCTCCTTTCACGCACGGGCTGCCATATTCTCGCCTTTGCCGCCTTCCAGCGCCGACTCTTCCTCTCCTTTCAGGTACGGGCCGCCATATTCTCGCCTTTGCCGCCTTCCAGCGCCGACTCTTCCTCTCCTTTCACGCAGTTGCCGCCATATTCTCGCCTTTGCCGCCTTCCAGCGCCGACTCTTCCTCTCCTTTCACGCAGCTGCCGCCATATTCTCGCCTTTGCCGCCTTCCACCGCCGAGTCTTCCTCTGCTTTCACGCACCTGCCGCCATATTCTCGACTTTGCTGCCTTCCAGCGCCGACTTTTCCTCTCCTTTCACGCACGTGCCGCCATATTCTTGCCTTTGCCGCCTTCCAGCGCCGACTTTTCCTCTCCTTTCACGCAGCTGCCGCCATATTCTCGCCTTTGCCGCCTTCCAGCGCCGACTCTTCCTCTCCTTTCACGCACCTGCCGCCATATTCTCGCCTTTGCCGCCTTCCACCGCCGAGTCTTCCTCTCCTTTCAGGTACGTGTCGCCATATTCTCGCCTTTGCCGCCTTCCAGCGCCGACTCTTCCTCTCCTTTCAGGTACGTGCCGCCATACTGTCGCCTTTGCCGCCTTCCAGCGCCGATTCTTCCTGTCCTTTCACGCACCTGCCGCCATATTCTCGCCTTTGCCGCCTTCCAGCGCCGACTCTTCCTCTCCTATCACGCAGCTGCCGCCATATTCTCGCCTTTGCTGACTTCCACCACCGACTCTTCCTCTCCTTTCACGCAGTTGCCGCCATATTCTCGCCTTTGCCGCCTTCCAGCGCCGACTCTTCCCCTCCTTTCACGCACCTGCCGCCATATTTTCGCTTTTGCCGCCTTCCAGCGCCGACTCTTCCTCTCCTTTCAGGTACGTGCCGCCATATTCTCGCCTTTGCCGCCTTCCCGCGCCGACTCTTCCTCTCCTTTCAGGTACGTGCCGCCATATTCTCGCCTTTGCCGCCTTTCAGCGCCGACTCTTCCTGTCCTTTCAGGTACGTGCTGCCATATTCTCGCGTTTGCTGCCTTCCAGCGCCGACTCTTCCTCTCCTTTCACGCAGTTGCCGCCATATTCTCGCCTTTGCCGCCTTCCAGCACAAAATCTTCCTCTCCTTTCAGGTACTTGACGCCATATTCTCGCCTTTGCCGCCTTCCAGCGCCGACTCTTCCTCTCCTTTCACGCACCTGCCGCCATATTCTCGCCTTTGCCGCCTTCCACCGCCGACTCTTCCTCTCCTTTCCCACAGTTGCCGCCATATTCTCGCCTTTGCCGCCTTCCAGCACCGACTCTTCCTCTCCTTTCACGCAGCTGCCGCCATATTCTCGCCTTTGCCGCCTTCCAGCGCCGACTCTTCCGGTCATTTCACGCACCTGCCGACATATTCTCGCCTTTGCCGCCTTCCACCGCCGACTCTTCCTCTCCTTTCAGGTACGTGCCGCCATATTCTCGCCTTTGCCGCCTAACAGCGCCGACTCTTCCTCTCCTGTCACGCAAATGCTGCCATATTCTCGCCTTTGCCGCCTTCCACCGCCGACTCTTCCTCTCCTTTCACGCAGCTGCCGCCATATTCTCACCTTTGCCACCTTCCAGCGCCGACTCTTCCTGTCCTTTCAGGTACGTGCCGCCATATTCTCGCCTTTGCCGCCTTGCAGCGCCGATTCTTCCTCTCCTTTCATGTACGGGCTGCCATATTCTCGCCTTTGCTGCCTTCCAGCGCCGACTCTTCCTCTCCTTTCAGGTACGTGCCGCCATACTCTCGCCTTTGCCGCCTTCCAGCGCTGACTCTTCCTCTCCTTTCACGCACCTGCCGCCATATTCTCGCCTTTGCCGCCTTCCAGCGCCGACTCTTCCTCTCCTTTCAGGTACGTGCCGCCATATTGTCGCCTTTGCCGCCTTCCCGCGCCGACTCTTCCTCTCCTTTCACGCACCTGCCGCCATATTCTCGCCTTTGCCGCCTTCCAGCGCCGACTCTTCCTCTCCTTTCAGGTACGTGCTGCCATATTCTCGCCTTTGCCGCCTTCCAGCGCCGACTCTTCCTCTCCTTTCAGGTACGTGCCGCCATACTCTCGCCTTTGCCACCTTCCAGCGCCAAATCTTCCTCTCCTTTCACGCACCTGCCGCCATATTCTCGCCTTTGCCGCCTTCCAGCGCCGACTCTTCCTCTCCTTTCACGCAGCTGCCGCCATATTCTCGCCTTTGCCGTCTTCCAGCGCCGACTCTTCCTCTCCTTTCACGCACCTGCCGCCATATTCTCGCCTTTGCCGCCTTCCAGCGCCGACTCTACCTCTCCTTTCAGGTACGTGCCGCCATATTCTCGCCTTTGCCGCCTTCCACCGCCGGCTCTTCCTCTCCTTTCACGCACCTGCCGCCATATTCTCGCCTTTGCCGCCTTCCAGCGCTGACTCTTCCTGTCCTTTCAGGTACGTGCCGCCATATTCTCGCCTTTGCCGCCTTCCAGCGCCGACTCTTCCTCTCCTTTGAGGTACGTGTCGCCATATTCTCGCCTTTGCTGCCTTTCAGCGCCGACTCTTCCTCTCCTTTCACGCAGTTGCCGCCATACTGTCGGCTTTGCCGCCTTCCAGCGCCGACTCTTCCTCTCCTTTCACTCAGTTGCCGCCATATTCTCGCCTTTGCCGCCTTCCAGCGCCGACTCTTCCTCTCCTTTCCCGCAGTTGCCGCCATATTCTCGCCTTTGCTGCCTTCCACCACCGACTCTTCCTCTCCTTTCACGCACGTGCCGCCATATTCTTGCCTTTGCCGCCTTCCAGCGCCGACTCTTCCTCTCCTTTCACGTACGTGCCGCAATATTCTCGCCTTTGCCGCCTTCCAGCGCCGACTCTTCCTCTCCTTTTAGGTACGTGCCGCCATATTCTCGCCTTTGCCGCCTTCCACCGCCGACTCTTCCTCTCCTTTCAGGTAAGTGCCGCCATATTCTCGCCTTTGCCGCCTTCCAGCGCCGACTCTTCCTCTCCTTTCACGCAGTTGCCGCCATACTGTCGGCTTTGCCGCCTTCCAGCGCCGATTCTTCCTGTCCTTTCACGAACCTGCTGCCATATTCTCGCCTTTGACGCCTTCCCGCGCCGACTCTTCCTCTCCTTTCACGCACCTGCCGCCATATTCTCGCCTTTGCCGCCTTCCAGCGCCGACTCTTCCTCTCCTTTCACGGAGCTGCCGCCATATTCTCGCCTTTGCCGCCTTCCCGCGCCGACTCTTCCTCTACTTTCACGCACGTGCCGCCATATTCTCGCCTTTGCCGCCTTCCAGCGCCGACTCTTCCTCTCCTTTCACGCAGTTTCCGCCATATTCTCGCCTTTGCCGCCTTCCACCACCGACTCTTCCTCTCCTTTCACGCACGTGCCGCCATATTCTCGCCTTTGCCGCCTTCCACTGCCGACTCTTCCCCTCCTTTCACGCACCTGCCACCATATTTTCGCTTTTGCCGCCTTCCAGCGCCGACTCTTCCTCTCCTTTCAGGTACGTGCCGCCATATTCTCGCCTTTGCCGCCTTCCACCGCCGACTCTTCCTCTCCTTTCAGGTAAGTGCCGCCATATTCTCGCCTTTGCCGCCTTCCAGCGCCGACTCTTCCTCTCCTTTCACGCAGTTGCCGCCATACTGTCGGCTTTGCCGCCTTCCAGCGCCGATTCTTCCTGTCCTTTCACGAACCTGCTGCCATATTCTCGCCTTTACCGCTTTGCCGCGCCGACTCTTCCTCTCCTTTCAGGTACGTGCCGCCATATTCTCGCCTTTGCCGCCTTCCAGCGCCGACTCTTCCTCTCCTGTCACGCAGTTGCCGCCATATTCTTGCCTTTGCAGCCTTCCAGCGCCGATTCTTCCTCTCCTTTCACGCAGTTGCCGCCATATTCTCGCCTTTGCCGCCTTCCACCGCCGACTTTTCCTCTCCTTTCAGGTACGTGCCGCCATATTCTTGACTTTGCCGTCTTCCACCGCCGACTCTTCCTCTCCTTTCACGCAGTTGCCGCCATATTCTCGCCTTTGCCGCCTTCCACCGCCGAGTCTTCCTCTCCTTTCACACAGTTGCTGCCATATTCTCGCCTTTGCCGCCTTCCAGCGCTGACTCTTCCTCTCCTTTCAGGTACGTGCCGCCATATTCTCGCCTTTGCCGCCTTCCAGCGCCGACTCGTCCTCTCCTTTCACGCAGTTGCCGCCATACTGTCGGCTTTGCCGCCTTCCAGCGCCGATACTTCCTGTCCTTTCACGAACCTGCCGCCATATTCTCGCCTTTGCCGCCTTCCTGCGCCGACTCTTCCTCTCCTTTCAGGTACGTGCCGCCATATTCTCGCCTTTGCCGCCTTCCAGCGCCGACTCTTCCTCTCCTTTCACGCAGTTGCCGCCATATTCTTGCCTTTGCCGCCTTCCAGCGCCGACTCTTCCTCTCCTTTCACGCAGTTGCCGCCATATTCTCGCCTTTGCCGCCTTCTACCGCCGACTCTTCCTCTCCTTTCAGGTACGTGCCGCCATATTCTCGCCTTTGCTGCCTTCCACCGCCGACTCTTCCTCTCCTTTCACGGAGCTGCCGCCATATTCTCGCCTTTGCCGCCTTCCAGCGCCGACTCTTCCTCTCCTTTCAGGTACGTGCCGCAATATTCTCGCCTTTGCCGCCTTCCACCTCCGACTCTTCCTCTCCTTTCAGGTACGTGCCGCCATATTCTCGCCTTTGCCGCCTTCCACCGCCGACTCTTCCTCTCCTTTCAGGTACGTGCCGCCATATTCTCGCCTTTGCCACCTTCCACTGCCGACTCTTCCCCTCCTTTCACACACCTGCCGCCATATTTTCGCCCTTGCCGCCTTCCAGCGCCGACTCTTCCTCTCCTTTGAGGTACGTGCCGCCATATTCTCTACTTTGCCGCCTTCCAGCGCCGAGTCTTCCTCTCCTTTCACGCACGGGCTGCCATATTCTCGCCTTTACCGCCTTCCCGCGACGACTCTTCCTCTCCTTTCACGCAGCTGCCGCCATATTCTCGCCTTTGCCGCCTTCCACCGCCGACTCTTCCTCTCCTTTCACGCACGGGCTGCCATATTCTCGCCTTTGCCGCCTTCCAGCGCCGACTCTTCCTCTCCTTTCACGCAGTTGCCGCCATATTCTCGCCTTTGCCGCCTTCCACCGCCGACTCTTCCTCTCCTTTCAGGTACGTGCCGCCATATTCTCGCCTTTGCCGCCTTCCAGCGCCGACTCTTCCTCTCCTTTCACGCAGTTGCCGCCATATTCTCGCCTTTGCCGCCTTCTACCGCCGAGTCTTCCTCTCCTTTCACGCACCTGCCGCCATAATCTCGCCTTTGCTGCCTTCCACCACCGACTCTTCCTCTCCTTTCACGCACGTGCCGCCATATTCTCGCCTTTGCCGCCTTCCAGCGCCGACTCTTCCTCTCCTTTCACGCACGTGCCGCCATATTCTCGCCTTTGCCGCCTTCCAGCGCCGACTCTTCCTCTCCTTTCAGGTGCGTGCCGCCATATTCTCGCCTTTGCCGCCTTCCACCGCCGACTCTTCCTCTCCTTTCAGGTACGTGCCGCCATATTCTCGCCTTTGCTGCCTTCCACTGCCGACTCTTCCCCTCCTTTCACACACCTGCCGCCATATTCTCGCCTTTGCTGCCTTCCAGCGCCGACTCTTCCTCTCCTTTCACGCAGTTGCCGCCATATTCTCGCCTTTGACGCCTTCCAGCGCTGACTCTTCCTCTTCTTTCACGCAGTTGCCGCCATATTCTCGCCTTTGCCGCCTTCCACCGCCGACTCTTCCTCTCCTTTCAGGTACGTGCCGCCATATTCTCGCCTTTGCCGCCTTCCCGCGCCGACTCTTCCTCTCCTTTCAGGTACGTGCCGCCATATTCTCGCCTTTGCCGCCTTTCAGCGCCGACTCTTCCTCTCTTTTCAGGTACGTGCTGCCATATTCTCGCGTTTGCTGCCTTCCAGCGCCGACTCTTCCTCTCCTTTCCCGCAGTTGCCGCCATATTCTCGCCTTTGCCGCCTTCCAGCACAAAATCTTCCTCTCCTTTCAGGTACTTGACGCCATATTCTCGCCTTTGCCGCCTTCCAGCGCCGACTCTTCCTGTCCTTTCACGCAGTTGCCGCCATATTCTCGCCTTTGCCGTCTTCCACCGCCGACTCTTCCTCTCCTTTCACGCAGTTGCCGCCATATTCTCACCTTTGCCGCCTTCCACCGCCGACTCTTCCTCTCCTTTCAGGTACGTGCCGCCATATTCTCGCCTTTGCCGCCTTCCAGCGCCGACTCTTCCTCTCCTTTCACGCAGTTGCCGCCATATTCTTGCCTTTGCCGCCTTCCAGCGCCGACTCTTCCTCTCCTTTCACGCAGTTGCCGCCATATTCTCGCCTTTGCCGCCTTCTACCGCCGACTCTTCCTCTCCTTTCACGCACCTGCCGCCATATTCTCGCCTTTGCCGCCTTCCACCGCCGACTCTTCCTCTCCTTTCACGGAGCTGCCGCCATATTCTCGCCTTTGCCGCCTTCCCGCGCCGACTCTTCCTCTCCTTTCACGCACGTGCCGCCATATTCTCGCCTTTGCCGCCTTCCAGCGCCGACTCTTCCTCTCCTTTCAGGTACGTGCCGCAATATTCTCGCCTTTGCCGCCTTCCAGCGCAGACTCTTCCTCTCCTTTCAGGTACGTGCCGCCATATTCTTGACTTTGCCGCCTTCCACCGCCGACTCTTCCTCTCCTTTCAGGTACGTGCCGCCATATTCTCGCCTTTGCCACCTTCCACTGCCGACTCTTCCCCTCCTTTCACACACCTGCCGCCATATTTTCGCCCTTGCCGCCTTCCAGCGCCGACTCTTCCTCTCCTTTGAGGTACGTGCCGCCATATTCTCGACTTTGCCGCCTTCCAGCGCCGAGTCTTCCTCTCCTTTCACGCATGGGCTGCCATATTCTCGCCTTTACCGCCTTCCCGCGACGACTCTTCCTCTCCTTTCACGCAGCTGCCGCCATATTCTCGCCTTTGCCGCCTTCCACCGCCGACTCTTCCTCTCCTTTCACGCACGGGCTGCCATATTCTCGCCTTTGCCGCCTTCCAGCGCCGACTCTTCCTCTCCTTTCACGGAGTTGCCGCCATATTCTCGCCTTTGCCGCCTTCCACCGCCGACTCTTCCTCTCCTTTCACGCAGTTGCCGCCATATTCTCGCCTTTGCCGCCTTCCAGCGCCGACTCTTCCTCTCCTTTCACGCAGTTGCCGCCATATTCTCGCCTTTGCCGCCTTCTACCGCCGAGTCTTCCTCTCCTTTCACGCACCTGCCGCCATATTCTCGCCTTTGCTGCCTTCCACCACCGACTCTTCCTCTCCTTTCACGCACGTGCCGCCATATTCTCGCCTTTGCCGCCTTCCAGCGCCGACTCTTCCTCTCCTTTCACGCACGTGCCGCCATATTCTCGCCTTTGCCGCCTTCCACCTCCGACTCTTCCTCTCCTTTCAGGTGCGTGCCGCCATATTCTCGCCTTTGCCGACTTCCACCGCCGACTCTTCCTCTCCTTTCAGGTACGTGCCGCCATATTCTCGCCTTTGCCGCCTTCCACTGCCGACTCTTCCCCTCCTTTCACACACCTGCCGCCATATTCTCGCCTTTGCCGCCTTTCAGCGCCGACTCTTCCTCTCCTTTCAGGTACGTGCTGCCATATTCTCGCGTTTGCTGCCTTCCAGCGCCGACTCTTCCTCTCCTTTCCCGCAGTTGCCGCCATATTCTCGCCTTTGCCGCCTTCCAGCACAAAATCTTCCTCTCCTTTCAGGTACTTGACGCCATATTCTCGCCTTTGCCGCCTTCCAGCGCCGACTCTTCCTGTCCTTTCACGAACCTGCCGCCATATTCTCGCCTTTGCCGTCTTCCACCGCCGACTCTTCCTCTCCTTTCACGCAGTTGCCGCCATATTCTCACCTTTGCCGCCTTCCACCGCCGACTCTTCCTCTCCTTTCCCACAGTTGCCAGCATATTCTCGCCTTTGCCGCCTTCCAGCACCGACTCTTCCTCTCCTTTCACGCAGCTGCCGCCATATTCTCGCCTTTGCCGCCTTCCAGCGCCGACTCTTCCGGTCATTTCACGCACCTGCCGACATATTCTCGCCTTTGCCGCCTTCCACCGCCGACTCTTCCTCTCCTTTCAGGTACGTGCCGCCATATTCTCGCCTTTGCCGCCTAACAGCGCCGACTCTTCCTCTCCTGTCACGCAAATGCTGCCATATTCTCGCCTTTGCCGCCTTCCACCGCCGACTCTTCCTCTCCTTTCACGCACCTGTCGCCATATTCTTGCATTTGCCGCCTTCCAGCGCCGACTCTTCCTCTCCTTTCACGCACCTGCCGCCATATTCTCGCCTTTGCCGCCTTCCACCGCCGAGTCTTCCTCTCCTTTCACGCACGGGCTGCTATATTCTTGCCTTTGCCGCCTTCCAGCGCCGACTCTTCCTCTCCTTTCAGGTACGTGCCGCCATATTCTCGCCTTTGCCGCCTTCCAGCGCCGACTCTTCCTCTCCTTTCACGCAGTTGCCGCCATATTCTCGCCTTTGCCGCCTTCCAGCGCCAAATCTTCCTCTCCTTTCACGCACCTGCCGCCATATTCTCGCCTTTGCCGCCTTCCAGGGCCGACTCTTCCTCTCCTTTCACGCAGCTGCTGCCATATTCTCGCCTTTGCTGCCTTCCAGCGCCGACTCTTCCTCTCCTTTCAGGTACGTGCCGCCATATTCTCGGCTTTGCCGCCTTCCAGCGCCGACTCTTCCTCTCCTTTCACGTACGTGCCGCAATATTCTCGCCTTTGCCGCCTTCCAGCGCCGACTGTTCCTCTCCTTTCAGGTACGTGCTGCCATATTCTCGCCTTTGCCGCCTTCCACCGCCGACTCTTCCTCTCCTTTCACGCACCTGCCGACATATTCTCGCCTTTGCCGCCTTCCAGCGCCGACTCTTCCTCTCCTTTCACGCAGTTGCCGCCATACTGTCGGCTTTGCCGCCTTCCAGCGCCGATTCTTCCTGTCCTTTCACGAACCTGCTGCCATATTCTCGCCTTTGCCGCCTTCCAGCGCTGACTCTTCCTCTCCTTTCACGCAGTTGCCGCCATATTCTTGCCTTTGCCGCCTTCCAGCGCCGATTCTTCCTCTCCTTTCACGCAGTTGCCGCCATATTCTCGCCTTTGCCGCCTTCTACCGCCGACTCTTCCTCTCCTTTCACGCACCTGCCGCCATATTCTCGCCTTTGCCGCCTTCCACCGCCGACTTTTCCTCTCCTTTCTGGTACGTGCCGCCATATTCTTGACTTTGCCGCCTTCCAGCGCCGATTCTTCCTCTCCTTTCACGCACCTGCCGCCATATTCTCGCCTTTGCCGCCTTCCACCGCCGGCTCTTCCTCTCCTTTCACACAGTTGCCGCCATATTCTCGCCTTTGCCGCCTTCCACCGCCGACTCTTCCTCTCCTTTCACGCACCTGCCGGCATATTCTCGCCTTTGCCGCCTTCCACCGCCGACTCTTCCTCTCCTTTCAGGTACGTGCCGCCATATTCTCGCCTTTGCCGCCTTCCAGCGCCGACTCTTCCTCTCCTTTCACGCAGTTGCCGCCATATTCTCGCCTTTGCCGCCTTCCAGCGCCGACTCTTCCTCTCCTTTCACGCACCTGCCGCCATATTCTCGCCTTTGCCGCCTTCCACCGCCGAGTCTTCCTCTGCTTTCACGCACCTGCCGCCATATTCTCGCCTTTGCTGCCTTCCAGCGCCGACTTTTCCTCTCCTTTCACGGAGCTGCCGCCATATTCTTGCCTTTGCCGCCTTCCAGCGCCGACTTTTCCTCTCCTTTCACGCAGCTGCCGCCATATTCTCGACTTTGCCGCCTTCCAGCGCCGACTCTTCCTGTCCTTTCACGCACCTGCCGCCATATTCTCGCCTTTGCCGCCTTCCACCGCCGAGTCTTCCTCTCCTTTCAGGTACGTGCCGCCATATTCTCGCCTTTGCCGCCTTCCAGCGCCGACTCTTCCTCTCCTTTCACGCAGTTGCCGCCATACTGTCGCCTTTGCCGCCTTCCAGCGCCGATTCTTCCTGTCCTTTCACGCACCTGCCGCCATATTCTCGCCTTTGCCGTCTTCCAGCGCCGACTCTTCCTCTCCTTTCACGCAGCTGCCGCCATATTCTCGCCTTTGCTGACTTCCACCACCGACTCTTCCTCTCCTTTCACGCACGTGCCGCCATATTCTCGCCTTTGCCGCCTTCCACTGCCGACTCTTCCCCTCCTTTCACGCACCTGCCGCCATATTTTCGCTTTTGCCGCCTTCCAGGGCCGACTCTTCCTCTCCTTTCAGGTACGTGCCGCCATATTCTCGCCTTTGCCGCCTTCCACCGCCGAGTCTTCCTCTCCTTTCACACAGTTGCCGCCATATTCTCGCCTTTGCCGCCTTCCACCGCCGACTCATCCTCTCCTTTCAGGTACATGCCGCCATATTCTCGCCTTTGCCGCCTTCCAGCGCTGACTCTTCCTCTTCTTTCACGCAGTTGCCGCCATATTCTCGCCTTTGCCGCCTTCCAGCGCCGACTCTTCCTCTCCTTTCAGGTACGTGCCGCCATATTCTCGCCTTTGCCGCCTTCCCGCGCCGACTCTTCCTCTCCTTTCAGGTACGTGCCGCCATATTCTCGCCTTTGCCGCCTTTCAGCGCCGACTCTTCCTGTCCTTTCAGGTACGTGCTGCCATATTCTCGCGTTTGCTGCCTTCCAGCGCCGACTCTTCCTCTCCTTTCCCGCACCTGCCGCCATATTCTCGCCTTTGCCGCCTTCCAGCACAAAATCTTCCTCTCCTTTCACGCAGTTGCCGCCATATTCTTGCCTTTGCCGCCTTCTACCGCCGACTCTTCCTCTCCTTTCACGCACCTGCCGCCATATTCTCGCCTTTGCCGCCTTCCACCGCCGACTTTTCCTCTCCTTTCTGGTACGTGCCGCCATATTCTTGACTTTGCCGCCTTCCAGCGCCGATTCTTCCTCTCCTTTCACGCACCTGCCGCCATATTCTCGCCTTTGCCGCCTTCCACCGCCGGCTCTTCCTCTCCTTTCACACAGTTGCCGCCATATTCTCGCCTTTGCCGCCTTCCAGCGCCGACTCTTCCTCTCCTTTCACGCACCTGCCGCCATATTCTCGCCTTTGCCGCCTTCCACCGCCGACTCTTCCTCTCCTTTCAGGTACGTGCCGCCATATTCTCGCCTTTGCCGCCTTCCAGCGCCGACTCTTCCTCTCCTTTCACGCAGTTGCCGCCATATTCTCGCCTTTGCCGCCTTCCAGCGCCGACTCTTCCTCTCCTTTCACGCAGCTGCCGCCATATTCTCGCCTTTGCCGCCTTCCACCGCCGAGTCTTCCTCTGCTTTCACGCACCTGCCGCCATATTCTCGCCTTTGCTGCCTTCCAGCGCCGACTTTTCCTCTCCTTTCACGGAGCTCCCGCCATATTCTTGCCTTTGCCGCCTTCCAGCGCCGACTTTTCCTCTCCTTTCACGCAGCTGCCGCCATATTCTCGCCTTTGCCGCCTTCCAGCGCCGACTCTTCCTGTCCTTTCACGCACCTGCCGCCATATTCTCGCCTTTGCCGCCTTCCACCGCCGAGTCTTCCTCTCCTTTCAGGTACGTGCCGCCATATTCTCGCCTTTGCCGCCTTCCAGCGCCGACTCTTCCTCTCCTTTCACGCAGTTGCCGCCATACTGTCGCCTTTGCCGCCTTCCAGCGCCGATTCTTCCTGTCCTTTCACGCACCTGCCGCCATATTCTCGCCTTTGCCGCCTTCCAGCGCCGACTCTTCCTCTCCTTTCACGCAGCTGCCGCCATATTCTCGCCTTTGCTGACTTCCACCACCGACTCTTCCTCTCCTTTCACGCACGTGCCGCCATATTCTCGCCTTTGCCGCCTTCCACTGCCGACTCTTCCCCTCCTTTCACGCACCTGCCGCCATATTTTCGCTTTTGCCGCCTTCCAGCGCCGACTCTTCCTCTCCTTTCAGGTACGTGCCGCCATATTCTCGCCTTTGCCGCCTTCCACCGCCGAGTCTTCCTCTCCTTTCACACAGTTGCCGCCATATTCTCGCCTTTGCCGCCTTCCACCGCCGACTCATCCTCTCCTTTCAGGTACATGCCGCCATATTCTCGCCTTTGCCGCCTTCCAGCGCTGACTCTTCCTCTTCTTTCACGCAGTTGCCGCCATATTCTCGCCTTTGCCGCCTTCCAGCGCCGACTCTTCCTCTCCTTTCAGGTACGTGCCGCCATATTCTCGCCTTTGCCGCCTTCCCGCGCCGACTCTTCCTCTCCTTTCAGGTACGTGCCGCCATATTCTCGCCTTTGCCGCCTTTCAGCGCCGACTCTTCCTGTCCTTTCAGGTACGTGCTGCCATATTCTCGCGTTTGCTGCCTTCCAGCGCCGACTCTTCCTCTCCTTTCCCGCAGTTGCCGCCATATTCTCGCCTTTGCCGCCTTCCAGCACAAAATCTTCCTCTCCTTTCAGGTACTTGACGCCATATTCTCGCCTTTGCCGCCTTCCAGCGCCAAATCTTCCTCTCCTTTCACGCACCTGCCGCCATATTCTCGCCTTTGCCGCCTTCCACCGCCGACTCTTCCTCTCCTTTCACGCAGTTGCCGCCATATTCTCACCTTTGCCGCCTTCCACCGCCGACTCTTCCTCTCCTTTCCCACAGTTGCCGCCATATTCTCGCCTTTGCCGCCTTCCAGCACCGACTCTTCCTCTCCTTTCACGCAGCTGCCGCCATATTCTCGCCTTTGCCGCCTTCCAGCGCCGACTCTTCCGGTCATTTCACGCACCTGCCGACATATTCTCGCCTTTGCCGCCTTCCACCGCCGACTCTTCCTCTCCTTTCAGGTACGTGCCGCCATATTCTCGCCTTTGCCGCCTAACAGCGCCGACTCTTCCTCTCCTGTCACGCAAATGCTGCCATATTCTCGCCTTTGCCGCCTTCCACCGCCGACTCTTCCTCTCCTTTGACGCAGCTGCCGCCATATTCTTGCATTTGCCGCCTTCCAGCGCCGACTCTTCCTCTCCTTTCACGCACCTGCCGCCATATTCTCGCCTTTGCCGCCTTCCACCGCCGAGTCTTCCTCTCCTTTCACGCACGGGCTGCCATATTCTCGCCTTTGCCGCCTTCCCGCGCCGACTCTTCCTCTCCTTTCAGGTACGGGCCGCCATATTCTCGCCTTTGCCGCCTTCAGCGCCGACTCTTCCTCTCCTTTCACGCAGTTGCCGCCATATTCTCGCCTTTGCCGCCTTCCAGCGCCGACTCTTCCTCTCCTTTCACGCAGCTGCCGCCATATTCTCGCCTTTGCCGCCTTCCACCGCCGAGTCTTCCTCTGCTTTCACGCACCTGCCGCCATATTCTCGCCTTTGCTGCCTTCCAGCGCCGACTTTTCCTCTCCTTTCACGGAGCTGCCGCCATATTCTCGCCTTTGCCGCCTTCCAGCGCCGACTCTTCCTCTCCTTTCACGCACCTGCCGCCATATTCTCGCCTTTGCCGCCTTCCACCGCCGAGTCTTCCTCTCCTTTCAGGTACGTGCCGCCATATTCTCGCCTTTGCCGCCTTCCAGCGCCGACTCTTCCTCTCCTTTCACGCAGTTGCCGCCATACTGTCGCCTTTGCCGCCTTCCAGCGCCGATTCTTCCTGTCCTTTCACGCACCTGCCGCCATATTCTCGCCTTTGCCGCCTTCCAGCGCCGACTCTTCCTCTCCTTTCACGCAGCTGCCGCCATATTCTCGCCTTTGCTGACTTCCACCACCGACTCTTCCTCTCCTTTCACGCACGTGCCGCCATATTCTCGGCTTTGCCGCCTTCCCGCGCCGACTCTTCCTCTCCTTTCAGGTACGTGCCGCCATATTCTCGCCTTTGCCGCCTTTCAGCGCCGTCTCTTCCTCTCCTTTCAGGTACGTGCTGCCATATTCTCGCGTTTGCTGCCTTCCAGCGCCGACTCTTCCTCTCCTTTCCCGCAGTTGCCGCCATATTCTCGCCTTTGCCGCCTTCCAGCACAAAATCTTCCTCTCCTTTCAGGTACTTGACGCCATATTCTCGCCTTTGCCGCCTTCCAGCGCCGACTCTTCCTCTCCTTTCACGCAGTTGCCGCCATATTCTCACCTTTGCCGCCTTCCACCGCCGACTCTTCCTCTCCTTTCAGGTACGTGCCGCCATATTCTCGCCTTTGCCGCCTTGCAGCGCCGACTCTTCCTCTCCTTTCACGCAGTTGCCGCCATATTCTTGCCTTTGCCGCCTTCCAGCGCCGACTCTTCCTCTCCTTTCACGCAGTTGCCGCCATATTCTCGCCTTTGCCGCCTTCTACCGCCGACTCTTCCTCTCCTTTCACGCACCTGCCGCCATATTCTCGCCTTTGCCGCCTTCCACCGCCGACTCTTCCTCTCCTTTCACGGAGCTGCCGCCATATTCTCGCCTTTGCCGCCTTCCCGCGCCGACTCTTCCTCTCCTTTCACGCACGTGCCGCCATATTCTCGCCTTTGCCGCCTTCCAGCGCCGACTCTTCCTCTCCTTTCAGGTACGTGCCGCAATATTCTCGCCTTTGCCGCCTTCCAGCGCAGACTCTTCCTCTCCTTTCAGGTACGTGCCGCCATATTCTTGACTTTGCCGCCTTCCACCGCCGACTCTTCCTCTCCTTTCAGGTACGTGCCGCCATATTCTCGCCTTTGCCACCTTCCACTGCCGACTCTTCCCCTCCTTTCACACACCTGCCGCCATATTTTCGCCCTTGCCGCCTTCCAGCGCCGACTCTTCCTCTCCTTTGAGGTACGTGCCGCCATATTCTCGACTTTGCCGCCTTCCAGCGCCGAGTCTTCCTCTCCTTTCACGCATGGGCTGCCATATTCTCGCCTTTACCGCCTTCCCGCGACGACTCTTCCTCTCCTTTCACGCAGCTGCCGCCATATTCTCGCCTTTGCCGCCTTCCACCGCCGACTCTTCCTCTCCTTTCACGCACGGGCTGCCATATTCTCGCCTTTGCCGCCTTCCAGCGCCGACTCTTCCTCTCCTTTCACGGAGTTGCCGCCATATTCTCGCCTTTGCCGCCTTCCACCGCCGACTCTTCCTCTCCTTTCACGCAGTTGCCGCCATATTCTCGCCTTTGCCGCCTTCCAGCGCCGACTCTTCCTCTCCTTTCACGCAGTTGCCGCCATATTCTCGCCTTTGCCGCCTTCTACCGCCGAGTCTTCCTCTCCTTTCACGCACCTGCCGCCATATTCTCGCCTTTGCTGCCTTCCACCACCGACTCTTCCTCTCCTTTCACGCACGTGCCGCCATATTCTCGCCTTTGCCGCCTTCCAGCGCCGACTCTTCCTCTCCTTTCACGCACGTGCCGCCATATTCTCGCCTTTGCCGCCTTCCACCTCCGACTCTTCCCCTCCTTTCACACACCTGCCGCCATATTCTCGCCTTTGCCGCCTTTCAGCGCCGACTCTTCCTCTCCTTTCAGGTACGTGCTGCCATATTCTCGCGTTTGCTGCCTTCCAGCGCCGACTCTTCCTCTCCTTTCCCGCAGTTGCCGCCATATTCTCGCCTTTGCCGCCTTCCAGCACAAAATCTTCCTCTCCTTTCAGGTACTTGACGCCATATTCTCGCCTTTGCCGCCTTCCAGCGCCGACTCTTCCTGTCCTTTCACGAACCTGCCGCCATATTCTCGCCTTTGCCGTCTTCCACCGCCGACTCTTCCTCTCCTTTCACGCAGTTGCCGCCATATTCTCACCTTTGCCGCCTTCCACCGCCGACTCTTCCTCTCCTTTCCCACAGTTGCCAGCATATTCTCGCCTTTGCCGCCTTCCAGCACCGACTCTTCCTCTCCTTTCACGCAGCTGCCGCCATATTCTCGCCTTTGCCGCCTTCCAGCGCCGACTCTTCCGGTCATTTCACGCACCTGCCGACATATTCTCGCCTTTGCCGCCTTCCACCGCCGACTCTTCCTCTCCTTTCAGGTACGTGCCGCCATATTCTCGCCTTTGCCGCCTAACAGCGCCGACTCTTCCTCTCCTGTCACGCAAATGCTGCCATATTCTCGCCTTTGCCGCCTTCCACCGCCGACTCTTCCTCTCCTTTCACGCACCTGTCGCCATATTCTTGCATTTGCCGCCTTCCAGCGCCGACTCTTCCTCTCCTTTCACGCACCTGCCGCCATATTCTCGCCTTTGCCGCCTTCCACCGCCGAGTCTTCCTCTCCTTTCACGCACGGGCTGCTATATTCTTGCCTTTGCCGCCTTCCAGCGCCGACTCTTCCTCTCCTTTCAGGTACGTGCCGCCATATTCTCGCCTTTGCCGCCTTCCAGCGCCGACTCTTCCTCTCCTTTCACGCAGTTGCCGCCATATTGTCGGCTTTGCCGCCTTCCAGCGCCAAATCTTCCTCTCCTTTCACGCACCTGCCGCCATATTCTCGCCTTTGCCGCCTTCCAGGGCCGACTCTTCCTCTCCTTTCACGCAGCTGCTGCCATATTCTCGCCTTTGCTGCCTTCCAGCGCCGACTCTTCCTCTCCTTTCAGGTACGTGCCGCCATATTCTCGGCTTTGCCGCCTTCCAGCGCCGACTCTTCCTCTCCTTTCACGTACGTGCCGCAATATTCTCGCCTTTGCCGCCTTCCAGCGCCGACTGTTCCTCTCCTTTCAGGTACGTGCTGCCATATTCTCGCCTTTGCCGCCTTCCACCGCCGACTCTTCCTCTCCTTTCACGCACCTGCCGACATATTCTCGCCTTTGCCGCCTTCCAGCGCCGACTCTTCCTCTGCTTTCACGCAGTTGCCGCCATACTGTCGGCTTTGCCGCCTTCCAGCGCCGATTCTTCCTGTCCTTTCACGAACCTGCTGCCATATTCTCGCCTTTGCCGCCTTCCAGCGCTGACTCTTCCTCTCCTTTCACGCAGTTGCCGCCATATTCTTGCCTTTGCCGCCTTCCAGCGCCGATTCTTCCTCTCCTTTCACGCAGTTGCCGCCATATTCTCGCCTTTGCCGCCTTCTACCGCCGACTCTTCCTCTCCTTTCACGCACCTGCCGCCATATTCTCGCCTTTGCCGCCTTCCACCGCCGACTTTTCCTCTCCTTTCTGGTACGTGCCGCCATATTCTTGACTTTGCCGCCTTCCAGCGCCGATTCTTCCTCTCCTTTCACGCACCTGCCGCCATATTCTCGCCTTTGCCGCCTTCCACCGCCGGCTCTTCCTCTCCTTTCACACAGTTGCCGCCATATTCTCGCCTTTGCCGCCTTCCAGCGCCGACTCTTCCTCTCCTTTCACGCACCTGCCGGCATATTCTCGCCTTTGCCGCCTTCCACCGCCGACTCTTCCTCTCCTTTCAGGTACGTGCCGCCATATTCTCGCCTTTGCCGCCTTCCAGCGCCGACTCTTCCTCTCCTTTCACGCAGTTGCCGCCATATTCTCGCCTTTGCCGCCTTCCAGCGCCGACTCTTCCTCTCCTTTCACGCAGCTGCCGCCATATTCTCGCCTTTGCCGCCTTCCACCGCCGAGTCTTCCTCTGCTTTCACGCACCTGCCGCCATATTCTCGCCTTTGCTGCCTTCCAGCGCCGACTTTTCCTCTCCTTTCACGGAGCTGCCGCCATATTCTTGCCTTTGCCGCCTTCCAGCGCCGACTTTTCCTCTCCTTTCACGCAGCTGCCGCCATATTCTCGACTTTGCCGCCTTCCAGCGCCGACTCTTCCTGTCCTTTCACGCACCTGCCGCCATATTCTCGCCTTTGCCGCCTTCCACCGCCGAGTCTTCCTCTCCTTTCAGGTACGTGCCGCCATATTCTCGCCTTTGCCGCCTTCCAGCGCCGACTCTTCCTCTCCTTTCACGCAGTTGCCGCCATACTGTCGCCTTTGCCGCCTTCCAGCGCCGATTCTTCCTGTCCTTTCACGCACCTGCCGCCATATTCTCGCCTTTGCCGTCTTCCAGCGCCGACTCTTCCTCTCCTTTCACGCAGCTGCCGCCATATTCTCGCCTTTGCTGACTTCCACCACCGACTCTTCCTCTCCTTTCACGCACGTGCCGCCATATTCTCGCCTTTGCCGCCTTCCACTGCCGACTCTTCCCCTCCTTTCACGCACCTGCCGCCATATTTTCGCTTTTGCCGCCTTCCAGGGCCGACTCTTCCTCTCCTTTCAGGTACGTGCCGCCATATTCTCGCCTTTGCCGCCTTCCACCGCCGAGTCTTCCTCTCCTTTCACACAGTTGCCGCCATATTCTCGCCTTTGCCGCCTTCCACCGCCGACTCATCCTCTCCTTTCAGGTACATGCCGCCATATTCTCGCCTTTGCCGCCTTCCAGCGCTGACTCTTCCTCTTCTTTCACGCAGTTGCCGCCATATTCTCGCCTTTGCCGCCTTCCAGCGCCGACTCTTCCTCTCCTTTCAGGTACGTGCCGCCATATTCTCGCCTTTGCCGCCTTCCCGCGCCGACTCTTCCTCTCCTTTCAGGTACGTGCCGCCATATTCTCGCCTTTGCCGCCTTTCAGCGCCGACTCTTCCTGTCCTTTCAGGTACGTGCTGCCATATTCTCGCGTTTGCTGCCTTCCAGCGCCGACTCTTCCTCTCCTTTCCCGCAGTTGCCGCCATATTCTCGCTTTTGCCGCCTTCCAGCACAAAATCTTCCTCTCCTTTCACGCAGTTGCCGCCATATTCTCGCCTTTGCCGCCTTCTACCGCCGACTCTTCCTCTCCTTTCACGCACCTGCCGCCATATTCTCGCCTTTGCCGCCTTCCACCGCCGACTTTTCCTCTCCTTTCTGGTACGTGCCGCCATATTCTTGACTTTGCCGCCTTCCAGCGCCGATTCTTCCTCTCCTTTCACGCACCTGCCGCCATATTCTCGCCTTTGCCGCCTTCCACCGCCGGCTCTTCCTCTCCTTTCACACAGTTGCCGCCATATTCTCGCCTTTGCCGCCTTCCAGCGCCGACTCTTCCTCTCCTTTCACGCACCTGCCGGCATATTCTCGCCTTTGCCGCCTTCCACCGCCGACTCTTCCTCTCCTTTCAGGTACGTGCCGCCATATTCTCGCCTTTGCCGCCTTCCAGCGCCGACTCTTCCTCTCCTTTCACGCAGTTGCCGCCATATTCTCGCCTTTGCCGCCTTCCAGCGCCGACTCTTCCTCTCCTTTCACGCAGCTGCCGCCATATTCTCGCCTTTGCCGCCTTCCACCGCCGAGTCTTCCTCTGCTTTCACGCACCTGCCGCCATATTCTCGCCTTTGCTGCCTTCCAGCGCCGACTTTTCCTCTCCTTTCACGGAGCTCCCGCCATATTCTTGCCTTTGCCGCCTTCCAGCGCCGACTTTTCCTCTCCTTTCACGCAGCTGCCGCCATATTCTCGCCTTTGCCGCCTTCCAGCGCCGACTCTTCCTGTCCTTTCACGCACCTGCCGCCATATTCTCGCCTTTGCCGCCTTCCACCGCCGAGTCTTCCTCTCCTTTCAGGTACGTGCCGCCATATTCTCGCCTTTGCCGCCTTCCAGCGCCGACTCTTCCTCTCCTTTCACGCAGTTGCCGCCATACTGTCGCCTTTGCCGCCTTCCAGCGCCGATTCTTCCTGTCCTTTCACGCACCTGCCGCCATATTCTCGCCTTTGCCGCCTTCCAGCGCCGACTCTTCCTCTCCTTTCACGCAGCTGCCGCCATATTCTCGCCTTTGCTGACTTCCACCACCGACTCTTCCTCTCCTTTCACGCACGTGCCGCCATATTCTCGCCTTTGCCGCCTTCCACTGCCGACTCTTCCCCTCCTTTCACGCACCTGCCGCCATATTTTCGCTTTTGCCGCCTTCCAGCGCCGACTCTTCCTCTCCTTTCAGGTACGTGCCGCCATATTCTCGCCTTTGCCGCCTTCCACCGCCGAGTCTTCCTCTCCTTTCACACAGTTGCCGCCATATTCTCGCCTTTGCCGCCTTCCACCGCCGACTCATCCTCTCCTTTCAGGTACATGCCGCCATATTCTCGCCTTTGCCGCCTTCCAGCGCTGACTCTTCCTCTTCTTTCACGCAGTTGCCGCCATATTCTCGCCTTTGCCGCCTTCCAGCGCCGACTCTTCCTCTCCTTTCAGGTACGTGCCGCCATATTCTCGCCTTTGCCGCCTTCCCGCGCCGACTCTTCCTCTCCTTTCAGGTACGTGCCGCCATATTCTCGCCTTTGCCGCCTTTCAGCGCCGACTCTTCCTGTCCTTTCAGGTACGTGCTGCCATATTCTCGCGTTTGCTGCCTTCCAGCGCCGACTCTTCCTCTCCTTTCCCGCAGTTGCCGCCATATTCTCGCCTTTGCCGCCTTCCAGCACAAAATCTTCCTCTCCTTTCAGGTACTTGACGCCATATTCTCGCCTTTGCCGCCTTCCAGCGCCAAATCTTCCTCTCCTTTCACGCACCTGCCGCCATATTCTCGCCTTTGCCGCCTTCCACCGCCGACTCTTCCTCTCCTTTCACGCAGTTGCCGCCATATTCTCACCTTTGCCGCCTTCCACCGCCGACTCTTCCTCTCCTTTCCCACAGTTGCCGCCATATTCTCGCCTTTGCCGCCTTCCAGCACCGACTCTTCCTCTCCTTTCACGCAGCTGCCGCCATATTCTCGCCTTTGCCGCCTTCCAGCGCCGACTCTTCCGGTCATTTCACGCACCTGCCGACATATTCTCGCCTTTGCCGCCTTCCACCGCCGACTCTTCCTCTCCTTTCAGGTACGTGCCGCCATATTCTCGCCTTTGCCGCCTAACAGCGCCGACTCTTCCTCTCCTGTCACGCAAATGCTGCCATATTCTCGCCTTTGCCGCCTTCCACCGCCGACTCTTCCTCTCCTTTGACGCAGCTGCCGCCATATTCTTGCATTTGCCGCCTTCCAGCGCCGACTCTTCCTCTGCTTTCACGCACCTGCCGCCATATTCTCGCCTTTGCCGCCTTCCACCGCCGAGTCTTCCTCTCCTTTCACGCACGGGCTGCCATATTCTCGCCTTTGCTGCCTTCCCGCGCCGACTCTTCCTCTCCTTTCAGGTACGGGCCGCCATATTCTCGCCTTTGCCGCCTTCAGCGCCGACTCTTCCTCTCCTTTCACGCAGTTGCCGCCATATTCTCGCCTTTGCCGCCTTCCAGCGCCGACTCTTCCTCTCCTTTCACGCAGCTGCCGCCATATTCTCGCCTTTGCCGCCTTCCACCGCCGAGTCTTCCTCTGCTTTCACGCACCTGCCGCCATATTCTCGCCTTTGCTGCCTTCCAGCGCCGACTTTTCCTCTCCTTTCACGGAGCTGCCGCCATATTCTCGCCTTTGCCGCCTTCCAGCGCCGACTTTTCCTCTCCTTTCACGCAGCTGCCGCCATATTCTCGCCTTTGCCGCCTTCCAGCGCCGACTCTTCCTCTCCTTTCACGCACCTGCCGCCATATTCTCGCCTTTGCCGCCTTCCACCGCCGAGTCTTCCTCTCCTTTCAGGTACGTGCCGCCATATTCTCGCCTTTGCCGCCTTCCAGCGCCGACTCTTCCTCTCCTTTCACGCAGTTGCCGCCATACTGTCGCCTTTGCCGCCTTCCAGCGCCGATTCTTCCTGTCCTTTCACGCACCTGCCGCCATATTCTCGCCTTTGCCGCCTTCCAGCGCCGACTCTTCCTCTCCTTTCACGCAGCTGCCGCCATATTCTCGCCTTTGCTGACTTCCACCACCGACTCTTCCTCTCCTTTCACGCACGTGCCGCCATATTCTCGCCTTTGCCGCCTTCCACTGCCGACTCTTCCCCTCCTTTCACTCACCTGCCGCCATATTTTCGCTTTTGCCGCCTTCCAGCGCCGACTCTTCCTCTCCTTTCAGGTACGTGCCGCCATATTCTCGCCTTTGCCGCCTTCCACTGCCGACTCTTCCCCTCCTTTCACGCACCTGCCGCCATATTTTCGCTTTTGCCGCCTTCCAGGGCCGACTCTTCCTCTCCTTTCAGGTACGTGCCGCCATATTCTCGCCTTTGCCGCCTTCCACCGCCGAGTCTTCCTCTCCTTTCACACAGTTGCCGCCATATTCTCGCCTTTGCCGCCTTCCACCGCCGACTCATCCTCTCCTTTCAGGTACATGCCGCCATATTCTCGCCTTTGCCGCCTTCCAGCGCTGACTCTTCCTCTTCTTTCACGCAGTTGCCGCCATATTCTCGCCTTTGCCGCCTTCCACCGCCGACTCTTCCTCTCCTTTCAGGTACGTGCCGCCATATTCTCGCCTTTGCCGCCTTCCCGCGCCGACTCTTCCTCTCCTTTCAGGTACGTGCCGCCATATTCTCGCCTTTGCCGCCTTTCAGCGCCGACTCTTCCTGTCCTTTCAGGTACGTGCTGCCATATTCTCGCGTTTGCTGCCTTCCAGCGCCGACTCTTCCTCTCCTTTCCCGCAGTTGCCGCCATATTCTCGCCTTTGCCGCCTTCCAGCACAAAATCTTCCTCTCCTTTCACGCAGTTGCCGCCATATTCTCGCCTTTGCTGCCTTCCAGCGCCGACTTTTCCTCTCCTTTCACGGAGCTCCCGCCATATTCTTGCCTTTGCCGCCTTCCAGCGCCGACTTTTCCTCTCCTTTCACGCAGCTGCCGCCATATTCTCGCCTTTGCCGCCTTCCAGCGCCGACTCTTCCTGTCCTTTCACGCACCTGCCGCCATATTCTCGCCTTTGCCGCCTTCCACCGCCGAGTCTTCCTCTCCTTTCAGGTACGTGCCGCCATATTCTCGCCTTTGCCGCCTTCCAGCGCCGACTCTTCCTCTCCTTTCACGCAGTTGCCGCCATACTGTCGCCTTTGCCGCCTTCCAGCGCCGATTCTTCCTGTCCTTTCACGCACCTGCCGCCATATTCTCGCCTTTGCCGCCTTCCAGCGCCGACTCTTCCTCTCCTTTCACGCAGCTGCCGCCATATTCTCGCCTTTGCTGACTTCCACCACCGACTCTTCCTCTCCTTTCACGCACGTGCCGCCATATTCTCGCCTTTGCCGCCTTCCACTGCCGACTCTTCCCCTCCTTTCACGCACCTGCCGGCATATTCTCGCCTTTGCCGCCTTCCAGCGCCGACTCTTCCTCTCCTTTCAGGTACGTGCCGCCATATTCTCGCCTTTGCCGCCTTCCACCGCCGAGTCTTCCTCTCCTTTCACACAGTTGCCGCCATATTCTCGCCTTTGCCGCCTTCCACCGCCGACTCATCCTCTCCTTTCAGGTACATGCCGCCATATTCTCGCCTTTGCCGCCTTCCAGCGCTGACTCTTCCTCTTCTTTCACGCAGTTGCCGCCATATTCTCGCCTTTGCCGCCTTCCAGCGCCGACTCTTCCTCTCCTTTCAGGTACGTGCCGCCATATTCTCGCCTTTGCCGCCTTCCCGCGCCGACTCTTCCTCTCCTTTCAGGTACGTGCCGCCATATTCTCGCCTTTGCCGCCTTTCAGCGCCGACTCTTCCTGTCCTTTCAGGTACGTGCTGCCATATTCTCGCGTTTGCTGCCTTCCAGCGCCGACTCTTCCTCTCCTTTCCCGCAGTTGCCGCCATATTCTCGCCTTTGCCGCCTTCCAGCACAAAATCTTCCTCTCCTTTCAGGTACTTGACGCCATATTCTCGCCTTTGCCGCCTTCCAGCGCCAAATCTTCCTCTCCTTTCACGCACCTGCCGCCATATTCTCGCCTTTGCCGCCTTCCACCGCCGACTCTTCCTCTCCTTTCACGCACCTGCCGCCATATTCTCGCCTTTGCCGCCTTCCAGCGCCGACTCTTCCTCTCCTTTCCCACAGTTGCCGCCATATTCTCGCCTTTGCCGCCTTCCAGCACCGACTCTTCCTCTCCTTTCACGCAGCTGCCGCCATATTCTCGCCTTTGCCGCCTTCCAGCGCCGACTCTTCCGGTCATTTCACGCACCTGCCGACATATTCTCGCCTTTGCCGCCTTCCACCGCCGACTCTTCCTCTCCTTTCAGGTACGTGCCGCCATATTCTCGCCTTTGCCGCCTAACAGCGCCGACTCTTCCTCTCCTGTCACGCAAATGCTGCCATATTCTCGCCTTTGCCGCCTTCCACCGCCGACTCTTCCTCTCCTTTGACGCAGCTGCCGCCATATTCTTGCATTTGCCGCCTTCCAGCGCCGACTCTTCCTCTCCTTTCACGCACCTGCCGCCATATTCTCGCCTTTGCCGCCTTCCACCGCCGAGTCTTCCTCTCCTTTCACGCACGGGCTGCCATATTCTCGCCTTTGCCGCCTTCCCGCGCCGACTCTTCCTCTCCTTTCAGGTACGGGCCGCCATATTCTCGCCTTTGCCGCCTTCAGCGCCGACTCTTCCTCTCCTTTCACGCAGTTGCCGCCATATTCTCGCCTTTGCCGCCTTCCAGCGCCGACTCTTCCTCTCCTTTCACGCAGCTGCCGCCATATTCTCGCCTTTGCCGCCTTCCACCGCCGAGTCTTCCTCTGCTTTCACGCACCTGCCGCCATATTCTCGCCTTTGCTGCCTTCCAGCGCCGACTTTTCCTCTCCTTTCACGGAGCTCCCGCCATATTCTTGCCTTTGCCGCCTTCCAGCGCCGACTTTTCCTCTCCTTTCACGCAGCTGCCGCCATATTCTCGCCTTTGCCGCCTTCCAGCGCCGACTCTTCCTCTCCTTTCACGCACCTGCCGCCATATTCTCGCCTTTGCCGCCTTCCACCGCCGAGTCTTCCTCTCCTTTCAGGTACGTGCCGCCATATTCTCGCCTTTGCCGCCTTCCAGCGCCGACTCTTCCTCTCCTTTCACGCAGTTGCCGCCATACTGTCGCCTTTGCCGCCTTCCAGCGCCGATTCTTCCTGTCCTTTCACGCACCTGCCGCCATATTCTCGCCTTTGCCGCCTTCCAGCGCCGACTCTTCCTCTCCTTTCACGCAGCTGCCGCCATATTCTCGCCTTTGCTGACTTCCACCACCGACTCTTCCTCTCCTTTCACGCACGTGCCGCCATATTCTCGCCTTTGCCGCCTTCCACTGCCGACTCTTCCCCTCCTTTCACTCACCTGCCGCCATATTTTCGCTTTTGCCGCCTTCCAGCGCCGACTCTTCCTCTCCTTTCAGGTACGTGCCGCCATATTCTCGCCTTTGCCGCCTTCCACTGCCGACTCTTCCCCTCCTTTCACGCACCTGCCGCCATATTTTCGCTTTTGCCGCCTTCCAGGGCCGACTCTTCCTCTCCTTTCAGGTACGTGCCGCCATATTCTCGCCTTTGCCGCCTTCCACCGCCGAGTCTTCCTCTCCTTTCACACAGTTGCCGCCATATTCTCGCCTTTGCCGCCTTCCACCGCCGACTCATCCTCTCCTTTCAGGTACATGCCGCCATATTCTCGCCTTTGCCGCCTTCCAGCGCTGACTCTTCCTCTTCTTTCACGCAGTTGCCGCCATATTCTCGCCTTTGCCGCCTTCCAGCGCCGACTCTTCCTCTCCTTTCAGGTACGTGCCGCCATATTCTCGCCTTTGCCGCCTTCCCGCGCCGACTCTTCCTCTCCTTTCAGGTACGTGCCGCCATATTCTCGCCTTTGCCGCCTTTCAGCGCCGACTCTTCCTGTCCTTTCAGGTACGTGCTGCCATATTCTCGCGTTTGCTGCCTTCCAGCGCCGACTCTTCCTCTCCTTTCCCGCAGTTGCCGCCATATTCTCGCCTTTGCCGCCTTCCAGCACAAAATCTTCCTCTCCTTTCACGCAGTTGCCGCCATATTCTCGCCTTTGCCGCCTTCTACCGCCGACTCTTCCTCTCCTTTCACGCACCTGCCGCCATATTCTCGCCTTTGCCGCCTTCCACCGCCGACTTTTCCTCTCCTTTCTGGTACGTGCCGCCATATTCTTGACTTTGCCGCCTTCCAGCGCCGATTCTTCCTCTCCTTTCACGCACCTGCCGCCATATTCTCGCCTTTGCCGCCTTCCACCGCCGGCTCTTCCTCTCCTTTCACACAGTTGCCGCCATATTCTCGCCTTTGCCGCCTTCCAGCGCCGACTCTTCCTCTCCTTTCACGCACCTGCCGGCATATTCTCGCCTTTGCCGCCTTCCACCGCCGACTCTTCCTCTCCTTTCAGGTACGTGCCGCCATATTCTCGCCTTTGCCGCCTTCCAGCGCCGACTCTTCCTCTCCTTTCACGCAGTTGCCGCCATATTCTCGCCTTTGCCGCCTTCCAGCGCCGACTCTTCCTCTCCTTTCACGCAGCTGCCGCCATATTCTCGCCTTTGCCGCCTTCCACCGCCGAGTCTTCCTCTGCTTTCACGCACCTGCCGCCATATTCTCGCCTTTGCTGCCTTCCAGCGCCGACTTTTCCTCTCCTTTCACGGAGCTCCCGCCATATTCTTGCCTTTGCCGCCTTCCAGCGCCGACTTTTCCTCTCCTTTCACGCAGCTGCCGCCATATTCTCGCCTTTGCCGCCTTCCAGCGCCGACTCTTCCTGTCCTTTCACGCACCTGCCGCCATATTCTCGCCTTTGCCGCCTTCCACCGCCGAGTCTTCCTCTCCTTTCAGGTACGTGCCGCCATATTCTCGCCTTTGCCGCCTTCCAGCGCCGACTCTTCCTCTCCTTTCACGCAGTTGCCGCCATACTGTCGCCTTTGCCGCCTTCCAGCGCCGATTCTTCCTGTCCTTTCACGCACCTGCCGCCATATTCTCGCCTTTGCCGCCTTCCAGCGCCGACTCTTCCTCTCCTTTCACGCAGCTGCCGCCATATTCTCGCCTTTGCTGACTTCCACCACCGACTCTTCCTCTCCTTTCACGCACGTGCCGCCATATTCTCGCCTTTGCCGCCTTCCACTGCCGACTCTTCCCCTCCTTTCACGCACCTGCCGCCATATTTTCGCTTTTGCCGCCTTCCAGCGCCGACTCTTCCTGTCCTTTCAGGTACGTGCCGCCATATTCTCGCCTTTGCCGCCTTCCACCGCCGAGTCTTCCTCTCCTTTCACACAGTTGCCGCCATATTCTCGCCTTTGCCGCCTTCCACCGCCGACTCATCCTCTCCTTTCAGGTACATGCCGCCATATTCTCGCCTTTGCCGCCTTCCAGCGCTGACTCTTCCTCTTCTTTCACGCAGTTGCCGCCATATTCTCGCCTTTGCCGCCTTCCAGCGCCGACTCTTCCTCTCCTTTCAGGTACGTGCCGCCATATTCTCGCCTTTGCCGCCTTCCCGCGCCGACTCTTCCTCTCCTTTCAGGTACGTGCCGCCATATTCTCGCCTTTGCCGCCTTTCAGCGCCGACTCTTCCTGTCCTTTCAGGTACGTGCTGCCATATTCTCGCGTTTGCTGCCTTCCAGCGCCGACTCTTCCTCTCCTTTCCCGCAGTTGCCGCCATATTCTCGCCTTTGCCGCCTTCCAGCACAAAATCTTCCTCTCCTTTCAGGTACTTGACGCCATATTCTCGCCTTTGCCGCCTTCCAGCGCCAAATCTTCCTCTCCTTTCACGCACCTGCCGCCATATTCTCGCCTTTGCCGCCTTCCACCGCCGACTCTTCCTCTCCTTTCACGCAGTTGCCGCCATATTCTCGCCTTTGCCGCCTTCCAGCACCGACTCTTCCTCTCCTTTCACGCAGCTGCCGCCATATTCTCGCCTTTGCCGCCTTCCAGCGCCGACTCTTCCGGTCATTTCACGCACCTGCCGACATATTCTCGCCTTTGCCGCCTTCCACCGCCGACTCTTCCTCTCCTTTCAGGTACGTGCCGCCATATTCTCGCCTTTGCCGCCTAACAGCGCCGACTCTTCCTCTCCTGTCACGCAAATGCTGCCATATTCTCGCCTTTGCCGCCTTCCACCGCCGACTCTTCCTCTCCTTTGACGCAGCTGCCGCCATATTCTTGCATTTGCCGCCTTCCAGCGCCGACTCTTCCTCTCCTTTCACGCACCTGCCGCCATATTCTCGCCTTTGCCGCCTTCCACCGCCGAGTCTTCCTCTCCTTTCACGCACGGGCTGCCATATTCTCGCCTTTGCCGCCTTCCCGCGCCGACTCTTCCTCTCCTTTCAGGTACGGGCCGCCATATTCTCGCCTTTGCCGCCTTCAGCGCCGACTCTTCCTCTCCTTTCACGCAGTTGCCGCCATATTCTCGCCTTTGCCGCCTTCCAGCGCCGACTCTTCCTCGCCTTTCACGCAGCTGCCGCCATATTCTCGCCTTTGCCGCCTTCCACCGCCGAGTCTTCCTCTGCTTTCACGCACCTGCCGCCATATTCTCGCCTTTGCTGCCTTCCAGCGCCGACTTTTCCTCTCCTTTCACGGAGCTGCCGCCATATTCTTGCCTTTGCCGCCTTCCAGCGCCGACTTTTCCTCTCCTTTCACGCAGCTGCCGCCATATTCTCGCCTTTGCCGCCTTCCAGCGCCGACTCTTCCTCTCCTTTCACGCACCTGCCGCCATATTCTCGCCTTTGCCGCCTTCCACCGCCGAGTCTTCCTCTCCTTTCAGGTACGTGCCGCCATATTCTCGCCTTTGCCGCCTTCCAGCGCCGACTCTTCCTCTCCTTTCACGCAGTTGCCGCCATACTGTCGCCTTTGCCGCCTTCCAGCGCCGATTCTTCCTGTCCTTTCACGCACCTGCCGCCATATTCTCGCCTTTGCCGCCTTCCAGCGCCGACTCTTCCTCTCCTTTCACGCAGCTGCCGCCATATTCTCGCCTTTGCTGACTTCCACCACCGACTCTTCCTCTCCTTTCACGCACCTGCCGCCATATTCTCGCCTTTGCCGCCTTCCACTGCCGACTCTTCCCCTCCTTTCACTCACCTGCCGCCATATTTTCGCTTTTGCCGCCTTCCAGCGCCGACTCTTCCTCTCCTTTCAGGTACGTGCCGCCATATTCTCGCCTTTGCCGCCTTCCACTGCCGACTCTTCCCCTCCTTTCACGCACCTGCCGCCATATTTTCGCTTTTGCCGCCTTCCAGGGCCGACTCTTCCTCTCCTTTCAGGTACGTGCCGCCATATTCTCGCCTTTGCCGCCTTCCACCGCCGAGTCTTCCTCTCCTTTCACACAGTTGCCGCCATATTCTCGCCTTTGCCGCCTTCCACCGCCGACTCATCCTCTCCTTTCAGGTACATGCCGCCATATTCTCGCCTTTGCCGCCTTCCAGCGCTGACTCTTCCTCTTCTTTCAGGCAGTTGCCGCCATATTCTCGCCTTTGCCGCCTTCCACCGCCGACTCTTCCTCTCCTTTCAGGTACGTGCCGCCATATTCTCGCCTTTGCCGCCTTCCCGCGCCGACTCTTCCTCTCCTTTCAGGTACGTGCCGCCATATTCTCGCCTTTGCCGCCTTTCAGCGCCGACTCTTCCTGTCCTTTCAGGTACGTGCTGCCATATTCTCGCGTTTGCTGCCTTCCAGCGCCGACTCTTCCTCTCCTTTCCCGCAGTTGCCGCCATATTCTCGCCTTTGCCGCCTTCCAGCACAAAATCTTCCTCTCCTTTCACGCAGTTGCCGCCATATTCTCGCCTTTGCTGCCTTCCAGCGCCGACTTTTCCTCTCCTTTCACGGAGCTCCCGCCATATTCTTGCCTTTGCCGCCTTCCAGCGCCGACTTTTCCTCTCCTTTCACGCAGCTGCCGCCATATTCTCGCCTTTGCCGCCTTCCAGCGCCGACTCTTCCTGTCCTTTCACGCACCTGCCGCCATATTCTCGCCTTTGCCGCCTTCCACCGCCGAGTCTTCCTCTCCTTTCAGGTACGTGCCGCCATATTCTCGCCTTTGCCGCCTTCCAGCGCCGACTCTTCCTCTCCTTTCACGCAGTTGCCGCCATACTGTCGCCTTTGCCGCCTTCCAGCGCCGATTCTTCCTGTCCTTTCACGCACCTGCCGCCATATTCTCGCCTTTGCCGCCTTCCAGCGCCGACTCTTCCTCTCCTTTCACGCAGCTGCCGCCATATTCTCGCCTTTGCTGACTTCCACCACCGACTCTTCCTCTCCTTTCACGCACGTGCCGCCATATTCTCGCCTTTGCCGCCTTCCACTGCCGACTCTTCCCCTCCTTTCACGCACCTGCCGCCATATTTTCGCTTTTGCCGCCTTCCAGGGCCGACTCTTCCTCTCCTTTCAGGTACGTGCCGCCATATTCTCGCCTTTGCCGCCTTCCACCGCCGAGTCTTCCTCTCCTTTCACACAGTTGCCGCCATATTCTCGCCTTTGCCGCCTTCCACCGCCGACTCTTCCTCTCCTTTCAGGTACATGCCGCCATATTCTCGCCTTTGCCGCCTTCCAGCGCTGACTCTTCCTCTTCTTTCACGCAGTTGCCGCCATATTCTCGCCTTTGCCGCCTTCCAGCGCCGACTCTTCCTCTCCTTTCAGGTACGTGCCGCCATATTCTCGCCTTTGCCGCCTTCCCGCGCCGACTCTTCCTCTCCTTTCAGGTACGTGCCGCCATATTCTCGCCTTTGCCGCCTTTCAGCGCCGACTCTTCCTGTCCTTTCAGGTACGTGCTGCCATATTCTCGCGTTTGCTGCCTTCCAGCGCCGACTCTTCCTCTCCTTTCCCGCAGTTGCCGCCATATTCTCGCCTTTGCCGCCTTCCAGCACAAAATCTTCCTCTCCTTTCAGGTACTTGACGCCATATTCTCGCCTTTGCCGCCTTCCAGCGCCAAATCTTCCTCTCCTTTCACGCACCTGCCGCCATATTCTCGCCTTTGCCGCCTTCCACCGCCGACTCTTCCTCTCCTTTCACGCAGTTGCCGCCATATTCTCACCTTTGCCGCCTTCCACCGCCGACTCTTCCTCTCCTTTCCCACAGTTGCCGCCATATTCTCGCCTTTGCCGCCTTCCAGCACCGACTCTTCCTCTCCTTTCACGCAGCTGCCGCCATATTCTCGCCTTTGCCGCCTTCCAGCGCCGACTCTTCCGGTCATTTCACGCACCTGCCGACATATTCTCGCCTTTGCCGCCTTCCAGCGCCGACTCTTCCTCTCCTTTCAGGTACGTGCCGCCATATTCTCGCCTTTGCCGCCTAACAGCGCCGACTCTTCCTCTCCTGTCACGCAAATGCTGCCATATTCTCGCCTTTGCCGCCTTCCACCGCCGACTCTTCCTCTCCTTTGACGCAGCTGCCGCCATATTCTTGCATTTGCCGCCTTCCAGCGCCGACTCTTCCTCTCCTTTCACGCACCTGCCGCCATATTCTCGCCTTTGCCGCCTTCCACCGCCGAGTCTTCCTCTCCTTTCACGCACGGGCTGCCATATTCTCGCCTTTCCCGCCTTCCCGCGCCGACTCTTCCTCTCCTTTCACGCAGTTGCCGCCATATTCTCGCCTTTGCCGCCTTCCAGCGCCGACTCTTCCTCTCCTTTCACGCAGCTGCCGCCATATTCTCGCCTTTGCCGCCTTCCACCGCCGAGTCTTCCTCTGCTTTCACGCACCTGCCGCCATATTCTCGCCTTTGCTGCCTTCCAGCGCCGACTTTTCCTCTCCTTTCACGGAGCTGCCGCCATATTCTTGCCTTTGCCGCCTTCCAGCGCCGACTTTTCCTCTCCTTTCACGCAGCTGCCGCCATATTCTCGCCTTTGCCGCCTTCCAGCGCCGACTCTTCCTCTCCTTTCACGCACCTGCCGCCATATTCTCGCCTTTGCCGCCTTCCACCGCCGAGTCTTCCTCTCCTTTCAGGTACGTGCCGCCATATTCTCGCCTTTGCCGCCTTCCAGCGCCGACTCTTCCTCTCCTTTCACGCAGTTGCCGCCATACTGTCGCCTTTGCCGCCTTCCAGCGCCGATTCTTCCTGTCCTTTCACGCACCTGCCGCCATATTCTCGCCTTTGCCGCCTTCCAGCGCCGACTCTTCCTCTCCTTTCACGCAGCTGCCGCCATATTCTCGCCTTTGCTGACTTCCACCACCGACTCTTCCTCTCCTTTCACGCACGTGCCGCCATATTCTCGCCTTTGCCGCCTTCCACTGCCGACTCTTCCCCTCCTTTCACTCACCTGCCGCCATATTTTCGCTTTTGCCGCCTTCCAGCGCCGACTCTTCCTCTCCTTTCAGGTACGTGCCGCCATATTCTCGCCTTTGCCGCCTTCCACTGCCGACTCTTCCCCTCCTTTCACGCACCTGCCGCCATATTTTCGCTTTTGCCGCCTTCCAGGGCCGACTCTTCCTCTCCTTTCAGGTACGTGCCGCCATATTCTCGCCTTTGCCGCCTTCCACCGCCGAGTCTTCCTCTCCTTTCACACAGTTGCCGCCATATTCTCGCCTTTGCCGCCTTCCACCGCCGACTCATCCTCTCCTTTCAGGTACATGCCGCCATATTCTCGCCTTTGCCGCCTTCCAGCGCTGACTCTTCCTCTTCTTTCACGCAGTTGCCGCCATATTCTCGCCTTTGCCGCCTTCCAGCGCCGACTCTTCCTCTCCTTTCAGGTACGTGCCGCCATATTCTCGCCTTTGCCGCCTTCCCGCGCCGACTCTTCCTCTCCTTTCAGGTACGTGCCGCCATATTCTCGCCTTTGCCGCCTTTCAGCGCCGACTCTTCCTGTCCTTTCAGGTACGTGCTGCCATATTCTCGCGTTTGCTGCCTTCCAGCGCCGACTCTTCCTCTCCTTTCCCGCAGTTGCCGCCATATTCTCGCCTTTGCCGCCTTCCAGCACAAAATCTTCCTCTCCTTTCACGCAGTTGCCGCCATATTCTCGCCTTTGCCGCCTTCTACCGCCGACTCTTCCTCTCCTTTCACGCACCTGCCGCCATATTCTCGCCTTTGCCGCCTTCCACCGCCGACTTTTCCTCTCCTTTCTGGTACGTGCCGCCATATTCTTGACTTTGCCGCCTTCCAGCGCCGATTCTTCCTCTCCTTTCACGCACCTGCCGCCATATTCTCGCCTTTGCCGCCTTCCACCGCCGGCTCTTCCTCTCCTTTCACACAGTTGCCGCCATATTCTCGCCTTTGCCGCCTTCCAGCGCCGACTCTTCCTCTCCTTTCACGCACCTGCCGGCATATTCTCGCCTTTGCCGCCTTCCACCGCCGACTCTTCCTCTCCTTTCAGGTACGTGCCGCCATATTCTCGCCTTTGCCGCCTTCCAGCGCCGACTCTTCCTCTCCTTTCACGCACCTGCCGGCATATTCTCGCCTTTGCCGCCTTCCAGCGCCGACTCTTCCTCTCCTTTCACGCAGCTGCCGCCATATTCTCGCCTTTGCCGCCTTCCACCGCCGAGTCTTCCTCTGCTTTCACGCACCTGCCGCCATATTCTCGCCTTTGCTGCCTTCCAGCGCCGACTTTTCCTCTCCTTTCACGGAGCTCCCGCCATATTCTTGCCTTTGCCGCCTTCCAGCGCCGACTTTTCCTCTCCTTTCACGCAGCTGCCGCCATATTCTCGCCTTTGCCGCCTTCCAGCGCCGACTCTTCCTGTCCTTTCACGCACCTGCCGCCATATTCTCGCCTTTGCCGCCTTCCACCGCCGAGTCTTCCTCTCCTTTCAGGTACGTGCCGCCATATTCTCGCCTTTGCCGCCTTCCAGCGCCGACTCTTCCTCTCCTTTCACGCAGTTGCCGCCATACTGTCGCCTTTGCCGCCTTCCAGCGCCGATTCTTCCTGTCCTTTCACGCACCTGCCGCCATATTCTCGCCTTTGCCGCCTTCCAGCGCCGACTCTTCCTCTCCTTTCACGCAGCTGCCGCCATATTCTCGCCTTTGCTGACTTCCACCACCGACTCTTCCTCTCCTTTCACGCACGTGCCGCCATATTCTCGCCTTTGCCGCCTTCCACTGCCGACTCTTCCCCTCCTTTCACGCACCTGCCGCCATATTTTCGCTTTTGCCGCCTTCCAGCGCCGACTCTTCCTCTCCTTTCAGGTACGTGCCGCCATATTCTCGCCTTTGCCGCCTTCCACTGCCGACTCTTCCCCTCCTTTCACGCACCTGCCGCCATATTTTCGCTTTTGCCGCCTTCCAGGGCCGACTCTTCCTCTCCTTTCAGGTACGTGCCGCCATATTCTCGCCTTTGCCGCCTTCCACCGCCGAGTCTTCCTCTCCTTTCACACAGTTGCCGCCATATTCTCGCCTTTGCCGCCTTCCACCGCCGACTCATCCTCTCCTTTCAGGTACATGCCGCCATATTCTCGCCTTTGCCGCCTTCCAGCGCTGACTCTTCCTCTTCTTTCACGCAGTTGCCGCCATATTCTCGCCTTTGCCGCCTTCCAGCGCCGACTCTTCCTCTCCTTTCAGGTACGTGCCGCCATATTCTCGCCTTTGCCGCCTTCCCGCGCCGACTCTTCCTCTCCTTGCAGGTACGTGCCGCCATATTCTCGCCTTTGCCGCCTTTCAGCGCCGACTCTTCCTGTCCTTTCAGGTACGTGCTGCCATATTCTCGCGTTTGCTGCCTTCCAGCGCCGACTCTTCCTCTCCTTTCCCGCAGTTGCCGCCATATTCTCGCCTTTGCCGCCTTCCAGCACAAAATCTTCCTCTCCTTTCACGCAGTTGCCGCCATATTCTCGCCTTTGCCGCCTTCTACCGCCGACTCTTCCTCTCCTTTCACGCACCTGCCGCCATATTCTCGCCTTTGCCGCCTTCCACCGCCGACTTTTCCTCTCCTTTCTGGTACGTGCCGCCATATTCTTGACTTTGCCGCCTTCCAGCGCCGATTCTTCCTCTCCTTTCACGCACCTGCCGCCATATTCTCGCCTTTGCCGCCTTCCACCGCCGGCTCTTCCTCTCCTTTCACACAGTTGCCGCCATATTCTCGCCTTTGCCGCCTTCCAGCGCCGACTCTTCCTCTCCTTTCACGCACCTGCCGGCATATTCTCGCCTTTGCCGCCTTCCACCGCCGACTCTTCCTCTCCTTTCAGGTACGTGCCGCCATATTCTCGCCTTTGCCGCCTTCCAGCGCCGACTCTTCCTCTCCTTTCACGCAGTTGCCGCCATATTCTCGCCTTTGCCGCCTTCCAGCGCCGACTCTTCCTCTCCTTTCACGCAGCTGCCGCCATATTCTCGCCTTTGCCGCCTTCCACCGCCGAGTCTTCCTCTGCTTTCACGCACCTGCCGCCATATTCTCGCCTTTGCTGCCTTCCAGCGCCGACTTTTCCTCTCCTTTCACGGAGCTCCCGCGATATTCTTGCCTTTGCCGCCTTCCAGCGCCGACTTTTCCTCTCCTTTCACGCAGCTGCCGCCATATTCTCGCCTTTGCCGCCTTCCAGCGCCGACTCTTCCTGTCCTTTCACGCACCTGCCGCCATATTCTCGCCTTTGCCGCCTTCCACCGCCGAGTCTTCCTCTCCTTTCAGGTACGTGCCGCCATATTCTCGCCTTTGCCGCCTTCCAGCGCCGACTCTTCCTCTCCTTTCACGCAGTTGCCGCCATACTGTCGCCTTTGCCGCCTTCCAGCGCCGATTCTTCCTGTCCTTTCACGCACCTGCCGCCATATTCTCGCCTTTGCCGCCTTCCAGCGCCGACTCTTCCTCTCCTTTCACGCAGCTGCCGCCATATTCTCGCCTTTGCTGACTTCCACCACCGACTCTTCCTCTCCTTTCACGCACGTGCCGCCATATTCTCGCCTTTGCCGCCTTCCACTGCCGACTCTTCCCCTCCTTTCACGCACCTGCCGCCATATTTTCGCTTTTGCCGCCTTCCAGCGCCGACTCTTCCTCTCCTTTCAGGTACGTGCCGCCATATTCTCGCCTTTGCCGCCTTCCACCGCCGAGTCTTCCTCTCCTTTCACACAGTTGCCGCCATATTCTCGCCTTTGCCGCCTTCCACCGCCGACTCATCCTCTCCTTTCAGGTACATGCCGCCATATTCTCGCCTTTGCCGCCTTCCAGCGCTGACTCTTCCTCTTCTTTCACGCAGTTGCCGCCATATTCTCGCCTTTGCCGCCTTCCAGCGCCGACTCTTCCTCTCCTTTCAGGTACGTGCCGCCATATTCTCGCCTTTGCCGCCTTCCCGCGCCGACTCTTCCTCTCCTTTCAGGTACGTGCCGCCATATTCTCGCCTTTGCCGCCTTTCAGCGCCGACTCTTCCTGTCCTTTCAGGTACGTGCTGCCATATTCTCGCGTTTGCTGCCTTCCAGCGCCGACTCTTCCTCTCCTTTCCCGCAGTTGCCGCCATATTCTCGCCTTTGCTGACTTCCACCACCGACTCTTCCTCTCCTTTCACGCACGTGCCGCCATATTCTCGCCTTTGCCGCCTTCCACTGCCGACTCTTCCCCTCCTTTCACGCACCTGCCGCCATATTTTCGCTTTTGCCGCCTTCCAGCGCCGACTCTTCCTCTCCTTTCAGGTACGTGCCGCCATATTCTCGCCTTTGCCGCCTTCCACTGCCGACTCTTCCCCTCCTTTCACGCACCTGCCGCCATATTTTCGCTTTTGCCGCCTTCCAGGGCCGACTCTTCCTCTCCTTTCAGGTACGTGCCGCCATATTCTCGCCTTTGCCGCCTTCCACCGCCGAGTCTTCCTCTCCTTTCACACAGTTGCCGCCATATTCTCGCCTTTGCCGCCTTCCACCGCCGACTCATCCTCTCCTTTCAGGTACATGCCGCCATATTCTCGCCTTTGCCGCCTTCCAGCGCTGACTCTTCCTCTTCTTTCACGCAGTTGCCGCCATATTCTCGCCTTTGCCGCCTTCCAGCGCCGACTCTTCCTCTCCTTTCAGGTACGTGCCGCCATATTCTCGCCTTTGCCGCCTTCCCGCGCCGACTCTTCCTCTCCTTGCAGGTACGTGCCGCCATATTCTCGCCTTTGCCGCCTTTCAGCGCCGACTCTTCCTGTCCTTTCAGGTACGTGCTGCCATATTCTCGCGTTTGCTGCCTTCCAGCGCCGACTCTTCCTCTCCTTTCCCGCAGTTGCCGCCATATTCTCGCCTTTGCCGCCTTCCAGCACAAAATCTTCCTCTCCTTTCACGCAGTTGCCGCCATATTCTCGCCTTTGCCGCCTTCTACCGCCGACTCTTCCTCTCCTTTCACGCACCTGCCGCCATATTCTCGCCTTTGCCGCCTTCCACCGCCGACTTTTCCTCTCCTTTCTGGTACGTGCCGCCATATTCTTGACTTTGCCGCCTTCCAGCGCCGATTCTTCCTCTCCTTTCACGCACCTGCCGCCATATTCTCGCCTTTGCCGCCTTCCACCGCCGGCTCTTCCTCTCCTTTCACACAGTTGCCGCCATATTCTCGCCTTTGCCGCCTTCCAGCGCCGACTCTTCCTCTCCTTTCACGCACCTGCCGGCATATTCTCGCCTTTGCCGCCTTCCACCGCCGACTCTTCCTCTCCTTTCAGGTACGTGCCGCCATATTCTCGCCTTTGCCGCCTTCCAGCGCCGACTCTTCCTCTCCTTTCACGCAGTTGCCGCCATATTCTCGCCTTTGCCGCCTTCCAGCGCCGACTCTTCCTCTCCTTTCACGCAGCTGCCGCCATATTCTCGCCTTTGCCGCCTTCCACCGCCGAGTCTTCCTCTGCTTTCACGCACCTGCCGCCATATTCTCGCCTTTGCTGCCTTCCAGCGCCGACTTTTCCTCTCCTTTCACGGAGCTCCCGCGATATTCTTGCCTTTGCCGCCTTCCAGCGCCGACTTTTCCTGTCCTTTCACGCAGCTGCCGCCATATTCTCGCCTTTGCCGCCTTCCAGCGCCGACTCTTCCTGTCCTTTCACGCACCTGCCGCCATATTCTCGCCTTTGCCGCCTTCCACCGCCGAGTCTTCCTCTCCTTTCAGGTACGTGCCGCCATATTCTCGCCTTTGCCGCCTTCCAGCGCCGACTCTTCCTCTCCTTTCACGCAGTTGCCGCCATACTGTCGCCTTTGCCGCCTTCCAGCGCCGATTCTTCCTGTCCTTTCACGCACCTGCCGCCATATTCTCGCCTTTGCCGCCTTCCAGCGCCGACTCTTCCTCTCCTTTCACGCAGCTGCCGCCATATTCTCGCCTTTGCTGACTTCCACCACCGACTCTTCCTCTCCTTTCACGCACGTGCCGCCATATTCTCGCCTTTGCCGCCTTCCACTGCCGACTCTTCCCCTCCTTTCACGCACCTGCCGCCATATTTTCGCTTTTGCCGCCTTCCAGCGCCGACTCTTCCTCTCCTTTCAGGTACGTGCCGCCATATTCTCGCCTTTGCCGCCTTCCACCGCCGAGTCTTCCTCTCCTTTCACACAGTTGCCGCCATATTCTCGCCTTTGCCGCCTTCCACCGCCGACTCATCCTCTCCTTTCAGGTACATGCCGCCATATTCTCGCCTTTGCCGCCTTCCAGCGCTGACTCTTCCTCTTCTTTCACGCAGTTGCCGCCATATTCTCGCCTTTGCCGCCTTCCAGCGCCGACTCTTCCTCTCCTTTCAGGTACGTGCCGCCATATTCTCGCCTTTGCCGCCTTCCCGCGCCGACTCTTCCTCTCCTTTCAGGTACGTGCCGCCATATTCTCGCCTTTGCCGCCTTTCAGCGCCGACTCTTCCTGTCCTTTCAGGTACGTGCTGCCATATTCTCGCGTTTGCTGCCTTCCAGCGCCGACTCTTCCTCTCCTTTCCCGCAGTTGCCGCCATATTCTCGCCTTTGCCGCCTTCCAGCACAAAATCTTCCTCTCCTTTCAGGTACTTGACGCCATATTCTCGCCTTTGCCGCCTTCCAGCGCCAAATCTTCCTCTCCTTTCATGCACCTGCCGCCATATTCTCGCCTTGGCCGCCTTCCACCGCCGACTCTTCCTCTCCTTTCACGCAGTTGCCGCCATATTCTCACCTTTGCCGCCTTCCACCGCCGACTCTTCCTCTCCTTTCCCACAGTTGCCGCCATATTCTCGCCTTTGCCGCCTTCCAGCACCGACTCTTCCTCTCCTTTCACGCAGCTGCCGCCATATTCTCGCCTTTGCCGCCTTCCAGCGCCGACTCTTCCGGTCATTTCACGCACCTGCCGACATATTCTCGCCTTTGCCGCCTTCCACCGCCGACTCTTCCTCTCCTTTCAGGTACGTGCCGCCATATTCTCGCCTTTGCCGCCTAACAGCGCAGACTCTTCCTCTCCTGTCACGCAAATGCTGCCATATTCTCGCCTTTGCCGCCTTCCACCGCCGACTCTTCCTCTCCTTTGACGCAGCTGCCGCCATATTCTTGCATTTGCCGCCTTCCAGCGCCGACTCTTCCTCTCCTTTCACGCACCTGCCGCCATATTCTCGCCTTTGCCGCCTTCCACCGCCGAGTCTTCCTCTCCTTTCACGCACGGGCTGCCATATTCTCGCCTTTGCCGCCTTCCCGCGCCGACTCTTCCTCTCCTTTCAGGTACGGGCCGCCATATTCTCGCCTTTGCCGCCTTCAGCGCCGACTCTTCCTCTCCTTTCACGCAGTTGCCGCCATATTCTCGCCTTTGCCGCCTTCCAGCGCCGACTCTTCCTCTCCTTTCACGCAGCTGCCGCCATATTCTCGCCTTTGCCGCCTTCCACCGCCGAGTCTTCCTCTGCTTTCACGCACCTGCCGCCATATTCTCGCCTTTGCTGCCTTCCAGCGCCGACTTTTCCTCTCCTTTCACGGAGCTGCCGCCATATTCTTGCCTTTGCCGCCTTCCAGCGCCGACTTTTCCTCTCCTTTCACGCAGCTGCCGCCATATTCTCGCCTTTGCCGCCTTCCAGCGCCGACTCTTCCTCTCCTTTCACGCACCTGCCGCCATATTCTCGCCTTTGCCGCCTTCCACCGCCGAGTCTTCCTCTCCTTTCAGGTACGTGCCGCCATATTCTCGCCTTTGCCGCCTTCCAGCGCCGAGTCTTCCTCTCCTTTCACGCAGTTGCCGCCATACTGTCGCCTTTGCCGCCTTCCAGCGCCGATTCTTCCTGTCCTTTCACGCACCTGCCGCCATATTCTCGCCTTTGCCGCCTTCCAGCGCCGACTCTTCCTCTCCTTTCACGCAGCTGCCGCCATATTCTCGCCTTTGCTGACTTCCACCACCGACTCTTCCTCTCCTTTCACGCACGTGCCGCCATATTCTCGCCTTTGCCGCCTTCCACTGCCGACTCTTCCCCTCCTTTCACGCACCTGCCGCCATATTTTCGCTTTTGCCGCCTTCCAGCGCCGACTCTTCCTCTCCTTTCAGGTACGTGCCGCCATATTCTCGCCTTTGCCGCCTTCCACCGCCGAGTCTTCCTCTCCTTTCACACAGTTGCCGCCATATTCTCGCCTTTGCCGCCTTCCACCGCCGACTCATCCTCTCCTTTCAGGTACATGCCGCCATATTCTCGCCTTTGCCGCCTTCCAGCGCTGACTCTTCCTCTTCTTTCACGCAGTTGCCGCCATATTCTCGCCTTTGCCGCCTTCCAGCGCCGACTCTTCCTCTCCTTTCAGGTACGTGCCGCCATATTCTCGCCTTTGCCGCCTTCCCGCGCCGACTCTTCCTCTCCTTTCAGGTACGTGCCGCCATATTCTCGCCTTTGCCGCCTTTCAGCGCAGACTCTTCCTGTCGTTTCAGGTACGTGCTGCCATATTCTCGCGTTTGCTGCCTTCCAGCGCCGACTCTTCCTCTCCTTTCCCGCAGTTGCCGCCATATTCTCGCCTTTGCCGCCTTCCAGCACAAAATCTTCCTCTCCTTTCAGGTACTTGACGCCATATTCTCGCCTTTGCCGCCTTCCAGCGCCGACTCTTCCTGTCCTTTCACGCACCTGCCGCCATATTCTCGCCTTTGCCGCCTTCCACCGCCGACTCTTCCTCTCCTTTCACGCAGTTGCCGCCATATTCTCACCTTTGCCGCCTTCCACCGCCGACTCTTCCTCTCCTTTCCCACAGTTGCCGCCATATTCTCGCCTTTGCCGCCTTCCAGCACCGACTCTTCCTCTCCTTTCAGGTACGTGCCGCCATATTCTCGCCTTTGCCGCCTTCCAGCGCCGACTCTTCCGGTCATTTCACGCACCTGCCGACATATTCTCGCCTTTGCCGCCTTCCACCGCCGACTCTTCCTCTCCTTTCAGGTACGTGCCGCCATATTCTCGCCTTTGCCGCCTAACAGCGCCGACTCTTCCTCTCCTGTCACGCAAATGCTGCCATATTCTCGCCTTTGCCGCCTTCCACCGCCGACTCTTCCTCTACTTTCACGCAGCTGCCGCCATATTCTTGCATTTGCCGCCTTCCAGCGCCGACTCTTCCTCTCCTTTCACGCACCTGCCGCCATATTCTCGCCTTTGCCGCCTTCCACCGCCGAGTCTTCCTCTCCTTTCACGCACGGGCTGCCATATTCTCGCCTTTGCCGCCTTCCCGCGCCGACTCTTCCTCTCCTTTCAGGTACGGGCCGCCATATTCTCGCCTTTGCCGCCTTCCAGCGCCGACTCTTCCTCTCCTTTCACGCAGTTGCCGCCATACTGTCGGCTTTGCCGCCTTCCAGCGCCGATTCTTCCTGTCCTTTCACGAACCTGCTGCCATATTCTCGCCTTTGACGCCTTCCAGCGCCGACTCTTCCTCTCCTTTCACGCAGTTGCCGCCATATTCTTGCCTTTGCCGCCTTCCAGCGCCGATTCTTCCTCTCCTTTCACGCAGTTGCCGCCATATTCTCGCCTTTGCCGCCTTCTACCGCCGACTCTTCCTCTCCTTTCACGCACCTGCCGCCATATTCTCGCATTTGCCGCGTTCAACCGCCGACTTTTCCTCTCCTTTCAGGTACATGCCGCCATATTCTTGACTTTGCCGCCTTCCAGCGCCGACTCTTCCTCTCCTTTCACGCACCTGCCGCCATATTCTCGCCTTTGCCGCCTTCCAGCGCCGAATCTTCCTCTCCTTTCACACAGTTGCCGCCATATTCTCGCCTTTGCCGCCTTCCAGCGCCGACTCTTCCTCTCCTTTCACGCACCTGCCGGCATATTCTCGCCTTTGCCGCCTTCCAGCGCTGACTCTTCCTCTCCTTTCAGGTACGTGCCGCCATATTCTCGCCTTTGCCGCCTTCCAGCGCCGACTCTTCCTCTCCTTTCACGCAGTTGCCGCCATACTGTCGGCTTTGCCGCCTTCCAGCGCCGATTCTTCCTGTCCTTTCACGAACCTGCTGCCATATTCTCGCCTTTGCCGCCTTCCACCGCCGAGTCTTCCTCTCCTTTCACACAGTTGCCGCCATATTCTCGCCTTTGCCGCCTTCCACCGCCGACTCATCCTCTCCTTTCAGGTACATGCCGCCATATTCTCGCCTTTGCCGCCTTCCAGCGCTGACTCTTCCTCTTCTTTCACGCAGTTGCCGCCATATTCTCGCCTTTGCCGCCTTCCAGCGCCGACTCTTCCTCTCCTTTCAGGTACGTGCCGCCATATTCTCGCCTTTGCCGCCTTCCCGCGCCGACTCTTCCTCTCCTTTCAGGTACGTGCCGCCATATTCTCGCCTTTGCCGCCTTTCAGCGCCGACTCTTCCTGTCCTTTCAGGTACGTGCTGCCATATTCTCGCGTTTGCTGCCTTCCAGCGCCGACTCTTCCTCTCCTTTCCCGCAGTTGCCGCCATATTCTCGCCTTTGCTGACTTCCACCACCGACTCTTCCTCTCCTTTCACGCACGTGCCGCCATATTCTCGCCTTTGCCGCCTTCCACTGCCGACTCTTCCCCTCCTTTCACGCACCTGCCGCCATATTTTCGCTTTTGCCGCCTTCCAGCGCCGACTCTTCCTCTCCTTTCAGGTACGTGCCGCCATATTCTCGCCTTTGCCGCCTTCCACTGCCGACTCTTCCCCTCCTTTCACGCACCTGCCGCCATATTTTCGCTTTTGCCGCCTTCCAGGGCCGACTCTTCCTCTCCTTTCAGGTACGTGCCGCCATATTCTCGCCTTTGCCGCCTTCCACCGCCGAGTCTTCCTCTCCTTTCACACAGTTGCCGCCATATTCTCGCCTTTGCCGCCTTCCACCGCCGACTCATCCTCTCCTTTCAGGTACATGCCGCCATATTCTCGCCTTTGCCGCCTTCCAGCGCTGACTCTTCCTCTTCTTTCACGCAGTTGCCGCCATATTCTCGCCTTTGCCGCCTTCCAGCGCCGACTCTTCCTCTCCTTTCAGGTACGTGCCGCCATATTCTCGCCTTTGCCGCCTTCCCGCGCCGACTCTTCCTCTCCTTGCAGGTACGTGCCGCCATATTCTCGCCTTTGCCGCCTTTCAGCGCCGACTCTTCCTGTCCTTTCAGGTACGTGCTGCCATATTCTCGCGTTTGCTGCCTTCCAGCGCCGACTCTTCCTCTCCTTTCCCGCAGTTGCCGCCATATTCTCGCCTTTGCTGCCTTCCAGCACAAAATCTTCCTCTCCTTTCACGCAGTTGCCGCCATATTCTCGCCTTTGCCGCCTTCTACCGCCGACTCTTCCTCTCCTTTCACGCACCTGCCGCCATATTCTCGCCTTTGCCGCCTTCCACCGCCGACTTTTCCTCTCCTTTCTGGTACGTGCCGCCATATTCTTGACTTTGCCGCCTTCCAGCGCCGATTCTTCCTCTCCTTTCACGCACCTGCCGCCATATTCTCGCCTTTGCCGCCTTCCACCGCCGGCTCTTCCTCTCCTTTCACACAGTTGCCGCCATATTCTCGCCTTTGCCGCCTTCCAGCGCCGACTCTTCCTCTCCTTTCACGCACCTGCCGGCATATTCTCGCCTTTGCCGCCTTCCACCGCCGACTCTTCCTCTCCTTTCAGGTACGTGCCGCCATATTCTCGCCTTTGCCGCCTTCCAGCGCCGACTCTTCCTCTCCTTTCACGCAGTTGCCGCCATATTCTCGCCTTTGCCGCCTTCCAGCGCCGACTCTTCCTCTCCTTTCACGCAGCTGCCGCCATATTCTCGCCTTTGCCGCCTTCCACCGCCGAGTCTTCCTCTGCTTTCACGCACCTGCCGCCATATTCTCGCCTTTGCTGCCTTCCAGCGCCGACTTTTCCTCTCCTTTCACGGAGCTCCCGCGATATTCTTGCCTTTGCCGCCTTCCAGCGCCGACTTTTCCTCTCCTTTCACGCAGCTGCCGCCATATTCTCGCCTTTGCCGCCTTCCAGCGCCGACTCTTCCTGTCCTTTCACGCACCTGCCGCCATATTCTCGCCTTTGCCGCCTTCCACCGCCGAGTCTTCCTCTCCTTTCAGGTACGTGCCGCCATATTCTCGCCTTTGCCGCCTTCCAGCGCCGACTCTTCCTCTCCTTTCACGCAGTTGCCGCCATACTGTCGCCTTTGCCGCCTTCCAGCGCCGATTCTTCCTGTCCTTTCACGCACCTGCCGCCATATTCTCGCCTTTGCCGCCTTCCAGCGCCGACTCTTCCTCTCCTTTCACGCAGCTGCCGCCATATTCTCGCCTTTGCTGACTTCCACCACCGACTCTTCCTCTCCTTTCACGCACGTGCCGCCATATTCTCGCCTTTGCCGCCTTCCACTGCCGACTCTTCCCCTCCTTTCACGCACCTGCCGCCATATTTTCGCTTTTGCCGCCTTCCAGCGCCGACTCTTCCTCTCCTTTCAGGTACGTGCCGCCATATTCTCGCCTTTGCCGCCTTCCACCGCCGAGTCTTCCTCTCCTTTCACACAGTTGCCGCCATATTCTCGCCTTTGCCGCCTTCCACCGCCGACTCATCCTCTCCTTTCAGGTACATGCCGCCATATTCTCGCCTTTGCCGCCTTCCAGCGCTGACTCTTCCTCTTCTTTCACGCAGTTGCCGCCATATTCTCGCCTTTGCCGCCTTCCAGCGCCGACTCTTCCTCTCCTTTCAGGTACGTGCCGCCATATTCTCGCCTTTGCCGCCTTCCCGCGCCGACTCTTCCTCTCCTTTCAGGTACGTGCCGCCATATTCTCGCCTTTGCCGCCTTTCAGCGCCGACTCTTCCTGTCCTTTCAGGTACGTGCTGCCATATTCTCGCGTTTGCTGCCTTCCAGCGCCGACTCTTCCTCTCCTTTCCCGCAGTTGCCGCCATATTCTCGCCTTTGCCGCCTTCCAGCACAAAATCTTCCTCTCCTTTCAGGTACTTGACGCCATATTCTCGCCTTTGCCGCCTTCCAGCGCCAAATCTTCCTCTCCTTTCATGCACCTGCCGCCATATTCTCGCCTTGGCCGCCTTCCACCGCCGACTCTTCCTCTCCTTTCACGCAGTTGCCGCCATATTCTCACCTTTGCCGCCTTCCACCGCCGACTCTTCCTCTCCTTTCCCACAGTTGCCGCCATATTCTCGCCTTTGCCGCCTTCCAGCACCGACTCTTCCTCTCCTTTCACGCAGCTGCCGCCATATTCTCGCCTTTGCCGCCTTCCAGCGCCGACTCTTCCGGTCATTTCACGCACCTGCCGACATATTCTCGCCTTTGCCGCCTTCCACCGCCGACTCTTCCTCTCCTTTCAGGTACGTGCCGCCATATTCTCGCCTTTGCCGCCTAACAGCGCAGACTCTTCCTCTCCTGTCACGCAAATGCTGCCATATTCTCGCCTTTGCCGCCTTCCACCGCCGACTCTTCCTCTCCTTTGACGCAGCTGCCGCCATATTCTTGCATTTGCCGCCTTCCAGCGCCGACTCTTCCTCTCCTTTCACGCACCTGCCGCCATATTCTCGCCTTTGCCGCCTTCCACCGCCGAGTCTTCCTCTCCTTTCACGCACGGGCTGCCATATTCTCGCCTTTGCCGCCTTCCCGCGCCGACTCTTCCTCTCCTTTCAGGTACGGGCCGCCATATTCTCGCCTTTGCCGCCTTCAGCGCCGACTCTTCCTCTCCTTTCACGCAGTTGCCGCCATATTCTCGCCTTTGCCGCCTTCCAGCGCCGACTCTTCCTCTCCTTTCACGCAGCTGCCGCCATATTCTCGCCTTTGCCGCCTTCCACCGCCGAGTCTTCCTCTGCTTTCACGCACCTGCCGCCATATTCTCGCCTTTGCTGCCTTCCAGCGCCGACTTTTCCTCTCCTTTCACGGAGCTGCCGCCATATTCTTGCCTTTGCCGCCTTCCAGCGCCGACTTTTCCTCTCCTTTCACGCAGCTGCCGCCATATTCTCGCCTTTGCCGCCTTCCAGCGCCGACTCTTCCTCTCCTTTCACGCACCTGCCGCCATATTCTCGCCTTTGCCGCCTTCCACCGCCGAGTCTTCCTCTCCTTTCAGGTACGTGCCGCCATATTCTCGCCTTTGCCGCCTTCCAGCGCCGAGTCTTCCTCTCCTTTCACGCAGTTGCCGCCATACTGTCGCCTTTGCCGCCTTCCAGCGCCGATTCTTCCTGTCCTTTCACGCACCTGCCGCCATATTCTCGCCTTTGCCGCCTTCCAGCGCCGACTCTTCCTCTCCTTTCACGCAGCTGCCGCCATATTCTCGCCTTTGCTGACTTCCACCACCGACTCTTCCTCTCCTTTCACGCACGTGCCGCCATATTCTCGCCTTTGCCGCCTTCCACTGCCGACTCTTCCCCTCCTTTCACGCACCTGCCGCCATATTTTCGCTTTTGCCGCCTTCCAGCGCCGACTCTTCCTCTCCTTTCAGGTACGTGCCGCCATATTCTCGCCTTTGCCGCCTTCCACCGCCGAGTCTTCCTCTCCTTTCACACAGTTGCCGCCATATTCTCGCCTTTGCCGCCTTCCACCGCCGACTCATCCTCTCCTTTCAGGTACATGCCGCCATATTCTCGCCTTTGCCGCCTTCCAGCGCTGACTCTTCCTCTTCTTTCACGCAGTTGCCGCCATATTCTCGCCTTTGCCGCCTTCCAGCGCCGACTCTTCCTCTCCTTTCAGGTACGTGCCGCCATATTCTCGCCTTTGCCGCCTTCCCGCGCCGACTCTTCCTCTCCTTTCAGGTACGTGCCGCCATATTCTCGCCTTTGCCGCCTTTCAGCGCAGACTCTTCCTGTCCTTTCAGGTACGTGCTGCCATATTCTCGCGTTTGCTGCCTTCCAGCGCCGACTCTTCCTCTCCTTTCCCGCAGTTGCCGCCATATTCTCGCCTTTGCCGCCTTCCAGCACAAAATCTTCCTCTCCTTTCAGGTACTTGACGCCATATTCTCGCCTTTGCCGCCTTCCAGCGCCGACTCTTCCTGTCCTTTCACGCACCTGCCGCCATATTCTCGCCTTTGCCGCCTTCCACCGCCGACTCTTCCTCTCCTTTCACGCAGTTGCCGCCATATTCTCACCTTTGCCGCCTTCCACCGCCGACTCTTCCTCTCCTTTCCCACAGTTGCCGCCATATTCTCGCCTTTGCCGCCTTCCAGCACCGACTCTTCCTCTCCTTTCAGGTACGTGCCGCCATATTCTCGCCTTTGCCGCCTTCCAGCGCCGACTCTTCCGGTCATTTCACGCACCTGCCGACATATTCTCGCCTTTGCCGCCTTCCACCGCCGACTCTTCCTCTCCTTTCAGGTACGTGCCGCCATATTCTCGCCTTTGCCGCCTAACAGCGCCGACTCTTCCTCTCCTGTCACGCAAATGCTGCCATATTCTCGCCTTTGCCGCCTTCCACCGCCGACTCTTCCTCTACTTTCACGCAGCTGCCGCCATATTCTTGCATTTGCCGCCTTCCAGCGCCGACTCTTCCTCTCCTTTCACGCACCTGCCGCCATATTCTCGCCTTTGCCGCCTTCCACCGCCGAGTCTTCCTCTCCTTTCACGCACGGGCTGCCATATTCTCGCCTTTGCCGCCTTCCCGCGCCGACTCTTCCTCTCCTTTCAGGTACGGGCCGCCATATTCTCGCCTTTGCCGCCTTCCAGCGCCGACTCTTCCTCTCCTTTCACGCAGTTGCCGCCATACTGTCGGCTTTGCCGCCTTCCAGCGCCGATTCTTCCTGTCCTTTCACGAACCTGCTGCCATATTCTCGCCTTTGACGCCTTCCAGCGCCGACTCTTCCTCTCCTTTCACGCAGTTGCCGCCATATTCTTGCCTTTGCCGCCTTCCAGCGCCGATTCTTCCTCTCCTTTCACGCAGTTGCCGCCATATTCTCGCCTTTGCCGCCTTCTACCGCCGACTCTTCCTCTCCTTTCACGCACCTGCCGCCATATTCTCGCATTTGCCGCCTTCAACCGCCGACTTTTCCTCTCCTTTCAGGTACATGCCGCCATATTCTTGACTTTGCCGCCTTCCAGCGCCGACTCTTCCTCTCCTTTCACGCACCTGCCGCCATATTCTCGCCTTTGCCGCCTTCCAGCGCCGAATCTTCCTCTCCTTTCACACAGTTGCCGCCATATTCTCGCCTTTGCCGCCTTCCAGCGCCGACTCTTCCTCTCCTTTCACGCACCTGCCGGCATATTCTCGCCTTTGCCGCCTTCCAGCGCTGACTCTTCCTCTCCTTTCAGGTACGTGCCGCCATATTCTCGCCTTTGCCGCCTTCCAGCGCCGACTCTTCCTCTCCTTTCACGCAGTTGCCGCCATACTGTCGGCTTTGCCGCCTTCCAGCGCCGATTCTTCCTGTCCTTTCACGAACCTGCTGCCATATTCTCGCCTTTGCCGCCTTCCCGCGCCGACTCTTCCTCTCCTTTCAGGTACGTGCCGCCATATTCTCGCCTTTGCCGCCTTCCAGCGCCGACTCTTCCTCTCCTTTCACGCAGTTGCCACGATATTCTTGCCTTTGCCGCCTTCCAGCGCCGATTCTTCCTCTCCTTTCACGCAGTTGCCGCCATATTCTCGCCTTTGCCGCCTTCTACCGCCGACTCTTCCTCTCCTTTCACGCACCTGCCGCCATATTCTCGCCTTTGCCGCCTTCCACCGCCGACTCTTCCTCTCCTTTCACGGAGCTGCCGCCATATTCTCGCCTTTGCCGCCTTCCCGCGCCGACTCTTCCTCTCCTTTCAGGTACGTGCCGCCATATTCTCGCCTTTGCCGCCTTCCACCGCCGACTCTTCCTCTCCTTTGAGGTTGTGTCGCCATATTCTCGCCTTTGCTGCCTTCCACTGCCGACTCTTCCTCTCCTTTCACGCAGTTGCCGCCATATTCTCGCCTTTGCCGCCTTCTAGCGCCGACTCTTCCTCTCCTTTCGGGTACGTGCCGCCATATTCTCGGCTTTGCCGCCTTCCAGCGCCGACTCTTCCTCTCCTTTCATGCACGGGCTGCCATATTCTCGCCTTTGCTGCCTTCCAGCGCCGACTCTTCCTCTCCTTTCACGCAGTTGCCGCCATATGCTCGCCTTTGCCGCCTTCCACCGCCGACTCTTCCTCTCCTTTCACGCCCCTGCCGCCATATTCTCGCCTTTGCTGCCTTCCAGCGCCGACTCTTCCTCTCCTTTCAGGTACGTGCCGCCATATTCTCGGCTTTGCCGCCTTCCAGCGCCGACTCTTCCTCTCCTTTCAGGTACGTGCCGCCATATTCTCGGCTTTGCCGCCTTCCACCGCCGACTCTTCCTCTCCTTTCACGCACCTGCCGCCATATTCTCGCCTTTGCCGCCTTCCACCGCCGACTCTTCCTCTCATTTCACGCACCTGCCGCCATATTCTCGCCTTTGACGCCTTCCAGCGCCGACTCTTCCTCTCCTTTCAGGTACGTGCCGCCATATTCTCGCGTTTGCCGCCTTCCAGCGCCAAATCTTCCTCTCCTTTCAGGTACGTGCCGCCATATTCTCGCCTTTGCCGCCTTCCAGCGCTGACTCTTCCTGTCCTTTCAGGTACGTGCCGCCATATTCTCGCCTTTGCCGCCTTCCAGCGCTGACTCTTCCTCTCCTTTCAGGTACTTGCCGCGATATTCTCGGCTTTGCTGCCGTCCAGCGCCGACTCTTCCTCTCCTTTCAGGTACGTGCCGCCATATTCTCGGCTTTGCCGCCTTCCAGCGCCGACTCTTCCTCTCCTTTCACGCACCTGCCGCCATATTCTCGCCTTTGCCGCCTTCCAGCGCCGACTCTTCCTCTCCTTTCACGCAGTTGCCGCCATACTGTCGCCTTTGCCGCCTTCCAGCGCCGATTCTTCCTGTCCTTTCACGCACCTGCCGCCATATTCTCGCCTTTGCCGCCTTCCAGCGCCGACTCTTCCTCTCCTTTCACGCACCTGCCGGCATATTCTCGCCTTTGCCGCCTTCCACCGCCGACTCTTCCTCTCCTTTCAGGTACGTGCCGCCATATTCTCGCCTTTGCCGCCTTCCAGCGCCGACTCTTCCTCTCCTTTCACGCAGTTGCCGCCATATTCTCGCCTTTGCCGCCTTCCAGCGCCGACTCTTCCTCTCCTTTCACGCTCCTGCCGCTATATTCTCGCCTTTGCCGCCTTCCACCGCCGAGTCTTCCTCTGCTTTCACGCACCTGCCGCCATATTCTCGCCTTTGCTGCCTTCCAGCGCCGACTTTTCCCCTCCTTTCACGGAGCTGCCGCCATATTCTTGCCTTTGCCGCCTTCCAGCGCCGACTTTTCCTCTCCTTTCACGCAGCTGCCGCCATATTCTCGCCTTTGCCGCCTTCCAGCGCCGACTCTTCCTCTCCTTTCACGCACCTGCCGCCATATTCTCGCCTTTGCCGCCTTCCACCGCCGAGTCTTCCTCTCCTTTCAGGTACGTGCCGCCATATTCTCGCCTTTGCCGCCTTCCAGCGCCGACTCTTCCTCTCCTTTCACGCAGTTGCCGCCATACTGTCGCCTTTGCCGCCTTCCAGCGCCGATTCTTCCTGTCCTTTCACGCACCTGCCGCCATATTCTCGCCTTTGCCGCCTTCCAGCGCCGACTCTTCCTCTCCTTTCACGCAGCTGCCGCCATATTCTCGCCTTTGCTGACTTCCACCACCGACTCTTCCTCTCCTTTCACGCACGTGCCGCCATATTCTCGCCTTTGCCGCCTTCCACTGCCGACTCTTCCCCTCCTTTCACGCACCTGCCGCCATATTTTCGCTTTTGCCGCCTTCCAGCGCCGACTCTTCCTGTCCTTTCAGGTACGTGCCGCCATATTCTCGCCTTTGCCGCCTTCCACCGCCGAGTCTTCCTCTCCTTTCACACAGTTGCCGCCATATTCTCGCCTTTGCCGCCTTCCACCGCCGACTCATCCTCTCCTTTCAGGTACATGCCGCCATATTCTCGCCTTTGCCGCCTTCCAGCGCTGACTCTTCCTCTTCTTTCACGCAGTTGCCGCCATATTCTCGCCTTTGCCGCCTTCCAGCGCCGACTCTTCCTCTCCTTTCAGGTACGTGCCGCCATATTCTCGCCTTTGCCGCCTTCCCGCGCCGACTCTTCCTCTCCTTTCAGGTACGTGCCGCCATATTCTCGCCTTTGCCGCCTTTCAGCGCCGACTCTTCCTCTCCTTTCAGGTACGTGCTGCCATATTCTCGCGTTTGCTGCCTTCCAGCGCCGACTCTTCCTCTCCTTTCCCGCAGTTGCCGCCATATTCTCGCCTTTGCCGCCTTCCAGCACAAAATCTTCCTCTCCTTTCAGGTACTTGACGCTATATTCTCGCCTTTGCCGCCTTCCAGCGCCGACTCTTCCTGTCCTTTCACGCACCTGCCGCCATATTCTCGCCTTTGCCGCCTTCCACCGCCGACTCTTCCTCTCCTTTCACGCAGTTGCCGCCATATTCTCACCTTTGCCGCCTTCCACCGCCGACTCTTCCTCTCCTTTCCCACAGTTGCCGCCATATTCTCGCCTTTGCCGCCTTCCAGCACCGACTCTTCCTCTCCTTTCACGCAGCTGCCGCCATATTCTCGCCTTTGCCGCCTTCCACCGCCGACTCTTCCTCTCCTTTCAGGTACGTGCCGCCATATTCTCGCCTTTGCCGCCTAACAGCGCCGACTCTTCCTCTCCTGTCACGCAAATGCTGCCATATTCTCGCCTTTGCCGCCTTCCACCGCCGACTCTTCCTCTCCTTTCACGCAGCTGCCGCCATATTCTTGCATTTGCCGCCTTCCAGCGCCGACTCTTCCTCTCCTTTCACGCACCTGCCGCCATATTCTCGCCTTTGCCGCCTTCCACCGCCGACTCTTCCTCTCCTTTCACGCAGTTGCCGCCATATTCTCGCCTTTGCCGCCTTCCCGCGCCGACTCTTCCTCTCCTTTCAGGTACGGGCCGCCATATTCTCGCCTTTGCCGCCTTCAGCGCCGACTCTTCCTCTCCTTTCACGCAGTTGCTGCCATATTCTCGCCTTTGCCGCCTTCCAGCGCCGACTCTTCCTCTCCTTTCACGCAGCTGCCGCCATATTCTCGCCTTTGCCGCCTTCCACCGCCGAGTCTTTCTCTGCTTTCACGCACCTGCCGCCATATTCTCGCCTTTGCTGCCTTCCAGCGCCGACTTTTCCTCTCCTTTCACGCACCTGCCGCCATATTCTCGCCTTTGCCGCCTTCCAGCGCCGACTCTTCCTCTCCTTTCAGGTACGTGCCGCCATATTCTCGCCTTTGCCGCCTTCCAGCGCCGACTCTTCCTCTCCTTTCACGCACCTGCCGCCATACTGTCGCCTTTGCCGCCTTCCAGCGCCGATTCTTCCTGTCCTTTCACGCACCTGCCGCCATATTCTCGCCTTTGCCGCCTTCCAGCGCCGACTCTTCCTCTCCTTTCACGCAGCTGCCGCCATATTCTCGCCTTTGCTGACTTCCACCACCGACTCTTCCTCTCCTTTCACGCACGTGCCGCCATATTCTCGCCTTTGCCGCCTTCCACTGCCGACTCTTCCCCTCCTTTCACGCACCTGCCGCCATATTTTCGCCTTTGCCGCCTTCCACCGCCGACTCTTCCTCTCCTTTCAGGTACGTGCCGCCATATTCTCGCCTTTGCCGCCTTCCACCGCCGACTCTTCCTCTCCTTTCACACAGTTGCCGCCATATTCTCGCCTTTGCCGCCTTCCACCGCCGACTCATCCTCTCCTTTCAGGTACATGCCGCCATATTCTCGCCTTTGCCGCCTTCCAGCGCTGACTCTTCCTCTTCTTTCACGCAGTTGCCGCCATATTCTCGCCTTTGCCGCCTTCCAGCGCCGACTCTTCCTCTCCTTTCAGGTACGTGCAGCTATATTCTCGCCTTTGCCGCCTTCCCGCGCCGACTCTTCCTCTCCTTTCAGGTACGTGCCGCCATATTCTCGCCTTTGCCGCCTTCCACCGCCGAGTCTTCCTCTCCTTTCACACAATTGCCGCCATATTCTCGCCTTTGCCGCCTTCCACCGCCGACTCATCCTCTCCTTTCAGGTACATGCCGCCATATTCTCGCCTTTGCTGCCTTCCAGCGCCGACTTTTCCTCTCCTTTCACGCACCTGCCGCCATATTCTCGCCTTTGCCGCCTTCCAGCGCCGACTCTTCCTCTCCTTTCAGGTACGTGCCGCCATATTCTCGCCTTTGCCGCCTTCCAGCGCCGACTCTTCCTCTCCTTTCACGCACCTGCCGCCATACTGTCGCCTTTGCCGCCTTCCAGCGCCGATTCTTCCTGTCCTTTCACGCACCTGCCGCCATATTCTCGCCTTTGCCGCCTTCCAGCGCCGACTCTTCCTCTCCTTTCACGCAGCTGCCGCCATATTCTCGCCTTTGCTGACTTCCACCACCGACTCTTCCTCTCCTTTCACGCACGTGCCGCCATATTCTCGCCTTTGCCGCCTTCCACTGCCGACTCTTCCCCTCCTTTCACGCACCTGCCGCCATATTTTCGCCTTTGCCGCCTTCCACCGCCGACTCTTCCTCTCCTTTCAGGTACGTGCCGCCATATTCTCGCCTTTGCCGCCTTCCACCGCCGACTCTTCCTCTCCTTTCACACAGTTGCCGCCATATTCTCGCCTTTGCCGCCTTCCACCGCCGACTCATCCTCTCCTTTCAGGTACATGCCGCCATATTCTCGCCTTTGCCGCCTTCCAGCGCTGACTCTTCCTCTTCTTTCACGCAGTTGCCGCCATATTCTCGCCTTTGCCGCCTTCCAGCGCCGACTCTTCCTCTCCTTTCAGGTACGTGCAGCTATATTCTCGCCTTTGCCGCCTTCCCGCGCCGACTCTTCCTCTCCTTTCAGGTACGTGCCGCCATATTCTCGCCTTTGCCGCCTTCCACCGCCGAGTCTTCCTCTCCTTTCACACAATTGCCGCCATATTCTCGCCTTTGCCGCCTTCCACCGCCGACTCATCCTCTCCTTTCAGGTACATGCCGCCATATTCTCGCCTTTGCCGTCTTCCAGCGCTGACTCTTCCTCTTCTTTCACGCAGTTGCCGCCATATTCTCGCCTTTGCCGCCTTCCAGCGCCGACTCTTCCTCTCCTTTCAGGAACGTGCCGCCATATTCTCGCCTTTGCCGCCTTCCCGCGCCGACTCTTCCTCTCCTTTCAGGTACGTGCCCCCATATTCTCGCCTTTGCCGCCTTTCAGCGCCGACTCTTCCTGTCCTTTCAGGTACGTGCTGCCATATTCTCGCGTTTGCTGCCTTCCAGCGCCGACTCTTCCTCTCCTTTCCCGCAGTTGCCGCCATATTCTCGCCTTTGCCGCCTTCCAGCACAAAATCTTCCTCTCCTTTCAGGTACTTGACGCCATATTCTCGCCTTTGCCGCCTTCCAGCGCCGACTCTTCCTGTCCTTTCACGCACCTGCCGCCATATTCTCGCCTTTGCCGCCTTCCACCGCCGACTCTTCCTCTCCTTTCACGCAGTTGCCGCCATATTCTAACCTTTGCCGCCTTCCACCGCCGAGTCTTCCTCTCCTTTCCCACAGTTGCCGCCATATTCTCGCCTTTGCCGCCTTCCAGCACCGACTCTTCCTCTCCTTTCACGCAGCTGCCGCCATATTCTCGCCTTTGCCGCCTTCCAGCGCCGACTCTTCCGGTCATTTCACGCACCTGCCGACATATTCTCGCCTTTGCCGCCTTCCACCGCCGACTCTTCCTCTCCTTTCAGGTACGTGCCGCCATATTCTCGCCTTTGCCGCCTAACAGCGCCGACTCTTCCTCTCCTGTCACGCAAATGCTGCCATATTCTCGCCTTTGCCGCCTTCCACCGCCGACTCTTCCTCTCCTTTCACGCAGCTGCCGCCATATTCTCGCCTTTGCCGCCTTCCAGCGCCGACTCTTCCTCTCCTTTCACGCACCTGCCGCCATATTCTCGCCTTTGCCGCCTTCCACCGCCGAGTCTTCCTCTCCTTTCACGCACGGGCTGCCATATTCTCGCCTTTGCCGCCTTCCCGCGCCGACTCTTCCTCTCCTTTCAGGTACGGGCCGCCATATTCTCGCCTTTGCCGCCTTCCAGCGCCGACTCTTCCTCTCCTTTCACGCAGTTGCCGCCATACTGTCGGCTTTGCCGCCTTCCAGCGCCGATTCTTCCTGTCCTTTCACGAACCTGCTGCCATATTCTCGCCTTTGACGCCTTGCAGCGCCGACTCTTCCTCTCCTTTCACGCAGCTGCCGCCATATTCTTGCATTTGCCGCCTTCCAGCGCCGACTCTTCCTCTCCTTTCACGCACCTGCCGCCATATTCTCGCCTTTGCCGCCTTCCACCGCCGACTCTTCCTCTCCTTTCACGCAGTTGCCGCCATATTCTCGCCTTTGCCGCCTTCCCGCGCCGACTCTTCCTCTCCTTTCAGGTACGGGCCGCCATATTCTCGCCTTTGCCGCCTTCAGCGCCGACTCTTCCTCTCCTTTCACGCAGTTGCTGCCATATTCTCGCCTTTGCCGCCTTCCAGCGCCGACTCTTCCTCTCCTTTCACGCAGCTGCCGCCATATTCTCGCCTTTGCCGCCTTCCACCGCCGAGTCTTTCTCTGCTTTCACGCACCTGCCGCCATATTCTCGCCTTTGCTGCCTTCCAGCGCCGACTTTTCCTCTCCTTTCACGCACCTGCCGCCATATTCTCGCCTTTGCCGCCTTCCACCGCCGAGTCTTCCTCTCCTTTCAGGTACGTGCCGCCATATTCTCGCCTTTGCCGCCTTCCAGCGCCGACTCTTCCTCTCCTTTCACGCACCTGCCGCCATACTGTCGCCTTTGCCGCCTTCCAGCGCCGATTCTTCCTGTCCTTTCACGCACCTGCCGCCATATTCTCGCCTTTGCCGCCTTCCAGCGCCGACTCTTCCTCTCCTTTCACGCAGCTGCCGCCATATTCTCGCCTTTGCTGACTTCCACCACCGACTCTTCCTCTCCTTTCACGCACGTGCCGCCATATTCTCGCCTTTGCCGCCTTCCACTGCCGACTCTTCCCCTCCTTTCACGCACCTGCCGCCATATTTTCGCCTTTGCCGCCTTCCACCGCCGACTCTTCCTCTCCTTTCAGGTACGTGCCGCCATATTCTCGCCTTTGCCGCCTTCCACCGCCGACTCTTCCTCTCCTTTCACACAGTTGCCGCCATATTCTCGCCTTTGCCGCCTTCCACCGCCGACTCATCCTCTCCTTTCAGGTACATGCCGCCATATTCTCGCCTTTGCCGCCTTCCAGCGCTGACTCTTCCTCTTCTTTCACGCAGTTGCCGCCATATTCTCGCCTTTGCCGCCTTCCAGCGCCGACTCTTCCTCTCCTTTCAGGTACGTGCAGCTATATTCTCGCCTTTGCCGCCTTCCCGCGCCGACTCTTCCTCTCCTTTCAGGTACGTGCCGCCATATTCTCGCCTTTGCCGCCTTCCACCGCCGAGTCTTCCTCTCCTTTCACACAATTGCCGCCATATTCTCGCCTTTGCCGCCTTCCACCGCCGACTCATCCTCTCCTTTCAGGTACATGCCGCCATATTCTCGCCTTTGCCGTCTTCCAGCGCTGACTCTTCCTCTTCTTTCACGCAGTTGCCGCCATATTCTCGCCTTTGCCGCCTTCCAGCGCCGACTCTTCCTCTCCTTTCAGGAACGTGCCGCCATATTCTCGCCTTTGCCGCCTTCCCGCGCCGACTCTTCCTCTCCTTTCAGGTACGTGCCGCCATATTCTCGCCTTTGCCGCCTTCCAGCGCAGACTCTTCCTGTCGTTTCAGGTACGTGCTGCCATATTCTCGCGTTTGCTGCCTTCCAGCGCCGACTCTTCCTCTCCTTTCCCGCAGTTGCCGCCATATTCTCGCCTTTGCCGCCTTCCAGCACAAAATCTTCC